>NC_088998.1:8511884-11076884 GCF_963932015.1 Anas acuta | reverse complement strand
AACGTAACTACTAGTTGAACCAACTCCCATGGCAAATGAGTCAAAGGAGTGATACAGGAGCCAGGGCATCCTGCGATGTGTGACAAAGGTTTGGTGGGTTTCAGTACTTGATTTAATGTCAACATGAACGTATCGCCTGTGAGAAGTGGTGCATACAAGCAGATGTACAAAATAGGTAGAAGAGATTTTGAAGGAGTTGATGAAGACAGTATGTGTAGGAATGTTTCGTCGGTATGAATTTTGGGGTATGTTTAAATGCTTCCTCCAACACTGGCATCTTCCCATAGGTTTTATGTAGAGATTTTGACATAGCAGTAAAGGGGAGAAGTATACGGTTAGAGATGGAACTAATTTATTTATTTATAATATTTTTGGATGATCATGTTTCAGTGGTTCTAGCTGGTCGCCATCTGTTTCTAGACACTCATTACCAGGCTCTCAGCCTTTCTTTGTTGAGGAGCAGCCTCGGATGCAGTTCTCAGTTCTGGCTGGGTGCGTGCAGACTTGAGTATTACTTGTTCACTGGGTTGTGTCACGGTGTTTTGAGGTGCCATTGCTCTGGGGGTACAAAACATTCTTCTGCCAGCAGTGTCAGTACCCTGTGGGCTGCTTTAACTTCACTTCAGAAGTGTGCTTTCCTCACAGGGCATTTGTTGAGGAGCTGTCCTTGCTTCTCAATAAAGTAATGTCCTTGGGATGAACACATCGTGTTCTGCGGTGTGCTAGCTGTAGCACTGGTGCCTGTTGGTTTTGCTGAAGGCTGGAGTCCTCGGTCATTTGGTTGGATTATTAGAGCAATTGTGCGTGTGCGTTTTTTCCGTTCCGTGTGAATTGTTGAATAGAGATATAATTGGGTGCCCATTTTTATGGGAACTCGGTTACTTTTATAAATCTTGCATAGCACCTTTTCTTTCCCTAAAACATTGCTCTTGTTGTCTAGATGTTGTTGTTTTGAGATTGGAGGTAAAGGAGAACTTGAAAATGACTTCTAAATGAAAGAACTTTCTATTATATTTATCTGTCTAGAGGCAATAAATCTGTTTCAGCAGATTAAATACTGACTTCTTTATAAAACCCTGTTTTCTCAAACCTCTTATCAGCAGCACTTGGCAGTAATCACACCTAAGGAAACTTATAATTTTCCTCAAGGAGGTGACACTGACAGAATTAAAAATGAAGGAGCCCCCTGAAAAGCCAGTTCATTACAAATTAACAGTGGTCCTAGCAAAGCAGTGGGCTAAGGCGTGTCAAATAGTGATATGGATAAAGAAACCCAGCATTTTAAACTGTCAGAGCTCGGAGCATAGCTAGCCTTAGAACAAATTAATCACATATTGTCAACGCAAAGTTGCATCAAATTAACACATCGGATTCCAGCATATTAATGTGAGAATGCTTTCACCTGATTATTACTGCAAACCATTGCCACTCTCTGACTGCAAAGATATAATTAAATTGCTAAATAGAAAGTGCATATAATATCTCTGCATGCATTTAGGATGCATGAGCTGAAAAGATCACATCCTAGTAAGTGACAGTTTCTATTTGTAGGGAAACTTTACTTTTTTTTCTCTCTTATTTACTTGAGAGTACTAGAGTATGAAATTAGAAAAGTTAGTAATGTTATTTGCACTCCATACAACTTGGGTGAAATACAGGTTTAATTTAACTGATTTGCTGTGCTGCATGTGAGTACGTAATGAGCTTCACTCTCATCCATGCTTTTCCTGAGGGCAAAGGGAGGGAAGAGACACCCAGGAATTCTGAAAAGAACACGAAAAAGCAGGCGTTAATGCATGTACCTTATAAAAGATGCTCTTGATTCATCTTAGAGAGAATGCTGGACTACTTGTTTAAAATCAAACTGCACTTAAAATCTGTTGAGATAAGGTGTGTTTAAATTTAATGAACATTTATTACATGTGCTGGGTATGTTAAGGTGTCTTTGCTTATAATTTGATACTTGCAAAAATCGTTCTTGAACATGCACATTCATCACGGTGCTCGGTTTACTTTATCCACTGATGGACAAAAGGTAGCTCTGTAATAAAAACAGAACCTGTTTTGTTTTGTTTTGTTTTTTTAAAAAAAGGAGGGAGGGAACCTTTTGGTGCCCGAATGACCGCATCTGCCTGCCCTGCTTCTGTTCTTCCCCACAGGAATCTTGTTTGGGTTTCTCATCCCTTCAATTCTTATATGAAGCATTATCACAAAGATTGTGCTTAAGGTTGTAATTGCCTGTTTCAAAATGCTTTCCTTGTCAAAAGTCCTTTTTACCTCTGCCGTTTGCAAACTGTCATACTCCCCTCTAAAGAACGGGTGAGCAGTGCAGATATTTTGAAGTTTATGAAATGCTTGAATAGAGTAGTGTAGTGTGCTATATTTAGTAAGGATGCACATCAAACCCTACAGGCTTCCCTTAGTAAAGGAAAAAAGTCTCGTGCTTAATACACTGAAAGCAGTGTTGTAACATACTAAAAATACTGTGTAATCCTAGCAGTGCTACGTCTTCAAATCTGTCTATATATATGCGGCATGACATCCCTCCTGACATCCCTATTCAATTTGAACAGAGAGGCACCTACAAAAGAAAGTTTAAAATAGCTTTTATGTCTGAAGTTCGTGTTCTCCTTTGCCTGTAACAGCTTCAGGAAGCCTTTAACATGTTACAGGACCATCACCAAGGACTGCGATTTGGCTTGTGTGAAGCTCTTCTATGAGACTAATTCTCTCCAAATACCGTTACCCACAAACATCACAGTCATTGGCTAGAAACTGTCTTCTGAGGAGATAGGAAGTAATGGCAGTGGTTTGATCTGAAATATTTCAGCGTGTTTGTGAAACAGCACTGTCTCTGTTTGCCTTCCTCTTCTCCTAACGTGCCCGCAGCAGCTGCTTGCCTCATGGGTTCTTTCGCAGCCCGGTTTGGCAGATGCGTTTATCCTGCAGGAGAAGGGGACGTGCTGGCAGGGAAGCAGACTCCGTCTTTGCCGTGTGTTGTGTTTTTGTTTCTCAGCCGAGCTGCCCAAGCATGGGTGCTGCTGCAAGGGTTGGGGTGGCCGGGCTGAGCGCAGCTGCAGCGGTGCCGGGCGCTGTCCGGCTCCCCCTGCAGATGTGGTCATAAAGCAGCCCCGAGTCATTTGCAACTTGGAAAGATTTTTTTAGAGAATTTCTGGGTTTGGCTGTTTTGTTGTTTGTTGTTGTTGTTGGTTGTTTTTTAAATAAACTGGGTTTTGATGTTATGGTTGGTGTTGCCTTACCTGGTAATTTCTTTGGCTAAGAAGTAACAAGCAGAAGGCACACTTTGGCTGTAAAGTACTGGGCTTAGCTTTTGAGTGAGAAATCAGAATTCTGCTTGACTCTTAATTGCAAAAATACTAGGAAGGTGAAGAGCCTTGTGAGTACAAGTGGGAGGCAGTTGTGACCATGCGTGGAGACCTGAGGTTGTGACAGGAACCCTTCTGAAGCATACAAACTGTTTCTCAGTATGAAATCTTAAAACATAAAATAAAGTAAAACAGCCATTGCAATAAAAGATATGGAAAATGTGTATGTAATGAATGGGCAGCTTGATGCATTAAGAAAAAAAGGACGAATTTTCTAAGCAATAATCATTAAAGGCAACCCTATTTGGAATTAAAGAATTTTAAAGTAGTTTTTATAATGCAGTTGTTAATCTTTTGGTTGAATCATATTGCATTTTATCCTAACTGAATTTTTGCAATTTACTAATGCCATTATCTTTTCCTTAATTACAGATCAAACCAAATGAAAAACGTGTTCATAAGTTAAGGTTCTTAACAGCCAAAGAAATATGGATGTGTCTTATTAACGAGTGTTTTTAATGTCTGCAGTTCACAGGAGGATTTGATGTACACTAGTAGACGTTTATTGTAAGAAATTTTTCTGAGGAAGATGAGTGTTTTTGAATTTCTCAGAGGATAGTCTTTAGCCTGTATGTTTACTGACCTTTGTACTTGGGAAATAATTTTAAAACATTGAAATTAATTACAGGGTAAGAACTTTTATGGGTCTGTTCAAGCATCATAATGTCAGTAACAACAGAATTCCCATTTTGTAGTTAAGCATGTAATTTAAATGGAGTTGTAATTATTTTGTTTCTGTTACAAACTTAGATTTCTGTAGTCTGTTGCTTTAAAATCCATTTTCTGAAATTCAAAAATTCATCAAAATTAGCCATTTAAATTCAGATTTTTCATCTCCAAGTAAAGTCAATATTTTTATTTTTTCTTTTTCTTTGTGTAGTTCTTTAAAAACACTTTAGAAGTAATTAATGGGATGTGGAGTGGTAGAATTGCAGAATATGAAAGCCCCAGTTGATCTTTTAGTATAAGGGTGATTTAGCACCCCATTTGTACCATAGCTTTGGCCTGGTATTTATTAAATATTCCCAATTCGGAATTTATAAAAGCAGTGTAATAATCTGTTCTGTGTAAGATTCCTTTTGCAGATATGAAACAGGAAAATAAAAATCTTACTAGCTTTTAAATACTGGTAAATCTTTTAAGAAAAAGCAAATTGATTTATTAACAAATTAAAAGTTTCTCAGCTGTCTGTGGAGATTTAATTTATTACGCTGTAGGCTGATACGGGTCTATGGTTGGGGGATGACATTGAAGAAACTGTATGCAAGAAAGTGCTATGAAGCCCTCTTATTGAAGGAATCATTAAGGTTGGAAAGGACCTCCAAGATCATCTGGTCCAGCCCCTACCACCAATGTCACCTGCTAAACCATGTCCCTGAGCACCACGTCAACTTTTCTTTGAACTCCACCACCTCCCTGGGCAACCCGTTCCAGTGCCTGAGCTAAACTTGGACAAACTAGCCAACCCAAGCTTTTTTCACATGCAGTATTTTAAGGGCAAAAACTTCCTGAGGTTTTCCTTTTTTTTGTAGCTTTTCTAGGCATACCACCCAAATGACCCGTAGCTATTGAGCTTGTGTAGGAGAGAGCCCTTTTTGAAGCTGGTACTTTCTGGTGGATGAACAAGTTGTATCCCAGCACCTGCTTGGTTTTGGGGGTGGGGGTGGAAAGTAGCAGTTAGTCTTAATATTGTCAGTCCTGGACTTTCCCCCAGACAATGGTTATCTCAAATGCTGATGTAAGTACCTACCACGTACAGAATGCTTTCATTTCATTTTTAAATAATTAAGTAGTTTTTGGCTTAAAATGACCTCAGACAAGATCCCATCTTCGTGAGCAGCCCCACTGCTCTGTTGTCTCCAAAGATTTAACCTGGGGGGAAAAAGCTGTTGGGATAACGTCAGAAAGCAATGCTGAACACATTTCCGTATAAAAACCCTCCTAGATAGGACGTTCCAGTTAATAATAATTTGGAGAAAAACCTGTAGTAAAACTTGAGCATATTAACTATTAAGAGTTTAATTTGAGCTCGGAGGGAAATGATCTATCTAGATAGGCGCAGTAAAAATGATGAGATTTCAGGCAGATTTTACAGATGACTTTCTCTTTCTTTCTAAGAATAATCGAGTCATTTTAATGATAAGCCTTGCTTGGTTTCTTTGAATGGACTGTATGTAATTAGTTGCAGCTTCAACTTTGAAGTGTTTTGACAGAAACTGTATCACTTAGCTCATAAATTTTTTCTGGTATCTGACTTAAATATTTGTTCATTTTCTGCAGCGTGCAACTTTGCTACTTCAGGTCACATTTCAGATACAGCTCTGTTTTCTTTGTTATCTCGATTGCTTCCTTCAGGATGAGGGAGAATAATTAAACAGAACATCTTTTCCAAGCAGCTGGAGTCAAATTCCAGCTGACTGCAGCACCTGTGAAGATTGTACCTCTGCCTCGGGCTGCGCGGGTGCAGTGCCAGCCCCGGCTACGCAGTGACGATGTGCTGAGAAGTGCACGGGCTCGGCGGCGTAACGCGACTGCCCTTCTGTGAGCTTCAGATGGCAATAATGCCGGTGAATGCAAAGTGTCTGGTTTAGACTAATTAGAGGGATGATTTGTGAAATGCTGGCTATTTATTTAATTAATCACCAGCACAAAGCTATAAAACCCATATTTTAAAAATCCCTGTTAGTTTGCCATGTGGTTAATAGATTGTGGCACATTAAAAAGTGACACGGTGATGTATTAAAAATGTTCCACCTAAGGTTGGCAAATGTCCTCAAGGAACTTAAGCTGTCTGCTTTATGCAACAGAAGCATAGGAGTAGAGCCCGATCTGTTTAAGGATTGAATATTTGTAAAAACGTTTATCTTTTGAATAGCATCTGTTCATTAAAGTATCTTGTAGCATATTTTTTAACAAACAAATAATGTTTATGGTGTGGTTTTAATTATAAGTTTTGGTTGTGTTTTGTTATTGCAAAGAGTATCTCTTCCTCAGTATTAAATTTTTAAGTGCATTACTAAGTAAAATGTAAATAAATCTTCTAAAATAGGCCATTCCTTTCCTTCTGTGCACAGAAACTAAGGATAGTTTCTTGTAATGAATGCATTTTTGTTGCAGCTATAGCAATTGTATTTTGATAAATCTGAATACGTGTTTTCATTCTTCAGCAGAACTGTTGGAGCTGAATAGATAAGTGCATAACAGCCATGGCTAGCTCAGTGCCGTCTCAGCCAGTATGAAATTCAGTCCTCTGGAGAAGGGCAGCTCCCGGGCCTGTGTTTGACTTCACTGATGCTGTAGGGATTGTGCTGACCTGCAGCATAGCAGGTGCTTTCATTCCTGGCAAAATTCTGTTTGAATGTGGCAGGATTAAAGATGGACTGGATCCATTTGTCCTGAAAATGATACCTCTATGAAAGTAAATGAGGCCTGGGCTGCAAAGGGGATGCTGGGTTTTTCCCTCCATTTCGATTTTGTCGGAGAAGAATAACAAGAAATCATATCCATAGCACTTCAATTTTAATTTAAATTTTCTAATTTAAAGAGAGTTGTATAAATTAATACATGTTAACATGATTGAAATATGCTGTTACAAGAATTATATGCATTCTTCCTCGCTCAGGACTTGCATAGTTTTATTAATTGTGGGAACGAATGCCAGGAAGGAACAGGCAGTAATTTTGGATATTTGATTAAGTGGTTTTATATGTAAATCATAGTTTTGAGGTGCATATAAAAATTTGTTCACGTGGAAGCGTGGAAGGAAACTGTCCAGCTCTGGAGGTTATGTTTCTCAGCTGTGTGTTGTATAATTAACCGGTACATTAGGAGGAGGGCTGGAATAAAACATGAGTATGTTAATGCAGCCTGGAGCTGATGTTGTAGTGATCATTGCAATGCAGATAAAGCATTTCTCATAACTGCTGCTGCCTACTGGAGCCTTTGAAACATCTGGACCTTTAATTGAAAAATAGTGTGATGCTATACAAAGCAGACATGCTAAGTGAAGTCAACAATTTAGAATTAAAAAAAAAAAAAAGTGTTATTTACCTTGTAGTTAAATATTCATACTTTGTTATGCTTTGTATAACAGGAAATTACTGGGTTAAATTTTTATGAATAGTGGCAGCATGAATAAGATAAATTAAGTATTTAACAACGTTAATGGAATTTTACATTGCGATCTGCTAAGCCTGCAACACAAGCTGGGATGATACAAAGGAGAATCCACTCGTCAGAAAAGAACAACTTGGAAGCGTCATATAAAAACTGTGATAACTGGCAGATAGTTGCATGGTCGCTTGTTCAGTCAATTGTCCCAGTGGCCTCACTAGCAGTATTTTTCCATAAATGACATAAGCGTATTATAATATATATAATTATATATATACTATATAGTATTGATATCATATAATTATATGATTACTATAGGAATGTAATGCTAGAAAAATAATGTAAAAGACTAAAAATCATGTAAAATACAAATACTGACTTAACCACCTGATGAAATAAATGACATTCTTATTTTGCCATGGTAAGGTATAGTATGGTGTGTTGCAACATGAAAGGGATAGAGCTACTCTGTCTTTTCATACAGGCACTAAGACTTAGCATTATGTTTGTGAATATTGATATAATGTGTAACTGAACAGGTATTTTCTCCAGTTCTGCTATAATATTCTGCAAATATAACGAACAGACTCTGCTATAAATATTTAACCATCATATTACATTAGATGCTGTTTTGCTCACTGCACCAAAATCTACTAGTTGCAGCTACGTGTTTCATTCCCGTGTAGTGTGGGTCTTGTATATTGAGGCTGATAAACGCGTTCATCATCCTGTTTTGCTGCCAGTGTGTTCTCTCTGAACCATATGCCCGTAGTGTCATTATGTTCCACTACAGTATAAGGGTTTCTGCCACATGCTTATTGAAAGCTTTCAAGATATTTGATCATCTAAACTTAAAACACAAACCAAACCCACACTATTTTCAGATGATTCTTGTCAATTCAGCCCCTTAAAAGCAATTTCATTGGAGTATATATGACTGTTCTATTCCCATCTCTTGAATGAAGAAATACTTTTTTTTTTTTTTTAAATCAAGAGGTTAGGAAATATAGGTTTTCAATATTCATCTTAGAAAAATATAGTCCTTTGTATTGCCATAAACATCTGTGCTTTGATCTGTTAGAACTTCTATTTGTATTTGAAATATATTTACTCACATTAACTTAGATTTTTCCCCTTCATTTATTTTCTCTGCATTGTTTAAATACATATTTGAATAAGTTATGTTTAAGAGTTGATTACTGGGTTGTATAGTAAGCTAAATACCTTGTCACCTAAACCAAAAACATTTCACTTAGTTTAAAAGTGAAAAGAAATTTTATTTGTAAAAGGTAAGCATTTGTTTCCATTTTGTGTAATGTTCAGCACTGTTTGCCGGGAGGTGAGTCAATGACTTGAATTAATTATAATTACTGAAAAGACATATACTGATTGAGCAAATAAAGTAGTAAGCTCATTTGTGCCAAGGCCATCTAATTAAATGCTAACTTTGGATAAACTAGATGTGCATGAAAGATTAATTTTTGGAGGTTTTTATGACTCCCACTAAATAATGATTCAGTAAAATCTTTGCATTATATCATTAGAACATCTAATCTTAAAGTGATATAACACTTAGGCACAGAACTCTACTGTACAGAAAGATGCAGTAAATTATTATCGCTGAAAATTAATCACTTCTCTAGGAAATGTTTATGGACTTTGTTCTAATTTTCTCTTCTGGTGTGCAGCAAAACAGCACAGGAGTGGGAAGGATGCAGCATATATGTTTTTCCTCAATGGCTTGCATTAGGTTCCTATTATGCAGGTATTTGAGAAGAGCATTTAGGAGTATGTTGGCCTTGTAATGGAAAGAACTGTACCAAATTTCTTCTATCATCTGGGAGAATATTATTTGCTCTGCAATAACCCATTCAAGATATAAATCGTCTGTTATTGGAGAGAGGTGTAGATTTTCTCGTGGGCTTTGATTAAAAGTTTATTTTACATCTTATAAAGACTTCCTGTGTTGAAAGAATTGATTGTTTAAATATGTAACTTTTTTTATTTTCACGTATTCTGTTTATATTTAAAGCATATTTTATTACAGAATATTAAATAATGATACAGATATTTCTAAAACCACACGTGGCCAATGAAGATCATTCCATATGCAGTTTTCCTGTGCTAACTGTAGTGACCACTAGCTATATAATTAAACATTACAGCTTTACAAGTACATTCCTACAAAATCTGTTATAATGCACAACTTGATTTGCCTATCATATCCTTCACTCTTGTGTCTAGAAGCAGTAGCACGCATGCATGCTGTTGGTGCTACTTATGTTTGAAAAGAGACCAACAAATACAAGAGACCAACAAATACCATTGCTATACATCTCCAAAGATTGCTGTATTCTGGCTGTGTTTATTTTGGACAATATGAGAAAAGTGGATTCACAGCAGCTGTAGTCTTGGATGCCAATTTATTCTTTCAGAAGAAGTTTGTGTATTAATGCCAATAATTTTACTAAGCTTAGCTGCTGTTACTTTTGTGTTTAATTGTCAAAGTGCAAAAACATACATTAATCTGCTTAAATAAAATTATAAAAAAATAGAAAACAGAAAATCTGTGAATTCAGCAGATTGTACATTTCAGCAATGTCAAATAGCATAAATAATTTCATGCAGTTCTTGAATAGCAGCAGCAAAGAATACATGTAATGTGCCAAAAAGCTACAGTGCGCTAGACAGTAAGAGTTCTGAAAACAGAGGTAAACAGATAGAAAAATAAATAATTTATATGCATACAAAATTAGCAATAATTTGTGAAGTAGTATCCCTTTTTTATTTTGTCTCTTCAAGGCTATGTATGCTGCACAGGGCCATGTCTTCTGTCCTAATTGCAGCACCATGTTTGGTGATAACACGTTGCTTTGAGTGAGATGAAAATGCTGTAGAAATAGCAAATTATTTTTTTTATGATCAAACTGAATGAAAATAGTAGGTAGTCTTAAGAGAATCTATTAATGAAAATATTAAGAATTTTTTCTGTGATTTATTGAATGTTTAGTGTGCATTCAGTTACCCTTGACTTCCTTAAAGGATTGGTGGAATCTAACATTTCTAACAATAAAACCTTAATGGAATCAGATTTGTGATTTCCTAGAAAATTAACGAGATATTTTGTCAATTTTATTCCAGACTTCATTTGTCAGAATATACAGTGTCCAGTGACAAGCTAAAAGAATTCTTGACAAATTAACTATGCCACAGGTGACAGATCAGGAAAATGTTAATTTAACAGCCCCTTTATGCTTCCCAGATTTATTGGAGGCTATTAAGGAAACTCCAAATGGTAAGGCCCTTGGCCCTGAATAGATTTTCCATTGAATTTTATACAGGATCTATTAATAAAGTTTGTCGCTGCCTTTTTGAATATAGGTAATTGTACTTTATCTTCTGTGTCTCCTCAGCGTTTACAATTGGAATACTGTTTTTAGTTGGAAGAAAAAAGTAATTATGCTTCCAGTAGTGCCTGTAATCTGGGTCTGAATGATCCCTCCTAGAGAAGTGACTATAAGCACTATCTAAACCCCACAAGTTATTACTAGTTAAATCCATTGTGGGCAGATCTTTGACTCTTGGCCACTGAGACTAATAGTTTGATCCATTTTATTCAGTCCCGCCACCTACAAACACTTACCTAATAAGCTTTTCACAGGTAGTAATTGAGCTCTGTGGGACTTTCTGCACAATTAATATTTTGCTGGATCAAGGTAGGTATGGATTCATTCAGTCCTGTAGACAGGTACCTGATGTTTTGGACTTCTAACGCTGTTTCAGAACAAATATCACCCATTTGTAATAAAAGCATCAGTTTGTAATAGAGATTTTTTCTAAAGCTCTTTGGCTTAGCGTTTGATCAGTCCAAGCCTTGACCCATGTGTTTATAGGCCATACTTGTTTCTCTTACCTCTTGTGATACTGAATGTTCTCATTATTAATAGAAAGTCTAATAAGCTTCTAATTCTCAGGTTTCAGGCCCTGTAATGTCTTATGGCAATCAGTTTTAGTGCACTAGGACTGTTACTTGTGATTGTGCCATTTTGGGTTTCAGTGTATAACCAGGCATATCTAGGATTCCCGTTAATTTCCTTAATAATTGCTGTTTGCTCATTCAAGTGCAAACATTGTTGAAACAACAGGTCTCCTGTTCTTGCCGCTATCTCCGGTCATTACTGCAGTGTAAGCAACGTGCATAGATTTATGCGTGCTAGGATATTCCCCTGGCTGGCGTTTGCACCTGGACAAAGACAGACAGACTTGAGATTAGGGATACATTACCTGATATTATTTAATGTCCCTTAAAAATAGTCATGTAAGTAGGAAAGCAAGAGGAGAGAGAACAGGAAAACCAACAACCTGTTTATGTGAGTAGCTGTAGTTCTGTTGTTAGTGGTTTTGTTGGAGAGGTAAGGTGCTGGGTGCGGTGCTATCTCAGAGCATCAAAGGCACACAACAGCCAAGTGCTTGGGCTGGATGGATGCTGTAATATCTGCACCAAATCTGCCTAACTTGGAGGTAATTTTATCAATTTAAGAAAATGCCTTTAAGATGAAAAAGTTATGCAAAGTCCCTCCTACAAACACGTTGACGTGTCATCTTGGTTTTACTAAGCTTCTCCAAAGGCTTCTTAAGGCTTATCCAAACGAGGTGGTGTAATGCAGCAATTCCGTGCTTTTCCCCAGACTATGGGACAAACCTAACACCTTCTAAATGAGTAAAAACGATTTCTTCTGTACCTTAACATGGGAAGAGGAGGTGTCTACACTACAACAATGCTTTATTAAAAAACATTTGTTATATTTGGATGGATTTTAATAATGCTTTTAGCTGTGCTAGTATGAATAACTTTAATCTTTAAATTCCTATTATTTCTCTAATTTATAATCGCACTGAAGGATCAAATGGTTTTTAACAATATATCGAAATTAGCACATGGCATTTAACTCCCTGTTTTATAGTCTCATTGTAGAAATATAGTATTGAATCCTTTTATTCTGTTACTTAGAATTCCAAGTGATTAATTCTAATGATACTTTCTTTTCTCAAAGCCCATATATGTATACAGTTAGGCAGAGATAGATGGTCATATCGGGTGCTTTTGAAGAGGGGATCACAATATAAAATCTTTTGTCTGTTTAAAAGATTACAGGTTTAAAAATCTGTGGTAGATTTTTTCTTTTAATGCAAACTTTATAAAGCTTTATGTTGCTATGCATTTTGTATTTTATTTGTGTTAATCCTCACAGTTCCAAATAGATGGATTTTTTTAATACAGTAAGTTCCAATAAAGAGCAATATTAGTTAATCTTTCTTGGTCGTCTTCAGCTAGTTTGAAATATTTGCACGGCTCGGCTATACGTGTGACCGGCTCTCTTGGCAAACCAAGGCCAGGCCTAAGGTTTGTTTCTGACCCATGCCTTGACCTCCACTCGTGGTCAGCGTTCGCTGCTGCCCCTGTCTGGGCTGCTCCGGCTCTGGGCTCCGCTGGACGAGCGCCCGGTGCTGCTGCCAGCCGCTGTGAGCGGGGCGCCCAGCAGGCAGCTCTTGCTTCTGGACTGCTCGCACCTCTAAGGTTCAGGTTTAGGTCTGGCCAATTTGTGTGTGTAGACCACCGCCAGCTGTGGTAGTTTCCTCCTCCTCCTCCTCTCCGTCTGAACGCAGCAGCCTCCCCGCAGCCTGTCCTGCAGCTGGGTGTCTCCGTGCGTTGCATCCCGGGGCGCGTCCCGGTGTGAAAGCCTTTGGCTCGGGTTTGTCTGTCAGCAGGTGGAAGGGAGCCAAAGGGAAAAGAGAGAGAATGAGTCCCAGTAAGCTGGAGGCAGACTCAAAGTGGTAGGGAGCAAGGAGCGCTGCCATCTCTGGTGCTGTCCTGAGCTCAAGTAGCTGGCGGGGCCGTGCTGCGGGGCCATGATGTGGGGCCGCCTGTGCCCAGGCCCTGAGCAAAGCCCTGGCTGCAGAGCCAGAGCTCCAGCAGGGACAGAGGGAGGCAGAAGTACAGAAACAAGGGTTATGCTAATATTAGAGACTGGTGGGGAGAAGTGTTTTCTGAAGTCTTAGGTACGCTGGTTACTTTTCTTTTTTTTTCTTTTTTTTTTCTTTTTTCAATTTAATTTCTTCATTTAGATCCTGCAAGAACATGGAATCTTGCAGTGAAGTTCAGGCTTTTTATGGAAACCTGCAAAATCTTTGCCAAATCTTTCGTATTCCCCTTGCAGAAACGTTAAACAGCTGTAAATGAATTAGAATTTAAATTCAAACTCCTCTCAATTTTAAGGCCTAGCAGTGTGTTTTGATCTCGCTACTGAAAAGACCTCCATTCGCACCACGTTGTGTATTAGCTCTGTCATACCTTCTCTTTCATACATTCTAATGAAATGTATTTTCTTGACAGGGTCATGTTGGTACAACGGCAACCAAAAAAATTGATGTCTACCTCCCACTGCATGCAAGCCAAGACAAACTACAGCCCATGACAGTTGTGACGATAGCAAATGCCAAGGTGCATGACCTGATTGGACTAATATGCTGGCAATATACAAGTGAGGGACGGGAACCAAAACTGAAGTAATGTTCTTTCTTTACTACCTCTTGATCTCTAATTTTCTCCTCTGCAGCATTTTTGCATAATGAAATGGATTTTCATGTCAATATTTTAGTAGATAAATCTTAGAGAATCTACCTACACATTTATCTGTATTTCCTTTTGAGAAATACACAGGCATCTATATCCATTTCTCTTTCAATTAAACTTCTGGTTACTGTATAATGATAAGCATATGAGGCCATGGATCTGTAAAGAATCATAATTTCAAAACACTGTGTAAAAATAATGTAAAACCTATCTCTTTTGGTGTCATGGAGACATTTTTTATGTCCCATGTATTTTTTTTGTACTGTTCTTAATGGCTAAGATCACAAGGATGTCAAATAAAATGTAGAGCTCACCTGTAACTCCCTCCGTTTGTTTCTTCTGAGAGAAGGTACCCAGGTTCTGCCTCTTACTTCTCTGCCCTGTACCAGGTTCTTCCTCCAGATTCATGGAGAGAGAAATCACTGTACTGGGTGACGGTGTGTCTTGGAAGTGCCATTAATGTTCTACTGAAATTATAGTTTATATTTTAGCCATTATGCTTGTCTGCAAACAAGAATTCTGTCATAGAACTTCCGCATTATCCTGCTTGCTTTCTGTGGGTATTTTGTTGACATAATCACTTTCATTCATTATAGTCATGTTAAAATATTTCTTGGTGCTTTTCTTTCCAGGTTATCATCCTGGAGATATCACCAAATTCTAAACCATTCTATGGTGATGACATTCTATGATGAGATAAGGGTCCTAAAAACAAAATAAATAGCAGTTTAACTTGAAATTATGAATACAGCTGGGTTCTTTAATTCAAAAAAAAGTCATGCAGTATTTTGTAATTGCTATAAAACTTTTATCTCAGTCATGTTGTTGTTTTTCAGTAAAAGAAGAGCAAAGTTCGTAGAAATTTTAGCTTCGGTTAATGGATGGAGTTTTCAGTATGTTTGGTAGTCATTGCTTACCTCTTCACTGGGGAAAAAACGTGCCTCTAAAATTTCTGAGACTAATGGTTTGGATTTTTCACGCTGGTGAGCAAGGATTGTTTGCTTTATCATGGTGGTTGACTGAAGGAGTACACAGAACAGGTACTTCAGGCCCACTCATCTGAGTAACTCTGCTTTTAAAACAGTTCTGTAACATGCAAAGAAATACTTCAATTTTTGCTGGATCATAGAGCTTGAAAAGAACTTAAAACAGTGTATTATAGAGTTATCGGTAACAATTATTAGCAGGTGACGTTTTTGGTCCAAAGAAGGTTAACACTTTTGAGGCTTTTATACAAGCCAGTCAGTTTTTCTCATTTTCATTGTTCCTGGAATGTTTGATGAATGTTTTTTTCTTTAGTATTGTATTTGACTCTTTCAGCATTTTTCAAGTGTTTGAGAACTCTGTAGTCCTCTCTCTTGTAGCACAGTTGTGATGGGGAAGGGAAGACTTTGAGAGGTTGCTTGAACTGCCCTTTTTTAGGATTCTGGGGTTTAGTGGAATTCTGATTAATGGACGTAGACAGAGGGTGGCACAGAAGAGCAACCTCTCTTGAAAACAGTTTCATGGATATTGTTGCCTTGGATAAAGGATTTGCCTTAGCAATTCTGAACGTACACATAAGATACTTCAGAGGGTAAGCACCTCAGGTTTTTTGTTTGTTTTTATGCTGGAGAAGAAGAAATATAAAATTATTTGCATGTGGTGCCATTTTGTTTGCTGTTACTGATTTGTGTTCATTATATCATAAATTCAGGAGTGGTCTACGTATATTATTAGCTTATTTTTTAACGAGTAAGATACCACTAAAATAAATCTTTGGACACATGCATGTTTTTCAGGAGCACAGCACACCCCAGATGGAACAATGCCAATGAGTAGAAGCATTCCATGAAACGTTGCTGCCCACAGCTAAAGTCAGCAGTGGGAGGAAATGAATTTCACTGTCTGACTTGAAGGATAAGATGTTACGATGTGTCAAAGAGTGATTATGACCAAGGAAGCTGTCTCATGTAATCAAATCTCAGGACAGAAATAGTAAAATAAAATAATTAATGGAGGCACTACTTGGTTCCCCAGAACAGGCTAACAGCAGCAATTGAGAAACCGGATACAAATGCTGAGAGGCAGGGGCAGTGCCTCAAGAATCCAAGAAGTTTGGTTTCTTGTGTAGTTCTTAAGTTACTTGTCATGCCTCTGTTTGTTTGTTTGTTCTGGCATTGCTGACTGCCTGTTCTGTCCTTTAGCAAGGATTGATATAACTGTAGACTAATTGTTCCCAAGTAACAAAATAGCTTGTGTAGGTTGCACATTTTAGTATTTGTTCCTGGTTTAGTACGAAAAGAAAAAATCAGGTTCACGGTGACATTCAATTGAAATACATACACATAATGCTTCAAATGTAATATACAGTGCATGCAAAACGGGCAATGTACCTTCTAGTAATAAAATTTGAGAATAATGAGGAGGCTAAAGATTTTGTAATAAGGAGAAACAACTGCGCAGCCTTTAGGAAAAGTATATCTTAATAATTATTTTTCCTTTCTTCATGTTTTGTATCCATTTAGTCTACCTATTATAATTTATTTATTATTTATTATCTCTGTTTGGTGTCCTGATATGAGGAATTACTGACAGTGTTAGCAACCCTGTTCCAGGCCTCTTCCATATGAGCTTTAGTCATAACCCACTGGACCATTCCCTTGCCAACCACTAAGGGATTTGCTGTAATGATTCTGCCTGCAAAAATCATAAAATATTTCTAGCAATAAATTGTACTGATATACAAAATTCAAATAAATGTCCTTGTTTTAGATTTAAGAATTGTTACATTTGTCAGCCATTGTACTTACCTTTCTCATTCTGTCTACTTTCCAAAATTTTGAACCTTGTGATTTGAAATCTAAAGTTCAAGGCTTTCATCTTATCCCTGTGGAGGTTCAAAATGCAAAACAATGTTACACATTGGGCTTGTTTTTTACACTAGTTTTTTACAGACTTCAGGTTACGTTGCACTGGACACAGTGAGCATGCAGTGCTCTGTGTTCACATTTGTAGAAATCCAAAGAGAGTCAGAGAAGGAGCTGGAAATCACATAACTTGGGCAGGATCAGCTGTCTGTTATCTACAACCTTTTTTGTTTAGCTTATTCCTAAAAAGTCTTGCAACAATGAAAACCACAGAACCTCCCATGAGTGTGCTTTCTCTGTTTGCTTCGGAACCTTTGTGATGCTGTAAATTCTGTTGCCAGTGCTGCTTTTCACCAGTTTCCCTAAAAGTTGCTTAGGTGCTCTTAAGTTAAAAATTAATTCTGCAGCAGTGTTTGAGTTCCTCATAGCAGTACAGAGTCTCAGGAAAGTTTCTTTAACAGTATGGCAAAGTTTTCAAAATGGACAGTGACAAACATTTCTGCATTACCTTTTTGTTAACAAAATTCCAGCTTACATTAATAGTAACACATCATTATGACCTGTGTTAGATAGTAAATATCTTAGATGTGACAAGATGCGTATAGATCACCTGGACTAAGTACACTCAACAAAGCACAGTTGCAACCAAAGGTTTGTGAATTAATTGAGAAAATTGCAAATCAGGTAGTCAGCGAAATAATTCATTGTCACATCCAATCAATAAACTTTGTAAATCAACTCATTTAATTCAAAAAATGATCTATATAGATCAAGCAACCAATTAAACAATTAGCATACACTTTGCAATTAATTAATTTAAGCATCAATCAAGCAATTAAAACTCCAAATTTAAACTGCAGAGTTTAGAAATATACTGCCCTGTGAACATTCAAGTTATATATGCTGGCAGATCTACAATAAGAAGGAATGCTTATTTTCAGCTCAGCAATTTAAATATTAATATTCCAGATAGTATTATCATGTTTTCCTAATATTAAAACTATGTTTTGTATATATAATTTCCTATGGAATTTATTATGTGGGAATGAGAGGCTGAGATTTTCTTCTATTTTTTCTTCACGCTGTGTTTGTTTAAGACTTGCGGTGTTAATTGGTTCTTGCTTGTTAGTACTAAGGTTTAACTGCTTTTAGTGATTGGAATTTTTAGATACTTAGAAAATACAGCCTTTCTACTAATTGTTGTTACTGTGTCAGACAGATTTTTACTTTTCCTGTAGTTTACTCCTTAGTTTTTATTTATTACACTGTTTACATGCCTGAAAGTGTTCTCTGCTTTTCAAGTGTATATTCAGTTGGTTTTTTGTATATATATTTTTTTCACAGTTGCTTGATCTATGAGTAAAATAGATAGATACTGCTAATGTGTCTTTAATTCTAAAATTTAACAGTCATATAAATAAATACATTTTCACAAATGGTGAGGTAGTACTTCCAGCTTTATGAAGACTTGAAGCTTTTTGTGGACCAGGTGTAGTTCAATCACTGTTGGTCTTTCACTTCCAGTCCTTTTAATGAAGAAGTAAGACTTGCTGCCTTAATCCAAGGTTTTGGTTTTTTCCATTTCTACATGGTTATGGTAGCAAGATATGGTGAGACATACTAATTTACATGCCTTTGGTGGCTTTTAAGTATATTATTCCTGTATTGTGTGCTTATTTGTTTTCTACAGCATTTAGAAACTGATATCGATCTGCTGAACTGAATTGGTTGCCTAGCTTCCCTCCCAAACGGACCCGTTTTTTGTTTGTTTCAGCGATAACGTCAATGCCTACTGTCTCCACATTGCTGAGGACGACGGTGAGGTTGACACAGATTTTCCACCCTTGGATTCCAATGAGCCCATTCACAAGTTTGGCTTCAGCACTCTGGCATTGGTTGAAAAGTACTCCTCTCCCGGCCTGGCAGCAAAACAGTCGCTCTTTGTTCGAATGTGAGTATGGGTGCGAACTGTCCCAATCACTGTGAAGCATCTCTGTGTCCATGCCACCTCCGCATCTTTTAGCTTCCCTACTTTTCTTCCTTTGACTGTAGCAAAATTCAGGGGGCACCGTGCATTTGTGTTTTTTGTAGACGACGCTACGGTCTGGAAGGTAGGCAGTAGGGAGTGAATAGGACTGGCAGCGACTCGGATGGGTCTGTGTGTCTGAGTTGTGAGTCTGAAAGTGCAGAGAAGAAAATAAACCATTCTGCACATGATGAGTGTGGAAAACATTGAACTGCTGCACTCCTGCTAATACATACTTGGAGTTTACACGAAGTGTGAGCTCATAATCATCATTTTGCTCCAGCTATGCTGCTTATTTCCTAAAACTATGTTCTGAATAATAAATGAAGTATGCATAGAATAGCTTGAGAGTGTTAAAGTCATTCATGTTGACCTATACATTCATATTAATACCTTTTCAGCAGGTATTAAGAACAGATCTGGCTGGTGATTTTTTAATTGCTATTTATTTATTTATTTATTTAGTAACTATTTCAGGAAAATGTGTTAAATTTTAGCAGAAGAAAAGTACACTTACGTTGTTTCGGTATTCCAAGTATGAGAGACTTCAAAATCTTCTTTCTAAATCTGATAGCGAAAACAGTAACTTTGTGTTTTAAGACTAACTGGGAACAGATCTGATTAGTGGGCTATGAATAGTAAGTAATTCTATATGCAATTAGCTATAGAACGCAGTAATACCAGTGCTGACAGAGGAGAGAAATGGTTAGTCAGGAGGCATGCCGGTTAGAATAGAACTGGACGTGCCGTTATGAAGTTCAGAAAGAACCAAAGCGGATGACCCCATCCACCAGTTAGTCTGGAAGCTGTTTGGTTTGTTGCTCAAAAATTTGCTGTATTATTCTCAGTGAATTAGTCTTTGAGTGATACATGCTGTGCTTGATCACTTATTTTTCTTCTTTCATAACTTCTGAGTGAAAGAAGTTAAAACTATCAGCTGGCCTTAGTAATTTTTCCAAAATGCTAGTAACATAAGCCACAACTTACGGGAGAAACCACAACACAGGGGAGAAGTACGCATAGTTTGAATCTCTCAAAGTGAAAATGCTAATAGAGTTTTCGTGGTTATTGAAGCTTTTTTTTAATTTACAAGAATTACTTGTATTTCAGAACCATACGGATGCTTCCAGTTTTAATACTCAGACATTATAAAATACTTCTGACCTATCTAGTTATTTTTACAGTCTTTACTGTGGAACGTGTTTCTTAGAGACATTCAAAAGCACTCTACTGAAAGATCTTTTCAGAAATCCCGTGGTGTATTTCCCAAAGGCCCATTCACTTCGTTCCACTGCGTTAGGTCACCGGAAAATAAAATATTCTGTCAACAATATTTACAAATAATTTATTCAAGGCAAATATATTCAGTTCTGCTGAACTGGATGCAGCCATGTACAAGCTGATACAAGGAGGGGATGAAGCAGCCTTGCCGGTCAGATTACAGGGCCCCTTTGCCATTTGTACAGGTTACAGGCATGCAGCTGAGACAGGCAACTGACTCTTTCGCCTGTGGGATTGCAGATAATTCAGTTTCTTCCACCTGACTGGAGAATGCTGGATGTTTTTTCTGAAAGATGGAATCTCTTTCACTTATGTGCATTGTGCTAAAGTCAATGCTACTGCCATGAATTTGATTTTTAATTGACTTTTTTCCTGATAAATCATCCTTTAATAATATTTTGTTTTTTTGTTTGTTTTGTTTTCCAAAGTACTGAAGTGAAATAAAAAGAGTTACTTGCAGATTACCAGGTGCTTATTAGGTGGTTCTAGAGACAGGTATGGGACTGAGCTCCAGCAGCTGCACGAATGGCAGCAAGCCATAGGCAAAATAACACTGGCTGTAGCAGAGTGGTGTGAAATTCTCAAAGGTTCAAAGTCTTATAAAGAGCTTATCAGGAGAGGAGGCGTAACTTTTCTGCAATGTGAGGGCAGCGTTATTGCTAATAATAGTAGGCTGATATACATCATTAAGATGTAACTCCAGGATTTGATGGTATCTTCTTAGAAAAATTAAATCTGATGTGGCCTTTAAAAACCTCAGCAGTTGGATCCGTATTGCTTTGAAATACGGTATTATTATGGTATATAATGTGGGAACACTAAAGCACAGGAAAAGAAAATTTAACATTAAGGCGTCTCATTTTGTAGACTATTCGCCAGAGTTTTAGAAAACATGTTTTTTTCCCCCTCATTCTGTTTTTATTTCACTCACTTTCCTAGCTGGTAGAAGGGCAGGACATTCTGTTTGCATAAGTCAGTACTTCTAATTCTGATTTGATTTCCTTCTTGGCTGTGGTCCTTCTCTGGAAAGTAGAAAACATTTTTGTGTGATTGTACTGACAGAGGTAACCAGATAAGTTAAGATGAAAGCCTCTTATTGCTAGTTATAATGTTTAAAATATCTGTTAAGCCAATGTGTTCTGTATTAAACAGTAGTCAACAAACGTCAGTATTTGCAGAAATACAGTGTGAACACATGTATTAACATGAAAAATTCATGAAATTTTGTGGTAGCCTGCGGTTTAAATTGGAGAACTCTGCATCACTTACCACCAGATTTGTAAATGGTCTTCGCACTTTGTAAAGCAAGAAGGAGCGGAAAGCCCTTCAGAAAGGAATTCCTGTGTGGGGAGAGCCAAAGCCTAGGGAAGCAGTCTGCCTTGGACCTGCACAAGTTGCTCCCCAGCAAACCGAAGGAGCACAAATCGAGGTGGTTGGAAGCAGTGATTAAATTTGCTAAATTTCCCTTAAAGTAATAATATTGTAAAGAAAATTGTCTAGTGCAGCACTTAAAATTATTAATTTATAAGAAGCTGAAATGTAAAACCCTTGCTCTCCTGTTGTATAACTTACCAGCAGTATCTTTGGTAAGTAACAGGAATTTTCTTTGCTTGATTAACCTTGTCGTGCAGGTGTGGTTCCTGTAAAACGCAAAGGAACTTGTTTGGCTTCTGGTGTGTTTTTTTCTGTGTCCGTGTGGTAATTCAGATTTGCTTGTACTTCCTATGCAGATAGCTAATCAGAAATAGTTAGATTTAGATTAGAATTTTTAGCATGTCCCCCTATGAAAACTATTTGATCAAAATATTGTTAATACTGTGAGTTTAAAAGTACAGACTCTCTTATTTTTATAGGGATTTGTTTTAAATTCTACATCTTCCTTCTCTGTTATCCTGGTAGCACATGTAATCGTGTTTTTGTATTTTGGATTTTTTTCCCTCATTCTAAAGTATTTCCGCTGCTGTGTCAGGTTTATGACCTGTAATGTTTATTAATATTGAATCGCCGCTGCAAAAACTTGATGCCTCTGAGAAGCTTCATGACGAAGCATGGTGTTGTTACTACAGATCTCACCTATCCTGCATGTTAGGTACATGCTCAGATGTTGTGCAGTCGCAGAGCAGGCAGCTACGGAACCTCACCAGGGACCCCGTTTCAGCAGGACATATTTGAGCAGAAACAGTTTGCAGAACTTCATACACTTAAACTGCTGCCAAGGCAAACTCTTAGCCACTTGAGTTAGTTATAAATACCCAGTGGCAGTGGCTGGAAGTAGCCCACAGTGTGTTTTATATTCTGAGCTGAATGTGAATGTCTTTGTGGTTACACAGAGTAGTAAATAATTGAGTTTGATTAGGGAGAGGGACCTCATTATCCCCCCACCTGTGCCCAGCTGGTAGGGGAGGGTCGAAATGAAGCCATTAGCTGTCTCTCTTACTGGCATCTCAAAGAGCTCAAATACATCTGTGTCTTATTTTCTTTTCTGGCACAATCAGTCGAGCAAGCTAAGCAGGCATGACCGAATTTGGCAAGTTCCAAGGACTCTGGCAAAGTTACACAAGGAGAAGACGGAGGGCAGCCATCCTGGCTTCTAACTGCCCATTAGTCTAGCGAGTTATGTTTTTGGAAAATGTCTGTTGTGGGAAGGAGTGCTTTGTCCAATGTCAAACACGGCGTTCTCAAACAGTCCTCTTTGATGTCGAGTATGATTTGTCGGAAGGAGTCAAACAAAGCGCTGCATTCATGGAAATGCAGACTCCTTGAGATGATGAAGTAATACCTGAAAGAATTTGAATGAAGGTAGCTTAAAATAAATCCATACTATCGTTTAGGGGCTTTTCCTTGGAAATTTTATTATCACAATTTGACATACAATATCTAATGGTGTTTCTAGGAGTTGTAACTCAGCTGCCAGTTGGCACATAGATGAAATTTGGCATACAGTTCCTCTGCTCTGTAGCACCTCTTTCTGTTTTAATATTATGTTTAAATTGCTTTGACTATTATATATATATATATTTCAAAGCGACACCTCTGTTATACCTGATAGATTAAGGTTTGAAGCATTTTAAAAATACCAGGCTTTCATAGTACATTTAATTCAATTCAAAGATTTGAAATGTGTATTTTACTTAGGTTACAGAAACACTCCGCAGAAATCCTCTCACCAGTTTTCACATGGGTGTAGGTAATTGGCAAAATATATTTTAGAATACTCATAAAATGCAAACTTAAGAAAGTTAATGTAGGTTCGAAGTGAAGAAGGAGGGCTCCCAGGACAGCAAACAGGGAGGGGTAGGATCCCCAAGGAAGGAGTCAGAGCAGGAAGCTGATGTGTTAAGTGTCTAGTCTTCGCCTACAGTAGTGTCAAAATGCAGACAATTAAACCCAAAAACACACAGTATTATCTAAGGCTAACATTAGATCCACCAAATCAAGGTCATTTAGGCTCAGAACCAAAAGTACGGCTGGCAGCCATTCTGGTTCATATCACTGTGCACTTTATCCTAAAAATTGCCCAGCTTAGGTTAAGCACATTGTGTCAATGGGGACTTTTACTCTTAACTTCGACTCTGTGCTGCTCAAGTGGAAATCATTATTAGTCATTCCTTGACACTTTCGGCCGTGCCAGTCATTCTCTGCTGTGAGCTTTAAATGCTATAAATTTTGCATCAGAAAAAAAAAAAAAAAAAAAAAGAAAAAAAAAGATTGGAAAGACGGGTTTTAGAGAAGTTGTTCCTCATTCAGAACAGAAGCCTTTCATCTTCTGAGAGGAATTTCTTTATTTTTTTCACACAAGTCAAGCCCATGGAGAGGCCACTGCCAGTTTCTGCGCCTCCTCCCCCTGGCAGCACCCGGCACCAGCCCGCTGCAGCTCTCGCCTCTTCTCTTGTTTTCTTTTTCTTCTTCTGAACCTTGCCACCCTGGCTCCAGCACTCAGGCTGTAAAAGAAGATGGAAAGCCAAGTTACCGCAGAATGATCACTATCATTAACATTCACGGGTGGTTCACTTATCATTCCTGACTGCACAGACATGGCAGCCGTTATGAAACGTCCACAGGTGTAGCACGATGATACATATTACATTGTGCCACAATGGATTTATGTATTCTGTAACAAAAGAAAAGTGTAATGAAAAAATACAGAAGGTAATCCTTTATTCCTCCACAGCACAATTTATCAGTAATGCCTGTGGATGATAAGTGCCAGGGATTTCCTTTGCTTGATTTAACCTTGTCACCCAGGTATGTTTTTGCAAAATGACAGAAAATATAAGCTAAGGAATTTCTTTGGCTTCTAATTTGTAAGCAGCAGTTTTAATTGGTAGAATGATATCTGCTTATCTGCCCTGTTTCCTAGTGTGGTGACTTAGAGTAAAGGTACGGCATCTTAGCAGAGTAAGCTAACACGTACGTAATTTATAATCAGGAGATGCTGGAGTTAGGCTGGGTGAGGACAGTTCATGGGCACCGTCAGTACAGAGCGTGGCGAGAAGCTGGCCGGGCTGGGTGGGTGCACATCAACAGAGGAGCCTCCCTGTGCTGTTGGTTCGTAGGGACGCCTTGCTGCCGGCGGGTGATGCTCCAGGTGCCGCAGAGCAGGGGTGTCTCCGGGGCTCCCCACCTGCCCCAGACGGTGGCACAGACCCGCAGCGCGGCCTCGGAGCTCGCCGAGCACCGCAGGGCGTTAGCGAGGTGGCACGGGTAGGGGAAAGCAACGCTGCCTGCTCATTGAACTGCAGCGAAGGAAGGGAGGAATAGTGCATCTGAACTCTGACCGGCATTTCAAGCGCTTCTGGCTGCTTTCCAGAGCAAATATCCAAAAGTTTACAAATGTGGGGTGCGCTTTACATTTCGTTGCTCTTGCCAAAGTTTCACTTACAGGATAGCACACTAAATATAGTAAAACACAGAGGTTTTTCTTATTTTGCTTTGATCAGTAAAATAAACTTTTAAAGATTGTTCTGGGATGAGATCCAGCTTCTGAGGCAAAGAATGGCTGGGGCTCAGGCATGATTTAGTAATAGAGTGTCAGGAAAATCAGGCTGACAGTTCTCAGGCCAGCTGCTCAATAGAAAGAATCGACCGAGTCAGGATGGGCTGAAACATGAGCAGGACCAACAACAGCATGTGCTCTTTAACAGCTCAAGTGTCAGGAACTGAAAGACGATTTTCCATTTTCAGGAGGTTCCAGATACGTCTTGGTTTTAGCAAACCCGAATTAGGTCAGCACTGCTCCATGGCCGCGGTTCGCCTTGCGCACAGCAGGAAGCGGGGCTGGTCCGCAGCGCCCAGCGCTGTCTGGGAGAAAACACATGGCAGGAACATCTCATGCTGAAAAAAATACAAATTAGATCTCTAGTTGTTTTGGCCTTAGAATATTTTGAAAGGCGTTCTTTGCCTTTACTTTTTTTTTTTTACTTTTTTTTTTTCCTGCAGTATTTTGATTTATTGTCCTGTATTTCGGTTGCAGTTCTCTGGAAACCTCCTTTTGGTACTGCAGCGTGTTGTAGACATTACCTGAAGGCGCCAGATGCCTTTGAATCTGTGCGCTGTTGGTTGGCTCCAGTTTTTCCTCAAACATCATGTCATTTACATACAAGGGAAAATGTAGTTTGTTTATTTATTTATTTAAGTATAGTATAATTCTATGAAAGATTTTCATTTCAAACAATCCATTAAATTTAGCTCAGCGGGTCGATTCAGATCAGAGCTCTGATGAGTTTGGGTGGCCAGGTGGATGCCCAGGAAGCTGGCGAGGTGATCAGAAGGCGTTGGACGTGCCACAACACTCATGCACATTGCAGTTCTCTGTAGCAGTTGAAGGAAATATTTGCTTGTCAGTTCAGAGAGTGTAGAAAGGTCTCTGCTTGCTGTATGGTGGTATTCAAAACCCCTACGTCTTTGGGCTGTAGGGCTGTTGTCTCTCTATTGCAGAAATCCACGGTACTCTCATGTGGCAGCGTGCTCAGTTCTGGCCAGTCCGTACAAAAAGCACATGACAGAAGTAGAGGGGAAAGAGTAGGTACGTGAGAAGGTCAGGAATGTTTGTTTGAGTATGAGTAACATAGAGTAATAAATTTTAAATGGTCCAGAGAACATAAACTTGGGGCTTCCAGGCAGTTTCATTTTGCCAGGAACAAAGAGAATTGAGAACGAACCTTAAATGAGACCGGCTTGGGACGGAGGAGGAGGAGGCCGCTGAGCCGTGCTGCCCCACGGAGCTCCCAGCCGTGTCGGGCCGGGCACAGCCAGGGGAGGCTGAGACGAGCCCTGTCCCGTGTGGCTCCACAGGGTGATCGGGCGCTGGCACTGCATGAACGAGGCCGGCACACGCGGAGGGGTCGAGCTCGTGCTCTGGGAAGAGGCCTCCTCGTGCAGAGGCTCCTCCGTAGCTGCTCTGTTGTGGATTTCTTGGCCATCCTGAGCTGAAGCAGCCAGCTCTGTACTGTGAGCGACAAGGCGACAGTGTTTGTGGCTCTGGTGTTTGTAAGAAGAGTACAAACAAGTGACCTGGTGGCTAGGTGTGCACGGGGCCGAGGTTCGCTGGCCGCGGTGCGTGCCCTGCAGCCAGCGGCCGGGACGAGGTGTTAATGGAAGCTGCTGCCTGTCCATCCTCACACACTGCACTGGGGATGCCACATCTGAAGTGGTCTGAGCTTAAACTCGTGTTCCTAGCATTTGTGGCTCACAGTGACATTTAATGTGGTCTTGATTTTAATGATGCAATTGTGTTGCTTGGATTGGTTTTGACTGCCAGTTGCTTTTAAAATATTCCAGCTGTGATATTCATACAGAGCTCCACTCTCTGATTAAAATTCTCAGTTGCCAGATAAAAAGCTCCTCCTCCTGTCTAAATAGCTTTGCAAAACAGTTTTTTTTTTCATGCAGTGCAAATCTTTCCCTGTGGGTGCCTTGCAGCTCTCAAATTTCTGTGCTAACTGTCTGCAGTGACATCTACTGACATGAGCAGAGATTGACTGCGAGGTCTAAGGGGCAAAATTTACTGATATATTAATCCAGCAGCTCTTCTATTATATTGTCATCTTCTCTGCTTCACCAGTGATGCCACGTTCAGTATTTGGCAGTTGGTATCTTCCGTAACTACCTGCATGCTGTTTCCCACGTTTCCTCCAAGCGCCCAATTCTCCTGTGCCCACAGCCAGGACAAGTGCCCTGCTGGCCTAAACCTTTCCAGGAGGTTTTGTGCCACGATGGTCGCAAAAACATGTCCAAAAAGATTACATTTAAAACGATGCTATAATTTAATATTGCTGAAAAGTTGCTGTTACTTCTTTGAGTGTTTTCCTTCCACTTCTCCTTAATGATTTGCTACATCTGCCATTGGGACACGTATGAAAATGACATTGCAAACTGTTCCTCTTGTAAGCACTGTAAAACATCTATCAGATACTTAATAATGAGTACTTGAGGAGCATTGTACGTACACTTGCTCATTTTTCTTTTTTAATGATGAATGCAAATTGATCAAAAATAAAGATAAATTAGGAAAGTCCTTGCACAGCTTGAATCTCAATACGTTTTCTCCTTTTTTGTCTTTGCCTTTCTGAAGGAGTTTGCCAAGTTCCTCCTTTTAACTACCCTTAGAGCACAACTTTGTTCAGTGCTGTGCCTGAAAAGTATTTTGCTTGAAACAAACAAAAAAGTTGTGGTGAGCTGCCCGATGATGATTATTTTGTAAAAATGCATGTGCATCTGTCTTGCAGAAATGCTGCTCATGGATTCTCACTTATTCAGGTGGACAGTATGAAGGTCACCATGAAGGATATCTTGCAAAAGGCCTTAAAGAGAAGGAAGGGATCACAGAGAGGCTCAGGTGGGTTATTTATTGTATTTTTTAGAGGAGAGGGTGTTTTTCCATGAGGATATTTTATATCACTTTTTAGCTGTTATGAAAGATGCACGCTTTTTTCAGTGGGTGTTGTGATGCAGTCTGCATCTGCACTCTGAAGCAGTTCTGTGCACAGGTTTGTATTCTAGATACTGGCAAAAGGCAGACCGTAGAGAAACTGTGTCATGTTTGCTGCAGAGCAGTGTATCCATTACTGCAAATATTTCTTTATGATAACAAAGCCATTTGCATTCAAGTCCAGCCAGCAGTAGCATGAGATGACGGGTGGAAGTACAGTAGGGCCAGTCCTTGATAGAATTAGACTTTTAAGTTATGTAAGAAAATGATGCCTAATATGGCTTTAACAACTAATCCTTTAAATTATTTACTTTTCGAGAAAAAGACAAATTTACTTTCCGTGGTGTTGTCAAGGTAGTACTGTAATAGTTAAGTCATATTAACATTTTAAAAAAGAAAATTTGCAGTACTTGCATTTATATTTTACAGCAAAACCGTTCCAGGGTATAAATGCACATTCACATATATATTAGTACATACATTTCAGAAGTATAAGGCTGAGAGATCTTTCCAGCAACAAGAAATAATTACTGTGAGAAATTGCACTGAGCCTTGTCACACAACAAAGGAACTTTAATATAAACCTATCTATATACGAGGTAAAGATAAGGATCTCGTCTTTGTAAATGAATGAAGCCTCCTTATATACCCTTAGTTTTAACTATGTGAAAAGAAAATAAACCCTTTTCTGTTTAGAAGTAGTAGTTCAGTGCAGTTTTTAAACGAGTGTATAATCTGTCATGGATTTAATTAGCTATCTTCAGATGAAAGCTGAAGTTTTAATAAAAGTTAGAAGAGATAACGCAGTGAAGGACACGGATGAGCTGTCTCAAGGCCATATTCCAAGGGAACGATAAGAGCTGTAAAAAATGGCAGAGGAGAGCAATTGAATGAAGCAATGAAAATCTGATTCTCGTAAAAAAAAAAAAAAAAAAAAAAAAAAGTGCACACGAGATGCTGGTAGGGGTGTTGTAGATGAGACCCGCTCGCGTCTGCGAGCAATTTGGCGGCTGGCCAGAAGTCATTGTTCACCCTCGGCTGTGGCGGCTCAGTCCAGATGTGCCAACTGCACGTTTCGGCTTTTGCCAGCTGACTGCGCCGTTTGATAACCAGCTCTCTGGATGCCCATCACTGGCCGCAGAGATAGAATTAAATGATGATGATCTTCCCACAAGTTGGGAGAGGAAACAATGCATATAAATCTTGATTTCATCTCAGCGTGAGAAGTCTTTATCCATCATCACTCATAATGAACAAGTCGTTAGCTGCGATGAATGGTGTTCTGTTTTTTTCAAACACCTCTTTTGTTCACTTTTTGGGTGACTTTTATTTATTTCCTGGGGTCAGATTTCTCTTCCCAGAAGGGGGATGTCTAGAGGATTCACTTAGCTCAGTCTTTAAACTGCTTTCCTCCTTCGTGTAACAGATGTTATTCCTTGTCCATTTGAAATTTGCTTTTGCTTTTATTTTGTTACTTTTGTTCAGTAGTTTAGAAAACGAATGGAACTGTAATTTATTTCTTCAGCTAATATATTAATTTCTGTTTTCTTGGAACTTAAGCTCAGAAGCCTGTGTAGTAACAGGATATAGAAGCATACATATTTCTTCTTTCTTTTTTCATCTCTTTTTTTTTTTGATTATGTAGGAAATCATTTAAATTTTCTTATAAATTATACATGTGACTTCTCACCTCTTTGATATATGACCAGCATCCTTGCTGGATATAAGTCTCAGTAAAAGTAACAACTGAAAACCTTTTGATCACTGTGTGTATGTTTACTTTTGAACATATAATCTGATTTGTTGCAATAAGCCTTGTTGCTTGCAGATTTCACTTTAAGCTTGTGTGTAGATACATCCAGAATTAGGACCTGCAGTTGTAAACTTCATGAGTTGGAGTCACTGTTAGAAGAGTGATCACTCTAGGGAAAGGTTTTTGCTTGAATTCCCATACTAGTAAATGTCATAAAACAAATACAAATTCTGTTCTTAAAATGTTGGTGAGCACTCGTAGTGCATTGTTCACGTTGCCATGTAATGCTGTCGCGTGGGTGATGGGACTTCTCAGACTAGGCATTTATGTATTAAATCAGTAAATCATAAATTACAACTTTCTATTAAAATTATCTTCCCTTATCCACAACTTCCCTTTTTCTCAGTTACTTCTCTTATCCAAAACTGCAATTCATCAGTCAGCAGACACTTATTTATTTATTTATAGTCTTGCTGTCATTTTTTAAAACAGCAGAAATTGCAGCTGTTTGCACAGAGGGATCCTCTTGCTTGCACTGCCCTCTGGATCTGAAACAAGCCTTTTACCATTCCCTTCTGATGCTCTCAGCAGAACGGGATAAAAATGCTGCCTAGATTAAGGGATGGTTAAACCTCAGGATGCCACTACAGTGGGCATGGATTGACTGAAGCAGGCGTAGAAAAAGATTTTGTCATCATTCTTTATAGAGCACCACATTCTTCATTTTTGGAGTGAATATGCCTCGTACTTTCATTGAGAGATACACAGATAAATGGAATTCAAGATCAGACTATTAGCAGAGTAAGGTCCTGTGCCTTTGTCATTTAAGTCATTATGAAGCAGTGGATTAGGATGTCAGAGTTCTGAATAAAAGATGACATAATTTAGGAAAAGTATTTCTGCTCATTCTGCAACACTTTCTTCTGAGCTGACTGTTCTGGATTTTAGAAGCTACTAACCAGAAGGAGATGTAGCGTGTTCACTTAAAGCATTTGTAATAGTTTAATAAAACTGGAATGCATATGAACTTTGCTGCATTTTCAGTGTTCCTACAGATCAGTCTTCACAGGACAAATGAATTATGTTTATAGCTTTGTTAGTTTCACGTACTTGTGAAAGGAATTGCTTTCTGACCTATTTCCACTTCTGACTTCGGTGACATTTTTCAAACTTGTCCTGTTTATAAGAAAATGCAAGCCTTGGTTAGCTGTTCTGGGTAAGAAACTGAAGAATTGCTGTTGTCTAGTTGGGAAGAGGACATTCTGTTAGGAGAAGAACTAAGATACCAGGCTAGTTTTGTGCAGCTGTTTTACTCAGCTAGTAGTCCGCAGTTTACAAGTAGGCTTTTTAACCAGCAACTGAAGCACAAGTTCCAGAAAACGCCCAAGCCCAAGCCACCTCTGTGAGATGATGACAACCTGAGCTTCTCAATTTCCGACTTTTGTTTAAAAATGCCTTTACTGTATTTGTAGCTATCAGCCCTTGCTCCCTTCTGGAGCATGAGCCTGTTAATGACAGGGAAAAAGGTTCGTGACGAACGGCAGCGCAGGGCCCAGGGCTCTGCATGTTTCATTTCAGGACGTGCACTGGCATTCACATAGCTGCAGTGGGGACTACATCAGTAAAAATAATATCAGTGTGTTTATTTCAGAGTTCCATTTGTTGAAAAGACCAAAGCTGAATAAGACTTTTGACTGCAATCTAACTCAAAGCCAAAGATAATTTGTTGCAGGAAGATACAGGTCAATAGATGGAGACAGAAGTGGGCTACGACCTTTCTCTTACAGAAAGTACAATGAAAGAAATGGAAAAAGCATTCTAATTGTGTCTAGCTCTATTTAGATATTATGTTAGATAACGTTACTGCAAACAATTCAAAGTGTTTTATATTCTTTGCAGTTGCCCTTTCTTTGTGTCAAAAAACTGCATTGAAGATATGAAAGGTATGAATAATTTTTAAATAATAAATGTTGAGTGAATCTGCCGTAAATGTAGGTGTTAAAATAACCTGTGTGTTATGGCTGAGAGAACCAGACCCCTCAAGTCCTTCCATAGAGGACATGGTTGTTACTGGAGCAGTGTTTTGGGAGCTTCATGACCTGTCCCACAACAGATAGCAGCAGGGGGTTAATGGCAGTACTGTATCATTTCTTGCCACATGCCCAAATAACAAACTGGAAGAATTGTATGCGAATGGTGGCAAGTTAGGGAAAAGTCTGTAACAAACAGTCAGTGCTACACGCTGGAGAAGATAAATCTGCAGAGGAAATTGTTGAGGCAGATGTTTAATTAGTTGGAGTCAGGCTGGATAAACCGGGATAGGAACTGTATGCAGATATGCTGGTTTGCCTGCCTTTCAGTGGGCTGGTTCCATTGTCTTTAAAACTATTCTTTTTGCTTCGGAAAGAAGCAGCAAAAACAGCCATATAAGCTCTCTTATTGTAATGGATTCCCTTGTGTTCACTCATAAAATAGAAAATGTAATTGATGTTTTCCTATGGTAATGAAAAATAACTAAGTAGAATACTTTATCATCAGTTTGTTTAACCTATTGCGTGCTCAGCAGCACATACTGCAAATGCATATTTTGCATGAGTGCTGAAAATAAAACACTCTTGGTCATGGAATGAGCTCCCAGAGGATCCACCTCTGGGATCTCTCTTTGAATTGTTTGCAGTAACTTTATCTTACATAATATCTAAATATCTAACATAATATGTAAATAGAGCTAGACAGAATGCTTTTTCCATCTCTTTTATTGTACTCTCTATACAAGAAAGGTCGTAGCCCACTTCTGTCTCCATCTGTTGACCTGCGTCTTCCTGCAACAGATCCAGCGATGGACCACCTTGAGGGAGGCTCAGTAGAATCTTTGATGCAAGCCAGCTTTCTCAAAATAGGCAGAACGGGAGAGGAGAATTAGGTTTGGATGATACCCTAACCACAGTGGTCCAAGGCAGTGAGGAGGGAAAAGCTGAAATCTCCTCGCAGTTCCACAGGTACCTTGTTGGGCATGCCTCATTGACCTGGGCAGTGCTGAGATGCTGTGATAATGGCTCTGTAGAGTGCCCTAATATGCACGGATGATGTAAGGATTGCTTTGTATAATCCTGATAGGTCTGCAGCTCTTTGAAAATACTATTGAACTTTGTGAGCACTCCAGCAGCTGAAGGTTTAAATATAAAGTCGGTCTGAAATGCAGCAGATCTATGGAAAGGGAATCACATGCTTGAAATCACGAACATAAGAACTTCTCGTTCTTCCTAAATTTATCAGTGAAAATGTCAGATACGGTGCTGTCTAGAATTTGGACAGATATAATAATGGAGTCTTGAAAAGCCCTTTTAGAAGGTGAGATTTGGGTGGTTTAGTATTCAGCATAATGCTACTCCTTAGAAGTCAGTTAGCCTCAGTATTAACTTTAAAAAGGAGTAGACTTTAGGCATACTTTTAAGATCCCACCCTCACGTTTTGCAGAAAGATCCTGGAAGATGGACAGATCATGTTGTGTAGCTGTAAAATACCAGCATCAGTACAACTGTTGATTCGCTCTACTGCTAAACCATTTGTCTACAGGCAGTGCGCTGTGTCTTTCTTCTGGTCTTTCTTTTCCCAGTCCTTACATGTTACCCAGCTAGTTAGTCCAGCTTACACTAGGAATTCAGCTTATGGTAGCGGCACTTTTTAAATCCTGCTTTTTATGAAGGCTCTCAGTTAGACCAAGAAAAACAGAGTTGTTCCAAGAGGAGACGCAGAGACCCTTCTGTTCATGTCGCACAGCGCAGCTCAGGCTTGGTCTGACAGCATCCCACAACGTGCGGTAGGCAAGTAGATCGTATCAGGTTTTTTATATCTGCGCTAAAACCCACATTCAGTATTTTCTATAAAGCATGTTTGCATGGCTAACAATTTTAAGAACATAAGGAATATGATGACTTCATTCTTGATGCTTTGTGTATCTTGATGCCATGGTGATTCTCAAATTAAATACGTGCAGGAACTATATGTACGCGTGGAAGTTATCTTCCCTGCCTTTCAGCTGTCTCATACATACCTTTTGCTCTTCAACAAATACACTCGCTGGGATGCCAGTGGCCTTTTCCCCAGAGCTTGACTGAATGGACTATAAATACTAATGTAAAATAAATAAGAATGCAAAGAGAATATGTGCAGAGGCTTTGTTTTCAAACAAATGAAGCACTGATACCCGTTTATAACAACTGAATGTTCTTAGAAGGAAACGAGACAAAACTAAACAATGTAAAATGCTGAAACATTAGAATAATCCTGCCTGTTTCTGGTCCATGTCAGCCTCTCTTCATTTGAAATTTCTTGTGAACAGAGAAGCCTTGTCTGATTAATCTTGTCTGATTTTAAGTAGAAATTCTTTGCAGGATGAACATGCTACTGATTATTATTTAATAGCTCCTTCAAACTGTAAACATCCCTGAACCAGAAATGCTCAGTCCTTTTAAGAACAAAATGCTATACAAGTTTAATTGTTATAAACAATATCTTCTGCCAACATTTCACAGACATGACCTGTATTTTCCGCAGGTTAGAGTGAGTTATTAACTTAGTATTCTGTTCAGCTTGCAGAAAGACTAGTGCTTTTTCTATAAATGAAAACAGCTGCTTTACAATAACACCGAAGTCCCTAACAGCTGTCAACTATTGCTTTTTGCATTCTTTAAAATGTGTAAAGTGACCAAAAATAGTCTAAAATAATCTTCTTAATCTGGGTAAGTGTATTATCTCACTGCCAAAGGAAGCTGAGTAATAAAGAGAAAAATTCAAGAAACAGGGATGGAACATAGAAATAAAAGCCTCCCTATTGTATGTTAGTCTCTGCCACAGGAATTATTTTAACTGGTCTTTGCAACTCTGGTCTGTTCCATCACCAGGTAACCCAGAGCTGTGTCGAGCAGCACAGCCTATTACAAAACTGTGTTTTGTAGCAGTTTGCTATTCCTCTGGTTGAGATTTGTTTGCACAGGGCTGCTCAGTTACCCTTCAGAACCTCGAGAACAGAAGCTCAAAGTGAGGAGCACTGATGCAAACATGAAGCTTATCTTTCATTCAGAGAGTAACAAGGGAAAAGAGATCTGAGGTTTTTGTTTTGAAAATTCACTTTCTAGCATAGCAGTTTCAGCACCACTTTTAATGTCAAGTCTCATGTTTCAAACATGCTTCTGAAACTGTTTATAAACACATTTTATTCAAAACGTATGCAGGAGATAAGCAAAAACTATAATACAAAGACACCACTTGTGTGAAAAACCACTTATTGTCAAGTACCCTGCCAGGCCCAAGGGAAATCGCTAGGATGCCGTCAAGCTGAAGGTTTTCGTTTAAACCTGCCCCGTGGCAGCAGTGTTCCTGGCGTAGCGCAGTCCGGGTGGCACGCAGGGGGCTGGGGGCTGCGGTGCCCTGCTCCCTTTGTCCCCTGCAGCTGCCAGCACAGAGCTGGCGCTGCTCGTGCCGGGGCCGCCCGGGCTGGCGCTGGGTCTGTGCCGTGTGTTCGGTGCTGGATCCCTCCAGGGCCGTCGGCTTCAGCTCTGGAGGCAAATACGGGTCTGGGGAGCCCGCGGTGTGTCTAAAGCCAGTGCCCGGGCCGTTGTGGCATGCACTCTCTTGGAGCCTCGTTACAGATTTCAAACACAGAGTCTACTTTCTAGGACGTACACACCTCAATTTCAGTTTCTAAATTACCGAAAATTAGTAACTGGCTGTCTGGGGAATAACGGACAAGAAGAAATGGCTGGAAATAGGCATATGTAGGGTGCAGAGATCATAGATGAAAGGAGCCATGTAAAACCACGAGCCTGTGATTAAGGCATTTTTAAGAGATGAACCACGATTAGAAGGAACTGTCATTTAAGTTTGATTTTGTCATTGGATGATGATAACCGAGGAGCTTAAAATTAAAAGTAAATATGTTAGAGTAGGCGATGCATATGTTTGCTCTGACTTTTGGAGATGGAAGCCCCAGCATCTGTGACAGTGAAGAGCCAATTAATTTGTATTTCCTTGTGCTTACATGCGTGCTTTTCTGCTTAATGGTGGTTTTGAGTTTCCTTGGCTTTCAGTGCTTTGTTTTGGATAATTATAGCATCCCTGCAGAGTTTGCTGCCCTCAGTTATAAATGGCTTTACCTGGAAATACTTAGAAGTATTTTTTCCTTGCATTACGCTGTTTACACTCGCAGGATACAAATTTATAAACTTAAAAACATCAATATGTGTAGATCCTTTGCCAGACTTTCTCCTGCTTTTTGCCCTCTTCTCACCAAAGAGGAAATCTATTAAAAAAAAAAAAAAAAAGATGAACATAGAGCCCCCAAATATCACAACTTTCTCCCAGTGGTGTCTGTCCCATTGCCAGGTGCAGCGAGGAGCTGGCTAGATCATTTGCCCATTATTTCTTTAGCAAAATTTCCTTTGGATTGGTGTTGTGTGGTGTAAGCACCTCTGTGCTGGAGAGGATGTGACAGAGGCTGCTTGAAAGTTTTTCCTTTTGCCTACAATCTGCACTTCTGTTTTGCAGCAGTAATGATTTATTTCAGTGCGCCCTTTCTCGCTAGCCCACTGATGCTGTGCAGATGCTGACGTGACGGGGGCAGGGATGCTGGTGAACGTGGAGCCGCTCACAGGGAATAAAGTTTGTGAATAGTTTGTCAGAATAGAAATAGCTCGTTAGTCCTGTGCGTTTGGGCTGATGGGGTCTGGACATCAGCCTGAATTGCTGAGGAAAATTTTTCATGTCTGGCCTCTGAAATGAAAGTGAAATATTAGACCGAGTCTATTTTAGAGCTGTTGGTATTGAAATCATACATTTATTGGTTCTTCTGGATCAGTAATAAAGCTGTAATTTATGTGACATTTTAAATTCTACAGCTCAATGTTTGGATGGTAGAGATTTTTTGTTTATTTTATCCACTCTGATGAAAGAAGATACTGCTCTTACACCAGGTACATTCATGGCACCACCTCCATCCTGCTAGCTTTTTGTGAAGCTCGCAAAGCACCCGCCTGGGTGGTTATATTACTCTTGCTGCAATACTACTGCTTATACACCCATAACGGGGGAAAGCACCTTCCTCACTGCATAATTCAAGTCAGCAGTGCAGAGCCCTTACGCTGATGTACCTCACAAATAGCCCTCTGTGCCTGGATCTCAGGGTGCTCGCACTGGTGCTGTCCTTTAGGTAGCAGCTCGTGGAGGGGACTCATGGTGTGTTAGCTGCCGTGTGTACTGCCCTGTCACTAACCCGCACAGACAAGTTCCTGCACAATGTCTCTTAAATTGTGATCGACAATACACATTTTATATATGTATATAAAAAATACGGCTGTTGTGGCTTGGCCATTGGTATGTTGTGTTAAAGACAAAACACGATTTCTTTCTGTTTTCAGCTTTATTTAGAGCTGTGATGCTAACGTAAAAAGAATAAAGGCCTGTAGTAGACATTAAATAAAATACTTCTGTTAATATTCTGCAGCCTAGTTTGCTGCTAGTCACGCTGCACGCGTTCTGTTCTACAAAAGAGCAATACATAAATGAAGTGTGTTTGTTTCTTTTTAAGGGGCTTTTGACTAAATTCTTTAATTTCACTGGCTGTCAAGGTAGTGTTAAGTAAAATGGGTTTGAACTGCTGTAGTTTTTGTGTACTGGACTAGATGTCAGAAACCTTTGCCATCACTGGAAATTCTGTCACTCTGGATTTACTATCTGTTTCCCACAGCTGAATTCTTAAGCAGTGTGATTTAACACCTTGGCTCTCCATCAGCCGGTCCTGGCATTTATTTGAATGCATTACACCACTGGTTTCCATAAACTATTTTACAATTGTTTCATATAAATGACTGTTTATTTCTACAAAAACCATCTGTATTTCTGCGGAGAGCAGCAGATAACTGTGTGTAAAATTTGGTAATGTCACAACAGTGCAAGTTAAGAAAAAGCAGATTGGACTAAAAGAAAAAGTCTCGTGCTTGTGCATATTGTTAAAAGTTTGTTTTCACTATTCAAATATCTTTATTAACAGTATTTGCATTTGTAATGATAAAATCTTTATTCCACTTCAGAGGTGTTGAGGGGCTTTGGAGATTTTCAACGGATAAACAGATTTAAGATGTCCTCATAGCAGTAGGATTTGAGATGTAAACATTCTGGCTTTACAGCTATTTCCTCTCAAACTGTTTACATATTTTCTGTTGTTTTATTGTCATTGCCAAGCACACAATGAAATCTTTGCCCCTTCTGTTATGTTCTAAGAAAAATCCTGCAGCAGGAGGCCTGGGACCTCTCTGTGTTCTCAGTTTCTTTGCTTTCTGGAACGTATTGATCCCTCTCCTTCAGTTCTTTCACTTATGATCTTTGCCCCATCCTACAACCAAGGGTCAGTGTCCAACACTGATGGGAAACCCGCTCTGCCCCTGTACCTCCGGGGAGCTGCGTTGCAGTGCAGACAAGGAGGGCGATGTGGTGGCACAGTTCGCCAGCTCCCAGCCAGCATCGAATGAGTGCCCAGACTGAGCTGTTGTACTTCCCTGTGCCACCCATGGGCTGGCAGAGCGAAAGCTGGAATCCAGCAGTCTTACATTTAGCACAATTGATATTTTTTGACAGACTCTTTGAAATGATAGAAATACATAAACTTCCTCTTTTTTATAACCTTGTAATAGCTGTAGCATATTTCCAGCAATAATAAGAAAGTGGTAACAAAAAATAAATACAAACATACTTTAAACTAAAAAGAAATCACCCTTTCAAAACCTGGGATTGCAGCAGTAAGGCAGTAAATCATGTATTCTTGTGAAAGAAGAAACTTAAAATAGGGAAGTACCGCAGACATCAACATTAAATGTTTATCACATGTTTTATTTTGACTACTTTCCTGCCTTACCTCTCTCACATTCATTTTTGCTTACTTACTGTCTGCCTGGCCTCTGCTGCCATGACCATTAGGCAGTGACTGCCAAACTGTCTTTAAATTTTGAATTTCTCGTGTGCTATTTTGGAATTACAACTGCACACATGAGACAGTGCCTGGCACTGCTGCAGGGACGTTTGCAGGTGAGTGCCAGGTGCCTGCCACCCTTCGCGGTGGTGGGACGCTGCTCCGTGCAGGAGAGCAGCAAAGCAGGGCTTGGGAAGGCTGCAGAAGGGAGCGCCCTTCGTGTGCTGCGAGTGCGTGGTGCTGAGCCTCAGCGCAGCCTCACCCCTCCTGGTGCGTCTGGCGCTGGTCTCAGGAGCGTGGAGATCCTCCAGCATCACCGCGTAAACTTCTGGGGTTGTTTTGGGTTACGGGCCAAAAACTAACATCCTTCACACCACAGATGTTCAGGCAGCCTCACAGCTCCTGGCACGGTGTTGGCTGACTCACTGGGGACAATCTTCATCTGCTGTAAAACCAGACCAGGTTTGCTACCTCTGCTGAAGCCCAGCAGCCTGCTCCCCTCCCAGCTGCTCCCGTGTTCTGGAGGCTGCAGTGTCCTAATTCCAGAGCTTTTCTGTACAGAGGTGTCTGAGGAGCTCTGCCTATAGAGTAAGTTTTAAAACTAGTCCACAAGGGTACCAGATCACCGTGACCGGACAGCAGCCACTGGGAGTTCTGGGAGAGCTGGGATACAGAAATGCTGCGCTGTTAGATGTGGTGTGCAGCGTGGTGCACCTGCCGGCCTTTCAGGGGTGTGGGTGGCAGCAAATACAGCTCCCGTTCTTTGGAAGAGACCAGCATACCTTGGCTTCCTTGCTAAGCTCACTACAATTTTAGCAAAAAACAGAACTAAAAGATAACATATGGACGTATGCAGTACACTGAGGAAAGAAACTGCACAGCCTTTGTAGAGGAGGTTGTGCCTCACAAACGTGAGCAGCCGTTGAGGAAGCCAGAGACCATCTGAATGAGGCTGATGTGTTTTATATAGCATGCTTAGATTTCCAAAAAGATTTGACAAAGGCTCATAAAGCAATTAAGCTGTCACAGGATGAGAAGGAGGATCCTCACATGGATTAATAATTGATTAAAAGACAGGAAACAAAGAATAGGAATAATGGCTCTCCGTTATTAGTAACTAGGTTACTGGTGGAGTTCCAGTGGAACTGGTGGAACCTGCATTGTTCAGTTAATGTGCAGCATGGAAAAGGATGTGAATGCTGATGTGACAAAATGTGCTGTTGATACAAAAGAAGCAAGAATAGTGCAAATAAAAGCTGTCTGTGAAGTGCTGCAGAGGTATCTCACAATGCTGAGTGACAGGACAATAAAATGAGAGAGGGAATTCAGTGTCAATGAGTGCAAAATAATATACATGGTGAAAAGCAACCGTAACTATACGTATACAATGATGGGCTCTAATTACCTTCCATCAGTCAAGAAAAGTATCTTGGAGTCGGCATGGATAGTTCTCCGAACACTTCAGCTCAGTGCTTAGGAGCAGTCAGAAAGACAAATTGAACATTAGAAATTAGGAAAGAAATAGAGAACAAAACAGAAAGCATTATTATGCCAGTGCATAAATCTTGATGTGCCCACATCTTAATTATTATATTTTATCTCAAAAAGGATAAAACAGAGCTAAAAAGATACAGAAATAGATGAGTGTAGAAATGGATCAGATGTGAAATGAGGAGGACATGGTAAGCAGAGAAGAGCTTTTCTAGTTTGGAAAAGACATGACTGGGTACAAGAGGAGTCTATGAAGTGCAAGTGCTACAGATGGTGAATTGGGAGGGTTTTATCACTGCTGTTCATAAAACAAGAACTACATGGCACCAAAAGCAGTGGGTAGGCAATGATGTTTTGAGACAAAAGGGAATTCTTTTTCTCACATGGTGCAATAAATTATGGGAGTCGATGTTACGGAAATCAGAAATTCAAAAATGTTTTGAGCAGATGCATGGATGACAAAGGGTGTGAAAATGGTTGACAAAGGAGTATAGCTGGAGCTGGAACTTTGTGAGAATTCAGGAGCTCATGAGAACAAGGTAAAGATAAGGGCTGAGCAGGACACAGTGTTTTGTTGCAGAGACTAACACTGTAGAAATACAGGTTCTGTTTTAAACCATTTGAGGTTTTTGTTTATACTGGTCTGGTTAGTTAAGGTTAGGTTTGACCTCCACAAACATTAAATATTGAGGTAAGTCTTTCTATAATTGTTATTCTATCCTACTAACTTGTTTGCAGACGAGGATGGCTTTTGTTCGGGGTTTTCCTTAAAGCCTCCTTCTCTTTTTAAGTGTTAGTATTTGTTTATTGTGCAGATTCAACCCCTGACCGTGGTATTCTTCATTGCTATTGAAAGTTAATGGGGGAAAAATTGCATTCCAAACATTTGAACCTGTAGTAGCCATGGCTGAACTTAGTTGATCTCTGGTGATCGGTTCAATTTAGTTACGATTTTTAGCCATTAGGCTGGGGCTGAATGATGGTGATTTGGTTGAGGCCAAATGTCTGTAGAAAATTGGCTGTTTGATAAGAGCCCTGTTATCAGAGGGGGATACTTTCTCATTTACATTTAGATGAGTATTGATTATTTATTTACTCAGAGAAGTGAGATTCGTTCCCAATCTTATCTCTCTCGTCTCTGCTTGTCAGCAGAAAGAGAGATAGAGCTCCTGACATCAGCCCAAGATAACAGCACTTTGTAGTGAAGATAAAAGTTGGAATGGGCCTTTTTCTAGTCTTGACTGAAAGGATAAGTTTTAAAAATTAGAACTGATGGGTCATGCTTTCAAAACCCCATTCTGAAGGCTTTGCTGCTTAAATGGCAACAGAATTGGTTTGTTGTTATGCGGATGGCCATTCGCCTTTTGTAAGAGAGCCGCTTAATTTGATTATACTCCCTGATTCTTCCTGGGACACATTTGTGTTGTTCCATAGGAAAATAATGCTACGGATGAGTTATTGGGGTTTGTTCTGTTGTCTGGTTTTAATTCCTGATAAGCCTTCCCCTGCTGTAAGGGGTATCTCGAAATAATAAAGCACAATAGGTACCTGTAAGCAGAAACCAGTGGGTGGCTGAACAGGGCTTTTGGGGAAGGGGGTGCACGGCAGTGGGGACACCCCGATTCTCAGCAGCTGCTGGTCTGCCGGTACATTAAAATAAGCTGAGATGAGGGAAAAGGCTGTTGCCAGGAGTATCTGCAGCACTGGGTTGGTGTGTGCTCCCCCGTGCAGCCCCCTGTGCCGGCAGCGTGGCCCTGCAGAGAGGTGCCCAGGCCACCCTGCACCCACCCCAGGGCCGGGGTGCCTCTGGGGCCCTGAGCAAGTCTCTGCGAGCTTTTGACCAAAGGCTGTGCTTGAGAGTACAGCCACTCTTCTCTCACCGTGTTGTGGCTTGTTTCAAACAGCCGTCGTGCTTCTTTCCTGCCTCTCTGTAGGCCTGCACGTTTGTTTATCCACACCCTGCTTGCTTTAACGCAGCAACAGTTTTTCTCTCTCCAAGAATTGGTGACAAAATCACAGGACTAGAACGGGAGTTCGCATTCATTAGCTTTGTCTTCTGGGTGTTTTGCCCTGGTAACCTCCACGCTGACGTGCCCGCTCCCTGCTTGTTGTGGAGCGGAGCAGCAGCAGCTGGCTGCGGCCCGGCCTGGCGCTCGGTGTGTGAGGAGCTCGCGGCCCCACGGGGCGTCCTGCTGCCACCCTCTGCCATGCTCCCCAGGGCTTCTCCTACAGCCCTGCAGAGCATTTGCCTCCGGTTACAGAAACCCATAAAACCCAGCTTTGGCGTTATAACCTGAAATTCTGTTGGAATTCCCAGAGCAGTGTTGTTTGGAGACCCCTGAATCACGTCATATTTCTGCTGCAGTTACATCATGGGAACTTGTGAGAGAAGTCTGGTAGTAAAACTCCTTGCAGAATCAGCCTAACGTTTTTCAGCTGTTGTGAGGTACAGGTTGTGTGAATGTGTACAGACATTTAAGATACGTTGTTTAAGAGAAGGGACTGTCTAGAAGTCCATTTTTACTTTTTTCTGAGTTCCACGGTATTTCCTGGTTTTGGCCTGTAGTTCTGTTACTGTACTAACTGACAGTTAATACAGGCTTGACACAACCTGTGCAAAGCAATTTATCAGATGAACAATTTACCAAGCGAATGAACAATGTTGGATGACTAGAAATGGGTCAGTGGGGTAGGCGATAGCATAATACCTAGCAGTGCATCGTAGGGCAGCGATGTGCTCGTCTCACCAGACAGGTCTCAGGTGTGACCTGTGCAGACACCAGTGTTTCTGAGAGGGGCAATTCCGCTTCTTCATTTCATTAACATACTGTATACGTTTTTGGGATGGGGAAATAGAAGTGGAATAACAAGAGCTTGGGAAACACGAGAGAGTTGCCATGATGAGGCAGGGAGCGGGGGCGCACCGTGCGCTGCTGGCACCAGCAGATCCCCAGCCCCACTGGTCGCGGCCTGAAGGCCCTGCTGAACCCAGCGGTTCATCTGTGGTAGCAGCAGCTGGAGCAGTGGGTTTGGTCACAGGTGCCGGCAACACAGCAGTTCAGATCAGAAACAGCAGTTCTGCTGGCTTTGCCATTTCTGGGTATCGTTCAACATTTGGGTGTTTAGGAATTTGGGAAGCTGTATTTAACAAATGGACAAAACGAGGTTTTGCTGTCATTGATTCTGTTACCTACAACCTACACCAGGTTTTAAATACAAATTAACTTACAACTTGGCTTTGTTGGGGTCCTTTCCTACCCTGTAGCAAAGAAACGGATTCCTTTTCTCCAGCATCAGGAGCAATGTTTTTGCTCCTGAAAATGAACGTGTTTTCTGTACGTAGAGCTACAGAGAGGGCAGAGCAGAGGGCAGCAACACATCGTGCTTTTCACATAAGGAAAAATGCCCAAATAATACAGCTTAGTTGCACACCAAGATCTGGGTAGGAATTTCTTACAACAGGCAATGCCCCTGTCTTGCAGCATGGGCAGGGTATTTAATACAGAATTATTAATTAACAATCCGTGCTATTTAGCATAGGAATAATACAGAAATGTTGGTTGGAATTTGGTTGGAACATGGTGGGTAGCATTGCTGGAGTGCTATAGATGTCTGGAATATTTTGTTTTCTTGCACACCATCCTCCACCTTTTCATGATAGGACTCTTCCCTTTGGATAAGAGCTTTAGAACATAAACACCTACCTGCCTTACTTCTAGGGTGTGAGTAATCTCATATTAGTCGAACGTGATAAGCCATCACTTTGTTAGAAAACAGATGATTTTACAAGTTACTTTATGTTTCAGGTCCTCAGTATCGGCTGGAGAAGCAGAGTGAACCTAATGTCCCAGTAGATTTAGACTGTACCTTGGAGAGCCAGAGCACTTTGGAATTCTGCCTTGTCCGAGAGAACAGTACGTTTGCCCTTTTCACTTTTGCTCTTGTAAATTGCTTAAACTCACATAAGTTATGTATTTTGGAATACAAGCTGTACTGTCTGGGCAAGTAAGTTTTGATGAGACTCTTTCCTGAGGCATTTCTCTGTTGTGCCAAAAGAATATTCCAGAGGGAAATGATGGATTTTTCATACCTTTTAGTAAATAGTCTGCATCCTGTTTATCACTTTATGATTAATCTTTTTTTCTGTTAAACTCTGCTCTGTAAAGTTATGACCAAGCCTGAAAAACACTGGAAATATGAAGATTTTTCTGTTGCAGACACTATTTAGTGAATAAAGTGATTGGTCTGCAATATATTTTGCCATGTCAATACTGCTGTAGAAGGCACTGATATATTTTTTTAATTGAATTTAAAGAAATTAACCATGAAGCTATAACTAGAGTAGTATGATGATTTTTTAAAAGGTAGACAAATAGTCATCTCTCCAGCTACTCTGAAACATTTTTACTGTTACTATTTTAATGGTCCTAACATTATTTCCTGATTTATTCCTTTGCAAGAAATAATATGAAACTTACAAAATGGACATTTAACATAGATTTGGGTTTGTCCTCCATTTCATTTTGCTCCATCCATCATTCTTTCCAACAGTTGTACTCTTTTGATCTTGTACATTAGCTGTCAAAATTTTGATAGTACTAATGAGGAAACTGATGGCATTTATGGTCTCAGTCAAGACCATGCTTGGAGTATTTGCTGCAAACAGTCATAGTAAGAGTCCATTTCAAGAAGTGTACTTTTTTTTTCTTTCTTGCAAAGATTAGACCCTTTCATTTATGCTTTTCTGATACAGCATTTCATATTTTATTCTGGAAAGACAGCAGAGCATCACTGAAGTAACTCCTAACTCCAGTGGCAAGCAATAGACTCTGCTCTTGCGTAAGGTATAGCAAAATGAGACAGCTGCAATGAGCTCTGTGGTGGTACGTCAGTGCTGGAGCTGAGATTAAGCACTCATAGTTTTGGCTGCCATTCTGGGAAGTATCGAACTTGCTCCCAAAATATTCTTGGCACTCCTGCTTCATTTCTTTATAGAGTGGTTCTAAGAAACTGCAGGAGAGAATGATGTGAAAAGTAGAAGAGGTTTGTGCTGTGCATGAAGAAATGGAGCAATTTTAACCTCCAGTCACACTCTTTCAAAGGCCAGAATTCCCTGACATCGGCATCCCAGCTATTGTTTTTGTATTGATTTTTAGTCTGTGAAAAGATGTGTAATTCCTATATTTTCTTAGGTTTTTGCATATGTGATCAAAAATAGCATTTTTGTGTGCAGACTCCATAATTAAAAGTAGGTATCATGCACTGCATTTTAACCTATTTTCATAATCTGTGGAAGAGTCCCTGCTGTGGTTTGCAGGTATTCTTATTGATGCTTTTACTTCTCATGGGTTACTAGGTTCATGTTGCATCATTACTTTGATTATAAAGCTGTTGGAAGTTTGTAAGCAGTTTAGCAGCAGGCATTCATTCTGCACTGCATCAGTCCCAAACTGTAGCCCTGGCAGGTGCAGGAGAGCCTCGGAGGCTTGGTCTGAAAGTAAACACCAGTCAGAACGTTGAGGGAACACTCACCTTTTGCCAAAGCTCTTGTGCAGCAGCCACTGCCCTTCTAGGCTAGGCAGCACACACATGAACACAAGCTTCTGTGCAGAAGACAGCTTAGGAAGGGTGCAAGATAGATCCCTGAGGCTGTAGAGTCAAAAGTACTGTTAATTCGTGAGCTGTCCTGGCCTGCGTTAAGCAAATCATCAGAGCTCTTCCAAGACTGTGGCCTGGAGCCCCTGCTGGGACAGGGGTTACCACTAACTGGATGTGCCTGGGGCCGAGCCTCGACAGCCTCCCTGTGCTGCCTTCTCCTCAGGCTGCTGCAGTGTCATCATGCAGGTAGTGGGCGAGTGGCTTTTTGTCCTCCGCGTGGGTTTTGTGTGTGTTTGAAAGTGAAGGCAAAACAGACATTTTGGACAGTTCAAAAGCAAGTCACTGTTTTGGTTTGCTTGGTGCTGACAGTACTCTAGGCAAAATAATAAATGTTTGCACATTCTCTGCCATGCTGTAACAGCATTCTCTGAACTGACACCAAACTCCAATAAAGAACGCAGGAGAAGTCTTCTGCTTACAGTTTCTCCCCCCAAAAGTGCATGAATTTAAAGTCATCTTCCATTGTCCCTGCTCAGGATATATGGAAAACACCCGTGCAGTGAACTCTCTACACACGTACATATTCAAGGACAGTACAGGATGTAAGATCAGTCATAATTCATGCATTGTACATAGCCTAGTTTCCCCTACGCAAACCGAAAAACTAGATTTTGTAGTGCTTAAGGAGCTATCTTTTGACATGGCATTAAATGGAAATAATAACAATGCTGTGCTGTAAAGAAATAACTTGAAAATTGTAACATCAAAATGAAATATTTTGTGCATTTTGTTTTTATTTAAATTATTTTAGTTAAAATATGCCACTTAAGAAAAAAACTGTTACATTAACTATTTTTTAAAATGCACTCTTCATAGTCTCATACCATTAATTAATATAATATATACACATATATAAGATGCCAAACATATGCTAGTAAAATAGCTGCCATCTTCCCTTAGGCAAACAGAAAGTTTATATTTCCATGTACTAAATGAAACAGAAAACTTTCCATTATTAAAAATATACATGGAGAAATCTTCTACCTATCCAACTTCTACTAATAGCATTCAAACTAACAAACTGCTTCCAATATTTAGAACTATTTAACTTGCACTAAGATATATCTTTAAACTAAAAGCTTGCACTTTGTAATGTGAAATGCTTTTATGCGTAGTAACAAAGCATTCATGGCTAATTTAGTTTTGTACTTGCCATCTTACTTCTGGAAAGTTCCTCTTTCTCATTTTATCATTAGATAGTAATTAGTATTCAAGGGAAATTGGTCTTAATATATTAAAATTGGTTTAGTGCCTTTAGACCTGTACCAAAGCCAATGTCTTATTGGAAAATGTAATTGGGGCCTCTGTGTATGTAATTAATTGTATAACAATTAAGAACTTTGATTAAGCAGTATATAGTACATTAAGTAATAAGGGGACATTTCTGCAATGGAGTTAACTTTATATTTTGTTGTTGTATCAAGAAAATACAGAAAATTATTTTGTTCTCGAATATGATCTTCTTAAATATTTTAAGAAACTATGCTACGTGCAGCGTTTCTGTATTGTGATATTACTAATAAGTCATTTTTACATATCCCTACTGCTCACAAGTGTCCCTTTTGGATAGGACTTACTGTTTCAGCTTTCTAACTTAAGTTCAGGCCCATGCTTCTGGTCCCTGCCGTTTTATTACTGCTCATCTCTTTCAGCATTTGAAAATCAGGAATTTCTGTTAGGAGAGCTGACCAAGTTACAGATGTAGCTCAGTATTTCGTAATAATTAAAGTATATGAACAAAAGTACAACCTCTACACTCAACCTGGTTTTAAAAAAAAAAACACAGCTCTGCTGTTTCCAGACTGGAAAATACGTGAATTTTCTGAATGACAGTCAAATGGAGACTGCGAAATCAGTTCCATGACTGTGACTTCCAAAGCACCACAGTGGCCATCTTAAAGTGTAGGATTATGTAGTGCTTGATACTGCCTTTGCTTTTTATTCAATTTCTGCAGGCAGAAAGCACCGCTCATACTTTCTTAAGGTCTGTGATTTGAGGTTTTGTGTGACTGTGCTACACAAGCAGTCTGAGCGGAGATGAGAACAGGCCAGCCCTGGCTGGGAAGTCCCCTTCCTCCTCTGGATGGAGATGAGAGAGCTGATACGGATAAACGGGCACACAGCTGCACGGAATGCTTATGCCTGTATAGGATGTTCCTCTGTCCAGCACCATAAGTCCTCACAGTGTAACTTCTAGGGATTTCAAAACAATTTCTGTGAGAATAACATCAACTGTGCAGTGTCTGCAGTTCTCTCCAGGAATGTCTGAAAATACAGGCTCAGCTGAACCAGGTCTGTTACCTGCGTTGCACTTAGAATCCAGCACCGTGGGTCACCCTGCGCTCTGCATGGACAGCCCCAGGCACGCCAGGCTGCTGGCAGGTGCTGCTGAGTACAAACTGTATGAGTACAGCTCTTAATGAATAAAGGCGGTGGGAGGCTGGTCTCAGAAGGTGTCCTGGTGGCACCCATCGTCGTACTGAAGCCTTGGTGGCTGTGCAGGGTGGGCCGGCAGCAGGCACCGGCTGCACTGACCTGCAGGCAGCTCCTGTGCCCACCAGAGCTTCAGCCCCCTTCTGGCTCCAGGCACATGCTCTGCAGGCAGGGTGGATCTGTCAGGATGCTGGAAAATAAATCATGACAGTTCTTGTTTAGCTGTCATGTGTTGCTCTGTCCCTGGCTTGGGGACCAGCGGCAGAACCACACACTTCCTCTGGGCTGCTCTTTCTCTGCTCTCCCTTCATGGAGTTTCTACCCTGCTTCTCCAGTAATTAAACCCCTGTGATGGGCTCAGGGGGCTGCCTGCCTCTCAGCTGGGCTTTGCAGTTCAGGCAGGTTCTTACCTCAAGCCTTGTCTATCCCACAAACAACTTCAGCTTTTTTTGCTTTTTTTTTTCTTTTTTTTTTCCACAAAGTAAATCTTCTTTGATTAGGTAAGCTATTAGCAAAATGCAGAGGTCACTACAAAGTGAATCTCCGTGTCCTCTGCAAGCCCTGATGTGAAGGAGTCTGTTTCTGGCATCGGGATCTGCTCCACCCAGGACAGAGTGGTCGCTGCCTTCAGAGCTGAATTGCTGGATCGGCTCTTGGGCTAAATAATAGTCCTGGAGCATCCACTTTACTTGATTGTCTTCCCAAGCAGAAGCTTTTACATTCAAAAGCCACAGTGTGATCTCCATTACAAATACCCTGACAGGCCTGTAAATATTTGACAGGTTTATTCACAGCTGCTTGCATGTGGAAAATATTTTTACGATTTTTCCCCCAATCAGCTGGTGGAGATGGCTCTTTTCTCCTTGCTGAATTCCGGCAGTCTCGCAGACATCCTCGCAGAGCTGCGGGGTGAGAGCAATATGCCAAGCTCTGCAGTCAGGTTTTTCCCTGCAGGGCATTTCTCTCTGTTGTTACTGATATTACTGCTATTATCCAGTGCACCCTCAGGGGTCTGAGTGTCTTGCCATCTTTAGACAGATGATCTGTTTTGATGGTGGAGTTCCTGGCTCCTCTCCCAAGAGCAGCAACTGTAGAAATTCTGTAAACCTGAATCCATTCACAAAGCTTCATAAAACAAAATCAGCAGAGGTTATGTGATACGCAGAGGATCTGAAATGCTTCCAGTGCAAAAGCCCAGTGTTCAGCTTGCTTCAGCTGCAGCAGTTCATACTCCTCCAATTTTACACACTGCCGAGGTGTTCCCGTTTTCAGTTGCAGTGACAGTTTTTTCCCCTGGATATGATCTGGCAGGTCGCTAATTTACTTTCTAATACTTCTAATTTGGGTGTACACAATCTGAGAAGACAGCCTCAGAAAAGCCGTGTAAGGTGGACATTTAGCCTTCCATTTCAACAGTAACTAAATGCAGGCAGCGAGGTTAGGGACAGTTTGAGGCAGGCAGGGAGCTGGGAACGCAGAGGCAGTGGAACCTGGCAGAGGTTTCTTGTGTCTTCATCTTTATCAAGTGTTTTAAGAACATTTCACAGGAGATGCATGTTCTTTCTGTTGTTTCTGAATTTCTGATTGCTGCCGGTTTAGTGCATCGGTTGGTGCTAAAGCTTCTTGTAATAGCACTGTACTTGAAAAACAGCAGTCTAAAATACTGTCCGTTCTGGGAGAGGTGAGTCTCCATATCCCCCATTAAAACACGGGCTTGCTTTGGGAGATGACGGCAGGGAGTGCACAGTGCACCGTGGTGTTGGAAATGTCTCGGGAGAGGAGGCCTCTCCCTTTCATAGCGCAGCGTTTCGTTAGGGGCAGCATTAATTACCTGCCTGCACTCAGCTGGGAGCGAAGCAGTGAGGGGGCTCCCCAGGGTTCCTCCCGTACAGCCCTGCTGGCTGTGACCCTGCTGCACTATTTGGGTTCATGACAGCTTCTGGGTGTCCCCTGTCACCTTGTCCCCACGTCCCCGGTTCGTAATCCCCCAGGGGTGCGGAGGTGCCCAGGCACCCAGCCACGAGCTGTGCAGTGTAACAGCCTGGTCCTGCTGCTCTGCGGTGCATGGCGCAGTGATGGGGCAGGCTGCCTCCTCCGAGCTGCACCGTGCTCGCCTCGGCCCCTCGGGCCCCCCCTCCACTCCCACCCCTCGGGGGCAGGTTTGCTTTCAGCTGCAGGCAGCCTGTGCCGGTGCAGTGCTCCTGCCTTGCTGTCAGGCACTGCCACGCCACCGTGTTTCAAGATGCTTTTAAGTGCACCAAAAAGTTTGACATATCTCAGTGTATCTTTGAAGTACTGCAGCATGAGAGTTTGACATGATACATTATGATAATCCATAGTATAGAGACATTAACACAGGGGTCTTTGACAAAATACATTGTAATGTCTCTGAAGGAGCCATTACAATTTATCTTGTCATTCCGGAGCATAGAGTGGTTGCAATGTTAAGATGGCTCTGCATAAATTCACATGTAGACTGTTTCATTTGATTTTTGGAATTTTTTCAAGTTGAATGGCCCAGCCCAATTTGTCGCTTAACCCTTCTGTGTCCCCCCTTCCCCTAAGATGCGTTCCCGTCCGTGTTTCAGGAGCGGTGCTACGGGCGGCAAGGAGCACGCATCAATCTCACCCGCTCTCCTGTGGGCAGGATGGAAAGCTTATGTGACTAATGTCTATGAAATGTGAATCTTCTGCTGTGTGCTTTCAACATGTATTTTGACTCATTTAACAGCAAATGCTAACCTTACTTTAATGCAGACATGAATGATATTTATCACAAGCAGTGACATTTGTTACTGAATTAGCAAATAGGAAAGGGAACACTCTCGGCAAGCTGGGAAAATGCTCGCTGCTCGGGTGGGTTTTTTTCTTCTCTCTCCTACGTTTGTCCTGCTTATGGCCATACCTTGACAGCTTCCCTCGCTGAAGCAAATGGCTTGTAGTCCTGAAACTCTAAATTGCCCTCTTAAAAGGGAGCCTGCTTCTGAATCAACAGCGGGGATTTGAGCCAAGTGCCAGGGTTTTCCTCCGCTGGGAGCTGTTGCTTTTCCCAGCAAGCAGTCCCCGTGCTGTCAGGGCCCAGATACAGAAACTCACCCTAGCTCGGCTGTGAGCTGGGATCCCCCAGCGGGGCGGGGGTGTGCATCGCCAGAGTGCAAGGTCGGTGCGGGAAGTGTTGGTGCTGAGGCTGCTCGGGCTGCCTGTCTTCAACAAGTTCTTAGCCTGCTGTGCTGCAGCTTTAAGACCTGTACTAAAATTCCATCATCTCATCTTCCCATTATTAAAATTTCAGCAAAATATAAAGTTTTCATTAATCTCCTGCAGCAAATTTAGTACTCCGAACTGGCAGTTGATTCAGCTTTTAGGACTACATTAGCTGGGATATTAAACAAAACGTGTCATTCTTCAGTATCTTCTCTAAGAAGCTAAATCAGTTTTCAAACATATTTATACCACTTTATCTAACAGCATCGGAATGATCATTTAGAGCTGAGATGCTTTATTAGCAGCTGGCATAGAAATTACTTTGTGCAAAATTATATATCACATTATAGTAATGTTTAAATTGGTGTTAATCCAACATCATAAAACGCAAAAAATCTTTAAAGTGTGTTATATTTTTTCAGTAATTGGTATTTGGGCTTAATGAGATGTTACCTTTTATAAAGCCGGTACCTGCGGTAGTAATGAGAATACTAATCAGTAAATAAAGCACAGCGTCTGTACCACGGGCCCGAGGCAAGTGGCAGGGGCAGTGCCACTGCGGTGGGGTGCCCGTGTTACACCCGTGTCAGGGGATGTGCTGAAATACGGGGAAATGGTAAAAGTGTGTGCGTTGAAGGTGCCTGAAAATCCTGCTGTGGCTGGGGACAGCGTGTGCCAGGCAGAGGGGCTGGTGCCACGGGTGTCTCATGCCCCGTGAGAATCGGGCATCAGGGTGTTGCATTGCTTTTCACGTGGGACATGATTTGGTACATTGTCTGTAATAAATTAGTGATTTTGTCTTTGGATGGAGGATGCGAGCTCCCTCCTCCCACAGACATGGGCCCTGAGCGTTTTCTTCTTTCCTAAACGAATCAGCCAGTCCTCACGGTGCAAACCTTACTGCAGGTGTGCACCGACAGCTGTACGCTAGCTGCATCGTATGCCGTGTTTTAAACCTCTTGTTCATTATTGTTGGTGTATTTTGCAGGTTCAAGAGGAGAAGAGATCTCGGAGGAGGACCCCCAGATCGATATAGCTACAGTTCAGGATATGCTCAGTAGCCACCATTACAAGTCCTTCAAAGTCAGCATGATCCATAGGCTTCGATTCACCACTGATGTTCAGTTAGGTAAATCAATCCGTACTAAAGCGCTTAGGAAAATGGAGTGGTTCAAACCTTTGGCCATCTCTAATAGCTAACTGTCCATCTCAGACGTTTTTAAAGCAGTCATTATTATGTTGGTCTTTTTTATCATGGAGCACATCACTTGAATATGTTGCTAGCATTTCAGCAGTTAAAAAAATTGCTTTTAGTTGAAAACACTTCTGTATTTTTATTATCCGCCATCAGCTAGCACATGTTTCTTCTGAAAGAAGGCCATTACTTAATGACCCCATCTCTCTCTCTCTCTCTCTCTCTTTTTTTTTTTATTATAAATCTGGGATTCCTAATAGAAAGCTTCTTGCCAACTGTTTTGTTATTTTTAAATAAGGCTATGCAAAATTAGGAATTAAGATGTTTTTTCTTTTCTGAGACTGAAAATTTTAATGACCAGGTAGAAATTTGAGGTGAAACAAAGTATAAGTAGCATTCTCTAAAGGTTTTATACTGTCCTTATTAGCTTTCTGAATGCTTTTGAAAACCTGAAGGCCAAGGGATGACAGAATCTTGAATTATAAAAGCCCCATTACTGTTTTAAAATGATTGAATGGCTTTTTATCTTTGTGTTTAAATTGTGAAAATTTGATTAATGATGCATTGGTAGGTGACCTGTGACATTCCTGCAAATACCTTCCATAAAGAAATAATTCGGCAGTAAGATATTAAGTGCTGTAATGTTTACAAAATACGTTTATTCGTGATAATTCAGTAGAATTGCTAAATTTAAGCTACAGCATTATCTGTATTGTTGTCTTTACAATCTCTTCATTCTTCCGTTCTTAAGCAGATATAAAAGTATATGTCTCCAAAATTTGCACGTAAGAGGCTTTCTAGTTTTATTTTGAACTGTCTTGTTAAGGAAGGATTTATATGCTGGTGTTGAAGCAGGACAGCACTGGGCATGTTTTCTGCTTTTGAGTAAACTATCTGGGTGTGATAGTTTGCTCGCAGTGAAGTTTGACTCACTGTATCTGGAATCTGTCAGAAATGAGAGCCTGAAAAGGTCATGACAGATCACTAAAGATAAATGGTTAAGGGAGAGTAGCTGTTAAATGAAACAAATGGCTTAACTTGTTTGGTAGTGAAGGAGCTGACCCTGTCCAGTAGTGTAAGGACGATAAAAATTCCCGTTTTATAAAATCCTGCAAACATGTATTTTTTTGTTGACAGTACAGTGACACAATGGGATTTTTCTGTTCTAATTATTGTGTAAATATCAAAGAAATCCCAGCGAGGTATTCGAAGTTTGGGCAAATGGGCAGCATCAAAGCTTCTAAATAAAGTTGAAATAATTGTATATTGTTGGTTTTTCTCATGGATGTTTTTAAGATATTAAAGGAGCAATGCTGATAAAATAAACACTGAGGTGCTATTTGCAGTAGTGCTGCAGTGTCACCGTGTTAATCTTGTGCAAGTGACAGACTGCTCCATGCAATCTGAAATGTAAAAAAATATATATATATATATAAATTTCTCATCAGTAACTATGGTTTTGGAGATACTCTGTGTTGTTTTAGTGATGGTCAGTTACAGAGACTTTTCTCCGAGCAGTTTTGTGTGTCATTAGTTCTATGTAGCAGCCGTGGCAAAGCGACAGTTTTTCTAGAGAATTTGATCTCATCGCCTCGCCCCCTTACTGGCAGCACTGATGGGCTGGTAGCAGCACAGGAATGTATTGGCTGTCTGGCTAGCCGTTTGATGGTTGCACTGAAAACATCCATGTGGTTTTGGGAAAAGAGTCCCAGCTTCATAGGCTGAACACAGGAGAATGTTTAAGTGCATGCAAATATTTACTTTATTTGAATAGGTTCTGTACTGTATTTTATTTTACTTGCACAGAACAAGTAGCAATAACGTGAGCTGTTTGTGAATCGGTGTTTGCACAGAGGTACTTTCTGAAATGTTTTTAGCTGTTTGAGTACTGTTTATTGAATTTGAGGCAAGATTTCCTGAAAATATCAGAATAAGCTCAGTTGTCTGTACATTGTGCATAGCTCTTGGTAGAAAACAGAGATACATAAATGACAAGGGGAGGAATGACCCTTTTGACTGATGTTTTTATTACAGCTGAAAGCTTTAGCCGTGGCAGTTTAAGGTCTGGGTTTTTATGTTTTAGCTGATGTTACGGTATAATACACATACAGCAGTGTTCCCGACATCTTTACAAAGGCTCAGTCGTGTTGTGAAGGCACAAGACGTATTCGCTTGTGTACTACATTAGCAAAACTAAAAGAAGCATGTTGTCTTGGAAAACTGCTGCGGGAAAGTATTTCAGAAGGGGCGGGGGACAGTTGCAGACCCCCACAAGGGAAGCAGGAACAGAGCAGTGTTACTGGACTACTACAGTGATGACATTTCTTTTGCTAAAATGAATGAATAAAAAAATAGTAGAGGAAGCATTTTTACTTGTTTTCTGAGTGTGACTAATTTGTGCTGTGATACCAAGACTGTAGAAGCCACATATATAATACTGTTTTGATTTTAGGTTTCAATGCATACAGATTGCAGAAACAATAACACAGAAAAGACAACATTCTTTGTCAATGTGCTCTTCGGATGTGTGTGAGCTTAAGCCAGTGATGTCGAGATACAGAAATAATGGATGAAGTATACAGCAACAATTTGCAGATAAAAATAATAGAAGTTAAAGTGTATTTTACATGATAAAAAAAAGATGAAAGAGGAGGAAGTCTGTTACATCTGAGATGGGTACAAAATCCATGCTTGGTGAAGTAGCCTCTGCAGAAAAGATTGATGCAATGGGGAGTGACCTTGGCTTGGAGCAGGAGCTGGTGATGTATGTATGAGCATCTCTCTGCTAAATGGACCCAGATTTGTAGCACTAATATACATGGAAGCCCAGAACCAAACTCAGGATGGCAATAAATCAACAGCCACTTTGGGTGTCATTTCTGGTTTATATTCCACTATTGTTCTATCACTTTAATTCATGTCACTATCATCTGTTCATCTGGAACAGTTTTATATAATTTTCCAGTGGAGTTACCTGACAAATCCTATCAAATTAACAAGGTGCATTAACAATATTGACTGACTGTGAATTCTGAAGTTACAGGACCGTACTGTGAAAATTTTTAAAGGATATTTTCCGGGGTGATGTGTTTTTGTTTTTTTTTTTTAAGAAAGGTGTAGGGAACAAACCTCGCACACAAAGAATTTGCACATTTATTTTTAGAACTTGCTTTGACTTCTTTCATCGAGGAAATAAGAACATAAGAATTTTCCTTAAACTACAGAAAATCCCATTTTGAATAATTAGCCACTACAGTGAAACAATAAAGCTGATTTTAAATAATCTGTCCAAAATAACATTGCAAACCAAAATGAGCTCCAGTTACAACATCAGCCAGCTCACATTACCTAGTTCTAACAGCCCCTGTATTAACTGGGCTCTTGATACAATGCTTAATTGAAATGTGATATCTTTGATGTGACGTATGTTTAATGACAGAGTGCATTCTTGGATTAATAGAACAGGGGAGGGGGTTGGTGGCATTATTATCACCTGTCTTAGCAGCCGGGGTTAAAACGAAGGTTACCTTGTGTGCAGTGGAACGGACTGCAGCAGGACGGCTGCTGTAAGCAGGTGCTGCTTGCTGTCTGTATGCCTGGATTTTAGTTACATAAAGTACAAACGTGGTTTGCAGATTCTGCAGCAGTGACCAGACTTTAAGAAACATTGACTTAATTTTGGAGGGCTTGAGAGAGTTGTTTTGAGTGTGGCATCTTCTGTTTGTTTTGTCACATCTCTTACAAGTCAAATCATCAGCTCCTTTAAGTTTTCTTTTGCTTCAGACAAGCCAAATATAATGTATTGAAAAACACCATTGTCAAAAGCCTCAAGAGGGAAAGGTTCTCTCTGCCATTCTTCCAGAGGTGCAGAAGTGAAATTTAAATACTTTTTTTCCTGTGCTACTTCCTTTTGGCCGCGGCATCATGAGCTCCACCAGTAAGCTGTGACTTGCGAAATGTAATTATTTTCAAGGTTCCACACATCCTGGTGTAAAAAGCAGACTGAGAAGTTTGTTCAGCCATGTCAACAGACTCTACGCAGTGAGCTTCTGTTCGCCAGTGCGGCGTAGCAGGACGTTTGCTTTGTACCACCGTGATGAGAACTGCTGTAAATGGCAGGGAGCATCCCGGGGCAGGTTCCAGCACACGGGTAGCTTTCAGCCTGCTCGTGCAGCATCCCACTGGAAAAACACTCCTTTCATGAGCTCGAGAGAGACATGCAGAGGGATAATAGGGTAGGAATTTTCTGCACTCCCTCACAAAAGGTCTGCTGTATGATTCTGCGCGTGGAAGCACGCCGTGTATCCAGGTCAGCCTACGCACAGCAGGAGCGAAGCCGGAGCCATCTGGGGAAGCCCGTGTTCAGAGACAGGGCCCGGTGCCCGTGCCAGGAGCTACTCAGATCCTCAGCTTGCTTTCAAAGCAGCCTAATTAGAGCTGGCTTTAGGATGCCAGCAGTGTAAAAATGCACAAGATCTCTGGGACTGGGCGCCTTTGTTTATGATTATCTGGTTAACACAAAGACCGTTCTGTAATACCACAGTGTGTTGTCCTCTCGTATAGATTTCACAGTACAGGAGATAGAACAGTGACGTTGTGTGATAGTGTCTCCTACATATAATAGCGATGATGGAAAAAGTAGCAGTATCTTTGTATAAATCTTGCAGTTTGTGTAGCTGCTGTTTCCGGAGGAGCTCTGTGTGTGTTGAGAAGAATTTTTTCTGGGATATTTTTTTTTTCTCATTGGTATGCTTATTTCCAAGCAAGGCAGGGGAATAAAATGCAGATTATCAATGCACTTTGATAATCATTTGCTTTTGGTTTCAAAAGCTCCTGTGCTTTCAAAAAGCCCAAACGGGCAATATACCTTCATCCCATTTAAGATTTATAAAGTGTGTCAAATGACTGATATGAAATCACTTAAAAAGATCACTATTGTGGCTCTCTATCCTTTCTCATCTCAGGTATTTCTGGAGACAAGGTAGAGATAGACCCTGTTACTAATCAGAAGGCCAGCACTAAGTTTTGGATTAAGCAGAAACCCATTTCAATCGATTCTGAACTCCTCTGTGCCTGTGACCTTGCGGAAGAAAAAAGCCCAAGTGAGTAGTCCTTTTTATTTATGTTCTCTCTTCTCTCCCTCTCTGTATGTGCTAGATGCCCAAAGAATTATTGCTACCATGTCCTTTCCTTTTATAGGTGTATTTTATTCATTATAGGATGTTTTTAATCTGACTTGATTCTGTTGTAGAGAACATAACATAAACAGATACACATTTTATGAGTGTCCTTTAAATGCCGCTTGCAGCTAATGGCATCATTAAGAGTGTTTCTTGCCCACTATCAGTAGCTGCTAATATTGTCATACCAAGGAAACTGGTTTTTCCTAGCTGGTGTCTGGCCCCATAGCTCCGTAGTCAAATGTAGGTTTCCACATAATTGCTTTTTTTTTTTTTTTTTTTAATTTCTTAATATCTGGAGAGGTTTTTAAACAATTTCTCAGACACAACTGAGGATCTGAGGCATACAGTAAGTATCAGCACGGTCTCCATTTGCATCACTCGTGGCTGCAGGATCAGCAGAATTAAAACATGCCACGCTGGGAGTTCTGTTTCAGGAGAACATTGCCCATGCCTGGGCAGCAGTGATAGCTAAACCAGCTGGAGGATGCGTTGGATGTCCCAGTTCAACCGGTCTCCAAAAAAAGGGGGAAAAGATCGCTACCTTCAGAGTACAACTATAAATCTGGTGCTTTTGCTTATTGTATCAGTGGAGTAATGAGAGTCTAAATTTGTAAAATTTGTTTTAAAAAAGCAGGGCAGGGGCCTGAGGGGAATTGGGCAATGTCTCCCCATGGTGTCAAAATGTAACTATCTCCTGTCAAAAAGTAACTGCAGTTCTAAAGCTCAGATGGATTTTATTGCACTTGCGCTTGTGCAGGGTAGAGATGCTAAATATTAAGTACTTATCTGCAAGGTGACGGAGAGGGAGAATTATGTGATACATATTTACAGAGGTAATGATCTGTTGGATTCTTTTGGAAGAGTAAATTTATGGCTGCCACAGATTTTATCAGCAATTATTGAACTATATCCTTCTCCCCTTCATTACCCCTTCCTATTTCCATGCTCTTAGTCCAGTCACTGCCTTCCTTTTCTGTCTCTCCAGCAAGTCTTTATGGTCCTTGGGAAGGCATGATGCTGGGGAAGGACATTGCTAGTGACCAGGCAGTCCAAATGTGTAACGCTTGTCTTTACAGAGCTCCAAGGGAAGTGATCTAGCACAGCTCCATAACAGATAACTGGCAGTCAGCAAAGGCCACAGCAGAATCTGCAGTACTTCTAAATACCTAAGTGCTTGATTTCCAGTTGCACCTCAGACCGATTTTTCTTATTAAAGGTGTAGTTTTGCACTTGTAAATACATCAACACCTCTGGTTTTGTAGCCATGTTTCGTTTCAATTGCAAATATTTGTGGTAAAATCGTGCCAACAAATGGGGCTGTGTTTGAAAATCCAGCCTCGAAAGTCAAGGTTTCCAGCTCACACTCCTGCTAACACACACACGTGAGACCTTCAGGATGTCCTTGAATGCCTCTGGTGCTGTGTTCTGGAGGGGATGGGGGCTTGGCAGCCCCAGAGGCAGCCCCCGCTCTTCTGGGAAAAGACCCTTGTATCCAAATGCAGCGACTGCCACCCCAGGGAGAAACAAGGGGCAGAACTTCAGCCCCCAAGCGAAGTCTGCTGCCAGAAGGGCAGCGCCTTTCAGTGGAGACGATTCAATGAAGAATTGTGGTCACTTTGGAGAGGATTCTGACAGGTTATGACAAAGGCAATCTTTATGATACTGGGGTTTTATTTACTCGTTTTCATGTGGCCATTCATAAAGTTTTCATGTTAAGTAAGTGTTTGACATAGTTTCAAAAGGAGAAAATAATTCCCCCTGAAATCCACTGGCCTCCTCCAGATTCACCAAAGATGTTCCAAAAGTCATTATTTTGGGTCAGTAGGAGAGACTCTTAGCGTGACATCTCAGAATGATGCATTTTGGGGAACTCTTAACAGCAGATCGGTATCTCTTGAATTTTAAATGGAAAAAAGTTATTTTAGTAGCATAAAGGAATGAAACTCACTGTATTTCACAAGTTTTGTCTGTGATTTTTATCAGCATAGTGATATATGTTTGTAGCAGAGTTTACATCAAAAATTATTCCTGGATCTTTCTTGAATGAATTATTGCAAAGAAAGAGAGGCTGAGTGAAGATAAGGTGTTTGAGTTCTGCAATATATTTTGTTTCCATGTTTTTATCTCTTGTAACACAAACATGCTCCATTTCATCTTTCAGAAGTGTTCTGCACATGTAACAGGGCTTGTACAGTTACACTGGGGGAAAACAGAGTGTGTATTTTATTAAACTGACTGCATTCCCCAGACGTTAGTGACTGGGGCTGTACTAAAGTTGGGTGCTGCTTTGCTGTGCTGACATGCTGTGTTTCTGAAGAGCAGGGAAGGGGCTTCTGGAGCCTCCAGTTGTGGCTGGCCATGCTGTGCAGGGGCTGGGCAAGGGTCCTTGTGGAGGGAGGCTGGTCACAGTACAGCTCAGTACAGCTGAAACTTCATGCAAAATTTGTTTTCCTGCGTGTGGTAATTAACACAGTTTAATATTCAAGTGGGTCTGACTTTCTGACTAACGAGATTTTAGAGGTTTTTACTGGTACTTGTCTACAGAAACATAAAAATAGAAATTGTATATATATAGTAGGGGTGCTCATGCTTACTTTCAATTCAAGTTTTACCTGCAAAGACAGGTTTGTGCAGTGAAGCTTCAGTGACACTTGTGTCTTAAAGAACTTGACAACTTCACAGATCACGTGTTGTGAATATCTCCAGGAAGGCTCGAAGCCGAAGCTTTCCTTTACTGCAGCAGGACTTGGAGCTGCACTTAGTGGAAATGGAGAATGGAAAGAGAAAGCTTTGGCATCTAATTTGTCATTGGTGGGGGTATCGTAGGCAGGAATGGCTGATGATTTTTGTTTGCCCTTGTAGTAGGCCCAGGTTAGAATTTGAATTTTTATTTATAAATTAAATCAGACTCCCTGAATTTAGACAGAGGGAAGAGGTAATGGCCCTGCTGGCTCGATCAAATGCCATTAGAACCTGGAAACACTGTGTATAAAATGCTTGTTTAAATCAGGTTCAGTCTGATTATCACGAGAGATTCTGAATGTTTTGAATCTTGAAAGGAAGCATCCTATCATTGAGAAATAAGATTTAAACCTTAATAAAGTAGTTGTCATTTTTATAGCTGAAAAGAGCTTTGTATCTCAATTAAGTGTACATAATATAAAGTCTTAAGGAAGCAACATAATATGTTTAATACAATTATATCCCTTTGCAATAGTGTAATTTAAAGGAAATCTGATTCTGTTAATGTCTCTTACATTATTTGGACAAGGGAGAAACTTCAGTGTCACTAACCACTGCCTCTCCTACAAAGTGCACTGTGGACAAAGCGCGGCTGTGACCGCCGCGGTGTCGCTGTCCTTCTGAGGGCCAGGGTTACCAGCTTGCCTTGGCATCTGGCACTGGTGCTCACGGGGTTTAGCAGAGCTCAGGGGAGGCCTTTCAGTGGCACTGAGACTAATTGGTTGGGCAGACTTACAGTTTTCAAAATACATGTGGTTTTTTTCCATTAAGCGCATTTTATGACGGCTGCAGAAATCAGATTTATTTGATAATTTACTTGAAACATTGAAGAAATGTTCTCTGTGATCGTTTTTCTGTTTGTTTGTTTGTTTTGTGGATTTCCTTGTTTGGTTTGATTTTTTTTAGTAAAGCATATACATCTCAATTGCTTGGTCAAAATATCCTTAATATTAAGGGAGTCTAAACAAAGGTGTTCTGTAGGTCATGGAGTACATTGGTAACTTCAGTTTGTAATTTAATTGCCTGCTTTGCACCCTGCAGCTTAAGATTTCCTTTAAATTCTTATTCCATTGTTGCACTGGGGCTTAACAGAGTGTTAACCTGGTAATAGGCACAGGGCCTCCCCATTATATGTCTTGCTATCGAGCGGTTCTGCATGACTAGTTAAAAAAGATGGCAAGAAGATTAATGAAAGCCGCCTAGTACAGAAGGGGGTAGGTACCTTTGCAAGACTTCTAGCGAGGAGATATTAGAGCTGAACCAGAGCTTGGCTTTTTCTTTATCCTGTGACCTTTGAACCTGCCTTACTGTCGAGAGCTGCCAGCAGAGCCGACGTTTTGATTGATGTTGCAACACGAGTCAGTCTTTCCCATTGAATTCCACATCTGCACGAAAATAGCTTTTCTAGCAGTATTCATACTGGCTGTAAGTGATAGCCAAAGTGATGGCTGAAATGCTTTTATGTAGTTTTCATTTAAAGCTAAAGGTATGTGATGTTTTAATTCAGTATCAGGTTCCTCCAGATTATGCACATTGGGTAATACTAATTTAATGAATTTGTTATTGGATTGTGAAAGGACTAAAAACGTACAGAATGTGTTGGGAAGGCATGGATTCCTGCTGCTCAGGGAGCTTAAATAAAGATGTTGCATGTTTGTTCATAGCCCTGCAGTGGAGCCAGAGCAAAGAGCCAGCAATTACCCAGGCACTGTGCAAATGGTGCACAAAATATTGTGCGGTAGTTCCTAATATTAATGCTCCTGCTGTGAACAACGCAGTCTGGGAAATAATAGAAGAAAAATCGGACTTGATAGAAGCCTAATCACAGATTCTGGTCAAAGGATAAAAAATAGATTCAGCAGAGAAAATGTTACCGAGACTCAGGCGTGGAGTGAGAGAAATCTCAAGGTATGCAACAGAAACAAGCCCAAATGCGTGTGGACGTGTTGTTTGCAGAGTGGCTAAATGCCTCAAAGGGAAGGGAGCAAAGTCACAGATGGTGCTTGGTTTCGTCGTATTTTCCATTTTCTGTGGCAGGCTCAGGACTGTGCCCAGGTTGTTGGCGGCCAGCTTGAGCCCTGGCAAAAGGGCAGAGCTGTTGGAGACGTGCGAGCAGCCGTCCGTGGTCTGCGCTGTGCCGTGCCGGGAGCTGCTCTGCCTCTCCTCTAGCGCTGGAGCTGGCCACTCAGCCGTGTGCGTTTGGCACCGATTCGTACAATTTACACCCCGGAGAAGCAGCTGGCAGCAAGGGAGGCTTGAAGGAACAGCTTCGGCTTGGTGACCGCTTCAGTGTCCACTGCCAGTGGCTTGGAGGCAAGGGCTGCTCCTGCCTGGTGCCGTGCACAAGGGTGGCTGCAACTTATTAAAAACATCCAGCAGTGAGTAGCCTCCTCATAAAAGTACTCTGGAGCACTATCAGGAGCGTGCATTGCCTCATCCTTTTAACAAATATGTTTTGTAGCCCTATTAAAAGGGGTCTTCATCTATCCTGTCAAAGCTATTCTGCTGGGGTTTTTTAGTTTAATTACACTATCCAATTAAAACTCCTTGCTGCATTTTGATTCGCTTCTCCTTGGGCTTGAGTGGATATGACATTTACAAGGCTCGCCTTTCAAGCAGACAATAGCGTGATTGATGAGGTGCAGACGCAATGAAGGAGGCGATTGCCATGTGGAAACACTGCTTAGTGCATTTTGATTTATTTATCATCTTTTTTCCAAAACAAGGTTGCTGGTGAAAAGGTTTTGGGCAAGCCTGAGTTCCACGTCGATTTTCACCATTCTTGCAAAAATCTTTATTAGTATTTTGCCTTTGGTAATAATTCAATGAAGAAACAAAAGGATTCAGGAAAAAAAATCCAGAAGTGTGAATAGTTACCATAGTTTGACATGAAAGTGGTCTTTTACAGGACATCTAGAAACAAGACATCCACTAATAGCAATGTTTTACAATAAGCTTATAGCAGGATATAAAGACCTGAGTTGTGGGAAAAGTGTTCCTGAAATACGCTGCTCCCTGAGAATGGAGCAGGGCGGCAGGGCAGCAGCTTTCTTTTCATGACATCCATAACATTTGTTCCCACTTCAGTAACGCCTGGTCTCAACTCCACATTTTTTCCACTGATGTTGGTGGGGTCAGCATTTCGTCCATAACTTCAGCTGCATTTGCTACCTGCGGAGGAGAAATCTCCAAACGATGCACCTCTTGGGTGAGAATGGCTGGTGTGAAGTAGGCATAACCCGCCTTCATGCCCCGATTCCTGTCCAGTCTCCATCGCTGGCAGAGCCGGTGCTGTATCCCTGGCAATCCAGCCACGGCTGTGCTGCAGCTTGTGACATGCCCTTGCAAGAAAACATCTGAGTTTTTGTGTTCATTAGAGGTTGTCAGGTTCGGTGTTTAGATGGCGGTGCAACACTTGCATTTTTGTAGGACCTTCAGGCCCTGTCCCAGGGTCACAGCATCATTTTTTGACGTAGCACATACGGATTTAAAGCAGGGTCCCTCCCCAAAGCTTTAGAGTATATACCTCAGGGGTTGATGAACAGACATGCCCCCATTTCATACCACATTTAGCTAAGCTTGTCTCTGTACAGAAACATTGCTTGCCATGTATTTTATTTCCATGGTTCCCTGCCTGCTTACTGGTATATTTTTCCCTTCCGAGTCTGTGAGAAGAGATTTCAAGGTTTGATACTGTGGTCACAATTTCCAAAGTGGTGAAAATGGTGATAATGTGAAATGATGCCCATAAGTAGGTGGTTTTTTTTTCTTCAGAGAGGTGTTTCTCTAGCTCTTTATTATATATTATAGATTATATTATATGTATCTTAATTGTTGACTTATACTTTAGGGCCCTGTAATGACAAAGCAATCATCAAGGTGTACTGAAATTTTAACATAGATTTGCATTTCCCTGTGTTTGTTTTCTGTTTTATTTGAATCATGAATATTCTTTTCATCCTTCATCTAATTAGTGATTTAATTCAGTACATACTGTTTTAAAGATTGGCACGAACAGAGGCTTTTGATACAGTCTGATTTTGGCAGAGATGGGAAAGGCAGAAGACAAACTATTCCTAGTCTTGGCAAGTTCAGTAAAGAAGTTGTCTTTTCCTGTGCAGTTCCACATCCTTCCAATGTTTTCCAGGCAAAAAGTGTGGTTTTGAGATGCTGATAAAGAAAGTGCATTACTTCAGTTTAAAGGTGAAAATTTGTTTTTACCTGTATAAATTAAAGCACAGTGGAGCACAAAATTTTTGTGTGTTTTCTGAGACAGAAATTTTCAGATTTACCAATGAGCACATATGTATATCTTAGTCAGTAATTCTGGAAACTTTTCTAGCAGAATTTCTTGTCTGCTTCATGTAAACTCAAAACCAAATTGTGTGTGTTGGGGGGTGACGTGCAGCAGGGAGGCTGCAGTTTGCACAAGCACTGTCTCACCAAACGCCGTGAGGATAGGTTTCCAGCCATGACCAGTAGATTTGCGTGTGGCTGTGCCTCTGGGTTGGGAAGGATTGCTGTTTATACCATAACTAGCCCCTTCCTTCACTTTTTTGTCAGTACAGTAATATTAAAAACCAGGAGATATGCCAAGCAATTAAGTTTAAGACATCATGCTGACAGTGAGCTCTCCTCCTTTTCCGTGAATTAACATTTTCTATCTGAGTCTCCTGCATGCCTTTCTCCAGGTGTAACCACCTAGGAACCTGTTAGCATTCAAAGGTTAGGAAAGATTTGTCAAAATACGTCCAAAGGGCACCAGCGGTAGGACGCTGCTTCCCTGCTGTCAGAGGGACGTCAGTGCCACAAGGCACAGCAGGAGCGCTGCAGGCGTGGGGCAGTGGCACAAGCAGGCTGGGGGAGCCCCCACGTCTTGGCTGCAGCGTGCGGGGTGAGGGGCCAAGCAGATGTTCCTGCAGGTGACACGGGGACACCCTCAGCATCTGGGATGCACCCGGGCTGTCCGGGCACCAGGGCACTCCCCTGGCGTAGCAGAGTTGGCTGCAGAGATCTGTTGAGCTCATACTGCACGCATGGCAAGAGCATCTGATAACAGATGACTTGCTGTAATTTCACTTGCTTTTCTTCGATGTTTTATCAGATAAATGTATTTGAAAATAACATGTATTTTCCATTGCAGAGCCAGTAAAATCGATAGCAAAATGCTGATTAACAGTTTCCCTGTTGAGTTCCCTCTTGCCACCAGCCGCTGCCACCTTGTCGGCAGGTGGCTGTACCTGTGTACGTACACACGTGGCTTTGTCCCGGGGCAGGGCAGTGACAGCTGCTGCAGCTGAACACTCGGGTTTCAGACAGACTAAAGGACACATTGTTCATGCAGCAGGCACTGCAGTGAAGTTGTTCACAAAACATCTGCGTTTGTTTTAATTCTACCATCAAGTATGGCAGAAGCCACTTGAGCTACTGCTGTTTGTTGCCAGATATTCTTATATGGAAATATAAAACCATTGAAGTTCATATTGATCTCTGAATTGTCAAGGGTGGTGTTCTATTGGAAAGTGGTACATCACATATTTAAGCACTCTTGGAAATGGAAATCAATCTCACAATTCATAAATTCCATCTGGCTAGAACAGTAGCAGAGCAAAGTGCCAGTTATGGTATCAATGAACTAATATTTCATGCTGTAAATAGTATAACATGGACATGGGAGCACATAAACATAATGCTATAATGGGGCTTTCTAAAGAAAAGTCCTTTTAGCTTCTTTCCACTAAATCACCTGGCAGGGTGTAGGACGTGTTCTGCAGTGCCATGGGCTGTGCACAGCGGGGCAGGCGCCGCGCGCTCGGTCCCTGCGCGGGGGCAGCGCTGCCGTCCCCTGCCACGGCCGGGCAGCTCCGTGCCTCGGCCAGCACCTGCCCGAGAGGCAGGGCCCAGAGCAGCTTTTGTCATGGCCGGGCACAGACACTGCCCTCGGGTGTGCAGGGGGCTGCAGGGCGCTGGCTGCCAGGAGCGCAGCGCTGGGCCCTCCGCGGGGCACGGGGAGCAGGGCGAGCTCTGCCTCCTGCCACAGGCTGCAGCAGAATTGTTATTGGCATCCGTTGCTCTAATTGTCATCAAAACAGCTGACTCTTTGCAATCCTAAAATAAGTCCTCAAAATAAAGTTCTGTGTTCTGCTTCTGTCAGCTGTATGAACACTTCTGCCAGAACGGAGGAGCAGGTCACTGGGCTAGCGGAGAGTTGGGGATACTGGGGAGGGTTTCTTCACCAGGCATGATGAAAGCTGTGGTCTCGCTTAAGTTTTTGTATTAATATTTCATTGCGTGGCTCTCTGCCCCACCTCCACTCGGTGATGTATGGCCGAGCAGCAGACTGGCAGCACACCGGCTCTTTATTCCTTCCAGCTCTGGTGCAGGTTGTGTCTACCAGAAGGGGAGCGGGACTGCAAACCCAGCCCGGGCTGCCCCGTCTTGGAGAGGAGCCCGCTGGGCGGCGGTGTCCCCAAAGGGGCTCCCAGGGGTGGATGGCAGGGGACTGCAGCCCTCAGCCAGCAGGCAGCGGGGGCTCAGCTCTGGGTGCCCCCCGTCCCCCTGCCCTCCCCTCCAGCAGAGCTGTCCCGGGGCCTGCAGCGCCTGCTCCCGGGGCAGGGAAGAGGGGAACGAGCACCCGAGCCAGGGGAAGGGGCCCTCGTTCACACGCTCAGGAACCGCCAAGGAAACTTCCAAAACCAAATACAAAAACCTCCCTTGGAATCCTCCAGACCATGTTTGGTGCGATTTTTATTTTATTTTTTAGCGCGTTCTGGAGCTGTGCGTTCGGGCGTCCAGGGGAAGCTGCGGTGGCGTGCCGGTGCCTGCAGTGCTGTGTCATGTCTCCAGGAGCAGCCTTTCAGAATCATAAAGATGCTGAATTCAGTCCCGAGCAGAAGTCGGGCGTGAATGCATTAACATACTGATTAGCTTGCAGCCAGGAATTCCCGCATTTTTAGTACCACCAAGGCATCATTTGTCAAGTGATTTAAAGGGTTTTTTTACTATTATTATTAGCCAATTTTTCAATATAGAATTTATATTCCAGATTAGTGCATCATAATGGTGTTTAATTAACATGCCACAGTAAAATACGCACATCTCAAATTTTCTGGCCACAGATCTGGGGCATATATCAGTCATTTTTTGGAAATCTGGAGAATTAGATAATGTAAATAAGATTTCAAATTAGCTTTCCTTCACGAAAGATGTGAATTTACAGTAATGTGGCTGTTACTTTATGGATTGCTAACTTTGACCTTTGAACTGAATAAATTATGTGAAAACCGGAGGAAAAGTATAATGTATAGAATATGCTTAATTTTAATTTTTGAAGCCATGAATGTCTGAACGAGTGAAGGATATTTTGCCTTCCTACATGTTTTGCATACAGAGCTTTCTGCTGAAGCCGTGCCTCCTGTCCTGCCTGCAGTGCTGGTAAAGGTCACCAGTTTCCATGCCATTCTCCAAAGGCAGCCACGGAGGCTGGCCTGGCTGTCATCAGATCGAGTCCATTTAATCACTTAAAACCTCCATTTGGGACTGAGCAGCGAAGCCTGCCAGCAAAGTGCTACACAGATAAAAATTACAGTTCTACTTTAATTTTGAGTGTTCTGCTTGTAGGAGGAGAGATGCTGAGTTTCGTAGTGTCGTCGCTGCATCCGTTTTGTATTTTACAGTGACATTTTTCCTTTGCCTTAAGCAACTTGAGTAGGTTTGGGTGTTGTTTTGGGGAGAGGATTTTAGAGTGATAATTCTGGGGTTAATTGACCTTTTATTTTAAATATAACACTTATCTTCTACATTTGACGATTATACAGTGAATAGTTACATAAAGTAGTTCTAATGTGGTAGTTTAACTGAAATATGGTCTTGGGCTGAATGGGAGCTAACTAGCCATTTGATAGATTTTTGCATTTCCTGCAGTGGGGATGTGATGGGAAAATGAACTTTATTGAATAGAGTTCAGCTGCTCCTGTAAGCCACCACTTGCCTTAAATTGAAATGACATGAGAAGCCTGTCAGCGTTTCATTACTTCCTTCTGTTGTGCTGATGGTATGCTAAGATCACCATCTGTGTTTTTCTTCTGTCAGGCACACAAGCTCTGCGGAAACTTTAGAGGAATATTCTGAGCATTTTTTTTCTTATCTTTGCAGGTCATGCAATATTTAAACTTACATATCTAAGCAATCATGACTACAAACACCTTTACTTTGAATCAGATGCTGCTACTGTCAATGAAATTGTACTGAAGGTGAGTATTAAATTTTAACGTGACCCAAAATTCGGAGTGTTTTACCACTTGTTAGACATGGAAGTATTCGGGAGGTTCTAGAAATACACGGCTGGTGCAGTGCCTGAGGAGCAGCGAGGTGCCTCTCCCTTAGCAGCCCAGTGTCTGTTACTGGCTTTTCGGGCAGCCATGCAGGGCACTGCCTGTCCTGTGCGCAGGGCTGCCTCTTGGACTCACTTTCAGTTTAGAGATGCCAATCTTCGGCCGAGTTTTATCAGAAGCCATGAAATTCTATTGTGTCCCGGCACCCTGCACCTTCAGACACGTGTCCAGGTCTGTGGGCTGTCCTGCCGAGTCCCCCGAGGGCTGGGGCTGGGTCTTGGCAGCCAGCGCCAGGGCTGCCCAGCGGTTGGGACTGCCGCGGAGCCGTGCGCTGAAATAATCCCCAGGGATTACTTCAATCCGCCGGCCGATGTGGGGTTGGTGGCGCCAGCACCGGCTCACGCAGAGGGCAGGAGCTCTGCCAGGAGGGCACGTTGTTCAGGGCAGACGGGTTATTCCTCCCGCCCTGATCCTTTATCAGAGTTGTTTGGTTTCCTTGCAGCTCCGTGCAGAGACAGACTGATTTACTTTCTGAAACAAGTTTTCGTAACAATATTGGAAGATTAAATTTAATTTTCTGCAATCTAGGATTTTTTAGCAATTCAAAATTTTTAAAATAGTAATTTTTGCAATCTGTCCGTTATGTCATTTGCTTTTACTACTTCATGGATTGTTAGGACAAATTCTTTTGTTCCTACTTAACCCTAAATAAACCGTTGTAGTCTTCAGAACACAGGACAGATCTGAGACTGTTCATATAAGAAGTCTAAAAAAGTTTTGCTATGAATAGCATGAATATTCAAGAGAGAAATATTATTGAACAGTACTTTTTTCTTAACTCACAAATTGTTTATACAGAATATTTTCTGGTTTCGTGCATAAGTTACCAGTTTATTTTCAATTCCATCACCATTAAGAGATGCAGAGAAATCAGACTTTTCAAATTAGGCTTTTTACATGATCAAGTGAGAAAGACTGAGACTTTATTGACCATGAAAATTCCCTATATTTTTATGCCTTAAGCTGTAATATGCAATGAAAGTGAAACACTCTACAGTGCATAAAATTGTGCAAGTTTTAAGCCACAGCATATTAACCAGCTAATGGCAGACCAAAGGGCATTTTTATCTTTTTGATTCTTGCATTAACCTTCCATTAAAATTATCTATGTGATTATCACAAAGCACTGGAGATAATAAATTTAGGGAATAGCAGGCTTGTTAAATATCATTTAAAAATGCTTTCATCAAGTAAAATGTGCCAAAATACAGGGAAACTATGAGATTAGCTGAGTATGCAAACATCATAATGAAAGTATTATTTTTATTAAAGCTGATAAAATCTTTTATTGAAGCCCATTACTATATTAGACCAGCATTGTGGGTCTTCATGACTTCCTGCGTTCATCTGGAGGCTGGGTAAGGAGGGTTGGGTGAGCAGAGAGGGATGCTCAGCACCCAGCCCCCAGCCCGGGCACGGCCACGCTGTGCCCACCCAAGGAGCCCAGGAGGAAGAGCCAGGACGCAGCCCCGTGCAGCAGGGGGCTTCTCCTGAAGCTCTGAGCTGTTTCTGCTGTATTTTTGCCATTTTTACTAACGCCTTGTTCAGAGGTATGAGGGTCTGTGCCCTCCCTGGGCTGCTCCACTGAAACAGCAAGGAAATGAAATATCACTTCGTGTCTTGCAGGTTAACTATATTCTAGAGTCACGAGCAAGTACAGCCAGAGCAGATTATTTTGCTCAGAAACAAAGAAAACTGAGCAGGAGAACAAGCTTTAGCTTCCAGAAGGAGAAGAAATCAGGACAGCAGTAACACCTGGCCTTGAGGAACGCCTGTCTGCCGAATTCGGAGGAGGAGACGCTCCATGCAGCCCGGGAAGGTGGGAGCCAGGACTGTGGTGCTCCGGCTGCCAACAGGCAGGAGCAGCCAGGAAAGAAATCTGAATTATCCCATCTCTCACGGTTGGAAGATTATCCCTCTTTGGTGATGGGAAGTCTCCCCTGTGACAAAAATAAAGAGCCATATCAGCCGGAAAGAAGACTGTTACGCTTCAGGTTCCTTTGATTAGAAATAAGAGAATGACGTAGACTGGCATCATTTAATTACTGTATTATGTACAATCACAAGAAGAGATGTGATTACATATTATTTCACAGCCTGGTTAAAATAAATTATATACATCTGTAATACACCCACGTACACACAGGTATTGCTTGTGACATGATCAAATTTCTAAAAACAAAATGTAGGACAAATGTATCCATTTTTACTATTAATAAACAGATGTAATCTTTTTCAAGGTCCATATGATGCACAGTTCTTTTGGGGGGAGGCTGCAGTCCCAGATGGTTACACTTCTGTTGCTGAAGTGCAGGAGGCAACCGTGAGCCAGGGAACAGCAGCCATTGCAGGGGATCTGATCTGTGAAGAAATGTTGAGACAGTCAGGTCTCTTTTGCTTCATTTTTTTCAAAAATATTTTTCTTTAACTGTGCTTTTCAGCTTCGCATACGTTGTATGGAACATTATTTGCTGTAGTCAGCAGGATGTTTTGAAAACCAAGGCAGCGTCTCTGCAGCTACAAGGAGAGCATCGCCCTGCCCCTGGGAGCGGCGGGGTCGGCGCCGTAGGGCCACGGACCCACGGGTCTGCTCTCAGCGAGACAGCTGGCACCTGGGCACTGGGAAGTGCCTCCACCTTTCCTCAGAATTATTCTTTAAAAATACAAACAAAGACCTACTTTGTACTGGGATTTGTAACTATTCTGGCCTTGTCTGTCTAACACATCAGGGAACATGTGAATGGGATTATGGGGAACCAGAGCTGCATTTTTGGTTCAGTTCACCAGAGGTGTCTTTCATAAATCTCTCAAAGCCACTGAAGCTGGAGCTCTCTGCACTGCTGCAGTGGGTTTTGTATCAAGAAAATGCCTCCCGTTCTGAGGCCGTTCAGAGCCCAGCTGACGCTGGCAGGCTGCGGCACGCCGGCTGCTTGGGGCAGGGTGAACGCCCTCCTGGCCGTCTGCTTGCCCGCTGCAATGCCACCTCGGACACTTTCCTACCTTGCTTTTGTACAAAGAAAACTTTCTGAGCCTTAACACGTAGCTTAGGAGTAAGCACTAAGGCAGAGAGGTGTGTGTCAGTTGTCTGTCGCATTGACCTTCTCAGTTCTAAAAGGTTTAGCTTTGGAAGCACGCGAGTGCCGCCCTCCTGGAGCCAGAGCTGGGGCATCCGGGGGGGCCCTGCCTGCACCACACGGGTCTCTGGGTGCAGTCTTCCGTGACTCTTTCTCTGCAAAGGATAAACAAGAGAGACAATATTTTATAGTACGATATTAAATTTTTAAATATTTTATATGCACAAATGCAGCACAGATGCAATGGGGAAAGCCCCTTCAAATGATGCAATGTACCTGACTCCTTTAATCAGCTTTGTGAACTATTTAACATTAAAGTTGTTATGTGAATGTTCTTTTGCCAACTAGTTTCAATTCTTTTAACTGAACTAAAAAAATTGCCTACTTTGGTATCAAAAGTTACGCAAGTCTCCTACTTGTTTTCATGGCCATAATGCTGTTGCCACCCACTTAGGTTTATTTATTCTAAGTAGATATTCAATATGTGCAGTATTTTTCTTTCAGGAAAGCCTTAAGATTGACAAAATAAAAAAATAAAAAAAGAAAACAAAAAAAAAGAAAACTCCATCTAAACTGTGGTAGCGTTTGTGGCTGCATGGTCACTTGCCTGGATTGGTGCTGCGTTGCACGTGTATTTACAGCCTCTTAAGCCCCTTCCACCTGCTTGATTTTTAACACAGCCTGCGGGGGAGCTGGGACGCTCGCAGCACAGCCGAGCAGGGCAGGGAGGCAGGGGCGCTGCCCTCCTGCGTGCCCGGGGGCTTGGTGGGGAACGGGCGAGCTGGGGAGCCGGGGAACGAGGTCACTTCAAAATGTTCGTTTGCAGATAAGAAACAAATTTACTTCCAAAACCCAGATCTGCTTAAATACGCAGTGCGGAGAAAATGTTTCTAGTGTTTTGTGTTTGCTGGAAGAGTTAAACCAGAGCTCATGGTTGCAATCTGTGCACAGCTGAACAAAAATCCATCACGGGCTGGTCTTTCCCCGGTAGTTGTAGATTTAATTGATTCAGATGGGCATTCAACTGGGTCAGCAAAGCAAGCTGTTCCTTCCATGCCTTGTTACTAGGCTTCAGCAGGAGAGGGTGGCTGCCGGCTCACGTAACAAGGATGCCTTCTCCCTGAAGTGCATCAGTCTGTATTGGAAGCCTCTGAGTTTTTCTGAATTTTCTCTTATTCTGCTCCAACAGGCAGGGACCTGCCTTGCTTGTGCACCTGAAGCTTTATCATTGATTTTACCTCCTGTGTTGAAATATATTCTGCAAAAATCACCACCAAAGCCCAGTGACTTGGGGAGTACACAGAGTGAGCTGACAGCAGGGGCTGCTCTCCTCCTGCAGCGCCAGGAGCCCTGGGACGTGGGTGCTGATTGCAGCCTGGGTGCTCACAGCCCCTGGTGCGACCCAGCCACCACTGCCCGTCCTGCCTGGCTTTGCACAAAAGTGTCCCAAATCCAGCACAGGCTCCCAGGGCTCACCCAGCCCACCACCGGCCAGCCAGAGGAGCTCAGCGCGGCCGCTGGTGCGTGGTCAGCGTGGTGCCGCGGGCAGCAGCCCATGGCCTTCGGGGTGGAAGTGCTGAAGTGCGTCCCAAAGGAACGGCCACCCCCAGCCCCCTGCAGCCACAGCCAATGCTGTGAGCTGGACACGGGGCCTCGAGACCCTCGTGCCTCCTGGCCTGCCTGCAGAGGCTGCCCCAGAGAAGGGCACGGCAGCACCTCTGACCCAGGCACGTGCTGGTGTCCCAGCCGAGGCCGCAGACCCAGCCTGAGCTCTCCAAGGGCACTGCCCTGGTTTGCTGTGACTCCAGGAGCAAACCGAGCAGATTCCCCACATGCTGGGGCTGGTGGCAGCACCAGAGCACCCGAGGGCTCTGCGGCAGCAGTGCTGGGGTTGGGGCGCTGACAGGAGCGTGGCGGCTCCCACCCCGTGCCAGGGGCAGGGCAGAAAGCACTGAGCAGTCCTGGGCACAGCCCTTAGTTTAATGGGGGGGTTCTTTATGGAGACATGTTTGTACTGGGCACATGAATTTCACGGCAATGTGCTGCTGTGGCAGCGTGTGGCATCGGGCGCCGCTGCTGCTGCTAAAATTAATGCCCCTTAAATCACATCCCGGAGCGGCCGCCCGGGTGCGATGCTGGGATGGGGATGGAGACGTGCGGCTGCGATGGCTGCAGGGGCTGCGTGGTGGCAGCACTGCCCCGCGCCCCGCTCAGTGCCAGCCCCACAGCATTGCTCACAGCCACCACCAGCAGCCGGGGCACGGCAGGGCCGCACTGTACGAAGGGTTAAGCATGGTCACATTTCACTCTCCCCACACACCTCTTCTTAAATGCAAAAACAAAAAACAAAAAAAAACAAAAAAAAAAAAAAAAAAAGGAAAAAAATCTCAACAGGGTGTTGTTCACTCTAAAAACCCTAAGCATGATTTGTGAACTCTCACAGCCTTGGTAATCTCATCAGAGTAATGGGATTATATTTCAAATCACCATGGCCTGTTCATTACACATTTAAACTCCTTTGACAGAGGAAAAGTTAAATAAAATGTGTGCGTCAGCCCTGGTTGACTTTCCCGGTTCTCTTTCTTGATTAGACAAACAGATGCTGAGCTCCAAAATGAAAAAATAATGTGCTCATTTATTCATTTTTCTGACAAGTCACAATAGATTTTTAACTACAAATGAGCACCCTCCCCAGGTGGGGAGCGCAGGGGGTCAGCGCGCCGTGCCGCAGCGGGCACTGAGCCGGCGGGGCCCTGACCCACTGCAAGCGGCTGCACCCGCACAGCCGGCACCAGGCCGCTGCCATCGCTGCCCAGCACCTGAGGAAGGTTTCCGAGGAGCCCTGCTGATTGCGAGGAGCGGGGCTGCAGGCCAAGACCCCTCCGTGCCCTCACATCCTCTGTGCAAGGAGGGAAGCGGCCAGCGTGGCCTGGGAGCGGCCGCTTTCTGCTCCCAGCCGGCACGGCACCACTGTCCTGCGTGGTCCGAGCAGGCTGGGCCGTGCTCCCACCGGGGCGGCTTTCACACCGAGGCATGCCGGGGCTCTATTAGGGAGCCGAAACACCAGATAATTAGAAATACACCAGCAAACACCATTATTGTCAGGAGAATGCAATCGCATACAGTAATGATGCAATTATTAATGAGCAACTGCAAGGCTGTCATTAATTTAAGCTTTTCAGGATCACAGGCTAAGGCAAGTTAAATGCTACAGCAGGACAGGGTGGTCAGCGGCGGCACCACGCGGGGCCAGGCCAGGCCCGCAGCCCGCACAGGCCTGGCACCATCCTCATCCCGTGGGCACCCAGCCCACAGCGGCCTTCCCAGCCCTGCGCCCTCACCTCCCCCAAGGCCCTGCCCTGCGAGCCCTGGGGACACCTTCATGTGGCGTGGACACGGCCGGGGGGAGCCGGGGCCCGGTGCTACCCCCCCGGGCAGCAGCCCCCACGGGGTGCCCGTGCCTCGCGCCCCAGCTCGGTGCAGCCCCGCACCAGCGCGCGGCCCCGCGCTGCAATCTGTCAGGGCTGGGGCTGCAATCTGTACCTCGTGTCTGGGCTGTCATCTGACATAATTCCTCCCTGCTGGCATATTGCTGATTTGTGCATAAGTGATGCATGCAATCCACCTGAGTGAGGAGTCAGGGGTTTCGTGATCTGGGGCTGTCAGGGCAGGGTGTTTTAGTGCCTCCTGCGATTAGGTGGAATTGACAGGCCCTGAAAGCAGGGAATTGCACAACAGGGGAATTAACAGCCAGGGACTGAAGTGGAGTGTGGCACTCGTTTAATCTGCAATTTATCAGTTTACGTGGCTCCTTGTCGCAGGTGGAAGATTACACTCCAAAAAAGAAGGCTCCCTTTTTTTTTTAATTTCACCTGACAGGGAAAAGGAAGAGCAATATTTAGAGGCCGACACATTCCCTGGCCCTGGTGTTTCACTGGGCTGTGCTGCGCTGTGCTGAGCTGCACCGAGCTACCTCGCAGCACCAGGGGCTCCCAGGGCACCCAGCCCAGGCTTTGGAGCTGCTGAGTTTTGCCTCACCAGGACAAACGGCCGCTGCCTTGCCTTGCATGAGGGTGGTGCCGTCCCACAGCTCACATCCAAACTGTGCCAGGGCAGGGCACGGGCTGGGCATCCCCTCACTGACTGCCTGCAGCCCCTCTCCTTCCCCAGCACATGCCCTCACCCACCCCACTAGGAGTGAGTGCAGGTGCTCCCACGTGCCAGCCGTGCCCCTGGGTGCTGGCAGGGAACGAGTGGCCCCAGAGCCGTTCTTTGCTCTGCAGATTCCCCGTCTGTAAGTGCCGGGGCGGCCACAGCCGGCTCCGCGCTGATCGACTGCCAGGCCATTAGTCTGTCCGCACGGAGCAGTTCCTGGAAGCAGGGCTCCAGCAGCGCTCGCTGGCTGAGGCAGAGCTGGGCTCGTGCCCTGTGCCAGCTGCTGAGAGAGCATCCAGCACCGCTGCACCCGCCAGGCATCACCACGGGAAGGGCAAACCCACGGCGGGATGTGGTGAGGGTGTCCATGTGCCGGGTCTCCCCTGTGCAGGCACAGGCACAAAGTGCCAGCATGGCCCTGCGAAGGCTCCCCGGACCATGCTCAGATGCATGGGACAGCAGCACCCAGCAGCACCCCACACGCAGGTGCCTGACCTGCTCCAGAGGATGTTCTGCAGCGCAGCAGCCCCGTCCCACGGCTCCAGCCGCCCTGCAAGGGCCGCAGGAGGCTCATCTCGGGCACAGGAAACACCAGCCGCCGCGGTGCCTCCTCCTGGCCCCCCCCACACAGCGAGCTCCAATTTTGATAATATCATTAGAGTCTGATAATGGTTTCCAGGAACACTGTAGCCTTTCTGCGAGGTGACAGCCTGTAAAGGCAGCATGACAGATAATGTATTCTACAAGGGTACAATAATGTGACTCCAAGCACATTAAACTCCTTTAATGTGGGTGACATACACCTTCCTCTTAACATACATTATCATCCTGGGGGCACACGCGGCACGCAGCAGCAGGGATCCAGCACCCTGCACTGCAGCCGGCCGCCCTGGCACGTGGCCCCCCGCCCTGCCTTCCTCCTGCCTGCCCCCGGTGCCGGTGCTGGTGCTGGTGCCGGTGCCGGTGCTGGTGCCAATGCCCCACACCCGCCATGCAGCCAGGCGCTCCCGCACCCAGCACACTCTCCCTTCCCCGGGTGTGAGGAGGTTAAATCGCACAATGCAAATGCTTTTGCTGCTTATAAGCAATCTCCTTGGCCTTCTTGGCGGCCTGCTCTGATACTGCAAACCTTTATCCAACCTTATGGTATCAAAGATTATTTATAATGAATTAAATATGTTTTTAGCAGCTTCTTTCCACACTTACTGCCACACTTCCACTGCCGCTTCAACTTAATTAGGGAGGCCTTGCTAAAGAGATGGGAGTAAATGCATCTAAAGAAATATATCTATGTATAAATGAAAAAAGCAGCCACCACAGGTCAAACCAGTACTTTCAATTTATTGCCCTGGTACATTCATTTGTAAATAGCTTTGCCTTGCTGGTTTCTAAGTGCAAGGCTAATGTTGGAGTGCTTAAATTAATAGTGACGCACACCTTTCATTATTGCTATTAAATTAGGTGCTGGGCTTTGATGGATTCACTTGTTGCTGAACTAAAAGCCTTGTAGATGTGGGTGTGCGTATCCATTTGGTTTTACAGCAAATTTAGGTCTTAATGTCAAGGCAGACAGAACTGAGAGAGTTCCTCCTCAGCACGCGCTAATTAGCGGGACGGGCACCTCGCCCCCGGGCTCCTGCTGCGGGGCGGCGGCGCAGCGTGCGCAGGAAGCTGCCGCGGTGGCTGGCACGGAGCCGTGGCACTGAGGGGCTGCCGGGTGCCGAGCCACCACCCCAGGCATCAGCCCCACGGGCACCCTGCTGGAGCAGGCGGCCCCCGGTCCCCGCAGACACCGGGAGCTGTGACACCGAGCGCCAGCCCTGACACGTCCCGAGCGCCGTGGCTGACACAAGGCGCCGTGAGGAGCCCCCGTGACACCGGGCACGGCAGCGGGGAGCCTCCACGCCGGGGGGTTTGCGGCCAGGGGGTTGCATAGGGGCTGCCCTCGCTCCCCCGGGGGTGCCCTTGGCCCAATGCTGCCCCCCGCCCGCCGCCCTCCCTGCTCTGCTGCTGCTAATTAATCCTGAGGTTTTGCCAGTCGCATTGTGAAGTTCCCGGGCTGGGAGAAAGAGCAGCTTGTCTCCTTGACAGCAGAGAAGAAAAGGAAAAGAAATCGAAGCAGCAGCACTTAGTCCCTTCTCCTGTCAGCCAGACAAGTTGTTTTCATCTCCCTCTGAAGACGATCACAATGGGACGGCAAAACTTGGCCGCCTCGGAGCCAGCACCAGCGCTGCTGACGCAGGCAGGCCTGGCTGCTGCCCCGGGAGCGCTGCGCCTGCGGCCCGCCAGGAACAGCAGAACCAGGACGGGGTAACGGAGAGAACAGCTCAGCGTCCTGCATGGCCCCAGAGGCGGTGCTGAGGCACACGGCAGGATGGGGCTCGGTGCCGTTGTGGCTCTGGTGCTGGTGCTGGAGGAAGAGCGGCCGTGAGCTGACGGCCTGGCACCGGTGCTGCCACCGGCAGCGCCACCCAGCTCCTCGTGCACCAGGCGCTCATTGCCATGGATCCTTTTTGTGACTTATCCCTTAGGGTAATTGTGGTGTTTGGCCACCAACACCGCACCGTGCCCCTGCCCCGCGGCCAGGATGGGGCTGAGGGATGGGGCTGAGGGATGGGGCCGTGCGATGGGGCCGTGCGATGGGGCTGCAGGACAGGGCTGCAGGATGTGGAGCAGGACAGGAGCTGCAGGCTGGGCTCTGTGCAGAGCCTTTGTTCTGCAGCACAGTTCCCACTCCTAGCGTGCCATCTTGAGGCCGCTGACAGCAGCCCTCCGGCGCCGCACCGGCTGCGCGCCCACCGCCACCACCACGCTCCCCGTCCCTGTCCTGGCCCTGTTCCCACCTCCTGGGTGGCTCTGCCTGGGGGAAGCGGGGACCCCGGCACCCCCACTCTGCCCCAGCAGCACGAGGAGCCGTGAGAGCTGTGGGGAACCCCCCGTGCTCGCCTGTCCCAGACCCCGTCCCCATCCCACGCTGCAGAGCAGTGGTGGCACGGGTGGGACGCGCCTGCGGTGGTGCCCAAGGCACCAGAGCTGGTGGGAAAGCACTGACAGTGAGCAAGCAGAGCAGCTTCGGGACGTCCCTGCTGCTGTTTGCCTGGGGAAGGGAAGTCTGGGGGGAGGGAGGGGGTCAGCGTGGCAGGATCCAGCCCTGGCATTCACAGCGACTTGGGGCCTGCCAGATGTGGGGGGCTGGTCTGTTACGGGGCGCTGTGCTGGAGAAGTGGTCAGACACCTCCCTTAGGATGACGGGGCTTACTTCGGGAGAAGCCCCCACTGGCTCAGTTAAAAATCTCCCATCTTGGCCCTGGGGGCACTGCCCCGCCGTGCTCCTGGGAAGCCCCTCGCCCAGCAGCAGGCACCCGCTGCGGTGGCACAGGTCGGGCTCCTGCACCAGGAGCTGCCCGCAGCGCAGTGCCCGTCCCTGCCGTGCCGCCCTGCAGCGCCCGTGTCTCTGCACGTTATGCGACAGGCATGCACAAGAAATATTTCAATGCTAATTCTTTTTAAAATGATAAAATTTGTCTGTATTGTAAAATATAAGTCTCTGGGTTCCTGAGAGCTAAAATATTTTAATATATTTCCATGTAAATCTCGTTTTAGACTTTAATATCCTTTTAACATACATTAAAGTTTCAGCATTCCTGAGTACTTGACTATTTTAAGGCACTGCTCTGTACGTCTGGGATAAAAAGGCCTGCCCAGAGGAAAGAGGGGATCGAGGCGTGCAGGATGGCAGCGGGGGAGCAGCAGCCACCCTGCTGCGCCATCAGCACTGGGGCTGGGGACAAGGGGCCACACCAGTGCCACCAGGCACCCGCACGCTCGTGGCACTGCGGTGCTGAGCACTTGGGTGTTTCCACACAGACAATGAAATGTTATTTAAAAAACCCTGCGTGTGGTCGCAATTCCATGATTTCTGGTGAATGAGGTAAAAAGCGTTCTGGACAAACAGGTAGCACAAACCTCTAACGGGGGACAAAGGCCAGGGACTGCTGCTCTGCCACCGGGAGCGCTCCCTGCCGCAGACGTCCCTCTTCCACTGTGCCTTTTCCCCAGCACCTCCCCGGCCCCGCTCTCCTGCCATGCCGTTTGGGAAGCTTCAATTGCACAGAAACCCATCTTCTTGGGAAACACAGCCATTTGCATTCCAGTTTGATGCTTCTCATTGCTTCGCTGCTGGGGGATTAAAATCATCACCGTGCTAAACCCCGGAATGGAAAATAAACAAACAAAAACCGTCGCTGTGAGCCGGTCGCTTCTTGGGGCTCAGACACTTTCCTTTGGCGCGGGGCCCTGGTTCTTCCTTTGTAAAACATTATTATTAGTCAATAAAAGTTAAATCCCCTCGATAAGCCGGCACCCCCGCGGAGGAACAGACGGCCCCCCCTGGCCTCGCTGATTGACTCTGCGCAGCCCCGGGACTGCTCGCGCCTCCGCAAATGGGAAGATCTGATAAAGACCTAATCCAATTATAGCTCCGCACTTGCCAATGTTTGTTCTCTTTTAATGGGACTTTGGGGTTGTTGTTTTTTTTCTTCTCTTGCAGAATTTCCTGCGGTTCTCTGCTCCGGACGACAAGGCAGTGCCAGCTGCAGGAAGAGAGCGGCGCTGGCTCTGCTGGTGCCAGCAGCCAGGTCACCGCCAGGCCTGAGGGACCCGCACACCGGCTCCATCCCGCCCCAGGGCAGAGTTCCCTGTGCCTAGGGCACGGCAGACGCCCCCCCCCCCCCCCCCCCCACACACACACCTCTTCCCCATGGCTCCTTTGGTGTTTTGGAGGGAATAAATTGCTAATCAGCTGCCACCCCCTCCTCGGTGTCCTCTGCAGCGGCGCTCCAATAATTAATTATAAACTACAATACTGATCAGCTCGCATGTACTCCGTCTGCACTGACAATCATTAACCATAATATGAAATTTATAATGTTGAGACGTGGAACCTGGTGAGATGAACTGCTCTGCTTTTTAATCAGTTTTATGGGATGATATAATGCATTGATCGACAAAGACAAGATACAGTGCGTGTTCCTGTGTCTATAGCCGGGCAACCTTATTAATTTAGATTTACAAAGAGTTGCTTGATCTGAAGGGGACCGAGATGGCCAGGCCACCTGGCACAGGACAGCCCTTTGCCAGCCCCCCGGGAATGGCAGAGCTGTTCGTGAGGCTGTTGTGGTGCCGGGCACCGTGCTGGGGTGGCCCCGTCGGGGCCGTGGCGGTGTTGGGGCCGGTTCGAGGGCCTGCCCGCGCCTCCCTGCGCCCGCTGCACCCGCGGCTGGGGCATCGCCTCCCGGCCAGCACGGCCGGCCAGCTGGTAGCCATACGGGTGTGCCTTGGGCTGTCACATCGCATTTGCACGCCTGCTCTTGCGCTGCGGCTGGGAGAGGCTGGGTTGGTTGTTTTCAGGTCAGGGGCTGCAGCCAGCGCAAGAGGAAAATTCCCATTTCCCCACCAAGCCGTTAACCGTGACGTGGCCTGGCCCCACTCCTGCGCCCTGGTGTGGGCACAGTGGGGCTGCGCCGCCACCCCCGGCCCCACACCCCACATCCCTCCTGTCCCCATCCCATCCCCAGGGCAGAGCCCAAGCCAGACACACACCGGGCACCGCTGGGCACCTCCCTGTCTGCCACGGGGACCCTCTGCCACCGATGGTTGTGGGACCTGTCTGATTTGTGAAATCCTACCCAGAGCAGTTGGTCACCCAGAGCAGGACAAGCCCACGGCACATGAAGCTGTGCCTGCAGCTCCGAGGACGAGCGGGCAGCTCCTGAGCGCACTCAGCGCTGCGCCGGTGTTTGACGGGCACGGCTAATCCCCTTAGTCCAACATCAGTCCCGCAGAAAGCAGCTGAAGAGCTCAAAACAGATCCAATGGGTACAGAAAGGGAATGTAATTAGTGCCAGTTAGCACGGCTTTATGGAAAGTAGGTCTTGTCAAAAAATTTGGTTTCATTCTCTTAATTTAAAAGTTTAGCTAATGAAAGTAACTGGGAAGCTGTGGTATACTTAAGTTTCTGTTAGGCATTTGATTTAATAGTACATGACGTTTTGATTAAAAAATTAGCTCTATATAATATCAATAGAGCACACATTAAAAGGATTAAGAATTGGCTGACTGACAGGTCTCAAAAAGTAGTTGTCAATGGGGAATCATCACCGAATGAAGATATTCAACATTTCCATCCACGATCTGGAAGTAAATATGAAATCTCTGCTGACACGACTTGCGATGACAAGGACAGGGGAGCTGAAACCGGCAACGGGGGGTGGCTGGGACGCTGCCCTGTGCACCAACCCCTTGGAGGCAGCTCCCGGGGGCCGGGGGGCACCAGGCAGCCCTGGGTGGGGGTCCCTGAGCAGCACACAAGCCCTGCCTGGCTGGCACGGGGTGGGAGGCACAGGCCAGCCCCGAGCTGTGCGGGGCAGGGTTTGCAGGGCGCTGCAGCCTGGCCACACACCAGTGAGCAGGAATTGTTCATGGGGGGCAGGGGAAGGGGCAGTGAAGGAACGGTACCGGTGGTGCAGTGAACAACCGGTGTGTCTCCATCTGGTTCCACCTGGAGCCCCCCGGGGCACAGCCCCAGGGCCCCTCAGGGCCGCAGCAGTGGTGCTGAGAGGTCGGGGCTCAGCCGGCTGCCCCACAGCTCCCGGGCCTGTGTCCAGCCCCCATGGGACACGGCTGGTGCTGCCGTGGTGGCCCTGCAGGAGCCTCACACCCGACACCTCCTCAGCCCCTCGCTGCAGCACCCAGCCCCTGCGTGGTGCCAGCCGCCACCTCGGTTGCAGATCCGGGCACGCCGTTTCCTAGAGCAGTGTAACAGAAGGAAAACCTGCTGCTAACAGAGCCGTGCCGTCCCTCCAGCTCTGCGCTGTGAAGAGCAGCAGCCACCTCTGCTGGAGCAGCCAGCCGGGAGGACTCGCACCGAGCAGCTCCGGCAGCGAGGGCACTGCCCACGTCCTGCCCCACACGGCTCCTGTGCATCGCCTGAGCAGATGGGATTTCGGGGGACGGATGGGACGTGAGGTGCCAGCACCGTGCCCCGTGTCGATGCCACCCCAGCCCCTGCACTGCAGGCACGGCCGAGCCGGGGCCGCACGCAGCCTGTGCCATCGGCCGCTGCCTGGCACGGGCCGGGCGCTGCAGGCACCATCCCTCCGCTGGCCTTCAGCAGACGGAGGTTTTTGAAAGGCAAATCTTTATTAGTGCAGTGGATGTGTCTCACCCGCATTAATTCCCAATTGTGAACGCTTTCAATTAGCGACTGCAGGCACTCGGAGTGTTGGATGTGTTCATTAGTGACATGGCCTTGCGGCTCGGTGACAAGTGGGATGACAAACCTGTCTGAGGGACTGTAGGGCTTCAGCTGTGGCAAAGCTCTTGCACTAGCAGAGGGAGAAGGAAGCTGAGCTTCCCCGGGTGCCTGCATGGCACGGGGACACACTCCCAGATGGACCCCGTGCACGATGGCAGCACTGGCGGCAGAGCAGCCAGGTGAGGGTGACCCGGTGCCCTGATGGGTGCAGGCTGGCGGAGGAGCCCCCTCTGCCCCTCAGCTCATCCATCACCAGCAGAGGCATTTGCAGAGCCTCTGGGGCCGCCGCGAGTGCTGAGTCCTCAAAATCCTGCCTGAGCAGATGGCCCTGAGTCACCTCCAGAGGCGCCTGGGGAGCAGAAGGACTTGTCCCATCCCTGCCCGTGGGCAGGGGGCTGCACAGCCCTGTAGGGGCCCGCACAGCCCCGGCAGGGCCGCAGCTCTGCCCGAGCTCAGCCTGCGGTGCAGATTTCCCCTCTGGGCACTGCCACGCTCAGCAGACGGCCCGGCTCAGCCGCAGCACCCACAGCAGCCCTGCAACGGCACCGTGCTTTCACGGGGCTCTGCTGGCCCAATAAAAGATTATCAGCTAAATAAAACAAGAAGTGAGTGATGCCACTATGCCCTGCTGGATTGAAATTGTGTGAGCAAAGTGGTTTTCTCAGGGAGATTTATTTCCGCTGCTGGATGCAGGCAGCCAGCCCAGCGGAGAGAATAAGCCTTTCGCTCCGAGGCCACTGCTCCCTCCTGAAGTCAGCACTTGGTTTTTATTTCATTTTTGAGGGAATCAGAACAATAAAGGAAATATAAGCAGATATTTGCTCAACACTAGCGGGTGGAGGTGTGCACACGAGTGCAGGTACACACACACACTGCCAGGAGCCACGCGCTCCAGCTTCTGCCGTGGGTCCTGCCCTCCACCACACCAGCAGTGCCCAGTGCCCACGCTGGGCAGGACGGGGGCTGAGTCACCGTGGTTTGTCTGCCCAAGGTGGGTGCCTGGTGCCCTACTGTTGGGTACAAAACACCATTAGCCAGCCCCCAGGGGCAGGTACTGGGACGGGGGCGATGCACTGACCTGGTGTGTGCGGAGCAGTTACAGAACTGACCGTGGCAGCTCCCCCACACCCCATCCTGCAGGGAGCAACCAAGGCACCCAAACACCACATCCAAGATGATCAAATTTCTGCTGCTCAGAGTGATCCCCCTGCAGGTGTCACAGCAGAACAGGAGCCTTAAACCGCTCGCCTTCACCTCTCCTACTGGGAGCTTCGATTTCAGATACCGTCACCCCGTAATAAGTGGGCACCAATATCTGCTCCTGCACGAGTCCTGCTGGCTGGAAAGCATGCCATTATATCTCCAGTAATTGTAAATATTGTAAAGTGCTCGAGTCAGCAGTCTTGCTGAATTTTGCTTTCAACATCTGCAGCCCTATAAATCTTTGTCTCCTTCAGGTGAACTGTGCTCTCCACTCAGGCTCCAATTTACATCCTTTGGCACAGGCCCCCGCAGCAGCTCACAGCCCCGACCCCACTGCCATCGGCTGTCCTCGGGGACGGGGCCACGAGGGACCTGCTGGCCTCCCGGGAGCCGCGGGCAGCCCCGGCTGCACCAGCACCACACGGCCGTGCTGCCATGGGCCCAGCGGCCACCGGCACCGTTTGCTTTGTGCCAGAACCCTTCCAGTCACCAGACCTTCACTGGGCTTTTTTTTTTTTAATTGTTTTCAAAACAGATTTCATGTGGTCCCAAAATGAGACCATGATTGTAAATTAAAGTGTAATTAGCCTTTACGCTTTTATATTCATTAACTCTTCTCTGTTAATGATGCAGAGGCTGGAGTACAAACCCAGCATTATGAAACCACATCCAGGAAATAAAATAGTGATTTAGATAATGGCCAGAATGTATTGCTACTTACACATAATTAAACAAATGCTCAATTTACACTTGGAAACATGAATGAATGTTGATTAACCCCAGCCCAACGACTCCGCTGGCGACGCGGGTAAGTGGCCGCGCTGCTGTCAGGGCAGGGCAGGGCAGGGCAGGGCTGGGCGCCCGCTGCCCCCGCGCATCTGCCTGGCCCAGCTGCTGCAGCACAGCCGGGCCCGCGGCCGCCCCAGCCGGGGCACGCGGTGGCTCCGGCGCTGCAGGGCAGTGCCAAAATCCACCCTGGCACAGCGGCTGTGTCCCTGCTGCTGCATGGCCGGGGCAAGCACCAGGGCTGCTGGGGTCAGAGCCAGCTCCTCGTGGGGAGCCGTGGGGCTGCCGCGGTGCCGCAGCGAGGAGCCATCGCCTCTGCTCTGCCCGAGCGGGGCCGCGGGTGGGCTCTGCCTCTGCTCCTGCACAGGCTTTGTCTCCCAGTCCCGTGAGCCTGCTGCCCTCCAAATGTGCCAGTTACTATGGAGACGTCGCCTCGTTAGCACAGGAGGAGCTTAACGAAGTCCACTTGTGCAGGATAACGTTATCTGCTGCTGCAGATCCGGACACAAGGGACACAGGCGGGGGCACGGGTGGGCTCCATCTCCTGCTCCTCGTGCCCACAGCCACTGCGAGCCCGGCTCCAGGCTCTGGGTGGCCACGAAGCGAGCCCAAGGAATGGACCTGGCCACACGGAGGGCTCGTGGCCCTGCCATAAGGAGCTGCAGGATCTGGAGATGGCTCTGGTGCCAAGCAGGGCTCACGCGGTGTTTCCTGACACAGCCAGCTGTGGGCACCGGGCCAGGGCAGGGCAGTGTCTGCTCCTGGGGCTCTTACCGGGGAGAGGGGCTGGCGGCAGCCCCGCAGCACAAAGCCACCTCCATCCCAGGCCTCCCTCAGCCCTCCGCGGGTGACAGGGCGGAGGCGGCGCCCAGGACGGGCGCTGGTGGAGACCTCTGCTCCCAGGGACGTGAGGTTCATGGATCGTTGACTCAACAGGCCATAATGGCTCCATCTATCGGGGTCAATACGGGCGCCTTTGACACATGATAGACAATAATTGCTCCTGCTTAGAGACTTTTTAGTTCATGGATCATTGACCTGATGGGCTGTAACAGCTCCAAAGGAGGCTGCGAACGCGCTGAACACCCCTGCGCTTAAAAGCCCTCAGGAAAGAGCCGCGGTGTGAAACCGTGGTGTGAAACCACAGCGCTGCCACGGAGCGGGCACCAAGGCCTGAGCAGGGCCGTGCGTTACGGGGTGATGGCCAGGGGCAGGGGCCAGGCCTTGGCCTCCACCAGGGCAAAGGCGCGGGCGCTGCTGGGGCAGGAGCTGGGCACTGAGCTCCTGGGACTCGGCCGTGTGGTGGCCACCAGCCCTCATGGCCCCACAGCCCTGGGCCAGGCACCAGCCCAGCTCCGGGCCAGGCAGCCCTCCTGCAGCGGGGCCGAGGGGGAGCAGCAGCAGCCAGGGGAGAGGCGTCCGCGGCCCCCAGCCCCAGCACCCCGCCGGGGCCATGGGACGCGCCTGGGGACGGGCTCCCCGCACGGGGCCCGGGGCTCCCCTCAGCGCTGGCAACTTGCAGGTATATGATTTAATGAAAGGCACAATAAGAAGTGAAACAATTAGAATTTCTGCCTCATTATCATGGTAATCTTATCAGTCGGATAATGAGGTATTAATGGAGATTTAATGTGCCTCTCATAACAGAATCCCTTGGAGAAAACACATAAGGAAATTGCTGTAAATCCACTTAATGATGGAAAGGTCCCCAAACGCCATATTCCAGAGGATGAAAAATGCCGGATGCAAATGAGAGAGAATCAAGGTCAGTAACGCTGCGGGGACCCAGCCGCGGCCGGGCGGCGGCACCGGGCGGCGGAGCCGGGCCCGCTGCTGGGCGCCCCGGGGCGGGGGGGACCGGGGCCGGGAACGGGAACGGGGCCGGGCCGGGCCTGCAGGGGCCCCGCGCGGCCGCCAGGGGGCGGGCGAGGGCCGGCGGCGGGGCCCGGGAGCGGCGGGGCAGGACCGGGGCCGGGGCCGGGGCCGGGGGGGGCGGTGCGGAAAGAGGAGGCCGGGTCAGGTAAAACTGCTCTCCTTTTAATCAGTTTCTTACAGAACAGTACATTAATAACCAGGTTAGAGACAAGATGGGTTCCTGCGTACAGAATTGTGCAAGCTCGTTAATGCCGGTTTGTAAAGGCTGCACCAGGTTGAAGGAGGGGAGGCAGTACAAAGCTTGTAGAGGTAAAGCACAACGCACAGGTACAGGACACGGCACTAACGCAGCAGAGATTAGTTCCAAGTAGTACAGGCTCAAGCAGGTTCCCAGCTGCTACCGAGCATCCTTCCCCCTCCTGGGCCGTGTCCCTGCGGTCACGCTGCCAGCCCCAGGCTGTGCAGTGGGCACAGCAGCACGGGCACGCTGCTCACACCCGGTTACACACACACACACACACACACACACACACAGACACAGACACACACACACGCTTCACTTGCTTGAAGCTTTGCGGCTGATCGGCTCTGCCTGCTCCTGCTGCTCCTTCGCTGCCCCAGCAGTCGTCCCCTACCCGCTACCTGTCCCCAGCGCGGCCGGGAGCTCTCAAACTGCTGCTGGAATTTTGCTTACAGAACACCGACGGTTCCCAGTGACACAAACCAACACTGTGCTCACCAGAAACCCACCTACAGGAAACGGGATCACGATAGTGGCTTTTTTTCCTGAAATTTATGGCAGTTACATTCAGCATTTGGTAATACAAGGTCTTTAAAACAAAAACCTTTAAACCTAAATGACAAATATTTCATACACATTCCAATTCTCCTTAAAGAGTGTCTAAAAAAAGCCTTCAAGAGAAAACTCCGTTAGGGTTAGGAGCAAAAAAGGAATCTCCTGGGGATGAAAGAACCAGCCCTTTTCTTTCACGCCTCTATCCCCCAGAAAAGGAAAACACCACCTCTGCAAAAATTAATGGGCGCAGTCATGCCATTGTTTAATTGGGCAGTTTCTCCACGCTAACACCCAGTGCTGAAGTCCATGACCAAACCCCAAGTCCATGAATGCAATCCACTTACTGCTAATGACCTCTCCCCAGCCCCCTTCCCTCGGGGTGTTCCGTTCATCCTTCAGTGGTTGAAGTAATTCTAACAGAAAGCACCAAGTTTACAGAAACGGGTGTACGTGGTTGGCTGGCACCTTTTGGCAACAGTTCTGTTACTTTTGGTCCTTTATGCACTCTTTTCACATTTACTATTGCACACCAAAAATCTAACAACATCACTTCCTATACACGTAATTTATCATTTTAAAACAAAATGTTATGGGACACCACGGGAAAATATTAAGATGACATTACAAGGTTTTTAATTCTTTGGAAAGCCTAATTCTCTAACTACACCTAGCAATACTATATAAAGGACTTTCAGAGCAGGTAAAAAAAAAAAAAAAAAAAAGCAAAGGACCATCTTACAATGAATACTCTCAGCTAATCTGGGGCTAACCGAAACACTTACTGGTTTAAAAATGTTTTTTAAAAAATTACTCCAGTTCATTTATTTTTCTACACAGAAAAGCAAATTAATAAAAATAATGAAGAAAATGGTTCTTGCCACTTCCATGAAGGAAAGCAAATCTGAAAGACCAGATGATGCTGATCAAACTCTGTTTGCCAAGCTTGCAAACGGGACGCAATGCACAGGGTAATCACCAGCTTAGGTGTCATTGTGCCATCTTTTAAACTAGCAAGATTTAGAACAAGACTGATTTAAGGATCAAATATTATCCTCAACTAAAACCCAAACTTCAGGACTAAAAGAACTTTCATACATTGGTCTTAACATCTCAGATATTCAAGTAATAATTACATATTGTAGGACACTTAAATATAAATAAATTTATATTGCTTTTAGATATGATCTGGCCATATCTTTTGCGAGGGCGTATTTGTGCTTCACTGCTGCGTGTCAGGGCTGTGCTTGCAATATTAAGTTACATGTTCAGCACCAAAAACCCATCAAGGCTAAATAACCAGAATGTTGCAGTGGTACACACACTGAGTTTCCATAGTAAGGCAGATCAGAGGAATTCATTTCTATTGAGTGTTGCTCCTCCACACAATCAAGTCTCTAATAAAGGAGAAAGACTATAAAAAAAAAGTTATCATTCCACTCTTTCACCTGTGATTAGCTTGGCAAAAATGCTATACTGAATTACATATAGAGCCCTAGAAAGTAAGTTTCTTTAATTATGCCTTGACAAGTAGCACAGCCAAATCAAGCACTTGATACTTTACATAAATTGTTCCAATTTCAGTTAACCAAGTGATTTTAAGTACTAGTTCCTTACAGGTTTTAATCATCAAAATGCATACACGCAAACACACACACACACAAAACCCAACAAAAAAGCAAAAGATCAACGACAGAAAAACATATTTTGTAAAGAATGTGAGAAAGATTTTGTTTCCTTTACCAGTCACAGACACCAAGTCTTAACACATCCCTCTGTCAGAAGTGCACTGAACACTCCAGGAAGAGCAAGGAATAATACTGACATGAAAAAATTAAATGCTTGCTGTCCTTTTTCAGTGTAATTCTAGCTAAAAAAGAACAGCAATTACTTATATACAGGTGACAACCACTGGCCATCACTCAGACCATTTCATTCATGAAAAATTTATGGGGTGTTGTGCATAAAAACGTTTTTGAATTCATAATTATCAGTTTAAGGGAAAGGTGGGGTGAGAAATCTATAAAACACCCTGACCTGATGCCATGATATGTTTCATAAAGAACAGTGTTATATTTTAAAATATTTTATATGAACAGTAAAACTTGCACTGCTGCATAGCAGACAACATGAAGAACATTTAGTAAAAACATTCACTGAAACCCCTGGCATATGTATTTAATGTCACTAATCAAAATATATATTACAGCCCAAGGTTTTGTTAAGGATCTCTGTTTGGGGTTTGTACAGTATACACAATATTTCAGAAAAAAATATTACAGTAAGGTAATATTACTCCTTTTTATATTAGACTTATCTATTGTAACTTACAGTCCCTCTCCTCTATATATTCAAACCTTTATAACACCCTAATGCCCTAGCCAAAAAGTGTTTAACTATCAGTTAAGCCCTATCTATTATAAATTCCAGTTTCAGAAATTTCAGTAATTACATTTTAATAAATAGTTTAGTTTGTTCTTTTTTAATCTTGAGATCTCTCCTTTTGAGAAAGTCCTTTCATTTACCAAAACACAGTACGTAACAACCTGTTAGAGGTCAGAGAGGCTTTTGCTTGTTTATTTAAAGGATAACGAGTCCAAAGATAATTGCAATGCATTAAATATAGTTATATAATATTTACATTGTCCTCTCAGATTTTAAATTTAGGTGAAATACAATTGGTAACTAATGTCACCTACTACAAACTTGCAGTGTGGCTGGTGTTTTATTAATAAAAGGTGTATTAAGCTAGAAAGTATACTAAGTGGTTGCCCTGATTCTTGTTTCAGTATTCCATTAGAAATGAAGTGAATTATTCACATGAATAAGAATTCAGGAAAAGGGGTGATGAAAAAAAACATGGAGACTTTTCTGCATATTTTAAGATTCCAAAATACCTGAAAACTGTGGTCCCTTTTACAGTGCCAGTATCTACAGGGGAGAAAAATGCAACCAAAAGAGAAGAGGAAAACCTGTTAAATTAATTTGATTAGTAAAGGTGTGTTTTAAAATGCCTCAATTCTGTACAATATTATATACAAAGAAAGTTTCTTCTTAGCTTTTGCAGCTGTTGTACATTCTTATAGACTCTTCTGCTAACAGTCTGCCCGTGTATGTGCTGTTTGAGTTACTTGCGATCATCAATAGTCTTAATGAATTCAACTGCTGCTGTGAACTGCATCCACCAGTAAGATTCTTCTCCAGATAAACAGTTGGCATAGAAACTGCTAATGTACTGAACAGTGGACAGCAAACAAGGTGGATTTGCCTGAGGGTTAAAGAAGAAAAAAGATTGTTTGTTTGTTTGCAAAGCTAAGATACATAGTAGAAGTACAATTCTACTTCTGCAGTGATCCTCACAAATAGGTACATGATTATTTAATACATCTGTAGGATAGCGACTGCTTATCCAGACCACCCCCTTTTCACAGCCTCAGAAAACATCTGACTTGGTGAAAGGAGCATTTTTCCAACAAGGAAAAACAACTGGCAGGCCAAGAGAAAGAACACAGGCATAATCTATAAAAGCCATCCCAGATTTCAACACATGGAATAGCCTGTTATTTCAGAATTTTATACATCACAGACCATCCTCCAAACCCTCATGCTTCAAAAAAAAAACGCAAGTCCGTACTAATGTGGATCTTGGCTGTTGAAGAGGACAACATTAAGCATGCAGATAACGAGGCTGATGGACACATCAAAAAACACCCAAAACAACAACTACAAAAAAGCACCATCACTCCAACAATGCCTGGCCCCAATTTCCTTGGTTCCAACTTGCAAAGTTTGCTTGGATTCGAAAACCATAACTGCGATCACATTTCTGTTGTTTCTACTTAAACATGCTGAATTAGTTTTTTTGTTTGTTTGTTTTTAAGTTTAGCATGCTCCCAGCTACCCAAGTGAATTATTTTTCTTCCTAATGTGTGCTTGCTTATTAAAAGAATTAATTGAAGTTTGTGATCTTTGCAGAAGAACTCACCTTTATGAGAACAAAGACCAGAACAGGAACAAAATCATCTGCCCCAGGTACTGAATCTTCATTTGCCAGACTAAGCAGGTTCATGATTGTTGAACACATTCGCAGGATACACTGTACTTTGTCTCGGGGGGTTTTGTAAGCGCTTATTGTGCGGATTTCAGACTGTGCAGATGGCCACGGTGCCTCCCGGAGATATACCTAGAAAAAAGAAACACATTGCCTGCTCTCATTTGTCCAAGCTGCTAATGTGCACCGCAGAGGATCTGAGGTACCACAGACTTGCAGGCGGAAGCAAGGCTCGAGACTAACAGGAAGCGCTAGGTCAAGATGGTTGCATTACACTCAGAACTAAGGCCGCTTCCTGCTGTATTATAATGAAAAACTACAAGGAGACAATGCTGTCTGTGCAATTAACATAATTAGCCTGTACTTATTACTAACTTCTCCAGTACACTATTTTGAAAGAAGGTAGAGCTGTATCTCACTGTCGTCCATATAAGCAGCTTTATGAATACTTGCCGTTTGGAGTCACACAGCCCAAGCACTGAATTAGGAAGGCTGCAAACATTCAGCCTCTCACAGACCTCTTAAGCCTACCAACCTGCTTTTAGTTACCCTATTAACCATGAAAAAATTGAAAATGCTGTGCAAATTCCCAGATGTGTCAAGGTTCTGTTAATGATGGCTAGTTCTGAAAGCTAACTTGATAGCTGCAAACCACAGCTACAGCCTATGAATCACATCAGAAATATAAAGGGTTGAAGGCTTGTCTTTTGAAGGGAACTATCAGAAAGTTACTGCATCTTAGTATTGGTGCAGTGCAGGATATTACAGCTGGCACAGACAGAAAAACAATGTTTCGAGGTGTAAAGCAAAACAATCCTCTCATCACAAACATAATCAAAACCCAAGAACCCCAATACACAAAGCAAAGGAAAGGAGAAGTTGTTACCTCAGGTATCTGAAGTGCTTTGTGGTTTGCAGTCACTACTTTAGATAGCCTTTGTATATGTTCATGAAGGACCCTAAAAACAAACACAAAAAATAAGAGTAAGAGGTAAGCAGCAGCCAGCCAGCAGTCCCCTGAGGTTTCCCACTAGTTTCAGGTTTGGTATACTGTAAGAAAGATCTTCAGGAATGTGCATCATGGTGGGCCCAGCTAAGGGGCATTAGGTCAGTAAGTGACACACAGGATTTTGCCATACAATCAAGTTCAACTATGCAGCCATGAAAGCATTCAAAAAACATGCTCTAAAAACCAGCAGAACACCTAAATGTATGGAAAGTGCTGTACTAAAACAGAAAATGGAAGGAGCAAGTCCTGAAGCAGATTTTAATCATTCTCAGCAAACACACTTGCAGAGCTCAAAGTCTGTATCTCGAGTCATTATACTTAACATTTTATTTCATTCTAGCTGTTTGCTGCAAACACGAACTTTTGCACGTGATACTAAAGTACTCCTTTGGTTTTGTACAAAATGTTCTAAAAGGAAACACAAGTGTGTATGGCATGACGGCCTTAAGACAATCAAGTTTGTCACATGAAGACTGCAGAGCTTCCTTCTGCACCAACTGCAAAAGAGAAGCCAGGTACTTCAAATTGCAGTAACTTACTGGTCACGCAGAATATCTCCATCCTGATTAGGGTAGAACGCAAGTTTGAAAATGCGATTCATCACACTGCGCTCTATAGCTAATTGCGCATCCTGAAGCTGTTCTTCACTGGCATTCTGCCATATGGCATCCTGAGCCATTGCCCCATATAAGAACTGAAGAAAATCTTCAACTTGGGCTGTTTTATCATCTGCTGCTGTAAGTTTCTGGAAATCTGATAAAAAGCAAAAAAAGTACATTCAGTTAAAGTTAAAACAAACAAACAAAAAATCATTATTTCCTAGATATTTTTCTGGAAAGAAGAGCTCAGAATACATTTCAGACTTCCCACTAGGCAACACTGGGGCTCTGTTTTGCCCACACCATGGTCAGGGAAATTCAGGCAAGAACACATGAATTAAGCAAAGGAATTAAAGGAAAAGCATATAGACCATATTTAGCAAAGCATACAGTCAAAATACTTGATAATGTATCAATCACTTCCTCTGCAGTACCAATTCTTGTGCTTTCTTTCTAGCCACCCACAGAGATAACACAGAACAATCATTAGAACTAGTTGGAATGAGTGCACACAAAGTTGTCAGGGAGAGGGAAAGATAAATAAATAAAATCAAGAAAACCCATGTGTACCATTTTCTACCCCTACCTTTATTAAGTATGCATAGTTGCAACATTCACATTTATCTACAAAATACAGAACAAGTGATGCAGCCAAGTTAATGCAGCGTGACCAAATCACTGGCCGTTCATCAGCATCATATTTATAGCATTCTGGATCAGAAGACAACTGCCACTCACATCTGCCAGCAGCCTAAATGCCACAGTTGCCAATTTCTCTTTTAGATCATCCAGAAATAGCTGCCTTCTTTCTGTCCAATGAAAGGGCTTAACTCCTTTTCTGGGTCACTGAATCTTGTTACCAGAATTTAATCCCAGTAGATATAAATTCTTATACTAATACTAGCCTATTCAGACATATTTAATATGCAGCACTATCTGCTCCAGGAGCAAGAACTGACTCCAAATTTCTTATGTGCTTCATTAAGTCAGGTATGTACATATATAACAGAAATAGTTTGTTCTAGGAGGCTCTGTTTAGAGAGTTGTCTTCCTGTGCCTATATTGCTTATGCTATGACATTTTTGTATCTTTGATTCATCTGAGTCAAATTACTACTATTCTCCACATCTTCTAAGATACAACCACAGGATCTGTACTGATAAATTAAGTTGCAGCATTTAGTTATCATTTCATAATTAGTCAGTTGATCTTAATTGCTTAACAGTGTTAATGCTTGGAGCAGATGCTAGATAATATGACTTAGCATAACTTAAGGCCAGGTGAGGTGAAATTACCTTCATTCTAGCCCACGAAAAACACAGGCAGTTACCACAATGTTAAATCACAGTAATCTGTACATTTGAGCCATTAATTCACTAGTTGAAATGAAGACTGTTTCAAGAATCTGCTCCTCAGATCAGAAACTGTACTTTAAAACGTTAACCCAAGACGGTGTGTAAATACAGAGTGAAGGAATATAAACAATCCAGAGTCTGTATTAATCTTACCTTGAATAAACTCCCTTATTTTCTTTTCTTTGCTCTCTAGCAGTAACCTCACGCATACTGTAGTGAAGTATCTGTTGGCCACTTCTTTATCTCGCAGAACTCTTTGCAGCAGCCTTTCCAAGTGTGCTTGTGTTGTTTGCAGACCTTGGCGACACCGAGTTAAATAAGCGATATATGGAGCTCTTTTCCTAAAAGAAGCGTTCTACATTAGATTCACAGAGAAGATAGAAAATAATAGCTTTATAAACTGTTGAGCTGTAGTGCAAGAATAATCTTCAACCTGTTGTTTTTAAAACAAAGATAACACCTGAATTAGGAAGTTCAGTCTTATTACAGACTTCTCTGCCTGAATTTACTGCCCTTGCAGCACTCCAGAACGCAAGACTAAAGCAAATTCTAAACTGCGTCACTTGTGTGTTAAGAACTGAACATTAGCCACAAACTGATTTAATTCAAGTTTATTTCTACCTGAACTGACTTAAGGTCCAAACTTTAAGCCATTCCCAGAAATAGGAGACAATTCCATCATTTTGTGGGAAAGCAGAAATATAATATCTGATTTGGTAAAGTACAATTTAAATCCAAACAGGTCTTTCCAATCTGTTAGTGAATAAGTATATGGACTCATAAAGCCACTAATAATGAGATACAGAACAAACCTATAGTCCTCTGCAATAGAGGCCAGCAGCTTTCGACAAGTCCTGTTATCAAAGCGGCTTACGCATCGCATTGTTTCTTGCAGCTGGGCCATCAAGTTCTTGTCTTGAAGGTTAATAGCTTCAGCTAGCTGAACTTTCAAGAAGCACACTATTTCATTATCTAACAAAGAAAAAAGAAAAATTACTAAGGAAAAGTATGTAGGCATAATGAAAATGGAACAATGCTCTTGAATATGGGAGACATGCAAGCAGCAGTTTAAACCAAAACTTCTGTACATGACGCAGTGAGTGTTAAAATTAAGTATTTCTGAACTTTCCAGATATCAAGGGAGAAGTTTTCATATCACTACTTTACTTACTATGTAGAATTAATTCTGAAATGTGAAGAGGACCAGACAAGGAGACAGATTGACCTGTCTGCAAATAAACCTACAACCTACAACCTGCAGTACAGGCGTCATTAGACAGCAGAAAAGGAGATGAATACAGTACAAAACATTTGAATGCATAAATAAAATTTACCTTCAGGGTCTGTGTGATCTGGTAGACCATTCCTTGTTGAATGTGTCAACATTGGAAAGGCAACAGAATCTGCTGAACAAAGAGCCAACCTCAATTTCTTCTTTGCATCCCTTAAAGAGGAAAAGCATTTTCTTAAAGTTGCTGCAAACACAGCTTCTTCATTAAGCAGTCTATGTTTTTTGGTTTTGTTGTTTTATTTTAAACTTATAAAGTGTTATTTAACGTAATTTGAATACACCTGTGTTGTCAAGACTTTTGAGTATCAGTTCTTTTGATACACCACCTAGAGCAGTTTCAAATGAATTTTTCCAAACAATGAATTGCTCTCTTCTCTCAAATTACAATATCCCTCACTACCTCAGTGGAAATAGAACAGTCTGAGATGCTCAAAACTAAAAGCACATAGAAATTTACAATTAAAGACGACACCCATATCCACACTGATATTTGTGGGAATCTATCACATGACTTCAGCTTTTAATTCTGCTTTGTGGTTAAGATTAAACTTGCAAATGTGTTTACCTATAGGAGAAAGCAGAACTTTGTGGCTGGGCTACTTGACTTGCAGAGTCTGGTAGATCATCTGCAGACATGTTTTGCAAAGCCTCATCACGTGGAGAGTCATGCACGCTCTCACCATCCCCTGTAGTCTCTATGAAAAGAAAAAGTTACGTGTGAGTGAAGGAGTCCAAAGAAGAACCTAGACTAATACTCTAGAAGAAATGAAGACAGCAAGTAAAATAACTTGTTCTGAATAAGTGGAAAACCTATATTGAAAAATACACAATCTACAAGTTACTAAAAAGAAATTGCAACAGTTTTCAAAGGCAACATACTTCTTTGGTATCCATTTGTTAATAGAACATCTCTTGCCAGTTTGCTTTTTTTAAACTGCCACCTCAATGGCAACATGGAAGAGCTGCCCTTGGGAATACTAACTTAATTCTCAGACAAACTACTCTACAGGTTATATGAGAAAATGTTCTTGTTCCAGAGCTCACATTGTTCAGCTGTTAGCATTAACATTTGTCTAGAACACTGAAGTGTTTTTTATCTTTAAGGAGGAAAAACTATGTCAGTGATGACTATAAAAGCCAGGTTCTCACCTCCACTGTCATAGTTTACTAAAGCTCCTTCACTGGGACTGGTTCGCTTAATTGCATTCCTGTATTTATCCAGAATATCTTCTGCAGCTTGCGCCTGTGCACTGAGCCTTGGGCTGGGATCATCTGAAAAGTCCAAAACAAAAGGATTTAACCTTATATTGCGACAACTGAAAGCAAAATACAAAAATTTTGACCCACACATCTGGGCTCTGCCTTTAGCCAAAACAAGTAGCTGCTTGTGTTGCATAAAACCACAATTCAAATACATTTATGGGGTCTGAAGCAAAAGCAGGAAAAAAAATAAAGTGCAATGAAAGCGAGCAAATAAAGCCAAATCCTTGGCGTATGTATACTGTATACACAAACAGTTCTTGCCTATTTGAAGACTTCTAGAAGTGACTAGGCAAATAGAAAACTCAAGACCCAGGTCCAAATTATGTTTAAATTTAGCACTTAAGAAATTATCCCAGGAATGTGTCTGCAGCTAGCCTTACAGCTCAGCTATGATAAGGACGTGCACTTTTTAATGGAGACCAAAAAAAAAAAAAAAAAAGAAAACCTGACTTGAGTCAATGTTCCAGTACTATACATATTGACAGAAGCATGACAATTTAAAATCAGTCTTCAAGGAAACAAGTCTTCATCCACTTTCTTACTCAGAAAGCCAGTTGTGAACATTAACTATAATAGCGCATTTCTTTCTGGTATTGGACACCTAATGGGCACTCTGGTATTTTAAATGGCATGTTATAAGCAAAAATTTCTATGATGATATTATTCACATACCTTGAAGCGTTGAATATCTGTCAGGCACCATGTCATCTTTGTCTTTTTCTTGTTTTTCTTTCTTTCTAAATGGAATAGGAGCTGAAAATGCAAGGTAGCTTATCAGGGACTATGCTGAAATCAAGTCCAGACTGAAGAAACTTTAAGGAAATGGCTAACGAGGAAGTTTGTCACAAAATATACATCATCAAAAGCCTTTCTGTGAGGTGGAGCTAAACTGTATTATCACCATATGCAGTAAGCTCTACCGTTAACAAAAATACTACCAAGAGCCAGGCAGAGCACCCTTTTTTTTTTTTTAAATAAAAAAAGCTTTGCCTTCCAGTACATTCTATGAAAATATTAGAAGTCATGTTGGTTTCCATTTCTATTTATTTTTAATTTGTACTTTAATTTAGCCAACAGTCGTAAATCAAATATTGGTTGTAATGGCAAGAATCTTTTCTGGCAACTCCTTCCCGTTATTAAGTCCAGGGGGAAGATGTAAAGACAGTACATTGTTAAACAGAAGACCAAATAAAGCAGTATTAAAACACTGATAGTTATTTACAGTCACACATTGATGCGTTGAGGATTATGTTATGAAACAATAAAAAATTCTATGGAAGTGAGTAAAGATAAAATAAAAAGGCATCATGTACTAAAGTACCAAAAGCAGACAGACATGATCCTACCTTTGGGCATGGCAGACACAAAACGTTTTCTCCACCATGGCTTGTTTCTGTCAGACTTCTCATCATCACTGTCTTTTCGCTCTTCAATCTGTAGAGGGATGGAATATGTATTTTAATATATTACCACATCACATGTAAAGACAGAATTGCTCCTCAACAGCTACAGGTTATGCTTTATCAACTGTAAAAACAGAACTACGGCAGAGTACAGAAAGCCAGAGCAGGTTGAGTTAGAAATACCCCTCCTGAGGACGACAGCCCAAGTACAACACAAATGCTGTGAAAAGAATTTATTTATTTTTAAATCAATTGCTTTCCAGGAAGCTGCAGCATTTTACATTTTAACAATATAACAGAACTATTTCTGAAGTCCTACCAAGTCAAGTAAAGCTTATCCAGTAAATTTAAGAGGAAACGTGTAGATTTAAGTCAATCTGAACGCCTGTAGTTTTAGTTTGCAAATCATATGCCAATTTTTAAGAAGTACCCACAATACATTGTAATTCCTTGGTTAAACACATTTACTAACAGCTTTCTGGCATGAGAAGCATAATTATAGTGGGCACACTAGGGAAAAAAAAACAAAAAACAAAACAGCAACACAAAATGATAAACAGGAACCTCACCTCTCCCCTAGAGGAGTCTTTACTGGGAGATGAAGATGATGACTGAGATGCAGCCACCAGAACAGCTGCCCCAGTGTTGGTGGTTGGCATTGGAAGTTCCCTCTCCTCGTTACCAGGACGTCTGTTCCACCCAGGATCACTCATAGGTCTCCGAACTGATGACACTATATCTGAACTCCTGCTGCGGACTAGCCTTTCTGGGTAAGAATGCCTCTGCTTGAATGCTTCTAGATCAGTTGGAATTAAAGCGTGAGACCCAAAGTTTGGCAATCGGGCCTCATTACCTCCCATAGCTCCTTCCAAAATCGGTGGATCTGGTGGTGGGTGAGATGGTCTTGCATAGTGTACTTTAGGCCTTACTACAGCTGATACACCTGAGGTAATAAACATAAAAGAAGCCACATACATTTCTGTTAGTATCAGCTAATTTGGATGAATATTAACATAGAAGTATTGAATGGCAATTTTTATTAACAGAGTTTATTCTTTACCACTTACCCTCATTTGATGACAGAGGGTCAAACAATGCAAGCAAAGAATCTGTCTGAGAAGGAGGAGATGTCAACTGACTAGCTCCTGAAACGCAGGTTAAAAAGAAGTTAGCATTGTTCAAAGAACCACCTACACATAAGGGACATTGAGAAAACAATCTTCAGTAACAGTTCACAGGACTTATATTCTAAAAAATTATTAAAGGTATTCTGATATGGAAAGATTCCCATCTAATGTGCCAAAATGATCAAAGAGCTGCATCACAAAAATCGGGAAAATCTTGAGGAGACCAATTCCAAAGTGCAAGAAAACTATCAATGCAATCAAACAGAATTAGCAAAAGGCAATCTTAGATTGAAGGATGAAGCTCTAGTGCTATAAAATACTGGCATCTCTTTGCCAAACAAATACAGTGCTAGAAATAAAGAAAACACCAAACTTCTCAGCCACTAGATCTTTGAAATAGGGGAAAAAAACAGAAGAGAAGGAGTATTATTGCACTCTGAGCTTCTATAGTGCTCCTACTACACCATAAAAATTTGGGGATTCTCAATATCCATTATAAATACATCACTTTTACTAACATGGTGAGACCTCAGTTATCAGAGTTCTTACTTCTCATTTACAGGTATCTTACTTACCATGGGCTGTTTCATCCATGTCAGGACTTGTCACAGAATCTTTTCCCCCAAAGTCAGAGCTACATTCAGACCTGAGATCCTCAATCTTATTAGGAATATCTTCAGATGTTGCACTAATACCTTACATATAACAAAAGAAGCACCTTAAATACATTTCCAGACAAAAAGGAAGCAAAATCCCGAAGCTGTTAATATGTTTGGTCAACAATGCAATAATCAAGTCATAACTGACAGTAGCACATAAAAACATTCATAATTTCCATAATTGTAAAATAAGATTTTATGTTTCTGCTTTACGTATTCAATGGTTTTAACATACTCATGAATACTCTTTGAAAACATACATTAGAAAGATGTTTCACTCTGCTAAACACGTTGTGGAAAACTAGAAACTCAAGTACATGTATGCTGATTTACTTAAAGTTATGATAACAAACTGAATACAAGAAAGTTAGGAGTTTCCTCTAAATCATTGCTCCACTACTAACCATTGCTACGGTTCCACGCAGTATTCTATGCATTGCTACTTTTTTTCTTTTTAATTTTGTAAGTTAAATAAAGAATTACAGCTTTGAAAATCCCAGAATGAGTACAAAAAGTTATACATAATTTTTTTCTTATGAAACTAAAGCAAACACAGCAGAGCAGATGCTGACTATGTTCTAATATACCAGTGTGTTTTCAGATGCAATTAAACACACCTGATACAACGCTGAGGCCTGGTGTACTGGGTCGAGAGCTGACCTCCCTTACATCCGTGTCATCAGACGTGCTACCCAGCCCAGAACAGCTTTCCAGTTCTTGCAGTCTTTCTTCCTGTTTTAGGTCCGGGGCCTCTACAACAGGAGACAACACAGAGAAGAGAGAAAAAGCATCACTACTCAATGCCAGACTCCCTTAAAATTCATATACAAAAAGAAGACTGTGCGGCTTGATTTGGAATATTATTTTTTAAGCTAATTGAACCACTTCAGCGAGTCTTCTCCCTACACAGAAGGCAGGACTCTGCCCAGAAAGCAATGCCCTATTTGCACAGGCATTTTGACAAGTTCTTATCCATTTAGGTATTGTATTACTTTGAGACAGCGGTATACAGCCAAAACAACCAAAGTAAATTGTGATCAAATACAGCACTACTAAACATCACTATAAAAAAGAGCAAACAATTTTGCTTTGCATTGCCTTCTCTCCTCTTTCAGCCCTTAAGAATTTCTTAAGTAACAGTAAGTCTCTTACAATGCTTTTTATCTTCTCTCTGCCTAGGAATAATACATCCTTCTAGAAGTACTCACAAATATTAACCTAAGCTTACAACAGGAGTTCCTTGAGGAAGCATAGGAAGAGGCTGGTGCTTTGAATTATATGCCTCTGGTTCACACTAAAGTAATAAATACAAACTACATAATTCTGACCTGAGTCACTTGGTAATACTTCCACACTCCAGGCCTCACTTGTGGTTTCTGATATGGTCGAACCTGTGCAAGGATCAAGCAACACAGATCCTGAACCTGGTAAACACAGCAAGCTGCCTAGCATGTTCTCTGCAGCTGCACCTGCAAAAGTAAAGCAGAAATGTGTTAACTAGATACATACTTTCTGAAGATGAGTCTAACACAACATGTTCTTATTTTTCTCTTTTAAGTGTCCTTAATAAACTGATAACGAAAGACAATGTTATAAAGATAAAAATTGGCAACCAAACACAGTACGAGTCATGCACACAAAATCCTCCTACAGAGCAGCTCCACTTTAACCAATGAAAACACCTATTTAGAAAGAGAGGAGAAGGGTTCTGGAGCTTTACCATTTCACAGCAAGCATGAAGCATTTTAACATACCGGATGCATGACTGAGTTACCTGCAATTTCTTGCAAATGGTCTTCATCAATATTTGGATCAAAGTCGCTACCCAAGACATCTGTACTCCAAGTTTCGCTCACAGTTTCTGATATATCTCTGTCATCAGTCAACCCCATCATATCACGGATTTCAAATTTGCGGAGCTTGTCATCAAGATTATCCTGAGTTGTGGCTATATAAAAATAAAAAGTTCTGAATTTTTTGAAAGGCTTCTCTGATTACTTCTAATTGAAAATCTGTAAGAGCACATTAAAGGGGATTAAAAAACAAAACAAAACAAAAAAAATAATTCTGTCACATAAAATAGTGTTTAAAAGTAACGCCTGTAAAGCAGTATTATACAATTCAAGAGATGCTCCCTGAAAGCAATATTTAAGTACATCTGAGATGCAAGAAGAATCTTAAACAACATGGTGACCTATCAACCCAACAGACAGATAAAGTAATGGATAAAACTTAACACATTATCAAGAAACTTATACAATTCCAATAAAAAGCTTAACACAGTATTGTTGAAGCTGGAAGGGACCTCCAGAGATCATTCAAGTCCAACCCCCCTGTTCAAAACATGGTCAATTACAACAGGTTGCTCATGGTCATGTTTTGAAAATCTACAAGGTTGGAGGCTCAAAAACCTCTCTGGGCAACCTGTTCCAGTTTTTCATGTATGTATGTTAAACAGAAAGCTATTCAGCTGCTTTAAGACTACTCCAATCTAGACCACCTTATTCCCTTGAAGGAAAAGTAAGTATCAAGCAAAACTTTACAAGCAGTTTCCTACAAACTACTTATGTCTCAAAATTCCATGCAATTTTATTTTCAACCTTTGCTTTAGCATCTACAGCACCTCAGGCACTTGTTTCAGAGAATTTGCACCTGCCTTGTTCATGCTCTAACAGCTGCAGAGCTTCAACACCATTGCTCCCAGAGGGGCCCGCACCAAGCTCTGATACAGACTCTCCCTCTAAATCCAAAGATGACACAGAGTTGGAGCGATTCGAAGGACCTGTGAAAACACATTTTACCATAAATCTAATTTGAGTAACAGTTTCCAAATACACAGGATTAACAATCCTGGACACAATTAGCAACAATGATCAAGAAAAATTAAGTACAATACAAAATACTGAACTGATTAACAAAGTGTTTTGCTACTCTTGATCTCTACTCCATAGATCCTTAATCTGCACCATGATTTATACTTCACATGTATCAAGGACCACACTGACAATCATAACCTACAAAGAGATTACCAGAGATCTAGAATCTCACTATTACCATACTTCAACTAAGAGCCAATAAAGCCTTTGTCATTAATTTAATTATTGTTTATTTGAAAAGAAAGAGAGCAAGAATTACATTACAGAAGTTATAAAAAAATAAAGCACACTAAATAATTTGTACAGACCTCTTCGATACCACTGATAAACTTCTGCTTTGTTGTGTCTGAGGTTAACATAAAGGAGTTGTCCTGAGTCCAGAAACCATTCTGAGATATGTAATAGTTTATTAGAACATGATGGAAAAAAAAAGTCTGAGAACTCTAAGTTTAGAGGAAAGTTAGATTATTTTTAATAATTAGTTGTGCACTTAATTTAAAAAACAAACAAAAACCAACAACAAAAACACCCTTTTCTTCTTCTAAATACACTTACTGTTTTTGGTCATAATTCTCAGACTAAGTTATGCCTTTCCAGGTCAAAGTTCTGTTCCAGACTTTTTTCTTTGAATGGCTAACAGAAAAGACAAGCTCCTAGCTTGATCTTTAAAACAGTAGAGATGACATGCTATATTTAACAGAAGTTCCTTTTACAGAGAAGGGGAAAAAAAGTGACAAAACTTCTTCAAGACTTAAGTAACCCTTCACCTTCAGATATTCCTTCCAGATTATCACTGCAGAGGGAAAAGCGCAAGGTTTTATCAGGTTTACCATGGAGTTTGTTTTCATCAACAGGGACATCTCCTTGTCCGCCATCTGCAAGCTGCATGTTTAAGACCTAGAGAGTTGGGGGGAAACAAACAAGACATCCTTAACATAATCTATTTTTCAGGTAATTACACAGTGAACAAAATATTGTACATGCTTTTTGCACTTACAATCAAGCTCCTAACATTCCATTTGAAAAAACACGTTTATCTCCAAAATTAGAGCCTGGAGGGAATGTAAGGTAACCAAGACATGAACATAAGGCAAACCCTGGTAATAACAGGCCCACCAGCTCCTCCTTACTCCGTCAGTCTGATGTAATATGGAAACTGATGGTTACACAAGGCTGCAGAAGGAGATAATCCCAACTAGCAAGCAAAGCAGTGAAGATGAAAGCAGAATGCTGTTCTACGCCTGCTGAAAGAACAGGCTAGAAAACCAGCCTTAACCTAAGTGACATATTTTGAAGGCATTCATGGCAACATGACCACAGCTCCACCCTCACAAGAAGCTGGGCTTGTGTGATTCAACTCTGAGCTGCCAAAAACATCAGGATCAGCGTTCCTGTGCTGTTATTCACATACGTCACTTGATGCAGAGGACAAAGCACACAGGGAGGTAATAGAATTAATTTATTCAGGCTCAGAAGAAACAGACCCAGTTTGTTAAGCATGTTAGATGACAAAGCCTCTTCATAAAACTGCCAGCTTCATTTTTCCTGCGTTAACATACTGTTTTTCACAACTCGCAGATATGCTAAGGGAGGAGAAAAAACTTCTAACGTGTGGAAATTTGAAAGCTAAAATACCCAAGTTCAGTAACACAAACAAACAAGTGAAGATTTTAATCAGTGTTTTGAACATATTATCTGAATTTAAGCATCACAACTTCATTGTTCTACTATTAAAGAACACAGAAGCTGTATTTTACAAAATATCTAAGCTGTAATAGATTTTGCATACCTCATTTTCTGACATCATTCCTGGAGTAATCTGTGGACCTGTTCCCAAAGAAATCACCAGCACTTCTTCCGGCTGAACTTCTGGGATAGTCTCCTGCGAGGATCCTTCGTGATCCCCATGCTGATCCATTAGAATATTTGATCTACTTCTGCTACGAGTTGCTAAGAAAGTGTTTTGAAATATCAACATTAGAAAGCTGTTCCTTGTTTAGGGAGAAAAAGACAATGCAATGGAAATACAGAACTGCAAAGTTTTGAATTAATAATATGCATACTCATACATTTATAAAATGCCAAGTCTTAATAGAATTTGAGAGATGGAACCAGTGTTTAACATTGAGTACTGAACTGTGAAAAAGGACACAACATAAAAATTGAGAGAAACATCCTGTTTGTTTGTCACATCTTGTTTGCCTGCACAATTTTTACACCAAAGATTAGCACAAATTTCAGTAACTTTAAAGGGTCCAGAGTTTTGGCACGTGAAATCAAAAATGCAACCAAGTAGTAACAGTGAATTTCATGGGGTGGTAGCTGCAGAGGAGCTCCCCAGCTATATACACTTGGAAGTGGGAATATGATGTCTGCATTCATTTTGTAAAAAAGTCTACTCCATCCATATAATTCAAAGGAATTGAGGAAGATACTTATGTTTTAAATATTTTAAGAACCACATGCTATTTCTTCCCTCTTTAACTAGTAGTCATACATGCCCACACAACCTAGAAAAAAACATCTGTCCTTAGAAGAGACTGCCACTGGTCTAGTAGATAGGAAAAGTTTAAAAAGCACCCAAAAAGAAACAAAAAGATCTCTTGAAAAATAGATTCTGCATTTGTAGAATTGTGTGTTCCAATCACAGGAAGACCCTTAATAAATTAGTTGAGAACATTTTGTTAGGCATTGGAATGGGCTTTCCAGGGAAGTGGTTGAGTCACCATCCCTGGAGGTCTTTAAAAGACGTTTAGATGTAGAGCTTGGTGATATGGTTTAGTGGAGGACTGGTTAGTGTTAGGTCAGAGGTTGGACTAGGTGATCTAGGAGGTCTCTTCCAACATAGACGGTTCTGTGATTCTGTGTGATTAGGAAGGCTTTTACCTACAAAAAAGGTCTAGGTTTCTGTGGCTTAAAAATGATGTTTAATTAATTTGCATTTTAAGAGGAAAAACTTCTAAGTAGAGAAAATTTATTCTAGCAGGTGTCTCAAATGCAGATCCACAAAATCAACATCAGGTATTTTATTCGGATTATTTGGTGACTCTTTATTAGTCCTTTCAAGTAGCCTTATTTTCATGTTTGACACTGTGGAAGGAAAAACACCCACAGGGAATTAACATTGCTAAGTATGGCAGCATGACACCAGTTAATTTTTATTTGGTCCAAGGAAAACAAGGCAAGTGTGCAGAACTAACAGCCAAATTTTGATTTTAAAATCATCCACAAATACACATACGGTATTCTTAAAAACTACACGTACATAAAGAATGAGTTTCATAGAGAAATCAATTAAGAAATCTGAAAAAGAACTTATTTCCAAAGTAAACCAAAAGCATGCTTAAGTATGACAGTTGTGTTATAAATAAGTTTCACAGAAAAGAACAGAAAGAGGGCATTACCCACCAAAAGGGGTTACTAGAGTTATATGAGCTGAAAGATTGGTGGCAGAAGTATCCCAGGCAGTAATGGCTGCCAATTGCTGTCCTGGATTTCGAAAGCATTAAAGTAAAACAAAAGAAATCAAAACTTTGAGTAACAAAACTATTTTATATCATAAAATAAATCCTGTTGTGCCACTACTCTATAGGCCTAAGACCAGAACCATTCAGCAGCAGAGTTAAAACAACATGGGATAGGTTTGTTTTGGGGTTTGTTTTTCTGTGCCACTTATCTGTCTGTATATATTTTGACCCTGCTAAAAACAAACACCAAATGTCTCAAATGAACAGAAATATCCCATTTGGTCATATCCACATAAATACACACTGACGAAGACTACCACACCTCTTATTTTAAGAAAAAATATTATTAAAATAGAAAAGTTAAAGATTCAGAAAACCTATTCAAAAACAGGAAGAAAAAAAAATTGCATTACAGTATCTTAACTACTGAAACTAGATTGGGCAAATAATGGAGAATGAAGAGATACTCTGTTCTCAACACATACTCAAAGTTCTACTCTTTTTCTTCCTCCTCTACACTTGCTCCCTTCTACGATACAATCACTTTAAACTTAGTCTGCCCCACTAATTAAATGTCATAGCTTCCCTCTTACCACTTTCCTAAGCAATCTTCCCTCCTAGATCTGCTTTCCATCTTCAAACTTTCCCCTTACTATCCTTGCACTAGCCTAACAACTACTCCAGCATTCTTCTCCAGTTCAGTCCAGAGTGGGGAAGCTCACGACACTCACATCAGAAAGTAATAAAGATGCCTGGCTATCTATGCAAAAGAAAATTCTCTATCATCTACAGACTAAAAAGTAGGACCAGAAAGAGTAGCCAAAGAATAATCCTAAGAAAATTATTAAAAAAAAAAGGTAAAGGAAATATATCACAGTATCAGAAATCATGCAGAAAGTCTGTTTGCTGTCCTTACCTATTGGTAAGCGATTTTTTTTGTTAGCTGGAGTGGTTGCAGGAGAGAGCTGTGGGGTATTGTACGGAGTCATTTCAAGGCTGCTGCTTTTCCCTGGTTTGTTCTGGGGCAAGTTTGCTAACAAGTTTTCCAGAGCCATCCGATCTTCCTTAAGTTGATCACTTGACATCACATTCCGCATAAAACCAACCTACAAGTTTAGAAGTAGCGTGGGTAAGAATTTCAGTGTGAATTATCAGCCCTGTTTATCCAGTCTGTAAACACAGGGGTGCGAGTTTATATTAATTCTATTTAGGAACTTAAGATATTACCAGACTCGTCAGCTGGCTGTATGTCATGTAAACCACTGTTCTACTCAGCCCCTCCAGAAGATTAACTGAAGACATTGGAGGAGTTTCAACTGCACGCCCATCAATAACTACATCCAGGAAAGCAGCAACACAGCTCTGCAAGGGAAGAAGTTTTGAAATGAAAGACCATTTACCAGTGGTTGAAAAGAACGTAAGTTATGACAAGAGCTAAATAGTTTACATAATAACATTAAGTTTTGCTTCCTACTTTTAACGTCTTGGGATAAAAATACCATGCATTATTAAACCCACTGAAAGGCAGGTAAGGAAAGTTTTAGTACTTCCTGCAATCCTTCTCTGCATTCAAAAGTGCTACTTAAGTGTTCTTACAGTTTTTGAAGTGTTTCATTGCAGAGCAGCAGTTTCAGATCATAAATACGAATTAAACTGTTTATGGCAAAGAAGCTGCCCTTTCCTAAAGGATCTGCTGAGCACAGATTAAAAGTGAAACAAGGAAGCATCGCACAGTATCACTTTCTAATCTGACTGAACATTACCTGTACAATGAATGTGTAACTTCACATGATGACTGAAGAGCATTTTTAATTAACCAAGTTACACAAGCAAATTAAGTGTATGGTTTTTGTTTGTTTGTTTTTAATATATGACAGTACATCAAAAATCATTAGTTTTGTTGTTCTGATGAAGCTAATTGCTATGGAGGAGTCATACTAACACATGAAAAGGCAAACAAAAAAGCAAAACAAAAACGGAACAGAAGTTCCTTGTGCTAACAAATTACTTTTTAAACACTAGATTTCATACAAAAGTTGTCTGCAGATCTGTTTTCTTTCGCATCAGTAAAAAACTGACAGTAATTCAGCATTTCAGTTTAAAAGGTAACTTGCTTTAATTTCTTTTCTGTATTTTCTTTTAAGAAGTATGATTTCAAAGTAGAAGTCAGAATCCCTGAGCCTTAATTCTAGTACTCAAGATTTTGTTCCCAGCTCTGTGCAGCATTTAATCTGCTTTTCAGAACATGGAAATCCTAAGTTAACTGCTTAGCAAGTGCTTTGCAATGTCAGAAAAAAGAGGCTGCAGAAGGATGAAGTATACACAGGAGAGTCTTGGTTTTTTGAAGTCTGGACTCTTACTTTGTCAAATTTAGCAAGGTTGTTCTTCATACGTGGATCCCCCTCTTCAGAACCAGTCATTGCCAATTGCTGCAGAAGTCTCCCAACCTGAAATGAGAAAAACTATGAGGAATAAGTATTGCAAAACATCATCACAATGAACCCTATTACAAAAATTAGTTAAGGCAACTCCTCCGTTCTACGTTCATTTTAATGTAACACTAGAAATACTTTTGGTTGATTGGATAGTTTTGTGTTTGCTTTTAGGGCAAAAAAAATGCAAGCATATAAAAAAAAAAAAAAAGCAGCTGTTGCATTTAATAAGAAAATCTGCATGCATGGTATGCCATGAGTATCCATACTTCCTTCGCAAGAACAAAGCATGTTTGTTTTTACAACATGACCTAGATTCAACTCTCAATTCCGATTATCTCAAAGCTAGAGATTTTAAAAGGCTGTAGGTACTTTACTAAGTGTAAGTGGGGAGAAAAACAAAACAGGGAAAAGTCTAACTCTTGATCAGAGAATATACTCCTTATTAATCACCAACTACAACCTACTCTCAGTTTTAAAGAGCCAATTGCAATCTGCTGCAACAGGCAAGCAGCGGCACTGGACGGGACTAACAACGTATCTGAAAACCAATGCAAGGCCCTGGCAGTAACAGTGTCGTGAGTAAACTTCACTGGAATGATTTTCTGTGGGGATCACCGTCCACTTCACAGACATTTAAAAATAGGTTTTGTTACTTGTGTGGGGCATATCCTCAGCCAAATGAGACTCACTTAATGCCCGCAGCCCACACCTCTATACACTAGTATTAAATTGTCCAAGTATTCACACAGACAAAAATTTGCCGTGAGGGCTGGGGAATACTCTAATAAAAGAGTAGACAGCTACACAGTTACATAGTGGTCACTACTGCTTGACAAGAGGTTTTTTTGTCAGAAAAATATTTAATTACTTTGTTAAATACCTGGCATAATACTTAACGTTAGAAAGAAGAGCACCGTGTTCGTTTACATATATTCCAGAATTCATCTTACAGCCACATTTACACTTTATAAAAGCTATTATGAAGAATGGAAGCTAAGTACATTTGCAACTCTTGTAAGAGAGAAAGGAATACATCCTATAACATTTTAAAAGCAAATATTTTAAGCAAACAAGCAGATAAACTTTAGAACATGCCTTCTCAGCAATGACAAATATTGTATTAGCATTTGTCTTGTAGATCGGAGGTAGAGCACTCTACCTTTAACACAGTACCCCCCTGTTGCAGTAGAGAAAAAAAGGCCAAGGACATTTCTTTCAGATTTTTTTTTTTAATATTAGCTTAAAAGGAGTCATACCTGCATCAGATTAAATCTTGCCACCTCGTTTATGGGAGCATCAGAAATTATCCCGTACTGCTCTGGGTTAACAATCGCAGGACAGATGAAGCATGCTAGCAGGAGATCTGTGCACATTGCTCTGACCTCTCCGACCTCCAGCCTGTCTACACATGAGAGTGTTTTGTACATTTGTGACACGATCCATCGCAAGCTGTGTGGAAAACAGTACGTGTTTTGTTTGAGATAGCCTATGAATTTGTTCACCAAGGTCACCAGTTTGGCCTCATTGGAGTCGACCATCTCTTGAACTCTTTGCTTGAACTTTTCTGTGCCTTTCTCTCCAAACAACTTTTCCTGTTGTACTGGAGAGAATCTCTCAATTAATTTGTTTGGATCAGTTTCCAGGTGGTCTTCATCTTCAACCAGAAGCTGCATGATTGGCTCGTGTAAAGTTGCAGTAAGAAAAAGTTTTGCAGAAAAAAGTCCTTCAGAAAAAAGTTTGAATAAGATGCTGAATGCACAAGTACCTCGTCTCAACAGCCGCCTGGGGTTGTCACTTTCCTTAAGTTCAAATTCGATCAAGTAGCGAAGGACCTGGAGGAGGTAGCTCTCATCCTCCGGCATGATGCAGTTGCCATAAATGGAGGTGAAGACTGTGTGGATGACGCCCTGCGTGTTGTCCTGGTTGAGCTTCTCTCCAGCAACCAGACAGGATGCAATAAGCCTAGGGTTTTCTCTCAGTCTGTTTAGGAATTCTCCATAAGCAGTCTCCTGAAATCCCAACTGCTTGTATCCATCCACAAACTGCGTGTCCTCCAGGATTTTTGCATGCTGACAGCATTCAGCAGGAGAAGCCTCAGCACTTTAAAGAAAAACACAGAGACAGTGTAACTCGTAAGCAAACAAATTTACCAGAAGGCATCACCGGGTCAATCTGCTAACAAGGGTACCACCAAGGCAAAAAGTCTTCCCGTACAGTTAACCCAAACTATTGCCATATTCAGGAACAAGGACAGTTTGCTCACATAAACTGTGGACAGAAGTAAAATACACATGTGAAATGGGGGTAACTTAAACAGACAACAAGCAAGCCTCAGGTGAGTCAGATACCCTAGCTTAGATTTGTTTTAAAACTTCACTATTTTTATAGTCAGCACAGCAATGGACTAGAGATAATAAGAGAAAAATCTGAGAGATTTGCTGCAATTCACAGAAGTTTAGAGTTTTTTCTACCCACAAATTCTCCACCACCACCCTGCCAAGTCACCTTGTTATGATCAGTCTGTCCAAATTAATTCTTTGCTGCTTGGAAATCCATGCTGTGCGGTACAGCTTTTCAGCTGTCTTCAATACATCCGCATTGAGCCTTTGAATCAGCTGCTTTTCTGAGTTCACATACAGTCGTTCCTGCTTGAGGTGATGAGCCAGCGTGTGTATATCCAGCTTCACCATCTTTGAGAGTGGACTACACAGCACTCACTGAAAGAAAAGGGGAAGAAAAAGGTGAATTCCAACACTTCCAGGAACTAGTTTTGTTGGCCCCAATGAAGCAATAAGAAGGCTATAAGCTTAGCAGTAAATATGTCTGTGCATTCAATCAAGAATAAATATATAGTTAATGCTCAGAAAGCAAGTAAGACTCCCACACAGTCTGGAGTCCTAACACACACACACACACAACCTGGCTCTGTTCAGCAAGCAAAAAGAGCAACTTTAGGAAAGAGCAGACTACCACAGAACAATGCTGTTATCATATGTAACACTGCCTGAAAAAACAAACAAAAAACCAACCAAATAGTGTGGGTCTTGCAGAAATACCACCTAACATACAAAGGATTTGGGCATCTCCGCGTGATACAGTACCACAGCCAGTAAATAAGCAGAGATGTGTAAGCACTGAGTAACCGTGGCAAGTTTCACGCTGCTGTGCAGTTGTTTTTTTTTTTTTTTTTTTTACTTCTCCAAACCACCATGGCAAACCTCAGGACCTGTGTACAAGAAAAAGGGAGCAGCAGCATCCGTGGCTTTACAGTCCTCCAGAAAACATAAACATGTTGACAGCTAACAACTGCTGCTGAAACACACCTCTGCAGATGAGGAACGTCTCATTCGTTCTTATTACCAGTTTTTAAAAATTAATTATTTTGAAATCACACAAACATAGAAAGTAACAGTGCAAACAACTGTCTTCACCTTCAGTGTCTGGCAGAGGGCTGAGAACAGCAGAGTTGTGACGCCAGTAGCTTGACACATACGGCGCTTCAGCAGGCTTCAGGCTGGCTCTAAAGAAAACATGCAGCATGGTCAAAGAAGAAAATAAAATCCCCCAAACCTACTTAAGCAAGATGCAGATGCTGTTCCTCTGTTGGGATACTGGTATGAACACAGCCTAACCTGAAAGGGAAAACTCTTCTTCCGTGAGTACACCTATACAGTGCACTGCCCCCCTAAAAAAAAAAAAAAAAAAAAAAAAAAAAACTCTTCCCATTATGACTAGTATAAAAGGACAACAGCTGTATTCTCTACCCTTCCCACGCTGCACAACATTCACTCCGTGCCAGCGCTCAGGACAAGAGCTTTAAAAAGCAATTAGCCACACTTACGTACTCGGTAACGCGCTGCAGAAGGCAAGGTTAGACAGACAGAGCAGCAGCAGCTTCAGCTGGTACTAATTCCGGAAAGTTGTTTATCAGATTACCTTATCGGTTTCTCACAAATAAAGAAGCTGTCCATAATTACCCAGTTACCTCGTTTAAAACTATCATTCATCAAACTTGAAATGAGAGATGCCTGCACGTAGTCATATAAAAGAGAGCTTAGGAAATTTAGGTATCTGGCAATCTGATGTGTCTGAAGAAACAACAGGTACTAAATAACTCCTGCTATCTGCCAGCTATTTTTCAATCCTGGTAATCTCATTTCGATAGGAAAACACTTCATATTTCGTAAGGCTGCTCGGAAAGCTGCTGAAAGCTGTGGCACGGTATGAAAAACTTATCACAGCAATTCAAGCAATTCCACTTTGTGACGCTCCACCGAAACCACAAAGATTGTGAGCTGACAGCTTCTAAGATGTTTTGTCCTGCCATCAGCGTGACCTAAGTTTATTAGGACCCAAGACAACCTCTGCCTTTGATAAATATGGGACTAAACATGGGATTGCTTCTCATGTTTAGAAGTCCTGGGAAACACTCTCATAAATCTTCAGGTACTGAACCTACAGAGATGTGGTTTTGTACCATGGCACACAGAAACAAGTGACACCTCCATTAAATATTTCTGTGATTCAGTTGACAGAAAAGAGATTAAGCCAAGCCACAGTTACTGCCAGTACACAAAATTCTCCCTCCTCCAACGCCTCCTGCTCAAGGTTATTTGCTCCTCCTGAGTCTAGCTACGCAAGACTCAACTTCCAAAGCAAGTTTGGGCAGATCTAATGTAGGCAGGGCAGGGCAAGGCAAAGCTGAAATCACTCCATCTTACTGAAAAAGAATTCCAAAGCAGGGCTGAACAACTTCCATACTAGCTTACCCCGATGAAAATCTCTTTTTCTTTGGTAATATTTATAGTAACAACTAACAAGCCTTCTGTATACAAGCTAACAACTCACCTCCCAACTCTGAGCAAAAACAAGCAAACATTTTTCAGCAGGAGAGTTCACCATGACCTCAGATCTACCCACTGAACTCTCACGTTGCAATACTCACCATCTCAAAACAGGTCCAACACGCACCATGCATTTCAACCTGCTACAGTGGCTGTCAATACTAACCTGAAACTCTTACTTCAAGTTTGTGTCTTTGAAAGCGGCTGCTCTGCAGCCAACACGCAGCACAGTGCCTACGCAGTAAGATCTACGTGCAACAAGCTCCTCGTTTCCCATGCCCCTAACAGGGCTTATCAGGAGTGCTCAGGCTCGGCTGGCTCCTGAGCTGTCAATTGCGGTATGATTGCATTGCGCAAAAATCCACAGGAGCACGCAGCCAGGCTAAAATGTGCTCCGGCTGCCTGTGCTGTTGGAAAGAGGGGTTCCCCTTACATAATGAGTCATACTAATTAACTTTCAGTCAGAAGAACTTGAAGTCACTGACAAAAACAACTCGTTCCCAGCCTCCTGTCTTGAGACCAGTTCCCATCTTCACCTCGAAACGTCCCAGCACCGCAATCCACCGTAAAGGGGGCCTGTCAGCACAGCCTGCACACTCCAGGACCTGATGCATCACACACCGACACCTTCACTTACAGCACCTCAAGCTCTCTGGAACCCCCCCAGAAGGAGCAGCTCCTAGGAGCGTTTCCTAAAATCACCGTCCCGTCTGCTGCCCGCTTTTTGGAGGCGCAGCATTTGGGATTTCACGGACTGTCCGTGCCATGCCCCCCTCCATCACCTTCAAACCGCAGCTCCCACCCGTGAGTCAGCTGCATCGCCCACAAAGCAGCCTGCTACCTAGCCTAAGCACAGCATCACCCGCTCGGGGTGGGAGCTGCTCCCAGCGGCACCGCCAGCTCTTCCCTCGCAGCACGGTATCATGACTTTGCAAGAACAAGCACAGACACCCGCTCGGTCGAGCTCTCCAGCGCTAAGACCCTATTAGAAAGAATTAAAAACCCAAAACAAACAAAGAAGGAAGTCCCGGCGCGCTGCGAGCCGCGAGCTGCGGAGCTCCGGAACGCGAAAGGCGCCGCGCTGCCGGGGCCGCCCCCCGCCCGCTGCCCCCGCCGCGCCGAGCAGGGAGGGCCGCGGGGCAGCCCCGAGCCGCACCGGGGCCGGGCCCCAGCCGCCCCCCTCGGGGCCAGCCCGGCCAAGCCGCCCCTGCCCCTGCCCCTGCCCCTGCCCCGCACCTCCTGCCCGGCGCGCTGCCTCCTCCCGCTCGGCTCCCAGCAACGGGCAGAGCTCGGCCAGGCCCGGGCTGCCGCCCGCCTGCCCTCCCGCCGCCCTTCCTCTTCCTCTCCCCTTCCCCTCCCTTCCTCCCCTTCCTCTTCCTCCTCCTCCTCCTCCTCCGCCCCCGCAGCGCGCCCCTACCCGGCCAGCGCCCCGGCTCCGCCGCCGCCCGGCTCCCGCTGCGGCCCCGCGCCCGGCGCGGCACTGCGCAGGCGGCGGGCGGCGACGCCGCGCTCCTGGGACGCGGGGCCCTGGGACTTGTAGTCCCGCCGCCGGGGGGCCCGGGCCCTTCCCCCGCTGCCTCGCATCGCCGCCCGAAGCGGAGCCGGAGCGTGCGGCAAGAGCCCGGCCGGGCCCCCCGAGCCGCCCTGAGAGGAGCAGCGTGGCCGGGCCAAGAAACAAGCGCAGGGCTCGCACCCTGCCCGGCCTCAGGCAGCCAGCAGCCGTGCCCGGTGCCTCACGACAGGGCCCAACGACCGCCGAGGGCACGGCCTGAGGGGCGGCGAGCACAGCGCTGGGGCTGCCAGCCCCACGGGCACGGCTCAGCCTCGTGTGTGTGCTGCTAGGCTGCTGCTCGCAGGAGTGCTAGGGAAAAGTAGAGAGTTGGACATCACTTATTAAATGTGTCCCGACAGAGAATTTAAGCAGCTTATTCTCCAAGAAGAAAAACGAAAGGGAATCACAGACACCTCAGCGGGGCCGTTTGCAGTGTGATGGCAGCAGGCTCGCAGGGAGCTCACCCGGGCACAGCCCCGGGCACAGCACACGGTGCCAGCTGTACCCACGGCTCCTCACGGCCCGGGGCTGACGGGCTCCCGGGTGCCCGGTGGGTCGGGACGGGGCATCCAGGCCTCAGCACGGGGCCAGTGGTGGTTTAGGTAGGAAAGCAAATCCCTGAGTCACCGCAGCTGCTGCTCTGTGCATAAATCATCTGTGAAGCTCCTCCAAGGGCCAGCTCAGCACCACAGCCGCCCATTTGCGCTTTGTATCTGTTATTCCCTGAGCTATTACGTGTGTGCCTCCTCCTTACTGGCGCAGCTACTGCCTTGCATTTTCCCCGCTGATAAAAGGAACGCCTCACGCCATTGATGTCTAAAAGGCCAACTGATGCTTTACAACCAACCACAGCAACCGAACAACAAAAAAGCGTTTATCGAGCCTGCACACACCCCGTGTGGCCAACTGCTGCGCCCGGTCCCACGCAGCCGGCTGCCAGCATCGCCCCCGGCAGCACCGCAGGCACCGGGGCCTCGCCCCCCCAGGGGAGCCTGGGGGAAACGGGCAGCGCCCAGCCCGAGGCCTGGGGGCACGAAGCCGCCCCCTCGGCTGCACGAGGCCCCCCGGGTACCAGGCGGGGGCACTGGGCACGGCCGTGCTGGGGCTGCCCCTCTGCGCGGGGTGCCCGCCGGCCACCTCAGTCACCTCAGGTGCCCAGGCTCCGTGCGCCGCCCCCGCCGCTCCCTCACGGCGCGGCCCGAGGGGACCCCCCCCCCCCCCGGCGGTCCCGTCCCGCCCGGTGCCAGCCCTGAGGCGCGAGGCGCGGCGGGCGGGGCGGGGCCGCGCGGTCACCATGGAAACTTCCAGAACGTCCCCCCCGGCCGCGCCGCGACGGCGTCCCGCGGCCAATGGGCGCCCTCCGCTTGGCTCACGCTTCTCCGCTGATAGGCCCGCGGCGCCGGGGCACGAACCAATCGCGCGGCGGGAGGGGCGCGCGCCCGGTGTGTCAGAGCGGCCGCGCGCTCGTCGCCAATCGCGGAAGGCCAGCTTAGTGGCAGCCGACCAATGGGCGCGCTCCAGCGAGGGCTCCGCAGCCAATGGCGAGCCTCCACGCAGGAGTAACGGAGGGTATATAAGGGCGGCCGGCGCGGCCTGGGCGCTCAGCGGCAGTTGGCGGCGAGGCGCGGTCGGTGGCACGGTACGGACGGGGCGGGGGGGCCGCGGCCTAGCGTCGGGCCTGGGCGGGGGGTGGGTGCTGGGGCGGGGGGGGCGCGCTGGGGGCCGGAGCCGCCGCGCCCCGCACGTGGCGCCTCCATTTTGTGACCTTTTGGGCTCCCGGCAGGGCGGCGAGGGGCGAGCGGCCGGCATGAGGCACCTCCTGTGGGCGCTGCTGCTGCTGGGCGCCGCGCGGGCGGACGACGAGGAGAAGAAGGAGGACGTGGGCACGGTGGTGGGCATCGACCTCGGCACCACCTACTCCTGGTGCGTGGGGGGCTGCGGCCGGGCGGGGCTGGGGGGGGCTGGAGGCTGACTGCGGGCTGGGGGCCTGGGAGAACGGCTGGGGGGGGGGGGGGAGGGAAATGGCAGAGCACGGGGAGGGGGAGGGGAAGAGCGGAACTTGGGGGGAGGGGAGGGAGGGGAAGGCCCCCGTGCCGCCTGACGGCTCCGCTTCTCCCGCAGCGTGGGCGTTTTCAAGAATGGCCGGGTGGAAATCATTGCCAACGACCAGGGGAACCGCATCACCCCGTCCTACGTGGCGTTCACGCCCGAGGGGGAGCGCTTGATCGGGGATGCCGCCAAGAACCAGCTGACGTCCAACCCCGAGAACACCGTGTTCGATGCCAAGCGGCTCATAGGCCGCACCTGGAACGACCCCTCGGTGCAGCAGGACATCAAGTACTTGCCCTTCAAGGTGCGCCTGGTCACAGGGTGGTGGATGGAGGTGGGGGGGTCAGATGAACAGGCTGCAGATGCTGCCTGCTTTCTCTCCTGCTTGAGAAAAGCAAGGCCTTTAAATCTGCGTTTTTATGAGCAACCCTGTGGCTTTTATAGCTTTCTATTCAGATCAAGGCTCATAAAGGATTTACTGAATCATCAGAGAGAAAGAAGCAATCTGACAATTAGGAATAGCTTCAAGAATTGCTGGAATATATGACACTGTCTCTTTCTTCTCAGGTTGTTGAAAAGAAAGCCAAGCCCCATATTCAAGTTGATGTTGGCGGTGGACAGACAAAAACATTTGCTCCTGAAGAAATTTCAGCTATGGTCCTGACAAAGATGAAGGAAACCGCGGAGGCTTACCTGGGGAAGAAGGTGAGCTGAGTGCTGCTAACAGGAACTTAAGGCAGAGGTGCCTTACGAAACTGAAGATAACTGGTCAGAATCTCAGGATTAAGCTTGCTGTCATAAACTTTGTGTTCAGTGCTTAGGTGGCTCAGCTGATTGTGGGGTTTTACATAAGGAACAATGGGCTACTTGTTCCAGGCACTGCTGCGCTCATTTCTGAGGTGTGTAGCTTGTCCTTTATTTTTCTGATAATTTCCTCTTGCTCTTCCTGCAGGTTACCCATGCAGTTGTTACTGTGCCAGCCTACTTCAATGACGCTCAGCGCCAGGCCACAAAAGATGCTGGTACCATTGCTGGGCTGAACGTGATGCGGATCATCAACGAGCCGTAAGTAGCCTCAACAGCTCTGCCTGCTGGGTGTCTGGGGGTGGGGCCTGGTGATCAGTCTGCTGAATTTGTTACTCCCTAAACAGAACAGCTGCTGCTATTGCCTATGGATTGGACAAGAGAGAGGGTGAGAAGAACATCCTCGTGTTCGACTTGGGTGGTGGGACTTTTGATGTCTCCCTCCTCACAATTGACAATGGAGTCTTCGAAGTTGTGGCTACTAATGGAGACACTCACCTGGGTGGAGAAGACTTTGACCAACGTGTTATGGAACACTTCATCAAACTCTACAAAAAGAAGACCGGGAAAGATGTCAGGAAGGATAATAGAGCTGTGCAGAAACTCAGACGGGAAGTGGAGAAAGCAAAGAGAGCCTTGTCATCTCAGCATCAAGCCAGGATTGAAATAGAATCATTTTTTGAGGGAGAAGATTTCTCTGAGACACTTACTCGAGCCAAGTTTGAAGAACTGAACATGGTAAGCTTAGAAAATGAGTTAAATTACCTCAGCCCCTCCCAAAATTGCTGCTGGTGAATGCACAGGACTTCACATTGTGCCTCTGTTACACTTGAGCAGAATGCAAATAACTTAGTTCAAGTAGCAAGTTATTTATATTCTAAAAAGCAGAAAACCATTGCTTCCTGGGGCATCTGGGGCTGCACACATTACTGACAAATAAGTTCTCATCGAGGCTGAACACAGCCTTGGTGAGCTGACTCGGCAGTTCTTAGTACCCTAAGCTTGGGACTAGGCATGTGGGAATAGAGTCTCACTGTCCGATCTCTTGTCTTTCCAGGACCTGTTCCGTTCTACAATGAAGCCTGTTCAGAAAGTTCTGGAAGACTCTGACCTGAAGAAGTCTGATATTGATGAGATTGTTCTTGTTGGTGGCTCTACTCGCATCCCCAAAATACAACAACTTGTTAAAGAGTTCTTCAATGGCAAAGAGCCTTCTCGTGGCATTAATCCAGATGAGGCTGTAGCCTATGGTGCAGCTGTTCAGGCTGGTGTTCTCTCTGGGGACCAAGACACAGGTAATTAAATCTTTAGGTAATTGCATCTTTACTGTCACTCTCAAGAGTGACTGAAGAGTGGATACTGTTACTGCCAAACAGTGGTGGATGTGAATTTCCTGAGTTCTGTATTTGCCTCAGACTGCTGCAATGAATGCACTCCCTCAAAGAGGAGCTGAAGTCGCTCACATTCTGCCCCTTGATCTGTTTGTTGCAGGTGACTTGGTCCTGCTTGATGTGTGTCCTCTGACCCTGGGTATTGAGACAGTTGGAGGTGTGATGACTAAACTGATCCCAAGAAATACTGTGGTTCCCACAAAGAAGTCTCAGATTTTCTCTACAGCTTCTGACAACCAGCCAACTGTGACAATCAAGGTCTACGAAGGTGAGTGCTGCCCGTGTCCCCTGCAGCAGCTGCAGGTACTCCCAGATGCATACACCTATCCCTGGCTCTGGCTGCTACCAGACCAAGGCAGCTCTGAGCAGCATCAATGGCTGCTCTGCAGATCAGTTCCCAAAAGATCAGCTCTCAAACATGGTTACTCCATGGTTGCATTCTGAAGAGCTTCTCTTTAGAGTAAGAAAGAGGTGATAGTGTAGGCATCAAGATGAACGTTGAGATGGAATTTAAAACCTCAGCTTTGAAAAGCATGTAGCTAAAAGCTAGTGGTTTTGCAAAAAGTGCAAACCATGGGTAGCAAAGAAAACTGTCTAATTGTGACCTATCTAATTGTGTAATTGTCTTCTAGGTGAGCGTCCCCTCACCAAGGATAATCATCTTCTGGGAACTTTCGATCTGACGGGAATCCCTCCTGCTCCTCGTGGCGTCCCACAGATTGAAGTTACCTTTGAAATAGATGTAAATGGGATCCTCCGCGTCACAGCTGAAGACAAGGGCACTGGGAACAAAAACAAGATCACAATTACGAATGATCAGAATCGGCTAACACCAGAAGAGATTGAGAGGATGGTTAACGATGCTGAGAAGTTTGCAGAGGAAGACAAAAAGCTTAAGGAACGCATTGATGCCCGGAACGAGCTGGAGAGCTATGCCTACTCTCTGAAGAACCAGATTGGGGACAAAGAGAAGCTGGGTGGCAAGCTGTCATCTGAAGACAAAGAAACAATAGAGAAGGCAGTAGAGGAAAAGATCGAGTGGCTTGAAAGCCACCAAGATGCGGATATCGAAGACTTCAAATCAAAGAAGAAGGAGCTAGAGGAAGTCGTTCAGCCCATTGTTAGCAAGCTCTACGGAAGCGCAGGCCCCCCTCCCTCCGGTGAAGAAGAAACAGCAGAAAAGGATGAGTTGTAGATACTGGCATCCCTGAATGTTGTGTGTATATATTGGACTCAGGAACACTTGTTTAAAATATTGAACTCTTAATTTGGAATGTAACTCTGAATCTTCACTCGTGAGTGGAGCTGGAAATGCTAGCCCAAAGTGGCTGTTTACTGCTTTTCGTTAGCAGGTGTTTGTCTGGGGAGGGAAGGGTAGCGGGGGGGGCGTGTAAATGACAACAGGGGTGTAGAAGTACTGGCCATGGAAGCGTTCTATTTAACAACTCGGTCATGTGAATTTGGTGTAGAGCTTTTCTACCTGAAGTGACCACAATAAATTTGTTATTTACACTGGATTTTTGTACCTTGGACTTGCTGTCACCTAGCAGCAGCTGCTCCTCATGGATGGAGGGGACCTTAGGGGTGGGTAACCACTGACACAATACCTCAGGGTGACACTGCCCTGGGAGGGGGTAAGCTGTAGCAGCTCTGCTGGCTGCCGGGAGCTGAGCTTTGGCTGCAGGACTTAATGCAAAGAAAGCTGCCAAGGAAAGGGGCTGGTGAGAGCTGTGACCATGTTGCTGGTTGCTGCCCAAAGCTGGGTTCAGGCTCCTTCTGCACAAGGAGCCTGCTCCACCTGTGGGGAAGTGCCCAGCAACCAGCTCCAGGAGCCTGACCCCTGCCCTGGGTTGGGTGAGACTCCTCACCCTCACCTACCGCTTGTGGAGTGTGGCTGTGTGAGCATGGGGGAGGCTGAGCCCAAAGCTCACTCACAAGGCCTGAACCCCAGCTGCAGCAGGCTCTGAAGCAGCTCCTTGCAGCTCAGCCTCCCTCGGTAATGACAAAGTCTCTCACATTGCAGGAACAAAGCTCAGCTCCTCTGCCTGCTCCCCTGCCTGTGGTGTTTTCCTTGGGGTGGGAGACAGGTGGCCCTACACACTCATTTTCACAGTAGTGGCAGATAAACCCCTTTAAGTACCCTTCAGAAAGCTGTAGGTAACAGTGCTCTGCAGGTTTCTGTGGCCAAGCAGGACGCTGAGAGCTGCCTTAGGGAGAAGCTGCCCAGAAGCAACGCGTTCCAGCTGCTGAGGCTCTTCCGCAGCCTCACCAAGGGACAGGAGCTGTGAGTGCAGGGTGAGCGGCTGTACCCAGCTGGGAGCACGGAGCCACCCCTGACAGCAACACCGCCTTTATTGCAGGGCAGGGCCTTGCTCAGCCACCGCTACAAAACCTTCCCGGGCCTGCCCGCCCGCGCACTACTCGATCAGGGTCACCAGGCAGTCCCTGAACATCTCCCCTTGCGTGTCCATTCCCCCAAACACGAACAGCAGATGCAGGGCTGGGTCCTCCCCACAGCCCTGCTCCTCCTCCTCCTCCTCGCTCCCCAGCAGGAGGTCAGCCTTGCCCCCCGCCGGCTCCTCTTCGGCTTCCTCTCCCACAGCGCCAGGGCTGCCAGGGGCGCGCCAGGGGATGATGCACATGGCGTGGTCCAGCCTCCCAGCGGGCAGCGGGGACTCAAAGCGCAGGAGCGTCCACCGCTGCTCCCCTGCAGAGCAAAGAGAGGCGATCACAGCATAAACAGTGCTTTGGACTCAGAGAAACATTGCTGGAGCGGTGCCATCACCGTGGACCAGTCCGCACCATTACACAGCCCTAAAAACCAGCAGAGAGAGGCAGCTGCAGCGTTTGGCCTCGTGCTGGTACAACCCCAGGGCAATGACACCGACTGCGGAGAAGATGAAGCCCGGGAACCGAGGGCTGTTTGCAGACACTGCATTTACCGCCACGCCCTGAGCTCTCCCTACCCATGTGGTATTTGTGCGTGGTGTCCAGGGCCCCGGCCGGGCCCATGCCCCCGAAGATGTACACGTGGTCCCTGAGCACTGCTGAGGCGTGCGACGCGCGTCCCCCTGGGACATCACCGCTAGCTCGTATCTTAACCCACGTCAGGTCTGCTGTGGGAGGAAAACAACACAAAAATAGTAATGCTCAGCAGGACTGAAATATTTCATGGCTACCCCAAATCATAGTTTTCAACCACCCCAAATCATAGTTTTCCTTTATTTTAAAAAGGGTTCCAGTAGGGTTTTGCTTTTCTGAGCTCAGGAAATAATTGTTACGTGCTTAAAAGAGAAAGCAAAGCCAGCTGCAGACTACTCGGTACTACTCAGTGAAAAGCAGCAGAGCCAAGCCGAGCAAGATGTGGCAGCACACGACCTCATCTTCCCTGCCCACCACACTTCAGTGACCTTTTAGTGAAAAGGTCTCCCTGAGAGCAAAGTGCACCACCACAGCTCCTGCTCCGAGGAGCCTGCATCCATCCTTACCTGTATCAATGCAGAACAGATCATCGTAGAAAACATCGCCAGCTAAACCGCCGTGTATGAGGAGTTTGGTCCCGACTGCGACCATGACGTGCCCGTGCCGGGGGGACGGGGGATCGCCGCGGGTGTCGGGCTGGGACCAGGTACAGGTGGCTGCAAAAGAGCACGGCCGTGTGAGGGAATGGCTCTGGGGCTCCCCAAACCAGCGGTGCCGCAGCCTCGCTGATGCCTCCCTTTGCTGCATGCGGGGCCAGAGGAGTGAACAGAGCAATAACACTGGGAGAGAACACCCGTGGCACTGCCATCCCATTGCCATTTTGGTCCAAACTCCCAGTTCCAGTACAAAGATCAGAGCAGCAAACAACCTCTGTCCGCCCACTTAAGCTGGCAGCCAAGGCAGGATCCTCGTATCTGTGTATCCTTGAGGAGCTCAGAACGCAGACCTGCAGCCCGGAGGCTGCTCATTCCCACCCTCTGACAACAACCCAGAGGTACCTGTGTCAAACACGTGAAGCTGCTGGTCTTGGACAGGTTCTGCTCCCTTGTCTCCCCCTCCGAAGACGTACAGGCGGTCCCCGACAGCTGCCAAGGATGCATGGAACGTCCTGGGCAGTGGCGGGGTGCCAGCCACCGCAGGACTCTCCCAGGTTCCTGTTTCTGATTGAGACGTTTCATCAAGAAAGCAACACAGCAGGGGGGTGGGAACGGAGAACACCCCCGGGCCTGAGCCGGGGGGCTGCCGGGGCTGCCACCAGCCCGTGGCCCCAGCCCCCCCCCACCCTGCCGGTGCCGGTCACTCACCGGGGTCCAGCGCCTGCACGCAGCTCCTGTTCCCGGCCTGGTCGGCGCCGCCGAAGACCCAGAGGCGCGGGGGTTGGCGGGGGGGCAGGAAGGTGGCGTGCTCGTAGCGCGGCCGCAGCCCGCTCCAGCCGGCCTGGGCCCAGCGCAGGGACCCTGCGGGCACCGCCGGCGGCGTCAGCGCCGTGAGGGCCCCGTGGGGTCCCGGTGAGGGCCCCGCCGCCCCCCTGCCCCCGGCGCTCACCCAGCTCCAGGACGTGCGCGTCCGCGAAGGCGCCGTCGGTGTCGGCGCCGCCCAGCAGCAGGACGCGGCCGGGCCGGGCGGGCAGCAGGAGGCAGCCGGGCCCCACGCGCCCGCTGGGCCCCGCGCCGCGAGGCCGCAGCCGGTACCTGCGGGGAGGCGGCGCTCAGAGGCGGGGGGGTACTGGGGGATACCGGGGGGTGTCGGGGGGGTACCGGGGAGTCGCCGCTCACCACTTGGCCGCCTGCGGGCGCTGCCCCGGCTCCAGCGGCTCCAGCGGCGCCCCCATGGCGGGGCCGGGCCGGGCGCTGCCTCCCCGCCCTCCCGGTGCCCGCCGCCGGAAGCGCTCCGCTCCCCTCCCCTCCCCCTCCGCTTCCGCTTCCGCTCGGTGACGCCTCCCGGAAGCTTCGCGCTCCGCTTCCGGCCCCGAGCCGCCGAGCCAAGATGGCGCCGCTGGACCTGGACAAGTACGTGGAGATCGCGCGGCTCTGCAAGTACCTGCCCGAGAACGACCTCAAGGTGCGGCCACCGGGGCGGGGAGGGCACCGGGAGCGGGAGCGGGGCGGGCACCGGGGCGGGGCGGCGGCGGGCACCGGGGGCTGGTGGCGCCGCCCCTCCTGACCGAGCCCGCCGTGCCCCGCAGCGGCTGTGTGACTACGTGTGTGACCTGCTGCTGGAGGAGTCCAACGTGCAGCCCGTCTGCACGCCCGTCACGGTGTGCGGCGACATCCACGGCCAGGTAACGGCCCCGCCGCGCCGCACGGCGCCGGCCTCAGCGCCCGGTGCCCCCTGCCCGCGCTGAGCCCCGCGCCCTCCCCGCAGTTCTATGACCTGTGCGAGCTGTTCCGGACCGGCGGGCAGGTGCCGGACACCAACTACATCTTCATGGTACGTGCGGCCCCCGCCGCCCCTCCCCGCTCCCGGTGCTGCTGCAGGCGCGGCAGCCCCAGCACCCACCCGGTGTCCCTGGGGCGCCCGGTGCCTCCGGGTTCCTGCCGGGAAGCCCTGCCCCGCCCCTGTCTGTGCGTTCACCGATGTGTTTTTGACTTGCAGGGTGACTTTGTAGATAGAGGTTATTATAGTCTCGAGACTTTCACTTACCTCCTTGCACTAAAAGCTAAGTGGCCTGATCGTATCACACTGTTACGGGGCAATCATGAGAGCAGGCAGATAACGCAGGTGTATGGATTCTACGGTAAGTGCTCACCCAACGCTGTCTGACTGGGGGTTGGCGTGCCGGGACCCAGTGCCTCACCTCTCCCTTGGGAGCCCGCGTTGAACGTGGCACTGCGTGGGGCTTTTCCAGAACTGGGGGGAAATGGACTCAATAAACCTTTAACATTGTCAATGTGGTTGTTGTGCTCGTGAAGTAGAGGTGTTCTAGGCCAGACCTTGCCCACCCCTCCCTGCAGTGTCTGTGTTTCTGTCTGTGCTTCTGTTTGGCAATGCGCTTCGGTGTCTGAATGAAAGGTTCTGCACCAAACCCTGCTGTTCCCGAAACTCTCCCTGTGTAAACCAAAAGTGTCCGTGTGTGGAGTTTGCTGTGGAGGCCGTTCATTTATTGTCAGCAGTTCACGTTTGGGAAAGCCCCGGACAAGAAGTGAGCAGCAGAACGACTGCTTGAAAATCTGGGGGAATTGAGTTGCTTGGAAAATTATTTTGTTCCGTGGTGTGAGGCTTTGGTAAAATCTGGGAAATCCTGGGAAGTATCGTAACGCCTGCAACAGGGAGCAGAGAGCACGGGCTGTGACGTGCGTCCGGGTGACTGCCACCAAGAGCACCAGTAAACGCTCACCAGTCAGCTCGAAAGAGGCATGTGTCTGCCAGCTTCAGTGTCACGTTGTACGGCTCCAAAAGCTGCCCTCGAGCCGAGGGGTCTGTGGGAAGCAGGGAAAGCGTCGGCTGCTTGAGCCCCCAGTGTCTGCGCGTGGTGCTCTGCAAGCAGAGAGCTGCAGCACTGGGGGCTGCTCCCCGCTGCTGGATCCGCTGCTGCTGCTGCTCCTGACCGGGGTTTTGTTTGCTTGCTGGCTGCTTGGGTTTGTGTTGTGTGTTTTTGTTGTACGCCTGACTTTCCAAGTTCTGTTGTGTTGCCTCTGACCTTACTGCCTGAACTTCTGCTCCGCTGAGAAGGAAAAACTTGTCTATTTAACAGATGAGTGCCAAACCAAATACGGCAATGCTAACGCGTGGAGGTACTGCACCAAAGTCTTTGACATGCTCACAATAGCAGCTGTAAGTGTAAACGCCCCAGGAGCACCCCGAGCAGGTCATCTACATGCGACCTCCAGCACTGGTGGCCGCTAGGGGTACCCCGGCAGCGTGCTGGGTTTGACTGAAATGCTGAGTGTTTTGCGTGCCTCTCCCCAGTTAATAGACGAGCAGATCCTCTGCGTGCACGGCGGTCTGTCTCCAGACATCAAGACGCTCGATCAGATCCGAACCATCGAACGCAATCAAGAAATTCCTCACAAAGGCGCCTTCTGCGACCTGGTGTGGTCGGACCCGGAGGACGTGGACACGTGGGCCATCAGCCCACGGGGGGCAGGCTGGCTGTTCGGAGCCAAGGTGACGAACGAGGTGAGGGTGCTGCCGCGTGTAACTGCGGGTGTGGGACACGCTGCTTGGGGGCTGCCTCGGCATCTACCCTGGCGGTGAGTGGACTGGGGCACTGCAAGGGGAACTGGCCTCATGGGGGAGCTGCAAGGAAGCCGAGGAGGAGGAGGAGGAGGAGGAGGAGGAGGAGGAGGAGGAGGAGGAGGAAGAGGTTTGCTCGTGCCTTGTTGTTGACCCTTTAAGCCCACTTGAAAAGAGCCAGCTGTTTGATCCTAAAGGCAGAGAGAGAACTGCCAAAGGCCAGAGCGCTGACCTTGCTTTTACAAAATGCAGTGCAGTGAGACCAACCGTACTGCTGGGGAGGGCGCAGAGAACTTGGCGAGGAGCCGGGAGAAGACAAAGATACCATTTCCTTAACAATTCTTCACGTAACTTTTGTTACTTTGCAAAGCAGCGAGCAGACTTCTCGAGGCTCAGACATTTTGATGTTCCCAGGCTTCTGAGCCAGTGATGGTACAAAATCCTTGTGCTGCTCCTTGTTCTCTGGGGCCTTCCCACAGAGGAAGGGCTGACATCTCTGACAGCGCAGCCTGAGGCATCCCGACTGCCTCTGAAATGAGCGGTTCGCACTGCTGAGGGTTCAAAACCCCAGCGTGCCCTCTCTGTGTGTGCTGAGACAGAGGTTTGCTCGTGGCACTGTTGGTGCTGTGCTGCCCTTGCTGTACCTGAGGAGCCAGACCCCAGTTCTGCTGCCACCTCTGGGCGTGGGGGCACCCTCGCACTGGTGTGGGCAGCACTGCCTGCTGCCAGGCTGGCTGCGAGCATCTGCGCTGTCTGAGCTTGACGGAGGGCTGGGAAAGAGAGAAGCCCTGGGGTGGGTCTGTGCAGCAGGGCTGCGGCTGGGGGCTGCCCAGGGGCTGTGGGTGCCGGGCACAGCGTGCGGAGCACTCAGGTTCCTTTTCCCCCGCAGTTTGTTCACATCAACAACCTGAAGCTGATCTGCAGAGCGCACCAGCTGGTTCACGAAGGCTACAAGTTCATGTTCGACGAGAAGCTGGTGACCGTGTGGTCCGCCCCCAACTACTGCTACCGCTGCGGGAACATCGCCTCCATCATGGTGTTCAAGGACGTAAACACGAGGGAGCCCAAGCTGTTCCGCGCCGTGCCCGACTCGGAGCGCGTCATCCCGCCGCGCACCACCACGCCGTACTTCCTCTGAGCCCCCCCTTCCCCCAATACATTTTTATTGCGCACTTTGCTGCCCCAACGCTGCCTCCTGCCTCTGTTCCCGTTCCGTCGCCGAAACCGGGGCGGGTCCCGGCCCCCCCGGGGAATTTCAGAGCCCGAGGCCCGGCCCCGGCCCTGCCCGGGGGTGCTCCGGGCTCACACCGGGGCCGTGCGGCCGGTGGGGGGGGAGGGTCCCGGCGGCCGGGTCCCGGTCCCGGTCCCGGTCCGGGTTCCAATTCCGGTTCCGGCTGCCGGTCCCAGGGGGCGGTTCCGGTTCCGTTTCCGGCGGGCGGGTTCCGGTTCCGGCGGGTCCCGGTTCCGGTTCCGGCATGGCGCGGAGCACGCTGTCGTCGCGCTTCCGCCGCCTGGACGTGGAGCGCTTCGACGGGAGCCGCTTCGAGGACGAGCCCGAGGAGGCGCCGCCGGCAGAGCCCGAGCCCGGCCCCGAGGCGGAGGCGCTGCTGCGGCGGTATCCTTGGCGGCGGGGGGCGGGGGGGGGCCGGCGCCGCGCCCGTTGCGCTCCTTGACTCGCAGCGCCGCAGAGGGGACGCGCTCAGGGCCCTGCACGCCGCCCTGCGCAGCGCCCCGCGCCTGGCAGCCAGCCCCGACACCAAGGTGAGGGGGGGGACGGTGGGGAGGGGAGGGGAAGGGGAAGGGGAAAGGGAGGGGAAGGGCAGGACGGCGACCCGAGCCGCAGCGGGCCGGCCGTGCCCGATGAGTGGCCGGGAGGGTCAGGGGGAACGCAGCAAGCAAACCGTGCGTAACGCGCGGGGGTTGGTGCAGCTCAGCGGGCAGCTCGCTCTGGTGGCCCCTCTGAGAAAACAGCACCAAAACCCCCGCTTTGAAAGGCCTCCCCTTCTGCCTTCTCCCTGCGTCAAGTGAAGGACGTTCGCCTGCTCGGCACAACAAACAAACAAACCGCCCTCCAGTGCTGCCGCTGCTCCCCTGAGCACGCCCAGCACGGTGTGGGGACTGCGCCCGGCTCTGATGTCGTTTTCCTTCCCTTTGCAGGAGCAGGCGCAGGGAACCATGCTGAAAGTGCTCATGGCTTTTAAAAGCAGTGAGATAGAACAAGCGGTGAACTCGTTAGACGGAAACGGCATTGACTTGTTAATGAAGTATATTTATAAAGGATTCGAAAAGCCAACAGAAAATAGTAGTGCAATATTACTCCAATGGCACGAAAAGGTAGGTGTCCCCGCCGGTGCCCTCTTGGCACAGCCATGGTCAGCACGGCACCGCCAGGGAGAGCCCCTGGGAGGAGAAGTTCTGCTGGTTTCCTGTAGCTGAGTGTGTGGCTGGGGGGGCTCAGGTCTGGCCCCTGCCATCAGCCGGGTGCTTTCAGCACACACAGACCCAGCTCACTGGGATCTCGTGAGCCTGCCTTGTTTGTGCAGTGAGGGCTTCTGCCATCTCCGGAAGGATTCTGGTGGCAGCCGTAGTGGTGCTGCCGGCTGTTCCTGTGAGTTACGCGTAGCGAGGTAGGGGAGGGCGCAGGGAGGACCAGGAGTGCTGACAGCTGATGGGTTTTTGTGCTGGGCGAGGCACCTGCAGCAAATGTTCTGCGGACGCTACTGCAACTACTTCAGACGCCCCCAGCTGCACAGGTTTTAGCCGCAGCACTGGCTGCCAGCGCCTCTCCTAGGGAAGACAACCCACAGGAATGCTGCAGTTCAGGGAGTTGCCTGCGCCGTGGCACAGCCTGCTGCTGAGGCCCGTGGCATTTCCCAAAAGCGCGCTGCCTTCCTGTGTTATGTTCAGGCAGAAGTGGTGTAATGGTGACTCCAGCCATTAGAAGCTGTCACAAGCCTCACAGAACAGTGACAGGGGAGGAGGAGGAAGAGGAAGGTTCTCGGGAAGGAACAAGTTTCTGCTTGACTTGTTTTTTGTTGTTCTTTCTACTGGAGCCTATTTTTGGGTAACCGTGGGTTGGTGCTCCCAGTGTGTAACATTACACAACACTGTCCTGACTGGAAAGAAGTCAGTGCTCAGAGCGTGTGGCCACCTGTAAGCATCTCTTCCTTCTTGTTTTGAAAGGAACAAGGTGAGGCAGAAGTAGGCTGGGCAGTATTTAAAACTTTGCCTTTGTCCTGCCTCTTGGCACTGCTTGCTTAGCCTGGAGGCAGCTGTGTGAGTTAAGCGAGGGATGCGCACGGTGTGTGTGATGGAACACTGCACCCAGAGAACACTGCCCAGCCTGCAGAGAACAGCGCGGTTTGGGGTCTCAGTGGAACTTTCAAATGCCTGCAATGCCTGCACAGGGGCTGGCTGTGTGACTGGGAGTAACGACTCTCTCCTTTCCCATCCCTACAGGCATTAGCAGTAGGTGGACTAGGTGCCATAGTAAGAGTTCTTACTGCAAGAAAGACTGTTTAAAGACTGTTAACGAACCACGATGACGATCAGTTTTGGACCCAGAAGAAGGAATTAGCTGAAACAACACCAGTCCATCCTCATTAGAGATTGCAATCTACTGAACTACTCCAGGAACCTCCTCTTGGAATGCTTTTAACCTTAAAGGTGGGGAAAGTACAAAGGCATTCCTGTATATTCTGACCACCAAATACAGGAGCCAAGACATTCTCCTGCTCCCTTTAAAAGGCAGAGGGAAGGCAACCTCCTGCCTGCTGTTACTGTAAGTGAGCAGGTGTTCTCAGATGCTGCTTAATCTAAGTGTGGTGATAGCAGATCCTGGCTGTGCTGCTTAGTTAAGAGGGCCTTAGCGGATGCAAGATTCTGACAGCTTATGAATGGGAGAAGTGGTTACTAGAAAGATGGTTTTGTGTGCACACATACAGATGTATGTGGTCAAAGGACTAGTTGGGCTGTGGGGTTGGTTTCATTGTAAAGTGCCTGCTGCGTTAATAAAGTTCTTGGATCATACAAGTTTAGTAACGTATTTTTGGCTTAATCCTAAGTATGACACATCCAAAACCAGTAGAGCAATTCTAAGCAAAGGGCCCGCCTCTACAAGAGTGCTCTGCTCTCCACTTCCTTACAAAGTTTGGCATTAAATTACTAACGGTGCAGCTATTCAAACCAGCGTCATCTCAAGCAGCAGTTCGGAGCAGCCCAGGTAGGAGCGTTGTTTGCAGTGTCCCTAGGGGCTCAGTTTGCAGTGCAGAGTCTGGGCCTTGCTTCTTTTGGCACAGCCCTGCCTGCTCCACCTGAAGCAGCTGCGAAGGGAGGCTGTATTCTCTTCTTTGTTTTTATCAGCTCCTAAAAGTGCAGTAGCAGCTGTCCCTGGTGAGATGAGTTTAGGAAGCACTCTGCCTCATTCCTGACCTAATTCCCTACAAGAAACAGAGGCCTTAATTACCTAACTACCCCTTTGTATGATGGGCAGGTGATAAATGGTGTTTCATGCTTTAAGCCTCTCAGTTTTAATTAGCTACAGCATCCCAGGGGACATAACCAGGACTATGAAGAAATCAAGATTAGAGTTTTAATCCAAAATGTATTGCACCACAAATTTCATAGTGTTTCAATACAATCCATATTTACAGCATAGAAGGAAAGAAATCCATTGGCCATAGAAAGGATTGTGTATACCACTGTTCCTATACAAGGGAAAGTGCATTAGCTTTTTTTTTTTTTAGTACACCACACACACACACACCATTCTTGCTCTGGTATCTGAAGAAAATTCAACACTTGAGAACTAGTTGTTACGGTAAGTTGATCCTGTATGAGCTTTGGGAAGTGTTAGTCAGTCTGTTATCTACGACAGGTATCACGCTTTCTTCTAGGGTACCTGTCCTGCATTTGTTACTATTCAGCAGTAACTTTTCAACCCAGGCTCAACTTAAACCAATCTGTCATTAAGCAGGCATCAGCACGAGAGAATCCTGTCCCTTGGCCTTGGTCCCACAGAAACAGGACAAGGGGACATTCTAAAGGAAAAGGCCCTCCCCAGAACCAATCGGGTTATCGGCCTGCCCCCACTTTGTTTCAATACAGGAGCAGCTGATAAAAAGTATATTTCTGATTGTCTGTTTTCGTTATTAGAGCTGTACTCTTCCCCTAAACTTCCCTACTCTATACAGTTAAGTGCCATGGATCAGAAGTTGCTAGACTCTGTTTTGACAAGTTTAATGTACCAAGAAGTCCTGGTGGTTTTACTAAACTTAAATTGAGCCTAGCTCTAAACTGAGGAGTGTCACCTGTGCCAAGGTAATAGCTACTGTGAGCTCCTGTCTTATATATGGCTACTTAACCAAAACTGAAGATTTGCAGCAGATTTACTGCTCTACCAACTTGACCCCATGTAGGATACTTTCATCTTCACCACAGCGTCCGCGTGCATGGGAGCAGTCCACGTGCTGAAACTCAGCACTGCCTCTGATTGCCACCACCAAGGTCATTCAGACCCCTGTTAGCAAACAAAGTTAAAATTATGAACAGTGACCTTATTTTCATTAAGGACAGGTGGGATTTTCTTGACTGCATTTAACATTGTTAGTAACATGAACCTCATTGTAAGAGAATTACCAGAATTGCAGCCTGCTCAAATTTCGTACATGCATAGTTTTTTGAAAATACATCCAAATTTTAAGGAGCCAGACTGATTGCTGCTTCCTCTTTTCATCTAGATTGCGTGGTGGTGTTGTAACTAAAGGGCAAAATTGTGCTTCCAGTCTGTGCCAGCTTGGTCCCCTCTTCCTAAGGCAGAAGGAAGCAACCTGCTGGAACCAAGATCTATTAAGAGTTGAATTTTGCCCTCAAAACCAAAAACCTCATAAGCAGCGTTCCTTTTACCATGTAGCTAGGACACAGTTAACAGCCCACTACATGTTCATAACAGTTTCTAAGCATCAGTATCTGAACTATACAAAACCACAAGAGAGGTGGATACTGGTTATGAAATTTTGTCACTATCAGACTTGTAAAGGAAAAAAAAAATAGTACCAATATTCTTCACTTTTTTTTCTTTTTTCTTTTTTAAATAAAAGCTATTTTCAGTGTGCATTTACAATACCTGGAATTCAGCTTTAAAAATTTAAAATAGTTTACCTCCCCTTCTTCCCAATGCTAACAACCTATAGTACAGACTAATAGATTAGTTTTAAAGGCGACTGAGTATTAGGACTATAATTAAGACCATTTTAAATATTATTTTTCTTTAAGAAAAGTAAAATCAGACAACTCTAAAGTTGTGCTCTCAAATTAAATAATCGTCATCAACATGCAGCCTTCAGGACTGCAGGCCAGGATATATGCACCTTAAATTACACAGTGATATGAAAAGATGCAAATTATTAGTTATGTCAGTATAACAAGGCAAGGCAAATTTCTTTTTGGTTAAAGCTCCTGCTCCTGTTCTCTGAAAGCCTTCTCAAACTGTCAAAAGTTCAGTACAGTATTGCCAACATTTTTCTTCCATCGCTTGCTTTCCACAGCGAGACACGGAAGCTTGACTGTGTCTAGAGTTACTCAACTCTAGCACTCCGTAACAGAAGCCGGAGCCACCCTCATAACAGATGCACGTGTTAGAAGCTTGAACTGCCAGCACCGGTGTTAGTGAGGTTAACGTTACCCTTTGGTGCCAAGAAAACCAGATTGATGAGCACAAGGAGCTGACTTCCTTTGAAAGACCATCGAGACAATGGTCCCCGAATCCAACCCAGAAGAGGTGTTGCAGTTTGTAGTGAAAATTTCTCCTTGCACAGTATTACTTTTGTAAACAGCTTCCAAGTTCCTGTACAAAATACTGCAATGACAGTGATTAAGTCACACCTGAAGTGGTGTGTTCAGTGTTCTTTTCACAGAAAAAAAAAGTGGCTAGATGCTGAACGCCCATTTTCAGGTTCCCTTAAGACCACAGTGTCCTTGGGCTCGAGATAGATGGCCGGATACTGCCTTTAGGAGATGGCTTTGACCCAAACCACGACATCTAGGACAGGAAAGCACAACACGCATTATGCTGGGTACACACTTTTAAGAAGCTGAAGACTTAAAAAAAAGAATACAGCACCTATGTATCTCCCTATCATTTGATGGAAAGAGCTGTTTATAAAACAACACTGCGGATTTCAGATGAAGAAACTGAAAACAGTTTCACATAACCAAGCCTAGAAGGAACAGCATCCTGTTTTCACAAGTGAACACTACTGGAGTACACTTATATGTATTCTTTAAAGTAATAACAAATCTAGTCATTTAAACAGTACCTGTAGTTAATCTAGTATTAAGCTACTCTCTGAAAAAGATGGCAAGGGGTAGTAGACCGAATGTGTTCAACCCACCAAGTCAGCAGAAATGAATGCAGGGCACATAGAAGAAACTGAGGCAGCACTCATTTATGAACATCCACTAATAATGACACAGCCAGGGGCATATAACAGATCTCATTTCACACAAAGGGAAAGGAGAAACAGATCTAGGTGTCTAAGCCTAATGTCAACATGACAAAACCAAGAATTCAGTTTCCTCTTAAACGTTTGACTACTCACAGAGCTTTCTAGCTTCCTATCACAGCCTAATTCCACTGGGCAAAACTGTGCTGTCGCTCCTCTGAAGCACTGGAAAGTTGCCCTGTATTTCCCTTGCTGACAGACTATTTCCAACGTGTATCTATGCAATCAGCTAACATTTTAATAGTAAGTTACACGTATTATGGTACCTAACATTTGGAAAATATATTTTTCATGATCTCCTAGCATCAACGAACATTCATTCCTTTTGCTCGGAATCCAGTTAGAGATTGCAAGTGGAACAGAATCCTTACCTTGTACTCCAAAGTTTCTTTAAGCATATTTTCTTCCTCTTGCGAAAAATTCAGTAACACCGATACAGCTTTAATTAGATGGAATGCCTGAAAGAAACCACAGAGTTTTGCTGCTTATGATGCTCTCAGGCTCCACATTTTGGACTACAGTGCAGCACTGTTTTTCTGCAGTTTTAGTGACAGACTTTTTAGTCACAACTGTGAGCAGCAGAGCAACAGTTTCCCACTATCCCCAATTCCAGTAGGCCAGGACAGCTTGTACCTTATTTCTTCTGTTTGTGTTTCCTGGCTTTCTGTTCTTTAATAGTGGTTTGCATATTTGGGGGAAAAAAGACTAAATGAGGAGCCTAGTTAGTAAGAATAAAGAAGCCTGGCTCCTGTGGCATCCTAGTTTCTTTAAGCTTTGGTAAGTTGATCAAGCCAGCACATAGGTAAGTAAGAATCATGGTGTTTTAAGCACACACTTAGGTGCACTAACTGCACAGTACTAGTATTCTAAATGTGTCAGTCATGAAGAACTAGTAAAGGAGTCAAGCAGTCAAGAAACCATGGAGCTGCACTATTATTTCCTTGATCTTATCTACTGTCTGACTTGCAAATAAGAAAAGTGTATTTGTCATGACTTTTACCTGTATTTTTTCCAAAATAACGTAGAGAACAAAAAGGAGCCCCAGTGCATACAGAGTTGCACCTCATAAATATCACCTTAATAGCAAGTGGTTTATGTCATCCTTTTTTGTTGCTGCCTTAAATATATAGCCTCTTTACACTAATTGCATATACTCCATATGCTTTTTAAGAATAGCACAGAGAACGCCTTATGGCTTCGGATCTTTAACTTCCAGACATAATTACCTCCTACCTTCTATTTAGATCCTAAAAATCTCTACTTCCAAACATACTGCTGTTAGCTAGTTTGTGTTACTGTGCTGAATCAGTCAATTATTTTTTAAGTGCAAAAGTATGAAACTGGCACAGAAGTATCCTTAGCAGGTGCCAGTTTCTAGAGAAGAAAAGACTTGAAAGATAAGCATACATTTTTACCTCAGACTCCCGGCAGGACATGAATTTTAGTACAACGTGTTTAAGGTATTCAAAGTTTATCTCCCTTGAGTCATTTAAATCAGAATTGTTTGTGACAGTCACAGAAGTATTAGGCACTTCAGAATTTGTTTTTTCACGTACTTCAGGTACCTCACTGTCAGGCCTTATTTTCTGAAAAGGAAAAGAGACGTCGTGATACATTGTGGACTGTGTCAGTTTGGCACTGGGAGAAGATTTGCATCTGAAATATCTAACGCAGAGGGCTTGTACCCACAAGGTGGGTAAAACCTTGGCATCAACAGGACGAGCTTCTCATCCTTCAAGGTATCATAGCAGAGCAGCGTCTTCACCCCTCCCTAGACTCTAGGACAGAAGCTAGTTGCTGTTAGTGTTATGTCTATGTGACACAAACCAGCAGAATTGGCTTCAGCCTAGATCATTTGATCATTTTCTTTCACCACTCATCTGCTCTATGCTTTTCAAATGAAGGCTTTCTCCAAACAATTCTCAAGTTCAGAACAAAAATCACATAATTAGAATATTTTTAAATTGCTTTTAAGATGTTTAAAATAGAACTTTTTCTCAGAGAGAAAAGCTATCGTACGAGGGATTAAAGAAGAGCTTTCCCTGAGGGCTGACCTCACTCCTATGAGAAAACTTCAATGACTGGCAGCTAAGTAGCCATCAAACCTCAGCCAATCGCTCCACAGAAATGTACTGGATGCTGGACACTACCAAACACAGGTCATCTATTGCTATAATTCGACGTTGCAATAGCTCGGTGGTGATGGCTACCTGTCACACCATCCATTCAATAAATAATGATCTAGGCTGACCTATTTCCTTAAGTTAAGGGTTCACAGAACTGCCTGCAAATGCAAGGAAACTGCAAGCATTCCCAGTAGAAAGAAAAAAAAATACACTGTAGCTAGCAGTCAAGTTTTTGGAACTCCTGGTTCAAGTAACTGTCAGGGAGTGCCAGCTGGAGAGAGATTGAGAAACATAACACTTACCAGTTCTTTTTGGAGGGTTTTTTTCAGTTCTGTCATTCTTTGCTGTAACTGCTTTATCATCTGTCAACAGAGCAAAGGACAGCACTAACATAGCATTCACTGTTAGGACACATTTTGACCCACAGGTATATGTAAAAACCCATGACAAGTAAGTGTAAGGAACAGAACAATAATTAAACACAGACAGCTCCAAAGAAGCAACCTGAATGTCTTGTCTTTCTGGCTGCACATGTTCACAGGCATGCAATAGGACACTTGGGTTTTAATGATAGCACAACAGAAATTAATTCAATGAATTCAAACAAAAGGGTTCTGCAAGAAAGCTGTGCAAGGTATCATTTGGTGCTTCTTTCCTCCAAAACAGATAAGGAGCAGAACATGCCACAAGAAGAGATTTCCTTACAACTCTAGCTGCAGTTTTCATTTACTGTTATGATACCCTTATACAATCCAGAGGGGAAGAAATTACTTATAGAATGTTGGATTCAGATTGGATCTCTCATTTGGGAAGCCTGCTTAGGCCCATCTTCCTAAGGCTGTGGCACAGGTAGCACCAATTATTAGGCTTCCTAGTTAAAATGGGAAAGACTAACAGCTGTTTCTCCTGTTTCAGTTTACCTTGTTTTTCTCAACAATTTGCTGCTCCAGCTCTCTGTTATCCTTCTGAAGTTGAATGACATCTGCAGCTGCTACCTCTCCATTCTGTTCCATCACACGGTTTTCTGGAGGATGTAAATGCTCGTTGTTCAAGGGTCCTGCTGATTCTTCTAGATCTGAAACCTGTAAAAATGAAAATGGTGAACTGCAGAGATATCATGGTATTTGCAGCCCATGATCACTCTTCAGGGAGAAAGCTAAACTTTCCTACTTCTGTAGGGTTTTGTTTTTGTTTTTGTTTTTTGCTTGTTTGCTTTTGTGTGTGGGTGGCAGCAGTTTTCTGGCGTGTGTGTGTCTGTGTTTTTTTTTTGTTTTCTTTTTTTTTTTTTTTTTTAAGTACAAAGCATTAGTGACAATTGAGTTGGCTACATCATCTCCCAGTGGCCTCTTCAGAGATTTTGGGTCTCAGTCTCATAAAATGTCTTGAGGGGATTGAGTAAGTCAAATAAAATAAGGTGGTAGCCTTCTTGAACCACTCACAGATCTGAGAGCAAACAGCTTCCTTTAGGAAGACAAAGAGCAACAAATAATGGTGTACCACCAAGGCATAACAGAAGTTGGATCTCTTGCACGACTGCTGATTTTCCCAAAAAAGTCAGAAGAGAGAAGCTTTGCAATTGCACTCACATTTTTCTCATGTTCTCTGGCCAACATGCATTCCTGTACCTGCAACTTCAACTCATCTATTTCCTTTCTTGCCGTTTCTTCTTTCTCCATTGCTTGGCTATTACATGCCTCTATGTCAGATTGCAACTGGTGCATTTGCAGCAAGACAGCTTCATGATCTGAGGAAGGAGAAATCTGCTTAGTATCAGTCTTCTGAATCAAATGGGATTTTTTTTTTTAATTATTTTTCTTAGACAAAGCAAGATACACTGACAGTAAATCCTGACCTTTGAGTTGTGCTCTGTCACAAAGACAGAAGACAATGAAATTTAAGCCACCAATCTCATGCACATATTTTTGCGGAGGAGTGCTCTAGCTGTTTAAAAGTCAGGGTGATTTTAATACTTAAAAGTATAATTATAAATTATACCTGTTCTAAAAGAACACGTACCTCCACCAGAAGTCTGCAACTTGTGTTCCAACTGTGCAGGAACACGTGGGGCTGAGCTGTGAGCACAAATGGCTAGCCAGTGGAATGGTGCAACAAGAGGCTAAAGTTTTGTTCCCTTTCTAAGCAATGACAACACACGAGAAACACAGAGGTGCCTGGAATTGAATGAAGATGACTGCACTTCATTTTTTAGTATAATTGTGGAATATCAGCCTACAACTGCTCTTTAAGAATGTAAATAACGTATTTCATGTAAGTGCAGTTTTTAAAGTGGTACAACAAAGTAGCAGTTTTTGAACTGCAATTCTTTATTTCATGTGTTTTGCACAATACATTTGCCTACAAGAAGTACAGCAAGACTGTACTCAGATGAAGCTATCTGGAATACAGTAAGCTCGTTTGATCTAACCTTGTCTGAGTTGGTTTAGTTCTTCCTTCTGTTTTAGAAGCACATCAGATTTTTCACCAATAAGTCGGTCTTTTTCCTCTATTAAGGAAGCCAGATGTGAAACCTTCAAAGCAGTCAAACAAACAGAATTCATTAAAGACGTGCAACTAGAAGAGGCTATGGAATGATTTCAACATATCTCAGGTTCAGAATTTTGGGGAGTGCAGCGAGGGGGGAGGACTGGAGAAGAATTCTATCAGTGGAAGGCAGCGGCTGGTATCTACAACTAGGCAGGGGCTGCGTGAGCCCTGTGTTAGGCAATACAGCACCTTGAGAAGCAGTTTGTGCAGCATTAGTGTTACAGATAATACAGTCTGGATGTCTGTGATCTATCCCAAGACTCACAGAAGGCATCACATCCACACTGTCCTCATTTAGAAAGCACTGAAGTCAACGTGGTGCTGGAGCTAAAACCACACTTCCACTTCTAACAAGCTCCGTGTCACAACTGCAGGTTGCCTCATAACCGGCAGGTGGCAGCTGTAAAACAGACGCTGTGCAAAACTGGATATCACTGTACCCCTTCTACAGCTGGATCGAGCAAGTACGTTATCTGCAACTGTTCTAGATGCATGAAGAAGCCGAAAGATCAAGATCAAACTAAATTCAAACTTGCTCAGCTGACAGTTCCCAGCTTAAGAAAACAGGAGTTCCCATTATCCACTACACTGCTTTGAACAAATAGAAGAACAAAATAAGACTACCTAGAGTTTCCATTCGGTTACTGGATATAAACTCCTCCCTAAAAGGGAGCATAGGATTCTAGAACTGCTGTGCTTAAGAGGGACAAAGATGTGATACAAGCACTAAAAGGAACAACAGAATGATTTTAAAAAAAAAAAAAAAAAAAAAAAAAAAAAAAAAAAAAGCCAGCTAGCCATGTCTCAGGATGACTTGCCCACTGGGACTACACACCATCCTACAGATTAAAGGGGTCTGAAATAATCATCTCCATTCTGAGTAAATGTGTTCACTTGCTACCAACTGGTCTTCCCCTCATTTTTTTTTATAGTAAACGTCACAGCCTGCCCTAATTCTTGAGCCTACAAACTTACAAATATCTCCAACTTTGCAGCTAGCAGCATTTTACATTTTCCCACTGGAATAGCTTGCATAAATTGATAAAGATTCTTGTGCAAGCATTTATATAGTCACCCCGACTTTCACGTTTACCGAGGCAACCCTGGCTGTCTTGCATGCTGAAGATGATTCCAATTAATTAACGTAACAGACAGGAACATTACAGCCAAGTCTCATCCGATCTGTTAGAAGTTAGAGCACCTGAACATATTTTAGACTATGGGTATTGACCAACCTGCTGTTGAAATTCCTCCCTCTGTTTTCGTGTTTCTTCCAGTGCTTTGGCAATTTCAGTGCTGACAGTCTCTCTGCTGCTTAATTCCTTCTGCAAAACAAAGGTAATTCAGATGTTACTTGAGACAACTAAAATCAAGTCAGTGTCTCATCTTTAAAACCAAATCCATTAGCAACTACAATTTATCGGTGTTCTAATACACTATGATTTACATTTATTTCCAGTTGTGCACCATTGTTTTGTTTGACTGTACTACTGACACCTGCACGCGTAGGAGCAGTACAGAACTGATGAAAGACCCCAAACATATCTTAAAAGATCTCTTATTAGCTTGAAGTATCTGTTACAAAGTGGTGGCTCCTTCCTACAACTATCTTTACACTTAATTAGGCATCTAACAGTAGCTAAAGATAAAATTTTCAACAATCTAAAATTACAGTCAGAAGATTAAGTATAAGCTGTAAATACCTAACCAAGTTCCACTTATGCTTATGACTGCTTTTTTTGAATGCTACGAGTGGAATTGATGTGGAACTATTCTGCGTTCAGTGCTGCCAACAGGATTTAAAAGCTCTTCATGCCTGACAATATGGGAATGTATTATTTATGCCTGATTTGGGCAGATACAAGCATTCTGTTTCAGGAAAGGATCACCCATTTGTAACACTCCTCGGATGCGTTTCTACTGAGGAACGGAGATGATTTGCAGCTTTAAGTACACAGAACCTAAATGCAATCTGATTCCAAGTGTTAGGAAGGTAACACACCTTGCCAGGAACTGTTTCTCAAACTAAGCACAACATTTAACCGGTATCACTAACCAATTAAGCCCTTACCTTTAGCCTGTTTAGTTCAGATTCTTGATTTTTTAATGAACTCTCATACTTTTCTCTGCTTTCATTAAGATGTTCATTTTCCTTCTCCAACTGGCTCTGTAAAATAAAGACTGCTTAAGTACTAAGCACAAGTATTCCAATGCTTTGTTTAAACAGATCCAGTGAGTTCTCTGTTCATATTTAATATCTCAAAGTATTAGAACATCTATTGGAGTGCTTAGGAGCTCTGAGTAAGCACATTCAGACAATGTATCTACTAGCTTTGTTAAAATAATTGTGAAGACTCAGGTGCCCCCTGAACAGGTGCCCCCTGTACTTACTATCTTGTGCTGAGTAGATGTTTTATCAAATTCCCAAGCTGTTTGAAGAGCAGCAATTTGAGACTCCAGTCCAGTAACTTTTTGTTCATATTGATGTTTCTCACTTGATAACTGCTGCTGCAGTTTATTTCTTTCATTTTCAAGATCAGTTTCCTTAAGAAAAATAAAGACCACTGAGTAATAAAATGGTATTTTATTAATTGTACTGTTCTCTGATAAGAATTGGACATCATTTCATGTGACATACTCAAACTGAATTAATACTATTTCTTTGGCAGCAGTGCCATGCACTCTCATACAGACATTATTAGTTTAGGAGACAAACAGCAAGAAAACACCAGAGCAACAAATCGAACACAGAGAAAATAGTACCAGTGGAGATGCCGAAAAATGATTTGCAACTGGTCATGAAAATATGCAGCGTACTCACCAACTTCTGGATCTTCAGATCTTGCTCACCAGCTGATTCTTTTATCTTTTTCAACGTTTCTGTTGTGGTCTGCAGTTTTTGTTCCAGTTCTCTATTCTAAAATATAACAATACATTAACTTCCTTATCCATTGGCATCTACATCACTAGAAAAAAACAGTAACATACAGAATGTGGGATGACCCAATAAACATCAAAACAATGAAACCACATAGTTCAGAGAGAAAGTCTACTTGACACACGCTGCTTTCTTTAAAAACTCGTCACCATCCCAGCCCTTCCTCAGCAATGCTTGCACTCCAGCTACTTGTTTCTTTGGGTAGGAAAGATATGCTTGAAAACTCTTAACTTCAGAACCACTAGGCACCTCTCCATCACTGTAGGTGGGGGGATGACCAGAGCCACGGATCAATTAAACTTTTCTTTCAGACTAAATGGGACATACAGCTTCACTTTTGGTCAAGAGCAAAAGTACAGCAAGAGGAAGAGGTATTGTGTATCAAGAGGATGGAAATAGTGGGCATTTGTAGGAAAAAAACATTTACCTGTGTTTCCAACTGGTTCACAGTATCAGCGTGATGCATTCTGTCTGTTAGTATCTGCTGCCTGGTTTCATCCAGTTTCAGCTCAAGAGCAGCTTTCTGAAGATTATATTGGGTTGAAGAACAGGAGGACAGACAGACAAAGAGATAGGATTTTAATTAAGATTTGTCTTTGCATTTCATTAATAAAACAATACTAAAATGGACCCACATGCAAAAACAAAGTTTCTCGCTCCCATCTTCATGCTTCAATTCATGATAATGAACAATAAGAAGGGCGCACTGTTCTCTGTAAGGATTAAACAGTGAAACTTTCCAGTTGCTCCACCTTTTGTGGGCATGTTAAAAAGCTCTTCTTTCCCTTCTAAGCAGATAGATACGTTGCTTAAACGGACAATTCAGAAAGACCAATGCAGACATCTGTGCAAAAAGTACATAAACAGCCTGCATTACATCATCATGTATTCTTTCCATATGTAGTAAACAATGTATGTTCTAAAAAAATCTCCTTGAGATTGCACTTTTAAGCAGCCTATAAATGTAAAATTACCTCCTTTAGTAGTTCCTGCATATGTTCATCCCCTGAAAGATTTCTTTCTAGCTTCTTTTCCAAAGAGGACACTTTTTCCTGCAGCTGTTCGGTAAGTTTATTTCTCTCAGCAAATTCAAAAGTCATCTGTGGGAACAAGAAATCATTTTTATTTTTTGTAGCCAAGCTTTCATCCAATCCACTGTAGTTTGACATGAACAAATGCCTCTAGGAAAAGTTCTATTTGAAAAAACAATATAATGTTCAAACCCTTCATGAACACCACATTTCAGACTAACAGTGCGTTACCAAAGCATACACCTTCACACCAGGCAACAGAAGGTGCGTCTGAAAACACTTAACCTTTAGCTTATGTTGTTCATATTCCACCTTCAGAGATTCATGCTCCACTTGTAACATTTCCAGTCTCTTCTCACAACCGGAACCAGCAACTTGAGCCTAAAAATTTTGAGAAATGACTTGATTTAAATCTTAGATTTCCAAAAACACAAAACTGATATCAAATATAACTTCTGTAAACAGGGAGCTTTGAATCAAACCTCACTTATCTGAAACTTACATTTTGCAAGTCTACAGAAAGCTTCTGAATGACAGTTTGTAGTTCCTGTTCTCGTAACTCCAGAGCAGTGATCTTATTTTCTGCATTTGTCTCAGCTGTCCTTAGTTCATCTCTTCACAGAAAGAGGGAAAAAAGTGACATAGCATTCTAGAAAAATAACCTTTGGAAGATAATTCTGCTTCTTATGAAAATGGACTAAGCAACATGAACAACATTTTCTTGCCTTCAAACCAGCCACTGTCTTGATTATACACTTTCCAAAAAGGTAATGATTAAGTATTCAAACTACACACACAAAAACTGTAACATTCTTACAAAGTCCTAAACAAGTACTGCTTCAATTGGCTTGAAAATAAAGGTATATAAACTTGGCATTTGCATCCACACTGACACACCAGAAGCAATTATTCAGTCTGTTGATTGCATATATAAACTCTTCCAAAAAAGACAGACTTGGGCACAAAGTATTAGTATAGGGGAAATTAATACACCCCTCACGAAATACGACATCCATACCTCTGTGCCTCTAGCTCCAAGAACTGCTGCTGCAACTCCTGAAGATCTTTTCGTAGGCCTGATGACTCATTGCTTGCATCCTGAAGCACTTCCTTAGTGTGGGCTAGCTCTTGAGTGCGTGCCTCTAGTTCCTGCTCTGCTTTGCTCAGAGATTCTTCCTTTTTCAAAAGCTGGATAGCAGAATGTTAACTTTAACAATATACATGAACTGGTAGTGCTGATAGAGTCTTCTCATTTAAACCTGTTTCCCTTATTAAGTTATGAGCTGAATTAAATAACTCCCAGAAAAGTCACTGTTGTAATACTCTACACAGTACTGTACACACATACCTCCTGATAGGATCTGGACACTGAACAAGACTGTGTATCAGCATTAAGGCTGAAAACAACGCAGTGCTACCACTGAGTAGGTGTTCTAACAGAAATTTTAGCAAAAAGTTATGTTTAAAACAATCTTACCATGTGTTTAACTTTGGCCATTTCCTGCTGTTGAAAGCCTTCCAGCTCATCAATTTCATCTCTCTTTTGAAAAAGGTTCAAACTCTGCTCCCTCATTTCTCGTAACTGCTTTTCAAGCATTTTTTTTTCCTGATAAACCAACAAAAATAAAAGGAATCTGAGAATATCTGAACGCTAATTTGAAGTCAATATGAGTTTAGTTAAATTCTCTGGGAAAGAAATCTTTTCTTGCATCCCTAAGGTGTTCTGACAGTGCTACATATAGAACTAGAACCTCTTCAAATTCGTGTTGCACTATGCAACGTGGAGCAAATTACTGAACTGCAAAAATCTTTTTTAAAAAATTGTCTTTGTTACAATGCGGTCAATGAAAATGCAACTCACAGCAAATAGTAACCTGTTTAATGTCTTCATAATCAGAGGTACTTTAAAATAGACTAAGTTAAATGGTGAGAACTACAGCAAAACTGTAATCCCACACTAAAAAAATAGGTTTCTTTCTTTTATGAAACAGATGACCCACTACAAGACCTCAGACTAAATCACTACCTCCTTTTGCATCCCAGCTGCCTCCTCAGTAAGATCATTCTTCTTGCAACCCATCCTTCTTTTTTTCCGCATTGAAAATTAATTCCAGAAACATTTCATAAAGCACCGGAGCTGGTAAATCTATGGCCCCACCCACTGAACAATGATCAAATATTAAAAAGAGCTGAACAGAGCTGAGCTGTAGAAAGCCTGTGGGTGCTGTTTAAAAATACAAAACAAAAGAAAAGCTTAATTACCTTTTCAACTTGACCCAATTTTTCCATCCACTCCTGAACAAGAAAGAAAGAAGAAAAATCAAAACCCAGCTGCAGACTTTAAAGGAGAACAATTATAGTTTAAAAAAAAAATTGTACTGATACAAAGTTACTGATACTGGTAAGTTGTGGAAATGATTAAAAAAACACAGTAATCACCCCAAAAAAACAGGTAATATTTCAATATATAAAAGCTGTGGAATAATCTATGTTACCTGCATATAAAGGTATTATTCTAAATAAAGCAAAAATGACAACAGGTCTACTGCAGTGGAATCTTACAAGTGTGAACTTAACATTAGAAAGTTTTGTGGGCTCTTATTAAAAACATTAAGAAGACTCAGAAAAACGACAAGCACTACACCTTTTTTTGTTTGTTTTTAAACTTTGGCACACTAATCGAACACAATGCAGAACAACTACTTTAATTAATGGTGACACCTGTCTGAAACATCAATGTCATGCACAGACAGTCAAAACCCGAGCTGTTCAAACTCTGTTACCTGGTCCTTTTTTTCTAAGGCCAAAGCCATTCCCTCAGCCATCTTGGCTCGGTTGGCCTGGTGAGCTTCATTCTGCTCTTGAAACTTCCTCATGGAGGCTATCAACAGAGAATCACCAGCTGTGTTAAAAACCCATCAGTGGATTCTGAAATTTCTACGTCATTTACATCATACTGCTTGCACATCAATCAAGTTCCAGAAATAACAAAGATACAAGTATCGTTTCTCACAGGGTTATAACAAAGCTGTAGGCTTCAAAACAGTCTCTCCTGCATATTAGCCCCAAATTTGCCAAAAAGAGCGTATTAACAATTTAATTCGTCAGCCAACCCACAGGCACACAGTTTGAAATGTTTAAAACAATCAAAATTGTTTCTTTTCAGCTGTATTTAAATCATGGCAGTTTTCAACTTAAAAGAGAGAGAGAAAAATACGTACAATCCTGATGCTTTTCTAATGCATTCTCAAGCTTCTCTTTTATCTTCTGCAAGTTTCGGATCTGATCAGCATAATCTTGTGTGAGGAGGGAGAAGCACAGACCAGGAATGGACAGACATTAGGGAAAGAAATCAAATAGAAAAAAAAAAGAAAAAGGGGAAAAAAAAAAAGAAAAAAGGATGAGTGGAAAATGACAATGATTTTCTCAACCAGAAAATCATTCCTGCTGAGGAAAACCTGGGTGACTGTAACAATGAACACAAGCAACTAATTCTATACTGTCCATAGGGAAAATGACCGGTACAAACAGGAGGGACCTGTCCTCAGCACGCTACTTACACAAAAAAGGGCAGTACCAGAGAATGGCAAACTATCCCCACATCTGGCTATAAAAAGCCCATCTTCATCGGGCTACAACCTCTCCTTATTTCCCAAGGCTGCCTCTGACCTTTGGGAAGGAGCTGTAACAGCTCAGCCTAGTCTCTGACCCACTCCATGCGGGTCAAACCAAACGTACATTCTAAATAAATTTAAACACTTAAGTTGAAAGGAAATAGTTTCTAATAGGATTTTATACGCATCAAGACACATACCAGACAGCTTGATCTCCAGCTTTCTTATTTGTTCATTTCTTCTGAACAACTGGGATGAAAGATCCTCTCTAGAGCTGCTTCCATCAGAAGCCTTGACAGAAGAAGAACACTCGTGTAACTTACAAATACAGACAAAACGATCCTGTCACATACAGACTCTAGGATGATAAACAGTGCTCCACCAAGGTGCCAGAGCATTGCAGCACTCGTTTAATCCTTTCACACCTGGAATTATGCAGACTGCTTAAGCAATGATTTATAACAAAAGACAGCTTGAGCAGAACATGGGAGGTACTACAGTGCTCTGCGTGCAACAATACCGAGCGTGTGCTCTCAGCAGTTACACAGCGTGCTGGCTAGTCAGGAGGCAAATGCAGGTGCACGGCGAGATCACAGCTAACCTGTATCCAGCTCGCTTCAAGTAATCAGCTTCACAAACAGGCACCTTACGTGTTTGCCCATTTAGCATCTGCTCAGTTTTATAACTGCTTTGCAGAGCTCTGTACTGAGACAGCTCTGTAACTCCTGTATACGTGAGTAAACTAGGAGGTGCTGTAGTAAACACACCAACATTTCCTCATTAGTACCTAAGCTGCCTCCAACTAATGACTCATCCCCGTATCGAGGCGCACACCTACAGACACCCGACACGCAGACACCTCGCGGGGCACACTCAGAACCCGCGGCCACCAAAGCCACAGCCTCAAGGCTGCGGGAGGAACCAAACCGCGGCAGGCGCTGAACTCACGAAGTCATCTCCCGAGTCCGCCCCCACGGACGTTATGGACTCCTTGCTGATGGACCGGGGGATCCGGGCGGCCCCCCCCGCCCTGGGGGCCACGGCCGCCTCCTCCGCGATCTTCTTCTTCAGCTTGGCGAACATCGCTCCTCGCTCCCCGCGGGTGCCGCAGCGGCCGGGCGCTGCCCACAGCCGCCGGTAACGCTCCGAGCTCCGCGCTGCGCCTCCCGGTGCCGGGCTTCAGCTCCCAGCCCCGTCCTCGCGGCGTCACGGAGCCTCCCGGCCCATGGGAGCCCCGCGGCCCGGCAGCGCCTGCAGGGTACGGCCGGGGGGGGGTCAGGGTCAGGGTCCCCCCGGGGCGGTCTCACCGCGCAGCCCCGGGGCCGTGCGGGAGGCCCCGGCCCGGCCCCGCCGCCCCCGCCCCGCTCCCAGGCAGCCGCGGGCCCGCGGACACCGATCGGCCCCGCGGCCCGGCCCCGCCGCCCGCCTCCCCGGGCCCCGGCCCGCGGCTCCCCGGCCCCCCAGCGCCCCGGTTCCCGCCCCGCCGCCCCCGGCCTCGCCTCTCCTCGCCCGCCACCGCCGGGACCCCGCGGCCGCCGCCGCTCCCCTGGCGACGCCGACCCGGAAGCGCCGCGCGGGCCGGAAGCGCCGAGGGACGCTGCGCATGCGCCGTGGGCGGGCCCCGGCCCCGGCCCCCAGCACGGCCCGGCCCGGCCGCGGCCTCCCCTCAGCCCCGGTCCCCGCCCGGCCCCGGCCCCGCCGCCCGGTCCCCGCCGCTTCCTGACCGCCCGGCCCTGCCCGCAGCCCCGCAGCCCCGCCCGGCTCCTCCCTTGGCAGCAGGCTGCCCTCACACAGCGCTTCGGCGAGTTACAGAGCCCTGGCACAGAACGGCTGGTTGCTCCAAAACAAGTTTATTTATAGATCTTTGTGTTCTTAAAGTAAAATAATCTGCTTTGTTACCAAAATATGATACACGGGCACACGGCTGTAAAACACCTTTAAACCAATCACTACACAACCACACAGCGCAGCACCTGGCCCTCGGGGCACAGCCCCCCCCCATGCTTCCTCCTCCTCCTCCTCCTCCTCCTCCTCCCCCTCGTTCCTCCTGCCCCGGCCGAGCCCCGCGCCCCCTCCCCGCCCGCCCCCCCCGCGTCCCGGCTCAGCCCGGGGCTGCAGGATCCTGCCCCTCACCCCTGGGAACTGAGAACAAAACACACGCCAAAAGAAATCCGCGAAGGCAAGGGGGCAGATAGTCAAACCAGGCTTTTATTCTTGAACAAAGAGCTGCTGTTAGATCCAGAAAGATCTAAATAGCTAACGAACGCCTTGGGACCAGCACGTAGCAGTTGAAATCTGCTCTAAACATGAAACCAGGATCTTTAAGAGAAACACCTATGCATGCTCAGGGCAGCTGGCTCGTTAATGCAGCAATCGGAACGCAGAGACAGTCCTTCATTTTCCAAAATATCTGTCAAATTCAGAAATCTCAAACTCAGTCTTCTCTGTCTCAGTAGAGGAATGGTTTGGTGGTAAAAATAATAACAATAACAATAATTAATAATAAAAAAAATTAAAAAAAGTAAAAAAAAAAAAGTAGCTTTACTTTCATTCTTGAATATAAAGCAGACATTTGTTTGATGTATTCCTTCCTGGTTCTATTTGTAGACATCCAAATCTTGGAACCACTTACAATAGATTTGGTCACAGTACCAAAGTTGCTCTAGAAGTCAACGATACAAGAAAACGCAGGAGCCATCTCAGGAGTATGTTTTCTCTACTCCGCGGATTTTTGCCCCATCCTCTGCACCAGTTTCCCTCACACTGAGGCTGACACCAGGCTAACGTCAGCAGGGAGAGCTTCCAGCTGCGGACGTTAGCTTTTTCCCTTGCTGGTTAGATTCCCTTACTGGCACCATCTGCGGAGCTCCCTCAGTCACAGAACTGCAGCAGCCATCACAGGTCGGCTGCTCGCACCCAAGCCTCTGGGCCTGGAACGGGCAGGACTAAGCGAGGGCTGTGCCACTGCCTCATCAGTGATCTGTAGTAAGAACATCTACCGAAGAATCTAATGTAGCTAAAGATCTTACAAAAGAAGCCTCAAGAGAGGGGGGGAAACAAGTTGTTTAGACAGATTCCAAGCTTTTTTTTTTTTTTTTTTTTAGCTTTCAGGAAAAAGCAGATTTCAGGCATAGCGTGGAGTTACAGCGCAAGGAAGAAGGCAAAGCAGGGGGAGGCACTTCACAACAGCATGCCTGTGGATGAATGATGGAGCAATACTTCCATCCTTAGAAGGGAAGCCTGACCAAAGCTACTGAAGTTGTAGCTTTTGAAGATGATTACCTTAAGTCTAATTCCCTTTCCTCATCTATTTCATACAGTCTTTAAAAGACATCTCTGCACATCTCCCTGTCTTGAGAGTTTTAATAAGTCACAACCTTACAGCTACTGTTTTGACAAATTACCCAAACAAAGTCCTGAAGCTTTTCAAGAAACCACTCAGGGGAGCAACTCCAGTTCACACAGCCCGCAGAAGCTAGCGCTCCATTTAGCTGTGCATGGAGAAAATGATGCATGACATCCCAAAAGTAGTTAAACACAGAGCTGTAAAGATTCATGACCCTCTCTTCCCCTCTCACTGTTATTCTGGGAAGTCAGACAGGGAAGAAACAGAAGGCAACAACACTAACCTAGATGTTCTAAAGCCAGTTTGAACAGAGGAGTAGGAATAGAGGTGCCTCCTGTGGAAGTAGGATTAATTTGAACGTATCACATGCAGTAAGTCGGGAGCTAGGCAGAAGTAGTCTGACAGAGACATTCAGTACAGCTCACATTTTCCTCTCTTAGTATATTACATACAAAATTGACCCTTTTAGTTCAGTATTGCTTGGTGGTGACTAGTCTTATCCACTAACGTATGCAATGTAGTTATATGTGAAGAAAGGGTTAATGAGACAAGAGGGAAGGCATTAGGCCTGAGAAGAAAAGGATCTGTTCTCACTTAAAAATGGTTCAGTCTTTCCTTCGCTTCCAATGAGGACTGCTAGATACACAAACCAATTTTTTCTTCAGTACATACAAGCATACATAGAGAAGGTACCTACAACCACGGCACACAGCACACAGTAGCACAAGTTTAGAATGACTTAGTAAGTTCAAACAAGACAAGGAGGGAAAATAGCAATATTTTCATCTTGAAAGCAGTTGTTTTGGGCCAGAAGGGAGGGGGCTGGCTCAAAATCCAAGATTAGATACTCATCCTATCTACAACTAGAGCAGACAGAAGGTATCAGCCTTTTTCTTACAAAGAAAAAGTACTCCTACTAACACAACAGGAGTGAAATCGGTATCTCTGAATACTCTTGTCAGCAGCAAACCTTCTGAAGCAAAGGTCAGGAGGTAAGAAGAGAAAGAGGGACTTCCAGAATGAATTTTTGACTTGGACAGTCAATGCTGTTAAGAAGTTCAACTTCTGAACTCATTTCAAAAGCCTTAAATTCTCCTCATGTATTCTAGCTTCTTCTTAATCTTTGCTTTGTTGTTTTGTTTGTTGTTGATTTTTTTTAAAGCGCATTCTCCTCTGATTAGATCTACGTTGGTAACAAGCAAACAAAACCTCTTCTCAGGGCTGAACAGTGGATTAGAAGCCTCCCAGATCACAAGCAAGGACTCCTTGCTTCAGCCCAGCTGAAGTGAAGACTCGCAGTCTGCCAAGGCTTCCCCAGTCAGGTAACAACATCCCACAGAGGGTCACCAGCCCACGCTGATGGAATCATCACGCCCATGCTTAGAATTAGCATACTATTGTCCAGATACACAGAGCCAAAATGAGAACAGCTTCATAAAAGCAAGAGCTAAAGCAAAACAAAAGCATTTGACTGGAAGGGAGTGAGCTGGGGAAACCTGAATTCCCCTCTCCCGTGCAAGCTGAACACTGCTGGAGGAGGAACAGCAGACGGGGTAACAGATAATGCGTATCTATCCCTTGCTGCTGCATTAAAGGCTTTCGCTATTTTCAGCTTCCCCATACAATCCCACATTTTAATATCTGGGGACCTCCTACCAGGAGAAAAGGCAGATCATCAGCTTCACAGTTAAGAATCTATGAATCTAATCACTACGTACAGGAGTACTCATTCCCCCTGGCTAACTGAGGCCTCCTGTACCTGAAATCAGATCTGAATTACTTCAAGGACCAAGTGCAAGTCCGTGAAAACAGAGAATTACAATGGCAGAAGAGCAATTACCTTTACTACAACCACAAATGATCCGGTACACTTTGTGGAATGCACCCAGAATGGCGTATGTGTGTATATATAAATTTTGTATATAGACATTGTACTGTTTCATACTTTTTAATACATATACAAGTACCTATACATATATACATATTTACAATTTACACCAGCCAGTAGATGTATGCGTATTGTACATATACACACAAACGCCTAGAACACACATGCACACACACAGACACACACTCTTTAAAATAAACTCCACATTCCATGTAACAAAGTCCTGCCATAGTCCAAGAAGAGCAGCACCAAGTGATGGTGGGGGCAACATAATAGCTTCAAGACTGCTTAGAACAAACACATTTTTTCTTTTTTAACACTTGGGAAAGCAAAGAATGGGTTGCATCAGCTACAGCCCAGATACAGAGAACCCTCATACAAACTTCCCACCTACACTCCAGCAATTCCTGCTATTCCACACTGTGCTCTCTTCAGCTGAATGAGGGCGTATCAGTGCTGATGCGCTGCCCTGCACTATTCCAGCTGAGCAGATCACACTTTGTATGACAGCACTACAAACAGGTCTACTGTAGTAACTATGGTAGTCACCTTGTTTTTTTTTCCCCAACAAAAATGGAGGCCTGGCTGGGGTTCAACATGAAAAGAACTGATCAGACTTGTTCTTTCACTTCCTTTCTAGTATATGGAACAGCAAACATTGGCTTATTTAATTAAAATATTTTCATTTCCTTCCCTCTGATCATGCTTTCACTGTCAGGAGTTGCAGGAGGTGCTCTAGCTTTGCAAAGCAGGCGGTACAGTCCAAATGAGGCAGGCAGTAACCTTTCCCGGCAGTCAGAGCAGCCTTCTCCAGCAAGTGCCGTTGCAAAGCCACTGTACTCCTTCACATCCCACGTCTGAGGGAGCCCATAGTTCTGCCAAACATAACCACAGCCCCCCAGTTTTACTGGTTCAAAGAAAGGACCGAGATGCAATGCTGGGCACTCAAAACACTAACAGGGCTTTATGGCAGCACCCGCTTTCTTTAACATGCAAGAGGAGCACCAGCATCTCTCCTTGGGCACGGGGATCCAGCACAGACTGGTCTGATAAATGAGTGACTGGAAGGGGCTGTTTGTATTCAGTGCTTTATGGGGCATTCTTTCAACTCCAACCAGGGACTAGTGACACTGCGGGAGCCTCGCATTTCATCCACACAAAGAAAATAGGGGACCACACCTGCTGAAAATTTAAAGATCGCTGTCTAGTATCTCAAAATGAAGAATGCCCTCTCCTAGAAAATCATGGCAGCAATACAAATGGCAAGATGATCCTTACACTGAGAGAAAGGGCTAGCTTTCTTAGTTTCTAATTTATTAACCTGCTAACCACCTACCCAGCCAGGCAGAGTGGAAATTGGTCAGCAGTACAAATTTATATATAAATTGCTGTGTCAAATTTAAAGGGAGCATTAATTTCTTTACAACTTAATTTCAAACCTGCTGCATCCAAATACTACCTAATCTTCCGCAGTTTTGTCTACTTACTCGCCTAAGACTGAAAAAATATATTTGTTATGAAGGACTCTGTATTATTGCTATTGTTGGTTTGCACTGTGTTGTTCCACCTTTGCCATTTCAGATCCAGACTCTTTGGGGATAAAATATTGTGTTGTGTTTTTTTTTTTTTCTATTGATTTTTTCCAATTTTTTAAAATTTGTATAAAAATAAAGAATTTCCACAAATGTGGGCTAAAGGTAACCAATAATACGTATATGCTTAGGATTAGCTGTTGGAAATGTGGTTGATATCCACAAGACCACAAATAAACCTCTAGTGATTCTTTAGTTTAACATTTACAAGACATGAAAACTTCTGCTTATAAAATTGACCCCATACAGAATGGAACAGCTAACCTAACAGCTGTTTATTGTTACTTTTTAAAATAATGGTCCTAAGTTTAAAAATAAAATCAAGTACTTCCTTTTATGATTTTCACATTAGAAAACTGCACCATTCAAAATCTGTGGCCAGGGAAACCCCTTTGCAGTAAGACAGTTTTTTTTAATAGTCGTCGAGAGTGTTTTCCATGAAAACATTTCTAACATCCAGTATGGAAGCCAGCTCCAAAATGTGCTTTTGGAGGTGAGGGTTCTCCACCGTCTCATCTCTTGGCAGCTGAGGATAAGATTCTGGATAATTTCGTGTTTCCTGCTAGATGACAGTGAAAACAAAGAATCAGACATTCATTTATTTTCATAGCCTTTCAGAAGAAGATTGCAAAAGGCCAGTTTCACGTAAGAGATACCCTAATCTGTTTAGCATGCCACAGAGAGAAATGATTCTAGCAGAAATAAAGCCACTTTCAGTTTTCTTTTCCTATTTACTCAGGGATGGTTGTAGCGGCAATACAAATGCCCATTCATCTAAGATGGTTATTCATATGTTCAAAGAAACGTTGTGAATAGAATAATAATTGAAAAAGGCTTGACATATACTTACTTAATAGGCTGGAGTTCATTTCTTGAAATTGTAGACATGTAAGCATCTCCACTGGGAGATTCACCTCATCCTAAAACAAATATCTAAGACACGGGGGGCGAATCCATCCCCGCTCACAGATAACCTACTTTTCCCTGATACCAAGGAAGCCAAGGTAGATTAACTTAGGTTTGGAAAGCTACCAGGTGCCTGCAGTTAGATGAGAGGAATACTGCACCTTTCTGTGTTTTGACTTTTGTGTTGTTTTGTTTTGTTTTTTCCTCTAATGTTTAAAACAGAGCAGGCAGTTTATATGCCAACAATTAGAAATAGAAAATGGTGTAGATCCAGAAGTAGGACTTCACTGTTGGCACAGCACTAACCAACAGGGAGGGAAAACACCATCTTCATGTTTAGTTTACTCAAACTTCAAACACCTTTCGAACTATTTGTGCTAAAATACATTCCCAGCAATAAAGTTCCACTACTCCCCACTTCCTCTTACACTCTTGTTTTACAGCTTTTTAGTTGCATTGAAATAATAATCTTGAATTATTAAGAGGAATTGTTCTACCAGACAAGGCTGCTTAGAGTGACATAAGTGAATCTCATAAGTGTCTGCTACTTATGTAGAAAAATAAGACTGAAGCAAGTCAGAGGCTTCACGCCTTTGGAGAGGTAAAGAGGCACAAATTCAATACAAGCTGAAGTCATTAGCACGTGAGAATCAGCTGTCTTTCTGAACTCACAATGATATGCTTAGCAATAAGACCCTTCCAACCTGCAATTCTATATGCACTCAATTGTTGCTCTCACAAAAGGACAGAAGTCCCTGCATACCCGGAAAATTTTGTGCATCCTCATAGTAGCCGAGCAGAAAATAAATCTTGTTAGAAGCAAACGAAGAAATTCATCCCCAAAGAATTGAAGAAAGGACTGATCTGCAAAGGAAGGCAACAAAGAAAACTCAAGTTAGAAAGGCTTTAAGAACAAGAAAAGACGTGGAGGAAAGCACCACAAATACCTGTGCATTCACTTTATTCACTGTTCTGTCCCTTGGTAAGGCTGGGCAAGAACAACCAACATCTCCTGAAGCAGCATACTAAGTCTTAGTTGTACATCTGTAGGCACGTACCTATGGAGCGGGAGTGGGTCAGCAGCTGGGCAATATCTCGATTGATTTTTCTAAGATAGTCTTGACACTTCTCCCACAAACCTCTGCGCATGCTTGATAATCCAGAGACAAATAGGAATGCCATTAAAGGATTGTTCAGAAAGAGTGTGAAGAGGCTACCCCGCTGAGACTGATCTACAAATCAATAGACAAAGAGATACATTTGGCACACGAAACAGAAAAGAGGTCCCTGCCACAGAATGGAGTCACTCACCCACTAAATGCTCTAACAGCAGAACTACTGGGTTGTGTTAGCTACATATATTCTCCTTTTGTGGAAGATCTGTTCTCAAGGTGATGCACATGACTAGCAATAAAGGCTCACTGGAGATGTGCATTAACACCGAGAAAAATGAGATTCTCCCATGTACTGTAGGAAGCCTGTGTCATCATTTTGTGCACACAACTTGAACATACAAGTTGTACCTGAAACAACTGATAGAAGGTACTGATTACAAACCTTACGAGGAATTGTTAGTTAAACATGGACATTCCTATTCCACTCACAGAACCAGACAGTTGAACCTATACAACCTCCCAAAAGTCTACACAGTCACTCTTTTGTCGGGCATCACAATATCTTAAAGTCCATTTATTCCATGCAGTTCAACACGGAGCTTCAGCTCCATAAACTGAGAAGCCAAAAAAAGAAAGGTAATGCACATAAGAAGATCATGTCCAAACACTTCTTCCTCAGCAAGGCTTACTAACTCGCTTTGGTGCAATTCTTCCTTCTTCAGGACACAGGCACACAGTCCTGCATGATAAAATGCCACACTGGCACGGGGGCTCAGTTAGGTTCAGCTAAGAAGTCTCTGCACGGCGCTGTAGTGCAGTGTGCCCCACCTGCAGGGCTGCACCAAGACATTCCTGACTGGTCAGTGAACACCACAAAAGCATCTGGTATTCGATAAAGAATTAAGCTCTGTTTTTCAGAGTTTCTGTTTAAACGGGATTCATTATTACAATATTTACTTTCTACTCAGGTTTCAGCTAAGTAACAGGACTAGTTCTAAAACAAATGAGAAGCTTCTGTTTCTTGTACATCTGATCACGATACCTGCTTAACATCTCTCTATGTGGCTCTGAGAAGATTTTGCTCTACATCTGGTATTTAAAAGCTGATACCTTAACTGACTCTGCTGACTTTCTGGTACTAATAAAACTACCCCAAGTACTAATAATAACAATGATAAATAAGCAGTAATACAATAATTAGAATCCCAACAATGAGCAGGCAGTATTCCGAGTCTTCGTGTAGGAGCAACTTTGCCTTTTAGCACTTGTTGAAGCTGTCTGTTGTTACAGTACGCTACTTGCCATAAACTTAAAGTAGTATGATAGAATTGACATAAAGAAAGTTAATCTGATTTAGGGGATAAATAATGGTAAAAGGATATCTTTTCCTGAAGAACCTACACTACATATGTTTGAGATGGACAAATGACACAACTGTAGCTTGTTAGGAAATGCAATGTACTACACATACCTTGTAATGCTTTTGGATATGCTGTTGGAGAAAGCAAGCACACCAATGGTTGTCCAAATAAGTTTGTGAAATTCTGTAACAGATAAGAATTTTGAAGTATTGATTGTCACTCTGCTTGCTTTTGAATATTTAACAGGTTAAGGGTACAAATGCTATTCATGACAGAGGATGCGCTAACGCCTGTCACACAGTTAAGCATTGACAGTAGGGCTGACAAATGGACTTACTCCTAGAACACAGACAGAAGGAATGTAACCCATTACACATTTAAGGATATTTAATTCTCTCATTTCACTGCTATCGATAGCAGACACCGATTTCATAGAAATACACCTTTCAGTAGTAACACATTACTTGAGAAACTAAACAAAAACCCAACCATGTTCTGCAATAAAAATGAAAGCCATTGTTTTTCAGGTCAAAACAGATCTACTGTCTTTCCTCAATACCAACTGAACTATCCAACCAAAGTGAATTCTTTACACTTTTCTTTCTGATGAAACAGAAGAGATCAATGGAGAAAAGTTTTAAAATACATTTGCTTTAAAAGAAGTAGGTCGTGACCTCAACATCTGCTATACTGAAGTCGTATTGTAAAATAATCATTTCTGGGACCAGCATCTTAAATATTGCACCAGTGTCCTGTGGCACAGAAATTTCTCCAGAAACCTCAAAAGAAGCATGTCTAGTTTCACCAACAGTTACCTGGTAATAGTCCTACTATGTATCTAAGAGGTATGTTCATTGGTAATAATGATTACTAAGGAAAACAAAAAAACAAAACAAAACAAAAAAACATTTTTCATTTAAACAACCTGCCTGCATTACCTCTCATACCTCTTGTCAACAATAGCTTTCTTAAAACTGAAGGAGTTTAAAACTCCAGGAGTCACCACTCCACATTGCCAGTTTGAACTGAACAGGCACTGGCAGGTCACACACTCTCAAGCAACACACATGCTTAGGATTCATGAACAGATCCACATGTTGAATTCAATCTTGTATCACCAAGTAGAGACCAAAGTAGATTTCCCGTACACTCCCTCAGTAAACATAACAATGCTATTAAATGCTCCCTACAGCAAAACCAAGGGTCATTCATATCTCAGAAAGGGTATTATTCATTGACAACATCGGAGAACATCTTGGACTCTAAATGTCCCATAAGAGGTTAAGTCAACAAAACAACTACATCCTACAAAGAGGAGAAACGACCTGGTTTACCCTAACTCACAGCTCTCTGGAAGATGATTGCTTACATGCAGTCGCTATGTCTAAACTGTAGATCCAGGAGAATAAGACTCTCAAGCTTCCAGGTACCTGTTTCAGGCCTTGCCCGGACACAGCCCAAGCAAACACCAGGATTCACTCTCCACCACCTTAGCCCCTGACTTCAACAGAAAAGAGTTGTGTGCACACATACAACAAAGGAAAAGGAGCCATGATTTAGAGAGTATGACCATAACGTAAACAGGAAAAAAACAGCCCTGCAGGGTAGAGGTTAACAGCAGTTCTGGGTAAGGAATAACCTACCCCTCAGTGCATGGACAACTCAAAAAAGGTGTTTTTGGGGTTCAAAATTGACTCTTTTTTTACTTCAGTATTCAACTCTTCCAAAAGAAGCACTGCTGCTTTTAAAAATACATTTCACATCTCATAAACATCTCTTTCCAAAAAAGAGCTACCTGTCATCACCAAAAAGATCATTTCACAAGCAAGTTTTACTGAGTATTATATCACATCACCAACAAAGACTTCGCATTCTTAGTGGCTGGAGCAGTACTCTTTAAGCCTTTGGATTAGATCATAATCTTAGACAACCACAGCTACAAGAACATCCTGAATTTAAAATATTATTTCATCCACATACACAGTGGTAACCTTCGAAAGCACAGCCATCTATATTTAAATGGAGATGTAAAAAATATTCAAAGCTTTACATAGATATGCTTGATGTGCAGTTCACTTCCACTTTCAGCTAAATATATAGGGAAGGAAGCTATTCAAGTAAGTGCCGCTGATTTGGCAAACTGGCAAATCACTTCCTGGCAAGACTGACTTCCAGTCATCACCATTTAAACCTTCGAGAAAGACAGTGAGAATGTGAATGCACGCAGAAGATCAGAAATGGGTGTAGAAAAAGATGTGTGAGCAGTTGCTGTTACTGCCGGTGTTGCTAGCAGTGACATTTAAATGTCAGGATAGCTGCTGTCCTATCAGGAGAGATCAGAGCAGCCATGTGGAAAGAAAGTCAGTACACTGCCTTCAACTTCTCACACAATTGCACAGAACCTCTTTGTTTGTGCCAGTGCTTGAGTCTACAAAGCATCTTGTAACACACCCGGAGGGTATTTGCAGGATAACACTATCAGTATATTCTGGCTACCTGAAACCAAGCATGTAAACATTTGCAGAACAACAACAGATAAGGGCTAGGAAGTACTGATATCGAGAACTCTGTCACTGACCTTCAGTTGGAAACAAACCAAAAACCCTACACCCATTCCCACATACTCATCTGCCTAGGTGCAATGGCAGTCAACTGTGAAGGTGAGTGCAGGTTCTTAAATGCTAAATATATATATATATATTAATAGAGGACCATGTTTTTTTTTTTTTCATTCTGTTCTTAGATTCCTCACAATTATACCCACACCATTCACATTTCTGTGCTCCTTAATAAAGGCAGGAACTACAGGACCTCTTTTACACCAGCTGTTCTGTGTGCTTAACAGGCAGCGCACTGGGAGTATTATATACCACTGATGGTCAGTTCACTGCAGAACAAGGTAAAAAAATTGGAGACTCAAGTTTTTACATACTGTGTGCCCAAAAGAAAAAAAAAAAAAAGCAATCTAAAGATAATTCAGTTATCAACTTAACATTTAGTACAAAAAGTGAATTCTAAAGTGAAAAAACTTGGCAGTTATACTCAAAACAGGTACAAATCTGTAGGTGAGAATCCATGACCTCAAAAAGATCCTTTGCTCTAAGCTATCCACAGAAGCCTGCTATGTCTAGAGCTGTACTGGAACAAAGGATCTCCAGAAATCCCTTACTGTCTCTTCCAGAGCTGATCCACTTGACCACTTTCAGCAAATCTACTAGAGAGAAAGGGGGGAACCAAACTGCTCTCTTCCCCCTGAAACAAACCCAAATTCCCCTGTTGTTATACCAGAATCAATGTCAAGAAAGAGCAAAGGAAAATAAACCCCTACCAAATCCTCATCTTCTCAGAAAGACAAGGAAACCATCCTAAAACAGAGAAGGGAATTTAACAAAAAGCAGATTTGTGTTGATATCTAGTGCAGCAAAGTTAAATGTGGTTAAAAAGCCCTTTGAAATGCATTACAATACAACAAGCAGAAAAACCTACAGAGAGGGCCATATCACTTTTAAAACCGTTGGGTAAAAATTCTGTGATTCAATACTGGACGATTCTGAATTATACTGATCACAAATTTAGTAACTTGTTAGCCAACACATGCCTTTAAAACAAATGACACAGACTATGGATACTGAAAAAAGAACAAGTTCATCTGGCCACTAGACGTCCCTATTCCTCTTCAGAAATGCAGCTGTGAACATTCACTTTTCTCACTGCAAATAATGGAGCTACGAAAAAGGAAGACATAAGGAAGTGGCACTATCCCCAGACACAGCATATTCTTAATATCCCATTCAGGAATTAAATAATTGTCATAATGCTATCCAGATGCAACTGGCAACTGAGATTGAAAATGCCTGCTTCTTTATTACCCGAATTGCAGATTCCCAAAGGTGATTTGGCATGGAGTAATTCTACTTTAAGTCGACAGCCTCCTAGAAGGAGACTGATTGTCCAAGCATATACCACTCTACAGTAACACTGGATGCTAATTTGAGTCTTGTTATTTCCTTGGTTGAGACACTTTTCAGACACAGACACCCCGTGTTTTAAAAGATCAGGCTCAATGCTTTGACTCGTTTCTGTTGGTTAAAAGCAACTGAGTGCTGGACGACTGGAAAAAGAAAAAGCAGATTAGTTAGCTCCCTCCCCCATGCACACGCACCAAGATTTGTCTTTGGTATATAACAAAAATAAACCTCCCACCAGAGATCTTGGAAATCTTGAACCTTTTTTCCCTCCAGGAGGATTTATTACTTTCCAATGAGCGGCTGTTCATGTGGTTCTCCTTCTTGTTCCTATTCATAGGATCAGATCCTGACTAGCATGCACAACCTCAAAAGAAAAGAAAGACTGAATACAAAGTGTTTAAAAAAATAGCCCATTAAAAGTGTAATCTAACTAGGGGTTGACACTGTATCCTATCATGTAAGTAGCTGCCTTCAAGAGCCTTACCTTATAGGCGACGCTATTTGACGAATCCACAATGATAAAGAGAGGCTTCCTTGTGAAAGGGTAGAGATCTCCAGGGTGAAGACTGAAAAGAGAAAGAGATGCTTCACAGAGCACTAGAATCGCTACAAAGCTGTGACAGTGCAGAAGTTTCTCAGGTACACAGCTGCCCACGTCCAGACAAAAACAAAGCAGATTCCTCTTGCCCTGATCTTCAGGTGCATCCTGAGAAAGTAACTGCAGAATTAATTTGGTATTCTCTGTAATGTGGGCTACCAGACTTGTTATTAGCTCCTTTCCAAGAAGAGATGTTTATCTTCTTCCGAACTTATCATCCATTTTCCAATAATAAAGAACTTACCTTAAGTCACAGTAATACTTTTCAGTGCTTAAATCATCATTCAGAATTCCATATTCATTTCTAATTCTTGAAATTCAAGCCAATCTATATTTATGATGTTCTACAATGACAAGTTTGAATTCAAGAGGCTTTGACGTATTTTTCTCTACTAAAGACAAATTCTTCTCAGTTGTCACATTCATGAGACTTACCAGTGCATCTCCTTGTAAGATTGGTTTCGCTTGTGGATAGCATCTCCATTTATAACGTCCCGGTTACTATTTGTCAGAACACCACCAAAATCATATGGACCTACACACGGCAAAAAAAAAAAAAAAGAAGTTAAAATTAGCAGAGGTTAAGTCAGCTCTGTTATGGATTTAATGAATACATGAAAGGAAAGAAGCAACCAAAAATCCCAGAGAACTATGTGAATCTGAACTACTATAGCTCTAGGGACAGAGTGGAGGAACCTGGAGACTTTACTAGCTCAGTTGTAAGCATTTTTAGTAGTTTCAGCATCTATCAAATAGAAGAAAACAACGGAACTTCATAATTTCTAATTTACTATTTATCCACAAATATAGCACAACAGGTCCAAATACTGTCTCTCATTATACTACATAGCAAAAAGTTTAAAACCCATTACATGTTTCATACAGGAAAATCAATACCTCTGTTAAATTACTATGTAAACTAGTATATTCTAGGATCAGAATCTGACCAAAAACTAATGCTAAATCAATCAAAAACCCTTTTGCCTCTCAGAATGGATATAATATCTGCAGTAAGAAGTCTGCAAAGGGGAAAAGAAAAAGCTCAAAGAATTAATATGCTTTTAATACTTCTAGAAAGGAAAAAAAAAATTAACTGGGTTTCAAATCTGCAGCAAAGATTTATTTTTAAGATTTCAAATACAGAATTCACAGTTTTTAAATGCACACACCCTGGACACGTGCTCCTAAGGCAACCTAAAGAAAGATTCTGCTAATCTTATACAACTGAGCACCTGCCTATCTGTTTGATTTAGTGCAAAGATGAAAGTAATAAAAATACCAAACCCTACAAAAAAAAAAAAGCACTAGAAATACCAAGAAGTATTTCTGCAATTGATACAGTTATGAAGCATCATTAACATTAGTAAAAGACAGTATTAGGTTTTCCTAATTCTGTTATATATTTACAGAGTTGAAAGACTAGTATTTGGCCACCAAATGCATCGTTTTTCAGGCTTGGATATGTAAGACACCCTTCCATTTTAAGGGAAGCTTTGGGAATAGAAAATTAGGAGCAGAACATACATGAATTTAGTATTGTTACAAATGTTTAATGTGATCTGACAAACTACTTACAGGCAATCAACAGTGCAGCTTGCAGCTGCTCTCCCTTTTAATAAGGTAGAACTTTTTGGTCTTTGCAGATTACACTACCTTATTAAAAGAATGCAGTTGTAATGAGATTCATTTAATAAAAACTAAAGTCTAACTATTCAGATTTACAGAAAACGGAGCCTTGATGGCTCTATGGTAAAGTACTAAGCTGAAATAATACATGCAGTGAAGTGAACGTAATACTGTAAAGAACACAGTTCAGTTAGAAGCCACCACCAAGTCATAGCAAAAAATAAAATGTTAAAAGCATGTAAAAAAAAATCACTGCCACAATCAGAAGTTGACAGAGATTTTTTTTTTCCTTTAACATTTTGAGAGCTCAAAAATCATGCATGAGAATGGACAAGGCATGCATCTTATAAAGGAATGCAAGTCTCAAACAGATGAGGCGTGTACAATATTTAGGATGTTAAAAACATTTTTTTCCCTTAAATTATATAAACAGATCTTTTGACTGTGTTTGCTTCAGCCAACCAGTTTTCAACTTTTAGACTGCAGCTGCATCCAAATATTCTGCTAGATTGCAAAGAATAGGAGGATGAGGTGAGGGGAATTGTCAAAAAATCATGAGAAGGGCTTGAATTGTCACATTAACAAACACACAAATAGAACAATCCCTGCAGATGCTTCAGCCCTTTTACCAGCCATTTCCTGACCAGATGTTCTCATGGTACTGGAGATTTGAAAGAATCACAAAGTGCCATTTAGCTATTTTATTAGCTTTGCACGGATGCATCAACAGAGACATATAGTCTTTAAAATTGGTGAAGCTTTTAATACTTCAGATGCATCAAAAACTATCTATGTCCCCTGAAAAGGTCTCAGGTTAATGAACACTAACTAAGATACATGGAATTAACTACTGTTTGTGCAAAGAAAAGACTATCTGACTAAATAGACAGGAGAATAAAATTGACTTGTCTTTTAAAAGGAGCTTTGTGACATCTTTCTTGGCCACTTGTCCTGGAACACATAGAGAATTCAAGCCCTGTTCATGACAGGGAGCATTCCTTTATTGTACCTTCACTATCCGAACGACCTGATGGGAACACGCCCGTGGCAGACAAGTAAATCAGCAGTACACTGTTTGCAGGCAGCTCCTGAAATTCAAATAGAGAGAAGAGTAGCAAGGGAGAAAATGTATAAATTTATTATAATATACCACCAACATCTTAGTAAAAATGTCATAATTTAAGATTGTGCTACTTCTGCTTCTAGCTTCCCTTCATTCTATTATTCTTAGGTGTATATAACTCGCCCCACTACATAACCCCTTCAAACAGGTGAGTACATAGACAAAAATGTAAACTGGAGATAGATTAACACTTTTTTTCCATATTGACATTTAAGCTGACAGTAGTGGTTCAAACAGCAATTTTATTAAAAAAAAAAAAAAAAAAAAAAAAAAGATTTTCAAATACAGAACGGAAATCAAAAGTTCCATGGGGTCTGCAATATCTGACTCTTCCCCCTGACCCTTTCAGCTTCTCATCTGGATAAAAGCACAACACATCCAGGTTCCCATATAGACCTGTAAAAAAAAAATCTATATTCCACCTGTCTATGGACTGGCCACATGAGGAAGGAGATACTTTTGTTTTCTGCAAAAGGCTGAGCATGCAGGCAGCCAGAAATGACCACTTTCACAAACCTTAAATGATGCTGCTAAAAACGTATACAGCTGGCTGAAAGTTGGTTTATAAAGCAGATATTTATGGGGGTTTTCCCGCCTGGCTGGTTTCTCTGTTGACTCCTGTTGAAAAACAAAACAAAACAAAACAAAAACTTTATATTTACAACGCAGCTTCGTAAGCCTCTAAATTTATATTAGAATGCTCACCTTCAATGTATTTTTCATACAAATGGTCCGTCTGTGCAGCATTTCCTACTACACTGTAAAGTATGATGCACAGTACTTGCACCAGAACTTTATATTATCCTTCATTTTATCTAGATCTTTTTTATTCTCTAAAGCAGAACCCATGAAAAGAATGAAAAACAAAAAAACACACTCCCCATGTCACCTGAATAAATTAAAATATAGCTATTTAATTCTGCCTACAGATAAAGGTTTTTTTGTGCTTTCTCTGGAGGGAACATTTAAACTTCCTAGGAATTAGCAAGCTGATGAACTTGTGTGGCTGCATGTCTGCTAGAGAGAAAACAAAATAATGGGTGAGTGTACACGGACAAGGACAGCCATTACACCCCTTCAGCAGTACTCAAACTATACCAGGGTAAACCTTTTGTGAAATGATACCCAAATATTCACTTCTGATACTTTACACACTATTAGAGGTTTCTCCAAGAAAACAACAACAAGAATTGATTACTTGGGTTAAATTCCAAGGCTTTGAGCAACCCTTCATAACCTGCTGTGCACAGGGACAGTACAGAAACATTACAGCTTTTTTTTTTTTTTAATCTATTAAGATCTGTTGTCAGATTTGTCACTGAAATGGAACTCACTTGCATTCCAGGTTTGTTCATTTGTGAAGCTAAATTCATTGGTTCCCTTTCAAGTGCTTGTAGCATTCGAAACATATCAATTGTTAATTCACTGAACTTGACCTGCAAAAAAAGTTAAATGGTTTACTCTGCCAGACACAAATTAAACAGTCTCTTTCTTTGCAATTATCCAGATAACAGATTCAACAGCATCCCAGACAGACTGCTTTCTGTCAGTATCATCTCTGAATCTCTAAAGACCCATTAACGTCTTAGAAGAGCTCAGAGAGGACGAAGCCTGTTTATTAAAGGTCCTCTAGGCCAGTTCACTGTCATGCAGGCTCTACTTCACAAGTTAGACTTTCCTGAGGTGTTCACAAATCAAGTGCTGGAACCCACTATGTACTGTGAATCTAGACAAAATCTGGAAGATACACAGACTGTAATTTGGATAAAACTTGCTTACCTGAAAAAAGAGCTCAGAGAAAAGTCATGATGTTTGCACAACTTCATTATCATCATCATGTAAAACACAAGACCTTGAATATCTTTTGAAAATCCCTTCCTGTCGCAACTGAAGTTGCAACAAGCTGGGGTATATCATATGAAAGCCCGAGTCAAGGTTTTTCTAGACAGCTTACAAGCCAGTCGTGCTTGAACATTACTAAAATTGATCTGTTATATGAAAAATCATCTGTATCTACTTATTGACGTGATGAATAATAAGCAATATGAGGTGAGTACCACAGGTGTAATATCTGAAAAAAACAACAAACAAACTTAAGAGGTTCTCAGAAATAAGAGACACCTTAAGTTTGCTCCCACTGCAAGCATCACTTCCAAAATACATCAGTGATCACTTTATTGCAATCTCTAGTTTCTACTGTATGATCCAAAGAGATGTCACAGGAGGAGGGACTTTGAACTCCAAAGACACAAGCCCAAGGCCTCACAATCTCTGTTACCTGGTTATTGCAGTTCCCAATAATCAGTGCGTCTGCAAGAGCAAGCTGTCCCACTATCATTCCCTGTTCTAGCAATGGAGCTCCAGTTTCAGAAAGCCTGTTGGAGGTGATTACAATGGTGTTGTCATCATTTAAAACCATAACAGGGTCTGCCTAAAAAAACAACCAGAATAAATAAGGAATTCAATGGAATGTACAGATTTACAGTTAGAGAGAAGATTGAAGGTCTTGCCACTTACAACAAACCTTTCATAACTGAGGCAGATTTTTAAAATTAATTTGCCATGCAGATGTTTGCATGCAAGCCACACAGCAATGCCTTAGCATTTGGAAAAGAAACCGCTTTTAGAGACTTAAAGCAAATACATGGTACAAGTACTTGAGGGTACAGCAGATAGAAAAAATGTATTCCCTCAAACAACACGAACTCTGCTTCCTATCCTATAGCTTTTCTATACCTGAGGAACCAAATACCATCAACAACCCTACAAATTGATGCAGAACAAACTACACATTCCTAGAACACAGAAAAATTGTGCACTATTTCACCACTTCTTCCCTTCCTAGAAGGAACTAGGAAGGGAGCTGAGTCAACCAATGATAATGCTGCCATCTATTCTGGCAATACTTAAATACATAATCATGCTACACAATGATGTCTTGTACAAAAAGAGGGAAGTAGAACACTGTCTTGTTTGATAGAATAAATACATTTATTTTAACAAACTTCAGAAGTTGGTCACATTACAACTTTGCTAAGAGACACTATCAGTTAACTGCCATGATTACATTATATTTCCCAACGGCTTATGTGTTGCCTGTGTAAAAGGTCAGTACTCCAACAAAGCACACTTTAAAACACAGTCAAAATGCCTGCAAAAAAAAAAAACTCAACAACTGACAACTGAGAGAGACCGCTATTCTCACCTCAATAAAAGCTGCCACTTCCTGCAGAACCAGGTTCCACTCCACCTGATCTTCAGTATTAAACCGATGAGTGTAGTCTTCAATTTCATCTGACAGCTCCTGATGTAAAAAGTTCAAAGACACAGTTACTTCTTAAACTGAGAACTTCAGTAACTTCACAATTTGGTTAGCTGTGCTGGCCTTTAAGGAAAAAAAATCATTTTACTTAAGAACATATGTAGCACACTTGTGACTAACATGCTAGCCAAAGCGTGCTCTTTCAAGAGACAGAATGCCAATGTTGCATTGAGCTTTGGCAACGAAAAGTGTCTTTTCATCAGGTCCCAATGCAAAGCATATCTGGAGTTAAGTTTAGTAACTATTACACTCGCATACAGCTACAGCACTGGTTATTACCTCAATCTACGGACACACAGGACTCAAATTTAAGCTTACAAGCAACTTTAAATGCGTTGAGAAAGTGAATGGTATGGCTTTTTTAGCTGCTACTGCTAGTTCAAGTAAGCTTAGACAAAAAGACAGTAATGCAACCTACACAAAACTGTCAATGCCAGAAGTTGCTTGCATAAGGTTGTCAGAGAGGTTTGGGAAACATATGCTGTCAGGAGAAGCATACTGTTCCTTTGGTGTAGCTAAAGGGTACCTCCCAAACTCAGTTGTAACTGTTAGAATATTTTACTTGGTGTTCAAACAATACTGGCAAGTCATTGGAACATTAAGTGTCATTATTAAATGTCAGACTCACAGAGGATATTCACTGTGTTGGATGCCAGATATGCCAAAAAGGCAATGATCAACCTTGGTCAGTACTTTATTCATTGTACCTAAAGACTTTGGTTTATATGCAGTCAGTACTTTACTCCCACAGCAGAGGCATATGCAGATTCAGCCTCTCCAATTTCATAGTAATATTTATATCCCTTAGCAAGGTTTTATTTTGATGGGTCTCTGGAAGGTGCAAAATATATTCAGGATGCGTCCTAGACATGGGACAGAGTGACAGCAGTTTGGAAAGAAGAAAAAATAAGCCCAATATCAAACTAGGAGACTCTGGCTTTCACATCCATACGGTGTCATACAGGAATGAAGATGTACTCAGAGCTACCGGATGATTCCCACACTTTCAGATTACTAACGTGCATCTTACAGTTTATTCCCAGTAACTACATCAATTTGTAATTTTTTTCTCTAGCCAAATGTTCACATAATACTGACGTCTTTCCATAGATCAATCCACGTTATTCCTTCCTTCTGCGGCATCCAACACACAATCAAAATAAATTAAAAAAAAAAAAAAAAAAAGCTATGTTGTAGCAGCAGCAAACATCATAGATGTAATGAGTGATATTTCAGATGAAATAGACTATATTATAGATTCCTTAATTAGGTAAAAAAGCCTTTAATGAACAGCAGCCTCCCACCCATCACCTTTATCATCATTTTAACATACCTTTACAAGGTCCTTTACTACATCCATTTTGTTGAGCAAGAGACAAACCACTATAAACCTTGCATAGTAACGCAGCTTCTTAACCACTAATTCAGGCCTAAACACAACAAAAACAGCACAGTCAAGTTTGAGATTAAAATACAATATAGATAGGCAACTGGGGAGCCAGGGTAAGGGAGAGGAGGAAGTTAAGATCAGAAAGAGATCAAACACACTGCAAATTGGGAATTCTAACTGAATTCATATAGACATCAACAGGTACCTGGCTCAGTTTATTTACATTGAATACAGATACAAAAATCAAGAAAACCCCTTTCCTCACAGGCTCCTTACACAAGAAGAGGCATGGGAATCAGTTATAATAGCTGTCTTTAAGCCTTTTGACAGTTCATGGGCAGGCTCTGACCCCATGGCATCAGATGAGTACCACAGCTGGCTCAGAGTTCACCCACCCGGGACAACTTAAGAGACCTGCAAGTCAGCATAGCCTGTAATTACTTAACCACTTCCAAAACTGCCTGACAGCATCTAGAAACATGCTTGCTCAGTCCTACCTTGTCTGGAACCACTCAAGCACTCACACTGAAATTGAGAGATTTTTAAGAGAGAAGATAATAGGAACAACAGATACCAGAGCAGAGCAACTTTCATTTTTTGTGGCACGTAGATACGTTTAGAAATCTGCAAGACTACAGAAGTGCAAAGAAGTCCAGAGATCCTTGAATACCTTGCAAGAAAGTCCCTCACTAAACCTTCTGCGTTACCTTGATGATGATTTCAGATAATTTCTTCTTTACCTTTAATTTGATAATGGAACCCAGGTTTACTCTCTAGAACATATTATCAGGATCCAGAATTGAGTTTTCTAGCTATTCTTATTTATATCTATGTTCTTGGCAGTCAGTCAGCTTGGCACTGCCACAACACATCCCTCTTTTGAGCACACCTTTGTTGGTACCGTGTCTTAAAGGAAGATGTTATGCCTTCTTAAGCTCTTGGACCTTGTCCCAGTTAGTTACAGAGGGCTGTTGTACAGCAGTACCAAATGACGCTCCCCCAAAATGCCAGATTAGAAACAAACAGTTCCTCTGCTTCAGCCCAACTGATTTATCTTGCAGGTGCAGCATACTAGGTCCCAGCACTGCCACTGTGCAGGACTCAAAACGACAAAAACCTTCGGGCTAATAGCTTTCTAGCCAGGACCACACAATAGAATATTCTTCCAGTCATCCTGAAAAGCTCTTCTTTATACTGGGGTTTTTAATCATTGCAAAAGGGTTGGAAAGAAACTTCCTCCAAAAACATTGATTTCATCTCAGTTTTGATCCTACAGTTAATTATTTGCTACTTTCATACACCGTTATAGCCTTGGGGAAGAAAAAAAAAAAGGAGTGCATGCATTCAGACATACCTGTCTTCTTTGTTGACTTGGGAGTAGTATGACCTCTGCCTAATTGCCGAATAGAAGGAGAAAGCTTCATTGAGATAGCTGGTTTCTGAAGTGCGCAAGCTGTAGAGGAAGAATCAGATTAGCTCACTGCTTCAGTTGAAAATCCATGCCAAACCCTCCCTTTCTGCCCCCTCAACCATCTTGTGCATCAATGGCAAAAATCCCTCCTCAAATAACATTGTATGAAAGCCAGACTCTTGTTCTTTGTGCATGCTGGGAGTACAGATTTCAGAGCTTGGATTCCATTTCTGAAAACAATCAAATCTGCCTGCCTTGTGCCCACACGTACAGGTGACAGGTTAATTCATGGTTAAAGGAACATTAAGCTCCCAAACTTATAAATCACACTTTTGCACAAGAGTCAAATGTAGCACATGTGGAAGACTTAAAGACACTTCTGAGGGAGCAGATAACTCCTTAGGCAGGATCAGTGTGACTCTAGCAGTATCACATCAGGCTCACAGGTGCCTTTCCGTGCAGCACCCCATGCAGTCCCAAGTGCCTTCTCATTCACAAACAGACATCACAACTCAACTGACATTCATTTCTACCTCAGCAGGCTCCTGACTGAGTATCCAGATAACTGGCATGGAACTGCCACTAACGCTGCATTTCCCTAGCGAATCCTTTTCTGTGCTTACTTACTAATAATGGTAATAGAGCTGCCCAATCTTGGAAGCAATTTCCCCAATTTGCCACCGCTTCAACCCATACCGATTGTCCAATACTTGTCTATTTCGCAAGAGAGAAAAGAAAGATTAAAAGGCATTCCGGAATTTCTCAGAACATCACACCAGACAAGACAAAGAGCTGCTGTAGGGCCAAACTCAGCTTTCATTCCTGGTGTAGCATTCCCAGTAGCAGTCCCTCACAGAGCCAACAGCACTGCATACACACACCAGAACAAGGACCATTTATGTTGCAAAAACTTGCAAGAGCTAGACATAAGTATGTTGCACAAAATACACAAAACAAAAAGGTCACCACTTCCCAGGAGAACACTCAACTACACAGCCAACATAAGGTGTGAAAGATCGGAGCCCACACTGCAGCAAGACGCTTCACACCCCTCCAGATGGGTTCTGCACTGCAGAAGCCACCATCCCAGCTTCTCCTTGGCAATATATTAAAGCAACATGCATTCAAGTAGAGCAAAAGGTTTTGTTCAAAAATAAAATGAAAACTCTGTAACATTTTAATTCATTAGACTGTGAGCACTCCAGGAAGTGACTGTTCCCTCCCTTCATGCTTGAATAACAGTGAAATCGCAGTCTTAACTGGGGCCCCTAGGCATACCGTAATACCAGAGATTAAAGTTGCGTTTAAATCCATAGAAAACAGTTGTCTACAACATTCCCTTACCGATGCTGCTGTTGGAATTTCCAGAGTTTGGTATAAACATCAAATGTTCGCCCAAAATAGGATTGCCACTGCTTTTGCCCATACTGAGGTAAATCCCTGCAACAGACAAGCGACAAACACAGAGTTACTGAGTAGACTCCAGTCAACCCAGCATGACGGCAGTGTATTTGAATCCGTGTCAGAATAGCTTTGTTCAGAATTGACTTGAAATATTTTCAAGCTCTGCCTGCACCCAGAACTCCAAGAAGCACGATTCCTACCGTTTTTCAAAACCTGTTCTAACCGGAATCCCCAAGGAAATGCTGTTTGGCTTGTAGGAAGTACACATACCAAGATCTGACCATATTATCCCCAACACACTTACCCCCAAAACAGCCAGGCTGCATATTCATTTAACATGTGTACAAGAAAAGACTGTATGCATATATACGAGAAAGAAGCATGCATGGGCACGAAGAAATTCTCCAGTCTTTTCTCCTAACTATGGCTTCCTACTTCCAGCTGAATTCCCTAGTCACTTTTCAAATGAAAAAAGAATTGAAGTTATTTAACAGAGGTCCCAGGCATTTTGCAAACGTTCAGAATGATTGCATAAAGGTAATCACTGTCTGGGGGTACAGAGAGACAATGTCATAAATTGCCCTGGTTTTACAGATTCCATCCCAAACAGGACAACGCTGTAATGTTAAACTGAAGGTACACAGCTCAACCATAAGTGGCTGAGGTAAAACTTTTCCTGCTAAGACAATAACCCACCCTTCATATGCATGAACTGTAATTCAGTCACTCATTCGAAGAACAGCAGAATTACTTGAACCATTCCAGTGTCTATCAGCAGCCAACACCCCCCTGTCCTTCACACCCTACCTGAGGTCCCGTGTCCAGCTACAAACCCGACCGGCCAACAGCCCCGACCCAGCCGACCCCTTGGGAAAGGCTGACTGTCCGGGCTGAGTTGTGCCCCACAGCTTCCACCAGTTATACAGGCAGACGTTCACTTTGAAGTTAGTTATGAAACGTATGGTGTATTCATGATGCATTCATGCCGTATTTATTATGGCCATACGATACCCTGAGCACATGGGCCTGTTCTCTCCAGATGTACCTGGAATGCCAGAGTGGCTTCTCCAACACGCAGAATGGCAGCAGATGGAAGCAGTACTCCCATGAGCGAGCCCACATGAGTCAAGAGATTGGATATGTACCAAAAGCATTGGTACAGTCTGAGGAGTAACAAGGAATCCATGCTCACCCCATAAACATGCCTTTATCAAGGCTCCTCAGTGCCAACAGGTTCTCAACAACATTAGCAGAATAGGCCTACAGTCAATCCAAAGAACAGATGACCATGTTCCTACATGCATTTTTCCACACGTGGTTGAAAACATCTTACTGTCTTGCTAAGAGAAGTATTTTCATTGGTTACATGCACAGAAAGCTAAACTGGACTCTTGCCCATAATAAAAAGAAAAAGAAATTAAAAAACACTACCCAAGAGCAAGCAGAATAATCTAATGGTAATTAGTTCACTTAGACTCATTTAGATCGATAATATTTCTTGCTACTCGTTAAGAAAACTTCCTTTTTTCGATGGATGAGGCTGCTCGCTGTTTCAGAACCAGACCCCATAACACCATCCATAAATCAGCTGTGCGAGTGTCACCCGGCCCAGCCAGCAATACAGATGCTCACAGCTAACATGCACTGGGTCAGGTTACATCACCCGAGCAACATTTGTCACCCTTTAACTCACACTTAGTGAGAGGTTGGAACCCAGGACTGTCTTTTCCACGTTGGTCTCCAGTGCAGAGACGTTAGTCGAGCCACTGAACTCCCCTTGTGTACATTCATTCAAGTTCCAAGCTGTACTCCCCCCACAACGATGTAGTCCTAAGGATCTTAGCTTTAAATCCACATGCTCTTAATGCTAGTAGAAGGCCTTCATCTGGGAGTTATTTGAGCCTTGGAACAAATGCAACGCAGGAGACCAAAGCCCATCGGTCTCACTGAATGCACGTTGCTTACAGAGTATCCTGAAGCTGAGGTATACAACCCTACACGGAACTGGAATCACTTGTTCAAGATGGCATAATCTGTCATTTGATTCCAGAACTATTCCTTCAGGGAATGCTCTCTCAGATCACCGGGCTGCTTCATGCACCATCCAAAACCTCAGTCTTCAGCAGACTTGCAGGCAAAAGCAGCATATTCCACCTCCAAGCCTGGGATGTCCAGACTGCTGCCAAACCATTCCAAACCACACCACATCCTCTGGAAGAGGGAGACAGGCAAAGCAGCACACCACAATTTCCAGAGAAAAAAATTGTGGTGCATTTTTGCTAACTGGAATTGCTTTAACAGCACCCTGGGTAGAAAAGTAAATTAATATTCTTTTGCTCATCAGCCAACTATACTTCCCACACAGCTTGAGGGGACCTAGCCTAGCTACTATATGCAAAATGAATCTGTTATCTGCTACACTTACCAACCCAGAAAAGCCATTCCAGTACCTGCTGCTGCTATTCTATGCAGATGCCAAGGTAGTATTTTATTTTTTTAAAAAAGGATCATCTCAAACTGCACGACATCTTGGAACATACTTTGGTGTAGCGAGGGGTAAACAGGAGCATAAGCATGTGCTTCAGGACACCAACACAATATACATCTTCATCCAAATTCAGATTGATACAAAACTACATACATTTAAATCAGTTACTGCAGTGAAACATTCACCACTTTCTATTGTAGTAATATATGCAAAATATCGTAGTAATAAATGCAAACATTACAGCTAAACAAAGTTAATAATTTGTCCAAATACATGACTAAGGTATATTGCAAGCTTTGATATAGCAAGAGGTAATGTTAAATTTAATTAGCATGTCCACAAGTTTCAATGTTTGTGGGTTTTGAGAGTTAGAAAAAATAAAAATAAAAAAATAAGATACAAACTGATAATTTAAAATTAAAAAAAAAGGGAAAAAAAGTTCAATGACACTGACTTAATGACTAAATTAGTAAATTGACTCCAAGTATTAATTTGGGCTTTCTAGGCAAAGTTGCTTAGGACATTTGAACAGAGGTCTGACATAAGGAGAGAAGAAGATGCACCCTTCTTCCCTTGAATACTGGGAAGAAGCAGGTATTTGCACAAATTAAGAAACAAACATCTGTTTGCTGATGATGCTTATGAATATATCCCACTTCAGTAAGCTAAAACGTTCTTTGTACCTCACCTGACGTCTTCCCTCATGCAACTGACTCCTCTTATTTTGCACCTTCCTGAGCATTCCCCTGAAGCCCAGTTCAACTCGCTGTGCTGCATTAGTTTGGAATATGTGAAAAGCCATGGTATTTTAAAAAGCTGTTAGTGCAGCGTACATATGTTTGGCCATTGCTGTCCACGGTCACTGCGGGGTGTCCACACGTATATTTCTCAAGCTTTATGCTCGCCTAATTGCAGCTGGCATAGCTGCACAATACCATGCGATTCCTCAGCTCCCCAGGGAACAGGAAAGATCTCCATGGAAACAGACAGTAGCACTTGTTCTTTTGATAGTATTCTGACATGGCTGTAATAACACTTCATTTATGACAATACATTACCATGGTTCCATCACAGATTTTTGCAGACAAGCCCTGCCATTGCTACCATCCATTTTCCTTCCCATTTGCTGTTCTGTGTTCTGATCACGCGTGTTGCTCCCGTGTACCAAGAAATTTTGCTGTGAGAAAGCAGACGGCATAAGCAAGAGAGGACATTTAGTGCGCAGCTTCTTTAATGAGACCAGAGGATCTGCCTTATTTGGTGGAAAGTAATAGCCCAAAAGAATTTTAAAGACTCAGTTGACTGCAAAATGGATCATTAGCACAGCTCCTCCCACCGACTGAGGCAGGGAATATATGATCCAGAAGTAACTACACACCCAAATTGAAAGCAAAAGACCTACAGCATAGCAAGACATGTTGCTGCTCTCAGATCTAGAGAAGGATAAAAGCCATACACAGAGAAAAAGGCAAGGGCTCCCTCTTCCAGGGTGTGCTTGGCTCGGGACGCTGGGCAGGGACCAAGCAGCAGTAGGGGCACTCACTCGTGCCGTTACTGATCATGACCAGCTTCAGAGGAGGGACAACGGGGCAGCAAGAAGCCACCCACGTGCAGAGGGACTGGAGATGCTCTGATTTAGGTCAGTCCTGTTCAGACAAGGACGAGGGTCACCCACACCTCGTCACAACGGCCTCCAGCAACACACGGAGACCTTCTGACGTTTTGATGTTACAATATTCCAAAATGACATGAACACAAGACCTCCCGTGTTCTGAAAGGATGGGTTTCTCACCCCGGGCACAGAAGGCTGGTTCCCTTACCACAGGGGAGTGGCTGGTGGGTAAATCCCACAGAGGGTTTTATCCAGTATTGCTGCATAGTCTTAGCAAAGACCAGCACTGCTCCTGTGCTTGTCATTCGTTTTCTGTCAGAAGTTTGTTCCAGCCGTGCTGTTGGCAGAAGCCAGATAGCACAGGAAAGCAATTAAAGGTGCTGAGACTTGTTTGGCCAGCACCTCGTGGGAGTTGTCACACAGGGACACAGCTCACAGAGACACAAAGACACTGAGGAAGTCCTAGAGGCTCAGCAGCACACTTGTTCAAAAAGAAGGTTACAGCAAGTTTAACATTCAGAGCTTCAAACACGTTCACAGTTTTGACAGGTGATAAAAAGGACAATTTCCTTTTATGTTCATATGCTTGTAGTAATTACAGGCTCCTATGCCCAGAACCCAGACAGCAGTGGGATAACGGGGTTTCAGCACAGCGTTCCCCTGGCCTCTACCAACCCACAAAGGCGAGCACACCAGCACAGCATGCAGTCGCCGGCCTCACCACCACAGGTGGTGTGAGAAGCCAGCGTGAGACAGGGCTACAGCCCACTGCTTTACCTGAAGCTAGCAGGGTCCTGTTGTTTCTACATCAGCAGCATCTCGTAGAACTAAGAGGTTCGATTTGCATCTTACTGCAAGTCTGAGAAATGAACAGCTAAATACTACCAGCTCTTTCTGCGAAAGGACAGCAGTCACGATTCTTGCAGCCAACACAATGAGTAACAAGACTTTGTAGTCTGGGGAAGTACAGTACATGTGGAAAGTCTCGTTTAAGTTTCAAGCTTCTCTATGATACTGAACACACCGAAGCACTTTCTAGCATCAAAAAGAAAATAACAGGTGATAGCACACCGTGAAAAGCTTCTTTGTAACTCACTCCCTCTCCACATTTCCAGGAGAAAAACAAGTGGGAGTGGGGAAAGGAGGAGAAAGAGAAACTGCAACACACTTCATTAACAGTTGTTTATAACTTATAGCTCGTCCAAAACCAAGTATAGATACTAGGAAGACAACCTCCTTCTTAAGTTATTCTAGGAGGTATGGTCACAAAAGGACGGTATCACTGGCAGTGTGAGCATGAAGTATACTTTGGAGCAGCAACCTTGGCAGATCATCATATGTTTTCCTCAAATGCTGTATTTGGCATCTGTATTGGGAAGAGAGGAAGGAAATGCTACTGAAACAAAGACGTGGCAGGCTGAGCCCTTGCATTTTTGGCAGCAGCAATAGCTAAGCAGCTGCCAACACAGCTATAGGCTCGGTTCCCTGCAGCTGAAGTGCCCAGAGGAGATTTTGGGAAGGAAATCATTGCTCTCCTCTCCCTCCCCCACCACATTTTTTTTTTCCCATGAAACATGTTAGGGAAAAGAGAACGGCATCAAATACAGCAGCAAAGGCTACCATCATCTTCAAAACAGAAGAGGGCAGGCAGGTATCAATGTATTTATTATGCTAAAAGGAAAAGCAAGCAACTGGACTAAGAATCAGGATACTTGCCAAGTCCTTTCCAGGTGAACTCTCCAGAACAGAATAAGCATTAACAGAGGAGATACCTGAAGGCTGCTTTACCCAGCTGTAGCCATAGGAATCACAGGCCTTGTAGGTGAAATGGCAGTGAAGTTTGGTGCAAGAAGCACCTACGTTAGCTGTGCCAAGTTACAGCAAGGACAAAGGCAGCTTCCCATTCTAGGACGTTTTTATTTTCACACAGGAGAGCTGGCTGCTGAAGGCCATCTCTCTATTTTTTATTGCCCAAATCCCACCCAAATTTTCTATCTTCTGTCTGGATAAGAAGGTTTCTTTTTGTCAAAATACCATGGATGCACACGGAAACAATATCTATCTGGTAATCCAATAAAAGTACTAATTCTGCCCCAAAGGAACAGACAGAACGGCTGTAAGTACTCTGCCTTCTTTGTGATCTGCTCCTGAACAACATGCAAACAGACCATGCAAACTTCTACAGACGTTCTTACATATATGGTCCAAAACTACCCCTACACAGGTGCACACTGCTCTCTCCTAAACAAACTTGCTAGTTTTGAGATGAAAATGCTAGTTGTACATCTTACTTCACATTCCCTCACATACTCGAGTGCATGTTCCAACGCTTTTCTGAAGGAATACTACCAAATGTGCAATGCACTAACCTTAAGCCATTGAAGAGCTGTTTAGATTTATCCAACAAGTAGCAAAAGTCTGTAACTGTTTTCCTCTCTGCCTGAGGAATATCATCTTCAGCTCCTCCTGATGACATGATTTCTTTTAGGGCAAACTCAGTCCTATGAAGAAGAAAATAGACATATCACTCAGCAATTGAGGGCTACTGTGAACTCACCCAGATTAGATGCATGTTCCACGGGGATGGTGACAACGAGCATGCAATTCTCCCTTGGGTGACTCTTCTTAAGACTCATTAAAAGCAACATCTGAGAATCAAAGCACGGGACTTATTACTTCACAATGTACTAGATAACAGCACAAAATTAAAAATAGAATTGGCACAAGAGTCATAAAATAACTGAGGACTGTATTCACAAACACAAAAATGCCAGCAAAAGGATTTTAACATAAACATTTGAGTTTCATACTTGGACAAAGACATCTCTGAATTTGCCTTACTGCAGAGGTGTTTATCCTGCAGCCATGTTTACAGTTCTGTTTATATTTCATTTTCATTCTGGAACTGTTGAAAACTGTAGTTTGCTAGTTGCTATTGCTGCAACACACCAGTTTTAGACAAACTGGTAAAAAAGAAAACTCTGCTTCCTCTCTACTTCCCCATGACTAGTTAGTTTAGTTCCACGGCTTGCACTGCCCACAATTATACCTGAAAATCTATTTTTACTGTTCGTGTGAGCAAGATGTCATACTGTAAACAAAAAAAACTAAGACATAACACAGATATTCCTAGTACTGAACAAGTAAGGGAATAGGAAAGCCTGTAAAGGCAGAGTGGCTTTTACAATCTGACTTGAAACATACATACACATAAAGTTAACCTTCCACATGCCACACATCAAAACAGCAGCAGCAAAACATCCTCTAAAAACGGCTGTGAGGTCATCTTGGGCTCTTCTGTGCTCTCTAAGAAATTTAGTGCAAGATAATCACACCTCTAACTGGGCAAATGCAGAGCTTTTACTTTCAGTGACTTCTCTACCAGATCTGGTAAGCACTTTTGTTAGGTAACGATTTTCCATTTGTGCAGAAGCTCTGTTTGGATGTTATTTGCATAAATAATTATCCCCAAATCCCAACTCAAGCCAGAAAATGGCAGAGCTAACTTCTCACAGTCATTGGAAAGTACCCACAAGTATCTTTCTCCACTTGCCATGATAAACCTTCCCAATCACCAAACAGGCTTCAGAAACGCTTCCCTGAGCGGGCATTTCGTGCCTACCAAATTCAGGAGATCACAGCAGCTCCTTCCAGTTTGGGGGGCTGGCAGTGAGTGAGCACTGCTGGCCAAGCAATTCGGTCATTCCCAGGGCAGACCAGATGCAGACACATTCGCCTGAATTTGCACACCCACGTGGCAGTGCACAGAGCACCACTGCAGGAGCACAGGGTGCGGCACACCGGCTGCCTGCTGGAGAGCTCCAGAAGAGGAAGTTTCTGCTCACTGTCAGGGGACTGCGATATGGGTGAGGATGGGTGCCAGACAATGTACGAGTTCACACATACCAACCAGATGCCGAAACCTGTTGGTATGGGTCCAGCAAAGCAGGACGTGAATGTCACAAAGCACTGCCCCGCGTCTGAGACCTCTGCGCCTGTGACCACACAGCGCCAAACACAACAGCCAGCACTCAGAGCAAACACACAACACCAAAGGGAGCAATGAGAGCTGAGAAACAGACGTCAGAAGCAGCCAGGAGGTGATGCAAGAATTTCAGGAAGAGGGACAATACCCCAGTTTCACGTGTTCTGCAGCAAGCTTGACCTAAATCCTGCGGCGAGGCCCCTGGGCTCTGCAGCGCTCCGCTGGGGACGGTCGCACGCTCTAGAGAGACTGCAGACAGATCTCTAAAAAGGAGGGGTTGCTTAAATGGCTCAGTATGTTTCAGACAGTCTGTATATCATTCCCCACATTTAATTTAATGGTACAGTCAGTTTTATCGTATGCTACCTTTAAATTACACCACTTTTTACACCATCTTTCCCAGCCATCGCTAACATTGGCCAGCTGGATCTGTGTTCGCCCTGCAGCAGGTGAGTAAAACCAACCGCGGCCCTCACGGCAGAGTCGCCAGGCCCTCTGCAAGCAGGGCTGCTTATGCAATCACTAAAAGATAAGCCAGCAAATTCCCTGCCTGCTGCTCTGAAAGGTATCAGGCGGCAGACAAAATACTTGCAGAGAAACCATGAAAAGCCAGGGGAGAACAAAAAATGGGAAGGAAGGAAAGAAGGAAAAAAAGACTTTTCGGATCATAGACAGTTAAGAAGTACTTCGAAAGCCTATGCTCAGCCCTGCCAGTTCCTAATGATTTAGCATATTCTAATTTGTGCTAAGTCAGAAGAACTGCAGGGGAGTTGGGAGGATGAGGGGGAGAAAGGGAGAGATTCCCCAGCTGGAAACAAAACATTTTGGACAATGTTCTGGATGTTCAGCTCACGATATTGCTACTGGCACAAGGGTTTGGACTTCTTCCTGAAGCAGAGGCCAAAGCACCTTTTCTGCTTATTGAACAAAACGTCTGTAAGCACAGGAGCAAGCTGCACTGTGAAGGGATGAGGAGCGAGGGGCAGGCTCACCACTGCCCCGCCACCACCTAGTGTCAGGAAAACATCCAGCCTTACCCAAGAACCTTTCAGCCAACATAACAAACTAGTTCTGGAGTCTGTGATTTTGTTGTTTCACATGACCCAGACCCCGTGTCCATCGGGCAGCCCCCGGAGCAGCACGGCCATGGCTCCTTCCTGGCCGCGGGCACCCCAGGCTGCGGGCAGCCTTCCTCCAGAGGGCTCTGGGCAGAGGTCTGTGAGGAACCAGGAACAGCCTGATCCATAGCGTGACTTGGAAAAACCCCATCTGCCAGCTGTTCAGACATGCATAACCTAACTTCATGAACATCTGTCAAACATTTTGAGGTATTCCTCTCACCCGACCTTAATCATTACCTAGTGAGACGAGCACAAGAATTTATCTCATTTTCTACTGATGCTTTTAGGAGAGAGGTGACCAGAAGACTTAGAAGTTGATCTAAGACATCAGAATGAATGGGTAGGGCTCAGGTGTTTATAACAAGCTATTTCATTAGTACGTAATCCATTAAACACAGAAGTCTCAACGTGCCCTATTTGGTTCAGGTTATTTTATAATGAAACAGCCAAATCGCAGTTAAAAGGAGAATGAAACCGAACTGAAGTTATCCACACAATCCCAAAACCACCAATGACCTGAAGATGCAAACGTAATTGCCATGGGCCAGAACAGACACAGCAGACACAACACCTCCGTGGGAAGAGGAGCGAGCACATCCCAGGTATCACCACTGGACGGTGCCTGCGGAGGAGCTCAAGTTTCACCCCTGTGCAGGATAATTAAAGGCATGTTTTGGCTCTCCCACATATTGCATCCACAAAACCGGCGTACTTCTAAACCACCCGCTGCATTTACAGATGGACACGGTACAGTGGAAAGTCCTCCTGAATTTCCTTGAGGATAAGCTTAAGGAGTAAGATAAGGCTTGCTCAGGACGGACAGGCTTCTTACTTGCTGTGCATCAAACCTATCTTCATGGTGATTACAAAAACACCACATAGAAGTTACGTTACCAAAACATTCGGACTGAGCCACATAATGGGCAAGCAGAGTCTTCCTTCCAGGAAAAAAAATGATGGAAAAAGAAATACGGATTTCAACCAAGAAAGAAGTAGAAGCAGAGAAAAAATAAGTGCAGTTGTAAGAAACATGACAATTTCCATCTGTGAGGTAGCTTTAAAAAAGCTGCTAGAAGGTAATTTTTTCCACAGATCCCAGGTTCAAAGCAACATTTTGGTTACAGGCACGAGCTGAGTGCTGCTGCAATTGAAACCCCAGCTTCACTCAGCCACAGCATGTGCCTGAATATGAAGAGAAGAAGGGAAGGGAAGATGGACAGAAAAAGGGAAATGAGCAGTTCAGTGGCAGGAGAAGCTGGCTTTTCCTTTGTGATCAGGAAGAAAAATCAGGTTAGTTATCTCACGCACTGGTTTTGGCTTCTCATGCACCAGAGAGGGTGGCATTTGGTGCTGTACAAAGAAAGAACGACGATCACAGCAGCGCAGGAAAGGAGGAGGTCTTCCCTGCCTTAAAGACTGTGTTGTAATGCAGCAGCACCACAGACAGAAAATTATTATTAGAAACAGCAAGTGGCACAGCAAAGGGAGGAAGATAGCTACTGACATCGCTGTTTCCTCAGGGACTGCTGAGCTACAAACGACAAAAATAAATAAAATGCAACCAGCACTATATCCCCAACGTAGACCTCTCCTCCATTCGAGGAGTAACCCCGCAGATCCGTGCTCCTCTTCTGCAGACAGACGGTTGTCCCAGTTTTCTAAGCCCGGCTATATTAGAAATATCACCTACTTATGTTTTTGTTCTTGTGTTTGATGTTTTTTGTTTTCTTTCACACAAAAGAAACCACTGGGCTGTTCTGCACATTGCTTGGTTTTTATTCAAGTAGCACATTTTAGAACGATGCTGCTGGGAAAAAAATGTATATATATAAAAATGTGGATGTAGGCAGGTGGGTAGGTATGCTAGAGTCTGCAGAAGGAGACTCTGAAACATTGATTTAAGACTTAAAATAAGACAGAAAAATGTGATTTTCAGCAGAAGTTGTTATTCTCTCCAAGGTTTTGCCAACTCCTCAGGCTAAAGAAGGCAGAAAATTTGCGCTAGCCAAACACCGCACTTCACATGCCAGGTTCCTTCCACCACGCTCTCAGAATGCACAATTCCAGGTTTGCTCAGCACAACACGTTGTTATATTGTGCAAATTCATCCCACTGCAGCATGGAGAATAGCAGAGAAGAGCTTACAGGCATCCCAGAGAACGCCAAGACCATGCAGAGCATTTGGAGCTGCAAGGCAGCAGGAGGAGGAGGGCTTGGATGGGAAACGGATGAAAGCTTCGCGATGCTTGCAAGCAGTTTTTAAAGTTATGTGTCACTTACATCACACACATTTCCACTTCCCTGTGGTTTGCTGTCTTTTGGCTAAGGTTTTCCAGGCTCGGTTGGAAAGGAAAAAGTCTGCTCAAGTCAACGGCACGCACTCCCAGCCGGCCCTATACTCAGACTCAAGCTTGCAAAGCAAGGCTTGCTTTGTGCATGGTGGGAGAGCACCTGCTTCACAGAAACCAAGCTGACAACAGTCAGGCACAGGTATGTTAAACAAGGGCGCTAGGTGCACATCCCTTTAGCCAGGGTTCTTGCTCAGGCAGGGTAACTAACCTGGGATTCACCTGGTAGGACAGGGCGCTCACAGCCTCACGCCTGGCACTCGCTGCGGAACGAGCGGTGACACTCGGGGACGGTGCCGGGACGGTGCCGGGACCTGGGCAAACTGCTGAGCACGGGCACGCAGAGAGAGGGGAGGGCCCCGGAGCTGCACAGGCAGGGTGGGCTGCACGAGGCACCTCCACCTCCTGGTGTCTCCTTTGCCAGGCCATTGCAAATGCCCAGCTGCCTCCCAGCACAGCTCCCCACAGCAACGCTTACGGGATAAGAGCCAAGAATGTCCAATAGCAGTTTTTCAGCTTTACCTACTTCATTTAAATGGTCAATTGAAAAAAAACTCCTCGCTAGACATCAGCCTTAGACTTAAAACTCTCACCCTGTACTAGAAGCACAACCTCGTGACACAGCCTTTAGCTGCACATCTCCTGGAGTTTAAGAAATTCCTGAGCACAGGCACAGATACTTCATACGTGATGTGCAACCTGCCCTCCTTACTTCAAATCAGAGGAATTTAGCCCTAAAGCTTTAGGCATTTATACTTCAAACCATCACTTTCATCAAAAAATCCTATTATTTCCTAAGTATAGGCACAAATACATCTTTCAGAAACAACCCTTCCTAAAAGCTGAACACATCGCTCGTGTGGCAAGTGACTCCACGCACCTTCCCTGCACTGATCTCCGGGGAGCTTCAGCCTTTCAGATTAAGTCTGGATGTTGAATATTCCTACTATGCAGAGAAACATTTATTACAGCCCAGAAATGTGATCAATATGACCCAGGGAAGCTTTGTGGCGAAAATTAGAACAAGAATCTATTTTATTTCAGGCTCCAGCTGTTTTGATTACCGAGCTTTCGACTCTGTCCCTTAAATACCCCCCCCAGGAGCTTCAGCACAGGGCAGCAGATGCAAGGCCAGCAGGGCAGCCCAGGGCGGTCAGTCTGGGGAACAGGAATAAGAGGGAGAAGAGCAACATCTTATGGCAAAGGTGCTGCTGGAGTTTTGCTCAGCCCCACACCTGATGGCAGCAGGCTGTACACCAAGCAGCCAGCAGGGCTGGGCTGGCCGTCCTGATTAACCCCAAGCCTGAGCATCAGAGCTTGCATTTCTGCAACAGATGCAACATGAAACAGCAAACTGTCATACAAACAGCACGTCCTAAACTCTTGCTGATCTGGAGTTTCACTGCTTGCACCGAATACAAATGGCCCGGGGTTTACAGTTGAGGCTCTGATTAATATTCAGATGCTGGAGTCAAGCAGGAAATATAATCATGTGCTTAGACAAGTGAGCTAATGATAAGAGTAAGTTATGGTTGCATCCTGATTCCCAGCTTCGTGGCCAGTTTTACCATTTTAATCAAGAAAGCACAGCAGAGAAATATAAACTGCTTTTCAAACGCTTCCCACTCCTAGCTCAGAGATGCAAGTAATACCCAAAAAGCAAAAGCAAATAAACTTTCTACATCTGTCTTGTTGAAACAGGAACTTCCCCAGACCAAGGCATTATTAGAACTGCTCTCCGCAGAAACTGCCGGTGGAATTCTGTTTCTAATCATTCTAATCTGTCAGGACTTGAAAGGTTTCTAACCTTGAGTCAGAGAGACCGGCTCTCTCTCCACTTTTCACCCTGAAACATCTCCCACAGCATCACTGCCCAAAGGGACTGCAATATAAAACCAGACACTCTGCAGGAATTAATTTGCTGATAAGAAATAGATAACAGACAAAACTAAGCTCTTGATCACTCATACCCAAAGCCTGGTACCATCACAGCCCGAGTCTCTACCAACAAAGGTCTGATCCGCTGTCCCTGACTCCCAGATCAGATCCCAGCACCGTTCTGGATCCAGAAAGCTCCACAGCTCTCGCTAGATGCTGCTGAAATACGGTGCTGGGCTCCTGACAGCCCACTAACTGCCTGTTAAAAGGAGAAGACAGCTGCCAAGAATCCTCCTCGTGCCTTGCTCTGAGCAGCTGGTTGTGGCACCCTCCCTGCTGAGAGCTTCCCTCTGAAAAACCAAACCGAACCACTGCAGCTGACAGCAGTGCCCATCGGAAGGAAAAAATCAATCCCGCCCCTGCATTATGCCAACGTCCTTTCCCATTTCATCCTTTAAGGAAAAGCAAACAAACAATCACTGCTCTACAATAGACGGACCAGCCCCACTCTGCTGCCGGCCAGCAGAAATGTATTTGTGCCTCTGTCAAGAGACGTCTACCTTTGCTACTTGCCTCTCCTCCTTCTACAGACTGGCACACTCGCCTCTTGTGTTTTCTTTCAAAGCTACGCTGCACGTTTTGGGAAAACCATCTGTGTGTTTCCACGTACTCTGCTCAGAGCGCTAGTCCTGACGGAGTTGCAGACAACACAAAATTAATTAGAACCCAGATTCATTCTTCTTGCCAGAATACCTAATTCTCTGCTGAGCGCCACCGTCCCCAGCTTCCTGAGAGGCCGCCCGGTTCTGTGCAAGATCCACTTTTCACATCAGTAAACGCGTGTCCCCGCGTGCCCCCGCTCACACGCCCGGAGGCTTCACAGCTCGCTGGTGCCAGCACTGCCGGGGAGTGGCGAGGGGCAGGCATCCACCACAGCCAGTGAGGGCAGGCAGGGACACCTCAGGTACAGCGGCTTGATAAAGAAATATCAGGAAAAAAATACCAATTCCTTTATCACTCCAAGGTTTGTAGTAGGAGTTGGAAGCCAACAGAGCCATTTCTCGTCCCCAGCCACTGCTGGCCCCAGGGCACGGCCACCAGCAGGCCGGGGGTGCGGGGCCAGAAGCCTCTCCTGAATTCACTCCGGGCCGACTCACTTCAAATACGCGCGACACAACATCACCATGGGATGCGTATGGGGCCTTTTTCAACTAACTGCATAACACGCAACTTTTGCTTCTCTTCTTTATGCTCCTGCCACTCGCAATCTGTTCCATGTTTGTCCGCTCCGTGCCCTCTGTGATCCCCCTTTCGCTACAGCTCACGACCCTCTGCGTAGGGGATGAACAAAGGGCAAAGCCCCAAAGCCATCCTGGTTGGCTCTCTGCTCTTGGCCTGCCTTAACCAGCTTGCAGCTGAAAACAAGCCCGAGCTCAGAGTCAGGCTGGGGCAGAGCCGCTCGGTCACCAGCGTCCAGGAATCCCCAGAAGATGGTTCAGAAGCAGCGTGGAAGAGGACGCACCTACTGCCCACATCCACGTCTAATTCAAATCGTGACTCTGCAGTGGTGCCTGCATCCCACCTACGTGGTGCTGAGCAGTCATTTGCTTTGTATGAAAGAGCAGGAGGAAAAAAGAACATCAGGCTAGCCTACTCTTGGCAGGGGTGGGAGGGGAAGAGGAGAGAGAGAAAAACACCATCAGCTGCGGCGGGTTGAGCTGTGTGTATTTACATTTCACAAGCTCAACTATTTAGTGGTTTATTTACACACAATGTGCTTGGAGCAGCTAAAATGCCAGTTGTGTTTTATCTTGATTTGGTGGCAACGCGCATAAAGCCACAAAATCATCGGAAGAGCCTGGAAATGAGACGTGAACCTCGCACATCTGGAAAAGCACGCAAGCCACTGCGAGAAGGGAGGAGGATTTTGGAAGCACAGGCACAGCGAGGGCTGAAATGCATCAGCTATGACCAGACACCGAAATACAGCCCAGGGACTCAAAGGCAGCTCCGGCGTCCCAGCAGAGCAGAGCCGCGGGGCTGCGCAGCCCCACGCTGCCCCTCCATATTGCAGCGAGCGGGGAGCTGCAGCCAGCTCCATTTTATGCACACTCGATGGCAAGGAGCCAACACAACTGTTGACTGAGCCAAAGCTGGGCCCCCTTGAACTAAGCCATCACCTAGAGCAGTGTGGAAAAGCACATGCCTCTCGCTTCTACGGCGGCCAAGTTCCTGAAAAGCATCCGAGCTACACGATAATTTTTTTGCTTGAGTCAGAAAACGACCGATGTTTTAACTCCTTTATACACACTCCTAATTCAAAGCAGAAAGGTTGCCATGCGATGGGACCTGATGTCAATGCGGTGCAGAGACTCAGGAGACCTCTTTAGAGCAAGCCTTTTACTAGATAGCCCAAATGGCAGCTGGGGCCAGCATCGGCCGGAGAGCAGGACTCATCACATGCCCCATCTTGTTTGCATTCTTGGCCAAGGTGTCAGTGGCTGCTTTCCAACAGGATCCTCACCCTGACAGGAGAGAATGCAGCGCAAGCTCAGGAAAGCTTTTTGGTCAGCTCAGTTCTCCTCCTCCCTCCACGGTGGTGTTTGGCAGTAAGCTGCCAGCATGCACAGGAACTGCTCGGAGAGCGTCACCACTCCGGGAATTCACCCTGCAGAGCAGAGACGCTCCTGGACCATCACTCCACCACAAGGCAGAGAAATCCCTCTGCTGATTTCTACCTTAATTATATAAAAAATTGAGCTCCTAGTCTGTGTTCCATTATAATAATAGCAATAATTAAAAATCCTTCAAGCGAGGAGTCCTCCAAACCTGCTGCTCCATCCAGGCTTTCTGGCATCACACACTTCCTTTCTTGACTGATGTCCCGAGGGAGCCAGACTGATGGTTTTTCTACTCTATTCCTGTTGCAGGACTGCACTGTGCTCTCTCAGCACATGTAAACTGCTAGGTAATATTTGTGTTGGCGACTAACACGCATACTTTATAGAAACAGACCTCTATTTGACCCTCCATGCAGCTCCCACGTACAACTTCGTGCACTCCTTTACACAGCCTTCCTCTGCTGCAGCACATACCCCGTTCCATAACCCTGTTTCCAGCCTCCTTAAATACTGCATATCCAGAATAGGGTTTATGTGCTTACAGAGAGCAGCCTGGCTGTAAGAGCCAAGCCTGCAGAATGTTCTTAGGCAAGAATACCAAAGAAAACGAGTGCAAAAATTGCCTGCAGAAGTCCTGGTTTTCCTCCTGCACAGCTCGCTCCAGCTAAACATTTCTATGAAAAGAACTACCAAGAGTTCTGTGAAAAAAAGACACCAACACAGATTTCTGTGATAAAACCGATGGCTGTGTTCTGCTTTTTTTTTTTCCTTCCAAATACTGCCTAGATAGCTAAGACTTCACTGCAACATCACTTCCGAACAGACTTTCACACCAGAACTCTTCCTTCTGGCCTCAAAGTCACCATACATGGCAAAAGACAAGCCAAAGCAACGCGTCCAGATGATCAGATTCATCTCCATTGTTCGTTTACGCTGCTGTTTATCAACGACTCCTTTTAAAGCCAGCAGAGCTAAATCGGAGTAGAACCGAAGTGAAGGAGCAGCGTGTGCGGGCTGCATGGGGTGAGCACAGCGGTGACTTTCAGCCTTTTACCACGAGCAGATCTAGCTTCTCAGGTGGCCACTGCGAACAACCACAGGGTGCTACCGCCTGCCAGCTTCTCACAGTTTAACATACAACTCACCCCAAGCGGCCGTCTGTGTGAGAAAACCTCCTGTGTCCATAAGGGACACGGATAACTGAGTGACTTGTCTGTGCGTTGTACCTGTGCTTCAGAATACAGCAATGATGGCAACTGCCTCCATAAGGCAATAAAATCTTTTTCCTCTCCATACGGTTTCTGTGAATAATTGCTGTTACATTTTCTGGAGCGCAGTACCTGGCTATGAGGTTTGTGTTCGCTGTCTGCAGTATTCTGGCAGCCCAGACTGACTGGCAGATTATATTCCTTGCTTGTCATTAAGCAGCTCATTATTATTTTTTCTTTTTAACAAACATAATCCAGTTTAGCAAAATATCTGAGAGGAGACTGGCTGATCCGGCTCCAGAAAGCAGCGGGGCCACAGCTCAGGGCAGGGGTCACGCTTCTGCACCGCTCCCGGGGCTGTCACACCCCGGGGGTCGCCCGGGGTCTCCATGCAGCCACCGCAGCCGCAGGTCTCCGTGCCGATCGCCCACCGGGCCCCCCCCGGGGCTGTCCCCCGCCGCGGCCGGCACGGTGTGAGGGCAGCCGCCCGTTGGGAGCCGTGCTCAGCCCGGCCGTGCCGGCAGCCCGCGGGCCCTCAGCGGCTCCGCACCCAGAGCCGCGGCCCGGCCCGGGCAGCTCCCGCAGCCCCCGATGCTCTCCGGTACCGGCTCCGCTCTGCAGGCGGGGGCTGCAGCTGCCCAACCGCGGCACCGAGCCCAGCCAAGGCGCTGCCGGGGCCGTGCCCCGCTCCTGGCCGCTGCCCGCAGCCTTCATGGGGCCGCCAGGACCGGAACCGGTACCGGGCAGCGCGGCGGGGGCACGAGGGCACAGGCGGCCCCCACCGGGCCCGGAGCCCCCCCGGTTCCTCAGCGCCCGCCAAGCCCCGGGGGGGGGCAGCGGGCACCGGGCGCGGCGCTGTCACGGCCGCAGCGCGCCCCGCGCCTCACGGGGCCGGCCCCGCACCTGCCGCCGCCGCCGCCTCACCTGGGCCGGGCCTCGGCCCGCGGCGGGGGGCGCGGGGACCCCGGCACGGCCCTGCCCGGCCCCACGCCGCCGCCGCTCTGCCCCCCCCGCCGCCCCGCGCACCTGGAGCCGTGCCGCTGCCGCTGTCAGTGCCGTGCCCGTGCCCGTGCCGGGCGGGCGCCGCCGCCCCCAGCCCCGCTCGGCTCCGGCCGCGGCCGCCCAGCTCCGGGGCGCGGAGCGCGGCTGCCGCCTGCCGCCGCTCGGGGCCGGGCTGGCCCCGCCCCCCCGCCCCTATTGGCCGAGCGCCCCGGCCGGCGGCGGAGCGGCGCGCGCTGATTGGGCCCGCGGGACGTCAGTCAGCGGCGCGCCTCAGCCCCCCCGCGGGGCCGGGCTCGGCGAGCGGCGGCGCCACCGCGCGGGGAGGCGGCGCGGCCACACACGGGGCCGGCCCCGCGCCGCTCCGCCACCGGCACCGCCACCGGCACCGCCACCGGCACCGCCACCGGCACCGCCACCGGCACCGCCACCGGCACCGGCCCTCGCTGCGCCCCGCCCGGTCCCATCCCCGGCCCCGCCGCGATGCCCGCCCCCCGCCCTCCCGTCCCCGTCCCCGCCGCCCCCGGGCTTTGGCCGCCGCACCTGGGCCCGCTCCGCGCCGCCGGCTCCGTGGTGCTGCGGGGCAGACTCGAGGCGGGGCGGCGGGGCGGCTGCCAGCCCGCTACCGGCGCCCAGCCCCGCCGCCGCCCCCCGCCCTCCGCGGCCGGTTCCACGGCGCGGCTCAGGGGGGGTGCGGCGCGGCTCGGGAACCCCCCCCCGCCCCCCCCCGCCCATTGGTAGGCGCCGGGCCGAGGCCCCTCCCCCCCGCCCCGCGCCCCTTCCGGCCCTTCCGCCCGAGCCGCCGCCGCCGCCGCCATCATGGTGAGCGCCCCGCGCCGCCGCCATCCGCCAACATCCGCCAACATCCGCGCCGACACCGCCACCCCGAGCTGCGGCACGGCGGCACCGCGCGCTGCGGGCCCGGCCCGGCCTCGCTGGGGGGGGAGGAGCGGGGGCTGGGGGCGGATGGGCCGGGGAGGGCACCGGGGGGAGCCGGGGGGAACCGGGGGGGACCGGGGGGAACCGGGGGGGGGGCCCTGACGCGCCGTGACCGGGTGTCCGCCGCCCGCAGGCCAAGATCAAGGCCCGGGACCTGCGGGGGAAGAAGAAGGAGGAGCTGCTGAAGCAGCTGGATGACCTCAAGGTGGAGCTGTCCCAGCTGCGCGTGGCCAAGGTGACGGGCGGCGCCGCCTCCAAGCTCTCCAAGATGTAAGCGGGGCCGGGACGGGGCTGGGGGCCGGGGGGGACCGGCTGCGGGCCGGAGGGGAGCGTCTGGGCTCGGGGCGTGGGCGCTGAGGGGAGGCCTGCTGGGCGCTGTGCTGCAGGGCAGGCACGGTGTGGGCTGTGGGGTTGTCCGATATCTGCCTCATGTTTACCACACAGCGCTGGTTGTGTAAACCCGTGGTGTTCGTCCCTCGGTGTGTTCTGAGACATCCTCTTCTTTTTTTTTTTTTCCACCTGCAGCCGTGTGGTGCGCAAATCCATTGCTAGAGTCTTAACTGTGATCAACCAGACTCAGAAGGAGAACTTGAGAAAGTTTTACAAAGTAAGTCCAAACTTCCTGCACGGTGACTTCTGTTATTCTCAAACACTGACAATTTAGAAGCGTTCTAACTATAGATTCTTACTTGTAAAGTTTAAAACGTAAGGGAAAAAATGTTCATGTACGTATAGCTTAAAGTTTTCTAATAATGGTTCATTTTAAAACACTGTTAAGAGAGTAACCAGAATTCTGTAAGCCCAATGTGAGTATGTATTGCCAGAAGAGTTTTCCGGGCAGCACCCTTTCTCTGAAACTCTAGTATATTTTCTAGATGATGCAGTTCCCAGAAATGCAGATACTCTGCTTGCTAAATCTTAATTAAGTTGCAGGTGAGTGAGCAATTCTCTTGCTCAGCACATTCCTGTAGTTCTTAGAATGCTACTTGTTAGGGATTTGGATTGGTTAGAATGGGACAAGAAAATGACAAAAGGTCTTGGGAAATTGGGATTCATAATATCGATTACTTACCTCTAACCTGAGTGAAGGTTAGTAGAGCTGGTACAAAAGTTGGTATCAACCCCTGCTTCCCAGTGGAGAGAAATTCTATAAGCTTCTAGACTGTAATGATAGTTCTAGCAAAAACAAGCTTAAAGCACTGCTGCTAATGCTTTTGTAGGTAACTCAGCTCGTTGTGAGCTCATTTATCTGATCTGTGTTGCAGTCTTTAAACTCAACTGTTGTATGTTTTTGAAAATAGGGCAAAAAGTACAAGCCTCTGGATCTGCGGCCAAAGAAGACTCGTGCCATGCGACGCAGGTTAAACAAGCATGAAGAAAATCTGAAGACCAAGAAACAGCAGCGAAAAGAACGCTTGTACCCTATGAGGAAATACGCCATCAAGGCGTAAAACTGCAGTGTACTAAAAGTTCTTAATTATATTGGGTATGTCTCATTAAATAGAACTTTGTTTGGAAGGTGTTAGTGGTGGTCTTTTGAGTAGCAGTTAGATAAAGATGTCATCACCTTTATGGAGAGAAATCAGAGGATTCACAGAAAACTTGTTTCAGCTTTTATCGGTAATGAATATGCTAATAGCTTGCGATTATCTTTTTCTCTATGAAGAGCAGGTAAATGAGTACAGATCCATGGAGCTGGCACAGAACCCGTTAAATGATTTATTTTTCCGTCCCTCGCTGGAGTTCTTTGGAACCCAGAGTTGTGATTCTGAAGGCCTTTTTTGGTTCTGATGTAGTGAAGAGTTGCACAGAGCAGTCCAAGCGTTACTGATGTAGTGATGGTTTGTGTCAGTTTAGCTGATGTATTCTAACACCAGAAATTCTCTACCCAGCAGGGAGTCCTTACACACAATTGGATCCAGATTCTGTTCAAGGAAAAGATCTTAATTCTGCTCGCTGAACTCAGCGTAGATCTGAAGGATTTTTAAGCCTCAAGCAAATTATAACCAGAGAGAGGTCTAATTACGTGTGGTAAAGTGTATTTCCCATATATTGAGATTGTATGAGGGACGCTTTACGATGATGCTAATGCTGGCTGTCTGACAGCTTCATTAAGGGCCGAATGCAGACCTGGACGGGATGGTAGTGCCTCCTTGGCAGTGGAGGAGGTGCAGCCTGACAGCTCTGGCCCCAGCCCCACAAGGGACCAGGCTGCTGAAGCACGCTGTAAGGTTGGAGCATTGAGCTGTGGCTCCTGTGGGCTAATACGTTACCTAAATAGGTGCAGTGTTACAAAATGCTTTGCTTACTGATCCTGAACACCCTGCAGTGGCCAGCAGTAGCCTGTTCTGGAGAAGCACAAGCTTCTCACCCAGCACACGTGGCCCTCCAGAAGAAAAACAAGCAGACCACTGTGAGGATGCAGATCTGCACATTTCTGTCCCAGAAGCCTGATGCAGTTGGGTTACAGATTGTCAACATGCTGCTTACCATTCAGAAAAGAAAGGGGAGAGAACGCGGGGGAAAAAGCTTAAGTATCAGGCACTAACAATCTAAGGTGGAGCCACAGGTTTGGATGGCATCGTGCCCAGAGAAGACTCTAAACACACTGGCCAAGCTGCAGAGACAAAATGAATCGTGGCTTGCAGCTGATGCAAGCTGCAAGATGATGAACATCCTAAAGCCATAACTGAGAATTTGTTAATTCTGTGCTGCAGTTCTACATGATGCAGTTCCAAACAGAATAGTTCAGGTCAGAAGCTACCCCTGGAGGTCGCCAGTGCAACTGCTGAGAGCAAGGCCAACTTTGCAGTTAAATCAATTTGTCCAACTTCTTCCATATTCTTCTGTAGGTGATGGGTTATAGCTGCAATCTGCTGTTTTTCAGAAGCTTTTCTATATCCACTTGTGAAACAACAAAGCAATGTTCAGCTCGCCTCAGCTCTGCCACTTTGAGCTCCCCTCAATGCCGCGTTCAGGGTTCGGGGCACGCTTTGTTTCTGCATTCTCACACAAGCGGTGGTGGAGCACAGTGTTACTGCTGGGCGGGGGGGGATTCTCGTGCTGTGCGTTCCCGTCGGGAGGGGGAGTAGGAGACCTGTCAGATGCTTGGCTCTGAAGCCCAGAGCATGAGGCTCCGTCCGTGTCCCCGCCGGCCGCGGGGCGGCACCAGCGGCACGGGCACAACCCGCGGGGAGCGGCCGGGGCCCGGCTGCAGGGAGCTCCGGGCACCGGGGGGGCTCCGCTGCACACAAAGCCCGGCGCTTCTGGCGCTCCCGGGGCTGCTCCCGGTGCCTCCCTCCTGCGGGACCTCAGCCCCGCAGCTCCCCGGGCGCTGCCCTGGCTCCTGCCCGTGGCAGGGGACATGGGGATGCAGCGGGACGTGTGGGGCCATGCGGGGCTGTGACCGCAGCGCTCATGTCCTTGGCCGTGCCCGCTGCCCCCCGTGTGCCACCATGGAGCAGTGTGGGCGGCGATGCCATCATCACCCCCAGCCCGGTGGGCAGAGCCATGTCCCACCAGCCCCATCCCACCAGCCCCCTGTCCCGCCAGCCCCACGGGCAGCCCAGGTCGGCCCGGGGCAGCCGCCCGCTCGCTGCCCTGAATGCCGGTTTTGTTGGCCGGGCAGGGGGAGGCCTCGTCCCCACGCCGCCCCCGGCCCCGCTGCTGCCGTGAATGCCGGCAGTGTCTGCACGCAGGCGCTGCGCTGCTGGGCCCCCTCCCGCTGCCCTGGTGGCTCCCGGACAAAGGTGGCACTGGGGCTCCCAGGCCCGGGGGTGCTGCGTGCCGGGGCCCCCTGACTCCCTGCCAGCCCGGGCTGCACACCCGATGAAGGGAGCCTCTGTGCGAGGCCGAGCAGAGCCCAGCCGAGGAGCTGCATGAGCGGCCCTCCTCCCCCTGTGCCGTGCCACAGGGCGCCGTATGTGGGGGGCCTTTGTAGGGTGCGGGGTCACCACAGCACCCCGAGCAGCAGGAGCCCCTCCTGCAGTGGGCAGAGGCAGCGACATGGGCACCGTGCGGCCCCAGCATGGCCCCGCCGCCAGCCAGGCAGTGCCAGGGTGCTCAGCAGGGGGGTGCAGACCCGGCCAGGCTGCGGGCAGGCAGTGTGTGTGCCGGGCCGAGGCAGCAGCGCACGTGGGAGAACAGTAGCAAACCCCAACATCTGGAAAAGTTTTGCGTCCTGCATTATTTCTTTAGTTCTGGCCCATTTTTGCTGAGATTCTCCTTGGCAGGGACTGCGGAGCGCGGGCTGGCCAAGCTGAGGAGCTCCCCGGGAGCACGGCACTGACGGAGGGGCGGGGGCTGCCCTGGGGCTGGCAGTGGGGGCTGAGGGTCCCAGTGGGTGCTGTGGCCCCTCTGTGCAACCCCCCTGGTCCTGGGGGGGCTGCTGCTGCCCAGGCAGGTGGTGGGGCTGTTCTGGGAGTGTGTGCTTTGTCCCAGCGTCACCTCTGGCCCCGTCCAGCCCTTAGGGCACCCTGAGGGGGCTGCCGTGCCCGGCTGCCTCGCCAGGGCGGTTTGGAGCAGCAGCGGCGAGCCTGGGAAGGGATTTGTGTTTCCACTTGCGGGTGACTCAGCCCCGGCACCGCCAAGGCCCGCGGCTCCCTCCCTTCCCTCCGGTCGCTGCCGCCTGCTGCTGCCCAGCCCTGCCCTGTGGCATTTGGGGTCAGCAGGGCTCAGCCCCACAGCCCTGCGTCACCCACGGCTCTGCGGGTCCTGCACTGGGGCCTGCAGCACCGACATCTTCCCACCAAGTGAGTCCCAGCGCAGGGAGCTGATGGGGTCAGGGCACACAGAGTGGCACGGGCAGGGGCTCAGCCTCCCACCCACGGGGGTCCTGGGGGCCGCTAGGCTCTGCTGAGCCACTGCTAGCACGGCTGGGCACTGTCACGGGCACAGCCCTACACCGAGCCCCGGCCCTGCAGCCCCAGGGACCAGCAGCCCCTCAGCCCCCAGCCCCCAGCCCCACCACGCAGCTCCTGGCCCCCTGGGCCTGGGGACAGTGGCCCTGCTGGGCGTGAGGCCGTGCTCCCCGCCAAGCTGTGCTGCTTCCTGCAGTGACTTAGTCACAGCCTCATCTTTTGCTGGCCCTGGGGACCATCAGCTCTATTTTAGGTACAGGGAACAACGGTGCCTGATACGGCACAGAGCAGGGGGGCGGAGGGGCCCAGGGCAAAGCAGGAGGGATGCGGGGATGCTCCATGCCTTGGGCTCTGCCCTTTCTGCTCCCTCCTGTCCTGCAGCGTCTGTGCTGGGATGTGCCCTTGGTGCCTGCCCAAGCCCAGAAAGGGGCACTTCAAGGCCCCCTGGTCCTGGGGTCAGTTCGTGCCTTGGCTCCCCCTCCTTCTGGCAGCCCCACGCAGCCCCGGCGTGCTGGGAAGGTGTGTGGGGGCCGGCAGCGCCTGCTGCTCGCCCGGCCAGCCTTGTTTGCGTTGGTCGATATTCACATCCCGAGCCTCCCGCTGCACTGCCAGATGCGGCTTCATCACGCTTACAAGAGAAACAGCTCCCTGCTGCGAGCACAGCCCCGCCAAGGGGGGCACTGCAGCAGGCCTGGTGCAGGGCAGCGGGGTGCTTTGGGGGGAGCCCCCCCTTGCTGACAGCCGCGGGTGCAGCGAGCCGGTGGCTGCCGGGCAGCCCGCAGCGGGGACGTGCCCCTCGCAGGCAGCGGGAATGCCTCCTGTGCTGCTGGCTGCGCCCCGGCCCTCACGTAGCAGGGACAGCATGGAGGGAAGGGTCGGGGGGGGCGATAAAAATAGACCGATGTGACACCCGGTACGGCTGGCTCTGGCTTTGAAGCATGTTTGCAATGTGGGCACAGCACCAGGACACACTTCCATCTGCTGCCGGACACACATTGCTTCATGCCCGGGGTCAGCAGCCCTGGCCAGAGATAAGAAGTGAGGGAAGGGCCCGGATTCCCCGAGCACTGCCGGGCCCATCTGCGCAGCACCACGGGCACGCGACCCTCATCTGTCTGTGGGTGATGCCCAGCACAGGGCCATGCAGGGCACACAGCCCGCATGCCCCAGTCCCCTCAGTGCCACCCACAGGCAGATGTGGCCCTGTCCTGGTGCCCTGTGGCAGGCAGGAGGTGCCCTTGGCACGGCAGCAGCTCCCAGCACAGCGGGTCCGGGCAGGCTCCGGCTGAGCCCTGCCTGGAGCAGAGCCCGTGCCTTGCTCAGCGCCCCTGCACCGCGTCCTCGCCCTGTCCTGCTCTCAGGCTGCCCCTGGGGCTGGGCTGCTCCCCGCCGTGGGGCTGGCACCAGGGGGGTACAAGCAGCCCTGGGCAGCTCTGTGCTGAGTGGGGGCCCCAGCCTGATTAGCTGGGCCAGCAGGGAGGCAAAGCTACCGCAAACACACAGAGCCGGGCCGGTAACTGAGAAGGAAGCAGCTGGGGTCGGGGGGAATTGGGCTGTTTGTGCCTCACTGCCTGCCCTGGCAGAGGGGCCCACGGGGGGCAGCCCCCAGGACCTGCCCGCACCCCACTGACCACAGAGGGTTGTGTAGGACAGGGTTCATGGTGCCCGCAGCCACTTGGCCCCGCTGGCCCCGGCCGCCCTTCCCCAGGTGCTGTGTTACCATCACCAGGCCTCGGGCGCTGCCACCCCGCCGCGTCCCCATCTCAGGCTTCATTTGCTGCTTGCTGCTGCATGGAGGGATTTTTAATCTCTTAATCACGTTACGAGCAGAGGTGGTGCTGGGCACGCACAGCAGGAATGTCTGGAAGTCAGCGGCGTCTGGCGCGGCAGGGACCCGGCCTGTCCCCAGCCACGTGTCCCCACCGCGTCCTGCACTGGGACCTCCGTCCTGCCCCGCCTGGCGGGGCACCAGCAGCAGGACGAGCACGAGCTGGCACCGTGCAGCCCACGGGCTGGCAGGGCTGCCATCACACACACATCATGGCACCACATACACAAGCAGCCCGGCCCCGTGGCAGGGGCAGTGGCCCAGGAGGTTTCACGTGTCCCCGAGCGTGTCCCAGCTGCGTGGGCAGCCCCCGGGCAGGCACCAAGGGGCAGCTCCATGGCCGAGGCCGGGGGGGAGTCCCCGGCACACAATGGCAGGGAAAGGCATCGGGGTGACTTCAGGCTGAGAGAACATCAGAGAGCGGTGGGGGGCCGGGGAAGCCCGAGGAACCCAGCATAATGACCCCTCCGGGAGACAAAAGCCCCTTTGTTTTTGCTCGCTGCTGGTGCTGGTCAGGCAGGAGCTGGGGCAGGGCTGCGGTGGTGCTGAGCCGGGGGTCAGGGATCCTTCCACAGCCCCACGGCCAGTGCAGGGCCCAGCGGTGCTGGGCACCGGGTGCCGTGCGCTGTGGTCGGTGTCACCCAAGCACCTGCGTGTCCCCCCAAGCTGTCCTGGCCATGGGTGCCACAGGCTGGGGCCGCAGGGCTTGGAGAAATGCCAGCAGCCATCGGGGGAAGGACTTACCTCGTGAAATGTCTGTCATTTGGGTGTAATTAAAGTTTCTCGTTATCGTGGTGTTAATGGCAGCCAGGGTGTGCTCGCAGAGGGGCGCCTTTGCAGGAGGCCCCGCAGCTGCAATTAGGCAACGCTGCCCTCCGGCCACGCGGTTTTAATTAACCTCGTCCTGGGACCCCCCAGTCCCTTCCCCTTTGGGCCCCAAACCAACTCCTCCCCTCGCACCCTCTGATTCCCAGGCAGCCGTGGCTGCATCTTCACCCGCTGCCCCGGGCATGGGCACAGCACTGCTGGGGGCACCGGGGGCACAGGGACAGGCCCCGGGGTGCTGCGGTGCAGGTGCCTGCGGGTCCCCGTGGCACTGGGTGCAGTCGGCTCCCCGGGGCACAGCCGGGGCCGTGCTTTGTTCCTGATGTTTTCGTTCCCAGAGGGAATCGAGGGACGCCCCTAACCCCCAGCCCAGCGCTGGTCCGGCACAGCAAGACAGCGCAAGGCAGAGCGGCAGCCCCCGCAGAACAACAACAAAGCCCTGGAATTAGAGATGTGCTGGGAGTTTACTTTACCGCAAAAAAATGTCAGAAATCCGTATTGTTTAGACAGGGATTTGCTGGGGATCGTTAGATAAAAGCCTGGCAGAGACCCAGCCAGGGGAAAAAAGTCAGCCAGCTCCTTTCCCCTGGCGGGGGACTGGCGGATGAGCAAGGGCTGTGCCGCACCGCACGGCCAGCGGGGCACCGGGGCAGGCTCCGGGCTGGGGCTGCAGCAGAGCCGTGAAGGGCGTCCTGCAGCCCCTGCCTGCCCGTGGTGCCCGCCTTGGGCGTTCCCTGCAGGAAGCGTCATTTCGGCCATGCCCAGGATGTGTGCTCCGCTGGGGGGGCTGCTCTCGCCCCTTGGCCCCTCGGGGGCCCCCTGGCAGCTCCACGGTTGCAGAATTTCGCAGCAGGGCTGGGGCAGCTGCTGCCGCCCATGCCCACGCTCAGCTGCTCTCGTCTCTCTGTGTCCAGGTTACAGTGAGACCAGATTTCCTGGCAGCCGGTCCCGGCTCCCAGATGTTCCTCCTCAGGCTGCAGCTCAGACCTGGAAACAGCAAATTCCTCTTTTTTCCCCAGGACTGAGCCAGGGTGTGCTCCCGGCCCTGCTCTTGGTCCTGGCCTGCCTCCTGCACCGCCGGGCCGGGGCCCACGGGACGCAGCCGTGGCCACGCCGGGTGCTGAGCCCCTGGTGCCCACCCTGGGGCCCCACAGGGCCAGGCTGGGGTGGGCTGAGCCCCCCTGCCAGCGGGTGGGAACGAGCAGCATGGCAGCACGGTGCCCTCCCCGGCACAGGCAGCGTGTGCAGGGAGCAGCCCCCATGCATGCAGGCAGCCCCACACCCGGCCGTGGGATGGGCGCACCCCAAGCAGGACCGCGAGCACCCACACCACCCCGTCCCGGCTTCAGGAGAAAGGACGGAGGCACACAGTCTGTTTTTACGTCTGTTACTTTTTAATACTGTTCACTTCTAAAATGACAGAAACCAAGCCAAGCAATCCTGGGCCCTCGCCCTGCCTTGGGAGGAGCGCACGAGGGCCACGCGCCCCCTCCCCGCGCGGTGCTGGGCGCAGGACACACACCAGCACTGCAGACAGGCTGCTCCGTGCCAGCGCACGCCTCCTGTGAATGCATTTAAATAACAAGCTATGAATTGCAAAAGCATAGGCATCTTATTTGCATCTTCTAACATAGCAATCAGTGGCTGTTCCTGCCGGCGAGGCAGCGCCCCGGCTGCACCCACCCTGCAGGACAAGGTCCCGGGGGTGCTAAGGGCAACAACGGCTGCAGCAGGCACGGGGCCAGGCTGTGCACAGCGCTGTGGGGTGGGAGAGCTGCGGGGCTGCCCCGTGCCCTGCCGCAGCCCCGGGGCCTCCAGCAGGCAGTGCTGGCCGAGCTGCTGGTGGTGGCACCCAGCCCTGCAGCCCCAGCAGCCGCCGCGTCGTGGGGGTGTCCCCAGGGCGCTCCCCGCACCATGGGGCCCCGACAGCCCGGCCCTGCCGGTGGCTGCTGGCTGGGAGAGCCCCGGGGGGAGCCGGGCTCTTCCCGCGGCCCCGGCCCAGCGCGGGTGCCGGTGCCGGGCTGCTGCCGGGTGCCCGGACCCGGCCGGGAGCTCAGACCACGAAGTGGAGCCTGTAGGTCATCTGATGGCCGTTGTCCCAGGCGTAGAGCACCTTCTCTTTGGGGTTGTAGTCGACCTGCGTGGTGAAGGCGTACTCGTTGAGGAAAGGCAGCCGGAGCTCCGCCTCTGTGTCCGTGTGCGTGTCGAAGGCGTAGGAGATCTGCCCTTCCTTCTGGTTGTAGGTGTCCACGGCGTACAGGATGCCGCAGATGATGAAGCAGTTCCCGTAGGCGTTGCGCTTCAGCCCCGTCTTCCAGGTGGTCTCCCTGCGCACCGACAGGTCCCCGGGGTCGAGGCGGCTCAGGACGATCACCTCCTGCTGCGAGTAGTCGTAGTCCACGGAGGGGTAGATGACCCAGAGCCCGCTCTCATCCACCGCGAAGTCGATGTCCGAGTGCCCCCTCCACTTCCAGGGCGTCGTGTCCTCGTACACCACGTCGTGGAGCAGCGCCCAGCCGGCCACGTAACGCTCCTTCAGGTCGTACTTGATGATGTTCTTGGTGAAGGCACGGTTGTAGTAGAAGGCGCCCCGGTACACCACGTGCCCGGTGCCGATCCAGTTGTAGGGCAGCTTGTAGAGGTTGCTCCAGCGGCCTGCGGGCGGGTGGGGGGTGTTGAGAGCTCCGGGAGGCCCCGGCCCCTCGCCCCCTGTGCTCCCTGGTGCCGGGCAGGACGCCAGGCACAGGGAACCAGGGGCAGGTCCCCGTCCGCTCCCCACGCGGGGAGGCAGCGCCCAGGGCCTGGCACAGCGCCTGGCAGGAAGCGAGGCCCCCCCCCGCCACCGGCCTCACCCTGCTTGAAGTTGTCCAGGCTCCTGAACTCCACCAGGCTGTTGCCGTAGTAGTAGTTGGTGACGTAGATGCGGTCATCCTTGGCCGCCGGGTCCTTCATCCAGGCCCCCTCGTTGCGCCCGTAGCTGTGGTGCTCCGTGGGGGGCTCCACCGACTTGATGGTGCCTTCGCACTCCACCTCCTTCACTGCGGGAGGAGGAGGAGGAGGAGGAAGAGGAGGAGGAAGGCTCAGTCCTTGCAGGGCCAGGAGCTGGGCCACCAGCCCTCAGGAGCCAGGACGGGTGCCGTGGGTGCCCCCTCCCCGCAGCCCAGCCATGCACACTCACCTCTGTTGGGTGCTTCGGGGCCACTGGTGCTGTCAGCCCCGTCCCCGGGGGGGCTGCGGGCAGCAGTGCGAGGGGCTGGGGCGGTGCTGGGCGCAGCCGTGGTGCTGGGCACGGTGGTCTCTGCCCGTGCACTGGGACGGGACGGGGTGCTCTCAGCCGGGGGGGGCGTGGGGTCCCTCTCCTCCTGCCGCTCGGGCACAGCCGCCCCCCTGGCGGTGCTCTCTGTGGGGACACAGGGGGGGCTCGGTGTGCCGGCAGTGACAGCCCCAGGCCCCCGCCCCACAGAACAGCCCTGCACTCACCGCGGCTGCCGGCCTCCTCCGCCTGCCCGGCCTTGTAGTAGGTGATGCCCCGGACCACGGTCTGCTGCTGTGCGGGCGGCTTGGGCTTGGCGGTGGGCTGCGACCCCCCTCGCTTTGTGTTTTCCTTCTTGGGCTTCTCAGGCTTGAGCGGCTTCTCCTTGGGTGCTCGTGCAGCCGCCCTGTCTGCCAGTGCCTTGCGGGGACTGGGGAACCGCGCGGCCTCCTTCCCGCGGCCGCCCGCCGTGTCCTGGGGGAGCCCCGGTCAGACCCCTCCGGCCCCAGGAGCTGCAGCACCGCGGGGCAGCCCGGGGGGGGTCGAGTACCTGTGCCTTGCTGTCAGGGACCGCAGCAGCGTCCTTCTGCAGCAGCTGGTAGCCCAGGTTGGAGATCTCCTTCTTGATGCTGATCATGATGTCGGAGTAGTTCTCGTAGCGTCTCATCTGGTCGGTGAGGTGCAGCACGCTCTGCTTCATGAAGTCGTTCTCCCTGCTCAGGTTGGTCTTGATGGTCTGCAGGGAGGGGAGGATGAGGGGAACCCTGCTGGGGGAGCCCACAGCACCCCCAAAAGTCCCAAGCACCCGGATGGGGCCAGGCCACACGTCGAGGGCGCTGCGGGGCTGCCTGTCAGCACGCGGTGGGGAGGGTGCCCCGGTGCTCACTCACCTCCTCCAGGGTGTTCATCTGGGCGACCACCTTGCTGATGTAGGAGTGCACCTTCATCAGGTCCATGCTGTACAGCGTCCCCTCCAGCAGGTCCACCATGGACTGCAGCTGCACAGGGAGAGCCAGGCTGGGGCAGGGGCCACGGGGCAGCACCCGTGGGGTGCCCCACGCGGCCCCTTCCCTGCTGCGGCTGCAGCACCGGGACCACACCGCTGCCCCCCCAGGGGTCTGCTGCTGCATGGGGTGGGGGCCCTGCCCCACAGCCGCGTCCCACCAGGCCCGCAGGTACCTTGAAGAGCTCGGGCGCCTGCTTCTTCAGCTTCTCCATCTTCCACTCGTTCTCGCAGGGGTTGAGCGAGGAGGGGGGCGCGGTGCAGGAGCACTTGCAGTCGGCCCCCGAGCTCACCGTCTCCACCGTGTAGAAGTCCTCCACCCGCGCGCTGCCGGCCCTGACGCGGCTGCAGGCGTCCTTGCTGAGCGGCCTCAGGATGCACTTGCAGCGGCAGTCGGAGCCCTCCGAGGTCATCCGCACCTGGTCCGCCTCACCCAGCGTCTGCAGGGGACAGTGCCGGGGGTCCCATGGGGCCACCCGCCGCCACCGAGCCTCCCACCCGCTGCAGCCCCGGGCTCTGCTGCGTTTCCCCCTCCCCAGGGGCTCCTGGCCGTGCCCTGGGAGCATGGGGCATGGCGCAGCCCCGCCACCCTGTCTCTCCTCTCTGCACCCAGCTGATGGTGATGGTGACAAAACCCGAGCAGCCTCTCATCCCTGGGGACATGGGGCTGGTTCCTGCTGCCATTTCCCAGCTGCCGGCAGGACCTGGGTGAGCAGCACTGATGAGAGGAGCCAGCAGCGCCTCCATCCTTGCGTGCCTGCAACATGGCTGGGGGGGGGGCTGCTTGCACACCCCGAGCCCACACAGGGACGATTGTTCGTGACGAGACGCAGCCACCTCGGGGTGAGCTCAGCCCCTCCAGACGGGGACGGCTCCCGCGATGGCCTCAGGCCCAGTCAAGGACTCCCTTGTTTCCACACATGGCCCTGACTCACGCAAGAGCCCGGGGTGCTTTTCTGCTGTTTTTTCCAGATAAGGAACTGCTCTCTCCCCGGCTGTGCTTGGGAACAAAGCCCCCAGTGCAGCAGGCTTGGCGGGCCGGGTGGGCACGGCCGTGTGTCACCCAGCACCCGCTGTCCTGCCCAGGGGGGGCTGCACCGTGGCACGAGGCTGCTCCTGCTCCCCGGAGCCGCTGCGCTGCACATCCCCATGGCAGGGGCACCGCTGCCTGGTGGCGGGCAGCTGCCAGCCCGTCCCGTGCTCCTCGTGCTCGTGCTTTGGTCAGGAGCAGTGGTGGGAGCAGGGCTGGGAGCCGCAGCCGAGCAGCTGCTGCGGAGGCTTCTCCAGCCCGGGGCAGCGGCCGGCAGCAGTGACGCCAGCAGAGCTGCTTGTTCCCTCTCACACCCAGCTGTGTGAAAACCCGTGTCCCAGCATGGCTTTGGCCACGCTGCTGAGCTGGAAAAAGCAGCTTGTGTGTGCTGCAGGCTGCCTTCCCGGCCGGCCGGGTACCTTCCCCCGGAGATCTGGGGCAGCGGGAGGCTGCAGCAAGCCAGGGACTTCCCGGGGGGACCTGTCCTGGGAAAACGCCCCCGCGCCTGGGGGTAACGGGGAAGGAGAGCACCCGTGGGCACGGCCACGCTGCTCACTGCTGGCTGGCACCTGCCTGTTTGTGGACGTGCCCTCGGTCACATCCCAGGACAGCGGTGGGGACGCGGGGCTCAGCTCCCTGCGGGGTGGCAGCCTGGGGGCAGGGGACCCCCCATGGCTCCTGGCGGCCCCCCCTGAGGGCAGCCGGCTGTGGCCACAGGGAACCTCCCCCTGCCCACCAGGCTTCCCTGCCGCCGGCCACACCTTGCACACACAAACCCTGGCATTTTTCTGCCAGTGCCCTAACGAGCCCCTTGATTAATGAGGAAATGCAGAGCTGCTTGGAGGCTCCAAGAACCCCCGGGTGACGGGGGGGCTCATGGGTCTGGGACAGGCGCCACACGTGGGCACTGGCACTGCCAGTGTCAGCCCCCCGCAGCCAGGAGAAGCCCATGGGTGGGCTCAGCCCGTCCCCACAGCCTCGGGGGCAGCGCAGGGACCCCCACCTCGCTGGGTCTGCGGGAACCCTGGGGAGCTGGGGACGGGTCCTGGTGGGGACCGTCCTGCTCTGGGGTCCCTCCTGCTCCGCGCACCACGAGGCTGGGAGAGGCAGCGCCGGGGGACTGGGGGCAGGAGGGCTCTGCAGCCAGGGCCAGCCTGGCTCACCCTGGGAAACCAAACGGTGGCAGGGCTGGGAGCCGAGGTTAACTCTTCCTCTGCCTTCCTCCGCTCCCCCGGGAGCACAGCGCGGCGTGGGAAAGGGCAGAGGCACAGCCTGCAGGCAGCACCGCGGGGCTGGCGGTGGCCCAGGACCAGCAAGCAGGGAGCTGCGCTCCCTCGGCCGCTGATCTCCCAGTCTGGTCCCAGTGCCAGCGGCTCCCCCGGCCCCGGGAGCGGGGGGTTTTCCTTCCCAAAGCTGCTGCAAAGCCTCCCTACATTTTGCATTTCAAAAAACCCTCTCCCTTTTCATAGGGAAACGAAGGTCTCACTAGCTGGGAGGAAAACAGGCTGCTGGGGAGCGCTGTAAATTTAACAAGATCTCATAAACCGCTCGGCAGGGTGCCGCGGGCAGCGGTGGCAGAGGGCTGGGGACGGGACGGGGATGGGGATGGGCAGGGCAGTGCGGGGAGCAGGATCCTCCTGGGCAAACGCTGAGTCCCCAAACTCCTGTGCTCACCCCTGGCTCCCTCCGACCTCCCCACGGCAGTGCCTGTGCTCGTGCAAATGGGCAGGAAGGTTTGGAGCCTGGCCGCCAGCCTCAGCCTCCCACACCCAGGGGGCTGCACGAGGTCCCTTTGTGCACGTGCGTCCCGGTGCCAGCCCCGCGAGGGCTGTGCCAAGGGGCTGGGAGCGCAGCGCTGCTGGCACAGCCCGTGCGGGGCTCCCCCTGCCCACCAGCACCCCGAGACCAACCCATGGCTGAGCCCTGGGGAGCACGCTGCCGTCCTGCCTGCTCCAGCACCTTCCGCGCGGCACGGCTCCAGCTCCTCGTGCCGGAGGCTGGTTCCCGTGGGAGCAGGCGGCGGCGGGCGGCGCGTTCCCTCCCATCGCACTTGGCAGCGCTGCTCCAGGGAGGATCGGCCTCGCGCGGAGGCCCCAGCGTCGCGCTTAGGTGGGGCGTGCGGGCCGGGGCGGTGCGCAGCGAGCTCGCCCGTAGCCGCTGCGGGTTGTTTACACTGCGCGGGGGGCTGAGCAAACCAAGGCTCCCCCGCGGCACCAAGAGGCAGCCGCCCCTAAACCCGGACACCGAGGGATCTCCCGCCCTCGTTCCAGCAGCAGCCCCTGCTCGGGGCACTGTGCCCACCGCCCCTTTATCTCGCAGGGGTTGGCAGCAGCGAGAGCCGCTCGCCCCAGGCTGAGGGTGAGAGCAGGCGCTGGGGCTGCGGTGAGCCCGGCGGTGCTCGCACCTCTGAGCGGCAGCCAGGGCACCGCGCCTGCCTGCACCCGGGCGGTAACATTAAACCCCGCTCTGCCTTTTAAATGGCTTCCTTAAACAGGAACCATATGTTCTATTTATACACAAAAGGCAATAAACAAGGAAGTCTTAAAAAAAGGTCCCCGCGCAGCCCGCTCCGCGAAGGTCACTGCCTCCGAGCATCGCCCGCGGCGCTGAACCTGCAGAGCCCTCCCTGGCCCCGCGCTCAGCACCAGCCCCGAGCACTGGGGGCACGGGGCGGCTCCTGCCCCAGGCCGGGGGCCCCCCACCCGTGGCTCCCCCAGAAGCGTTCTGGGGGCGGTGGCAGTGCCGGGGCCGGGCTGGCTGCTGGCAGGCGGGAGCATCCCCGCGCCGTGCCGAGGTGTCCTCGCTCCCAGCTCTCCAAGCGGGGCGATCCCAGCGCCGCGGAGCTTCTGGGACCTCTTGCAAAAGCGTCCGTGCGAGCTCTGAGCTGGTGCCAGCGCTGGGAGGAGGCAGGGCCTGACAGAGCCTCTGACAGAGCCCGGCTGCTCCGGAGCCGCGCTGTGCCCTGTGCCAGGGGACCTGTCCCGTCCCGCACGGACACTGCTCAGCGCCCGGCTCGCTGCCGTGCCGCGCTCCGCGCCAGGGCAGGGCACCCGCGGCACCCTCACCCTCACCTTCCTCCTCCTCCTCCTCCCTGCGCTCAGCCCCGGGGGGCACCGCGGGGAGCTCCGCCCGCGGATCCCGGAGCCGGGCGTTGCGCACCGGGTGCCCGGGCACGTCCCGGCCCCGCTCCGCCCTTCCTGCCCCGGCCCCGCTCCGTCCCGGGGCCGCTCCCTCCGCGGGGCTCCGGTTCCGCCGCCCCCCTCCTCCTGTCCGCCGCGCTCCCGCCTGGCCGGGGCTGCCCGCGGGGCTCGCAGCTGAGCGCAGCGCCCCGCTCTGCCCCCGGTGCCCGCCCCGGGGGTCCCGTCCCGAGCTCGGTCGCGGTGCCGGTGCCGGTCCCGGTCCTTACCGTGCTGCCGCCGCGCGCCGCGGCCAGCGCCGGGAGCAGCAGCGCCGGGAGCAGCAGCGCCCGCATGGCGAGAGCGGCGCCGAGCGCCCGCACCGAGCGCCCGCTCCGCCCGGACCGGCGGCGGGGAGGAGCCGCGGGACCGCCCGCCCCGCCCAGCCCAGCCCCGGCCCCAGCCCCAGCCCCGGCCCCGGCCCCACGAGCGGCGCCGCCGGGTGCCCGGTGCCCGCAGCGCCTCTCCCGCAGCGCCGTGCCCCGGGGCTGCCCCCGCTGCCCGCTGCCGGCCGGCGGCTGCCCCCTGGCGCCCCGCGGCTCCCGGGGCACCGGCGCGGGGCGGGGCGGGGCCACCCGCGGGGGGCGTGGCCAAGGGGGAGGGGGCGTGGCCTCAGCACCCGGTGGGCGGGGCTTGCGGGGGGCGGTGGGACTACGTTTCCCGTGGTGCCCCGCGCGGGGGGGGCGTGGCGGCCGAGCGGCGGTGGCCGCGGCTGTCAGCAGCGCCCGGAGCGGCCATGGGGGCGCGCGGCCGCCGGGGCCCCTGAGAGCGCCGCGCCCCGGCCCCGGCCCCGGCCGCGGCGCCGCCGCCATGGAGCTGGAGCCGCCCGCGGAGCTCCCGGAGCCCTGCGCCGCCGCCAAGGGGCCGCCGCGCAGCGGTGAGTGAGGTACCGGGGGGGGGGGGGGGCGGTGAGGAGCGGGGCCGGGCGCGGCGGAGCGGAGCGGGGCAGGAGCGGAGCGGGGCCGCTCGGGGCCGCTCGGGGCCGCTCGGGGCGGGGCGGGCTCCACACGGCCCGGCCCGGCCCGGCTCGGCCGGCGGGGGCACAACAAAGGCCGCAGCGGCGCCCCCGGGCCTGCGCTGCCCCCCCCCCGCCGGCCCCCCCCCGGGCTGCACCGCCCCGGGGCGCTCCCCGTGCCCGGCCCCGGGGTCCGGGGGTGCCGTGTCCGCGGGCAGCCCCCCCCCGGGCGGTGCCGGCCCCTCCGCTGCTGCGAGGCCGCCCCGCGACCTTCAGCCCCTGCTCGGCGCCCTGCGGCCGGGGGAGGAGCGGGGGCAGCCCGGGAGGTCCCCGCGGGGCGAGCAGCCCCCCTGCTGCCCGCCCCGAACAAAGATCCGCAGCGCTCCCGGCACCGCGGGCAGGGCTCCTGCTCTGCAGCCCGCTTTAGGGCAGCACCGAGAATTTGGGGCGCGTTCCTGGCGGCGATGCCCAGCCCCGTGCCTGCCCCGGAGCCCCGCACGTGGCTTGTGCGCACCCCGAGGGGGCTGCCCCGGGTCTGGGGGCTCTGCAGGGAGAGGCTCGCAGGAACTTTGAAATGCGGCCGCGGGATCTGAGGGCAGCGGCTGTGGCAATTCCAGCCTCATTATCTCAGGGGGCATTTCGCATGTCCTCAGAATCTCAGGCGACGGCTGTTCCTTACCGCTGCCAGCGGGTCCCCTCCCGAGAAAGGAGCGGGTTTTGTGACTGTGTGAATCAGAGGCAAACGAGTCAAATCCATTCTTTTTAAATAATTTTGTTCGGGCTTTCACTTTCCCTGCGCTGCTAGCAATTAGTTGTTGGAGGATCCCCTTAGCACCAATTTCCCCAGAGTTTCATTTGGCATATTGTTGTTTTTTCTATGAATGAAACAAAAAATAATTGAAGCGGTATAAAAACCATTAAGTTTCAAATAAAACAACAGTGGAGCTGGTTATCTAGAATTAAGACAACTCCGGGCGCTTTGCGTGAGTAGTCTGGGAAGATTTAAGTATCAGGAAACTAACTGAATTATTTAGCTCCCTTAATGTTCCCGATGGGTAAATTACTGATCCGGGAGAGCTTTGCAGCAGAAAGAAGGGCAAAGTTGTGAGAGCACAGAGGATGCAAAGTTTTCAAGAAAAATGCCCTTGCTTGCATCCCTTCCCTCTCCTGCAGCTCTCTTAGAAAGTTTACTGGTACGCACTGACGTTTTTAGTGGCTCTTTATGCTTGGTTGCTTTGCATCTGATGAGATAAGCCTTTGCTTAACAAAGACTATTTCATTGATACAGCTTGGTCTTCGTTTACTTGCTATAAACATTTCTTTGAAGGTTTAGGAAGAAAAACAAATTGAGTTGTCGAATGGCAACGCTGCTGAAGTCAAATGTCTCTGAATAAACAAGAGGCTGCGGTGTTATTTCAGCGCGGTTTTGGCTTGTGGAACGGGGGTGCCTCTTGCTTTCGTAAATAATAACAGACAATAATAAACACCAGAACTCTGAGCCTGTGGATGTGGTGAGAAATAAGATTTATAATTTAGGAAGAACTGAGTCCTCTGTTTGTTTGGATGGTTAGATGGAAAAATACCTCTTGGTGTAAAGCTGGAATTCAGTATTGATGGCTTCTGTAGATCATTAATCGGGGGAAAAGGCTTTATGCGTGCCTCGTATTAAAAACAAGAGTAGCAAAGAATTCAGCAGGCAGTGTGTGATGGGAAGCTGCAACAATTTTTTTTTCTGCTATGAATTGTTGTAAAGTTACTCTGCAGTAGAAAATAAAACGGAATCTTCTGGTCGGGGGCTGTGCTTACTGCTTGCTGTAATGCTGAGCTTTTAGTCACGTCTCTAGCAGGTCACTTTTGATATCTTTTTTTTTGGGAGGCAAATTTGCAAGGGGTTGAGTGAATTACTGTGCAGCTCTTCGTGGCGGCAGCTCTGAACAAATGCTTTTACACTAGCATTCTCTGAGAATGAGAGCACAGTTTATCCTGTTGATAAACTGCCTATTTAAATAAAGCCTTCAGCGGTGTAATCTGGTAATTCTAATGAAGTCATTTACATAAAGAATTGGCCCAGGATTTCGTCAGATGGTTGCTGGTGAGCTGAAATGCATTCTTTCCCTCCAGCTGTATTAAACCAGCCTTTTGATCCTTCCCTTTTTTTTTTTGAGCCTTTAAGCCACAGTGGTTATCACTTCGCAGAGTTAATTGAGAAAGGGAAGTTGGGGGACAAGAGGACCCTGCGAGGTTTAGCTTTAGTCTTAATTATTACAGTTCTAATTACCTAATTAGAAGACTTCAGATTTTCTGTTGATAAAAATGGTTCTGTGCAGCTCTTTCTAGAAAGAGGAAGTGCACTGCTGGTAGGCTGGCTGCAGAGAAATTGTGTTGGTGAAGGATTCCCTGCGCGTACCCTGCAGGCAGCCCGTGCCTGCAGCACCCCAATTCTCGGCGGCTCCCAGGAGGTGACCCCGCGTCCTTCGCGAGGTGTGTGTGGGGCATCTGCCTTGTGTCACCTCCTTGCCGCCTTTGTGGGGGTGCTGGAAACTTGGGGAAGTTTCTGGTCGCTGTGAAGGACTGAAGACTTTTAGCTGTTTTTTCCCTTTGTGCACATCAGAAAATGCTGAAGATTCACCAGAGCTCTAATGCCGGGCTGGCTGCGAAGTGCTGCCCTGTCCTTGGCTTGAAGCACATCTCCCGGCTGAAACTTGCTGGGAACTTTAAATGTTTCAAGGAAATATAACCTCGAATTTTATGTCCTTGGACATCAGGCTGAAGGCTCCCAGAAGGCAGGAGCGGGAGGCAGCCCGTGCCCTCGTGGGGAGCTGCGGTGGGCGCGCTGTGGTGCGGTGCTCACAGCTCGGGGCTGGCTCTGCAGGGCTGCTGCTGGCTCTGCCATGCCTCTGCCAGCGTGTGGCTCCTCTGGGAGCCTGCTGGCTCCTGGGGTTGTAGGAAAATGGAGCAAGTTGTGCTGTGAGGAGCTGCTGCCAGGTGCTGCCCGTGTCCGCCCCAAGTCTCCTCCGGTCTCCCAGCCGTACCCTGACTTTGTGCTTTGGCAGGGCACAGTAAGAACTGCTCTGAATGTATTGCTGCTGTAAATGTGTTATGTACGCTTCTGCTGTGAGATTTCAGGTCCTGAGGCAGCTCTATAACAGCCTCAGAGAGCTGCCTTTCTGCTGGGCACGGGCAGCGACTGGCCTCACCTGCGGGCAGCTTCCCTCCCTGCAGCACCCCGTTCTTGGTTACTGAGCCTCAGCTTGGGGTGGGTACCGGCCCAGCTGGGGTCTTCTCTTGTTTTGCAGTGGAACGTGAGTTTTTTAAAGTAGATTTTCTCCAGAGTTGGATCTCTGGATGTCAGTTCAGCAGGAGACAAAGTTTTGCTGCAGAGAAGCCGTTGTTTCTCTGTAGCACCTCGAGCCAGGTTTCTCAACCACCCAGGAGTAATGCTGGGTGCGTGCCTGGTGTTTTTCTGGGGTGATTAATTGCAAACGCAGCCTCACGCACCCAGCTTCCTCGAGCAGTGTCTGTCAGCTTGGCCACCCGGGGCAGGGCCCAGCTTGGCCATCGCATCGCCATCCCCAGTGAGGGAGCCGCCGTGGTGCGGGCGCACCGTGCAGCCTGCCCTGCCCTGCCGGGGTGGCTGTTCCGTGCCTCCCGCCCTGCCTGTGGCTTCAGGAGGCTTTTCTTTGCCTGCTTGTCGCTCCCTGCTTCCCCGGTGCCTGCTGCATTGCTTTGTTACCTTCGCGCTGGAGCCAGCCTTTGTGTTTCATCTCCATTTCCATAGCAGCTCTCCCCAGCGCACTGTCCCTGCCCCGGGATGATATCCATAAAAATGACACTTCCTCGTCTCGGAAAAGCTCCCCAGGCCCGGTGGAGACGTGTAAAAAGGGCACCCAGCAGGAGGAGAGGCCCACGGCTCGAAATATTCATCAATCATTTTCCTGGCACCAGGAAACCGATCGGCCCTTCTGAGGGGCAGAGTGTGATCCATCACCCCGGCTGGGAAGCGGGGCCGCTGCCCGGACAGCAGCGTCGGCGGGGGAAGCGCCATGTCCGTGTCCCTGTCCGTGTCCGTGCCCGTCCCAGGAGGTGACACACACACGAGGACGGGCAGGCTGCTTCTGTGTGTGAAAACAAACAAACGGCAAAGTTGTGAGGAAAACTGATGAATCACCTCTGTGCAGGCTCAGCTCAGGCTAAAGACGTTTCCAGCACTGGAGCTGCGCTGTGCTTTGCTTCTGGATTTATTTGGGGTTTCTGTAGCCGACAGGAGCCGTTCTCATCCCCTGTTCCCAGGCCTCCCTGTGCTCTACCCGCAGGTCCAGCAGCACGCTGCCAGCCTCTGCAGGGGCAGGTTACAGAAACTTCCAGCTCCATGAAACAAACTGGGTTTAAATAGCCTGTGCTGCAGGCTGGTACCGGGGAAGGGATGGCCCTCTGCATGCTGCTCCTTTTCTTCTGTGTTTAACCTGTGCTGAAAATAAAAATATATACATAGAGCTGGAGATTGCCCAACAACAAGCACACAGTCCCTGCCAGCCTCTGTAGGGTGTTTTATTGGAGCAGGCGGGTAGGGGTTACGTGAACTCTTATCTGGGAAATTGCTGTAAGCTGAAGCAAGTTGTTTACAACTGCTCTTTCTACGAGGACTCCTGCAGTAGCCCTTGTGTAAGGAATACCATAATATTTATGGTGAAATAGCTGTCACTTGGATTGCCAGAATTCCTGCACCAGGAAAACCATCCCCGTGTGCCTGCTGTGACCCGAGCAGCGCTGAGCTCCGGGCCCTGACAAGCCCCGCTGCCCTCCGGAGCTGTGCCGTGCCCCGTGCTGGGGGTGGCACAGCGCGGCTCCCTGCACCCTCGTCCTTTTTCAGTTTGAAGAGCTCCAGGAGCCCGAACCCGGTGCTTTAAGTGCAGAACATACCCAGCGGGTCGGTCACTGCACAGTGGCTGAGGGCCAGGCTGCCAGCTGCTCCTCAACGCCCTCCTTCGGGACGGTGAGCTGCTTCCAGGCACGGACACGGCTCGTGGCTGCGGCGGGGGGAGCTGGGCTGGTGCTCGAGTGGCGAGCCTCGAAGCATGCCGCTGGCCAAGCAGAACACGGCCATCTGCGGAACGGGGACTGCCGAGGCGGGGGTTCTTGTTTCGGGGTCACAGGGCGCTCGATTTCTCTGTAACACGAGGAGAGAACTCGAATGTCTCTGGTTTGGGAGTGTGAGCGCGTCGGGTGCTGCTGGGCAAGGATGCTGTCGGGACAGACGAGGCTGCGGTGGTGCTGCTGCCCCAATGCTGCTGTGCGGCACATTTGGCAGCTGTCTGCTGGTGAGCTGCACTCTGCACACCTCCTCCACAAGAAATCAGTGGAAATGAGGTCCGTGAGGTTTTCATCAAGCTGATGGTGAGAAAAGCAAATGATTTTGTCTGTCGGATATTTTTCATTCACACTTCAGCTGCCCAGGATGCGGGTTTTCAAAGACACTTTCCTAAAGGAGACGGCGAACGAGTCATGAGCAGAAGGGGAGGTGCTGATACCCTGTCCTGACAGCTGGAGCTGTACGCTGAGGAGATAATTCCTTTAAGCTGTGTTTGTGCTGCTGCATAAAAAATAGAACGATAAATTGCTGCTACTGTTTAGCCTGGTTTTGGTGGAAAAAAAACACATGCTGATCTTCAAATGTTTTTAATCTACTTGGTGAGCAAATATGCTCAGCTCCTAACAGAAGAATAGGAACAGATTTCTCTCGATGTACGTGACTAGTGCTTTAGAATTACAAGTTTTATAGTCATCTCTCTTAACCTGATACAAAAAAGGCAAAATCTTATCCTGCCTTTTCATGGAAACCAGCAAAACGTAAACTCTTGTGTTGTTGCTGTGAGGTCAGATCAAACTAGAATTAAAGCTTCAGATTTGTCTATAGAGCAGCAGTGTATGCTGAAGTCACTTCAAAATGATTTTTCCACTGGGCAGAATGGTAGCTTCCTTTTTAGAAATGTAGGTATTTTCCCTGTCCTGTAATCTACAGATAAAAACAAATATCAACAAATACCGAATGCTAGGAATGATGCTTCTATCTTGGAGTATGTTTTCTAGTTCTCAAACACTTTGCTGTGTTTTCCATGCTGCTTAGATGTGTGCTGCCACACTTACAAGCTAATAAGCGAGCTGGCGTCCTGCGAAATGAGATTATAGCAGCAGACAGATGCAGATGGAATGAGGCCGAAGAGAAAGGAGTGTTTCTGGAATTGCAAACAGCAGGAGCTAATACGGTTTGCAAACACCAGAGACAGTAGGCAGAGAGGTAGGTGCTGGGAGAGAATCAAATTTCCCTTGATTCTTGTCTGTATGCAGTCCCCATTCCTAGGAGGCTAATAATGCAAGCTTTTCACTCCAACAAACCCGAATTGTCAGTATTTTAGGGCTGCAAGGCAAGTGGTCAGTGAGGCTGGAGGGCCGTAGATCACTGAATTGCACGAAAGTTGCTTGAGTCAGTTGTCAAGGAAGGAAAACTTCTTTAACAGGGCATCAAACTCCCAGATCCCATAGCAGACGTGGTTAAGACGAGCTGCGTGTGCTCTCGGGGTGCGGGTAACGGGCTGCAGGACTGCTGCCCCTTCCCCTCTGCTCTCAGAGCTGGCGCTGGTCTCGTGTCCGGGACAGAGCCCAGGGCCTGCTCGCGGGGCTCTGGCTGCAGCATCGCCTGGAGCCGGGGGCTCACACCCAGGCACTGAGCATCCCTCGGGCACGGGGAGCCCCGGGTCGATCCTTTTGCTGCCGAAGGACAGTTCATTTATTGCAGTCATCAGCGTGAGCCACAAAACACTTTCAGGTGGCCTGTAGGAAGAAACAAAGACCTCATGAAAATGAAAGAGCACCAACCACAGCTACACCCACGCTGACAAATTACGTGCTAAGCTCATTCATTGATTTGGTCCTCTCGTGATGTGCAGCAAGAGCTACAGCTCTGGTGATTGATTTATACGACACAGAATATCATATTTCTAACACCTGCCACTTCCCTGTGCTGAAAGTGAGTTATAGACCTAACCACAGGATGCCAGCAGTAGCTTTATGTATGGTGCGGGGAGCATATCTGCTGCAGCTCAGCTGTCTTGTTTTAGGATTGAGCATTACAGAAGCGTATTGCAGGTAGGCCCTTACGAAGCTTTCACCCTTCCTAACGCAGTGTTTAGATGTTCACTGTGCATTCAGGGGTTGGTTTTAATTGTTCAGTCTTTGAGCACATGTGGCAGCAGTGGAGGAATGTTTTCATGCCTAGTTCCTTCACCTGCTTCTCACGTTCTAGGATGCTGCTGAGATCCTTCCATGGAGCACGACCCCGTGGCCAGTGAGTCCTGGTTACTCTTCTCTCCTTCCCAGGGTAGCAGGAGAGCCGAGTCACAGCAAGCTCTGGGTACAGCTGCAGCCCGGTACAGCAGAAGCTGTAATGATATCTTCACAAAATTAGACTTGAACACTGTTAAATTCATTAACTGTGAGGTTAGGGGGAAAACTGTTTTCAGAGCTCCCCACGTGTCTGTGCTTGCCCAGGATCTGTCTGTCGGTGCTGGTCGTGCACCAGCTGCTGAATTACAGGGGCACGGCGAAGAGGTCCGGTCGTGCTTCCATTCTGAAGTGCTGGGGGCTGGCACCTCTGGGAATGCTGGCTAACCTACAGCCCGATTCCTGGCATCTTCCACGTGGCACGATGTGCTGCTAGTTATTGGTGGTTGAGTCTTACTCTGGGTTGATAACGCTTCAAAAATCAGCAGCATCTCTACCCTTGCATAACGCTGCTCGATTTTACTTAATGTAGGTAAATGTGCTAGACTGAATGGGTGGATTTTTCTGAGGTAGTATGCCAAGGACTTGTGTTGGCCAACATTTTATCAGTGATCAAAAAGCAAATATAGGATTTTCACTAATGTACACACAGCACAAAGATTTGCAGAACGATTATGCAATTGATCTTTCAATATTGGAGCAGTCTGGGCTGCCCGCTGGGCCATATCCCATTCAACCAGAGCGTGTTCCAGGTAAATGGCGTGGCTGGGAGCAGGCAGCCTGCCTGCAGCGGGCACCTAATGCTGACAGGCACTGGCTGCAGAATGTCTTCATGGGGCAGTGCCTGTCATTGCAGTGCTTCGTCCAGAAATGCTGATGCGATCCTTCGGGAGCTGGAGGTGGGCCCTTCATGGTCACTGCCCATCTTGTGCTGATGGCGCTGTGTTGGAGTGATAACAGTGTGGTGCTGCTTGCAGCCCTGATCGCCTAAAATACGGGGAATTGCCCCAAAAGATCAAGGGAGCCTGGTAGTCCTGTCTTAGCTTATTGAAAAGACTGAGAGTAATTATCTTGTTGGATTGCAGCCACAAAAAGGATCTCTTGAGTAGAGCTTCCAGCACAGACAGGACCCGGCGTTACCAGGCTGCCAGCTGAAGCTCTGAATTTAGATTAAAAATACAAATTGAAACCAGTGATTTCTTACTCTTGGTTACCCCTACATCTTGTAGTGGTTTTTGCTCCCACATCAGGACAGAATGCCTTTAAGAGATGTGCCTGGTGAGTAGGGGCAGTGCTGTGCTCTGAAATCCTCACCGTGCGGGCTGCCTGCCCGGCGCGTTGCAGAAGGCTTCTGGAAATCCCAGCTGGGAGTCGCGGTACGGCTGGTGCCACAGCCACACGCGTCTCCTCTCTGCTCCGATCCGTGTCTCAGGAGGCATTTCAGGAATCCCGTGACTTTTGATGGCATCAATAAATCAGACAGCACGCTGACAGAATTTCCCTGGAATGTAAACAGACATTTAGGGAACGTCTGTGCTTAGGGAGGGGAGCGCAGGTACAGCTCCCGCAGCACGCGGGGCGTTGGAGTGCTGTGCCTGCTTGCGGCTCTGTTGGTAAATAGGAGCCGTGAGTGTTTTCCATGCTAACAAAAATAACTGTCAATATTTATCACGAAGTGACCTTACTTCCCGCTCCTCTCTCCAAACAGCATGTTTTCAGAGGAGAGGTGAGACGAGCAGCTCTGCCTGATGTAGGGGAAAGGGGAGGAATGTCTCTGTATGGTAAAATTGGCTGATAAGGGATAATGAATCACCTCTAACTCGGCTCTGCTCAGCAGTAGCTGATCTGGAGAGCTGCAGGCTGCTCAGCCTCGCCTCGGTCCCTGGGTAAAGCATGGAGCTGATCCTCCCCAAGGATGTTTCCAGGCACAGGTAGGACAGGAAGGGAACTGGGAACGCTGACAGGGGCTTGCCAAGAGCAAACCGTGCCTGAGCAGGCTCCTTCCTCCTGGGCCGGGATGGCTGGGCCCCGAAACGAGGGGAGGGCTGCCTGCCATTTACCGTAACCTTAAGCAAGACTTTTGACACAGTCTGACGTGCCAATATTTTGGCCAAATGGGGAAATGTGAGTGAAAAACTAGCTCTGTCTGGCTCAGAGGGTAGCAGTCGGTAGGTGAAAGGCTGACGGGTGGCCGGGTACTGAGGGGACCTGTGCAGGGGCAGTGCTGCTCGGTGCTGGCACCAGCCAGAGCACGGCGGGGTGTGTGTCTGACCGGCTGGTGAGGTTCTGGAGGAACCTCAGTGACCAGAAGGGAAGGATCGACCGAAACCTTCAGGTTCAACAGAGAGCAGCTGTGGTGCAGGGCCCTGCTGAAATGCTGCGGGGCCCTGCTGAGCCTGGGGAGCGCGACGGCTCCTCAGGGCGGTGCGGGGAGGCTGGGGGCTCCGACGCCTGCTAGGCGAGGACAGGCCGAGGGGATTGCGGTTGTTTAGCTTGGAGAAGAGGAGGCTAAGTGGGGATTAACGGCCGGCCTGCCAGTCCTTTAAAAGTGGTTCTAGGAACAAATGGAGCTGGACTCTTCGGGGGTGTGTGGCAAAAGGTCAGGACAGCGATGGGAATTCCTGCTGGATGCTCTGAGGGGATAAAGGTGTTCTCGGGAGTGATGCAGTACTGATGTCTGGAGAGGCCGTGGATCCTTGGAGATTTTCAAAACTTTGGTGAAGAGACCCCTGGGCGAGCTGATCCAGCCTTGAGAACGGGTCTGCTTCCAGTGGCAGGGCACCAGGTGAGCGGCAGAGGCCTTCCACTCTCCTGATGGTCGTATGAGTGTGATTCTGCAGCTGCTCAGGGTGCCTTGTGCGCTGTACTCCTGTGTGCGATGTGCTGGGCTGCCAAACTCGTGCACCGATACCTTCAAAGCCCAATGCGATGTCCCAGGTTCAGGCTAAGTTCATTTCTAGGAGTATCCCCCGCGCACCCCTTCAATTAGCATAAACGGGGACAAGGGCAGGCAAAGGTCAAGAGGAGTTCAGAACAGCATAACCTCTTTTTGCTGGCATTTCCCAACGTTGCTCATCCTGCAAAGCTCTCCTCGCTCCCCTCGCCATCGTGTTTACTATACAGCTGTAAAAGTGGGAGAACAAGGCTCGGCTTGATACAAGGGAAGTTCGAAATCGAGCGGTTGAGAATAGGTAGCATTGTTGCTTAAAACAGGAGAAATAATTGATTTATGTTATGGTGGCCAATTAGGCTGTAAAGTGGGAAACTCTTAAAGCAACCCTGTGGCTTCAAGGCAGCCTTTGCTCTGATTTCTGCCCAGCAAATAGGGGGTACCCCAATAAAGGTCATCAGCTCCATGAGCTAAATTATTAATTCCTTTCATGCCACTCAGGGCTTGTAAACAGTATATAATCCAAGAAAACAATTGGCACTGTTCACTTACTGGGCAGAGGAAAGGTCAGAGGGTAAATAGTTGTATTGGCACCAGCTGCTCCTCATAGCTGAGCAGACTTTTGTCCTTTTCATCTGGTAGAGCAAACCTGTTTCCAAAGCTGTAGCTGGTTGTTGATCCATATCTCCTCTCGTAGCTGAGTTGCTGTTAGGAGCCTAATGTTGCATATAATTATGACAAAAAAAGGGCTGGAGGGGAGGGATGTGCATGAGAACCAGCATCGCTGTGCTTCGTAAAGAGCTGCTTGAAATAGTGAACGTGCTAGTTTATGTGAATAAGAGGCATTTTATAATTCACCTGTTTGAGGCAAATTGTGGGGTAAGTTGGTGCTTTTCTGGGGTCTCGGCTCGCCGTGTTCCTGCTGGGATGGCGTTGTGGGGCTCACAGCAGGGCTTGGCCGAACACGGAGGCGATCCCAGGAACTTCAGAGCTGGCACCAGGAGAGCTGTGACCGGTGTGCTGGCCGTGGTGAATGCTGATGATTAAAAAATCGATGTAATGTCAAGCAGGAGCTGAAATTACCCTTTCGAGTGTAGCCAGCAAGTGTTGCATTTCTGTTGTCTGCAGCTTTCCATGTGGCTCTGTAGCAGTGTGAGAGTGCACGACTTGAGCCTACGCCAGCTCCCTGGTGACACGCTCACCGCTCAGAATTACTCTTCCGAAGGCACGCGTGTTGTTTGGTTGCTTTTTGAATGATATTTGATAAATTATTCCAGATGTTGGCAGGTGTAGCTTACTGCCCGAAGTGCTGGCTATTCACACCGCCGCTCCTGGGGCGCTGCCATCTGGCTGGCTGGGGGCAGCTGACCTCTCCCTGCCGGACAGCAGCAGGTAACCTTTACACGGCCATCTGCTGATCGGTCACTGCAGCCTTCCTGAAAGCTCAGCTGTGCACAGCACTGGTGTCTCCATGGACTAAATCTTGCCATTCTCAGGAGAATAAAAGTAACTTCAATGCTGCACTTACTATTGAAGTTGTCCTGGCTATATATGGAAGCATATTTAGCTTTAAATAGGGGTAAAAAAGAGGCTCTTTCCAGGTATCTAAAATTGTTATACTGCAGATAAAGAATCTTTTTTTGTTGTTTTTTTTTTTTTTTTTTTTTTACTTACAAAAATGTGTATAGTTTGAGTTACCTACCTCTTTCAAAGGGTTCACAATTCCTGCATTAAGGAGAACATAGAAATAAAGTGGAAAACAGGAAGATGCAAAACTTTTTATTTTTCCTGTAAGCAGATCAGGGGAGCTGTAGGAAGTGCTGCATGGCGTGTGGCTGTCAGCGTGCTCCAGGATGGCTGTGCCATACCCAGCTTTCTGGACAGCGGTGCGAGGAACACGAGGAAGAGCCCAGCCATACAAGGGCACGTTTGGTAGAAGTTCTGGGCAGTAAATGTCTCCAGTTAACAGAAAATGAGATGGGCATAACCCAGGCTGTTTAAACCTGCCACTTTTGTTGTGAGTGGCCGTCGGTACGCTGAACTGAAGCTGTTGGACTTGTGTAGTAAGACCAAGGCTGCTCAGCAAAGAGCTCGGTAGGTGTGGCTGGAGACATAGCGGGATTAATTTCTGTAAGCACAGAGCTGTGTGTGCTCTTCGTGTTCCATGACAATGGTCTGCCCAAGTGTTTACGTTCATTTGTGGTTTGCCTAATTAGAGCAGAACTTTGCAGTGCTCCGTGTAAACAGAAGCCCTCGGTGCCGAGCTGTAAGAATGTGAAGGGCCTGATTTGGGCTGGCAGCAAACCCTGGCTGTGGGCTGAGCTGGGCTTCTGGGGCTCTGCTCTGTGGCTGAGGAATGTAAACTTGTGTTTGCTGGCTCTTAAATATGACAATTATATGTAATTGTGGGATCTACCATCATAAAAATGATGGAGAGGGAGACTGATTTGCTGAACTTGGGCATTTGTGGTGATGGCACAAGAATGAATGTTGTCTTTTTTGAGAGAGATCCAGCCCTAGAGAGCACTTCTTCATGCTACCTAATCTCAGATTAAAACTGACCCCATTACTAGGAGATGACTTTCTTGGTTTGGATCCTGGGCAGTTGGATCATTTGCAAAGTGCAGAGAATACCTGGCTCTTGGTTCAGATCACGCTTTTTTTTTTTTTTTTAATTTCTTTGCAGGCACAGGATAGTTCTGTTTCTTTTTTCAGATGTTATAAAACAAAGCTTTTTGGAATGTCTTTGTCTTTAAAGATACTTGCTTCTGGTACTGCTTCAGATCAAATGCCAGCATTTGTGTGCTTTTGGAAGGGAATCTGTCTTCCTATCAGGAATCTTTTGAAGGAGCACTGGACACAGTTGTCATCTCTTTTCATCTGCAGTAATGCTCCACTTAAAAGATGCCATTGCATACGGTTTAAAGCAGACAGAATTTAGGATTTCTTCACGCTGAAGTGTTCTGAAGTCATGTTCTTATCTAACTTGCAGTGGTTTTGCTGGAATGGCAATTTGAAAAGCAAGTCTGCAAGTAATGGGTATGTGAGATAATATTGTAAAAGGGAAAAGGGTGGTGCTGTTAAAAACTGCTTCTCAAAGCTACTTCCATAGATAAGATACACCTGTTTAATTTAAATGTACATTTTCAAGATTAAAAACTTATTAAGGCACTTGGTAAAACACACATCACAATTTTCTCATTTTCACTTTCTCATTAGCTACAGATGTGGAGCAGATGAGTTCCTCTTCTCCTGTCCTTCCTGTGAACTCCATGGGCAGTAAGTACCTCGTTTTCTTGCCAAATACAATGAGGTAGAATTTCTCACTCTGAGATCATATAAAGAGATGAATTCATACTTCACTGTAGAGACTTTGAGAAGTTTTACAGCTAATGCTTACTCACAGAACTGAGGACCTGATATTTGGTTACAGAAGTAGCACGGTCCAGGTCTGCACATCGCTGTTTACACCAGCACAAGGTAGGTTGCATAAGATTTTACCATGAGAGATAGGTCAGTGAAAGCTGTGAAGTAGTTGCCTGAATGTTAGTGATACGATGATTCAAAAGGAACCTGAGGTGCTGGCAGATTACATTGACCTAAAAGTATCCATCTGAAGTGTATCCCTATTAAACTTAGAAATGTTATAGCTGGGAATTCCTAATGAAACTGAAAGCAGGTGGTAAAATCTTCCATTGCAGCGCAATTCTGGGCCTGTAACATTCTGTGACTAAAAATCTGGGCTGCTGGACACTTAAAATAAGGTGAATGCAGAATTCTTTTTTAATACTCCATCTAGTGGTATTTACTGTGTCCAAGGATCAAATGGATTTTGTTGGTTATAATCCACTAGATGGCAACAAGTCCTTGTTGGACTTGCAATTGTTACAGACCGAAATCAATGCAATTCTATTCATAATAGAGGGATGAGGTATGTGCAAATTTCTCATTTAAAGCAACTTTTTGGTCATTTTTAGAAACACTCTGGATTTTTCAAGTGTGGCATACTATTATCTGACACTTTAAAATAACGTTCAGATGCTCAGAACTACTTAAGTTCTTCCAGAGTCAGGGCACTGGGCATTCCACCTCTGTTACCGTGCTCATGGCACTTACTTTTATTGGAGAACTGTGGTTCCTCTGCAAGGGGAGATGTTTCCTCCCTCTGTAATGAGAACAGTCCTGTGGAATGAACGTAACGTAGGCTCAGGGTTGCAAATGTACGTGCAGTTATTTGTGTGTTAAGGACTACTTATATTCATCTAGATAGGATTTCTTCTAGTTGTTCATTTTGATATAGAAATTTCACATGCATTTATAATTTATTTTCATAAACTATGTGTGTATAGCTTATGAAAATATTGTTTGATGTTCTGTTGAATCTTTGTAGCCTGGCATAGCTTACAGTTAATGCATGAGGGGCCTGAATGCAGTAAAAGGTATTGAAACTTAATTTTCCACTGTGTTCTCATATCAGGATATATCTGCCAAATACTGAAAGCAAAGGCTGACTAAGATGAGTCAAATGATTTTTTTTTTTTTCCCCTAAATACTTGTATATTATTGCTGGTCTGAATTTGTCTAGCTGCAGCTGTTATCTTTGCTAAACCGAAAAACGCTTGTCAAACTTCTGTTCCGTATGAAGTTATTTATATAAACTGTTGATTAATTAAATAAACTGAGCTCCTGGAGTTCTTTTCACGTCTTCCTGTCTTTTGATCACACCTTCAGTGCTGGTGGGCAGGCTGAGCGCAGCAGCAGGGACACGGGCACGCTGCCGCTGGTGCCGGGTGGGCAGCAGGGCCTGAGCCGCTGCGCCTTGACAGATGAGCCCTGGCAATTCCTGCTGGGGCAGCCCCTAGAGCTCTGCAGCCCCAGCTGTCCGGTCTGAGGTGCTGGCAGCACTGGGGGTGCTGGTGCTCAGCTTTGTCCCGCGCCCAGCAGCTGGTCCTGCTGCCTGTGAGGCTGCTGGCCCCTGCTAGGGCGCGAGCAGCTGGCGCCAGAAGCATCCCAAACTTCCCAAGCATGATTTTTCAAAAATCCTGAGTATGTCGGGTAACCTGTTTTTCCCCTAGTAGTTTTTTTTCTTTGCTGTCTCATTACAAAACATGATTAAAGCAAAAGGCTTACGGATTTTCACAGTGGAGTAGCAAACTGAGTTCTTATGCTTCTTTGTGCGTTAGGAGCATTGAGCTGGGGAGCGTCTGCTTAAACCTTGTGATTTTCATGCATTAGCAAACTTACTCTGTAGTTTTCTGCCTGAAATGTCTTACTTGGAGTAATTGCAGTGAATTATTTTCACATTTTTTTTGCAGTAAGGATGAACATCTGGCAAGACTTTATTTTGTATTTTCATATAGATGTATGTGGGGAAAACCAGTAGGTCAAGTGAGATTTCGGTGTTTACAAGAAAACATTTGTGTTATTTTATATTGTTTAAGAAGCCACTGGAAAAAGTACAAATTGTGTGATCATACGTTTTCAGCAAGTCTTCCAAACATGCTGAAAAATTTGGAATTTCAAAGGCAAAATGTCAAACTGCATCAAAACAAGTCATTTGGCTAGCTCATGGTTATGCAATTGCGCAGGCATGTTTTCAGCCTGATCACTTCTGTACTACTGCAGTGAACTTTCTAGATCCAAACTGACTTTTGCCAAGGGTTTCAGTAGAAAAGCTCTGTGTAGGTGACTGGCACTGAACAGAGCCCTTCAGTGCCACACCTGGGAGACTTTTCCTAAAGCCGTGTTTTGCAGAGGTGCCTTCAGTTTGTGCATCAGTTGAACTCAGCGAAGCTGTTCCTGTCTACTCATTCTGCTAAAAGACAAACTTTTTTAATTGTAAAACTTTTTTAATTGTGATGCTTCTGCTGGGCGAAGCAGCGTTCACTGTTGCCCCTCTGGTCATGCCCTGTGCTGCATTTTGGGGGCTGTGACTTGCTGCTGCCCCATCACCAGTGACTTGCTGCTGCCCCCCTCCCATTCTTATCCTTGTCACTTGTCATCTGGGCAATCTCAATTCCGTCAGCTCTCATTGATTGCTTTTTAGGACTTGATGTTGTTCCATAGTTGTCTCTGTCAGAAGGACTCATTTCCTGTAATCAGGTGAAGCTCGCTGCATGGACTTGTGCTTTCCTGATAGTGAAAACTGAGATTTACAAATGCAGCAAGGAGTTGTGTTGTTTTTATTAGAACAGTTGATCAGCTGAGTTTTCTCTCCCTTCTGCTCCCTTACATAGCTCTCTCGATCATTCCTTACTTAGTCTGTTAGCTGTCTTATGTACATTTGGGCCTTTTTTTAAAAAGTACTTTTTAACATATGTAGCTACATTTAATGTTCAAATTTGTATCATGTGAAAAAGATATTTGAAGTCACTGATAAATGCCAATGGTTTATTCCTGCTTTTCAGTGTTTACGTCTCAAGTAAAATTCTAAAAAAACAAACAAACCAACAACAAACAAACCACAGCAGAATATAAATATTACGAGTTACTGTTTTAATGTGCTTCAGTAGACAGTACAGACCTGTATGAAAAGGCTTCCACATTTAACCAGGATGCTTTCTGTATCTTTATAAAGTGTCCAGCATGGGCGCAGCTCCCATTGAAGCTGGTAAGGGACAGGGAGGAGTAAGTCAGTCTGCCCTGAACTGGGATCAGGATTGTTTTCCTGTATTTAGAACAAAAACACAGCCTTGAAAAGCCGTGTTCGTGCCCTGTTATAACATCTGCTTTCTACAGGGGATGCTTATTTCATCCAGAATTTCCTGCTTTGTAAAACACTTTTATCTTTGCAGTGGCTGTCAGGTGGCAAAGCATCCCTGTGTGCCTGTGCTCGTGAAGGAGCGTGAGCGGCCGGTCCCACAGCTCCCACAGCCCTGCCCTGTGCCAGGGGGAGGAGAAGCTGAACTCAGAGCTGCTTCAGCACGCAGCCTGCGTCCCTCCTGCCAGCGAGCCCCGAGCAGGAGGAGCGGGCAGTCTCTCAGCTAGCTGGTCCGCAGTTTGCATTCATTGATCAGTGAGTTGATAGAAACGAAAACCCACCGACAGCAATGAATGTTGAGTGCAGCCATTAGGTGCAGTTCCTGCGGGCAGCTCCGTGCTGCCACGGGGCACGGTCGGGGTCGCAGCCATCCCGGTCTCAGGACACGACTATTGCAGGGCTTCTTCTATCTGGGAGGCTTCTGGGAAGGACATTTACACAGGGAAAAGAGTAGGAAAAACATTCTTCACTTTAGAAACAGCATTAAAAATACAGGATTTCCTTTTTCATGGTTTTGCTTGGTTACTCCGCTTAGGCTACAGCTTCTTGCTGTCAGGCGTATTGCTTTTGGGATCGAGACCGTTCCTGACTCCGTACCACAAGGGCTGGAGCCCTGCATGGGATGGGCCAGCTGGGGCAGGCAGGGTACCAGGTGGACACGGCCGAGGTGCCTGGGCATCCACCTTGCCTTCCCTTGGGAAGCACGGCTGGTTTCTTGCTGTCGTTGCACGAGCAGGCAAACATGAGTTGTGGCAGCAGCTGGACCTTGCTGGGAGGAATCCAGTCCGTGGCCAGTGTTCCCAGTGAGCAGCTGCTGAAATTGAGCACAGGTTCCTATGAGCAAATGAACTGACATTCCACAGCTTTTTCCAGACGAGCTCAAGTTGCCAGTCCAAATGGAAAGGAGGTTTTCCTCCTGATCTGGCCTATATTCTGCTGTTCTGAACATACACCATACCCAGGCTTGTTTAAGCATGCCATATGCCGTGTGTACATTACTGCTCTTGTGCTGTCCACAGAAAACCTTCCATTACTCATTTTTTTTGCAGAAATTCTGGTCTAGCTCATAGTCTTTTTGTTTGTTGTTGCTGTTAAATAGAAAACAACCATTTTTTTTTTTACCAGTTCATTTTTGGAGAAAGTAGGGAAGTAGAGCTGGAAAAACTCAACCTCTAGCTCTTAATATAATCTAAATCATGACCTGTTAATAGCAACCATATGTGAAAAACTCCGAAGGTTCAAGCTTTCCATTTAAGAGAGGGTTTGTGATAAACCTCAAGGTACAGTCAACGGTCGATGGTTTTTTTTAGTTCTCAAACTCACCGACAGCGTTGAATGTTCACTGAAGCTATCCAAAGGCGGCTGTGTACATGCACTGTACATACTTTCCATGCATATGTTTTCCATAGACGAGCAGTGGAAACACTGCTGAGGGCTGCACATTCTTTATTGTAAAGTCTTAAACTGCAAGTATTTTAATTATGAAATGGAACCATGCGGACTAATGAATAGCAGAAGTGTAACACTGCTGTTATCGATGCTAGCTTGACTTCGTGGTTCTTAAACCAGCGTCGAGTATATCTGAACCACAGCTGTGGAAAAGCCTTCCTCCTGTGGATGTGCATACTAAATAGCATCACCAAGGTTTTTAAAGCTTGAGCTGCTCGAGTGAGGTGGGCGCTGGGCACACTGCTCCCGACTCCAGGTGAACTGACTTCACGCTAAGATGTTTTTCCTCTTGGTGATGGGCAGGCAGCACAAAATCGTTTCTACCTCTTGCTGCTTCTTGCTTGTCTGATATTCCGAGCTGCTTCCTACGTGCTGCAGCGAACCTGCAGGTCCATCTGCAGTTGTCTGTGGCAGCTGAAAGCTGGAAGGGTCTCCCCAGCCCCAGGTGAGTCTGTAGGCTCTGACCAGGCTCACAGAGACTCGTGCTGGGCTCTGTTCAGAGCCTGATTCCTCCCGTTTGGTGGCAGTCCATCAGCCTGGTGCTAGGTGACTTGGGAAATCCCACCCAAAGTGAACAACTGCCTCAAAAGTCTGCCTGATTCTCACATCAGTTTTAATATGATCTAGAGCATTACTGGAACAGCTTTTTCCTTAAACTGTGAGTTTTAAACTGAGTATGTAAATGTCTGCCTAAGAACATACCAGTCAGAATGCCTGAACTGGATTATCTTCCTGGAAAGTGGAAAAATGGATTTATTCTCCTTAAATTTCTATCTTGCATTCAGTTACCTTCACTTTTTCCACCTGGCTTCCACGGTTTGAGAAGAAATTACTTGCAGCTTGTTTGTTAAAAATGGAATCTCTTGCTGTACCTAAAATAGCTGCTGTAGATGAACTGGAGCCTGCAAAGCCTATAGGAATAATTTCACTTAAAAGCTAGTCTACAGAACTTTAAATTCAGTGATTTCTCTTGTGAAGTCTCAGTGATGTCTCTGAATATCCCGAGCTGATACATGTAACTTAAATATTTGTTGTATACTGAGTAAGTTGTATCTTTGAGAGATGAGCTTGTTCACAGAATATAGTTTGGAGACTGCACGTAAATGGACTGAGTTCAGCGGTACCATTAAACATCAACTGATCCTGGAAATTAAAGAAATTCTCTGAAAATTAGTCTCACCTTGTTCCTGCAATCTTTTTGGAGTGGGAGCTGGTGGAACGAACAAAGAACATTTGCATTAATAACAAGCAGTGATTGACCTCAAGTGTTGAGCCCGGCTGACCGCAGCTGGTAGGTACAACGTAAAGCAGGGGAGCCAAGTGCAAACCGAGCATGGAACTGCATGCATGTATTAAACTGCAGAGAGGCTTTTTCCTCAGTTCACGTCTTCCTCCTCTTGTACCTCCACTGACCCTCTACCCGGTAACTGTCGTCATCTCATTTTGGAAATGGAAATCATTTTTATTCTGAATGCCACAAAGCGTGTGTGTTATTTCTGTATTCTGGCTGCATGCTCCCTCCCTCTTGCAAAGTTCAAAGCTCTCAATCTGTTAGATTTTTGGTCAGATTCTGAGATGAAAAAAAATATTCCTCAGAAACAATGGAACTGGGCAATGTTTGCAGGCTTGGGATGGACAAATGAAATTGTTACAAGCGTCCTTTTGTAGGGGATTTCTCCCCCAAACCACAAAAAAAACCTTTTCTCTTTTGTCTTTCCCTTTCCTGGTGTATTACATTTCCATACGGAGGGTATGAGGGTACGAACACTGTGTGTACATTGTGTAAGCACACGCGGAGGGTCACCCTGCTACAATGACAGCAACGTGCACCAACCAGCCTGGGGGCCGGACTCTGTCCTACGTAGTCCTGGCACTTTCTCCTACTGGTGCTCGAACGATTGCTTGTATCCTATCACACAACAGGCCGAGTCACTTTTCATGCCATTTCTTCCCCGTTTTGTTTCCCTACTGAGGTGTCTCACCTGCGTGCTTAACCAAAGCTTCGTCACTGGGGAGCAGAGCACGTGCTGAGCTGGGCAGAGAGGGCAGCCTCACAAAGCTGCTGCCGAGGGGTTGTGTGAGCCTACCACACAACATTTTTTGCACATTTCTTTTGCATTAGCATAGCAGAATTGTTGAGATGCTGTTGTGGTTGTATTTTGTGCCAGTCTGGCAAACCTCAGAAGTTTGGAAGCTTCTTTATCTGCACTGAATCTTGAACCCATGTTCCTTTCAGACATTTTTGCTACCGAGTGCTGACACCAGCCCGTATTTGACAGCTGCCATCTCTATTTCTATTACTTTTTTATGCAGTGTTACAAATCTCTCTTGTAAATTGGGGAGTGTAAAAAAATAAAAACAAATGGACACTTCCCTGCCCCTAAGCCATGCTTTTACAGAAGGTGAACATGGCTCTTCAACAACACCTTCTTGAATCCTTCACCAGCTTCAGCTGAAACCAGGCAGCTGGGGAACGGCCCTCAGGGGTGGGTTCCTGCAGACCTGGTGAGGGCAGTGCCTCGGAGGGGAATCTGTCCGGGAACATGCTGAGAAGCAGCAGGGTGCGAGAGAATCCCCACCCCTGGATGTGCCCCAGAAGTGGGAAAAGCTCCGTGCGGACCTGATGCCTTCCCTAGGTGATAGCAGCAGTCAGCTGGTAGCCAGGGGTCTGCAAGTGCCTGATGTGCGGAACCATGGCAGGGCTCACCGATGGAACGGGCTCGGGGCAGAGCACTGCCAGGGCACAACTTGGCACTGAAAGTGCTGCACGCAGAGCACACGGCTTCTCTTTGAACCTGGTTTTTGTATGGAGAAAATTCTCCTCAAAATGTGCATACACATCCTGATACAGGTTAATTGTGTAAAGTCCGGTGACGAGATTTAGTTCTGTGGATGACTCTGGTATTCTGTGTATTTGTGGTGCCTGAGCAATTCTTACACCCTAACCCAATCCTTCTACCAGTTCCTCACAGCAACGCTTTTATTTAGAGTCTAGCAGCACTGCCCTAAGTGCAGCTGAATCCGTTTCCAGTATGCACATGGTAGGAAAGCAGCTCCACTTCTCCACAATGTCCCCTCTGCTGGGGCTGCTCACGAGGTGCCCCCAGGCGTGGGATGAGCGAGGCTGAGCTTTGCGATGCGGTGCCAGCGCCCGACTGAAGCACTTGTGGAAAAGCCCTGCACAAGCGTGTTTGCTTTGTCCTGTAACCAACTTGAATTGTCCTATAAACGTGTGTTTGTAGAGGTAAATTACTTCGGTGTAAGCATGCAAATACAGCTTAGTGAAAGGGGGGCAGATAAGGATGCAATCACTGGCAGTGTTTTTAGTTATTGCTATTTCACTGGGATTTGGGAACGTGTTTCAGTAGCAATGCCACTGCCAAACACTTCAGCATCAGCAGCCTTCTGCAATTAGCACTGCGCGGTGTTATTTCTCCTACCTGCCCAAAAGCTCGCTGGATTACTACTTGACAAGTCTTGTGATATGTGCAATCAGGGGACAAAGCTACCCGCCTGTTCCCTTTGCCCTCTTAGCATATAGAACATAACGTTACGGTGCTGATCCCACAGCAAACAAACACAGCTCTTCTGGGACCAGAGAGAAGTGCGACTAATGCCCGTTTCCAGTGATCTGGGGGGGCTTAGGTTATTTTGATGTAACTGTGCATCGACAGCCTTGCTGGTGGATGCAGCACAACCGCAGACTTTTGGAAGGTGTTTGACGTAATGCCATGTGACATCTTAGACGGGTGTGATATAAATTTGCTGTGCCGAATGTTGAAAGGACTGAAAAATGACAAAGAGCGAGGTCTCGGTGTAATTCCAAGTGGGAACTTGACCAAGCGATGCAGTCCTGGTCTGCTAAAGGCTAGGCTAGAGAGATCACTAAGCTGGAGAGGTTTCTGAAAAGCTAAGTGGAGAGCAAATTAGAAAATCAAGAGACTTGGCAGCCTCTGTTTAGCTTAGGGTCAGGATCAACTTGATTAACCCAGTAGTGTGCATACGGCGAGCACAAGCTCACCTATAAAGGGTCCTTCAGCATCGTGTAAGCGAGGCATCTCTGCGAGCACAGGAGAGCGTGCTTCCAATCTGCAGCTTCCAGCTCTAAGAAGGAGACTGCTCCAGCTGTTGCCAGTGGTCCAGATGGACTGTCTGTCACTAGGAGCATTTAAAAACTCTTCTGTGCCCTATTGAGAAGAGCTGCTCTTGTTTATATGGGTTGTTGCAGGCAAGCCCTATGCCCTGCTGCTCCAATGGTGCAGGTCTGCACCGTTTGGTCCTGGTTGGGAGCTGGGGATCTAAGCAGCACCTCAAGGGGACATGTTCAGAGAAAACAGCAACAAAATCCCCCAAAATAGGTGCTTTGGTTATTCATGGAGCAAAGCTACTCCTTCAGCCAGGAAAGGTATTTGATTATCTGGAAGTGCAGCTGCCTGTTGAAGATAACCTACCAAATCTGAAAGGGGAAATACGCAGACACTGAGGTCCTGAGTGGATGCCCATGAAGATTAAAAGTAGAATAAAGCTCTCTGAAGCAAAATGGTGAAGGGTAGGGAATTCTGTCCTCTCTGTTAATATCTTTACCTGCACAAATGAGCCAATTAGAGCACAGCAGCACTGGCTCCAGGTTCGTGGTGTATCTGGTTTTGCAGGGGAAATGCAGACCCTTGAGGCTGGGTTAAGGATACAAGCAGGAGAAACTTGCCCGTGTCCTACAAATCATCTCTCGTCTTCCAGATGTTTTTCAGCTCCCCCACTGTTTCTTGGTTTCTGTGCATTCAGTAGCAGTGAATGAGTTTTTGTGAACTGTCCAGCGTCCCTGTGAACTCTTATCTTATCCCACATCTTTTAAGAGAACATTTGTTGCCATGAAGATTACTGTCAATATTAGATTCATTGTTAGGATTCCTGAGATTCTTCTCTATTAAAAATGAACTCCTGCCATTGTGCTGTGCTCCGACACATCCAGTGCTGGGTAAGCAGCTTCTGTAGATATAAACAACCCTGTCTCTGTTGGTTTATCAACATGCTAGTGATTCTTCATCACTGAAATATTTGTCCTGCGCTGCACTAAACCTAGGACGTTGTTCTAGTGGTGGTGGTGAATTTAAGATAAGTACTTCCTCAGAAGACACTGCTCTGCTGAATGCTCTTACTGACTGACCTGTGCTGAAGATCAGGAAGATTTCCCACTCGTGAATTTAGGCGCAGTTCCTGTGACTGGGTTCAGGAAGGAGAGCGATGATTGTAATTACAACCACTCGAGTCTGCTACCAGTGCAAGCAGCGAGCCTGAGATTGGTTTCTTCCTTTTGATATTTTTAGAATCTGCTGGCCCAGTTGTCAGTACGACAGTTGTTAGCAAAAGCTACTGCTGTTGTGGAGAACTGACCTCTTGCTTTCCGATGGGAAACGGCTGGACTTGGCCAGGCTTGGTGGTGGCAGTAGGGAGGGCAGAAAATGTGTTCTGTCCTAACACACATCTCAACAGTCAAACTGAGATAGATCATACGCTTCAGAAAAAAATAAGGGTAGCTGGAGATTATAATGTTAACTGCAAAGAACAGGACTCTCTTTGATACATCTTTTGTTTTTGATGAGCCAGTGCATGCTGCGAAGTCTGCTTTGTGTGAGCTCTTCCTGAACGCGGTGTCTGCAGTGAGATCTGTGTCTTACAAGGAATCAGCCTGTGTTTCAATTCAAGGTAGTGAAGAAATGCCCAGAGAAATTTAAAGATTTTGTTTTGTTTATATGGTTTAATCTTGAAAGACTGTATTAAATGTGATCCCTGCAACGGAAGGTCTGTTCCTAGGTAGGGACACCGCAGAGGTGTCTTCCTGCAACACGAGCCACGTTGTGGCTGTTGCAATGTCCCTGTGTTCACACACTGATCATACTTAAAAATATAGAAATGCAGATTTTTTCATATGCTAATTGGGACTTTCATATTTCACTTACTCTGTTGGAATATTAACAATTCTAGCTGGATGAACCTTAGATTATCCGCTTGGGAAGCAGTATGGATGGAGAGGGATCAAATGAAGGATTTGCTTTTCATAATCATGTCTCTTTCTGATTCATTGATAGTTTGTCCTTTGAAAATAATTAGTTTCTATTTTTCAGCTATATAAACCAGCAGTTCTCAGCTGATACAATTCTAGGTTTGCAGTTCTCAACAAAAACACCTCCAAATTTCACAGGTTTTGATTCAGTTTAGACAGCACGGCACCTCTGAGTCAATTTTATTTTGCCATCTTTCAGGACTCCATTTCAAGATACATTTAGTACAATAACGATTTTACTTCTAATAGCCCTAAATAACTACGGCAAAGTAAATGACAGCATGATGAGCTGCAGGAATGTACGTAAAGATCCTCCCAGCCTATTCTTACAGCTTGGCAATGTCTGCTTTAGCTGGAAATGTGGCGTTCTCTTAATGTCTGCCTCAGGAGCTGAACAGGTGCCGTGATCTCACTGAACTCCAGGATGCTGGATTCCCAGTTGTGCTTTAGGTTAAGCCTCCCAGTTTAGGCTAATTCCCAGTTGTGCTTTAGTTTAGCCTCAGCAGGTACCATGAGGTTTCAGTGCAGTGCTCCTCATGCCATCAGGAAATAAAACCACCGTTAGCAGATCCTGTGCCTGCTCTAACTCACAGTGAGTGAACTTCTCAGTTTCACTGCTCCTTGTTCAGGTTTCCATACAAAATTATTTCAAGCTTGTTTATGAATGATCTAAACTACAGCGTGCAGCCACAGCATTGACTCTAGGGAACTTCAGCCACCGGATGCCTCACACAAGGACAGCCTTCTCTTATCTAATGAGGTATTGTAATACTACAGCATGGTATGTACCCTTGAGATCTCTAACTTGATTTTCTGTTTTTAGAGAAGATTCTGAAGTACTCTTACGTTGGGTACACTGTTACTGCTAGAAAAGCTGATGGGTGAAGGAAGCAAATTAATTTCTCTCTTGATTCAGACTGGCCCGTCTGGGATCCAGGATGCAGTTCCACTCAGACTTGCTGTTTTGAAAGATGCAAATCCTGGTAGCGTGCCTGACTGCTGGTCAGTTATTGGCCAATAATACTTCTCTTCCCTAAGAACCTCTGCCTGCAGGGATTGTGGGCCCTTTCAGTTCAGTTCTCAGAAAGGAAGAAAAGATGGAGAACTGCCGCAGGGCGCAGTTTGAGACCAAGGATTCCTTTCTGTAGTGTCTTTACTGCTTTACACTGCTTCAGTGTCCATTTCTCACTTCTCCACTGCCACACGAGAGGAAAAAGAAAAGGAAACATCTAAAACACACGTTGACAACTGTAAAAGCCAGTGCCTTTGTTCTTGCCCTGAGCCGGGTGCAGCAGACAGCCGCAGCGGCCCCGGGCATTCATTGCTTTGGCGTGCCCAGCACTGGGTGCCACGCTGCGGGACCATGCATGGCTTCACAGTTGTTGAAAGCTTACGAACTTCATAACTGAGCCTCTTTACAATCTGTAAATGACCCTCACCTGCCTGGTTCTTGCAATTTGGCACTAGTTTACTGCTCCTGTTCCAGCATCTCCTTCAGCTGATGCTGGAATTGGAGACGGTGCCTAAGGCAGCGGTGCGGTCAGCCAGCCACCCGCTGTCCGCGATGCTCTTCTTCCACTGCTTGGGTGTGCTGCTCAGCCTCAGACCAGCCGTGCCTCTGTAACTGTGCTGCAGGTGTTAACATTTAAAATAGAAGCCTCTTCAAAGGCTCTTGTAGAACAACTGAGTATAATTTGGGGGTGGGTGGGAAGACACTCCCTTACATCTGGTGACCTGGCACGTATCCTGCTGGAAGGAAGACTTGCCCCCCTCAGGTATTTAATTTCTTTGCTTTTGTGTGCTTTAAGTATCAGATGATGATGGGTATGCCATCCAGGTGAGCAGGACTCGGCCGTTCTTTTCAGAATTGTAGACTTAACCTATTTAAATGTAGCCATTCTGTGAAACACAAAGGAGAAAATGTACTCATCTTCATTTAGAAGAATGATCTTTGGATAATGTCACCCAAGTACTACTCGTTTTTATCTTCCCTATAAAATAAATTGGTCCCAGTGTGCTGAGATGCACATAAAAGTTTGAATATGGAAGTAGCATAAAATTCAGATGACTCGGTAGAACCAACTTCAGAATTTTGGAAAGACTGGAGTGGATTTACGGAGCACAATTTATGAAGGAGTAACGTGCTGGCGGTTTTAATCCGTGAGTCTTAATCTGCTGGCTTTGTTTTATTTTTCCGTGCTCTTTTCTATAGTTGTTTAATTCTATTACCTACCTTTCTCCTGGGGTGTGATAAGAACAGAACTGTTTCATGGCACAGTTACCAAAGCACAGTAATGAGCCACAGACTGCAGATGATGGTTCTGGAATTTGTTTAGTGTACTGCTCTTCGAGTTGGGGATTCAACAATCGCAGCGTTATTTTTAGTTTCCCTTTTACACTCAATTCATTGGTATTTAGAAAACAGTTTCTAATACTTTAAAATATACCTTCTCTCCGTCCCTCTTCCATGTACTTTCACTGACAACCGGGTGTGTTTGCATCTGTGTTTCAGTAATTGCCTTCTAACTGGGACAATTAAGAGCTGTGAGAAGAGAGGAAACCTGTCATAAAGGCAGACGGCTGTTTGGAACACTCGGGGGTTTCCAAATGACAGCACAGAGCATAGGTGGACGTACTGCAAGGGTATCAAAACTCAGACAGCGAGACCCTCCTGCTCAAACACGGAACTGCAGGTTTCTGGGGGGAAGGCTGCTTCTGTTCTCAGGCTGAGCGACACAAACCACCGCTCAGAGAGATGATACAGCTGGAACAGCCTCGCTCGACTCAAATACTTCAGCATGTTCTTCATTTTCAGAGTGTAATGCTGAAACACTGCGTCTATCCACTGGGTACTGAAGGAAAAAATTATTAAGTAGGGCAAACAAAGCTGAAGCTAAGCTATTATGTATTTCAGCTTGCTTAGTATTTGGCATGTGGACCAAATGCTTTAGATTATAAGGCATAAGCCGTTCAGAACCTTAAGTTATTTTAAAATTAAATGGATGACAGACACAGGTCTGCTGCACGGATTTGATTTTCTTTGTGTATTAGCAGAAGTAGTAAGCAATGTCTGTAAGTATCTAATAAAGCTATTTTCTGCTCTTATAGGAAGGTTTACTATGAGAAACAGAACTGAGACAGTACTACATTTTCAATAAAACAAATTGAACAGATTCTCAGAAATCTAGGTCACAGTAACAGATGACCTATACATGGTCCTAGTTTTTGATGCAACTGTCTAATCTGCTCTGAGAGTACTAGCCAGACATCATTCCTAATTGACCTTGATATTCAGTGAACAGAAAGAAAGCTAAAGCCACATGATATTTAAATCTTCGGCAGAAAAAAATATATGGCAAACCTGAACGCATTCTTTTATACCTGGAATCTATCCTTGTACTGCGAGTCTTATCTGCAACCAGGTTGGTATCTTAAAAATCTGAACGTGGGGCTCCACCGCCAGCAGCCTGAGCACAGCCCTTCCCAACACCTCGCCCCGCTGTCTGTGACTGCTGGGGGACCGTGTCTGGGACTGGGCTGCCCCGTTGGCCTTTTTGTTCATGAGATCTGACTTTAGGGCCTGCTGCAGACAATGCCACACTTACAGGCTTCCTACGTGTGAGAACACAGAGACGTGTGCTGATAAATGTATGGCCCGCCAGTAAGCCCAGAAGAATCTAAGTAATAAAGCCTTAAGTGGGCATGGCAAGGTATTTTCCAAGAAAATGTTAAGTTCCTTTAGGTAACCAACTAAGAATCGGTAAATACACCACAGAAGGTTTTGTATTGGTGACCCATGGTTTGCTGCATGTCACTAGCTGTGTTAGGGGCATGCACCTGGCAGATGACGGCGTTGCTCCCGACGTGCTTCGTGCCGGAGCTGTGGCAGGAAGCACAGACGATGCCTGCTGCTGCTCAGGGCAGGGGTGCCTTGTGCTGACGGCAGCACCCTCCGGGGAGGTGTGCGGGTGCACCGCGGGCAGCTCCAGGCCCCTTCATTTCAGCAACCCACCCCCAAACTGCTCCTGTCCTCGACTGCATTTTGGCATCTCATCTCAGACAGCCGGGAGTTTGTGTGCAGAACACAGGTTGACCACAGATCTGAGTCATTTGCTGTTGCAAAACCAAATTGATGTGACTGTAAGAGAGCTGAGACTGAAAACTCGTGGCGATGGTACTAAGCTAAGGTCCCTCCTTGCATTACGGGGTCGGGGCAGTTGGGGATGGTCCAAACTTTCCATGCACTACAGGGAAACTAAGAGTGATTGAAGTCTGTTTAAAAAGTGCTTTTACTAATCTACACCTCAGTGCTGCTGCTTATGGGGAAAGGATGCCGTTATTTCATCTGTAATATGAAAATACCTGATTGTTGTCTTCCGCGTTTTTTGTTTGAATCTTGCGTGACATTAATCAATAGTATGGGCCTGAAACGATGGTAGCATCTGCTGGCTATTACTGAGATAAAATGAAATTCTTAAGATTCCACGTTCGTTAAATTGCCAAGTATATTGCTAAATTTGGGCATACCTGGTACATTTTTATTGGCAGCTAACCCTGTAATGCAGTATTATATATTAATAAATCCTCAGATTATATACACTTGGGTATTTTGCAACTGCTGCAACTTCAAAGCCTGTTAGTAGTTAAAAGGTTTCTTCTTTTTTTTTTTGAGTCTTCATAAACTTTATACTGGAATAGCTGTAAGTGGAGTTGGGAGCACTGACTTTTCAGTTTCCCCGTACTCGTGTGTAGCTGAGAACAACCTGACCAAACAAGATCTTCAACAGCTCTCAGCAGCCTTTCTTTATGTGCGTGTCAGGGATTATTCTGATGTCCCAGATGAGTTTACAGATGCTCACAGCCAGGAGGGCATGCCTGGACCTTCTTTTTATGCCTGTTTTGATTAGGCAGGAACGCTTTCTGCCAACCTCTAACAGTATGGTTTCCACTCCAAGTGAAATGCCCAACAGGTATTCAAACTGAGACACCTAATTGTCAGGGCAGAACAGAACTTTAAGCTTATTTTCTTTTTAGGAAGCAATTCAAGAGACTTTAACTTTTTTTTTTCTGAATGTTTTAAAATCAGCCTACTGATGAATAACCAGTATTAGCAGTCACAGAGGCAATGGAAAGGTTACTATAATTTAAGAATACGATGGTATTTAATCTAAACGTGCTTTGTTGGTAGATGCATCCATATCCTTAACTTAGAATAGAAATCATCTGGGCTGTTTTCAGTAAGAGGCTTCTTTTTGATAGGTCTTTCTGGGTTTGTAAGTAACATGATGAAGAAAATTAAAATAGCTTGATTGTAATCTACCCTGATTCTTATCACCCAAGTTTAACTGAGAAGTAAAACACCCAAGCCATTGTACTGCATCAGGAAGAGAATTCAAGGAAATTGTATAATTATGCAGACAGAACTGATTCCTGTGCAAAGTATTTACATTCCTATTTGTATTTCTAATGTCCTGAAACAGCAACTCAAGGTGCTACAAGCTGGCCCTGCACATACAGGGATATTTTACCTCAATTTTACTGGCATTACAGTAAGAGGACTTCACGTTTTTCAAAAGTTGTGTAGTATTTCAGCCACCCAGGCTTTTTGTTCCCCTATATTGCCAGAAGGAGCACCGGAGGCACAGCCTTGTCTGCCTGCTGGGCTGACGCAGGGCGCATCAGCACGGCCAGGGGTCCCCACCCAGCTCCCCCAGGTGCCATGGAACAGGGCCTTGCTTTTGCTTCCCTTGCTTCAGCACCCTTCCCTGTCTTGCTGTGGTCCCAAGGATTGCATTGGTAAAGCACGCTTAAGAGCAGCAAAGAGCGGAGCCCATTTTCTCTATTTGGTGATGGCGCAGCTCGGAGCAGAGGTGTACATCTCCCCGCTGCGATTTATTACAGTTCTGTTCGGCCTCTTCCCTGGGCAAAGGAGAGAGCTAAGGGATTTCTGCTGTGCTCGTGGCCGTACAGGCAGAGATCTGCTGGCTCCTCTTAAATACTGGGACGGAGACCTGCATCTGTATGCCTGAGAAGGTGGAAAGCTGTAATATCCAGTTGGAATGGGTGTTGGGTGATGTTCATGGGTACGAAGATTTATGGAAGCTGAGGAGGAGCAGCCCCAGCCTCCTGGTAAGGGCTGAACCTACCTCCCCCCTCGGCGTACAGTTAGGGGCAGGCTCCTCATCTAATAGGACCTGCTGGTTGGCTTTCTAATCTTTATAATTTCTGCTCATTGGCTCCAGTCAGAGGATTAAAGCCCAGTCTCTGAGGAGTTTTTTTTTTTTTTTTTAAAGTCTGAAAGACTGGGGGGTGGGGGGAATAGGGGAAATAGGAAGTACGAGACACTAAGTATTTTGTTTTTCTTATTTATTGTGGTATTTGCCAGGCTGACCCGACTGAACAGCATCCTCCTACACGCCTGATGGGGTGAGGCATGCGGTGAACTTGCTGTACCTTTAGGACGGAGCCAGCGCTCCAGCTCCAGCCCCTTCCAGCTGCCATTAACATGAGGCAGCACATCTCAGGCTAGACATCAGCTGTCTGGGTAACGGATCTGCGCTGTTTATAAACACCGAGGCTTTCTGGCATCAAAATTCCTTCCCGCCCCCCCCCGTGAATTCAGACCTCCAGCTCGGCCACGCTCCTGCCTGCCAGCCCACGGGGCAGCACCGGCGCTGCAAAGTAACCGGACGGACTGGTGATTTGATGGGCCGTGACCACAAAGCTTTTATGACATTCTAGGTGCTTAAAAATGGCAGGAAGGAGCTCTTAAACATGGCACGGCCGTGTTGCCTCTCCGTAACGCCAGACCTGCCAATAGTGCATCAAAAGCCGTAATTTCCTGTGCACTGCAGCCCCCCGGCACCGCTGCCTTCAGCTTTGTGTCCCCCGGCTTGTGCCTGTGTGCTAACAAATCTCTATTGTCCGGCGGGGCGAATAGTGGCTGGCAGCAAAGAATTGCTGTCTGGTTTCTATTCAAATCCAGGTAGTCAGAGATATGAATGGGCTCCCTCCGACAGCCCCTGCTCGGCACGGAGCCTCCGCCGCTTCCCGAGCCGGGGGGCTGCAGGGAGCAGGGGGGGGTTTAAGGCGTTTTGACGCCGCTCCCGGCTGCAACTTCGGGCCCCGCCGCCCCCCGGTTCCCGGCCGCGAGCAGCGGGGCGAGGCGCCCGCTCGGCAACTTTCTCCGCCCGCCGCACGGCCCCGGACCCGCCGGGAAAAGTTTGGCGGCCCCGAGCCTCCCGCACAGCCCCCGCGGAGCCCCCGGTGCTGCGAGCAGCCGAGGCACGGGGCGGCCCCCGGGGCTGTACCGGGCCCCCCGAGCCGTGCCGGGCCGTGCCCCCCGCCCCAACTGTTGCTGCCCGTGCCGGCGGCGCGCACAAAGCCGGTGTCGGCGGGCGCCCTGCCCTGCCCTGCGCTCCCCGCGGGGCCGCCGCCTTTGTCCCCGCCCGCCGCCGCCCCCCGCCGCCGCCGCCGCCTCCCGGTGGGGCCGGGGCCGGGTCCCTCCTCCCCCCCCCCAATTCCCCCGGCCCCTCGGCTCCCCCCGGCCCGGCCGCGCTGCCCGGCGGCGCCGGGGACCTTTGTGGCCGCCCGGCCGCGGGCAGCTCCTTCGCCGAGAACAAAGGAGCACGTGCGGGAACGGCACCGGCGGGCAGCCTCCCGCCGGGACGGGCTCCGCGTCCCGGGCCGCGCCCCGCCGAGCGGCCCCGCGCCGGTGCCGGTGCCGGCCCTTACCTGGCGGCGCCGTCCCGCGCTGCTGGGGGCGCTGCTGGGGGCGCGGCGGGGCCCCGCGGGCTTTGTCCCGGCCCCGCGCCCGGGAGGCGCCGCGTCCCGCTCCGCTCCGCTCCCCCCCCGCCGCCGCCGCCGCCCAGCCGGGAGCGGAGCAGGGGCCCGGCCGCGCGCGCGCGCGCCGCCGGCAGCGCCGGTGTCGGTGCCGCGCCCGGGGTTTGTCAGCGCCGCGGGAGCGCGCACGCAGAGCAGCGGGGCCGGGCGCGTCCCCGCTCGGCTCCCGGCGCCCCGCAGCCCCGCGCGCGCCGCCCCGCCGGGCCCTTATAGCGCCCGCTGACGGACAGCAGCGCCGCCGTCACGCGCGCCCTGAGCCCGCGCCCATTGGCCCGGGGCCGCAGACGGGGCGGGGCCTCCCCCAGCCCCGCCCCGCCCCGCCCCGCCCCGCCCGGCGCGGCGCTGTTTGGGTGTCTGGGCGGCGGGGAGGGGGGGGGGGGATGGCGGCGGGGGGCTGGGGGCGCCCCCGGGGCTCCGGCAGCGCCGTCGCCGCCCCCCCCGCCCGCGGAGTCAGAGTCCCCCACCGGTCCCGTGCGGCCCCCAGCCCCCCGGGGGGACCCGCGGGGGTTCGGGCTTCGCCCCCCGGCCGCCCCCAGCCGTGCCCCGGGCCCCTCCGGCCTGGGAATGAGGGCCCCGCCCGGCCCCGCGCCCCCCGTCCCGCCGGGCTCCCCCCCAGAACGGCGGTGCCGGGGCCGTGCCCCCGCCCGGTGGGTGCCGCACCCCGGGGGAGGCCGCCCCAGGAGCACTAAATGCCCCCCCCGGTTCGATTCCCCGGCACCCCGGGGCCGCCTCCCTGCCCCGGTGCTGCGCCTCGCAGGGCTGGGGGCCGGGCAGGGCTCCCGCAGGGCCGGGGGCTCCTCTCGGGGCTTTGGCAGCCCCCAGGCCCCGCGGGGCCGCGTGTGAGCTGCTGGAGGGCAGGTGGCTGCGGGCAGCTCCCCTCACCTCACACCCCATCATTTTATTAAAACACCGACCCCAAGGGAGCTGCCACGGGAACACGGTCTGTGCCCTGGGGGGTCCCCCAGCACGGGGGTCTGGGGAGCGTTTTGGGTCGTGTCGCGATGCCAGCATCAGGGGTCCCTCCTGCGACAGGGGTGTGGGTGGCGAGAGGTCCCTGTCAGCATTCCTCTGTCAGTTCCCACCGAATCCCCCTTGAGGGCTGGGTAGATGCACAAATGGGAAATGAGATGAAAAAACAAATGACAGTTACATGGCAGTCATCGAGCAGGAGGCAAACTGAAAAAAAAAAGGCCAGGATGGAGCTCCAGCCATGACCCCAGCTCCTATCAGCGCTGTGCAGCTGCCACTGATGGGGGTGAAGAGGCTCCCACCTCTTGTTCCTGAGTGTGAAGGCGATAGCTGCTATCTGCTGTCCGTTCTGCCCACAAAAATCATTCTGGTAACTTCTCCGGTTCCCAGACAGCTTCCCCTCTGTCTCCAGCCATTCTCTCTCACTTGCTGAGGCACTTTGCCACTCCTCCGTCCTGCTGCTAAGAGCTGCATGGGCGCCCGAGTGGTCAGCTGTGGGTCACACAGGCCGAAAAGAAGGCAGTGTCTTTGAACCTATTTATGAAAAGTTAAAAATGAGACCGCAGGAGTGTCTTTGAGGGTAGAACGGACTTTGCAAGCCACCCAAATGGCTGCTGCACGCTAGGAGCTTTGACAGCCTCCTGTGCATGGACACTGTACTTCCCAGGCCTCGTGTCGTGTCCAAATAGTGAAATCTTTTCATGGAATATTGTAGCAATGACATAAAAGACCCCAAACATGAAATGTAAGGGTCTAGAAAAAGAAAGTACTTCGGCACTGTGTGTAAATGGAATCGCATCCCAGTCTCCAGATACCCCTTTGTGTCTCCCATATCAGAGGTGATCTCCACCTGGTTACGTTGCTTGAATATTTTGAGGCTTGCCCTAATTATATTGCTCTCATTATCAAAACACGAGGTCCTGTTCATTGGATATACATCGTGATTACAGAATTAGAACCGTGTTTCACTGAATTTATGGAAAACATCACTCCCCAGGGGGAAGCTGCTGCTGGAGCGGTCGTGGAAGAAAAGCTCTCCAGGCAAGGGCACCGCATCCGAGGGCGTCCTGACACGCTGCTCCTGGCGGCAGGAGCGGGGCCTGAAGGACCCTGTCACCGACAACGGGGCTGGGAGGAGGAGCTGGGGGTTGACCCAGTTTTCAACCCTTAGACCACGTTAAAATGCTGTAGTCAACTTCGGGGTATGTTCTGTGCAGAAAATTTACCCGAGTCAAAAAGAGCACAGAGGAGATCTGAGCCAACAACAGAGAGGCAGCGCAGGGGCTCCTTGTGCTTCCCCCTGGTGTTTGCGAGGCTTTTTGGCACGTCCAGTCCTGGAGAAAGGCTGTGACAAAATGGGGGAAGGAGGAATTCTTCTGTAAGTTTGATCAGATCAAACCTTCTGACCCCTCTCCACCTCTGTTCCTCTTCTGGGGTCATCGAAACGTGTCCATGGTCCCGTTCAGTCTGTAAATCAAACGACTGTAAATCAAACTATCTAAGAAAGTAGTTTGGACAAAAGTTAATTTGGGTCAAAGAGGGATTAACCAAGGAAAATGTTTCTACTCGTTCATCCGTCTGCTAAGAAGCAAGCGGGCAAAAGCTTGGAAAGAAACCTTGCTGAGCCCATTTTATGAGTTATTTTGTGTGTGCTCGGTCCTTCTGGTAGCTGTCAATACTTACATCCGTCTGCATCAATGAGGAAGGGAATAGATTGATTGGAGAGCAAATTCAAAGGGGAAAGATTTGGCCAGTGGCATGATGAAAGGCAGAAGTGTGGGTAGAACGGGATTAAAGCAGAAATACTCTTGGTATTGACCACACGGTCAGAGGCCTCTACTTTAGTCCTGCTAACAGTTGTATTTAGGGCTAACTTGATACCTCCTGTGCATGAAAAAGGAGGGAAAAAAATAAAAACGTCAGCATGAAACTGAGGGAGATAGCAATTGTTTGCTAAAACTGATAGAAATTGACAAAGAGTCACTACAGAGTCCTAGGAGCAGCCTAGGGGAAGCCCACACCGGGAAGGCCTCGGGTTTGGGGCTGAAAACTGGAGGAATGGCCAACAGCCGGCAGGGCAGGGCAGGGCAGGCTGCTGGGGCTGCCACTGCTGGAATCCAGGCGCTGTGCGGGGCCGTGGGGCTTGTCCCGGTGAATCCCCGACACAGAGCCCTGGGTTTCCTTCTTGCCTCTCCGTGCATGTGTGCATTTAAAGGAGAGTTTCCTCTCTCCTTTAAAACCTCAGTTAGGAGAAAAGCAGCCTTCACAAGGGGAATTACATCAGCCATCCGAAGCACTGCCATTAAAATGTGTTCTGTGCACAGACCGTGGGACCGTGCCGCTGCGCTGGGTGCTGTGCAGTCAGTTCTCGTGTCTGACAGTCAGGGAGTAGCTTGAGCCTGCTCACTTGAGAAGTAAACAAGAGGAAAATATAAAGGAAAAAGACCAAAACTAAATAACGAGTCAGTGGAAGAGCCAGGAACGGGTTCTGCTAACTGTGCGTGTATTTGTTTTTTAGGGTATGCTGCCAGTATTAATAACAAAAGAATTGGCTCAGTTTCCACATTTCAGCTATGAAAAATGCATGTCTGTATTCCTGTAATCAGGGGAGCACTTGTGCTCAAAGAGAGGAGCGCTGCAGGTTAGCACTCTGACAGTGTCCCTGTGGCTGTCTTTTTCTCGGTGGCTGTCACCTTCTGTAGTCATCAAGTGGATAAAGAATTTTTGTCATGCTGCTTCATGACTGAAGGCTGTGCTCTTAAAGAGCAGGAGAATTAGCTCTGAAGTGTGCATTATCAGAGCGTATGATGATGTTGGAAATCATAAAAACTAAAATATACTTTCTCTCTATTTTCCATTTCTCTTATCACGGCTCTGAGGAGGTGCAGAATCTGTTTTTAGTTTGTCACGTTTGTTGTTATTTTTTTTTCCTAGCTGCTGCAGAAATGCTCGGGATCATGGCGAGCTACCAGCCCTTTGCTTTTTGCATCATTCAAAAACCTTCCATTTAGAAGCCATTCTGATATCTTGGTGGTTTTTTTCTTCTTCGTCTTTTTTTAACTACTAAGGAAATTTGCATGAAAATGGAATCATTGTTTCTGAAGAGTTCCATCTGCTCCTGCTGCTTATTCTGTAGCTGAAGTCATAATCCTCTGCTTGTGACATTTCCCATTGAAGAGGTTTTTGGCTCGTTAGAGTTCCAGCACAAAATTTCAGAACAGGGGACATACAGATGCTTCACCTATAGATATATATATATAAAAAAAGCCTGGAGGTGCTGTCAGAACTCCGCATGCATCTGCAGTGGCTGCAGAGCCGTTCTGCAGGGACTGGCTGGGTAGGAAACGGGGCAGGCAGGAGGTGCGCCGGGCCGGGCTTAGGAAGGGAGAACGAATTTCCTCACGTTGTCAAAGCTTTGGCTAGGTGATCGGTGGGCAGCTCAGTGCGTTAGCCTGGGCTCTGGCTGGGGTGGGCTCTCAGGGCTGAGTCGGGGTTACCGCGCTGCTGGAACCGGCTGCAGGGAAGGGGCCAAGCCCTTAGCGGAGCCTCAGCCGGGACGCAGCAGCCGGGCGCCCTCCGGCAGCCACCGAGGGTCCCTCGGCCGTTCCTGGAGGAGCTCCCACGGCCCTGGAACTCCTTCAGGAGAATTCCTGCAGATGAGGGGGGAGCCTCATTGTTGTTCCCATTCCTCCCCTCCTGGGGTTTGTGCGTTTTACATGTGCGTGTGTGTCACCGTGCGGTGTGCGCGTGTGGGAATGCCAAACGCATTCTTCCAGTGGAGCAATAGGAAATGGAGAATCCTGCAAGCTGCGAAGTTCTGCTTGTCCTGCTAGGACCTCTGTCGCTATGCAGAAATACTGCAGGAAAGTGGGTCACAGCGCAGCGCTCCGAGCAGCCGGCGCCAGCCCTGCCGCAAGGCTGGCAGCACCGGGAGCACGGGCAGGGAGCGCGGGGCTGTGCCGAGAGCATTGGTCCCCCTGCTCTGCGCCCCCATCTCCGGGAGTGTTTCTGCACCTGTGAGGTACCTGTGAGAGGCACGGCACGTGTACGACCCAGGCTGTGTTTTAAGGCAGGCAGCGTTTAGTTCTGCTGAGGAGAACAATTGCTCGCAGACCTTCAAATCTCAGATTTCCATTTTCTCTATTAATCACCGTGTGGTGTGCGCACGCACCCCTGTGAGCACTGTGTGTGCTCGGGGGCTGCTCTGTTAGCCCAGCAGCAGTGCCCAAAACGGCCTGCCCTCCTTTGTCACTGCAGGCTGAGTGCCCTTCCCCTGCCTCCCTGGCTCTCTGACTGTCCCGGGACGGCCACGAGTGCCCCTGCCCTTCCCCAGGCAGCACCACGTCCGTGCAGCTCCGTCTGGGTGCAGAGCAGGTGGGTGCCCGGAGCAAAAGCTGCCCCCGGCTGGTGCTGCCCCGAGTCGGGGCGCTGGGCTGCCCCCGTGGGGATCGCCTCTGCTGCACTGCTGGTCCCCAGCCCTGTCTGCAGCCAGGCACAGCCTTACAGTCCCACAACCCTGCAGGGATCAGGTTTATAATTCACCTCTTTAGGGACAAGGGCAGCTGATACCAACCGATCCGCACAGTTGCGTAGTTGTGCTTTGTAAGCTCCACAGGAAATACACTCAGCTAAACAAAGCCGTGATTACGTGCGGCTCCCTACCTCTGTTTTCTTGCTGTTCTTTCTCACGTTAATGCTCAAGTACATGCTGGTTAGGAAAGCTCGCTCTCGTGCCCCTGTTGCCAGCACCAGGTCCCGCTCCAGCTTGTCGTCTCCTCTCTGTCCTTGGCCCCTGCAGCCCTCCGGGGGCCAGCCTGAGGCTCTCGTCCGGTGACACCCAGTCACGCAGCCGCCTCCTGGGGCTGCACACACGCTGCGGTCATGGCATGGTCAGGGGCAGCTGGGAGCAGTGGGCAGAGGGTGAGGGACTGAGACTGAGACCGAGCACCAGGGGGCTGAACACCGGCACGGCTGTGTGGAGACATGGTTCTGCTGGGTGCAAGCAAAACACCTCTCCTCGGGGGAAAAAACCCTCTGCAAAAGTTTGGTGTGAGTATCGGTGCCTTCTTTTTGAGGAGGGGTCTCTCCCATCTGAGAGCCACAGGACAATGTAGGCCTGTCAGTGCGGGTCGTGCTGCTGGAGCTGCTCTGGGCTGGGCGCTGTGCCGTCAGCGTGGCCTCGCTGCACCACTGGGGCCGGGGCTCCTCTGTCCTGCAGAGCTGCTCGGGTGCCTGGCTGCAGCACCGAGGTGTGCCAGCGTGTACACGCCATCCCAAACAAAGGGCCTGCTATTGTCGTTTGCATGTGATTTTTTTTTTTCCTTTTAAAATTAATTCCGCTTTCTATTTCTGCGTGCAGAAGCACAGCCATGCACACACATGACCCAAGTACAAATTCTGCACAGCTACAGCCAAGTTATAAACGAGACCAGAAATCGCATGTAGCTCCGTGATTTAATTTTCTCTGACATATTGAGTCTATGTTTTAGCCTACAGAACTCCACAGCTGTGCCCTAATTCTCTTTTCCTTGTGATCTCAGCATCGCTGCCTTTTAAGGCACTGCTATTCTGGGATCTCAGCAGGACACCATGTTACGCTGTCACCGGGAGCTTGGTAGTCCTGCCACTGCACAACGCGGCTCCTCACCGGACTTGCAGGCAGTATGTGCAAGGAAAAGTTTCCAGATTTAGTCAGTGGGGGATACCAGATGAGAGTGCTTCATATTCCGCATAATAACATACATCAAACTGTCGGTGCGGGGTTTCTGCTGTGATTTCTGTCCAAGGGCACAAGAGAAACATTTATATTTTCTTCCAAATAATGCGCAGTAATTGGATTTCAGCAAGACCTGTGTCTGAGAAGGCAATTCACACAGAAGATGGCAATCTCTCGTGCTTTAAATACGGGGGTCGCTGCCCTGGAGTGTTTATGTTCTGTTCTGTTCAGTGCCGTTTGTATCTATACAGCTAACAGGCCTAGCTCTTGTCTTATGCATTTAACCAAATATTGACTGGGTTTTAATTCTAGTGCTGCCTCTTTCTGAGATGTGGAGCTGCCCGTATAGATGTGGCGTGGCAGTTTGCTCAAATTGCTGAGTTTGGGGTAGGAACCTGCTAGCTGTGCTTTAGGCTGTTCCTGCACGTGGCGTGGCAGCCTTGCTGGTCAGATCTGTGAACAGGAGCGTTCAGAGGGTGCCTCCTGGGAGCAGCACAGGCTGCTTTGCTGTAGTGGGTGTGCTGCAGAGGCACCAAACACAGCACACGTAGCCCCGTATTTTGGCTGGTGAGATGCCTGGTGGTAAGCACGAGGAGGTTCTTTACATGCCGTGATTTCAAGGTGCATAACACAAACACTGGGGATTTCAGAAAGCTGACTCTGAAATCCAGGCATCGTTGCTGGGGCCGACCGCTCCAGCTCCAGCCTGGCTCTCCCGTTCAGGCTCCGTGGCTGCGTGGTGCTGGCCGGGGTCGGGGTGATGCTGACAGCTGCTGCAGCCCCCCACGAGGCTCAGCACGGCCGTGCTGTGACACCACCAGCTCCTCTTGGCCCCGTTCCCTTCATGTAATGTGCCATGTTCACCTTCCCAGCACAACAGAGCTGGTAACCCCCGAGCAGCAGCAGTGGGCTGCGTGAGGTTTGGGACGGGGCAGCCCAGCTCCGTGGTGGTCACGGGGAGAGGCAGGCTCCTTCGGTGGGTGTTGAGGAGCAGCTGTTAGGAAATTATCGCTTTGCTGTGGTTGGTGTCCTCAGAGAGCAGTTCAGCACACCTTAATTAAGGTTCCTAATTCCTGCCAGGCAGCTGCCTCTGAACCTGGAGGGGAAGAGATGGCTCTGTTCCTCGCCTTGTAGAGGAGCGAGCCTCTTAACCTGCATCGCACAGCAGGTGGAAATCCCTCTGGTCGTGGTTCCAGCTTTGGCGTTCTGTTGCTTTTCATCTGAGATACAAATATTGCTTCAGTAATTACCAGAGGCATCAACCCGCACCAGCTATTAGATGTGGTACAAGCTCAGCATTTCCAAAAGCTGCTCCAGCAGCTGTGCTCCAGCGCAGCATCGGCTCGGGCTCCTGCTGCCCCGGCTGAGGGGTTCCCCGTCACCCCGGGCCTTGGTGGAAGGCGATGCAGGGCGGCCCGGGTCCCTGTGAGGAGTGGGCTCAGCCTGTACGGACCGTGTCACCTCTCCCGGTGCTGTGTGTTATATTAAAATTAGATTTTAATAGTTGGCGCAGACCTGCCTGGCAGTGCTGGTGTCCCGGAGGAAGCAGCCCCCTGCCTCCACGCAGCACCTCCCAGCACAGCTGCCAGGCTGCTCAGCTCACCGACTGCAAGGAAAGAGGGGAAAATGGAAATGTTTGCAGTGAGGTATCTTGGGAGGAACACGCCACAACATTCAGGGACTCTTAATGTCCTGGGGATAAAACTGGAGGAATTCAAAGATACAAAACCCCTCAGATGGTTGTGACAAACCAGCGCGCTGCTACATCCCATGTCATGGATTTTGAATGCTCGGGTGTTCTCCTGTGTCAGCTGGAAGACAAAATGTAGGGCTGTGCGTTCCCAGCAGAGCCGCGCTGGGGCTGTACCGGCTGTGTCTAGACGAGCAGACTGGGGGTGAACCGAGAAATTGCCCCGAAACAACCAGCTTCTGAAGGTCCTGGAATGGGAGGCAACGAGGGGCTCATCCGCAGCATCAGTCGGCTGCAAAAGCAAACGAGGGCACACTTCTGAGTGGGCTTGCTGAAAACAGAGGAATATTGGGATTAAAGATTCCCTTTATTTTTATTATTTTTTGGGGGGAGGGTGCAGAAGAGTGCAATTTGTCAGTTCCTTCTGAACATGCCCGTGTTGCTGTATCCTGCCCTGGTCCTCTTCCTGTCTGCTCAATTCCTTGGGTGGCTGTGCGTTGTTGTTGTTGTTCCTGTGTGCAAGGTGATCGCTTTTCCCAGTTCCTCCTGCTTTCCTTCTCTTTTGTACAGTTCTGGGAAATTCCTCAGCCTGCAGAAGACCCCGTTTATCTTTGAACTATCTAGCTACGTAGAATGGTTTTGTGACTACAGGAATTTCATCCCCAAAATGTGCTGCAGTCCTGGGGACTTGTTCTATTTACTGCCAGTTGTAGCTGCCACCAATACGTAGTAGTTTTCTTCCTTGAGTACATCGTCTTAGTCCGATAGATTTTAATACTGGATTTACCAAACGGCACTGCCTGATGCTCCGGTGGCATCGTGTAAGACATGTCACGATAGATACGGACTTTAAAGATTGTTTTAAATGGCTTTAATACAGACAGAGGTCAGAAAAGGCAAGATAACAGCAAAAGAGGCTATGTCAAAAAGTAATTAGAGCAGGACAAATGGATTGTGCAGGCATGTCGAAGGCTGTTATTTCTGTAGGCAGTGAGTAGGAAAGGTGTTAATGTAATGTGACAGATCTGGAGCAAAAATGAGGGTGCAGGGAAAACAAATAGGAGCTGACCAATGGAATGATCTGAATTATGAGGTTGGCTTTAACATAATTTGATAACACATGGAAGAAGCGGTTAGTGTAGTTTCTTTGAAAATCGAATTGTCTTAAAGGCTGCGTGTTTGACCCAGCCCTCACACCCCGAGGAGCAGTCCCCGCTCCGTGGCCGCCCTGCGCAGCCGTAAGAAGCATGGGAATGGTTTGCCCTGTGCAGCTTCACGAACAGAGAGGTTTTTGCTAGTGTTAGTCTAATAAGATTGGGTTTTCTTTGCAGCCATGGATGTCTTAATTGGGGACCCCGTGCCTGGGGTGGGCGTCTGGGGCCTAGGAGCCGCTGGTATGGATTACAGGAGGGCTGAGAGCCTGGTTTGTTGGGAGGGAAGGGCTGGGATCACATGGAGCAGACAGAGGATGGGCAGGTAGCAGGTATTTTTTCAGGACCCGGCTCTTGCACTATGCAGCAGTGAGAGCAATGTTACCCAGGGGGGGCAGCAGTGCAGAAATACCCCACACTGCCGGGCTGCTGCGGAGCACAGAGCAGAACAGTTACCTTCCCGAGCACTGCCCTCCGCAGTGCTGTGCTGAAATCCTTTTTGGGATGCTGCAGGGTGCTGCAGGATGCTGTGGGAGGCTGTGGGATGCTGCGGGGTGCTGCAGGATGCTGTGGGATGCTGCGGGATGCTGTGGGGTGCTGTGGGATGCTGCGGGGTGCTGCGGGATGCTGCGGGGTGCTGCGGGATGCTGCAGGCTGCTGCCCCCTCCTGTCCAGCTGCCAGCCTGGCAGCACCACCCGTGCAGGCGAGGGCCCAGCAGCAGGTCCCAGGCATGCAGCGAGCCCCAGCCTCCTCCCACAGCGCTGGGCAAAGCTATGGTGTGCGGCGTGTGGGATGTGACCCTGCGGGATGCTCCCGGGGAGGGCGAGGACAGGGCCCTGCCTCAGCGCGGCAGATAGTGAGGCTTTGGGATAATGCATTTTTAAAACTCGTCGTAAATCCCGAGGATTACAAACCGCGGGCATTTTCCCTTTCAGCAGAAGGCGGGCGGTTATCTCTGCCTGGCAGCAGCCCTGCTCACAGCACAGGCAGCGCGTGCCTTGCAGCTCAGCACTGCCCTCGTGTCACACATTCCTGCAGAGCAGCCTCTGCTCTGGGCGCTGCGCTGCTCGGGGCCCCAGCGCCTGCCAGCGATGCGCAGGAGGCACGGAGCAGTGTGCAGGGAGCATTTGTGCCACACTTCTGGTGACCCCAAGCAGCTAATTAGCAGCTGTGCTCATAAAAATGTGCCTGGTGCAGGGTCAGGATCTGCAGCTTTAGCTCTGCAGTATTCCCCCCTTCGTTTTGCTGCCTGAGCTGACGGCTGGGGAAATGCCCTCTCCCTCGGGTTTGTCCTGGCAGTGCCCGGGTACCCGGCACCTCTCATCCACTGAGATCAGGACTGTGATCCTAACGGTTGTAAAGGCAAACTGTCAGCCCGCTGCTGTTATTGCTATTAAAACTACCGGCGATGCTGTAGCCAGGCCCACAGAAATCTCTTGGCTTGTCAGGTTTCCCCCGAAGTGCCCGGCAGTTCTCCTGCCTCCTCCTCGGAAGCTCCCTTCGCCTTCTGACCCCAACGCCTCCCGCCTCTTCCTATCCCCTGGCCCACATTTGCCTTTGCTGTCCAGGCACGGATCCGTTTTGGTTTTGGATGAAGAGATTTCTGCTAATCTGTGTGTGCACCCGCGGCCAAGGTGTGTGCCCCGTGCCGTGGCAGAGCCGTGTGGCTGCTCCTGCAGTGCCGTGGCGGTGCAGGGTCTGCAGCCGGTGACCAGGACCCCGCTCCACGGCTCCCGAAGGCTTCCTGCAATGCTCTGAGGCCGTGGGACGGGCAGGACTCGCTTGCTGTCGCAGAATGCCGGCATCTGGGCAGGGGATGAAGTCATCCTGCGGGAGAGGAGCTCTTTCTGCTAAGGGTTTAGAAAGGCGCTCGATTGCCTGCTGATAGAAACGCAAAGCTTTTTCCTCCGCAATTCTCTTTTCTTGTACTTGCCCACTGAGGCTGTAAAGCCATATACTTCTCATTCCTACAATCCCATTTGTTTTCCTTTTTTCCTCTGAAGGTGACCTCTCTGAGGAGCCCTTAACCTCCCCCCAGCTCCTTCCTCTGTCTCTCAGCCTCGGCGATTTGTCACCCATGGAGCGCGCTGCAATGAAACGCTTCTCGCCACCCGCTCAGCGGGCCTGCGCGGCAAGTCCAGTGCTGAGCAAAGGAAAATATAAATAAACGAAACTGGAAATGTGATAGAAAAATCCACCTTGCACAGCGACCTACGAGCGATTAGAGAGGAGGAAAATTCTGAAGTTTGTGCACACCAAGTGAACGTCTTCGGCGGAATAATTAATGCCCTGCTCCTGGTGCGTTAGATGCTAGGAGCGGTAATTACTGCATCTGTTATTCAACTGCTGTCCCGAGACCTCTCACACGTCAGGCCGGTGGCTGGGATCATTTCCTGCAGTCCCTTGCACAGCTTCTGAACAATCTGCTGTAGAAAAGGGAGAGAGGCTGTACCCTGTTTGTGTAAAAACAAAACCAAATCACACAAAGAGTAGTTTTGCACAAAAACGAGCCATGTAAAAGCAAAACAAAGCCACTTTAATTTTTTAAACATGGCTTTTTCCTGTCTTCACCTGCAGACAAGCGGCCGTGTTGGTAGCAGGCCGAGCAGGAGCAGGCAGGATCGGCACGCAGATGCATGCTGCCAGGCTTTGACCTGTACATTTGTTCCGTTTACCTTTTTTATGGCGTCAGGAATTGCTCCCTGTGACTTTCACACTCACCTAGTGCGACGTTCAAGTACAAACCTTTCCGATATGCTCTGTGCAGAGTATCCAGGCTGGAGGCTGGGGGGAAGGAGCAGGATGCCTGCTGCAGGCGCCTCGCTCTGCCTCCGTCCCGGTCCCTTACAGGATACCCCGGGTGCCTCGCTGTGTCCTATTGCTTCCTCTGCCTGGCCCTTATGGCCGTCGTGTCAGGACAATAAATCCTTTGCAGGCAGCGTTGTCACTTGTTGAGTTGTTGGCAGTGTTTTTGGCTTTTACTGTTGTGAACTGGTAGGCTTCTGCAATGTTGGCTGTCAGGGAAAACAGCATCTTCTGGTTTGGTTGTTTGTGTTTGGGTTGGGAAGTGGCTGATTCAGGCAGCGTAACAGGCAGAACGGGAGAAGCAGCCACAATACTTTTCCTTTTACCAAAGTAGCTTTAAGGCTGTTTGGTTCAGACAATAGAATTAATCTTTCTTGTCTTCTTTTCCTGCCCTGTGCCCCATTCATAGTTTGGGCTCTCATTTTACAGAACAGTTCCAGATCTCTGCAATTATTTTCTGCCCTTAAGGATTCATTATGGACAAACTGTGACATGAGTATTTAATACAAGTGAGTTTAGAGCAATTCGGAAGATTTGGATTGTCTGGCCAATTACCCTTTCTCCAGCACCACGTTTTGTCTATACTTGCAGTTGTTTCTGGATTTTATTTTTAGTTTTTGGATCTCTGTTTTCAATCCTAACAGCAGTAGTGAGAGCAACATTTTGTGTTGGCCTGTTATCCCGAGATTAAGGCGCTTTCTTTCAGCCCCCTCTGCCCACAGCACAGCGTTACCAAATAAGTGCTCCGCATTCTGGTCACACTTCTCCAAGGGGTGCCGGGAGCAGAGCAAAGCGCTCGCGTAGGATAAAGAATGTGGAGATTTTGGAGCAGGGACAATTGCAAACAGCTGTGTAAACAGCACAGCCAGGGGATGGGCTTACCTTGGCCGTGCTCTGAGGGTGCAGGATAACAGGCTCCTCTCACGAGCCCTGCTTTGGTAACCTCCGCAGCGAAAAAAGAGAGGTCAATCCGGAGAGCATGTCAAGGACTGACACAGCAGCTCCACAGATTTACAGCGCGAGCACAGCCGAGGACTGGGCCTGCTGCACCGCTGCTTTGCAGCAACTTGCTGCCGCGCCGTGCACCTGCCTCTGCCCGAATTAGGGGCAGGAGAGGACCTGGGCAGGGAGCGGGCAGAGCCCCGCTGCTGGCTGGGGGTGCCCGGCCCCACGGGCTGAGCCAGAGCAGGTTGCCCGGCCGGAGCCCCGCTGCTGCACGCACGGGGTTATTTGCATTGCTGGATGTCACCAGAAAGCAATAAAATTTCAGGCTGGGGATCAAGTGAAATATGACCTCTTTTGTTGCCTCTGTGACTTGTTTATTCTAGGCCGGCCGTTTCTCAGAGCGCGGGTGAGCCCTGCAGCCCTCAGGATGAACAGAAGCAGGCTGTGACTTCTGAGCCGAACCCGCGCAGGCTTCTTGAGGACAGGCTGGGTTTGGCATTGGCACAAACTGCCAGTTTTGGCTGGGTTCATCCCAGGAGGAGGGTGAGGGTGCAGGTAAATGTGAGGTGATACCTGATGAGATCTCACCGGTGCTGTTCTGGCACGGGCAGCTAAACAGCCGCAGATTTATCGTTGTGCAGGCTTGTGCTGCCACCAAGTTTGGAGGCAGGCAATCTGCCTGGTGGAGAACAAGCAGCGTGGATTTTCTTACGTGAGAGAAAAATTGGGAAAAGATGAACTGCTCAACGCGTCATGCAATGTTTTCCATTCTAGCACAGGTTTTCTTTGCGGAGCTATGGCTGGTGTACCTCTAGCTGCATTCAAGCAATAACGCTGCTGAAATTCTTTGCTTTCTGTTAGCGGAGTGAGTGCAGGCCTCCTGACGAGCCCTGGCGGTACCATTTCTAAGCCCTGATGGTTTGGCTGACCCCGCTCACCAGCTCGCACCCCGGCTGCTCCACACACACACAGGGCTTGTGTCAGGGCACCGCGGGGCCTGAGGGGGGGCAGCGGGCAGGGCCCTGGCGGCAGGGGGGCGGCGGAGGGGCGCCCCCGGGCCCCGGGCTCGGTGAGGGGCTCGGCTCGGCCCCGCTGCCCCCGGCCCCGCCGGGCCCCGCGGTGACATCACGGCTCGTTAGCATAGGCTCGGCCCGCGGCAGCGGCGGGCGGGTGAGGGCCTTGCAGCCCGGCCGCGCCGCGGCCATGAGGCGGCCCCGCTGAGGAGCGCGGCGCCGGGGGGATGAAGCGGGACTCGACCTGCGGGGAAGGTGAGGGGCTGAGGGGCTGGGGGGGGGCAGCGGGACCGGGGGCGCCTCCCCAGAGCCTTTGTTCGGGGAGCACGGCCTGGAGGGGAGGGGGCGGGGGGGGACACACCGGGGATGAGGGGAGGTGGAACCGGGGCGGGCGGGCACCGAGAGCCGGGCCCGGGCCGGGGGGAGCGGGGCCGGTGCCTGCCTGGGGGGATCCTGAGGGAGCGCGGGGCGCTGCTGGCCCCGGGGCCGGGCTGGGGGGGCTGCGTGGGGCCGGCATTGTCCGGAGCTGTGCCCAGGCCCCGCTGGGCTCTGTGGGGCTCCGCGCCTCCGACAGCTCCCCCGGAGATGTGCAGGGGCAGGGAGGCTGCTTTTAGCTGTGCCGCTTGGTCACTGATGGATTTATAAAATTGTCTCACCCGGAGCTGAATACAGAGCCCGTGGCGGTGCTGGGGCTGGTTTTTAGGTGCTGTGGGGCCGGCTGCTGAGCCCCGAGCGGCCTCAGAACCACACGGACACCACTATGGGTGCCCTCCTCCCAGCCAGCGGGGCACACCGGGGTGCAGCGGGCTTTTGTTCCCCGGGCTTTGTCAAACAACCGGCTCCAACGAGCCGCCAGCCTCCGCAGGGCTGCCTCCCGTGCGCGGCACAAAGGCGTGGGACGGGGAACCCGCTGTGGTGTGGGCCCCGTGGCCGCGCGTGGTGCCCTGCCACGAGCCCTGGGGTGCCACTGGTGAGCCCTCGCCGGCCGGGGGCATCCGCTGCACACCCTGTGAAAGCACAGCCGTGCATTCCCTGGCTTTTTTTACGAGGGTTTGCTTTTGATTGAACCCTTCTGCAGAAGCAAGATCAGTGTGGAATAAGCCTGCATCTGTTGGATGTAGTTACTGGACGGGGTAACAGACCGCGGTGTGCTGGCTGTTTCTCCGCCGCAGCATCCCTACTTTTGTCTCCTACACTCCGCTCGGTGCTTTTTGGAAGGAGCCCCATCTCCGTGTCTCTGTAGCACATCACCTTTTTACAGCAGAGAGGAGGACGTTACAGGCCACCTCTTTTTCCACCCCTTTTGTTTTTTTTTCTTTTTTTTCCCCCGAGGCTTTAGGAGGCTTGTCCGTTTGAATTAACCTCCAGCACAGCTGGGCACACAAACGGTTTTGTTCCATTTGCAGAGGGTTGGTGCCGGTCAGGCTCGCGGCGCAGGCTGGAGGGGCAGCAGCTCCCCTGGCTTTGTGCACCCTGCGGCGGCCGGGGGCCAGCCCAAGGACGTGGTCCCTGCCTGCCGCCCCTCCCCGGTGGTCACTTCAGCCCCTAGCAGATGCACTGGGTGCTGGCGGGGCGCTCGAGGCAGCAGTGTGCAGGAACGGGGCAGTTCCCCCTCAGTACTGAATGTAACCGGACGTTTTTCTCGAAACAAAAAGCCGACCGTGAAAGAAGCCGTGGGGAAGGATAAGGGCAAAGGAGTCTCAACACAACACGTCTGTTGGTGTCTGAGGCATCGTCAGGGGTGAGAGGCGAGCAGGGTTGTGTTGGGCTTCCAGTAACACACGTGGGGGAGCTCCCCCCGCGCCCCTCCCCACGCAGCTGCTGCGGAGCAGCTGGAGGTGGAAACGCCTGAGCAGGGCTGCGGGTGTCGTGTCCGCGGACGAGTTAATCAAGAAGCAAAGAACCGACACGTAGTTGAAGAGCTGTTAAACCTATTAATAAACTGCAGTGTTGGGTGCCACCTGTAATCTTCGCTGTGGAAGGTTTCCTGAGTGGAAAGCGAGTTCAGTTGTGTGCAGTGGCACTGCTGAAAGCTGCGGCTTTCTTTGTCCTCCTGCTCCCTTCCAGCCAAACTAAATCCCCGCACGGTCTCTTCTTTGGACCTTTGGTGTGGGTTTTGTCTTAACTTCTTGCCTCAGTCTAAAAAATGTAGGTTTTGTTTCTGCTCCACGGTGCAGCACCGGTGTCCCAAACAGCACGCTGCGGACACAGCTCTGCCTCCCAGGGCAGACCTCGCGCAGGCGGCTGCGTGCTACAGGTTTGAGCTGCAAACACAGCCGCGGGTGCGGCGCTTTTCACAGCTCTTGGAGGTGGCTGCGATTCCACCAGCGTCTGCTCCTGTCCCCACCGTGAGCTGCCGGCCCGCTCGGAAGGCAGCAGCAGGGGCAGTGCCCCGGTGGCAGCGCTTGTTTGCATGAGTGGCAGCGCTGGGAGTTATGACAGGGGCTTGCCGAGGACCCAACAAGTGTCCTGATACTTTATTTTATTTGCTCGGTATTTTATATGCTTGTTCATGGGTTTTCATGTTTTCTGTGCTTGTGTTTTCTGTGCCTGTGTACAAATGTGCCCAGGCAGTTGAATGCCGAGCGCATCAAGAGGAATCTAAGGTATTTCTTCTCAGAAATTCATGGGAATTTTGTTTTAAAAATGATTCCGAGTACTCATCTCGATGATAGGAAAAGTCTTTTATGAAATAAGTGCACGGCTTTTACCGCCTGCCTTACGGCGCGCAGACAAGTGGAGGTCCCCCTGCTTTCTCACACTGCCGCTGTGACTCTTGTGTAACATCATAATATTCCTGCAGAATTTACATTGTATTAAAATGTGGTATGAAACCTACCATGACCTTTGAAAACAATGCGTCCTTTAATGTGGCTTTGGGGAGGGGTTTGTGAGGGAGTAGCCATAAAAATCTTCAGGGTTCAAGATGAGGTTGAGATTTTTCTGAGTGCTTTTGTCGTAGCAGCAACTGTTTGATTTAGTGGCCCCCGTTACAATAGGTTGTGAGAACAAAGCCCGAATATCCCGCGTACGAGTCCGTTACGTGTAAGACCTACCAAGAAAACTGAAACGAGAGGTGTTTGCTCAGCCCTTCCTCCCAGACGAGCCACAAACAAGCTCTTTGGAGCAGCTCGGTGCCGGTGGCTTTATTTCTTATCACCATTGTCAGGAGCTGGGAGATGAGCACCAACAGACGGGGCGGGGGAAGGCTGCTGTGCTCTGCGATGGCTGTACCGACACTGAGCCTTGGTGCTCGGCGAAATTTCAAGGTTAAGGGAGCTCGGAGTGCTCCCAGGGCAGGGCTTCTTTAATTCCCCTGTGCTTTGCGATTCCCGTGGAGCCCAGTGGCGATTCGGCTCAGCAATCCCAGTGTGCGCTTGCACAAGGAGCTTGCGTTAAGCAGGGTGAAAAATAGCAAAGGTCAGGAGCTGGCAAACCCGCGGGCTGTAGGAGGATCACAATTTTACAGGATTTTTTAAAGCACCGAAACTCCAAGGCTTCCTGTAGGCAATTATTTTTTGTCTGCCAGTTTTGCTTGAGGAGCAGTTTACGGGGTACGCGGGCATCTCCTTCTCTGTTCCCCGGGGGTTTGTTTCTTTGTTCGTGGCGTGAAGCACTGCTCTGTGTGCTCTGTGTGCGTTTTGATCTGGAAACACACCCAACGAGCAGCTTGTGCGGCGAGGCGTGTGCAGCCCCAGGTTCCTGCGGCAGCGGGGTCGCTCACAACACCTCACCACTGCCCTGCTCGGGGGGAACGGGCACGGCAGGGGAAGGGTCCCGTGCTCAGCCGCTTTAATCCTCCGTGCTTCCTACGTTCTCTAGGCGACGGCCCCATTCTTCCCACAACAAAAAGCTGCGCCTGGAGATGAGCCCTGGCTTCAATGCCCCTCACCAGCTGTGCGGGGGGACGCTGCCCCACGCTCATCCCTGACACCTCCCCACATTGCGGGAGCACGAAAGGCGGAGGTGGTGCAGCTCCCAGGAGCCTGGGCACGGTGCTCGGCCAGCAGAGCCCTGCCTGGGAAGCCTTCAGCAGCTTTCATTCCTCTGCTGCTCCTGGGCACAGCCCTGAGGTGAGCCAGCCCACGCAGCTGGGAGCGTGTCCCTGTGGCGGTGACACCAGGAGGGCTGCATTGGTTAAAGTTTGTGTTGCCTTTCTTCAGGCCTTTGTTTTAGGATTCCATAGCAATTGTGGTGAAATTTGCAGAGAAATGCAAATTTGTATGTCGCACGTCAGTAAATCTTTTAGAAAATTAATACCAATCGGTTGTGGTCACTGCTGGGTTTAACTGTGGAGGAAACTGCTGGGGAGTCAGAGCAGCTGGTGTACATTTGGGGCTGGCTTGTGCAACCCGGGGCTGCTTTCCTCTCTGCCCTGCTGTGCCTGGCTCGCTTCTTGCTACCGAGCTCAGACGTTCTGCAGTAGGAAGGAGCCAGGCTGCTCTGTCACACTGCTGGGGCTATATCGGGGAGGACCTCGGTGTCACTTCTGTGTCCTGCCACTCCAAAACCCAGCAGACAAAACTATCCTCGGCTGGGAACCTCCTGGTCAGGCATGGCTGGGGAAGGCCCGGCGGCGTGCTGCGGGAAGCTTGAAGGAGAGCTCGTGCTCTCTTTTCCTTCTCTCCGCTCAGGTTTTTTGCCACCCAGTGCCTTCCCCGCTCACTGCCACGTGCTGCCCTGCCCTGTTCGCTTCAGCCGTGGCCGTGCTGGGAGCTCCTGGGGCGGGGAGGTTTCTGCTCCGTGCTTCGAGCTGTTGGCAGCAGCAGAGAAACTTCTGTGGGTAAAGCCTGAGGCTGGGTGCTGAAGCCAGGTGCCTCGTGCTTGCAGCCCCAGGGAGCTCCAGAGAGCCATTGCCACCTCCTGGGGCCTGGGGGAGCTGCACTTCCCTGCCCAGATCGTGCTCAGGCCAAGAACCACAGAAGCGTGGTTCTGGAGCCCTGTTGTCAGAAGCGCAGCGATGCCCTTCCTGCCCCTCGCGGCCTCTGCCTCATGCTAGTGTGCCTGAGGCTTCCCGCAGTGCCCGCTGACACTGGGGAGACGCCAGGTGCCACAGCACAGCTCTGTGCGGACCCCTCGAGCTGTGCCCGTGTCCTCAGCACAGCTCTGTTCATCCCGAGCAGGATTTCGTTGGGTTACAGCATGGGGGCGGGGGCCGGCAGAGCGTCGGGTACGAGGGGTGAAGGCGCCTGGTGGCTCAGCATCTGCCGGAGGGGGCTGCCGTGCGGTGGCGGCGTTATTTTAGCGGGGCTGACTTTTAATGTGAAGCAGGATTTAGGTCTCCCCGTGCAGATGCAAGATAATGAGCCTACATCTAGGTTAACGAAGTCAGTTGCTTTAGCCATCATTTACTTTTTCCTTTCCGTCTGACATCCACGTCTATGAAGATTACTGCGTGCTCGCGGAGGTTCTGGCTGAGCCGTGCATCATCCCTCTGCTGTCTCACAGGGGCTGTTACAGCCGCAAGACACTGAATTTAATATGACAGCTCCTATTGCTGGGGGTCGTACAATTTACATTTTTGTCATCCAAAGGCCTTCCAAATGTTTGGAGCAGGAAAAGTAAAATCGAGTCACAGCAGCTTAACCTTGGTGTTGTTTCTGTAGCGGTTTGCTCAGGTTGTGGGCACATGAACTGTGCAGAGAGGCTCTCCATGAGGTGGCCGTGTCCCCACGTCCCCCTGCCTGTCCTGTGTCGGGTCGCTCGGGGAAGCCGGGTTGTTGACCGCAGCGCCCTCTCCTTTCTCTTGCAGATGACCGGGTTGAGCAGCGAACCTGCCTGATCTGCGGGGACAGAGCCACGGGGCTGCACTATGGGATCATCTCCTGCGAGGGCTGCAAGGGGTTTTTCAAAAGGAGCATTTGCAACAAGCGGGTTTACAGATGCAGCCGGGACAAGAACTGCGTCATGTCACGCAAGCAGCGCAACAGGTGCCAGTACTGCCGGCTGCTCAAATGCCTCCAGATGGGGATGAACCGGAAAGGTAAAGAAACCTGAGCTTTGGGTGCTGCGTGTGCAGGCGCGAGCCACACGGCCCAGCTGGCCGTTCTGGGACACAATCTACTTTTTCCCAGACCCCCTAAATAACCAAAACTAAAATGAATCTCATCCTGTCTTAAATCTGTTGGCTTGCCTCTGCCACCCCTGCTCCTGAGGGCTCCGGGCTGCCCGGGTTGGGTTGCTCTGTCTGTCTGTGAGAGCTGAGGCTTGCAGTTGCTGGCCTGCAACAAGTGCCAGTGTCTCTGGCTGCTGCCTGTCCCCAGGCGGTGGCACACAGCCCCCAGCAGAGCAGCTCGTGGGTCTGGGAGCACAGGAGCCGCTCGCCCCTGTCTCTGGGGAGGTCAGGGCCGGAGCTGTCCTGGGTTAGGGACAGCTGTGGTGTGGTTCCCATGCGTGGCCGACGTACAGAGCTGGGGAAGTGTTGTGGCATCATCTTCAGGATGAGAAACCCTAAGTAGCTCAGAAATTAACAGTAAAAAATAGACCGGGATTTATTTCAGTCACATCTCTAGTCTTCACTCCAATCATTTGACTTTTTAATCTGCAGAAATAAGGTTGTTACCCTTTAAAAGCAGACATTTCTTAGTTTAATGACAATCAGCTGAGTAGAAGCAGGGGCTGCTGTAGCACAGGGGCTGCCTGGGCTCAGGCTTTGCTACAGGACTGCTGCCCAGCCTCACAGACACAGGCATCGGGTCATGTTTGTTAAACGTAGCTATCGATGCCTTGAATGTCATAACTCATCTGAAAGCCACCTGTCAAAAGCACTGAAACCTCCATAAATTCACTGCAGATCCACCAGGGTCTTTGTTACAAAACGCATCTTGGGGGTGAGATGGAAAGCTTATCTCCCGACCGCCTTGATTACCAATTTTCCTGGGCAGTGTCTCTGGACGGACGCTGCCGGCGCTCAGCAGTGCTCAGAGCTGCGCGGGGCAGCGCCGCCATCTCCCGGCCGCTGCGCTGGTGCTCGTCCTGCTCCCGGTGCTCGCTGCAGCCCGAGCCTCCCGGGGACAGGACGCGGCTCCTGAGGCCTCGTGGCTCTCGTGGCTCTTTGCAAGCACTTCAGGCTGGGCTTTCCGAGCAGTCGGTGCGTGTGGCAGGGATTTGCAGCCACGGGTAAACACCTGCAGCGTTCAGTTCACATCAGCCAGACTTCTGGACATGGAGCACAGTCAGTGCAGGAGGGCCGGGGCAGGCTGGTGCACCAGCCCAGGTTTGTACCTGCTGTAAAAGGTGCAGAAATACCCCAGAGGGAGATGCTCCACATCTGAAAGGTGCCGCAGGACACCACGAGACTTGCGCAGTACAGGAATTTTTCCTTAAATACTGTCCCATTTTCTGTTCCTGAAGAGCCCCCCCCCCCAGCCCTGAGCGCAGCACGGGGGGGCAGTGGCGGCTGCAAGGTCATGGTGCAGCTGGGGAGAGCCTGCTGCCAAGTCTGCCCGGCCTGCTGGGAACAAGATTGTGCCCTGATAAACACAGGGACCCGGGCCAGAGAGCAGTCCCCTTCTGCAGGGCTGCTCCGAGGTTGGGCTGCTGGGGAAGGGGCGGCTCAGGAGCAGCTCCAGCATCGTCTCCTTAATTGGGCTTTGCTCTGAAACAGCTGCAGGGGCGAGCTGCTTTATCTCTGTGTTGTCTCCAGCATCAGCGGTGTCTGTGCAGGTGCAGCCTGCCTTGTGGTGGCCTCACCGGGCTGTGTGCTATGGCATCAGAAATGCTGCTGTTGGCTTTTCAGTTTCTAGCAGACCTGCACATCTGTTGAATTATTTGGGGGAGCAGTAGGATTGCTCTCCACATGCCATCTCTCAAATTAATACAACGTTGTGATAAAGCACTGAGTGTTTCTTCATAGGAATCTGTTAGTAGGAATCTATTTTTTGATACCAAACAGTAGTGTTCCTTACCAAGATTTGTTTGTTTTCTTTCAGCAATCAGAGAGGATGGCATGCCAGGAGGCAGAAACAAAAGTATCGGGCCTGTCCAGGTGAGCACATGCAGAAATGTCTCCAGGGTTCACTTGCTCCTGTTCAGCTGACCTTGGCACACGTCTCTGCGTCAGCTGGGCTTCCCTCTGCTGTGGCAGGGGAAAGGCTGGCCATTTTCTGATGGGAAGGCACGTCCTGTGCATGGGAGCTGTGTTTTCTAAGCGCTTTCCTTGCCATTACTCCTGGCTCTGGCTGCTGGGAGCTGGAGTCACGAGCAGTGTGCCCTGGGACGGGGAGGAGGCAGCGAGCTGAGCGCCTCTGGGAGGGGGCTGGGGCCGGTGCTGCTGTGGCACAGCCTGCCAACCCTGCCCCTGCCTCCTGCCCGCCTGCTGGGGATTGGGCTCCCCATCAGGTAGATGCATGTCATGAACGGTAGGTTTGTAAATAAAGTGTGGCCCTGCTTGTCTGCGGGGAGAGGACACGTCACAGCCCCAGGGGATTGCTGCAGGTGCTGGCACGGACACCCTGGGATCCCTGGGCTGTGGCTTGAGCCAGCGCAGCCGCCTCCAAAGCTCCCAGTAAATCTGCAGGCTGTGTGCTGCAATTTCTTAAGTTGTTGCAAGTGGGGCTCCAGTAAATGTCTCGGTGCATTGATGGCGCAGCTTGTCTGGAGATGCCTTGTAAAACGCGAGGTAATTCAGACACAGCAGCTTGTCCCGCACGCCTGAGAAATGATGTCTGTTTCCAGCTTGCTTCTAGAAAAGCAGCCTTTAAAAAGTTTACTGGTTATTTAATAAAACAGAAAGAAATACTGGAAGCCTTTTCTGTGACAGCACTACCTATGAAAGTGCTGTGCACCCCAGCGCAGAATGGCAGACGTGAAGAGCCAGGGGCCAGGCAGCTCAGGTCCCCCGTGACTGCCCAAGGACGAAAACAAGAATTAGCAGTGTGGCCCTGCTGGCAGTCAGCATCGAGGAGGGAGACAGCTCAAATAAATAAATAAAAATCCCTTAGAAATGGTACAGCATTTCCTGCTGTTTGCAAACACTGTGTTGTGCAACCACATCGGTTACTAATTCCTAATCCCATGTGGGTCTGTCAAGACTGGAATAAACTGCTTTAAGCAATGTTAGGCTCTTGAAAATGACACTTGGAGTTCACTGCGCTGCCTTGCAGATCGCTGACTCGAGGTCTTTCCATGTTCTGTGACAGCCATGCTAAGGTACTCGCACATAATATATGAACAAAAGCCCAAGAATGTTGTTGCATATTCATCACTACAGAGCAAGCCTTCTCCTGGAGCCTACCCAGCTCCTTAAACCTATCCTCCTTCTGGTCTCTCCAGTATCCTGTAGCAGGAATTCCCTTATTTTTGTTCAGTCCATTTTAGCTTCATAAATTTTTATTCTCTAATACATGTTTTAAGCATGAGGTGCTTGATGACTTCGTCAGGTGCAGCCTGGTTGCTTATCTGGGGACAAAGCAGTGAACAGCGATTCCCTATGAGCAGTTCACCCCGACTAACTCAGTTCAGCACAGCACCTCTCCCAGTGGGCTCAGCAGCTGTACCTGGAATTTTTTCATGTATGTTGTTAAATGTAAAGTGAGGTGGCGAGTGTCGGTATTTCTCAGGACACTGACGCGTTTCTGCTGGCGCAGATCAGTTCCAGCCCTGTTTGATGTGGCAGGACAGTCAGGGTGTTTGTGTATGGAAACTCTGCCGTGTTTCTCTTCTCAGTCGGAAGTAGCAGCTTGGCACTAACTGTGATGATCTTATGTCTGAAAGATATCGGAGGAAGAGATTGAAAGAATTATGTCCTGGACAAGAATTTGAGGGAGAGGCAACATGTCATGGAGCAACAACGGAGACAGCGACCACAGCTCCCCTGGAATGGAGTTTCTGAGAGCAACCAGCCTTCACCTGTTTCTACTCCATCTTCAAGGTGGGAATTACCTCTGGAAGAGTTTCGCTGTTACAATAAATTTTGACCCTGTTTCTCCTGAGTGACTACTCGGGATCAATGTAGGAAAAATTACCCTGGAATTACCTCCTCGTGTGACCTGAACGTACTGCACATCTTCCTGCACGTTCTTACATCTCTAAATGCACTTTTAGAAAGACAGCCACTGGATTGGGAAATAATTGATTGATAGAGGGGAAAAATGCTAATGAGTAAATGAAAAAAGAAGGCAATGTTGAGTTAACATTCTGATATTTGAAATAGAGTTCTTAATTTGCATTGATTTTTTCTTTGCCCTGCAGATCATGGAAACCTGATTAGCTCTCACTGTTCCTTCTATATAAGCTCTTTTTCTCCGCTGTGCTCAGATTTTGAAAATAAATGAACTCCACTTAGGCTTGCTAATTGGTGGTGTGACTTTGTCAGTTACTGTTAGTGCTGGCCACCAGAGCTCAGGATTTGACGCACAACACGGCAAGAATCTCGGGCTTGCAAGCCCAGCTGCTTTCGGTTGCATTGTAAGCTAGGAGGTATTTGTGTTCGCTGGCTGTATAAACTGCTTAATTTACAGTCCTAAATTCTGGCCCTTTAAGAAAGCAGGAGTGGAAATGCTTGCTGCAGTCAGCTCTCTGCTGTGCTCAGACTGGCTGCTCGGCAGCTAGAGCCCAGTGCTTCGCTAAATGGATCTAGCTGGAGTCAGGCGCAAACGCAAGGCACCTTCTGCATGCTGGTATTTCCAGTGTAGCATTTAAAACAGACAAAGGATATCGATTCTCTTCTCTTCTCTTCTCTTCTCTTCTCTTCTTCTTACTCTTAACGTTCTTCTCTCTTCTCTCTTATCTCTTCTCTTGCTCTCTTTCTCTGTCTCTTCTCTTCCTCTTGACTTCACTTCTCTTCTCTACTCCTTCTCTTCTCAGTCTCTCTTCTGCTTCTCTTTCATCTCTTCTTCTCTCTTCTCTTCTCTTCTCTCTTCTCTTCTCTTCTCTTCTCTTCTCTTCTCTTCTCTTCTCTTCTCTTCTCTTCTCTTTTTCCTTTTCTGTTTTTATCAACATTTCTGATGGAGCTGGATTTTTAACATTTTAATGAATTGTGTGGAGTTCTGTGAGTATATTAAAATGCTTTTCCCTGTCTAGTAGGTCTGTGGAGCTGAATGGATTCGCTGCACTCAGGGATCAGTATATTGGGACGCCGGTGTCCATGCACTATCAGTACTCTCCCGCACCTTTTTAGCTATTCTGCTCACTCGGCTCTGATGCCCCGCAAGCGCGCAGCCTGGACCACCCAGTCGCACAGCCTGATCAATCAGCTGGTGTCAGCGGAGGACTTGCAGCCACTCGGCACTCCGATGCTCATTGAAGACGGGTGAGTGTGCACAGCGTGGTGGGGAGGCAGCCCCGAGCTCCACCTTCAGCTTGTCCTTCAGTGGGCTGCCCGTGTGTGCGCACCGCCTGCAGCTCGTGCTGCGCAGGGTGCTGGGGGCTACGGGGAGCCGGGCGTGTGCTCACAGCCCTGGGGGCACGGGGAGCAGCGTCTGGGGAGCAGCTGCAGCCACAGTGCAGGCAGCAAACAGGAGCGTGTCCCATGGCTGGAGCTGTGCCCTGCCTGGCGCTGGGGTGCACAGACCTTGGCGGGGTGCCTCAGGCTGCACGTGCCAGGCTGAGCCTGCACGGGAGCGGGTTTGGTGGTTTCAGCCCCAAGCCCGTGGAGAAGGGCTGGGGATAAGCCCCGTAGCTGGAAAAGCACAACACGGCTGGAATAAAGCCGGGTGGTCAGCCTGCTGGGGCCCAGCTGCCCCCTGCCTGGGGAGAGCCCCGCTAGCCGGGGGGGCCTCCAGCCCCCCGGCAGGCTCTGGCAATCGCTGCTCCCACCGCCAGGTGACACTCTGGGCACCGGCATGCCGGGTGCTCGCACACCAATTCCAGTGACATTTTCCTTGCTTTTCAAGTGCCTTGTCAGATTATGTCATTCGATGTTTTTAATTATTTCTATGCCTTCATATTAACTGTGCCTGCAGCGTATAAAAGTGACTCAGGCAGAGCTGTTTGCATTGTTGTGTCGTCTGGCGGCTGAATTGCTTTTCAGGCAGATTGCTTGGATCAAGAAGCTGCCGTTCTTCTGTGAACTCTCGATCAAGGACTATACCTGCCTGCTCAGCTCCACCTGGCAGGAGCTGATCCTGCTTTCCTCGCTGACTGTTTACAGCAAGCAGATCTTTGGTGACCTCGCGGATGTCACCTTCCAAGTACTCTCCCTCTGATGACGAGCTGCACAGGTGAGGCGCGGGGCTGAGCCCCAGGTGAGGGAGCGTGGTGTGGTGATGGGGGGCAGGCAGCGAGCAGGGTGGCCAGGAGCCTCTTCCCAGCCCCACCACCCCTGTGGGTGCTTCGCCTGCTGCTGCCTTTCTGTTTTCAAGGAAAGGTTATTCCATGCTGAGAACAAATGCTTGAGACTTCGTATCTGACAGGGGCCGTGGCTAGTCAGTGCTGAATAAAGCCTGCATTTTCAGGGCGGTGTATGATGCTGTCTGAAGTTTCCTTTTGGTCGTGCTTTTGGAGTGGATGTCCCTGGAGCAGGGAGGGCACATGCTGTTCTGGCTCATGCTTGCAATCCTTAGGTCCAAACGCCTTCAGAAGAGCCACTTAAGTGCCCCAGGAAACCTTTTAAAAATCTGCATTTAGGGAGGTAGGACATTCACTAAACGTGACAATCTATTACATGGAAAAAGTGGGTGCACATGTATGCGTCTTCTCTGCAGGCTTCATTCAAACAATACTGTGAGATTGTATTTATAAAACCAGCAGGTTTGAACTGGTAAGAATCACAGGCTTGTTTTCTGGGGCTGGTGAGGACCAATACCTTGCATAGACTCAGTGTTTCTGAAAATTATTCCTCAGACTTAAAACGTATATGCTAGCAATTCTAACAGGTAGAAGATAAGTGGTGTTCAGCTGCACAAACTTTTTTAGGAAGCCTGATGCACCTTTGCTTTGAGTTTCTTGTATTTGTATCTGAAGGTTAATTTCCATTTAAGTACTGTCTTCTTAAAATATCATTTTATTTAACTTGAAATGTTTGTCCTTCTCGCTCGCATCCCCATTAATTTTATACAGACTTAGGATTTCAATTTCAGCCTCTCTTAATGGTGACTTGTCTTAGAATTCCTCTAAATTTTCAAACTGACTGACTTACCTGGGTCCTCAGACTGTGGAGAGACAGCTGAAGGTAAATCATGTTTGGAAGCATTCTTTTGGAATTGTGCACAGAAAAAGGGCGAGACTTGTAAAATATTTCAGACCAATCCCGTGATATCAGTTTGTGTTTTCTATTGAGACTGATAGTTTTGTTTCTGTCTAGTCTCTGGGGCTTCCTGCAGCTGAAAAACACTCACGTTCTGTGTTACCCAGTGAGTGGCCCATTTCTTTCTATTTTTTCCTGAGCTTTCTCTATATCTTTCTTTAAGAATTTTCAGTACATTTTAAAAATACTTTTTTTTTTCTAATTTCTTTGATAAAAGCTGATGAAGTTGATAAAATCAAACTGCAAATAAGGAAAAAAAAAAACACAGCAGCATGGATGTAGTCCATTTCTTGTTTTTGCTTTTTTAAACTAGCAGCAGCTCTAACAGAAGGGCTCCATCCTGTGCTGAGCAGAGAGCTCAGTCAGAGGCTTCCCAGCTGTTGGAGGAGAAAACAGGTGCTGGTTAGATCATCTCGAGGATGGTTCTCCCTTAGCAAGGCTGTCCTCCTGCAGCACAGCTCTGCAAGCTGCCTTTGCTGCGGAGAGAGTAAAACTAACCGATCTGACACTTGGGTAACCCTGAGATACAGAACAGAAGGTCTTTAAAAATCACTTGGGCCAGTGGAGCGATTGTTCACAAAGCTGGTCATCCTTACTATCAAAGTCTGCATTATTAATTGCTATCTCAGTGTTTTGATTGCATAAATTTGAAGATGTTGCAACTTAGCTGTTGTTTTTTTTTCCATAGTCTGTACTATCTGATGTTCTGAGGAACCTGCCTTTCATTTATCACTTTGGCCAGGGTGATAGTTTTTTGCGTCTTTTTCTTTTTTTCCTCTATTTTCTCTTTCTCTCCTTTCTCTTTCTTCTGTAGTCTGGGTGCCAGCCAGGTCCTTCTTTTGGCAGCAGACTGAACTGCTGCCCACCCTCTGACGTTTGCCCTGTTTGTGCTCTGATAGACCTGGCAGTTCTGCAGGAGTCCGCAGGGGATCTGGGTGCTTGGTGAGCGGAGATTTAAAACACTTCGTGTGCTCGCTCATCCCAGCGCCCAGCAGCTTCACGGGGTTCCTTTGTGAACCCCTCTCACAGCCCAGGAGGCTGACTCCGGACAGCCGCGAGGAGGCGAGGACTGGCCCCAGGTGCCTCATTTCCTGGGGCAGGTCCCTGCTCGGCCCAGCCATTCATCCCGCATCTGGTGCCGCTCCTGCGAGGAGCAGCGAGGGTCACAGCAAGACACAATGCCACTTGTTCCTCTATTCAGCCTGCCCTTTGTTCCTGCTGTCCTGGTCGGAGCCTCTAAAGAGAAGTGTGCGTTTCATTTTGGGGCTGGGATAAATATGAGCGAGAGGTAAGAAAATAAGACAAAGGAGGAATCCTCGCCCTTCAGAAAGGGGCAATTCAAAGCCCGCAGCCTCAAAAGGCCTTCGGAACAGACCCGTGCACATGGGTGAAAATAGGTGTGCTCGGGAGGGCGACGTTTCTGTAGGCTCTTCTCCTGATTTAGCTTTTCAAGTATTAATTGTCATTAGGGAAAATGGGAAAATGGCACCAAAAAGCCATTTAGCGGGAAGCTGCACAGATGAGGGATCTGAGCTGTGCCCTTTCGGTCTCAGCTGTCGTGGTGGTGGCTGCCCCCAGCGTAGCTGCGCGCGGTGGGACCCGTGCTCGTGAAAGCTGTAAGGGGACTCATAAGGAGAGGCTTTCCTTGAAGAACCTCAGCTTCCTTGAATTCTGGTGTTCGCTGATTATTACAAACTGAAGGTTGGTCTTACAGCCAGTTGAAAAAATTAATTGAAGCAGTGCTCGTCTGGCATTTTGGGGTAAATCTCAGTCTCATTTACAAAATGCCGGGAGCAATGTTAATGTTTAGGTAGGTGACAAATGAACATATGGGATGAGCTCCTGGGTTTTAATCACTTCTAACAATGGGCTGAATGTTCTCGTGGCCTGCTGGATCAAATGTTTTCTTTTATTGTGCTGTTTTTCTGTAGATGACTATGAAATGAATAGATTCCTGACCTCCCCCAGCACGCTCCTGATACCGCTTCCCTTCCCCCTCTCCCCAGCTGATCCTGATAACCCATAGCCAGAACCTCGCCTGGTGTAAACTGCGAGGAAAAGTGTGTGGAGGAGTCAGTCCTCAGGAAGAAATAGGGCTGTGAAAAACAGAACAGCTTTGTTTGGAAGGGGGAGGAAAGTATGCACAGAAAAGTAAGACAGTTCAACTGCAGGAATGAGAGAAGAGCTCTCCTGGATTTATGAAGTGATGAGTGGCTGGTAAAAATGTGCACGCTCTAAAAACAATTAAACCCACCAGACGACTGAGTGGTCTTTGTGCTCATTAACTTCTTGAGCTTTGCAATCTTGCACCTGTGAGATTTTTAATGTTAACTTGAGAGCAAGGAAACTTGTACAACTTTAGATTAGCCGACAAAGCTTTCATCGCTTACAATATTACTTTCCTGAAGAATTGACCTGAAGTTCAGATAGCTTGTTTTCACTTCTCTGAGGCCAAACTGCACCATGCATTTTACAAATAACTTTGAAGTAAACAAACATACATGCCAAAATAAGGTGTTATTCAGTGAAAAGGGTTCTATTTTCGTTCTATTCAGAGATGGCTTTCTGGCTGTGCTCTTATTCTTTGTGCTGTACAATGCCAGAGCGCAGCTGAAGCTTGCCTAAACACTTCTGTCCCACTTCTCAGGATTTATGCAATCTATGGTTTCTTTGAAACCGGTGGTATCGCAGTGAGAGGCGCTCAGGAGAGGCTGGTACTGGCCATTTGCACACGTGGGACATCGCCTGCAGGCACCGGGAGCTGCTCTGCGCCCTTCAGGTTCTGCCTCTGCCTTAAATCACCTCTGGCGTGCAGGCAGGCACCTGTAACCTGGAGCTTCACTCATTTTAACAAGGATTATTTGTGCTTCTGTGCATGTCTGTGTTTGGGGAAAAGCTCCCAGCCTTACTGTGGTGTCTCACTTCAGGAAGCTCTCAGCTGACAGAGATTAGCAACCCATAGCACACAGGCAATCAGTGGGGTTGTGTGGAGGTATGGGACCTTTGTCGGTCACCAGGGCAATTTTAGGGAGGTGATGGAGGTGATCTTCCTCGCCTGTCTGTTAGGTAACTGAGGGGTGCCACTGTTGTGCACGGGGCAGTGTCATTCTTCGGTATATAAACAAAGCCAATTCAAATAGCAGTGTGTGGGTAAAAGAAACTGTGGGCACGTCTGCTGCTGGCAACAGGAGGTGGTTCCTGTGCAGCGGGGTCTGGTGTCCCCGTTCCTGCAGCCCTCCCCACTGATGCAGCTGTGTTTTGGTGCTGCTCTGTTCGTGTTGAAAAGCCCTGGGCAGAGCCAAAGCCTGCTGATTGCCATGATTTTGTAAGAAAAGGATAAAATGAATGTAGCAGCTCTGTGAAATGGAGGGTTTTGTTTAATAAAGGAAGAAAAATAAAAAAGCCAACGAGTTGGGTGTCAGGTTAGATGTCTGTTGCAGAGAACTTGTGTTCCCCTGTAACGTGCTGTACAACAGCACCCAGCCTAACCCCCCGGGCTGGCTGAGCGGTATTGTCCAGCTGTATGGGACACAGCACACCTTGAAGGATGCCTCAGTATTTCTGCTGGCCACTTGCAGGGATAAATTCAGTTGCTGCAGGTGACAGGAAATACAAATTGAAGAAAGGTGCCTGCCCAGTGGGGTGAGAAGGCACTATCCTGATGGAAAGCTGGGGAAATAGAAGTGTGGAGAGGCAAAGCAGTGTGCCTACAAGCACACAAGAAGGTGCTGCACATTGCTGGCTCCATGAAACCTTAATCCCCATCAGAACAGGCTCATGATGAACAGAAACACTTGCTTCTACTTCACCTTAATAGTCCCAGCAGACTTGAAGCAGTTTTGACAAAGATTTTTTGAATTCCATTGCAAAATTTTAGAATTTCTGAAGTTATTTTAATAAGCTTCTTACCTGTCTTGTGTGAACTGTGTCCTGAAGGTGTTCACGTATGGTCTCTGTCCTCCAGATTCAGTGAAGAGGGGATGGAGGTGATGGAGCGGTTGATCTACCTCTTTCGCAAATTTAACCAGTTGAAGGTCAGCAACGAGGAGTATGCGTGCATGAAAGCCATTAACTTCCTAAACCAAGGTGAGTCAATGAAGAGGAGGACCCAGTCCTGCTAGAAAAATTGTCTGAAACAATCTGAACAGTCTTTGCTTCCCTGATGGAAAATGGGAGGGAAGGATCTGAAACCCAGGGATGGATGTGGGCTCTGGAAACTCTGCCGTTGTACAGACAGCGCACCACGCAGTGTCATACCTACATACCTGCGTGGGGAAGTTCTGAAAGTGAAGGAATTCATTTGCTTAGTCATTTGTATCGCCTTCAGGTGTAGACACTGAGGATAGTACCTGTGCCATTTTACGTATGTAGCAACTCGGCCAGTATCAGTCAGACCATAGCAGAGAGACTGGTGAAACTTCCCTAGGGGACATTTGGGTGACCCATTACTTACCAACTGCTAATGAACTTCTCACCAGGCAAGGATCTGTCATCTGAAAGTGTTAGTGGTTTAGGTAGCTCTTCATGCAATTAACTAAATGATTCTTTTAAAACTGTTAATACAACCTTTCACAGATTCCCAACTGAAAAATGTATTTGTTCATTCTTCTGCTTGAAGGGATGGCTTTGTAAAACTTGATTTTCCCTGTTTTTTTTTTGTTTTTTTTTTTTTAAGAGCTTTTCTGTCTCTGTAAAATATTTACCTTCAGGATTTATGCTTAGGTCATCTAGCTGGCTTCCTGCTATTTAGATTCTTCATCAATATATTTTCCCGTGCCTAATGTTACCTCTTTAAAATGGAAAGTATTCACGAATGAAGTATTTATATGCAAGCAATGAATTCCGCCTAATAAGGGGCTGTATCCTCCTGTTGATTAACCACTCTGTTAAAGCTGGCTGTCCAAAACATTGCAAGACCCTTGACATTTCAAAATCTTGAGTAAAGTCAGTGCAAAATGAGCTGCAGATTAATTCTTCAATGAGTGAGGAAATCCTGGTCATTTCCTAACAAATGCAGTGTGCTGAAATAGTTTGGAATCGATAGGTTTGTTGTGATTCCCTTTTCAGTAGTTGCTTGTTGTAATTACACATCCGTGGAGCCCCTTGGGACGTTTCTTTATGTCGTGTGTGCATAAATGAAGAAAACCGTGGAGAGGCAAATGCTTAATAGATGGTGTTCAGCTGTAATTTTGGAAATGAATGTCCCCAGAGTCTTCTTGTACTGTGAAAGATAGTTGCAGTCTGTAAAAATGTGCTGAAAACTCCCTCCTCCCCCACTCGTTTTCACCAGGAGATAGTGCTGACTCTTCAATGTGTGCCCGGGCTCAGATCCGGTTTGCTTCCCTGGGCAGTTTCCTGACACTGGATAATGCACTTCTTTAGCTGTCTCCATTGTTTTCCGAAGTGTATTTTCATTAACTTCCTGCCTCCTTTTATTTTTAGTTGAAGTTTGCAATTTTTTTATGAGAAATACCTGAAAATTATTTTTAAAAGTCAGCTTTTGGGCAGCAGATCAATGCCTCTTCCGTCACATTGTCGTAGAGGAGCGAGCCGCAGGAGGCTTGTGCAGTTCCCGTGCTCCGGCCGCGCTGGATCCCTCCCAGGACACCCAGCAGCGTGCAAATGTCATTGATCATGCTGAAGGGTGGCAGTGGGACTTCCTGCCCGGCTGATGGCTTGGAAATGTCCATTTTTCCTTTGTGTACATTGCCTGACACTGGTAAAGCTAAATTTTAAAACAAGAGCTTGACCAGGCTGTAAATGATATGACATAACTCGTGAGCAGGTGGGGAGAAATGCGACGGTACCTGGAGTTATGGAGTTTTTTATCAGCTAAAATCACCGTGTTTCTGCCTGAGGAAGTATTACAGAACTGCTGTGAGGACTAAACCTTGACACACAGCTGCCTTACAAAAGGCAGTCAGGGATTTCAGGTCTGGAGCTGTTACTTGTGATAGAGTTCACTAAGCTCTGAAGATGAGCAGCTCAGGATTTGTGCTGTTCTCATCCGTGTCGTCTGCGGAAGGAAGTCTTGCACCTGGACACCCTGCGGGTGCAGGCACACCAGGAGAGGAGTGAGATCTTAGTCTCTGGGTAACTAGACATTTGAAGTCAGCCTCCAAAACAGTGACCAGCTTAGAGTTTTAGAAATCAGTCTGTCCTTCCTGAAGAGATGGCAGTAAGTGTGAATCTGTTGTTCTCAGATGTTTTCCTCGTGTTTTCATTACTCTAATCATATGCTCTTTCAGACATTAGGGGACTGACTAACGCCTCCCAGCTGGAGCAGCTGAACAAGCGGTACTGGTATGTCTGCCAGGATTTCACAGAGTACAAATACCCCCATCAGCCCAACCGTTTTCCGGATTTAATGATGTGTTTGCCAGAGATACGATATATAGCAGGTAACTTTTTGAGCTCTTCTCCCACTGCAATCACATACAAATTATGAAATCCTCTTCTAAAATAAAGTTAATCTATGAGAATGAAATTCTTGCCTACTTTGCCAGAGGGTGTTTATGTGAGACCTTTTTCTACTTAAGCTTCTCCCTTGTCTTTGAAGTGGTCTCCTGTCACCCCCAGTTCTGCAGGTAGGCTGACACGGGGCAAGTTGTTCCCCTCTGCTGCACAGTGCTGCTTGCTCATAGACCCCTGCTCCCGAGAAGACAGGCTTTGTCCCTCAAGTGCTTCAGTTTAAGTACTTGGGTCAGGTTTGTATTTTATTTTCTTCCCTTCAGTCCTAGTTCAGAGGCATTTTGTCCTAAACAGATGTAGCCCCAGTCTGAGAGGTTGTTTCATGAGAGGTGGAGAGGTCCCTGAAGTGCTGCTGAGGAGCACAGGATGAGCAGAGCTGTTGCAGTCCTACGGGGTAAACCCTGGGCGTCAGCTCCTCTGGACGTTAGCATATCTGAAACATGCAGGTGAATTGTCAGCTTCACTTCTGTCACTAATTAGATCCACACTGTCTGGTGTTATTAAGGCATTGTTTGTTCCCAAGTGTTATGGTAAAGGAAGATACTTGCCTCCCCGTGTCAAGGCTCCGTATGCTTCATCCTACCCTGCTGTAACAAAGTAGATAATAATCACATAATAGCTCACATAATTTACTCACCGAGATCTACAAGGGAGTTAGAGGAGAGACAGCATTTAGTCTTTCCCAGTTTCTATAAATACTGCTCCATTGTGGAGAAATCATTTTGATCTGACTTTGCCCATTTATTTAGCTTTCATTTCAGTAAATAATAAATCCTGTTGTGTCCAAATGGGTATCAAATGTCTAATGTAGCAGTAGGATGATTAACTGTTTCTCTGAGAGGTTCAAGGTAAAACCATCGTCAGCGGTGCTGGCTTAGGTGTCTCTCGGAAATCTGATTCAGGAATGGCTGCTAATTCTGGCCTTTTTCTTAACAGGAAAAATGGTGAACGTCCCGCTGGAGCAGCTGCCTCTCCTTTTTAAGGCCGTTCTACATTCCTGCAAGACGAGCGCGAGCAAAGAGTGAGCCCAGCTTGCCCCCGACCCGTGCCTTACTCTGTGCCTCAGGCAGGGAGCGGGCTCACCTCGAGAGGAAGGGGGAAACATGACCAGGGCAGGAGGGAAGTGCTGAGACGGGGCAATGGGTGTCCCTGCCATTGTAGCAAGAACCTTTTGTGTTTGTTTTTGTTTTTTTACTCTTTTTCCTATATATTTATTTCACGACAGAGTTGAATGTATGATCTTCAACACGATGCACATGGTTCTGTATGAATGCAGCAGATGCATTCTCCAGCAGTTTACAGAATGTGAAGATGTTTAATGTGACAGTGTTTGTTAGGGTTAGTTCTTTTGTATTTTGGGGCTGGGGACTGAGATGACTAAGACTACCTCAAGGAGAAGATGCTGTTCACGCACTGCTCTTTCCGTGATTTGTATCCAAAAGCGTTTGTCGAAGAGCGCAAACTGCCTCACCTCACTGACAGAGCTGTTAGCATCCCAAATGGACAGTTTTGGAGACGTGGGTGTTAGAGAAGTGCCAAGCTTTATTTTTGTTATTGTTTAAGGAAATTAAAAAAAAAAAAAAAGATGACAGGGAGAGGAAAAGAAGAAACAGTTTGTTTAGCCAGTTGGTTTTTCTTTCTCTGGCAGTTCTCAGCCACAAGTGGCAGTACCTGCAGTTTCCCTGAATTCTGCCCCCAGGATTGCAGTGCTCCCAGGCCAAGAAGGGCTTGCAACCCCGTTCCCTCCTGGAGCTGCAGGAGTGCGATCTGCCCTCCGTCTCCAGCCTCACCAGCTGGCCTGCCACTGCTGCTGCTCCTTTCCATTCGATTGAAATTGTGCTGTTGCAGGTTGTAGCTGGCCTCTGACATTACAACAGCAAGGTACTCTCGTAGAGAGAGGGAACTGCAAATAATTTCTAATTGCTTCCTTAACATCCATTTTCCATTCATAAAAGCAGGAGAGAAGAGGCAGGATTGCCCCTTTTAGTGTATGCCCCCAAGGTGGTGGCTGACTGCTGGGGAGACTTCTGCACTGCAGCAATCAGAAGCAGCCTGTTTCTGGGACCAGTTGACCCCCCTCGTGGTTAAATGTAACCTGCATAATGGTGACCAGGGACTCCAGTATCCTCTGGCATGCTTTCCTCTGCTGGACTTGGGGAGGGCATGATCCATAGTTGTATTCTGCCAGGACAGTTTTACTGCTCCGTGGAATCCTTCTGCACCAGGAAAAAATACTGTGAGTACAGTACTTGGGCAGCCGTTTGTCCCAGGCGTTGCAAGGCTGGGATTTCCATCTAGCAACCTCCACACCACTCCTCTGCATGGAGAGATGTTTTAATGACAGCAGGTTAGCTGTATGAGTAACTGCTAAGTCCTGGTGCTTATCTAAATTTGGGTATTCTCATAGGAAATCTCGTGGCATCCTGCCTGTGGTGGTGGTGGGGAGCGCAGGGGACAAGCTCCTGATCTTTCATTAACAAGATTCCCCTAGGCTGCCACGTTACCCTGCCTGGACTTCCTTCCCTCTATCACTACATATAATCTTCAGGTAACAAATTGTTGAATGCTGTTTTTAAAATACTTTGGGAAGCAGCTTCTGTTCCCTCAGGGGAGGAGGAACCAGTCGCTCCCTTTTTGTCTTGTCCTGGTAGCAGCTGTGCATGGCACGCAGTGAGTACTGCTCGGGAGTGAAGTTGCTGTGAGATGAAAATGAAAGTGGCGGTGAGCAGGAATGCCTTCACCACTTGTCTTTCCTTTCCCTGCATCCCAGAGGGTTTAGCTGCAACCCAGGAGACCCTGTGACCCACTGGCTTGGCACATCTCTAGGTTAGTCAACGGCACTGCTGGGTGCTGGGCGCTGCCTGCTCCCTTCAGACCTCTCCTCGGAGGCGTGCTGTTGACTAGCGGCGAGCCCCATTGCGTTCTTTGTGATTCTGTTGGGAATCTTCCAGCTTGTCAGTTTCCCTTTTCTAAAAGTCCACTAGCTGCTCATTTTTCATTATTTAAATATGATGTTACGGGTAACAGCTGCTGGGACCAGCAGCAGTTCGGTTTGATAGAGCTTCACAAATCCAAAGGTGGTTCTGTAAATCTCATTTACTTTCTGATTGTAAAATGAGACAAGCACATATTTCTCAGGAAAGCCTTCTGCATACAGCATATACCTCAAGTGTAAATGGTAAGAGTTTAGTATATCTGTTTGTAAGTTAGAAATTATTTCTCAGCTTTTAAGTTTAATTTCCAAATAGCTTGATATGATCTTTTTATTACGGGTTATCTTCTGGCTTGCTGTTTTATACACTCAAGGAATTGTTAAATTGCATAGCAGTAATTTTATTCTGTGATTACTGAATTCTTATAATCTGTTGATGAATGAGAGTTTGTTTTAATTAGTGTACATAGAAGTGGTCATCCTGTTGCCAAATACCCAACAAAAATAATGTATTTGCTGTTCTGTATTTATCCAAAATACTCCCAAGACTAATGCTGTACCAAAAACAACAAAAACCACACCTAAATTCAGATAAGATGATAAACGGTCAAGAATGTTCTACTTTTCTGTTACATAACCAAATTGTATAAAGGCTGATTGGCAGCAGTATCTGCTAACAAATAATTGGTTTAATGTAGGGAGTAAAGAAGCCTTACTACATTGACAAGTGAGGCAGAAGCTGATGTACCAAACCAGAATGTAACTCACTGGACAGTCAGTCGGAATATCTTCTGCACCAAGTCCTCTAATGACTTGTATTTTTTAAACAGGGTAAAGTGAATGTGTTGCATTGCAAACTCAGGTATTATAAGAAGGTAGGAACGTAGCTAGAATGTAGAGACGTTAGGTCAGTCGCTAGATGTATTTGTGAATTTGGTTTGAAGGACACCCTGGAAAGGTTGGAATTTTTGTTCCATTCTTCACGTAACATTCAGTTTACAGGGACTCATATTTTATTTGTGCTTAATGCTAGTAGGGGGAAGTTCATTATCTTTGGTACCTATCTGCTGTTGCTTATCTGACCTTCTGTCATAGAGGAATCAATCAACAATAATAGTCTTTGGTAGAATTTTCTGCCATGACAAGTCAATTTTTATCCCCGATTTGAAAGATAAATTGGCTGACTGACCCCCTCCTCTCCTTCATAGTATTTGTGCAAATAGAAAGCTGAAGAGTTACTTTTAATCCGGACAGAGATTCGGGACATAAATTTGAAATGCCCAGGCTCCCGTATTCCGAGGAGCTCTGTGTAGGTCTCTTAGTTGCTGTTTTGCAGCTCGCAGCTCATCAGCCAGCACAGGGAACAGCGCAGGCACTGCTGCTGCAGGTGATGGCGATGAGTCTTTGCTCGAGTGGCAAGACCCCGGGACCTGAACAAAAAAGCTCTTTGAAAACCTCTGCATTTTCTTCCGAAGCTTGCCTTTGGGTCAAGCCTCTGTCACATGAATGGAGTCGTGACTCCACCATGTGTGTCAGAGCAAGTTCTTGTCCTCAACGTGCCCCTAGAGAGGGCCATGGGATGGGGGCACTGCCAGGGTGCTCAGGGATGCCCCGAACCTCTGAACCGGTGGGTTCTGGAGATGGCCAAATGGATATGGCAGGGGCTATCCCTACAGCCGCTCACACCCATGCAAGCTCCTTTGTAATTGCTGGCTGCGGGCAACCTTTCCCCTGTGCTGCCGTGGGCTCGGAGCGAGCCAGCGAGGGCACGCGGTGCCCGGGGAGTGCTGGTGTCACCAGGCTCCTGCTGCCCACAGAGCCGTGGCTCCATCTGCTCCCGGCTGAGTGTGTGGGCACGGGCTGTGCCATGGGCAGCGACAGGAGTGACCTGCATGGGAGGTGGGCTGCAGGAACCCGTCCCGGGGGTGCCGACCACGCTGAGCCCCTCGCTGCCCGTCCTGCCCCCTTACATCTGTGTGCCGACACGGACAAGGGCTCTGCAGCCGTGTGCACAGAACAGAAGCACAGCCAGCTCAGGTTAATGATTTTAAGTTCTGTCCTTCAAACCAACCTTTAAAAAAAAAAAAAAAACAACTAAAAAAAAACACTTGAATTTCTTTTTATTACATTTCTTAAAACAACAAAAAATTCTCCCGTGAATGTGCTATTTACCGATCATTCTTTCTTCTTTCTTGGTTTTGATTTGAAGCTATGAAGCTTGGTGTCTGTGAAAATGTTATTTCTGTATTTCTCAGGATAATAAGCGGCAATCATCCCTGCCACATAAAAGGCAGGAGAAAGGGGGAAACTTGGGGAACTAGTTTAAGTGTGAAACTAATTTTTAAGTTGTAGATGATGTTTAAATCGGGGGTAACGTGTGAGATGTCAGTATCAAGCTGTGGCGTTTCTCTGGGTTCTCAGTGTGTTGTTTGCAATGCACAGCAGCTCAGGGATAAGTATTTAAAATGGGACCCAGAGAAACCCGAGTTTTGATGTTGCAACCGTTGCTTCTTTCATGACTTGTCTGGAGGACTCCTTGAGACCTGAATAAAGCCCCCGTACGGAGGTGTTGGGGGCAGAATTCTGCTTTCCCTGGTGGGACGTTTGTTTAGGCCCCTCCGGTGGCTGTGGGGAACCCCCCAGGGATGCGTGGGGCTGGCGTGGGGCTGGGGACCAAGCAGCAGCTCCCCCGGCAGATCTGTGCCGTGCCTCTGGCTGGCACCCTGCAGCCCCCAGCTCTCAGTCCCCAGCCCCCAGCCCCGCAGCAGCCCCACTGGGGTGGGGAGGGCGAAGTGTGCCAGGCCAGCCCCATGGGCAGCTGCACGCCTTCAGCGGGCACGTCATGTCCAAAGCAGCGTGTAAATGTGCTGCATCCTTTTGCCCTCAGTGCTCAGTGGGTTCAGGTGCTCATGGAACAGGAAAACGTGGGCACTTCTCTTGCTGGCAGAGCCATTCCTGCCGTCAGTGTGTGGCTTAGGAATTAGAGCGTTGGGGTCTGCAGTTGGTACAGCTTCCTTCTCGTGTTTGCCAGGGCTGTAGGCTCATTCAGCCTGGCTGAGAAGTGTCCTGACGTGTACAAGCGGCTCACCCACCGCTGCTGGGGGTATCAGAACGGCGCCATCCAGCACGCTGCAGCCACGGGCAGGGCTGGGCACAGGCAGAGCAGCAGCACGGAGCCTGGCAGCAGGTTTGTGGGGCTAAAAGCCACCTCCTCGGCTGTCCCAGCAGCCAGGGAGTGCACGCTGAGTACAAACCAGCAGAGCATAAAGCTGCTGAGGGCGGTATAGGCGGTATCTTCGCCTTGAAAGAAAAAATTGAAAAGAAAAAAAAAGATTCTGTGCAGTTGACCTCTAACAAGTCTATGAAAGAAGCAACACGGTTCAGTGGAAGAAATGCCCCCAAGGGCAAAAAGAAACAGAAATTGAAACCAGATGACGATCAACCTTAACAAAGCCTTTTGTGATTCATTGTTTTCTTTCGATTTATGAAATGTCTTGTAATAGTTGATAACATTATTGACTCGATTTCCATAACAAAACTACCTCGTGTGACATCCTGTTTATCATCTCAAAGGGATTGTGAGAAAAACAAAATGCTGCCAGTGTTTGTTGCTAAAGAGCGGGCTGTGTGAACGGCAGTTCCCTGCCTCTTGGTGCTGGTAGGTGCACCCACGGTGATTTCTGACCTCACGTCCCCCGACCACGGGCACCCCGGCTCGCGGGGGTCCTGCTGCTGTTCCTGGGACGAAGTGGCACGGGGGCACCATGCTCCATGTTCCTGCGGCACGGCGCAGACTGGTGCTGATGGCCCGGGGCCTCCGCAAGCCTGCACGTCCTGGCTGTGGATCCCGAGGGAGCAGCTCCGGCCCGCTGAGTGGTGCTCGTCTTGGCCATTGCTGCCTCCTGGGCTGGGTCCGAGGCCAGTTTGGTCCTGGGGCCCTTCCGCAGATGCTCCCAGCAATGGTTTCTCCCGGTCAAACACTGCGTTTTTCCCACGATCCCTTGCCTAAATCAGGGAAGCAGGATGTTGCCTGGCATGGCACGTTAGCAGCGGGGAGCTGGGGTCGGGTGCTGCGCCCTGGGGAGCGCCTGGCGGGATCCGTGTCCCCGTCACCTTGCTGCACCCCAGGGGATGTCCTCCCGGTGTGGCACGGTGCGGGGCACGGCGGCCCTGCTGCGGCGGCACCGGCACAGCTCCCTGCCAGCCCGGCCTGGCGCGGCTCCGCTGCCCCGCTCTGTGACTTGACTACCTGTGGAAATGTGACCAATAAGTGTTGAACGCATGTGTAGCGAGTGTTAGCTGTATGAACTAATAAATGTGAATTGTTCTGCACCGCTGGCCAGGCTGCTGCTTCCTTTCATCTGGGTGATGGGGCTGGGCACTGGTGTGGTGGCACCCACGGCACCCCCTGGTGCAGGGGGGGCTGGCACGGGAACTGGGGTGGCTCTGGGAGGGGCTGGGGGTCCCCAGGGTGCACGATCCCACCCCGTTGGGATTGGCAGGCGGGCACTGGGGGGGCAATGCGAGAGCAGCAGTTTGAATGGCACATCCCCTCCTAACCAAGAGGCAGGAGGGCAGGAGGACAGAGCTTCTTTCTGCCGCTGCGTCCTTGCAGCCTGCTGTGCATGCTGCCGTGGTGGGGCTGTCACCTGGGGACCCGGGGGTGGCCGGGACAGGCTGGGAGCTGCAGGAGGGGCGGCTGCAGCAGGAGCTGCGGCAGGAGGCAGCGTCTGCACGAGGGCTGCAGCGGGGAGCCTTGACCAGCAGCTCCGGAGGCACTGCAGAAAGCGTTTGGAGCTTTTCCATGTCCCCGAGGTGGGTGTGTGGTGAGAGGCTGACAAGTGCTTCTCGCGTTTCCATCTCTGTGGGTGTTGGGTGCAGGCTGAGGCCCACGCACTGCTGAGCGCAGCGGCGGCACCGAGTGAGCAGCTGGGCCCTGAGTCCCTCCTGGGATTGCTCTGCAGCTCGTGAATTGCAAAACTTCTAAAATTGGTGGTTCTGGGTCCTGCACGGAGCAGATGGATCCATGCGAGGTGCCTGTGAGGACAGGACTTTGACCCAAGAGCCTTTATACCTAGGAAATTCCCCAGCATTTCTTCAGAGACAGCAGCAATCCCTTTGTTCAGACCTAAAAGAGGCTTTGCCCCAGGGAGCAGAAGGGGGTCAGGGGAGCTGTCTCAGAACCAGGCCAAGGCAAAGGGCTGGCTGAACGGTGATCTGCTCCAGCCTGGGCCCCTGACAGTAATTTGCAGCCAGATGAAGCAGTAATTCCCCCTGAGCTGGAACTTGGTGCTCACAATAATCCCTTACAGCAGCCGCAGTAAAGGTGTCAGGCCATAGATCAGCACCGAGCGCCTTCAGCCTCATCCCAGGGCCGGTCCTGAGCTTGCCCCGGGGCCGTGTGCTCGCGGGAGGGATTTTGCTGTGCCCAGGAGGGATTTTGCTCTGCCCGCAGGCCACGGCCTCTTCCTGCGGCACCTGCACGGCACCTCCCGAGGGTGTGGGTGGGGTGAGGGAGGAGAATCCCAGGGTCATGTCAGGGGGAGAATTGCTCCAGCAGCCCGGCTGGGTGTCCGTGCAGATCCTCCTTCCCCACCAGGAGAGCTCTGCTCCTTTTCCCAGTGCTGCAGGAACCAGCACACGGAGCTGGCCCCAAGCCTGGTCCAGGAGCCTCCCCGGCCCTGCTCGGCTGCTCCATCCCTGCCACCACAGGGGCTGCAGGGTGGCCGTGTCCCAGACCCCGAGCCCGCAGGGTCCCTGCTGCCCTCTGCAGCGCGTTGCCTGCCCCCTCCCCGCTCCTTCCAGGGCAAATTGTGTCCTCGTCTCGGTCCCCACGTGAGCCGTGCTGCCCCACTCCTCTGCCAGGCGCCTCCCTCCTGCTGCCCCTCCGTGGTGTTAACGCTTCTTATTTACAGCACCTCTCCTCACCTGCGGCACAGCTCCAACGCCTCTGCTGCCACGCTGCCTGGATTTATTCCCCCGAGGGGCCCTGAAGGTCGGCAGTGGCGAGGCGCCTCGGGAGGTGGCGGAGGACACGGCGCACGCGGGGCTCTGGGGTCGTCCGCACCTGAAAGCCGAGCGGGAGAGCCCGGGGGGGCGCGGAGGCGCTGGGCGGCACCGCCTGGGCACGGAGGGCTGCCTGGAGAGCACACCCGGAGTGGGAAAAGTACCAGCACGCTTCCATTTGCAGCTCAACCCCTACTGACCACTGTATTTTGATTAGAGCTCTGCTTCCTTTTCATCTCCGTGCTCCGGCTGGTGACAACTGCCACAGCCTCGTGCGCGCGGTGCCATAGTTTATCACCGAAGGCCAGCGGCTCTATGAATCCAGAGCCAGCGCGGAACAAATCACGCTGTCACTAACGTCAAACTTGTTAACCTGATCTTTGGTGGATCACCAGTGTCAACATTGCATGGGACATACATTATCGGGCCCAAGGACTTTGGGAGATGTGTTTGTCAGGCTGTTCTGTCACAGTCCCACTCTTGACCTTCGCAAAGTAACTTTCAAGGATAAGCTGCTTTCCTCTGACAGCGAGGTGCAGTTCCCAGGGGTGTCACCCCTCAGCCATGGGGCTGCGAGGTGAGGCTGGGCCCCCACACACGTGGTGCTGCCACGGCTCGACCCAGCGATGAGCCAAGATCTGCCGGGGTGCTGCTCGGGGGCCTCCGCCAGGCTTTGGGCTGTGGATGGACCCCCGATGGTGTCCGTCCCCAGGCACGTCCCCTGTGTGAGCTCCCCACCGTGTCACCACTGCTCTCGCTTTGCCCTCGCGTTTTGCTCAGCCGCTGCCCCCAGCGTTCAGACCCGGACACCAGCCTGCGTGCAGTGGGCCAGTGGGGCTGCGCTTACTGGAGCAGTCTGAGCACCTCTGGGTTTGCCCGGTGCAGGTGCACGAATGGCTGCTGGCATTTCTGGCAGGGCTGACACCGGAGAGGTCAGGGGAAGGACGGGGCTCCCAGCTGGGACAGCAGCACAACGGTGAGAGGTGTGCGACCCCAGCAAGCTCCTGCTGCTGCTGCCGCTCCCCTGCCAGTACCGGGGTCCTGCTGGGGCTGCGCCGCTCCTGGCTGTGCTGTCGGGACAGGGCTGAGCCGGGGCCGGGGCAGCTCGTGGCCGGCGGGACCCCAAGGTGGGCGCTGGGTTCCAGCCCCACATGGCTCTCCCCGCGGGCCGACCCTGCTAATCAGCTGTGAAAGAGAGAGAGAAAGCTGGAGAGAAATCTTTCTCTCTGCTAACCTCATCACAATAAAGATTCCTATAAAGAGCTCTTATCCTTGAAGAAAATGAGGCACATAAGCAGGAATAGTAAACAAAAGGCTGTCATTTTGACCCAGGAGTGCTTCATGTTGTTGGCAACTGCCAAGAGGAAACATAAAGAGAGGCTGCATCCAAGTCCCAATTATGCAGAACTATGTGACTGATATGTCAATGAGTCCCCCCGGGAGGAGACCACCAGCGCTGCCTGCGCACCATCTGCACACGCCGCCATGCGCCGGGCCTGCCCGCACCCCCGAGCAAAGGCGTGCGTGGCATCGGAAGAATGCGGGGGACAAGGTAATGTCATCGGGAACGCTATCGCCAAAGTCCTCGCCGCGCGCACGTTATCGCCACGCGCCCCGGAGTCAGGGACTGCGGGCAGCCGGCGGCGCAGGCGGCCGGCTCTGGCCAACAGTAGTGCTGACCACACCTGCTGCAGGCACGCTCCGGGAACGTGGCGCAGGCAGGAGGGCTGCCCCGCCGCAGATAAGCTGAGTGGATGAAGATAACATCCGAGAAGGAGATACGCTTTGCCGAGCATCAAGGCTGCGCACCAGCAAGGAGCCAAAGCGCGGCTGCGTCCCGCGGCGGGTGGTGCGGCCCCGAGGGCTCCGCTGCAGCCGTGCCGGCCCCTTGGTGATGGCCGGGGCTTTGGTGACAGCAGCTGGGGTTGGCGATGGCTGTGGCAGGGCTTGGCCCCATGGGGAGCACGAAGCAGAGGCTGTGCCAGTCCCTCAGCCGTGATGGGGAAGGTGTCACTGCATGGCCGGGGGCAGCGGTGCCTCCTCTGTGCCCATGGCTGCTGGGGACGCCCCCACCAAAGCTGCAGCAGGGCCTTTGGGCGCAGGCACCCAGTGGCAGCCAGCCCCCCTTCCTAGCACCTCCCTGGGAGCCTGTGTCACTGGGAGCACAGGGCCCTGTCCCCTCCTGGGTGCTGGCACCAGCTCATCCCTCTGCCACCAAACCCTTGCCCCACGCTGCCCCTCTGCCCATCCCCAGGCACCCCCAGGGCTGTGCACAGCCTTTGGCACGGGCTCTGCATGCCAGGCTGCTGCCTGAACGGGCACTTGCTGCAGGGGTACACAGGGTGCCCGCAGGCACTGCCGGTCCCGTGTCCTACAGCAAGCCCAGCACTGGGACGGGAAGGAGAGCAGCAGCCTGGGCAAGTGGTGGGTGCCACTGCTGCAAAGCGCCCCAGTGTTGGAGCTGGTGCCCTCATTGCAGACAAAGCTGGGTGTCCCCAGTGCCAGAGCCCCGTGTGCCCACCTTGCCAGGAGCTGGCTCGCTGCAGGGCCCCTGTGGCTGCCCCGACCTGCAGCTCCCCAGCCCACCCCTCCGTCCGGCCCCGCCGCGCTGCCCCGAGAGCGAGCACTGAGCGCGCACCCGCTGCAGGAGCTGGGCCACGGCCTTGGCAAGGGCCTGTGCAAAGGAAGGTGCCCAAGGCCAGCAGGGACGTATTTACCCCTGAAAACACCTAGCTTCAAAAATAGCAAGTGGCCGGCATGCGGCCGGGGCTTCCCGGGGGAACAATGCCCGGCGGGAGGAAGCGGAGCGGCCGCCCCGCACTGCTCCGTCCCCGCCTCGCGCGGGGCTGAGCCGCGAGCCGCTGTGTGCCGGCCCGGCGGGGACCTTGAACCTGCCAAAGATTTATTTTCCCTGACATTGGCATTGCATCGGAACATCTGGCATTCGGCTGATAATTGCTTGGGATCGGGGCGGAAGCTGCCTCTCCAGGCCTGGCTCTTCTACAGAGCTGTGTTTTCGTTACTTTTCTCCTCTCTTCAGCTGCAGAGTGAGGAAAAAACAACCGGGGCTGCACAGCTCATGGCTCCCGCTCCTTCCCCACAGCCCCGTGCCGCGGGCTCCCCGCTCCCTCCTGCGGTGAGGCCGTGAGCTGGGGTCTGTCCCTGTGGGGTGACGCCCGTCCTGTGGCCCCAAGCCTGGGTCCTGCCGCCCTGGTACCCGCTGGGGCCACAGCACAAAGTCCTCGGGGCCGTGGTGCTGGGGTGAGCCACCAGCGAGCTCTGTGCAGACACGTGGGGAGATGCTGGGGTGATGGATAGCGGGGCTGTGGGGAGGAAGAAGGAGCAAATCCCTGCCCTGGCAGGAGGGAGGTGTCGTGAGTGGCCTCTTCCCCAGCACCTCGCCTCCCTGCGCTCACAGGGAGATGGAAACCAGAGCCCCGGGGCCACCACAGTGCCCAAGGGTCAGGACTGTGCCCGGCACCGTGCAGGAGGTGGGAAATCCAGGTGGTGGGGACTTTGCTGTCCCAAAGCCTTGTCCGTGAGCACTTTTTCCATGCACTCCAAGTGGGCAGCTGGGCTCTGTGCCTGTCCCGGCCACTGTGGGTGCTGGCCTGGGTGGCCCAGGTTCCTTCAAGGGCTGGAGAGGCCTCGGCTGCTGGTCCCCGGTGCTGGCTTTGCTCGTCCCATAGATCCTGCTCCTCCCGAGGCGTCCTGCCCCGCAGCCTGACCTGGCGTGGCCGCCCCACGGCCCCCTCCCTCGCACCGTGGCCATAAATCAGCGTGGCCCCGGCGCGGGCGCAGGCGCTGGTGCGCTCGCCCCTGCCCACCCGTGCCCCCCGCCTCCCGCCGGAGTTCCTCTCTCCTGGTGCTTTATCTGCTGCAGAGGTCCCACTTATCTCCCCTGTCACTTTCTAATGCTAGTTTATGGGCAGCATTTTGTAGCTTAATTATGATGTTTTTCTGCATGGTCACGTGGCCACAGAAACCAATAAGGCAACTAAGTTGGTCCATCTCGGCTGAGCCTGGCCCCCGCGGGGAGGAGATTGGCTGGTGTCCTGCACCGGGCGCTGTGTGCGCAGCCAGAGCCCCGACACCTCCCCAGCGGACACGGGCCCTATAAATCCCCCAGCCCACTCCGGAGGGGGCAGCGGGACCCGACACCCGTGGAGGATCCTTGGGCTGGGGTTGCTCGCCCGAGGTGCGAGCGAAGATCTCCTGGCACCCCCACCCCGTGTGCAGCGGGGCACAGCGCCGTGTCGCGGTGAGTATTTGCCAGCGGGGACACCCGCAGCCACCCTGCCCTGCCTGTCCCCTGCCCGCGCCCTGGTTCCTGGGGTCTCTCTGGCCTGGTGGAGGTTGGGGACGCTTGGCAAGGAAGTGGGAGCCGTGCGTGGGCCTTCGCTTCCCGTCCCATCCCCATGAGCGGACGTGGGGATGGAGGCACCAGCATCAGCTGGGCGTGGGGACACCCAGGGACACCCAGGGACACCCAGGGACACCCAGGGTCTCCTGGCCCTGCTTTGGGCCCCAAGGGCAGCAGAGCGAGGTCCCGCCATGGCCTCAGCCCTTTGGCCTTGGTGCTGCCCAGAAATGCCAGATCCAGCCGCGGGGCAAGGGGGTGGCGAGCGAAGGGCTCTGAGGGGCTCTGAGAGTGCAAGGGGCGGCGAGCCGGGGGTTCCTGGCCACCCCAGCTCCGTCGCAGCCCCCTCAAGCACAGGCAGCCCCCGCACCCCCGGCTCCTTCTGGGCTCCTCTCCCCGGTGGCAGCCGAAGCCCCGCGGCTCCCGGCAGCTCCCCTGGAGCTCACAGCGAGCGTGGGGGCTGCGGCCGGGGGGCTCTGCGGGCTGTAGGCGCGCTCCTTCCCAGCCAAACCACCCCGCGCCGGGGGCTGCCTGCTGCTATTCTTAGCCTGGGCTCGGCTCCTGGTGGCTCTGGAGCGATCCTGTGCCGAGCCCGCTTCCTGTTTGCCGCACATCCCTGCCAGCGCCGCTTCCTCCCCGGGGCACCCACGGGCCACGATGGGCGTGCGGGATGAGCCGTACGGGGCGAGCTGCGGGGGACGAGCTGCGTGGAATGGGATGTGCGGGGTGGGATGTGCGGGATGAGCCCAGCATCGGGGCCTGCGACCTCCCCGTGGCGCCCTTGGGTGTCAAAATGCCTCAGATTGCAGCTCCATCCCCTGTGGGCCCTTCATGGTGCCGAGCTGGGCAGCCAGGAAGCGTTTCTCGATGAGAGCAGCCCAGCCCCGAGGGGACGGGTTGAGCTCCCGTGCCTGGCTCAGTGAGGGAGCCTCGAGCTCCCCGTGGCCGAGCACCCAGACTGGGGCATGTGCCCGGCCGGGCTGGGAGCAGGAGGCTCCTCCTGCCTGGTGATGCGGTGCCAGGCCAGGCACAGAGTCACCCTTTGCTGTGTTTTTGGGCTCCGTTTGGCCCTGGTTGCCGGCCAGGGGGAGCCCCGAACTGGGCTGCACCCCTGTGCGCCTGGGCAAGGCCCACGGCTGGGAGCAGGACACGTGTGGGTGCTGAGCTCCATTTGAGCAGCAGCTGCTCCTCCACCCCTGCCTGGAGGCAGCGCCCGTGCTGACTGGGGCAGCTCACCGAGCCCCCCAAGCAGCCCCTTCTCCAGGACAAGGCTGGGAGGCTGGAGGTGGCCGCGTTTGCCTGTGAGCAGGAAACTTCCTCAGACAGAACCAAGCCCAGCTGACAGCGGGGACGTGCGCTGTGCTGGTGTATGGGGGAGTGTGCTGGTTTATTCAGCGAGCGTCCCTAAAAGTGAGGCAGGGATCTGAACGGCGGCAGCGAGCGCTGTCTGTCCGGCTGGGCCACGTCCCTGCCGCTACCGCTGCCGGTGGCCTGGGGAGGTGCCGGGGGTGCCGCACACCCAGAGCTCCTCACGCAGCTTTCCTGGGGCTCCTCCAGCAGCTGTGGGGGTGACGGGCCTGCTCTGGCTGTCCTGGGGGGCCGGGGGCTGGCTGCTGGCTGCGGGCACCGCTCCGGCTCCCACATATAAAGCCGTGCAGGCCGGAGCAGGGGATAGCGGGGGGCTCTTGTGTGCCGTGGGTGCTGCGGGGCCCGGCTGCTGCGGGCGGCTCTCGGCCCCTTGGTGCAGGGAGGTGGCCGCAGCCCCAGCCGGGGGCTCGGTTCCCATCTCCTCCTGCCCCGGGGCCGCCGCCGTCGGGGCCTCCGCAGCCGGGGGGCCGTGGCCGTGCCGTGCCGGGCCGTGCCCGCAGCCCCTTGCCCCCGGGCTGCCAGGTCCCTCCTCCCCAGCCCGTCCCCAGCCGCCAGCCGCCCGCTCTCCCAGAGGAGGTTCCCCAGCCCCCGGGGGGCTGGCCGCTCGCCCGCACCAGCATGGAGCTGCTCTTCCAGGCGCTATAAAGGGCTCCGGCGCCGGCACCTGCCGCTCGCTCTCCGCCGCGCCGCGCTCCCGCTGCCGCTCCCGGCGCAGGGCTCGGGGCCGCCCGGTGCCCGTCCCCCCCCCGGCCCCGTCCCGCTGAGCCGCCGCCGTGTCCCGCAGCAGGGCCGCCGGCGGGGATGGACTATTCGTATGATGAGGACCTGGACGAGCTGTGTCCGGTCTGCGGGGACAAGGTCTCGGGGTACCACTACGGGCTGCTCACCTGCGAGAGCTGCAAGGTAGGAGCGGGCAGGGGGCTGCGGGGGGGGGGGGGGCACGGCCGGGGCCGGGGCTGCAGAAGGGGGGCACGGCCGGGGCCGGGGCTGCGGGGTCCCCCCCGGGCCGCCCCTCGCCCGCTTTCGTTAGCGGCGCCTCGCCGGGCGGCGGCACGGGAGCGCGGCCGCGACGGGAGCCCCGGCGGCGGGCGGGGGGCTCGGGGCAGGGCGGGGGGCTCCGGGCGGGGGGCCGGGGGCTCGGGGCCGGTGCCCGCCGCATCACCGCCGCTGGCCGCCGCAGGGCTTCTTCAAGAGGACGGTGCAGAACAACAAGCACTACACCTGCACCGAGAGCCAGAACTGCAAGATCGACAAGACCCAGAGGAAGCGCTGCCCCTACTGCCGCTTCCAGAAGTGCCTCACCGTGGGGATGCGCCTGGAAGGTACAAACGGGACAGGACGGGACGGGACGGGACGGGTCGGGACGGGACGGAGCGGGGGGCTCCGTGCTCGGTGCTCGCCCTGCGCGCTCCCCCCGCGGCCGCCGCCGCGCCCCCCGGGCCGGTAATTGCCGGGGCTGCTCCGGTTCCGTTTTTCCTCCCCAAGTTAAACAAAAATTCGTTTTTTCGCCTTGCCTTCTGCTTTTCGTTCCTTTGTTTTTGTTTTGTTTCTCCGGGGGTTTTGGCTGCCGCGGCTTCAACTTTCCAGGATTTTTTTTCTTTGCTGGCAGAACGGTTGGGAAATAGCAGAGGAATTATTGTTTTCCTTAATCACATAATTCCAGAAGCTGAGACTTAAGGAAAACGTTAAATATTACGAGACTCACAATAAAACTGCGTGAGACCCACCACAAATTATATTTTTCCTCTTGGTGACATTTCGTATAACAGATTTCTCAGCTGCCTGACTCTCGGGGAGTGCAATTACATCCCCCACTGTTGTCACCTCGCTCGTGTCAGAGGAGCTGATCCTGACTGAGACGTTCGAGTCGGGCCCTGACATCCCCGCATCTTGTGTTGTGGTTTCTGCAGCGCTTAGCACAGCCCAGCAAAATACATCCAGGACACAGTTCGCTGGCAAGCGATTGCAAAGCAAAAGCAAACGCAAACGTGGAAAGGAAAACTCCTGCCGTTGTCAGCTCCCCCCCAGCCCCTTCTTGCCTGAACCCGTTCACATTTTACGGCGGGTGGCTGGGGGCAGGCTGGGCTGACGCTTCTCACCTGGCCGGGCAGGGCTGCATGGCGCGGAGTTGAAGGCGAGGTGCGGGTTAATGGCGAAGCACTGCGCGTACTTGCAGGGAGCCCAGGGAGCGGGGTTGGAGCGCTGCTGGGGCGGAGGCGCGGGGCTGAGACACAACATCGGGCTGCAGAATCAGCCCCTGCAAACTCCCGGCGAGGTGCAGCTTCCAGCCCTGTCTCCAGACTGATCCCAGTTCCCTGCTTCTCCCCGGACTGGAGTTACTGGTACCCTGAGCCTGCCGTGCGCGGGCCAGCACCGCACCCGTCAGCAGGGGTTTGGGATTAGGGCAGGTGCCGGCTGTAAGGGACAGGCAGAGGCAGCTTTTGGGGGGGCAGATGCACTTTTGGTTTCCCGTTTTTGGCTGTTTTTGTCTTGCTCACCATGGAGCTCATTTGGCCCCGTGTTTTGCCTGGCTAGCAGGGCAGCGGCCGGGCTATCGGCAGCCGTCTCGTTCCAAACAGCCTCTTTTTGTTTATTTCCTTGCCGTTAGCTGCAGCAGCTCGCTGGGGAGGGAGGCACCCAGAGGCAAATAGCATTCCTGTGGGACTCTTGTGTTAAAAACTGGAGCCTACATTGCCTTCGTTATTGCATTTTTTGGTCAGGGAAGCCAAGCTACACGGAGAATGCTTCAGCAACACAGGACAAAAGCAAGCCCCGAATGATTAATTTTGGAGACAAGCACGGTGGTGACACCGGCCCCCTCCCGAAGCCGCAGTGCAGCTTGTGGCTGGGGGAACCGCGGGGCAGGGGGCGCAGAGCTGCCGCGGGGACGGTGACGTGGCCAAGGGCCGGGGGCAGGGGGCTGGGGGCTGGGGGCTTCCCTTTGCCCACCTCTCTCCCTGCTCCGGGCTCTTGGCTGTGAGATGGCCAGGGTGTGAATCCAGTGGGATTTAGAAACGGATGCAGTCCTGAAATGGAAAAGGGGAGTAGGAGGGGGTTGAAAGCCCCCTTCTGTCTTTGTGTTCTTGGTCCAAGATGGAAGGAGGTGACCGGTGTTTGCCTGGGGAAGGTTTTGGGCAGGGAGGATGCAGGTGGGCTTGGGATGTGCTCCCTGGGCTCCCTTTCTCAAAGGGCAGGGGAAATGCTGGTGGGGGAATAAACCCCAAAATATTATTTGGAGTGGGTAGGAGATGAGGGCTCTCGGTGCGCCCTACGGTGTGGGGCTGGTGGCAGAGGCCAGGTGCCAGCTGGGGCTGTGCTGGGGTGTCCCCACGGGGAGCCCCGTGGGGGTGCTGGCAGCAGAGCCTGGAGGCAGGCACGGCCCGAGGCAGCTGCGTGCGGGGCAGGCTCCCACGAGCCGGGGAGCTGAGGCATCCCGGGTCGCGGAGGATGCCTGTGGCCGCGTGGCTCGAGATGCTGTTTCCATGAATAAAGAATGAGGGAGGAAGCACAGGGCGGCTCCCCGGGGAGCACATTCCTGCTCTCCCTGCAAACGCACTCCCGCCCTTCCAGCCTGCCCGGGGAGGGTCTGGGAGCTCTCCGGGGTCTGGCCACGCTTCCAGCATCCGCGGGGCACACGGCTGAAGGAGAAGCAGAGGTACCAGCGGTGACACAAAAGCAAGAACCGGCTGCTCTCCGCGAGGCTGTGAGCCAGCTGAGGGGCTTTTCCCTTTCATGCTCGGCCGCGGGCTGTGCTCGCTGGCTCGCTCATCCCTGGTGCCTGCCGAGGCGTCCAGCTCGCGGCCTCCCGAGCGGGGCTGTGCGGGTGGGCTGGCGGCTGCGGGGCCAGGATGAGTTGTGCTGCAGAGAAGCACCTGTGTGCTCGCACAGTGACACATTCTTGGGTTTCCTCGGGGTTCAGCAGGAATGTTTGCTTTGCTGCAGGCCATCAGGATGACTCCAAGAGCGGGGCACTTGGGCTGAGCCCCCGGCTGTGGCTGGCCCTGGGCAGCCCGAGGGCACCTCACAGCCGTGCACAGGGCTCTGAGAGCCCTGGAAATGGGAGAGGGCTGCAGGAAGAGTGCAGCTTGGGTGCACACAAGCTGGAGTTTGTGCTGCCCCAGGCTCGGCAAAAACAAGGAAATCCTGGGGCTGGTCCAGGGTTGAGGGCTGTAAAAATGAAAGCAGGCGTCAAACCCCCCCTTGTCTGCCCAGGCTTCTGGGGCTCTGCTCTAAGCCCACACAGGGCACAACCTCCCCTACCCCTGTGCATTTCATAGCTCAAGCCAAGTATTTCTTCCTTCCTTGCAATTCCCAGAGGCTTTGAGGCACAGCAGACCCCAGCCCCGCAGCACAGCCCTGCCCGCAGCTCTCTGGGCAACTGTCCCAGTGCCCCCCAGCCCCATTTGTCTGCCCCCCCTCGCGGTGCCCTCCCTCGGCGCGGGTTCACTGCAGCCTCTGCCGCCTCTGCCCCACAGCCGTGCGTGCAGACCGGATGCGCGGAGGCAGGAACAAGTTTGGGCCCATGTACAAGCGGGACCGTGCCTTAAAGCAGCAGAAGAAAGCCCTGATCCGTGCCAACGGCTTCAAGCTGGAGACCGTGCCCCAGATCGTGTCTCCCGTGCAGAACGACTACAGCCTGTCCTCCACCATCCACAGCATCCACGCCATGTCCAAGACCCTGCCGCCCAACCCTGCCGCCCTGACGCCCGTCGACTACGAGCGCGGCCCCTACGGGACGCCCTCCCTGGGAATGACTGTGCCCAGCCACGTGCCGCTCGCCGGCTACCACTACCCCTCCTTCCCCAGCCGCACCATCAAGTCCGAGTACCCCGACCACTACACAAATGCGCACGAGCCCGTGCCCTACATGTACCCAGAGACCTACCCCAGCAGCTCCCCGCCCGACATCCCCGAGGTCATCCTGAAGCTGCTGCAGCTGGAGCCCGACGAGGCCCAGGTGAAGGCGCGGATCCTGGCCTGCCTGCAGCAGGAGCAAGGCAAAGGCCGGCACGAGAAGCTCAGCACCTTCGGCCTCATGTGCAAGATGGCAGACCAGACCCTCTTCTCCATCGTGGAGTGGGCACGGAGCTGCATCTTCTTCAAGGAGCTGGAGGTAGGGGCCTGGGCGCTGGGAGGGAGGTGGCATGGGGATGCGGGCAGCGAGGGGAGCGGGGATAAGTGCCGGCAGGACGGGGTGCTGCAGCGGGCAGGATTGGGGCTGACGTGCTGGCAGCAGGGCAATGGCCATGACCACAAACCTGCCGGCACCGCGGGGCTCGCCGTGCCCGGTGCATCACGGCGGGGGCTGGTGCGGAGGCAATCGCCGGCAGAGTGAGTGCGGTGTCAGGCTCTAGGTATAATTGAAAAATGTAACGTTGAGGAATTATAGTTGAGACAATTCTCTCCTCCGCCTTTAGGAGGAAAATCGATGCTGTCAGGTGGGTGCCCGCGAGCAGCAGGGAGCCAGGGCCGGGCTGGGCTGAGGGCAGCTCCCCTGCACCGGCCTCAGCTGCCGGCAGCCGCGCGCTGGGGAGCACGGTGCTAAGATCCCAAAGTGCTGCAAAAATGGGAGAATATTTTGCCGTGTTGGCACAGTGCTGCAAGCTGAGTCCCACAGCTGCCGGGAGAGGCAGGTGCCTTCCTGTGCATGCAGTGTGAGGCTGCACTACCCAGGGCTGGCCAAAATCAGCGCCCATCCCAGTGCCACAGGAACCATGCCCAGGACAGGGCCATGCTCCTTGCCATGCCCACCCCATGGGTACCACAGGGCAGAGCCTCTCTGCCCAAAATAGCCCCTGGCTATCCAAAACACTGTCAGGAAGTCGCATTGTGGGGCTGGGTCGGGCTTATTTCAATCATATCAGTGTCCAGCCTGGATTTTGGGAACAGGGCGGCTGTTGTTTTGCAGGAGATATTGTAAACAGTGTAAATTCAGCCATCAGCTGCATTGCCGCGTAGCCTTGTAACTCTATTGTCTGCCTGATCACACCACGAAAATAGGCTGCTTCCGTGTGAACGCACCTCCGAGGGCACTCCTCCTCCTCCTCCTGCAGGGCTTGGGATGGTGCCACGAGGCCTCACCTGGCCGGGGCCACCGGTGCCCTGAGCACATCCCGGTGGTGCCCGGGGATGGAGCTGAGCGGAGCCCCCTGGGCACATCCCCCTGAGCTGCCCCATCCCTGGGGTGGGAGCGGGCTGGGGGCACCAGTGGGTGCACGCCACAGCCAGCACCATGCTGCACAGCACCAGGTGTCCCCCGGCACGGGGCGGTGATTTTTGGAGGCTGTGGGACGGGGCAGCAGCTCCGCAGCGCCTGGAACCTCTCCCTCTCCTGCCCGGCGCATAAAAGCGCGCGGTAAATGAACTCCTGCTAGTGCAGAGTTTATGGCTTTGCCCTAAAGCCCACTAGCACAGCGTAAAACCGCGGCCTCGGGGATCGATGGCCGTAACGCAGGCAGTCCCCGCGGCACGGCCGGAGCTGCCTGGAGCAGGGACACCGCAGCCCCCGGGGACCCAGGAACGGCCACGTGCAGGCGGCTGCTGCTGCCCCCAGCCAGGGAAGGGCTCCTGGGGGGCCGGGCTGGGAGGGCGATGCACCGGCATCACTGCAGGATGATGCTGAGCAGGGAGTGAGTACAGGTCACCTTTCTGTGTCCCCCATGTGCCGTGTCCCCCCTTCCCCAAGCACTCTTAGCTGCCAGGGGTGCTGGGGCCACTGCGTTTTGCAGCCAGACGGCTTCTCCAGGCCTGGAGGGGGCAAACCCTGGGGGGTGCTGGGGCGAGGCTTTGCTCCCTGCCTGGGGGAGCAGGACCAAGTCCCCCCCGGAGCCAGCAGGTCCCGTTCCCATTCTTGTTCCCACACCAAAAGCCCAGTGAGGGACCCAGCACACCGGGCAGACCGGACCCTTTGCCATCTCCTCCCAGCTGGATGCCGGGGCCAGGGCTGGGGCCGTGGGGAGAGCCCCCCCGGCTCCTCCACTGCGCCCTGGGAAGGACACGGGGGGAGAGGGGCGAACGGCCCCTTGACATCAGCTCGCGCGCCACGTCCGCCCGCAGGCGCGGGGCAGCCAGATTGAAAACAGATTTAACTTCCCAGATATATCGTTTCATTTAAGGGCCAGTAATTCTGTCAGTCTGCCACTGACAAACGAGGGTCCCCATGCCAATCCGCCGCGAGACTGATGTCGCCGCGTTCATCTTGTGTCACCAGGCGGAGAATTACGGACTGCGCTGGCCTTCGGAGCCAAGACTAATAATGCCGCACGGCAGAAGGGGATTTGGGGGCCCGCTTGTTTATCGAGGGCCGGCCGCGGAGCCGCGGCGCGAGGCCGCGCGGGCGGAGGTGGAAGAGGTCAGCGCTGACGCCCATAAATACGAACTTTAACTGAGTCTAGATGAGATGTGTCAGGACTGAGGGAAGATTTGCAGCAGCTCTTCAGGAAGAAAAATATGGGCCGGGGGTGAAATATATTTTGTTGGGTCGCGAGTCTCAGGCAACTTTGTCCTTTCAGATGTAATTTTTTATATATATATGGAGAGAGAGAGGGATGTGAGTGCACACGCACACTTGCACACTCACATTGTGTCTGCTCGAGGTTCCTTTTATACACAAATATCCTGCACAGTCTGGTCTAGATGGGTGATATTGCTACGTGTATCTATAAATATCATGCACACAGGGGTGCGATGACCTTTAGATTGGGATGAGCAGCCAGGAATGTTAAACAAATTGCCGTGGTTTCAGCCCGAGGCTGGTCAGAGCCCCGGTGGCTGGGCACGCGGGCTCGCTGCGAGGGGTGCGCACAGCCGGGGGCCAGGGGACACCGATCCCCCACAGCCCTTCCTCGCTGCTCCCCACCCGTGGGTGAACACCAGCCTGGGGGAAACGCCGCTCCAAGGGGCTTCTGTGCTGCGCTGTCCTCGGGGCTGGTTTCCCTCGCTCCTAGGAGCGATCTCGCAGCCACCACGGGGCCATTTGCAGTCGGCTGCTCCTCTGCCTGCAGCACGCATGGGTCATCTTGACCCCCATCTCCTGGCCAACAGCCAGCGCGTTTTTGGCAGATTTAAAATCTCCTTCTGGTCGTGGATGCTGCAGCAATGTTTAGCATCCTCTGCACTGGGGTAAATGTGACTGCTTCCCGTGGCTGCTGCTCCCGCAGCGCGCCGATGCCGAGGGCTGCTGCTGGCACGGGCAAAGGGCACAGCCCAGGGCCACAGCGCGTGCTCTGCCTGCAGGGAGGTGTCAGCCCAGCCCTGCTGCACGGGGCTTGGTGGGTGTTTTTTTTTATTTTTTTATGCTTTAAGCTGCCCATGGCAGTGGTATCTGGGCAGGGGGAAGGGGGCCTGCATCTGACCATTAACACCTTACACTTGTGTGGGGTTTTGATTGCCGGCCCCCGGCGGACGGTTAATCCACTTTCGCACTTCCCAGCAGCCGAGGTGACAGGTCCTGCTCGCACCCAGTAATTGCCCGGGCTGCAGCTCGGGGTGCTGGTGCTCACCGTGTGCCCACGCTGGGACGGAGCCGCAGGGGCCAGCCCCACACCAGGATTTGGGCAAAGTCCCTTAGGGCAGCGCTGGGGTGTGGTTGGGTTGGGAGGCATCCAAGCACCCCTCAGGCCCATGGTGTGGTGCAGGCAGTGCTGGGTGGGTGTGCTGGAGCCGCCGAGCACCTTGGAGCAAGGTGAGGCTGGTGGTGCTCACTGGGGTCACTCACGGTGCTGCAGGGATGCCCGAGTGTGGGCAGGGGTACCAGGGGGACACCCTGTGCCAACACATGCAGCAGCACGGGGATTTAGCTGCTGGGGGAAATGCCTGCCCCCTCCCTGGACCTTTACAGCCCAGCCCCACTTATTGTAGGGAAATGGATTTTTGTGTCGGTTGCGGGTGTGCCTTCCTCAGAAAGGCCTTTTCCACGGCTGTGGTGGCAGGTGAGTGCTCGCCCCGCACGGGGAGCGTTTCACTGCCACGTTTTGTGAACGGGTTAAATGCTTTCTTTAAAAAAAAGAAAAAAAAAGAAAATAAAAAAAAAAGCCTCTTAAAGACAGCTTGCATCAGGTCCTTGATAAAGCACTCCGTTGAAAAGCCTTGACATTAAAAGAGGAAGATCCTTTGCTTAACTTTTAAAGGCGAGTGTGCGTGCGTGCCGCCTCGCCGGGAGGACCGATGGGCACTGAAGGGCCGTCCATTAGGAGCCCCCTCCTCTGCACAGCACCGGCTGCAGTGGGGGCACGGGGAGGCCACCCCCATGGTGGGAGCAGGGTGCAGGGATGTCCCCAAACACCCCGTGCAGCGCTGGAGCCCGTGGAGCCTCTGCTGGGCTCCCACCATGGCCCCACGGAGCCCCCAGGAAGGCCACACACGGCACACTGGGGCAGGCAGCGGGCACTGCGGGGCGAGGTGTGCCGTGGGTGGCGTGGAGGTGACACTGAAAGCGCCTGCGGAGCTTGGGAGAAGCCAGCAGGTCGTTACGGGAAGAAACGGGGGTTTCGGGACTGTTTGGATGTTTCCTTTTGGAAAAGATGAGTTTCTTTAGAGCATTTTTTAGAGCAAAGCCCTCAGCCTGTCCCTCCTGGAGCTCGTCCCGGTGAGGAATGAGGCACAGGAAGGAGGTTCCAAAACAAGGCCAGGAGATGAGCGGGGGGCTCGGCGCTGGCCGGGTGCTGCCGGCTGGGAGCGTGCAGCCGTGCGGGGAGCCCGGCTCCCTGCACCGCTCACCAGCCGCCGGCCTTGGGGCCAGAGGTCGTTCCGAATGCAGAAAACCTCCATTTTGTTTTGACGCAGAATGAGCTTTTCCCCAGTTCTTTGTTCAGCAGCCGAGCAGAAACCCCGTGTCCTGTGGGGCTCTGGTCTCTGGGGCTCGGGCTGGGTGCAGTGGCTGGGGCAGCCCTGCTGCTGCGGGCACTTGGCACCGCCGGGCACCTCCCTCCCCAGTGCCACCCGGGGCCAACCACCACCACAGCTCCCAAATACGCCCAGGCAGCCTGTGGGGGGTGCCGGGCTCAGGAACCATAAAGCTCTTTCTCATCCGACTTCCATTCCTTTTGCAATCTACCGACCCTGGTTTATTGCAGCCTCTTCAGCCAAACGACGGTATTATCCAGCTCCATGATGCTGCATCTGTCTTCCTTCTATTAAAAGCAGCGAGCACAATGGCCCTGCAGAGCTCTTCTGGTGGCGCTGAATTTGCTGGGAGGGAAGTATTGATGATAAACCCCGCACCGGTGGGGACGGCGGCTTTGGGGCTGCCTCCTCCCCGCTGCCGGGGCTGGGACAGCAGAGGAGCGGGCAGGGTGTGAGTGCTGGGAGGCACCAGGGGTAAAGCGCTGGAGGACGGGCGCTGTGCTCTGCAGCTGTACGGTGACCAGGGACGGGCAGCAGACACAGGGCCTTTGTGCAAGAGCAGCGTCGCACTCCCCCGTCGGGGTGCCGGGCGAGGGGATGCGGCCAGTGGTCATTTTGTTAAAGATTTGTGCACGGCTTCGGCAGGATTCCTGCTGATAAGGGGCAGCCAGCCCCGCTCCTCTGCTCCCCTCCCCTGCCCTCCTCCGGCCCCGCTCCCCCTCTGTGGGGTCCCGCTGCAGCTCCCTGGGATGGCCGTGGGTCTGCACTGCCCTGCGTGGGACACCAGGCAGGGATTAAAAAAATGTGGGTTTTTTTTTGGCAGACAGTGATAGTGGGGGCAAAGTCCCGGACCCCAGGAGCAGAGGGGCTCCCTGTGGAGGTGGCAATGCCCCTGCAGTCACAGCCCTTCACCAGCCCAGCCCGGCTGCTGCCGGCAGGCAAAGCTGGCCATGGAGAGGAGCTGGGGTGGGAATGGCCCCGTGGGTTCGTCCCCTGTGGGCCACATCCACGTGCGCGGGGGCATCAGCGGCGCGGCTCTGCCTGTGTTGCAGGTGGGCGACCAGATGAAGCTGCTGCAGAACTGCTGGAGTGAGCTGCTGGTGTTCGACCACGTCTACCGGCAGCTGCAGCACGGCAAGGAGCACAGCGTGCTGCTGGTCACCGGCCAGGAGGTGAGCGTGGGACTGCCCCTGGGGCTGTGGGGCCGGGGAGATTTTGGTCTCACTTCTGGCCATGTTCCTCGTGGCACAGGGTGTCCAGTTTGTTTGTGCTGCGGGCTGGTTGTGCAGAAGATGATGTTTTTGCTGCACTCTGCAGAGAGACCTGAGCCTTCTGCCCAGCCCTGGGGCATGGCCCCATCCCACTGCCCTGTGGGCTCCCGGGTCTGCAGCAAAATGTTTCATACAGGGGAAAATCCCCAGCCGGGTTTTTATTCACAGAGCACTCAGCTCTGCGGGGGGCCCGGTTCTGAGCAGCAGCAGAGCAGAGGGGACCCACGGCACCACCACTGTTCACTGCTTCTCCCCTGCTTTTGGCTGGAGCCGTGGGCTGGGGCGAGCTGGTGGGGGCGGCAGGGAGGGCGCAGGGTGCTGCAGCTGATGCTCGCCCCCTCCTGCAGGTGGACCTGTCGACGGTGACGGCACAGGCGGGCTCCATCCTGCACTCCCTGGTGCTGCGGGCGCAGGAGCTGGTCCTGCACCTGCACTCCCTCCAGGTGGACCGGCAGGAGTTCGTCTGCCTCAAGTTCCTGATCCTCTTCAGCCTCGGTGAGCAGGGCATGGGCAGGGATCCACCACGGGGCACAGGGCTGCGGGTCGGAGCACCGCGAGGCTGCCCCAGGCGTTATGGGAGGCGGTGGGAGCAGCTGGGCTGGCTGCGGGAGGGCTGGGGACTGAGGGGCTGTTGGCGAGGCACCGGGAGCAAGGGCTGATGCCTTTCAGCTGCCCTGCCTTGTGCAAGAGGCCTCTGCGGTTCCTCGGGCTGTTTCTGCTTTGCTCTGGCTGCGGAGGCCGTTGCAGCGCCAGGTGCCCGCAGGCAGAGCCTGTTTTGGTCACCCACCCGCTGCACCCGGCGGGGAAACAAGCGGCTGATACGGCCCTGCAAAACAGGCGTGTTGACAGAGGCGGCCGCGGGGACGGCCCCTATCTCCCCCGGGATTTGCGTCAGAGGGCCCTGGCCAGGGGCTGCACGTTTCTCCTGATTAGGAGCTGCCTCGGAGCCTGCGGTCGGCCGACGCGGCGGGTTCACACGGTCCCTCCTCACCCAGACAAAATACGCGGGAGCCCTGAGAGCCCTCCCTGTCCCTGGGGCTCTGCCCCGGCCCCGGCCCCGGGAGCATCCCCCATCCACCACAGCCACCATGGGCGTGCGGTGCCTTTGGCATTTTCCCACAGGTTTCACCCCAAGGAGGGCAGTTTATGGGGTCCGGAGCCATCTCCAACCCAGCCGCCTTCGTTACCGGTGCTGACACCGTCACCTCGGCCCCGTCCCGGCAGCAGCTCTCACCCCCCGGTGTGAGGACGGTGGCAGGGCCAGCGAGGGGCTCAGCTGGCTGCCGTGCTCCCGGCTCGCACCTCTGCTGCTGCAGCCCCTCGGCTTCACACCCCGCTGCTGCCACCGCTAATTGTGCCTGCATCCGGGCCCTGGGGCTGAGCTGGGGCCGTGAGCCCAGCCTGGGGCATCTCTGTCCCCATCCCCAACCAAATCCAGCAGCGGGTCCCTCGCTGTGGGATCCCGGCACCTCGGGCAGGGTGGGTGTCTCGGGGCCTGGAGCCACACGGCTCTTCCTTCCTGCAGCTGCGGCATCTCCTCCCTGGGCTTTCTTTTTCTTTAGAGCTGTTTTGAAATCCAGAGAAATTAGATATGGGATTTGCTGTTCAAACAGTGATAAAGTGTGGCACAAACAGTGCCCGGGCTGGGAAATGAAGAAGCTGGTGGGGCCCACACCCCAGCCGCTGCCCCGCAGGATCTGCAGAGGTCAGGTTGGTCCCCACCACGCTGCCCTGTCCCCCATCTCTGTCCCGGTCCCCCATCCCCGTCCCTGTCCCCACCACATGTCACATCGAGCAGGGGCAGTGTCCTCCCGGGTGTGTGGTGAACGCCTGTGCCCGTGGAAGTTGTGCTGAGCACGGTGTGGTATTCCTCGTCCCTGGAGAGGCGGCTTCCAGGGAAGGCATGGAATAAAATAGCTGTGTTTTCCCAGACATCATGTTGCCCCAAATCCAACTTTTTCTCTCCATATTGCAGAGCTCACTTGGAGTAATTTGCCCTTCGCAGGCTCAGCTGTAGAGGATGGGATTGTGTATTATGTGCAGGATGTAATTGCCTTTAACAAGAGAATTTCCACATTTACCACTCTGGCATAGCACAATCAAAGCCAAGCCCTGCTCACAAGAGCTGCCATTTGAGTTCTAAATAGATTTCTCTCCTGAGCAGGTAAAGAGATTTAATTAAAATTAGGGCTTCTCAAAATAGCAATATTTATGAGGACGGCACAGGTTAGCTTTGTTCTACAGAAGGGCTTAATAGAGCCTTAATGGATTGACCTATCATTCGATTTCATGACTTACATTCATGAAGCAGCTACTCTTGGGGAGGGGAGGAAGAGAGGCTTTTATAGCCCACATTCCCTTAAGCGTTTGCAATTTATCAGCAGCTTCTCCCAAACAAAAGGAGCTGTGAATAGGAAGAACACTTGAGGGCATAGAAATAATCCCAGGCATATCTGTATGTGTGATGGGAGGCTTTGTCACAGGACAGTCTTTGCAACTGCTGCAGTGTCGCTAAATGAAGTGAGTCAATGTTATTTGGACAACATTCTTTATTCCTTGCAGGAATGAAAAGATTATTCAAATATTCAATTAAACAGTGAATAGGGTCTTTCAGAGAACCAGGTGAGTTCATCGAGTAGAACTAGCTATTGTTGAGCCAACTCAGGGGATAGATTTGACATTTATCAATATAACTTCTTTTTTTTTTTTTTTTTTTAATGACTCGCACAATAACCTTATGCAGATAAAGAGATTTCATAACAACAACCCCGGGTAGAAGGGAGAGGGCCACAATAGGAGCAAATGTGCCGCAGGAGTGAAAAGGGAAGGGTGATCTGATAAAGTGTGCCTTGGCACAACCCGTGGCACTCGTGCCTGCACCATGCAGTGCCCGCCCGGCCGCGCAGCCCGGCCCATGCAGGGCTGGAGGCTGCATCCCCCGGGACCCCCGGCAGTGCCTCCGCTCCCCATTGTGCCTGTGCCAGGGCTCAGCCCCCTCACCACCAGCACCACACGTTGCCCTCCTGAACGCTGCCCAGCCCCTTGGCCATGGCCACAGCCCGTTCAGCCCACAAGCCAAGTTTGCCTCCCTTCTTTTTCAGAGGCAAAAGCCTGAACTAGCCCCCAAACCTGCCATCGCCTTGGTTGAAGCCCCTGCTCAGATCCAGGAGCTCCGCACAGCCGTGCCTGAGCTGCAGACCCCGAGCCGAGCCTGGTGCCAGGAGCTGGTGGTGCTGTTGCCCACGCAGCCGTGGCGGCACAGTAAAGCTGCTAAATCCCAGCGCCCCAAGTGCTCCCAGTGCTGATATCTGCAGCAAGGTCTCCCAGAGGCGGGTGCTGCGATACAATCCGTGTTTGGCTGTGGCCAGCTGATGGGGAGCAGCACGGTGCCTAAAGCCATTAGACCTGCTGATGCAGCACCATGGGACACAGCTTGACACCCAGTGCCTTGCCCATGGAGCAGCAGCAGCGAACCGAGCACCCACGCTGCGGCGGCAGGGGGAGGGCAGGCCTGCAGTGGTCACCCTGGGTGCCCAAAGTGGAGAACCCCTGGCCCACAAGCTGGGCTTGCCCCTGGAGCTGCCCCTGGCCCTGGCTTTGGTTGTGGCATGGAGGTGGAGGAGCAGCTTGGGTGGGGCAGTGGCCTCGGGGCCACCCAAAGGTGGGGTCCTGCGGATAGGGCACGGGTCTGCAGCAGCAGGGGCACCCATGAGGTGGGCAGGGATGGGGGCTGATGGCAGCACAGCAGGACCCCTCGTGCCATGCGCTGGCACTGGGCGCAGTGACTGCAGGAACCTGGGTCCCACAGGGACAGATCCCTCCTGGGGCACCCAGAACAGAGTGGGGCAGGTGCCTGTGTTTGGCACCATTGCAGCACCCCTCCATCTCTTGCAGACGTGAAGTACCTGGAGAACCACACGCTGGCTAAGGACGCTCAGGAGAAGGCCAACGCGGCGCTGCTGGAGTACACCGTCTGCCACTACCCCCACTCCACGGACAAGTTTCGCCAGCTGCTGCTGCGGCTGGCAGAGGTCCGGGCGCTGAGCATGCAGGCGGAGGAGTACCTGTACCACAAGCACCTGAGCGGGGAGGTGCCCTGCAACAACCTCCTCATCGAGATGCTGCACGCCAAGCGGACTTGAGCGCGGCCCCGCGCACGGACCCGGCAGAGCCCCGGCGCTGACGGCAGCAGCACGGGGCAGGAGGTGCACCCGGGGTGGCCGCTGCCGCCTCTCACCCCGTGCTTCTCAGTGATGCTATTTAACCCGTACTATTGGAAAGGTCCCAGATGATTTATTTTAATACACAGTAAGGACTGTTAATGGCTGTGGGGCCGTGGGCTCAGCCGCTGGACTGCCCCATCGGCAGCGTGGCCCCGCAGCTCCTCTGCACACCCGGTGCCCAGCACGCCGCCTGCCAGACCCAGCTCTGTGGGGTGAGGAAGGGTAAAGCCCGGCTTTTCTCCTATTTATGCTCCTCTCCTGCTGTCCTTATGCACCATCTCCTTGCTGCCCTCCCTGCCCCCAGCCCAGCCCTGTCTCAGGACCCCTCATGCACAGGGCAGGGGAAGCAGCGAGCTGACCCCCTGCGGGCGGTGGTTTCGCAGGGCTCGCGGTGTGCCCAGACACTGGAGCGGTGGCAGAGGATTTCTGCAGGAGCAAACAGAGCCCCGGAGCTCCCGCAGTGTCGCTGCCTGCTGGGTGCCGAGCAGCACAGGAGGGGCCAGGCACTGCCGAGCCCTCAGCCAGGTTTTTCTCAGCGCCTGCTGGTGCGGGGGCGGCAGCCGTGGCTTTGCAGCCCTCGGCAGCTGCAGTGCACCCTGTGCCCAAGGTCAGCTCGTGTCTGGGGTGGCAAAGCTCGGTGCAGAGGCTCCAAAAGAGTCAGTGCTGGGAGCAGGGGCCCGTCCCTGGGATTTGAAGCTGCTGCTGCTGCAACACCCCCTGCAGCAGGACAGGAGTGGACACAGGGCTGAGAGCTCTGTCCCAGGAGCATTGCGGGTCCCTGTGCCAAGGCAGCACCGGCACTGAAGCTCCCTCCAGCCACCAGCTGTGCCCTCGTCTTGCCTGAGGAGCAGCCAAGGGACATGACGAGGCCAGGGGTGGGCTCTGTCCCCTCCCTGCCCGCAGGTGATGCTGGTGGAGGTGGCACAGCGGCTGGGCAGGAGGGACGTGCAGGTCAGGCTCATGCTGCGGCACCGGGCAGCCGCAGCAGCACGTGGCAGCACGTGCCCAGGGCCTGGGGGTGCAGCAGCACCCCCTGCACCCACCTCCAAAGCACCGGAGCGAGGAGTTGTAAGAACAGCCCCGTGGTTCACAGGGGCCACGCCAGGCCTCCAGGGCCCTGTCCTGCCACCCCCAGTGGAGCCCTCCCTGCCCAGCCCCTCCAGCACGGCCTCATCCCAGGGTGGCAGCAAGCACGGTGCCAACACACAGAGAGAGGTGGGCCAGGGGCTCGCAGGCACCACGGGGCAGCGCTGGGGGCTCCAGCTGCTCTCTGCTGCTGCTTCTCCAGCTCAGCCTCCACCCACCCCACGCCTCCTCCTCGGCCGGGTGCCCAGCGCACGGCCCCCCCCTGCCAGCTCCACCGCGGCTCCCTCAGTGCGGCTGGTGGGGGTTCGGGTGTCTCCCCGCTGCGGGTGGGTGTCCTTGCTCGGAGGGGGCTCTGCGCGGAGCTGGTGCCTCGAGGAGCTCTCAGGCTGCAGGCGAGCGCTGCTGCAGACCGCTGCACCCGGAGCCGCTCACCCACGGAAGCTTGTTAGATGCAGAAGAGCATGTTTGTTTCTGCTTTCCGACCTTTGTGCATTCTCCTCCTGAAGTCTGTGGTTCGGTTTCACCTTCTTCTTTTTGTGAACTTAAAGAACTGGAGAAAATGGTTTCGGAGGTAAAAGATGTTTTATTTTCAGAAAATTAAAAGTGTCCTTAAGTGTCTCTCTCTTTCTCACATCCTTTCTTCTCTCTCATCCCTCTCCTTCTTCACTCCCCACCTTTCCTTCCCAGGCAGGAGGTTATTAACTTCCTTGTCAGGAGCAAACCACTGTAATAAATTTTGCAGTTCATTTAAAAAGGCAGACTTTGTCTTTTTTGGCTGTGTTTCTAATGGTCCTTTCTGGTGCCACCTGCTCCTGGTACTAGGGCAGGGCTCAGCCCAGGTATCTCCATCCCTCAGCTCCCCCAGGGCGCTGCCACCTTCGGAGGGGACAGGGACACGGGTCCTGCGGGAGGGAGCCGCTGCTGTGGTTGGGCTGGAAGGCACGGGTACCTCAGGACTTGGTGCAAAGCGCTGCTGAGAATTGCCATAGCGACTCCGAGTGTGTTTTGCAAGTGAGCCCAGGGATGACAGCATTTAGGGGGCAAGGGGCACACGCAGGATTCTCCATGTAGCTCTTGGTCTCACTGAGGCCGAGAGCTGCCAGTGTGCCACATACCGAGGGAGGGAGCAGAATCACAGAGGCAGAGCTTTGCCGCCAGCTTGGTGGCCTGCCTGAAGGTGACCTGCATGGCACTGCCCCATGTGCTGGCTCCATGAGCCCCAGCAGCTCAGATGCTGCTCTGCCAGGTGCCGGGCACCAGAAGCGATGGCTCTGCACTCAGACCTCGCTCTCAGCCAGCATAAAGCTGCTCTGAGGGCTGCAGTTTCCGACAGCAATTCAATCCATGCCAACCAGCACATGCTGTGCTGAGAGCAGGGAACACAGCGTAATGCAGCAGGCAGCACACGGGATCCGGAGGGGTCCAGGAACTGCCCCCCACTGTACCCAGCCTCATAAAGCCACCACGGGCTGCTGTGCCTGGCCGCGAGACCGTTCCCGTGGATAAAGCACAAGGAGAGAAGTCTGCCTTTAAAAATCAGCATTTACTGTCATCGTAATCAGCAAAAAAAAAAAAAACAACACATTTTATGTGCTCTAAACACTAGGAGAGTAACAGGACAAACAGTCCGATGCAGAGAACAGAGAGGGAGGGAGAGCACAACGCCAGCTGGAGCAGAGAGCAACGCCAGCCAGATGGGAAGCCCAGGGAGGAGCAGGGAGAGATTTTATTGTCCTAAACGCAGCAGAAGATGCTATTAAAGTCAGCTGGTTTAGAAAAGCATTGAAGCCAGCCGCTGTCTTCCTTGGTGCGTGTGCTTCCCGTGCAGCCCATCCCCAGCCCTGCCCCTGCAGAGCACAGCCCTGGCAGGAGCAGGGCTGGGGAACGTGGTGTCCTCGTCTGCACGGGCACAGCCCCGGGCACAGCTTCCCACCACCGCCTCGTCCAAGCGAAACCAGCCCTGGTGGTGGCACAACCAACACAGGCAGCCGAGTGCTGGGCTTGGCCGTGCAGCCACGGGGACCCAAGGGTGAGCCACGCAGGCTGGGCAGCAGCCACAGCGGGTGCTTACAGGGTGCTCTGCACAGCCCCGGAGAGGTGCAGGGTGTCTTCGGCATCAGACGAAGCCCAGCGGCCCCGTGAGACCCCCAGCTACCCCAGTCCTGCCTTGGCTTTGTCCGCACATGCTGCTAGGAAGAAGCACAGGGTTAACAGCTCTGCCTGGACGCGAGGCCCTCCGCACGAAGCCAGCTCCTCTGCCCCGCCATCCTCCAGGCTGCTCGAAGGCCACCACAGCGTTGTGGCACCCAGAAACCGCCTCTCAGAAACCTAAAGCAAAAGAGAAATGGGCTCAGCTGTGCTGGCCAGCAGCGGGGCCAGGCTCCCTCCCAGGGCCAGGGGCACCCACGGTTGTGATGTGGGGACAAAGCCCAGCCCCGCTCTGCCTTGGGTGGCTGCCCGGTCCAGGAGAGGCAGCCCAGGCCCCACCAGCATTGCTCTGCCAGCCCCCAGCTCCCCTGGCCCCGGAGGGGTCTTGGGGACATGGCCCTGGGGCAGGGAGCTGCTGCAGTGGGCAGGGGCAGCCGCGAGGAGCCCCCCTTTCCTTCATTCTGCTCAGGAATGAGCACACCGCACACACTGCCCAAGGCACCGCCAGGTCTGAGAGCTCTGAAGGGTGAGGTTTCGAGGAGATTTATTGAAAAATACCTACACTACCATGGAAGGGAGCACTGGTTCTGCACAGGCTGCGTTTCCTTCTGTCGGGGCATGAGGTGCCCTCTGCCCAGCGGGGAGGGATGCTGGAGCCCACCGCAGGGCAGCCCCGTGGGGCCGGCATTTCCCTGAGTGCCCATGTGCCCGACCGTCTTTGAAACCCAGAAATTAATAATTTCCCTATTATTTCGAAAGAAACCCTACTGAACACGGTATTGCGAGAGTTGCAGAAATACTCAGTATTGATCACAGAAAGGCTGGGCCATGGAGACAAGATCCATGTTGCTATGTGTGGCTTAGCAACATATAAATGTATTCAAACAGAATAATGAAATTATCGTGGGGAAACAAAGAAGCCATCACTTGAAGAGATGGAGGATGTGGAGGCCTCTTGGAGCTCTTGTTCACCAAGACAAGGAAGACGGTACTTATTGTTTGTACAAATATGTGAACCCCCCCGGCCATCCCCTTCTTACATAATGGGTGTAATGAATCTGGGCAGAGTGCTCTGTGCAACGCGCATCTTTGTACAGCTGGGCTGGAGCTCATTACTGTGAAAAATGTGCGGCCTCTCCAAGAGAATTGAGTCCTTGGGGGGAGCCCGAATATTGGGGGTGGGAGGCGGGGGGGGGGATGCAGGGGGCAGAGCACAGCCCTTGCCTGCCTCCTTGCCACAGCGACGCTGCCAAACTACTCATTTTTGTGTTTCTAAAACTGGCCTGGTATTTACAGGGGGTTTGATCTGCCTGTAAAGTGCTGCTGGGAGCCCGCTCCCATCTCCACCACGGACCCGACGGCTGCCTCCTGCATTGGAGCAGCATTTGGGCAGCACCAGTTTCTGCACTGGAGCAGGGCAGGGAGGAGCTGGATCCCACCCCAGACCTCGTGCAGGTTCCCTGAGAGATTCTGAGCAAATCCTGTATGCCCTGAGTTTCCCACCCATGCCCCTCCAGCCCACGAGCTCTCCCCATGTGGGCAGTGGGGCGCGTGGCTTCTCTCCTGCATCTTCACATAACCTGCAGGTCTACTGCTGGTACTCTGATAATTTTCATCAGAGCTGGTTGGAAAGGTTAAAATTTGGGCAAAACACATCTCTTTTCATTAAACTATCCGGGCAGAAAACAAAACAGAAGAGGAGAAGCAGTGTCTGCTTTGAAATTATTTGTCTCTCCACCACCATCAAACACAGGTTTATGGCTTGCTTTCCCTGACGGCTGTTATTCCTAAGAGAGATGCAGCCTTTTGCTCTGTTGCACAAGCTGTGAAGACCCTGGGCAACGCTGACCTGCCCTGGGATCTTCCAGGCATTACCAGAGCCGGGCACTGCTGCCTTTTATTTTACTTTCTTTAACGGCTGGAAGCACTCGGCTTAGAGCCCTGTGCCTCGTGCAGTGCAGCACAGCCGCCCGCCAGCGCTGTGCTGAATGCTGGCTGGCGTGCACACAAGTGTGCAGAGGAGTGCTCTTCTGGCTCAAGGAGATCTTCTCAGTCACCCTCAGGCTGCACCCGTCACCCCCAGGTGCGAGCGGAGCTGCTCTCAGGCTAGCAGAGAGGGTGGGCAGGCACGTGCTGCCCTGCCCCAACCTACTGCTTCCACGGCTTTTGTGTGGCCTCCAGAGAGAGGGGAGGCACCGAGCCCAGCCCTGCTGGTCCAGCAGTGGGGATCCAGGCACCCCTTGCGTGCCCCCAAACCATTGGGTTCTCCTAAACCCGCTGGAGAAGGCAGAGCCACCTTGAAGGACTGGGGGCTCCCACCCTTCCTTCAGCAGGTGCAGTGCTCCTGAGGGCTTACCTGAGAATACAAAAACAAACTAAACAACCCACCTCTTTACACATCGGGAGTTTAATTACAATGCGGCTCCATTAATATACGCAGGAGCAGGTGAGGGTGAGAGCGTGGGGGACAGAGCACAAATGCCTGTGCTCAGGGTCCGTCTCGCTGAGCGTGACCCCGCTCCTGCGCCTGAAATGCCGCAGCACATTTATTCCTGGGTGCCACTGTTTCTGCCTCGCTCATGTGTCCAGTGTGGGGAGGAAAGCTGTAATGCTTCTGGGTGGCATCTTCTCGAAAACAGTCTAAGCATGCCCTGCTTAGACACTTAATGTGGAGCAAAATCAGAAACCTGCTAATGCACTGCATCCCTTGACAAAAGAAAATGTAACAATGCAGGAAAAATAATATCAGTCCATCCCCGCTGCGTCTTCGCTGCACTATCTGCTTGAGTGACCCCATCCAGCGACTGCACCGAGAGTGCTTGGAGTACTAATTGGTGATGGATTAAAAAAAAATACACCACAAACAACCAAAATATGCGACACCCATGCACAGGGGAGCTGGGGAGTTGGCCAAAGCCAGGCAGGGAAGGCAGGGAGGGAGCAGGGCACTGCTGCTGTTGAGCAGAGCTCTGGGGCTTAGGAGGGATTTCTCTTTTGAATTCTACCCACCTCCACGGTGACATTGGCCTTTCTACAACCTGAAACAGAAGAAGCTAAATGGCTGCTTTTAAGCTCATAAATCCATCCCTGTCTGAACACCCCACCTTCCCCGGCTTCCCTTCTTTGGGAGAAAGTCACTTCTAACACCCGCCAGCGCCTTCTGAGGCAGCTGCTGCTTTAAAATACCCCATGGCAGCAGGGAGCTGTTGGGGCTCCTGAAAGCAGCCTGGTCCCTGCCAGGGCTGCCTGCCGTGCCCACTGCATCTCTGCTGCCTTCCAGAGCCTGCTGGGTGCTGCGGGGAGGCAGTACTGCAGGGCCTTCGTGCACCCACCTTTCACCTCCTGCTGCCGCCCTGTTCAGGGGGATGTGGATCCCTCAACAGCCTTGCCAGGACTGCAGCCACCAGGGCAGTTTGGAAATAAAACACTCCCTAAAGTCTTGGTAAAAATAACCCGCCCTCCACCCGCCGATCCACGCTCCATGATGCAACCAGAGAAAGCAGTATCAGCGGTAATAACAATTAAAGGAAATGAGGTAGGCAAATGTTACCTGAGGATTTGAATGCTGTCAGCTCTACAGCCTGAAAGAGGGGAGAAAATTTGTTAGCAGAAGGTAGGGGTCTGTGTGTTGGTGGCTGGAACCCTACGCCACCCCCCAGGGCCAGGCAGGACCCCGTGGGCACAAAGCAGCCTCGCTGCCCTTGGCCTCCAGCTGAGCTCCTGCAGAGGCAGGGACGCAGAGCCTGCATCCCAGCCCTACAGAGATCCCAGGTGCTTTGCTTATTGCTTCTGCAACCCCCTGCTCCTCTCAGCCTGGGTGCCTGCTACAGACCGCAGCACAATCCAGGAGCGCAGCAGAGTGAACTTTCTGCCCGTGCTCTGGCGGAGAGACTACATGGAAACCTGCTCCATGTGCCTAAGTGATGGTTAATGCTCTCCGAGGTGTGAAATTCCTGCTCCCAGCCCAACAGCAATAAATATCACCCAACAACATTTAAAAAAGCTGTAACACAAAGAACATCTTGTCTGTGTTTGTATCTTCACTCGCTCAGTGTTTTGTCATTTTAAGTGTTTTCAAACGTTTTTAAGTAGCATCTTCTCTTCATCCAAACCATTGTGCAGCTGCCAGTGACATCCTTAATTCACAGCTCCTCCAGCGAGTTACATGACTCATTTAGTCGGGGAGCAGAAAAACAGCGCTGACTTATATAACTAATGAGTGCAGAAAGCAGCGCCTGCCCTGCGGAGGGTAGCACCACCTGGGCACGGAGGCACCCACCACCTTGCCGCCGAGGAGCCTGGCTCAGGACAGGGGCTCCCAGCACCACGGGGCTGCTCAGCATCGCGGGGTCACCTCAGCATTGTTGGGGGGCCCTGCAGGCTGCTGGGGTGCGGATTGGCACGGGGACCAGCGCTGTGCCCGTCCTCACCCCTCGCAGACACAGGCACCAGCCCGGCCTTTTGAAGGCTGCTGAATGCACGTTAGCTAGCAAGGAAACAAGTCCATTAAAAAAGAAATGTTTAAGCGGCAAAGATACAGTAAAGTCCTAAGTGACCCTCACGCGGAGGAAAGCGGCTTCTATCTTTGCCTGCTAGGAAATGCCATGGCCTTGGCATTTAGGAAATCTGCCTCCTAATGCTCCCTGCATTAGAAAACCCAGGCCTCCGGGCTAATCTCTTTAACCCACGTCTCGCATTTTGTGCCAGGGAGCTTAGTCCTGGTCCCAGTTTACACAGCAAGCACCTGGCTGGCTGAGAAAAGCATCACCTGCGGATCCTGGTCGGTGTTTAGCACAAGGGAGGAATGGCATTAACCGCAATATAAATCAAGGGAGATGAAAATATGGATTTTATTGAGTGGCTTCAAAACGATATGCCAGCTATAGAAGTATTATCTATTGGATAAATAAGAGCTGTCTATGTGACACGGGTTTTCAAAGGATAAATATTAGAGAGGGAGAGAGAGATCCTTCAGTGAGAGACTTATATGAAAGTAGTGTTGGATTTTATTCTGAGGAAATTACAGCACTTGTATGTCAAGTGCACAAGGACTGATGATCATTTCAATAGTGGGAGATGGAAGTGGTATCAGAGTAGTCAAATTTAAATTGTTCTCCACTTTAGGCCATGCCTTGCTGAGCTCTACGTCAGACTCACTTCTGCTGGGGGAGCGAAATGGCTGCAGAACAATACAGGGCTGCCCTCCCTGGATGGATGCGGCTCAGCTGCTGCACAGCCAACAAGCCCCCGCTGCCCTTTTTAAACTTGCTGGCCCTGGGGGGAATCTCTTGCCATGAGCTGTACCAACTGCTGCTCCGTGCTTCACGTACTCAAATTCACGAGCTCCTTCTGTTCATTGATATCCCCTGCTGTAAATCAGCCCCCAGCTGCGCCCCCCTCCTGGAGAGGAGCTGCAAGCCCTGGGTGCGGCAGGGAACAAAGCTGCGGCAGCGCTGGTTCCTGCAGCCAGGGGTGAGCTCTCTGCTTGGGAAGTGGCTGCACCAGGGGGTTCCTCCCTGCCTGCCCCCTTGCCAGCACTCTCCTGCTCTCCTGCATTGCCCTCAGCTGCCTGCCCTGCCCCAGACCAGCCCAAAAGGGCTCCCTGCCAGCCAGCCACCTCTCCTTCCCCTGAGCAGCATCCTATACTCAGCATCATCCTATGGCTTGATTGCTAGAAGTGGCAGTTATGGGCATGAAGTCACATATCTTAAGTTATTTAAATGACTTAAATGAATATGCTACTAATAACCAGTACATATTTTAATAAGTGAGTGTGTCCAGGGTTCGTATCAAGACCTTTTTTTTTTTGTTTCAGTCCAGACAGACCACGTGTCTAGATTGGTCCTCGGGAACAGGGCATCTACGCTGCGATAACACACTGCCTCTGGTCCATTACAAACATTTGGCAAGTGTTGTAACATCCTGGGACAGAGGGAATCATCGTTATCCTCGGTCTGCAAACAGGATGGATGAGTCAGACAGCTTCTGAGACTTGCTCAGCGTAAACCACTGAACTTGTGCCAGAGCTGGTAACACCACCAGGTGTTCCGAGGCCCAGCCCTTTGCTAGAACCGCTATATACCATTCCCACATAACTGCTATGCTCTGTATATGAGTGAAGGTGGAAGAATATCAGAAGACATTACATACCGGTCTCTCTGGTGACATAATTGATGAAATCCCCATGGGAATTTTGGCTCCAAAGTTGCCTAGGGGGAAAAAAAGCACAATGAATTTGGAGACCAGAGAGCAGAAATATTCAAGCTTTACCAAGAACTCAGTGCTTTATGTCCCCTAAATATCTTCCACTGAAGCAAAGGGACCAACCAGGTTATCTGCGTAATTGCAAGTAAATCCTTTTACCCACAAACAGGTTGGAGCTTGCAATACCTTTCTTCCCAGAAGCTAAAAAAACTATTTCCTACTGCCTCTTTCATGCCTTGGGAACGTTTTACTGTGGTCTCATCCCACAGCCTGGGCCAACAGCAGTGACAACCCTCTTTACCTTTGTTGGTGATGTTCTTCACTGGTGGATCTTTCTGCACAGGGCTCGACAAGGCACTCTCAGCTGCAGGACTCAGTTTCCCGGTCTCCCAGGAGGTTGTGTTTCTTGGACTTGATAAGTAGTTGATGGGATGAGAGCAGTTCTGTGGTGACAGGGAAGAGACACAGGACAGTGAAATCTGCAACCTGTCTTTGCTGGGCTCAGGTCCAACTTTGAAGACTGGTTTTATCTGCACTGCTGCCCCTGGCTTGCACTGTTCCCTGGGATGGGAGTCCAATCCCATCCCACCCTGGTACTGAAGGCTGCTTTCTAATCAGGGCAGATGATCTTTGGGTCTGCATTGTCCAACGGGACTGCAATGAAGGGATTCAGTCTCTGCCATTCTTCCTACACTGGACAAGTATGGAGGAAAAATAAGACTTCTTTCCAACAACATCTCCTCAAAGAAGTCCAAATGTGTACTTAGGGTCCTCTTCTAGTGGCTAAATGATGAGCAAATGGGGGCAGCAAGGCTTCCTTGCAACTTACCGTGAATGAGAGTGCTTTCTTCTTGTCCTTCATCCTCTGGATGGCATTTCTCACCTGGAGCAAGGCAAGGACATTAGAGAAGGCCACAGCAACTCTTGCAGAGCAAGAGATCCTCCAGGAAGTCATGGAGAAAAAGCAATAGCTGTCCCAGAAGCACAGTCTGGGCTACGCTGCCTGTTTCATCTACAATCCCAGCTACCCCTTAACCCCTACTAAACACTTGCTCTGTAGTGACAGAGCCCCAGCCAGGGATATTTCTTACCTCGCTGTTATAGATTGCATAGACCAGGAATATATACAGGCCCTGAAAAGGAGAGAGCACAGGAAGTTAGAGATGTACAGCTGTTTGCCTGCTACTGTCCACAGGAGGAAATGAACTTGATGAGTATTAGAATAGGTGGCGACCTAAGGAGAAGAGGCACAGACGCTGGGCATGGCACAGCCAGGGGACAGCTGGGCTAGAGGGATGTTCCTTAAAATCAGACCTTTCCTCTCCCCCCATTTCAGCTCGGGAGCAGCACAGTTTGGGCACTCAGCAGAGGCTGCTCCGTCCCTTCCTCGTGTGACGGAGGGGGAGCTGGCATCTCCTGCTCGGCCCCTCTGCTCCTCTCACCCCCATGCTCTCCCACACTCCTGTTCACCCATGCATGCAAAATCCCCCTCAAAACACCTCCTTCGGATCTCAGAGACAGAAACCACCAGGAATTTGTTGCAAGAGGAACCCAAATCCAGGAAGCAGCCCTCCCTTCCCGCTGAGCCCAGGGAGATGGGCTTGAGCCTTCCTCCCTCAAAACACAGCATGATGCCATGGGCAGATCGGCTGTCCTACACAGTGACAGCCCACGGGGTGTTAGCAGGAAACTCCTAAACACGTTTAAGGGGTACAGATCCAGAGGCTTTGCCCAGCCTGAACAAAGCTTTCCCCTTCCCAGACCAGGACCTCACAGCTCAGACAGCACAGCCGTGGCCACCCTCTCCATTCCCACCAAACCAGTGCTCCTGCATGCAAATACTGGGGACTGGCACATAAGCAAACGCTCTGCCACAGCCCAAAGCTCGGTCAGAGCCCACTGACCGCTCGCAGCTCACGCAGGGTGTGCGATGGGCAGTGCTCTGGGCACAGCCCGCAGTGAGCACCACCTGGAGGCCACAGCCAGGGGCTAATTACAGCTCCAGACCAACAATTTTGGCCTTAAGGCAGCCCTATCTGGCCCACCAGATTTATGTTATATCTGTGGGGTGTTTGTTATCGCAGCTAGATAAATCAGCTGCAGCAAGAAAAGTAATCCATCTTGTCTTCAATGAGCCTTGCTCTTCATCTGCGAGCTCTTGGCAGGCGTAATGGTAGCAATACCCTGGCGCCGTGCCATGACCTGTCCTTCAGACAGCAATGCTGGTCACTCCTCCAGACCAGATTTCTGGTCGGGCTGCCAAGGCAGGTCTTCCTTGAAATAATCATTCTGTATGAAAGCGGGGTGGGGGAGGGAGCCGTGAGGTCGGCTGGGAGGAGAGCAAGGAAGGAGAGGAGGCCCAGCTGCAGCGGGCGGAAGCTGAGCCATGGCGCGGAGCGGTGCTGGAGGAGCTGCTCCTGCCCCGCTCCTGCCCCGCTCCTGCCCCGCTCCTGCCAGCTCCCAGGGCAAAGCAGAGCCACCATCCTCCTCGGGGACCTCCATCACAAGTTGCACCAACTCCATTTGGGGAGGGGTTTGGGGACGCCAAACCAGCTGTGCTCCCGCTGTTGGAGCCCGGTGAGGGCTCGGTGCATCACGTAGCCTGGGAAGGGAGGGGACAAACCCACATTTGTGGGCAAGCAGCCATCATTAGGAAATAACTACTCAGCACAGCCCTGTGCAATCCTCTAGACCTGTCCCAGAAGCTGCTGCAGCAGTAGGAGATATTTTAAATAGCTCTGAGTACAAAGACATCCAGCTGGAGGCCTGCCCCTGCGGTGCTGCTGCAGGCCCGGGCAGTGCGGAGCACCCGGGAGGCTGCAGCGGCGGGGCAGCAGCGTGTGTGTTCCACAGCTGAGCCACCAAAACTCCTCCGGCTGTCCCACCTCTACCAGACACAGCTGGCAGCCACCCAGGGGACCCTTCCCACTCTGTTGGCCTGGTTCGGGTGGGCAGAGCTGGCACTGTCCACAGCTGACATCGGGGAGCCAGCTCTGCTGCTTGTGCTCCGATGGTGCCCATAGGTACCAAACCAAGGGTAATTAGTCAGGGTTTTTTTTTTCTTTCTTTTTTTCTTTTCTGCAGCTGTCTCATGGGAATTTCAAAGCCCAATGCCTGCCAAGGCTTATCTGGACAAGACCAATGGGTGGTTTCACCTGTACTGGCAGAGGTGCTGAAGCCCTTTCAGTATCAGCAGAGCTGAGGAAGGAGCCCTGGGGTGGCTCCAGTCCCCTCCAGTCACCCCTCATGCTGGTGACAGGGTGAGGGACTCGTTTTGGTGGGGCTTTGGCAGCAGCACTGCATCCTCCCCTGGCCCAGCACCATGCATCACTGCTTCTCACTGGGCTGAATTCTTGTGCTGCCTGGCTGGAGAAGGAGTTGTCGTGTTTGGTGTCGACGCACAGAGTAACCTTGAAAACAGGCTTCAGTTTCCGCAGATAAACAGAAAGCAGTCAAACAAACAAACAACTTACAGCAGCAAAACTTTCCTGCACAACACCAGCACATAAAGAAGCACACTGGTCTTAAAGGAAATCCCAAGGTGATCTATAGAAGTTGTCCTCAATAGGACAGCCTGCAAAGGAGCTGAAATGTGGCGCTTTTATCCCTGCTTTCTCTCAACTCCACAGCTGCCCACCAGCATCACATTTTCTTTTCTAGGGTAATATTTAAATTGACCTGCACTTAGCAATGAAGGAGCAAAAGGCAAACAAGCACAGCACATTCATGGGCAAACCCTTGACTGTTTGCCCACACAAGAGACAGGGCTCCTACCGAGTGTTAGGAGAAATAAGGAAAACAAAAGAAGCAGTAACTTCGAAAGCAAGGGAAGAAAACAAATCCTGACCCATCCAGCAGCCCTGCTCCTCTCTCACCCCAGGTGGACATTGCTATGGTTTGTGAGAGGGGGTCTCAGGAGACATCTCATCCAGAAGACACGTATGCATTTTAGAAATTATTTCTTGCCCTTCCAAAAAAAAAAACCAAACATATGCCTCACATCCATGTTACAACCACCTGCATCATGCAGTCTCTCTGCTGTCATCAGTGATGAGTCAAAGGCTGAATGAACCATGGGAAATGCAGTCTGGGAAGTGACACTGTCAGGATAGCATCGTGAGGCATTAGCAGTCACCGAACCAGAGAACTTGTTGTGGGGTTCCTCTCACCATTGCCAGGTGAACTGAGGCTGTATTTAAGTACAGTCAGCACAGGCTTCCTGCCACCCTGCTGGTATCCTTAATAGCAGAGACGTCCAGAGGCAGCCCTTTGGCCTTAGGATTTCCCCATCCAAGAGCTGACAGATGTGCATGAGCAGCACCCAGCCACTGGACCTGTGCCAGCCACAGGCAGAATGTGCCTTGGAGCAACCACACATCTTGTGCACATGGCGATAACGCTTGCCTTTCACCCTTGGAGATCTGGGCCAATGTTACACCGAAGCCTGCCAAGTATGCCAGAGGGAAGCACTGGAACTCTCCTGCTCCATGGACGAAAGCTTCTGCACTGGCCATTTTCTATTTCAGCCAAAAGAACAAGGGAGATGGGGCTGGAGAGCTCTTTGAATCCCAATGGCTTGGAGGATAGTGCCTGATTGCTCTCTTGAGCTGGATTGCCTGGAATAAGATTTGTCTTCAAGCACCTGGCAAAGGACTTTGAAAAACGTGTCTGTGAATATCTGGTAGAACAGCCCAGGACTGGCTGTGTGGGTACACCCAGATGGCTTTTTATTGGCGCTGTCTTAGCACCGGGCTGGACTGCGTCCATGCATGTTCTTCTCTGCATGGCTCTCTGCTGATGGTAACTACCTGTCTGCAGATAAGTCTGCCTGGGGACATTTGTCTCTCCTGCAAATATCAGGAGCAGTGCTGTTTAGTGCTTCTCTAGCTCCATCTACAGCTGCTTCTCTCGAGGTTTGGAAGCTTTCACCAACCAGGTGGCTGATGCTTTGAATTGCAGGTGGCAAGCACAAGTTATGGGACTTCAGCAAGTCCTTACAACATTTTGTTGCCCCGTTTCCCTGAGTTTCACCTACTCTGAGGCCATGGGAACAGCTCTACCTCAGAGCTGAGCACTCCTGGCTGCTGTAACTATTACCATTTGCTTTGCTCTCTTAACCACATACAGGCTGCTTAAAGTTTTAAGCTCTTTGAAGAAACCAGTAAAGTTGGAAGCAAATATTAAGTACTGCTTTACACATCAGGGCTACTTTCTGTCCTGCAGAGCTCCCTATCAATACAAATGTACTAACAACAGTGACTCTTACATATGCCAGCATTCAGGAGTCACACCAGAAGACACAAGACTGCCAAATATTCCTAACTAGCAGGAGAGATGGGTTACACTGAAGCGCAAGGAGCTCCAGGTAGCTGCCTGGCTGTGAGGCGAGAATCCCGATGGCACAGGACTCACCTGGAGGGAGTTGAGCACGATGAAGACATAGGCCCAGACGATGCTGAGGTGGACAAGGACCCCACACACCCACGTCAGCCCCAGCACGGGCAGCAGCACCAAGATGGGCTTGGCTGTGGCCCTGTCACAAAGAAGAGCTCAAAGTTACTCGAGCACATTTCCAAGCTGAAATGCTTCGTGCTGGCACCCCACCGGCACCCTTCTCCCAGCTGCCACAAGGGTCTTGGCCGTGCCCTGCACGCTTGACACCAACACCTCCTGGCAAGGTGCCCCGGCCTGCCAAGTGTCCTCCCTGGCCCTGCAACCGCTGCCAGGGGCTCGCTGCCATCCACCTGGGGATCTGCACGAGGCTGCAGAGCACTGCAGGGTTTGGAGCGCTCTGCTCTGCACTTTGCAGGTTTGAAGACAGCTTTCCTTGTCTCCATATGGGAAACGGCTCTGTGCCCCCGGCAAGTGCCTACCAGACAGTGTATTGTGCAAGCGGCACCCAACAGGGCAGCTGTGAAACAAACTCCTTTGCAAACAAAATTAGAGGAGAAAAAACAAAAGCTTCACCTCCCGGCCCCCCGTGTGCTAGCCCTGCTCTTTTTTTATCACTGGGAGTTAGCAAGAAGGGAGCTCTTTGACGTCATTAGCCATGAGAAGGCAGCTATTTCCCCTGAGTCGCTGCTACGAGCAGGGCTTCTGCAATTGTTTTATTAGCATATGGATGTCACCCTGCCCTCCTGCATTGCCCTATCTTTCTGCTTCTGTAAATTTGGGAAAATTTATTTATGATAGAGGGGAACAATGCGTGTCTAGCAGGGGTATCCGGCGCCAGCTAACAACAATAAAAATTCACAGAGGATGATAAAGTAGTGACTCAAGCAGCAGTTTTTTAGAGGTCTCCCTACATTAACTGATTAGAGAAGTCCATGCTGCTTCTCCTTCCCCATGTATGTAACCCCCACCAGGGCTCCTTTTGATCCACCAAGTCCCAAACACATACAGAAAATGCTTCTTATTATGGTAAACAGCCTGACCGCCCCGCACTTGGTTCATCTGCCATCCTTCTGATGGGCATGCAGAAGCGCTAAGTAAGGGGTGAGTTTGACCTGCAGCGCTCTGTGAAGTGGAGAGGACTCACTTCTGTGGCTCAGATCTCTAGAAAATTCCAGGAGACTGGGCACCTAATGTCCTTTGGTTCCTGGAAATGCCCCAGATCTCCACCTCACTTCCCTACACTTCTATTTTACAGGATGTCTGTGCGCCAGCCAACAAGCTGCTCAGGAGCACAGAGGCCTCATGTTCTCAGTGGTGTAGTTGTTCCAGCAGAGTCTGCCTTTGGGTGATGCACAGGCACTGTGGAGGAGAAAATCTTTTCTGTCCTGACTGCTTTTCATTGCACCCCCCAAGGCAAAGATGCTCAGCTTAACAGCAATTCCACCATTTCACGCCCAGACCAGCCAGTGCGGGGATACCCAGCCACTGCCCTGCTCACCAAATCTGTGTTCCGATCTGGTTCTCCAGGCTGCTGTTGGGTGTCAGCATCTTTGATCTCCTGCGAGCGCTGGACACGGTCACCATCACCACCCGGAAAAGCACAAAAGTATTCACCTGTCAAAAAGAGCCAGCGGACCCCATGAGCTTCTGTGAGCTTCAGCGTGGTGAGCCTTTTCTGCTGGGAAGTCAATAACTAGTTTCAGAACATAGGGAGAACATATCACTCCTGACAAAGCTTTAAGTAAAATATTTTATAGAGCTATCTGCACAAGTATCAAATCTATAAAACATCTCAAAACCTCTCCCACAGAATGTATTGTTGAGTGTCAGCTCTAGCCCCCTTAAACACTGCACCTTTTTCTGCTACTGTGCTGTTTTGGAGTGATACTGATCCTACCCCAGGGAGGTAGCTGTTCCCGTATCACAAGCAGACCTTCAGTTAAGGCAATGTCACAGTCAACCTACATATTCACCTACATTCCTAGCCCAACAGCCAATACAAGAACAGGGCAGCAAAATTTTCTTAAAACACATTTTTTTCTATCAAAAAGTTGCTTTGGTTAAAAAGATTTAATTGCGTTGTGTCAGCATGTATGAAGTGTAACAAAAATTCCCCCACACAAGCAGTGAGGACAACGGGGCCAGCGAGCAAGCACCTTAGCTACAGAAGTGCTGCCACCGCTGACCCTGCGATGCTTTCCCAAAAGCAGACACGCGGGAATCACACCTTGCAGGAAGGTTTCGGCACTTACTGCCAGGATGAAGAGAACCGGCCCGACAAAGGCCCAGATGACGTTGGTCTGAACGTTCAGCCAGCAGCGGCTGTCTGCCACGTACTTGTCAAAGGAAGTCGCAAGGGTCACAGCCACGATAACGGCTGGAAGGCCTGCAACACACACACAAAAGGAAATCAGAACCCAGGAAAAGCAGGAATGACCCAGGCAGGTCGGCTGTGCTCTAAATTGCTTCAACCCCTCCCCTGACCAGACACGTTGCAGCATGAGGCAGCTCAGCCTCTTAAACCCCATGTGCAACATCAATTTACTGCAGCCAAAATCTGTCCCAGCTCTACAGGACCAGATTTATGTGCTGTCAGCATCATGCTCTTAGGCATAAAGCATTGCAAGTCCTGAGCCCTGATCAAAGCAATTGACTCCTCACAATGCTATTTTAACAATCAAAGGCATAAAACATTGCAAAATACTGGGACCAGTTGTCCACCATCCAACTAGGTATGTGTTTTGCAAGGAGCAAAAGACGCCTGACCTAAAGAGGCTCCTCTGACATAAAACGCTGCTTATTCCAATGAGTTCTATGTCCCCAAAGGACTCACTCAGAATAAAGGCTGCTCGGTTGACATGTTTATACGTTAATTACTACCACAGTAGTAATTCTCTCCAAGAACAAGAATTTACCATAAACTTCCTCCTCCAGTTCTTTGAATTGAACACTTTGTTTTAGAAAAAATAATGGAAATATTTTTAAACTTACACTGTAAGACTGGCAATTTGACATAAAAGGGTAAAAAAGCCCCTACAGAACAGTGGCACCTGACTCTCACTGAATCAAACCAAACATTTGTCTGACTCAGCATCGCTATCGGGGGAATCTCTCCTAGCAAAACTTTTGCTAAAGAAAAAAAATTGACACATTTTTTTTTTGAGTTCCTTGAGTTCCCAATGCAGAGGAAGCTGTAGATACCCCAGCCTGTCAAATAGTAGAACTTCATTCTCCTGTCTTCACTCATGTTGACTGCTACCACTTTGCTCCACAGGAGAAGCCCTTCTACCAGCATCCACGAAAAGGCTGCCATGAAGAAGAGATGAAGGAAGGCAGTGACCATGAAACACACCACCTGCAGAGAAGAGAAATCGCATGCTGTTACAGGAAGGGCAGTGCTCTGGAATCTTCTCAGAGCGTGGTCAGGAAGCAGACAGGAACCTGCAAACTGTGCTGCAGGGTGGGCCAGAATGTATTTAGACATCTGCAAGCACCAGGAAGAGTCCTTAAAATTGTAACACATGAACTGGCCAGCTTATTTCTGTGCGACCATCTGAAGCCAGAGGAGAGGGAACTGACAGCATTTTTTTCTGCAGTTCTTGGATTTTCCCTGCAGGTCTCTCATCTCGAAACTGCTTGATCCAGCCCCAGGATATAGAAGTGAACACAGAATGGGACAGAAATGTATGTTGTTCTATAGCTGCTTACATTTACAAGTTACTTAAAGTTACAGGTAATTAACAAAATGTTATTAGAAGGAATTAAACTTCTGTTCTGTTTGCTCTTACGATAACACTTAGCAGAAGTGGTCCTGTGGGGTAAATGGGATGGTTTTAGTGAGCGTACCTGGTTGGTCTTGGCCAGTTCACTGAACATGAGCAGAGCTTCTGCTGCAGCTAAGGCAAAGATCAGGTTCTTGTGCACAGTTGTTCGCTCACTCTTGGGGACACTGAGGAAGAAGACACAAAGCCCTCAGCTGCAGTCACCTTAAGGGGTGTACAAGTTCTGAGTAGTGCTTACTGGGCAGCTTCTTCCCACCCACCTACATAACCGTACCTTGTTTCTGTCCTTGTTTGGAAGCAAAATGTCAAACAAAAATACAGAGAAGGCATCAAGTGTCTCAAACTTCCTTACCCGACTGCCAAGAATAAAATAAAGGTAACAATCAGGGCACAGAAGGAAACTCCACATCCAATAAAAGTCAAGGTCTGCAGTGTGATCTCCTCCTTGGTGGTCCTCTGCTCCAAACACGAAGCAACAAAAGGCACAAAACCCCCACAAATTAGCCACATGCTGTGTGCAGTTCTTGCACCCACCCCACAGAGCAGCAGAGAAAGGCTGCTCACTTACCGGCATCTCATACACTTGCAGCAGCACCGCGAAGTTTGTGGTGTGGTTGCAGAAACAGACAGTGGAGTCCGGGAGAGAAGTCACCACAGAGCAGCCAGCTGTCGACCACATCCCGCCAGCATCTGGGCTAGCATGCAGCAAGAGACAAAGAAACAGGTGGAAATTGCCATCCACAAGATGCAAAGACACAGTGCTAAGGGGAGTTCATTGTCGCAGAAGAAATAGAATTGAAATGAGGAAGAAGAGGATGTCAGAGACAGGTCTTCATGTGGACTTTGTTTTGGTCTGTGTCTCAGCACATCTACCTTATCCATCAGGCATGCACAAGAAAACAGATCTAGCATCAATGTGTGTATTAAAAAGTACATTTCAGCTATCACTGTTTAAACAAAGCTCATTAACTGCACAGTTCCACCGGAGTCTTGATTTCCAAGGCAGGACAGCCTGCCTGCAGCCAGCCAGCTGCTTGGTGCTGCCCAGGCAGCTAGCAAAGCTCCAGATTTGAATTTCCCATGCAGGAACCAAGGCTGGACTAGTTCAGCTTGTTCTCTCTGGGCAGCACTGAGTGTGTGGTACCAAGGGAAGATCAAATTCAGACCAGGGCTGGTGGAACTGTTTGTGCAGCAAGCAGCTGCCTCCGAAAACACATTCTGCTCACCTTCCTCAAATGCAGCCGTGCTTATTACAAGACTGTGACTCCAAAGAGGTCTTTTGCAGTTGAATGACTTAATTACAAATCCATAATATATCACAGTCTCGGTGCTCTCACTGTGGTGACATTCAGCAAAAACATGTCTCAATGCCAAGCAGTATTTATGAGGCATGGGAGCCCTGAGTGTTTGTTGTGCTATATATCTTGGCCCAGCCCTTCTTTGTTGCAGGCGACAATCACAATTAACAGGCTTTCCATTTTAGTTGTACATACTTCATTAAAGGTCACTTGCTTTTGAGTGACTTTTCCAAAGGAAATCTTCCCAGGAGAGAGCTCTGTTCCATCAGATGGAGGATGTCAGCATGCAAAACATGCAAAGAATTACAGGTACCTACTTTTGCCATTATATTTATATTATGTTTGGTTTACAGTGGAAATAAAAGCTCATAAATCTGGGGACCCGAAGAGAAACAAGGCACCTGAGGCTGAAGTTCCAGAAGGCACAGATGGGCCCCAGCAGCTTATCGGGCAGATCCTGCAGGAGAGATGGACAAGAGGAGGTTATGCAGCCCCACACATACATCACACAGACATCGCTCCCTGGGCTGTAGCAGAGCATGGACTGTCAGCCCCAGACAGTGCCTCCCCGGGGAAACAGGAGTCAGGGTGAGAGCCAGGCACGGGACACACGTTAGCCCAAGAGCTTGGGAGGCCTTGGGCAAAGTCTTGGCAGGGCTTGGGGGGTTTGGGCTTTGCCGCCGGCCTGGGAGGGGGCTCCCCGGGGTTCCCCAGCCCCCTTGCCCGGGTACCTTGATGCGGTGCTGCAGGCGGTAGCGCACAGAGGTGCTTATCTCCTGGTCATCGCTGAGCAGAGTGGACGAAATGACGGCGGTGCCCACCGCGGTGCGCAGGGACCTGCGAGGCAAAGCGTGCTGCTCGGGGACCCTCATCCTGCTCGGGGGCAGGACCGCACCGGGAACACACGGGGCAGGCGGGGAGCTCCAGGGACACTGCTCCGGGGGCACGGGGCAGGGGAGACCCCCGAGCACCGGGCGAGCAGCGCTGTGCGGGCGGCCACCCCCACCTAGCGGGCACGGGGCGCAGCGGGGCTCTGCTGCTCGGCTCCTGCTGCTCGGCTCCTGCAGCCGTCGGTTCTGCCCAGCCGAGGCCCCGCTGCAGCCCCCCGCAGCCCCCTGCTCGCCCCCGGCAGCGGGAGGTGGTGCGGAGCCCCCGGGACACGGCAGAGCCCAGCACAGCACCGCCCGGGGTGCCCAGGTCTCTGCTTGCACAGAGCACCGACCGCTGAGCCCCCCGCTGCTGTTCTGCCGCCCCGGGGAGCAGGGGGCAAAGGGAAATGGGGTGGGATGGAGCAGGGTGGAGGTGACCCCAGAGCGGAGGCACTGAGAGGCTCAGCATGGACCCCGAAATGAACCCCCCAGCCCTAGGCACGGGGGTTCTGCTTCACTCACTTCTGTCCTCTGTCAGAGGCAGCCACGTCCTGGGAGGCTGTGATGCTGCTGTGGTCGGTCAGGCAGTGCTGGAGGGAGCCGTAGCCAAACCACATGTTCTTCACCATGACCCTGTGGAGACCTGGGCAGAGAGAGCCCTGTGGGACGGGTGCAAGCACTTCTCTGGGCTCCAGCGGGCACGGTGAGGACCCTTCCTCCCAGTAAAGGTGCTGAGGAAGTGCCACAGGGACAACCAGGGACAGGCTTCGCAGCCTACCTTTGGCTTTCAGCCTTTGCATCTCTTCCTCGGGGACTTCGATGAAGTCAGGCCTGTCTTTTTCGGGGCTGTGGATCAGGTATGCATCACTACTCAGCTCCGGCCTGCTCAGTTCCAGCTTCCTCACCTCCATCCCTGTGGCAGGGGTAAGATCAGGTACTGAAGCAGGGTTCATTCTTGCTCCAGGGCGATTGCACTGCACAGTGCCACCAGGACATTACAACCCCAGCCACGACAGAAGCAGCAGATAGATCCCTTTCATCTGCATCTGGGCTCAGTTTGTCTCTTGTACCCAAAGGTTCCTTACAGTCTTTTAACCCACTTGTTTTCTCACAGTGGCCCAAGTTCTGCTCTTACAGATAAAAACCTGCAGAAATGGACTGAGAGGGGAACACAGCAGGTACTTCCCCTCCATCCCGATACAGAAGAAAAGGATGCCTGGTAGGCAGCCAGTGATGCCATGTGCTGAACGGAAAGGAGCTGGGATCTGTCCAACATGAGCCATCACTGACTCAGGCACACCCAGGAGAGAAATCCTGAACTAAAAGGGGGGTTGGAGAGGTGCCTCCCGCACTGTGACACTTCTGCACGAAGGGAAGGGGGAGGAGGCCGTAATGGTTAGCAAGGGATGAGCTGGAAACCAGGCGGGATGACTAAGCTGGGTCCCTGCGAAACACCTGCCTCTGCCCCGCCGTTCACCAGGGCCACTCACCAACATTTCTGTGCTGAATTGTGATCTTCGTCCTCCCTGCGGTCAGCAGCGGGGCTAGGAGTGACACCATTCTGTCGCAGAGCTCAACAACAGCCATAGGCCCTCTGATAACCTGGAAACGTGCAGAGAATAAGAGGAGTCAGCACCTGTACTGCCAACTCACACTGCTCACAGCCCACAGGAGTTTTCTTATATGCTTAACGTTCAGCAGAAAAAGATGTTGGGACTCAGTGCTTTTGCTTTGCTTTTCTCTGTCTTATTCAAAGAAAAATGTTCCCAGTTCCTTCAGCAGCAATGGAGAGACTGTCAAAAAGGGAAACTTGACGGTCTTTATGAACAGTCATTAAAATAACAAGCAAATAAATAAATAAACAAGCTTCTGGGAAAAAAAAAATATATATATAAAAAAAATAGGCCCGACTCCTGATTTTTGTAAAGCTGTAGAACAACCTGGAACAGGTTTCCCTGCTGGAGGTGCAGCAGGTGACTGGCCCAATCACTCCAGGTGCTGTGTGTGCTGGGCAGCACAGGTGCCAGTGCTGTACACAACACAGCCATGAGAACCTCCTGGAAACAAAACAAATCCCTTCTTCTGCAGATACACCTCCTGCACCAGCTAATCTGAGCCAAGGCTGTTTTTATGCCATCATCAGGAAGCTGTGAGTAATTGTGGCCACAGAGACCACAATTACTTAGCTTAGCGACTCTAAGCGACGAGGTAAACTCAGAACTATTCAGCATCCTTTCATCTCTGGAGGTCCCTGGCTCAGTTCCTGGAGTGCTGGCCAGGCCAGACTCTGTCACACTTTTCCCAGAGACAGGTGGGGAGTTTGGGTTGTACAAAAGACATAAAAGACCCATGTGAGAAGGGAAGAAGGCAGTGGGGAAAATCCTGACGGGGGTGGGATAATGAAAATTCCTCACATAAAGCCTGATGGTGTTTTGAACAGCGTGGGGTCTGATGACAGACAACTTCTTGGCAGCCCACCTACATAAAATGCAACAAACTGGAAACGAAGGGCATTGCCCTGCCAGACAGTGGGATGTGGGAACAAGGAATCTACTAAGCAACAGGGATCTGCAGACTGTGTGCAGTCCTGCAAACCCAGGCTCACAAAGTGAAGAAGCTCAAAGAAAAGTAGAGATGACCATGGGAGCCAGCCCTTCCCTGAGCTGATGAAACGGCTCCGTGCCCATGCTCACTGCAAATACTCGAGCTTCAGAATACGGCCAGAAAGGCTACATGGACCATGCAAGGAGAGGTCTTCACCCTGTGGCTGTGCTGTAGGCCAAGGGGCTGCACACACAGCAAGATGAGCCAACGTGGCACGGGGCTGGCCAGGCTGCTGGTGCCGTGTTACCTGGCTGACTGATGACCACGTTTCAATATTGTGCTCTTCCAGGATGAACTCGGTCACTTCCACATAGTATTGGCTCAGTTCCAACATCTTTAGCTCCTCTCCCTCCTGGACTTCCACATTGGAAACTTGCTTTAGTAACAGAAGCACCGCGAGCAGGTCCGAGGGCTTCACCGGTGCCTCTCCCTCCCTCAGAACAGCCGCCAGGACATCAAGAGTGCCAAGAGCAACGGAGAGGTTCATGTCTCGGACATCACTGCTGAAGATGTTCTCGGGGATCTGCCACAGAAAATATATTTTAAGTCAGTGTATAGCCATGATCTCTGCCTGTTCATCAGCTATGTGGTGTGCTGGGGACCTGAGCGAGGCCCTGCTTGGTGCTCTGCAGACACCTGCCCGGGCAGCCTGCCTTCAGGGGAAGACCTGCCCGGACATCCTGAACTTCTTGTCCAGCCTCAGTCGCGGTGACAACCCAAGGCCACACTCTCCAACAGCATCCCAGAAGAGGCCACAGGCATAATTTCTGGCAAAGTGACATCAAACGCCAGCAGAAGCCAGCAAGCCCACCCCGACAGCTCCCGCTGCTGCCAGCGCCCCGGGGCAACCAGCTGCTTCCCTGGGCCTGCACTCACCACAGTCCTGTCTGCAAGCGCGTTCACACGGCTGACAAGCGAGTGGCTGGATTCCAGCTGAGCTTTTTTCAGTTGCCAATATGCATCTGGGAATAAAACAAAAGCATATCTATGGCTGTGGTGTCTAGCAGCATGGTTAACATATGCCCTGTTCAAAGCCTTCAGAATGCTCCTCAGATGCTGAGTGAGTTTATAGGACAGTCGGGACAAGGAGACCTCACAGCTGTGTTTTATTTCTAGTACAAGATCGCATCTGGAGAGACAATCCAACACTTCTTCTCTGCCTCCTCCCTATGTCGCCCTGCCAGTGAGTTTAGAGGTGCCTGGACTGGGAGGCGCCCTGCAGCATCGCATCCAGGAGCCATGCGGTGTCTACAAGCACAGCTTCACCAGGGAGTAACAAAATAACCCACCAGAGCACAGACAAATGAAGCAGTGGCTGCTACAGCACATTTTGCATGCCATCTCTTCAGAGCAGACACCAGGCCTCCCCGTCACTGACTGTGATCCCAGCTAGGACCCCAGGAGTGAATGCTGTGGAACCAACGAGTAAATAAATAACAGATGCTGTACCCTTTCTGTAGCGACAGATAAAAGGCAAAGACTGCAAACAAGGCGTGTAGCGGAATCCACTGCTGCCAACTTCAAAAACTCAGCATTCCTCAACAGGCCCTGTGGAAACACACAAAGAGAAGGCCCGCCATTCCCCAGGGACACGCCGTGCCCAAGCAGGTCTCATTTCCTGCAAGCAGCCCACGAACTCTGCTGAGGACAAAAGCTGCGGACTGCTCCGTAAGCAGCCCCACTGCTCGGTCAGAGCAGAGCTTGTGCTGGGCTCTGACTGCCTCCAACATCCAGGAAAACACCGGAGGAGGTGGCAATGCCAGGTCCTGAGCTCGTGTTTTATCAGCATCGCCAAGCCGACCTGGCTGAGAGGCAGCATCTGCCTCCCAGCTGGGCACGGAAGCTTTGGGTGTGCAAAACCCAGGGAGCAGCATCACTGACAAGTAAGGCATTTCTCCTGGTAGAAGAGACAGTCTCACTAGCCCCACAGCTCCCTCGCTGAGGATGGGACTTGTTGCTTGGGCCATCCCTGTGTGCAGACCTCCCACCACAGAAGGGAGCTGCAGCAGCAATAGGAATGGGACTTACCTGGGCAAAGAAACTGTGCGGTTACCTGCTGGACGGTGCTCTCAACCTCCAGAGCATTTGAGCTCCACCCAAACACAAGCTCTTGTTCTACCATCCAGCATGACCGAACTTTCTCAATCTGCTCTGCGCTCAGGACTTTCTGCCAGATGTGCAAGTCTGTGATGTTCCCACTGAAGGACTCTTTAGCCCTGAAGGTGCCCCCCAGGGAATCCTGATCCTGACCGATTATGAAAGTGCCCTGGCCGTAGATGGCCTGGGGGGCAGCCAGCCCTGCAGCACACAGACCGCTGGCAGACGCCCGCCTTTTGCCATCGGCGTAGATGGCCCAGGTCCCATTTTCCTGCTGCCAGGTCACACAGAAGTGATGCCACTGTCCATCAGCACGGAACACAGGCAGGTATGGGGAATGGTGCCCGTGGACAATGAGAGCAAACCGGACAAAACCTTCCTCGTCGACAAAGCCACGGAGCTGGAATTCATTAATAAAAGCTGGCACGGCATAGGAGAAGATGGTGGCGATCTCCTGGGTCCTGGTGTCCCACTGGAGGTGGGCACAGGCTGTGACAGCAGGCAGTTCTGGGAAGTCAGAAAGCACCTTCACGTATTTTGTGTCTGTTTTGTCTTTGAACACCAGGACTGGTACAACATGGTCCCCTAGAAGGAGAAATTTCAGCCAGCATAAAGAAGAAGCATGGCCAAAGCTTGCTCATCTTCCACTGCAATAAAACTATCCTTTTCACTGGACTGCTACCCGAGCTAAGGACTCACGGCCCCTGCACATGAGAACATCCTGCGTGTATGCAGCAAGGCTTCAGCTTCCCCTGTGCCTGGAGGGAATCAGGAAGGCAGGAAAGCCAAGGTTGCATTATTACAGCAAGTATAATTTCCAGAAATGTAGGTTTCTAGTAAACAGGACTGCAAACAATGAATCCGGAAGGAACTGCATGTCCCCAAGCATCCCATGCTATAGCAACCAGGAGCACAGTCAAACAGGACCTTTGAGGCATCTGCCATGCAGAGCCTTGCTACTGGGGAACCCCATTCTCCTGGTCCTGTCTCTGCAGGACCATCACTGCTCTGCAGACCTGAAGACCACAAATGGCAAGGCTGAGCAAAGTCAGAGCTGTTTTACAGGGAGATGGCACAGGATGGAGCAGATGAGCCCCCTTGCAACTCCCTTTGGTTGCAGTGCATTGTGAAATCCTGACAGTGGCTGGGCTGCTGGTGTACCGGGTCACTGGTGGCCCTGCTGCCAGCCCCCGCTTGTGACGGGAGGCATCACCACAGTGACAATAAAAAACAACTGGCAACCTTTCCAGACAGATTACTTTTCCAGGATGAAGAAGATCCAGCAGTGAGCATGTCTCCAAGTAGTCCACACCCACTTATACTCACGTCTCCGTTTGGGCTTGTGCAGGACACCATCCCTGTCGTTCAGCCAGAGGGAACCTTTGATGTGGTGGGACTGCAGCAGCTGGCTGAAGGAAGCTTGCTCGCTGTCAGGGGGTTCAAAAAGCAACTGGGCAAAGCGCTGGTCACAGTATCTGTCTGCATGCCACCAGTCCAAAGCAGTGGCCACATATTCGTACATGTGTCTTGAGGTCTCTATCGTGACAGGAGCAAAGCCTGAAGAAAGACACACACAGCATAGAACATGTACCTCGGGCAACACCCAGCCTGCAGGACACAGAGCAATTTCCAGAAAGCAGCACTTCACTTCAGCTCTTGGGCTGCATTTACAAACCCTCTGCACCCCGGAGTAGAGGAAAGCAAGTGCTCGTTTCTGTGTTCAGCCCCTGGGATGTTCAGTGGGCACAGCGTGACAGAAATGTCCAGACTATCTTGGAACGAAAATGCGGAACATCCGTGGGTCTGCTCACAAACTGAATCGCTGGCCTGGGGCTGCAGCTCAGCCAGACACCCAAAACCATGCCAAACTCCAAAGAAAAAGCTCACTGTGGTATGCCCAGGGATTGCCCTTGGGGTAGTTTGTTCAAAGCAGGTATGGACAAGCAAATTTTTTTTTTTTTTTAATTTCCATTCCCCACTCTTACCAGCTTCTACATTTGCAGGTACAACTTGCAAGCACAAAATGATCTCTGGTTTGTAGCTACAGCAGAAAGAGAAGCAGCTGGGCAGTACTCTCCTGATTTTAGACAGTAAGTTCATCGTTAACCAAGCAAGAAGTTATTGTACAGATAAAACTTCAGCCACAAAAAATGAGATTAGAGAAAGTTTCTTCACTTTTGCTCCTGCAGTGGGACACCCTTCTATGCATTGTTTCTCTGTGCTAAATATGCTTGTAAAAACAATATAGATTAAAACCAATATAGACTAAAAATACAGAAGAGCCGATAAGAACGCTAACCTTTAGAAGTCTGATTCTCAGCAGGGGCTGCAAAGACTAAGAAACTCCTGGACAGACTACCAACCTGTTGGAGAAGACATTTTTAACACTCATACAAAGTATTAATATTATCTGAAATATTCAAATTATTAAAATTGCTGTAAAACTCACCAGAAAGCTGAAGAACCAAGAATCAGATCTTGAGTCTCTCCTAAACATGCTGACCAACTGGTAAGCTTTCACCCCTTGCTAGAATAAACAAAGTATTACTAGAGATGCACTGCAGAGACAGAAACATTCTGCAGAAAGCCAGCCCTCAGAGCAAAGCTGCTTTCCTCATTAAGGCTGAAACCAAAAATGAGAAAAGGGCTCTCTGAATCACCTATCCTGGCTATTATCCTCAGTTCTTAAAGAACTGGAGGTCTCGTGTAACATTTGTTTCCAGGATACAGAATAACTAATCATAAAACATATATGGATGAGTGATATTAATAGGCAAGTTAGCCTCTTTATCTGCATTAGCTAAATAAAAGAGCCGTCATAAATTTCAGCGTTAAACAGTGCCAACTCGTGGGTAGCTTTTCTCATTTCTCTTAAAGTCCAAGGGAACACAGCACCAGCAGAGGTCCTGCGGACCAGTAAGCCCAGCATGCCCGGTCAGAGCCTGAGCACACTGCCCAGCAGCACGCAGCCAGCTGCAGAGCTGCGCCAGGCCGGGGCAATGGCACCCAGCGGGCAGAGAGCTGGGGGTACAGCCATGTACGAGCTGGTGGGGACGTCGATAAGGATATGTAAAGAGACATGGAAACTGGCAATGTGCTCTCCAGTGCAAACAAGTCCTCAAGCCGTCTCTCAGCAGTGACACTGCTGGCTGCGGGAAGTCCCTGTGCTCTCAGTGGGACTCCTGAACTGTGCGGACAGTAAAAGTGCATCCCAAAGCACTGGGTGCTAAGGGGCTAAGGAGATGGGTTCTGAAGCCCTGACTCAAAATACGTTCTCAGATGGGTCTTCCAAAGCTCAGCAGCGAATTACGAAGAACGAACACAGCTCCAGGTCCTTGGGGGAGTGCTCGGCTCCCACCCTCCCGGCCGCTGCCTGCGGGGAGCCGGCAGAAGGCACCGGGGGCAGCCGGGCGGGCGCTTCTCGGCGGAGCTGAGCCCCAGGGGCAGGGAATGGGGCCGGGGCCGGGCATTGGGGCAGGGGGAGCAGCCAGCAGCCTGGGAATGCAGGCGGGCGTGCTGCGGGAGCCGGCCAGCTCCGGCAGAGCTGTGCCGGGGGACGAGCCGCCAGCCGGGCGGGCTGCGGGGCAAAGCTCCTGCGGGGACACCGCGCCACGCATCCCGCATCCCAGATCTCACATCCCGCATCCCACATCCCGCATCCCAAATCTCACATCCCAAATCTCACATCCCAAATCTCACATCCCGCATCCCAGATCTCACATCCCGCATCCCACATCCCGCATCCCAAATCTCACATCCCGCATCCCGCATCCCAAATCTCACATCCCAAATCTCACACCCCGCATCCCACATCCCGCATCCCAAATCTCACATCCCGCATCCCAAATCTCACATCCCACATCCCACATCCCGCATCCCTCTCCCCGCACCCCGCGCTCCGCACCCCGCTCCGCCGCCGGTCTCCTCCGCTCCGCTCCGCGGCTCCCCCGCCCCGGCACCCGCTGGGCCGGGCACCCCCAGGGCCGGGGGCGGCCGGCGGGGCTGGAGGCCGGGGCCCCCTCCAGGGGCCGGCAGCGCTCCCCGCCCCGGGGCTGAGCCCGGCGCCCCTTCGCTTCGTCGCTTGGGCTCTGCAGCGACCGCGCTCGGCTCCCGCTCCTCCCTCCCGGCGAATGCTTGAATCACGCCACGGATTCACGGGCAACTGGCTTTTGTTCTGCGGGGTCTTCGTCCGGGAATGAAGGCAATTATCGCATCCCGGCGCCTCTGCTCGCTGCAATAAATCTCCCTCCGAAGAATGGACCTTGGAGGCAGCTGCTCGGGGCTGCTTGGTGACCGCCGCCAGCTGGGGGGCGGCCCTGGCGCACTCGCAGAGCTCGGGGTTCGCCAAGCGCTGGGGCAGCTCCCGGCCGGGCCCTGCAGCTCCCTGCACTTCTGCCAAAACCGGGTCCTACCTCGCTGCGTGATGGGGGAGCAAAGGGTACGGGCAGAGCCCAAGCGTAGACCAAGGATCTTCAGATGAAAAAAGTGCAAAGTATCTCTCGAACTTACAGCTGGGTTAGGTTTAGAGTTAGAGTTACCCAGCAGATGGTAAACTATTTTCTTTCTGCCTGTACATCAGACAGAGTTAACCCACTTTTTGTAATGGCAATAAATGCAGTTTCCTGGTAGCATTAGAAACATTTTGGTCTAGAAAAATGTGGTTTAGAAAAATGTATTTCAGAAATGTGGTTTAGAAAAATGTATTTCAGAAATGTGGTTTCCTGGTAGCAAACCACAGCCTCCAGCATCACCCCTCTTTTCTACAGATTTACACAGAAAACAGCCTTCGTGCACATTTTCCAGTGCTCAGTGAATGCTGCCTGAGTTTCTAACCTCAACTGCACACGTTCTTTGGATTTAAATTTTAAATAACTTCCCTAATCACACACTGGACTTTCAAATAAGTCTTCTGTGCTTTGGCTGGAATCAAGGATGGCTCTAGAAGGCTCCGGTGAGAATGCTCTTCAGGCACTGCAAAGCAAAGACAGAAGCCTGTACATGGAAGCTAGTATCTGGCACCTCATTGTCCTTCCACCTAAAATCATACCTGCCCTGCAAGGCCCCAGAGTGCTGGGCAAGTCCAAAAACAGGGGGCTGAGGCCTGGCCTGCTGGAAGCTTCCCTGGGATGTCTCAGCTCCTCAGCAGGTTTCCTGCAGCCACACACGCACATTGGCACTGCAATCTGTTTGCTTCTTGCCATGAAGGCAGCCTTTGCCACCCGGTCTGGTAATTCAGCTTTGTATCTGCACTAATTCACACAAAGCAAATACTCAAGACAGTCATCTGTCCCCTTAAGGCAACTGCAGCTCCTAAAGTCAGCCTTCATTCCATACATCTCAAAATAAATTAGAAATAACAGAGTTTTTAGAGTTGAGAAATGTCCAGGCAGTGCAAGAAGACCTTAGCAAGTAGAGGTATGACCTTAGGACAGTAAGATGGTGAAATCCCAATGTACTTTTAATGCCTGTAAATCTCTCTAATAAGCAGTTGAGAAAAGGGCAAATTGTGTTGTGCAGTTTGGGTGATGCTGTCAGTCTGGGTTAGCTTATTTTTAAATAGGTTGCAATTCTGTTTATATGTAGTCAATTAAAAAAATCAGCTCAGGTGCATTTTAGGAAGCATTAGCCTTATCAGCTCATAAACCCTGATCTGCCACCCTCAAGGCACATCTTTCACACAGCCCTTGGAAGAGCTTTCCAGCACATGGGCTATCAACATGTTAATCTTTATAAATCAAATATTTGCCAAGTGGAGTAGAAAGCCACATGTCTAAATAAGATGTATTGAAAAATGGAACAAAGTGATGTGTGTGTCAGAGATCACTAGGTCATGTTGCAAGCCTGTCCCCTTGCAGAGTTATCCTTCAAACATCTCCCTAGCCCAGCTGTACATGTTAATTCTACTCCAGTATTTGTTTTTCCCCACTTTTTAATACACAAAACTGACCCTCTCTCTGACCCGGCTCCTCCTCCTCACTGAGTTTAATGCAACCCAAACTTTGTTTGAATTAGATTCACTACAGACAGGGCTTGCCAAATGTTGACTTAGGAGGCATTGGGAAAGAAGATGCAGACTTACCTCCCGCCCACCCAGTACCAGGGCTGAGAAAGTAAGTCTCATGTATTTCAATTATTTTACGGTTTCACACAATTGAAAATTTGAAGACCTGCTGTTTGTGCTGATGCCTCACACTGATAGCAACGCTGCTTCTGCAGTTCAAAGCTATCCTTATTTATCTGCATATGGAGGCTTCCCTTTGCTTCTGCAAGGGATACTTGTCATGAGGTTTGGAAGGACCTGAAAACACAGACTCTTTCTTCATCCTAACAAACCATCTTGAATTGTTTTGCTATTTATTATTCAAAAAGAAAAGCGAAGCGGTTGCTTCTGCTCTCCTGGCTGGCGCTGAGTACTTGAAAGGGGGCAGAGGGGCTTTTTGTGAGCACAGGTAAGAACCTGAGCCTTCTGCTTCCTCGAGCTCAGACACTCTCTTGGTGAGCACAGACTGAGCCCAGATGTCTCTCACATGTAGAAATTAAAACTTCAAGCTGCTTCTACGTGCCCAAAATGCTTCTGCTTTCCAGTTTCACTAACAAAGCCTTCCACCAAATGCCATCCACCCTGGTGTAAAGGCATTGCAAATTGGCAGTTTGTAACTTCCACAAATTAAAGTCTGTGGCAGATTTAAGGCTCTGGATGGTCAGTCCGCCGTTGCACTAGGAAGAAGGCTAAAGGATTTCTGAGTGTATTTTCAGCCTGGACATTTAACACATCCCTGGAACAGATACTTCTGTGCCAAAACTCCTCTCCTTGTCCTTCCCACACCCTGAGTCTCCAGCGTGTAAGCAGCGGCAGGGGAGCTGACTGCTCCCGAACTCCAGCCAGTTGAGAGGCCCACCAGGCCTGGCTTCGGCTCCTCCAGGACCTCCAGGTCAGCTCTCCCAAAAGAAGGCCATTAGTATTCAGCAGGCAATTAACAAATATTTGGACATTTGCGTTGATCCACTCACAGCAAAACTGCCCACTGCTCCAGCTGATGGGGACATCAGCCCGGGACATCCCGTCACTCAGAGCAAGCTGCTAACACATGCTGTCTCACATGGATCAGGCTGTCAGACAGAAGCAGCAGTGTCTGGAAAAATCTACACGATCCTTTCACTTCCTCTGGATAAAACACGGGATCACCACCTACCATCCACACACACACTGCCCCGAGGAGCAGCCTGTAGCTACACAGCAACCACGGGCTGGCCGAGCTAGCAGCAGCCGTCAAATGCACAATTCGCTCTTTGGACTTTGGATTGCAGATGCAATTTCACATTCACAGCTCGGCAGGAGAGAGGCATGCGGACACGTGTTCTGGCTAATTCTTCAGGTTTCCAAACAAGCTTCCGTATTCTGCACACTAAAGGTTTACATTGATTTGCTTTTATGGCCAGACACCTGCATGTTTGGCGATCCCATTATTTGTCTAGCTCTGTCTATTTCCTCTCCCCCTCTCCTCTCAGGTCTGTCACATCAGGGTTGACCAAACTTCCTGATGCTACAACTTCACATCAAGAGCCTGGCATGTCAGGGACACGCGCTGCAGGATGCTGAGGGCACAGGGCAGGAAGGGCACCACCTGCCCGAGGGGACGCCTGTCTGCACTGCCTCGCATCCTCACACAGCAAACACGCAGTGCTCCTGCAGGACTCACCCCACCGTGCCCCGTTACCAGGCCTGACTCCAGCACACAGCCCACACCTGAGCCACTTGCGAACAGCAAGCCGTGCCGGAGCTCCAGGGTGAGGATCTGTGCCTCCTCTGCCAGCCTCATGCCCCTCATGCTGCTGAAAATGCAGTTTGGGATCTGTCCGTGAAGACCCACAGCAGTAATTAGTTTGTGGCATACGGCAATCGTGAATCATATACCTGAGAAGATGGAGGTGATAGCACTGGTTTTCCTAATTTACCTCTTTGGCTTTCCTGATGCCTGACAGTTGGAAGAATTCCTCCACCTGCAGAAGTCTGAGACCTGCTGACCAGTTCAGCCTATTCTAACAGAGAGCTCTGTGAAGGCTGAGCTGGGCAGCGGCTTCCCTTCCAGTTTCAGTACTGGTCACAAGAAGTAGCTGAGAGCAGCTATTTCTGATGCTGCTTTGCTTTCGGGGCCTTTGTAGGGCTAGTAATTTGGGAGAGCTTTAAACATTCAGAGTGCCAAGTATGGAGGATTGCCTGGGGCTTATAACTTGCATTAGCTGGGTAAAAAGTCTGCTCCACTGGCCTTCTGCAGGCACTGACGCTTCGCCCTCGTCCTGGTTAAGCAATAAAAACTCCCACTGCAGCTGCGGCATGCCGAGCCCCGTGTGGTGTTTATTTCCTATGATACACCACTGACAGCTACAAGATCTCTCAGATGAGAAGAAAGTCTCTCCTCCACAACCCCAGGCTTATATTTCTAAGGCAAATGATACAATTCCAGTGCTACTTGGCTTTCTAGACTTGTTTGTAGAGTTAGATTTAACTAGGGTTTTATTTTGTTGTTTTTGTGTTTTCAAATGCCCAAAAGTCTCAGTGAGATTTGTTTCAACAATCTCTTGTGGAGATGCCAGCCTTAATCGCACTCTTCCAGGCCCTTCTTATTGTCTGGGATGAAAGCACAACACAGAGCCTCCCCTGCTAATTGCCAGCTTTCTGTTTTCCAGTGACAGGTGCATTGTCTGGAGGAGCAGACTCGATTGTGTCCCTGCGCAGGAGGGCATCAGCTGCTGATATTAGAGAGCCTTTCAGCAGAGCTTGGGCAAGGCTTGTTATTCAGTGCCATCATTTATAACGAATCTGTGTAGCCTAGAAACTTTTAATAGAAAAAATAGGACCTGCCATTATAATTCATCTTTGCTTGTTGTTTTTTTTTCTCAAGCTGCTAACTACTCCTAAATCTCCCGTCCTCCTACGGCCAAGACAGGGCATTTGGTTCTGATCCTCTGTGAAACACTATATCTTTCTAATATCCTTTTCCCATAGTTTTCTCATGAAAGGATTTTGTTGGTTTAGCCAGACACCCACTATGGTTCTACTTTAACCTGTAATCAGAGTTAGCAAAAACTTTTTTAACTGTCGGTCCTGCGAGGTCCATTCTGAAGCAGTGGGGCTGGTTGATGTGCATCAGCTCAGGCTCACAAATGTCCCAGAGCTCTGGCTGGTGTCTCTGCCATCCTCTGAGATCCCAAGTGAAAGAAGAGCTCGCTCCAGGGATGGGGACTCTGCACCTGCTTTCTGGGGTGAAGAGAGGAGCTCTGGTGCTCACACAGAGTGAGGGAAGGCAGCAGCAGGAGAGCTGCTGCGAGATGAGAGCAGTAAGCATGAGAACAACATTAGGCACAGACCACATCTGTCTTTCCCATTTTTCACATTAAAGGGTAAAGTTTTCCACATGCAACTGTTGTGCAGCACCAGAACTCCAGCGACTGCCACTGCACCATGCAACCAGGCACACGCCAGACCATGAAGCAGATGGCCTGGGTTTTTGCTGCTGGAACCTGGCAGTAGAGAAACCCTTTTTTTCCTGGATCTTTTCACCTCAGTCACAAGACAGAAAGGAGGGTCTACAAACAACTGGTGTAAGCAGCACACCCCACAGAGCAGAGGCAGGGGCAGCTCCGAGGGCCGCAGGGTGCCTGGGGCCACCGCACCTCCTGGGAGCCCCCCTGGGCTGGCCGGGGTCCAGCACCCCTCGCAGTAAATGCTCTTGCCCAGCCCTACCCACACACACGGGCCTCTGTAAGATACCTCGTGGCTACTAATACAACAAAGAGTGAGCAATGAGAAAAGCAAATGTGACTTTTATGGCTTAAAAAGGATGCGAGGCTTCGTTTCCACTAGGTGCAGTGTGAAAGTTTTTTCCCAGTGCCAGGGAATTAATGCTGTGAGGCTGAAATGATCGGTTCAGAAGTGGATTGGGTGCCTTCAGTACCTAAGTTACTCTCAGTTTTTCCTCTAGGATAGTCAGTGGTTCCTGTTATGACGCCACAGGAGGCAAAAATACCGTGGGTTCAGCGGGATGAAATACAGACCCATCTCCAAAGTGCTGAGGCTTTATTACCACTTGTCCATTTGACTGAGAAATCAGACGCTTCCTTCCCTTCATTAAGCTAGATTCCTGTCACAATACCTGTAATAAAGGCAAAACATGGATATTTAGGGCAACAAATTACAAACCACAGAATTATAAAATATGCTTGGGCATTACAACAGAAACTCATGTGGCCTTGAAACTCCTACAAGAGAAAGCCACCTCTTCTAAAGCTGCCTTGACTTCTCCCACATGGTGTGAAATGAAGTGGCAGCACTTTGCAACGAAATCACAGAGATGAAAATTCACAGGCTGTGTTATTGCTCTCTTAAGGACAGATCAGTTCTCAGGCTTGAGTGCAATCGGGGTGATTGGGTGATCATTCGGGTTTCTCACCCAGAGGCAACTCCACTGTAAGCACCTGTGTCCTGCAGGAACTTGCCCAGCAGTCCCCACTTCACACCCTTCTCATGACACACAGCAGCATCTCAGAGAGCTGCTCAGATCTCTCCATACCTGAAACTCTCTTCTTCCTTTTCCAACTTGTCTAGTTTTGCCAGCCTGTTCTGACAGAACCTAAATAAAGCTGAAAACTCAGTCCAACACTTCTAACAGAAGGACTTTTCCAATTGTCAACAGAACACCAGAAATTCAGGCACTTTTCCTAAACAGTATTGACAAGTGATAGACAGTAGCAGAATGATTTGAGTATCATAATGCTAGAAAATAGCATAAGATCAGCACTGGACTTTCTTGAGTTTCTAGCATCCTACAGCATCTAGCTAAAAGCAAGCAAAAGGCTCCCCATGCGCTTCATTTGTCCCCCCTAAGGAGGGACACAGTCTGTTTCTTGTTTCTGTCTTTCTGCCAGGTCCTTTCCCCCCATTCAGAAAATTGTTCTTTCAAAAACTCCTGGAAACTTTCTTCACAATTCAGTGCATCATCACTTGCACTGAAGCACTGAAGCAGAGAAGCACCACGTCTCTGCTCCCAGCTTCAATCTCTTCTTTCAGTTTTTATGTAATGAATAAACTTCTCAAATTAGATCTCTATGTCCTGTGATGAGTCTGAACACCTTGAATAGATCTCCTGCTTTCAGAACCAACAGTTACACAGTGAAGATCCCTGAGAGATCACCTTCTGTCCCAACCTGGGGAAGCACTTCCTTGATTAGCTTTCTTGTACCCACAGGTTGGTTAAGTTTTAGTCCATCTCGTTCAGATCTGTCAGAATTGTATTTAAATTCTTCTGACAGATTCTTGGCCTGCAGCTTGTTAACAGATCGCCGTTGAGGCAAGATGTTTGAAATTAGAGTGGTTTTGAACAGGAGAGCCACATGGTGCATTTATTCTCCTGTTTGGTGATTATCTCTGCCTGGCTCCGCTCCTAACCCAAGTTCACCTTGGGACATTACGGTCGCTCCTGGCTAGTTTGGGAACTCGTGAATGTGTTGGAATACACACCAGGCAGCCATGACTAGGGTTCAAGCACAACCACAGTATGTGTTTTCAGCTCCTGGACAACCTGCATTGCCTCTGGCCACCTCTACCAAAACCCAGTCACACGCAGGGCTGGGTGGTGCAGGAACCCAGCACGTTCCCCCACGAGTTCTGCAGGCAGACACGAAGCATGAGGGAAGTCATCATGCAACAGAGAGAGATACCAGCGTGGCTACTCATAGCACAAGAAAGCATTTCTTAGGCTTCTTGAACTGCCTGTCATTTCCCATGCATGTGCCAGTGGTGCTGTGTCACCTTTCAGTTTGAACAGTCACAGGCACCAGTCCCATAGCCCCAAGTCACTGGGCACTGCGCTCCCACCACCAACACAGCCAGCTCTGTGTTGGCTTTCACCTACCAACACCGCAGGCTTTGCTGGCGTGCTACAGAGCACTCGAGATTTTCTCAGTGTGCCCAGCTGTTGTGCTGACTGTGGCTATCGGGGTTGTCTGACTGTCCTGTGAAAACCCTAAACAAACAGGTTTAGGTGCCAAGTTATTCCATCAGAATAACAAATACAAATTATACAAAATACAAAAAAAGAATACAAAACCGGGGAACAAGGCAGTGTGTAAACGCAGACACCAAAATACCTGAGAGTTTGTAAATTATATAGAGATACAAACGGTAAAGATATGGGCTTCAGCCTGAATGCCCACCTGTTGAGAAAAAACACTAGCATTCCTTGAATCCCAAGTAAGTTTCCAAAAAAAGGTATTTGGGTGCTATTTAACTTCCCTGACAGAAGTCTTGTAGGGCCATAAACTTGGACTGCGGGTTAAGGCTTGGAACAGACTTCAGGGCAGCTTTATAACAAAAACAAAACCCAACAAAACAATAACAAAAGAAAAGCTTGCAGCCTTCAGACTTCAGTGCTCTGTGGTCCTGATAACATCCCACTGGGGACTCTGGAGGACTGCAGAAAACTTGAACAACTCACCTGTGTGTATAGCAGAGGGCATCAACCCAGATGCAAAGATTGCAAGCAAACAGGTGTGAAAAAGCCTGTGTAAGATGATCAGAAAATAACTTGTTCTTAAGACCATCAGTTGTGCCTACATACATGGGACTGGAAATGGGTATCCTGTAAGGCTGAGACAAGAAACAAACATTTATCTGAAATGCAGCCAGCTGTTAACCAGCAATAGATGGAGCTAGCGGTGCGCTAAGACAGCTTTGAACTAAGGAAGAGCCCTACCTGCACATCTGCAAGAGAGCCAGTTGCATACCTGGGAGGATAGGAAAAGGCACTATATCACTAGAAGGTAAAACAATAATCGTAGGACATCTGCTTGGTTGTCAAGGACCAAGAGGGAAATAAAGCTGTTGTCCCCTCTAGCTAAAACCTGCTGTTTCTTTTTCCCCAGACTCCCAACCACCAACTGCTCTACAGTTTGTATGCCAATCCAATTTTGACGTCTGTAATTCACCCTAGAGACTGTTTATTTTAACTTTATCAAGTGAAGAGAAAAACAACTGTGTTAGAATAAAAAAGAAAGGAAAAAAAAAAAAAAAAGAGCATCTGGCAGCAGGATATTCTTCCTCTCAGACAGCTTCCCAGCCTAACTGGTGTGCAAGAAAATAGGATTTTTAGTTATGCAAGGGTTGAAAGAAGGGGGAGAAGAGAGTGCAGGTTCTTTGTGTGCTTATCTTATAGATGGTCTTTTGTGGTCTGTTGGAACAAATGCTGTCAGTATAGTGCACTCCACCTCAAACCAGGCAGCCAAGCTTCATCTGGGACCTACAATACACAGAGGCAATGAATCCACACGCAGGGACACTGTCTGATTTAGCCAATGCCAAAAATGTGAACTCTGGAACTCCACCAGCTTAGCAATGTACCCCTGGGAGCCCACAGCTGGTGTGGATGAGAGCAGCAAGGCTTTCTGACAGTGACAGAAACCAAAGGGCACTTAGAAAGAACAGAGATCCCCATTCCTCTTTCCAGTTTCAAGTATCAGGCACTTTTCCCCTCTCTTCAGCGGGCACAGAGACTTTGGGCAGTGTCAGCACATTTCTGAGTTATCTGTCTGCAAGGTGTCCTCAGCAAGGGCTTGCAAGTCATAGGATCTGGAGTTAACCTACCTCCAACAGAAAAATTGATTCTTGCCCATTTCACAAGCCTTTTCTATTAACTGGCAGGGACAAATGCCATGTCTGGCTCTCCAGCTCCTCCAGTCTGAACACTGCTTTAGTTATTTTGCTACAAGACTGGCATAAACAAGAAAAATGCTGGATTTTGTTTTTCACCCCCCTGGCTGTTTTCTTTCCCCTCCCATTGGCATCTATTTTTGAACAGGGAAAAGCAGACGTTGCACAATAGCTTTGCCCACCCGTCTTATTTTTGTTTGCATACCTTTATCTGAATAACACAATGATGGGGAGCATTTTAAATAATTTGGAAGGACACTGTAGACTTGTAGATTTGTTCTGGATGCATGAGACACTAGTTTCATTTTTAGGCCATCTGCTAACTGGTGCTTGTTCAGAGGGAGTCTGCAAGATATTTGATTCACTTCTGATGCAAGAGACATTGTTCCTTCTGGAATGAAAGCCAGACCTGCTCCTGCCAGCAATGCCACATACTCTCAAGATGTGTTCTGAGAATCAAGCACCTCAAAAAGGAAGATATGTAGTAAAATGCTTAGATAAAGTCTCCTTTAGGCAAGAAGCCAACGCACTGATTACGTTCTTGTGGTGTTCTAAAAGATAGAGGTTCTTGTATAATTGCCATTTAATGGTCGGGACAAACAACATTTGACTTTTTTAAAACAACATTTTTAATTTCAGACACTTTTTTCCCAATTTTCTAGAAAGCAAATTAGACATGTAATTAGATATGTGGTACACTTCTGAAAAATCTCGTTACGTTTGCATTTAAGATGCATCCTTTCTTGAAAAGCTGCCACGAGTTCTTTTGTCTGTGAACACACTGGGCCGTTCCTTTCCATGTCTGCAACCTGGGGAAAAGAAAGCTAAAGCAAAGGTCTGATGTAGGTTATCTGGAAAAGAGTGAAATAATTTTATTGATCTTGGGATAGAGCAGGACTTTGCTAATTTTGAAAACGGGTGTTTATATTCTCTCTCTCACCATATAACCGTGACATTAACAGCATTTCAGGTGGATTTGCATTTTCTCTTTTTTGGTTCTTTGGTTGCAGGTTCTTTGTAAGGTCTGAACATACGGGGCAGTTTGATGACTGCTTGGAGGAACGGGACTAGCAGTGCAGGACCGACCACCTTCGGCTGCTTGGTGTAAATGACACACAAACCGCAGCTCACCCGTGCACTTTCTTATTATTTCAGCCTGGACACGGACCGGCACCCACCCCGCGGGGCTCACACCGCCTGCGGCTCCACACCGCGCTCCCCCCCTTCCCTCTCCCCGTGCCCCAGCCCCTCCGCCACCAGCTCCGAGCGCTGAGAGCGGGACAGGGACCCGAAGGCAGAGAGGGGCCCAGAAGCACGGCCGGGCCCCCCCAGGGCAGGAGGGAGCCGTGGCCGTGGAGCCGGGCCGGGCCCCGCCGCCATTTCGCAGCGCCCGGCGGGGCCCCGAGGCGGGCCCAGCCCCGGCAGCGGCCCCGCTGCGCGCGCAGGAGCCCGACCCGGAACCGCTCGGCTCGGCGAGGAGATGGCGGCCGTGTCCGTGCTGCAGGCGCCCAGCGGCGGCTTCAGCTTCGACAACTGCGTTCGGTGAGGCGCGGGGCGGCCGGGACGGGGGGCGAGGGGATGCGACGTGACGGGCGGGCTGTGGGGCTCGGGGCTGGGAGCCGGCGGAGCCCCCGCCACCCCCCGCCCGGCCTCAGCGCTCGCCCTGTGTTGCAGGAACTCGCTCCTGGAGGCCGAGCTCGCCCAGAAGGGGCAGCGGCTGCCGGCGGCCCGCAAGACCGGCACCACCATCGCGGGCGTCGTCTTCAAGGTGAGGGGCGGCGGAGGGCTCCGGGCGGTGGGCGGCGGGCGGCGGGCCGGGCCCCAGCGCTGCGGCCCCGCTGAGTCACGGCGGGCCCGGGCCCGGGGCTGGGGCCGAACCCCCCCGGTGCGAGCCCCCCGGGGCCGAGGCCGGGCTCTGGGAGTCGTTCTCCCCTTGCGCAGGATGGCGTGGTCCTCGGAGCAGACACAAGAGCGACAGAAGGAATGGTTGTGGCTGACAAGAACTGCTCGAAAATACACTTCATTTCTCCTAACATCTAGTAAGTGTAGGATCGGTTGTTGCGTGGGATTTTTAGCTGTCCCCTTTGCCACCGGCAAGTATTAAGGTGTTTAAAAACAATAATTTACATTTATTAGCCAGGCTTGCTCATTTTGGGCATTTTATTCACGTTTAAATAGGCTGTCTTGTTTCATGCTCTGAAAATATTAACTGTATGGGAACTTAGTTTCTTCAATTTTGCAATGAGGGAAAGGGGTGCACAGACTGCAAATGCTGAAAAGAAGAAAAAAAAAGTCTTAAGGGGCTGTAATTATATGTGCCACTCATTAGGATTACGAGTAGCAAGGCTGTTGTGTTTCAGGAACTGTAAACGCTGTCTAGGGATGGACAGGAAGAAAACCCAAGTAGTTAAAAAGAGTTGAATGACTTGACTTGAGGCAGCTTAGAAAGAAAAAAAGAAGTTTAAATTTGTTGAATAAAGCAGGCAGAATGCTCATAGAGGCACAGAGTTACTTGTTTCCCTTCCCCGTCTCTTCCAACTTGCTTGCAATATTTCCCAGTTGTTGCGGTGCTGGAACAGCTGCAGATACTGAAATGACAACTCAGCTGATTTCTTCCAATCTGGAGCTCCATTCGCTGTCTACTGGACGACTTCCACGCGTTGTCACAGCTAATCGAATGCTAAAGCAAATGCTTTTCAGGTAACCAAATGTTCTTCTTATATATTAATAATGCTGTTAAAACTACCACCTGTGACTCAAGCTCCTGTGAACGCGTATCCTTTCTCAGCCTACTTAACTTCCATAACAAGACTCTAGGAAAGACTGAAGAATTGCTCCATCAGCGATATTTTAGAGAACTGATCCTACAGTTGTGCTGTGTTGATAGCATTTATACTGCAAAAATATAAGGACAATATTTTAATGAACTGTTGATCACAACAATGAAAATTGATGTGTATCTTTTTGTGACAAGATGGCTGGACCAGTAATAATCTTGTAAATGAAAGCTTTTCAAATCGAGAATTTTATGACCTGTAATAGAATCACAATCTGAAAATCTATGTTATTTTCAAAGGAATAGAATGACTAACCATTTGAAGCTTGCAGCTTCTGTTAATACAGAATTCTGATGGTGGTTTAATGAGATATATAACAGGTGGAAGTTGTACTGCAGTTGTCCTGTGGAAAACTTACCTGATTGCTTGGCTGATTGGAAACCATCACAAGTATGGGAGTTGTACCTCCTAAATAGCAATGCGACTTAAAATGTGCTATTATTGAGGGAATGTTCTTCAAATCTTAAAGCATTGCAGTATTGTTTTAATACTGTTTTTTTGTAGAAGTAAAGAATGCTGTTGAAAGAGAAAAAAGAATGAAACAAGCATATTCATTTAGGGAGATTGTTCAAACTATGGAAGAGTCCCCAGCAGAGTGAAATAAAGCCCTCTTCTCCGCAGCCCTGCCAGCTTTGTTCAACCAAGTGACCTAGATGAATTACAGTAATTCAGCTTGCTTGCTTGATGCTGTATTGCTGGGCAGTTTGCCTTAAGCGTGTCATAAGACAATGAATTAAAAAGTTAAATCAGCCAAGAACATCTCATGGAGGAAATGAAGGAATATATTTTCTTTGAAGTCTCTAAATATAAACTTAATTGCAGATACAGGAATTTCATGCAAGGCTTGAAAACTGTTCTGAATTCTCTCCCTGTCAGCACAAATGTATCTTCCAGCCTCCTTGCTTGTCCAATGCATGCTTGTTCTGGTTGACAGTGAAATATATAATGTTAGTTAATTTCTCAATTTAGGCTGTTGCTCACAGATAGTAAAAGCAGTCTTTCTGTTATGGAGATGTACCTGCTGTAATCATGGAAGAATTCTGAAATGCGTGCATTGTGTTTAAAACGAACAAAAAAGCACAGCTTTATCATAGGTTTCCAAGTTCACGTATAAACATTGTCCCTAGGTATCAAGGCTACATCGGTGCTGCCCTGGTTTTAGGGGGAGTGGATGTCACAGGACCTCACCTTTACAGCATATATCCCCACGGATCAACTGACAAATTGCCTTATGTTACCATGGGTAAGTGCTGGCTCCTTAGTACTCTGACACAATTCTCTAGTAAAAAAAAAAAAAAAAAAAAAAAGTAATTTTTACTTAAATTCAGTTGTTTGCTCTGAACTGTGCAGAGCTCAGACTTCAGAGATAAAGCTGTACCCGTGTTTTTACAGCAGGTGAGATGTTCTGTTTTGAATGCTTTAAGGTTATGGGCTATTATACTGTCTAAATCTTAAGCAACCCAAAAATGGTATTCAGAAACTTGATGTGCAGATAGTGCTAATTTATGGTTCATATAAAATCTTGCTGGGGAAATGCATTCTTCCTGAAGTTTGACTGCAGTTCCATTAGGAATAAACGTGTCTTGCTTCTCATCTGGACCTATTTTGTTTCTTGCTAGGTAGCAGCGGTGTTTTAAGCAAGAAGGAGCTTCATTGTAGTTTATTTACAATGTATGATTGGTTTTAATTACGATATGGAGCTTCTCAATAAGAAGGTTATGTCTGTTGCTGGGGTGGCAACTTGACAGTAGTAGCCTACTGTCAGGTTATTAAGTCTTAACACTGTAAGTCTTCCATCTGTACCTTTTCTGTAATAGCACTAATTTGAATTAGGTTAGAGGTTGGACTCGATGATCTTGAGGTCTCTTCCAACCTAGAAATTCTGTGATTTTGTGAACTATATGTAACTGAAGTTTTTTTGTTGTTGTTGTTTTTTTTTAATGTCCTGCAAGCTGATAGCTAATTTTAAGCATGAACCTTCTTCCTGCTCCTCCCTTGTGAGTGCTGTGGAGGAGAGTATGAAGCTGTTCTTTCATCTTCCTGGCCTTCTGTTTTGTTGGCCAGAGGTAGCCAAGTTATAGCTTGCTTTTCATCACTTGCTAAGGAAAAGGTAACAGTTCCTAGAAGAACCAAACCAGACTTTAGTCTACATGATGGCCTTGCTTCTTTGTGTCATTCCTTTCTCTTCTTTTGAGATACATAGTATCTTTAGCTGTTCTTTCAACTTCCAATTCAGTGTTTTCTGTGGTCCTTACACTCCAGGAACTGGCTTGTCAGTTTCAGAAATTGATGTTTGCAACTTGAAAAGGAATCATCTGGCTTAAGCAAGCATTGTTTACTCCTGTAGTTTGATACAAGTGTTGTGTTTGAGGGCCTGCAGACTGTGAAGATCCCTTCTTTGCTATTACTGCTAGCAGTTTGTGTTCTAAAAATGAAGAAAAACCAGCTTAAACAGTAATGTTTGACATGCATAATGCTTTCATTGCCAACAATTAGAAAAAGCAAGCAAAAAAGCATTTCTGTATACATCTCATTCAGTTCTGGATTAGGGAGTGTGATACTGAAAACTGAAAACATGCTTCCCGCTCCCACAAAAACAGATGAAGAAAATACCTACAGGAGAGAATTGAACTTTTGAACTCCTCAGTGGTGCTTTGCAGTAGCAAAAATCTCACACTGAAGTGGCTCTTGAGCATAAGCCTGTTTAGCTGTGATCTCCTTCGTAGAACACTGGAGGCCATTATGAGTATTTTTAAGAAGACACTATTCCAGAATACAAAATCTTCATTCAGCTTTAATCTTAATTTGTGGATTTAACTTGTAATTCATACTATATCTTAAAACTATTCATTGTCTGTGTCATCTAGGTAAATTTCATTAGCTAGATCAGTTTTTTATTTATTGAGGGAAGGTTGAAGAGTGCCCTTGGTGAGAATCCAGAAATATAACCTTCAACTTGCAGGAGAGCCTTGGTGATTGCCATTCTTCCTGGTTATTTTTTTTTGAGAAGGGAATTAACGCATGCATTCTTGAATGGAAGGACACACACATCTTGAAATATTACTGAACTTGTAAAATCTTTTGCACATAGTTGTATTTTCAATAGTTTCATTGTTTGATCAGTTCTGAGTTTTGTTTTATAGACAACAATTTGTGGTTGAAGAGTAAAAACTAGTAAGAGAGGTAAACGAGACACTAGTAAGAGATAAAACTGGTGCCTTATGAGCTGATTATAGTCATGTGCTGTATCACCTATGATTTTTAAGATCATTACCCTAGCAAGAATATCTTATAAGCTGGAAAAAGTAAAATTCTAAGCATAGCCAGGGTTGCAGTTGGTCTCTGAACTCAAAAGAAGACACGCATTTCAGATTTACCTTTCATTTTGAAGACTTGAATGATTTTTAAATGAGATCTTGGTTTCTGCAGAGTTGCAGAAGTGTAATGTAGTGTCCACATAAATCAGAAAAGCAAACTGAAAGCAGAAAAATGAAATAGGTCAGTTTAATAAGCATGATTTGCTCTATGTAGCTTTTATGCTGACTCTGTGATGGGAAAATACAACTTCAATTTTAGTTAATCTTTGCCTGTTTGTGGTTGTTATCTCTAGATTAAATGCCATTAGCTATATTCTTGGAAATTTTAAAGCTTTTTTTTTTTTCCTTCTGGGTCTTTCTTAGGCAAAATGGCTACAAAATCTACAAAAATGGCTTTTCTGCTGTTTGGAAGAGCAGGAACCAGAAATGCAAAAACCTGTGGTTTGGGGATTTTTTCCTGAAATGGATTCAAAATGCCACCACAACACTAAGAACAGAAGTTCTTAGTGACCAGTTTTTGTAGAGTTCTAGTACAGTGCATTAAACTAAACCAGCTTTGTTGTAAAAACAGAATTTATGCTATAGGCTTTTTCATTTAATTGTCAGAAAAACGTGTACTTCTATGGGACAGGGATTTCGCTTGCCTGTTCTCTGAAAGTGATTAAAGAAGTAGTGGGTTTTAAAAAGTGCCCGAACTATTTGTTAGGGCTTGACTTAACTGAGTTTCTTGTACCAATTCATTTGACCTTCAGGCCACCACTTTCTTTGCATTTGTTTTCAAATTTCCGCTGCATGTTGTTGAGAATTTTAAAGAGATCACAGCCTGTTTTTATCAGAGCTTTAATATTCATCATTTGTTAGAGCTGAAGATGTTCAAGAAAGTAAACTTTGAGATCGCGTTTTTAGCATGCAAAAAAAAAGTCTTTGAGAAGGCTGGAGGAAACGCAAAGATTCTGGTGAAAGTGATAAACCAGTGTTGTGTATATGAATATCTCAAATGTTCAGGAGATGGGAGGCTTTGTGTGGGACAGTGAAGTGTGCATGTGGTAGCTATTCTGAGAAGCTGTGGCCTCTGAACTAACTTGCTTTGCTGGAAGTTAATGAACCTATTTTTAACACGCAGCCTTTAACAATTAAAGCTTTCCATCCCTTTGAACTAGTAAAACAGTACAGCTGTAAAACTGAGTGATGCGGTTAACTCTGGGCATGAGAACTGTGGTCCTTACAGAGATTCTGCAGCGGTGGCACTGTACCGATAGATGGTGCCATTACCTTAGCCATTGGCACAGTACTTGCTTGGCAGAGAAAATCCGTGTAACAGTCACGTTACGTGATGTCATTGTTTAGCCTTTAATAGAAAAAAAAATAGTGTAAATGTCTGATTCTTATAATTGCCTTATGTCCAATATTGTAGTAAACTGTAAAACCGTAAATGACTTTAAACTGCTAACTACTAGGAGTTGATTGCCTGAATAAAGTCGCACAGCTGCCGTTATGTTCACGTGCCTATTTTACGTGCCTACTTCTGTGCCTATGCTTTCAAAGCTTTAAAATATGGTATTTCTGAAAATCCTGGCCATTCCTCTCCCTCTACAAAAATAACATAGTGGCAGAGCAAGCTCAAGTAGGGAGTAGGCTCTCAGTGGATTAATTTTACTCTAGTTTAAGCTTTGATTTGCTGTCAGCTGTGCCAGATCTGTCTGGTGATTGCATGTTACTTCTGTCCATGCTTCCACACAAAGCCCTTCTCAGCACAAATATTCTTTACCTTTCTATAGGCAGTACACTGATACTACTTTGTCTAATGACTAGGAGATATTTTAGTAACAGGAGATCTGCTTACGCTTATAAATGAAAGAGAACTGAAACAGCAGAAAATGCATCAAAGGTCAAATCAGAGATAGTAATAGGAGTTGTATTTCTGTTTTATGTAGACCATAGTGTTTTTCCACAGATGTTTGAAGGGTGGTTTATTAAATCAGGATACGTATCTTAGACCAGTCAATTTCTGGAAATGAAATTCTTAATGGGAAATGTTGTTGAGGTGTTGGGTTATTTTTGTTTTTGATGTGCTGAAATATCTTGCCTTGAATGTATTTGTGGACGGATAGAGTGATGTCCTCCCTTGCAAGGCAGATTTAAAAGATACTCAGTGCTTACTCAGGAGTGAAAACATCAAATTAAACTGTTTATGCTGACAAAGGACAAAATTGGATTTCAGCAAACGATGCAAGATTGTCTGATTGCTTGGCTTGTCTAGGAAAGCTTCTGGCCAAGACTTATAATGAAATGCGTGCATAAAATTAAACCACTTGAAGTCTGTAGTTCAGCTTTTGGAAACAGTAAGTATGTTCCAGTAGTCTCTAGTGGCAGGAGCCAGTCCCCTGGTACCTGTGTTGCTCCATATTCATAAATCAGCTCTTCATGCATTGGCAATGTTGTCCTGCCGAGCAAGCAGTACCACCGCTGAGACTCGGCCCCTCGGCCAGGAACCAGGGTGAAAAATGATCCCGATCGATGGGGCTGTGGAGATCACCGAATTTTTACCTAGGATGAACAGCAAATTGAATAACAATGAGTGCGTGTGAATAAATGCCCTGTCAGGGAGCCCTGACACTGATGGATTAGGAATTGCTAAATGTTACTCTCGCAAGGCTGTGCGCATCCTCCGCTGTGGCAGGCTGAGGTAGCAAACAGGTCCTTGGGTGATGAAAACGGGCTGTGCTTAGCAGTGAGGAGTTGTCCTCGGTGAGTGCTCTGCTAAAAAGGTCCAGTTCATCTGTCGCAGAAAAACTCCTGCAGTTGCAAAAGACAATGGAAGTCGTTAGCTCGATTTTCTGCTAGGTATCAACAATTATCTTTTACTTCAAATCTGATACTGAAGTGGTACGACTCCTCGTGTAAATGCCAAAGGCATTATTAAAGTCAGATTATTACAGTCAAGTCCAGGAATTTTTGAATAATTCAGTTGTGAAAACTTATTAAATGACCAGTCTTTCTTAAAGGAGTAAAGCAAAACAAAAAAAACACTCATGTGGTCTTTAATGAAGTTCTCTGGTTCGTGCTAACTGCAAGACTGAAAAGTATTTGCCTTAGAATACAACTTGGCATTGCGGTTTTTGTAGGTCTTTATTTTTTGGCTATTGGTGTTTTTATATCTTTAGATGCCAGATTAGTATTTCCTGAATGTTTCCTTAGTAAGCATGGTTTACTGAAAATGAACGTGAAATAAATTCTTCAGAATTGATAAGGTGCTTTTTTCGTCTTTCCCAAGGTGTTGAAGTAACATTGCTGTTAGTGTGTTTAATAAGTCCAGCTGAAAGATTTCTGTATATTATGTAACACAAATACACAAAGACTTTACCAGTTGTATTTGGTTTTAATTACCCTTATTGCTGATCTACAGAAGAGTTATAAACATCGTGTTTTTTTTTTTTTTTAAATCCAACCAAAAGAAGTTCCTGTTTCTGCACTGGTTGTGTGGATTGTGTGGTGCTAAGTTCCTAAACTTAACAACAAGTTACCTATCTCAAGCTATCTAAGATAAATAACTGTTGAGGTATTATTTTCTGTGCACGCTGTGTGGGACCAGCGGTCGGCCCTCCGGGAGCACCACGGGTGGATTGAGGCTCCCTGCCTCGGCGTGCTACAGGTGGCTGCGGTAACTCACCTCCGTAATGGTTTTCAGGCAGTTCGTATTGCTGTTGTCAAACAGCAGGTGATTTGTGTGGATGGAGGAGCTCAGAAGTTTCCATATATTGGTGTTCCTAAAAACACAGTCCTTACAGCTTGTGCTAGGAAGAGGAAAGAACTTCCATTGTGGTAGCTAAGATTACCAAAATCTGTTTTTTCGGAGAATGTTTAGCTGTGTTGCAGACTTCTGCTAAGGTACTGTTTTTTTTACAGGCAAGCTTATAAAACTTACGTTGGCATTTATAACCAGTCGAGGAAAAAAATTGAGTTTAAGCAGCTTTTCCAGCATTGCTTCCTGTTCTCCTTGGAATCTTGATTTTTAGATGTAAATGTTTACATGTAGTGATAATTAAGTACATTTTCAACAACTCTCCTACAACCTAGGTTGTAGGGCCAGCTACATTTGCTTATTTAAAGCTGATATTAAATTTGATGTTTATTTGCATCTTGCTAATGTGGTGAGATAGTTAACAGTACACATTTTATATGTAAATGATTTAGTGTAACATAAGGATCTTCTTTTCCTTGCCAAGTCTCCTGAGTTCTCGTCCATGGGTTCTTTTGTGAACTTTTTAAAAAAGAGAACCGGAGGAATAAAATTCAGGCTAATTGTGCCATGTATGAAATTACTGGATTATTAGCATTATTGATTAGTTTTTGTCAGTAGAAGTTTTAAGAAACGAAGACCATTTTTTCTTGCCTCAGTAGTTTTAATGTAGGAGTTTGTGAGATGCTAACTTTATATTTTATTTATTGCAAAATCTTTTAGGCTTCAAACTAACTTTGTTTCTAAAGAAACCTTCTTGAAGGGTAAGGGTGTTTCTTTTCTCGTTCTAAGGCTTCCCATTCTGCTTATGGTAGGTCTTCTGAGTGCATTAAGAGTATGGTCTTAGCTTGAGACCATATCCCAGATTATTTTTTTAACCTTTCATTAGAAATGTTCCAGTGTCATTGTACAAAAGGAATTATTTTATGGTTTAAGTCCTGTATTTGTTCTGGAATGTACCTTATTTTGACCTTGTTTGAAGGATCAGTAAAATTCCTTTTATTTGGTGATTTGTTCTGTGACATCAGCTGTTTGTATCAGCAGTTCATTTCTGCTATTAGTTGCTTAAAAATCCTTTTTATTCCCAGCTTCAGCATTTAAAAAATGGAAACACACATTGCTCCAAGGTGTAAATGAATAGTCATAGCCTGTAATACAAGTACGCACTTAGAGTGTCCTACTGCTTTTAGATGTGATGTATTTGGTACTGTAAAGGTAATGATCCTCAACCACAGCAATATTCTGTAACAGCAATATCTGTCATATTCATTGGGATTACCATGTTCATTGATTTGTGTCTGTAAATCTGCTGTTTCTACCCTTTAAATTTGATCTATAATTGGACCTCCTTAAATGGTTCAGATAAGGTAGTCTGTATTTTCTCAACAGTGTCACTGTCAGCTTCTCCTTTTTCATTATACATTCAGCAGACTTGATAAAATCAGCAGGACACCTCATTTGAAACTGTTTAATCGCTGCCTTTTTCTTTCACTAAACCATTGAGGTGGTCAAGCGATATACACAAATCATTTTAAATAGAAAATATGGCTTTCTCTGTGACCCAGCTAAACAGATAGCAGTATGCAAAAGAAGTTAAAAAGTAATAAATGCCAAAAAATCTTCTAATTGGAGTAAAAAATTGCAGGTAACTTTATTCACTCCCCAAAAGTAGCACACGCTGAAATATGGCTAGGGCCACAGACAGACGAGATCCCTTCCTGAAGATTCACTCTGAACAAAGCACGTTCATAGTTTCCAGTAGTATTGTACTGCTTTTTGTATTCATTTATGGAAAGTGTATTTGCAACACCTGCAGTTAGTGCTTTGGGTAGAGATGGGCTACGTAATGTTATTGTACTTGCAGCATGGGCTTTAGGAGAAGTAATGTTAAACTCGTGATGTCATCTTTGTCATTTTGTCTATTGAGTTGTTATTGTTGAAAGTAAAAATAATGGCATGAAATAAATGTGTAATAAACTGTTAGATATGGGAAATAACCTGACGGCAGCAGCCAGCAACCCGGTTACCGCTGCTGGTTTACTCGTCCCCTGTACAAAGGCGGCTGTGCCAGGACAGCTTGTTAGGGCGATCTGTGCCCTCTGGGCGCCCCAGTACCCAGTGCTGAACCCTCTGTGGGTCGGGGAATGGAAGAGCAGGAGTTGAAGCTGGCATTCAGGTAACTCGCTTTTGCTGACCTCATTTTCATATCTCAGTGTTTACAGTGACAAAAAGGCTGTCGGGACAGGGAACACAAGTCTGTGTATACCAGATAAAAAATTTAGGATTAAATTAGGTGTTGGAACTCAAGAGGTAGACACTTGTAGTAGTTGTAAGCAAAGGTAGACTTGCAGTCTGATTTGTGTTGTTGATTATTTGTTACCTTTTCTTTAATAAATTAATGAGAACCAACCCAAAATCTTGTATCTAAATATGTTGGCTAAAGAAGTGTCCTAATTTTGTTACCATAGGTTCTGGATCGCTAGCAGCTATGGCCATTTTTGAAGATAAATACAAACCAGACATGGAGGTAGGAAATCATGTTTCTTTCAGTGTTTCTTTGTCTACAGTAATTCTCCTTACATGAAGAATTTAAGAGATTTGCTTTAAAAAAGATAAATCTGCTCAAGTGCTTAAAATATATTAATGTCGGCATAATGTAAACCTGTAAACAAAAATTAGGGGATACAGAATTTGAATAAATGTTTAATGTCTTTCAAATTTAAGTATGGAAAAACTTTAATGATTTTAATGTAGATGAAAGCTTGAAAAACATGTACACTACTAATTATAGTTGACTCCAGGAATTTAACAGCCTTTGCATAGTTAGTTTTGCTGTTTGTTTTTTTTGCTCAGTAGTCAGGCAGTCTCTTTATGCAACTCTCAGTCTTTAAAAGAGAATAGATGATTGTAAAAATAACAAAATATGTTCCGGTAGCATAGGAAAACAGTTAGATTTTGGGTTAACTGGCTATATTCAGAACTAGCAACTACATTCTTGTAGTTATCTACTTAAAAGCTGGTTATTGGAAGACTTGGTTGTGAGTTGTTTGTGTTTTGCCAATGATCAAATTTGAGAAACGTTATGGTTGTTCATGAAAGAGAATCATTAAGGAGAGCTATAAAAGCTGGAGTGTCTTGATGAAGATCAGAATAAGTTACTCTGTTATTTTTTTTTAAATGAATTTATCCAAGGACATTATTTTTGTATTCTCTCTAGTATTTCATTATACTTACTAGCACCATGTTCAGTGTCTGCTAAACTAAAAAATGGTGAAAAATCTAGTAATCTGCAGGCTTACAATTGATGGAAAAAAAAAACCCACAAAACAATTGTAGAGCTTTCTGTGACCATATTTTGTAAAATGCCTCAGTAGTGTCAAGACCCCCTTTAAACCATGTTAATCTCTTCAGAATTTGTGAATTCTTCTCCTTATTCCAGTTAATAAGTTCACATTAAAGAAAAAAAATGAGAACTGAACACAAAATCAGAAAGTGAACCCATTAAAATGACTTGTAACACTAACAGTTGCAGTCATTTGAGCGTGAAATACACAAATAACAATCTTACTAAATATTCAGCGTTGCTGAATGACACACAAAAAGTGGATGAACTTCAGAAAAGGTCTTCAGACGTTCCTCATCTTTGTAATGCAACTGCTGTGGGCTATTTTCTCCCCTCCAGATGTTGCAATGACTGCAGTGTATTTTCTGGGGATAATCCCGTAAGTCTTGAGCTCCTCACTAAAACTGATCAGTTCAATTTTACATTTAAAGCATGTCATGTGTTATATATATGAAATAGTTGTGGTTGTGCAAACTTAAAAAATGCAGTAAGACGAGGATTTGTATGCTGCTTCAGTGTTTTAGAAAGAAACTGGATTTCTGGCCTCCAGTATATTTATAAATGCTATCAAAATATTGGAACCTTTCAATAGGCACTCAAGTATCTTCTGTAAATAGCATTGCACTAGATAACTAATACAAAGAACCACTAGGTGTAGAGGTAGTCTTTCTACTCTTTTTTTCCCCTCATACTGCTGTGAGAATGACACAGTCTCTTTTCCAGCCTCTCCTGTGACTATGCACTTGGCATGTGTGCTATTCAGGCTGAAAACATGGACTACAAATCCTTGGAATCAACAGCTACAGCATAATAGTCCCCTTTCAAAGATACAAATGTCAAAGAGCTATGCTATGAAACTAAAAATCTTACCTCATTCTCAGCTAGTTTTCAAGCTTGTATTTTAAGTCTTTCTTTGTGTAAGAGCAACCAAAAATGCACCCAAAATTGGTAAATTTCCAACTTTTCCTGTTTAGAAAGGTCATCCTAATTAAATTGTCTTCATACACAACCGTAAATGGCAGCAGATATTCACTGTTAGAACAAGCATGTGGAAACGCAGCCTACCAGTTTGTTGAAATAGATATTTAGATGTTTGAGGCTTGTGTGCAAGCTTCAAACCCTTAACCCTTCCTTTGTTTTTATGAGACATTCTGTTGTCTAATAATTTAATAATCAGAATATCTAAACCAGCAAAGTTTCAAGTGGTAGAGCTCAAACTGTACTTTTAAACACTTCTTCATGCTGTTACAGCTGCCATCTTAAAATATTTACTTTTTATGCCAGATTTATTTTTTCCAATAAAATAACCAAATAGCACGTTTCTATTGAAATTAAATTAAATCTGAACTACATTGTGCATTTTGTGTAAAATTTGCTATGAAATGGCAATGATGATTAAATTTAAAATTTGTGGAGATTAATTTAATGAAATGGGTAGAGGATTAATATTTTTCTGTCAAGATCAATACTGCTTTCTTTTGCACTAATTGTCAGAATATCTTGCTAGGGCTACTGAAGGGTAGTGGTGTGCTGCAAGACCATCACATCACAGAAAAATGATTCAAAGGCAAACTGTCCTGCACCCTCTGGTATCGACTTGCAAATTAGCATCTGGAATGTAATTAAACAAGCTTAATGAAAGTAGCAGCTGAATACTACTGGAAAAGACAATCAGCTTTTTTCCCTCTGATATATATTCTGTACTATTGAAGCTGATCACCAAACACATCGCATGAGCACAGTTAAAAAAAATTAGCATTTATTTGAAGAATAGGAACTGTTTTTCATTCTGTTATGCTTTTGGCATGCACTGGTGTCCCATGAGAGCCATGCCACAGCAGATAGTGCACAATATTTATAAATCTATGACAGGCAATAATAGCAACTTGAAAAATTCTTTTGCTAGAATTTCAAGTTGAGAGCTGCCAAAAGCTGAGAGGATCAAATCTGCAGTGGCAGCTGCTGTGCCCTACAGTTAGAATTGTAGACTTTGAAGATTCTCAACTTAAAAAAAAAAAAGAAAAAAAAAAAGAAAAAGGAAAAAAAAAAAAAGACTGCAGGCTTAGCCAATTTTTGCAGGTTTCTAGAGCCCTGGCTCTCTGCCTTTTGAAGATGAGTTGCTGAAGCTTCTACCACTGCCTGAGGCATGCTAACACCAGCAGGATGTGTTTTTTTCCACAGACTTAGTGTGTCTTCAGATTTAAGTAGCACATGCTTTATCAATGCCAACTGTGATGGTCCTTTCCCTGGTTGCAATGCCGGGAGATGATCTTTACCCAACATCCTTCAGAGAAACTGCTAAGATGGATGGTGACGTACACAAGTGCCACTTCTGCAGTCTGATTTATGGAGGCATGTTTCATTATGAAGCAAGTGCTGGCCTCTAGAGGAACCATTATAGATTGCTGAAGATGTGAACACTTTCAGCCCTGAAGGCCTGTAGATGCTTCAAAATGTAATGCCAAGCACCTAACTACTGTGGAACAATATTAATCTGTCATGTGGGCAGCTATAGATCTACTTTAAAAAACATAAGTGGAAGAACAGCACATCTAATAGAGTGTTTTGAGCTTAGATCTTTCATTGCAGCCAATTTTTCTTTCAGCAGAGTAGCCATATGGTTTTTAAACCTTAGTCAGAATTTGCAAATACGCTTATGCCTTCCAGTGTTAAACAATAGTGAAGAAGTGCTCTGAAGCAGTAGATATGGCAACCGTCATGATCTGCGAAAAAAAGTCTGTCTGTGGTATTAGATGCTGGAATCCTGGCTTTATCTATACTGTGGTTGTTGAATTCCTAGGGAAACGGGGGAGGGACGTTATATATTTTGTCCTGGTATTTGACTTCCCTTTGAAAAGTAGAAGGTTTTTTGTCTGTAGAAGAACTACTTGATGTGCAGTGAGGCTATGCTGTAGCTTCATGTTTAAGCATGGACACAGGCTGTCTGTAACTTTCTTTTTTGTATTTCATCAAAACAGCCAAGTTTATTAAAGGAGAATCTAAAAGGAAGAGAATGAGTAGAAGCCACAGAAAGCAGCATTACTGCAGAGAAAAAATAAAATGCGTCTCGTAATGAATTCAGGGGCACAGAATAGGTGGGGAACAATGGAAGGGGATAGAGTCTGGCAGCTATTTAGTAATTACATCTGAAATGGATCATTGCAAAAATGTGAGATTGTATTTACAGTCATTTATTTCACCATTTGTAGTGCAGCAAGAAGGCAAGCAGTGATGACGGAAAACCAGAAGCTCTGAAGGGCTAGGAGTGGATTTGAAAGGGGTCTGGTGGTGCTGTGACTGTGTTCCCCTCGAAGCACAGACGCTGGCCCTCATGCAGGAATAGCTCTGCTGTCCAGGAGTTAAAATATTCTGGGTTCTGCCTTCCCACCCGAGACATGGTCCTTCACCTGGTGCCCAGATCTGCTTTTGTGACCGTTCCGCAGTAACTGCCTTGGCTGACTTGCTTGGTTTTGACAAACCTGGGTTAGGGAGCAATCTCACGAGCAGTCCAGCTGGCAGATTTGGTGATCCCTTGTAAAAGGAGAAAGGAGAAGCAGACCAGCCGTGGGAGGTAGTAACCTTTTCCAGCTAATGGTTGCGACTGTCCGAGTAGGTGTGCTCACAAAGAAACTACAGAAGGGAAGAGGGCTGAAAGTGATCTAGGTTTAAAATGCGTAGTCTCAGGCTATTCTGGTCCACAATTTTGTTCCTGGCTTTGCCACTGGTTTTTGAGGTACATGGGGGCAGCCCTGTGCCCCCAGAGTGAAGGAGCTGTGGCATAAAGAGCGGCTTCCCCAAGGCTCTGTGTGCACTGAATGTCTTTGCTGTATCAAAGGGAAGGCAGTATGAACTCTAGTTTCACCACATACTTCTTATTTATTTATCTTACTGAAATAAATACCAGGCTTAGTACAAAATATTAGGAAAACATGCCACTTTCTTCCATTTTTAAACAGCTGACATACAGATCATTCAAAAACATTTCTGTGCTTATATTTCCTACTGTCCCTCAATATGGTGGCATTATTTTTGTTTATTAGCTGCCGAGAATAATACGGAGCTATTTTTGGAAACTGCCAAAACTCTCTAATCTTCAACACCAGTTCTCATCATTCTTATTTAGACTGCATCTGTGTGATTCGGGGCTCAGGAGCAATGACAAGCTGCATATGAATTCTGTATTCATTAGTGATGGTGATCAAAATGCCTGTGTCCCCGCCATAGGGCTCAGGTGTGCAAGTCTGCAGGCTAATCCCACCAGCTGACATTCAGAGGTTTAATGACTCCATGGGAAGGTGACCACTTGCTGGGAGGTTTGTCGGCTGAACTCAGACAGCAGACAATAGAGATCAAGCCAGACTATCAGAGTTAAGCTGGAGAGCCTGCCTGAGATACTTGAACTCCTGTTGGTGTCAAACACAGAGATTAAGTAAATGGAAAAAAAAAATCTGACTCTGGGAACAAAAATAAGTACTTAGTATTTATGTGCTCTGTATATCTGTTTATTTCATTACTCGGTGACAATAACAGAGGCTGGTAGTGGCGTGTTTTCACTGCCTTTTGCTGATGGAGCTCTCACTGATAAAGATTTCATGCTTTCCTGTGTTATTTTCTCCTTCAGGGACCTGAATTTCCATGGGTAAATGCCAGATATTACCACAGACATCCATCCAGAAAATAAAGGCTTCTCATGCTGTTTCTTACTTTTTTAGGTTTAACTTAGTGTACCCGAGCTCCGTTTCTGCTCGGTGCGTTGGTCGGTCGGTTCTGTTCTCATCTGCTGCAGGACTGTGCCTTGGATTGATTTCCATTGTTGAACCGATGTTAAATGGGAAATACAAACCTGATTTAAAATGGTCTGTGCTGCTCCCTAGCTACGTGGGCTCTGAAACGGCTGATGTTACTGGAGAAGAGTTTTGAGGTGTGCTTTTGAATCTATCAAAGTACAATTTCTGTGCAGAAACCAGGTGGGAAACTGCCAGCAGTATTAATCTGGGTTACCAGTAGTACCCCGTAGCACTTTCTTCTAGGTTTCTGTTGATGGGCTCTCAAAATAAATGAATTTTGCCTCATTTTAAATTGGGCCTTGCTGCATGACAAAGAGCAACTATTTCTTCACCTTTACGAAAGTAATGCTTAAACTTTGTACGTAATAATGTAGACGAGGCAGTCAGAAGCAGAGCTCCATGTTAAGAGATCATTTCACTGCAGAGGGTCGATGTAGGACAGGTAATTATTTTTGATGCATTTCTGAGGAGCAGGTGTTCCTGTTTAGATTGTTTCAGTTCGTATATCTCCCATAACCGCAGAGCCCAGGCAAAACATGCTGGAAAATATTTCAGGTGGCACGGACCCGAGTGCCGTCCTGCAGCGAGGACTGCGGAGGCAGAGTGCGTCCTGTGTGAGCGGAGGACACCGAATTGTGTGAGGCTGAGCAGGGGACTGTGCCTGGGCTCTGGGGGGAGGCGTCCTGCGAGCCAACGAGGTGTATGGAGCTTTTTGGTGTATTTAGGAAGAAAAAATTACCAGGGCTGAAGACTTTTTTCTTTCCCAAACAAAATGTTCACCTTCACTCCATTCCATTGTTTTTTTTAGTTTAGGTAATAGTCATGTGAAAGTTAATTTGCTTTATTTGAAGCCAGATGTTATAGCTGAATATTCATCTTTTGCTGCGCAGTACTGAGGCATAGATTTTTGGTTTTATTCCCTCCATGGTTTACATTTCTTGCTACGTTCTGGCAGCTGAGGTTCAGTGCTTTAGTGCCAGGTAGTGCAGTGGTACAGAAAGGGAACCGTGCCGGGTGCAACTCGCAGCATGGCAGAGTTTACAGCTCTGTTGGTGAGCGAGTTCATTTTATTCTGAGAATCGATTCCCTGAAAAACGTGAACTTGACACAGATACAAACAATAGATTAAATGTGTTTTCATATTAATTCTTAGCTCAAAGTATGGAAGTAGTACTAAAAGAAGCCCTGCAGTTGGGAGAGTAGCTTGTGATTTAATTCTGTACCAGCGGAGCTATGCATTGTGCTAGTCTCCTTGTAAGGAATGAAATATAGGAACTAATGTTATTGAATAGGAGTTCCGAATCATATAAGTTTTTTGCCTTGGCAGGTAATTTGGCATAAATTGTTAATGTAAATCCAGGTTAGTGGGGAAGACATTATTTTACTAAAAAAGATAAACTGCTGATTAATTCAGTATAGAACTCAATTACAAATTGAAAGTGTCTCTGCGGGACGCCAGTACCCTAAAGACAGCAGATGTTGAATTGATACTCCAGCATATTTCACACTGGTATGAAATATTAACATGGTTTATTATACTTGTGTGGTGTACAATATCAGAAAGGGGGAGGTGGCGATGAGCATGGGCTTGCAGGCATCTGTACCAATGGAACAAGAAAAAAATGTAATTACTGAGAATAGTAATTAGGGACTTAGGTATATTTTATTTGAAAAAATCTTAGTAAGAACAGTTAGAAAAATAAACATTTACTAATATATTATTCACAACAAATTTTGCATCAAATGCAATACAGAATTATCCGATATATTAATGAATTTAGGTAAATTTGCGTAAAAACTTAAATATGCTGAGGTTTAACAAGGCTGCTAGGTCACTGCTGTGCTCTGATTTCTTTTTTGCATAATTTTTTGCCTATGCCATTTGTGCTGAAAATTACTTCCTATCAAAACTAAATTTCCTGCATTTTTTGTGTAAAGTAGGCAGTGTATTAACCCTCATGTATTAATAATCCAGGGTTTTAAGCAAATTATTTTTTTGTCTTTCAAGGTATTGGATCAGTGATGGTGCCACAGACAGTCTGTGTAGAGTTTGCATTTGAGAACACTGCAAGTTCTGAAGGGAAAAGTGGTGTAGTGGCATGAGGAGATGCAGGAATGTATATAACTTACATTTGGTTGTGCTTCATTTCTATTTATTTAAATAGAAGTCCGAACTTTAAAAACTTGCAGAGAAGGTAGAATTTAGACAAATGCAATTAAAATTACCCTATTGTGAAAGCCATTCCAAACAGAAGGTGTGATCCACAGCATTCGACAGGATGTGTTCTAGAGAGAAAATTGTAATTGTATTTAATAGTCTTCAAGTCCTTTTAATTTTTCCATCACACTTACTGAGAATATTCAATAGTTTCTACCCTTTTTTTAATGCATGAATTGGTGTTTGCTCCCAGGACCCATTTTTTGTCTCACTGCTACGTGTCTCCCAGATGCTGCTAATCTTTACAGATTCTGATTTTCATAATCCTTCTGCCTTACTTTGTGACTTTTTAGAAAATGAACAAAAGCTGGTGGTGGAAGGAGCAGGGGAGGGGCTAGAAAAACTGACTTCCGAATTTGTTCATCTCAAAGCTGAAAGAAAAGCAAGATACAGTGATTGTAGCATCGTTTATGTATTTTTATAAAACAGATTTATGAAACAAACTGTATTTTTCATCTGCTTTTGAGGTACTGCTTGAAATTCACGCTCTTTTTTTGGTGAAGACTTGTGAAACCCAAGTGGTTGAAATTACAAGTGCCAGCCCCTTTCCAGCTTCAAGGGGCAGCCAAAACAAATTCATTCTCACTAAATGGAGCCTTTCAACGTCTCCTTACAAGGAGAAAAAAAAAAAGCAATGTACTTTGCTTCCCAGTTTTGCTATCTCTTTGGACGTACCCGCAGATTTTAGCATTGCTTCCAGTTACGTATTGATCTCTACCACGATTCCTCCCAACAGACAGACCTGCACATCCTCCCGCATGTTGTAGTCTGCTGATTACTCTTCCAAAGTCTAATTATGCTTCTGTAGGTGCTTATGTCCTTCAAGAGGTATCACTTTCCTAGCCTCCAATTCCCAACACTTCTTTATAGATTTTTTTTTAACCATCTCTGCCCTTCCTGAAGCTTCCGATTTCTTCCCCTCTGCTTCCTTCCATTCTCTTCCCACCTGCCCGCCTGGTGGATTCTGCCTTTCAGTAGGACGTACTTTTTACATGGCAGAATTTGAACAAATTTCATTCTGTTGTAAAAGTCAGTGTTGTTAAATGTTTTTAGATTTTTTTCTTACAAAAATTGTTACGCCCAATAATATTCATTGTATACTAATATTCATTTTGTACTAAAATTTAAAATTCTTACTGAGACTTAGATATTTGATACATAGTGCAGTTCTCCAATGCTAGCAGGGTACTGGTGACCTGCAGAAGCCATTCATTCCTTTTTGGTAAGAATTAAAAAATAAAAAAGCTTTCTACAGTTTTTAAATCTGGAAAAGACATCTTGTTAACTCGCTTGTGAAGTTTTTAAAAAAATAATTTAGGAAATAATATTCACAGAGCAGTTCAGCTGCTCCCTTTACTGTTGTAGGCATCATGATTAACTTGCTTAAAAGCTATTAGTAAAATAGTATTAACACGAGGTAGAAATGTCCACATCTCCTGTAGAAAAGTCTTTTTTACTTCAGTAGTATTTGAAATCTGGAAATCGCTTAAGTGAGAGGAGAAACTTGATTCAAGTCGTATACAAGAGTAATGTGGAAAAGTTCCTTATTGGTGCTGTTTGGGACTTGCACCGTAGCAGCTGTAGAGAGGTAATCTATCAGTTCTTGAGTGTCTACAAAATGCAACTCTCCAGATAACAGGTTTAAAGTAAAGATTTAATACAGTCTCTATCTACTATGATGCTGCAGTGACAGTTTAAAACTCATTCTCTAAATCTCAGCAGACTTTATAGCTAGCAGTGGGCTCATATAAAGCTTAATGGCATTACAACACATAAATCATCTTTTAAAGATGCTACCAGTAGCTCCAATATTAAATGCAGACAATTGTCTGTGTTATAAATAATTTATCAAACACCATTTCAGATTAGCCTTTCATGCTGAGTTATTTATTTTAGCCTTTACTGTACTATTCCTAAGACGCGTTTTGAAAGATCCATTACTGGTCAGTTTAATGAACTTGGGGGTCTGTTTGCTCCCCCTCCAGCACTACGGTACATCTGTGGTGACCATTACGTGGCTGATCTGGACCTCTTTGCGCCTTTTACAAGTGCTGCCCATTTGTCATGTAGTGGTAAATGGAGCTGCACATTGGAGTCCTGGGACACATTGCGTGATGTAGTGATGGAGACAAACAGATAGCTCTATAAAGCGCTGCTTGTCACAACTGACTTGTATTACAGTACATCACTCTTGCTGTAATCTCATTTAAGAAGCAGTGTGGACCCGAGAGAATGATATTCCCAGTTAGCTTGGTCTTTGCAACCATAAAGTAGGAAGTGCTCCTTTTATATACTCTGAACTTTTAGGGTTTTTTAAGATTAATTATTACAGCGACTCATTCGTGCCCCTACACTTAAAACTGTGTCAGCACTTTTCACCATAACCCCCTGTTTTCGGGTTGTAAAATAGCAGCCCCTGCTAGAACTTTGTATGCAGCATCTCTATCAAGGATATTTTTTTTTCCCTCTCGTGGCTATTCTGGTCATCTTTCTAAATTATGGAAAGGGGAGGAGGGGTAAACAGAGCACTGTAGGGTTTTCTATAATTAAAATTATTCCAGGTTCCCAAACTGGAATAGGCTGCACTATATCAGATGAAGGAGCTGAGATTACATTTTAGACCTTCCCAGGGTAACAGATGCTGTAGTGTGGTTACAGCTGAGCTGTGTTGACTGTACCGGTCATTTTAGAACTGTTTTCGTTTTGATAACAGTAGATTAATAGAGTACATTTTAAGAAATAATAAAAAAAATGAGTTGACTCTGCAAGATTTTACATAATTCTTAAAAAAAAAAAAAAAAAAAAAAAGGATTAAAGGGGGAGGGGAAGAAATGCTTACATTCTGCTTTGCTTTTCCTAAGCTGTGATGTTTCTCTTGTACCAGCAGCTCAAATAATAGCTTAAAATGTTTCTGGTTTTGCTGCCACTTTAAAAAAAAAATAATAATTGTGCACACACTATTGTTTGTCTTAGTAGTATTGTGAAAATAAATGTGTAAAACACGGTTAGCACACAACACATCTGTGCAAGCAGTCTTGTATCAGCTGAAGGAGCAAGCACTTGCTTATCAGGGCTTTACTATCGAAAGACAGAGGAAACACACAGGAATTATTTTTACAGCATATCTGTTTTGTTTTAGTCAGCTTGGTGGAAAGTGTAATTCAGTGGAAGAGGGTTTCTTGTTATTAAAGGTTGAGGCTAATACGAACTTAGGCTGTTTAATAGTTTACTGAAAAAGCCCCACTCTTGGTCAGTACCTTAATGAAGCTGTTAGAAGAGGAACACTGCTATTAACAAGTTCTTTTATAGAGGGCCATTGGAGAATGTGGAGTATGCGCTGGGAGCAGACGTGATTGTAGCTGAGCTAATTTTGGGCTCCTCTTCAGCTGCACTTGTACGCTGGGGCTTGTGCAGCTGCCGTCTGAATCAGAGGCACTGGAGGAGCTGGGCTTTTAGCATTGTGATTTTCATGGGCAGGATAGTGGCAGGGAGGCCTTTAAAATGAGGCAGATGAAAAAGGTGCCTCTATCAGCATCAGCGCTGGGTGTTTGCTCTTTCATTCATGTCTAATGGCAGAAGATTGAGATGTGGGAAAAGCCAGCAAAGTGACGGAGAGTGGCCGCTGCACGCAGTTACTGCTGTGATCGCATCAGGATAGCTGTGCAGCAACGGCCATGAAGAACTTTAAGCTAAAACTGAGACAAAACTTCTGTGTTCATGGTCTTTTTTCAGTCTTACTCTTAACTCCTTGGAACAGGCCTGCTCTGCTCATGGGGTTTCCTAAGTTCTTCTGTATGTTGGAGAAAACCTAAGCTGGCGGCGAGGGGCGTGCTTTGTGCTCAGGTGCGTATCTGAGAGGCACCAGAAAAGATGAAAATGGGGTGGGTGCAGGTACAGGGAGCACCCCTGCTCTGCAGCCTGACCCTGCTGCCAGCAGGAGGGGGCGCGGGGCAGAGGCAGCGATGGGGAGCTGCAGGGAGCCGCAGGGAGCTGCGCGGTGCTGCTGGCGTGATGGCAGGGACACGCAGGTGCTGGGACCAGGCGCCCGTCGCTGCGTTTTGCAGGATGTAAATGAATGCAGCAGGAAGGTTGCTCTGCAATATTTATGCTCGCTATCTTTGGCTACAGTGTAAAGCAAGGATTTGCTGTTTTAAGTTCGTTTCTAATATTGCTGGATCTGTGACTTTCAGCTTTTGGCGTTGCTTTTGTGCTAAAAATAAGCCCTCCTTGGGAGCTGTAGAGGGAGCCAATGCAGCTGTAATAAGAAGAGGTTATCGGGTGTATCAGAACTTGGACTTCTGAGGCCTGTACGTCAACACTCACAGCATTTATTTGGGGATGGGGCATGAAGATGATTACAAATCTGTTGTGATATTTGAACGGAGAGTTTTGATGATTTTGAAATGTTTCTTTGTAAAAGACATTAAACTGAATGTTGACGTGTTTGTGTAACGGAGATGCTATTGTGCTCTGTTTCAGACTATTTAGACAGCCTCCAAATAATGTAAAAAATAATTTTAAAAATCCTGTTATGTGCAGCATGCGTAGTTTACCAGCTGCATATTAGCACTTTCTTTTAAAAGTAGATCATACAAAACCTGTAAGAATGTGAACATTTGAACTTCTGCAGGATTAGTGCGTGGTTTCAGCAGCAATAAAAAGTGAGCTTTATTTCCTGTTCTAGTTTTTGATTTTAATTTTGCTACAACTAGGATTCCACTTTGTACTAAAAAAAAGTAGAAATACGTGTTTTAAAATACATAAATTTAATATATGATGCTTAGTATATATATTATGCTTTAATTACCTATGGAATTTCTGAAGCCTATAGCAGAAGAGGGACTGTAGCAAACTTCCCATTTTCTCATCTAAATGCTAAGAAGTCGATCACAAACTGCAATATTTTGATAAAGCTACCTGGTTCTGCCAGCGTGTTCAGCCAAGTTTTCTGCACTTGTTTTCAGGACTGGAATTAAAAGTATTAGTAGGCTACAATTCAGTGCAGAGCTACGCTGCCTTGCAGCACAGTTACAGAATGTATTTTGTAAACCAAGCTATGTTCCAAAATCATACAAATATTTTTGATACTGCAGAAGAAGAGTAAGTAGTTCCTACCTAGGCAAGGATTATAAGTACACTACTCTGGATCTTTAATTTGTATGCAGCTGTTACAGGGGGCACTATAGGGAACTTGTTTGTGTGCACAGAAGCCTGGACAATAAAATCCACATGTTTAATTTCTCCACTCATTGAGATAAAAATCTTAATTTTGTTTCTTTGACTCTCTTTACTAAATCTGATGCCTCTGTCTTCAGGGAAGAGAGGGATGGAGCCTGAATAGGATGAAGGCTGTCCCACTGTTCAGTAGGCTGTTGTTCATGCTCTGTAGTCCTTGATGATTATCTCATTTATTGTGAGAGCTCACAGCTTCCAGTGTCACATGGACAAACATTTCTGTGAAATGCCAACGCTTGTGCAATGACAGCTTTTTTTTTTTTTTTTTCTAAACTTTTACAGGAAGAGGAAGCCAAACAGCTTGTGAGAGATGCCATTGCAGCTGGCATATACAATGATCTGGGCTCTGGCAGTAACATAGATATCTGTGTCATAAGCAAGAATAAGTTGGATTTCCTCCGTCCATACGATGTGGCCAACAGAAAAGGCGAAAGGTTGGTGTTTCTGAAGCTGTTTGTTACCTAGGCTGCTCCTAACCGTTCTTGTTTTCCATAGTACTAAATTTTATCACAGTGCTCTCTAGATCTCTGTACTGAATTTCAGCTAAACAAGAAAACAAAATTAGTGGCTGTGCTTGGCAGTTGACAGGAGGCTTAGTTGCATTTACAGGTGTGTGAAAGAAACTAATTGCTTACCTGTCACCTCTTTGCTATGTTGAGAGACTGCTCATGGAGTTCAGGCAGTGTGAGTGTGATGAAGTTTCACATTTGTGACTGAATAGATACATCAGGTAGCAAGAAGGTCCCACTTTGCATGTTTGCTGAAACGTGTGGTGCCAGAAAGACTTGTTGCATCACCATGCCTGCTGCAGTTCTGCCTAATTGTAGCATGGGGATTTGAAAAAGGAGCACGTGGCGCAGTCCAGCCTGTCATAGGTGTTATCTATGAGCTCACTGCAGGGATAAAACCCAAAGAAAACTGCAGAACTCTAGCCTGGGACTGCCACGTTGTGTTCTAGTTCTAGAAGTATTTTCTAGCCTGTGCCTGGAGAACATAACCTATGTGAGATTGCTAAGACAACAAACAGATGTTTCGGTAATTTTGATAACTCTTCTCATAAATTAAAATTGTCCAGAAATGTACAGTAAATTGTCCTTTCACATTACAGTTAATAGCTAAATATGGCAGTAGCAAGATTTAAGACAAAACTTGAGTACTAGTTTATGTATAAATTAACTACAACTGTTCTGTGTTATGAACATTCTTGCTTTCCTAATGAAATAGAGCTCTTAACCACTTCAGCTGTGTAGAAACCTGTGCTGCTTTCCAGCTCTTCCCTTTTGCAAGCCCCATCAAAAAGATCCATTTCAGTATGCCCACCCCACCCTCATTTTATGGTTCTCAGTATTCATTGCCTGTATTTATTGAAAATGACATTATTCTGTGACTTGTTTTGAATGATTGTAACACAAATCTAACTCTGGAAGTTGCTGGGAAACAAGGTTACATTTAAGCATGTAATATTGTCTTGCATCGCTGAGAATATTCAGGATACAGAGGTGCTGAGATTCTCAAGTGAGCAAAATTTGAGTGTTAGCAGAGCTGACAAATTTTACCTCTAAAGGCTCAGATGTGTTGTTTGGTGAACTACATTGCCTCATCAGTGAAATTACAGCCCGCAGGGCAGTTAAAGGATTTTGTGATACATACTTTTATGTTACGTGTAACAAGTCGTGCAGCTTTTCAGTATGCTACCAAAATAGTGGACTTCAAAGAAATCTCTTTTCCCCTTCTCTTTAATGCAGGTGGCCATAGCCAAAGTCCAAATGAATTGCACTGCTTCAGTTAAAAATCCTCTGGCTTTCTTACTGTGCAAACTTGTATACATGACCCTTTGTTCTGAGCAGAAACTTCTCACTATAGAGGTGGTTAGCCAGAAGAATCTTCATTGACATTTTAAGTGAGCTTATGGCTTCTACTGTGTAAATGGGAAAAGAGTGACACCTCCTTTACAGTCAGATGCAGCAAAATTTCTGAAATTGGCTTGATTACAGGCAGTTTTTGTGTTAAATGTTAGCTACAATTAGCATGGAAACCCAAAGTTTATACACTGGTAAAATTAATCTAGAGATGAAAAAAAGATTGTGCTTTGAGCAGGAGTACACAGCAAGAATGGCCCATGCTATAATGAGATCCCACTTATTTCTACAAAGTAGCCTTTCAAGTTACCTGCTGCCTTTTTTTTTTTTTAAGGACCATGCATTTCATAAAAATGCTAGGTTAGCTCAAACTTTATTAGTTGTTGCAATCAGTTTAGATTCTGCAATAAGCACAGTGTCACTCTGGACTAGTGTAAGAAACTTCCATATCACGGAAGGCTAATTAGTTCTGAACTTCTAAATGAGTTTTCCTAGGTAATACCATCTTTCAGCTTACCTTTCACTGTTTTCTTTAACAGGTATGGTAGATACAAGTGTGAAAAAGGAACTACTGCTGTTCTCACAGAAAATGTCGCACTCCTGGAAATTGAGGTGGTGGATGAAACTGTACAAACCATGGATACTTCCTGAACGTTATGTGCAGCCCTTCTGTGTCACTGCATATGAACGCTAGTTATGTTTCGCTTTTAGAAGCCTTCCTGCTCAAAGAGAAACATGCAACTGCTACAGAATAAAGAGGGCTCTGACCATTCTCCTAATTAGTGTTTCACAGAGTGCTGATTTCTTTTGCTGCTGCTCCATTCTTACCCCCGATCAAAACACAGGACTGAAGCATCTTACCACTGTGAAAATAAGTTGCATGCTACCCAAAAAGATCAGGAGAGCTAGATTAACAATTAACAGGAGAGCTATAAAGTGTCCAACATCCACACTGGTATAAAATGTTTCCATTTCTACATTACATAACCAGAGGAAACATCATTTAGATGTCTTAATTATCTTACTTGCCTTACATTTCTATAAAAAATTGAACTTTTTTGTCCTAAAATCCTGAGTTCATGCTCTTTGAGATGAACTGATTTCAAGTTGTTTTATACTGTATTACATAATCTTAAGCAAAAGAAAAACTAGCTGAAAATCCACCTATAAAATTATTTTTTCATCTACTCAAAAGAGAACGTGTAACCCCTACATTCAGCTTCAAAAGGTTAATTGGTAGTAGGCCCTAGTCTTACCATCCTGGAACAGCCAGCCGGAGAAAGCATCTTTAGAGCAGCCACCCTTCTAGAGGTTGAAGATTTGTATGCAGTTTTCCATCATGACAACTGATAACAGCTTATGTAGTCCATTCTCCACAAGCAGAGCTTTTTGTCAGGTATCTACATATTATGGTAGCTGTTAGCAAATTTCACACACAGTTAGTCCTTCTTTGCGTGTTTTTTAATTTTTTTTCCCCTTCATAGTTCTTTTTTTTTTTAAACAAAGGTGTTTATTTTGTAAATCATTTTTTTTTATTTATCTAAAAATGCACAATTGCAAAAAAAAATTACCTTTTGAAATACATTTACTTATAAGCACTAATGAATTTTATGCAGCAAGAAAGTGACCAGACTTCTCAAGACACTCAAATTTAAGCTGAGCTTCCCTGGAAGCCAGAGATCCTTTTCTATGTCACACCAATAGAGGCGCAGCACAGCCATCCCTATGAATGTGTAGCTGCCACCACAGCTTAAAGGAAACCTGCAGTGTGAAAGTGACAGTCCTCACTCTTGAATCTAAGAATTGCTAAAGAAGCTGGCTATAAATTAAGCAAGTTAGCATGGGAATGTTGGAAGCAATTTGGTGCCTCTCCTACATCCTCATGCTGATTTGAATTTCCTCAATCTCTCATGAGAGCAGCAAGATCAACTTTCTGCTGAGAAGCCTCGATAAAATGGCACCTTGCATTAATGATACCAACATTATTCACAGCAATTAATAGCTTTTCTTTGCTACCTATATAAATACTTCAGAATTTGATGGAAAGTAGTTGAAGATGGCACTGCAGTTTTCCTTTAAGTAGAGAAAATTAGGTTAAAAAAATCCACTAAAAGCATATATATGTATGTAACCCTCTAACCCTAATCTTATTTCAAAAAAAAAAAAAAAAGATTGTATTCTTTTCTTAAAGAAAAAAACAACAAAACAACAACAACAGAAAAAAAGGCACAGGCTGCATTTGAACTGTCACACACAAATCTACATTTTGGCATTAGCCACCGTCACACATGGAAGCAGCGCTGTAACAGAACAGGCTTATTTATTTCCCCCGCTGTAGTCCTCAAGAACACTAAGTGCAGCACTGTTCCTCTGAACAGGCAAATGAAATGGAAACACTTGAACGTGAATCCAAGTTTTGTTCCTAAAGCAGTGAATATTTTTCATTGACAGTAATGAAACAAATCATTGATTCAATGAATGAATTTAGTTGGTTGAAAATTTTCATTTAGTTAAAGAAGATGACTCCTTCAAATCAGGTTGAGATTTTTATAAAAATTCACATTCTGTAAATTAGCTTTCACAGTTATATAGACGGGGCTGATCCTTATGTAGAATTAGATACACAAAGCATTTTACTTACTTGTTTTTTAAATGTTTCAGAGTTTAAAACACTGCTTTGCTTAAGTTTTACCTATTGGTACTTAACATACTACTGAATGTGTAAAAGTATCTTCCCCAAAATCTAGCTGTATTAAACACTGGTTTTCAATACGAACTTGTAGTCTAAAAATAGTCACAACAAATGGGAAGATAAATTTAGAGGAATTATTTGCAGAAGCATGATAGTTTGGGGTTTGTTTGTTTTTTTATTCCCCTCCCCCAGCTATATGCTGAATTCATCTAATTGGCTGTAGCCAAATGAACAAGTAAATGCATCAGCAAAATATTCACTCTTAAGTTTTCAGTTAAAAAAAATAAAAAAATCATTAAACAAATGCATTTCTCTCCTCCCAAGCCCCTCCCAGTTTCTAAGTCTGAAGAGGAGGGAATTAATAAAAACACATAAATGGATGCTTTAAAATACACAAAGTAAAAATTGAATTCGCTATTAACCATTTGCAGAAGAGGCAAAGTAGCAGTTATACAAATTACACAAAAATCTACTGTAATTCTTACATTAGTATAAAGTGATTTCACCAAAGGAATTATTTCAATATTTCACATTACAGTTAAGATAGAAGAGGCGTGTCAAATGCTCTGACACCCTTGTTAATATAATCTATCCTAGATTACACACGACAGTTTTAAGAAAGGACCCTTAAATGATCTACAACTGTAACATGTTATTGGCCTAAAAACAAAACAAAACAAAAAAAAAATCACTTGCAATACCTCACAGAATCTTCACTTTAAAGCATGACCACCTTGTAAGAGTCCTTGTCAAATAACCTGCAGAAATAATAGAGCATCTTGCTACGAGTGCTCAACCCTCTCGCTTGCGTGACTAGGCACCAGTCGGTTTCATCTGAGAAAAAAATTCAAGTAAGACTAAGCTGTGCTGGCTTTTGAGAGTGTTTGCAGATGGTTCAAGTGCTGGAGGTCCAAACATGCATTTGTTTTGCTATTTGGTGCACGTAACCAATATCAGGTCTTTGATCGGGATCGGGGTATATGCACATGCTGACCAACTCCCGCAGCTGAAAGACAGAAAAACAGGCATGCAAACACGTAAATTACTTGGCTCGGTTCTCCCTGGAAAAGGCTTTGGGGCTGTTTGAGCACTGGGCTGCTGGGCAGGAGCTAGGAGCCCTTGTACACACAGATGGGCCTGGGCAGACTGCAGGGCAGACATGCAGACATTTGTTGCCCCTCCCCTCTTGCCCCATGGAAGGACTAGAGAGACCCTCTTCCACCAAACCATCAGCACAGGAGCTTTAATCCACACACCACAGTGGATTTTGTGTCATTTACAATGCACTGCCAGCATCCATACACTCGGTGGGTTCGCTGTTCACTGCTCAGAGACGTCGCACGGCTCCAGAGGGCCCAGCAGCCGCCTGGCTGCTCCATCGCTCCTGACTCTGTGAGTTTCAGAGCTTTAGAAGCAAACAGAAACAGCCTTTTTTCTAGTGGGATTTTTGATTTGCTTCAGAGAAGTGGTGAGGCTGACCAGTGCCATCAGGTGAGAGCAGCTCGCTCAGCAGGGCCTGTGGCACGGCCGGGTGGGCATGGGCAGAGGAAGCAGCAGGGGCACCGGGAGCTGGGCACCAGGGGCAGGGGCAGGAGCAGGACGTGCACGTGAGGAAGGAAGGACTGAGCTTCCAGAAGTCCAGGTGAGCCAACAGACACGGATGGACGTGTCAGTGAAAGGGGAATCAGAAGAAAGTAGAAGGAGGGGTTTAAAAACCTGTCCTGAACAGAACTCTCCTGTACAGCAGCCGTATGCCCCACATCAGCCTTTGTAACCAGCCGGGAGGGTTTTAACGTAAAACATCTGAGCAGCACCTCTGCCTTCAGACACAGGATGCCTGAGCACGGCTGTCAAACACCAGTGTTTCCTGGAAAACCTTTGTGAAGGAGAGACTGGTCATTGATTATGTTTAATAAATAAAATGCAGAAGGGTGAAGTCTCCCCACCTCCCTACACTCTTTATTGTGCACATGAAAGATTGTAGCTTTTAATTATACAGACACTGAAAGCTGCTCGTACCCCCGAGGCATAGGGAGAAACAGCCTTGAGCCTCTGATCTTCTCACATCCTCCCAGTAGCCACAGTGCCAATTATTTTAATGGTAATTAAAAGCATGACCATACAGCTATCAGGCACACATTTCAGCTGCATTACTGAACGTACCCAAATGAGGTTTCAGCTCTGTGCAGAGCCAGGCCCCGTGCTGCAGGTTGGCGCAGGGGCTGAAGCCCACTCCAGCAGGATTTCTGGGGGCAGACAGCATGTGGGCAGGACAGCGCTAGGGGCACGCGTCCCATGCAAGCAGGACGCGCTGTAACGCTGTCGCTACCTCACCACCTCCCGATCCTGCTGCAGGCACACACAGATATAAAACCTGGCCAGCCCATCCTCAGCAAACTCAGCCCCGCTGTCCCTCTGGCCCTGTCCCACTCTCACACCTGCTGTGGTGACCCTGTCTGATTCATCTGGGGGCACGTGGTGGTTTGTAACAGCTGAGACCCCAACGATTTAACACGCACCTGAGCCCTGAGATGTCCACAACAAAGCACCCACAAACAACCACGGTGCTTCTAAAGCTCTGCCCGAAACCTGAGCTCCCAGTCCAATGTATCCACGCAGCAATGTGCTCCCAGGCAAACCACGGCGCTTCGGCAGAGTGGGGAGTTCTGTTCTCAACCACCACGGTGCAGGCACTTCACCATCAGCTGTAAGGAACCGGGAGACCACGCTCTGATAGTCAACCCATGACTAGTAAGCTTGTCTCCGAGAGAAAACTAATCCTGGCTGGAGTCCCAGCTCCTCCTGCTAACAAAGAGTAAGCCAGCTCCTCGTGAGACTGGGCTGAACAAAAGGCGACCGCCAGGAGGACACCACTGAAGGGGAGCACCATTAAAGCAGGCATTTCCCATAAATGCTCTGCCTTGTCCATGGGAAATGATGCCCCACATAAAACACTCGTGGCTCAGCAGCTGGCCCACAGCCGAAGCCTTGTTTTGAGGCTGCACTGCCGGGTGAAGGATGGATGTGCTGAGGGCTCCAGAACACCACACAGCTGGTAGCTTGGCACAGCCTAACCCACGTCCCTGCCCTGGGCTGGGAGGATGCAAAGGCTCTGCTGCCTTCCCACATCACTTACAACCTTGCTGCAGGGACAACATTAGGGTGGCTTTACAGAATCTGCCCTTTCCATCTAAGATGAAGACACTCTTCAAGGAAAACGCACACATCCAGACAGAGGTAACCAACCCCTGCCCATCAGAAGAACGGATTCCTTCTGGTGCAGCTGCTGGGAGTGCCGCCACATTTCTGAGCCTTTCAGAAGGACCCAGCCTGCATGGCTGGTGGAAGACACTAACCCACCTTTCTCTTTGTCTCCCCACTCCAAAATAATCTCCAAAGTCCAATCTTTAAAGCCACCTACAGCACCAGACACCACTCCTGGTGGAGCCATGTTCTAATACTCAGAATTAAAGCTCTTTGTGGTTGATGTAAGCAGCAGCAGCTCATACAGCGAGCTAAGCTACAGCCAAAGGCACAGCCCTCCTCAGACTTTGTCAAGCATTCTGTTAATAGTGTATGAACACCATCTGGAGTCTAGTTCTCTGGGACCTGGCGCCTTTGAGCTTTAAACCATCCTTCTCACCCTGGATTGTATCACTACACTACACACACTCTTTAGCACTGCCAGAGGGAAGCAAACAGACAGTAATTGTAAAGACAGGAAACACATCTGTCAACTTACACTAATTCTTGCTGCCAGCAGGCATATCCTGAGATGCATGCTGCAACAGCATGGCGAACGGGAAGGCACAGAGCTGGGACTTGCTGCCACAGCAGCTTGGGAAAAAAATTCCACTTTTCCACAACAGTTCTCGAATAATCTTCTCACAATAGCTCTTTTTTGCTATGTAACTTACGTAGGCTGTGTGGTGGCCTGGAGGACAGCATGACACCAGCCCCAGGGGACCGCGTTGTGGCTCAGGCCGGAGTGAGGCACAGCTCCACGCAGGCTCCTCCGCAGCCCTGCCTGAGCAACTCACCCCGTGCAGCGCCGCCTGCAGCTTGCCCAAACTTGGTGAAACCTTGGTGTTCTTACTCCTCTTTTAAATGCCATTAAAGAGAGTTAATTATGTCCAGTCCAGGGAAAAGCACTCCTGCACCCCACTCATCCCTGTCCCCCCCCAGCACGCAGCAGCCCAGATGCTGAGCAGGTCGGGCACGAGGCCGCCGCTAACTGCTGTGTGCAGTGTTTGCCCTGAAGCCTGCCTCCTGCTCCTCAGGACTTTGAGGCAGAAATAAAACAAAAGAAAACCCGTGAAGGATACGATGAACATTCAAAATTACATTAGCCATTTCCTTCCAAATAGCAGGCAACTGTAACTGAATGAGGAAGTAAGGAAAACAGATGGTTTGTCAAGGTAAGGAAAAGAAAGCTTAAAAGAAAAAAAAGCAAAGCTCAAACAGCCCTGCCTAAAAAACACCATGGGTGTTTGCAGCTGGAAACATCGCAGAGCAAGTATGCAGAGTGGATTTTTTTTTTTTAAGGTAGACCAGCTGAGCTTCTGCTCTCCATCCCTTCCTTTCATATGAACAAAACCCAAACTTCAACCCCCCACACACAGCTGGTGTATTGACACTTACTGTGTTAGAGTAAGCGACTTTCCTTCCCTCCCCCTCTATTTAAAAAAAATAAAAAAATAAAGAATTCCCCTCCTTGTAACAAACTGAAATCTACATAAACAGAAATTTAAGCGCTGGTTTTATGGTATGTTATTTTAAGGGAAGGGAAGCAAGGAGAGGGCTTTCCCACGGTTCATTGTTGTTTTTGCCAGCATAACAGACTTTCAGTATCAAAATGCTCCCCATGTTAAGAAATCGCATTAAGAAAATCTTTTCTGTCTTAATTTAGCTTGTTGATATGCAGACATCACAACAATAGCTTCCTTAGCCAGCCATAAAGGCACCCGGGGCATTCTCTCTGGCCAGCCCCTGCTCTACGTTAGACGGGGGCTCTTCTTCTCCCGGCCTCCTCTCCTGTGCTCGGGGAGGTACCTCACGGCACCCCCACATTCCCCTCCAAAAATGCTCCCAATTTACCTTTTCAGAATAATGTTCAGCTGGAAGAGGTGGGTAGTCACATTGCTCTATTTTTTGGCAAAGAGAAAACAGGTTCATTTTATCTCCATAGAAAGGACTCTGAAGAGCTGCCATCTGGAGAGAAAAACAGAGAAAGCGTTTCAGAAATGGGAAAGCTTTAATAGCCCTCAGTACTGCCGATTTGCAGGAGCAAATTTCGTTCTTTGACTGTGAGCAAATGCTGCCGCCGAGGTCAGACAGCTCCGCACACCAGAGGGGCTCCCCGAGGCCCCACCGCCCTCGCAGGGGGCGCAGAGCTGTGGCTGTGTCCCCAGGCCCCGCTCGGCCCCCACCTTATGGGTCCCCCTGAGCCATCCTGCAGCAGGCGGCCGGGGGCAGCGGGCTCTGGGCAGGGCTTGCACCACCTTCCCTGCACACACACGGAGCCACGCATCTTTCCCCCCTGCACCTCATTACACGGCAAAGTCCCTACACGTTTTCCCATCGCTGTGGTTATTTGCCAAAAACATTTCAGACGTAGAGTTGTCTGTAAACAGCGGCCCAGAGCACGCAGCACAGAAGAACCGGCTCATTTAAACAGAGGAAGGGTGCTCGTGCTGCTGGGCAGCCGGTTAGAAACCAAACGGCTCAAAGAGGACTGCAAACCTGATAAATGTGTTCATCTCTTCACAAAGCAGCTCCGCTGTCTTTGATAACTGTTACGGTTTCAACCTTCCCCGGCTATGATCATGTTCAGAACAGCCAATGCATTTGCTCTCTGTGACTGGTAAATTTTTAATAGACTGCTACAAGAAATAAATGGATTGATTTTGAACATTTGGCTACCTAGAATACAAAGAACCTTTTAATGTGAGTGGTGCAGTTCAGCCTTTACAGGAACAATCATCCCCTCCCCCTGCAAATTTGCTATTTAGGAGAGAGCATCCCAGGCACTTTGGGGATCCAAACTGCTGAAACTTTTCCCCATCGGTCTGGGCTTTTTCCTCTTCAGATGCTGTTTTATTAATCCACTATTTGCATCTCCAAACCCACGACAGATGTCTGACATAAACAGATTATTCACCCAGCACAGAGAGCACAACGGAAGGCTCTTGGTGGGGAAAAACTCCTTACAGAGCACACAGAGGCTCCTTACAGAGAGATGTTTACACGATACTTAAGTGTCAGGAAGGAAACTGCATCTCTGTGTGTGGAAAATCGCCTATACTGCAAATTTTTAACCAGGAGGTCTAAATGAGCACTGAACAACGAGCCCCAGGAAAGCAGCCACAGGAGGAGGTGCTTTCTGAACACAGTGGGGCACAAACCACGTTGGTGTCAGGGCTGCCCACTGGGACCCACCAGCACCACACCACGGGGCTGTGCAGGCAGCCACGAGGCACAGGAGCAGGATGCTCGTTCCCACCACAGCCCTGTCACTTCTTACTCCGTGCTGTGCTGGTCCTCAGGGCTGCCCAGCACCCGCGCTGCCAGACGCACACCGTGCCGCGCTGCCCTGCCTCCGCCTGACGAAGCGCCACTGGATAATTGTTGGCATTACCCACTCTGTTTAGATATTTAAAGCATTTTGCCACGAGCTGCAGCAAATTGGCAAGCTTTTCATACTGAGGCCAGCTGAAGTTGATGCTTCTCACTATGTCTTTAACAGGGGGTTATTTGATAATTATTAGTCTTTTGCTCATTACCATGCGCTGTGAAAGCCATCAGAAGAACACTGTCCTGCTGCTGACACACAGCAAGCTCCCAGCAGAATTAAAAACAGTCAATACTGGATCTTCTACTCTATTATCCTGCAGTTAGGAATCATGACTGATGGATCATTAGTGCCTTGGTGACAGGCTGGCAGTTGTGAGTGGGGCAGGGTCTGAAAACATTTGGGTTTCATTCCCAGCCCTCGGACGTGGCCCGGCACGGGGTGCTGCAGGGGAAGGCTGCAAAATTGCACTGCAATGAACATACATCAAGTGCTAAGCAATGCAGGACATGCTAAGAGAAACTATACTTGGTCTGAATCATAAAGACTTCTTTAAAACAATTTATGGTTATTACATTTCTGCCTTGCTAACCTGCAACACGCATTGGCACAATGAATCCTGAGCCTTACAGAAAAGCAACAAGAAACGTCCTGGGCTTTTTCTTTCATGTCACTTATCCAAGGTTATCTTCCTTCGTGCCTCCCGACTAGCTTTTTTTGCACAAGGCTCTTTCAGAGATATTTATCAGATATCCAGAGTGGCATAAAAATGGCAAAGCCGAATATCCCAAGGTACCCAAAGCACACTGAAGGACACAGTGAACGGAGTACACAGCTCCCAAAAGCATTTCAGCAAAATCACAGGCTTGTTCAGTTTTCTGGCTGCAATGCTCCAGGTGACACAGCTTGCAGGGTTTGCTGTGCCCGTGACATTCACTGTGCTTGGCTGCAGGCTGAGAGAGAAGAGGAATTACACTTGTAACAGCTCGTAACCCGCAACAAAGGGCTCAGCAGCGGCTGTGGCTGTCCCTCTCTGCAGTTTCACCCATTATCAGCAAAACAGCAATAATGAAGAGCCTTTCCTCATAAGCTTTATAGACCCAAGGTTGAATAATTGAGGACTGGTTTGTGGGCTGCGGCCCAATGGCAGGCAGCAGCCTAGAAAGCTGTGGTGCCTGCAGCCCTTCCCAAGTTTTTGAAGGCAAAAGGGTGAAGTTATATCCCTATTGCAGTCCTAATGGCAACAGGCAGACCAGTGGGGAAAAATTACACACTGCAATTAGAGCTTCTAATCTCCAATTAGAGATTGATAGCAAACTGCTCCCAATCAGCAGAACAGAAGAGGAGAGCCCAGCACACAGGACTGCTCCAAGAAAAACAACCACGGGCGCGTTACGGAGGGTGCATAAAGCAATCACGGGTTAAACAAGGTCTCCCGGATTTCAATAGAAAAATCAATAATTTCAGCCTGGTTGAAAAGGGTTTTTCAATTCCCATTAACTTTCCCTTCCACATCCAATTAAGTGGTCATGTGCAAAAGAGAAGAAATGAAAAGGAAACAACAGAGGCTTCCGGGGTGGCAGACACAGGGAATTAAAGGGGGAAGAGACGGCACCCTGGTTGTGGCTGGAACCGGTCTGCGGAGGGCCATGGCTACAGGCGCTCCATACCCACTAACAACAGCTGATGCTTCATTTGGGTTTGCTTTTGACATTTTGATTAGAACAATTACTGCAGGACAGCCAGATCTCCTTTTAAAATGACCACCATGCAGGATGACTGGTTGAAAAAATACCTATACGGGAATCGCTGTTGGTGCTTATATTGGTCATCTTGCCAGAACTGCTGAAGCCATTGCTTGTAGCTATGTTCTTGGAATTAACAACTTATTTTCATTCCTCCAAGTGATCTCGCTGACAGATTTCTACAGAAAGTGAGGGATGAAGACAGTTGCTACTGTATTGATAAGATTTAATAAAAATCACTGTACGGTTATGACTGTCAAAGTTAAGTGGTGCTATCTGGCATCACATCCCAAACCCCTCAACGTTATATAAGTGAATTCCAGTGGACATGCACATCTCTGAAGGCAATTTGTACATTAAAGCCCTCTGCAGCTTATCTACACAATGCATCTGGAAAAATATCAGAAGTGACTCATAACCAAACAAACATGGCTTCCTTACTTTTAAGCCAAATGGAAAAAGATTCTTATTATAAGGAATTAGCCAAGATAAAAATACGGCTCCTTCAAAGATGTATGAATCTGATTTTTAATTTTCCAAAATCTAAGAAGTTTAAAAAGTCAAGTAGCTGTTTATCTAGCGAACACAGAATTGGTAACCGTCCAGTCCTTCTTGGAATTTGCAAGATCTCACAGCTCTCGTTCACAAAGTAAAGCCTTACCTACGTAGGAAGTAAATTTAAAAGTGCTTCAGATGCCAAATCTTTCACGTTACTATAGTACTGCTACTCCTACCAGAGAATTATGTTTAGTGCACAATTAAGTCTTCTTGAGATCTAAGGAGTACTAAGACTACTGTGCCATAAGGAGACCATATTGCCTGCAACAAAAACATATCTTAGCACAACGCTAAATATTTCTCTCTGCATAAATCTGGAGTCCCATCTCCAGTACAGCTCAGTCTCAGAACTGACTCAGAGCAGCCCGATGGAGAAGGTTACCTCGCTGAACAAGCATTCAGCTGTGTTAGGTGAGGATTCTTCCCAGAAGTGGTTAACAGCAACAAGCACTTAACTCCTGCCAGAAAGAGCTATATCATAGGAGAATTTGCTTTTTTACTGTCTTGTCCTAAAGGTTTGTTTAACCAACTAGCTGAATTACATGTTTAACTACAGTTGTTTTCATATCTAATTAGCTCACAAAATAATTGCATTTTCACTTATTCTCTCATTCCATCTAGCTGTGAGAAATTGCAGTGAGAAGAAAAATTTCATCATTTCACATAATTGAAAGTAACTCAGGAAAGCATGACCCTGACACTTGGAGGTCTATTATCCAAAGAGGATGTGAGCAGTAGCCTTATAATTAAACATCCTAGGGATTTTTAATTCTCTGGGCAAGGATAAAAACTTTCTAAATGCTGACTTGCACTTTCGCTTGAATTCAAAGATGACACATACATTTAAAATTATTAATGACCACAATGTTGTTCCAAACTCTGATTTCTGATAAAAATGAAATCACAAAACCCAAAGTAGTTATAGTCATAGCACCTATTTTTAAAATGCATGTAATAAACACATGTAAAAATACTTTAAAAACTAGTTACACAGTAAGCATGCAGTTCATACAAAGTGTGCCTGCTTTGTATCCGTTCATTTGTCTGTAAGACAATGTACAGTCAGAAAATACTCCAGCTATATTCTAATATAGTTAAAGAAACAATGATTTAATGTTATATAAAAACCCTACTTTTCATTACTGAAAGCTCTCAAAATTAACATACTCCAATTGGTCAGAATTCCATTAAACAAACCAGTAGCTTACGTTCAAATAAGTTTTCTATTGTTAGAACAACTGGTATTCAGGAGAAACTATGAATATGCTGCCCTCATTACAGCTCTCCTCACAGTTAGAAGAACGAAATGCAGTAAACTGGCTTGTTTGTATCTGTATCCTCAGCATCTACTGGGACCTACTAAATTAACTTTGCGTAAGTACCATGCTGTATGGCACAATTTCTTTGTTCTTCAAGTTCAAAAAAAATCACATGATGAGTATAGAGTTATTTTTTCAGAAAGTTTCTCAACAACTAAGCTAAAATAAGTCTGACCTACTCAATTCCTGTTTCACTAACTGTGTGGTTAAGACAAACGGGGAAAAAAGTTAGAAGATACTTACTTCATACAATAAACAGCCCAAAGACCAGATATCAGATTTAAAGTTATAGCCGTTTTCATGTATTCTTTCTGGGGACATATAGTATGGAGTTCCCACTGTAAAGAAAATGAACAAATGAGGAGTTACTGTCTTAGAAAGAGACAGTGCAACCTGCATCGTACAGAAGTTTGACTTTGCTCAAGGACTAGGTTTAGCACATATTGCTCATTAGAAGAGACTGGCACAAAAATTTGGAAAGAAGTCATGGTTTCAAAGGCACATTCTTATGTAGAACCAAAAATATAACCACAGGAAAAGCTAGAGAACTGCTGAACGTTACTGGAAATATCTTTTGTATTTCTGAAATTTGAGGGAAGTTATCTCCCCCTTCCAAGTACCGCCGGAGTGGCTCACGGACAGAGCTGTTGTAAACGATCATTCTCCTTTGGTTCACTCAACAGCATATGAAACTGCAAGTTAGATGTCATGAATGTACACTGCTAAAACAAGAATCCTGTGACAGCACATCCATTGAAAGTTCACTTGACATATACCGCACTAGCAGCATGACAGATCAGCTGCAGATATGACGGGGTACCCTTTTTAAGAGTTCAGGAGACCATTTACTGTAGCAGAGAAATGGAAGTAACAAGTCTGACATCAGACAGGTATTCGAAAACTTTCTGGAAGAAGCAAGATAATAATTCCAAACTTTAAAACACTGTTCCAACTCACAGTCATGTTAGAAGCTGTGGGATTTCTATCTACTTCCAGAAGTCTGTATTTTATCACAAGAAATTTACTACAGCATTTTGGACAGGACTTACAGGAAATTATTAATAAATTCCTTACCTCAAAAAGGCTCTTTTTAAAATCCTAAATAAGTTTCAGTTGTGGTACTGAAAATACAAGACATCCTGGCAGTCTCAGCTACATCAAATAACCCTCAGATACATCATTTATTAAAACATCCAAGGACTTTATACGCTCTCTTTTCTCCTGCGTCCCTGTCCCCTGTCAATTTTTTTTTTTTTCATTTGGCATTCCAGTGTATCCTTCTCCTAATTAAAGACCTTTCTCACAAGATGGCAAATGTTTCATTTGCCCATAACTTTCAGTTTACAATTTCTTCATTCTAAACCCTGACCACCGACAGCTGAAAGATTCCTAAGCAGATGAACGGTGGTAGCGACGGGAGGGAGAGCTGCCACCACCTTCCCCCAGCTTTCCTGAAGGGGGGATTGGCACTCTGTAGGAAACAAATTACTTTTGGAGTGGAAAGCAACAACTTCCTGAAAGGCAAAATCCCCCTCAGAGCGCACGCAGGACGCAGCACAAACCGGGGGGCTGCTGAGGTCTCTGTGAAACCCAGGCAAAGGCACCTCAAGCGCCGTGAGCTCAGACCACACTGTGTTAAGTGCACAGGTGAGCCAAAACTTATCTGCATTACTCTGCCATCCAGAAAACCTAAACACGGGCCGGGATTCCACTGGTATAGGCACTGTACAATTCACAATACACAATTCAGATGTGTACAGCCTCAACGAATTCACGGGCACAGAAACCAAGACAGAGAGGAGCAGTTGGGCACGGGGCAGCCCCTGGGCGGCCAGGCAATACTAGTTAGTACATCAGCATCCTAGCAGAGCTGAAAATCAAAGACAGAAATATTTTCTTAGGTTATTTAGTCAAAACAAAGAGCATTGATTTGAAGTTAGCACTATCAATGCAACTACCCAATTTATTCCAAAGCAATGCATATATACAACTCTACTCATCAAAACAGATCAAGTAACCAAGAAAGGGGACCACTTCCCTGACTGGCTCATTTATTTGGTCCCCCAGGAGTTTCAGTAATCAGGAGCACTACATGATGAATTCAGCTTGCGTTTGCAGGTCATTCAAGCAAGAAATTACTTCACTTTCAAGGTGAGGAGTACAAAGCAAGAAAGTACATTTTTGCAAATTCTACACAGACTACAAGACGGGAAAAATAACACATGGAGATTATTATATTTCCTTGCTCAGTAATATCACATCCAGCCTAGGAGTATGCTGAACTGATGTTGTCCCAGATCTGTCTGGCTTTAATTGCCAGGAAAAGGCCTCTACATGTGGATTGGACCAGAGTTCTGTCGATAGTACTTTTTAACACACTGCAGAGTAACTTCACAGAACAGCCTGAGCAGACAGGACTCATTCAAAGAATCCAGCAAGGCTTTCCATGGATGTCTCCCCTGTGCATGCAAAATGCACACGATGGACAACACAGGTCTCCAAGTAATTCCCATACAGCTTCCAGATTTCCGTGGAAGAGCTGCACTTGGTTAGAATAGCACCGATTCATTTTCCTCCTTAAAAATATGCAAATGTGGAAGAAATAGTGATTAGTTAAACTCTTGAAAACAGTTTTGGAAGTCTCCATTGAACATAAGCATGTAAGACACTTTGCTACTTTTCACTTCTCAGTGCTTCTTCTCATCTGAGATCTGACAAGAAAGTTACCAGACTAGAGAGAAGAGAAAACTTCCTGCCCTTCACCAGCAGGGAGTGAAGGAGCTGTGTAGGGGTGGACCACAGCACCCAGAACTGGCAGGAGGGAACGTGGAGGTTGTTCCCACTCTTACTTCCCAAGGTCTGTGTGCTTCAGAGGATGCGGTGCCAGCGGTGGCCTCCAGCAGTAGCTGTTCTTGCTATCAGTTATTCTGGGTCACTGCGTAACGAGCTCAGAGCAAATAACAATGTGTGGGCTCTAAAGTTATGGCCTTGCCTTCCGCGTTAGCAGGGGTCTGCTTGGTAGGCTAAAATTGTCGTTTCGGATAATGCCTTAAAACAACCCTCGATCAAAGCAAAATGACAGGGTTTACAACATGGATGAGTGCGTTCTAGTCCATATTTCATTTTTTGTGCATTAGTCCGTTCCATTATATTAATAGGTCTGTGGAGCAGTCCCTGCCTGATCTGATTTTATGAAGCCTACCTTGCACATTTACCTATCATTACTGTAGTGTTGTCAGCAAATGTACGAACAAGCAGTACTCCGCGTTTCAAAACTGATGCATTAATTTTTAAATAACTGTCATGATAAAAGACTGACAAGCCCAATTCTCTTTATGACTTGTCCAACATTATGTGGGAATCTCCTGTAATGAGCATCTTCTAGAGAACCGCACAAGACTTCCAATGCAATCAGTCAGGGCTCACCATTGCATTACATTAGTCAATTTGACAAGAATAGTCTAATCGGAGACTATTAATCAGAAACTTTCTTTGGCATTTGCCCTGCTGAAAATACAAAATATTGTTCAGATTCAATATTAATCACCAGCTGCTAGAGTAATGCCTTTAAAGTTATAAAGGTCACAAAACGATAGAGAAGAGTATGACTAAGCAAGCATCTTCCCATTCTATTCCTGAAAGTCGAAGCACTTCACTGCATATCAGCCTGCTTCACAGACCCCAGAACAGCATTTCTTTCTCCCTTCCCAAGCTCCGTGTGTGTGTGTACACAGCTAAAACGCCCGTGTGGACCAGAACAGCTCTGGTGCAACACCCAAGTTAGGGAACTGCTAATTATTCCAAGTTAAATTAAGAGCAGAGTCTCTTGTTTCACCAGGAAAACACAGGCAAAGGCAGCAAAGTTATCTCAGAAATAAAATTCAAATACCTTTCCTCCCATATATAGTTGGGAACAAACAAAGACTACCTGCAAATCTGATCCATGCTTTTAGGAAGCCCTCTTACAGAGCCTCATTCACTGAATTTAACGTACCACAGATGAGTCTCTTGCAGCAGCACTCTCACACCTTCAGGCAGATTGTTATTAGACAGAAATCAGCAGAGAATATTTCCAAATATTTTAATAAGTTCTGTACTTTTTTTTCTTTTTTTTTTTTTTTTTTTTTTTTTTTTAAGTATTATAAAATAAAAGTCTTGAAACTAATCTAACTCCATAGCCATATTTGGCTGCAAAATGTAAGAGCAATTGATTAGGAAAGCTTTTATTGCTTTGCCTTCACCAGCACCTTCCAGCTAATCTTCATACCGAGCTGAATACTGTTTCTGAATCTACCACTTTGCTTTCTCACAGCAGGCAACAGAGTTCTGAATATGAAAGAACCTAACAAATTCTGACCTTTATTGTATCTTTACAGAGTATTCCCAGTTTCAAACCAAGAGATATCAGAGAGCAACGTGGGCCTCAAAGGGGTAATACTGATTAAAGCATTCCTTCGTCACCGAGATGTTCCACTCCTGTCAAAACAAACTTCGTAATGTTTTGAAATACTTGTGATTTTTGAAACATGTTCATTGCAAATGAAACAGACAAAGAGCTGTGTTCAAAAACTGGTGATGCCACCCATTAAAAACTTGGTTGTTAAAAACAAACAAACCCACTCAGTTTAAAAATAAAAAGGTATTTTCAAAACTACCAGCTTAGCTTTAATATGCCGGAAAATAAAGCGTATGCCATGAACATGTAGTTACAAAAAATATTTAAATAGGTTTTAATAATATCAGGTGATGCAAATACAGCATGGAAACAATTCTACTTGCAAGTGACAGTCCACAACTCTCACCTGCTGCAGATCTCTCCAGACAAGCTCATAGGCCACCAAGAAAAACGTACAGCATTATTTAAAAGGAGTCTGGTTTTAAAGTATCAGTTTCTAAAAGTTTGTGTAATTTGGGGTATATTTTCGCATCTTTTCGCAGAAGAATAACTTGGGAATTAGCTCAGCTTTGGGTAATTGTTTATATATTGTCGTATTTTCAGGAGCCTTAATCTTCTCCTAGTCTGTGATCTATAAGAATACATGAAGTTTCTGTCAAGGATAAGCTTCTTTGGACTACTGAAGAAACATTAAATAATAAAAATGAGATATAATACAGCTCTTCTTTTCATCACCAAAAAAAAAATAATACAAAAAAACACTGAAAGCCTGAGCAACTCAGCTAAGAAAAATAAAGAGCAACTCAGGTTGTGCTTTTCTTGCTTTAGCCATTTTTAAGTGCCAAAAGTACTGGAAAATTTGCAAGTGCCTGAGAGGACACAAGCATGCTGCCTCCACAGCAGAGACGTGACAGCAAAATAAAAATAAAACCATGGTCAAAGGCACTAAAATGTACATTAAATTACTTCAAATCTCTATATGAGGTACCCACACTAATTGTCTCAATGAAAGGTTAAAAATAAATAAATCTACTTATTCCTACAAAAGAGTGTATTTTGTGCATCGTATTTCAGCTCTTTCTAGTAGACCTGTTGCTTTAAGTTCTCTTACTTTATTTATTTAAGTTACAAATACAACTCTACCAAGTCTTTACAGTCAGATTTTTATATGCAGGTATTGCAATATACCTGCAGCAATCATTTTTTACACAAATACTGTACTTCAGGCACATACCAAAAAGCAAAAATTTCTCAGGATTCACAGAATATTGGCTGTTGTAATATTAGGCAGATTTCTTTTGTGTGTGTCTTTCTTTCTGAAGGAAAAAAAAAGCCCCTCGAAGTATTGTGACTTTGCTTCAGATGATAAAATAGCTTGGCAAGCCAAGGGAAAAAAAAGGACAAACAATCTATTTATAAAAGAGCTCTTCTCATGACGGCAGAGTTACTCCCCGTTCACCCTCATATCCAACAAGAAACCAGAAGGAACGTGCAACACCCCACGTACACCAATCCACAGCTAGTTGCATGTTCTAAACTGGGAAGGTTTGACTTGCATACATCCCCCAAAAGGAGAATCTGCTCCAAGTTTATTCTTGTCCAAGAATAAATAATAAGTCATCTGGTCCAAAACAAGACTACTCTGTGTAAAAGTTTTTCCATCATTGCTGTTTTTTGGTTTTCAAAATGTAAAGCCAATCAGAAGCTTGGATAATGCCAAGTTTATTTGGCTAAAAATGAGCGTTATACCATTTCACAATAAAACGGCCCATTTTAATAATAATGGAAATTCTCTATATTTATTACAGATCCTAGTGAAACAAAATCTAGCATTTTATTGTTAAACTTTCCAAAGTCTTAAATGGAGTACTTAAATATTTTGCTATTTATAATATCATTATGATATTTACAAGTAATTAGGTTTTATGGCAAATGTTAATGACAGGGCTTTTCCAACATGCTTGTTAGAAATACCTTAACTGACAAGGTACGCCTCTGGATGCCGTCCTCGGAGATTAACAAAATAAATAATGGACACGAGCAAACACTGAAGACAAGACAAAACAGGAATACTTCTAGCCCTGTTAAATTGTGAATGACGAACGAGGGAGACAACACCTGAGGCACGCTGCCCGCCCGCAGCAGCAGGGCGTCGCAGCCGGGTCTTGCAGCGCCTCCGGGCGCGATGCCCTGGGTGAAGCCCAGGCACTGCCTGCGGCGAGCTGGGCCAGCAAACCGGTGCCACCTGGCTCTGGGGAAAAGTACCACGCAACGGGGGGAAGAAAACTAGAAATGAAATGAAATGCTCACATTCTAAATAGCAAAGGAATAGGCCATAAAAGTTTCTTCATGAAAAGAGCGATTGGTGTTAAAATAAGAAAAAGGAAAGAAAAATTCCTCCTCACCGTGGGCTGAGCTGCCCCTGCCTCAGTGCCACCAAGCTCTCTTGACAGCCAACTCCACCCCAACCACATCCCGCTGGCACCAGGAAAGGAAGAGGCAAGGCACCATGTGGTGACAGCAGCAAACAAAATCCACCTTGGCTGCATCAATTACCTAAAAATCTAGGAGCTTCCTAGCAAAGCCCACGCATGCCGAGAGCTCCCAGCAGCTCTGATCGCCGCTTCAGCCCCACTACAAGAAGGGATGGCGGGGGGCAGTGGTGGGTTTGTCTGCAGCCTGAGGGATGCCGTCGCTTCTGGCCTTCATCAGGGATCCTCCTCTGCCTCTCCCGATGTGTGGTTTTGTTATGGCCACAGAACGGATGGTGGGCAGGAGGTGCCCGGGTGCCCGCCGCAGCTGCCCCATGCTGCCCGCACCCGATGCAAGGCTCACCAGCCTCTCCTGCGCTGTGTATGGGCAAATCTTTCATTTTTCCTTCATTATGCCGGCATGTACTGTCACTTAATTTTTATGTATGCAATCCTTCCTGACAAATATGATCTGCTGCCTGGTAATTCGTCTGACGTTCATTCTGCTCCTTGCTCTAATTACGGCTCCCATCCCTGGTGCAGCCGCGACCACGGCCCGGTGGTACACCTGCCAGGCGGGTCATGGCGCTGTCGAATGCCCTTTTATGCCAGTCTGATGTTGGCAAATACAAAGGAAGGGGAAAAAAAAAAAAAGGGATGAATGTATTTGCATAGGCCCTGTGTTCGATTCATGGGTCAGCAGCCAGAGAAAGGCTGGCGCAGGGCGGTTGCCAGGGCAACGGGGCCCGGCTCCGGCTTGGGCCTGGCCTGTGCCAGCCCCGCGTGCATCACTCACGGCGACTTACACAAACGTCTTCGTGAAACCAAAACCACGATCTGCATCTTTCCTGCTGCCACGAATCCTGTATGTCTGGCAAATGACCAAAAGCAAACCAAAAAACCACACCCAAACCCAAAACCTTCAAGTCTGCAATATTTTTTGAGTGTGAAAATATTCTTTTTGCTTGCACGCAGGAACCACTGCAAATGGCGTTCTGTCCATGCCCCCACAGCACAGCACATTGTCTCCAAAATCGCTCGCTGCTGGTCCGTTAGCATTTTGCATCTCATTCACCTGTTTCCAGGATGCTGTTGGTCTGAGAAGTGCAAGGTTCACACACAAGAGGCTCAACTCTTCCTACAGGAGCCTTCTCAATTAAGAGAGAGCAACCCTGGTAAAGGTCACGAGCTCGGCTTATATGTGCAGCGAGCTTCCCAGCCCCAATTTATCCTTATTAATGTACTAAGTGCAGCAGTCAAGCTAGATAAGATCATATAATTAGACATGGTCATATTTTTGCCTGTTCAAACGATGAGATTGTAACTTTCAGTGAAGAGGATTTATTTTAATCTATTAGGTATAGGTGTGCATATCCAAGGGTAACTTTTGATGCAAAGGAAAATTAATATTTTAGAGAAGTAAACTGGAGAAACATCTCACTTTTTCTAAGCACACATAAAATAAGGCATACATCTTCCTTCTTTACTTAGAAGTGGACTTAGAAGCCCAGTGTCATTGCAGAGTACTCTCAAATAAGTTTGCATTCATTTAAAGAAACAATCAAGCAAAACTTGCACTTGGTGGAGGAAATTGCACAAATGAAGACAAATAGTGAAACAAACAAGTTGTGTGTTCCAAAATCAACCGAGAGCACTGAATGTAAGAGAGCTTTGATACCGTGCTAAAGGCAAGGATCCTTCTCTGCTGGAATACAGAAATACCTCTGACTCAACAAATACAGCCGCATCAACAGGAATGGAAAATCAGCCATCTCTCAACAGAGTACAGACACTCAGGGGAAAACTAATAATTATGAAATATTTTATACTGTAAGTCAAAGGATGAACTGTGTACACTGTATACTTTCCTATAGTATTGTAGTTAATACTAACAGTACTTTTTTTCCTATGCAGAAGCAGTTTCTGTGTAGTTCCTTCATGTTATCAAAACATCAATATTTATCTTTTGATTCATGCTGAAAATACATTCTCCTCAGAAGAAATGATTTTTCCACAATACCTCAACTTGTAGAGATGAAAACATACAATAAGATTATTTTTTTTAAGAATGCTCTTATGAGACATGAGAAAAAGCATACTGTCGCTCTGGTTTTCTAGTTTGGCTTTCTCTTGTAAGATCACACATAGAGGTTTGTTTTTGTAAGAAATAAGGTTTCTTTGCCAGATTTTGTAGATAACTTACTTTTTAGAAGTCTTAATGCAATTTTATAATGATGCAAAAAATTACTTCTTTGCAACACATGAGATGGTAACACTAATAAAGAAAAACTCTGTGATATCATTTAAATTTATTAATTTAAAAAAGAAAGAAGCAACAGATATCTTATAACTTTAACAGACCTTTTATCAAAGACGCACAGGTTTACTTATAAGCAAACTTTGAAATCTAATCTAAATGAAACCACTTCACAGATGCAAAACTGATCGGAAAACAGTTCACTATCAAAACAGAAAGCTACCTCAAGTGAAGTCCTGCAAAACACCCGATAGCCCCAGTTCTTTGAAGATATTCATTAACCACAGCAATGCTATTGCCTTTATGGATATCAAAAATCTGGGATGAGCCAGAGCATAGCAGAGTACAGAAGAATATTTCAGAGTGATCAGCGTGAGAGTCTGGAAACAGGATACAGTTCAGTAAGAATAAAAGCAGGGTACTACGCTTTGGTGGGAACAATATGCTGCACAGACAGTGGAGCAGGAAAACAACCTTCAGATACGTGGAAGGCATTAAGAAAACTTGGATCTTTAAAGCCTGAACTGAATTTCAAGTCAAGTCCCTCTCTGGAACAGACAAGCTTTGAGAGCTTTAAACACCTCCCTCACCTCAAACACCATCACAATCCCTGCTCAGGGGAAGATGTCTGAGAAGCATCTGCTAAAAAAAAAAAAAAGTTGTCTGTGTAACATCTAATTCTAGTAAGCAGAGTGCAGGCAAGCATGCTATTTAGAATGGAAAAGCTGCATTTGTTACATTTGCTTTACCAAGCCAGACATGCCAGAAAACAACAACAAAAAACAACACAACCATCATGTGGAGTTTTTAATAAAAAAAAAAAAAATCTAGTAATTTTTGTATGAAGACTCCAAATGTTTCAATAGTATTTAAAAAGGAAATCACAGAAAACAATGGTATGTGCCCACCAAATCAAACTTCTGTCATAACAAGAGGACAGAAACCACTTCCTTTGAACATCACAGCTAACAACTGTACAGCAGTGCTTGCTTAATGTCTAGAAGTATCATCTTACCTAAGGAATGTGCTGCAGTGGTTTTAGAACTAAAAAAACGGCCTAATCCAAGATCTCCCAGCTTCACCACCCCTGTGGCTGTTATAAACACATTGGCTGGTTTTATGTCTGCAAGGAGAAAAAGGTAGAAGGTCAAAGCCACAAAAGGTTATTTGGTTCTAATACTGCAATAGAAACATAGCCCGGAGCACTGCCTGTACAGGACAGACTTGTGCAGAACTGTGTTTCTTCTCAGCTTTGATAGGCTGAGTCTTCCGTGACTTCAGGTTCCATACACACACAATACAGAACATACTTCCCAGCACACAAGAAATACCAGTGAGGGAAAAGTCGTAGGAAACAGCGTAACACAATAGAAGCAACCTCTTTAACTGACGGAATCAAAGGAATGCTTAAGTTTGCTTCCTTTTGGAAACAATCATTTTCTGCAGGAAACAGTACTGCCTGCGTGGTCCCCTGATACCACTGGCAAATTACTGTCCTACCACACGCAAATTCTGGGCACTATGCAGCCTTTTTTGCTTGTGTAGATTAGTAGAATTCTGGTTTCCCAAGTAGCCAGATCAGGATACAAGTTAGAAAGGCTGTTTTCTCATGGGTCAAAGCAGACTAAATACACGTGGTTCCAAATTTCAGCTAACAACAGTAGAACTAACTCAGGTACAACTGATAAGCTACATGAGGGGTTAGATACAGGAGCAAAAGTGATACTACTCTGCTGAAAAAATGGTTAAGAATTCACTACTTCTAAGGAGAAAAGAAATAGCAGAAGCAGCACAAACTGGTATTAGTGCCTTTTGGGATGTTTGCACAAGTCCTTCACAAAGCATTTTAGTTATGCTGCAAGAAGCAATGTAATGTTTGGATAAAGCTCAAAGCAAAAAGTTCTAAGACAAGAGATTCAAAAATAATTAATGAAAATGGAGAACAGAGTATGAGAGCGTGGGACATATTTGTATTAATATTTCAGAAAAGCTTCCAAGACAGGAAAACTCTTCTAAACTCTCTAAGGTCACAACTAATATAATGAAGACTATTTCTTAGAGTTCACTGTTATCTAGTAGTCTCAGCATTTTACTTCTGACACTTTTCTAATGGCAAGTTTGACACTTCTACTTAATATCAGTGTCTGGAATACAAAGCAGCTCATCTTCCTAATACCACACTCACTTCGGACTGAATCCTTTAACAATGAGGCAAAAAGACAGAAGGAGAAATCCATCTTGCAAGCTCCAGCCTCTCTAAACATGCATTGGCTGAACATCAGCATAATTGTTTTTGAATGTAGGCGCTTACTAATTGGAACATTATATTATTATTCAGTGAAAAGAGACTGAATTAATGTTACCTCTGTGCATCACCCTGCGGGAGTGCATGTGTTCAACTGCACTGCATAACTGCACAAAATATTTCCACACCGTCCTTTCCGGGATTAACCGTTTCTGCTTTTTAAAATACTGTGGAAGGAAATAAATAAAAGATCAGTCGAAAAGCAACATATTTGACTAGTTCCTGGACTCGTGTTAGTCAACTGCAGGTTGCTCGTGTCTTCCCAATCTGCAGCAGCATGACTTTTCTTCTGATTAGCTTTTAACTCCTTCTCTCTGTATGTAGACTTCAATGCAGTTCACTCATTAACAACTATTATGAAAAATATGCGTAAACAGGTTTGACATTTTTGAATGGACACCAATTATAATTAGCATTAATCTCCTTAATTACCTTGCAAAACATATTTAATGCCTCAAAACAACAAATGTCTCAAATATTTTGCCTTAAGTAACAAAAGATCATTAAAAAAATCTCATAAGCATTCATTATTGTAGTCTATTAACAACAATAAGGAAATATGTTTCCCCTTCTAAAAAGATGGCCATAGCATCAATAAAGTATCTATATTTCTTCTGTGATCAGGTAGGATAATATATTCTATTTTATGCATAATAGGAATATTAAATTAACTGAACTCTCTCTAGTGAGATTGCAAAGACACCGCTGATCAAGACGCACAGATTTGGAAGGAGGCCGTTTTGTGTGCTTTTCTGCAGTGCCAAGCGTAGCTGAGTCCAGACTCTGTAGACTTCTGGGTGCTAAAAGCTCTCAGGCAAAATTATCAAAAGCAAAATGCATGCAATAAGAAGTAGTGCGTCTTGGGGATGGTTATCTCCAATACTTAATTCTTCCTCCCAAGTAACTTATTACAGGAATAAATAATCAGCTGTACACTCCAGTGGAGGCCAAATATGATGATGCATCTTCAAGTGCTCTTTTCCATTTCAGGAACACGCTACAGCTGGGTACATCGTGCAAAGTGCCACAGCCTCCTCCAATGCTTCCCAAAATTGCACTACTTCTGGTTATTGGTCCCTGACTTCTCATTGCTTCTTCCTGTGCTTGATACTGAGCAAGTTCTTCATCTGGAACGCTAACAAAACACATTTCTAATACACTTCCCTTCCAGTGGTTTAGGATTTATCCTCATCCTTTGATATACAAGGTATGACTGGATAACGACCATCTCTGAAACGCTGTATACCCTTCTAGCACTCTACAATCACATTTCTTTTGCATCGTACCCTTGAGAATTTCAGTCAGCAGCATGCAAGAGCAAGAATAAAGGAAGGAAATTGGCTGTTGCCCCTTTCTGCAACTTGTGCTTTTTCCTCTCAGCACAGACATCTGATGTCCGTTGTCACATTTTGTATTTTATGTGAAATGCTGTTACTGGATCGTGTTTGACTCAAGTAATGGCAAATTTTATTTTGCATATCAGCTGTGAAGGGGCACGACCGTGCAATTCCCCAGGCAGCAAGTCTGACAGCTTGCAACAGTTTCAAACCGAAACTTGATAGAGAGCACAGAGGAATTACAGAGGGTGAGGGATAAAGTGTTATATACACGATAATATTATTTAATTCTCATTAAAGTATTTAAGAGTGGATATGCAAGACCACAAGTGATAATTTTCTAAATGTCATGTCCAATAAGACTTGCCTGACATTTACAAGAGAGTCCCAACTCTCCAGTGGGTTATCCAGCAGCACTCTGTTACATCAGCTTTACAATACCTCATAAATAATGCAGGCAACAGGGGCGTGACAAAGACAGTCCCTGTTTTTATCACTCTCGCACCTTCAGAGTGTTGTTACTGCTGTTCCTACCGCCTCTCCGAAACTGAAAATCCTCACATAAGCTTAAATTCCCAAGGGACGGGTGGGGAGCAAGGGCGCCACAGAAGAGCAGGCAGCAAACCTCAGCTCGTCAATTTTACTTTCAAGCTATGTTTAGGAGGAGAATTTAATTCCCTCCTGGTTTTAGTTTTTTTTTTTTTTTTTTTCCTTTTTCTTTTTCCTGTTTTTGTTTCCCCACCTTTTACTTAAAAAAATGAATTCAAATATTTGCACCAAAGGAATGGCAGCATTTATATGACCTTCACAAAGCCTCATCTTCCTCATGACTGCAATAAACATACGGGAAAGCAGACCAGACTGGAGAGCATTGACAGAAAAATTAAGTTACACTGTTGTTCCAGCTATCAACCTAGGAATGGGCAGAAAACAGAAAAATGTAACTCCTGTTTATTAAGGCATCCAAGAAATAATTTTAAGAAAATGAAATAACCAACCCCCACAGATTAAAAAAACATTTAGTAGGGAAAATCTTAAACTAAAAGCTGTAAAAAGCTCAAATATTTTATATGATACCTGACAATTATGCTGGCAAAACTTTTTTAAGCTAAGACTTAAAAATGAAGAAAAATATTTGCACATCCCAGGGTGATCACAGCCCTAACTCCTACCCTCACAAGCCTTAACCGCAGCTACTAAGAGCCTGTGATGAACCACAGGCTTCCCAGGATCTGTTGGGAAAACACATGAGAAGCTGGACACGAGCACAGTGCTGAAAGAGGACACAGGGGCAGGGCAGGGGCTCTCCTGGGCTGTCTCCTGCCCCTTGGAGAGTCCAACCCGCAAGGCACCGCGTGCTGCTGCAGCGAGGCACCAGCCTCCCCCTGGCCTCGGCCGCTGCCAGCTCACCCCCAGGTCCGGAGCTGCTGCTGCTATCAGGGGTCTGTGGATTAGGTCCGTGTCTGGAATTTTGGGGCTTTCCCCAGGAACTGCTCCGCCAACCACCCACCCCCAGCTTGCTCGCCCAGGGGGACTCTTCCCTGAGATGGAGCAGATTTTCAGGGAAACTGTAAATTTAGCCACTGACTACGGACTGAATGGATAACTTGTTTGACAGCCTTTGGCCTAGTGCCTCATAGCTCTGCTGGCAAAGAAAACAAATCTGTTAATAAGATATTTTAACTGTGACAACAAGGAGGAGGAGAACTTTCCAAACATTCATTTATGATAATTACAGAATAATGATGGCAAAAAAAACAGGTAAAACATGGAGAGAAGGTTGAGAGTGCTAACAAACATGATATAACACATCTGTTCTCACAAGGGATGTATGTCTAAAGATTAACACGTCAAAGAAAATATAAAAGCAGGTGGTAACAGCTTAACTAAAGCTGGTTTGCAGCAATACAAGTATTCCTGAGAGCGACATAAGAGAAGAGCAAGTACTTGAAACATTTTCTCAACCCCAAATCCCTGTTGCAAGGAAAGTCAATACGCTTCCTTGAATGTCTTCAGTGGCAGACAGGCTATGTGAACACCGAATGTAACAATTAGATGTCCTCATCAATCACAGGTGGGATGAATCAGCCTTGCAAAGTAAGGCACACATCCCACCAACCCACACGGAGACCTGCTCCTGTCTGAAGCAGCAGGCAGGGCGAGCAGCAGCCCCTGCTGCATCCCACCTGCCCGCAGACGCTCAGTCTCGGCCCCGCCATCACCGCGAGAGGAGCATCAGTCATGGGGCTGCTGCCTCCTGGCTGTTTGTACCCCTTTAGAACTGACACTTCCTTACCTTAATCATCTGGGAGAGATCTCCAGCATCTGCCAGCTCCAGGACAATGTTAAGCTCATTGTCTTCAATGAAAGAGTCCAAATACTTAATTATATTGGGGTGGTTCAGTTGCTGCAGATAGAGGAAGTGCAAGGAAAAAAATTTTAACAGTGTAGTAACAACTCAAAGATACAAAGCTTGTACCATTTTTGTAATCATTAAGCAAAACGGTTGATAATAGGTGCAACTACAAACTGCTCTGGGTAACTGTACGCAGAGAGCATGTCAGAAACAAGTTCATTTATCAAAAACATAGCTTAATAAAAGTCTCTTGCATAACCAGCAGTATGGCCCAGAACAGGGTGAAGCAGCCTTTTCTCTTGTAAACTCACAAAGTATTTAAAAGCAACATTCTGAAAGACACTCAGTAAGCAATAACTGTTTTTTTTTTCCCTGTTAGAATAATAATAATGAAAAAAACACACATACAAATCAATTACTGATTACTGTACTTGATAAAAACGAGTAAAATTCAACAAAAATTTTGATGGAAGTAAAATAACATACAAACTACATTCAGTATGTTAGTCTATTATCCCTATTATTTATGCTTACATTTTCACTTATTACTTCCATTTAAGTATAGCTTTTTCTTATATTCACAACTGGTATTTTACTTTCTCCCCCTCCCCCCTGTGTTAAAAATTTGCAGCTTCTCAGATTGTTATGCTTTATTCACAGGACTAAATTAAGAAACTGGCTCAACAAATTAAAATTTCCATTTTGATATTTTATGTCTGAATTTCTTAAAACGGAAAACTAATTGCTTAGAAGGTAACGGAGTACCCAGATTTCTCTAGTCGCTCGCTCTTGCTCATTTTGCATGACATTATCTTTCTCTTGTGCTCTTAGAAATGCAGTGAATTTAGAAACTACCAAAGTGAGCATTTCATCTACAAAACAGCTGTGACTCAACCTGCCTATTTCAGGGGTTACAAAGCCAAAAGAAACACTGTTATGATCCATCATGCTAATCACGCCTCTCTGCATGCACATTAGGGGATAGATTCTCCTTTGCGATGCCTCGACACTAACGCACATTAGTGTTAATGGGATCCATGTGCAGGCATCAGGAGAAGAGCATTCCCACCAGACCAAGCCTTAAATAAATAATAAATAAATAAATAGCAGAGCCCACCACTTCTGCTGAAATTTCTTTCACATGTCTGCCCTCAGGTACATCGATCAAAGACCAACTTCCAGGCAAGAAAGCACCAAAAGCAGGAGCAGAACGGATACGGGTACGGTGTGCTCCCCGGGATGGCTCACGGCCCCCACAGCATCGCACAAGCTGACACAGCACAGCCAACGCCAGGACGCTGCACGCTGCTCTTACTGATAAAGGTAAGCCTCCGACTTGTGAGTTGCTTTCTATCTTCTGTAGGCTACTCTGCCAGGAAAACTCTCCTGAGTTCCCAAAGGCAACGGGGAGTTCAAGCAATCACACAAACCTTCCTCTAAACCTCAGCACCGCGTGCCAATAAATTGCATCAAAATACAACAACCCTAACAAGGAATGCAGACCGCACACCTTTGGAGACTTACCATGCTCATGTTCCCCCCCGCAGCCTCTGTTTAGTTTACTGCTTATAACAAAACTCAACTACTCACACACAAACATTGTTTAACTAACACAAAGATTTTAAATATATTTTTCCCAAGAAAGAACAAACGTGCACTTTTTATTGACATAATTCGTATTGATTTAAAGAAACTCATCAGCTCTAAAGAGCGGTGTTTCTTCCGTGACAGTGAAGTCACGCAAGGTCACAAACAAGACACCCGTGCCACTGAGCTAATTTCTGTGATGGCTCTGTGGACAAGCAGACATCCAAACACTGCCCAAGAGCAGCTGGAGCTGCCACCACCCTTTGCTGAGGCTGAGCAGCAGGATGAGCACTCTGGAGGGAGCCTTACCGAGCTCCTTCCTCTGCTGGAAAATGTGGGAGACTGCCCACAACCTGCCCAAGGTGTGAATGCAGGCGTGTACGTTTTCTCTACCTTTTGTCTCACAGACCTTTGGACTCTGTTTTCCCGGAGCAGCTGGGCAGAGCACTCTGGATACGCCAAATCTCCGTGCTCCACTCTTCCTTTTGTCAAGCTTATTATAAATAAGTAAATTGACTCAGGGGTTATTTCTGTAACTACGGTATATGCCTGTGGCATAACGAAGGCTACCTGGAATCTCTTTTGTCAGAAGCAAAGTATGTTAACTCCCACAAATCCTTAAATGTGAAAAACACCGCGAACACCTTATCTTGGATAAACGACATTTCCTATTTCATTAACGCATCCTAGAAAGTTTGATGGCACAGCAGTGCTGGGGACTTCAGTCCCAGCACATCCACAGAAATGCCTTCAGCCACCTCCACGCTGCTGCAAGGACAGGCAGCACGGAGCTCTCCGTTAGCAGGAGACGAGCTGCAGGCAGGCTCTGACACGTTGCGTGTCGTAAGGCACGGGGCGACGCGCGCTCAGCTGCTGACTGGCAGGCGCTGGAGCCGGCCGGATGAACCCGGATGAACAAAACCAATCCCATTTTATCAGCTGGCAGTTTTCAAAGCAGAGCTGCACTCTGCTGGCATCATGGAAACTCATTCCCCTGGGAGCTCCAGCTGCTACAGGAAAACGCACAAACAAGAACTTGCAGGCACGCTACTCTGCTTGGAAGACTACCGCTGAAGACTTCAGAATAAACATGGATATTGCTTAATTTCAGACAAACAGAGGTTTTTAACTTAAATACATGGGCTTGGAGCCAACAAAGCGCAACGTGTACGTATTTTCCACAAACGTTTTGAAATAAATTATTGAGAAAGCAAAGATCATTAGTGGGTTTAATCACTTTAAAAGCACTGTCTGGTTTCAGGGTTTGCACCTAAACTACCATTTTTCACACGTGTATGTACACATGTAACATGACAGACATGCAAAACTTTTTCCCTTTAGCAGGTTCATTAATCAGCTTATTTTAAAGAGAGAAACAAATCAAAATACAAAGCACAGAACTTGCATACCTCTCTGGAATAAGAGTACTTGGTGTATTTTTCTATGACAGATTTTTAATAGATTCCTTAGACAACTTGCAGAAAACTCAATAAAATAATGCTTTTAGATAGAACTTATATAATGCAGACATTTTAGCTTGCAAAAGAAAGCACAGTCTACTAAGATTGTATGTGCCCTATGAGCTTTATTTGCTATGAAAGGCAAACCTGAAAACATTTTTTCCTCAAAACAAAAAATTGAAGAATAAGAATTGTAAAATTCTTACCTTCAAGAGGTCAATTTCTTTAATGCAATCTTGCCTAGCCTTGGCATCCATCATTTCAAAAATCTACAAAGGTAAAAACACGGATTAAAATGAAATAATAAAAACTAAGAACTTACTTAATAGGAAATTTGTCTTTTGTCCCTCACTTCGCATAGCCTGTACTGTAATGAGTATACATACAACACTCAGATCAAAGAGAAACATTTTCTTTATTTTGAAATTAGTAAAGTACTAGCTAAATAAATAATAAGGTAAAATTAATTGTAGAACCTGTAGGCAATATTCTAAACAGCAAAAAAAAAAACTAAAGATACTAGCTTGTGAATTTGCTGTCATCATTTTCGAACATTTAGCTTCCTACTTTTTCACATGGTAAATAAAAGACAAACTGTTTTTTTTCCTTTTAAATAACACTACACAATACTTTATGCTGAGTTACAAATCAATACTGCTGGCATGAAAGCTTTTCTGAAATTCTTCTGGAGTCTCCAACAAGCACGAGCATTTCTTTTGTCTTTTATTTCAGCACTTGGGAGCCTGGCCACCGAGCAGCCCAGCGGCTGCCCCCGCACGCCCAGGTATCACCACCACCTGCAGAGGGGGGAAGAGGAGCCAGCACCTCCAGCTGCCCCTCCTGCCCTCGCCTCCTGCGGCTGGGCTGTGCTGAGATGGCAGAGTCTTGTCTGTATGATGATGGCCATTAGAGCCTTGTTCTTTCCCACACATTTAATAATAAACCATTTTTATAAGGTAAAAAATGAAATTAAAAATAAATATGAAATTACACTGCTGTTACTATTGCTGCGTAACTGTGATTTATAGAATAACATCAGACCAGATCATCCAATGGACTCAAACAGTGAGCTCTCAGTTTGTAAAACATTTTATAGCATTATTACTGCTGACAGAAGAACACACTTCTGAGTCAGATGCCTCTTTTTTAGATCTGTGTAGACACCTAAAGCATTCCCATTCTACTTGCTAAGCAGTAACACTTTGAATTTAAATGCTTACCTGAACTTTCTTTAATGCCACAGGTTTTCTGTCCAGAAGACAAGTTGCTTTGTAAACTTCACTGAATTGTCCTCGTCCAATCTTTTTCTCTATCTGAAAGTCTGCCAGCGTGCAGCGGTATGGGTACGATGTTAAATGTCTCTGTTCAATTCAAAAGAAATTGAATCAATGAGCTACAAAAAGCAATAGAAAACCCAGAAACTTGCATTCCCAATCTGCCTCCTGTAAGACCCCAAACTAGCAGTCTAAGACTAATTGTGTGCAGGAGAATAAGGACAGAAGGCAAGAAAGACAAAGAAACCTGGTGTTGGAAATACAGCGGGCCATGGAGTGGTCTGGCTTTCCTTTCCTCACCTGCAATTTGCTTTGTGCACTCCTTGCAGTGCTGCACCAGAGCAGAGATTTGTACAGAGCAGAGTTAACAACTCCAAGCGCACATGCACTCGTGCTCTCATTTGTGAGGATCAGGAATTTATTCCAGGCTCATCAGTCCATAGATAATTCTGACCATAAATGCATTAATTTCCAGTAATTTGTTAGTAATGTAAGCTGAATTAAGTTAAACGACTTTTCTAAAAAGGAAGAACTCTTGCCTCCCATGTAAGCAGCTAATGAGCCCCAAAGTACCGTCTCCCTGGTCGCACACCCGATCATCTGCTTTGCCCACTTGGCACCTCGGAGGTGTGGATGCCTCCTGGGGAGCAGCCTCAGGTGAGCATGCAGCCGGGCAGGCAGACACAGCGGAATGAGGACCAGGGGCTCTGGGGACTGAATTGCTCCCTAGAGCCATTCTGGTCTCTTCTGTAATTAACGTGACCGCTAAACAATTTTTGAAAAAAAAATTATGAAAATAAATGACAAAGTTGTTGAGCATGCCAAGTAGACTATTTTTAAGCTTCAACATCTTGAGCCATTTCAGAGTTCCCACCAAAAAACGCAAAAAGCAATTAGCCAAGTACACAAGGGAAGTTGTGGGGACAGTTTCCCAGGGACTCAGCTGTTGTTTAAGTTGCATCTTCAGCAGACAACCCCAGCGAGCGTCCAGGAAGAGCAGGCCACAGAGGCTGGAAGCTCAGGGAGGTGACTGTTGCTGCTACTGTAATTTCCTAACCCAGAGGGCTGGGAATGGAAATAGGATTTAAAATGCAAGTAAAGCTTTCAGTCCAGTAACTTCTACCAGTGGTACATACAAGCCAGAGTGACGGCGTCTCACAGTATATGTTTCTTACAACTAAGTTTGAATTTCTTTCATTTGCAACAGGAATAAAAATTGTTACTACTCAATAAAAAAAAAAAAGTATCAATCAGGTATTTATATAAATCACTTTAGCTGGTCAAAACAAAGGCATCAGCATACAGAATTGCAAACCACTTTTATCTCATTAAACCACAGAAAGATATAAAAGCGTTCCCCTTAACTGTGCACCTCCTCAGCCATGGCTCTTCTTGAGCAGTAAGAAAGTTTGAGTAAAAGATTTTCTACCCTGGAGTTCAGAATAAAGGTAACACTTGCAGTGTGATTTTATGATGTTAGTGAAGTGACAGGAGGTATGTGTGTGTTCCAACCACTTTTGCACGGTTAACATATAAAGTCTGCTTGCCTTGCTGGAGTTAATGCCGGATGACGACTGGACACCTTAGCTGATATGTTCTGGCATCCTCCAGGACTACAGCTGCACATTTACATATGCAATGACCTAGATTTGCATTTGCTATCACAACCTATCAGACCTAATTAAAGTAATGGAGCTTTCATACAGGCTGCATGTTTGACTGCAGTGTAAGCCAGAGAGCGTGCCCAGGTTCGACCAAAGCCTATCAGAAAGCTCCCCGCTGACTGGGGCAGTCCACTTTCCCACAAGTCTGCTTAAACTTAATCTTCTCTTGTGCTTTTTTGTACTTAAATGTAAGCAGGTAACTCTTACAAATAACATCACATATTAAGCATACCTAATATCAACCTCCTCAGAACAGCATCCCCATAGACTGGCCTGACATACATGTCACTTGTGTCATGACTTATGGCAGTGAAGTGTTAAAGAAGTAGAAATAGGAGGGGAAAAAATGCGAATCACTACAAATCTGAAGACATTTTGATAATTTGGCAATTTGCACACTTTGGTTTGCAGGGCAGCTGTAGGAAAGGGACAGTCTGCGAACAGCTCATTTTGAGACAAAGGCTGTTCTCTTTGTCCACACAATGAAGTCTCATTCTTCTAGTACTCTATTAAAAAAAAAATAAAAGCCAAAGATTAAAGTCAATTAATTCCTCATTCAAATAAAGAGGCTATTCATTTTTCAGAAGAAACACAGAGATTATTGCAGGAACAAGCTATTCTGGACAACATCTTTGGCATACACGTCCTCTTTTAGATGTAATCATTGATGCAAAAGCAAAAATTTCAAAGCTCACAGAAATATGTGGCGATGGCCTTCTGCAAAATACTTAAGGGAGAAGTTTACCAGAACTTTCAGCCTGAAAATTTGAGGTTTTATGAGGTTCTGCAAAACAGAATCAGCAAGATTTTGTAATATAAAAAAAAAAAAACAAAAAACAATAGAAAACAGTTATTTTATCTTGCATGCCCCTGACATACACTGCAATGATAAGAAATTAATTAAAGCTGACGAGGAGTCTCTACATACCAGATTATAAAGCAACTTCTCCTTCTCAAATAATAAGGAGAAAACCTGAACAGTCCTGGGACAACTGCCCCAGCAGCCCTTCCTGCAGCCGTTAACCTGGAGTTTCAGGCAAAGGCCAACACTGAGCGTTGAGAGACAGAAAGGCCAGTGAAATACTGACCAGCCACAGAGCAATGCCTGCACGACTGCTTCTCCTGGTGGTATGGGAAGACAAAAAACAAGCCTGAATAAGACAAAAAAAAATGGGACTGTTCACCGCTAATTAATGCTCAGGGTTTATACATTGTTGATTACAATGGTTTATATGGTTTATACAATGCTGATTAATAATAAATTCAATTGTTTTACTGCTGTCTGATTGCCATGTGGGGAACCAGCATTGGTCATCAGTCTGCACAAGTGGCTACAAGGTTGCACAATGCTTAGATTATTTTTAATCAACCAAAAAATTGTTAAAGATTGGTTAACCAACAGTTAAAAAGTCAGACGCTACAATCTTTAGATACCAATAAAAGCATCTTCCTGTAGAGCCATGAAATGAAATATTCTTCAGAAGAGTAAAAACATACTCGCCCAATTAATTTTCTGAAATCTCATTAAAAAATTTAGCCTGACTAAGTCATACACTTCTGACCTGAATTTTAATTATCTTCACGCTGGATATAAGTTTTTTTTCCTGATATTTGCAATGCATCATTAATTTTAAAGCAACTGTTTCCTTGCTTCTAAAGTGCATACTTCATCTGAATGACATTTACCGTAAACTAATTTCACCTTTAAAAGACATCTGCGATAGTAGATGGAGAAGCTTCAGCCCCTACAGTTGAACACGTATACATTATAAGCAATGATTTACTATGAACATCAGTGTTTCAAACCCTTTTATGATGTCCCAAATTGTACACCCATCTCCACTCAATGATGCTTACCTGAAAAGAATTTCGTATACTTTGAGGTTGGAATTCCAGCGTGAATTTATGAGAACACTTAGAACAGATTGATTAAAAAAAAAAAAAAAAAAAAAAAAAGAACTTCTGGGCTCACAAGAGATGAGGAAACTTTTAAAATATGGATTATCTTTCAAACGGGTAGTCAAGTAATTATTGAAGAATACATCAGGTTTTTCATTTTGCAGCTTCAAAACCAGACTACGCTGCCATTGTAAGGTATCCTAAACCTGGATTGTTACCTAGAATTTAAAGTTTCCTTTAAAGAAGAACTTGGATTGAATTTCAAAGTTTTAACATCTCTATCAGCAGGTATCTGTACTAGTTTATGAAGAGGAAAGAGATAAATACCAGCTTGAAAATAGCGGACCACATATTCACATCAATAAAGGAATTCATGTTAACATAGAAATAAGCTAAGCACTTCAGAAAACAAACTGCAGTGTCTTTGCTGTTTATATAGTTTGAAAGTTTTTATGTAGTTTTCATACTATATAAAATTACAGCTCTGTATTTCATGTCACTGGTTTATTCCTCAATAACTTCCCATTCCTACTGCTACAAACACAAGTAACTCTGAGATGTCAGTGACTGACACTTTCACTCAGAACATGACTGCAATGTGCTGTGTGCCTTGCTGACAAACTTCTTCAAGTCAGGTAGCCAGAAGCTAAGCTGTGATTTTATATTCACTTACTCTGATTAGAAAACTTCTAAATACGAAGCAGTGCTCAGAACTACTTTCTTCTCACTAAGCTACAGCAGCTAAAGACAGGAGGAAGAGTCTGATACCCTCACTCATAGCTCTACTAACAAGTTACCTGGCATCAAGTAACTTCTTGTTGATACCTGTGAAATAGAAGTAACACCTCTGTCAGCATGGAAAAATGCTTTAGGAAGCCGTGCAACTACAAGAAAAGCTTCTACTGGAGGAGCAGGCATTGGTCTTGCATTGGTCCCTGGGGGGGGAAGGGGCTGGCAGGAGGAGCGGGCCCTGCTGTACCAAACCCCTCCCTGCCTGCAGCAAAAACCCAGGCTCTGTCTCTTCTGCCTTCATCCCCGCCATGCACGGCACTTCTCGTAAGGCAACTTTAGTCAGATTTTTCTTTCCAAACCCTCCTCTCATCCACGCACTATTCTATAGCATGCCTGCACTGCTTACACCTTCACAAGAAAAAAAAAAAAGATGTAATCTCAGATTCTTCCAGGTAAAACGTACCAGGAAATTAAAAATTATACATAATTACGTTCCTGCAAAATGGAAAATCAGAAATATGTAATAAGCAATCATATCATGTCATCAGTGTAAGGTGGCCTGCCCTCTGAATACTAAATTTTTTGTTAATTTCTAAACTGCATTTGCTGAGCAGAGGCGTTTTTCTGGTAGATTGCATATTTTGTTATTTGTTTTTCAGCTTCCACCTTCTCTCCTCCCCTTTTTATCTTAAAAAAAAAAAAAAAAAAAAACACAAAAACCTTCCTGCAATCCTAATTCCAGACTAGATCATTCTCAGAACAGTTAATATACTTAGAGACCTCCATTAACACAACTTGGGTATTAGCAGAGTGGAGGGGAGGTTTCACTAACAATGACCATACAGCAAAACGAGCCCACTCAGCATCAGCAGAGCAGCAGAACATAGATTATTAGCTACTAATTACACTTAACTATGTCATTACAAATTCTAACATGTGCTCCAAGATGCCATGAATGTATCTGCTGCACAGGAACACTTCCTAATCTTGTTCATGAAATAATTACAGGGGCTCTATCCTGCCAAATGAGGCAGTAATTAACCCTAATTGCTCAAAATGCAACTGGCTAATTCTAGGAGATTAATCAAGGGGATTCAATTATTATTAAATGACTTAATATGACAAATTGCTACATTAGGAGAGGGGAGCTCTGCTCCATACAACGTATTTTCCAAGTAGTGCTGTGTAAGATACATTCATTGTCATACTATCGTGTAGGCAACTCGTTGTTTTTGCAAACCCTGTACTGGGTTTTGATACCGCCTTCCTAATGACCATTTCTTGTTCAAGAAACCTTGAGCATCGCTGGCCTGCACAGCTGGAACAACAAATTAACACCCACGTGCCCTCCCCATGGCAGTGTTACGCCACAGTTCCAATATTCTTCTTTCTGACAGCTTTTCCAAGATGCTTTTTATTCACTTTTCAAAATACAAACAACTAAAACTCATCTGGTCTGAAAATCAGCAAAACAGTCTGAAAAATTCAAGTTTTCAGAATTCACGAAACACAAGTTTCATGATTACAGTGAAGGTCTCACTGTTATTTTATCACAGGGTCTAACCTTGTTTTAACCCACTGCTGCAGAAGGGTGGGAAGGGGAAGGGAGAGGAACCACTACAGCGTAAGCTGATGACAGTATGGACAAAATATATTGCAGTAGAAATCTTCCAGAAACTCTCAGGAAATGAAGTCAGAGAGTCTACAATTTCATGTAGGATGAACTTTCTTGTATTTTGTAACTCTCTCATCAGCATTTGCTATTAATCTATACAAGGAAATAAAATACATTTATTCACTTACGTTCAAACACCTGCCTTTTCTTCAAAGAATCACAGAGAAGAGAAAGCCAACACAGTTCATGTTTTTATAAGATGTTTTAAAAATACTTGCTTTAAGTGAAATTTAAAGTATTTCCTTTGTCTCTTATCATCATCAAAAATCGGACTCAGGAAACTCTGCCTGGCTGGCAAAATCCCAAGCTGGATATACCCTAGAACTGCCACAACTGTGCTATAAACAAAGGAAAAGGGAAAAAAATTGCTAAGAATTCCCCACGCTTTGTAAAAAGCAGGGAAGAAAAGCAAAGAAGGGCCGAAGAGAGCCCCGCTTACCTGAGTGTCGTGCTGGTAGTCCTGGCCCGGCAGCTTGCAGAGCGCGCTGTTCTGGTCCCCCAGGTGGTGCGGGTGGTTGTGCTGCCCCTCCATGGTACCATGCCAAACCCTGCCTCACTCCGCGGGAGCTGCGAGCAACGCCAGAGAGAAGAAGGCTCGTCAGTGCCAATCCAACACGGGAAGCAAAAACTCTTCCTAGGGGTGTGCCCAGACGCGGCTGTGCAGCAAGGCAGCGAGAACTGATTCCGCCCCCTTCTTCCCCCCTCCGATGGGCTCCGTGTGTAGGTGGAACTCAGCAGCCCCAAACCTGGCACCCAGCAGTGCCCTGCGGGACCTTGGCTGGCCCTGATGCTCCGCACACCGGCACGGCCACGCGTGAGCACGCAGCAACAGGTCACACTCATGCCCGCACCCCTGAGATAACAGAACAAAAATACCTCGATGGCAAACATTAGGGGTATGCTTTCATGCTAAGAAAAATAGCAGAGAAGGGGTTTATTTGCTCAGTGGTACGTTATCTACAAAAAAAACCTTGCTTTTCTCAACTCCGGTACCACGGCTAACAGCGGGGAGTGGCGCTTCCCCTGGAGCCGCTGAGCGAGGGGATTCCTGCAGCACCAGGCACGCAGGGACGGCTGCAGAAAGGCCGGCACCTTCTCTGTTCACAAAACAAAAATGAACACCAGCTCACGCCCTGCCACGATTCCTCAGCCTTAAGGAATTTCCAAACAGACCCTACATTGCCCGCTTTTAAAGCATTCAAGGCTCTTTGGAAATCTCAGGCACATGTAATCAACGAGGCCATTCAACACAAGGAAAGGCGTGCTTTTCCCTAGGTCACATTTGGTAAGTTCTGGTTTAGGGTCTACATCTTCTGATCTTCCACAATACATCTTACAATCAACGTGAACCCAACTATCCGCGTGTTCTTCCAGAGGTGGTAATAAATAATTCACACAGAGAAAGCCCCAAACGTCCTTTGTGATTCTTACACACGTTAAATTTGAAATAATTTAATTTAGTAATTTAATGAAATAATTTAATTTAATAATTTAATGGTCTGGGGTCAGGATCCAGCCCTGGGAGCAAAGCCAGTCCTCAGCAATGAGACCAGAGCGTAATGCACATCAACACGTTGACGTCCCTTCTCCTCCAAAGGATGTGTGTGAGTTTTTTGGCTTGCTAAACATCGTATTTCATAGCCGGTTATTCATTATCCGTGCATGCTCTAGGTAAGATCTCATTTCAGAACCGCAGTGCTGCTGTCCTTAATGGTGACGAGAGGCATAACAGTGACAAGGTGAGATTTAGGGGCCAACAAAAGCATTTTCAGAAACTTGTTTCAGGAGTTTTGGCAAGTACTCACTCGGTGACAGAGCACAACCTGATCTCATTAGTGTATTAATAGTGCATGCCTGGCATTTGAGCAATGACTAATTCTTAATTTAAAATGCAAAGGTATTTTAAATATTTGGGGGGGTGTGCGGGGGGAGAGAGAAAACACGATGCAGAAGAATTTCTATTGCAAGTTGTGCTTGGTTCTTCTAACAGTTGTCGGGGAAGCGGGCTTTCAGCTCCGGCTTTTCAACACCAGCCACTGCAACGTGAGCACATGGCACTGGGAAAAGCACCGGGAAAGGCTCCTCCTGGTCCTTAGGCGTATGAATGCTCCCTCCAGCAAGCACTCACTAGGAAAGAGGTGAAAGTGGGGATAGCGACCACATACGAAGAGACAAATGCAAGGGTTGCTCTTAGTAAAATGTTTGTCCAAGTCAGAACAGTGAAGCTCCAGTGGAAGAAGAACCAAGGCCATGCCGGATGGGCTCTGAGCAACCCAATCCAGCTGGAGGTGGCCTTTAAGGTCCCTTCCAGCCCCAACCCTGCGATGATTCTAAGAAGAAAGATAATCACTACTAGTGTGACACAGCTTGATTTTAACATCCCTTCCATTTCAGGTATCTGTAGACTTATTAGCAACAGAGGTGAACATTTAAAAAGGAAAAATAGGTCTCTCAACACCAACATTAAATCCTCCTATGAAATTCCAACCTTATATTATACTATATACTATTATTAAACTATACTATTATTTTATTATTCATTATTTTAAGAAAGGTCATTCACTAAAGGGAGAATGTAACACATGTTGCTTTTTTTTTTTTTCATCTTTATTTATTTATTTATTCTTACCAAATCCCCAGGCACAGAGGAAACGCTGCTATAGAGCACGGGCTCTGACAGCCACCCTTTTTGCCACTCATCTCCCAAGGAATTTGGGAATTTCACATTTGCAGCCTCGAGATAAAAAGGCATGTCCATGCAGTGCACATGAAGTACCTGTAGTCTAACTGATCAAACATCTTATCTGCTGCCTCCTGCCTCAGGACAGGAACAGAGCCCAGAGAGAAGAGGCAGTTCCAGCTGAACATGAGAACCCCAGACATCTGATCACACACAAATCCGGGACGTTCCAGGGAAAACCACGGCTTTTTGGCTGCCACAGGAAGCTCAAGGTAGGGCTGCTCAATCCAGGGCTCAGACAACGGGAAGGCACCCAGCAGTTCGGAACAGCCTGGCCGCCACCAGCACGTAGGAGCATTTATTGGGCGGCGTGTTTGGGTTCGGTCACTGCTTGTTTAAAGTGCTACAGCTGGAAGCGAAGGAAGAGGCAAGAACCAAATATCAGCTTTGAAAAGAGATACGCAGGGCTCACATGACAGCCGCCCGCAGCCCGACACCTACGGGACAGCGTGTCCTGCCCCGAGCTGTCAGCTCAGCTATTCTGGGCTTCTGGCAACCGCCGCATAGGTAGGCTGGGGGATCCTCGCGAGAGGCCCTGCAGATAGCAGCCAGGGACACAAAGGCACTCTGCGATGTCCAAAAAGGAACTCGGGTTGTCAAAAATACTGCTGGCTTTTTGAGAGTCCAATAATCTGTGCATGAAATTATCTCATGGATTCCAACAATTCACATGAAACACTTCCTTCTAACTAATGTAAGCATTTGCATAAAATGTAGTGTACCAAAAGCCACGCGTTCATTCCTCTGAAAAGGACTGGTCTTCTCAAAGTCATTCAAGTGAGTTACAAACTCCCACCTTGTTCAGGCTGCAGGGATCGGGCTGGCAGCACCTCCTGCATGCTAACCACGCAGCAGCACCACGCGCGTGTTGGCCACGAGCAGCAAGGAGGCTGACCTGTGTGACAGCTCAGCTTAGTTACTGCAAGGAATGCCTCCAGAGCTGACGGTGATATTAACTGGTAATGAATTTTCCTTATTATTCTTTTAAGAGTTGGAAAGAAGGGAAAAATTAAGATTTTGGCAGCCCTTGCACTTGAAGAAAATTTTTTGCTTATACCTAGTTTTTGGGTTTCATGTGATGCTTTAGGATGTAATTTTACTAACAAGTGGAGTAACAAACTCATTTCACATACCACTTTTTATCAGCAACAACATCATTGACACAATATAGCATCAACAAAAATAATCAAATACGGAAGAGAACAGCTACTCAGAACAAAAAAACAAGCAGCCACAACAACACTCCAGAGTTGGTCTCACTTCCTCGTTATCAAATTCAGGGAGGAGCAGCAGTTGCAGACAAATAATTGAGGGTTAGGGTGCTGTGGTTTTTTGTTGTTTTTCATTTGTTTGCTTTAAATCTGTTTAAAACAGCCAAAGACAACAGTAGGAAATAAGAAGTCTTTGAATAAGATCTCTCAACACTGGCACATTTTCACTTCACATTGTTCTAGTTCTGCACTTTCATTTCTCAAGTGACAGGCTTTTTATTATGCTTCCAAATTTCCAAGGAAGCTCTGCAGTGTCAAACAGCCTCAGACTGGGTCTTGACCATGACAGTAAATTAAAACATATTTAAATTGCATGAAGCATCACATATCTTCCAGAAAGTGGATAAAAGAACTGGATCCTCACCTGCAAAAGGTATTACAAGAACAACCTAACGGCTTTTTGACGTTACTATGAATACATGTATGAGATATTTAACTTGAGCGAGTCCCCAATAACACACATGCCTCAAAAATCCACATACACAAAAGCAAGGGTTATATATGATTCAGAAAATCTCTTGCAGCATTTTCCAGATTTTAAAGTCAGACTTCAACCAGATTTTAATCGAAACTGAAACAATTACTTCTGTCTCCATAAAAAAGCAATTGCTTGCTTTGGGAACTAAACATTAAAAACAAATGATGGCAATTGGGCTTCCAGTCTTTGAGAGAGGAAGGGGTAAGTGGAGCAGATACCAGTGCTGGTGCCTGAAAGCACGGGGAGATTTCCCTGATGCTCTATTGATGCAGCATTACTTCCAGGATAGTCCAGCCAAGTCATGTTAAGGATATATCACAATTGTTTGGCGTTTGGGGTCAATTTTAATTAGCCAGATAAACTCCAGATTGCTTGGCTTGGCTACCAACCAATGTAATAACTCGTACAGCAGCAAAAATGTCACCCGTTCAGGTGAGTTTCAAACACCAAAGCTTATGATCACACATTGCTTTTACCTGTGCCACCTCTATATTACAAGAGCAGGGGCAGGCTCACCTCCCTCTGCACCAAACATGAAAGCACCTTTATCACAGCAAAATCAGAAGGAACTCTCACGAATACAGAATACATTGATATTTACAGTTATTAAAGTATTGGTACTTAGCTGTACAATATAAAGCTGTACAATATAAAGCAAGGCATGCTGCCTTGGAAAATGCTTTTAACTTTCTCGTACAGGGCAGACACCACGGCAGCGTATAGCCAGACACAGAAAAGGGCAGTTCCTATGTAGCTGAATGTACTGCCTATGTAAATATTTGCAGAGATGTTAATGCTGCACGATTGTTCGCCTGCGCCTCAGCCACTGGGGAAAACAGTTTCTGAAAACAATGGAAGGAAGTGAAAGACTTCCAATTGAACCAGCGTCCTAAATAAGTAGAGAAATATCTGAGAAAATGTACCTGAGCTCGGCCTAGAGCTGCTTCGCCTCACCCATCGGGCTTTAAGTTGGGAGACACAAATTTTGAAACCAGTGCACCAAAAGCACTCAAGGTCCCAAGAAGTTCCACCTCATTTTCTTTTGGTTTGTATCTCAGCAGCTTTGTGAAAAGTCAGCTGCTCTTTGGGAACTCAGAAGGGATTTCAGAGCGGAGGGGAACACAACGAGGCCTACATGGGACGAGCGCTTTGCTCTCGCAGCATGGCTTCAGGCGGGCCTAACGCTCTGGCCCTCCACTATGGGGGTGAAAAGTGCTCAGGAGGGGAGCGAAGAGCACATCAAACCAGGCCCAAGCACCCGCTGAGGCAGAAAGGCCGCAGGCAGTGAGGGGAGGCACCATGGCCAGTGCCAGGAGCCTGGCAGGCAGGGCTGCTCCGCGCTTCAGGTGAAGGCTCCTCCTGAGGCCGCTTCCATAATGCACCCTGTAACTCCAGCCCTTCCTCATACCGCCACAGAAACCATTCTGGTATGAACTATGGGTCTTGGGGCCTTCTCCTTTGGCACAGCTTCCCGTCCTGAAAGCAATGCAACCTGGCCTCCAGCAGTGTCAACATTGCTGGCTGCAAAATGGGGGCAGCTGTGCCCTTCCTGGGCACGTTACTGTGCTGTTTGTACCTCTGACCTGCTGCAGTGCCCTCAAATATGATATACGTACATACATATGTATGTCCATGCTTTTCCACTCACTCTCTGCCTCTCACAACCTCCCCATCCCAAACCCCAGTGCAGCAGGAGGCAAGCCCCTCTATTCGGGTACCTTGTGTATAACAAAACAAAAAGGCAAGTCTTACATCGTTCCAGAAATCCACCGGTTGTTTAAACACAGTCAAGTGCATCTCTTAAAGTACTGCCCCAACTCCCACCTCTCCACGTACAAAGCATACAGATTAACTGTGAACCAGAGCCGCCGCTGTGCCCGAGGCAGGCAGGCTGCCCGTCAGCTGGCGACGTCTGCAGCAGAGCCCGGCCGCAGGAGTCGCTCCCAAAAGGCTGGAGCAAACTATTTCACAAAATACACACAGCCGCGTCAGTAACACTTTCTTCCTCTCTACTGCCCAAGAATATTCTCTCCTGCTTGCTCGTAAAATAAATCTGTCAGGATACTATATGAGATTACCTATATATTTAAATGATGATCTTGGCTTATGATTACATTATCACTCCGGTTCAGGGTACGTGCCGTGCAGAAGGCAGTCCAATCCTAGGAGAGTATTATTTTTGAGTGACTTTTATTGTCCATTATCTTACACCATCTCTGTCACAGCCGTGATGTCTGGTAGGAATAGTTCACAACAGAAATATCTCTGTCGTTAGTATTCTCATTGCAATTTAGGCAGATCAACCTTTAAATCTCATCCATCATACTGAAGAGCTTTGGCAAAGCAAGCGCAGTAATATATGCTTCCATGCAAAACCTAATTACAGGCTAGGTTAAAAAGCCTACCCCATCCCTTCTGCAGTGCAAGGTGACAGGGAGTCCTGAGCATCCCCGGGTTTCTCACTCTCCCTTTTTGCTGGTGGAAGTGCACAACCCATTCATTACAGCAGACTGATTCTGTCTGGCACATGACAAACTTACTTGAACCTAACAATTAAACTTCTGACAGTGTTTCCAAAAGCAGAGAGTATTTACTGTAAATGCTTGACAATTTTTTTTTCCCCTCTCTGCTCATCTCTCTCAACAGTCACCTTATGATGACTGGAAATTACCATAAGCAAATAGCAGCCTAACATCCAAAAAAGCCTCATGTTAATGTGAAATACACACCTGCCAACACTGAAAATAAAAACAACCTATAAATACAAATGTTAAAGGGAAAAAACATGAAGAATGCCGACGAAATGCAAGAGATGGGAGACAATGCAGCAAGAGCAGAGTTAAGCAAATAATTTAGTGAAAAAATGTTTAGAAAGAGTTGCCTACAGAAGGTGCAGCTGGCTGGAACGCTGCTGTGGTGGCGACACTGCCTACGACCACCAGAAGCCGTGCAGAGGAAGGACCGTGCATTTTTTCCTTACTAACAGCTCCAGATTGCAATAAGGGAATCCAAGCAAGAACTGTTACGCAAAGAGCAGATGTATCATCAGTCAACAGTGTCAAGAATTTAGGCTTAATATTAGGAAGAAAATGTATCTATGCATATATATGTACACCAGCAAATGTAATACAGCATGAATTATGTACACATGCAAAGCCCAAGAAAGCATAAAATATACGGAAGCGTGAACAAACTCTTAAGAACAATATTAAGATCACCCAGTTACACAACTTCATTGGATTTAGTAATTCCATCCATGACCAAAGGGCTAATATACTATCTAATATAATTTTATTCATCCTCAATGACATAAGCTCTAAAGGACAACTGAAAACTGGCAGAAATCAGCTTTCCTTGTCTTTGATATCAGGGAAGTCACAGCCCTTGGTGAAAACCATACCTGCAATTTAATTTCTAAAACCCTAAAAGGGTGAGGATGTTTGTTACGAATTGACCACTACCTAGAAGAACAGAACCCATGTCTTCTCAGTGTCTCAGACATGTGCTCCATTTTATGAGTGCTGGAAATATTTACCCTGAAAGCAGGTGCAGATGGGGTTACGTTAAGACTTTCTGCAAACTTTTGTGCAGAATCTAGTTTGCACAAAGTGTTAACAGCCATTAATGGAGTGCTGGCTTCTTGAAGACCCAAAATCCACCACAAATGCTTTAGCAAAATGGCTGAAAAGCCCTAGAGCTTTTTCATTTTATGTCAACAACTGATATTCATTAAACAAATGCAGTGACAGACACTGTAATTCACTGTTCCATACCTAGAAGCAAAATGACATTAAGTCAACAAATTTTAAGCTAGTCAGAGCCATCTCACTGCGGATGTCAATAAAACAAATGCTTCCTGCCAATAATTAAATATCCATGTCAAACTTTCCACTCTCCTTTAAATTACTCTCTACATCCAGTTCAGGTCCATATTCCCATTTTTAGCAGGCAAGATTATCTTTTTCAAGTACACTATAGTCTAGTTTGGCAACAAATCTATTAAAATGACTTGGAAATAGCAAGGTCTCTGTCAGTATTTTCCCCTTCTCAGCTATACTACTACACCTGACGATGCTACTGGAGTTAAGACAATAGATCTGATAGAATGGCTTTTATGCCCATTACTTGACTTAGTTCTCCCCACCAACCAGAAAGGCAGTTACCAACTTATTTCTAATTTTGGTTCGAAATCTCTCATGTTCCCATTGTGTTTTTCTCCATACATCAACAATAGTTTACACTGCTCTTACGTAGATGAGCTCTGTATGCTGTTCCCTACAGCTCCAAACACACCAACAGCTGCTAAACGATTTTCTGTCTTCTATTTGTTCCCTGTTACTACTGTTATTATTTTCTTGTAAACCATCTACTCTTTTTGTGGTATGTAACATGGACTTGGAGGACAGGTTTAATGTGAGGTTTTTGTTAGTGCTGTGTTTTTGTTTGTTTGTTTGTTTTTTAGTATGTTGTGAAATCTGCTTCTTAGAACTTGGTGCCAAATCAAAAGATATAATTGTTTTTAAAAGTCTTCTAAATATACTTTAAATGTTATGTAGCTCAATCCACTCATTACAAGGGATAGTTTCACATGGCTCCTATTAAATAGTCCTAGGATCGATGCCAAGGGCACTTAGTGATTTACAGTTATGGCTAAGTAATCAATGTGACAATGAGATAAATGTTCCTTTTCACCAGCCTAACCAGACTAGTCCTACCTCTTACTTCCCTGCACGGAATTTCCTCCTGCAACACCATGTGTAAATATTTACGTACAGTGTTCCTATCTGTAGATAAATATCAAATACGTATTTAAAATCAAAATTTAGTATGGATGGCAGTCAGCTGCATTTAAACTGACAACAGCTCCTTTGAAGACAGATAATACTGTAAATACAGAACAGCAACAGCAGGCTGCATTTTCCCCCAACTAATTTATATTCTTCTAGGCGCAATTTCGAGCCTTCCAAAAGTATTCATTTAATTCATTTTTACAACCTTTGAAAGGGTAGAGATAGACCTCTCAGGCCACTACTCGTGTTAACGAAACACGTTAAAAATAAACACATACTAAATCTACCTGGAATTTTACTGTATTGCTTACTAAGCATGCAACAACATGCTTACCTTTTAATTTATAATGCAATAAAGCTTTCAAGCCTGAAGCCAAATTATTTAAGAACATTTCTGTTGTCCTTCTCAGAATTCATTCATTTCAGATGAAGGAAAGATTAAATATAGGCTGGAAATATATTCATAACATATACGTTCACAGAAACTGCCAGACATTTTCACATCATTAAATCATAACTGAAATAAGTAACATCACACAGAGCTATGAAGTGTGCTCTGTCTGTGCCCGTAACGTCAGCTTCATTATCCCGCTGGCTGCAGCCTCCTCCTGCATGGAGGGAACAATCAGCTATTTGCACGTAAGAAAGCAAGCTTACGGTCCTACCAGCAAGCTGGCAATCTGCACGTGAAATACAACCAGTTTGCACTCCCAATCAACACCCAAAGAGTCCCTGTAAAAACAGAGCCAAAATCTAGTAGGGAAGACCGACTATTCCCAACCTATGGGGAAAAGATCCGATTTCCGCCAATCCCTGAAATACGTTCCCACCACATGCAATGAAGAACACCAAGTATTTCCTCAGCTCACGTCAGATGGGCTCGAAATCCCTGAAACCTGCTGTAGCCACCCTGCTCACGAATTTGTGTCTTTATAGCCAACATATCTATCTCGAATGGAGGGAAGAGGAACAGAGGAGGACATTAAATATATATAATATATATAATTTATGTAGGCCCAACTTCAAAACATCAGAACAACAGCTTGAAGTATTTACATTTCTCATAATCTAAAGTAAGAGGAAATGATGCTGAGAATGATGCAGCCTAGCCAACGTGAGGACTCATATGATTCAAATCCAAAGGCAACTTCAAAGCCACCTCGTAAACCCTCTGCACAACTTACAAAGCCGCCAGATGTAGCACTGCAAGAGCTTCCCCGCATCTGGATCCTGCAAGCAACAGCCAAACGGAAGCAGAAACTCTTCCCTGTGTAAAAAGATTGAACATTTTTCTACTTACAAAAATAGCTACATTAGAAACACGTTTGTATCATTCCTCCTCAAAATATGCCGGGACAGCTACTATCGAATGTTGCTGTAAAGTGCCTTATCTATACTAAATAAAAGGACCGCTTTCCCTACCCATTCCTGGAACTAACAGCGTGGGTTTGGGTTGGGTTGGGTTGGTTTGATGCTGCCTGCTCCTCGTGCCCACTCCTCCACGGCACTGCCCGCAGGGCCCCTCCATCCCCTCTGCCACCGGGACAGCTTCCTTGGAGAGCAAGATTCACGCACCAGTGCCTTGCGAATCCCGGCTGCGGGGTAAAACAAGAAAGTTCTGTTCTTTATAAAGTCTGCATAGTTACTTTTATTACTTATTTTGATGACAGACAGGGTTAATGACGTTCTTGCAGAGAACTCTCCCTTTCCTGGGCTAAATGCCCAAATTCTTTCAGGATTCACAAGACTGTCTATTTAAATTGGGTCCAATTTTTTCTCCTACAGAGGCCTGCACAGAATGTTCTGACAAGAAGCTGGGAATCAACCTTTTGAGAAAGCTCTGGCTAAATGCGCAAGCTCTGTGCCAGACAAAAAACATTCAGCACTACATTCTGCCCTGTGTGTTTCATTATTCTAACAAGCCCCACTGTTGAGGCATAAACCCAGAAGAATCAGCAGATTATTAAAACCCGTAGGCTTGCTCATGTAAACACGAGCCTCCTGTCCTGCCCGCCCCACGCTTTTTCTTTTTCTTTCATTAAGAATTTAGGGGAGAAGTCCTAACACTACCAAAAGAAAGAAAAATACCCAGCTGAAGCACAGAGTGCAATTTAGTTTTCAGCAATCTATGAACAAAGCAAAATGTAATTTTCCAACCATCCTGAATTACCAGTTTTTAAGAGTAATTATGCTGAACACACCTCAAAATATCTGCCATGGGCCCGCTCAGCAGCGGGGACAACTCTACCATCAGGCACTTGCAGAAACACCAAGATTTGTCTCAGGAAGGAACAAATATTCACAACAGCTCAAAATAAACTACAGTGTTTTATCAATATCAATGCAAATGATGTTGAGAGCTTGTTAATACCTGTGTATAAAACACTATTTCTCGTCAACAGAAATAATTTTTAGGTGCAACAAAACCCAGGTTAAGCCAACCCTGAGCAGTGAAGTAGCAAACGACACAGCAAAACAAGCGTAAAAGCAGAAAAAATCAAAATTAAAGACACTGACAGCAAAGGAACAAGTTGAGCTGATGTGAAATGAACCAGCTTAGAGAGCTAGTAAAAATAAATAAATAAATAGAGTAACAATGCACCCAATTCTCTGGAAAAAACATGAGCTGCAACAGGAAGCACCCGAGGAGCAGCCTCGCAGCCCTGCAGAAAAGCCTTGCCTCGTGCTGGTGGGACGGACACAGACCAGGAGCTAGGGATCCATCAGCTCTGCTGCTCTGAAAGTGTGAATAAATACAGAATTTGTGCCTTTTGGTTTGCATGTGGAAGAAACTTTTATAGTAGTCATCGGCTTTTCATTGGCTAATGACCAGTAGAGACTTGGAAACAAACTGGGCTCGGTACGTGCCAGAGGAGCCTGAGCTACATCCAGAAACACCCTACTGCCCAGGGCAGGAACAGCACCCGTGTGCCCTTACGGGGCTATAGGGAAGGACTGCACAGTGCCAGGCATCCTGCCTGCCTCGAACCAAACCGTGCACCAGGTCCCTGCATTTCCAACAGGATGCCCCGAGGGCTCTCACATTTGTGGATCTGCATTTTCTAACACCACTGCCACAGGTGCCAGAGGTGGTCAGTGACCACCAGAACCCTGAACCAGCCCCCGATGGAGGCAAGGTGGGGCGAAAATACCTCACCTGGTTATCTCACCTTCCAGAGGAGTCAAAACTTCAGTGTGCAACCTGAGCTCTAAATCCCTACCAGACTTAAACACGTCAGCAAAGAAAAGCGAGTCTTCTTACTGCTCCTAAATCCTAATGGATTTTCTAATTAACTTGATTAACCCATCTTGCTCACTTCTCAAATACCCATCTCACAAACAAGTGATTTCTCAGCCCTGCAATGCGGGGCTTGCAAGAGAGCTTCATAAATCAATGGAGTTGAACTGAGGTTAAAAAACGCATTTGTGGCCAGCACAGGAGTTGCTTAAGAGGAGAGGCGTACCTGGTACTTCAGGAAGGGGAATAATTCTGGGAAGGGACTGGAATACATTGCCAGTGGGTTTCCAGAAGTCACAGCCACAGGTTTACAGACCAGACTATTTCGGATCACACCAAGGCACAAGAGAGATAAACCCAAAGCCCCAGAACCGGCACAGTGGAGAGGAGGCAGAGGCAGGACCGCACCGCTGCGTCTCGGGGGTCAAACCCAAGCTTTAGCACACGGGAGGTGACGAGGAGGGCTGCTCTGCTACGGCACCTCACGACCCACCGCCTCCCTCAGGAGTTCACAGCCTAAACCCAAAGCCTGCCAGTGAAAGCAGAGCTGGTCTGCGAGGGACGTAGCTGCCACAGGCTCTCAGCAAAGCATCCAGGCACGAGCCCGAGAGCCCCAGTGCCTCCCCCTGCAGTGACAGCACAAAGGAAAAGCTACTGACAGCAGCTGAGCATGGGGCAGAATTCATGCCACATACTGGATGCATGAACAAGAGCAACCCTGGCTGTGACTGCTGCCTGCTGACTTAGGAGTAGATAAAAACTTAAATATGGTGTGGTGTAACAAATCGGAGACAGTCTCCGAAGGGAAAACACATTCCCCATATCATCCAGCTGCTGTTATCAGACTCATTAGTGCCATCTATGTCACCAATAAAATGAGCAAGCTGCCGTTCGGCTCTCCCCCGTTTCAGATGAACGATATTGGGCAACTTTGCCGGAGCCTGATAAGGGCGGTGATGCAGGGGTCATTTCAAACTTCCTTTAGAGCACCACACGCAAATTGGTGCCTTAAGCACACACACCCCGCCGGCCGCCCCAGGCTGGCCTTTCACATACAGGATGGGACCCCACAGACCCGGGGAGAAGCCTGCAGTGAGCACAGAGCTGGGTGAGTCTCAGCGCCCTGTTAGTGATGGAATGAGCGAAGCCGAGGCAGTAAACATCTGACCTTCCTACTCTGAAACCAAGCCTTTGTTTCCTTCCTTACCCTTTTGACATTTTGTTAATCCACACGCAAATGAAATGTTGAGGGGGGTTACGGAGGAGGGAAAGAACGGCTAGAAGGGAACACCACAGTGTGGTGTGCTCACAAAGCACAACCACCACCAACAAAAATCTCAGCTGAATCTCTGAAAACAATAAATTCACTGTGTGTTACACCAGAAACGCTACAAGGTCTGCTTGTCCGTGAGAATGAATCATGGTTTACATCTGGGAAGAAAGAAAAGTGCAACTAGAAATCAGGCTCCTTAGGGGATTTATTAGATCCTCACAGAGTCACCGCAGACGCCGAAACCTGCTTCTGCAGCAGAAGCTGCATCTTGCAGACACCAGGCAGAAAGCACAAATGAGAGCCCGGCACATTTCCCTTCAGCATTCCCAGGCAGCGAGAGGAAGAGAGCTCAGTGTGACCGCTCAGCCTGTCCGGCTGCACCTACCCTCCACCTTCCAGAAAATTTCCCACCGCTCTGCTTCTTTGAGAGCTTTGCTTGCTGCAGAGCAGTTGGGGCTGTCCCCAGAACCAGGGATCGCAGTGACTGCCCGGTGCCCCCGCCGCAGCTTGCTGGCAGCAGGCGAGATGTCCCAGCGAAAGGAGCAGGGACAGTAGCAAGGGGAAAGGCAATCTCAAGGGGACAAACTCGAGCGCAGGGAGATCACCTTTTCAAACACCAGACCTACTCAACCCCCTCCATTCAAACAAATCCTTACTTTGAAAGTGGCAGCTACAGCACCAACAGCCTGGAGCCAGCCCTCCCTCCTCACCACCGCCTCCCCGAGAGCTGCGTGCTCAGCAACACGGCGGTGTCTGACTTACAGTCAGCAGCTACAGCAATCGCCAACCAAAAATACCTGAACATTATCTGCAGCAATTGTGACTGAAGCAGCCGCAAGGTGATGAACAGCCTTTTCTTCAGAGAGGGCTGCGGCAAGCCTAACCCTCTCCCTCCATTAGTGATGAAGCACAAAAGCTGCAATAAGTCATCGCAGTCACTTTAAAGTACAAACCGGGGAGACTCAAAGAAATCCCAACAGGTCACACCGTAAATTATGGCATTCCGTAATATACAAAGACCCGAGAGCAAACACAGGTAAAGAACTGTACCCACCACTGTTTACCCTTGGATGGTAAAGTTCTTACGAGTGACAAAACGTTATAAATTGAGTAATTGACCTGTAAGGAAGTAAGGAGCTCAGGAGAGTTAAAAATTACCCTATAAATACCATAAAGATTAACAGATTTGTAATACCCACCCAAGAAGCACTTACTCTAAGTAGAATGATTATGAAAACACAGCAAGAATATTTACTACATAGCACCGACTGCAGTATATACAGACTGCCACGAAAGGCAGCGCTGGTTCTTAATATAGTGACAGCTGAAAGTCACCACTTAGATTTCCCTGCTGATTAAAGGGTAACCTACAGACACACGCAGCTCTGACTTATTTGCTTCTTTGAAATGCAGTCATGGATTTTGAAGGACCTTTTCAAGGCTTTTTGTTGCTGGTGTTCTAGTTTAGCGCTTGTAAGCTTTAAGTTTTGCACAGCTGTTTGACAGGAGGTCTAATGGAATACTGACAGCGCAGGGGAACGAAAGCAGAACTTCTAGAAGAGGGATTTTTGTGCCCATGTTTGCTAACACCTATTTCAATCTAAGTCCCTACACTTGGGAGAAAAGAAACCTTAAAACAGTGCTTCTATGAAGAAACACAGAACGCTCCAACAAGTAGAAAAAAACATGCCTTTTCAGGATGGTGGAGAAATGTGTCCATGAGGGTAAGGACAGGACAGAGACTTAAGGGGCAATTCCTCAAAAGAATCATATTGTATTTACTGTGAAGCAACCCGCCCTGCAGACCAACATTCCCCAGTTGCTGTTGCACCACCTACAGCAACCTCCATCTCCAACTGCACAGTTTAAAATTCACAAGGCTAAGAAAAACCTCCCCAAAGTGCAGGAGGACAAGGAGGCCCGCCGGCTCTCAGCAAAGAGGAAGGGGAACGTGAATCTCCCTGCGTTGTGAGCGGGGCGAGCTCCCTGCCACCAGCACACCCCTCGGCACTGGCTCTCGCACGAGCCGTTCCTCGTCGCCCGGCACCCACTGTCAGCCTGGATTTCAGGTTCTGTCTCAGGCACACCGGGAGTTTTCGGCAGGCCACTGGGTATTTCCCACCTCGCAGCAAGCTTCTCGAGGCGCGCAGACCGGACGACAAAAGCAACTGGCGAGCGGCGCCTGTCACCGAGCTCTGCAAAATGAAAGCCTTGCAAATCCTCCCAGGGCGTGGAGCAACACCTGCTCCGTCAGCAGGCTGGGCTGGGCGTGGGGTCACGGCCCTTATCGGCTCGGTTTTTGACCCCTGCAGACTCAGGGAGGTAGGTGAGGTGCCACCGGTCCCATGGGACAGGGGACGGAGCCACGGGGCGCCCCCGGGGAGCCCCAGGGCAGGGCACACAGCGACAGACGGCTCGGAGAGGTGGGATGCTGAGCTGAAACGCGAGACCGGGACCCCCTCGGCAAGGTCCCTCAGCTGTCTCCCGGGCTGTTGACAGCCGCTCATGTTGCGAATAGCTGTGCAGCACGGAGCTGCACCGTCCCCTCTCCCACTGCTCCGTCCCCTCCTCAGCGGGGAGCCCCTGCCCCGCTCAGGTTGGATGGCACCGTGCCCAGCCTGCCCGCAGCACAGCTCAGGAGCCAGCTCCCAAAGGCTCCCCAGAGGGCTCCTGGCACCGGCAGCCCCCGAAACCTGGAGAAGCCACGCTCCCACCTGCCCCGTGACTGGCACCGCGTGTCCACTGTGCCTGCAAACCGCGTGGCACCGAGGTGAGCTGCCACACAGCACCACCACGTCCCGAGGGGCAGCGAACAGGAAGGTGCACGGACCCCTGCCCCTGAAGCAGGGCGGCATCAGAGCGAGAACTGCTTGGAATTACGAACAAAACCAAAACCCAAAGGAAGGACAAACGCAGCGCCCTGCCGTGCTGCTGCCCACGGCTCTGCCCAGAGACTGGGAAGGGCCCCGCGCGTGCTTTGAGTCACCAGGCGAAGCACGCATCGTGCTCGGAGCCCGCAGCTGAAGACCCGAGTTACTCAAAGCAGAAACACCAAAAAAATGGAAGAACTGCCTCGGGGCCATAATATAGATGTTAACAGTCCAGTAAAAAAACAATTGATGCTGAAGAAACAACTGTAAGGGGAAAAGCTGTATGACAGCTGCTGCCACTTTTTCAGTTTAAAATAATGTAAAAACAAACCACAACTTTACCGTCTTTTGCATTTTGTGATCAGGCATGCCCTAACAATTTCAGGGTGTTTTATGTAGTCATGGTGTTCTAGCTCATAGGGAATAAAGCAGTACCTCCGATCACCCTACTTCTGATCCCAGAACTAAGTTTGTGGACCGTATGGATTTGCTACATGCATCTTTGAGAGTTTCCAAACTACCTAAGAACAAGACAGCCAATACCACTTTGTTTTAATAAAATGCAGTAGACTCTAAAGAAGTAATTCATAAACTACCTGCAAGTCACTGGAAGGAAAAAAAAATGCAGCTATCTCAACGTCACTGCAGGAGCGGAGTTTTATTGGGCATGAGGATTACACTGCCTTCACCTGAGGAGGGGAAGATTTAAAAGCAGTATTTAAGTAGACTTAGAAAAAAAAAGAGAGACCAAATAAATAATGCATTCTGACTTCTAAGCAAGCATTTGTGAGGTTTCAAGAACGCTTTGGAGTATGAAATTCCTAGAGTTATTCACTTACCCCATTTGCTTTCAAACCGATACTGTCTGCTGTCAGTTCACTTAAACACGTAACAGGAAACTCAAATTTGACTAAAAGGTAGTATTACGTTACTACTGGTTTTGTATGGAAACCTTTTTAGAAGTAAGAAGCTAAGGGGAAGTTTTTTTTCCTCTCCATCTGCGACAGACAGCTGTTCACTGCCTGGAATCTATGATAGCAGGCACTTAAAGTAGCACCAAGCCGAAGTAAACACTTCAGAAATTTAATTTCTTTAATTGTACTGACACCGTAAAAGTGCTTGATATTTGCCATGTGAGAAATCAAATTATCTGATTGAACACTGAAGCTGAACACGCAGTTGTAATTGATTTTATTTTAAAAAGTATTTTATGAAATATCTGAAATATTCTGAAAATTAAAAAAAAATGTTTAAAAATGTTAACACAACTCAAGAGAGTTCTCGTGCATGTACGTCGGTGTACAGCACGTCCAGATGTTTAAATACTTAGCACAGGTTAGAACTTGAAGTAATCTTGATCCAAGCCAATATGCATATAAAAAATAAGCCAAGATAGAAAGAGACCTATCTAGCCATAAAAAGATTTGACAGCTTTACAGACTGCTGCGTTTGAACCGCTATTAAAAGCAACTCCCCATGGTTTTCTGCTTTTAAATAAAACTTAGCTCCCGACTTCTAGAAGTGTCCGCTTAGTCCCCTGCTTGCAAGGACCTCGGTTCTCCCTGCCCTACCTTTCAGCCGAGCAGCGACAGCAGCTCCAATGCTGCTTGAAAACCAAACGGCACCCTCCCCAAAAACCTGCAAGGCATTTTTAAGCAAGGGCTGGATGTGCTCTCTAATTCAGACACACTGCAGCAATTGCAACCTGCTGGGAAAAACAAACAAACAACGAAAACCAGCACATTGTGCTTTTAAAAAGCACTTTCTTAAAATCTAGAATTTTAATGCAAATTTTTTGGCTTCTGTTTTTCCCCCTCTACCTCTCTCCTTTCAGCACCCTCTGCAGCGCTGCGCAGCCCAACCTGAACACCGGTGGGGATCCCACAGCCTCCCCGGGGAGCTGCTGCACCGAGCCCTACCAAACCGTGCTGCTGCTAGCAGAGGCATCTCCTTGTCTCAGCACTGCAGGGCCAGGATCTGGCAGACACCAGGCACCTCCACACAGCCTCAGGGCACCGCGTTGCCCCGCGAGGGGCTCCAGCACTCTGCACTGCTCTTGTGTGCAATGCCTCACTGGACTCGTACCTCCCCGCTGTGAATTTGCTCTCATCCCAAAGCACTGCGCAATTAATACCTGTCGCAGCAGCACTGGACGTGTCCTGCAAAGCCTGAGCTGCCACAAGGCAGCGAGCCGCGCTTCCCTGCGCTGGGACAATCACAGCAGCGCTAACAGGAGCTAACACCAGAGGAAATTGCTTTCAAGGCCTCCATCTTTAACATGCCAACGTTTTACTTCTCCATTTCAGCCGGCCTTTAACTTCCACGTGGTTTTACACTGGAAAAGGCCATTTCAAGGGGTGTACAACTGCACGGTGCTCAGGTGCGCTGAGGCTCCCCCGCAGCCCCTGCCCAAAGCCCCACACTCAGGCCCTCAGCAATGTGAGGGCAGCCGGGAGCTACGACCACACGGACACCCCGTGTCTGCTCCCAGGGCTGCAGGAACGTTGCTGGTGTGTCCTGCTTTTAGGCTGGGCACGAAGATGCACCACGCCACTTCCTAACCAAACCTCTATTCACGACTTCTTTAACCACAGTGCCCAAGCGTCACGGCCCCTTTCCATCTAGACATGTTGAATTTTCATATACTGAAGCGGTTAGTGAAATAGCCCAGCTTGTAAAATGAAGTTCCAGTTGTTTGTTTTTTTTCCCATTAGCTGGAGATAGACAACTTTCATGAGTTCTTTGCCATGAGTAGCCTCTTCTATAACAGGAGCTTCCAAGACAAGTCAGGGTGACAACGGCTAAAAGCCACAAGTCAGACACTGAACTTGTGTTCTAAAAGGCCGCTATCCCAACGAGGCTTTCACATAGGACAGGGCAAGAGTCAGGCCCCTGGGGTTATGCTGATGCCCACTTTCACCATTAGGTTTTGGGCATCTTCCTCTGGGACTGCCTCTGCCCTTCCAGCAGCACGCGACAACTCGTGCTTTAAACTCAGAACAAGTCGGATTCTCCCTGCCTGCCCCACTCGCTGGCTGCTCCAGGTCCGTGCTGCCATGCTGTTTCTCGTCTGCCTGTTTTTCATAGCCTTAAGTTAAATACATTTGGCACACATGAAGCAGGAAAAGGTGTGAAGTACATTCCCTAATTCATCCTCTGCACTGCTAGAAAGTGTTCCGAAGGTGCGTAGAAAAACTTGCCTCCATTTTACAGCTAAGAAAGCACAGGTTGAGTAGAAAAAAAACACAAGTATTTTTGGCTCCTATCCCTATACAAACACAAAAAAATAAAAAAGTCATTTTACTCTGAGTAAATAATTGTTAACGGATGAAAAAAGAACTACAAAAAAAAAGCACACCTCTTTAAAGCCACTGACTGAACGAGGCCTTCAGACCCACAGATAGGTCTGAACAAAGCCAAGAAGCGCGGTGCAAGATCAATCTCAGAATCTCCCACTGCTTCCTCCGGCACAACCTCGATTACTATGAGAAATGAGAACAGACAGCGTAGGCTCAGTATTTTCAGTATACGCTGGAGCATTACACATCGGCAGAAAACCTTTTGGGCAGGCTCACAGGAGGCGAGTGCTAAAGAAGTCAGTTTGCCTGCACGCTCGGGCTACGCACCGCAAAGTTGCGTTAAAACTCACCGCCAAGTTGTGTGCCTGTCCTCCCCTACCAAGCACGTGTTGGTCAAGGAAAAGCTCCCGGAGGAGCAGGGCAGCACCAGGAGCAGAGGCGCGTCCTGTGCCGGGGTGCTGGGATCGCACCGGGGCTGGCTCTGTCCTGGCAAGTTCCACCAGGGCGACAGCCGTCACTTGTGCCCCGTCCAGAAACCGCACTGCCCACGGGAGATGCTCCTTTTCCACCATAATAAAAGCCTCCCCCCCACTTTTTTTTTTTATTATTTTTTTTTTAAATCTCTGAGGCATGAAGCCATAAGGAAACGGGGGCAGCAGCTCTGCTATCTGAAACGAGTTCCCCTTCCCTCCCCCAGGCTGAAGGCACGACTGTCACGAAGATCGGCGGCAGGAAAAAACCTGACAATGGAAAAAGAGCTCGTGGGAGCCCCGAGAGGTGCCGGGGAAGGCACGAACGGCAGCGGGGCTGCAGAAACGGAACGGCCGCGGGCCGCGATTCACGGCAGGCAGCTCCGGGAGGACGGGCAGCGGCACCGATCGGGTTACCGGGCCGGCAGCAGGGCCGGGCAGGCGGACACACGGCCAGGCGGACACCCGGAGCCCCGCCGCTCCTCCAACAAGTGCAAAGCGCCCCGGGGCCGGGCCCCGTGCGAGCAGCGGGGGCTCCCCGGGGACGGCCCCGGGGGGGCAGCGCTGAGGACGGGACGGGCCGGGCCGAGCCCCCCCCGCTGCCCCCAGCCCCGTCCCGGTCCCCGCCGTGCGCTGCCCCCCCCCCCCCCCCCCCCCCCCCCGGGGCCGCCCCCGCCGTGCACGTGCCGCCCGGGCCCCGCGCGCTGCTCCCCCGCCCCGTGGGGTCCCTCGGGTCCCTCTCCCCCCCCCCGGCACCCCCCGGTGCTCACCTGCGGCCGGAGGAGCGCCGGGGCCCGGCCCCGCAGCCCCGCGCGAAGCGAGCGGCGCCGCGTCCCGGTCCCGCTCCCGGTCCCGGAGGCAACTTCGGCCGCGCGCGTGCCCGCCGCGCGCCCCCGCGATCTCTCGCTCTCTCCCCCCCCCACACCCCTTCCCCTCCCCTCCCCTCCCCGCCGCGCTCGGGAGCGCGCCCGGCGGCTGCCACGCAGGCCGGGGGCCGGGAGCGCGCGCGGGCGGCCCCGCTCCCCACCTGCCGCCGGGCTCCGCCGCCGCCGCCCGGCCTCGGGCTCAGCCCCGGCCCCGGCCCCGGCCCCGGCCCCGGGCTCGGGCTCGGCCGCCGCCGCCTGTGCTCGGCCGCGGGCTCCGTGCGGCCCTGCGGGGGGCTCCGCGCTGCCGCCCGCTCGCCCTCTCGGTGCTTTTTTCCACGTCCCGCGATGAGTCACCGCCGGAGCGCCGCTGCCCCTGTGGAAGGAGCATGAGCGGAGCCCTCCCCCCGCCCTCCCGCCGCCTTCCTCCCCCGGAACGTGACGGCGGCGGCCCCGCGCCTCGCTCCCGCCCCGCCGCGGCCTGCGCTGGGCCCTGCCGGGCCGGGCCGCGCCTCCAGCCCCCGCCGCAGGGCGCTCCCGGGGTGCTGGGGCCGGGAGCCCGAAGCCCTTTTGCGAGGGGAGAGCAGCCTGAAAGCCGATAAATAAAAGCCAAACCCGCGGCTCCGGCTGAACCAAGGCGGCGGGGAGAAAGGCACGCGGGGGTAGCCCCGCTGCCAGCACCGTGTGGGGGCTCCGGGCTCCGGGCTCGGCCAGGTTTTGGCCTCCCCGGCCTTGTCCCACCGGGACACAGCAGCAGCCACGGCCACCACACTGCGAGCTGGCACCAGCACGGTGCCGTGGTGTGGGCCGGTCGGTGAGCAGAAGCAAGTTTTGCCACTACACTAGTTGGTTCCTACTTGGAGCTCTGCCACCCAAAAATAACACTTTTTTTTTTTTTAAATGACCACCGACCAAGGCCATTCGGTCGCTGCGAGCAGCTGGCGTGTTGCTGGTGACGGCGGTGACCCCGCCAGGCTGGGAAATGTGGGCACACAAGGGGGTCACAGGCAGCACGCAGGGGACCCTGTCTTTGGGATGTGATCTTGTCCCATTTGTCCTGGGCCTTTTTGTGTTCCCCAGTTCCTTCAGGCATCCCAAAGGGAAAGGCTTCGCTGTGCATCCCACACTTACAGGCATGGCCAGCACCTCCTGGAGAAATGCTGGCAGCCTGCGGGGCTGCTGCGTCCCCAACCTGCATCGCCTGTGCCAGGGCTGGGGCAACCAGTTACCTGCGACATTTTGGTCCAAACAAGTCATTGCTGCCAGCAGACTTTCCTCACGTAGTTTGAGCTCCAAAATCCCAGTTCTGCAGAACCCGAGAAGTCCCGGCACGTCCTTGCGCAGGTGGCAGTGTTTGTTCATCAGAACTGCTTTTAGGAAAACACCCTCACTAAAGCCGGGCCACCTCTGGCACCCAGAGAGACAAAAGAGCCGCAGCAAATGTTTGTGGGATACTCAGGTTATTTTGTAAGATCTGAGCCAATTCTTTTGAAACCGTCACTAAGTTTTGTTTTTGTTGTAAAGTTGTTTACACAAAGCTAATATAAATTCAGTGCATCCAGCCTGGGTGAATATAAACATGATCCTTGCAGGGCCTCAAGTTTCTGATACAGCTCACATTTAAGATACTGCAGAAGTAGATTCTATCTCCCTGAGCAGCTCTGATAGCGTAGATTTTTCTCTCAAGGGTACAGATGCCTGCACAGCTATGCAATGCTTCTCACTAGAGACAGAGCAATAGACACAACAGATGGAAACTGAGAGGCCACCTGGTTTTAAAGCAAATCATATCATCAATCTATCAGTACAAAATCTGAAACATGGGAAAGTGCTTAGAGAAACAAAATGAATTCAATTCTTTTTTTTTTCTCCAAACTCAATTTTCTCAAGGTCTGTTGATGTGCCACTTGCAAAAATGCATTTCTTTCTCTTAAAAACAGACTGCCAGAGGATCGAGGTACAAGAACTTTCGTGTTTTACATCAAAACAAAACAAAAAAGAAAAAAAAAAAAAGAAAAGGATCTTTTGTTAGGCTGCCATGAGTTACTGTCTTGCTATTCAGAAAAGCTGTTTTCAAAAATCTGCTACATTCTTGTGCACAGCTTCAAGATCCAGGTTTTTCACTGCTAAATTAGACACACCAGACAGAATTACTTTGGATTATCAACAGCAATTCAGTTAAGCAAGAAAATTAAATTTCCTCAATTAAGTCTTGACAGAAATAGGCTTTCTTTCATGCAGCATGCTAGGATTCTGCTGCAGTTCTCCTTCAAACAACCCCCAAAGCGAGAACTTCCAGAAGATGTTTGCGTTTTTCCTTCCCCGTTGCGGCCGCTGCCGGTGGCTCGCGGCGGAGGGAGGTCAGCCCTGTGCAGGGCCGGGCCCACACGTGCTCGAGGTGCCTCGACACACACACACCCGTCTAAAGGCAGGTTGAGCTCGCTGAGCTCAGCTCCCCGTTTCCATTTAACCAATTTCACTGTTTTATATAGTTCGATGTGCTGATGTACATTTTAATCTACAAATATTTCGAGTCCCACTGACGCAGCTGTCAGGAGGAACTCCCAGCAGGCAGCGTAAGCCTAGAGCTCAGCCTGTAAGGAGCGGAGAGCTACATAAAAAAGGGTACTTTAAATAACTTCATTTTTAACCTAACACAAGGAAGTGCTCTTCTGTTCCAGCACAGCCAGGCTTTTGTGCCTCTAAAGCTCTACACCCAGAGCTCACACGGTCACAGCCTCCTCGTTCCCCACAGCCCAAGTGTTTTAGCACTGCTCTGCCCCGTGGCCTCGAGGCCACTTTACTGCCGTCATTCACACATAGCCGAGTGCCACAGGTAGGCCAGCAGAGCGGTGGGGGCTGAGAAAATTAAACTGGTACATTTCCTTATTTCTTGCGGGGATGAAGGTTCCCGTAGTGAGTCTGTATCTGGAAAACTAGAATGATCTCAACCCAATTCTTTAAGGATTTTAAATCAACATACAGTCAATGGGATTGATTTGCCTTATTCTGAGTGCTAAATGCAGCTGTCACTGTGTCCTTCATCCTCAGTCCGTTATTGATAAATTCCTGGCCCTACTGACTTAATATACGCCTATTGACTTATTTGTTATTTTCCATTCTTAATAGCAGCCACTGCGGAGACTTCTGCTAACAGTTATTTTCAGAAGAAAAAAAAAAAAAAACACAAACCACCCTTCTTCCTCAAATGAAACTTGCAAAGTTTAAAGAGCTTCAATTTTCCAGCAGTAGCTAGAGAAGATGGGCTGTGAATTTTTCTTTCCCCGTGCACGGCGGCAGCATGCCTTGTCCATGCACACTGCATGCAGGCTGACTTTCACGGTGTGTCTGCAGCCTGCACGCTCAGTTCTCATATTTCTGTAAGGTTCGAGTCCCAAAGGAAGCATTAATGCTAAAGGAATGCATACCAGCGTGTAACTAGTCTAAAAGTCAGTACAAAATCTCTCCAACAGATTGCTCAGAGAAACACCTCTTTTTTACTGCATTTAAGATCTGCAGATTGATCTCACGAGCATTTGTGCAACAGTTTAGTCTCAAACTGATAAGAGTGCTGCACAAAGAGAGAAAGGGAATCAAAGGAGATTAAAAAGCGCTGGTCTTCAGGAAGATAAGCGACCTCGAGCCGCCACGTGACCCCGCCAGCGCTCCAGCTCGGCCGCCTGCGGATCTCATCAGGGAACCAGATGTGACCAGTGGCAGAATATCCTGCGCAGCGTGAGATCTGGAGTCTGTGATTGCCATCCAGGAAAGGGGAGATGGGAAAGTATGATGGAGAAAATGTCCTTTTTTTATTTTTTATAGAGTTTAATTGCTGAGAAGAAAGACACGTTTTCTTTTAAAGAAGAAGGGATGCTAGGAAGCAGGCTGAGGAAGGTGTCTGGAGGAAGGAGCAGAAGGAGTTTTTGTACTACAGACAACTTAACATCGCTTCCTCCTTGCTGGTGATTGTGTGTTTGGAAGGACTAAGCGGCAAGGAGCAGTTCTCATTCATTTCTTTGGTCAGTGGAAGCAGGGCGGGGTGGCGGAGGAGAAGCAGAAGCGGCCAGGAAACTGCTTCCACCCGCAGCTTTGCTCACCCTGCCTGGTGCCTGTGCCCGACCCCAGCACCGTGAGGGGCCCGGCGTGGGCTCTGCCCTGCAACCAGGGCTGCGGGTGGCAGCTCTGCTGCCCTTGGGGAAGGGTGGGTGGAGGATGGGGGTTGTCAGCTTTGTGCTCGCTGCTTATTTTGGGGAGGAGGAGGAGGAAGTTGCTGTACAGAGCTGGAGCTGGGACAGCTGCAGGTCCTGCACGGGGAGGTTCCGCTCCCCGTGCTCTTGCGAGAGGAGTGGTGGATGCCTTGCCTCAGCCCCAGCGAAGGGTCAGGAGATGAAGATGAGCCCTTGCATTTGTATTCAGACAAAGGCCAGGGAAGCAGCGCAGCAGCCGAGCGCTGGGGCGAGGCCCCCAGCAGCCCGCGTTGCCAAGCAGATGGGCTGCCGTGTTCTCAATCAACTCCAGTTTTTAAGGTCATGCCTAGATAATGAGCATCACAGCACTCAAGCCTACAGATCATGAATATATGGATGAATATTGACTCACACATTTGCCTTTCTACACCTCTGTTCTCCTAACTTCCCCTGCGCCCCAAAGCCAGCACATCCTCCCTCGTGGGGTCTCCAAGCCCTCAGCACCCTACACCTGTGTGCTCCTCCCGGCCCCCCCAGCAGCTCAGCCCTTGGCAGCACACGGCCACCAGCATCTCCCACTGTCCTCTCAGGAACATCTCAGCATGGAGGCAGAAAGCAGACAGGCCAGACAGTGCCGGGCACAAAAGGGCTCCTTCAGCTGGACTTCAATGAAAAGCCCCAAAAAGGGCAGCCCCTTTCCCAGCTGCAGCGCCTGCTCTGAGAAGCCCTCGTCACTGCCAGGGGGTTGCAGCTGCTGCCGAAACCCTCATGGAGACTTCTCAGAGGGGGCTGAGGCACTGGGCTGCCCAAGGAGTTGTGCACTAAGGCAGCAGGTACCAGGGCTTGCTTTGGGAAGGGAGAGGAGCCTCGCCGTGCCACGCCACGTGTGGCTGTGGAGGAACAACGCCCAGGAGCAGCACGGCTCTGCTGATCCCTGAGCTCCAGGCCACGCTGTTCGTGTCACAGTTCACGTTGCCATTTGTGCCAGGGCTTCAAGAACCTCGATTCAAACTCGTGGCCTCCCTCTTGCTTCTCTAGTAGGGCATGAGCTGAGGTCAGGTCCTGTCCCAAGCCGAGGGCTGAGCCTGCCTTTGGCTCACGTGGGGCTGCGGCCACACAGCCGGGCACCGGGGACACCTGGAGGGGTTGGGCTCAGGGATGAACCCAGACCTCACCTGAGGCCGTCAGTGCGGACAGACCCAGCTGCTGCACTGCTCTGCTAGCGAGGGCACCAGCTCCACTGCTAAGCCTCCCTGTTTTCCTAATGAACTGTCTTAAGTCAGTCCCTGTTTATACAGTGTCTCTGGATGTTAGCAGTACTTGAATGCCTTCCCTTACTCAGCCATGCTGGGGTTCTCATTTTTTGTTGCAGGTTTGCTTTCTTGGTTTCATGGGTGAATTTCTAGAAAAAGAAAAAGGAAAAGCGGAAGGGAAGGGAAGGGAAGGGAAGGGAAGGGAAGGGAAGGGAAGGGAAGGGAAGGGAAGGGAAGGGAAGGGAAGGGAAGGGAAGGGAAGGGAAGGGAAGGGAAGGGGGAAAAACAGGAGAAGGAAAAAGAAAAAGCAACTGAAGCAATTGAAGCCAGATTGAATGGCTCTGGCTTTAACAGTCCTAGGCCCTTCCCCTATTTCCCTGACATTCCTCCTTGTGACCCCTTCCAAGTGTTCTGGGCGAGTTTTGCAGGAATGCAGTTACGCTCCGTCTCCGTGAGCACGGCCTGTTATTCGAAAGGAGCTGGCAGAGCCTCCCGGCTTTCACAGCCAGATGTTACGAGTGTGACCCTGCCAGAAGCTGCATGCGTGCACCTTCCCATTCTCAGCCCCTCGCACAGGGGATTTTTTTTCTGAAGAATCTGTTCTGGGTAATGCTTTTGTGATTTGCTCTCTTCTTCACTTCTAAGGTCTGCTCCTAGCATCAGTGCTATATAATTTCACAGCCAGAGAAAGCGGGATACATTTTGCCATGAGCTTCAGCAGGAGCAGGACAGCACTGTAACACTGCAGGACAGGATAACAACGTGGCAGGACTTTTGGGTTCTGCTCGTGAGTCGGCACTCAAACTGCATTCAGTGTTGTGCATAAAAAATTCAGAACAAAGGAAGATTCCTGCCCATAAAAAGCCTGCAGGTAAGTTTTACATTTCAGGCTAACAATATGGATACCGAGACAAAAGAATGCAAATGAAAAATGAGACAGTACTGGTTAGCATAACACGCAGGGATCGTGCAATAGGAACAGCTTTTCTTCCATCTTCACCTTTTCTCTGCATTCCTCTAGCTTATTAACAGTTATGGTGATACCTACACCAAGACGCAGCCAATTCTTTCCAAGTGCAGTAATAAATCACTACCCACCGAATGACAACTCTGTCGTCGTAACTTCGTGTCCCACATGATGCATGCTTACAGATCTAAACAGTCTCAGTTTCAGCCAACCTTCTCCTTTCTCTTCTATTGCTTTTCATAGTTTTGTATTAAATTATACATTTTGCAAGACAAAAACTTTGTCCTTTGTAGCATCACACTGGCTTCCTGACCACTGTTACACTTCGAGGAGCTACTGCCCTAGAACACTTAACACGTGCCTCAGAACTAACGACTTGTCACTTCGTTTAATTTATCATAATGTAGCATGGACGTTGTTCCTGTGCCTCAAAATGAGCAGAGGTGAGGGTGGAAACCATGAAGTTTAAATCTCCTACCATTTTATGATCCCAGGAATCAAATGACAAATTTAACCTTTAAAATAATATTACAAAAGGAAGTTAAAATAATGGCGCGGCACAGTTCTTAATGTTAAAGTGCTTTCTGTCCCTCCAGTGAAAGGTGTTGCAGAAATGCAGAGCATTATGTTTATTTATTAATAATCCCGCAAAGAAATTTTCATGATCGCCACTGGGGACTGCCTGACAGGTGACACAGGCGACCTCCTGCCAGGAGTGACATCTCTCCCCTATAATTTACATTCTCTAAATGATTTGCGATCAAATTACTTACAGCACAGATTAGCTTCTCCCCCCGCTATTCACTCGCAGCACCACATTCAACTGTTTGTTCCACAGAACCATAAAAATAATAATATGGAAAGTCAGTGCCTCTGCTTCCAGGGTATTCCAACATGGAAACAGCACACTGGCCAGGAGATCGATTCCTGCACTCATTTTCTCAGGCACTGGGATTTGCATCTGGGAGAGATGCAGGTCGTTGGCTTGAAAAGAGCATTCTGAGTTCACATTTTGATTGCACAACCAGATAAACAAATGAAGTGTCCCAATTAGAGGGAAGAAAATAATCAGCCTGCAGTGCGGAGGTGCGGGGACTGAAAGGACTGAGGAACAAACGCGCTTGGAACAGTCAAAGGACAAACCCCAGGTATTTACTGGATGTTAGGGAGACCGTAGCCATCAGTGGCAGGGAACTGGTTAAGAGAATATATTAAAGGTGCAAAGGGTCTCCCGACCTCTGCCACTGTCAGTTCTGTCAATGGGTCTACAGACGCCAGTGGAATAATTATGGCCTATATTTAGATTATGGATGCATTGGGCAGGGTGAAGGTTGAACATGAGGAACATGGTTGTTTGCAGTTCATTAGCGGTGGGAGCAGCCTAGGGTGGGAGGAGGGCACTGAACTGGATTCATCCCACCTGGAGTGCTTGCGCTGAGCTGCATAATGTCAGGGAAAGAGATCTGATTATATGTGGAAACAAAAGCAATAAACAACCGTGTTTGGGTTGTCACACCCGGCGAGCCGAAGAAAGGAAGGAAGGAAAGAGAGGAGAAAGCGAGACAAGCCTCTGGCTCCCGGCCACCTCGTTTCTGTACGAATGAATGCAATGGCCACCAAGAAATCGGCTGGCTGGAAAATGCAGAAGGGACGGTGTGAGCCCTGTGAGTGTGGTTTGTGGGGTCTGTGCAAGGTGTCTCTTGCTGAATTCTGAGCTGACTGTACGAAACTGTGCGCCTGGAGCGCTGGGCATCGAGGGGAGGCTGGGCTCCCCAGAGGTGCTGAGGTGTGCTGGACACGTTGGTGCTCAGCAATAACACTTGGGAGGGTTGCACAAGCAGGAGCTAGAGATCAGGGAAAAGGCACAGCCAGCGAGCTTGGAAACACACTCTGTGCAATGACTGGGCAGGAAAACATTGAGGCTGCCACTGAGAAATAATCTTGGTTCTGGCTCCTGGAGAAAAAATAAATAAATGACAAAAGGTAACAGACGCAGAAAGCAAGGAATGCAAACAGCACGGCCATGGCTCATTGCAACACGATGGAGGCCCTCTATCTGAGCCTGCCAACGATGAAGCAAACCTAGGGGAGCTAATACTGCAAATACCACTCAGGTTAGATTATGAGTTTTCCTTTTGCTAACTACCGGACCTCCAAGCCAGAAGAAATGTGAGCCCCAAATGATTAAAGCTCAAAGCACTCACCCTAGAGCCCACGGTTGTTTGTTTAGGGAATAGGAACCTGCATGCTCCGTGCTCTGCATTTTCCCTGCTGTTCTTGCAGTTCCTTTTTGGCTTGGAAAGCAATCCTGAAAACCTTGAGCTGAAACTTTCCCAATTTTAAACTTATTCATAGTATTGATGCCATGGCATCAAGGTCTGTTGTGAAACACAGCGCTTTTTTTCTAATTCTTTATTCACATCAGCATATTGTTTTGTCCAAGTCCTAGGTCTTTCTAAAGAGTCAGCAAACAAGAAGTGAAGTTTTACCCAGGAATGCTGTGTAAAGGTGATGGTCAGGAGCAGGAAAAGAGCTCTGTGATTTTTGTCTGCTGTTTCTACTTCACCCAGAGTATTTCCCGGATGTGAACTTTCCTTACTCACCCAGGTTTTGGAGGAGCCAGAAGGAAGATCACTTCTTGTTTTCTGGTGGTGTGTCTGTTGAGGGTGGGGAGCTAACAGAAGCCTCCTCCCTTTGTTATTCCCGTTTTGCAGGCAGCAGCTCAGAGACACTGCAGTGGGAGATCGTTTGCCCAGGGTCACACAGCAAGTCAGTGGCAAAAAGAAATGAGGCCCCAGAAGGTCAGCTTTCCATTCTAAAGCAGGAAGGAGGAAAAGATTCTGCACAAAGTCACAAATTCCAGCCCAAATCTAAAGCACGTTCTCTTCAAGGGAAGAGAAGAGAGGAGGCACGTTGTATCTAACACCGCTGTGTAGGGCCATGCCAACACTGCAAGTCCTCGGGGTGCCCCTGCACAGGCCCTGACTGCTGCTCTGCTGGAGCAGCCTCTAGGAAACAGCAAGTCAGATAAAGACGAGTTGCAGTGAATGGAAAATGGAAAACAGATGCCATACCATCACGTTATTTCCTCAATGCAAGCTAAAAACAACTGACAGTTTCCCATCATACTGACTACTCAGGGCCCCAGTCAAACGGCTGGCAAAGTTTCTTTACTCCAAAACACTGGGGATAATGAATTCAGAAGTTCTGAACAGCTGCTTTTCATGGATCATTTAGAATTTGCGATGCAAATATGAAAAATCCATCTTAAATGCCCTCAACTAATTGAGTGGAGTACAGTGAATACAAAGGAACAGATCACTGACCTTGGTGAAAACAGCACAAAAGCCTTAATCTGCCCAGAGAGACCCAGAAGGTTACTGAGGAGCAGAAGAGAGCAGAAGCCCGTGTACTCTCACCCGGGTTCCTAATTCTGCTGGCCACGAGGCAGCTACAAGCCTTTCCTGTGGGGCACACGCAGCAGCCCCCAGCGCCCTCCCTTACAAACCACGGCAGTGGAGAAGGAGGTGGGTGGAAGCTGGGCTCCGGCCAGATCGCTGGTGTCGGAGCTGACAATTCAAAGCAGAACTTGACGCTGGGGGCGAAGAGAGAACAGTTAAACATACCGCTTAGGAAAGGTGAGAAGATGTTTTCGAATAGCTTCGAAGGCACGAGGCAAACGGGGCAGAAGGGCAGGGCTGTGTGGGAGTGGGGCAGGTGGGTATCAGGGCTGTGGATCTGCGGGGCCGCAGCACGGCCGCTCGCACACAGCCGGAGATGGAAGGGGCAGGGCTGGAGAACTGAACGCAAAGGAGAAGTGTGGCTTTCGGGGCTGACATGGCACAGCCGTTCACCTTGGAAAAACAAGAATGTGTTCGTGTGGCCCGGCTGCATGTTGCAAATCCCCAACGTTTTTCCTTAGCTAGGTGCATGCTCCAAAGGTATTAATTGTTAACCAGCAGCTGCCTGGGCGAGGGGCTGTTAATGCAGCGCGAGGCCGGGCAGATAAGATGTTGCTCTCCCGAGGCTCCCTGTATGGAAAACAGCAGCAAGGTCCAGCAAGTCTCCCCAGTTGTAGTTTTCTAAAATTGGAGCGTCACGTCCGCTGGGCTGCGCATACCAGCTCCGGCCCTGTCAGCTGTTGCTCACTTTATCATCGTGTTCCTTCGCGGGGAGCAGAGCGCAGGCTCCCGTGGCCGCGGGCAGCGCCGCACCTTGCCCAGGTTGTGGCCGCGAGGAGCAGCAGCACGGCAGCACCAGAGACACTGCAGGCCCGTCTGGTATTTACACCAGCTACTCCCTGTGGGCCTGGACAAGCAAGAAGCTCTCTTTAAAAGCTTGTAATCGTTGGTCGCATTCCAAGAGAGACAAAGGGATGTTGTACAAACAGTTTCGTTTGAGCTTGGTAGAACACTCTGCCAGGGCAGAGGCAGCAGCTTTCCTCTGTGGGGAGGCAGGAGGTGGACGGCTTTGTTTAAATTCACGTTTTTCTCTGTCTGTTTTGACGGCGCTCACTCGGATTTACATTTTCTAGAGAGGTTTTTTGCAGAAGCAGGGTTTTGGTGGCATTTCCGAGGCAGCAGCCCTGCTCCGTGCCCGCTCAGGAAGCCGGCGGTGCTGACTCAGCTCCCGGGGAGCCACCGAGCATCTCTGTCCTCTGCTGCGAGCAACCACAGAGCACAAGCGTGGCGGTGCCCCTGGTTCAGGCGCTGGGCAGAGAGAGGCTTTACTGCAGGCAGGAAGGAAACGGAGGCACCACAGCGGTGTCACCGTTGTCAGAAATGAGAGCAAAGAGATGAGACCCAAGCGTCAGGGAGAGAACCAGGCTCACGGTCAGGTGCTGTGCGAGAGGCCTGGGAAAACACTCTGCTCGTGCTCCGCTCGTTTCAGCTGAGGTCTGAATGCCCAGAAAGGGGCTGGAAGGTTGCCAAGACAACAGCGTTTTGAAAACCGCAGCGTGCAGGTTTGGACGGGGCCGGGGAACGTACTCGAGCTCTTGTGCAGTATCTGGAGCCACGAGCCAGCACGAGAACGCGCCCGGCCGGTAATACCCAGCGGGAACCGGCGCAGCCGTCACAAACTCCTATTATGCCTTTTACTCAGCGTGATCCACATGGTTTTCATTAGGTCCAAATTGTAAAAGAAAATATATACATATTAAATAAAAATACCAGAGTTCTGCGAACGTGTGTTTGGCAGTTTGCGTTCAGGTTACAAATGCTCACACTGTGTGTTTGAGCAAAAAGCTGTTTTACAGGGCTGTGATCTGCAGGCGAGTAACGAGAGGCGTGCCATGTTCTCAGACATGGTTTTGGCCCACACGTCCTCAAAAAGCAAATAAACAAAAGCGAGTAAACCAAATCGTCCTGCACGTCAACAGCTCGGTCGGTTTGGGAAGATTAGTGCCTGGGAACAAAGGGGTTTATGGATCAGAGCCCTCTCTGGTTTTCTGCACGCTGTGAGCCCGGCTCCCTAACGACGCAGGACCCCTGCGTTCACCGCGTCCATCTGTCACCCCCACCCCTCCAGCTCCTCTCCTGCTCACTCGCCGGCCAGTGAAACAATTTTGTGTCATTTGGCAGACACCCCGGTGCCCCATCACTGTGACTGCGGCTCACACCGACGGGGGCTGGATGTGAAATCCTGCGGCCCCCCTCCTGCTGCGCTGTGCACGGGGTTGTGCCGCTGAGAAACCTGTGAGAACAAGCAGTAACTGCTGGGCAGCACCGTCAGCCGAGGCAGCATTTACACCATAAAAGTACGCTGCGCTGGTGAAACACGTACAGAAGGAAGCAGCCTCTGAGAACGGGTTGTTTTATGAGGGGCTGACTTCAAAATGAGTCATTTAGCACAGAGCAGCAATTGTGACTTTATTAAAAATCACCATGCTCTGGAGTGAACTCCTTGGCTCGCTGCGTGTCCTGCCAGCTCCATCAGAAAATAGGTCCTGCCGAATTCCCATGGAAAAGCCCTGGAGCGGCTCCCAGCCCCATCGCGCTCCCTGGGGACGCCGCTGGCACCCCGGCCGTGTGCTCGCTTCCTGCCTGCTCAGGGCCAGAGCCCGCAGCCCTCAGCCCTCAGCCCTCAGCCCGCAGCCCTCTGTGCTCCGTTCACAACTTCTGCAGCTTTTGTAACAACTCCCCGCTGCTATTCTCGTTCCCGTGCATCCAGCAGGTACATTTGGTGCAGTGCTCAGGCGCTGCGAAGTTAATTAAATTAAGCCAAAATGCTCACGTGAGATGAAAATGGGACCCCTCGCAGCAGACCTGCAAACTGCAGCAGCTGCCCTGCCCCTGCCAAGGAGCAGGTAGCGACAGCTCCTGCACGGGCAGGAAGAGCACAAAGCCAAGGAACAGCAAGTGTGGGAAACACAGGGCTCCTCGTGCTGGGTTCCAGAGCCCTTACTGGGATCCAACAAACGCAGATATAAAACAGATCGTCTGCTCGATATTTTACCTTGTAAGCGTACGGACTCTGCACGGCGAATTTAAAACTCTGCGCCGAACTCCTTTCTTCTCTCCCCTTGCAAACAGGTTTTAGGGATGGAAATACTGATCTAAACTAAATCCCAGGAGCCTGACAATCCTTCTGCAGAACTTCCCTGAGACCCTGGGACGCTGCCAGCTTTATGTGATGGAAAGGAAGACTGCCAGGTCACAGGGCATGCCACAGATGGGATCTGACTTCTAAGCAGTTGTTTAATTTAGGCCTGGAACACGATTTATGGGAGTCTATCTGAAATCACGGAGAAAAGAAGGCACAGAGCTGGAGGGCAGAGGCAGGTACGTGTGAATTCACATGAGACAAACTGTCTGTGGGGCGAATATTCCTGCGAGGCTCCGAGTTTCCATCTCTGTTCTAAGGAGAGGGAAGCTGACTCTTCAAGTGAAAAAATGCCTCTAACAGTGAATAGCAGCGGGGGGAAGAATGCGACCGCACCGGCCCTGCCGCCCAGCTTTATGGGTTCCTGCTCCCTGCACTCCCCTGCAGGGAGGACACGTGGGAAGGCAGGAGTTTGGTGTCACTTCCCTGCTGCCCCGAGCCCAATGCACACAGGACAGGACAAGTACTGGGGCACGGCCCCTTCGTGCACCACCCCCGGGCTCTGTGCCCCCAGCCCAGCGCAAGGCGTGGGCATTTCGGTCACGTTCCCGGGGGGTTCCCCAGCCAGCTCCACGGCATTTTGTGTTGCTCCTACTGTGCAGCACCTGGCCCCGAACCCGGCTGGCCCTCCCAAGCACTTGTCGTTTTCTCTCTTCCCTCTCCTCCCCTCTTAAAAAGAGAAAGAAAACAAAACCATTTCCCCACAGGCTGCAGACACAAGTGAGATGCAGGTGCAGGCTGCACAAAGCTAATGAGTTCAAATCCCAGCGCCCCGCACACCCTCACGGAGGAGCTGCCCGGCCCTTTGAAGGGCAGGAATGAAAGGAGCAGGGGCGCAGGGTGCACCTCGAGATGTGGGGCTGCTCCCCCAGCCCGGCCCGCAGGCGGCCGTGGGACAGACAGACGGACAGACAGACAGACGGCTGGACTCGATGCCTGCCCCTGACTGCCACCGTGCCTCCCAGCAGCACCCTTCCTGGTGCTGAGCACTGTGCCTGCTTCTCGTGGGCTCCTGGGTGCTTTCCAAGCCAAGACCCACTCAGACCTCCCCATGAAAGAGGTGCGAGGAGCGGCTGCAGGCAGAGAGCAGGACAGCCGGCGCCTCTCCTGGCTGGGTTCAAACCACCACGTAGCCCTGCAGCTCACCCCATCCCATGGGGAAACCACCTCTACTGGGTCCTGGCAGCGATGTGTCATAATCACCGCAACGCCTTGTAGGTCAGGGGGAGGAGAAACATGTTCCTCAGCCTTAGCCAGTCCCTTCCTGAACAGTCCCTGGCTTTTCTGTCAGCAGTTCAGGTTCCTGTGGTTATTTTGCCTCTTTGCTACACACGGGGACAGAGGGGAGCTGCCTCCTTCCCGGCTGAGCTGAATCCTGCTTGGGCCACAGAAACTCAGCGCTGGGGTGGGGACACGCAGTCCATGCAGCCGCCGAGGGGCAGGTTCCCAGGGCTGGACACAGCTCCTTGGCTTTCTGGAGCAGCCGGGCGGGCAGGACCAGCAGCTTCCCCAGGGCTGCTGCGGCTGCTGGGCTGTTTGGTCAGCAGGGAACGCTGAGGGCACGATGGGCGCGACCCAAACGCGGGGCATGCGGAGTGCTGGGGCGCACACAGCTCCCGGCCCCAGGGCTGAACCCACCCATGCTGCAAATGAGCACAAGTCGCAGCATGGCCCCAGCCACCGGCACAGGACCCGGCTGCTGCTCCGGCTGGCGTGCCCGAGTTCCCCTGGTTGGTTTCAGACCTTCAGCAGGGCACTTCCACGGCTCCCGGTTTGCACCAGTGGGAACGGGATGGTCCCGGCCCCTCCTCCCAGAAGCCTGGCTGGGGTTCCTCGCATTTCTTCCTTGCGGAAAGCACTGAGAGTCAATTTTTTCCCTGTTAAATCATCTGATGTTTTTGGCTCCCCTTCCGATAGGAATTCTTTCTTTCTTTTGCATTAATTTTGCCCGGTTCCAGCACTGACCCATGTTTATGAAAGGGGCTTGTGAGCTGTAATGTTAACTAGCCTCAGTTTGCTGATTCAGCAGCAGAATAAATAGGTAATTACACTCTGCCATATGTGTCTCTAATTCCAAATAGATGGTGTCCAAAAGGCGCTGCGCATTACCAGCGGATGACTGGAGTTGGGACTGTAAAAATGAGTAAATTGGTCCCCAAGGCCAGAAAAAGCTCTGTCAAATCCCACTGTTTATATCATACTGAGTGGCTGACTTGTGGTTATTTTGTAATTTAATACTGCTAAATGTCAACGGGAAATCCTTTCAACTACAGTTTGATACCTAGTGACAGAAAATCATTCAAGACTTAGACAAAGCCGCTAGCTCGGAGAGGTGCGTTTTTGCCTTTTTAATCTTCGCGCACGGAGCGAGCGGGCGGCAGCTGCCCTGCCCCGGAGGCGAGGCGAGGCGAGGAGCTGCTGGTGGTGCTGGTGCTGCTGCCCCATGGTCCCAGCCCGGAGCCACCCCGGCCTCGCCGTGCTGCTCACCCCGCGCAGCCGTGTGCGACAGCGGCGCTGCGGCCGCGGGTTTGTGCGCGAGGAAGCGGAGCCCAGCGCGGCCGCGTTCCCCAGACGCTGCCTGTGAACATCCATATGCTGGTGCACACGCGAGGCTGCGCTGAGCGGCGAGCTGCAGAGCCCACGAAGGGCTCAAGGTAGGTGTCTCTCAAACGACAGCCCGAATCTCCTTCGCTGCCTCCAGTAGCTGCCTCTACACGCGCCCCAGGCAGGGCACCGCAGGCTGCAGCCCTGCCAGCCAGGGAGCTGCTGGAAGGAGAGCTGGGAGCCGTCGGGATTTTGGGCTGAGCCATCAGTCCTGGTGCTCTCCGACCACCATCCACCCCCTGCAGCAGGGACGGAGGGACAGCCGCCCAGCTCTGGGAGCAGAGCGTCACGGTGCTGCCTGTGGCGAGGAGAAAGGAACAGGTCGGAGCTGACAGCACGCGGTGTGGAGACCTGCAGTGAGCAGGACCCCGTGCCCAGCCCTCGCCACAGCAGGCACCAGGGTGTGCGGCACAGGAGGCACTGACCTGAGCTGGCCCAAGCAGAGGGAAGAGCTTCTCCTTCTCCGTGTGCAAGCACAGAGCTCTGCCCGGTGCAGGCTCGCAGCTCTTTGTGCCGGGTGGCAGCAGCCACGTGTCCCAGGGCTGCTGTCCAAGCAGGGCCTGTCGCACCTGACGTGCTCGGCTCGGGCTGTCTGCAGCAGATCTCCCGTCTCGAGGGGCCCCGCGGAATAATTAGAGGTCTGAGAGCTGGACAAAGCCCGTCTGCTGGACAGGGTAATTTACAAACGCTCAGACTGTCCACATCGCTAAGCCAAAGGGGAAGCTTAATTAGAGGCACGGGAGAAATTCATCTGGGAGGAAATTAGGGCAGAGAAGCCCCCCGGCCCCGGAGCCAGAAGGACGCCCCCATCCCACCTGCCCCTCGGGCCGGGCAGCGGGGGTTTGCTGGGAGCAAAGGGCTCGTCCCGGCCCCAGAGCCACCGCCTGCTCCCTGCCCGTGCTCCCTCCTGCCCTGCCAGCTCCACGAGGCGCCCGTAGCGGCTCGAGCATCTCTCCCGGGCTGCGTGGCCCAGCCTTATGTCTGCAGTTGGCAGCTCGGGCTAATGGGGTCTGCGGGGAAGCTGTTTCACACTCAGTTCCTGTGTTATACATGGCTGGCTGCAAAGGGGGGGAGCTGCACAAGCTGCTCAGGCAATATGTCTGCACAGATCCCACAGGATCCTGTCTGCTGCTCTCCGGCGATCCCCTAGGATCCAGTCTGCTTGCTCAGGGTTAGGCCAGAGGCTTCTAGAAAATGATGGCCAAGCAGCTCGAGGCTTCCTCAGCTGGGCTGGGGCAAGAGCAGAGTCAGAGCAGGCTCCACGCAGCATCAAGGCAGTGGGCACAGGCGTAAATTCAGAGCAGGCAGGAGCCTGCCCCGGCACCAGGAGTGCGAGCATCTTGTGCCAGAGCTGCTGGGTCTGTGCCGATACCACAAGGAAGTGCTTCAAAGGTTTGTTACTTGCAAACTCCCCCAAAGTCTGGGGAATACCTCGTATTTAGGAGACAATGTTCTTCTCTTGGGATCCCCTCTTGCTGCCTGGGGGATGGAGCTGGTTTGTGGCTAAGGGAGATGAAGCTTGGGGCACACAGAGTCCCAGATCTGCTCTACCAATTTGCTCTGGGGCTTTGAACAAATCCTTTTTGGCCCAGCTTCTCACAGGCACCTGACAGAGACAGGAGCCAGCATCTAAACGAGCTCTTTGTCTCGGTGTCTTACTTTCCCCGTTGGTAAGCTGGGATAATTCTCTCTCACCACTTCCTCGGGGTGGTTTTGGTCATCACTCACAGGTCTGAAGCACGGCGAGATTTGCAGATGAAAGAAATATGGTGCTGCAACGGTGCTGCACGACTGTCTGCTGGACTTGGGCACTCAGCCCCCGCCCTGCCTCCAGACCCAGCAGCTCCTGGCTCCCTGCAGCGCTGGCGAAGCAGCCGGAGCTCCGAGGGACAGCCGGTGACACCCAGCTGCAACGGGCAGGGAGGCTGCTGCCATCCTGGCAGCCCCAGTCCCACCGTGAACATCTGCTTCTCTGCAGCACTGCTCAGGGCTGTCAGTGCCATCCTGGAGCCCCGGGGGAGTTTCCCTCCCACCTACAGGTTCCTGCTGCGCTGCGGAGGGAGGCGAGGTTTGTTTCCTTCCCGACCCTAACCTGCCCCTCGCTCTTCTGCTGAACAGATCCGGCAGGGCTTGCAGCTCCCCTGGTTCCCCGGACGGGTAATTCAAGCTGTGAGTCCCCTGCTCTGCCTTTCTAAGTACAAAAACTCAAGAACTGTGACCGGGGAAATAAAGTCAATTCACTGGCATGGGTGAGCCTTGCTAAGCCCCGTGCCAGCCCCGCACACAGAGGATGGAGTCGTGCTCAGGATGATCTGGGAGCTGCAGCACCTCTTCAGCGTGCTGACTGCACCTCTCACACCCACAGCTCTGTGGGGCCAGGCTGGGAACGATGGCTGCTCCAGATAACAGACCGACACCCCCTCAAAAAGCAGGAGCTGCCCTGGCTCACAGGGGCAAAGTCAAAGATTTCTACGGCCGGCCACGCTGCTCAGGGCAGGACCGGCTCCCGCACAGCCCAGCAGCAGCTCCCGCAGCTTCTACCTGCAGCCAGGGAGGCACAGGAGGAGCGTGGGCTGTCCCCAGCCAGCAGAGATTGCTGCTCATGTGAGCTTCCCTTCCCCACGGCCTCCTTTGGCCCAGAACCCAGATTCCACAGCACCCACACTGCTGCATCTTCAGGCTCTGCTCTGCCGGCGGCTGCTGGGATGCCTGCTGCACGCACACAGCCCCTGTGAGCGGAGATAAGGCTGGTGGAACTGAGATACGGCGTGTAGGGGATTTCCTAGCTTGTGGCAGCATCTCAGATTTCTACTTTTGAGATCAGCAGAGGGAAAAGTCTAGTTTGCACAACAGCCCCTGTAAAGCGGGGCAGCCACGGCTTGGCAGCAGAACCAGCTTCGTTCTGATGCTCCCGAAGCCAAACTAACCCCGGGACCGCGTCCCTGCAAGGCCCCCTGCAGCCACCGAGGGGCTGGGAGGCAGGGGGGGCTCCCAAAGATGCCCAGTGCCATCGGCAGCAGCGAGGTCTTTGGGCTAGCCGTACCCCCTGCCTGCCATCCGTTCTGCCCCACATCCCCGAGCCTCGTGCCAAGGGCTGTCTGTCCCCTGTGGCAGGGAGACACGGCTATGAGGATGCCCAAGCACCGTGGCGCTGACCCTTCACACCAGGCACGGCGAGCAAAGGGGTCGCTGGCAGGTAGGAGCAGGGCTGTGACCAAGCGGGGACAAACGCAGAGCGCTGCGTGCCGGGGGCTCGGCGAGGGGCTGCGCGTTGGCACGCCAGGCCTGCCGTGTCCCCCCCGCCTGCGGGGACACCTGCCAAGCCCTTCCGCTCCGGCTGGGAGAGATTAAAGGATGGAGTGGCTGGCGGTTCAGGCTCGGTTCATTAGAAAGAATCCCGTTAATTGGGTATTAGCTGGCCTCTGCTGGGGATCGGGGACACATGGGCTGGGAATACAGGAGCGGCGGTGTGACGCTTGTCAGACATTTGAACTTTGGCAGGCTGGGGTGGCTGGCATGGGGCGGGCAGGGCAGCCCTCAGCTGCCATGTCAGGCCGTGCCCCTCGGAGATTCGGGGCTGCTATTGTCTTGGCCAGACTAATCCCCCTTGCTGGGATGCTGGTCTGGTTCTCCTCCCCGTCCCAGATTGTGTGTCACACCTCCTGGGCTTTGCTCCGTTTAAAAATACATGTTTGGGGCTTAATCTGTGCTGCTGCAGGGCACAAAGACCGGGCTGGCCCCGGGATCACCTGACATCGAGTCCTGAAACAAAGCCCTTAGGGCAGAGTCCTCATACTCTGGCACTAAAGTCTCAATTCCTGTCGCCTGGAAACATAACAGGATTGTCTCCGTTTAGCGGGATTATGTCTGAAAAAGCCTTTTGTTACTGCCACTCTGCTCCGGGGCTGACAGCTGAACCGAACCAGATGGGAGTCCCCTGGTCAGAGCGAGGAGATGGCGCGGGGCTGACCCCGGACACGTCGCCTCCTTGCCCTACACTTGGCCTCTCCTCCCGGGGCCGAGGGGACGGAGAGGCCTTCGGAGACCAAACGCCTTTTGCCCTGGACATGCCAGCGAGCCGCGAGCGGCCAGAGGAGGGGCAGGGGTTGTGGCCACTTTTGTCCCTCCTTGACCTGCAAGCGAGCCTCGTGCGTACTCGGAACATGCTGGGGGCTGCGCGTGTGATGAGCGGCGATGCAGCAGGTCGTGGCTGTAGGGCTGTGGGGACGGGTGGTATGGCACAGCCAGCATGGCACAACCAGCACAGAGCTGCCCGCGGCCACCCCGGCTCCGCAGCCCCGAGGACGCTGCCGGAGGTGCTCGCAGCCAGCGCTGCCCTGGCCGCTCCCCTGGCACTCGCGCGGCGGTGGCGGCGGCGGAGCCGCTCTACCTTGAAGGCACGAGGCATGCTGTACGCAGCGAGAAGGCTTGCCTAATTAACTCCGATTGTATATGACATTGTCATGTTGATTTACTAAATATACGCGGGAAATCTCTTTATTTCACCAGCTGATTGGTGACATAATCTGGGGCTGTAAGGAGCAGCCTTGACACCAATTCCCTCTGGTTATGTTACCTGTCTTTTCCACCTGCAATCGCATCAATGAAGCCCACAAGGAACTTCAATAACTAATTTATTCATTTTGCTTCTGATTTATAGTAAAAAGGAAAGGATGTCAGGATACACTTGTCTAGAATGACAATCAAGCCCAGAACCCTTCCAAGCTCGCGCCTTCTCAAGAAGCAGAAGGCTTCACCTCAGCAGCGTGTGCACTGTGCGGGTTGCAATTACCAACCACTTCTGTGTTTCCGTAGGCTCTCACCAGCTGGGAGAAAGTTTCCAGATAACACACGCCTGGAAAAGTCAATTACCTTGCTCCCTTCCCCGCTGCAAACATGGGCACCCCTGACTGACACACGGCTTCTCTGTTGTGCTTCTCATGCGCCCACTTGCCCCAGAATACCCACCCTGCGCTCACCAGGAGGTGCTCAGGACATTTTCTCCACTGCCCCGTGGGGGAAAGGGCACCACGAGCCCTGGGATCACCTGTGTGAGCAGCAGGCACACACCAGAGGCTCAGGTTGGTACAAGTAAATCCGCAGCTGATGGTGGATGAGTCCCAGTGCCACTGCTGTATGGCCCAAGGAGCTTCCACATTATTCAACCTTCCTTGCACTGAAATACAGATTTTAAATCTCCCATTGGCATCAAAAGAAAATGGACTCCACAACAGCTCTGCAAATCTCATCCTTGAAATTCTCCCATTTTGTGTGACTTGGGATAGTGTTAGAAGTTTGATCTGACCATGCACCAGAAGGCCAGGACTTTGCTCCACAGATGGAGAGAAGAGACATAATTATCGATCTGTGCAGAGGCACAATGAAGCCTCCCTCAGAGGAGAGCCTGTGTGACCCGTCGGATGGCACTGCTGCAAGTGCCCCGCTGGCACCGCTCCTCCTGCCCCAGACCTGCAGGACACCAGCCCAGGCCACCACAGCAGCATTCCTCATTGCCCACAACCCTGACTGGCATTGTTCCCCAAAACTGGAGCTTTTTCTAAGGGCTGGAGCAGGATTCCCAGGGACACGCCGTGGAAGGGGCTTTGTGCTGGCAGAAGCGCCCTGGGACGCTGTGAGTGCCTCCTTCAGCACCTCTCCCAGCTGCCCCAATTCCTTCCCGAGTAAACGCCCGCAACAACAACAGCCACAGCCCGAACCCACTTCCTCCTGCTCGTGGACTGTCCTCATCACCGCAGCGCTCCTCATCGCAGTGAAACCAGAGCCTCATTTGGCAGAGCGATGAGGGGAGCGGGGCTGGCTGCTCAAAGGGATGTGCAGATCCTCTGTGTCAGGCGCGGAGCCGGGCTCAGCACGGCGGAGGCAGGGGACAGGGGAACACGCGGCCCCATTGGACGAGAGCCTAGTTAAGATCCGTCTGTGTCAGCCCAAAGCTTAATCTGGATTGATGCAAACTGCAGAAAGTATCATTAGAGACTGTCTGGGGAAGTCAGAGAGCTTCTCTGCTCCCTTCTTGTCTTCCCCAATAATAGAGATATTTCTGTTTACAAAGGTGGACTTGATCCTCAGCATTTCCTCTGTAGATCTCCGGTATTTGCATGTGTCACCCTGTTTTCCCTGGCTCATTAATCACTCACTGTGCTTGTCAAATTGGAGCAGTGCCTGCTGTGCTCCCGCAACCTGCTCTGGGGGCCCCAGGCTGTTCCTAGCGCTCCTTTGCAGCTCAGTGGCACTTCAGAAGGCAGCCACCCGCCGCGTGCCCCCACACTCGCACCCCGAGAGCCCCGCGGCGGGCGGGAGCGGCGCTCCTGGAGGCTGCTCGGCACGGAGAGAAGCTCGGGGCTGTTTGTTTGCTGCAGAGCAAAATGCTGTCCCTAAATCCCAAATAAAACAGCCTTCATCATCCCTGGGGGCAGCGTGGTGTCTCTCATGCTCCAGGACACAAACCTGTGCCTGGCCTCTGCTGTGCCCAGCGTGCGGTGAGCCCCAGCCCCTGCTCCCAGCACCAAGCCCACGAGGGGCCGAGCAGAGCTGCCCCCAGCTACCTGCTGTGGTGCACGGTCCCAGACCTCAGCCCTCTCCCTCTTCCCTCACATCCTCACTGCTTGGTTTGTTTTCTTCCTGTTCAAAAACAAGAAGAAAAAAAGGAAAAAAAAAGCATTTTGGTATGTGGCGTCATGTTCGCTGTCTTTAGGGGCCACCAGGATCGGGCTGGGGCCAAGCTCTGCCTTCCAGGTTTTCTCCCCAGGCAGCTCACCCGCAGAGCCGCACTCACTCCTGGTTTTTCTTGCCCTGGTAGCAAGGGCTTTACAGCACAGTCCCTGGTTTTGATACGAGGTGAAAGCACAAGGTGAAAGCACGCCTTGCCTGGCCACCGGGGCACCGGGAGAACAGGGGAGAGAAGAGGGATGTGAGCCCAGGACAAAGGTGTTCAGAGCAGGGACAGCCCGGCCGGGAAAGCCAGGTCTGGGCACAGCTTGACCACGTCCCCGGGCACCGGGCTGCAGGGAAGGGGGGCTCCAGCTGGTTAGGAGCGAGGCCATCTCCTCTTCCTGCCTTCCCCAGCAGCCGGCGGACGCGGCTCCAGGAGCTGCTCCCCTTCTCCTTCCCTCCCGTTTCTAATGGCTGGTCTCTGTGAGTGCAGCGAGGAGCCGAGGCCTGGTAGGGCTGGGGAAATTCAATATTGCTGAAACCAGGACAGGAAACAGCGCTGTGTGCCTGCAGTCACAGCTCCGCATTAAGTAATTTGTGTTAAGCTGGAGATGACACAATGAAATGCTGAAATTTCCTTGTCTGTCCCAGCGTGTAGGGCTGTATGGACTTCAAAGGTTGGGTTTGGAAATTGCAGGTATTTGTAGGGCGCCCACCCCTTGTCACAAGCTCTGACACACATTGAGGCATTTACCAAAGCTGACCCACTGGGGAGGGAGCAGGGCCGAGGGAGGCCCAGTCTCAGGGCTGCACGCAGGCAATGCCGGGGACAGCGAATATTTCCCCATAAATCACTGAGGAGAAAAATCCCACAGGTTCCAGGTAGCTCGTTTCATCTGAAGATTTTTACCCAAAACGTCCCTGAGCTTCCTGGTGTGCGGAGCTCGGCGAGGCCGGTGTCCCAGGAGATTCCCAGTTCCTAGACCATTCCTACCTATTTTTAGTCACGTCAGAAATACCCCAGCGGCAGTGCCCCTCGCTGCCTGCCGTCCGCACACCCCGAGGGCAGCTGGGCTCTGGCCGAGGAGTGGAAAAAGTTCGCTCTGCCTCGTCTCCAGTTGCAGCAGGGAGCGGAGGGCTCCAGGAGCAGCGCGGGGCTGGGGGTCTGCCCACGCCGTTCCCTTGGCTCTGCTGGCACCAAGGCCTGCACAGCAGGGCAGAAGCCACGTACCTGCTTGTGGTACGGCCGTGGCCGTGGAGCAGAGCCCAGAGGCTCCTGCTTTATCTCCCTGCTCTGACTTTCCACCGGTGAGAATCAGTGCGACAGGCAGCCTGAAGCCGAAGCTCAATGTGAAGTTACACTTCAGGTCCTATCTGAGTGTTGAAATGAAGCTGTGGAAGCCTCTATTCGAATCCTATTAATAGCTATTACATTTCCCAAATATGTTAATAGCAAGTTATCGATATGAGTGCTCAGCAGCCAGCAATGGGAAGGGCAAACCAAGACCCTGGAGAGCTAGGAAGGTAATGCCAGAGCCATTTCGTGCCAGAGCCACTCTGATACAAGCAATCACAGGGAAGTATCTCGTGGTTTCCATATGACGAGTCACAGCAGGAACACACAAATCCCTCGTTGTTATCCGTGGCACTGAGCTGCCACAGCCCGGGATGCAGCAGTGCGGGTAGAGGGATGGCAGCGAGCTGCTGTGGGAAGTCCCGAACAGCCAAACCCTGACCCTCACCGCACACGGCACGGACACAGCCTGACTCTTGCAGCATCGCAGAGTGTCCCCGCAGCTTCCTCGGTGGTGTTCTGCTATTTCTGCAGACTTCTGCTCAGCTGCACACCGCCGAGGTAGAAGCCACGCCATTTCCACAGCCTCGTGGGAAGTCTTTGCTGCTGTTAATTCCGAAATTGCAACAGGAGCCCTGAAAATAGAGTTCTCACGCCTGTGAAAGCAAGGAGTGGGCCAACCGAGCAGCACTTCTCCCCTCACTAACTCACTTAATGATGTGCTTGAATTTAAGCTACTGCTTAGGCCTTGTGCTGAAGCATTATGCTGCGCTGGGACGTGCAGTGCTTGATTTTTCCTTCATGTGAGGCTCACGTGTCTCAGTGGCTGGACGGTGCAGCACCAAGCCACTGGTGTGCTCTGGAGGACACACACAGCTTGCTCTTTGTACTGCTTAGGAGTGGACTCCGGGAACTTCTGCCTCATTGCTTCGTCTCCCCCTGTCCTGGTTTCAGAAGCCTTGCACAGAATTCCTGAATTTCACAGTTTTCTTTTCCTTATCTGGGTATTTATGGCTCCAGCTCTGTTCTCCATCTTCTCCCACCTTATCTTCAGGTCAGTTTGCTCCTTGTCCTCATGTGAATGAAATCTCACATATGGTGTTGTGTAGCAATTAGCAGATACCTTTTCTTTTAACCCTTCTGTCATTTCTTCTGCTGTGTTTTCACACATGGAGATACACACACACATTTCCATTCAGATTTCATTCATACCAAACCAAGTGTTTCTATTAAACCTCTCTGCGGACACAGGAAGGCCAGACCTACCCCCACTGCTGGATGGCAATTAAACAATTCACTTTCCTCTAAACTTTCCTCCAGTCTACTGTAATCTTTATCAAGACAATCAAGCCAACCCAAAGCAAATTAATATAGATATGCCTGCTCAAAGCAAATAATCGTTAGAGCAATCTCTCTGGCCGGGGAGGGCTCAGTTCTCATCTTTTCTTACTGTTTACAGAGTCCCTGGCAAGGAAAGGACACGTTTCATTTTCTCCACTTCAATGGGGTGATCTAATGGGCTGGAGTGGACTGAGCTCTGGAGCATGGTGCAGCAGCCATTAGACAACGCAGGGACAAGACAAATCAGCCCTTTGTAGCTTCGGGTCCTCCACGTCGCCCGTGGGACTGAGCTAACCAAGAATCAGCAGAACAGAAAACCGAGCGCTCGGCCCCTGCACGACTCGCGCTGCTTCCCCCGGGGCCAGGACGCCTCCTGCAAGGCAGCCAGAGGGGCACGGGAGGAGCTGCGGTGGCACCGAGCCGCAATTAGGGAGGCTTTGCAGGGAGGGGAGCAGGGAAGGGGAGCACATCATGTCCTACAGGGAAGCAGTCTGAGGAGCGGGGAGGGCCCTGTGGTGCCGCTCCCAGGCACAGGGCTGCGTCTGCAGCTTCGAGAGGTGGCCCCGTCCCCCAAAAACATTCACCAGGGCAGTGCAACCCCCTGTGGCTCATCCCCGTGGGGCAACAGGGTGCTTACTTGACTCTTCTAGGAGCATTCCCTGGTATAAATCATCAAGAGAAGAAAATGTCAAGACCCTGGAGGCAGCATCACTCATGAGCCCAGCCTGTACTTCCCCACATGGGCACTTGGACCAGAACTGCCCACAGCTGCCCCGGGCAGGGCACCAGGAACAAACCCGTGGCACTGCTCTCACTGCTCAGCCCCAAAAGCTGAGCTTCTGCCTGGAGTACCTGTGAACATACAGCGTCGGAGTCTGAAGCAGTTGTTGTAGAACAGAAGTGAAAGTCGTGCTCCGACACACCACCTTGTTCCTGGAACAGGCACAGAAGCTAAATTAGCTGTAGCGATTAGTCACTGCTCTGACCTCGTGCTTGGGCCAGCGGGGAGTCACGGGGCTGAAGCGATGCCATTTCCTTTGAAAAATGATTCAAAAGTCTTATGCACACCCCGCTTCCCAGCCAGATGTTGTGTCTCCCAATTCCACCCTGATATTTCTTACTGGTAGTCAAATATTACATCCCTTTGAAGTGCCTGTCGGGTCACCTGTCCCGGCTTGCCAGAAGGTTTTGCTCCTGTGTTTTCCCCACATCTCCTTCTACAACCTGGCCCCGTTCCCCTGCCCCTGCTGTGGAAATGACAGCGCCGGCCCTGCTGCAACGTGAACGAGGAGGAGTTGCTCCACTAAGGGAAGGAAAACATTGCCAGATGAAGATCCAAGGCGGACCAGCCTTCCCAGGGCGTCCTGGAAGAGAGTCCGAAGGCCTGCGCTGCATTTGGTGCTACTGTACGTACGCCTGTGCCCCTGGGTGTGCGGACACCCGGACAGGACAAGGCAGCTCTGCTTTTCCCACTGTTTGCACCCTTCCGGCTCAGCACCACGGCTGGATTCAAACAAATCCACCCTGCAGGCGTCTCCCACCTCCCTGCGGGCACGAGCCTGGGCACAGCGCGGGGAGCAGCTTACGGGCAAGTGCCCTGCAGGGTGACCCTCTGAGAGGCATTTACTGCTAGTGGGGGAAGGCAGGGGGAGAATAAACATGCGTTTTTCAAAAGCCAGTGTAAAAATGGTGTGGAATTAAGCTAGCAGAACAGGAATTACAGCTGGACCCACGATCCAGGCTGAATAACGGAACAGCTGGAGGCCTTGTCCTTGAGGTGCCAGGGGGTGGCTGGTTGCTCAGATGGCTATTTACCACCAGCACATTTCCAGATCCATTGGAAAGTCCTGCTACAGTTTCAAAACAATGGTCCCCTCTCCTTACACCGAAATTACAAAAAAAAAATAAAATAGGCTGATAAAATACAGAGTAGCCTCACAAGCAATTGGAGGTATGGCAGCTCCTACCCACTGGGTATAATTTTTAACAACCCAAACCAGCTCCAGAATAAAGCACAGAAAATGTCAGCCCTTTGTATGAAAGGGCTTTTGAAAAGCCAAGCTGATTCCAATTTGCCGGAGGCTTTAAGACAGCATATGTCACAGTGCCTGGGAACTGAGAGCCTGCGAGCTGGCTCCAATGTGCCGGATAATGGAGCCGCTACTGCGAGTCCAGCGCGCTCCGGCTGCCACCCTGCTCCTGGTAGCAGTTTCCAGCATGCTGGCACTTGGTCCAGGCCACCTGCAAGCCAGATCTGGTCTGTCGGAGGAAACTGGGACCTATTTTAGTAGCCCAGCTGCAGCTCAGCTCATTTGCAAGAGGCAGCCTGCCACATCAGAACTCCTTTAGGAAGCACCAGGAGGCAATCCAATCTGCTGCCTCCCGAAACAAGGAGGGTAGGAGGGTGCATCTCAGGCCCTGCTTAGATGCTGAGCAGAGGGGATTGCTGCCGGAGGCAGGAGGAGCCGAGGGCTGTCTCCTCACCGGACACCCTCTGCTGGGCTCCAGGGAGGAGCTCTGACAGCCCCAGGATTAGGCAGAATCCCCGGGGCCACCGCATTTTGTGCCAGCATCTCATGGAGACTGCCAGGGCCTGGCACATGGGCGTGTTTCACTCCGTGGCACCGACAAGGGATGCCGGTGCCCTCGACAGTCAGCACCCAGCTGAACAAAGAGGCAGGAGGGTCAGGACCAGCCTCTGCAGACCTCGTGGAGCAGCAGAGCTGCAGCTTGCCCTGGGTTCAGGGCAAGCTTCACCTGGGGCTCTGGCACGTGGCGCAGCCCGATAAGCTGCGTGCTCCAGGCAGTGCCTGTGCCATAACGCCCGGCTCCCCTCGCTGCCCCGAGGCTCTGCCGCCCGCCTGCCCCAGCCTGGCCCTGCAGCAGCCCTGTGGGGACGGCCCCGTGCCAGCAGTGCCAGGGCTGGGGCTGTACCCCTGCCCTCGGCCCTGCCCTTGGATGCAGCGCCCAGACAGCACAGAGCTGCTAGCACAGCGCCGCAGCACTGGGAGCTGTCACAGCACCCGTGGGTGATACGCAGGGAGCATGGAAAAGGCTGAGGCGGAGCAGAATAACCAAGCACTGCCATCTTCTCCCAGGCCTGGCCTTTTATCAGACGCAGCTTCCTTCTCTTTAGTCATCCATTCCTGTTCTCCTGCCAGAACGCAAGCTCAGACCTAACACGCAGGGATGACTGCGATGGCATCGCTCCCATGCTCACACCACCCCTGTATCCTCTTTCTTGCTCTGGCTGGAAGGGATTTGCTCAACCTCCTGAGCACAAACAATAAAATTGCCCCTTTGCAGGCAAGTGTCAGCCTCCGGGAAGAGCGGTGCTGTTCACGGCTATTTTTGTTCCAGTAAAAAGGAGTGGAAATAGAAAACAAGAGAGCCGTGTCCTCCAGAGAGGGAATCCGGTCACTCCCACCTCCATCGGCCTCTTCCCTTCGCAGCAGCTCCCGGCCAGGTGGTGTGGACAGGAATGAGTCAGACCCAGGACTGGTCATAAAGCGAGCAGGAAATGAGAAGCATTCTCGGTGCAAAATGTGCTTATCAGAGGGCTGGAATTAAGATGTTCCTTTTCTTAAGGAATGTTTATAATGGAAATGTTCCTGGTGTTTTTTTAAGAAAAAGGCCTAATGTTTCAAATTTTTTGCTTTTATTTTCTCATTACAGAGGAAGGATTTGAAACCACACACAGGCTGTTACTCTTAGGATAAAATGTTCCCCCAGCGTTAGCCTGCAGTGGACACCCCAGCAATGCGAGCCCACTGCAGGAGTGATCACGACCCAGCAAATCCTAATCCACCCCAAAAGAACGTCCCACGAAGGCAATTAGGGGCTCACAAAGCAGCTCCTGCACCTGACGCCAGGAGTGGCACTGCCCAGGCTGGGCAGTGAGCCGCTGCCCCACGCAGCCCCCGAGCTCCCCCAGCTCCGTCGGCGTGCCGGCAGCTTCCTGTCGCAATCCAGCTGCAGACCGAGGGCTCCTCATTACTACCTCAGCCATTTCAAAGCTTAAATGCAATTATTACGGTCTGATTAGGGACAACAGAGAGAGGCATAATTTGCTGACAGTGATACTCGCAGTAATTAATCTCCCAGATCCTGCCTTACAGGGCCGTGGATGCCTTGACGTGGGTGCTGGGATGTTCCAGCCACCGGCGTGCCTTTATCCAGGGTGCCTGGTCCAGATGCCAGCAGGGGCAGAGCACCCAGGGTGGCAGCACCCCCCCGGGCAGCTCGGGCAGGCGGCCCCGGCCCTGCACAGGGCCCTGAGCTCAGCAGGTCAGGAGGAAAACCCCGCTTTTAGGTGGCGGAAGGAGCCGTAAAGCCCTCAGAGCCACCACCTCTCACAGCACACATCAGCACTGGAAAACTTCAGCACGGGTCCTAGCCCTGAACAGAAACGCCATCACGCCAAGCCCGCAGGCTCTGGGGTTTACCGCAGCGCAAGAGTGGGGAAGTTGCAGCTACAGCGATGAATAGAAAGACACAGAGATAAGGAGGGTGTGAAATCCGTAACCGGAGCGCGCTCGAAGCAGGGCGGGGAGGAGTCGGGCAGAGCAGGCAGGGCACCGGGAGGACAGGCATTAACCTCCTGCGGGTGCCAGGAGGGCCGGGGCAGCTCAGCATCCAACCTCACGACTCCTTGGCCTCGCTGACACGACCCACAGCAAAGCAGGGGCAGTGAGGGGGCACAGCTGGATGCTGCTGCTCCGTCACACCAGCCGGGTCGGGGCCGGCAGCGCTGCCCACGTGCTGCCCACGGCTCGCAGCCACCACGCGCTTCAAAACAGAGCCTCGGAGAGCAGCATTTCCTTCACGGGGGAAAAAAAAGTACTGCAGCTGAAGCTGAGATCTGAAAGGGGCCCTGGAAGAGGCAAAGAGCCAGCACACAAGCTGCCTTTGGAGCTGCCACGGCCGGTGCTGAGCTCGGGGCCCTGGGCTGGGATTGACTCACGCTGCAGCCTGGAACGGGGCCCGTCCAAACTCTCCCACTTTGATCACCTTTTGCAGAAAAATGACGTAAAGATTAGATGCTCGTTAACATCTGGGTAAGCCATTTGCTGCAGCAGCTTATCTTGTCTGCTATTTGCCCATGGAAAAAAAGAAAACCCAGAAACAGCATGCACAGGAAAGCCCCAGCACCACAGCACTGGAAAGATGTTGCTGGAAAGTCCATCTGGTCCCTGAGCACCAGTCTGGCTTCTTCACCCACAGGAATTTCCACAGAGGCAGAAGCAGCTCAGGGCTGGGGCTTCCCAGCTCGACTCCTACCGTCACGATGCCAGGTTACGCGGTTAACTGGATGCTCTCTGCTTCTGGACAATGGTTCACTGAGCACAGCTGTCACCAACCAGCCGCGGAGCAGAGCCTGAACAAATGCATCCAGGGGAAATCAGATAATGGAGGTGGAGAGCGTCCTGTGATCCATTTAACTGTGCCTGCTCCCAGGAGAGCACCACGGAGACTGCTGGATTTGGGAAACCTGCCTGGCCATGCACACGCTGGTGGTGGGAGACGCTCATGGGCAGCAGGGCAGGATGGGGTGGGGAGGGCAGAAGGGGTGATGGTGCCAGCAGGCTGTGGGACCAGTGGGGACATCAGTGGCAGCCTCACTGAGCAGGTCTGGGGACAGGCGTGGGTGCTGTTCTCCAGCCAGGGTGAATCTCAGCGAGCTGCTGGCTGCACACAGCCTGTTCCCCAGGTGAAATCCCACCAAGGCGCCGTGTGGCACCTCCGCTGAGCCAGGTGAGTCCTGCAGCATCACCTGGCTCAGACAGACTCAGACCACTCTCCCCCCTGTTGGCTTAGTAATTAAGAAGTTGTTCTTGCCAGGTTAAGAACACATCTTTCTTTACAGAGCAGCCAGCTCTGTTTACCCCTAATTGCACTCTAGGTAAGAGGTTAAGAGGAGAAAGGATCTTATTATCTGGGTGAGCTGAAAACAAATCCCCTACCAGGAGGGCCCGGGCAGCTGTTTGTGCTTCTCCAAGGGCAGGGCTCTGCCTCCAGAACCTCCCCAGAGCCTCATCCCCACCCCAGAGAATTAATTATCTGCTCCTTGTGCCTGGGCAGAGAGCGGAGGGGAGGCGATTTCTTTGTTTTACGAGAGGAGTTGTGAGGCTGATGAATTAGGCCTAGCTCAGTGCTCGGAGTCAATTACAGCCCAGCCTGGACCGGCTCAGGGCCGTGCAGCGCAGCGCACCTGGTACAGGGATGCACATGTCCACGCACACGGAGCTGACGCAAGGCAGGATTTCTCCTGCGAGGGGCTGAGACCACTCACACTGATCCTATCGATCGGCCAAGGGCTGCAGAAGAAACCCCTGGTGGTGCCAGCCAGGCTGGGCAGTCCCAGGAACCAGCAGCATGGCCACCAACACCTGGCGTGCCGGCGACGGGTGCCCCCAGCGCAGGTGCTGGCTTCAGGGCACGCAGCAGGGCAGCACCCACGAGGGAGGCAGCAGTGGCTTAGTGCTCCTCGGGTCTGTCCTGACCACCAAGGAGCGAGGAGGCCAGCACGCAGCACGCAGCACGCCAGCAGCCAGCTCGAGATGGAGCTGAGAGTGTAGGGATGGTGCAGGGCGGCTGCCAGGCACCCACTGGGGTGCCAGCAGGGCTCAGGGAGTCAGAGCTGAGGGAAGGCGCACAGGGGACTTCACATAAAGCATTGGGACCTGAGAGTTTTTAAGTACACAGAATCAGAAAAAGCAGGTTCAAAAGCACTGAAGTTCTCCGATTGCCTTTAGCCCTAAGACGCCGGTCTCCCCACAGTCGTTTCTGTCACAGGGAGGTGGAGCTGCCTGGGAGGGCTGCTTGCCCGGGCTCCTTTCTCTGCAGATGTACTTGCATTTCCCATGCAACCCAGAAAACGTGCTTATCTTCCCCGGGCAGGGATGCTTCTTGACACAGCCAAGAGGAGCTGCAATACGCTCTCTGTGGGAAGCAGGGCGCATTCTCGGCAGGAATTCCTTTCCCATCTCCTGAGCACACCAGTCAGTTCTGAAGCAATCTCTTCTTCTCTGTTAACAGCACAAAGAGTTGGCAGATTACCCAGCTTAAAAAGTAATTTAAACTGCACTTAGAATATATTTCATGAAACATTTCTGAAAACATTGCCACTTCCAGTCTCCAGCCATGACAGTAGCATCTGAAAGAAGCACAGTGCAGTGAAACCTCTCCCTTAAAGTCAGATCTCTTGAAATTTCTGCTGCTTCAAGCTGCTGTTTCTATTCTTTATTCACTTAAAAGGTGAGGGAAATAGGCATAGTCAGTATCAGATTTTGTTGTTTTAAAACTCGTGGAAGTAAATACTTTGATCTAATCACATGTAAATTATGTGTCACTGCTAAAATATGGGGCCGCATGTAAATCTCAGATACAAAAGCAGTCATCACCGTCTCCATGTAGAATGAAAAGAAATGTAGAATATTAAAATCATGAAGTTCAACTTTATTAGCATAACAGCTTCAGTTTATATTCATGTGCACCAAAAATGCACTCACAGCAAAATGACTTAGGAAGAAGAAAAGCCCTGATTCAGCACACTAACGTAACTTGTATTTAGCTTTAAGCATGTGCCTAAGTCCAGCTGGGCTTAGGTCCAGATGAAGAAAAGTCCTCTGATAGTCAAGACAAAGCCAATAAAAGTTGAACAGATTGCAGGCTGACCAAAAAATCCAGAGTAGTTTTTATCCGAGTTCAGTCTTTGTTTCAATTCACGTGTACTCCGTTGTTACACGGCTCTTTGTCCAGGCCTAGCCCAGGTCCTCTGAGGCCAATAAATTCCTAATGAATACTAGCCTTGAAGGATGGAGGACAAAAGCTTCCAGACTGCATCTATCTTCTGCTGACACCAAAAGAGGTGGATGGAGCAGCTACAGGTAACACCAGCAGCCAAGGAGAGCATCCTGGTGCGTGCAGAGCTGAGCAGGATGCTCCTCTCCGGTGAAATACAAAAACATCAAATATGTGAAGAATGCACGGGGCCATGCATTGACCCTGCTCCCCTCTCCCTCCTGCACTGGTGGCAGCCCAGGGCCCCGGGGCACCACGTCCCAGGCTGTCCTGGCTGGGAGGTGTCACCCCGCAGCCGCAGCCCAGAACAGAGCCGTTTGGTAAAGCAGAATGTACGAAAAGTAACAGGGAAAGGTTTCCTGCCACCTCTAAGTGGAGGAAACTCGTTACCCTTCCAGTACCAGCAGCTGGCAGCCAGACAGACAAGAAAGGAGTCTCAGCACACATGTCCAGGAGAGCAGCACACGCTGCCAGGCTTTGGGGCAGAAATGGGAGAAGGGAGGAACCCCAGGTGTGTACAGCTAGGGAAGGAGAAGTCTTACCGTCAGTGAAACCAGACAGGTTAGTGCAAAATTGCAATGAAAAGTGGTTGTTCTCAAAGTGAGGCAGAAACACTGAATAATCTGGACAGAGCGCTGTCCTGTGAGAACAGGCGCCAGCAGCAGGGAAACACATTTCACGATGATGCCCAAAAAGCCCTAAGCCCCCCAAAAAACTCTTTGGTGCTACAATTTCAACCATTTCCCGACAATCTTCTGTTCCAGGGCAGCAGCACCACACCCTTTCACAGCAATGTGGAGCGTCACTGGCCCCATGCACACGGGAGGAGACCGCGGCTTTCTCGCTCTGCACATTAGGTGACTTCACTCTGTTTGCTGTGAGCTTTTGCAAAAGGTTCCTTTCATCAGCTGCCTTTGAGGTTCTTTGAAAAATGGAAATAATTAGGCACGTGTATTTTCATTGGCACAGAGAGGCTGAAGCCTGATCTGAAAGGCTTTCCCTTTGCAAGAAAATAATAGGTCCAATTAAATGTACTTTATTCTCTGAAGTTCAAACGCCATAGCTTTGGGGGCAAGAATTACGTGCGGAACAGGGATATAGGTATATACGGGACTGGGGTTAAACATAATCTGCTCGGGTTTATAAAACAACGATGCTGATGATTAATAGGGAAGCAAGGGGTGAAAGAGTGCCGCTGCTGTCCAGGGGGACAGCAAAAAAGCCCTGTGTCCACTGGTGCTCGGTCCATGGAGAACTGAGGGACTCCATTTGCATCCGAAATCACACGCCAAGCTGGGCACCGACGGCTGTAGCTGTGATAAAAACACACAGGCCCTGAAGGGAGCAGGATCAGACCCCTCATTATCACTCTTGAGTCCTTGTTCAGTTAATTCTTGCAAGAAGTTTCTAAAGTTTCAAAGGAATATAAATCTTATCAAAGCTTTCCTAATTGCATGTAAATGACAGGTACCGTGTCGCTGAGCGCGGGCTGCGGGGAAGGGGCAGCAGAGCTCTCTGGAACCAGGTCTGATGCTGCATGCAAAACTCACTGCGGAATCAAACCCTCTTAGAAATGTTAACCAAAAGCAAAATTGCAGTTAAAAACATCCAGAGAGGATGCTTGAAAAATAATTAAAATCATGTGAGACAAATCAACATGCTCCTCTGCTTATGGGTCTTGGCTCTCCAGGGGCTAGCGCCTGTCTTTGCTGCCTGCAATGGCTTTCTTCCCATATGCTTGGACAAAAGACACTTTATTACAGTAATTTATCACCCCATAAAAGTGGCTTTCTTGTATTGCTGAATAATTTTGAAAGAAATATGTTTTAAAAATTAAAAATGCAGTCGGTGTATGCACACTCAGGTCTGCTGGGACACATTTCTGCAACTACTGTAACTGCCTGGGTAGTTTTAATACCTCTACCTTCTATTATTTAAAGTATGATGATATTTTTTCCTTCTCTGAGCTTTGTCAGCTATAAATAAAATATAAGGGTTGAATTGTACAGGGTATCTGTAAGCACTTCCATTATTGATACTTAATGTTACTTGGAGGGGCTGCTGAGACCACGGTGCTTCTCGTTTGCACCTGGACCCTGAGGCCCCACCGAGAAGAGCAGAAGGTGCATGTCCGAGAGGTCGTTTTCTCTGTGAACGCTCCCATGCTTTGTCCTCCATCTTCCAGCAAGAAAACGGGGCATAGCCACACACCCCTGATGAAACATTGAACTAAGATGCTTGGGGAACTTGTGCGAACTGCTTGGTGGGGTGCAGGATTGACTGAGGAGCTTCCCAGGACAATGCCAGGACTCAGCCAATGCTCAGACAAAGCCTAGAGCTGGGGCTGTGATCCCCAAACAGCAACAACTTGTTTTGCATTTATTCTCCTGGATCACCAGGGTCCTTTGCCTGGAACAAAAAGCTCTGGAACAAAGGGAGCCCCTGCTCCTGGGACTCATCATTTAAAGTGTCACCCATATTTATCTCAGTGGATAAACTGGTGTGGATCCTGCCCTCCCTGCCATTTCTTCAGGGTTTTTTAACCCACGTGGCAGATTCCAGCCCATGCAGCCAGGACCCGAGCGCAGTGCCAGAGCTGGGCCACCGCTGGGTAAGGGCAGGCACGGCCAGGCTCGGCTGTCCGGGTGTCTGCAGGCTCGCAGAGGGAGGGCAATGGGCAGAGCAACACCTCCAGCACCTGCAGCTCTGCGAAGGGAAGGGAAGGGGCAGGGGACTGGGAGCTTTCCCAAGAGCTAATGACCACCTTTGGTTTTACTGAAGCCCGGAGAGATCACAGAGCAACCGGACTGCTAATCAGCCCCGAGAACACACCAGCATTTGCCTGATGAATCAGTACGCACCCTGAGCTGAATTTCCCCTTCATATTCTCTGTTTTCCATATTGCCTCAGAACTGGTAATGACTGCATCAGATACCCTTTGCCAGCCATACGCTAATTACAGATCTGCAACCAGTCCTGATGCCTCTTCAAACCACAAGATGATAAAATTAGATCATTACTCACATCACCCTCTTTGCAGACAATTATCAGAGGGATGCAACCGTATCTCCCCACTTCGTTTTCTAAGAAGTGACTTCAAGACCCGGGGAGTGAGACAGTGAGTCATGCTCAGAGGTTTCTTCATCAGCTTTTATTTAATCAGAGTTAACAAAATGTAGCGCTGTTCTCTGGGCACAGATACCTAAGCACCAAACACACGTAGCAGCTCTTCCTTTTGCTGCAGCAGCCGCACAAACCCCGGGTTGTGAGTAAACCCGAATCTCCGGTCCGCACTGTAAAACCAGAGGGGCTGCCAGGAAAATCACAGGCACCGGGATCAGAGCGAAAGCAGAAGGGTGGGAGCCGGCACCCAGCCACGAGCAGAAGGGAGAGTCCCCGAGCTCTTTGGCTGGCAGATGGACTCCGTCTGTACCACACAGCCCTGAGCTGCCATTTCAGGGGGAAGCGCAGCAAGCAGCGGCACAGACACGGGGCAGGGCGCTGAGGACTGGTGCTGGGTCCACCTAGACAGACGCTCACTTGTTGAGCTCGGGCTGTGGGACAGGTACGGAGCTACACGGGGGGACAGCAGTGGCTCACCTGGCCAGTGCCCTGCCTCCACCAGCGGCCACAGGCAGGTGCCTGGGGCACAGTTTGAAGCCCAGCCTCCAGTTTAGGTGTGTTTATGAAGTCATTTGGGGAGAGACGCACCGGGTTGGGCTGGGCTTTTCCCACATGTGCCCTACAGCCTTCCGAATGTCTGAAGTGGCACAAATCCACAGTCCTGCTCACACTGCCCTTGCAGCCAGCTGTGTGAGCTCCTGCTGCGCCTTTCTGGGCATTCCCAGCCAGTCCTGAGGCATCACAGACACTCACAGGCCTGCCCTGATTATGCTTCGTGTTATGGTACCAGCCTTAAGCAGCTTAAACACATTAATAAATAATGAATTGATACTGTTGGCTCGCTCTATATGTAAGCAGCATGTGTCCAAAATGGTTACCAGCACATCAGTGGAAGCTACCATAGATAATTATAAGCTACAATTAAAAGCAATCTATTGCTCTGCTGGACTGTGTAGCAGTGTGTAATAAAAGATTAACTACTTATTAAAATAGCTACAAGTATTTCATTAACCTTTATGCATTATTTCTAATGGGGCTTGCCTACGCCGCAGTGACTGCAGTGACTGAGTGGGCTCCGTGACAGAGGCACTGGGCAGGCTACAGGCAGCCCCGTTCTGGCACTGCGTGACTAGCAGTCCTGTGAGTGCTTAGCCCCAAGTATTTACCCAGCTCCTTGGGCTGCATTTCTGGCCCTTGCTGAGCTCTGTGCTGCGGCAGTGATGTGGCCAGCAGCACACAACCAGCAGGTACGGTGCCACCGGCGGAGCTGCAGCCCTGTGGGAGCACAACCAGACGCCTCCTTGGCGCCCTGCATGTCACAGCCCTGGCAGAGCCAGGCCACCCCGCGCAGTGCCCGTTCCCAGTGCTGGCATCCCAGGCTGGATGCCCTGGCGGCCGTCCTGCACGTCGCAAAGACATTTTGCCTCTGCATAGTGGCCATTCCCTGTAATTCTCTAGTGAGCAGTTGAACTCTTGCCCCTGGTTTCCTTCCCGTAATAGAAATCAGACGAGTCTGTTTTCCGGCAAGGCGTTCTGCAGGGAGCCCTGGATGGCTGCGCTCACCTTCACCCCGCTGGGAACTCCCACACCGCCCCGTGCCATCTGCACCTGGGAGCTGAGATACTTTCAGTGTGTTCATCTCTGATCAGTCGGATCTGGATTTATACCGACGTATGGAAACTCAGGCAAAATCTCTTCTCTGAGCACATGCTATTAGCTCTGCTGATTACTCCCAGCAGTACTTACCACTGGATAAGAGAGGCTTTCAGAACTGAAGTACTTCAAGGACTGTGTTTCCTTCACAGAAGCTAGTCTGCTTCTTGAACACCCTGCTACTTGAAGCTCTTTCTGCCCATGGCAGCCTATTACAAGCCTGCAGAAACTAAATCGACTCAAAAAGGGTTTGCGACCGAAAAGTGGTTTTCGGGAATGCCTTTTAAGTGTGTAAAATAGCTTCATGGCTTGTTGAAAGCCATCAAGAGGGTATGCTTGAGGAACAGTGTTTGGAGACAGCAGAAAATAGCTCTTCATTCCAAAGGATGGGAAAGTGTCTTTAGTTCTCTTGTCCTCTCCTATGCAAATGATTTCCTTTAATGTGTCTGGTCCTAGAGTGATAAAGGACACACCTTCTCCATCAGATGAAAGTGCCATCTCTTCTCTGTGTTCCTCATCAGGCTTTCACTGTGCAGGAGAGACTCTGAATTCTTCCTTTAACTTCTCAGATGTGTCTGTGTTTAAGCCCCCCCGTTACATCCCATTTGGCTCTCCAGCCTCACCAGCTCCCATCTGAGACCCCCCTGAGGCTGCAGCCTCCCTGTATTCCCACTGCAGTGGGACCCAGTCACACCTAAGGGACCTCCACTATGCTTGATCTGAAAGAGGTGTGGCACGTGGAAACAACAGCCCTTGAAACATGCACACAGCAGTTCTGTAACCCCAGCCAGGGTTCAGCAACTGTACACAGGCAGATTCCCTAAACCACTGCACTCCGCATACGCCACTCACCAGCAAAGCCGCTTCTGTGCCGAGACGCAGCTCCTGCCTGCTCGTACCTTTTGCTTCTAAAGGTTGGAGCCTCTCTGATCTATCAAGGTGAGGAGGAGAAGGATTTTGCTCACAAAGATCTGTGATCCCCATCGGTCTGCACCTGTGACTTCACACCAAACGAAGCCCTTAGCTGGCAGTGCCAGGTGTCACGACGGCCACGCGGGGCTGCCCCGGTGTGACATTGCTGCTGCCCTCACACACCAAACAGCTCAAAGCTGAGGGCTTGGGAACCTCTCAGTAAACTCAGGAGAAGTTTCCAGCCTGTGAAGTTAGTTGAGGAGTTTCCTTTTACACAGCTCTGCTTTCGGTGACATATTAGGTATGCAGGCACCTTGTTTCCACCAGACTATCTGTGTGCTGAAGCTTGTCTGGGAGAGGAACCCTGCCCAGACCCTGTTACCAGGGGCACTTCCAAGAGCTCCCAGCACAGGAGCACGAAGTTTGCGAAGCAGCGTGACTCACCACGAGGGATAAAATATCAGCCTGCGGGAATGGCTCCAGGAGCACTGTACGAGAGGAGCTGCGAGGTCTGCCTGCCACGGGCTCCTGCCCCCGAGCAGCTGGCAATCAGCGCCGCCGCAGCACAGATTCTTCTCTAGCCCCCTGCAGCAGGGGGGCAGCAAGGTTCAGGTGCCCAGTCCTCAACGATGCAGTGCTGATCAGCTCAGCAGTGCTTGTGAGTAACAAGGCAAGCCAGGGCGATGCATGCTGCCTTTCGGCCCTGATAAATCTTTGACCCTGACGTTAATTTGCAACACTGAATTCCAAATACAAACTGTATAAAGGAGACTCGTTTTTGTTAATCTCAGAGATCCAGCCTCGCAGTGCAGTCCCCCTGAACAGTAGCAGAAATTGCCCTGTTGCACATGGTGAAAGGTTACGGAAGACGTGGCAGGTAGCAAAGGTTCTGTAAAGCTTTTCTTTGGCTTCTGTCTCCTTGGGGGTTGAAAATGTGGTTTTCTGCTGTGACATTGTACACAGGGTGTGGAGCACAAGGAGATTTGTGAACTGCTTTCTGGAGAGCAAATGCCTTTCAGTTATGGCGTGTGCAAACTTAGATGTCTTACGCACGATTTAGCAAAAATGCAGCACTTCACTAAATTGTCCTTGTGTTTGCTTCATCCCACTCGCTGCTTTCAAACACAGAAAGCACTCTTCTCCTTGTCAGAGATCCAAAGAAGACAAGCCTCTGAAGAGAGCATTCCTGCCCAGGGCTGGATCCAGAGCTCTGCACTTGACTCAGTTCATAACAAGTGTCCCTGAACTGGCTGTTTACAGGATGAATGAAATATTTTTCACCCTTTGTTTGCCTCAGTTCTTGGCACTTCTGCAAACCATGAAAAGCTGAAAAATCTGAAGCTTGCCAAGAACTGTTAATATGAAAAATTAATCTTTCCCTTGTAGTCTGGCAGTCACATCTCATGTCTCACATTTGATCTTGAGCAACACCTGAGCTTTTTCCTACAAAATGGTGCAGAGCTGGGGCTCCACATACATCTTGTGCAGGTGCCCTCTCTCCTTTGTAGCGTCGGAGCAGGCAGGCACTGCCACACAGCTCACTCGGCTGCCTCCTCCACAAGCACGCAGCTTTTAAAACAAATCCTCGGCTGTTTTCATCCTTTTAGCCCATATTCCAATTTATCTCATCCACTGAAGCAGCCACGGGTATTTCAAACCTGTCTCTAAGCATCTGAAAGAAGTGCTGAGCACTCACAGCTCCCACGGCAGTCGGTGGGTGCTTCGTGTTCCCTGAAACTCCCCGACACCGGAGCCAACCCTGCTGCCTTCCCAAGCACTGCAGGTGCAAACTGGCCTCGTTCCGCTGTGGTTGGCTGCAGCCCACCAGCTCACGCTGGCACTCTGATCCCACCCATCCTCTTGGCAAGGCCACTGGAGGGTTGTTTACATGGCTGGCCACTGTTTGGCCCACGCTAGTGCTTCAAATGTATAAAATACTGCATGCAAGTTGAGATGGGATTGCTTGAATGGGGAGGGATTATCAGGAAGCCAGGCTGGGCAAGCAATTGCATGATGTGCACGCCTTGTCCCATGCCCTGAAACACAGCACCGGCCACCCCGCTCCGTGCCCCGCTCAGCCAGCAGCCCGGCGGGGCGACGAGCGGAGCGGTGCTGGGAGCAGGCAGCCCCGGCAGGCTGTAACAGGAGCTGCGGGCCCAGCTGCGTGCGCTGTAAAACTCCCCTTGACACCGCCACGGCCCGCTCCGTGGTGCCCTGGAATGGTGTCAGCATTTCTCAGACAGCACCATATCAAGTTCCCGCAAAGATTTTCAAAGAGGTGTTTGCTTCCCTGAGTTTTCTTTGAGTCAGTGCAAAGTGAAGGACCGAGGAGGGGAGAAGGCAGCGCCCTGCAAGCCTCGGGCCAGCCTCGGTGCCTTCCAGTCCCGTCCCTGTCTGCCAGGCGCCCACCCACACTGGTACATGGAGGGGCCGGGCAAGGCCAGCACCTGAGTGGGGAGCCGGGCACTCACAGCAAGAGCTCTCTTCCTTACGAGCTGCCACGGGCGTTCGTCTAGGAAGAAGGATCAGGCACCGAGGCCGCCGTCCTGGCACCTCCCAGCAGCACTAAATAAAAACCGGTGGCAAGACGAGGAGGGACTCCTTTATTTACTTGTAAGTGCTGGGGACCAGAATACAATTCTGTGTTTCTTTCTCGGGTCAGGAATGTGTTTGTAGCTTGGAGCTAATTAAAATGCTAAATTACCTCCAGCAACTGCAGAGAAAAAGCAGAGGAAAATCATAATTTAATTACTTGTGAGAAATACGTTTAAGTTGCTCAGTTCATTTTGAGATAAACAAACGAAAGCACGAAGATTTGACGCTTCGGTGGGTTTTCAGAGCAGGAAGCAGTAACATTTCTGTCTGTAGGAACTTCCTCTGGTTCCCCTCTTGGCACTACGGGAACTTCAGGAAGCTGCCTGAAAGAGGCACAAAACCCTTGCTGTGGCAAGAAGCCAGCCCCGTCCTGAGCTCTGCTGCACAAAGGCAATGCAGAGGAACCCACCCAGCGCCAGGGTACGACACTGATCCCAGCCCGGCCTGACCCCCCGGCCAGGGCCCTGTGGCTGGGCAATAGAGAGGGCACTGGATGGACACGAGTCACCACCATAAAGTACGTATCCCGCCCAGACACGCTGTTAAGATCCATCTTTCTCATTTGGAGAAGCAGATTTTGCCATCCTCCCCCACCCCTTTAAGCTCAGAAATGTTAACAAACGCTGCAGTTCAGAGGTATGAACAAGGCTGTCCTGCTAATGTGTCTCTCTCGATTCCTGTCATGCTGCCCTGGTGATATTCAGCGTGATAATGAAGGCAGCAGGGAAGGAGGAACAGAGAAAATAGCAAACAACCTGGGAATAATGTGGAGTTGCCATGAAGAGTCACAGATTCGCTTACCGGAATTTAGAGCAGTTTGATTTTTCCTCTGCAGCCCTGCTTGTTGTGGCAGAAGCAGGACGTGGCGGCAGCACCACCCAACAGGGCTCAGCACGGCAGGGGCGGCTCAGGTGCAGCCGGGAAGGTCTGGGCCAGGCGTTTTCCAGCTCAGAGACACTCCTCGCCGGTGGAAGGAGGGGGTGCAAACAGCCCCAGGGCCGACCCTTCACAGCCTTGAGACATTCCTGCTTAACCTGGGATTGTTTCAGCAAGAGCCAGAGTGAGCTCTGCTCCCCACCTGTACCCGGCTGCCCATCCCAGGAGGGATGGAGGGCGCAGAGAGCAGCCTGAACTTCCTCGGTTCGCTGGGCTCCCAGAAGTAAGGGCCTTGTTCTGGTTTCTGCAGAGCTCTGTAGACATGGATTTATTTCCTTGTGAGATGATTTTTTTTTTCATGTTGTCATTTGTTTTGTATCTTTCCTAACAGACACAGTGTTTAATTTGCTGTAACTAAATATACCGAGATTTCAGTGACTTTTCTGTCAGTTCCCATAACTCATTTTGATGGGAGCCCATTGGATTTTAATGGAAACCTATTAGGTGAACATATTGCAATCATTAATGAACCTGATGTGTGATTATACAGGGAACCACCTAAAGGCAATTAAAACCTATCAAGACCACTAGAGAATAAAGAGAAGGGAAGTTAGTCTTGTTTAAGACAACTGGCGCAGACAATGATCTGAGAAGGAATTAAATAATCCTTGATGAACAAAAGTTGCGTAGGTGGCTACCTACACACGCAAGCAAGGGTTTCTTTTGAAAATCAACAATTACAGGAGTCGGTTTCTGTTCTGTCTGTTCTGTTCTGTTCTGCTGCAGGTGATGTTTAGACAGGGAGGCTCAGCCTTTTCCTTCCTATTGCCTAACTCGGACATTTTGCTTATCCTCTGGTTCTCTGTGTCTGGGGCAGGAGAGCACAGTGTCCTGACACCCCTGTTCTTGTAGGCCCAGGCAGATGGAAGCAAAGGAGTGGTAAAGCCGCTTGTTTCAGAAGGATTTCCTGGGTGACACTGTGCCTGGGTGGCGCACGCATAATTTTCAGTGTGTACTCAGGGCAGTACAGAGCTTGCACGCAGCTAACAGGGAGCACAGAAATGGCAATAGCCCAGAGGAAGAATTCCAGGTGTGGCAGGGAGCAGAGCCGTGTCCCACCCTACGTTTTCTTTTCATCTTATGTTCCTGCCCCCACGAAAAGTTTCTTGGTGCCAGGGATTTATCCCCACGGCCACGAAGGGCTAGCTTCTCCAAGAGAAAGCTGCAGGCTCAGAAGGTGTCCCCAAATCACTGAGAAACGCCTCAAAATCAGAGGAAATCCTACTGCTTGCCAACCACTAGACAATTAAAGGGTCCCCCACTCAGCTGTCATTGACATGCTCTGAGTGCCCCCGGTGCAGAAAGCAGGGAACATAATTAGCTGGCGGGCGATGTCCACCAAGTGCCATTCCCGAGCACGTTTGCCTCAGTCCCTATTCAGCAGCCTCAGCAGCGAGGCTGCCTCCCCATCCACTGGCAAAGGCTTTCGCCAAGATTTTAGAATTCAACAATGAAACAGGCCTGCAACTAAAACATTTATCTGGCAGTTTTCCCTCTTTAAGTCAAAGTGTTATGTTGGCACACTGCGCTGTGGGTGGCGATTTGCCAGAGAAAAGCATGTGTTGGAAAACCTTGCTCAATATTATAGCAATCTCGTGCTCGCAAGCCTCGTACGACGCGAGGAGGAGCCTGCCAGCAGGGCTCGCAGCCGGCCTCCCCTCTTCCCCAGGCAGGCACGGAGCAGAGCTCGACAGCGGCCCAGAGCACTGGGGAAACGAGGTGTTGCTGGCTGCGGCCTCGCGTGCTGCTCGTGGGGCTGAGGAGGAACCGGCGAGGCCGGGAGCACGCGGGGGCTGCCGCCAGCACCACTCAGCCGGTCCGCAGGAGGAAGCTCCACGGGGGACAGCACAGAAAGCCTGGGGGTGTATTGCAGAAACATTTCCCTCTGGGTGCCTGAGTTTCTGTGGGGCCAGCCCGAGTGTTTTTATACGGGGCAGATAATCTCCGCTGGAGCAGAAGGACCATGGGGGCTTGTCTGTAGCACAGAAATCACAGGGAGGAGGCAGCGGGAACTTAATATGCAGCAGAGGCCTGGCCTCAGGAGCCGGTTGCATCATTCATTTAGCAACGCTCAAGCCATGGAGCAAGAGCCGGGCCTCCAAGTACGCGCTGGGCATTGTGCTGCTGCCAAGCTCCTTCCGAGGGGAGCCAAGGAGCGAGCCAGGGCACAAACAAGAGGGCGAAATGGAGCATTACAGAGCCAACCAGACCCAGGGCGCTCTTTACTCTGTGCCCCACTGCCCAGGTGCCTGGCCAGGTACGGGACCAGCAGCACTGCTGTCTGGATGGGTGCAGAAGCAGAGGCTGATGGCACAGCTCAGCCCCGTGCCCGTGGAGCTGTTCCCCGAGCACACACAGTGAGCACTCCGCTGTGTCCCACCCAGCACCGGGCTGGAGTTCAGCCTCTGGGGGCGTTTCTAACAGGGAGGTCTCTAAGGCTCAGAAGGCCACTGCTGAAAGCAGGGCTCTAACTCAGCCTCTGAGGCATGTGCTGGGGGTCACTGGGTGAGACAGGGGCCTCTGCTTCAGTAGGTGGTGAAAAGTGCAGCCTTGTCTTCGAGTTCTTAGTTGGGACTGGGATTTCTCATTGCACTTTACGTATGGAAGCAATATTCCTCTCAAACGGTCACGCAGGCGCAGCACTGCTGCAGGAGTTGCTCCGAATCACCTGGGTAGGGAAGACATGGAGCAGATAAATGCTCACAGTGCTCGGTACGGACGCAGAGCAGAGCTGCAGCATTGCAAACTTGTTAGCGAAGCAAAGTTCCTCACAGTCATGCAGCTACAGGAAATGAACAGTCCAACCTGCTACGGTTATCGCAAAGTGTGGTTAGAGCAAGAGCAATTTCATTTGTATTTAATGAGGTTTCCAAGTAAAGACATTCTGGGTTTTCTAGGATCTTCATCTCGCTCTATTTAAAGCCAGCAGCAGGGCAGATGTCACACAGGAAATAACACCGCTGGGCAGCTGAGCTCCTGCAGCAGCAGAGCCGCTGCGCTCCTGAGTTGCACAGAGCAAATACTGGAATCTAGCACACCTCAGTGGAAGTCAGCAGAAGAGCCCCCTTGTCAGGGCTGCCATGCCTGGTGCACTTGCTGCTCCAGCCGTCCCGCAGAGCCCCCCAGCCCCGCGGTGCCAGCAGGCAGCAGCCGTCCCGGGTGACAGGGTCAGGAAATAACCGTGCGGGGCCGCCGGCGCCCAGAGTTACTGTGCAAACAGGGGGACACTTCACTTCCCCCCAAAAAATGTGTGAAGGGCCAGAGGGGGAAAATGTGTGGCTGTGATTAATGCCCCAATCTTTTATGAATAAACCTTCATAATTCTATCTGCGCTACCTCAGTGATGCCAGGAGCTGCTGTGCTCTCAGGTCTCCCAATGCATGCAGTTCTGTAAGTTTGCTTTGAAAAAAAAATACCGAGACTACATTAATATTGTGCACGTGCCACCAACGCAAGCCTTCCTCCAAAATGCTTCCCTCCTGGCAGAAGTGCATGTGCCTGCAAACCTCCTCAGGACTCCTGGTCTGTTTCCTATTTACCTCCATTTGAACTGAAGCAGGAGATTAGAAAACAATCCCTTCCTTTTCTGCAGGTTGCTTGCTTTCTGTCTCTGTGGCATGGCTGGCCTCGTCCCTGCTGCAGCTGAGCAGCCCGTCCTGCTGCATGTTTCAGTCTGGGATTTTTGACCTTTTGGAGAAAACCCCAGTCCCACTAACGGCAGGCTCTCCATTCACAAACACTTCTGACATGGGGGACACCTCCCCATTCTTCCTCTTTCCCCAAACCACAAGCAGAAGCTTTAATTACCTTTTCTTACCTTTTAAGACATTTAACCCTCTTCTTACTGAGCTCCCTGGGCAAGCTCAGCGACTAATTTGCCTTTAATTTGTGCCTGATGTCCCCTGAGATGTGTGGCTTTGTGGACTTCCAGTGCCAGAGACCACAGGTTTAAAACACACAGCAACATCTGAGGCGGGAGGTGGGATCTGGAGTGTTTGTACATTTTTGTCTGTTTTATGTCCCTCTTCAGCCCAGCTTCCAGTGATGGAGGCCATGAGCAGCACTTGCAGAAGTGAACGGATAGCATGGGACGGGCGGTATAATTCTGTTTTCATCGTTCCAATCCAACATATCTCAACGTTAATGTTGTCCTTCGATAGATTTATTTGCTATTTGGTGCTTGGATTCACTAAACCTAACAGAACCCTTTCAGACCTGTCACAGTCACTCCAGGCTGTCACAGACCCTTCTCACACCGTGGATATCGAACCCCTGGTTTCTGTCCTCACCTCACCAGTCCCACTCCAGTCCCTGCCTTCCCAAGACACACAACTCTCCTGCACCAATATAATGCAGGGATCATACCTGTATATCACATTAGCACTGTGATAGCCTATTTTCATCCTGATCCTCACACTTACTCCTGGCTCTAAATTGTTCTTTATAAAGAGGTCTGCAGGGACCTTGTTATTTTTATTGCTGTAATAAGGCAGCTCTACAGGAGAGAAGGGAAGTGTTTAGAAAGATAGCAAAGACCCCGAGGCTGCCTGAATGTCAGGGAGGGCCTGTTGCAGAGGCCAAGCAACCTGGGCTCTTGCCTTGGTGAGCACTAATCCCTTTGGCTTGCCAAATGGGCACCAGGCAGTAAAAATAAAGGGTGACGCTGCCCGACTCGAGGATTAACCTGACCAGGACAGGAGGCAGAGCAGGGCTGTAACACCTCCGTAGAGGGGGCTTTGGAGCGGCGGATTCAGATTCCCTCTAATCCTCAGGGAACAGGCTCCTTCAGCAGCAATGACCTAAACCCTAGGGAACTGCTTAGCACGAGCAAATTAGCAGCAGTACATTTATGTATTTCAGGTAACTCAGAGCACAGGCTCAGCAGGCAGGTAGCAGGCGAGGAGCGCTACCCGAGCTGTGTGTGCAGCAGCACCAGCACTCAGCAGCCCTGCTGCAGGGGCACTGGGGCAGCACGGGCACTGCAGAGCCGCCTGGGTACCCTCCTGCCCTGCCCTGCCCAACCCGGGTTGCTCTGGGAGCATTCCTAAGAGTTTGTGCATCCGTAGCATGTCCCTCCTGCACCTTTAAGTGACAGTTTCATCCTGAGCTGAAGGCCTGTGCAGCAAAGGCCAAGCTGAAGAGCCTGTGCAGCAAAGCCTCTGACCAGGCTGCTTTACAGTGAAGGCATTTCCTAGAAAGATTTTGAGAGGAACACACAACATGAGTCCTGCTCCTTGCTGGCTGTTTGGGGTCACCATTACCTTCAGGCTGAGCAGTTGGTGGCTGCAGCTACGCTCCTAGGACGGGGACTGACTGAAGGCTCAGCAGACTGCGGCGCATCACCAGATTCACCTCTCAAGACACAACAGAACTGGTTTCCAGAAAGGGCAGAAAGAGAAGAGGCTTGGTGGACACAGGGAGACGAGGCAACAGATGGCCATGTAAGCACTGTGTGTCCACAGAGAGTCAGTGCGCTGGCTGGAACAGCTATTGATCCCATTAGTGCTACTGTCTAGTTCGAACGCAAGTCCTCCAGTGTGCATGACAGGAGGTCAGGGCCTGGACTGCATTTCCAAATCATGCAGTAATAACAGAGAGAGAACGCTGAAGGTAGCGCAAGTGTAAGAGACTTCCAGGATTACAGCTGAAGCAAAAACAAACATTAAATAAATTGGGTGACAAGAGCCGTGCCCATCCTTGCTGCAGACACACTTGCTGAGCAGAGATGCTCAGAACGCTTTTGTTCAAATGTCAAAACCCAGAAAATGCTGTTTCATCAGGAACAGAAGTGCTCCCTGGGAACATGGGCAGTTCAGCAAAGCTTGAAACAAGAGCATTTCTGAACAATTTGTTCCTATATCCTGGAGTCTATATCCCCACATACTTTAATGTTATATATCATCCCTGACACTTGGAAATTATTGCACTGAGATGCTTCTGTACCAGAGAAAGGTAATGTTTTGATAATGACGTTTTGCGTTTTTTGTCCCAACTGAAATATTTGAGACATTTTGCCCAATGTAGTATTTCAACATTTTGATTTTTATTACAATTTAGGTCAAAAAAAAATCTAAAATATCAGAATTTCTTGGGGGACCAATATTTTGTTTTCCAAACAGCCTTATTGCTGAGAAACTAAAAAGTTAGTGTCTTGGGAAGTGATTCAGTGCTGCAGCAGCATCTCAGACATAAGAGTACACTCTACTAATAGATGAGGCTGTTGTACGATGCTAATATGGAAACGAGAGCTCCAGCAAACTGTTCCTCTCCCTGGTGAACAGCCGAGCTCAGTAGCTCACAACTGTTTGCTTTATAAGCTCCCTTGTTGTTGCCATGAGGCCAAGCACACATATTTAGTTCCCTCAGCGTTCCTGCAAGACTTAATACTTATTCCAGGTTCCCTCTTGGCACAGAGAATTCACTGGTTTGATCCAAAAGTGAAAGCAGCTTTTCTTGTCTCAATCCCATTGCTTTCAGCAAGTGGCAACTCGTTTTTCCGAGTGTGCTGGGATCGAAAGCGTACCTGTGGCACCCGTAACCACTTGGCCTGGAAGACCTGCAGCAAGCCATTCTGCCACCGTCATCTCAGAGTTCCTTTTAAGATCTCACAAGGCAGTGACTGATCTGCCCATTGCAATGGGTTTGACTAATATTTCATTACCTATCCCGACTGAAAATGTTGTTTGATTTAGGTTCAAAGAGCTCATTATATAGGGATTTTTTTTTTTCTCAGATGGGAAAAAAATCAAGTGCAGAGTAAAAAAGTATCAAATGCTAAGCTAATTACATTTTGCCAAGGTTTGGTTGGTGTATGACTGTATCTGAGATTTTGCTCATTACCAGTTGTATAATATAATTTCTACTGCACAGTTAATTAGTACCCAAAAAGTAACCAAAGGAATTTATACAAGCCTGGTTGGAGGACACGAAATAAATCACTGAGGAATAGGTCTGGGGAAAGTCCCCAGTGAGGGCATTTTCACTACTGAAGCAAAACACTCAGAGGTTTAACCTCCAAACCTGACAGATGTTCGGGAAGAAGCTCAGAAGCTTCTCAAGGACTGCCTGTGTGCCCTAGTCAGACAGTCGAACTCCATCTCCTTCCATGAGCCGTGTGCTTTACCTAGCTGATGTCAGCAGATTTCAGCAGGGGCTCAGGCCGGGATCCTGCTTTCCGCTGGCTTGGCAGAAGCCCCGAGCGACATCCAGCCTGAGCGCAGCTCCTTTCATCGCGGCGCGCCGCTTCCAAGCCTGCTCCGCTCGTGATGGCTCACTCCAAACATCTGAAGCTGACAGAGAAGTATCACTTAAGCACTAACACAGATACCTCCGCCTTCCACCACCACGGTATTCGTCCTGAGACAGTGGAAAATGTCATCGCTCCTTTGAAGCCAGGAGCGCTGTGACAGGCCAGCTGACAGCCCGGCTCCCTGACGGCCAGCCAGGCTCCCCCAGGTTCTGCGCGGCCACGCGATTGCCTTCCCAGCTGTGCTGTGTGCCTGGGGAGCTACCATCGCCCTCCTGAAAGGCTTCGTTTTGGCCAGAGCTGCTCACCGCTGCGGGGCCGGGACATGCTGCCAAGCTGTTGCTTCCATTTCGAGGCAGAATCATCCCGCATCAGATGGGATTTACTGCCTCTGTGGGTTGGGTTCGTTCTCCAAGTCAGCTGAGCTATTCTGAACTCGGGGTTGAAGGTGGAAGGAATAGCTCTTTGTTTATTCCTTCTAAAGCAGCTCATTCGCTCCTACTTTCTGCCCTTTTCCATTCGGATGCTTTTGCCCTTTGAAACATTTCCAGTTGTTTCCCCCCCAGCCCAAAGAGAGACTAAAATTTACTACGTCCATGTGTGTACTCTCTGTGAGGCTCTTCCAGCAGCTCAGCAAGAAATACAGCCCGCGGGGATGCGTTAAAACCAATGACCATCCCAGACTGCTTAAAGGGAAGTCAGATACCAGTAACCAAATACATTGCCATAAAATGTATTGCTCTGTCTGGATCTGTGTTTGCCATCACTTTAAAGCCTAGAAGTGGTCTCCAATTTGCCTGTGTTGGAATTCGTCATTATTCACCACTCCTCCCAAATCCGATGTGATCTGCAAACTAGGAAATCTTGCTTTCTATGTCCTCAGCCAAGTCTTTCATACACTGTAACTATCAGAAAGACCAGGATCCGCCAGTGCAGTCTCCTACAGTACACGCTCCTTTATTAACTTGTCTTTCATCTTGAAAGGCTTCTATTTATGCCTCCTTTCCCCACTCTGCTCCTGTCCTCTGGCCAATTTTCAATCAGTGAGCCAATTCTTCCCCTTTCCAACTCCCCACCTTTAGACATTAACCTCCGACGTGGGACCCTGTCAAACACCGTCTGAAGATCCAAGCCTCTCCTGACTGCTGCTTAGCCTCTTGTCTATGCTGACAGGAGTGTATGTTCTAAAAAAAGAAATTTCCAAAAGTTAGCGAGGCAGAAAAGGTCCTTTCCGGAAACCACACTGGCTATCTTTGGTCAAGCTGTGCGTTTCTCAACAGGCCACCTTTCATCTATTAAAACATTTTCTAAGACTCGTCTTCACCTGAAGAGAAACGAACTTCCCTGCAAGACCCTGGTGCACATCTGGGTTGTTCCTTAAATAATGGTGGGAGGCTGTCCGCCTTCCACCTTTGAGGAATCTCCTGCAAAACACTTCAGCTCTGTGAAGTGCCTGTGAAAACCTTTCCAATTTAGACCCACAGTTCCTTTAACCTCTCTAATAAGAGAGCCATAGAGTAGGGGGTTTGGTACCAACCATCCACTTCACACCCTCGCTCCCTGAAAGCTTCGTTTTCTGTGCTCTCTTTTCCTTTGAGGAATAAAGTCTGGTTTCCACCTTTCTACTTACAACTTTGGTCCAGGCGGCTCCTCTCTGACTCGGGTGTATTCTCTCTGCCAGTAGCCAAGCCTGACATTTCTGCTTTCCTCTTTATGCTCCTCTACTCCACAACCAATAGATTAAAACAAAATTAGCTTCCATCTTTGCCTCCGGCCCTTTCCTTCCTGCTGACACGCAGACTCCGCCAGCTTGTTCTCACCCTGCTCGGCTCCAATGCCAAAATGTCCCCAATTACCAAAGAATCCCATATATCCTGCTCTGTGTGTGATCACTCCTACACCATTATCTTGCCGCTCAATTCATAGCCTCTGCCTGGAAGCCGCAGTAAACCTGTCTCAATGTGCCACTTTACATCCACATTGAGTCTTCTTGGTCTCCAGAGGAGTGTCTCAGCTCACAGTCACCTTCCTGCTATGCCATTTACAGAGATATGTGTGTGCACAAACGGCTTCCTTCCTTGCATGCCAGATGAGATGAATATCTTATGTTGCTTACATAGCCTCATAAACAGGTATTTTCCCATGCCACCGTGTTGCTTTGCATGATTAGAAAGAGCTGACTTAAACACATTCAAATGATTGCGTGGGCTAGTTACAGTACGCTGTGTGGAGCTGTTGTAATTTTTATCCTTCATATATCCAAACTGTCCTGAACAAAAATGCTATGTCTGTAAAATGGAAAGGAGCAAGATCAAAACTCATCTGGTGTTCTTGGGTTTGGGTCATTGTTGGGGCTTGGTGGGAAGGGATAAAAAGATCAGCCCCAAATTATTTATCTGTTCAGCCAGCCTGAATTCCTCGCAGCTTCAGTTCATCCCAAATGTACCAATGTAGGAAGAAATTAAAATTCCCCTGCTCTATCTGCCCTACTTCAACACGCTTCACACTAGGCAAGGCAAGCCTGCTCTTCGCTTCTCCTTGAGCAGCTTCATCGTCCTGGTGTTAAGGCATCCAAGGCAGCGACAGTCCTTCACCAGAGCCTTTCCAATCTCCTGGGTACAGAGGGGTGAGGCAGCAATTCTTCTGGCAGCTGGAGGAGCAGAGGGCTGAGAACCAAGCTGACTTCTCATCATGGCACTGCCCAGGCAGACTCACGGGCCGACAAACCTCCACACGGCGATCTACTGTGAGCAGCAGCGAGGTCAAGAGCAGCTCCTGCAGGGTCTCCCAGCCCCAGCTGCTCCCACCCGGCCAGACGTGGCTACAGGAGGGCTCGGGAGGGCTCCTTCTGCATGGGAAGCAGTCAGCCAGGCCTGCAGGTGCTCGCTCGGCTGCCTCGTACAGCCTGGCCGAGATCTCGGCACGTGAGTCCAGCAGAGGTGGCAGGGGATGCCCGAAAGCTATCCGGGCACGGCAGGGTGCTGTGCAGGCAGCTCACCGCAGCCTCACCCATCGTGTCCAGCCGCAGGCCCCTGGCACAACGAGCTCATCCTTGGCACCACATTTCCCTCCTGCCGCACCCGAGGAGCGCCAAGGTCACATTCGCCGAGCCACGGGCTGCGTAGCAGCTTTGTTTGTTTCAGACGAGCCAGGGGGAGCAGACGAGAGAGAGTCAGTCAGTGTTATCACAACTAATGCAGCTCATTAGAATTGTTTTAAACTCTGAAAGCAAATGAATATCTAATGAGATTTCCCCCCAGGTGTAATTAGCAATAAGCTTTACATTGCTCTAAAAATACCCTCCAATTTTTTGAAAAACTAAATGCAGATAACTGGAAGCTCTAGTTACACTTAATGAACTGAACAAAGCACATTGAAAACTAAGAATATTTTAATTGTGTTTATTTAGCCTTCAGCAAAGGATCTAAGACATTTTCATAATCATCAAATTAATTCCAAAATGCTTCTTTGTAAGTTGTCCAGCTAGCAATGTCGATGTTGATCACATACAGTGGGCTATTTCCTGGTCGGACAGTCAATTTACTGAACAATGCATTATTCAAGGACCTGAAGCATCTCTGCACCGATCTTTCCCTCCCCTTCCCTTCTCCCACAGGCTGTTTAGCGTACAGAGTTTATCAACTCAAGAAGAAACACTGCATTCCTGGTTAGTGAAAATAAACACCATCAGATAGCTTCTTCCTTCCATATTTGCCCCAAAAAGAATGGTGAGGAAAATACTCATTTTCTTCAAAATTCTCCAGAATTACTGAAGTGGGTATCACCTTTCACATTCACTTCAAATCAACTGATAAGCTGGCTTCCTATCACCGAGCTCCCCAAACAACTGACTCAGTTTGGCAACGACCAGACAGAGCTGTCTAAAACTCCGACCTTTGAAAGGAAAGAAGCTGCAGCCCGACACGTGTATCATCCTCCCCTGGAACAGCTTAGGGCTCCGACCTGGTTTTGATTAATTCGGCAAAATATCAGCAAGACACCGTGTCAGAGTTTCTCTGTGTCTGGTGATGGCTGCGGCACCGGGAGATGGAGCCCAGCCCTGCATGCAGGCAGGACACGAGATGGGAGCATGGCAACTCTCCCTGCTGCTCCTGCTGACCGTGTTTCACGAGCAGCCCCCGGAGCCCAGGCTCGGGCTGGAGAGTGACCTCGCTGCGTTTCTTCACAGGGCTCCAGGTAGTCACATCCCATCGATGTCCTTTGCGTCTCTGTGCCTAGCTCGCTGCCTGCCTCTGAAGCATTGCAAAGGAGAGTTAATTAATTCTGACCACTCCTAATAGTCTTCTAGGTCACAAATTGGTGATTCAGCTTCATTAATTTGATTTCTAACATTTCATCCTTTGCACTCTCTGCCCGATTAGCTTCCTGAAATTTAGTTTCAGTAAATGGGATGAGCAAGGCAGAAACTTCCAAAGAGATTTTCCTCACTGGCATTTGGAGGACAAGGCATGGTGCAAAGCCCCGGACTGGCAGCTGGGCTGAGGTCACCTCCTTTTTGCAAACTTCTTTTTGCGACAGGCTGCAGTTGGGTCCCTCGCAAAGGAGCCATCGCTTGGCCTTTCCCATCCCTAAATCCCAAAAAGCGCCGACGCAAACTGCAGCAGAGTAAGACCAGCGCAGGAGGAAAATCAGACAACAGCACTGAACAAAGAACTCGTTTTTCTGATAGCATTTTAAAATAAAAGCTGGCATTAATTCATAGACGTATGTAAGCAGAGGCCACGCGTACTGCAAAGCAAAGCGCTCTGTTCTCTGTACAGGCGATGGCAGAAACACAAAGCAAACCGTGTCAGGGCACTCAAGGGGAGCAAGGCTCCGAGTCACTGAGCACTGCTCCTTGGTCGTACATCACTTCTAGACGGGTCACTGTTGTGAGAACCCCTAAAAAAGTGAATCACAGGTGGAGGATATGATTAAAAGATTATATACTTGGGATCTGTGTGGGGTTTAAAAATTAACTGATTTTTTTGAAGTGATCCAAAGACCATCACAGCTCCTTCTCTGGTTTCCAGATGAGAAGATTGTAACTGGACATGTTCATATTTGTCTCTGTAAGTTTTTACTCTATTCCACTGAACAGCATATTTACCCTTCTTCCAGTGAGGGACTGAGCCCAATTCTTTCCCAGTAGGACCTAATCTTTCCTCCCACTAAATAAAACTCCCATTAAATAAAAACTTCAGCACGCAGTAAAAACTACGTGCCCACTAATCAATGATGTACTCACAAAAACATTCCAGCCAGGGAAGGAAGAGAACAGGAATAACATCAGTCATATTCAAGAAGCAGCATCTAATCCTGGGATGCTGAAAGTTTCATGAGGAGGTCTGAGGAAAACTAGAAAACGTCCTGTGGCCCCAGAAAATTTTACCTTTTGCCTCCATTTAGATTACTGAGGAACATCTTCTACCAGAATTAACCCCCAGATCATTGTGAACCTCAGCCGAAGCCATGGCTTTTCCGTGGGTCTGACTCAGAGAGGTGTGTGTGGTGTTGCCACAAAACCACAGGGCGATGCAAGTCTGGGGATACTCACTCAAACCCTGCTTTGTCACAGCAGAGAGATGTGAAAGCAGCTGGTCCCACCTGGCTTGTGGTTTCACTGCAACATCACAGCTCTGGCAACAAAAGGAAACAGATTTCTGAGGCCAAAGGAAATGTTGGGGCAAAGACATTTTCTAGGAAACAAGGTGAAACATGCAGATGTACACCCGGAGCAGCACAACCTGAGAGAGAAAACAAACCCACAGCTGTGGCTGGAAAATAAACCTGCTCTCGGCAGCGCAGCTTTTCACATCACGGGAGCCAATGAACAAGTGCTCGAGTGTTCTCACTGCTCAGACATGTGCAACCTGGACCCTTCGCAGGGCTTATTGTTCCCTTGCAAAAGGCCCATTTAGAGCAAGCCCAGCAAGCCTGAGAGGGGACGAAGGACAATGGCAATCTCTCCCATTCAGCAGCAGAGGCCTAGGAAATATTTGCTACTCCAGGAGAGCAGCAGAGGCGCCTTTTCAAAGCTCCCTTTGCTGGGAGCTGAGTGACAGCTGAATCACAGTGCTGCTTTCCAAGAGCCAGACCTCAGTAGCACTGCCAAGAGTGGCCTGTTGTATTCAGAGCCCCGACACAGCTGCAGTTACTGGGAGGTCCTGCCATTGTCCTCCCCCAGCAGAAAGATGTTTCTGTCCCCCCTTCGTAGACCTCCATCGCTGCCCAGTACAGGCGGGCTGAATGAAAATGTCAGCAGCAAGCATCGAGCAGATGTGAAGGGACCGTGCTCTCTGACCTGGATTCACCCATCACGTGGGCCGGCGCTGCTGGATGGAGCACGGCTGTGAGACAACCCCAGGGGGATGGGGCGCCGCCGCTTGAAGCAGCGCGAATGTGGGGCACGAACCTGACTGGAGCAGCAACGGGGCTGCGAGGGAGGCGGAGAGGAAAGTCCTCCAGGGGACGGCCACGAAGGGCTCAGCGCTGTGAGAGCCGAGCAGGAGTCGTGCACTCGGCAGGTACTGGAGGCTCTCCCCTGCAGACCCACCCTCGGCTTCCACAGTGCGCACGGGTCCCAGGCAATGAATACTCTGGGTTTGAAGGGAGGTGGTTAGCTCCAAATCCAAGTTTTTTAAAAGTAAAACTGATAAAAAGGAGAAGTCTTAAAGAGCATTAATAAAACAATATGTCCAGGAAGTGAAGCTGACAGCCTGGGGTGTCATTCTGTCTGCAGAACAGTAACATGAAATTTATTCAAAACAAAGCAAAAAAAAAAAAAAAAGTGAAAATAACTAGTATAGTTTCACAGTCCAAAATAAATAAGATGCAGGAAAAAACAACAGAACTGGGTAAACTAAGAAAAAAATGTCATGAATGTTCAAAACAAATTTCAAGCGAGCACTGTCCCCATTATGTTTGTGAGACTTCTGCGGCGCGTGCGGGAGCTGCAGCTCATTAGCCAGGTGCTCGTTGGGATCCCCGATACTCAGCGCAGGCACCCAGGCACCCGACTGCGCGCCGCCCGCAGCCACCGCTGGGCACAGGGTGTTGGTGGCTGGGGAAAGGAGGGAGCAGCACGACTGGTAGCTGGGCGAGGGAAGGGAAAGGAAAATACTTGGGAGGTCTGTCGACAGGGCAAGCAGTGTGGTCCAGGGGGATTTTGCTTCGTTTGGGAAACAACAGGACGCTTACGGCCGGGGCTGCGCTCCTGGGGATAGTACAGGAGAGCAGCTGCCTCGCGCTGTCAGCCAGATCAGAGGGAGCTCCGCATCCAAGGGCTGGATGCGAGCCAGGTGTACCAAGTGACTACAGAGATACCTACGGTACGGGGATGGAAATCTCGCTCCAGGTTTGAAATGCAGATGAGGGTCTGCAGAAAGGGCAGCAACACAAATATCTCGGAGCTGAGAAAAGCCGACTTTGAAGGGAAATGAGACAAAGCTGAAGGAAATTGGCTGGGATTCAATAAGGCCTGAGAAATGCACAATGGAAAGGGCTTAATGCAGTCAGAAAGTAATTACATTAAGATAATTCTACTCCACAACGTTTTTTGCATCATCAGATTTTTTTTTTCATGCTCTTTCTCAACCGGTGGCGGAAGCCAACAGTCCCACAAGGAAAAAGCCCTGGCAGAAATCTCGCGTGCCGAGGTACTCAAGACACAGGACCCACGGCGAGGCTTCTCACGGCCACGACAGCCCTGGAGGGAGGCCGGGCCGGCAGCGCGGCAGCTCGCTCAGGTGTGTGGCAGGAGGAGCAGGCACCGCTCTCAAAGAGCTCCCGGGCAGAAGGTCAGCGCCGTGAGCGACAGAAGCAAACTAGAGGGACGGAGCAACTTCTTCCCCACACTTCAAACCCAGCGAAGTGCCGGTACAGACAGCACAATGGGGCCATTGAAACCGGAGAGTGATAATGGGAGAGGAGGCGGCACCATACAGCTTAAAACCAAAGCAGCTTCTTCCCAGAATTCACTCCCAGAGGCATTGCAGACTGAAGGGAAAAACAAGAGGGTAAAAATAGATTCAACTCTGATCCACAGTAATTGCACAACAGGGATAATAGGGATCTCAGAGGTGGAGATAATAAAGTGGCAGAGTTTTAAAAGTTAAAACTCTGAGCACCAAGAATCAAAGCAGAAGTTGACGAATCTGGAAACTACATCTTAAAACGCTGCCTCAACCCTGGGCTGGCCAGGACCTTGCTCAGAGCCCCAGGCCAGGTTCCCCAAGGACTCCCGCTGCCTCTACAAGCAGGGCCCCCCGCTAGGAGAGCGGGGCGCATGCAGCCCACGCAGCCACTGAGCCCCAAGGAGAGGGAAAACGTTGTGCTCCTGACCCTGGCTGCAAACAGAGCAGAAACGAAGCCTCCACCTCCCTCCTCTCGCCATCTGCTTAGCTGGCCCGAGGAACCGCGGGGCTCCCCAGCCCAGTGGGATTTTCCCATCTCGCAGTTCCAGGGACAGCTCGCACCGAACGGACGACGTGGGGGCCAACTCAAACAGCTCGCTCTTCCCGTGCACCTATCGCTGTTCTGTCAGCCTCAGAAGGCACGGTAACTCTGACTAATGCAGGACAAATAAATGAGAGACCAGAACCTGAAAATACTTCCATGGGAATGACTTCCAAGCATCTGTTCCCTGAAGGCATCGGGCACGCTGAGCAGGAGGCTCGAGAGATGAGCAGGAGCAGCCCATGGGGGGCTGCCCGACAGGCAGCGGCGTGGACGTGGGGCTATGGGCACTGTCCCCCAGCTGGGGACATCCCCAGGCCCCAGCAGCGTGGCCAGGGCAGCTCCTGTTCCTGCTTTCTTCTCCCACCTCTCCCCCAAACACTGCTGCTGCCTCCTGCTCCCCAGCGAGGGCAGCTCAGTGCCACAGCCCCTGGGCAGGAGCAAGGCACAGCTATTTTCATCGGCATGTAGCTTACAGAAACGGGGCAATCACCACGGGCACTGGAGGGTTCACGTGATAAAACACAATGACTCTTCCTCCTCCCCAAAGCAATCAGGGGATAAAGAAGAGACATTTTGATTTCTCTCCCATTGCTTTCCTCTCTCTGAGCCAGTAGGCTGCATTCATGTTTCACAAGTTCTCAGGCAACCACAAAGATTAGAAATGTATTTTCTAAAATGAGAGCTTGAATTGCACAAATACCCATTTCTTTCAACATCTGGAAGAAAAGCCCCACAAAATACCGTAGGACTTAGTCACGTTACCAACCGGACACCAGCAAGCTCTCTTCCAGGAATCCCAGCCTGGTTTGGGTGCCGGATTCCCAAGAGCAGCGCTGCCTGGGGAACAACTCGGGAAAGGCAGCAGCAATCCTCCCTCCACCTCTGCCCCTTGGAGAGAAGCATCCTTCCAGGGCTGGCAGCTCCACACTTCTCTCAGCCCAGACTCCGACTGCTGCATGCAGTTGGACAACCAGCCGTGCCTCCTGTACAAAACAGCCCCCAGCATGTGCCCACACCACGCCTCAGGAATTTTGGAAAACTGCTTTCCATCATCACTCCTCCTCTTGCCAGGGGAAAGAGAAAAGAAAAAAGTTGAGTTTTGCCTCCTAACAGAAGCACTAACTATTGCTTTCACATAATAAAGCCAAGCAAAAGAAATGTTACACCCACGAAGGGCACAGCTTCAGGGCTGGGGAGCTGCGGGAGCTGCTGCTGGAGGTTATCGACGGAGCCCCGGGCATCACGGAGAGCCTCGGAGCTCCCCGGGCTGCCAGCAAGCACAGCCTTCTGCTGGGTGTGGAGCACTCGCTGTGTCATGCTAAATTTATACGTACCTCAGAGCAGAGATGTATGTCATTTCTCTCTGATTAACACGTTTCTGATGGGATCCAGACAAGTCTGAGGGGGCGACGGGCTTTGGGGGGAAATGAGGTGGTTTTGATTCAAACCCTGGCTTCCATCAAAGTGCTGTGGTCTGCTCAGAATGTCTGCGGACATCACCGTACAGCAATTTAACGCACCCACTCACACACAAAAAATCCCCGGGGGTTGCAAACCCTGATTTGCAGCTGGACCCAAACGAGAAACTTGTGCAAACAGCACGCCAGGACGCGGCGACGGCCCTGCCAAACTGCTGGGGCTGGGCAAAAGAGCAGCGGGCAGAGGTGCCACGGGAGCCACAGGCTCCACCGCCTCGCTGGCTTTGCCCGTGCTGTCCTGGGGAGCTGCAGGCAGCTCCTGAGCGACCCCTTCCTACTGCTGGGGCGAGCCCAAGGCGTGCTGGCAGCAGCGTGAGCCCCAACCAGCCCTGCCCTGCGGCCGTCTGGTGGGCTCCCAGCACTAGGTGGTCTGGCTGGAGGCACAGACAGTCATAAAGGCAGCAAACTGCGTGCGCAGGCACATGGGTTTTTTCATGTCCACCAGATTATAACTAAAAATATTTCAACAGCTGGTTCTTTTTGCTGCAGGGGAAGGCAAGGAAAAAGGAAGCACATGGTCCAAGTTGCTATCTCAAGGATATTTGCCTTAACGTTGCTGCTAAAAAGAGCAGGCGTTAACTATTTTGTCAAAAACCTACGTCCTGCTGCGGACTGAGGAGCAGAGCGTTCCCACTCCCAGCTCCCAGCTCATGACAGAGACCCTGCGGGCACCCAAACCACCTTCCCACTGCCCGGAGTAACGGGGCACTTAGCGGTCCATGGCCCCGCAGGCTTTCCTCATCCTCCAAAAAACAACGGCTGCTGAAGAGCCGTGCCCAGGAGGGAGGGCCCAGAGGCCCCCGGAGGTGCTGGATGCGGCTCCAGGCAGCACAGGCTGCTGGCACTGACATCTCCGTGCTCTTTGGACCTCTGCACTCCCTCCGCAGAGCCCATGCTGCCTCGGATCAGAGCACAGGTGTTTCTCTTTCAGGAGGTTTTACAAGAGCTTTAGGACTATCTCCTGAACACAAACCCTTGGCCTTGCTGCTTGCTTTAGGCTCCGCTGCAGCTACCCTGGAGGAAACGTTGCCTTCATGCTGGTTCCTGGTGGGATGCCTGTTCTGGCAAGGCAGCATCCCCTGTATTTTAACTGTCTAGTAAATATTTCAGATGCTTCTGGCTCACAGTTCATGCATTAGAAACAGTCTTGTCCCAGGATAACAAGCTACCCCTGCCTGTAAAGAGCAGCGGTTTGTGCCTTTCTATCTGAGCACATGAGAGAACAGTAGCAGAGTGTCACCATCCTTAGCTAATTTGGCACTTCAAGCAAGAACGGGGCTTTTATCTCTTCCTTTTCATTATAACATGGTGAGACAAACATTAGATATCAATAAGTAACTAAGCTGGCTACAGAGGACAAACAAATAATTGCAGACGGTTGCCTGGTAAGTGATGAGCCTTTTGGGGCTCGATCACCACCTGTAGGCAAGCTTTGATTCATACATGAGATCATGGAAGGGAAAGGCAGGCGCGAAGCAGATGCACAGAGAGCAGCACATCATTTCTTCTGGTACCTGGGACAGCAAACACAAGCAAGCACGACTCCTGAGAAACCCATGGGGGGAAAGAGGCAGAGGGAGTGGCGCCAACGCTCTTCCACCTACCTGCATTCGTATCGGTTCTGTGCTCCTCCCTGCTCCCTCCTGGGTACCCACAGGCTGCCACGGGACAATCCTCTGAAAGCCACGGCTGTCCCGAGTGGGACCTTGTGCAGCCTGCCCTGAGGAAGGGCCTGGGGACTTCACAGCCGGGCACCCAGCAGGGCACCCACCGCAGGAGCGCTTCCTCAGGCAGGACACCAGCACAGAAGCTTTACGCTCATTCTTAAAGTCAGGTCAAAACGGAGAAAAATAACTGGGATCGTAACCATGTGCTGAGTATGTACAGCCCTGAGAATTTGGTTCGGCGTCAGGAAAACGCAGCCAGGCTGAGACACTGCTAAGGCTGGGAAGAAAACCTCCGTGCCTCGGCCCGTGCACCGCAGGCCTGTGCTATGAAGCTGGCTCCTATTTCTGGAGCATTTTTGACACAAATGCTTCCAAGCTCCAGGCTGGTACACTGCAGCCTGGGACCTCCTTGGCGTGCCAGCCTGCTTCCCCTGCAAGCAAAGCTCAAACACTGAGCGGCTGCGGGCAGCGTGGCAGGGAGCAGCACCCAGCGCAGCGGGCGGTGGAGGCAGGAGCTGTGCTGCTGGGGGCAACGGGATGGGGCTGCGGGCCCACCGCCCTTAGCAGGGGCTTCCTGGGGCTTCATTAGCAAACGTAGTAGCCGCTAGATGGCAAACTCACAGCCAAAACCGAATGCTGTTGACCGTCAGGGACTCCCCAAACGCTTCAAGATCGAGGGTGCAAAAAGCCAACGTGGTTTAAAAAGCGGACAGACACGGGCAGCTCCTTCACCGAGTTCACCTTCTTCGCCTGCTTCTGTCCCGCCACCACCCTGCACACAGAAAGCAGTGAGGGTGTGCTTCCACCCATGGGAAACCACCCCCGGGGATTTCAGGGCACTTCCAAGCGTCCCAGGCACAGTTATGGCAGGAGGGACAGAACAAAATTCCTGCACAGCCACTGAAACAGCTATTGCTTAAGCCAGAAAGAACTGCAGCCTGCAAATAACATGGCAAAGGGAGCCCGGATTGCAGGCTATGTATTATTCATTGTTAGCATTGTGAGCCTCCAGCCAATCTAGCTTTTTCAGTGGGGGCTGCAGGAAAGGTGGGGCCACTATGTAAATCAGGAGTATCTTGCAAATGACTCTTACATATTAGCTGCATGGCTATGAAAAGAAATGAATTGCACGGTAGCCAAAGCTCTACAAAAGCAATCATCTTTGTCTCGCAAAGTGGCCATTTGTGTTTTATGTCAGCTTGTTATTATCCCGAATCAGTTCTTGAGCAAAGATCAAAGCCAGCCTGGGTAAAGCAGCCCGCACGCCTTACATGCTGATAATTTTTCTGAGTAGGAGTCCTTTCCAGCAGCTGGAGTGCCAGCAATGGGCATTGTTGCATGCATGTGTTCTGAAAAATCTGGGTCACACCAAGCCCAAATTTCAGCAAAGATGCTGAGGTAGCTCCCTGCCTCCGCACCCGGAGAGCCTGAGCGTTCCCCATTGCTGTGCGTCTGCAGAAACACGTGGGCAGCACGGGGATGGCCACTCACAGAAAGCTCCACACCTACCTTCTGCTAAAGGTGGAATCACCCCTCACGGCAAGAGGAATAGCAAATAGAGCTGGTTTTGTTCAGTGTCCAAAGGTACAAACTGCCACTGATTTCACCGTGCTATTGTATGGGGCAAGACAAACTCGCAGGCACTTCACTCTCCTTGTACGCCTATGGCAGAGCTGATGAAAACAGTTCTCCCTTGCACAGCACGGTCAGAAGTTCATTACCCCGGTGCAGCAGCAGTTGCTGTGTACCCAGACCCAAATATTCTTTCAATCCACACTTACTTTAAGAATGCCAAGCAAGAATAATAAACTCACAGTCCTGCAAGCATTAGGAAATGATTTGCCTGGCTGATGGTACTGCTCCATGTCCCTGAGCAAATCCGGCCTGACTACAACTAGAGGGATCCTGCTGACCCCTGCTTGTGTATCTGCAGAGCCACTCATCGCAGCTCTCAGTGCGATTTCCCAGATTACCCTCTCACATGACTCACTGATAAGTTTTGCACCACCAGTCCTGAACCACAGTGACTCCATCAGATCTGCACCCAGGTCAGGATGCTCCTTGCTGGTGAGGCTCACAGTGCCCACCTGCTCCTCACAGCTGGGAGCTTCGGCTCCAGAAAAGAGAAATTTTCACCGACTTGCTGCGAAGACCCAACCTGAGGCACCCAGAGGTCCATTTGGACAGCCAATCCGTCCACCCTCTCTGCTCTGCCTTTTTCAGTTCCACATATTTAGACAAGCTGGACAAATTTCTCCTGAAAGGGTCCTGGGCAACCTTAATCTGCAACACATTGCTCCCTTTGGAGCCTTCTGGTTCCACTGTTTCCCTGCTTTCGCACCCACTCCGTTAAATCGTTGACACATCTCATAAGCATGTCCGTTATGACCAACATATTTGATCAGTATGTTTCGAACCTGAGCACTGCACTTGCCCACTTAATGAGCAATATTTCAGACATTTTCCAAACTTCCTGTCACCAGCATTAACTAACACACGAGCGCTCCAGACAGGCTCTTTTGTTCGGAGCAGCTGTGCTGTAAAACAGGCTGAGTATCTCTGCGGCCACGAACTGCTCTCCAAGGTCTCCCCATCCCCAGCCTGCCATATGTTGCCCCTATAGTTTGTACAAACTCTTTCATTTCCTCCCTATCCTGTTGCATTTCATCAGGTTAATCTAGGAGCGCACGCCGGCACCCGAGCACCGGCTGTTTGGAGCGTCCTGCGCTGCGCTGCAGAGGGCAAACAGCCCTCACCTGGAGTTCCTCACAGGGTCTCTCGCTGAGCGCTCTGCCTTTTAGGTCTCTCCATCTTGTACCTCTCCTGCTTCCAAGCAACACTTTGGGAGCACGGGGGCCCACATCCAAGGCAGTCCATGGCAAAGCCAGTGGCAGCTGTTCCCAATACTGGGGAACGAACACTGGCACCACTAAAGACAGAAAGCAACCGGGAGATGAAGATGTTGATCAAAACGAAATGCCGATGAAGGTGCAACCCTCTGATCCCCGGTCAGGACTCCAAGTTCCAAGAATCCACATCCCAGCCTAAAACCCCAACACGATGAGTGAGCAAAACTACCACTGGATACAGCTCCATGGCAAATTCGGTAAAGGAATTGGACATCCCCATGCGGGGCCCAGAGGCACGCAGCAGAGGCAGGCCCATGGTGGGGGTGGGATACTCCATGGCTCCCCCTGCACCCACCATCTCCCTGCCCCAGCACAAGGAGGCTGTGCCCCGCCACCCCCTCTCCAGCAGCCTCACACCACGCCAGCAACAAACACCGGCAAGCAGCGAACCCTGGGCTCAGTGCGGAGCTGCTCCAGGTGATCCCAGCAACACTAATGGAGCTCCCTCACACCCCACCGTCGGTCTGCCAAGCAAACAGCACACCCAGCTCATCCACACCCACGGAGATACAGGCTTGTGTCAAAAGCAGATTTGGAGAAAAGCTGAGACCTACAGGCAAGGCACAGCTGCTGGAGAGGCAGAGACATTGAGAGGAGGGTTTGTGTCCCCAAGGCTTTGCATGAGCCTGTGGGGCCTTGCTAGCATGACAAGTAGCAATGGTGAGAGTGAGGAAACGTTCACAGTCTCTTGAGCAACAAATACCACGAGGAGCCTCTTCAGTTCTCAGTTTCAGCTCTGGAGGCCAACAAGACGTGAATGCGTGTCAAGCTTTGTGTCAGAAGGATGCTGACGTGCAGCTATAGCCCTGTCTGACAGGCAGCCCTGCTACCTGTGGCTTTCCTCAGCTCCGTGCAGGCTCCTGCTGCCCACAAGCCCTGCAGCAGTAGCGGTGGCAGGGAGCTCGGCACGGCCGGTGGGCAGCAGCGCGCTCTCTGCACCTGATGGCACAGCTCGGGCACGCTTCTGCCTGGATGGGGGCTGCAGGAGAGCTGTGCCCCTGGCCATGGCCCAGCTGGCCGTGCTCTGCACTCATTGGCGTTTAGGAAACGCCGTCCTTGCTCCAAGAGCCGCTGCTGCACTGAAGTCAGCAGAGCTGAGGCAAAACACTACCCCCCCCACGACCCCCCCGGCAGTGGGCAGCTCACGCCCGGTGCCCTGAACAACCCAAGCTGCGAGCACCAGCAGCACCGAATTCTGCTCCGCTCTGGGAGCGAGCCAAGGCTGTGAATGTCAGGCACAGGATGTGATTTCCTGCCCCTCCTGCAAAAGGAAGCTACAGTCCAAAAGGTAGAGAAAGAACTATTAATCCCAGAACAACCATTTAATGTTGATGTTCACATGATGCAGCTGCAGGAATACCACTTCAATTCAAACACAACTTGTAATACGCCAGGCATGCTGCACTCATGACACAGAGCAGGAGATACCAGATCCGGGTGCCAAGAAGAGGAATTAGTATTCACAGGCCCCTAAAGAAGGATGCCTCTAGGACCATCGCTCCTTGGACAGAACTCTTTAATCAAGAAAATACGAGAAAACAATTTTAAAAACTGCAGATCCAGTTCTGCTTTATACCGCCTATGTGAGCCAACAGCAGCGAGGTGCTGGGCTCCTTGGGAAAGGAGCAGCTTATGGAGTGAAAGGAAAACTAATGCACAACCCCAGCAGGTTTACTTCTGCACGGTCTTTAAAAAGAGATGGGGAAATAAGCAGCGCTATTGAGTTAGCGCCGAGATGGGCTGCACAATTCCAGTAGCTGCTGCCTGCTTCAGCACAATGAAGCGGGATGAATAGGAGCCCTAATGCGGCTGACTCACCCTCATTACTCAACAGCCGAAAATGGGGGGGGGAGGGTGTCTCTGGAGGAGATCAGAAAATATATTTTTAGGTGTGAGGCTGTGCGGATTATGCAGCCAAGCCTCAAGGGCCTGTTATTTTCCATGGACTGCATCTGTACGAGTGTAAGAACTCTCCCGCGTGCAGAGCTCAACAACTACTTTTGTTCTCGGAGCGTCTGCAACCGTTTGTGAAAGACTGACAGACATGCATGCGCAGACACACGCCGTGCTGTCACCGGGACCTGCCTTCTGTTCCTTCCCACTAAGGTTTTCCTCAGCCTAAAATAAAAAGTATGTTCTGTTGTGCCCTTCATGCAAGAAAATATAACACGGGAGCGTTTATTTACCTATGAACACCGTAATCTTCATAGATCGATATTAAAACCCTTCACATTTATTTTCACTGCCTCGTTCAATTGAACTTGGAAATTCCAGGGTATCTTGAGAGAGTGCTGAACAGCTGCAAACTAGCCCGGGGATCACATTCCCACAGATGGTACTAGAGTCCAAAGCCCTTCACGTTTGACTGCGGGATATGTACAGGTCAAACGAGAAGTTACACTGTCTGGGAACGAAGTTTCACAATCCTTGCAGACGGCGTTATTTCGTTTTGCAGTTCTTTGCTCTAATGCCGTTCACTTGCAAACTGCTATTTTGCGGAGGGGGGGTTCTGCAGAGGTAATTCGAGGCCAATTCACTCCCACCAGAGGCCATCTTCTGTGTACATTGTGCTATCTCCAAACCTTGTAGCTCCTGCACCAGCAGCAAGGCTTGAAGCGGTGCTTGCAGCACTAACCTGACGTGTCCAGAGAGGGGCATCGGGCTTTGCAGCGCTCTGGGGAGGTGACTGGGAGCCTTTAACTGCAGATCGGCTCAGGATTATTAATGACACTTTGCCCAACTTCTTTACCTCATTTTACAACCTGTCAGAGACATGCAGGGAGTTTACCAGATGGGGAAGGAGGAGGATGTGGACAGGGGGTGGCTCTCGCTGCTGTACCTGCTCTGGCCCGTGCACATCACCCAGAGCACAGCACCGCTAACAACAGAGTTTGCCCAGGAAGAGGCAAATGTCTGGTGACAAACAATGACTTGCTCTTGCTTGTCACTTGCAGCACTAGGAAGGATGCTGTGAAGCCCAGAAAGACCAAAAGGCATAAAACCACAGCACCTGCCCAACCAGGAACTGCTTCGGTGTGCTGACTGCTGTGCTCAGCAACAAGCCAGAATTTGAGCTTTGGAATATGTATTTGGGAGGCAGTGACCTTGCAAAGACTCATAAAAGTTAGAAAAAAAAGAGACAAAGCTTAAGAGAAACCCATCTTCTTATGATGGCTACTTCAGAAATCAGGTGAGCATGAGGACCCCAGGTACCTGCCCTTTGGGCAGCGTGGGCACTGCCGCATTCAGCTCGCACCCAGCCGCTGCCTGAAGAGGTGAACTCTGCAATAGGCTTTTTTTTCCTTTTTTTTTTAAACCAAAGCTCAAGAGCTGTTTGGCAGATACACGCTTCAGATTGCTAGGCAGGCACAAGGATTTGCTGTCTGTGTAGCTGAGAGGCTGGCCTGACTCCCCCAGGAGCTTTGTCTCCTGACCTCGCGCATTCAGCAGACACTGTAAAGGGCACAGGGGTCAATGGGCAGCCTGCTTGCAGCAGCCAGGGCAAGAGAGAACTGTGCTTTGGAGACAAATGATCGTAGGCATGGATATATGAGAATAAGACACACCAGGGGAGAAGAGGTGGTGGGAGCACACCAGGCAGTTTCTCACACCGTGCCCCTCCTCAAAGTGCCCGAAGAGCTCGTGGCCTCCAGTGGAAAAAGCTGAAAGCGGGCGGTAAGCACAGACACGGGACGAGCACCGCTGCCCATCGAGCTCTGCAGCCTTCTCAGCACCCACAGCCCACCCATTTTCCGTCGGCCTGGCCTGAACATCTGCAGTCAAGGGCTGGTCTGAGCCCATCCCTGCTCCAGGCTGTCCCTGGGATGCAGAAAGACCAGAATTATCCAAGCAGGTCTGGACTGAATCCACCTACCCTGCCCACTCTGCTGCAGCCTCAGAGCTTTCCAGAGGTATTCACAAAGTCTGTCTTCCCGTGAGCTTCCAGAATTAATCACCAGTGTATGAATTTGGCTTCCCATCCCTCTTCCCAGCTGACAGGAATTGATGGCACCAACTGCCATCACCACGAAAGACAAGTGATTCCTTCACTAGCATGGCAGACATACGCCAGCCAGGAAGAGATCTGATCATCAGACTTGCTTGTTTTGGCTTTTCCATGCACAAAAGGCTGTTTTTCTCAGAATTAGGGTGACTGCAACAATCTGTTTTTAGACAGAGTTAGAACCACAAGATAAAAGAGGCAGAAATCTTCTCATCTGCATATTTATCATCAAAATGCAGCAACTGCATAATTTAAGCTTAGTGTTAAAAATATTGTATGTATATTTTAAGGTTTTCCTACTCAGGTGCAAAGGAGACATGCTTTCACTAAGGAGGTTAATTATTTCCTAATGGTGTGAAAACAACAGAAAAAAAAAGAATCAAAAGGAATTTTTTTACCCTCCCCCCTACCCCGAGGCACAGCGCAGAGACATCTCCGTCCACATCCCCATCGCTCACAGACACACGGTGAGGCGACTGGCAACAATGGGGCTGAGGTTCCTGCTGGTGGGGTCCCACGGATCCTGAGGAGGCTCTGGACACCTGGATGAAGGCACGAGTTGCAGGTGAGTTGTGCAGAGCAGGGGCAGGCTCTTGGCTCACTGATGTGCTCCCCGAGAGGAGCAGCTCTCCCCAGCAAGGGACGGGCACAGCCACCAGCCCCAGGTGGCTCTGGCAGAGGGCTGAGCGCTGCCGGCACCCGGGGTGCCCGCGGCTGGGCACGCACCGCACACAGCCATCACCAGCCCCAACCCACCTGCTCAGGGAGAGGACTCGCTCACCCCGAGCTGCCCTGGCTCCCTGCTGACTTTCCACTGGCTGCTTCCTTAAAAGAGATGTTTCTTACACGACCTCCGCTCTGCCCATGCAGACATGCAATGTTGCAGGCAGGACCTTGCGTTTATGCTAGGAAGCACCCCCTGCTCTGCTCTGCTCCTCGCGGGGAGCCCTGAGCAGCTCACTCACTGCTGAGCACCGGCCATGCACTCAGCAGGTCCCGCACAGGCTGCAGCCCAGCCATGGCAGCTCCCCGACTCTGCTGGCTTCGTGTCCTCACGCAGCCACACGACCCACCCTGCTGCCACGGCCCCGCGGTGCCCGTAACCAGCTGAGGTGCAGATGTGGCTTCTGTTTAAAGAGACAACTTGGAGGGGCAGCACATGACAACACACCACAGCCTGAAGACAGCCGATCAAACCAATAAATCCCTGCTCGCTCCCCAACAGCTGTAGCCCAATTAAACTCAACAGTTCACAGGTGTTCACGTAATGACTTTAACACAAAATGCACCGTTCCCTTTAGGGGCCTTTAAAAAAATTTAGAGCTCTTTAAATTTTATATACCAACAACATCAAACCAAAGTAGGAAATAATAAAGAAGGAAAGGAGATAGAGCAAAGAAAATAACACAGTGTCAGCATCAGCAACAGCCTAATTAAACAATAGCCACCAGGAAAACGCGCGTCCTGCTCGCCCAGGCACAGCCCTCTCGAGTTCCGTGTGCCGACACGAGAGCAGTTTGCTGCCCAGCCTTTGCAGAGCGGCGCAGCAGCCACGCTTTCATTCATCAGGTCCCTCTGCCTCCTCGGCACAGTGCTGTGAATGAACGCACCCAGCAAAGCGGAGGCCTGAGTCGATCGCTTCTCTCCAGCTCCTACCTTCCCCCCGTCAGAAGGCTGAGCCTGGGCTGCTCCGCGTGGCGTGCCGGGAGGCAGAGCCGCACGCCTCTGGAGGTGGCTGCTGACCCCGCAGCTCGCTGAGCCCTTGCAGCACGTCTTAGTGGACTCAGGGAGCCCCCGACGCTGACACCTTCACTGTTCAGGCTGCCTGCGCCATCTGTTTGCTCTGTGCCAGCAGCAGCTCTTGCTAGGTGCCTCCTCATTCCCAGGTTTGTTACACCTTGCTCGCAGTTGGGGCCACGACACCGTTACACCCTGTGTGGCTCTGCCACGGCCTGCAGGTGTTCCTCTCCTTCTCAGTCCCCTTCTCTCCCACCTGCTCCCACCGAGCTGCAGACACGAGCCTGTGGCAGTGCCAGGACCACAGCTCAGAGCTGCAGGAGGGACGAGGGGACAGGAAAAATGATTCTCATAAACACAGAGAAGGAAGCAGCAGGCTGGAGGAGAATGGATACTTTGGGGACCCGGCAGGGCCCTGATGAGGCAAAGAAACAGCAGAACGTCAGGCTTGCGGGCATCTTGGCCCAAGGCTTCTTTATTACTGCCCTTGATTAATGATGTGATTGTGACTCCTGGCTTTCCTATGGTGAGGAAGCCAAAGCAGATCTGAAGCTTCTGCTTTGAAGCAATTCTGGCTTCAGCTTTTCATTCTTATAAAGATACGTGAAATACTCTTACAAAGAAACAGTTCTGTCCAAAAGATTTTTTATAGGGGGGCAGTGAGAAAGATGCCAGCTCTGTTGTCAGTCAGAAGGTCCTGGGAAGGGAAATCAGTTTCTCTCCATTTTACCAAACACTAAAAGCATGAAACACTGAAATACTTCAAGGCTTCAAAATATGAAGTTACAGTGCCAAAACAGTGTCAGAGGGCTTTTCCAGGGACCCTAAAGAGGATAAAAGCCAATCGTGGTGGGCCTGCAAAGCCAGGAATTTGCACAGGACCAAACCGGGCAGCTCCAGACCTTGAAGTCCGTTTTTTCACTGCACAGCCAGCAGCAGGAAATCCCTGCCTTTCCCTGCATGTGAAATCTGGAATCTCTTCCTAGAACCAAAAGGATGCAGGCTTCCATCCTCTGTCGTCCATGCACAGAGGGGGTTAGGAGAGTGCTGCCAACGTCCTGCTGGCACTGCAAAATGTAATCTGACTACAAAGGGCTCAGAGCAGTATGGGGGGCTTTGCAGCTGCACATCTCATCCACACACCTACAGCAGCCGGCACACTGGGCCCCAACCTGGGAGACTCCTTTAGGAATTACTGTAATATAAATAGTAAATAAATAGGAATAATTATCTGAGGATGATAACCAGTGATTTAGATATGAAAAGGCCCCAGGATGCAAGTGCTAATCTCTGGAGATACTTAGCCATCCTTTCAAGATGCATGAAGACACATAACTAGGCTAATTACAACGGAAAATGTCTCTTGTATATAAACCTCATCTAAATTCAGAAGTGGTGCAAAAACAAATTGAGAAGATACCCAGGAAAAGTTCAATAGTGTAGCTGGGAAAGGTTAATTTTTAGAGATTATTTTAAGATAACCCAGAAACTCCTTAAATACAAAAATAATTAAACCTGAAATAGCAACTGCAAGTGTCACACCAGAAAGGCACTCTAAAATGAACAGAACTATTGAACTGTGGAAGCATCATGGCAAAAAACACAACAATTTCATTTTCTTAGTTTAGTTTCAATTTATAATTCACACGAGTAGCTTAAACACGTCGATTTGAGATCAAAACAGATCTGCAGGTTACATAGCATCTGTTCTATAGGAGGGTGCTGTGTGCACTGAGATAATTTTAGATGAATGTGTTATAAACAAGATCTGTGGAACATTGCAGAGTAGCAAGTTTTGAGAGAGAAAAACATACAGTTTAAACGCATAAATTGTTTAGAATGTTTAGCGCGTGGTTGTAAAGCGATCAACCCAGTAATCTGCTTCTGCAGCAGGACAGCTCGCGGAGATGAAACAGTTGCTTCCTCTGTATTTCAGGCGAGACTCGTTCACCATTTGGAGAAGCACACCCTCACTCTGCAAACCTGGCGATCACAAACCACAACTTCCAGCCGCTGTGCTTCTCTTCTAACGGGTCTGCCTCCAGTCTGAGACTGAAGGCTCCTCACCGACCCAGTACTCCGGTGCTAGGTCATCTCTCAGCAGACTTCATCAATCCCACAAGTCCAACAGAAACTCAGATGGGAATTAAAAATTTAAATCCAGAAGTGTAAATCAGTTATAATTAGCTGGATTTGTATTTCTTTATAGAATTTTTTGCCATGTTGAAAAGAACAGGTGTGCGTGTAACAGGTACTTCTGACACACTAAGCATCAAGTCACGGATACAAGAGTAATCTGTGTCTTTAACCAAACCTAAACGCATCTTCGTGGTAGAGGTATGGCTCAGGTTAGAAAACAGCATTTCATATGTGAACACGTTAGAAAAAGGCACTTCGTATGTGAGCGTTAATGAACATGCATCAAAACATTTTCCTAGCAGAATGCAAGATTTGGAAAAATAATTTGAACCCAGCTACAAAACACACGACAAAAGTCAGTTCAACTGATTGATAATCCTGTTCAGGCTGCCGTGGAACACTTCCCTGAAATGATTCCTCCCTTGCTAGGTTATTTATGGTTTGCTTTGTAGCCTGACAGCAGCAACTGACACCCTGCAAGGAATCAGGCTAAGAAGGGAAAGCAGCTAGCACCAGCTCCCTCCGCGACACCCTAACCTTCTGCTTCCCAGGCTGAGGCAATCTTGTAGCAAGCCGCCACAACTCACACGCTGCAGGGGCACCGTGCTGCTGCAGGGCTCGTGGCCCCACGGCTGGCTGTGCTGCTGGACACGGTGTGCCCGGGTACAGACTGACTCTGCAGATCTACTGAGACCTGCAGCACCGTAAGAGTCCTCACCCAACAAAACCAGTGCCGAATTGTAGTGTTTTTCATCATCTAGAGCCAGGTCTAATTATAACCTGCTGCCCTAGTAATAGCCCAGTCCCACTAAAGCGCAGTCGCTCCCGAGCCCTTCTTTCTTCCCCGGCTTTCCTTGCCATCCCTGAGCCTGCTGAACCGATGTGAGACAGCCACATGAGGCACTCCCCACCCAGTGATTCCATTCTGCTGCCACAAAGACCGGCTGGAGGCTGCAGCAGCTCCGCTCTGCCCCATGGAGCACAGACAAATGGGTCTGGCCCTGTACCACGGCTGCCCCTGCAAACCCTGCTGCAGCTGCGGAGGAGAGCGGAGGGCAAGGGAGCATCAGGTGGAGGCACAGAGCCACAGCAGCACCGGCAGGGACACCAGTCCCACCTCTGCTGGGTGAAACTGCCCAGCTGCAGCCCTCAGCAGAAGTCGACAAAGTCTGGTTTCAGCAGAGCAGGGCTGTAGGGGAGGGAGGGCCCTGGTGCCAAGTGAAGGCACAGCCACCCCGCAGCCAGCGGCGGCCTCCTGCAGTGCTCTGCCAAGGGACAAACTGCTCCGACCCTCTGAAAGCACATTGCCTGGCACAAAACAGCAAGCTGGACAAGGCTGGGGTTGTGGGGCAGTGCAGACAGGACACCCCGTGGCCAGGCAGGGTGTCCCCTGTCCCGCTGCAGCCTTGGGGGCCGGGCTGTGGCGAGGGCAAGGAGTCCATCTGCTGTCTGCACGGGCTGCTCGCTGACCTCCTCCCACCCTTCCCAGACACCAGCCGCTTCCCCACACTCATCTCCTGGTGTACTGAGCCAATGCTCTGTCACTCACAAAGTTTATATTTAAATAAGCCCTTCTGTTGAACTCAAATTAAATATAACTCGGTTGAATGTGATACCATGAGAGAACCGAGGCTGGAGGCAAGAGAGGGAACGCGAAGGAGATCACAACCGAACAGACAGATGTCAAGCTGTGATGTTAGCGCCAGGCTGCACATCTGACTCTGGTGCACGCCGAGTTTGTTTCTTTTCAGCCCTGCTGTGGTATTGGTTGCAGTGTGGTCATCCTCACGTGTCCTTCTGCTTTATGTCTCTCACCAGACAGGCACACAGATCTTCAGGTATTACAGACAGAATGGAAATTCAGCCAAATGCTCCTCGCCCTGACCTGTCAGCACTTACAACAGCACCGGACTGACAGAGGCACGAGCGGGGAAGTCGGCACCTGTGAAAAGGCAGGGACCTCAGGACGGATTTTGGGGTCTGCTGACAACAAGAGCCATCAGCTCTCAGCTAATGCCGCACTGCAACCGCTCTGTGCTGCCTGCAGCACTCGCTGCACTTCAGGCCAGCGACTTGCTCTGGGCTCTTTGAGCAGGGCTCAAAATCTGCCTGGGGAGAGGGGCCCGGGCGGCTGGATGCGAGAACAGGCCAGAGATGGGTGTGTGCGCACCAGCAGGGGTGCAATTAAACAGCCAGGCATAAAAAACAAACAGCCCTTAGATGATGAGGCAGTGTGACCACTGCAATAAGGCAGGAAAGGTGTACCACTGTGGTAGGGGCGTTCACAAGAAATAACACAAGAAAGTCAACCGGAGCTTCAGGCCTGTTGGACTTGGGTGTTCAAATCCGCTGAGCTGTGTGCTTAGTTCCCTAAAACTTCACTGGGCTTCGGGATGGACCACTTCTGGCAGCAGAAGAGATTTCATGCAGGACAATCAGCCACCAAAAGCCACATCAGGCATCACGGTATAAACCTGACTGACCCATCCACATGGATTTAAGAAACCGGTCCTGTTAGCTGCATTGTAAGGAACCAAACAGAACTGCTCCTGTTTCTGTCCCTGTAGCCTAAAAGCAAATACTAAAATCCAGTCCAGATCTCCTCTGCTCTGACTGGATGACTCCCTCTATGGCTCCCTGCTCTCACTGGCAGCTCTGAACTCCACCGTCGGCACTTACAAACTGGGCCAGGGCAAGGACAAGCAGAGGAACAGAGGGAAAAGCTAGATCAGTAAACCTGTTGGACTTGCAAGAGTTAAAGATGCTGCATGCCCCAGTGACTGTCTCCAGCACCGATAAAAGTCTGCGTTGAAACATATGCTAGGCAAGCCCTGCTTTGTCCTGCTGCAATCTCTTCAATTATTTTTTGTGTTGTGTATTTTACAAAGGATAAATCATGGAACATTTCAAGAAATGTTTTCTCATTCTAAAACTTATCAAAATATTGCTGACACTGATCCATGGCTGGGAATGTCATTCCTGAATAAACATGATGTCATTCTCATTCCATTCATACTTCTCCTGGACAGCTGCTGTCAGCCTCAGTGAAGAAAAATGCCACCTCACTGGTGACAGCTGCCACTTGAGGTACTTTGTGTATCAGCCTCCACACGAAAAAAAAAAAAAAAAGAAAAAAAAAAGAGCCAGTCATGCAGATGCTATTTAAAGTATGTTGCATCCTGATGAGAAATGCAGAAGTTAATATGGGGCAGGTTGCTCTGTGTCAAAAGTCCGGACGATGAATAATAAGGACCATTTCTCACCTTCCCACGAAGCGAGGCTCAGACAAGGCCCGCACTCCTGCACTGTAGTTGTGTTAAATACAAAAGTACTGGATAAGATGTACTTTGGTTGTGTTACTCTTGCTCATTTTAATCTAGCCCTGGAAAGCCTTCTGGAGCTTATAACTTACAGGGGAAGAAAGAAGTGCAGGAGCAGACCCTGTACTGATGCTCACCATGACTTTATAGTTACGGTGTCCCAGAACACACCCTGGAGGTGACACTTTCAGCTCGACAGTCAGCTGCAAACGTGCTGGGGGTGCATCCCATCCTGACGATAACCACCCGGAACTTGGCAAAGCAGAAAACACCCAGGGAGCAGACCCAGCGCTCTGTGCCCGGCGGTGCTTAGAGGAGCCCCTTGGTGCCAAGGGCTTCAGCCAGATTCCGAAGGGTCTACAACGGACAGGCACGTGCACTACTGTGACAACCACACTCTAGGAGAGTTCAGAAGGATGCGGGTAGATGACGAGTCAGGCCAGAACAAAGAACATTTTGATTTCCAGTGACAGTTTTTATTACGTTCCTAGGCTGAAAAAAAAAAAAAAAAAAGACCACCCTAAACCTTTAGTTTCCTCCACCACCAGCAGGGAGGAAAATGAAGACTTTAAATATCAGAAATCCATGACATGTGATGATGGAAATTGTTGTGAGGCAGTTCTAATTGCAACCCTCGCACTGACTCATTTTGCCTCAGTCTATGAAAGCACGATGTGCACTTCTGATCCATAGGCAGAATCCTGCCCGTGAATATAGATTTGCCTCTTTTCATATAGATCATATCAGAACAAAACTCACGAAACTATCAACAGCTAGGTCCCCTTCTTTCATCACATATTAACTGTAACAGACAGGCAGAGACTTCCCAGCCATATGTCAAATGCAATTCACCTCAGCACTTACACTCTGCTTCCTCTCTGCTGAATTTTGCAGGTCTTTCTGGTGAGACCCTGCCTCTCCCATAGGAAGCCATTTTTTGTGTCAAGGTGCCCCAGAACACTTCCCATGGCAGGAGGTGCTGTAGAAAACCCATAGCTGAGAAGTGGTCTGTGTCCCAAAGAGCACGCACAATACCCTCATCTCCACCCACCCAAGCAAGGAGAGAGAAAGCACACGGAATGGGAAAGAACCGTCTACAGTTCCTGACAGGATAGCTTATGGAGCCTGCTGATCAACTTCATTTAGAAAATCCGCGACATTTTCCAACTTGGATAGGAGGTGATAAGACGGCAAATAGCAACCACTGGCACAGCAAACACAGTTGGGCAACTTTCAATTTACCTGCCATGGAGGGATAGTACAACACGCAGATTTATAAGAAAACATTGCTTTTTCCAGGACCCCTGTCACACTTGCAATTTGTTGGCACCAGGACCTCCTGCAGCTGCTCTAGGAATTGCTCTGGGCTGGTGAGCCTCACCAGTTGCTTTCCAAGCATGGAGACAGACAATCCTTGCCCCAAAGAACAGCCCAGACTAAATCTGTTTTCTGCTCTTTCTGGCCTCCAACTAGCACTGCTGCTTCAGTGTCAAAGGGGCAGATGTATAATCTGGGAAACTTTCCAGATGCATCCTGAGCAAAGCAAAGCTTTGTGAATCACTGGTACTACGCAGGATCCTTCAATCTGTCACAGTACCACTGGCAGCACTTTATATGTGCTCACAGTACACCCAGGATGGCAAGCACGTCATGGAGGGAACACCACTATTCACCACAGCCAGATTCTGAACTAACAAATAAGTTATCATTCCTTGCAGGCTGTGGTGTTTCATTGTGCAGACTGTGCCCCAGCAGCACTTCTCTGTCCCCAGTAGAATGGCAACAAGCCCATGCTAGGCACGAGCCCCTTTGTAGCTGTAAATGTTGCATTAATATGTTTGATTGCTAGTGCTGGGCCACTGCTTTATAACTTTTATTACTTCTCCTGTCCCCTAAATGCTCTCAGGTGCTCTTCCAAGGAGTCTGTGCAGATCGCCAAATAGAGGAGAATGACAATGACATGGCCTCTGGCTCCCCCCTCAAACAGCAGCTTTTCTGTCATCCCCTGGAAGTGTCCCAGTTTCTTTACGGCTCTGGAAACGCGGCTCAAGCAAGGTTGCCAACACACGTTCCTCTGTGTCAGACATCACGCTGATTTTGGAGCCTGCAAGGGCCTGTCAGCTATCATTCTGCCAGGAATACCCCAGCCCGGGCTCCTCTGTTTTCAAATTCAGTCTGCGTTAGGTTGAGTAAGAGGAGCTGTCAGGTACCTGGGAAAACAATAGCAGCTCTTGCTTTAATTTGCATGCCCAGCATTGAAATCTTTTGTCACTAACTCAAGTGGGCAGTGGACAAAAACCAAGTGAAATATAATGATGCAATTGACATAAATGTGTGAGGAGAGCATCTCTGTGCCTAACCTCATGCTTGCCAATATTCTGGGGCAGATTTCTTGTGTCAAAGCGTCAGAAAATAAGTGGATATCCAGCAGGCCCCCTCTCCCCACTCCTGTATGACTCACTGGCAGACACAGACTCTGTGGTGCTCGGACGTGATGCAGAGAGCAGGTCCCCAACACACATGAGGAGATACAAGGGGAACAAGGCCCATGCTCCGTGCTGTGTGTGCCTCAGCTGTGGGGACCCAGCTGCAAACATCCCCTGAGGAGGAGAACTGGCTGCCCCACGTGCTTCAGGCCCCAAACACCCCATCCCCTCTCCAGCCTTACCTGGTGCCATCTTCTGGGGGTGATTCCTCAGGTGGCGTCCACAGGAGACTGCAGCTCCACACAGCCCTCCACCAGCACCTCCAGGGAGGGGACGTCCATGAGAGGCGACACCGGCAGCCAGGGCCCGGCTTCTCAGAGAGGTTCCTGTCATCCACAGGAGGGGGTTCATGTCATAGAATCAGCACCTCACTGAAAGTGCCTCACACGTGAGGAGAGCCCCATCCTCCTGCCAAGCCCCCCAGCACCGCAGCTCTCACAACATGGCCGCCAGCGCCCACACAAAGATGGCTCCCGCAGAGCGCGCCCTCTCCTGTGGCGGCAGGGCAGCTGTGACCGGCACCTCTGCCCTGGTGCGGTGGCTGCAGGGCAGCGGCAGAGCCCCTCGACGCCTTCCCTCACACAGAGGTGGCTGCAGCGAGGGCCCCAGGCTGCACTGTGGAGGAACGCCCGCCCTCAGGAGCCTGCTGGGGCCTTGTGAGGGAGGGCACCCTCAGCCCGCAGTGCCACCGCTCCCAGCAGCTGGCCCCGGGCTGCGCTTGGTACCAACAGTGACAGAGGGTGGCTAGACACTTGTAATGGGGTGCAAGGGATGCTGTGGGAGGCAGAGGAGGACACCAGGAGCTGCTGCCAAAGCTGAGCAGACATCAGCATGGCTCCACATGGCAGCACAAACCACCTCAAGGGACAGCGACGCACTTGCAGGATGCCCCGAAATGGACATCCCAGCACAGCAGCGCTGAGGCCCAAGCAAAGGACAGTTTCTTCTGTCAGTCAGGCCAGAGACAGCCTGCAAAACTCAACAGCTCTAGAAAGGAGTTAATTAAAGAGCTCCAGTTCCCTCCGACGCAGACCCTGGTCCTTTGTGAGCACAACAGTAAGCCCAAGCATTCCCACTGCTAATTATGAATAAGTTGAGGAGCTCTTTGATATTACTGCTGTGAGTTCATGCTGTTACCACAGCGTAGACAACACCCACACGAAACCACGTGCGTGTTGGCTGCAGCCCCTCCCCACCCTTGTTTTGTTCATTTACATTGCTTGCAAGCATTTGAGGCAATCTTCATGTCCCAGGGACTTGCAATTCTCAGAGCTGCTTCATGACAATGTAGCACTATAATGGTGTCAGAAAATTTCAACAACTTTTTTCTATAAAAGTGATTCCTGCATTTTTCTCCTAAATGGGTGAGTCCACAGGCAGAAATACAGAGCATGCAAGCACATGTAGGGCGATCCACGGTTGCATCATATGCTCCCATGTCATGGGGATGAGGTCTCCTTTGCTAAGTTTTGTCAGAGGCTCTCCCAGCTCTTGGCTGTTTTAGCTTGGCATTGAGTTATGTCAGTAGCTCTGGTGATGTGTGCCCACAAGAAAAGCGTCTGTAAAGTGTAGAAGCACAGACTACCTTCAGAGTCTGCCTCTGCTCAAGGGCTCACAGAGGCATGCGCCAAGTGCTGAGCTAACACTGTGGTCTCCTGCTCACTCAGCTATTGCAAATATGGTGGGAAGCTGATAGCAGCTCACTCCGACGCTTCCTTTCACCACTCACTGCCAGGTCATCCAGCATTGTTTGCTAATGCCATGTCCATACTGGATGTTGAGCTAGGCCACTATGCCAGTGGCCTGAGCTGGCCTGACAGCTTTCTGCTGGAGGTGCAGCACAGTGCATGCTCCGTATCATACAGAAAGGAGTTCTGGACTTCAGTTGGACTGAATGTTGCAAGCACATGAAAACCATTAACTTCTCCACAGACTACATGGAACAGCACACAATAAAACAAAGCATGTCACAAATGTGAAAACCCACAGCAGTTTCCTCACGTACAAACTCCAGAATTCTCTCCTTGCAAACAGGTTACTTGCCAGTTTGTTATGATAAGTGAACTCTTCACACCATTTGGTTAGATTAAGTATGGACACCAGCACATGCTCATGTTTGACATTGATTCTCCCTCAAAATTCCCCAAACAACACTAAGAGCAGCTGTAAGCTATTCCCTCAGGTCTGCTCCGGAGTGGTGATATTCTCTCTCTGTCCAGTCTGATAGACTGAGCTGGACTTGGCCTGCCAAGCTCAGCTAGCCATGGCCAGCTGCCAAGAGACCCTAACACGAGCATCTCACTGGAGAATTAATAGGAAGCAGAGAGCATTATCTGTGCAAGGGAATGACTGCTTCAAACAAGGACAAAATCAGAAAGCAGAAAATTAGAGCTTCAACCATAAAGTTCAAAGAACATGGGGAAAAAGCATGAAAAATAATTTTGACACTTTGAAGTAGAACTCAATTGTTCCATTAAACTGTATTTTTAATAAAAAATAACAATAACAGCATTCCAAATATCTATTTTATACGCTTTACTAATGTATATTTTTTTAATACATGTCAGAAATTCTTACTTGAGGCAAATGCAATATTTATAGAAAGCAAGAGACTTCAAAACAGCTCCAGAGACTTTAAGCTCTCGATTTATTCACAGATTTAGAATAACTCAGGAATACAAAATGACAAAATGTACATTTTTTATATTGTTTACTAATGTATTGTCTCTTGTCCCTGATCCGTCATTTCCCTGACTGGAGGAAACATATTCAGCTTCTTCACTCCCTTTAATGCTACATACTTCTGGAGGAAAATATTCCCATTTGGTGAAAATCTATTACAATTCTGTCTTGCAGAATATCACTCCCAGAGAATTATGTGAAGATCATTAATAAATACATTTTTACAATGACAGCCATTTCTTCTTTGGTCATGATTTGTATCTATTATCTGCCTCAGCCTCTCCAGTTCCCAGAGAAGCTGGTGGTGAGATTGAAGGAGAGAAAAGGCAGTGCAGCTTCAGACCAGAATCCAAACAGGTTTGGCAGTGTCTATAAAGGCTAGCAAGGAATTGGAAGTTAGCCCCAAGTTCTCCATGTCACTGGGTATAGAAAGATGCCCTCACCTTCCGTGAGAGAACACCTCCACAACACGTCGGTACATTCCAAGGAGAGGAGCACCGCGCTGGGAGCCGTGCATGCCAGGCCTCTGCTCCCAGCTCAGACCAAGTATGAGTGGAGAACCACACCACACCTGGGGGTCATCCTCCCTTAAACAAAGGTCCTTCTTCAGCCAGGACATGCGCACAGCACCTGGGCCCAAGCCAATCTATTCTGGTGAGAAAAGCCATAAATAGCCAACAAACAGGGAATGGATAAGAATACAGGAAAGCAGTCAAGTTATTCTTCCTTTTAGCCTTATGAACCATTAGTTAAAAAAAAAAAAAAAAAAAAAAAAAAAGCAACAACAATGATTCTAGTCTCACAAAAGCATATTGTTTAAAAAACACCAAATATTGGTTCTTTTTATATATATCGTCTGTGAAACATTCTGCTTACTGGAGGCATTTCTGAAATTGCAGAACTGGCTGTTTCTTTCTGCCTCTTCAGTCCGCAGGCGAGCAGGCAAGCTTGCTTTCACTGTTGCTGGCAGTGTTTTAGGGAGGCAGTTTCACTTTCAGTTCTGCGTTTTTTTCATTACATTACAGTACAGTTATATTTTTACAGCCATACCTAAACCCAGCAGTAGTAGAACACAGAAATTTTGGAGCAAACAGTCTGGAACACCCCTAATTTCCCCAACACCCCCACATCCCCCTCCTTTGGCAGAGGCTCAACATTGCTCCAAAAAGGACGAAGGGGAAACAGTTGAAAGCATGAGAGAAATCCTTGAAGAGCCTTCTGTCCCCAGCCTCTGGTGGAACAAAGTTGCAATATCTGGTTGTGTATACCTCAGTGTAACAGTGAAAGCTCAAATCCATTACGGTGTTTTGCTTAAAAAGTATGTACTTTTGTACTTGCATTAATAATCTTGGATATCTTCTGCTTCTTTTTATTTCGGTGCCTTATAAGTTTTAGAGTGAAAATTGTCTGATGTTTTTCTAAAAAGTAATCCAGCCTCAGATTTTGGGGTGTAAATTTATTCCACGTGCTCTGTGCCTATCAGAGGACACTGGGAAGCAAAGGCATTTGTGACCCACATACACAAATAACTGGATGTGCAGCATAATACAGATCTGGGCAGACACTGGGTTATTTTTCCTTTCCAAGACAATCCTGGATCAGAATTAGTCCAAAAGACATGCTACCCTGGCAAAAGATAAGTCCAGAGCTCTCCCAAGTGTACTGCTGATGAATCAACAGCTCCAGCACTCAGCCAGCTCAGTGTTGTGCTAGATGTACAGCAATAAATGATGTATTTTTGCTACACAAATTGCAGCAGCAAAGATACGCCTTGAAAAACATAACCGTTGAAAGGCAATTAGCACACCAGTTCACTATAGTACTACAGTGTTTCTTTTCTCATTAGACTTTCCCTGATGTTTCCAGCTTCTACCAATGTCCTGCTCAGGAAAAAAATAAAATAAAATAGTTTCAGTGCCTTAGAAAAACTGCTCCACTTTCTGACAGACAGAAAACAAACTGGTAAGGCTACAAGTCTCCTGTTGGACTCCAATGGGCTCTGCACTGAGTCCTGTCTGTAGCCGTTACTGACGCTTCCACGTTCATTGCTCCTGCAGCAGCAGTCGGGGCTCGGCACAGCAATGGCCCAGGGGCAGGGGGGAAGGTTGCTCATGCATGGGGTGTGCTGGGTGAGCAGGACCCACGAGCTCTTGTGCCAAGGAAGCTCCTTCTCACTCTGGTATTTCGTCTTAGCAGGACCTCATGTTTTTGCATCTTGCTCCAGTGCTCATTCTCAAGGCTGACACACACAGCTATACCCTGTGTGGCCCCTGATAATTCATGACAACACCAGTGACTGACAAGAGCTGGCACCTTCCCCATCAACACGCGCTCTGGGCCAGCACGAGCAGCATATCTACAGTCAGGGAGTCTCAAAGTAAATGCTGGAGTGAGTGCTCATGGCTGTATCTTGCAAGCACTGTTCAAAAGACTTGGCTCCTGGGGCTGGAGTGTATCATCTCCAGTGTGAGCCTTGCTGAAGTTAATATTAATGATACAATATTAATGCTACAGCTAACCCAGCCAGCTGCTGCACGAGGCAAAGACGAGAGTTTATAGCAGAAAAGTCCCTGCAGCCTATTAGTTCTCTGCAGGACAGCAGTCTCCTCCTTCCAGATGTGCACTCTGGCATTCAGCTCCAGAGCATCTGAGTGCTGGGGAGGTGGCAAACTCCACACATGCCAAACATGTGTCGGAAGCATTTCTGAGAACCTTCTGCTCGAGCTGCCTGCCCCACTCTGTCCCCCGCTTTCCCGACACAACCGCAAGCAGCAGCACTGCGCCAGGCTCTCGCCCTCAGGAATGCCATCCTGCTCCCGGCGCTCAGCCCCAGCTCCGAGGGCTGCTGCTGCCCCAGAGCACACAGCCCCTGACAGCTGCATAGGGACTGGCTTTGCTGGGCTGCACACACAGATTCTCTTGTCTCCGCAGCTTGCAGGTATGCAGCAGCCTACGTGTATGCTGCTAAACGTAGGTGGGTTTGTGTCAGTCACACACTGAGCTAGCAGGACGGAGAGGCGACCAGTGCCTTTATACAAGTTACTAATTTTCAATAAGGAAAATGTTGTTTGCTCGAAGGGTACAACCATCAACATGAATCCTTTTTCACTGTAACCATCAACATGAATCCTTTTTCACTGTGTATTTAACTACAGTGCAGTTATCAATTTGGTGATGGATGCTAAATTTAATTCTCATCCATGCAGAAGTAATGGGTTTCCCCAAGCTGCACATCTTCATATGCTGGAGGACTTTTTGGAAGGATAAAAAGGCATCAACAGAGCAGCAATTGCTGTGTTCCACACTAGAGGTGTGGCTGCTGCCTCCCCCTACAGTAACTTTACCAAATAAGCTCCTTCAGGGAATTACAGAGCTGAACTGTTAGCAACCACTGCCCTGTCATGGATACAGCCATAACCCAAGACAGAGCCATACCCTGACAGAGAGGCTTGTCAGATTTTATTTGGGAGCACACAGTATTTCAATGAAAGAGAGGCAGTTAGACTAACGATGCAGACAGAGAAATTAGACAAGATGCACCAGAGGTATAGTGAGCAATGTACTAGCAGGAAAAAAAGTTGAGCAAGAAGTGATTTTCTGGACATTAATGTCTGCAAGCAGATACCACACAACGAGACCTCCTGGAGCGATACGTGTTGGTCTTTCTGGTGCCACTGCCTGCCCTTAAGCAACCAATGTTTTCTGCTCTTCTCTTGCCTCAGAAAGTTGTGACATCGAAGTATGTGGAGAACAAATTTTGTTCCACCGAGTTCTGGTACATTAAACCTAATAAATATGCAAGAGGTGCAGTAGTATCTAATGCTGTGCGCTGGCTGCCTTTGTGGCACATCACTACTAAGCAGAGTGTAGAGTGGGCCAGCCCAGAGCAAAACTATTGTTTGCAATTGCCTTTTCCTTTTGACATTTTCATTGTGTGTTCTTTTAGGATTGTAAATCTCCTGCAATGTCTTTACAACTCAGCTGTGAGGAGGCAATATCTAAAAGGCTGAAGAAGAAAATGTCCTGCCACCTGGGAGCAGCACTCTTTATCTCCCCAGTAACGTTCAGGTGTCTTGGGCCGGTTTGGCTCTCTTCTCTTCCACTGTGATATTTTTCAGTCAATGCATGCCTGATTCTTTTTTTGTTCTGTCCTGAATTGCAGGTAGCTTTGAAAAAACACGCATGAACCAGCCCTGCCAGGTGAAAAATAAAGGCTTCTGATTGCTATCATTATTATCATACCACTAGACATTTTATTAACACTAAAGTGTGACATTTCCCTCCAAAGAAAGGCCTTCTTCTGCCCTTCTGCGTGGCTACTTTATTGAATCCAAACTCCGTTTCCGAGGATCTTCACCTGTTTAAACGCTGCTGTGTTTCTAAAAGCAATTTAACCTTTCATCTTTTATGGATGTATCCTTTTTTATCAAAAATCCTATAGGGCCATTTTTCTCCTCATCTCCTTGTGATCTCAGTGATATTACGTGATGTAGCTTTTGAAGAAGAAATGCCGAAACAGCAGCTGCACCACCTGCAGCTAATGCAGCGGGAAGATGGAAAAGGCAACCTGGAAAAATCCCTTTTCAACATTTCTCTCACAAGCTCCTGGTAAGAATCCCCCAAACTGACAATGTCTCTTGCATAGAAATTAAGGGCAAGTGCTCGGGAAGGGGAGAATGGCCCGGAGATTTTGCCCATGTAAAACCCATCAGCTCATTTTCTAGCCTTGTATCCTCTCAGTGCATTGACAACTCAAGCGCCACGCAGCTTTAGTTATTTACTTTTGGCCATGGCTGTGTGTTGTCCAAGGTAACACGGTCTCCTGAGATGAAGAAAGCCACTCGGAACACAATCAGTGCCCAGAAGGCGCAGTGTTTAGAGACAGGGCTGTTTTCAAGGCATTGTTGGATGATTTTACTGCTTACTTACTGCACGGCTCTCGGGGGACTCTCGGTTCAATAACAAACAGACAAACTACAGACGCTAGTACGTATTTTCTTCTACCAAATCCTCTAATGCTAGTTCAGCCCAGAGCACTCAGAGAAATTCACCGCACCACATGGCCATATTAGTTCCCCCATAACCCTGCCACCCAGGTGTCCCCGTGGCCTGGGCCAGGCTCCAGCACCACGGGGCTGCGCTGGCACCAGCCGCAGTGGGTGCGTTCCTCCTGCCAGGTCCCCCACGTTCAGAAAATGTAGCCTGGTTTTCCTGAGTCACTGAGAAGTGGTTAGGAGGGTCTCAGGGAATTTTGAGCCAGGGACAAACAGAGAACTTGGATCTTCTCATGCTAAGGTCTCGGATCTCTGATCTGAGGACCATGCGTTCTCCGGTGACTATGAATGGTGATTGTCGAGTGCTGCTGAGGAAAGTCCCCTCCTTGGTGTGGACAGATGCCCCTGAGCAGGACTGCACTCAGTGACCCTGAATACAATTTACTTGGCAGATCTCCTGCTCCTCTCCCTCTCCCCTTCTCTGTCCCTCTGCATATCAGGAGTCAGTTCATGATTTTGGAGCTTTTGCTTCAGTAAAACTTCTCCCAGTCACACCCGGAACATCCTCCCTCGCTACGGAAGGTGGCACTGAGCATTTCACGCGCAAATGAATGGATGTGTCTCACAGACGTGCCACCTCTGTGCCAGTCAAAATCTACATTTAGCTGTGATTTACTTTATAAAACACATTAATAAAAACAATTAAAGCCACATAGCCAGGGCATCCACCAACCAAAGAGACATCATTAACATTCTCTGCACCTGAATAACAAGCAAGGAAAAACAACACGGGATTTAGAGTTCAACTTGCAAAAGATAACACCATGCATTAGAAGCGAATGAGCCTCCCATTGGGAGCAGCACTAGAGAATGGAAAGAAAATAAAGTAGGGCAGTGTGCCAAATTCAGGAGGTTTAAAAAAAATAAGCAGCACAGCCATCACAAAAGAATCCCCGTTTCAGCCCAGCATGGGAGGAAGTATGAACTGAAACCCAACGAGGATTTCCATGTTACTGTCTTAATTTGTAAAGGCTTTGAAAAATAACACAATGCTGAGCTGGTCTTTCTTTTTTAGGAAGAGGGGAGAGGGTCAAAGGGAACTGTATTGGTTATCAAATAATGACAGAAAAAGCTATTCTCTCTGGCTCTCCTAAACTCCCAAGTGACTTGAAGGGACACAAAACACATCCAAAGAAACCCTTGCTCAGGAAGGCAAAGCAAAGCCTGCACCTTTCTCCCGCATGCTGCTCTTGTGTAGCTGCTCCCTGCCTCCTTGCTGTGCACTGACACACGGCAGCTGTCCCCCAGAGGGACAGGAACTGCACCTTGAAATGGAGACTGATGCCTTTCCTTACGCGGGAAGACAAGCTTTGGAGACTATAAAGCATATGGCGATAACGGCAGGATTGGATCTCATGCATTCGGTGACAGTTCTGGACACGCTCCACGAGGAGCACACACCTTGTAATTACTTGTCCAGGCTGGAAGAAGTTTATGCTAATAACGCCCACAGGTGCTGGCCATGCAGCCCATTTTGAAGGGATATTTTGAAGGGATGCTACATCCATTTCTAACTTCTCCTTTTCCTCCTGTTTTCAAACCTGTTCAGGATTTTTGCTTTTTCCCATTCTTATTCTGACAATTTTAATTGTATAAACCCAGCTTTTCACCTTTTGTTGCTCAATGGATATAGGAGAAGGCAAAATGCAGGTAGAGCACCACAAAAGCAAAAGGCAGGTGAGCTTTGAAGGAAAAGGGATCTGGGAAAGGGACAAAAAGGAGCATAGAAATGGAGGGTTGATCTCTGTTGTACTCACAGCATGCAGTAAGCCAAGCAACAGCTACTGTACCTTAACTAGGCAGCCAGTAGAAAATCAAACCTTCACTGTGATCAATAGGATAACGGTGAGAGTTTGATTAGCCTTGGAAAAATTACAATAAGGAGAAAACTTTTTCTCTCCATGGGCTGGGTGATTTCCCTGTGAAAGTTTTTACAAGAATGAGGCTGCATATAATGCGTCTTGTTAACCCAAATTACATGCACTCGAATTCCCTCTCTTTCCCCAAAGAAATCAGAGAAGAAATCAGGCGTGAAATGGCATGTGGGTGGGGCTGAGCAGAGCAAGCACTGCACTTGTAATTAAATGAGACTCGCCGAGCCCCCACTTCTCAGAGCCTTGCAGGTTTTGTGCTGGGCTCTGCTCACTACCCAGACACAGCCTGTACACAAGCAGTATGTGCCCACGTTTCACAGCCTGAGGGTGCTGCTCTGTCAGCCCGACTGGGTGAAAGTCCTTCACCTGCTCGCTGCTGGTGGGACAGCACGTGGGAAAGAAGCACGCCAACCCCATTTCTACAGTTGAAGACTGAGCTGCTAGAGGAATTAGATGGCAAGATGGATATTTGGCTATGAAAAAAAGATGTTGTGACCACCCAAATCTCCTGCGTTGCTGTGCATTGCCCTCTCCAGGAGCAGAGATCTGCCATCGCTTCCAGCCTTGCGCTCCTCCAGCTCCTGGCATCCGCTGGCCTCGAAGCTGCTGCCTCCATCTCCACTTCTCCTCCCCTGCTGCTGGGTGCTGGCACCAGCACTGCTGGGCCCCTGCCTCCCCAGCCTCCCCACAGCTTCTGGCTTCATTTCTGCCACCGAATCACACTCGTGGTGCCAGTGGTCCTGGTGATGCAAGGGAGGGCTGCGATTGCAGTAACGAGCCGAGTAAGCAAGCCCCAAGGGGAGCAACCAGGGACACCACGCTGGTGGTGCTGCCTTCCCCCGGGAGTGGGACAGGAACAGAAACCAAGGCGGCCGCGTGAAGGGGGCAGGCAGCATTGGGGAGGCAGTGGGTGGAAGCCAGACAGCAGCAGAGGGTGAAAAGCACTGCCTACCAGCTAGATGTGAGGAACACAAGAGGAATACGAAGCTGAAAGAGATGCTAGATCAGGGATGCTGAAGAAGAAGCCACGGTTTAGGCCTTTGCAACCATAATTGGTGAGGAGATCTGCTTACCAGAGGATCAGCTCTCCTCGCTGACTGACAGCTGCTAAGTGTGCCAGCAGCTCCAAAGGAGATGTTTTCAGTGCACGCACCTCGGGCTGCCCCTGCTGATCTGCTGCCTCGGGTCAGGTATATTTTATACACTAGAAAATAGCAGCATCTTCAACAGTTCCTGAGAATCTCCTCCTCTGCAGTCATCAAAATGCACTCCTCATTCACAGTCTCCTTCCTACACTGGGAATATCTCAACCCTTAGCAACAGGTGATGACAGGGCACGACATGTTGTATCGCTGTTTCAGTCTCTAGAAGACTGAGATTAGATTTCTCCTGCTTTTGCATTAACGTCCCGTGAGATACGTAGGGCTCAGCTTTCAAGCAAAGTATCATGTTTCCTACCCACGGATGTACAGCAGAGCTCTGCAAACAAATAGCATATTGCTATATTGGTAATCCTTTTTTTTTTTTTTTTAATTCAGAAAGCCTTTGCTTGGGGGCCAACTTAATGTAATGTTTTGACCATCCAGTTGCCACCTCAAGATCTCATAAAATTAAACTCATTTTTCATTACGGCCCCCCCATAAACAGTAGAGATAGCCTTGTGGAAAACACGGGCAATGCTGCATTTTTTAAAGATACTCTGTGCAACTGGCTTTTCTAGGGGCTGGAACCTATCTGGTTCGGTTTGGTAAGGAAACCTCTGATATTAGTTAGATACCTCTTGTTCTTGCTATATCCAAATGGTCTCAAACTGTCTTGAAACCATCAGCTTGCTTCCAGGTACCTCTGTGAGAAGGAGGAGTGCAAGCCCCAAACTGGAGCTCTGGGAAGGCAACGCTTCAGGACTGGGAGAACCTGGAGATTTAGTGCTAAGCCAAAGAAATTGCTGCAGCTAGCCATTTTTGCAAATTACTGGAAGTGTAGGGATGGAGAGGTTTAGTGCGTGGGACCCAAACAGGGCAGTTGTGTGTGTCCAACCAGGGAACTTTCCCAGAGACGTGCCAGCTACAAACCAACACGCTTCATTCCTGAGCTCCGCAGATCACGTGCCGTATAGCTGCAAGCCCTCAGCCTCCCTAATGAATCCCGTTAACTGGATCATTAACAATGATCAGTTACACAAATGGCAAAAGAGGTAACTGGTTATTAACAGAGGACTCTTTTACTGTTTCTAAAAATAAGCCTGTGCAGCTAGGTGTTTCCTTGTTCTCTATGCACACGTTAAAGAGAAACTGCAGAGCAATAAACGTTAGTATTTAAAAACAACCAACTTAAGCAGGGCACATTCAATATTACTTTCCTCTTTATGGAGGAATAACAAAGGATCCCTAAGCTTCTATGGTTCTACAGAGACTATAAAACGATTGTGAGTTTAACTGAATCTTTCCTGGTTTTGAAGGTATAAGATTAGTGCATATCAAGGGAATATGCTTTGTTAATACTTGAGGTTCAGTCCAGCTGCATTTTTCCTGTGTTTTACTGCATCTGTTTTTGTCACTTCCAACAGCTAGGTAAAGCACTGAGATAGGAAACATGCCCCAAACTAACTCTGTAAAGAGACAAGAGGTTGGGCTGACAGCTTCCCAATGCGGGCTTTGCAGAACTGGAAATCTGGACATCCAGAAAAGTGCAGCATTTGTGCAGTAAGTGACACCTTTCCTTGTCAATTATTTATACCAAACAACAGATTTACTGCTCAGTAAATACATTTAATGAAGAGAGCCAGCTTAAAGTTGCAAAGAGCAGTGCTGGGTCCAAGGGCAGCATGTGCAGTGCCCTGGGATTGTCCCCTCCATATTTCTGACAGAAAGCTTGGATGAATGAAAGAAAACAATAATTCCTCCAACGTACTCTTGTCAGCTTTTACCTTGTGCTAACAACACGGGCTGGGATGCCGAGCAGTTAGAAAGTACTGGATGTTTAAGCATGGATACCCTCAATATAGATTGTTTTCTCCCTAGCCTGCACGGCATCAATCTAAAATCCTTCCCCACACCAAAGCCTTGCCAGCGGCTGGGGACGGCGTCACCTCTAACACTGTAACTCCTCCTCATCCCAGCAATCTTGCACTCCTGACCTCTGGGACCGGAGTTCTTCCCAACCACATTCCCAGTGGTTTTTATACTGAAGTGATCCTTACCTTCGTTCGGTTGTAAAGCTCCTGGGACTTTTCCTGTCTTGCAGGGAAGGAGAAAGGATAGACTTTCGTGCTCCCAGGCTTACCTTTCTGACTGTGTTTAATTTTCCACACCCCTGCTTCACACACCTATGCTTTCTCATCTGCAGCTACCAAAGAATATAATCTAGTGTCTCCTTCCTGGAAAGGGAGGTTTCCTTCAGTACCAGCCAGTATAAATCCCTCTGCATCTGTTACATGTGACAGATTTGTGCATTCTCACATATCTTGCAAATCCCTAAATGGACGCACAGTGGTTTATGGTTTCTGTTTTGCAGAATAACATAAATCAGGTCCTCCTGTCTCCAGCACAGCTTAGTCAAGCGACAATTAGGGCTCAGAAGATGAGAGGAGAGATGCACGTACATTCATCTGCTGTGGTTTCGTTTTTCGCGGCTTCCCATATGAAATGTAATGACTTCCACTTTGCAATTACACACATTTTGCACTAGTTTGGCACTGCTCACTCAAAAACTTCAAAGCGCTTTCTCAAAATAAAGTCAAGGAACCTCTGGACAGCCTCCATGTGGCAGCTACAAAGTGAACTCGCGTCAGCAGTGGAAGCCGGACGCGGGAGTCCTGCCTCGGTCTCTGCTCCAACCCACAGAAACAGAAAGAACGGAAAAATCTGGAGTCCTGCCAGAAACACATTCTCCCTTTTAACACCTGGCATCACCTCCGGTATAATTGTGGAATTAAAATGGATTATATTTATATGCAGATCTTGTAGACCGTAAAAGCAGCCTGGCTTTCAGTCTTTTCTAAGCCAGCTGGTAATGATGGTGTCTGCATGTAAGCGGCAGCAACACACCTCACACTCCAAACACGGATCCCCAGGAACCGGGGCTGTTTTGTGGAGAGAAAGTAATTCTACAAATAGCTGCAAATGTCTTTTCTGTGACTTCTCTTTTGTGCTGGAGCAGCCAGAGGGGACTCTGGAAAATCCTGTCAGTGCTAGTGGGTGTTGGTGCACGCAGGCTATAACCTCTGGGACAAAACAGAAAGGCAGAAAAAGAGAGTGTGCACACAAAACATGACTGGGAACAGTCTGCACTTGGGGAGTCAAAGAGTAAAGATTCACAGAAAAGAGCATTGTACAGCTTTTGTATTAATCTAAAATGGATCCCTGAATTCTGTAGGCACAATGGGGGTAGAACTGGAAAAGACATAAAGATAAATGAAGGCCACAAATGGGGATTACATTAAAAAGGCTCTCGGAATGTGTGTGGTTAGGCTTATTTCTGTAACGTGAATGACACTGACTGCAGCGTAACTTTTGCCATCATTTAGTGTGTTGGGTGATGTGTTAGGAGTCAATGCCAAGTGTGTATGAAATGGAGAAAGTCTGGGTCTGTATTAATTAGGACTGAATGAAAGAGATCGCAGGAACATCCGCAATTGATTTCTTAAAGCATAATACCATCTCCAAAAGGCACCAGCAGCTGGCCAGTGCAGCAGGCCGTTCCAAGAATTCTCTTCCAAAGCCTGCCCAGATGAAAGTGAGCACTGCAGACAGCGCTGGAGGGGAAGAGCCTCGTTTCAAAGAGCGGTGCAGGCCCATGGGTATGAAACATCTTATCTCCCGAGTCCATGGGTAGCTCACACTTGTCTGCCTGCTTCTCCAGAACCAGTCAGATCATACACTAACAAAAATGGATATAAAAGCTTTTGAGCTACTTCTAAGGGCGCTGTACATGTGAACTAATAAAGGCAAGTTTATGGTCAGCTGGGTTAAATCCACTAGACAACAGTCTGCAACTCTGGTACAAAATGTTCAGCGGGTCTACAGCTTGAAAAAACCTGAAACTGCCTGCCCAGAATAACCACTAAAGCAACGCTAAACAAAGAGTTCTTCAGCCTCAAAAAAAAATAATTCTCACAACTATTAAGAAATCCTCAGAACCTCTAGGTACAAGAGATGAGATGTCTATGGGGCAATGCCACCTCTTTACCCTCTTATCTGCCTGTGGGTGACGGGCCTGGACTTTCAAAAATTGTTCTTCCCTACGTTCACAGAAACCTTGCCCAGACTGGCTTGGCATCAGCTTCTTGCTCAATCACTGCCTGCAGAACAATATTACAGAGTATCTCTTTTATCAGTCTTGATTTCCAGAACAGACACAGCAAAAAATGAGTGATCAAGCATGTGGAAATGATGTGAAGAGGCAAATGAAATTGTTGGTGGAAAAGCAATTTCTGGAGGCTACGGGCTGTAATCAGAAAAAACACTTGAAACCTGTCCATGCTGATCTCACATCTGCACTCCCTGCATGCTGAGGTTAAGCAGTTGGAACACGTCACTGTGTGTGATGTTAGTTAGGGAAAAACCTGGTTTGAGCAATATTTGGAAGGTGTGACACGCTAAGGTGGAGCTACCTGAGGTGTTGGGTAGCTCCAGAGGCACAGCGACTGCACGGGTCAGAGGCATTCAGCCAAACAGAATAAACCACAGCTGCCAAATTTTCTTGTAAACTCACCAAGATCAGAACTGATAAGAACATAAATATGCCTCTAGGGCTCATTTCTTCCTTTTGGCTTGAAGGAGAGCCAGAAACATCTGACAGAACAGTACATTGAGAGCCACAGGAAGAATTTGGGTTTTTAGCTCTGTGTAGGGATGGCAGAAGCTGTCTCTAGCTCTAAAGGTTTCAGCCAACACAAATAATGCATGGATTAGAGCTCCTTATCATTGTTACCCTTTATTGGACCAATATGCTCATGAAAATTCAAAATCCCTTTCTAGGAACACTTTAAATTACCAAAGCTTGAGCATCTTCTCACTGTTTTTGAATAGGAACCAAGGAATGCTAAACTACAGAGTAATTCCCATGCAGTGGATGGATAAGAGCCTGGTTAGTTCTGTGTCAATGTAAGAAAAATATATGGTTATTTCTGTGTTTGTAGTGCTGCAAATTCATCGTGACTTCCCTAACCCTACATCCCAGTAATTTGCATTGCTGATTTTTATCAATTAAACCATAGAACTGCATAAGACGTTCCAAATATTTTTGTCCCTCTTGTTAAAGCTATTACATTTTTCATAGGTACTTGGCTAAAGTATGCAATAGTTAGTGTAGGTTTCTCTTTTTAATAAAAAGCTTAATTACTTATTTTTCTCTAGAGGTTATTACAAAAAACTTTCTGTTAAGTGCTGAATTTTACAATCTAATAAATGGATATTATGCCATGTAAACAAGCTGTATAAATATATATACAGAGACAAACCTTTTACAGGGACTTTTTTAACAAAAGAAAAACTTTCACAGAAGTGGTATTCTCAGGAAATAATTATAATTTGCACAGTATAATGCGCTAGCATATTGTTAGATATGAATTTACTGTCAGCAGGTTGTGTATTTGAGGTACTATGCTTTGCTCAAGACAAAACCCCCAAAATATTGACTGACTTTTGTTGCTACAAAAATCCAGTTGCCAGGCCAGAAAGAACTGCTGACATCAGATTAACTGCCCACTATCTGCCCCCTTTAACTGCCCCCTTTAACTATCTTTTTATCTAGTCCTAGAAAAAAAAAAAAAAAAAAAAAAAAGAAAAAAAAAAAAAGCCTTCTGTCAGTCAGATAGATGCCATTCATGGTCCTGATCCAGCACAACTCTATGTTTACCAGGTACCAGGCTGATGGTGAGAACAAACAGGGGTTTAATTAGTATCAAAGCTTAGGGGAGAAAGAGAATAAAAATGTAGTAAAAAACTGTAGTAATATAAATTTCTGTTAGGCCTGATGGAATTTGCTGCCTCAGTGGAAAACATTTTTGAGGCTGGGTTTTCTTTCCTTCAGTGTATGTAGGTCTTGATGATCTTAAGGGTCTCTTCCAGCCTAAATTATTCTATGACTCGGACTCGATGATGTTACGAACATGGAAAACTCACTGTTGCAGCTGGAAATAATTCCTCTGGCATGTGCACTCGCTGCCTCGTGCAGCTGGGGCCGGTTTCTGTGACAAAACCCAGACACGACTCGGTGACAGCAAGTCATATCTTGACTGTGCTTCACTCAAAGTAAAGAGAGAAAACTCCCTACAAACAATCAAATGTAAGAAATGCAACTGGACTCAGCTGAAGGTTCTCTAACTGCCCTTTCACATCAGCTGCTTTTTTAACTACGGGTAGCAAGAAATGATGACTGACGCGAGGCAACGGTTACTACCCTTCACGGCATGAAGCCAAAGCTACCTTCAGTAAAACAACCTAAAAATGCCTCTGTAAAACCTCAAATGCTAAAAGACTAACTGCAGCTCATGGATTACAAAATTAGAAATGTGAGCAGAACAAGACATGGATACTGATTACAATTATAAATTATTACAAATAGATGATTGGTTTCTCGGATTTTCCTGGGAGTTCAGCCTACTTACTAAACACTTTCAGGAAAGGTTACCACGTCGAGCATGAAGATGCCTTCCTAGCAGCACCGCCCCACAGAACAGTGGGATAAATGCTGCATCAGCAGAGTATTTCCTTGTAAAAGGTAACATTCTGCTATTCAGTGGAGCCATCCTGCCTCCATCAACAGTAACTTTCAGACAAATTACTGGTAACTCACCTAACGTCATGAGAGATTCAAACTTGATTCTTCACTTTCAAGACTGAAACCACATAATTTTAAGCAGCCCAGCTAAGTCCTGCACTGAATGAAGGACCATCTCTCCACGTACAGAAGTGAAAACACGAGCATTTGCAGTCCAGCTGCCACGTTGTTTGTCTTCATAATCATGTCAGAAAGATGCCCTCTTTATTCCCTCTTTGAGTGATTTTCCAGTCCTAGGATACTCGTAAAACATATATTTATCAACTATAGATCAAAAAACTAATTCTTTTGATTCTCTTTAATTAGGATGAGGACAGACCACGATTCATATCACCCCTGCTGTCTACATGGGCAGTAACGTATGGTATCAGAGACTCTGACCAGCCATAAATGCAATGTATGGGAGTGTGTGAACAACTGGTGTGGTTTGCTAGATTTAATTCTTTAAACAAAGACTCTGCAGACTTGGGCATAATGATTTCAAGTATGGGAATAAGGAGAGTTCCAGTCAACTCGCTTGCAGGACAAGACAAAAAGGACTTGTAGGTCTGGAAAGTGAGATGTAATATTGCAATCTTGGAAAGCAGAAATGCACAGAGCTGGTAACTGCATAAATTGTATGCAGCAAATAGCAGATGCTTGAGCATTTCACACCCAACCAAACCCTGGCTGCTAAGGTGAATTGGACATGTTGCACATGCATTTCACTCTGTAGCCTTTTCAAATGCAGGTCAAAGTGGTCTGGAAAATGCATAGACTTTCATTTCACAGATCATTATTTTACTACAGATATTAGCACTCTCATAGTGCTAACTACGCTTCCAAAGAACTATCTTTTCCGTATTAGCTATGGATGAAATAATTGCTACCAGGAATGATTTAAATGGTTAGAGCCTCCCTAATAGGAGGGATAAATTGTAACTCAGCTACTTTCAATGCAAATCTCTCCTTCCAAGGACTATTAAGTCACTGTGAAGACCATAAACATGTACACTTGGAATTTCTTTTAGCTGGATGGCCTTGCTACCATCATGCCTAAATCTCAACTCCGGTTCATACTTTTTTTTTTTTTATTTTGTTATTTTGATAAAAGGAGATGATTACTACAGGTGTCTAAATTTTGATCTCTCCCTTCTAAAGGAAAAAAAAAAAAAAGGCAGTTATAGGAAAGTGCTCTAAATGTGTTCTTAACAGTTAGTAAGAAATGTAAGAAATGATAATTTGGAAATCAGAATATCCTAGAGGCCCTTTCTCCATCCACAGTGTTTTTTATAAATTCACTTTTGCTTCCAGAGCAAGCATTCAGCTTCTTTGTTAGTATAGATCCTTGGTCTTCTCTCCCCAAACTTAGACAATATGAACTAAGAAATATGTTTTATGAAATGTAAGTATTAACAGTATCAATGGATTTTAAGTTGTGATTATGTACCGCTTACAGTAACACTATCTCTCATAACAAAGTACATGTATGTCTATTCAGTATCCTGAAAATCAAATGTTCTCTCTTTGTTTGACAGGAAAAATCCAGTTTGCTGCCAAGTGACTTGGAAGTTTTTCTAATGCATAATCCCCTTTTATATTCTTTATTGTTTATGAACTCAGAGACAAAATATCTGCATTATCTTAAATAAACTAGGTAAAATGTATTTCAAAAAGTTTCTTGAGTCAAAAAGTAGCAAATCATTGTATGTATTTTCCATATTTGTATAGGTTTCATTATATTCTCATTCTAAGTTACTCTTAAGTCTCTTTCATATTAAAAAATGAACTACACACCTATCATGCAAAATGTAAAGAAGTATGTTCAACTAGTTCAAATTAGATATACAGTAAAAATACACTTCCAAAGAAATATCATTTCCATTTTTGTTCATGTTTTTAACAGAATTTCAGACTAATACATCAAATGTGGAACTGTACAAGTATGTGAAGAAACATTAGGATTGCAGTAGTAAAAAAATGTACAGCATTCAAAACCAACAAGCTCTAAACAACCAAACAATACCACAGGATTGAAACAATCATGGGGACAACATAGGTCATTGGAGCCAGTGAGTGAATCCTAATGTACCTACATAAAGACCCTACATAGAATATTGTCTCTTATTTATATGCAAAATCCCTGATTTGATTAAACCAGACAATTATCTAATTGTCTCTTATAGGTTTCAGATAATATTAACACTAGAGTATTCCCCTTCATAAATTTCAGTTATTTGAAAAGGCAATATTAAGAGTTGTTTTGAAAGGTATTTCCATCCACGTGGATTCAGGTAGTTAAAATACAAGATCACAAATAAGAACCATCCGCTACATTTGCTGTAACACTTCAAGATTCTGATTTTTAAAACTGCTTACAGGTTAATACACAGGGTTTCTAATTATGGGCTGTATCCTTTTAACATTGGACCAACATTGCCTTTTAAATCAAGAAGAGATACAGCAAAGCATGTCAAAAAAATAAAATCTCCAAGGTAGCTGACAATGAGCAAAACATTACATACAGCAGAATCTGTGTCTGAATGTCTGTGAAAGGCAGATACATACTCTTACAGTCCACTAACCAGTACAATTGACTTATTAGACATTTATAATACGAGGAAAAAATGTCTTGGATGTATCTGTAAAGGCTATTAATTAAACCTGAACTCATTTTTTCAAAATGTTTCGTCATAGTGAATAAACGTAAAGAACTATGCTAGTCTATTGGTTTTGGAGACCAGAGCGTAATCTCTTTCACAGATCTAAGCTAGTTATGATTTTTCATACTATCTTGCTTTTCAGATAACTCACCTGTATTTTTTTAAGCAGAAGTGTGGAAAAAAAGGTTAATAAATGACCTAATTATGTCAGCATTTCTATCCCACAGTCCTCATTCTCTGAGATCTCTCACTGAGCTCAAAAGAAATTTGGCTTGCATGAGAATGGCAAATTTTCAGTTGAGAAAGCTGAATAAATATAGCACTTTTAAAACCAAAACATTGTTACCAAAAAGTCTGGCCTAATAAATTATCTTCAGTGCTCTGAAAAGGGCAAAGAACGCAAATCTTGGCACATATCTTGCTGTTTATTTGGAAAATCTTTTAGCAATTTTGATCCAATGGGAATGACAGATTAGCTTTAGAGAGCTAGCCACATACAACCTAGAGTTTGACTGAAAAAAACTGATTGTAACAGGTTTGAAAAGGAACAACCATATGCATGTTATGTACCACTCAAAAATCTATAAAACTACTGGGCAAACAGCATAGTGTATACTCATTCTTATACATATTTAAACTTTGCTGAGGTATTTCTTTAATTACAGGAAAAGCATCTTTAAAAACAACAGGAAAAGAACTCAAAATATGAATTATATTTTGCACTTTTTTTTTTTTTTTCTGGAGAAGGAATTCAGTTATATTGAAAGATCTGTAATAGTTAAAGGAATATCCACTTTTTTAGTATTGATAATATTCTTCCTTGGTTTTCTATTCCCTCAAAGCATTACAAAAAATGTAAGGCTGTGACTCTGTAAGACATAATTTTGCCTCATTTTTGCCCACCAATATTGTAAAATAACCTGAAATACTTCTGTCTTCTTCCTAGGGAAAGTATTACCCAGTGTCCACCTCTGTAGTAAACCATTTCTGGCCACACGGCTGTCAGATACCTAGCTTGTCTTCTCCATGAAATAGGACAAGCTATCTCTTGCACAAAAGCAAGATTGTTTTCGTAAATGCTGGCTGAAGTTGTTTCTTTCACACAACACAATTAAGTATATTTTGCCTGTTTTAACTTTAACATTATCTGATAATTTCTATCTGCAACTAACAGTTTTTTTTCTCTATACTGAATATACCTAGACGGTTGTACGGGGTGGACTTCTCACCCATACAGACTTCAGGAACAAGAGGAATTGTATACATCATATTTAGAGTTTATCCTAGGCAGATACCGTGTTTGAAGTGCAATTTTCTAATCCTTTTAAATACAATCAGCCTATCTTGATTGTGAAGCTCATGTTAAATGTAACTGCAGCCATTACCAAGTAGTTTCCATAAGTGGTTTTATTACTGGTTAGATTTTACAAATTCTGGTATTCGAACAGACTTTGACCTTAAAATTCTAAAACAACAAAGCAACCAATGAAAGGCTTAGGACTATTCAAAGTAACAAACTCTTGACATTTTTGCCCTGGTCATAAATATACAGAGAGAAAAAGAGAAGTGGACATGGAATCCAAAGTATGTAGATAAAACAGTATATAAGGCACATGGCAGTCTTTGAAAATACAGAAGCTTTAGCCAACTTAAATTAATTGCTGTTTCCCTTGCTCAGTCCACAAAACTGTACAGTTACACAAATGTTGTGTTGCAATAGATCTTCCAAGTTATTCTTCAGTCCACACTCCGTAATACCAGAACACTACATTTCCTTCTTTTTTTTTTTCTTTTTTTTTTTTTTTTTTAGGAGAGATCCTAATTGTGGTTAGTCAGTTGCTCAAAGCCTCTATTAAAATACACTTGGAATTTCAACTAAGAATAATTTCTTTTTTAAAGAAATTATTAAGAAAGAGTCATCAGAAAAGGTTTGTAAGAGTTGTCTGTGAAGGACTTCGAGATTCATGAACCTCAAGACTTCCGGGCACTGACGTCAAGACAGATGTCACAGTAGGCATGGTAGGATTAGTCAAGTCCGTTAAAGTAGTGGGAGTGCTGGATGGACTCATGGAGGCATTGGATATTTCTGATGCAGGACCTGATGGGGTCCCTGCTTGGAGTGTTGAATCTGAAGTCTTATCCACCCCTGTGTTTTCTTGACGTAAGAGGTTCCGTCTGAATTTGGCTCGAGCATTTTGAAACCAAACCTGAAATAGTTTAATATAACAGGGTAGCATTTAAAGAGCTGCAGTGTTTAGAAAAGCAAAAGCAAACTCACAAATTCATCAAAGCTTGAACTGGTGAAGATGTTTCATGGTAACATGTTAAAAAAGTAGCCCCAGTCATGAAAAGTGTCCTCTGCATGCCTGTGAAGCATTCCTCTTTCCCCCTCCTGCAATTCTCTGTGTAAACAGTCTGCTTGGGACAGGAGGGGAGTCATTCAGTGCAGGCTGTGTATAAAGATGCCTACAAATTTGGCGGCCCCTGAGAATCCTCGACTGCCCTCACTCCCAGAAGTACTTGTCAGGACGAGATATAAATCAAGCATCTGATGAACACATACTAGCGAGTTTCAGCGCCCTGGTATCTCAGGTCCATCTCCCATTGTGTGCAGAAGGCGACACAGCACAGCACCCTGCCTTCCTGCGGGCTCAGAGGGCTCCCTCGGGAACTTTCTCATGTCTTGTCTCAGCAGTGCTCTCACTTTTCAAAAAAGACTGTCCCTCTTTCTTACTCTCCTTTCTCAAATGATTCAGCTCCTATGCCAGTCTCATTTTAAATTTTTTCAGTCCTGGAATGACGTTGGAAAAAGAGGCTCAAATGGTATTAAAAGCCCATATTGCATTAAAAAATGTAATTTCAGAAGAAATGATAGCTGCATACCGCAATAATGTTTCCATGATTTCTACCTCTTGCATTATTTATTATCTAACTAGTCACTAACTAATCACAGGACAAAAGCTATGACTACTGCTTTTTCAGTTAAATTTCAGTTTAGGTCCAAGCTAAAAACGTTCTCTACTGTTTACAGGATTTGTTTAAAGATACAATATTTTTCTGACCTATTTTAAAATAGATATAATAAAATTTATTTGTGAAACTTGTATGAACTGTAGGTACAGAATATTACTCTGGTTAAATTTGAAAATGCCATTAATACCCGGTGTTCAACCTGCTATATGGTGATGCCAGCTCATTTTGCTGATACAACTAGCTGAAATTTCACTGTGCTTTCTTATCAGAAGGCCTTCTGACATTGTTACATTCTTTACAATTGACTCAATCCTGATCCAACTGCTCTCACGTTGACCTGTTATAAGGGATAGGACCAAGTCTTTCCATTCCGGGTGCAATGAACTTCATCATCTCTGTATCTGTCAGAGAAAGGAGCTGAGTCAAAGTACCTGCCCAGCCTCAGTCCATCAGATTTCTCCTCTGTGGCCCATACAGGGAAAGTGAGTGTGCAGAGCTCACGAGGCTGCTGTGTGGTCACAGCATCCTTTACAGAAATCCTGACCTCTAGCTCTGAACCTGCACAGCCCCTGCCGCAGGATCCGCTTCAGGCCAGGCTGCCGGCGGAGGAGTGGCACGGAAATGTGATGCAGTCCTGTGAAGTCTCCTCTTTCCCCTCAACTTGCCAGCTGCAGTTAGAATTGGTAAAGATGTCTCAAACCATTTTTCCTCTGACTGGCTTTCTTCTCATCTATGGATGGTCCAGCCCCGAGTTCCCCCTATCGAGCACTCCTCCTTTTCCTCTGGAAAGCTTTCTCTCCCAGCCAAGGGTCTGTAAGCACACACACTCTCTCTTACACTCTCTCCTGGGAATGCCACAAGGAAATGATCCTCAGGCACAAATTCTAGCAGTGGCCATGGGAGCTGCATTCATTACTCACATCCCTACAGGTCCTTGTTTCAGTTTATGTTGGTGCTCCCCTATTAAAACATTTTGTTTAAAGGGTATATATTGGTTTCATATACACAAAGAAAACGGAAACCTTCTCCTAAACTAGCACTGCAAAAATATATTAATTATTTTATAACACAGTCCATTATAATGGTAAACCTGTGATGGGATCAAAACTTCAAAAAAAAAAGCACTATTGTGGTATTTTTGCCTGAAACATTTAAAGGCAGTGTCTTCCCCTCGCATGACTGTTCATCCAGAGCCCTGCAAGAAGGGAGTGGTGGAAGTGTCTGTGCATGCTTCTGAGCCAGGTGAGGAGCCTCGTGTGCCAGGCGTGCAGGTGAAGCAAATTAGTTTGTTCTGGGCATTCAAGCTACAAAGTCTCAAGTGCCAATTAGTAGGAATGGTAGAAAACAGCAATTTTAACACTTTTGGGATTAGTTTACCTTTCAGTAAGAGATAATTATATTTGTCCCACAAATTAAGAAATTTGGCTTCAATTTTTTAATATATACCTTCTACAAATTGTAAAAAGAATCATATATATGAAGTTTAAGTTTAGAGACTGCCACTGTTGACATGTTCCATAGTTCCAGCATAATTAAAACAGACAAAACCTCAAGTTCAGTTGAGATATTGTCAAGGTTAATCAGCTGATGGCTACAGAGCTCTCTAAAGTTGTCCACTAGTAAATATTTGTAATATTACTGAAAAGGCATCTAAATATTTGTTGACTGAAATTCAGAAAATGCCATGTTTTATGGTAGAAATGAATAACAAAATAATTATTGCAATAGTGATATTCTGGTATGCACTGAAGATATGACAGTATTTAGCAAAGACTTAACGTTGAAGAGTAATGAAAGAATTAAAACTATTGTTTTCTGAGTTGCAGGAATGCCAACTTGATTTGCTACTGCCCTGCGTCGTCGCGTATAGCTGTGCAAACGAGCGTGCAAGAGCCAGGGCAGCTGTCCCGTGCATAATGGCGGTAGTGCTCTGTGTGCACACTGGCAATTCGGGCCCTGCACCTGTAACAGTATTACATTCAAGTAAAGAAATAATAACCCAAATATACATAACTGAAAGAATTGTTCCAGAAGGACTTATCTCACATCAATTACACAATTAGGAATCTGGTCTTCAGCACTGAGGAATAAAGAAATTCATTGGGAAGTACATAGTGTTTTTCTGTCCAACTGTATCATTATAGGGCTGAGCTGTTTCAAACCAAATGGGGAAAATATGGACCAAAACTCCCACTGAGAAATAAAAGCAGCCATGAGACCCACTGACACTACCACATTCAGGGGAGCCGAGCCGCCTGCCTGGAGCTGGGCAGCTCAGCAGCTAGGCAGGGTCGTTCTGCAGTTAAAATATTATCCTATCTCTTCAGTGATCTGCACAGCTAATTCATCTCTCTCTGTCTCCATTTTCTGACTGTAAAATAGGAATAAAATAACATCTCCATAAGATAGGGAAGTGTTGAAAGTGAATATTCTAAATGTTGTAAAGAATTGAGATACCTTCATGAATGAGGCCTTGTTATCTAAGATAATTTTATTTTTTGTGTGTAACACCTCCATTGTTGCAACTGTTGTATACTGGTTGTGTGAATAGCTTACACTAGAAACAAATTTTTAACCACAATTTTGCTAATTCACACATCTACCTGGAGACATGACTTACTACCTTTACTTACTAACAACAGGAGAAACAAAAACGTAAAGGATGTTCCACCACACAGCAAACCGTGTTTACTCACTGCAGGCACATTCTGAGTATTCTGTTTTGATTATTAAACATACAGTTGAAAGAGAACTATAGGATATTTTATGAACGAAGGTTTAGTAAATAGTCTTCAGTATGCTATCCTAAAGCAAATCTTTGCCAAAGGGTAGTGCAGGATACTCACACATGACTGAGAAAATTTTTGTGCTTGTTGACTGCTGGAAACCAAATTAGCAAAGTCCAAATGCACGCAGGAAAACCTTTGTAGGATTTTCATATCAACATTACTGGGGAGTGATTCAAGAAAGGAAAAGCAGTGTACAAGACACCCACTGAAAAACAATGGTTCGTGTTCCTAAACTGCTTTTGCCATGGATAATCGTTTTCCACACTCTTGGTTAGAGAAGAGGTACATAGCAATAGCTAGCAAACCGTATATTCTTAGGGCTACCTCTACTTCCACCTTCACTTTCTAAACTCACAAAAAAGAAAGATCGATTCCCAAAAGCGTAACATTTACACCAATTAGTTAGCTCACAATTAGCTGGTCACTTTAATTATGAATGATAGCTTACAATAATGGACTTGTCCTCCCCAGCTGCAGTACAAGGTGTATATCAAATTGCACATATAAAGCTAAATGGAAATGGAGAAATATAAAGATAGGGAGTAAAAATATAAATAGGCTTACTGTAACTCTAATGTTGTTACTTAAGGAAAATATTCTGCATTACAAAGCCACTGAAGGAAATGTAATTTTTGAAGCAGTATGTTACATTTTCCTGTCATTCCACTTCTGGACATGGGTAGCTGATGACTAGTTGTATATACAGCCAAAACAGAAGTCAGGGCTTCCAAGTCCAGTATCAGAGATCATTATGAAGATGGCCAAACTCTCTGCTCATCTACAAGCCACTCTCATGACATGTTATATGGGACTGCCTTTATAGCAGTGGCACTATAGCCGTTTCCTAAAACACTATTAACTCCTCTGCATGTTTAGAAAGCCCACTGGTTTCAGAATAAGGGATTTTGTCTTTCTCCTCATCTGCTACCTTATATTTTCTATTCCACTATATTCTGTTCATGATAAATAAAGAATCATTATCTTTTGTCAGCTGAACTGAGACCTGAACACACAAAAATACAAGCGCTTACAGACATGCCTAGTAACAAGATAGGGAAAGCAGAAAATTTCTTACTGCTGGAATGTGTGCATATACATCTGGGAGTCCATACGCCTTCAGCATGTGAGACAGCCTAATACTAACGATGCTTGTTTAGATCAATAGTGTCAGTGAATTACTTCATGTTCAATAAATGACACAGATGGAATGCCAACCTTTCTGGCGCAAAAGAATTAACAAGTGACACTATCTCAGTAACCAACATCATGAAGAGTTTTCCCCAGCAAGAAGCAACCTTGAAACTTGCATGGGTGAACTTCAGCGTTCGAAAAATTCCCTCTGCAGTTTCAGAAGCACACATTATTTTCTCTCACAGGTTAGAAATAAACCAACTGGGCACAAAGGTTCTACAATCCAAAAAGCAAGTTTGTTTCTTAAAGCCCAAATTAATTTTCAGTGGAGTAGAGAATGCTCGTAACAGACAGAAAAACTCAAGCAATACTATGCAAAGTATCACTCCGAGTCATTTTCTTGAAGTGCCTCCAACAGCACCATCCTCTGTGTGCAATCCTCAATACCATCTATTACCTTGCGCCACTCTTCAGCTAAAGGAGCCCAGAGATAAAGAAGTAAACTTTAACTGTGGAAGTAAAAGAAGTGAAACACCAATTACCAAAACCATGAAAAAAGTTTTGTAGAATTGTAAAGGATTGCCACAAAAAAGAGGAAGCACTGTGCACCTTAAAACTAGAGGATGCAGTGTACTTAACGTGGAAACAGAAGTGATCAAGAAACTGAAAGAGAGGCTGAAGAGAGACATGGAATCCAGCTTTAGGGAGAAGAAATACATTATAAGAGGAAGGAACAGAGAAAAAGACTTGGAAAAAAATTGGAAGGACAAGCTCATTGGATGAAAAGAGAACAGATATGGAAGTCAAAGTTGGTGCAGGCTGAGGAAAAAAAAAAAAAACAGAAGGAAGATGAAGAGAGAGATGTTTTCTACGCACCAATCTAATTTCTTCATGCACTATGTGAAATTTCTCAGATAATTCAGGTGTGAGTGCACTGGTAACAGAGTAGATATCACTAAAGTGTGTAAACTCTGATGAGAAAATGAGGAAGTGCTGAAATAATGATAGTTAAATGCAGAAAATCCTTTCTTCCACACTCACAGATAAAAGGGAGCTGCTATGAGAGGCACTGTGTCAAGTGCTAGGATGTGCACCAGTTATAGAGGAGGAATCTGTGCCACTGCAAATCAGCTTCACAAAAACAAACAAAATCCAGCTATGATGGACGTGGCCAAGAGAAGGAATTACATACAGCTTTTCATTAGCAGTTTTACTAGGAAGCCTACAAACCTTTATTCCTTCTTCAGTTATGTGTAAACACTACAAGATCCACAATTCTCCAGTGAATTCATATTTTTTCAATGTTTTTGTTTACTGCCCTCCACTTGCCTATGAATTTATGAGAGCTGTCCACAGTGCTTTCCCAGGCACCTGAGCCCTAGCTTTCTCGACGAAGCCCACAAACCAGTTTTTTCTACTATTAAAGATCCATTTAAAGATTTCAGTAATAGATTTTGGAATGTCATGCCTCCTATATGCCCACATTTATCTCTAGTTATAGTTACTGAATAAGTGCCCATTAAAATTCACTTCCTGAATCCGAACTATAAATTAGAATGGAGCTAAGCCGACTAATATTCTTACCTTTCCTTGCCATAATAATTCAAATGGAGTGTATATCCTTGAAGCAAGAAAAATCAAGCTTTCAGAGAAAAGGTACTTTCAAAATGCAGTCGCCTTTCATTCTAAGTTACTTTACTATGACTAAAAAAATAATCTTTGAAAAATTAAATTTATATCCACTTACATTGCAAAAGAAAAGACATCCTCCCTGTCCTGATAAAATAATAAATTATTGCTGATTACTCACGAAGAAAACCATTCCTTGCGATTTCTAAATTAAGAACTCTCTATTTACATTAACTAATTTTTTTTTCTTGCAGCAGATCAGAAGCTAAAACATGCACCAGAATTGACTAACTTCAGGAAAACAAATAGCACCCCATGCCTTCACAACTGTCATTAAAAATTAAAACCCAAGTGATCTGCTTTTGGGAAGCTGAAATGAAATAACTTTTCTCATACTTTCTAGAATGTAACTGATGTCTCACAGAAGGTATGAATGATTATGAAAAGCTTGAAGATTAGTAAGATCCACAGCATTTCAAATACAAAATTGATGTTTTGGTACAAAAGACTGTTCTTCTTACCTGAAGAACTCTTTTGGTCAGGCCGGTTTTCTGAGCTAGCTGTTTCAAGTCCTTGGCGTCAGGATTGTGGTTAATAGCAAAGTATGACTTCATTGTCCGCAACTGGTGGTGTTTGAATGATGTCCTCATGCGCTTTGTTTTCTGATTGCTGGGGTATTGCTGGTCTCTATCCAGGTGGTCACCATCGTTTTCATTGCAGCTTAAAGCTTAAGGCAACAAGAGGAAAAGGCGTGTAAACCTATTGCTCTGTGACCAACATTGTTTGCAGTTCATCTGAGAGCAGCAATTAAAATAACATACCATGGCACGTATTGTACTGGTACAAATCCTACTTGCCTTCCCCTCCATTTCTGCATCTTCTATTTTTCCCTTACAATAACCAGTCTGCGAGGACCCTCACCTGCCTCTTTATGGCTTTTAAAATGTCAGGTCTGGTTCCTTTTTTCTTTCCTCCATCTCCGCACAGCCTTTCCTCCACTTTCTGCTTGTAGGACAGTAGCTGTCCTCAACTCTGTAAAGTGTTTTAACGTACTTTGTATCACTATAAATTGTGTTGTAATGTACAAAGAAAGCTGTACAATAGAGCCCACTTAAATCTCGATGGAACAGACCAGTTAAAATTATAATTATTTCCTCCATCAAACTAAACCCTGTAGAGTACAAGAGAGACCATTAAATGAAACACTATAAAAGAAATAAAGTTTGTGGGTACCAGACAGCAAATTATGACTATAATTTGACTAGCTCAAGAAATAAAGCTGTTAATACAATATATCAGCAGCACACCAAATGAAAAAAAAATACACTTATTTTTTATTATTTATATTTACATTTCATTTTTAAGCATTTGAAAATACTACTTTGAATGACTGATTCTGTTATATTCTTTTGAAATCACTGAATGAGACTGACTGACACATTTGCATAAATCAACTGCAAAGTCTGCAAAGGAAGCCTGTGACCAAGGAAAATTGTAATAATTATCAAATTATATTAAATGCTGAATGCCAAACAAAATAGTCTCATAGACCAAAAGTAGTTTTTAATTTACATGTGCACAAAGTAAACCATAGAAAAACTCTTAAAATAACATTAAGGACCAAGCTTAAATTCACTAAAAATAATATCATGGATATAACTGAAAATTAGCTCTAATAAGCTGCCATTAATTTATTTTTTCTGCTCCAGTATCTGAAACTCCTTTTTAATTTCCTGTAAGATGTTGACTAAAAGTAATGAAAAATCACTGCTATCTCTGTTCTACATTGCATGCAAAAACAAAACAAAACAAAAAAAAAGACAAATGTATTTTAAAATGTGAGTTATTGGTGAATTTCATAAGCACATAAACAGATTTGTTTTCAGTTTTCCACTACCACTGATTCATTTCAACTGAGTACATCTCATGGACATGTATCTCTTTGTAATCATACTTTAAATTCATACTGTCTAGGAGAGTTTTTCAGCCCTGTTGAATACATTCAATTTCTGAAAGGCATGCATTAAAACCACTATTTAAAAAATAAAACAAAATGCACGTACTCATGTGGAAATATGCATACAGATACACTAAAAAGCAGTTTTGCAGCATGTGCAGTGGCTGCTTTGCAAATTTCAGCTTTTCAAAAACTTTAAAAGATGTGGCACAACATAGAGCAAGGCCTGCAAAACTTCAGCTGTGAGACCAAAAGCAGGCTTGTTTAATAGATCGGTAAAAAGTGTCTGAAGCCTCAAACATCTTGGTGAGTTTCTGTACCCCTACAATTCAGAAAACAGCCAGTATAAATGTGCTGGACATATAAATGTGTGTGCATGTATGTGCATGTGTATACATTTCTATAAATCCTTTGCAGACCTAACTTTCTTGTGCCAAATTCCAGTAATAAGAAGCATTTCTGCGTGTTGTCGTGATGTATGGAAAGACTGGAAGCACCTCAATTTAAAAGGTGTAAGACACACAAAAGGAGACAGTAAAAATGCAGCATTAATGGAGCTGGACAGAATGTAGCAAAGTCTTTTTTCTGGTTTAAGAACTGAGATCTAGTTGCCAAACTGGGGTGACCTCACAAGCTCCAGTCTCCTCCAGAGCTACAGTTCTCCCTCTAAATAATACTGGGAAGAATAACTGAAACTGTATTTCTTACAGCAAAAGGTATTATGGAAATGTAAAACAACACAGTACTTGGTCTTAAAACATACAGAATTGTAGACATTAGAAATGAAAAAGACCTCTGTGTGTTGTCTTAAATGCTCTCAAACCCTCCCAGAAATAACAGGGCAAAGAGTTAGGAGGAAGTGCATCAAAATAGCCATCAGAAGGGCTGAGACCTGTTCGTGTTAACATGCAGCAAAACAAACCCTAGGGCCGCAAGTAGCTGGATTTTAACCTGTTCTACAGAGAATGAGATACAATCAGGATCCAAGGAAATAAAACTGATTCTAAATCCTCCCAGAAGGGAAGGAGGGGATCTGCTTTTCATCAACTAGACAATGAACAATTTGCTCTTTCAGTTTCTTATAATTTTACCCCCAATCTTCTAAATAAAAATAATATCAAGATGACAGTGAGTATGTACTATTCAAGACCAGCAAACCGTTGTCCTTTTCTAGGAAGAAAGTTACAAAACAGACTTTGAAAGTGCATGAGGGTGTCTGCTCTTCCCTGTCTTGCCCAAGTGCTTTGAGCACCCACAGCATCCCCCAGCCTGACCTAACCCTCCTCGTTAGCGCCGCTTCCCCTCTCCTGTTTGTTTCTGGTACTTGGCACCATCTCCAGAATTTGGTTGTACCAATCTGGTATTACGTGTATCTCCTGCCCAGCCTGAGGTATCCATGGGCACTGCAGGCACAGAGACAGAAGTGTGGAGACCTTAAAAGTGAAGGAGTTTCTGCAAGGGCCACCCTGGTGTAAGACTGGCACCGTACGTGCCCCTCGCTCGGTGCTCTGGTTTCCAGGCACTTCCCCCTGGTCCTTCGTGGTGTCCCTGCACATCTCCTAGAGGAATTGCTCAACCACCCAGACTAAGGATTTCCATGCAGTTGCAGCATCTAGGACTCCTGCTGGGAGTTCAGAAATACAACTGGTAACATTCCAGTCAGAGGAGCCTCAAATTAACTAACGCTTCATTCCTATGTTGTGATAAAGCAAATTCTGAAGTGGTGCCAAGTATCTTTCCTGACCCTAGGCCATCTCTGAGGCCCTGCTGCCTTTCCCCCGGTCCCCACACCCAGGCCATCGCCCTGCCGTCCATCCGCTGCTCTCACCAGAGGTGACCCCTCGCAGCCCCCCCGGCACCACGACACAAGCGTCCCTTCGGCCTCGAGAGGAAGCCCACAGAGAGCATCGCCAGGAGCTGCCTCTCCCTCCCTCACATTTAAACACTGTGCTTCGGTGCCGGTGACCAAAATATCCTCTGCAGAATAACGTGTAAAACCGTCTCTAAAAACAGCACCGCGAGCACGAAGCGGGATGCGCCGTTATCCTTGTGCAAAGCCTGCAGGCAGGAGGGAGCCGGGGGCACTGCCCCGCGCCCGGCCCGCGGATCCCCCACGTCGGGGCCGCGGCACCGGAGGGGCTGGGGGCGAGGAGTTTCCTCGGAGGGGGAACTTTTGTTCTTAGCGGCTCGCGTTTGACACGTTACATTACCCCAAAAGAAAGCAAACTAATCCCGGCCCGGGAAGCACGCTGAGACACGAGGCGCGTTCGGCGCCCTCCGCCCGCAGCGCCCCTGGGTGCGGGGCCGGCCCCGCTCCCACCCGCGGCCGCCTGCAGGGGGCCGGGGGGGCCCGGCCGGGAGCGCAGAGCGGAGCCCGGAGCCGCAGGGGGGGGCTCGGCACCGGGACCGAGCTGCGGCCGGGGGGCAGGAGGGGGCGCGGCGGACACTCGGACCCCGCTCCCAACCGGGATTGGGGGGGGACCCTTCCGGCCCGCCACCCCCGCTGCTCCCGGGGCGCTGCTGGGGACGGGGTCAGCCCGTCCATCCATCCATCCATCCATCCATCCATCCATCCGTCCGTCCGTCCGTCCGCACAAAGGGGCCGCAGCGGGGCTCTGCGGGGTCCCCTCCTCGGAGCCGGCGCAGCCCTGCCCCGGCCGGGAGCTGGGGGCTGCGGCTCGGAGCGGGGCCGGGAGCGGGGCCCCCCGGGAGCTTCCCGTCCCAGGGGGAGAGGGAGAAGGGAGCTCGCCGGAGCTTCCCCGGGTTTCTCAGGAGAAAACTCCTGGCAAAGCTGCTCGTGGGGCCAGCCCCCACCCGGCCCCGCTGCCGGCCCCGGGGCGGCGGGGCCGGGACCGGGAGCAGGAGCGGGACCGGAGCAGCGCCCCGCAGCGGCCCGGCCCCACAGAGCCGCAGCCCGGCCGGGCCCCGCCGCCCGTGCGGGAGGGAGCGCCCTATAACGCCCCTATAGCGCCCCTATAACGCCTCCGCCGCCTGCCCGGCCCCGGGCGTGGGGAGCTCCCGCTGCCCCGAGCCTGCTCAGCACTTCTGGCGTTTGCAAGGAGATTTTCCTGTCTTCTTATCAAAGGCAGACTGGATAGATAGGAATAAAGTACAGCGGGCTGTGGGAGGTTTGGGGTCTAATCCACAAAGGGAGTATTCAGAATTCTTTACAGGTGCTTCTGTGTTCAGCAAGCTTTCAGCCATTGATTTACTGACCTAAAAAAAAAACAACATCAAAATCCAGTCCAACAAGTGAAAGAAGAAATTACGATCACAGGAACACACTTTAAGAAAAAACAAAGAGAGAGAGGGAAAAAAATCTTTTTGAAGTTTCGGCATCCTTCTAAGCTATTTTCCACTTGTCAGGCTCTATCCACATCCAAAACCCATCATCCCTGTGCAAACGGAGTCTCGTTTAGGCAGAAAAAAAGAGCCAGTCCAATTCACGTCGCAGATGAGTGTTTGCTGCTATTTACAAAATAATTCCTGTCCCTGCTCTGGCCGCATCTCCGGGTCCCCCTTTTCCCACCACCTCTGGTGAAGATTTATTTACACGAAGCTTGCTACACAAAGTGCCAGCCCCGAGTACCCTCAGAGGACAACATCGTGCATTTCTCGGGAGGAAACGAAAAGTTCCATTAAAAATAGAGAGAAACTGTCACACTTCTAAACGGCTTCCTTTTAGAAGACAGAAATTAGAAAGCTTTGCAAGAATTTGCTGGTTTGGGAGATTTAAAATCAACAGACAACCCGGTCTGATTTCCAGGATCAATTACACTTATTACCATATAAATTAATCGATTATCGGTTTAGCAAATATTAAGCAGACAAATAGTTTAAGCGAAGAAGCCAAAAGCTCCTCGCGGAAGATCTCTGCAGCATCATTTACAGGGTCTAGCCCCAAATTCCAAGAGCAAACTCGGAGGGCAATTATTTTGGAAACGAATTCTTCAAAAAGCGGCTAAGGACGGTGTAGTTAGGAAGTCGGGGAGCACCAAGACTTTCTGGGGCTGTGCTCCCACCCGGGACAGATGCCGCTGCCTCGCTTTACAGGTCCTTTGAATGGGAACATCTGCCCCGCACGGGGAGGCGGCGGAAGGCTGCCTGGATCGCAGCCCCCCGGAGAGGAAGCGTTTTTAAGCGGGGGAGCCGCTGCCGCCTGCGTGTGCGGGAGCTCGCAGGGACAACGCTAGGCGCACCTTTCAGCAGCCTTCACCCCTGGGACGGCCCCGGGTTTTTGCGCTGTTCCCAAATCGCTGGTGAAGGCAGCGGTGGGTGGCAGCCCCGTCCCGAGGTGCGCTTGCCTTCTCCTCGCTGTTTTCAGCGCCACCCGCTCGCTTCGGGCGCCGCCGTCCCTGCCCCAGGCGGCGGCAGCAGCCTCGCCCTGCGGCCTCCCCGCGCCCCCCGGAGCCTCTCGAGCCCCCCGGCCCGGGGGGGGAGCGGCCCCGGCTCCCACCCCGACAGCGCCGCGGCCGGCCCCGGGCAGCCCGAGGGGGCAGCCCGACAGCGGGGGCACGGCCCCGGGCGGCCCCCCCCGGGCGGCGTTCCCCAGGGACAGCGGGCCCCGCACGGGGCGGCCTTCGGGGCCCCGGGAAGGCAGGAGACCGCCCCGGTTCCTTTCCCTGCAAAGTTCCGGAGCCGCCGTGGGGAGGCCGGACGAGGAAACTCCTCGGGGAGCGGGCAGCTGAGGGCAGAGCCCGGGGCACGGCTCCCCCCGGCAGGGCCGGTGTCAGCGAGGGGCAGCGAGCGGCAGCGCTCAGCCCAGCCGGCCCCGTCCCAGCAGCGCAGCCCCAGCCCCAGCCGCAGCCACCTGCCCCCCGCTGCCCCCCGGGGACGGCCGCTTTTCGGCCCCCTGCCTCCCGAGCCGGAGGTGCGGGAGCTGGAGAGAAGGGCAGAACGCTTCGCCCATCAGCAGCCTCGGAGGGTGTAGCTACTAAAGAAAATTCACAGCTCTCTGAAGTGCTAACTTCCAATCTCTGGTTTCCAGATTTTATTTCAGGCTCCACTCCCCCCTCTCCCCCTCCTTAACCAGATGACCTCGCTTCAAAACATTTTATTTCCAGCTGAAGTGAAAAATGCTAACATATTAGCTTCTGTAATTGCAGTTTGACAGCACTTGATCTCAATAATTATGCTGCAGCTAAACTATTATTAACGGTTTAAGCTAAAATAAACGGAAATCCCCCTTTGGAAGTGAACAAAAACAAACCGTCGGAATTGTTCCTGGGGGAAGATGGGGTCTCTTACCTGCGTTGTACGCTGCCAGGTCTGCCCCAGGCCCCGGGCTCTTCCTTTTCCTGGGTCTCCCCTTCTGGACAGTCCCCACGCCGTTGTAATAAGGCAGTCCCAAAGTACTGGCAGAGCCCGCTCCCAGTGCTGGGCCCTTCCCAGCGGCTACATCCGAGTGATTGAAATGCACCTGGTACTCCCCCTGGATGAGAGTCTCGAAATGGAGGCGGCAGTACACCAGATTGTCCTTCATGCCAAAGTGGTCGCCGGTGGTCAGCATCTTGTTGCAGGTGGTGCAAGTGAAGCAGTTTAAGTGATATACCAAATCCCTGGCCCTCATGACCATTTCGGAGGCAGAAATCCCCAGGTGACACCTCGCGCATCTCTGCACCGAAAACCTCCTGCAAAACACAAGGGCCCGAGGAGACGGTGAGGGGCGCTGGGCAGCCCGCGGAGGGGGGCTGCGGGCCGGGACACGACGCCGGGCCGCTGCCGGGAGGGCGGCAGGACCTGGGGTCTCGGCCCCGCTCCCCCCGGACCCCGGGCTGCGGCAGGGAGCCGCAGGGAGCCCCAGGGAGCCGCGCCGACCCCCGACCCCCGCCCCATCCGCAGCCCCCCGGCGGGACCCGCGTGGGGCCGGGCGGCCGCTCCCGGGGCCGGGCTGCTCCGCTCCGCTCCCGGCCGCCCGCCGAGGGGCCTCGGGCTCCCACAGCAGCCCGAGGGATGCGCCCGGCCCCGGCCGGGAGGCTCCGGGAGCCCGCGGTCCCCCCCTCATCCCCCCCCGGCTCTCCGGGCGGCTTTGGGCTGTACCTGTAGTAATCCTCCTTGCAGTAAATGCTGCCGTCCTTGCTGAAGCAGGTGAGCTCGGACTCCAGGTTGAGCTTGCACTCGCAGCACTTGAGGCAGCGCATGTGCCACTGCTTGTCCACGGCCAGCAGGTAGTAGCGGTCCGAGATCTTCCCCCCGCAGCCGGCGCACAGGGCAGCGCGGTCACTGCTGATGGACGGCATGCTCTGCTGGGAGAACAACCGCGGGCCGTTAGCGAGAGCCAGCGGCTGCTGCACGGCTCAGCCCCCCCGGCCAGCCCGGCTCCTGCCCTGCCCGGCCCCGCTCCGCGGCCGGGGGGCTCCGAGGCGGCCGGCCCCGGGGAGGGTGGGGGACGAGGGGGGGACGGGCCGAAAGCGGCCGGGGCTGGGGGTTGGGGGGCCGGCTGAGAGCCAGGCTTTCTCGCTCCGTTTTTTTCCTTTTGTGAATTTGCCAGTCCCAGATCAAGAAAAGATGCTCCTCGCTAAACAGGCGCAATCGTCAGAGCGGGGAAAATCGCAGACAGTTAATTCTAAAATTTCCCGTTACGGATACACGGAGAGTGCCTGCATAGTTAATGCCCCGTGAGTGCGGGTCTGGGTGTGTATTTTCCTAGCTATAAAATTCCGAGTGAATTACGATCAAACCCCCCAGCAGCCGCACAGGCGCAGCTCTCTGCGAGCCGCTCCCCAACAAACCGCGTCCCAGCCTGCCCCGACCCAGAGCACCGCAGGGATCGGGAAACAACTGCCGAGGAGACGAGCACCACTGGGGCTGAGGCGCAGAACGCTTTGTCAGAAAAACGAAATAGTGGGGAAAAAAAAGAGAGGAAAAACAACAGAGTGCTTTAGATTATGCTGGGATAAACTTGGAAGCAATAAAACTAAATGTAACCCCTATATAATTTAATAGTTTAGTGTCAAATCACAATCCAATCGAAACCCCCTGCAAAAAAACAAATACATACATTTTCTGTCAACTCCTACCAAAAAAAAAATAATAAAGAAAATAAAAAGAAAATAAAGAGAAAAAGACTATCAGAAACCGTTTAAGCGCGCTCGTGTATTTTACTCAACACCCTCAACCTAAACCCAAGCCCAAAGTCAGGACAAGAGGTTCGGAGTGGAGCAGTGTTTGTGGCAGACCTGGCACTGCGCTGCTGTCCACTTTGTCCCAAACTTGTCAGCATGGCACTGCTCGAAGCCAGCCCGCACGTTGGTGCTGGGGCCGGAGCTGCCGTCCTGCAGACGTGCCGGAGCCGCAGAGCTCCCACTCGGGGCGGGGGGAAGCCGCGTGTTTACTTTTACCTCCTCTAGAGCCTTAAGTCCTTGCGCAAAGCAAGGAGAGGGAAGACAGCTAACGGGAAGAACTGAAAGAAAATGAAGCTGTGTTTCCAGCACATGCTGACGGATTACTTTCATCCAGCACTTGCAGAGATCACCAACCCCCAGCACTACGAGCACTACTGTTTGCACGACAGCATTTCCACTACCAGCAGTACGTACAAATAAAATTATGGCACTAGAGCGGTATGGGAGCCACACAAGTCCACTGGTAGCTTAGGTCTTTAAGGCATTAACTGAACTCTGATTAGGGATCGTTTTATAACCAAAGTAGTTCTTTATAAATCCACTTTAAACAAAACACGATTTTTTTCTGCTTTACCAGTAACAAAAATATTCTGATATCCAGAAATGGCATTTAAGGATCTAGTATCCTATCTCACTGCTCATTCTATACACGTGTGCATGCAAATAATTTCTATGTAGATATATAAAGGTATCATGACACAGAATTACTCCAGGAAAGATAACTTGATGTTGTTTAATTTTACACAGAAATATTAACTTTTCCAAAGAAAACCCAAACTGCTTTGATTAGAAATCACATTCAGCCCTTCTAGCTGAAAGGTTTATTTTCAGCCAGTATTTCAGGATTAAATAATCTCACTGTCACTTTTAAGTAAATTTCTCCATAGCATTTAGAGAAGTAACACCTATTGTTGAAGTTTTAAAAACCAAGCACAGATATCTTTCTTGCACATGCCCATATCAGCTTAAAAGACAGCATTACCAAAATATGGGATCATTTCTCCCCAGAATTATCGTTTCTTAACCAAAAAAAACAAACCAAAACAAAACAAAAACAGTACACAGAAAATGTTGATTCAGTTAATACACTTCAGAAATCTCTTCCACTTCGCTGGCTTAACTCTGCTTTGAAAGATTCATCTTTTTATTATCTAAATGTATTAAAATACAAGTACTGCGCGTTAGCAGACATAAGATAAAAGCGGTAAAGTTATAAAAATTTGCATCCGTCTGTCTCCCTGAAACACATCCTCTAAATCCGTTTGCCGTGTTTGCAAATCCAGTGTTCACGTATCTTTCTATTACGAAAAAAATCATAATTTAAAGATGCTCGAGTTTTAGTTTTCCTTTTATTATTATTATTTTTTTTTTACTTAGTGCTATAACAACTACCTCAGCGTGGACATCCCACCTGAAAAACAACACCGAATCGGATTCTTTGTTGTTTGTGTTTCCATTCCGCAGAGAAAAATCTCGCTGTGCCAGAGCGTTATCTGTATAAAAGCATACTTTGCCTCTCCCTAAAAACTTTAGAAGGCCGGCCGGGCTGGGGGAAGGGAAGGCGTTCTTGGACGCTACCAAAAGGCTGGTCTAGCTTTCTGTTTTCTCGCAAGAGCAGCACCGCTCCTTCCACCCAAGCGTTACTATTACTATGCATATTATTAATAATTAACAGTTTCATGCCTTTCCCCGTGGTTTTACTCGACCTTTTGCGGGTGTCTTTATGCTTAATTTTCTTCCGATTTAGTATTTTGCATACGTTTCCCCCCGACCTGCTATTTTAAAGGAAAAGCTGTGTTTTTGAGGGGTTCGTTACGTTTAGGGGGTTGAATGACTCCCACTCCTTCGCCTCCTACCGTTTCGGTCTCTCCCCTGTCTATAGCCGAGCTGATGGCCGGTGCTTCGCTTTTGGTTCTGCGATCCATCTCGTCGATGACCCCGTGCATCTCCGAGCCGGACAGGCTGTGGAAAAGCATCGCTGAGGAAGCGGAGGAGGAGGCCCCGAGTTGCTGCTGCTGCTGCTGACAGTTGTCGGGGTCCCTGCAGGAGCCCAGAACTTGCATTAAGCGGAGCCCTCCCCCATGCATCTAGCACGGCCGCCCCGTCTCTCCTCGGGCTCGGGGCTCTGCCCCCGGCGGAGCTCTCCGGAGCGCGGCGCAGGCTCGGGTCCGGGGTCCCGCGGGGTCGGGGAGCAGCAGAGGCGGGCGGAGGGGACGAGGGAGCGGGGACCGGCGGCGCTGGGAGCTCCGGGCTCGGCTCTAGGCTGCTGCGCGGCCCCGGCGCATCCCTCTGGGAGGCTTCTTCAGTGCGGGGCTCATCGCCCCAGGTGCGGTCCCAGGCTTTACGCTCCGGCCCAGCCGGCGGAAGGCTGGGCAGGCTTACGGTGGGGAGGGATTAATAAATAATAGGAATGCATTTAAAAAAAAAAATAAAATTAAACCATCTTCGGCGAGAAATGATAAAAAAATAAGAAGGACGAGCCCCTACATCGCCGTGTGCGGGGTGTGCAGGAGGCGGGCGGGGAGGGGAGGCTGCAGCGGGCGGAGGGCAGGCTGGCGCTGCGGGGCCGGGCCGGGTGCCCCCCGCACGCACTCACGGTCCGGAGGGCTGGCAGCGGCGGCGGCTGAGGGGCAAAGTTTGCTCCGTCCCCCGCTCCTCCCCCAGCCCGCCGGAGCTCATTGGGAAAGGAGAAAGCCGGGGGGAAGGAGGGAGAGACTTGGACGGGCACCAGGTGGGACGGGCACTCGGCGGCCCCCCTCGCTCCTTAAGGCGGCGCGGCCCGGGGCGGCTGCCGGCGGGTGGTGGTGGATGGAGGGGGGGGGGTTGCAGTGGGGTAGGGGAGGGGTGGAGCGGGGGTGGGAGCCGGGCGCGGAGCGGTGCGGGACGGCGCGGGGCGGTGCGGGGCTGCGCGGTGGCGGCGAGCCCGCGTCTGCAGCCCGGGCGCCGCGCGAGGCTCCGCGCCTTTTCTAGAGGCGCGCTGACATCACGTCCTGCCCCGCCGCCATTGGCTGCCGCCGCGCCCCGCGCCCGCCGGCATGTGCTCGGCCGCGGCCCCGCCACCGCCGCCGCCCCCCGGCCCCGCACGGCCCCGGCACGCGGGGACGGCCCCGGGCCGAGCCGCCCGCCCAGCAGCGCGGGGCTCGGCCCCTGAGCCCCGGCCCGCCGGGGGCCGCTCGGAGCCCCGCGGGGTGTCCCCTGCCTGCCGGCGCTGCGGGGCCCCGCAGGACGAGGAGCCCCGTGAAGCACGGCCCCGAGCACAGGGCCTGGCACCGAGACCCCGCACCGGGACCCCGCACCGGCCCAGGAGTCACGCCTGGACCCTCCCGCTCCGGGTCAGCGAACTTGAGCCGCGTGTTGCTGGAGCTGTGCGGTACCGACCCCCCGAGGTGCAGCCTTCCCCAAATCTCAGCACGCTTTGAGACCCGCCCGCGGGAAGGCGGAGGCGGAGCGCTGCTGGCTTCACACCCTGGGCTCCGCCAAGGCTGGCTGTGGAGCAGCACCGCGTGGCCCCCGCTCGGGCACTTTGCTGCAAAGCCTCCTCTGGGGCTGCTGGCCCCGGAGCTGTTGGTGCCAGGCCCGTGCTGGGTCACGCAGTTGGTTACAGACGCTTTGGAAGGGAGAAAGGTCGCGGGTTCTTACGCTCCGTCTGACATCGCGGACTATCTAAAAGATGCCGTGGTGTTTTATGGAATTAAAAAGCGATATTTAATAGGGCTGTATTGCCCAAGTGGCCGGAACCAATAATACCAATAGCCTGCTAAAAAGGCATGGCACGACCTCCGGTTCACAGGCTATCTCTGATTATCTACTTAATGGATATACAAACACGAGAAGACATCCAACCCTGGCTACCAAAACACAAGGAGAGTAACAGAATGTAAACACAAAGCTGCTAATGTACACACTGACACATGAATGACATTTACATTGTTCAGAATAAAATCCAGGGTATCCTTGAATAATGAGCAACAGAAAAAATGCTACAGCAAAGTAATCTTCACAATCAACGGCGGACTCATTTGAAATGAGTTTTTTCATTAAAAAAAAATGGTGCAGCTAATAATAAAGTCTTTTAACCTGTATTTTGTTATAGGTGACAGGTGAACAAATCACAGGTCTTGAGTTTCTCTACCCTGCCTCTCTTGGTAACGTCATCTCCAGTACCATCTGCTACCTACCAGACAAACAGACCAACCACATAATGAGGTACCAGCTTCCACCCAGCTACCGTGACTAAATCAGAACAAAAGCTTCAACGCCTCCTTCAACAAAGGAACACAAGTCTAAGCTGTCTTTGCTAATTGCTGGGTTTCAGGTTGTCTGTTACAGATTTTAAGTGAGCTACAAACTTCCATCAGATACTTAGAGCTGTTGGATAAAGGTACTAAGAATAAAAGATAAATGGAAGCAAAAGGTAAGAGAGAAGAGAAGAAAGCTTAGAAAATAAGTAACTACTTATGGTAATTTAAAGGCTGCGGAATAATATAAACATGAAAGACCAGGGGGCAGAGTGATTGATATCTCATATGTTTTTGATGCCCCTACGGTTATTAGACTGCAATATATGGGAACATACAATAAACTATGAATTAAAATGTAATTGTAGCTTCAGGCATCTTCTTCATTGTCTGCTGTGGTGTTATGTCTTCATGCACCGTGATTGACAAGGTGTAATTAATCATCTTACTCAGTTGTAAATATGGGCACCCTTCACAGTAGGCATCAGGAAGTGTGTACCAGCAAAGGAAGCAATAGTTGACGCTGATATACCATTAAATCAAAATCAGAACGCTTATATGTTCAGAAATGTGTGTTTGGTGTGATGCTGTTATCATTTATTTCTAAAATACTGTACCAACAGATTTACTTGATTTGCAAGTTAACTACAACATTAACTGGTTTTATTTATTTTGTCTCTTCTTCATTTTTATAGGCAATGATGTTGTTCTCCTAAAATGTGAGACAGTTTGCTTCTTGTCAGCAAGTGGAGCTCAGCTCAGCTCTTCATCTCCCTGAGCTGCTGGAGACAGACTAGCATGCTTCAGATTTACTCGCTCGATAGACTGACTCGAAATGATTCTGGGAAATGATTGCTCCATTCATATATCACTTTTTGCGCTTCTTATATACCAAGTGAGACACTTTGGGTGATTTTAGAGTGAAAGAAAATAATAAAATAAGCTTATTAAGAAACACCATTCAGTTTAAAAATAGGACATTTCTTGTCACAGATGCTGTCCCCAAACTGGAAATGAGCGTATTTATAAATATGTTTTTAGTATTCCAGGGTAAGAAATGTTTAATATCTGTTTCTTTTTCTAAATAATTGCTATCCTTACCCAGTAAGTGCAAAAATGGTGCGTGAGTCACAGGAAATTTAAGTGGTTTGTCTTGGGAAAATTTGGTGGTATGCATTTTTTTGACGCACATAGAGCTGTTGAATGAATAATTGGCAACCTATTTAATGTCCTTTGCTTTAAAGCTGTCGAGTACATTTGCTGTTTAAAAAATGTCTTTCAAAGCTGTTAAATATGTAACAAAAAGGGGTTGCTATCACCATTCTGACATGAACAAAGCCATACAGTGAGCTGCCCGAGGTACCTCCAGCATGGTATTAATTACAAACGCAATAAAAAAAGAAAATTCGCAAAGTTCTCAAATTCCGTTTCTTTGCAGTATCAGCTGATGAATGTTTTATAAAAACATACAGTAAAAATCTCAGTCCAGGAATTAGCCGTTAATTATTACCTAAGCCAAGCACTTGGGGGAGAGCAGGGAATCTGTTGGATCTGTAATTTCACCAGTTAGCCCTGGCGAGTAAGATCTCTAGCTGTCTCAGAAGCAAACCGAGCTTAAAACAGTAACACACTTTCAAGAAGATGATCGGCTAAGAATGTGCTTTATTTTGATTTGAAAAACTGTCAATCATAGCTAAAAAAGAGCAAATAATGCTTTTATACAATACGAGCTAATTGTATTTGTCTGATAAACCAAGAATATGCAGGAAAAATAAATAATAAAATGTAAAATGAAAATATTCAGAATGTTTTGCCCAGATGTTGTGTAGAGATTGTTTGTCGCTGGTACAAGCAGTAGATTTCAGAAAAATATGCAAGCATGTATCTATACGTGTGAGAGAGAAATAAGATACCCATAATCTTACATATTTCAGTTTATATAGCCACAGCTATTTAAACAATTCCAAAACTGCCTCTACGGGTGTTAGAGAGGGAGGGAAATCTTCAGCCACATGATCTTCTCTCCAGAGTCCTGTTAAATCCACTGAACTTAAAACAGAACAAGAAGTGTGAAATATGGGTTTGAACATGTTATGTCAGAAATGTAAAGGTTGGAAGCCTTTTTAGTAACTGATATTAATATTGTATTAAATGTTATGAAAAGGTAGGTGTTGGAGAGAAGGGCTGGGCTCATGTGCAATTTTGTCAAGGTTTTTATCTGTGATTATGATTCCAGATGTATCTATTCCCTGAGGAGAAAAATGAAGTAAAGTTGGCATGTGACATGTGTTTTAAGGTGTTTGGCACAGTTTCCCAAAGTGATGACAAAATGTTCATTTTTATTACTGTGAATTGGTAAAGAAAATATGATTCTGAAGGTCAGTGGCTGTGTATTCAAGATAGCTGTGGAGAGTTATTTTGGGGAATACGGATTTTTGGTGGTGTGTTTAGATTTAATTGCCTGACTCGAGCTTTTCCCATAGTAAATAATAATTTAAATAACATATTTTTTTACAAAATATGATTTTTTGATTACTGCTAATCCAATAAAATTCATGCACAGAATATGGTAAAGATGGCAAAAGTGTCTCTTTGAATCTGGTAGTGTAGCTACTTCTTAATGGTTTATTTTTAATCTAATTTATACTGACTAACCTGGTTGCTGTACAGTTAAGAGCTGAAATAACTGCAATAAGGCTCTTTGTCGCAGAACAGTTGTTAGAGTAAATGAATGGATTTTTATTTTTTTTTAAACAAAGTGGTGAAGGTAGCTCTGTTGGTGAAAACTATTTTGTCTAAATGCACGTTAAGACTTTAGAGGAGAAAGTTCCTATGACTACCCAGCTCCCCTTCTCTTCCCTGCAAAGCCCTTCTGCGTGTAACAGAATCAGTAATTCCATGCTGACAGCAGGGCACCCAGGGCTACATTACCAGGCAAACACTCACTCATAAACATTTTACAAGTTCAATACCAACCAATCCTGGCGGTTTGGGAGGCTGCCCTGATTGGGTATAGCATGGATTTGGTAAACACGGCTACATAACAAAAATAAGGTTTGCAGAGAAAGAGTCCAACTGTATTGCCTCTGCGGAATAATCAGAGACGAAGAATATGATTAATTCCATATTTTATAAGTAAACTTCCACAGCTCTGTGTCCATCTGCAAATATTCAGAGTGATGTGCTCGATACATTCCTTTCTGTTCTACAACCACATTTCTTTGTGAATTTAACCACATCAGAAAGCACTTCGGATTTCTAACACAAATATTAGATGCATTTAATGTAAGGAAGCTTCCTTTATTGGAGGTGATTGGGAACATTTTGTATTTTATAGGTATATTTAAGAGGTTAGCAGTAGGGGGGAATCGTCTGTGGAAAATCTGTCTACAGCTGAAATTTTTAGATGCAGAAGTGTTGCTGAAATGCCTAAATACATTCACATTCTTTTATTAAGTAGCTCACAAGAGTACCCTGTCAGACACCAGATACTTTTTTATTATTTTTTTAAGCTGAATAGTGTTATTTTCAGTAGGATATACTTGTTTTCATTCTTCTGTGTGCAATTAGAAGATTTGCATTCTCAAGGGCTTTACTGTTTATCTACAATCTTATTTTCTTTTGTATAATCTTCTGCAACTTTATTTATCTTCAGTGCATGCATGAGAAGCATAAAGCTACTCATTTCCTAGTAAATTATTGATATGATTTACAAGTTTTCACAGATTAATTTTCCATGGGGTAATTTTTCTGGACTATAAAATAGCCATAATTAAAGAATGCCAAAGGTTTAAGTATTTTATAGTACAATTTAGAAGTCCATTTTTGAAGTCCTTGTTTTTATATTTTAGATTTAGAATCCTATTTATATTTCAGTATAAGAAAAATAACATGGAGTGCTTGAAAATCAGAACTCTGGCATTTTTCAGATATTGAAATGTGCCTGCCTAATGAGAGCAGAAGACTTGCTCACTGGATTTATTTAAAAGCAGTACTCTTACATATTCATAAATTAAAATGGCAGTTTTCAATGAGATACTTATTACTATTTTACTTGTTATTTGCAAGATACCTGACCATTTAATATTTGTCCTTTATTTCTCTGAGCTGATCTAATTGCACCTCTCTATTTTGCATTTATTTCTCTTTGCAAACACTACATTATTCACTCTCTCCTGTGCTTATTAAACAGTGCCACCTGCACCAAATGAAACAAAGCTTCTCCATCAATCTATCCCAGCTAAAGCACCCTGACTATATATTATAATTAATTGAAGCTCAATTGAACACTTGAGTCTGAACTAGATACAGTAACCTGAAAAAAAAAAAAAAAAAACGTTAAAAAATTAGGATGTACTTTAAAGAAATCTTTTAAATGAAAATGTTCACTCAAAACTGAGAACCTAACCTTGTACCAAGCACTCTTCATCATCTCTGCACAGTACCTCAAGTAGCAATTAGCAGGTCCTTTAATTAATTAACTATTCCCTGTACATCACAGGGATTTTTGTGGCACTAACGTCATCCTTCATAAGTGAATACCAAATCCAGTCAATATTTTGTCACTATAAATCCTTATCTGGACTACCCGAATGCCCACCGCATGTCTCTGCAAAAATGATCTGAAAACACAGCAAGCAGGTATGGAAAGCAGATGCAAACTTTACAGGACTAGCCTAGGCAATTAGAACAGATACAGCTGAAAGAGGGGAGCTAAATGCAGAGTACCTCACGTGTAAATGCTCGCACTCAGAAGAAATCAGATAAGACACAAAGTGAAATAGAAATGATGAATTCTTATGAATATAGTTAAGTAAAATTATTTTACAAAAAAGCTGAATGTATATTCAAAGGGCTGTGGGCTCTGCTCACTGTGCTGCTTATCTTTAACACTGTCTGCTCTCAGACAAGAACAGATTAATTAAGTGGCAGGTCAGACACAAGAAGGTGAAAGGGCATTTCCAACCAATCGCTGACATTTCACCAATTTTATACTTTGCAAACTTTTTATGTAAGTATAGATGTAGCTGGTTGTTTTCAATGCAGTTCTCCTTTGGAGAAATCCTAAGTGGCTTTAAGGGAATTAACATCCGAAAATGAGATACAAGGTATTGCTGGTTTTACAATTTACAAAAGATGCGGTATGTAAATTTGTTTATATAAATATGTATAAGATACATGACTATGAGGCTATGTGTGTGTGTGTGAATGAACATATGTGTGTATATCCATCTCTCTATTTGTAGCTTCAGACACAGACATATGTTATCATTTCTTAGAGGCAAATATCTGCAGAAATAATTCTTTGTGTTCAGTAGTTTTCTTTAATGTGTAGTAAGTTTATCTTAACCGATCTCTGTGTTCGGGGAAGATCTTGTGAATTTATGCAATGTACAGCATAATGAAATCAAATAAAGTATGCCTTATGATTTTGCAAGAATTACACATCAGCATTTTCTTTCAATGCATGTAATTTTTGAATTAGGGAACAAACTTGATAGTTAATTTAAAAATACGTATTTATATATCGTGGACTTGAAGAAATAGAGACTATGGAAATATCAAGTAAAAAAAAGGAGTAATTATTCAGATAAGTTGGGATTTTTGCCAAATGAGAATATAATAAGAAAACACTTAATTGGAAGTACTCATGAGAAGTAATATTTATTCCACTACCAAAAGACAGTAGCTGCACCCCCATAGGATTTGCTGTTTTGTAAGAGTAGCAGAAATTTCCATTTTTACCTCATGGATTCTCTTAAATCACTGTTACTGCAACTTCAATTAAAAAAATTCTGGCATGCTCAAAACGTTAGGTAAAATGCAAAGGTCAATGGATAAGCTATGATTGTCTCTCTGCTTTTGCTGTATAAATCTGCTCTTATCAATAATTCACTATTCATGTTCTACAAAGACTACGTGTTTACATTTCTGAATTAGCATTTAAATTTTAACAAAGGTAATTAAAAAAGGGAAATACTAATCTCTGCACTCGGAGTCCTTATGTCATCATTTACCACACATTTTTTCCAATAGATTTGGCAAATGAATACTCTGTTTTGATACATCAATCTCAAACAAAGGTGGACTCTGATGCAATTTTTCACTGTTCATTCCCCTGAATCTTTTGGGATAGAAAGAATCGTGAACAAATACTTAACAGTCTGATCAATAATCATTGACCGTTTTGAGCCCCTCGTACCCTAACAAGCACAGCTTGATCATGTATATTTGATCATTGTAAAATTTCAAAGCACCTTGATACAGCAGAGCAAGTCTTTCCAGGGTATCTTTTTGTTGTTCCATAAAGTGCATATTTCCCATGATTTAGCTTTACCATTAATGGAAACTTACTACACATATCTGATGAAGCACAAGATCATTAATTTCAGTGTTATATATCCCCAGCTTTTCTATCAATGTCAAATAGAAAATACAATCCTAACATTTAGGAGAGGGAACTCTGGATGTGCCTATGGATTCAATGGACCCCAGAGTGCAAATCTAAAAAGCCCCATCGTTATAAATCTTGCATTCCTGTTAAGTGTTGGCATGCACATTACACTGAGGTGTGTTAAGTTTATTTTAGGGGAAATATTGTAGTAAAAACCTTTCCCTTGATATCCTTTGAAATACATGTTCATGTATTTATAAATTTAAAAAATAAATATGCAAGCTCACAGCTGTGCTAGTCCTTATTAATAACATGTAAAGAGATAAAGATCTAAGTAAAATTACTTATAGTGAAAAATGTCTTTGCAGAACTTTATTATTGTTTGCAATTCCACTTCCAGTGTTTTTCATACAGAAATTTCAGATTATCATTAAAATATAACATTGATGCTACATTTGTATAGCTGCCTTTTCTGCTTATAATCATAATGTTTATTCTAACTTTCTGGGCTTATTATTTTAGACAGATATCAGTTTAATTAGCTTAAGCTGTCATACTCTAATAAATACAGACGGGTTGCCTGGTTCAGGAGGAGGAAGGTGGCTGCAGATTTCAGAAGCAGAGACAGTTAATGCTTTGTACATTATCATGTAAACAGCAAAAGGACAAAAATAATTACCTGATAAACTTTCCATTTCTGACACTCCCCTATATTCTTTCTGACCAATTTTTCTATAGAAAATCCATTCAGATTAAGCAAGTCCTCTAAATATCTGCAGCATCTGCTGGTTCAGACACCTTCCTTTATGCAGAGTACCATTTTCATATGATAATACATGTAATATGATATAGAATGACAGAATGCATGACAGTTGCCCATAATACATAGAAAGTCACTCAAAGGACAGAAGCGACATTTGGATAATTAGCATCCATTGGGCAGTCAATCATGCGAATAGAAAAAACTGAACAAAACCCACAATGGAGTTAGAAAACAAAAGGGACCCTAGCCAGTCTCAGGATTAACTGCTCTAAAGCGATCTAAATGCTTTTGTATCTAAAGAACTGAGGCTCCCAGGGCTGCCCTGTTCCCCTCTAGATACCCAGGGAACTAATTGTGGCGATCAAAGTTAAAGCATTCTCTCTTCTTTATAGACTGTTAAATACACAGAAAAATTATTTCTCCATTCGTGTTCATTAAACTATTTTAAAGTTAAAAAACTGATGCCATGTTCTTTTGCCAAGTGAAATGAGCTAGAGTATTGAGATTGTCCTGCTTTTATGGGAACACAACAGCCCATTTAATTTAAAGTCTGCCTTTGTTTGATTAATATTATTTTGCTGTTGTCCTGTCTGCTATCTCTTTCTTTTTGGATAACGAAGGCAATTGTCATTAAAAAGTCTTGTGTGAGAAAAACCTGAAAACAGTTAGGAATGACAATAATAATAACAAAGCCCATTAACAAAATTAAGCAGGAAAGGTCTCATCATTTCTTAGTAACTGCCCTTTTATAAAATAAAATACGTTTTCATTCAATATATGCAGCTCAGATTATTTCCTTCCCCCAGATTAGTTGGAAGATGAGGGCAGCCTCCTTTAAAGCTCCATCTAACAGAAGAGAGAGAGAAAGACATACAGAGAGAGCCCCAGGATGTGGAAAGTCATGAAAATACCTACCCTGGAGACAGTATTCCCATAGGATCCTTTTCATACAAATTCCAACTTGCCTAATGCCCTTAATGAATGAAATAAAGAGAGAATTCAGAAAGGCCCATGCTGATGGCTCCTGCTGGAAAGTGTGTGGTTTGAGGCATAGCTGCAGCAGTTCTGGGAGGGAATCGGCTCCGGTCCCCATCAGCCAAGCAGACAGGAATCACTGGGGCGAAATCTTCCCCTCTCACACATTTGCAATTGACTTGAAATAACATCACGACACCTTTGGATAATTGACGCCTTCTTACCTTTCGTTGTCCTTTGTAATTAATATTTGTAGATCTAGAGGTTTCTCCCAGCCACAGATAACAGGAAGGTGGAAGGGGTGGGGAGAGAGAGTGTGTGTGCGTGCGTGTGTGTGCGTGAGTGTGAGAGAGAGAGAGGGGGAGAGAGAGGGAACGGGAAGGAGAGAGGCTTTGGTTGTGCGTCTGTGGGGGAATGGCGCGCTCCCGTATTGCTCTGAGTGTGTATTTGGGGCTTTGAAAACCTCTAGAGCTCTAAAGGCGAGATGGAAAGTGAAATGTGTGACGAGCTGGATCTCCCCTGTCGGTCGTTATAGGGCTTCAGCAGCGGTGACCCTCAACCCTTTTGCTCTGTGTCAGCCACAACTTGAGTCCCCTTGCCCTGCTGCTGTGCCAGCGTCAAAATGTAGGGAAGGAAAAAGGGACAGCAGAGGTAAGGAGGCAGAGAGAGATTGAGATCAGGGCTTTTCGCCCAGTCAAATGGGCCTCTGGTGACAAATCAATCACGGCCTGTTCAAACCAATGATGCTGCCAGTCTCCAGCTCGCCAACCCCTCCACAACCTCCCCCAGCTCTTCCTGGCTCCCGTACATGACACTCAGCTGATGGCTGGGGCTCCAGTCAGAGCAGGGCTGCTTTTTACAGGTTGATTTGGTCATTAGCATCGTTCCTGCTCATCTCCCTCTTGCTCAGTCCTTACCTACCATCCATTTATTTATCAAATTTTGAAAAGTAGTATCAGAAGGGGGGTTATGGCACACATAACGCTTGTAAATACGTTCATATATTGCCTCGTTAAAAGTACCTAGATTTATTTGTTCATTTCATTTTATACACTTAGGAGTAGCTACCTGTTTTAATGGAATTAGCAGATCTGATCAGTGTGATCAGGAACAAAGACAGTAGGCCCTAGCAGCTCCTCAGTGCACCTCCTTCCCTCCCTTTATTTGTACAACTAGTACAAATAAATTAGTACAACAATTAGTACAACTGGCTTCAGTATTTTTTCTATACGCATGTAGGACACGAATTATTTTTCTTTTTTTTTCCTTTTTTTTTTTTTGGTATTTGCTAAAATGCAATTTTTAAGACCCTTTTAAATCCATGGGGCATATCCTCAGCTGGAAGAAATCTGTCTTGCCACTGAAATTTCATAATTCAAGGAGTGTACGGTGATCAAACACTAAATACGGTAGAGCAACAAACAAAAATACTACTAAATCATAATAAATAGTTCTTTCAATGATGGCTTTCATCTGAATATCATAACATCTCTTAAAATGGTTAAAAAAAAGAAACAATAATATAAGAAGAGCACTTAAAAAGTTTAGGAAGAACAAAGTACTCCTTTGCTGGCTTTGTGATCTTAGGGATTGCACTCTCTGTTCCTTCCTTTTCTCTCCCACCGCCCCCCCAGTCCCTAATACCATGGGGAAAAAAGTCAAAATAGGATCTTAACAGAGTGTATATAGCTCTTAGTTCTCTCTAACCTTAATCCCTGGAATAAAATCCTCCTACGGACAAATAATAATAATAATAATTGCACGTTAAGAATATGGCAAAGCCCCTCTCTTGTCTTTAGTGGCAACCTCTTGGTTTAGAGATCTCTCATATGAGTAAGTCAGGGGTGTCAGCCTAGGTTTTTATTAACCAATTTACACGCCGGCCAGCGAGAGCAACCAGCCAGCCTGACATCCTGCAGTGGGAAGGAATGGTGATGGAGATGTGTAGAATGGAGCTGAGCTCGGGCAGGCTCTGCAAAGAAAGCTTGGGCAAGAAACAGCAGCATGAAAAATACAGCACAATATACTAAAAAATGTCTCCCTATCTCCTTTCTAATATGACTGAACTCTGAGAAACTGAAGTGAAGTGCATTGCAGATAGCAGTGTGGGGTGCTGAACAGCCTGTAGCTGGAGAGTGCTTCGGTCTTTATCTTCAAAGCTGTCCTGTCAAATACAAGGTCTTTTAAACATCAGAGGGATAAAGTTTCTGATTCTGAAGGGTTCGTTTTCCTCTTGGTTTTCCTCAATCAGAAGTTAAGCCCATACGACCCCCACAGTAAGCTGGCTCCAGGATTGCTGCCCTGCTACTTGCCCCATGATTTGGGGACGCTTGTATAGAGCAATCTTGCTTTGCTCACTGTTTGTTGGGTTCAGTTTTCTTCATGTTAGTTCTTTCTTCCATCTTACATGTCTTGAGGCTTTTGCTGTGTGGCAGTGAATTGAATCTTATGAACTTAAAGGAAAATTGTGGCTGGGACTTGGAGAATATTCATCTGTTGCAGAAAATGCTGAAGTCTAAACATGTGAGAATTGAACTAATGAGTTTTTTTTCTCGTTTCAGTCCCTCAGTCTCTTTTTCAGCTACACCTTAATTGCAGTGTTTCCCAAAAATATAATCCTAGAAATTTTAAAATGTATGCCTTCATTTCATTGCTTGTACTTCCTTCTACCAACATAATATAAGAAATTAAGATGATTTACAAAATAATATGTCTTTCTGTCATCTTACTGTCAATAAATAAATAGTGCACCTAAATCTAGTTGATATCTAAAATGAAAATTCATTACATTTCTGGAAACTCAAACTATCAGCTCCATGCATTTTAATTAGATTGTCTGTTTTTGCATTTATTACTAATACAGTCCTCTTAACTATGATTTATTTGTTAAACAAAGTGCCATAATCCGTCACTTATTCATCTTAATTTCAGCAAAATTAAAGTAGTCGCTGTTATATTACACCTAATTGCACTTGCAATGAAAAGAACGGAGATGTTAATCAAAATAAATTGAAGATAAACAATAAAATCATTAAATCTTTGCTGCAGTAAGTGTAACTAATCAGTTTTGACTTGAAGCGACCGAACACAAATAATGAATCTGTCAGTGAAGACGCGCTCATTAAATACAGCCTAGTCCGCTAGGGTCCTGCAGGCAGCCTGTAACACACAGCCCCCTGCAACCCTCTAGTGCCTCTCTGCTATTAGGGGAAAGCAAGGCAGAAAGAGGAATTTGTACACCATTTTCAGGACTGAATGGATCTATATATTGCAGTTTGATAAAGCGAAAATGCAAATGCCACAGGTACACTGTAACCCCTGTAAATGCTGTGTCAGCAACAGCGAAAGACTATTTTATTCAGTAACCAGCAGGTCAGAGATAGAAGAAAGGAGGAAAGGAAAAAAACAGAAATTCAGAGATAGGAAGGATTTCGTTTTGAAAGTTATGGAAGTGTTAGTTTTGTTTCAGATAGTCACTGAAGCTGGTATTGCATTAAATAGATCCGTTTTGCACTAGCACAAGGACTGCAGCCCTCTGCTATATCCGCAGAGCAGGGACAATGCTTGGATTAGTGACAGAAGCTGTTCTTATACTAATTGTCTTTCCACCATTTACCACTTCTGACCTTACTAGCTTGTTACAAGCAGTGAAATGGGATCTCCAGTTATTTCCAAATATGTTGGTACGCTGGCAAGGAGTCCTGTATCTCAGCAGCCTGGTGAGATGAGCTAGAGCAATCAACACTTTCTACTTCAGCTTCTAAATTGTTTACTTAATTATTTCAGCTTCCCCAATGGAGTATTTGCTAGGAATCATTGGTTAGCATGAATTTACATGGCAAGAAGCAATTTTTCTTAAAATAGTTTTCATGGTACCTCTTCCTCTGATATGAGACAGCAGCTAAGTGCAGACATAAGATCCAAGGAGTGGGCCTGATTCTGTGCTCCTGAGTTAGGTTTACTTGGACTGAGCTACATAATTATTTTTATTTTTTATTTATTTATTTATTTATTTTGAGCAGCATCACCAGTTTCTAAACTGTAGGTAATTGTTGTTTTTCTGTGTGGGGGGTTGTTTTCTTTTTGTTGTTGTTTGTTTGTTTGTTTGTTTTTTAATTTTTCTCCCTGTGTTGTATCAGTCATTTTGCTCATTTACAAATCTTACTGATCTTAGTCTTAATCATGTACTAAACAATATAATTCAGCTTAAAATGTTGACCAGCACAAAGGATGTCTGCCTTGTTTTGGAATCATAACATAACCAATCAACATTTTATAATTCTAATTCTTTTTGCTGCATTTTAAACAGCATCCACTCCAAATGTTACAGTGAGAGTCTAACAGTTAACATGCTGTAGCTGAAGCATATCAGAGAATTACACATTTTTTACTTTACTTTTGATTATCTACAGATAAGAAACACGCAAGATAACCCATTGCCCTCTGAGCAGGAGGCTAATTTCAGCTCAGTTTCTTCTTTCCTTCTCTCTCTGTATTTATAGTTAATATTTGGGTCATACTAAGGGAGAACGACCATGGGCTAACACAGTTCCACAGCCTGAACTCAGGGCTGAAGACTAAGCAAGTTTTTTACCTCTGTTTTTCTCATGCCAATGTGATTTGCTTTCTGTGACTAGTTAACCTTGTTTGTTTGTTGTTTGGAAAACTTCTACATGGTGGACCTTACAGTTAGTTTCTCTTCTGCATCTTTCTAGCATTTATAATGCTTAACTTGGGACTGAACATTTCTCAAGGCACTCATTTAGAATGATTTATATGGGCTTTGCTAATTCAGTGGCAGGTGGGTAATTCTAGAAATTAAATATTGCCTGGTTTTCAGTGATATAACTATAAGCACTTAACAGAAGTAGTAAATATTACTATCACTAATTTACAGAAAAGGTAATAAAAATACAGACTGCAAAGACGATGGCAAGAATAGGGACCAGGTAATGATAAACAATTAACAAAAGGATGGACCTGATCCTGCATTGCTTAGTTTCTGACTCCTACTGACTTCAGTCAAAATCTACCTTGAATGAAAATGATACAGGGCTCAGGACCTGTATAGGGCCTGTGTAAAGTTAATCTGAGAATTTTATTCTAGTTGCTTTCAGCAGGTTTCTAAAAAAAATTCACCAATACAAGTGGCACTAATTGGACCCCATGTTGGGAGACTTTGCAGAGGAGCTTAGGATTGAATGGGCCTTGGAAACTGAACTCCCTCTCCTATCTAGATATGGCTCCTTGAGGTCACAGTTAAAGCACACCAGGGGGGCAATGCAGAAGAGGGCTGCTTTTTCTTTACTTGTGCTTTACCTTTCCTGTAGCTAGAATACTCCAATATTCAGGTATCCTGATATATCATTTTCTGCTTGCTCTATATTTTAACTACATTGTGTTTTTATTTTTTTTTCCTTCCTCCCCCAGATGTAAAGGATTTTAGACTTTGTTCAAGCAGGATGTATTTTCAAAACATAGGCATTGATCATACACGCTTATGGACCCGAACGTGCAGGATGTGCATAGTAATTAAGAATGAGGACAACCAGCAGAAATGCAAAGATTCATGTTCTCTTTAGCCCCATTCTGAACAGCAGCTGATGGCTAGGTATCTCTGAAGAGGTTGCAGGAAGACAAAGTGAGATTTTAGTCTGGATAGGAGGAGACAGGTTTGGAATAAATAAGTAGATCTGACTGTTGGCAATATAGGGATGATAGCTGAATCTGCTTGATAAGGAGATTACACCAAAATAACAGTTAGTTAGAAGAGGAAGAAGGCAGCAAAAATATCGGTTTGATACATACAATCTGAAAGCTGGAGAAGTGAAGAAGTGATTAGAGATGCAACAGAAGAACCCAGGATTGGGTCATGGAAATCAAGGACAAGATGTCAAAAATGAGAACTCAGCTAGCCATTCTGAACGATGAAATGTAAAGGAGGATGAAATTGGAATAGCAATTCTCTGCTTTAACAAAGAAGTCTATACTGTATATAGGTACGACTAACTCTTAGGTACTCAGCTACTTCAGTGATTGTGTTTAAGTACACAAAGCAATTAATCATTATAGATCTAGTAAAACAGAACAAAACAGGTGAACACACTTCCTTGTTTTCATGCATATGTGCATGCACAATTTGATGGCTAACCAGTCATTTAATCCAGCAGCACCATAACCATTATTTAAGCTCTGCCAGAAGGTAGCAAAGGAAGTAAAACAGGAGACGTTCTGTAGAACTAGAAGCTTGTTGAACTGTATCAGAATAACTTTGCAGCACACCAATGTAAGAGATTATAATGTTGGCAAATTAATAACATTAATTTGAATTCCAGGACCCCTCACAGTTACAAAAACTTAATTAGGCAAACTTGAGCAACATGTGCTCTTCCCTTTGACCAAATGTTTTTCAGAATTTGGTATGAATTATTTCAATACACTACTGGATTTCCTATTGGCTTTTCCATTTTTCCATTTTTAACAGGATTCATGACTTATTCAAATTTCAGTTAGTGGAGGCAATTTGGCAATCTCATTGTGTCACTTTCCACAAAGACATAAAATTTAAACTAGCAATGTTAAAAAGTTTAAATGCTGCAAAACAGTAAGTGCTCCCCTCAGATCAAGCCCGAGGATCCTGAAGTGCTTTAGGAGCTTTATGGACTGATGATGAAGCAATTTGGAACAACTGGTGGGAAAATTCTGTCTTTACTGCTTTACTCATGCCATCCTTGGGTGTCTTTCCAACAGCTTTTGTCTATCTTGTGGATCACTTGAGTCCATGCAAAATCATCAGTATATTACCGGCTCACTTTAAAACCCCTGTAATTTTCCCACTTACTTTGCAAATGCCATAAAACATTTCAGATGGATAACATTTGACTGTCCAAACTGGAATCTTCTTAATTGTGAAAAACAGCATCTTCTAGGGCAACAGAGGGAAACAGAAAATGCCACACTGTATCAGCAGTCCCTCTGATCCAGTGGCCCATCCCCATGATGATGAGCTGAGGCCACAGAACTCTTCCCAGGGGAAACGCTTCTTAACCCCAGGTAGTTGGGGTGTGGCTCACTTCTGCTTGCATGTCTAGTAGTTAGCATCCTAAAACCAAGCCCTCTCAGTTCTCTGCCAACAGGGAGAAAGAGGCATTTCCACAGAGAGACTAATCCCATGCATCCAAGATCACAGGCCATGTAGGGTCATCTGTTTCTTTCCACTAATAACAGAAAGTCTCAGACAATGAGCCTAGATCTGGCTCTTTACTAGGGCACACCTAAATTTAGGTGAGATTAATCCTATACACGGCTGTAGTGTACACATCCCTTAAATTGTTCACACCAAGTGATACAATCAGATATATTCTAATTATGAATATAAATATCTGGTTGTTTTTACGTTTTTTAAAAGTGTTTGAATTTCATGGCATTGCAGCACGGAACTCACGGGCTGTTTATAAGTTGTACTAACAAAGAGCTGAGAACAATTCTCCGTTACTTGCTTCCAGTTGGACTGGGCGTCCCATTGCTCTTGCCTGGGATGAGAAGCAACTCATTTGTACTGTCTGTTTCTGTATTAGGTGACGTGTTTACTGGCATAGGTTTTCTCTGTGAATTAATCTAAACATTTTACATTCTCACTCAACTGGAACTACACGTTTAATAGTTCTATTAATCCATTTATATCCATGGCACCATTTTTAGACCAGGAAGGTGAGAACTGAGTCAATACTAGAGATGAAACTTTGCATTAAAAAAATCATCATAGTTAATGTAATGTTTGTGGCTATTTTTAAATTTAATCCATTTTGCCTGAACAGTGCAAATCCAAGGGAAGTGCTCTTATGCGGCACATTTGCTCAGATCTTTTGCCTGAGTTGCTACACTGAATTTCTTGTGATAGCTCCTTGTTCATAGAACTTTGTTATTTCTGTCAGATGTTATTAACAGTTATTTAGTTTGACAAACTTGCATAATTTTGGATCATCTGCATTTGTATAACATCAGTGTTTATTCCCACTTTTTTGATCATTAACAAATACATTAATGTCAATGAAGGGAGTACATTTGAAGTAACCCCCCCAAAATTTTTGCTCTCTTGAAAATGTATTTTTTTATTCTCCTATTTGCTTACCAGAAGACATTTTTTAGTTGGAAACAGTGAATATTAAAACATTAAAATTCAAATTCTGACCATATCATCCTAATCAGTTTTAACTGTTTCTTATTACTGACATGGATGGATCTCTGCGTTGACATTCGCAGAACCACTTGTCTTATCTTCTAGAGGGTAATTGCTCTCTAGTCCTTTAGTACACATACTGATTTTAATCAGGTCACATATTCCTGTCAGTAGTTCAGTAACTTTTTTTTAAAATCCCCCCAGCATTTATTCTGCAGTCTTAGGAGGCAGTTGTTATTTAATTTGTGAATTTGTTCCAGCACATGTCAATTCCTGGGGTTGACAAAACCTCCTCTATATTGCCCAACAGGAGGAAATCTGGTATATCTGTTTTGCCCAAATTCTATGCAGAAATGCTAATGCAAACCAGTCATTTACCTTCATTTCAGTGTCTCCACATTCTCATTAGCTTTCTCACTCTCCTACCAAATAGCCCACTGGACTTACAAAATCTCTTGCAGGCTTGCTGCTTCTTAGTACTTGAAAAAATCTTGTTTTCATGTCAGGCTATCTGCTCCTCAAATCCTCTGTCATCCTTCTAATCTTCCCTGTGTATCTTAGCCACTATATTTTATCCCTATTGACTTTACAAGTTAAAATTCTACCTTGAGAAAAATATGTTTGCCTATACTAACTTCTTGAACCTTCCCGTATCCATATCGCTCATTTTCGCTTGTCAGCTTCCCTTTTTGTTTAGGATTATGCATGCCTTCTGTTACACTGTTATGGTTGCTCAAGCAGCCTCCATGCTGAGTCTAAGGATTTTAATTTCCTCACTTTTGACTTTAGGGTCTTTTTAACTGGCTTCCTCATTTTTTGTACAATCTCTCCCCTGAGGATGTTGAAGTTAATTATACTGTGGTCACTATTACTTAGTGGTTCAACTTTAGTTACTTTATAAACTAACTCCTGTGTATTACTTAAGGGAAGCTTTTCTTGACTTAGGTCTTTATAGCTCTAAGATATATATTTGAAAACATTTAAAAAAAAAAAAAACACATTACAGCAAAACTAACTGGGAAGTCTGGAAAAATGGATGTACTTAGAGGATAATTAATAACAAAGACCAAGGACATTGCACAAACACTTGTGAAATGCCACCTAGTCTTCACTGACTGTAAGACCAGAAAAAATTAAATCAATTAACAATGGCTCCATTTAGTGGCAGAAGTACAGGAGCATGCAGATATCTCCCCTATATGACTTTAAATAAATTTGCAACATAGCCAGAACCAAGTACAAAAGAGCATTTCCAGCAGGGCGTTATCCCCATTTTAGAGAAAGGGAAGATATCTGCTGTCTTGCACATAGTGTCTGCTGCAGTTTCCTATTTAAAGTTCCTCCATTAAATACGGAAGGGGATGGCATTTCAGAGCTCGTGGCATTACCTCATTACATCCTGATGTGGTACAGTTGCACTAATTGCGTAAATAAAATTGACTTTTTATGAGTGATGAATCTGGGAGAAGTGCGTTTCAGGGCACTTGGGATTTTTTTGCCAGTATGGAATGGAACTGTAAGTCTCAGAGAAGTAATCAAACTAACATTGAGAAATAAACCAGCACTCTTATTTTTCCTAAATAACACCTGCAGTTTGGGAAGAATCCTCTCCTCTATTGTGAAAGCAGTCAAGGTATTTTCGAATGCCGTGCTTCAGCAATCATATGGAAATACCGTAACACAAAATTGGTATAAACTAAGTAGGACTCAGGCCCGCACTATTTAATCACTGTTATGCTGTTGAAGATTATAGTCATTTGAATATTTGATCGTTTTTCCACACACAAGTATGAACTTAATCTTGATTTTAACATTATGCAATTTTTTTTCTTAAGTACATACTTTCCCATTGACAAAACAAGTGGCTAGCATCATAGAAGTGCTATTTGATTTTTTTGTCATAACAATTTAAAAATAATGGCTTCTGACAACATGTTGTCTGATGACATCTTAATAAGTATTGGGCCATCAATAGTTATCCCATTACCATCCAGTATGGCAGATAGGATAAAGAGACTCCCTGTTAGCAGGGCAGTGAAGCTGACACTGCAAGAAGCCTTTTGGTTTACGGTGAATGTAGTGATAATATTTGAAGCCTGGCTTGAAAAATACAGTTATGTTAAAAAGTTGAAGTAATTACTACTGAAAACACAAAATGGACAAATGTGGAACAAATTAGAATCCCATCAGCTGTGAGATGGGAAAAGCTGAGGAAAATCATATTGCTTACACCGACACTTCATACCAAAATTTTGTTATTTTTATTTGTAGAATGAGTGCACCAAAATATAACATCTCGTTTTAAATAATACACATTGCCAAGTTACAAACACTTTCTTTTATAGATTCCTTCCTTCCTTCTTTCTCTCTTTCTTTTTCCTTCCCTTTCTTTCATGCTGAGTTCACCAGCTTAAGCTGGTGTTAAGCAGTCTGCTGTTCACGAGTTTAGTATCATACGAAGTAAGTACTTCCCTCTGCTCCAACAACTTACGTCTTGCTGTTCTGGATGTCTCCTAAGTATCCTTGTTCTTCCAGGCTCATTAATAACTTAGAGGGACTTGAATGTAGCAGTCTGATTTACATCAGTGATCTTATTCCTTTCAGCACAGGAGGGTTATCTTTTCTGCGACAAAGGCTATCACAGATATGAATAACTATTTTCATACTGGGCTTTTTTTTTTTTTTTTTTTTTTTGTCTAGCTGGAACCATACCATCATAGATTTTGCCTCATAAATCTGACTTTGCTTTATAGAGCAATAATGGTATAGTCAGCACTCTGCCATCACAGCAAGGTGAATAGAGAAGAGTAACTTAGGTCAGTTGCTTCTTTATTATTGGCAGATGAAATAGTGTCTTCAACAGCTTCAGAGCAAGAACCAGCTAGGCAGTGTGTTTTGACTATGAAGGCAGAGCCATTCTGAGAAGCCATAGCCAGAGTTTTTTTTGCTAGATGCAAGGAGGGACATATAACCCACAGAGCAAAGCAAGAAGTAGGTAACCTCCTGCTATTTTAAAGCTGCTTGGGTGAAAACTTCGAGATTGAAATATGTATGAGATTTTCAGGTAAAAAAAAAAAAAAAAAAAAGACAGAACTTCTGCCAACTGTGGTAGACTGCAGGGAGAAGATGACAAACACCGCCAAGCTCATTTCCTCTTGATGGAACTTGTTGAAATGGTGAGGACCAATGCCGCAGCATCTCAAGGGGCCTGTAGGAAAGGGCAGCGTTTGGCGCCTCGCAGAAGATGGGGCTGTTTCTGCTGCTCAGCCCAGCAGGAGGTGCGACCTCTGCGCTCGTGCCTGTGTGGCAGGGCCTTGCTCCTGGGGCTTGGCAGAAGAGCAGCATTTTTGACACCTGAAAATTCCATAAGAATTACAGAAAAAATCATGGTACCAAACTATGCGTCCTTTAAAACTAGTTGCAGATCGTTTCCAAGGACATATAGAAGCAGTAATTAGTTGTTACCAAGATTTATATTTATGTTTGGGGGTATTGATGGTAGTCTCTCCCTCATAAAAACCTGTTTGTGCTTTTTTCAGCAGTGTAATTGATAATTGGAGATATGTAGACTACAGAAGCAAAAATGTGCATCTCTAAAAATAAGAATGCGGTTCTGCTAAAATGGAGTGTTAGAAACATTTCAGCTATAGCATAATGATTGTCTGCAAGGAAAGAACCTGACAACCAATCGCAAGCTCAAAAAGTTGAGTGCAAACTTTGAAAATGTCAGATAAAGTATCATACAGAAAATGCCTTCTATTTAGAAATACAGTCATAAGAGAGCATTGCCACATACAGTTCTAATTAATTTCACTTTGGCAGGTAATTGTCTCTCTACAAAGAAAATATGAATTTGCCACGCTGAAATTGATACAGAAACACCAGCCTTTAAGACAAAATCTGCTGTGCGGGGCTGCCGAGTGCACTGAGGTAAATGTAAAGGTAAAAGCTTAAGAAATTTATAACTGAGTTTCTCAAATGACAAGAGCCGTGTTGCACGATACAGGCACAAAGACTGAACAAGTAAGAACAGAAGTGAACATGGGAAAGATGCTGCCAGGAGACAGCACAACACGGCATCCAGTGCACCACATGGGGAACAAGCAACAAAGGCAGCGACTGTCACCCTCACACCTTTCTAAGCACCAGCCTCTCACTGCTCACCTGCCTGCTTTTCTCACTCAAATACTTTGACAGATCCATCACATAAGATTTAAGTCTCTAAGCATTTAGAAACACACCTAACAATAAAAGTTCAGGCTTTTTAGGATAAGAACGTAGTCACAGAAAAGCAAACAAAAGATTGGAGGCTTTTTCATGGAGTTCTGACAGTGTAAGATTCACAACCATATTCAGCATTCAGACGGTGAATATCACAGCTGTTAAAATCCAGCTCCTACGAAAGAAGTTAGCTACCGCTCCACAGGTGAACTCTGATTGACAAATTGGGGAGCCTGAAGTGAACTTTTAATTCAATCAGAGTTGGATATTGTGGGTAACAGGATGATGAACTTGCAAGAGCCTTTACGGAGAAGCATCCGTGTGCTTTGGACATCTGACTTAATACCCAGATTTCAGGAACTGAGACCGACAAACCTAGAGATCAGCGCACGGATGCCGGTGTGCAGTCACCAACGTGAGACACCTTGCTCTGATCATTCACAGATCCGTCGTCGTTTTGCAATGCTAAGAATCCCTGAGAACTCCACAGCTACGAACTGAAGCACCATACGATCTCCCACAAAGCCAAAGTTCTTCAGAAAGCTCAGCGCTTCATGCTTTCTGCAGCTCCGCAGCTTGGCTTCAGGTTGAACCATGTTTTTTATCTATATTCTGCTTTCAAAAGAGAGATCCAGGCCAACTAGATCAATAATTCTTTGACCTGAGCTTTATCACTAGCTATAGGTATTGAGTGATGTGAGAGGGAGTACAGGCTTTTTCAGCACTCCAAAATGAAATCTAAAGAGAAAAGGAACATTTTTTAATAATCGTCCTTTGACATCGCTTGGATTAGTTTTCTCTCAAAAAAGAGAAAAGAAGGTAAATTAAATGAGCAAAAATGTATAGGATTTGTATGTTTCTTTTAAAGTAATAACTAATTTTAATAATTTTATCACTTTTTTTTTTTTATGGCAGCAGACTTGTGATTCTTCAATTCTTTAGGTCAACAGTATAAAAGCCTGCTTAAAACCCCGAAAGAGAAAGTATGATCAATATTGTAAGTGATGCAAGCAATGGAAATTTATAAAGAGAATAAAATAGATTTTCTGACAGGAAAATCACTGCATGGTTCAAGTCAGAGAACAGACAGCTCTGGCAGACATTTTGCTAGTTTCCCCACAAAATTAAATAACCCTTTTTTTTTTTTTTCCTCATAAGAGATTCGTACAGGAGAAAATGTAGTCTGTTAAGAGACAGTAGCACAAGGAAATGTTTGCCATATTTAGATCTCCTTTCACTAAAAAATGAAGAGGTCATTTCAGGTCAATCATCCTGGGCTCTTTTCTTTAGGGGAATGAGTCTCCAGCATGGCTCTTTATATTAAAGGATTTCATGGGCCTGAGTTATAGCTATTGGTATAATCACAGGTTTCAGAAATAAGAATAGTTATTTCGTATTTCTTTGTGAATGGAGAATGAAAAGGTCATTCAGTGTATGGTACTTCAAACACTTAAAAGGAAAGGTATTTTACTGCTTACTTACCTTTTTATGTACTGTATAGAAAGTAGGCATAATGTTGCCACTCTGCTATGCAGACGTGGAAGGAAAGAACCTTTTTTGTTTTATGAGAAAACTTGAGATACCTCCGCATTTCTTATTTTGACAATAAAATCATATGGAGATGAAGAAGGTAAATAAGAAACAGTCCTTTCCCGACACTTCTAATGTAAGATTTAGAGGCGATCAAATGAAATCAATGTGGCAGGTTCAACACAAACAAACGGAGGTGTTTTTTTTACCTGGCATGCCATTAAGCTATGGAAACTCCATGCCGTAAAAGGTAGCAAATTTTAAATTATACATAGGTTTAAAAGCAACAAATTAATTGAAGAAAAAATCACCAAAGCAATTATATAAAAATAGCACCTCTAGCTAAGAAAATAGATTAATTTATTGGAGGCTGGGAGAAGATCCTATAAAATTCCCTCTTCCCACACTCATCCTCAAACATCTGCCAGTGTCCAGCTTTAGAGACGGAATTCTGAGCTAGACAGACCTTTTATTTAACTTATCAGCTATGTTCTTATGACTTTCTTTTCCTTTTCCTTTTTTTTGTCTTTTTTTTTTTTCCTTTTGTATTTCCCTAAGATAAATTACACTTCACAATTACAGATCACTGTTTCTTAACCCACAATGGAAAACAAGTACACGTAACCCATTTCCATCCATAAGACGAAGGACATATGCTGAACCAATACCTTTCTTGTTTCGGGGCACAAATTAATGTCTCTGAAGGCTAACCAGCAATCCCAACAATGCCTTGTGAATCACAGTTTGGGAGCATTAGGAACAGATTACTTTTTCTGAAGCAACATACACGAACACTTCTGGAGGCTGTTTGCACACGTAATGGGCCAATGACTTGATCCATAACTCACGAGGTGTATTAGATAACGACAAGCATTACAAGCTTGAGGTTAATTAAATAACTTGTGCTTCGCATCTAAACAGAATATCTTTAATAAGCTTTCTATCAGGTTATAAACACTGATAGGGATTTTCCTAATCTTCCCCCACTGAGAAATGTGAAAATGACACGTGCATTATAACCAATCTTATTCTGGTGCCAGTATATTCTGTTTCAAGACATAACCTTTCAGATGAAGCTACTGATCTATGAAGCCAGCATTTTGTTTCTTGCCACTCCCATTGTCTGAGATGTAGCAGAGAATTTCCCAAGTAAATTCAGATTACATCACACTTCAGAAGGGTTGTCAACATGAAAACATTGCTACTGTTCCTCCTCAGTTAGTATTTTTGGTGCTGTGGGTGACTAAGGTATTAAAATATAAGCTCAGCCTACAGCGTACAGTATAAGATCTGTTTCTGTGGTATTGAACTAAGCCTTTCTGGTCAATCTGGAAAGCATCCTAAGGCTTTCACCAGTCTTTTAATTCCTGGATTATTTTCTTCTGCCTGAAGTTTCCCTTCTGTTTCTCTTTTGTTTGCTATTAATGCTTCATCTCTTCTGGGAGGGTGATTCACAGTTAATCAGCTCATTTATTCTGAGACATTCAAAAACATTGCTCCATGGACAGGCCAGCCGGCTACTGCTGTAACCCTTATGCGGTTAAACCCCCTCTTTCCACAGGGGCTTCACTGTCTCTACTGGCTTGCAACCATTACACAATTACCAGCAAACCATTGGGCAAGCCGCAGACACCAGTGCCATCAACAAAACTAGAGAAAATGGAGTTCGGGTTACCTAATAAGCAGTAAACAAAACAGAGCAAAACTAAAGAGTACCTAGCTCTACCTCTTAAGTCTAACGTCAGTCCATTTTCCAAAGAGGGTGATGAAAGTTGCGTTTTTTTTTCTTTCATAGTTAATTTTAACAGTATTCCCATAAACATACATGTATCTGTCAAATGCGGGTAAAACTTTCACTGTACTGGTAAACTTTACTGCAATGGTTTAGGTAAAGGGGAAGAATATCCTCAGTCTGCACACACTCATTTTGGCTGAAAAGCTGCCTTACATTGATATGGGCATGTCTGTAGGAGCCAGGGCACCCTGCTGTGGATGGCTCACCTTTATGTGAGGTGTAAAGGGGGGCAAGTCAGGAGCTGCGGGCAATCGTGGCACAGGCTGGGCCTCAGTGACCTGGTGTGGTCCCACAGACATGAGGCTGACAGCAACAGACCCCAGAGGACTAAACCAGGGTACCGAGTGGGGCCAGGCCCCCAGGCAGCACAAACCCTGAGGCTTCGCGGCAGAGGGTGTGGGGGAAGTGTGGGGTGCAGGCACCTGGTCCCAGGGGGGAACAAGGAGCACCCCTTTCTTCTCACCTCCCCTGAGGTTTTGAATTGTAACTGAGTAAGTTTTCCAGGGCTTTCTCCATAGCTGTCTACTGTATTTTGTATTAATTACTTGGATGAGGACGGTGTGGTTTCTCCTACTCAGCTCTGTGGGGAGCAAAGGGGATATGTAGTATATCGTATGGCCTCTCTCCTGTCTTTCTGGCTGACCAGAAGCAGGTGGCTTCAGCACTGAGCTGTGTTTTTGGAAGTCTTTGTAAAGAAAGTCTTCCACTATTTTTTCCCCTTCTCCACTGCAAATCATCTCCACCTCTTAGTCTTACATTGGCAAACTATGCTAGAAATTGCCCAAAACTTCCTCAAAACTTCTATAAAAACATGTTCAACAAAATGTTGGGATACCTGTTTGATCCTGTTTGCCAGCTCCAATAAGGCACGTTCCAACATCTGTCTCGTCACTATTTCTGAGTCAACGTTAGCTCTGTTTTCAGCAGACCGCATCTCATCTCATCTCATCTCTCCTTCACTTCTGCCTGGGAAGCCTCCAGTCCCCTTTTGGGCCCTATTGGGCTTGTTGTTCTTTTACTGGGACTTGTTGCTCTTTCACTTGGGCTTGTGGTTGTTTTACTGGGGCTTGTTGCTCTTTCTAGGCATCCTACGCTTCTACCACAGCCCTGCAGGGCACAGCTCCCCATCTCTGTCTGAGGGCTCGCCCTTGTTTCCTCAGCCTGCTCCTTCGCTCTTCCCGAGGGCTCGGGCGCTTCTTGCCACCCACCGGCCCTCTGGGGACAGCTGGGACCCCTCCAGGTCTCCCCAGGTCCCGTCTGCTCGGGGGTCTCCCCTCAGGGCATCGCTGCAGGCTCTGGACCTGCCCGTGGGGTGCCTGAGGAGCCGGCGCCCACTGCCAGGAGGCGCGGGGCGGGGGGGCACTGCCCCCCCCCTCCCCTCAGCCCCCTTCCCGCCACTTTTGCCCTGAGGCGGCTCAAGCAGGGGACGGTGTGGGGAGGAGGAGGGGGGGCTCCGAGCTGCCCCCCCCCCGTTGTCCCCGCCGCACTACAGCTCCCGGCAGCCCCCGTTCCGTGACGCGCCCCGGGCGACGGCGACGCGGGCCGGGCCGGAGCAGGGCCCGATGCGGCGCACAGAGCGCGGCCCGCCCAGCGCCGGCCCCCGCCCCCGCCCCGCCTCGCTCCGGCTCGGGCCCGGGCCTATGCGGCCCCCCGCGGACCATGGGATCCCGGATCCGGTGAGCGCCCCGGGGCTCCGCGGGGGAAGGGGCCGCGGCCGGGACCTGCACCGGGACCGGCACCGGGACCGAGCGGAGGCCGCGGGTGGGCCACGGCCGAGCCCCGGGGGCGGGCGGCGGGCGGGGGGGGGCTCCGCGCTGCACGGCCACGGCCCGGCCCCGCCGCTGGCCGAGGGGGGCACGGCGAGGCCCGGGGGCGCCTCCCGGCCCCGGCGGCTCCGTGAGCCGCATCCCCCCGGAACCCCCGCGGGGCCGGGCCGGGGGTTGGGGCGCGGCGGGGGCTGGGCGGGCACCGAGGGTTGGGGCTGCGGGCACTGCCCTGGGGGGTGGGGGTCGGGCTGAGGGGAGGGGGGCGGACTGCAGGGGGCACCCCAAAGGGCATCGGCTCGGGGCTCGGGGGGAGGCGAGGGGCGCTGCAGTCAGGCCTGCAGCTCCCTGCCCGCAGTGGGTCTCAGCATTTGCATAACTCAGGGGTTCATTTATTGATAGGCGCTCTTGATAAGTCACGGATCCTGATAGAGATCTCACTCAGTTCATTGCGCTGTGCCAGGGTAATTCCTTCCTCTGAGGTGGGTAGGGGTGCAGTAAAGCTGTGGCTGTGCAGTGAGTGCTGGCATCTCTGTGTGTGGAAGCTGTGCTGGGGATGTCCAGTTAGCCTTTATCTCATTGAGCAATGTCTGTAGGTGCCGTTGAGCAACAGCTTTTCTTTCTTTAACTCGTTGCTTGTCAGGATTACACAGGGCTTCAACTTTTCACCTCTGTTGTCTAATTTGAGTATAAGACTGGAGTAGCAGCAGTAGTTTGCATCGTCCTTGGTGTGACGACACGTCTCTGTATTCCCAAGCCTCTAGGCTGGGTACACGTACCTGTACTGGTGTTCTAGGGGAATGTAAATGGGTAGCAAGTGCCCGCAGTCATAGTGCTGAGGTGACTGGTTGCTTCCAGAAAGCAACCTTTCTTCTCTGGGAAAGGACGCTTTTTGCCCTTCTGTGGAGTATGGGTTCTCCACTGTTGCTACAAAAAATCAAAGAAAAATAAGTTAAACTTTTTGCTTATGTTCAAAGTACAAGTTCAGTCTAAAACCGTTGCCGTTTTCTGTAACTTAGAGTGTTGGATCTGGCAGCAGTCATCCTTGCATGGGTCACTTCAAAAATTGTGGTCTGAAATCACTTTTTATGATGCCTTTTTCTTAAACCACTTGAAATGGGTGATGCTCTCTTGCGTCTGCTTTGCTGATTGCGGATGCAGGCACTTGGATGGGAGCTTCAACTGGAGCCCTCGCTGAGGCGGGAGATGTGGCAGTTAGAAGTGTTTGTAAGCACCAACGGACTTACGGACTTTATCTGTACAAAGTCTATTTCGGTGTGAGTGTCTCTTTCAGATTACTGGCGAATCCTGCGTCTTTCTATGTTGCCAGGAAAACAGGGGTGATGACCCTGTATAAGCATTATGCTTCATTCCTCCAGGACTTCATGAGAAAGCATTTTGTCTGCTGAGTGATCAATTAATTTTGCATTGAGGGACAATTAATAAATTTCATTTTCCTTCCTCTGATACAAACTACAACAGCACCGCGCTTTTGCCCTTATTCTACTTGAGCACCGTTCACAACAATCGTGAATTACGCGAAGAATGAGAGAGCCTATCTCAGAGACGTGTCAGGTCTGCTCTTTTGAGCCAGATGTCTAACCACACTGAGATTTTTGTTAAACATCTTTGGGCAGGATCTTTCACATTCTGTCTTGCCAAGAGAAATGATAACTATTAAAAGGGAAGAGTGGATTTTGTTGCTGCTAATATTACAGCACATTTTACATGTGCGTTATCACATCCAGGTTTAAAATGAAGGAATTGGAATGAAAAGTGTTAAATATTTGTCATGTGGCATAATGCTTGTAGCTTTTTTTCCAAAATTGCAGATAAATCTAAGGTTTCACCTAAAGTGATTCAAGTGGGGTTTAAGACTTAACAGTTAATCTAATTAATTGAATTAATTAACATACCGTACAACTTATGCCATAATTCAGAAATACAGAACTTAAAAAAGAGTCTGCCTAGAATACATGTACGCTCTATTTTAAGGTAATTTGAGGCTTTTCTTTTGACCTCTTCCTTTTTCCAAAGGGTGTTTTTTCTAAGTTTAGTTCCTTCGTGTAAATTTCTTAGAAGCAGCCCAGACTCTGGAGGCATTTGCTGACTTGAGGATGGTGTTCACCTCTCACCTAATATGTCGATGGTGTGCAGCACAATGCTTTTGCGAAGAACCCTAAGGCAGGGAATAGAGACTAAAGATACTGGTGAAGTTGCTCTGTGAAGTAATCTTCCTCACTGTCAACAGGTGGGCTTCCCAAGCCGTGACGTTAATGAATCTGAAGTTAATGCTGTGCTTCCCCTCTTGTGGGAAGTAAGGAACAAAGTTCTCGTTACAAACTTGAAAACAAAATCGGGCTTCTGCTCGGATTTATTTTCAAATTTGAAATTTTGCTATTGCTATCAGGACTTTCATGTTCTATCCTTCTTAATTAGATTTCTGTAATTAATAGGCTTTATTTTAATTATCCTTCTGGGATCTAGTAGTAAAGAATGTGTTTTCCAGATTTTAGTTTATTTCTGGCCCAAAACAGACCAGCATTTTGAATTTCTGTAAAATACTGTACATTTGAATTTCTGTGATTTTTAGATGATTCTTTGAATCATCTGAAGTACTTCTCGGAGTGATAAGTAGCTTCCTGGTTGGGGCAGGGGATGGGAGCACGAATGAGAAAATAATTTTATGATGGAGTATACTGAGGCAAGCCCTCTTTACTCATAGTGCCAGTGAGTTTTGGAACCCTAGCAAAAATCCAGTAGTCAGGTTTCTTGCTTCTTGCTATGGATTGATAATTAGGAGGGATATTAAACTCTGGCACACGCTCACTTGCACACTCTGCGATATGCTCCGCATGAAACCCAGACATATGTCAGTTATAGTTTTGATGGATGTATAGTAATGAGTCATTAGAGTGAACAATTGCTTAGAGGAAATTATCAGTAGCTGCATCAGAAGGAAATCATGAAGTTGCCGGCGGTACTGTAAGCTTTTGGCGTGCGGGTAGCTGCAGGCGCAGAACAAGGTCCCGCCGGGGCGTTGCGCCTCGCCTTGGCGCGTGCCCTATGGCGTGTGTGAGGCACCCTGAGCTGGGCAGGGGCTTGGAAAAGGAGTCTAGTTGGCCTGGCTGTCCTTGCTTCGTGGTACCCTTCAGTGCTTAGGACATTAAAAAAAGAGAAAAAGTACGTATTTACCTATTTTGAACAATGTGTCAGGACCAGGCTCTTGCATGGAATTGCGTTACAGAGTAAAAAAGTTGCCCTGGTCCATCCCAGCAGTGGTTGGGCTTCAGTGAAGAAAGAAGAGATCCCTGGTGCTGGTCTGTTTGCTGTAGAGCTTGCTGTGTACTGAGATGTGGTACTACCTGCTTAGGCAATACCAGGCAGAAAAAGTTAAAGACATGGAAGTTAGTAAGGGCTGGAGGTGCGATATCGGCAATGGAATAACAATCCTGAACTTTTATAACTTTTTTTTCTGTAAGAGATCAGTAACTAAGTCTTGCGACAAGAGAGCTAACGATCAAACACTGTCAGGCTCCTCTCTTATGCATCGTTTTTGTGAGTAGAATGATTTTTTCTGTCGTAAGTGCTATTGCATTGTCCTATGTGTAGGGAGAACACTGCTGACAGAATCCAGATTGTGGCCGTAGGTGTGTGAGATGTGCGCTTCCATACAGACAGCTTCGGAGAAGAACTTTAATTTTACTCTTCATAAATCTTGTTTAAGGCTTATTTAAAAATACTATTTCAATATAAAATTTCTTACATATTGTTTTGATATTAAAGCAATTCTACATCAAAGAGGTTTGCAGTAATACCTACAAAGAGCACTTATCACAGAAATGTTCTTTTCTCATAAAAACTCATCCTAAATTTCTACTTACAAAAATTATTGCACTCCCTTTTCAGATTATCGAGTTATCAAATAAATGCGGTACTTTTTACATATGTGTCCTGTGCATTGCTTTTTTTTATCATATGTATGTTCACTCGGTAACTCAGCATGTGTCTGAGTGCTACCTGGAGGCTGTGAGGGGAGATCTTTGCACAAGGGTGTTTGGGTTCCCAGCGCTGGGGACAGGTCCAGTGAGCTGAGGTTTCAGTACAAGGCACACGCAGCATTACATGGCTGTGGGGCAGGTTAGTAATCATAAAAAGAGACTGCAAAATATACATATTATGATGCATGTTTATGCAGTGTTTGCAAACTGTATGAAGCCTCTTAGTGACTTGTTTCCTTAATTCCACAGAAAAGTTATAAAATGCTCAGAATTTTACAATGGCTTCATTCTCACGTTGACTTCATTCTCATACCGAGGTGTTGGCTTCTTGAATGCAGTCTTTAATACAGAGTTTCTGACTTGGCAAAACTACTTCAATTTCACTGTTCCTAGGAATAAGTGGACGTTTGTCATGGAATATTAAAATAGAAAAATTTAATGTCTTTTTGTCTGAAAGTTTTGGTATATAGCATGTGCTCTTGCCAGCTGTGTTAAGCAGTGTTTTCACTGCAGAATTTAAACACAGACCCTAACATAATACTAAAAAGGTGTTTGTTATTTTAACCATTAGCTGGAAAAATATTAGAAAATGTATAAACTTTTAATTAAGGAAACAGGGTGCTAAAAATAGAGATATAAACAAGGAGGGTAAGATAAGGCTGCACAGCAATAAATTTTAACGGAAAAATAATTTTTCTGTGTTAAGTGGTTATCGTATCATACTCATCCTGTGCCAGGACTGTAGCAACATAGCTAAGAATCTGAATTTTTGAAGTAGATCATGTGCAGCACAAAGAAAATTAGGCAAGTTTATTTCACGCTGCGAAGTAATAGTTGCTTTGCTGATCTTAGGTTCTCATAACTTACCAATGCACTGCTCAGAAAAATGGCTACTAAATGCAAATCAGTTGGGAACTGGTGGCAAATTAAATTAAAATTAATTGAATTGTGGACAATATTGTTGCTCCTGAGAGGTGCTCTGTAAAATTGTAGAGTGTGATCCTATGCTACTGAAACCAATGGTAGCTTTTCTGTTAATTTAAATAGGTGTGGGATTTGGCTTAGAGCCATTTGACTTGCACTGAGTGGGTCTGTGGCATGAGTAGAAATGTTTTTTTTAATCACTTTTGGTGTTAAAGTAGGATAAAAATAATATACATTCTCTGAAGAGCAGGCTTAACTCCTTCACATGTTTATATTTTTGGTTTGAGATGCTGAGAAAGATGATTTTTTGTTGTTTTTTATTATTCAGATGGGAATTCTGGCATAAATTTGATTTTTTTTTTTCTTGCCATTGTTTTCATTTGTAGCTGTAAGGGAACTAACAGAATTTACAAGTTACTTATACCTCAACAGATTTTTAATTTTAGATAGTTTACGTTAACACATAGGAGACAATATTATCACTATAAAAACAACTATACATTTAGAACAATTTTGATACTTAGTTTTAACTGGAAAATCTAAGAATAAAGTGTCACATGTTCCGACTTACAAAATCCCTATTTCAGTAACCAAAAAATTATGAAGTCTAATGTGTGGTTCTCTTTAATCTCATCAAAAATTCTGGAGTTGCTAAAATTGTTAGGCAGAAACTGAACTCAAAATATGCTTTCTTATACAATCACTTGCGGCATTTATATGCTCCTTATGAAGTGTATTTCCAGAGCTTCATTTATGGAGTTGGCTTTAGAATTATGTTAGTAAGAGCTGAAAATGTAGGCTAAGTGTTTTTTTCAGTGATAAAACATTAACTTTCTACTTTTAGTACTGGTATACTAATAACTCTGGATCAGAATAGGCTCTTTCTGTAAGCTTCATTTGCCTTTTGTAGCTGAATTTGGTATCTCCTTTAACCATATCACTTTACTTTTTTCATCTGCATCTGGCAACTTTCCACATTTAAGACTGCAGTGTCTTGAGGCTAAACCTTGTGCATTTGAAATATTCTCCAGCAGGGCCCTTCTGACAAAGGGATGCAACTGTTATTAAGAGGTATTAAAGAAGTGAACTGTCTTCATCCTAAATACAGCCTCTTTTTTTTTTTTCCCAGTAATGTATGCCTAAAGTGGCTTTGCATCCTCTTGACTGCTGCTGCTTTTTTTTTTCCTTTTTTTTTTTTTTTTTTTTTTTCTGAGTAAATAGGTGTCATAAAGATGAACTTGAGGGTCACAGTAATGAAAATGTGAATCTGTTTTATTTGTTTCATGTTGGGCAATTTGACTCTGCTTTCAAATTGGTGAAGAGAAAAGGGTAATTAGGTTTTATTTTATTTTTTCTGAAAAAATATCCAAGATGGTATTTAGCATATACAGCGATTTACTTTCTCATTTGAAAGTAAAGGTGAAATAAAAAATAACTTGCTTTTGCAAGTTGTATATGTAATCACAGTTGGTATTATGCCTAAGAACTGAAATAAGCATTGCTTTTCAGAATGTTACCCAGAGGAACAAAAAGCATAGTTCTCTTTTTCTGGCAAAGTTTCTGAATAGCAGGCCTGTGACATTTTCGTATGTAGAAATGCAGACAGGTCACAGTGATTGAAATGACATAAAGGATCTGTGTGCTTGATTTCAATTGTTTTTTATTTAAATTTTTCTTGGTGGAATTCATTTGGACACTGTTCATACTAAATGATCTGAGCCTCAGTGCCTACCTGTTACATTCCTGCAAGGCAGAAAGATCTGAGGTTCTCAGGCCATAAAACAAGGAATCTATTTTATGAAGTTGTCACTGTAATGTATGCATTCTTAGAACCCTTTTTGTCTGAGTAATTGAAAGCATGCTTGGAAAAAAAAAATCTGTGTGTTAAATACTTTTCTTTTTTTCCCCTTTCAGACAAAATCCGGAAACTACCTTTGAAGTGTATGCAGAAGTAACTTATTCAGGCATCAGTTGCATTGGGAAAGGTACTGTTTTGTGCTGTAATTCTACCTATTTCTTGGCTAAAACTATTCTTAACCATGTAGTGCAAGGTAATGAGGTATATTCATTATTATGTTCTTCCACCTTTTAAAGAAAGCTGGAATCTTTTACAGTTGGGACTAACAATACGAAAATCCTACCTCTGTCCCTATTTGTGGACAGTTTCTTGGGTTCTTTGACTGTTTCGTCCTTTGTCTTTTGGAATAGAAATAACTCTTACTTCATTGAGGTGAAAAAGTAAAAGCATTTTCAGATTTATATTTCTGCTCGTATGAGGAATGATTAGGTTTAAATTAAAAAATAGTCCAAACGTTTTTCTATGGAATTTATTTTTACTTACTATTTCTTACATGTATACAAAAGCATTGTCTTCCCAAAATTCTTCCTTTGATCAAATGATTTTATCTAGAAATAAGGCATAGAAGTAGCTTATGATTTGGCTAACTAATGATTTTCACCAAATACTGTTATCGAGTTATTGCTATACAGGTATATTGCCATAATATTATTTCTGAGAAATATTCCTATGTTTATGCTAGAGAAGTCCTGTAACAGCTGAAACCAACATGGAAGTGTATTTGTGAATGTTTGGTTATCCTTGTTCCTAATCTCAGAATTGATTTCAAGATACTGTTTTGTGAGGTCAGTGTCTAGAAAGTTATGGAAAGGAAGGATGTCAAAATGAAATCATTACAATTAGTCAACACATATTGGAGTAATATACCATTGATCTTTGGCAAAACAATCCTGTGTTTATTGTATATATGGTACAATGAGCTGTAACTTTATTGACTGGGGAGCCACTTATCTCCTTCTATATCTGTATTTGTTTGTTACAATCAGTGAGAGCCAAATAACTGCAACTCTTTCCTTTAGTGCCAAAGCCTCCATAGGAGTTGTAACTGGAATACAGTTTTGGCTTGTCCTCCTGCTGTACACCGTCACAACTATTTGATGTAACTGCAGGAGCCCTTTTAATAACTGGTCTTTGTTTCTGCACATCTGACCTGGATTCTAGTGCCAGAAAATCTGAACAAATTTGACCGTAAACATTACATTGTACAGTACTAGTGTCTGGGTATAATCTTCTCTTTGAAGTTTGTTTGCATCCCCCTGGAGGGATTAATTCCCTGCTGTGGGAAGGTGGGTTAAAAAGCACTGAAACTACTTTACAGGTTTTTAATTGGAGAATTTAGTATACATCTTGTTCTATAAACCAACTGATTCTGTGGGAGTTTCACTTTAGTTGTGTTTTTAAGTTTGTTGTATGCACTTGTAGGTGCAAAATATTAGAAATGGTTGTTCTTAGTGTGTAAAAAAATATTAAAAAGAAATACAGTTTGTATATTCTGAAGTTATTAATTCTGTCTGAATGATCTTCTGAATTTTTTTCCCCGCCTAATACTTTGTATTTAAGAGGTGTCTTGTATTCTCAGAAGTTTTAGACGAGTGTATCTCCAAATATTCTGTCCTCGTGTTCTAAACAAAACTGGTTGGTTGTTTGCTGCTCTGCAGTATCAGCTGTATTTAATAGCTGTACTGTATTTTCAGGCAAAGTGCCTTTCTAGAAATATAGTCCTAGAGACCTCCATGTAGTCATCTCTTTCTTCTTCCTTGGCTATCTAGTCTTTGCTGGAAGATTTAGGATATATATCAGTGTGTTTTACTGGAGTCACAGGAATGTATATTAAACAGCAAGGAGCAGTTACTATTAAGAAAAGCAAAACATAAACTAAATGTAAGGATCAGACATGTTTAAAAAAAATCTTCCCAAAGAATGGATTCTGAAATGAACTGAGACAACTATCTCTGAAGTTTATGTCTAGTCTGGTAGTGCTATCGACCGCTTATAATGCACTTAATTCTTGCATCAATTTTCTAATACAGTCTTGAGGAGAGTGAATTGTTCCAAAGCTATAAAAATCCTAGTGTGGGAGATTGTCTGGCTTGTGGGATGGTAAAACATGCCTCTGTTTTGTTAATAATCCAAAAGTTTGTATAGCAAGGGATATTTTCCATGTAACTGTTAAGTATCAACTGCAATTAAAAGCTTTAATATATTTCATGGCTCATTTGCTTCTTGCTGAAATGGGAAATACTGACTCCTGTTATTAACTACTGACAGACAATTGTATATTCAAGTAGCTTTATTGCTTGTATAATTGTTAACAATCGTACATTAAATGTTTAGTAACTTTCCAAATGGATGAGAGCAGCATTTTACATCATCTATAGAAGGCTCCCTCTTAGTTACCAAGACAGTTGACTGCAGAAGAAAAAAAAATCTATTCTGAGCTCCAGGAAAGATCTCGATAAACTAGAAGGAGTTCTTGGAGGGCCACCAAGTTGGCAAAGGAGCTGGAGCACTTGTGCTGTGAGAGGAGGTTGAGGGTGCTGGGCTTGTTCAGCGTGGAGAAGAGGAGGCTTCAGGGGACCTGTACAGCAGCCTTCCGCACCTGTAAGGAGTTCATCAAGGTGACCGGCTCCCAGTGCATGGCAGGAGAACAAGAGGCGATGACACAGATTGAAGCGAGATGTTTTAGCTGGACGTCAGGAAATGTGTGTTCACCGTGAGCACAGTCAAGTGTTGGAAAAGGTCACCAAGAGAGGCTGTGCAGTCTCCATCCTGGGAGGTTTGAAAGACCTGACCGGGTGACAGCCTGGGCAGCCTGGTCTGGCCTCACACCTGACCCTTCTCTGAGCAGGAGGTTGGACCTAAGGCCTCTGGAGGTCACTTCCAGCCTGAATTATCCTATGATCCTATGGTTTGATTCCTAGAAATGCAAGCTCCAGGATCACTCAGGAGATGTTTTGTATTCCAAGTAAGACATGAAGAGAAAAAATTGTCAAAATAAAGAAAGTTGAAAAATCAAACGTTTTGTTCCAGTCCAGGCACAACTGTGCTGAACAGCGGTGCGGTGTGTGAACTGAGGAGGGAAATGGTCACGGGATCAGCTCAGCTGTGGGCTCTTCAGCCTTTCTTGTCTGGATTGCTGAGAAATAATGAGTATCTGTTCTCAGCATTGGTAATTGTGTATTTCTGCCACATGAAGTCTTTGGTATGTTGTGGAATTCCTAATTCAGTTGGATCTAAAAGCTATATTTGTACTTTTCTTTGCATATTCATAGATCTTATTTGGGTACTTACAGATTTTTCTTACTGGGTCACTTTATGTAAATGTGATATCTGTATTTTGAGAACCATGAAGATATTTCAAGAGAAGACATTTAGCGCTCCAGTCTTCTGTCTCAGCCTAATGAATGCAATTTCCTTGGAAGCTGGGAATTCCCAGTTTCCCTTTGAGTAACTGAATCTATTAGAGTGGAGTTGGTTTTTGTTTGGTTTTGTTGTGTTTTTTGTTGTTAAGAACATCTGACTTCCTGAAATTGAACAAAAATATAAAACTGCTTTTATTTGAACTTCCTGCTCACTCTTAATTTTTTCCTGAATACTTCTGACAGTAGGAGTATTTCTAACTTTAGTTATCATTTGGATTTAAGGAGCTATTTGCCTTACTAAATCCAGGTTATTACTTCTTTTTTTTTATTTTTAAAAAAAAAAAGTAAGAAAAAGCAAGCAAAGAATTTTTAGTTTTGTCACAATTATTTTAGAGATTTCACTGATAGGAGCTAACCTTTCTTCAGGAATTAAATAAAATAAAACCTTGAAAACTGAAGGTGGAGGGGAATAAAAATGCAGTGCATTGCCTAGCAGATACCAGTAATATATTCAAGACATAATCTAATTGCATCAGTTTTGCCTTTCTTTTGCAATACTGAAATATGACATAGTTTCAACTGAAACATACATCTATTCACTTCTCTCTAAAATAAGTGCTGTAGCACTTGTGAACACTTCATTCAAAGTTTAAGGTCTACCATTGCTTTTATTAGGATGCTTTTCAATTTCAATATCAGTCTTTGTAGCTGAAGATGTTTGTGCTGTTTGTTTCATTGCTGATGTATCTGGTGCTTTACAAATAAAGAAAGATAAAAGTTACTTGTTTAAATATACCCTGGAAATGCTAAATTCTCTGGTCTTAGGGGAAAGCTACAAAGAGCTTGAATTGTTCCTGTTATAAATTGTAACTGCTGAACTTCTAGAAATTCAGTAGCATTTAATACTCTTGACATATTTAATGTTTACAAGTATGGTATATCACACTGGAAAAGCACTTGCTGTTTTTGAACTTCAGCTAAAATGTTTTCTCCTTTTACCAAAACTTTTCAGATGCAATAGAAAGAATTTACTAACAGTTTTCATTCAAATACCTACATAAAGCAAAATCATGCTAACTACTTAAGAAAGCTTTCTTTCAATTTTTCAAAGCACTTTATGATCTGACAACTGGTGCAGTTCATTCCTCAGAAATCTGTGACAAATGTAAGGATCTTGCTGGACCTGAGCCAAAGATCCCCCCTTGTTAGAGGGGGCTGTGAGGAGAACTGGAGCATAACTGTCAGACCATTGGTGTAGAAAAAGAATTTGTTAGTCTAAAGTAACCGATCAAAATCGTCTCTAAGATATGAACATCTGAAAGTAAATGCTCGTGAGAGTGAGGCACTCCCCCTGCACCCCTGTCTGGGAGGACATAGCATGCTTTTGTATGGGGTTTTTGTGTTCTCGCCAAAGCAGACATTATAAAAGTACGTCAAATCTGTAGCTTTACCATGTAGTGTGCCAAAGGCCTTTCTCTCCAAGGACCTCATCTTTCATCTTTTTGTGAGTGTAGCATAAATTCTTGCTGTGTGTTCAAGGAAAAAGCTGAAATGGTTTAGTACAGTTAAAGGATTTTTCTTTCTTTCATTCTTTTTATTTTTTTTTTCATTTAAAATCATGGTAAGTTGGAAGCCTAAACGTGATAGCATGGACATAGTGTAAGTGTGCTAGAGTTTAACAAATGTTCACTGGATTAGTAAAGGAAATGTAGTTTATACTACTTCTTTTATGACAGAATTTAAAAGGTCTTGCTGGAAGACTCGCCATGTGCTTCTTTCTTTTCTCGAAAACATACCACTAAGTTGAAAAGGGAGATGAATCTTAGAAGGAAACTATTAACTCTGAGGGAGTTTATCATTGTTTGAGAGAAAGGATGGAATTTGCATTTGAATTGGCTCTGAGAGTAGCATGTACTACTAATCTTGTTCCTACTAGAAGCTTGTGAGTAGTTTAAGTACTTCCTTCTTTACTTTTCATGTTCTAGCCCTGTGTTGTAACAGCTCTTCCCCCACCCGCCAGTAGATCACGAATGTTATAACTGAAACTAATCGAAGCCCTTAACTCGGCAGGGAGATGTCATGATGTACTCGGGCCCTAAAAGTATTCCACGATTGTCGCTGTGGTTTCTGTGACAAGACTAAAGAAGCAGAGGGAACCAGCAGGCTTCTGCCTGTGCCAAATGCACGTGCTGCTGCTACTTGCCATTCTCTGTCCTGTTTTAACTTTCACTGCCACATCAGTACCTGCCAAAACAGATCAAGTATTGGCTTGAACGTCAACACTGGTACTTGGGTAGAGTTACGAGTTGGTAGTTCAAAAGTCTGTAAACCCTACCTGTGCATCTGTCAGAGCAACCTTTATTTTGTGAAGTGGAAGCATTTTGTTGCTTGAGGTTTGCTTGTTATGTATCGAGAAGTAGGTAACATACTAAATATTTAGAACTAACAAAGGAAGTGTAAAATTCACATTATGTTCCAGTAAAAAAGGGCTTTGTGTTGAACGTGTTCCTTAATTGGGGTATGACAAGTTTTCCTGTCCTATCTGTGTGACACTATTCCTACACCCAACTTCCCACTGCAGGACTGGAAAAATAACCAAATGTAAGGAGATGGCTAGCATCTAGGAATGCTAATTCTTCTAAGCTGTTTCTTTGTTTTCCTGTTTCCATTTGATTGTTTTTCTTCTGAATACCTACAAGGTGGAAAACTTTCACAAAGAACTTACTAGGACTGAAGTGTCTGGATCAAGTAAGTAGCACTGTCTGAACTGTTCTGTTCAAAGGCAGTTCTCCGTTGGGATTTTACAGTATAAATTAAATATGGAACTCAATTTGAGGAGAAAATCACTTTATGAAACATTAGAATTTGTCATACTGCAAGTAATAATATGTTTTAGTTAAAAGTTTTCTTAGGTCTGTTCTTATCCAATGATAGTAGATTTAATAAAGACCGAAAATGTTAGTTATGAATGTTCTTCCATTTCTCTAATTTACTTTGTGGAAAGAGATCTGTTGTTCGTCCTTTTTGCTTCATCCTTTAACTACTTCTGTCTGCAATCTTTTCTATTGCACAAGTATTTACCAGTCTGTGCTATATTGCTGCTGCTGGCACTGTTTAACTAGAGAGGAAAATTCAGCACAGAAAGTCTTACTCACAAGACTTTAAACTCTTTTGTTGATTTATATTTTTTTAAAGGAGCTTGACATCTTCATCAAGTTCACAGTGGGCCTGCTTTGTTTGCTTTCTCTTGAATGCTTGATAAGATTTTTCTTCTATTGTTTTGTGCAGCGAGGACAGAACTTGCCATGGCTGAGGTGGTTTTTTTGTAAATCCACAATATGGTCATTGTCTGCTGCTGAATAATTGTGACTGCTTTTTGTACAACCAGAACTAAGGCTTTGGCTGTGAACAGATTCCTTCTTAGCGTGAAAAGAGACTAATCCATGTAAATACAGCCCCAAAATAAAGCTTTACAGAAAAAGGGAAAGGCTGCTAAGCAGGAGGGCAGAGGTCAGCAATTTAACCTTTAACCTAACAAATAAGAAGCATGAAAGTTCCTGAATTGGTTTACAAAGGCAAGCTCCTGTGATCTGTCAGTTTTTCTTTTCATGATAGAGTTGGGTGAGAAAACTGACTGACAGCTAGTGCCTTTTTAACTGCAGGTTGAAATTAACTGCTAAACTGAAACTTTTTAAGGGAGGTTTTTAGTGGTTTTAACAAATTATTTTCATTCACTAGCTGTATTTGTAGTTTTCCTTGAATTTATAGAGGTTTGAGTGGTTCTTCTTTTTAAAGAGTTCTTGAGAGAGTCAATTTAGATACCAAATGCTACTGAAGCATTTGATATTTCAGCATTTGAAGCGTTTAAGAATTTGATGAAGCACTTGTTGCAATTAACTCTCTGTTAATGTGTTCCTTTAAGAGTAGGGCTGTTACTCCAATAACTGCAAGCAGATTGTACTTTGAAAAGAGTCAAAAAAGTTGTTGTTATGGCGGCGGTGCCTTAATCTAAGGGAGTAATTTTAACTTTAGTTTATGCTCAGTCACAAAAATTTCCAAGGTGGTTTGGTTTTGTTTGTCCTTATTTAATTGCAACAGGTAATCTCATTAATGCTGTTAACTTCTGCTTAAATCTTAGTGCATCTAAAATCAGTCGTTAATCTCAACATAGACACTTCTGTGACTTGTAAAGAGCTTTAATTAGAGTGTCATTCAGATGAAGAAATAATGACTTTAAAGAAGACTCCCTGTAGATTAAGACTAGGGATTTTTATTTTATTTATTTATTTATTTATTTTGCTTAGTGCTGGTAGCAGTGTCCTGGTAATGACTGTCCATCCAGAGTCGTGTTACTCTTCTTATGAGTGTCTTCGATAGAAATACTGGATTTTAGGAGTCATGACCGTGTTTAGTCTGTCAGCACATGGGTCAGTAACTCTACCTAGCGAATAAGTTTAACAAGCAGGCAAAGTAAAATTGGTGAAACAAAAGAGGAACCAGGTCTATTTTCATCGCTGGTTCTTTTTGTTTTACGTAGCTCCTTGAAAGAAGAGAATGTAAACTCTAATTCAAAAAGAGGCCTAGCAGAGTGCCCTGGGCAGTTTTGGTCTGCTTCTCTGGGGTGTGATATTTTTTTGTCATGAACAAAAAGAGACGTTTTTTTCTTTTGTGGTGTGTGTTGCTTTTGTCTCTCTTTTTTGGGGGTGGTTTTTAAGATTTAAAAAAGAGTTAGCAAGGTGATTTGAAATGAAATTATTACTGAAAGGTAAGCGTGAAATGAATCCAAGACTACCGTTCTGATTCAGCCATGGCTGTATATTAAAAAAAGAAAAACGCCTCAACCTTACGTGCTACTAGAGAAAAAATTGAACCTGCAGACTTCTTTCTGAAATACTGCTGTGTGCTGATGCCCAGTTACGGGTTAGTGTGTGGTTCACTTCCCTGTAGTAGTGGTTGTGAATAACAGTGGTGGTAGGACACATTTTAATCACTGTATTATATTCTGTTTATATCCGAACATACTCATTATCTTTGAGCAAGGTGTCTCACCGGCTCGCCACTGGATTTCTTCAAGTGAGAAGTGGGAAGAAACGCCAAGGCAATGCTGCTGACTCCTGACTGATGAGCAGAGGGATTTGGCCTTGCTGTGGCCCAGCAGATCTGACACATCTATTTGCTCTTGGGAAGTTGATTGCTATGTCTATTTTAGTTGGAAACAGTTTTGCATATGCTTTCCAATAAAGCCTGTTTCACAGAAAAGTGGGATAGAAACCAGGAAGTTTGACCTGCAGATTAAGGATGATAACTCGGATGGAAGGGGTGGGAGCTGGTAGTGATAATCTAGGATTCAGAATGGGTTTTAATCTCAGCAGGTATTGTTTGTATTTGCAGAGGGGCTAATGTGTGTCCCATCCCATCTCATCTCCTTCTTCCCAATAAAGAATTAAGTTGCTTGTTTTCTTCTGAAGTTTTCTGTTACTGGCCATGCAGAAAGTAATATTTTCTAATTTGATAGACAAATTAATAAAACTAAAGTATTCATACTGTAGATAATTTAAATAATGCAAGTCTGTGTAGAAGGACCATGTAGAAAGTCATAATCTGGGTGTAAAGCACTGCTGTTAAAAGATGAGTAGGAGAGTGAATGAAGAACTGTTGTCAAAGGAATATTTGCTGTGCTAAAATACGGGGTTTGTCTCAGCCTTCATCAGCTATTACAGTACACATGCTGAGGGAATGGATGGGGGAAAAATTGGGGGGGTAGAAGACTTGCTGTGACTATTTTTTTTTTAAAGCAGTATCTTTTACATACTGAATTTGTGCAAGGATTTTGTATAGTGCTGAAGGGAATTACAGTTGCAACTCCCATTACATTCTACTGGGATTATCTGAATCCCATCTTTACTTCCTTTGAAGGGTCTTTTATGTTGAAACTACATAGTTAGGAATATAAACATCAGCAACATTACCTCTTTTGAATTGGTTCTTACATGCTTTTATCTCTGAAGGAAACAATTAAGTCTTCAGGTGTGTCTATGTGACCTGTAAGATACGTTAGTGGTCATTGAGGTCTTCTGTTCTATTCCAAAGATACTGGAAAGAGATGGTGTGTGGAAGAACACCTGTGAGCATGAATGTGACTCAAAATCAGATTTTGAAATGTGAAGACCAAATGTCTGGTTGGGTATCACAGCATAGGTATACAATGGAATCAGGCTTCCTCACTTTATGTATTTGCAAGTTTATTATTTCACTTAATAGTAAAATTATGTGCTTTGTATTTTTGTGAATAGGACAATAAAGGATGGTGCAGGCAAGGCAGGAAAGATACCAGGACATAAGAACTAGCTCAGGCAGAATGGGCAGTAATTTAGGAAATCTCTTCAGCAGGCAGCTGAGCAGAACTGGCCTGTGGGAAAGGCCAACCCAATGACAGCCCCTCCTCCCCCCAAAAACAAACAAACAACAACAACAAAAAACCCTCCCAGCAATGACATAAAAACCAACGAAATAAGCAAAACACGCTTTCCTTTGCAATAAGTATGAGACTGTCTTCTGAAGCTGCTCTTCACTTGCACCTAAAGTAACACCTGACTTTGTTTTATCTGATACTTGTCTGGTGCTCCTTCACTCGGCTCAATTTGAATAGTCTATCAAGCAAGTTAAAATAGATTCATATAGAGCAGGTCATTATCTATAGAATTCTAGCCTATATGCATTACAATGCATTAAAATTCATACCTCTAATTATTATAGACTAATACATTGATCTCATCCTGACTTATCTAGAGATGATATTTGTACATGGAAAAATTATATAGATATGTGTTTATTTTGCTCTCCTGTAATTCATGTCCTTATTCATTGAAGATAACGTTTTTCGTTTCTCTTGTGTATTTGTTTCTTTTATGTAATGGATTAAGCACCTTACCTTTGTTTCTAATAAATCATCTTGTTTTGTTTTTAATAGTATTATTGTTTCCATTATGGTTTCAGAAAAGCTGCTCATAAACTATTCACTAAAAGTACATACCACTTCCTGCATTGTAGATTCTGTCGGAAGTAAGCAATCGAATAGCTTTTAGGGGTAATTTCTGCTGGAAAGAATTAGCATATTAAAATAGGAACGTATAGCTTTGTGTACACCTTAGCAGTATACATAAACAAAAATAGATTTACTGAATAAATAGAATTATTTAGCTGTTCAGTATTTTATTTAATGACATGTAGAGGTAGAAAGTAGCAGAATTTCACAATTTGCCAACTCTCTCTCACGGAGATTGCAAAATACATGCCTTGTTGCACTTAAAATACCAAATGCGGTACCAAGTAATACAGCAATTGTAGCACTTTTCATTTTGATGTATTTATTCTTGATAGTTTGCTTTACCCTGGGTACAGGATTAGGTCCTTCACTAAACCTTCCGGAATCAATTCTGTACCTAGGCTAAATTCTTGGAATACAGTGGACATCACATGGGCAACTGAGATTGAGTATTGACAAGGTTTTTAAAATAGTAATACGTCTCAATTTTGTTTATCTCAGAGTTTTAAAAACCTATTGACCTCATTGCAGCTTGACTATAATTACCATGTTTAAACTTCTATGCATTTTTTAGTTTAAACAGCCTTTGTGTTTTTTTTAAACCAAAAGAAAATTAATGAGAAGAGACAAAGAGACATCAAAGAGGTTTTCCCTCTGATTGCAGTGTTAGAAGTTTTGCCTGAAAATAGGTTACATTTCTTCTGTTTTCAGCTGAATCCTCATTAACTTTACATTTTAATGATGTCCAGAGCAAATTATGCCATTATGGTAGATGCCTTAAAGGAAAGCTTAAAGGACACCTTTTTAATGTTTGTTTCTTTATTGGTGGCAGTATTTGTACCAGTATTATAAACAGTGTTAGAATGCTAAAAGTAATCCAAAGACATACCAGAAATATCTTCCACTTTTATATAAATGTTATTATTATTATTATATATATATAGATATACACACACACACACATACATTCATATATATACTGTAAGTATCTTTGGTTAGTATTGAACACAAGTGGAGTATGTTAGGGGGATACCTTCATTGTTGTAGAAGGAAAATGTAAATTGTCTTTTGAAAGAGTTTATAAATTACTTCATCTTATAATCAGTTTAATTTATAATAAAATGGAGACAGATGATGTAACAGCCTCTGAATTATTTTGTTTTCTTGAACCTTCAATGAAGTAGATGATTGAAATGTTAATGAAGTGATGGTTTGTGTTTTTACAATGAGATAAAGCATTATTGGAGGATCTCTGTGGAATTTCAGATTCATTCAAATTGGGGAACAGTATTAGCTGTGGTTCTGTGGCCTCACACAATGCTTCTACTAAAAATTAACATTGTGTAATTAACTTTTTAGATGAGGGAATCTTGTTACATCAAATGCAGTAACAACAACTAGTATTTGGTGCACCTACATAAACAAGATTAACTGAAATTGGCGGCAGCTTGAATGGAAGTTGAACAGTTGAGAATCCAGGTAGTTTAAGAAAATCTTATAAAACAGCAACAACTTTATTTCTGTAGCTCAGTGAGGAGACAGAGCAAAAGGTCTCATGGACAGTGAGGTTGTTTTTTTCCTTGTGTTCACACCTGGTGTCTGCATATTGTGAGCAGAACCTTTTGATTTCCTTGGGCTGCATTCTAATCAATAAACTGAATTTTTGGAATGTGAGGTTATGGTGAGGGGAGGAGGATGAAATAGGAATGTTCCAAAGTTCAGTTAATAGAAGATGAAATCCAATGGACTCAATCAAAAGTTATTTAAGATCTGAAAGCTTGGTATTTCATGACTGTATTGCCATAATGGAAGTTCCTATTTAACCTGATTATTACTCTAGGTATTGCTCTGCTTTTACTAAGCTGGTGTTCCGTATGTACATATTCAGTGTTTCAGATCAATATTTCTCAAAAAAAAAAAAAAAAATCTTTCCAGTGGAAACAATTGGCTCATCTCTAGTGGTTGTTTTTAATAAATGCAACCTCTTCATATGTTCCAGACTGTAATTCCCGAATGACTGGCTGTCCACTGTAGCATTACCAACTGTTTGGTGTTGCTGTTCATCTGCAGGTATAGCAAAGCTGTCTTCTGTAGTTGAGTGGAACTGCACTTACATATGGTTAGCTGATAGGAGATGCCCCTGAGAGCTCAAATCGGTAGCCGTGGCTCAGAATAATCCTTTTGGTCCTGAGAACTTCACTTTAAGGGTGCTACAGTTTTATGATCAGCTTTTAAACTGGTGTTTGTATAGGTACTTCAAAACTTTTATTTTCTTGGCAAATGCATACATAGCTCTTACGTAAACGATTTTTTCCCTTTTATTTTGAACTCAAATAAGAAAATTGTTTTTTGCTTGGTTGTATTCTTTCTTCATCCTTTATTTAGACTGGTGTGCATGTCTGGATGGAGGCATTTGATATTTCCATTGTTAATAACTAATCAAATAGACAAAAAAATAAAACTGAACTTAACCTCTCCATTTTGGTATGATTTTTACTTATTCTTTTCTTTCTTAATAAATTTTATGTAGAAACTGTTCAGAAGTTAAGTGCCATAGTTGTGTAGGGGATATGGCAGATCCAAAATGCGTACCCAGGGTGATGCATGGTCTTAGGTAGTCTTTTATTAGAAAGTGGGTTTAAGTCTTTCAAACGTTCAACTCTCTGTGAGTTAGTTGCTTGAAAACAGCTTTCAAAAATGGTGGCTTAATTTCCTAGCTTAGTTTAAATCTTTTAGCTTAGAATCCTTCTAATATAACTTTAGTTTGAAGATCGTATCATTAAGGAAATGCTCTTTGCAGTCTCTTTTTCTCACCTTTATTTTGTAATTATCAGAGAATTCACAGTAACTTAATCCTTAGTTGAAATGCATAATAAAAATAATGATTAATAAGCTCTAGCTGGCAGGAAGATGTGCATGTTATTGTTACTTCCTTGGCATGCAGGATTTTTGTATAGAACCACATTAGCAGTAGAAACCTGACGTGTTCTTCCTGGTAACTTCTCCTGCAAGTATTTGCAGCGTGGCTATTTCCAACCAGTTATGTGGTAATGATAGCGCAAGGCTGAAACATTCCAATCATTCATGCTCCTGTCCTCCCTCTCTCATACGTGTTTCTTTGCTCAGCATTTTTGCCGTATTTCTTTGCTTTGTTGTGGTCAATTCAGTCTGTATAATAGCAAAGACGTTGGCTTTTTTCTTTAATAAAGAGTTATGTTAGAAATATACTATAACAGAGATAAGAGCTATTTATGTCCTAAGCTATTGATTTTTAATTAATGTTGCCTGGGCTCATACATGTTGGCAGAATTGCTAACAGCTTGTGGCATTTTTTAATTCACATCTTCTTTTTTGGTATTTTGACAGTGTCATTCATATCTCATGAAAAAGTACCTTGTCAGGTTAAATGTGTTAAAACACCGAGCAAAAAAAGGAGAGAATGGAACATAGGGCTGCCTAGAAACCTTGATCCATTGCCAAAGTATTTAAACAATTTAGTGTTTTGGTTTTCTAGCTCCAAGCTGCTTCTCAAATCCCTTGCTAATTAATCCAGTTAATTCTTTGTAGACTAACTGTATGCAGGGCTTTTTCTTCTGCTTGTATTGCTGAGAACCCTGTTTTGTTTGAAGCAAACCTAAGCTCGGTTATAAAGGTTGTAGTAATAAAGTGAGTACTAGTAGATGTAAATACAGTGTTTTGAGTCTTTTTAAAAGGAGTTGTGTTTGTGTGTGTAGCTTCTAATTTAATCTTTCATGTTTAAAAATCAAACATATATGCTTGTGTTAAAAAGATGGAGAGAACTTTGCCGTTAGTTTGATCACTTTAGAAATGGGAGTAGAGCCGCTATGGAACGATGGTGGTGTGAAATACTCGTGGCGTGGCCTTGCAATCAGTGATATATGTGTTTACTTTTTGTCAAGGAAAAGTGCTGTAAATATTGTTCTCTTCTGTACTCTGAAATGGATGATAGGATATAGAGCAAATAACAGAGTTTAACGGGAAGGAGAGTTTGCAGAAGTGACCTGTCGATTCTCTTCAGCCAAGAGCCTGGACTCCCCTGCTGGTGGCACAAAGGTGGGCGAACTCAGGTCTCAAAGCAGCAGCTAGGGAGCAAGGAGCTTGGAAGCCCAATTAGGTGTGGTATGAGCTAATGAGAAAAGAGACTGTATGCTCCTCTTTAAGGTGTGTTTGTCTGTGATAAAAGCAGCTAGATCTGTTGGACATACTGTACTGCTCTGGAGCTTACTTTAATTTTTGAGATTTGTTTAAAAACTGCTCCCCCTCATCTTCCTGCTTATCGGTGCATGCGGCTGTTGTGCAATAACAAAAGCTTACCTCTAGCTACCAGCCAGGTTTCTGCCAGGCACTATGGGAAAAGTCTCTGTGAACATGCTTACTTCCTTCTCCATCAGCTTTCTCAGTTACTCTGAGAAGTTTCATCTGAGGACCTTTTGTCTGTAGGCCACATCTTTCCCTCCTGTTCTGTGCAATACTCGATGTTGCAAGTCAGTGTTGATGTGCTGAGAGTATGTTTGTGCTGCCACCTCACCCTAACAAGTTACACTCCTCGTTTCTGTAGTCATCCTCAGGAGATTTGCATGTCAGCACAATGGGAGTCGATGACCATCTGCACTTCACCACCTTGTAGATAGATCTGTGGAGAAAAAATAGGGAAGTGGATTCAAGTTGCATTTTTAGATTTCCTTTGCAATTCACAGTGAAGGAAAAAATTGTTCTCAGCAAAGCTGCTGCTAAGGGTGGGCAGATTGGAAAGAGTTGGCAGAGTTCTTGAAAAAGTCTGAAAATGTAGCTGTGATTTTGCTGTGTAATAAAGCTGGGCAAGGAAAAGAGAAGAGAAATGAATGAAATTGTTAGATTTATATGCACCTGATTTTCAGGGCTGGCTGCTAAGTGAATATAATATGACTTATGAAATGTTTGAGCTCAAAACTAAACTAGTTCACTACTTCAGAAGAATATGGGTACCTGGTGATGTGCTATCATACATCTTGGAAGAATCAAATGTCTTAAAATGTTTTCAGTGCATTTCCATTTTGCAGTTAAAAATCTTTTTGATAGCCTTGTGTTTTCTACATTAACAAAAATATTTGAAACGTTTTTAGTGAGATGATAGATTTCCAGTCTGGTTGCACTGAACATCATCAAGCTCCTCTTTATGTAAAACGAGTAACTCTTCGTACTGATGGTATTGCTTTAAATGTGCTAAACTTCTTTTCTTAGAGGCTGTCTTTTATTATAGCATCACACATGGCATAGAGTGAGCTTTGTTAATAGTAGCTGAAAGCATTGCACATACAAAATAGGTCAATACTGCAAGTGTAAATATACCCGCAGTTCTCCTCCAGTTTTTGATGCTGTCTTGTTAATGAACTTTTATGCCAAAAGAGAGAAGTCATTTTGGGTAGCTGAACACTCAATGATTTTCTTTCACTTTCATCTCATGGTCATTAGCTAGATGAGGTGTATTTTTCCAAGCCAGGACCTTTTCCCCTGCACCCTCTCCACTAAACTTTGAATAGTGTTCAAGAAGCTCATATCTGTCATTAACACATCTGACTCCACAGAAAGTTTTTGCAGGAGAGTGAACTGAATGCTCTTCCTGTTTTTACAAACTTTCATTTAATGCTTTTGCTGGTAGGCTTTCGCAAGGCTGCAGCGACACTGTGGCTGTCGTTGAGGCTCACCATGACCAGTCTCTGATTTCTTGTGCTTTTTCTTTGTTTGTGTTTTAACTCTCTTCCAGTTCCCTGGCCTTTAGAAATTTTCATTACCGTTTTGGTAGAATGAAGACCACTAATGTGAGATAAGTTGAGAGGGGAATGTTATGCAGTTCAAGCTGAAGCAAAATAGCTGAAATTAAGTACCAAAGGGTACAAGGCTGCTGTCTTCTACGTATGAACTTATATGGCTTAAAAAAGTAGGAGTGAGGTGATGCCCACTGAACCTAATGGTCAGTGAGGGCCCTTAGGTACCACGGATTTCCGTAGTGGAAGCAAGGTAAGTGTGCAGCTCTAAGGTTGTGTACGTTGTTGTAGGAACCACAACCATCCTGTTATTTGTTATAAAAAGTCTCCTCAAAAATGATATATAGGTCTGTCTGTCCTTCACTGATAATGATCTATGGATGTAAATCAGACTCCGTGTATGATCGGTGGTGTGTATTTTGCTGTATGTTCCAACAAGTGAAGATCTCCAGTACAGAAAAACAATAGAATTAATAATGGGATTCCCAGTTTCCTGTGGCACAATTTCATCTTTGACAGAATCTGTTTGATGCCATTTGAATAACTAAAGCACCCTGACATAAACAGAGATGCAGATACAGAAATTCTGAAGGCATCAAGACCCAAAACTATTCTGAAGAGCTTTTCTGTAAGGTCTCCTATTGCTTTGCAGGGAGATTCCTGTAAGAGATGATATTTGCACAGATCAGTAACATGTAACAGTGTCATTGGGAGCAGGTGGTACTCTACAGAAGTAGCATGTGAGAAATTTGAAACTGGAAACGGTTTGATACTATCAATATTGAAAGTATGAAAGTAAGGTCAGAATTTTAAACGTTATAAAGTTACATAGCTTCAGGCTTAGAAATCAGTATTCACTGTTGCTTGTGTAACGAAGAAGGTATTCTCTGTATAGTTTAAGCAATTATACAACTGGTGAAGAGTAGTGTTTTGTGTTTTTTTTTTTTTTTTTACTTTATTATAACACTTCAAGAATTTTTGGTGGGTTGGAACGTTTCTGTTGCAAGTGCTTTCTGAGTCAGTTCATATTAAATCTGAAATGTGATGTTCTGTATGTCCATGAATATATTTATGCAGTACTGGTATGCATTCTCCTAGTAATATGTCTATCTGAATTTATTATGGTTGAATTTGAGAAAGTGATAAAAAAATAATTAATAGTCTGTAAAGTGTTCTCTAGTACATGGAAAATATGGGTTATTGGCAAATTAAAATAACCATAACATCGTTAAAACCAAAACCCAAAATGGTGAAAATAAAGCAGTTTGGAAAATGTTTATAAAACTCAGAATAATTTTTTAGTAAGAAAAGTCCGGAGTTGTGTTGGAAAACACTGTTTGTTTTCATTAATAACTTCTTCAGGTTTTGTAATGTAGTTGACTGATTGTCATGGCCATGTTGTGTTTTTTTGTGAGTTCCTTGTAATATAGTATCCCTAAAAAGCAGTATTACATATTACATTACAATGTTATTCCTGGCTTTCTTCAAAACAACAAAGAGAAATAGAAGTTAGCTGGCTGAGACAGGAAAATAGAAAATGTGACATTATTTAAAAGGTTCTCTCTTAAAATTAATTGAATAAGGATTTTTTTGAATGGAAGTGCTTATTAACATGCCAATGTTATTAATTAAGTTGGCTATAAACTGTCACTTTATCAAACATAAATGTTTTATTTTTGCTGTAAAAAGCTAGCTTGATGAAACTTTTTTGAGGGCTACGTATGCTTGACCCTTCAGCAGAAACGGTAATCTTGGGAAAGCAGATAGGCGTACGTAAGCAATTGGAAATACATGTCTTGTAAATATTAAAGGAGGGTGACTGTTTCCTGTAAAAATGTCAAATTTCTAGTTGCTTTGGTCTTATCTTGCATAACTTGAGAATTTGCATTCTGGAAATGAAAGCTAACTAGGCAGATTTATGCAGGCAGTGCTCGTGTTGGGTATTGCTGAACTCCAGACGATGCACTAACTCGATTTCCATTTGCTGCCTGTAGTTCCATGTGGGGAAGGTCTCTTTACTTTTCTTCCTTTATTGCTTCGGAGACATGACAATTTTTTAATTTAATTTTTTGTCTTTTAAATCTTAACCTGTGTGGTACTGGCACTTCCAGATTGTCACATTTAAATCATAGCATGAAATATTGGTTAACAATTTCTTACATATTTTCAGGACAAGGAGGGCTTGCCAGCTGCTGTTGAAGTGAAGAGGCTGTCACCAGGCAACTCTGCTGTCTCAGAATATAAATACAAAGAGGCAGGAGAGAAGCGAATTCAGAATTCAAGGAGCATATCTCCTTTAAATTTATAGTGTGGTGAAAACAATTACAAGAAAAAAATCCTGATCAAGCAGAAGTCAATTAAAAATTATTAAAAAAAACAACCAAACAAAAGACAACAGAGGCCTGCTTAACTGGTGTGCTCCTCCTCAGCTTCTGCATTTAACCTGCTTTGTATGATTATTACAGGCAGCCTGTACACCATTTCAAAACACTTCATATTTAATTTTAAAAGCCCGACTTTGTGGGTTTCTTAGACATTGAATTAGGATGTTATTTAATTGTATTTTCTAAGTTTTAGCCACTGTGTAATTTGGCTAAAATTTCAGGGAAAACAGAATTTAAAGTGTAACCCATTTGAAATTTGCTCCTGGAGTTTGGCTTAGATTTCAACCAACCCAGAAATGTGCTATCATTTGGAGAACAGATGGTTATAAAGAGAAATATCCCCTTAAGTGCACAGTAAGGCAAACTCAAAAGATTCATCAGCTGGGCTGTAATGCGGACTTGAGGTATCACCAGAGTAATTACCCACTGCATATATAAGAACTGAAGACCTCAAGTAAAGACGTTAGAAACATGTAGCAAACAGGATTTGAAATAAGTACTTTTAAAGTAAACTTAAGTAAAATTTTGATTAAACTTCCATATGAGAATCCAAGACATTGAACAACAGCAGTTGAAGATGGACACGATACCTTATAAAAGGGTCTATCTAGTCTGATACATGACTTTTCTGATGACCTTTTACTAATCACTTGTCATATCTTGACTCTGACACGTTTTCTTTGGTCTGTTGCTTCTTGTTCCCATCACCCCGTGGTGCTCTGGAAGGGAAGAGCCGAACGTGTTCCTCGGGACAGGAGGGAGTTGCTTCATGCTGCAGGAGAGGCTTGAAATAAAATGTGGACTACATCGACTCTTCAGTTTTAGGTCTCGTGGTTATGTTTGTGTTAACATTTCGATCAGACATAGCTACAATGTTTTTTGCTAGCTCTCTGATACTGTTTCATGGTACATTTGTTTTTCAAATGGAATTGAAACAAAAGAACAGATTCTGTCAAAGTTGTTACTCTTCCAGAGGAAGGGGGAAACACCATCCTTGACTGGGCCATTTTTGTGTAGTGGGAGGTCTGTGTGGCACTACGTACCCTTCAAATGACAGGACAGTGCAACAGCCTGACATGACAGCAGCTCCTAAGCAGGTATTTGCTAAGAGGAAAGGAACGTAGCCCCTTCCTGCTGTACGAGACAAGGAGTGTTTTTCACAGTTCTTATCCAAAAAGTGAGAAGTGTTTCTCCTTTTTTTTTTGTTTTGTTTTGTTTTGTTTTTTTGTTTTGTTTGAAATGTAGTCACCTGTGTGAATATTTCCATTACTATTCTTAAGTTGTAGTTTTGAATATTGCACCTCCTGCATGCGCGTACAGGGCATGTTGGTGTTGTGATGATTTGGGATAACTTAATTGTATGGGTTGTGATGCTGGCAGTATTTGGTTTTGTGCTTCTGCTGTTTACTTTTTTAGTATACTTTGCAAGTCATGATTACAGAATTTTCTTTTACATCTTGGCGGTTTTAGGACTTTTACACTTACAGAATAAGGAATACTTTAACAAGAAAAAATGAAGTCTTAAAAGCTTTACATTCAGAAAAAAATCCTATTATAGGTATTGTCTGAGTGAATTTGTTCTGAGGCTTCTGGTCTATATTGTGTTTAGGGTTTTCCTCTCCCTCGTTTTCTCCCCCCTTTCCCTCCTCCCCCTGCCCCCTCTCTGTGCTGTTCTGTTATCTGCACGCCAAGCTTGCAGCGGTTTGGGGGCAAGCAGAAGTGTTTGGCTGTGCTGAATACAGGACATCAAGGAGTTTGCAGAGGTTTGGAAAGAAGTTTAAATTACTTTTTCATACTATAATGTGTTACGGGTGTTGAAATTGAAGCTGCTCTGAATGGAATCCCATTTCATTTTAAAGGGACAAAAAAAGAATTGCAACTATAAAGACCTTAAAGAAATGAATGCCTTAAATCACTTAGTGAGGAAAAATGAAGTAATTATCACTATATAATAAACTTAAGTTTGCTTCATCTGAATGATTTGTAGCCAGCATGGATTAAAGAAGCTGATTTTTTTCTTTCAGATGGGTCATGATAATATATGTTGTTGCTTGTGTGGTTAACTGTGGGAAGTGTTTCTTGAGAATTTTTGAAGAACTTCCCTGGCTCGATAACTTCCTTATCTTTCAAATGCAGACCAATCTGAGTTGTGCTGGTTTTAGAAGTATTTAACCATGCTTCTTTTAAAAGCAAAACTCTTCACTTCATGATTGATGAAAAGTTGAGAGTAAAAGAGCAGCATAGTTACACTAATATGCCATTGTAGCATATTCCCATCCTGTCATCTGGAAAATTAAATCAGGTTACAGCCTGGATTAGCAGCTAGACTTTTGAGGAGGGGAAGGTAGTGTCTTAAATGCCATGAAATTGAACAATGGGATTATACAGTTCACAGCTAATTTCAGTATTCTTCCCTATTTGGCTTTTTGTTGAACAAGATTCTATAGGCAGTAATAATTTTTAGAACTTGGAAACTTCGTGAACTTGCTGTGTTCACATAGCGTAGGATCAATGCTTTGGGCTATCCCCTTGATGATATTCTGTAAATGCATAGGAAAGAGGCAAAATGCTGCTGTCACAGTGCAAGAAAGTTTTGTTCCTCTATCTCAGAGAAACAACATTGTCTTCTCTTCCCCCTTTTCAAAATAAAATGTTCAGTAACAGAAATTTCGTGTTCTGTTCATGCGAGAAATGCTTGAGGTGCTCTGTTGGTAGTTTCCCTAAAAAACACCTCTTCAAAGTGACAAAGGAAACAGCTTCAAAAATAAGCATGAGACCTATTTTTATGTGTATTTTTTTTTTGGTTTTGTTGTTTCTCTAATTGGTTCTCCCCAGAACAGGGCATCCATGGTGGGTAACACGAGGAGGTGGTCTTTGGCCCAACAACGTTTTCTGGGCAGCAGTTGCTCTGTATGGAGCTGCACCCTCTGGGAAGAGGGCTTACAGTGGTGCGTAGGAGGTTGGTAAGAGAGCCCAGTCTGACTTCTGTGGAGTCACTTGCGAATCTTAGGGAAATTCATGATATACCATTGGTGCAAAAGCTTCTAAAGATAAGTATGAGCATCAAGAATCAAATAAAGTTGACTCTTTTTAGTACCAACAGTTTTAATTTAGAATCTGATTATGAAATACTTGGTTAAGACACAAACGTGACCGCTGAGAGTTTTTACTGACAGTAGTGGTGGTGATTAAAGCTGAATATTGAAGTCCTGTTTGAGCTGCCCTTCATTGGTATGCCTGTTTGCCACTCTTCAGAAGTTGGATGTTGTGGCTGCTGTGGCTTGAGGCAGGCATAGATCACTAGGCAACTTGTGCTGATATTTTCAGAGGCGAGCTGAGCCTTACTGAGTAATCGTCACATTTGTTTTGTAGATGTTTATATTTCATAAAGTCAGTGTCTGTCTCACTTTATTGTGTATGTAAACACAGTTGAAAATACCTTCTAAATGAATGTTGCATTAGCAATGAAGAATGGATAAAGTGATGAAAGCTGTAATGATGTGTGACATAGTCTCCCTTTCCATTATGTAGTGTTTTCCAAATAAGGATGCTGAAAGTTTAGTAAACATTCCCAGACCGTATAAAAGCTGAAGTGATGGAGCTGATGCAATGTAAAATATAAAGTACTTGTAAAAATATGCGGACATGCAAGCATTTGGTTGCCAGGCATAATTTAAAGGTGGTTTTCTTAACTGTAGGGTTCCAGGTTATGTCAATTCTGATGCTGTTATGTCATCAAAAGCAGGCTGTATACAAAGTGTGCATCCCAGTGTCTTGATCAACAGGTACGTGACGCTGAGGGCGATTCCACGAGGTACTTTGTGCATCCGACTAAGTACATGTTGCTGTTATTTCCACTGAAATTAGTGGGTGAGAAATGAAGTTAAATTTCATGCATTGTGGATTAAATTAAATTTCTTATAATGTATACAGTTGATTGACAATATATATATATATTTATTTATATTAAAGACAATAAAGCTTCAGATTGTCACAGCACTATGATCCATTTTTGGGGATTAAAATGCAATTGTAGACTGTGCTTTGGATGAGAATGAATTAACCTTGAACCTCTACAAACCACCTCAGGTGTAGACTCTGATCACAGTTGTGTCTTTTTTAAATTACAATGTGGAAATGTTAAATATGGGGAGATGCAATAGTGCAATATATGTGAGGGCATCCATTTGCCATAGGACAAGTTCAGAAGTTCTCATTTCCCTAGTCTTGAAGAAAATCCGATTTACTTCAGTTGGGTTGAGTCCCCACAGCACAGCAAATGGTCAGCAAATTTCCTCCTGTCTTATTGAACCTTGCAGCGTGTATATCTTACTATCTAACTTTAAAAGATTGAAATAATTTATCTTTTAGTATACATATTGAAAGACAAGTAGAAGTGGTACGGTACTAGTTCAGAACTAAAGAAGATTTAACAGCAGAGGGAAAATTATACTACAGTAAATAAGCTGCTGTGGGTAAGAATTTGGAAACTCTCCCCATCTTGGGTTACTTAAATTATTAAAAGGCTCATTTTCATAATGTCTCGTACCTGTGCTTTTTGATATTCTTTGTTAGTGTTTTGTTTTTTTCTTTCAACTTTCTCCCATTAGCCATCTCACTGAAGGCACAATAGAAGCAAAAGATATTCTGGGTATTTACTCACAATTTATGAGAAACTGCTGGGCTGGCTGACCTGTAGGCAGGGTTCTGAAACTGTGCCATACCTGCCTCCTGCGGTATGCAAAGTACGGCAGCAGCAGACAATCCACGCTGCCTTTTCTCAGGAGACACAGAGGCCGGCCTTGTGTGCCTGCACGCAGCCGACTGCGCGGCGTGGAGCTGGCAGCCACCATCGCTGCTGCGCCGGGAGGGGAGGCCACGGGGTGGGCAGCAGGAGCACGGGGCATGGGGCCGCTGCTCCTGGGGCTGCTGCTGCTCTTGTGGGGCCGCTGCTCCTGGGGCCGCTGCTCCTGGGCCGCTGGGTCACGGTTATTTCTGTGGCAGGAGCACCGACACCGTTCTGTTTTGGGAGCAACAGTCTTAAGCTAATATAAAGGTGACCTGATTTTTGGTGTGTCTTAAAGACCTTAGCTAGTGTGTATTATCTCACACTGCTCACTAGTGTGTATCATCTCCAAAGAACAAATAATCAGAAATTCCTGATTTCTGAAGTAATGAAGGAAAATCATTTTGTAGCAGATCAATTAAATGTTTCAGTAACTTTGAAATTGAAATACCTCCCCATTACTAGCTATTGATTTCAAGGGCTGTTAAAGAAATATAGATTGTGATGTAGCGACTGGAAAACCTGTTATTGTTTGTTCCTCGTCACTGGTAATCATCCCAACTGCCTCGTTATTATGCACAGCGCTCAGTGGGAGACAATGGCCGGGAAGGGGCCAGTCCTGACAACTGTGCCCGTGCTGTTCAGAGCATATTCTCATCAACTGATGTACAAAATGTGGTCCTTGTAGAGAGATAAAGAGAACTGGGGGTCTTTTGGCTTCTTCTAAGTTGATGTATTTTGTCTTCCCTGTGGTAGGAACACATGTGGAATGGGAAAGGGTTTTCCTGTTTATTTTATATATATTTTATATTATTTCTATGGCCACTGCTTAGCCTCACTTCTTGAGAGCACATAAATTAGGTGTAGGAAAATAATGTAATTTTCTGTAGGAAAAACCATATTTAAGTAAAAACTCGGAGTGAAAGTTGATATATATGAACCAAAATTAAACCATAAAAGGCTAACAAAAAAAAAAAATCATTTGCTGTGATTTTTAAGTTACTGCAATCCTGTTTTGTCTCAGTTCAGTGAGAGTGGTCTGTAAGGTAGCTTCAGAGATGGGAAAAGCACCAGCTTGTATTTATTTGCCTGTGACATCTTTTTAGCTAATAGATTTTATCAGCCAGCGTTAGCATCTTGCAGAGGGGTGCACAATGCAACTCTGTCTTCTGGATGATGATCTCAATATGAGCTTTCGGGGTTTATCTGAATGCTGTCAAATATGTTCCTGTAGGCCTTGCTGCCAGCGACGCACCTGCTCTTACACACACACTATTTGTGTGGTTAATCCGGTTTGTATTTTTAAAGAATGGCAAATGTGGATTGCAATTGATGGAGGAATGTGTTAACCGTAAACAGCATGGATTTATGTTGCAGTTTAATTCCTTATTTTCTTAAAAATGGATACATGATAAAATGCTGTGTGTGACTGTGTATGCGTATACATCCGAGCATTTCTGTTAAGCCTGGGAGCAATGGGTCAGCAGAAAATGGTGTGCAGGGGGAATGCCAGTATTGTGCTCCAGGCTCCTTCACCAATTTCTTAAGAAGTGTCATGTGCTTCGGTATACAAAGTAAGGTGTTAATTTCTTTCAGTGATCATCATTTCATGTGAAATTCTGAAAGATGAGCCTCAAATAATTTATTTTAAAAATATTTAAAAATATGTATCATAGTAGATATTAGTTTCTTCTTACCAATGATATTGTGCTTGCTTTGCTGAAATATGAAAAGTATCGTCCTGTAAGTTGTAACTTGAAACACTTGAGTGTAAGGGACTCTTGGTGTGAGTTCAGCTCTTCTCATTTATTTGCATTTTTGTACACTTAACGTAGAGATGTAAGAATTGTCAAACTAAGGTTTAAAAGGTGATCTCTTGCTTTACAGTTTGTTCTTTGAATGCTCATATGCATGCATAAAATTTGTGATATTGTGTATACCGTTGTATAATAGTAAAATGTATAATAAAGCATCTGAATGTCTGGAAAAGTTAAGCTAGGAAGTTGTTTATTAACTTACACTCTTGCTGTAATTCTGATTTTAAAATGAATACGCCTTAACAGAAAGTTTGCATCTGCTAGCAATTGAATTGCCAATCAACTAATTTATTACTAAAATAAACGTTGCCAATGAGAAATCTGGGGTGGGACTATGGTAAAACAACAGTGTATGGTGCTTGTGTCATAAAAACGAGACTCTTCCCCCCAAGCCTCAGTTACGCTGTGGTATAACACTGATGGAGCAGTAGTGATTGCGTGTGCAACTTGTCCCAACATAACAGTCAAAATTTGTGGAAACACAGTAGAAAGAGTGAAGCATCTGGTAAGGGTGTAGCCAGAGTGCCACTCTGCAGGCAACCGAAACCAAGGGAGTTTGTGCAAATGGTAGAAACTGAATAGAGAACTGGTTGGTTTTTCTATGTGTTACACTATTTATTCTGAACTCATGCGTGATTGTTGTATTTTATTTTATTTTATTTTATAATTAGATAATTTCTTTCTAGTCTGGAATCTGGCCTTCGCAGCCATATTCGTTTGAAAAATGGATGGCTTTGAAGCATGCTGTTCTAAATAGGTTGTCATATAAATAATTTCAGTCATAATTTCAAAAACAATTTTGTTGTTTTATGAACATCTCTAATTAAATTTAACATAACTTCTCAGGGAATATTGCCATGATATTTTTTCTGACAAGCCAAAGGAATAAGGACAGTGCATCAGTCTGAGTGCTTGCTAATCGGAAGTGTTTAACATTTGTTTTCGTGATGGCACACAGGTTCAGGACCACATTAATTAGCTCTTTCAAATTCTTGATGAATGTTTTGTTTTCTAAGGAGTGTAACTTTTCTGTTAACATTAATTTGAAGTAGTATTTTACGTCAGCCAGAAAGCTATCGCACAACGTAACTGCCTAAAATACAGTGTAGCATCAAGATGCGTTATAAAATTATATGTAGATGTATGTGTGTACATGTACACACATTTATGTTTTCATCTGTTTTGTGTGTGTATGTTTTATATACACTTTTCCTCTTTCTGGAGGAGGGTAAAGGGAGAGCCTTGAAAAGTCCTTCCCTGCTCTTATCAACATAGCAGCCTCAGCTGCCCTCCTTGGATCCCCTGCCAGGGTTGCTATCATCTTCTGATCAAATATTAATGTGTGATTCTCTGCTTGCTCACTAATCCAAAGCCAATTAATATTATCTGTCAATTATTTACAGATCCTGAGGTGCGGAGGCAATTCCCAGAGGACTACAGTGACCAGGTTTGGAATGCGTAATTAATTTTTTACATGACAAAATTTATTTCAGGGTTGTTCAACATATTATTGCTGCTCTTTTTACTGAAAGAGATAAATGCATTCTTAGAAAGAAAAAGAAGCTATAATTAGGAGAAGAGGATAAAAACATTTTCACATTTAAAGCAGAAAACGGAAGAATTTTGGATCTCGTAAGATTGTTTTACAATCTAGCTTTTACAAGCGAACATGAGAGCGGAAAGGAAAATTGATTAATAAATTTCACTTTTTGCCTTTAGGTGCCACAGTCTGCAGTTCATTTGGCAGTCCTCACTTCATTGTCTGAAAGGTTTATGGCTATATTTAACTGGGCACCTGGCACTACAGTGCATTTTTTAAATTCTTGCCTGATCATGCAGTCTCAAGTGTGTTTCAAAAAGATGGTCTAAAATTATGCCTGAGCAGGTAGAACGCACAGGTATTTATCGTTTGGTTAATACACGCATTGAATCTGATTTTTTTTTTCACAAGATCTCTAGGTGACTTTGAAATTAACAACTTCAAGTTACCTCGTGTTTTACTGTGTCTCATTAGTAGTGGATTGGGGCAGGGGTTAGAGGTTAGGGAGAGGGGATTATTACTGCGGTGTCTGTAAGTACTACTGGAGTTAATGCGCTGTTGTTGTTTGTCAATGTTTAGGGCAAGTGCTGCATTTAGGTTGTGAGTGCAAGCTGATTTCTTGCACCTTTGTTTCTGGGAAGTGCTGAAGTTATGGCACTATATAACTATTTAATATAACAATAAATTTTGCCTCAATGAGTCTCTGATTTTAAGTTAGGGTCAGCAGAGCTATTTTATTTCAGATCCTTTCCCTTTAATTACTTTTTTTTATGCAATATGAAATTTTGTGGCACTTAGTCTAATGCATTTAACAATTGTTTAGACATGATAGCTCATCAGCACCGGAACAAATGTTTTCCTAAGTAGCTCTAATGACTCAATGCAATGGGACCTTGACCAGGGCCTCTGAGTGCTTTTGTTGTTGTAGTAGTAGTACAGTAGTAATATTTTATTTTTTATTTTTTCTGTCAAAGCAGCTATACAGCAGCCTATTTTTCACTAGACTTTATTTTTAGGGCTTCCTTTACACACAAAGTATAGCATGGAGTTAAACTCTTTGAGAGGACGATGTTCTCATTGCTGCTGTCTGTAATATGTGAATAGAGAGATGCCAAAGTTTGTATTTATGTGATAGACTAATGTAATTCAGCATGTTGTAGGCTATCAGGTTAGTCATCTCTGAACTGATGGTCCTTTAGAGCTGGTACACTCAATCGTGCCTATATTCAAAGTATTACAGGAGTCTTGTACATAAAATTAACTTCATAAAATTGCTAAGGGTTTTCTTCTTTCTCCTGCAAATAATTAGTCTTTTGTAATATTGCTATGAATTTGCAAGATGGAATCAAAGTCAGAGGAGCCACAGGCTCCTATAATTCTTAAGTTGTTCACCTGGTTATAGACAGAATTTTCTATCACTGTTTTCAGACTGTCAAAAACACAGTAGTGGGTTTGTGTGTGCAGTGGAATGGGATAGATTTTAAAATCATCAAATATCTTGCACATACAAACTTTTAGGGAAAGAAAAAAAAAAAAGGAGACTAAACTTCCCAAACTTGCAGTGGATTAAAAACCAAAAACAAAAAACATTTTCTGTCATGATCCACAGAAGGAATATTTTCTAAGTTAACTGTAAAAAGAGAACTTGACCAGAGTTGATGTAGATTTGAAAAATCTCTTAATTGTGAATATTCAAGGAGGCTAGAGGAAAAAAGACGTGGAAAGGAAGAACTACATCTGTATTTTTTCTGGTTAACTGGAGGTCTGACAAACACATTGGTTGCAAATCAGTCAAGTAGGTTTATTTCTTGAAACTTCTGGTTAACTATTTTAGAAGAAAAAATTAGAAGTGCTATGTCATTTACGATGAAGATGCACACTACAAAACCCTTGTTTTTTTTTTCTGTACATACTCTTTATGCAAAAGGGAGATACGATATGCATGTTAGCGCAGGCAAAAATTGTTTCTAGCAATCAAACATTTATGATTTAATCCAGAAGGAATATTTGAGTTAAATCAACACAAGGTAAAGCACTTATTAATAAGAAAAAAAAAAGCAAGATTTTTTTATTCATCTAAATTATCAGTGCTTGTTTTTACATACAATGTATTTCCCATGTACCAGTACATCTGATCAGAGACCCTCGCTGCTGCTAGATGTTTTATTCTGTGTGTTCTTTGTACCTTACAGTAAAAGAATCTGTCACAAATTATTGTGCCTCACTGCTTTAGAAACTGAGAAAAAAGGGAGGTTAGATTGACATCTGTGACTGAATAATGATGACCAGCCTTTTGGCTCCCCTTGAGCCACAAAGCTAGCATTGCCTTTAGAGAGGAAAAAGGAGTAAGAAGAAAGGGGAGGGATAAAAGAGAGTTACAAATCTGTGGTCCCGGAGATGTATTACTGTTGGGCCAGTTGTCTGCGTGGTATGATAATCCATTTTGATCTTCTGTCTTAATTGTCTGCTAAAGACAAATGGGCAGTAAAAGTTCATCAGTTTCATCTTTTGCTTCTCATTTAGAGACAGAATAAATGATCCATCGCTACAGAAGAAACCTTTCTTTCTGACACGGAAGTAATGCAGACCCAACACGTTTTATTAAAATATTTCTCCCTCATTATTTCAGTCCTCTCAGCTCTGATAGATCTTACTGTTTCATGAAAAATGTAATCTGAAATGTAAATAAGGGGTTTGATACAAAGTAAGGAAGTAATGAGCAGGCTAGCCACATTGTAGGAATTTTGATTGTAATTACTGACAAAGTGAATTCTGCGTGTCCTGATTTTTTCCCCCAAGTTGTCTTTGACACGTTCAGACCACAATGACATCTACGGTTTAAATCTGCTAAATAACTGTATAACGGAATATTTTATAGAAAATGTCATAGCCAAGGTACCTTTGGAGCCGTACTAAGAAACGAAAATGCTAATGATTGCTCCAGGCCACTTGAAATGGTTAAAACTTGGGGGCTTTTTTTGAATGGCAGAAGGGGGTGGGGGGGCTGAAATGATTTTGAGATAGCTTTTTAGATATATTAACTTTTGGGGGTGCTCCATAATAGCTTTTAAGAATAAAATGTGTATTTATGTATATGTGGTTGTATATAACAGGAAATGCAGTAATTGACATTAAAAGCAACAGTTTTGAAGCGCTAGCATTTTAGGAATTATCTTAAAATTTAACACAGTTGAAAAGTTAGATATATTTTTATGATGTGAACTCTTTTTTTTTTTTTTTTTTTTTTTTTTTGTAAAATATCATTGCTATAATTAGAAACACTCTTCTAAAAACAACCAAAACCAACCAACAACAGTCTAGAAGAAAAAGTTCTGCCCTTCTGGATTTTTGGTTTGGGCTCCTAATAAAGATATCACAGTGAAGTTCATTTTTTGCAGGTGAAATCCTGTGCTCTGTTGGAATATTATAAACTTCTAACCTATGGCTGTATCACTTCACGTGTATCACCATAGGAACTTCGCCTGTCCACTATTCTGAAGGTTGATTACAAGATTAACAGCTATCCTGGGCTAGCTAATTTTAATGTGAGGAAGATTTTTGCAAAGATGTGAACTTCTATCAGAAATAATGTTTCAGCAAACAGTCAGTATATAAAATATGAAAATAGCAAATAATTAATGGAAGGTGTAGCTGGAATAACAAAATTTTGTAAAATGCACTCTATTTTTAAAATGGCTTTTTTTTTCAGTAGCTCATCATTCAGTTCCTCACTGTTTAAGTCTTTATAGTTTGTCTGGAAGGGAAAGAAAAAACCGTGGTGATAGTTCCCACCTGTGAGCTACTTCAAGCAGGTCCGATAACTTGTCTGTAATTTGCTGAAGTACCGTATGTGTCAGTTCCAACAAGAAGGACTGAGGTGTGCATGCTTGCAAGCTGATTGCTACTTCTATTCTGCAGGTAATTTTTGTTTCCACTGGCATTGAAACAGAGGTTGTAATGAAACCAACAATCTTTATACATTTATAGAAACTATAAAACTTTTATGGCGGTCTTTATATAGAAACTAATGGTCTGTCTCGTACAAAGTCTATGAGCATTGTAGAAACATTGCACACGGAAAACTAAAAAGCACCCTTTCTTTGTATCACTGTAAGAGTTGTGCGATTGGAGAACATGAACTGGAGCTCCATAACTGGAGCATAAATCCGCATCTTGCAAAACCTGTGTGCACGAGGAGGACTGAGTTGGTTGAACAGCGCTGATTATAATACAGTTTAATTTTTCTGAATTGTGCATAGTATTTTCAGTATGAAGTTCTTGCCTTTGCAGGTTGCATACACTTCGCAAAAAAAATATCTTAAGAGTAATTTGAAATAACAGCTATTTCGCAAGTGGATGAAGAAGTTGGATTGGGAAGGCTGAGTAATTAGCCATCTAGAAAGTGTAGAAAATTGGTTCTAGTGGTCTAGTAAGAAATATGCAGTGTTTGATACTCACTTCTGAAGCTTTTGATACTGTCAGCTTGTATAGAGCTATCATGCTACGTTCATGGAGCTTTTTTTTTTTTTTTTAAGTCAAAGCCTAATAAAACCTAGTGTAGGACAGTTATAAATATTTTCCTTGTACAGTGACCCCTATTGACTGGGTAGTGGTAAAACAGTGGCATGAATGGAAACCTTTGTGTGGGGTAGGCAAGCAGCCTGTGCAACGTGCAAGGAGATGCCCTTGTTGTACCTATACCTCCGTACAGATGATGTAGCTGCTGGCTCAGTGCTGCTGAAGCATTCTGTGGACAACTTATCCTCCAACAGCAAAGCTGGGTTCTTTGGGTCAAGTCTTGAGAGAATGGACAGGACTCATTCAGGGGTTTTGGCTATAAAATGGAGTTTTTCCTGAAGTTGGAGGCTTTTTCTAGAGTAGAACTATATCATTTAATATGTGAAAGTGGGGAAAAAAAAACAAACATATTCTTTTTTCACCCTGTCTCTTTATGTCATTGTCAAATGTTGCAAGTTTTTTTTGTTACCCTTCCTTTAGACCAAACAGGTGAGAGAAGTCTGTTTTCCTATCTATTTCTACTTATGTCTTTTGTGTGCCTCTCTAGTAGTATTTCATTAGTATTAAAACTAAAGCAGAGCCTCTTTTACTGCCTTTGTGTGTGTAGTAGGGTATACTACCCTTGTTCTAACCTTGAAAAATACATGGTAAGGATGATTTGCATCTTAATAGAACCTTTCACGTAATCTATTCATCCAAGCTCCATTTAAGAATTGAATTTAGTAAATCTAGGGATTATAGAAGTTAAATTTTTGAATGATGAGAGACTTGAGGCAGAGAACAGAGTAGCTGCTTTTAAGTACTCCCTCAGATCCTGAGCAGATTTCACGTAGCATCATAACAGTCCAGCTTTGTTTATTTCCTAGTATGTTTGTTTTACTACTACCAGGTGATATGCTGCAAAAGTGATTGCAGTGGATTTGTGTTGAGCAAAATAGTAATCAGTTCCTGGAAGAAGTAGTCCTGAAGGCTAAGGCATGCTGAGTGAGAAAGTACTCATAACTGTATCGTTTTTGTCCTTAATCTAAAGAGTTACTTCGTTTGTTCCTGTCTCTGAAAGACTTGAGCGGTTTTCCCCATTTGCTGTATCACTGAGAGCATCAGTGGTTTGTTTTTCCCATTTTGATGTCTGTATTTCAGAAATCGTGGGGCAGGGTAGCAGTGGTAAAAGTAGAGAAAACAAATCACAATCCGTTGCTGTTTTATCTTTTGAAGGAACCTTGACTTGATTTTGGACTGAGAGTACCTGAGATAGTGCAGGACTCCAAAGTCTGCGTGGGAAAGCCAGGGGCCAGAAGTGAGAATAGAAATGCAGGAGAAATTGGGGAAAAGTAACTCAAGCCCCTTTCTAAGCAATTTCAGTTTTCTTTCATATAAAATTTGAATCAATATTCAAAGTTCAGTAAACACAATTTGATTTCAGCACAAATTATTCAGTTGAGTGCAAATATTACTGGATACAATCGTCTGGCCTTTGTTATACAAGGGGTCAGACTAGATGATCATAATGGTCCCTTCTGGCCTTAAAAATCTGTGAATATATGAATAATTTAAAACCTGTCCTGACAACCCTTATTCGTTGAGGTAGTCATATTAAAATCCTGTGGGACTACTCGTGTGAGTAAAGGTTGTGGGATCAGGCCTAAAGTGAGTAATCATTATCACTTATGTTTAAATTTATTGATAAAACTATAAAATATTCACATCAAGTAAAGATGGGATTCTTTAAAATGGGAAATACTTATGAAATAATATTCTACTTTGGTTTAACCTGGACATTATCAAAATAATTTAGAAATTTTTCTTGTTTCAGTCTTCTGAAACTACGCGGTTCTCTGCTGGTGCTATAGATTAGTATATAAACAATTTATAAAATGTTGTTTTAATCTTAGTAATATGTAGAAAGTATCTTTGTTTTGTTGAAATAAGAATAAATTCAAGCTTCTAATAATAGGGTCAATATAGGCATATTAAAATTGTCAGCTCGTGTTAGTGCACTAGGTCGGCCTTGTTATGGTGGTTGTTGCATGCACAGCAATAGTGGGAAATGCTGCCCTTTGCAAACAGTAGAATGTAGAAACAAGATCAAAATAAACACCAGCAGGTAAGTGGAGTGGTCAAGGTTAGGGTTAGGAATTCATCTCAGATATGCCCCGTCTATATTAACTGTCGTGGTGTAGTTGAACAACACCTCAGTTGATAAGAGACCACTTTTAAATCAGGAGTTCAGTGGGATGAGTTAGTTCTCTAGCTTAAAGATCTGAATAGCTGATGGCTAAGTTTGTTTTTAAGAACTACTCACCAGGCATTGTTACTGCTTTGTCTTGCAGCACTTTCTCTTCCTTAATGTTTTCTATTGCTACTTCATTGTAGCTGTACTATTCAGCCTCTTGTTTAATGAAGTAAGGAGAGCCTTTGTTTTGTAGCTCCAAAAGTAGTCATTAATGCTGTAAAGTTTCCTGTGTATGTGGAGGAGGGAATTGTTCTTTGGATTCTTGCTCTTGCAACTTGTCTACCCATACCCCAGTGTATAAATGCATAAAAAAAGTGAAGCTAAAGCTTCGCTGATGGTGTTGTAAAGACAAAAAGCAAGCGGAAAATAAAAGTACAATTTTTATTTGCAGAGCATTCTGTGGCACGTAAAAGAACATCAAAACACGCAAAACAGCTTGTGCTTTGTTATTTAAATGGATCATCTTGAATTCTTGTAGCCAGGTGCGGAGGCTGTGAAAGGGAATTCTAGGAGACTGCTGTCACATGGGGTTTGTTGATTTCTGAGGTGGAAGCAGATTTCTGTGATTTATTGCTGACAGCAGATGGACTTCCTAGAGTTTGGGTGGAGTGGTGGTGCAAGGCAATGGCTAGGCATGACTTTTTATTGGCTCCCCCTACAACGCTGAGCTCTAAGATCACATCATCTGCCTATTTCTTTTCTGGAGAAAGAAAGAATTTTAGTATAAAATGTTGTTTCCTAAAGAAGTCAGCAGGTGATTTGCTTCTTCAGTAACACCAAGTATTCAGTTGTGGTCTTCTGCATGGCGTTTGGGCCTGCGCGCCCAGTATAGTTTGGGGGCTGTAGGGATGGGGTGCCCCACAGAACACGTAGTGCAGAACCCATGCAGGAGTGCTGGTGAAAGTAAGGGTGCTAAATGCCACGTGTACTCAGTTCCGAGTTACTCTAATGTAGAAAAATAATAGAATACGTGTTCTGGAAGGGATATATCTTTTAATACTTTGCTGTCCTAGCTGTGAAAGAGAACTAGTGTGTAAGAGTGTGTAACTGGAATTCTGAGATTTTAACATAATTTCCCGATGCTGCCATTTTTCAGAGCCATCAATATGAGGCCTGTATTGGCATGCTTGCTGTTCTTTCTAGTATGTCAGAATAATTTCATAAATGTACAGTACAAAGTATTTAGACTGTGTGATATGTTAATTGAATTTCCCAAATTATTTTGCATGTATTATTCTTTGTTCTTTCTTCTTCCTAGAGGAATGATGGGAAGATAGCCTGAAAGAAAGGGTTTGTTGGTGATTGATAGATGAGATTAATTGCTGTTCACATGCTCAAATTTTCACACATGTCTGCATAGCGGCTTAGAACTGGTAGCATATTATAAAGAAAAGTTGGAAACTAGTCTCTGTTGACACAGGGAAGTCCAAAGTTCTTAGCTTTATACTTGGAAAACTTAATTTCCACGTACACATTTTACCGTCTTTTTATGTATGTGCTGTCTCCTCCCTCAGCCCTCTCCCACGCAAAAACCGCTTTCCACAGATAAAAACATTTTTATAGCTTTCAGGTTTTGGTTCAGTATTTCATCGAGCATATTCTCATGTTTGGAAATCTGAAAGCTGTGAAAATATTAGTAAATTTGAAATACTGTATCCTCTTACAAAGTTCGGTTATCTAAGGTGTTCACTGACTGAATCTCATTTCTTGAAAGTATAATGTTAGAAAAGATTTTTTGTCCCTGGAGGCACCGGTGTCCTCATGGTATATCATCATTTTCTCCTTCCTTCTCCTTAAGAGAATTATCAGAGGTATGATGTGAATATAAGCCTGAGAAATGAGATCTCCTGAATTTTAAAAATTGGTCAACTGTTGCCCCCTTTGGGATAGTCATTCAGTTTTGATATGTTTCCTCACCAGCAAAAAGTAGCAAACACCTGCTAACACAGTCGATAATTAACTCCATTAGTGACTAGCTTTAAAGCACCTACAGAGCTACATGTTCTTCTCTCCAGCATTGAGGAAGATCTTGGTCATCGCAGATGGAAGACATTTGTGAACTGGTAAATCCATGGAATTGCATCAGTCTATGGTGTTTGATAGCACTGTGCTGGTCTATCTGTAGCATTTTTCTTAGCAGTCATATTTAATTTTTTTGAAGACTGTTCTAAGAGTGTTTTTCCATTTTCTTTAAATACAATCCCACGATGAAACTTTTTCTCATTGCTTCTCAGGAATTATGTATTTTGCTCAGTTGTTGGTTAGAATTCTTAATCTGGAGTTTATTTTCTCAAAAGGATGGCAATAATGGAGAATTTATTATTGAATTTATGATGAATTTCTGGAATTAACAAACTGAATTTGGTATGCACTCAGCCATTTTCTTTGGTAATCAGTGAAGGAAGAAATTGGAGCCTGGTGTTATTCTTTTATGCTTTTTAATACTTCGAAATTCTGTAAAAAATATTGTCAGTGAAGTGACTTAATTTTGCAGTGAAAGATGGTAGAATTTCTGTAATGATGCAGGTGGGAGAAAAGTGGTGCTGAAGTCCTCCTCTTCATAAAGGTGAAGAAGTTGTTGATGGCAAATTCTTACCTTGGTTTCTTAACCATAGAATTCTGCCGTTGTGTTTAATTGGACTGTTTGCTTTCAATATCGTGAGTTTCTTCAGATCTTTTTTCTTTAACCAAGGACAGGAGTTGATTTTTAATATTTACACTTCATTGAACTTTGTATTTGTCTTTTTAATTTTTTTATTTTTTTTTAATTTGTCTTTTTTTTTTTTTTTTCTTTTAGCTGCTTGGTTGTTTAAAACATCATCACAACTAATTTTTCTGTTAACTTAGTTTCCTGCCTGTTGTGCCTGGGTGCTGCAGAAGTGTATGTGAAATCTTGCACCCAGCTACAACAGATTACAATCTTTGAAAGTCAAAACTGTTTTTCCTGCACTACTGGAAAATGAATCTCCTGTTGGGGCTAAAGTACAATGCAGATTTACAAAGGTGTAAAGTGGTTACATAGGTGGGATTTGCTTTTAGTTTTTAGTTTGGGTTTGGAGTTCTGCCCCTTATCTTTTAACATACTATGTTTGTGTGGATGAGTTCTAATGCTTTGCGATATCTGCTTATAATGGAGATCAAATTGGCCCATTCTCATGGATACGAATAAAAATCTGATTGGAATAATACCTTCATAATGGTTTTCTATGATCCTAAAGGTTGTATTTGATAAACAGAGCTCACTTTCAGACAATCTAGCAGATACTGGTTAAGCATTTTTACTTGCATTTATTTTTAAAAAGATTGGACAGTGAATGAAGCAGAAATGATTAAAAATTATGATCTAGCCCATTTTATGTAAACAGGGTATTTCTTTTGTGAACACACCTTGTTAACTCTCCGTTGCAGACCTTTATTGGTGCTCCTTGAATAATTTGTTTAAACTGCGCAGTACAGATTCCTTATTTTAGCACTAAGACTTACAAAGGCTTCTTTTAGCAGCCTTTAATTTTGTACTTATGTATGTGACATAGCCTGTGGCTGTGATCTCTGCTGTGAATCTGCAGTTGTTTTGGGATGAAAGAAGAAGGCAGCTGGAAACTCAGTAGCTACATCTAGCTGTCTACCTAGAGAAGGCCTTGATTTCAAGTTTATCTAAACAAGCTCGACTAATCCCAACTATCTAGGGGGATCCACTGTCAAAACAAGCAGCATGGCCCTAAGGCAAACACAACCATACAGAAATGAAGGCTGGGACTTCCAATACTCCAATGACTGCATACTGGAGGCTTTTTTCCTGAAAGAGTAAGAGAGGTGGAATTTGCATAATGCCTTTTCATTGCAAACTTTTGGAAAGCTGACAGAGGTCCAGCTTATAGCTCTGTAGCCACAATACAGAGTCTATAGGAGAATCCTTGAATGACCTAACCATATTGAAAGAAAAAATGAAAGCATCGAAGTATAGCCAAGTGAGTGTGGAAAAGAGGGCTGCTGCATTGTCTAACATCTGCTCTACTTCTCGTTAGTTTTGTTCTTTGGTATTCTATGTGGACTTTGGAGAAACCTAAGACAGCCTAACATGAATCCTATAATCTTCCTTCTGAATATTTATGTAGTGTGCCAGCCTCTAAGCTGTCCTTTGCATCTTCCTACTTCCCCCTCATTTTCATGCTCTCAAATGAGGCCAACATTTCAAAAGCTAAATAAATGTTTGTGAATGTTTATAAAAGATTTGCATAAATTTGTTCTTGTTTGACAAAGATCACTTTTTTCTTATGCCAGTTCTGAAATTTTTTAAAGGTTTCAGTGCTTGTCTTGACAACAAAGTCCTGCCTCAGAGAACAATGATTGCTGATTAAGTGGGTATGCAGTGGGAGCTGAATAGAGCATTTGAGGCGATGCCTAAAAGGGCCAGTCATCTTAAGCCAGAATTATAATATTTAACAAATGCTAACCAATGTATATATTTAAAGCTGTGGTTTTGATGTGATATACCTGGGCAATTGGCTTACAGTATGAGTACTATGCAATTATCTTTTCACACCTAATCTTTCCTAAATGTTGAAATGAAAATATTCCTCATCTTTAATCGCTATATGTTTAAAATAAATTCAATTCAATTACTATTCTAGCTTTCCGATATTAACATTTCTTATCTGCACCAATAGGTCAATGTTTATGCATGTAATTGAACTTGATTTTTATGCTTGTTTATATAATTTTTCAGTTCGCTGTGATTTAAGACTGCAACAATGATTCTTGCCACAACAGCTGTAGATTTTTTTTTTCAATGTTAGCTAATATCCATTTGTCTTAGAGGAAAACTAAATCTGAAATTCATTGGAGGGATTTTAAAGGCACTTAGTGAGGAGATCTCTTTGCAAGACTGCTTAAATATTTAGTTCAGCTTTACTTTCAGCTTTTTTATACCAAAAAAAAAGAGTAATAGTCGTTTTGTTCTTTTGTTCTGTTAGTTGAGAGGTTGAAGTTGTCATTAAGGCAAAAACTAGAGCTACTTCTCTGCCACAGTTTTTATCACATCTGCTAGGCCTGTGTCCCAGGAGGAGCTGTGTGGAGCGGTGAATTCAGCGTAGGCCCATTATCTGCTGGCTTTGCGTGTGTTGTAAAAGGAGCGAGACCTCAGGGAGGCTTGGAGCCTCCTCCCGTGTAATGTCCAAATCAGATTTGAAGGACTGGTGGCAGGAAAGCTTTGGCCTTGGGGTGTGAATTCTAAGAAACAGAGTCACAATTAGGTTTAAAAAATTCAGGGATTTTCAGCTTTATCATGAAATATGTTTTTAGTAATGCAAGTAGAAAAGTTGCCCATCTGTGCACATATTTTGTATGTTTAAAATATTTAAATGATAGCAGGCCTCAATATGCTTAGGAAATCTTATTTATTTCATGCTGATACTCTTACAGTGATTGTGTCTACAAGCATTTTTTTTGTTTGTTTTATTTTTAAAGAATAGCGTTTTCCTGAGGACAACTGGTCACCTTGAGTGAAATGATAGCATTTCATACGGGGTACCCTTCTGCCCCTGGCCTCCATACAGGAAGAAGCAACTTCTGTAGGAAAAAACTCGTCTAATTCAAGCTTTGTAGTTGCTCGAAATGAGGTAGTGAATTCCTAAAACACTACAGGACCAGTTCGTCTATTTGCTTCTAGTTGTGTTGGGATACAAGTAGCATTACAAAAGTCAAGATAAAACTAAATTAAGGCAATTTAAATTAATATTGCTAAGCAAATTATGCACCTGGTTATCGGGTGTAGAAAGGCTGTTTAGAGAACTGATTAAAATTTAATCTTACAATATTTTGACTGTCGTAAAATCTAATACTGTTCAATACTGCTGTGAGATATAAAATACTTCCATGCTAAAATGCATTCCAGATGAAATTTGATACAAATGTTTCACAGACAAGATTTTATTTATTTATTTATAAAGAATGTCTGTCGTATCAGCTCTGCTTTAAAAGAAAAAAAATCTTTAAAATCTAGAGAAGTCATGCTTTTAAGTTTATTTTCCTTTGCTTCCTGTACTTTGTAATCATGCAAAAACCTCAGCGTTTTGTTGTGGCTGTGTGACACCAGCCTCTCTGTGCACTATTCTTTCTTTTAATTTGAGAATTAATTTTTATAAGCTGTTTGAATTGGAATGCTTCTGAATTTTAAGTACATAATTAGATGGCGTTTGTTAATTGATGAGAATCTGTAATGATAACTTCAGGAAAATCTAATGTAAGATAATATAAGCCAATACTACCAATAAATGGAAATTGAGCTTTAAATCTTAAAACACAAGATTTATTGATCTCTGATGGTTACTCATAGCTGTCTTCGTTAGTGACCAGCATTGCCTTCTTACACTTATATTCTTTAAATAAAATTATGATACGTGACTACCTTTTCCTGTTCATTGTAGGTAGTTGCTTTGTAAAATGTTGTTTAAAGTAATAGCAGAACTTGTTACTGAGGTGTCTATTATTGAAGTGTGTAAGGATGTTCCCTTTCCTAGGGAACTGAATTGAATTTCTGACTAGCTCATAGCTAACAGGATTTATGGGGTTCTAGATTGTTCTATACTTCCTCTTTCACTGTTCTTGGGTTTTAAATAGCATTGTTGCTAGCTTTATGCTGGTTATTTGGGTGCACTGGCAACGCTTTCCAATTCTTAAACCTGTTGTTCTATTGCAGTGGATAATTTAAATAATTGTTAGCGTAAAATTTTGCAAATAAATTAAAATATAAAAGCAGTTGACCAATTTGTGGTATTAAGGTAGATTAAAGTCCAGCCCAAATTTCAAAACAAACGGGGAATATTTTGCTTCACGTAACATCCCAGCACTTCTGGGCTGTACTAACACTTGGGCTGTGTTCGGATTTGGCGCTATTTCTGAGCAGAAATAATGAATACACAAAACATTTAAAGGTCAGTTTCTCTGTTAGTACCTACTTTCACTTCATGGCAGCTTTGAGTTTCTGAAACTCAGTTCTTTGTTCTGTAATTACCCGTTGAAATAGGTGTCACAAAACCCACCAGGGTCCTGCTCCCGCCAGCCCTCGAGGTCGTCTCTGTCCTGCAGTGGTTGGATGTGTTCTGGGCCCTCTTGGTGGCATCCATGCAGAGAGGATGCCTTTCTGCTGGTTCCTTGGACAGGGACAGTATTTCTGGCTGCATAAGATGAGGACTATTTGTATTTCGTCCCTTCTCTGTGTGGTGTTTGACTTCTGGCAGTGTTTTCCTCACTGAGTTGTCTCTCCATGCAAAACCCCATCGTCTTTGCAATGCTCCATCCTCTGGCAGGGTTTGAATTGCCCTGTGAAAATGCACGTGCTTCTGGAGGGCTGTTTTTCTGTGACATTGCCTCAGCTAAACCTCTTCTCTGGGTTCTGGATAGCCTTTTCAACTTTGCCATGTTTTTCCTCAGGTTCCCCAGTAGGTTTTCCAAATACAGATCCCCAACCTGGTGTTTGCTGTGGTGTGTTGTTTCCCTGCTCTGACTCACATCAATATTTGAGTGTCTTGCCTTAATCATTAATATTTTCTCAGGGATCTCTGCTTGTGTTTAATTTTGTTTCACTGCAACCTCTACCCAGCCTTCTTGTTCGCTTTGACTCTCTCTGCTGTGTCAGGCATCTTTCTAAGGGCAGAGGTGTTGCCAGCCTGCTGTCCTTGCATTGGGCCATCGCTTTGCGTTTGGTTTTAGCAGTTGCACTTGGCTGTTGCTGCTCGTGGTGGTTGGTGCTGCTGCTCGTTGGGACAGCAGTGGTAAAGCAGCCCTGGATATTCAAGAAGCTCCGAAGTTCTTCCTTAGACTTGAAGGTGGAAACAGTGAAAGGTTTGAAAGTCAGATTTAAAATAAAGCTTGCATATTAAATTCACAAGCAGATATACAAAACATTTTTTTCAGCAATGTTGAGCTTTCTGTACTATTTCCTCAATACAGAGATAATTCAGGGCATAAGCCAGGAGTGTATTTAACAACCTTGCTTTCCATACGCTTTTAAAGTGTATCAGTGGGGGGAGGGAGGGGAGAAGAAATCGTTTCAGAGACTGCCTCACCTTCATAAATTGCTGTGTGACACAAAGGGCTGAGCGCTCTCTTCCTGGCTCATTTATTTTGAAAACTTTGCTACTGAAACCAAACTTAATCAATGAGCTCTGTGTTGTCTCCGATAAGTTATGTGCTGGCTTTATTGATTGGGAAGGATTTTAGAAAACCCATGTGGGGTTTATAATGTCAGCAGTGTTTTGATTATGAAAAGCGTCGGAACCCTGGGACCCGGAACCAGGTGGTGGATGTCCTCCAGCCGCCGGTGACACGGCTGGGCTCCGTCCCTCCGGGGACACGGTTCATGCCCTGCACTTTAACTGTGGTGACTGCCTGCTATAGATGCACTTTTTGCTCATTAAAATGTTAAAAATCAAACTGCATGTAAAAAGATTTGTGAAAATATAAACTTGGGGATTGATCCAGAAAACTGGCAAGGGATACCCTGGAGAGAAGGGTTTCAGCTCCTGGGCAATTTACGCTTATCAGCTGCGAGCCCTGGCTGGTTTTTTGTTGTTGTTCTCTGCTTGGTTTTTGGTTTTCTTTTTAGGGGGGTTGTTTTAGTGACATTTTTGTAGGTTTTTCTTAAAGAATATAGGCCTAGGGGAATAAAATAAGAAAACACTCTAGTGATACTACTGCTATCCTTCATGTCAGGTAAAAACAAAAGGGATTATAAGATGCTGCATGGAGGGGTTCTAGCTTTTATTTTGATATTTTTTTGTTGTTGTTTGGGATCTTAAAGAGGGAATGATTTTTCTAGGACATGAGTAGCCACCCATCTCATGACAACTTGTAGGAAGTTGGATTCTGTAGGCAGTGCTAATCTTTCAAACTGAGCAGTACTTAAATTTAAAAAAATACATTTTTATAGTAATGAGCTTGCAACTTGAGCAACAATTGAATTGGTATCCAGTAATTGTATTTCTTACATGCAAAAGATCAGCAGTTTTGCTAATTAAAACCTAATTCTGTATGTGATTTATTTTAATAGTTAAAATTTAGAAATAAGTCTGATTAACCTGTATTAATCTCAGTTTTTCAGCTGTAAAACAAGACAGATAGATACTGGTATATAACAAGAGGCAAAATATGCCCAATAACATAAAAGCTACATAATAATATCACTGCAAAGCCTTTTGTTGAAATGCAAGGCTTTGTATAGTGGTATAAATTCAATATATTCCCTGCTGAAAAGAGAATTTCATTTTCTGTGTTTAGGAAGCCACAGATATTAAGAAACAGTTGCAGAGTAAGTTCTGAGTAATGTATTTTATTATCCTACAATAACATGATGCTGATGAAATGCTAACATGTTTTATCTCAAGTGCTTTTACTTGTAGTTACAGTAATTATTAAAATCTTCATCAAAATAATGAAGAGGATATGTTGTCCTACTTTGAGGTGACAACTTTCCTTTTCAACACTGTTTTTTTTCAGAACTGCGTGTAGTGGCTACTTTGCTTCTTAACAAACAGAAACGTGCTGGTACTTTGAGAACACAGATTGATAAAGCCAATAAAAATATAGGCATTTCTTACTTTCCTGCAGTTATAATTTTTAAAATTCTGCTGTGTTTTTTTTGTTTTGTTTTGTTTTGTTTTTTTCTATTTTATGGTTTAAGATTTCAGTAATGGGTAAAGGAGAAGCATGGGATAATTGAAATTTGTGTACTTTTTGTGCAGAAGCAATTGGCGCTGTGCAGGAGGCTGTTGATCCTAGTGGAAGTCAGTGAGGCTGCACAAGGATGAACCCAATCATGTTAATGAGGTCTTTACTATCAAGGCTTTGTTTTGTTTCAAAATACATATTCCTGCAGAGTTTACTCTGGAACCTGTATAGTTGCTTTGCAAGTTTCCTGCTGAATTTGAAAGGAGGACAGCTCGTTGCTTTACATGCCATTCTTCAATAGATTCTTTCTTGTTCTTTAAAAACAGAAGGTTGTTAAATAATCTATCAATAAACTGTCAAGAAGTCAAAGTTTCCTTATCTGTTTCTGCCTGAAATCTTAAGAACTTGCCACATTTTAGTTGTCAAGAAACCTCCAAAGAAGAGTCTAGGAGCAGTTGAGCCTGAAACCATTGCTAAGGATGGGATGTGCTTGCTTGAATTATGTAGGAGGAACATGCTCTTGCAAGGGAGTCAATATGTTTTCTGCTTCATTGAATAGGTTATTAGATTGATGTAGTTTATTTGCTGAATGATGGCATTGGTTTTGGAAATAAATGAAGCGAGAAGCATCAATTTAGTTATTGGTGATAATTTATTACTATTGGCCAGAAAAGCATTGGATTTATCAGGTTTGTCATTTAGTCAGGGTGATTTTCTTTCAGTTGAGAGCAGAAATATATTTTGGTTTGGGCCCTGAGAAATTTCATTGTGCAGGTGAATGGACAATAACTGGCTGGTAGTAAAGGTCTACAAGCTAGGTTGACCCTTATGGTGAATTTTGTATTGCAGAATTCAAAATTTGAATATTATAGAATGATACAAGGTAAGCAGATTACTTCTGTCTCTGCACACAACAATTTTGGTACTTGCGTATTTTTGCCTCTTTAATGCCTGTATTTATTTAAAGTTGAAAACGATTTATTAATTAAACACATCGATCATGTGTTTGGTTTTCACATCCGTGCTCTTTATTTGAGATCATACAGAGGTTATATTTCAAAGTTTCTCTGTGTGTGGTACTGCTTTGCAACTTTTAGAAAATGGTTTGTACATTAAACAATTTGTATTTATTTTAATACACATTATTTTAATTGGTCTTTTAACGCTCAGATTTTCTTTCTAATAGCAGTAGGCAATGTTAAACATTCCTGCTATGAGACCTATTGGCTTTATCTTTTGTTATTTATCTTGCTGATGTTAGGAAGTATTCTCTAATCCCCCAGACCTCTGTTCCTAGGTAACAGGCAAAAGCTGTGCCAGCAGAAGTGGTCCTGCCAGGCCAAGCCCATGTGGTTTGGTGTTATTCACTATGATCCATATGGTCAGGGTAGAGAGTGTCCCCAGAGAGGTGTTAACACTCAACAACCCAACCTCCTCCTACCCTTTGGAGAATTGCTGGATGGCTCCTGCTGCCTGCCCATGTGTGAATCTTGATTAATTTTTCATTTTTAATGAAGTTTGATCATGTTTATTATTTCACATGATTGACTGCCTGGTACTCCTTCCATGTAATTGATAAAGCCCATATTTCTTCATCTGTCTCTTCTTTCTTCAGGGCAAAGTTGTGAAATTGTGTGATGTGGTTAATATTAGATTTATTGGTCCCATTAGATGTATAAATTATCTCTCTTTCTCTCCACAGGAAGTTCTACAGACTTTGACCAAGTTTTGTTTCCCCTTCTATGTGGACAGGTAGTGTTAGATTTTCAAACTTTACAAGAAAATAAGCTTGTCAATAAAACCACTGTAGAAAATAAAAACCATACTGTTCTTAATGTTCTGTCTGCTTGACTGTGATTTAAAGCACCTAAGTGCAAATTATAGTCTCAGAATCCCTTTTTCCTGGGGTTTTTATGGGCACCATCAAAAAAAAAAAGTTTTAACTTTGTGCTGTTCAGTGGCAGCAATAAAAGCGTGCTTTGTTTTACTTTTATGTAATATTTGGACATGAAAATGCTTGGATAGTAATTTTCAAATGTGCATATTAACATCAGAACTTTGTGTACATCTGTGTTGTATTTCTTAATTGCCAAAAGTTAGGCGGAATAATTAAGTGCTTTACATTTAAAGGCCTCTGGATCTTGTTGGAATTCTGGTGCTTTTCTTGGGACTTCTTAATGCAGCTTCTACATTTTGGAAAAATTGTAGAGTAAGTTCCAGTGGATACAACAAACTGTTGGAGAATATTTAAAATTTACAATAGAAAATACCAGAACTTTAAAAGTTTTTGTTTGTTTGTTTGTTTTGTTTTTAGTTTTGGTTTTAAGTTATTTGTGATGGCTTCGTGGTGAGAAAAGGCCTTCAAATTTTGAAAGGTTGCACTCTGCTTGTGTCCTGCAGCAGCAGCATTCGAGTGGTTGGCATCAGTTGTCTTTGGTCAGCTACATGTAACACACTGGGTGTGTTTGATAAAATTGACCTTAATTATGAGTAGATTATTAAAAAAAAAAAAAAAAAAAGTCTTGTTTCGGTGAAATTTGAGACATTTACAGCAGAAATGTTTTTTTTTTTTTTTTCCTAGATCAACATCCGTTTATAATATTGCTTCTTGTATTGTTCTCCTTTTTTTACTTTCCCCCTCCCGCCCCCTGGGCTAGCAGGTGTTTCTAAGTAATCTTGAAATGCTCTATGCTAGCTTCTCTGAGTTGTGGTGAAATCTCACTAAGCTTCTCTGGAGATGGGAGTCCCCACCATAAAACCAGTGCTATGCTTTGTCCTCCCACGTTGTAATCTGGGGCTGGAGGAAGCTGAAAGCTTGAAGGGCTCACGCAGATGATGTGGTTGACTCAGGTGACCTTCAAAAGCCACAGATTGTCCTGATAATTTGGAATCACTTTTTGCTGATCTTTTTTTCTTTCTTTAAGGAAGGGAGTGGAGAAGTAGATGTGTATATATTTTTCTTACATGTTTTCATACATGTTTAAGGTAGCTGCCTTTTTACTGGACACATTTTTGGTTACTTTGTGTAGTTTTATCGTACCTAGGGTTTTGTTGTACTTTTTTTTTTTTTTTCCAAGCAATATAATGTAATATAAGCAGTGTCCAGTTCTAAATTTTCTTAGCTAACAATGTGAATGAAATAGCACCTACTTATCTACTTAAAATATTTTAGTCTCTTAATATCACAGTGAAAAGATATTTCAAAGTGTATCGCCCCCTTCCTCCAATGGGGTTTTGCAAAAATACTTTGGTTGGGGTAGGCAGAAGAAATGACATCTTTAGACAGGATAGTGACTGGATAGGCTGTCTTATGCTAGGAAGAGCTGACAACTGAAACTTGAGCAAGACCTGCTCATCAGCATATCTGTTTTGTGCAAATCACATAAATGCAAGAATCTTTAGGTTCGCTTGCTTGGGAGGAACTTATCAAGTGGTTGCAAGTGTTTAATAACCAAGCCTCTCCCTGTGCAACTGAAGCATGTTTTTTCCCCATTCCATAATTTTAATTGTCAGCTAGAATGCTTTTCTCGCATGCAGTCTGCTCTCAACCTTGTTAAAATTAAGCATATAATCCCCTTCTAAAACACCATACTAAAATCACCATAGTAACATTACATCCAAGCTATACAGATAAAACACAACACCAGTAAAGGATTTCTGGGGGTACCCTCATAGCTCAGTGAGCTTTATGGAAATGGTTGTTCTGTTGACATTTAGAATTTAGTAGGATGATAGTACTTACGCTGTCTAATTTTCAGACTGCTGAAATGCTATTAAATGTCTTTCTTTTTGTTCATCTGTGATTGTGGAGTGCTTCTCAGTCTCCATCACTGCGTCTTTTTCCTTCCCTGTTTGGAACCCCCTGAAGGTTTCTGCTTTCTGAGCTGGACAGAGCCATCTGTCTGATCTGGTCTAACTTTTCTTTCTGAAAGTCTGTTTTCCTTTGTTTTCTTTAGGTATTTGTTTGCTTGTAGGGCTCATAGCTGTGAGAGTTAAGTGGCCTCAAATTTAATGTTTTTTGTTGGTGGTAAGATTGACTAGTAAAGATGCACTTGTAAGTTCTAGACATATTTTTCAGTTCTCACTTAAAACACAACCAGAAATAAGTGTTAAATTCATATCTTTATGAGGTCTGAAATCTAAAATTGGAATGAAAAGTCCTCTGATAATTATATTAGTCAAAACTTTGCCACTGAATGTCAACATTTTTTGTTAAATACTGTAATTGCAAATCTACTGTAAAATTACATCTCTACAAACTGGAAGGTGAATTGGGCTTGGTTTATATGGAATCTACTAGTGGTGATACCTCAAGAATATGTTTAATTTTATTAATAAATAGCATTCAAAAAGTGTTGTGCTTTAAATGTAAAGCATCTTATTTTGTTCTGACCATTTTGAGCATCACTTACCTGAAAATTCCAATTCAGCCAGATTTTACTCTAGTGATTCTTTCCACAGTGATGTGAGTGGGGGCCAACATCCATAACGTTACGAGTTCATTTGTGCTGTTCTTGAAGAGCCATTAAGATCTTAGAGTGAGGCAAACAACCCTTAATTTTGAAAAATTGTATAGAAGTCTTACAAAAGTTTTATATAGTTATCTTTAGCACAGTATACTTCTGATTCTAGTTTGTACTTCCAATTCTAGTTTATGTTCTCCTTTGCACAGTATTCATTTCTTTCCTTTAACTGGTTGCTATCTGCTAGAGTAAAGGAGAGCCATCTGGCATGGTTCAGGTTGAAGAACACCTTGCAATGATGTATGTGGCACGCTTACAAAATTGGTAGATGGATATGTAAGGCTTCAACAAGTCTATATCCAAGTGTTGAACAAGTATGTTATTAAACATTTTCTTGCTCTGTGAGTAAACAAATTCTCAAATGAAGAGTAATAAATATTTTGTGTTATATGAGAGAACATGGCTTTGGTTCATACAGTGTGTACTGCTTCAAAGTTTGTAGTTACATTCTTTTTCATTTAAAGATAAATTCTATTTTGTATTATCCAACCATGCTTAAAAAATAACATCTTTCCCAAACCAAACCATTTGCAAGTTTCTAGAGGGTGTATACTCTGTTTAATTTTTCAAAAACAAACAAACAAAACAACACAAAACACACTTGCAGACAAATAAACCAAACCAACCAAACAAATCCACCAAAACAACCCTTCTGCTGAAGTAGGAAATTTTATAGATTTGATAACTTAGATTAGATACTTTTGACGTGGAGTTAGCTCAGCATTAAGTTTTTCCTTTTTTATTCTCTTTATTTTCAGCTATGCAGTTAGCCAAGTTGGACAGAACTTTACATTTGTCCTTACAGACATTGACAGCAAACAGAGGTTTGGATTCTGTCGCTTATCTTCTGGGGCCAAGAGCTGCTTCTGTATCTTAAGGTAAGTCAATGGTTTAGCTTTTGGCTGACTCTGGGAAACAGTGTTTGACTTTGTGTTGTTACACTGCAATTATGATTTCCAGCTGTTCAAAATTATTTTCCTATCTGGTCCTCAAAGTCACTGCTCTTCTGCAGAAGTGATGCAAAATATCTTGCACTTTGAGTTCCTCTATAGATAACTGTATGTGTTTGTAGGCAGTGTTCTTGAAATTAACAATGTGGAAAAAAAAAAAAAAGAATATCTCTGCAGTAATTTGTTACAATATTGCATAACTGTAGCTGTTATCTTTAGCTGTCATAACTGACCTTGTTAAGGCATTTTGTGAATATTTGTATATGCAAGCTTTATTAACAAAGCATCTGTTGGTAGTTGGGGGAATGTCCTCCGAGCTGATGCTGGCCACATCTTAAAGCTTGCGTGTATGAGCTTTACCCTGTCCTGTTGAGGGTTTTGTGGAGTTTGTCATATACAGATGGCTGGTGGAAGTTGGAAGCAATGCGTTTCACATAGAACAGGCAAAGATATGCTCTACCAGAATGTTTTTGATGACATCCTATGGTGGAAGTTGTTGAAATACAGCCTGTGATTTTCTACTTATATTTGTTGCAAGAAATGATGCAAACAAAATTGGGTTTCATATCTATCAATATATCCGTTCCATTAAGAACTTTTGTGGAAATAAAGATTTCTACATGATGTCTCACTTATTACTATCATTTTATTATGTAATATATTATTTGAACAAATTTAACAGTGGTCTGCCTTCTGCTTTTTCAAGTTCATAAGAAATTGGAAGCTTTGGACCAGTGATCTGGGTAAAGGTAGTTGAGATCTAACTTATGACCTAGGTGACTGGACAGTGTCCCAAGCAATCCCAAATGAGGACAATCTCCTCTTAGCGACTGTATCTATCTGTCTCGGTTGTCTCTGGTTTGCTCTTCATGGGAGGGAATCCAGTGTATGAACAAGAAGAACTTGTCTTTGGCCTGCAAGTGCTGTGTGTTGCAAGTGGCGGAGTGGGACCTTCTGCATATGTTTTATTGAAAACTATCCCTCTGGAGAGTTTTGGGGATAATGTTGCAAAATATTAACAAGCTATCAAGTATGAGGACACTTCTCCCTTGATTGAGTTGCATACAGCAATGCCATGGAATTGACTTTGGATTGATGTACAGCGAGTTTGTCAGTGCCATTTGTGTTTGCAGTAGATAGGCAAAGATATCAACTGTTTGTTGTCAGCACTGCACTGACAGCAGGGACAGGGACCCGCTAACCAGGCGGTCATTGAAGAAGTCTAATATTTGGAGAAATTAGTGTTAAACCTACTAGAATTACTAATTAATTGTGTGGGAGGCAGGATGACAGGAGTTGTGTCAGTATCTTCATTCTGTCTTTTCTTTAGTAGAGATTTCAACTAGTAGTGGTGGCGATCCAGCAGTACGGACCACATCCTGAGGATTGGAAGGTATTTCCGTAGCTGCTTCAGTGTAGCTGGGGAGCTGATTCACTGTCAGGTGTGAAGTGTCTGGTTACTTAAAGTAACTTTTGCTGATTAATGACAAATCAAAGGGGAGACACCATTTAAAAAATAAATCTGAATGATCAGTATGAGTCCCTCCTTGATCTCTCCTGGATAAGAGTACTTTGCTGTCAGCTCCCTTATGTTAAGTGAATGCCAAGAAGAAATGGAGGAGTTATGTTGTAGTTAAATGCCTTCTGCTTCAACTCATAACCAAAATGGAAAAAAAAAATAATAATAATGCAGTTAGAGCAGTGGATGAATTTGGTCTCTTAGGTTCCTCTCTGTTTCCTCTTTCTTTTGCTTCCTCTACTTTCAGCTTCCCTGCCTGCTTCAGATAAGTTAATTTTAAGAACTTGTTGGCTAGATTGCTTAAATTTTGTCCCACGAAACTGTTTCTGAGCTAAAAGTATTAAATTGCCTCAATGTACTTACTGGAGATTGCTGGCAGCATTCTCTGATATGTGTACATGCTTCGTCTCCACTGGATACTCAGTGGAAAATGGATGGCAGCAAGCTTCAAGTATTCCTTGTTATGCTCAGCAACAGTATAAGAACTAATTGATGCTGTTTGTCATCAGAGATATTACATGTTTATCAGCCAAAGGTTTTATGGGTCTGGCCATGGTGAGAGGCCTTGGAGGTGGAAAATCACTACAAGTTTTGGTTCGTCATTGAAGAGGAACAGGAAAAGGAAATTCTTTTCACTCAGCCTGTGCTTTAAAAATTTCAGCAGAGTTCTGGAAACAGTTGAAAGCTGAGACGATCCTCAGAATGCCAGAAGTCAAGGTCTGCACCTTGAGATTTAAAGTGATCCAGAGACTTTTTCGTGGGGATGCAAAGAAGCTCAACTGCAGTACAGTTACCCATGTGGATGTACCTTGTGTGGCCAGTAGAATTCCACTTTACAGAATGAGTCTTGTGGCTATTTTAACCAGTACAGTTTAGAAATCTGTTTTCAAGACAGCTTTCATAATTGTTGCAAGAAATTGCAACTTAATTTTTCATACTATTTATACACTTCCATAATTAGTTTTGTTCCTGCTGTGGATACCACACAGATTTATGGAAATCTTTGATTGGTAAATTAAAAACTGCATTGTCTGGGTGTTCTAGGATTTTCTTTTATTCAGAACCACCGACTCTGCCTCTCATATTCCTTTTCCTTTTTTCCTCGCTTGATTTCTAGCTAATCACAAAACTGCAGTGATCAAATAATGCATGTAACACTGAGTTGTAGAGCTCTCTTATATAGAGCTCTCTGTAGTATAGGAGCTTACTTTCTGCATTTCAGACAGCAGAGGGCGGACAAAAGCACAGAACAATTGTCACAGATGGTTTGGTGTGGTAGGTTTTCGTTTTTTGAGGTTCTAAACAGTAACGTGCCTTAAAAAAGCAAAACCACAAGGTCATCTGCCATACATCAAAATCTGGTTAACTTGGTGTTCTGTGCTACCTTTTCAACGCGATACCTTACAAAACTGAAGATGTACTTTTAAGATCTTTTCCTTTCTAAACGATAAATGCATAATTCTGAGCTTATTGAGGAGATGCAGTATTCTATTAAAAAATAATAAAACAATAGCAAGCATGCACAACAAGATGTTACCAAGCTGTTGTTTCACATCACATTCTGAGATGTCTTCTTCAACCCCTTAATCAGGTGTATCCCATGCTTTTGGTCTGGAATTTGTTTGCTCTTGCTTCTCATCTCTTCCAAGTTTTATGTGTATGTAGATGCAATGTTCTTTCATTAGGGTGAAAGAATCTTGATGGTCTCAAAGAGGTACAGAATTTGTTCTTGATTGCTATTTCCCACTAATTGCAGCATACTGAAAAATGACAAACATACTAATCTACAGGTATGATCTCAGGAATAAGAAATAAAATAGCATAATTTTCTTTCTGCTTTCTTATATCCCTGAAGCATACAAATACTTTATGATTCTTAAAAATTTGCATGTTGATTGCATCTTAATTTTAATTTACTCATCGCTTTAATGTTAATCTTCTCTTACTAGCTTAATCATCTTTTCAGATGTCTATCAACCCTAGTTATACTAAAATTCTGCTGAAGCTGGCCTGTTGGTTATGTCAGGGATGCTGGTATTCAGTGACTCAGCCATTTCGTCTCTTCAGCTAACCCCTGGGATCTAGAACTCTAACAGCACAAACATTGATGGATTTAAAATTCTTCTGATGGGAAAGTAATACAGAAAACAATCTGTATTAGTATCAGTAAGTGTACCAGAAGTAGTGGAGCGCTTTATTTTACAGTCTGGTTTCCTGAAGGCTACGTTGAGAAAATTTTGTTTATGGTCTGCTCATAGAGGGGACAGCTAAAAACCTCACAGCTGAGATTACTTCGCCTTAGTATATTTCATAACGGCGATGTTGAGTGTGTGCTAACTATTTGAGTGCATAAGTAGTTCAAACATGTCAGTGTAATCACTTCAGTTTATGTAGCAATGGAATGATGACTTGGATAGCTCCATTTTTTTTCACATAGCTAAAAACCACACATATGTTCACCAAGTTGACCTTTATATTAAACATATACTTCTCTTACTGGAAATGTGTATTTGAGGTTTAAAAAAAAATAGCTAAGAAATAATATTTTCATATTGCATTAACTGAACTTTTGTAATAAGTAGGTTTAAGGCTTAGAATAGTAATTTTATTCTCAAGCATTCAGCAGAATAGTTTTGTAGTGAGGTCCTTGCTGTATGCTCCCTTATTTTTCAGTTAAGTTTCTAAGGCCAATAACATGCAAAACTGAATTTAAAATACTCTGAAATTAAGAAGTGTTTAAAAAACAACACCCACCCCACCGCCAACACTTCTACAGTACAAAATAACAATCATAATAAAACTGCTTTCAATATTTTTGAAGACGTGTACCAGGTTGTGTAAAAGACTCAATTGTTAATCCAGTCTGGATTATCGGTATGGCACATTATCAAAATCTCTAAATTGTTCTATGCGCAATTCTTCACTGGTTGTGTTTAAATATATTTTCCAGGATGTCACTAAGCTTTTAAAACCTTACGGTTTATTAGTTCTTAAATTGTAAAGCTGGACAGGATGTTCATCAGGGTTCTCCATTTCCGAAGAAGTCAAACCCAGAAAAGCTGGGGCAATGGGAAGTCACTGTACTTACAGATACCACCTCTGCAGATAAATACGTTGCCTTGATAACAGTAGTTTCTCCACTAACGTGATTTTGGTCAATCACCTATTTAATTTGAAATACTTACTTTTTCCAAATAATATAAAAACGGCTTTGGGAGGTGATAGGTAAATGGTGCCAGACCATAATGATGTCAGTTAATGACTTTTATCTAGCTTCAAGTTTTGTTAAAGTGGAAAATAAGAAAACGTTGCATAGATTTGCTTTGGTTCACCAACTTACTGGGTGATAACCATGTGGAACTCTGATTTAAATTTTACTTAATTTGAAGTTTTCAGCGGGTATTCAGCTTTTGTACCCAAAATGAAAATCATTCTTCTGAAGTGAAATGCAGAAACGTTTGTGTGGAAATCCCTTTCGGCCAAAATAGCTAAGCTCTGCACCACTCTTTTTCTAAGATAAAAAGAAATGAATCTATAATAGTTTGTGACAGATGGCAGAAAATGTAACTAACTGAATGTGATTCTGTATGGAGTTATTTGAGGTTTTTGGTGTGATTTGTTGTGAGTTCCTCTCCTCCCCCCTTCCCTTTCCTTTGATTGCAGTCTTTGTCCATTTATTCTTAGGATAGAATAAGATTTCTGAGCAGGGGCCTCTCTTGTGGTGCAAAGTGAGAATTGTTTTTAATTGAGCAGAAACATGTGGAAGGATCAGGAATATCTCAAGGGATTACAGAAAAATTCCAAATTTGTACTACTTACAGCTTGTGTTTAGAGCGGGGTCTGCTGGGAATAAATGTTAGTTAGTGTGACCTGTGACCTTAAAAACTGTTGACATGGATTTCAGCCAGAAACTAGCCACAGAACTCCTTTGTTAAGCTCATTCATAGCTCCTTGAAAACTCTAGTCAGTGAAAGTTGCCAGCTCAAATCTAAGGAAAGCAGAGCTCTTTTTTTCTCTCTTCCCCCCCCCCCTTTTTTTTTTCTTCCCATGCTTTGGAAACAGTGGACGCCCCTTAACCAGCAAGACTTCTTTAATAGGACTGCATCGCCTAAACTTGATTGGAATTGACAGCTTCCTGGCTCGGGCTTGCCAACTGGCAGGGCATTGATGCATAGGGGACAAACAGCTTTAAGGGCCTGGATACTACTGTTTGTGTATGTGCCTCCGAAGTGTAACACACTTCTGTTGTGATACCTTCTAATCTAAAGAAAAAAATATCCCAAACCCATTACACTGCTTTTATTTCCATGTCTCTTTCAATTGTTTTGGGGGAAAGAAATGGAAGATTTGTGTGTTTTTGTTTTAAAAGAATTGCCATGTTGTCTTCTAGAGCTCTCCTTTCCCACTGATCTGGCCAGAAGCCACAGGAGAATATTTATGCTTGAGGGGGAAAAAACGACACTTTGATTTTTAGAATTTTTTCTTTTTTAACAGCTGTATCATACTTAAAAAATTGTATTTACCCCACTATAAAATGGTTGAATTTACAAATCCTTCTCCTTGTGCCTTCATTTCTTTACAAGTTTTTCCACTTAGTGGATTTTGTGTGCTCAGCTGATTCTGTAATATGATTCATTATCTGGTCTGCATGAAGGCTCACCTGATTTAAATTATATTTTGGAAGTAGAATGTACTTTCACAACAATAAGGTATGTTGCTGCTACGTATGTGTAATGATAGAATAGGTACAAAATGGAATGCAGAAAGCAGAATACAAATTTTGCTTAATTGCAAGTTAAATAAAAGTATGCAAAAAGAATTATCTTCATGAAGAATCACGGAGCAGATAGCAGGTAAACTAGGATTAGAGATCCTTAACTGAGCTACAAGTAAACTTTATGCTATTTCTCTACAGTAGGGTAAAATCCCATTAATTCAATACCATGCACTTTTAAAATACTCAAATATTGCAGTTTTGATTCAGGTATTTCTTTAAGGCTTGACTGTAAAAGTGCACACTTTGTGAGGTTGATGCATCCTTTGGAGTAGCTTTTGTGGAGTTTTGCTTTTTAAGGAAAAAATAAATGCAAGTGTGAATCAACTTCAGTTCTCCCAAGGACAGGGCAACGTTAGCCATTAATAGTCGTATTGTTTTCTGGGGATGGAGAAGTGGGGGAGTGGAAGAAACTGGAAAGTGCTCTGCCCCTGTAGACCTTTCCTTCCACTTGAAGGCATGAGATTCTGGCCCTCTTCTTACTTTTTACCGTCCCTTGAATTCTTCTCGGGCTGCAGCCCCAGCCTTTGTAGCCTTGGGGGCTGGACTTCCTACTGAACTCATTTCTGATCAGCGGAAACAATGTGAGTATTACTGGATTCCACCCACCTCCCAGAGCTGACTTTGCTGCCTTCCTGTGTGTGCCAGAGAGCATTTTGTTCGTGGTGCTGAGTCAGGCTGGAGCAATTCAGCTCAGCAAATGCTTGAGACTATAGAAATTCTTTACTAACCTATGGAAATTACTGGGTATGCCAGAGCAGTTGTTTTTGCTGTGGTTCTGAAATGTTCTACAGCTTTTGTGAAGCAGTATTCACACGTGAATAAGGATGGGCATCCCTTTCTCACGTTATCTGGATGAAAGTTTGGAACATTAAAAAAGGACATATCTGGAATGCATGCTCTGACCTATTGTTAATAGGAATTTTCTTCTGCGGAGTATAGAGACTGTCCCAATAATAACTAACAATTTCACGTTTCTCCCAGAAGTGGGAAGGGTGATCACTACGTTTCTTCTTGTTAACTGAAAATTCTTACCCAAGTCACAGTTTCTTTGTGCATTTCTCCTTTGCATGCATACAAGTAGTTTAATAGGAAGTCTATTTTGTATCTGGTGAGCAAGCAGTTAGTCCTTTTATTTATTTATTGCACAGCAGGAAAAAACCCTGCTGTCTAGCTGTGTGCTGCTTTGAGGGAGATACAACCCCAAACCATTGTTTAAGCTTTTCTTGTTTTCCTACTTGTGGGTTTTTCATTTCTTTTTTGCCTGGTTACTATTCACAAGCATTGATTTCAACAAGAACAGATTGCAGTTATTTATTCTTTTTTTTTCTTTCCCTCCCCTTGTAGTCTTACCATTGGTATATGTAGACAACTCAAACTGTAGTTAGAGAATCTTGGAATGAACTGGATGATGGAGAAGGGATCTAGCGTGGAGAGCAATGTGGCACCAGGACTGCTGAGTTCTGTATCCAGTGCTAACTTGGGACAGTACCTTATGGAACTGTGTTCAGACCTTTTTTAGGTGAAAGAAGTCCCAGTCCTCAGCAATTGCAGTGTTGTCTGTCCACTGAAAAAGTACTGTGCAAATGCAGAAAGCAGTTGCTTTTGTTTAAGGCCAGACAGATCCTTTTGTTCAAATGTGATTTAGAACAGGACATGGAAATGAATTTATGGGTTCTCTGCCATTAAATATCTGTGCCTCGTCAGACAGATGTCACTTGCCCATTGTTAGATAATACGGTGCTGCATTGGCCTAACTTTTATTAATAATCTGTGTTTTCAGCACTTTGCTTTTTCATTTATTCAACAACATTCATACTTCGTTGTGTTAAATGTAGTAACTTTTAGAGGGTCGCAACGTAAATGTTCCAGATAAATATCAATATACATTTACAGTTCTTTGCAATCCTGAAACACTAAGGTAATCATTTAAACACCATTTTGAATTAGCAGACACTTTGCTAAAGCAAATTGTACCTCCCAGTGTTCTTTTGTCCTTTTTCAAGTGCACAGTAATTTCTGATTGTTCGGTGTCCTGAAGCAGCAGATTAGTAGTTCACGAATGGGCAATAAGCATTTAAGGTTGTCTTATTTCCATTTGGCTATATGGAGTGCTGAGATGTTCTCAAACAAACGAGGATTCTTGTATTGAGAACATGGTGCAGAGGAAGGTAACAATTACGTGAAGTTACTGGGGAAGCCGAACTCCCCCACTGTGGCTTTTCTAGACACTGGATAAGAGCTGCAAATAGAAGGAATCTAATGGAAAGGATTGAGTTCGTGTTTCTTTTGGCATCTTACTTCTCTTTCAATTGGGTAAAACAGATTTTACAGCATAGTATGTTGCAGGAAGTGAGAAAAGTCAAGACATAATAAATATTAAGATGCTCAGCCAGTCTTTGTGGAAGTAAATTGGGTGATTTCATCTTCTTCATTGCCAAGAGGTCTAGAGCAACCTGCACCGGGAATGACAGCCGTGAAGAACAATAACCTCACCGAGAGGGGCTCTGGTAGCCACCTCTGACAGGTTGCTGTGTCTGGTGCTGCTTCTGCTGACAATCTAGATTGTGAAATACCCCTTCCAGTAAATGCTGTGACTCTGCTTAGCATCAGTTTACTTAACCAGGAATGAACTGTAGACAGGAAAGAAATAAGCTCAGTCTGAAGTGCAAGCAGTAAAGTCAGGGTTTATTATTGAGTTAGTAGACAAGGTTTAAAAGGAATGTGGATTTTCTCCTTGTGTACAGTTATTAGATAGAAGACGCATTTGACATCATTTAGACTAGTTGCAGTGAATGTGCAGTCTCATGACCATTACCTTCAGTACTTTTATTCTGGTAAGCCAAGTAAAATATGTTTGGTGTGCTTTGTCTTGATATGATTAGGTTACGTTTAGTTCATTGCAACCTGTGTGCAATTAGTGCTTTTAGTGATCTTTTAGTGATTTATGATTTTTTTTTAAAGTTTATATATAATCCACTTTTTTGAAAGGAGAGGTAGAGAACTGATAATGAAATCTGCCTACAAGAGAGGAAGAATTTTTTTTTGCGGGTTTGAATGTTGTAATTACAAATCCAGGCTGCAAGCAGTGACTGTAGATAACCCCGGAGCAGTGAGATCCTTTGGCTTTATTTTTTATTTTTTGACTTATTTTATTCTATTTATATATATGTGTGTGCATGTATGTATAAATAAATCTTTAGCCTGATTCTTTTCCTTTGCCTTTTTGCTGTTAGGTTTCTGGATAGACACAGAAAAATATCACTGTCTAATTAAATTAGAAAGAAAGTCCAGTCTTTATTTTGTAAGGATTTACTGTAGTTGTATGTTGAATGAAATGATAATAAGGAAAAATCAATGTTTTGCTTCCATATGTATCTGTATGATACTTTTAAGCCTTCCAAAAAGATATTTGATAATGGCTGCAAATGATACGAAACACTTTTTGGACAGTCTGTTTGGTCTTTGTGCTGTATCGACCCTGGAATCCCTGTACTTCTTAAAACGCTTCAGAGATGAAAGAAAATAGCAAACTGATTCTATTACACATTGGCAAAGGCCACAAAAAGTACATGTATAAATCATGAGAAATTGGATCCCTCTGATTCAACAGTACAACAAAATTGTACCTAATAAAAATGTTGATATTGAGCCTCTGTCTGCCTTCTTCATGGATTTTTTTTTTTATACATTTTCTTTTAGCGGTGGGTTCAACACGCACCTTCAATGTAAGAGCTGAAGATGCAGACATTTGTCAGTTCCTTTTCACATTCCTCATAGAGAAAAGAGGAGAGCATGACTTGGAGCTAAAGTCTGAGCTGCTTTCATGGAAATTGCAAGCTATAGCTATAGCAAAACAGTTAGACTTCCTCTTCTGTTTTTGAGAGGAAATTGATCTAAGGTGGCTTAGAAAATGAGAGAACTCCATGAATATAGTGTGTAGGGGTGGAAGGGGTTTCCAGTTGTTGCAGGCATTTTACTTTAACTTGACGTATTTATAAAACAGTTTACATCTTAAAAGTTCAGGGTTTTTACTCCCACTGATTTGCTTAAGCAGACACTGGCTTTTATTTTCAGTTACTTGTCAGAATCTGTATGGAAAAGTGATGAACCTAGTAAAAAGAGAGCTTGACATCAATTAAATTTAGCTATCTGCTTTGTGTTTCTGTTCTGATACTGTTTCCAGTATAGTTTTTCTAAACTTCCTGTAGTTTTTTCCTTATTGTCCTAACAAGTTTTACAAGATAGAGATGAGCTATTTTAAAGTAAAGTTTCAAGAGGAATAAAATTTTATTATCTGCTCATTTGCTGCCTTTCATTTTCATTTCTCTCATTAAACCTTTTCCAGACTCTCTTTTTTAGAGTCTGTGAGAGAGCCTGTAAGGCTGCTTTAATGTCTCTTTTTGTTCTAGTGTCTTTAAGTTTTGAAGTGTCTCTAGAGTTGTATTAGCTTTCTCAAATGATATTATCTGCAATATGAATAAACTACACGTACTAAAACAGTATTAAACAGAGAAGAGCATTTGATAATGCATTTTTTTCTCTTCCAAAAAAACCTGTCATTAAAAAACTTCAATGGAAGTTTATTCCCTGTTTTTCATGGTCCTCTTATAGACGTCATTATTAATGCTCGTTCAAAATTAATATGGTATATGTATTTTATAAGAATGTGCAATCATCTATGTATATGTGCATAATATATGCAAGCTGTATATAAATATTTTGTCTGTAAGCATCTCTCTAAAGAGGAGTGTCACAAACCAAGAGAAGTCTTAAAGAATCCTGTTGATTCTACATGTGGATTGTATTTTCTTTTTTATTAATACATGTGAAGTGTGTGCAATATTTCACCTTCATTGTATCTTTTCTTTGAAATTGTATGCAACATCCTAGTAGTAGCTATAGAAATGCATTTTGATGTTTTGAGTTTTAAGACCAACATTGAAAGGAGTTGATCTCACTGCATTCCTAAATTTTTATTTTCAACTAGATTTAGTAATAAATAACAAGCCAATAGAGAACTTATGAAATGATACTGAGTGAAAAGCTTTGGAGTTTTGATTATGGTGTCAGTAGATCTATTAAAAGCTTTGCTAGCTGAGCCTGAAACTTTAAAGCATTATCAATTTGGTTTAAATATTTTTTTGAAACTTAAATATGGTTGAACCTTGCTAATCTACCTACCTCATAATCACAGACACAAAAATGGCAAGCTCCATGTATGTCTTAACAGAAATGGACAAGTTTCGTATTAGTAGGCATCATTAGTCTTAAATATACTATACTAGGCTTACTACATTAAATTCTATCTATGTAATTCTTCATAGCAGCAAAATAAATCCATCAGAAATAACGTACTTTCTTTTCCCAGGCTTTTTGAGCCTTTTTGTGTTATTTTTATGTACATTTCAAAAATGTTATTGATTTGCACTGGTTGCAAATCGTGGTTGAAAATGATGTGATGCCGCCGTGTGTTATACTAATGGCAAGAAGAAAAAGATTAAAGAAGACAGAAAACACTACAAGTGCTGAACTCCAGATTTTTCTGTAATAACAAATAATCTGAAAGAGCTCAGGGTCTTTCTAGGTAAAGGAAGGACACTGGTTATATGACTTTTCAATGAATTGAGAGAAGCCAAGAATGAAAAGACTGGCTGTCTTCTGCCTTGTCATGCACACCTTTGTTCCTGTTTCTCGTGCCTTGTGGTTGAACGGGGCATGCGGAGTCTTTGCTATAGATGCTTAATGCATGTGATCAGCTGCTGTTTGAAATGGAAGTTTCCCCTGTTTCTATCAGTTTTTCAGTTACCTTCCACTGGAAACAGCTATGACTTATGCCCATCTATCAGGTTTGAGTTTTGACTTTTATTGCAAGAAAAAATTGTTATAAAATAGTATTAAATGTTAATGACAACCTGCCACCCCCACCCCCAACCTGTCCCTTGTGAAAAGCCATACCCGATCTGGTCCAGTTGGGGCAGATACTGAAAGAATGAGCATCTGGGGAAAAATGTTGAAAGCATAAAGCCTAAGTTGTTTAGTATTAGGAAAATGCCCCCCCCCCCCCCTCATTTTTTTTATCCTTCTTCACTGAGCTACCTGCACAAACTGGACCTGCTGACTGATAATCGAATACACGAGCTGCACGGCAGATGAGGTGTCTCCTGGGAAATACATATCTTAGAAATAAGCATTAAAATTAAGTTTTCCAGTCATCAACTCTGCAGTCCCTTCTTGTAAAAGAGAGGTTGCAAAGAATATACTAAGAATACTTTATTCGGCTAATGTTTAGCCATTAGTTACTGTTCTTATTGTCCGATGTGTTGGAGAAAAAATGTTTCGATGTAGTTTTTCCTTGTATTTGTGTATATATACATCACTATTCGTAGTTGAAAGTTTAGATGTTATCCTTTAACACTGGTGCTTATTTTTCTATGTGTTGATTTTGGTAACGTGTCTAAGCTGTGCGTTCACATTAATTTTGTAGAGGGATAAAATCATACCACTTCTGAAGTTGGTAGCAGCCAGAAAGTACAGGGAGTTGTTTACAAAAGAGTCCCATCGATTCTCCTTTTCTGTGGAAGCATTCAAGCAGCAAGACCTGCACAGTCTGTTTGGCACAGTAGCTGCTCTCAGCTGGCCCTGTGCCCTCCTGCTGTTAGTCAGGGCAAAGGATGTGCCAGATCTCAGATTGTAACGGAGCAGAGCCTGCTTGCAAATCTGCTTGTAGTTAGCCTGGGGCCTTTTGGCAGCAGACTACAGCCGAATGATTTAGTTGCAATCCTTTTTCCTTAATATTTTCCATCTGGCCAACAATGACCTATAAAAGCAGACACAAAACAGAGTTTGAATTATGAGGAGCGTAATAGTAAAATGCTTCCAAATCTCACTCTAGAACCTGCACCGACGGGTCGCTGCTGGGAGGGTGCCAAAGGAAGCTTGTTCTGCAGCGCTATTGCAACAAAGCTCTTTAGAAAAAAGCGTCGTAGTTCTGAAGTTCAAAGTTCTGCAATACTGAAACATGCATCTCAGTTGAACTCGTGACATGTTTCACTGCTTCCTACTTCTGCCTTTCTGATGATCCCGGGTGGGAAGCGGAGCGCTCTCAGTGAAGGCCCCCCCTGCGTTTCTGTCCCACAGGTGCTGCTCGGAGCTGTGCTGCCAGGAGCCGTGTGGGAGTGAGGGGTAGGGAGAACAGGGAAAGGAACCTGAGTATGGAAATGCTTTAGGCAGGCAGCAACAGGTTTGGGGAACTCCCATTCTAACACTGATAATACAGAGGTGATGTGTCCCAAGCTCCCAAATCTGCAGGAGTGGATTAATGCTCTCCACAATGAGCTGCTTCCACGTCCATGCTATTTGTCAGGTTTTCCAGCTCTGGTCAAAGCAGAAGTCTTGCTGTGATTGCAGTTAAACTAAATGCATGTAGTCCTCCGTGTTTTTGAAGTTTGTATCCTGTAAGAAAATTTGTGAACTTGTTTGTACAGCTCCAGAAGTTGGAGCAGTCCTGGCACTGTGAGCTTGGTGGTGTGCAGAGCTCAGCACCTTCACCTAGGCCTGCGTGGGGTGGGAGGGATTCAGGCTCACCAGAGGGGGCAGGAAGTTGTGAACCCTGTTGGTCATAGTCTTTACAGGAAAACTACAAATGAGTTAAACTAGGACAAGGCTCCAGAATATGATTCACACTCATGCTACAAACCTGAGAGGCCAGGTGAATCCTCTGAAGGTGCGTGTTTCACCTCGTTGGTTGTAATGAGACCTACTTTGGATCTAGGCGATCATTCAAAGTTAAAGGTGTTTTTAGTTGGTCTTGCCTGTGGAGTCCAAAATGCAAGCAGGGCAATGCTAATTTAACTGTTTTTTAGTGAATTTAAAGAATAACGAAGGCATGTCAAAGAAAGTTTTTTGAGAATTTTACCAAAGCTTTAACCAGGATTGCAAGTCAAAACACTTTTGTAAAATATCAGTGAGAAGGATCACAACAAAAAATGTCAAGTGTTAATAATACAATGTATTGCTACCAGTGGAATTAGGTAAAGCTAAGAATACTGCATGCTAGCCCAACTAGTTCACTGGTCTTGCCTACTGACCAGAAAGCAATTTTACTTAATTAATTAGTGCTTCATGTCACACCTCCTTTAGTTGCTGAACAACTGTAACAGAAGTAATTAAATCACGTCACTTTTTATTACCTTTGGCCCTGGCTGACTGGCTTGGAAGCTTCCCTTGTAGCGCTTCCACAAAACGAGTTGGTGCATCACCTTGGGGAAAGCCCAGGTCCCTGGCATCAGAAAGGTGGGGAGGAGGTGGCTGAAGCACCGGGTGGATGCGCCTTCTCTTCCGCAAGCGGATCGCTTCTGGGGTGCTCTGGGATGGCTCACAGAATGCATGTCAGGAATGAGAGCATCCAGTACTGGCTGGCAGATGAATACAAATTTCCCCAAATAAGATTGCATGGCAGCTTCTTCCGAAAATCAAGACCTGGCAGGGACCCTCAGGTGTTGCAGCAGTACTTGGAGGAGCAGGGACTGTTTTAGAGGTAAGACTGATGAGAAGTTGTGTGAGTTGACTTCTGCATGTTGTTTCAATAGGAAACATAATTCAGCCACACTGAAATGATAGGAGGAAAGACTTCGTACGGTGTTATAGAGGTAGTGCTATCTGGATTGTGTATGGATCTGAAATAAAAACCTAAATTTATAACCCCAGCTGTTTATCAGTGTCCTTGGTAAGGGACAAGGATAGTGTAGCTTCCTCCACAGCTACACAATCCAAGTATTATTTACCTCAGTGTGCTTTAGAATTAGTTTATGTTGGTTCAGCAGCTTCAGTGTTCAGAGAGTGAAATGATTGTGAGCAGGCTCCTATTTTGCACATAGGGAGCACTTCTGATTTATAATACAAAGTTCATAATTGTACTGAAATTTCCACTCAAACGTAGTAGTAGAGTACATAGGTCAGTAAGCATAGACGATTGGGCTTTAATGAAAAGGAGCTGTTTTTCTGCTCAAGGAAAAAGGATTAATTTGTGTCGGGATGAAAAGGGTGTTCAGGATCTGCTGTTTCAACTTGGGATAGACTTAACACTAGTCTTTGATCCCCAAATGAAATGTGATGGATTTCAACTGATGCCAGATGTCTCAAACCTAGTGGGAACTCCCAATTGTCTGCCACATCTAGAACTCTCTTCCAGCACTTTCGTTATACATTTCAGCATGATTTAAGAAGAGAGGTTCCTTGACAGGCTCAGACTTTGGAATCCTTCCTCTTGTAGCTTCAGTGGTGATGGCTGGGCTCCCACACTGTCCGATATATCCTGCCTTTTTGAAATCAAGCCCCGTGTGCCAAACTGCTCCATTTCATAACTATTTTGTTCTGTCCAGGAAACTTACTGCCACTAGCATCTGTAACTTTTCTACACCAACAAAAAACAAACAACAAAACCAAAGCAGCAACCCGTCCCCAGACTCCAAAGAGTCGCTGCCACTCTGCTGCAAGAGCCACTGCAGCCATCTGGGGAATGTTTGGGTTCGTGAGGGGTCAGTGTTTGGTGAGCTTGGGGTCTGTGTGTGAGGGAGACTTACCACTGCTGCTTAGATGGGGTCACACTGGGTAGGAAAACAGGAAAGGGGGAGTTCTGATTGACTTCTATTACTAATACACAGTGGCATGTCACCAAAGTAAGCTCTTGGTAATGACAAGTGTGTAGGCTCAAGACGCTACATAAGGTCTGTAACTTCTGTGTGAGCCGAGTTCCTTAATTTTGGGGTTAAATACTTCTAAAGAATGTGCGCGAATCCCATGCCTAACCTACAGAACTGTAAAACTGCCTCATGGGATCATGAAAGATCACCTGTGGGTATTTAATCAAAGGGAAGTTTAAAACAAATCTGGGAATAATGCAAAAATGCAACCTGGTCTAGTGGAAAGTGTCCCTGCCTTCTGGAGCATGAGCCACGTGGAGGTGGGCTTTCTTTTTAGTTAAAAAAAAAGAAAAAAGTGATTACAAGCAGTGCTGTTATCTTTTGGTTTGTTGGCTTTTAAGCCATTGAGAGTAGGAAGATCCTGGAAATGCAGTTTTCCACCTAATTTCATTGGCAATCATGAAACTTATCGTCACTGGAGGAAGTTCTCTTCAGACATCCTAGCTACAGCCTTGCTGGGGCATGAGTGTGTGTGCACATCTGCTGCCTGCACACAGTTTGTGTGTGTGTGTGTGTGTGTGTGTGCACAGCTCAGCGCAGTCCCTTCATGGCAGGAAGGTCAGTTTGATGTTCCCCAACTCCGGCTGCCGCCCTTTCGGGGGGGTCAGGGAATGTGACCTCCCATGTGCTGCTGTTGTAGTTTTTTCCTTTCAGATGTTAGAACACCTGAGCAGATTAATATGTTGAGAAATTCAAAGCTAAGTTGGCTGCAGCGCAGCATTTTCATCTGTGCAGCAGCTTGTATTGGGTGATGACATTTTCTGGTCCATGTCCCCTTTGAAGTATGGGCTGGGTGCGGAGAGCAGCATTGGGCACTGCGCCTTGCTCCTGTGGCCATGGGGCGTGGGGTTGCAGCCCCCCAGTGTCCCCCTGCCCCAGTGCCCCAGCTTGTGGGCTGGGAGCACATGGCCCCGCTGCTCCTCGCAGCCCTGGTGGACGTGGAGCTCTCGTAGGGCAACCATCCAGCCCCGCTGCGGCACCGTGCTCGTTCGCTTCTTTGTACATCTTGGAAATAAAGATCCTTCCTGTTGTCTCAGCCTCCTCGCCTGTCAGTTGTTGGTTTTGCACCGGCGCTCTGTGAGCGCTGCGCTTTGGAAACGTTTGTATTTACAAGCTGCAGCGCAGCTCTGTTGTCTTAAGGGTTTGACTGACCCTAATTGCTATGACACATGTAACTAATGATGTTTTGTACTTTCAAGGAGCGCACTAAAAAGGTGATGACATATGAGTTACTGAATAAGGTACTGTGCAACTGGTGCAGGGGAGGTTGTGCAGACCTTATGTAGCACAATAAGCAGCTTTCCTGTGCCCAGGTTTGCTTCCCGTCAGCCTGGCCAGGCTCCAGCGCCGGGGCCGTGCTGCTCGCTGAAGGCTCTGCGGAGAGGAAGGCCGAGGGCTGAACGGTCTCGCAGCTAAAGCCCACATTGCTCAGGCTTTGATTTCATTTTCGTGATTTGTGGCGAATGCACTGCTATACAGATAGGGATATACACCCGCCCACCTCACGTGTCTTGGTGAGGAAATTGTAAAACTGAAATGAATTTTATTGCCCATTTATTTTTGTTTGCTCTTCAGCCGTGCTCTGATTCACGCTTACTGGGGGCTCTGAACTCCGGCTCCCCAGAGAGCCTCCAGCCTGACGCCTCCCCGGGGCGGCACGAAGGACGGGGTGCGCGTGCACGTGGGTGCGTTGGGGCGCGCTCCCACACTGCGGTGCTCTGGGCAATTTCACTCCAGAGTGCTTCCCTTCCTTTGTTTAACCTCTGACCTGTGAAAACAAGAGTTAATCAAAACTTCTAAGGTCGCTAAGAGGAAGGGGAAGTGTTTGGTTACAAATTAAATATGAGCAAGTCATAAGCCATAAATCTGCAGCGCTGCTACCAGTTGTGCTCCTTCGCTGCCGCCGTGCAGAACGAGTTTGGTTCTCCCGCTCCTGCAGGACGGGTGTTTTAAGGCTGCCTCGTGGAGTTGCTTTTTGTAAGAGAAAATCCACACCTTTTTTCCTCTCGGCAAATATCTGGAAGGAATTCCAGATAACTATTTCTCGGTCCTTTGTGAAGTTAGCTGATCACAGTGGGCTCTAAAAGAAGCAGAACTGTTCCACTCCGGAGTGGTAAATTAGTAAGTGATGGAATCGGTTACTGAAATGCAATGACTTCCGAAGTTAGTGTAGAAGCAGAAGTTAGTTTCCTAAGAAACCCAAAGCCTTCGGGATGAGAGATGTCCTGAATCCTGCCATGACAAGGAGGGATGTGAAACCGGGAGGTCTCAAGGGGGTTGCAGAGGACTTCCTTGGCTCTCGGAGCAGAACTTCTGTTATTGGAACTGCCAGATAACTTTGTGACATCTTGAAGACTGTAGTCTTTTTGGTTTCTAATAAATATATTCTGAAAATAAGTATGTATGTAGAAGCGTAACAACATCGCGTTTGAAGAAATCTAGAAGTAAGATGGGATTCCTAAGGATTCCCTTTCATGTGAAAATCGTGCTGGAACCCTTCAGGGCTGGAAGGTTTGGTTCAGTTGTTTAAGGTGCCTGGTTTACAGCCCTGTTGAACCAAGTTTTCCATGTGTGTGGATCTCCAAATACCAATGGTCATTAAAATGAGACCACTGTACTGGTATGTTTTGAGTTTCATGTTATTGTTCCTTCCAGAAGGTTAAAAAAAAACCTGAAAACTGAAGTCACAATTCAGGAGTAATAAGGAAATACGTCGGATATATATATATATATTTATGCTGTATATATATTTGTACACATATAACCTGTATAGTAACTAAAGAAAATAATCTCGTCTACATTCTTTATAGTGCAGTCCACCAAGTCCACTTTGCTCAGATTTCCACCAAATTCTGTGAAGGATACTGAGTTGCCTAAACGCCCTAAGGACTCTAGGCCTTTAACATTTTAAATCTATTGAATTTATTTCTGAGGTTTCTTATACACCCCTGTGGTTGTTTAAAAGCAGAATGAACCCCCCCCCCCCCCACTGATTCTAGTAGTGTGACTTCTTGCAGTACTAATACATCTCTATGCAAGTCATTTGTAATAGGCATGATAAATATGTGGATATTACAGTAGGGCAAGGTGTTAGAGCTTAAACTGATAGCAGTTCATGATGTGAAATGTTGGCTATGTCACGTGGTTAAAGTCAGTTTATGGCAGCTTTGCAGAAATTCATAAATGCTTTTTTTTTTTTTTTTTGCTTCTTTTACCCTGTGCTTTATATGAACCCATACTAAATATTTAGATCTTTTATAAATACATTTATTTGGCAAAACTACTTAGTATTGGCTGTAGTTCATTTGTTCATAAACTTTCTACTTGAAACAGCAGCTTTTGTGGCGCTTTGGGGTGTTTCTTCTGTTGCTGCTGCTGGTGCTGTCGTGCACCTCTCGAGCAAAAGCTGCGTAAATCCCCCTGTGCATTGGGTTGTGCTGAAGTCTGCTTCAAATATCAACTGATTTCCTGAGCAATTAAGCAGAACTTTAAATATGCCTTCCTGAAATAAGGTTAGGTTTACGTACCGTTAGGGAGCTTTCTGTCATCTTGGCTTTCTGTTTTTTCATCTTTAGACTGTCTTCTGTTAGATAGTTGCAAGGCTTTGTTTACCAAGTTCTTAATCTCTACTTAGCAGATATGTTTCGAGAGGATTTCTTGTTACTCTGGTAATAGCTTTTAACTCAGCTGAAGTTTATTTAACTAAACAGAAAGAAAGAAACTTATCTTCTGACTAATCCTTCTTGAATGTTTACGATACATGCCAAGCTTAAATGCTGTTTAAAGTGGTAATTGTCTGTCTTTCTGCTCTATTCTAATACACAGTTTGTAAAGATGCTTAGAGCATATTAATTTAAACGATAATACTGTCATATAACATGAAAAGTTAAGTTCCTTATCAGCATATTTCGATAAGCTACTTACATTTTACAGTAGCATTTTCAGGCTTCAAACAACTGTTCGTGATGGAGTGCCGTTCACTTTATCTGTCTCGTATATAGCTTCTCACCTCATTTATCACCCCAAGCTGTACAGTCGGGAACCATGGGGCACTCGCTTCTTCAGAGATGTCAGGATGTAGTCATATTTTATACAAACTTTAAATCCTGTCTAACTATATCAAAATAGAATCCATTTGCTTCAGAAAGCATCTGTGATTAAAAGAAGAGGCAGTTTGTGCGTCATGCAAACTTCTTCCTATTCGCTACAGCTGAGGGGAAATTCCTTGCTGGGTTTAGAAAGGAAAGGAGATAAAGAACTGTGCCATGAAGAAATGGTACAAAGTCATACCGAGCACACTGTCATGAAAAGTAACATCTTAGCTGTCTTATTGTATAGAATGGAAAAGTAAAGTAAATGGAAAGGATAGGATTTTCTGCATGTTTGTGTCTTTAAATTTTGTTTCTCTATTACTTTTATAAGTTGCGTGCAAATTTGCTTAGTTTCTGTTCTACCTAACTAAGGTAACTGGGGTAAATACGGTGATATGTGATGTGGAATAAGATCTGACAGCCGTAGTTACAGCGTTTTATTTTAAAAAAGTCAAAGTATTGGTTATGCAATGTAAAAAAATAATTATATATAAAAGAAAATCTGGTAATATCAGGATTCAGAACCAAAACAACTGCTTATATTCAGTTTGCTAGATCCTCAGGAACTGTACTGAATACTAGTTATTAATCATATATTTTGGGAAATGATATGAGTAAAATTGTTCCACCATACATAACACAGATAAATTTGTCTACTTAAATCTTATAGGTTTAAAAACTTCCATTGGACTGTGTGTTTGTTGGAAATAGGGTGAGAAGAAATTCCTGTGGACTTCCAGCATTGACCTGCCTGACACCAAAGTTTATTTACAGCCAGTGCTTTATTTTAAGCCTAGTGGCCATAAGTGGCAGGAAACTCGGGGAAAGAGTAATTGCTGATGCTCAGTTCCCAAAATAAAGGGATGCTTCAGCCTTCTGGCTGTCTCCTCCTTCAGACAAAAGGTCCAATGTGGCTTTCCTAACAGATATTTATAATGTCATGTCTGGTAGATGCTGTTGTTCAGGATGTGTATATATATATATATATATATGTACATATAAATATATATATATAAGCTAGCAATCTTGGATTTATTAACTGAAATATAACAAGTTGAATGTATACCTTTTCTTCCTGTTTTTTGTTTGTTTTTTGTTTTAGTTACCTCCCATGGTTTGAAGTCTTTTATAAGCTGCTCAATGTCTTGGCAGATTATTCAGCAAAAGGACAGGTATTATTCTAAAGTACTAACCCTTCTCTTCCCTGCCCCAATATCAAATGAGGGAGAGAGGATAACAAACAAGCTGTTTTAAGAAGTGCTCAGATCAGAGGTGGCTGAGTGAATTAGGAATCTCTGCTGTACAATAACATGGAAGTCCATATTCAGCTAGGCTGAAAGTTTGACAAATGCCTATGAAAAACAAATATGCTTTTAGATTATAACATCCGAGAACATAACTATGGATCCAAGACATGGTCTTCCTGCAGCCGTCCATACTGCACACACTTTTGATTACCTGAACTGCATTCACAAATCACCATAACCACAAAATTCCCGTACTGCGGTGTTCTGTGCAGCTTGGACAGACGGATCTCTTACCCAAGTGTACTTCTCATGTCCAGAAGCATAGAACTAGACGTACTGAGGCAAAATGTGTACACACGTAGCATTATCTAGCCTAGCCCATGTAGATGCTGGTTTTGTTTTTAAAGCAAAACAAGGTATAATTCAATTTTGAGACAGTGTAAAAATGTGAACTATTAAGTTTTTTTTTTCCTAGTTTGAGGTAGAATCACTTAGGATTGTACCTTCATCTAAAAAGGCTAAATACTTTTGATTTTATCCTGAGCTAGTGAGTTGTTTTAAAGAATTTGCAGAGAACACTGGCTTGTTCCAAGCCGAGTCATTACGTAGTGCATAGCTTGGTGACTCAGCATGTTGCAGAAACATGTGGAAATACAATGTGGGGGGAAAAAAATCTAAAAAAAATAAATAAATTGTGTTATAAAACCAGCCATCAGAGGAAACTCCATTTATTTCTGTTTGTAGTCAGATGTGTCAGATCATTCCAATACCTCAAAATTCTCTAGCCCCCCAAATCACAAACACTGTCCTTCCATCTTGGGGTTTAGCTTGTAGCAATTCCTACTTAGTGTTCCTTTGTTTTTGTTTTGTTTTGCTTTGCTTTGCTTTCTTCTTTTTTCAGGATAATCAAAGGAGCGAGCTCCTTGAGACACTACATAAGCTCACCATCCCTGAGCCGGGAACCTCTGTTCATCTTGGAGTGGTAAGTGAAGTGAGAGGGACGTGAAGTAAGGTGTGTAATTTTCATTGCATATCATAATAGAGGAATGTCAAAAGCAATTTTCCTTTTTGGAACTTGGTATACAGATGTTGTTTTCCTGTGAGGACTCAGAGCTGTGAAATTCCCCTTTTCACATTTGGGGCCCTCTGTTTCCCTTTCCTTAACCTGAAATGTCTTTGAAATGCTGTTCTTTGACTGGAGGAAGAGTGTGTGTATTCCCCATGGAAATGTCTCACCAGATCATTTGCGACCTGCTAGAGGTCACAGAGCAGCAGCATGACATTTATTGTCCACACTTCTGCAGAACTCAGACCCTGCAAGTGTGCAAGGGGGACAAGACTGGAGAGCAGTCACGTACCTGCCATAGCAGCATTTTGAGTATTAACTTTATCAAATTTTCCTTTTACTCCTCTTCCCTCTAGGAAAAAGACTCACCCAAATAAGATTTTATTTCATTTTTGTATCTTTTAAGAACACTGAAAGTATAGAGGTGGGATTTTATAGATGGGATTGTGTTTTGCAGTTAGTCTGTTGTTTGTTTTGTTTTTGTTTTTATTCAGATTAAATTTTGCACAATAACCTGATGTTTCAGGTTGTTGTGGAAAAACACTAAAGATGCACATTGCTGCAGTTGCCAATTAGTATTTAGAGTTTGCGTGAAACTAGCGGTGTGTGTAGCTGCAGTTCTCTTCTCCCTCTCTCATTTCCTTTACTCCTTCTAAAGTATTTTTTGGCAACGAGCAGCTTACTCTCATCACTTCGCCCTGTAATGTCAGTTGACAGGTAACAGTTGTTTGGCCTTGCTAGGTCACCAGCTGGCAGTAGAAATGTCCCAGCCCTTTGGAGGCTGGCTGTTTTATGAACAGTGTTTCTGTTTGACCAAGGGGAAGAGCTGTCTTGAAAGCCGAGGATCATTTGGGATATTTCAGTTCTTTCATACCAGTGGTTTCAAGGAATGCTGCTGGTCTCCCCTTGCCCCCAGACATTTCGTGGGCAATGAAGCAAGAAAGGATATGGAGAAGCAGCCAAGGGACTGTTTGCTGCGATACCTTAACGCGTTTTATTTTGGCTGTTTGCAAGCCTGTTTGCAATTGTGGTGAGGCCACTGTTTGTGATGTTGTTGTGTATTCTCTTGCTGTGTCCTTTCATTGCATCTTCCCAGCCAAAGTAAAACAATAAAATATCAAAAAGCAAAAGTTTGTGTTTATACATTTAGTGTCTGTTGCAGGTTATAGACTGTTCACAAAGCTCTGAAATGTATGAAATGAATATAAAAGAAAATTGTGCCAACTCTGGAACTGTGCCAGGACTGTAACAGTCTTTAAAGTTTCAGCAAGTAATTAATAAATAGTCCTAAGACAAATTGTGAAAATTTTGAACATACTGTGAGTTGCATAAACATCAGTTTACAGAAACACCTTAGTTATATGCTTTCTTTTCCTTTCCCAGTGCCATAACCAAGAATCATGCAAGTTGTGTGTTACCAGAATGGGAACTAGAGTAAAACTGGTTTCTTGGACACTTAAAACACGTAGCAATATAATGGGCTGTGAAACTGAGAAACTGGTAGTCTTTCAAATTCTTTAAGGAATGTATTACTTCACTAATATGTTTCAGATAGGCTAAAACTTAAGAAGTATTTCTCAGTAAATTTCCATAACATCACTGTTGTCTTTAATCAAACCTACTAATGCTGTTCGTCAGAAAAGGACCTGCTTGCTGTTGTTTCCTGTAGATCATCATGCAACTTGCAGTGGTCTGAGGGAAGTTGGTCTGAGTTATGGACTACCTTAGAATTTTCTTGGCGTATATCATACATTGTGCAAGTCTGTGGCAGGGTCTCTACAGAACAAAACAACCTAATCTGTCTTTTCAGGAGCATTTGGTACTTCCTATCTGATTCCATTTTGTATTGCATTTGTGATCTGAGATTCCAGCTTTTGAAATCCAGGACAAACAGGTCGTGTTGGTAGTTGGTAACAAATGTTCTATCAATTTTACTTAGCTGAGCAACTACTATTACTGCTCTTACTAATATGAAGCAATAAATTCAGATTTCTTTTGACAGTATGAAAATAATCACTCTCTGCTCTTCTTTTATAGCACTCCTACTTTACTGTGCCTGACATCAGAGAGCTTCCTAGTATACCTGAAAATGTGAGTACTGCAGAGGACCAGGCACTTTGCCATTTCTTTTTAATATCAGCAGTAAAATAAATGACTAGCCTTACCTCTGTTTGGCTTGGTAATACATTGTATTCTGTTAAATATTGCTAGTTGTTGAAGTAGATTTTAAGTGGCTAATTTATACTAAGTAGTGCGTCTGGGGGAGAATTGTGTTTCCAACTGCAGAAGTACATAAGTAAAAGGCCTCTTGAAGTACATTGTAACAGAGGAGAGTTTTTAATATTTGCCATTCAAATTAAGCAAAGATATCAAATGACCAAATTTGACCCATGACTGGGAAATTGACAGAATAATTATCTTAAGCTGTAAGTCAGGGTAGTTATACAAAAAACATGAAGCCATTTATTACTATCACTATTATTACTGTCTCCATAATTTCTTGGTCGTAATAAGTGAGAAAATTTAAATTATACATCTGTAGTTTTAGCCTGCTCAAAATTTGCAAAGAACATGGATTTGGTAACTGTCTGTATGTGAAGGCATTGTAGTATTTCAAAAAAAAATCAGAGAAAAATGATGGTGTTAATTTGCATGACAGATAGCTCTTTACAATAAGTCTATGAAATATTCTTGAAAATAATCCCAAGACAGTTTTGGTTACCATTTATGTGAGTACTACATGAGTCCTCCTTTATATAAAAATGTAGAATTTGGATAGAAAGGAATTTAATCCCTTTATCAAGATGACCAGAATAAGCTGAATGATTTCACATTTATAATTTTTATCTTCTGCATCCAGACTCAAGTTTTATTCTCTACTTTTTGACCTCATGCTGTTTCCATAGTCTCGTTGGTTTTCTTGATATGTTAGAAGCTGAAATTAAAAACTAAATTTGGAAAGCAATTATTTTGACCTGTTAGAACATACTGGTTTGAAATAGTTTTTATTTAAAAAAAAATGTTTCAGAACAATATTTTATTGCTTTTTTATGTTTTTATTCATTAAAGTGGTCTTATTAAAATCAATCAAGGATATAATCTAGATACTCGGTATCTTCAGTGGAAAAATTCGATGTTTCAAACATATATATTACTAATAATTATGGAGTATCAACTACAAGTTTGGTATTAACTTGGCTTGTTCTTCAAGATGCTGTCAGAATTCAGATATCATATATCCTTACTTAAACCATTTTGTATTGATTCAGAGGAACATGTAGGTTTATAGGCTCTTCTGCTGCTTCAAAGCTATGTTATTAGCTGGAACTGCTCAGGCTGTCATTCTTTCTTTGTATTAACATCTTCCTTCTGTATCATATTTATACCACAGCATTCAGAAGTTTGTATATGTGATTTAAAGTTGAAACTTATTAAGGACAAAGTACTAATTTATAAATTGATATGGACAAAACAAAAACAAAAACAGATCTAATAGTCATTCAGTGAGACCTTTCTGAAAGAATGACATAGGAGACCAGTAAATATAGTTTGTTTGTAAGGTAGTTTTCTGAAAATGTTAAACATACCTGTTTATTTAGGGCCACTTTTTCTGAGACATTTTAAGCATCACAAAATTGTCTTGTATGCTTTTCAGCATGCCTCAGATTTCTAACCAGATGATAGGCCTGTGGGAAGACAGTGCTGGCATTTGCTTCTCTTAGATATTCTTTAATATGCTCCTGCCATGTCTCTTAGCCAATTTTCTATGTCTGACATCTCAGTTTTCTTCCCTGAGTATTTTGAGGTCTGTCTTAGCACCATAAACCTCAGTTTATGGCATGAAAGAAAGAAAAGGGAATCATCAAGACATTATTTCTCATTCATGGGTGGTTTGTATAACAGATTATACTTGGGGCTTTTTATTTTTGTTTAAAAATGTTGTTGCTAGCTTTTCTGTGTTGTAGACTTTTCGTGCTGACATGTATCCTCTCAGTAAACTCAATAGATGTAGGTTTTGCTATAAGGCACTTTATTTTTCTAGAAATATGATACATTAGAGGTAGTTCCAGAGTCAGTTCTTAAATCTAAACCAGCTATCAATCTAGTGTATTCTCTGTTCTAATCCAGACATGGTTACTTGTTTATAGGGGGAATATTTTATGTTAATCTCTTTTATACTACTCATCTCAAACTTTAACAGTTTTTGTTTGCTAAGTCTCAAATCACCTGGAGAATAAGGAATTAAGTTAATTTCCAGTTTACAGGCTGGTAAATTAGAGGGCGGAGAGAAATGAGCTAGTAATGGTAAGTAACCAGTGACAGGGTTTAAAAGTAGGTCTTCTGGCTTGTGCCTTCTTTAACTGATACAGAGCAGCTTAATAACATACACACTACACAGTGAAGGCTTCACAAAGTATAGCTGTATTTATGCTCTGTTGGTTATGTCTGCTCGTGATGTTCGCTCTATATTCAAAGGTATGAGTCAGCTTCCCAAAACATTTGAGCAGGAGACGTGATGAATGCTCATGAATCAAAGGCTGTTATAAAAGCAGAGGCCTTGGGCCAGAAGGAGTTGGAAACCCTTTGAAAGCTGAATGTTCAGCTTTCATGGGAAGGAGTGCCATGTGATGCTAAAAAGCGTCCTCTTTGAATCATTGAGTGGTGCTGATGTGCCTCAGAGAGAACGTGACTGTTTCACTGTAGGTATCCCTTGCCCTGATGTCACTGTGAAGGATGGACTCTCAGCAGCGTCTGGGGTGAACCAGGGCACCTCTCGGAATAGACCTGGAAGAACATTTCATTCAGATAACACGTATCTGTACCCATATCTGCACACCCAAGTTTTAAAAGACAGGGCTTGTAAGAAAGAAAAATATTAAAAATCAAATCCATTGTTCTAACTCTTGTTGCAGTTCATCATCTTCTATTGCTCAGGTATATTTTATGTATTTAAATACCACATAATTCATTATGAGAATTTTATCTGTCCATTAATGTAACTTTCATGTAGAATTGCAGCATGTGATGTAATAGTACAAGGATATTAAATGAGCATAAATCTCCATAGATTTTAATCAATTGGCCTGCTTTATTCAAAATTCTACATATCAGTAATTACATTTTAAAACCTATATTAGCAAGTTTCAGTATACACACTGAAGTTGTATGTAATGATGAATGGAGACCTGCAGAGAGCTCTGTTTGGGATGTTAACGTGCTTGTTGCAGTTATCTGACTTTGTGCCAGACCAATGTGTTTCATGAGCCACAAAACGTTTAGCACAGACACTTTGATGTAACAGCTAAGCATTCACTTTTTCAAAACATTTAAAATATTTGTAAATATATTTGTACATGCATTGTGACTTCAGAAAGATATTGAGTTCAGTTCAGGAAATACAGTGCAAGTGTGTACATTTCCCAGTAGTGTGTGTTTTATTTCAGAGTTAACGGGTACGTTAGCAGTCTGAGATGACCATAGAATTATAAAATGGTTTGGGTTGGAAGGGACCTTAAAGATCATCTAATTCCAACCCTCTGCTGCGGGCAGGGACACCTTCCACTAGAGCAGGTTGCTCAAAGCCCCCTCCAACCTGGCCTTGAACACTTCCAGGGATGATGAAGTACTCGTGGTGGTGACGTTATGGTTTATATTCTTATATTCTTTTCATTCCAGCTCTTATTTCACGCTGCCTATTTTTTCACTTGCTGTGATTTATATCTTTTGATGCCAGTTTTCCTTATTTTGTCCTTTAAATTTTTAATTTCTCTGTTTACACCATTTTCTAAAGTGTATTGTCTTCATTATTTTGGTCTCTGGAACAGCTGCATGGCACTATAAAAGTATGTTAACTGCATAACAAATGACCTAATCCATGTTAGATTTTGCAAGTGTAATATTTCAAAGTAAATAAATTTCTAAATAAGATCAGGGATTTCCAGTGGGAGGATGAAGAAGGAAACCTGTCTCCTTCTGATGACTTGTCCTAATAAGAAATATACTGAAGTCATGTAAGTACCTTTCAACAGCAGCCTAAGATGCGTGTAGTGTAATACACGTTCTTATTACTTCCCTCTTATTTTTCCAGAGGAGTGAACTCATTCTTTTGTTCCTTCAGTGAAAAGTTCTTCGTTAGATAACAGAGAAGAGAAGAATATTTTTGATCTCAGAAGGCAATGTGCATGTGCATTTACTGGTATTAAATAGCAAATGATCAAATAGGCGATTGATCTAGAAATTAACTTGCAAAGGAACAGAAGGAAATTTTGTAGCCATTCCTTCTGAATTTTGAGAGGAGTGGGGATTACCAGTTCCCATATTTTATTATGAAAATCCCACTCTTTACTCTCTCAAGAAAGGTTTAAATCCTAGACACAAAATACACAACAATTATACTGCAAATTGGAACACTTTCATTTGTATTTATTTAACTCATTCATGGTTTTGTCACTTACGAGACATGTCTTTCAAAATACATGTGTAAGTCCCAATTTCATCTTCAAAGATGACAGCTTTCTTATAAATAAAACTTAGAGCTAACACGTGAATTTCCTTAGTATCAATATATTCCCATGCAGCCCACATGCTTCGCAGGTGTTGTTGGCAAATTTCTGAGAGCAGAGAAGACTAAAACCTTATAAATCTTTCCATCTGAAAGTACGTTTCTCTGTCAAAGCCACTTTCAGTAAACTTGAAAGAATAATTGCAAATCCATTCCCTGTGTCTGTTTTCCCTCTCGCTAGTCGATACTTTTGCCTTATAAACACGTACACACACATGCATGTCTACTTCTTTGGGCAGAATGTAGAGATAAAGTGCTCCTTTTGTCATGCCCTTAATTTGGGTGGCATCAGAGGGAGTTCAGTGCTACTTGAAAATTCTTTTAATTCACACTATTTGCAGTAATTGTGTCGTCATGCACTGTGTTTTGGCGTCGTGGAAAGATGGGTGAGAGGGGGAAGAAGAAACGTAGAGAAGACAGCTTATGTTTAGACAAAAATATCATGCTAATCAGCACAGATGGGATGAGAAATACAGAAAAAGTACATGATAGTTTAATAGGTTTTTGGCAAAATGTGTTGGCTGTTGTGTTTTTTTTTTTTCTTTTTTTTTCATTTTGAATATACCTGTCTGATGCTGTTGGTCTTCTGTAACAAACCTGAATGATTGTTTTATATTAATGTTTGAAGCTAGCTGTAATGAGTTTATTTTTTACCCATCTAGATGCTGGTACAAAAGTCTTCCAAATACAATGCTTAATTTTTCTTTAGCTCTTTGTGTTTGGATGGCAAGCTGTGGAACATATTTCTGCACAGTATGAAGCATCTTGGCAGACTTCTCAGGCCAAGTATTGGTGGTTTTAGAGTTATCTTTGGATCTGTCAAAAGTGCTAATGGGCTTTGTTGAGCTTCTTTAAGTTTCTAAATCATATTTGCTTTTTGCTTTTCTGCGCTTTTTTATTTAACGATGATTAAGATTGCGCTTGAATTCATGACTAATCCAGTTTTCCTCTCACATGTGCTTTTTGTATAAGGCTGTCTTTATCATATAGCAACCCTTTCGTACCCATAAGCTACTTGGAAACAAATTCCCTAATTCAGCATTTTGGGGATGTGTTAACATTCCCAGCACCACTGCCCTCTTTAATTTCAGTGGTTTAAGAAGTGAAAATACCCTCTGTAAACAAAAGACCTTCTTTGTTTGTCTTGCACTGTGAGGCAGAAAAGCCCCTTTATTTTAGGAGAATGTGTTATGTTTTGGTCAGGTTATCTACCTTGTAGCTTCCTAGTCTTGTTGGTGAAGATTTTAGGAAGTATTTATTCTGCTAGTTCTTAGAAAACATCATAATAATTTAGCAAATAATACTGAATCGTGCCACTGCAGTGTGTGCACAGCATCATTACGTTGAGAATGATGCACTGGTAGCACTGCTGGCTGATGGGAAGGTGTGTGGGATGAAGTGGCCATAGTTTCTTGTGTAGTTTCCTTTCCTCCTTTTGTGTTGTTTTTTGTTTTTTTTTTTTTTGAATTACAGTCACTTGCAGTAATTTTTCATAGGTACTTTTTTACTGTTTCTGAGCAGCAAAAACATGGTGGAAGAACCCTGCGCTGCTCAGGAAGTGTGCATGTAAATTTTTACTGGCCTTTGTTGCTTGTGTCCTGGTCTTTCTGTCTGTGCTTTAGAGGCAGTTTGCATGCAAACTTTGTTTACAATATTCTCATGCTGTGATTATTTTTTAGACTACATAAGCATATTGGTCACAGGTAAAATTGGATGTTTGAGTGTTGAGTGTACAAAATGAGATCAGATGACCTGTGTAACTGTGCTTAGCTTGTGTTAGATGCCGGTGTGTATTTCCTGTGATCAGAATTGTTCTGGCGTAGACTGGGCTTAGATTGTTTTTCTTCATGAACTTGAATTTGCCATATTAGAAGTGTCATACTAGAACATGAGTTTTGTACGTCGTCAGGTGGCTTTGAGGTTTCTGTAGAAGTGACAAAACCTATTTTTTCTCTGAGAAATATCTTGCATTTTAGAAGCTGTGTATGAAATATCATCAGTTTTATTAATCCAAGACCCAGCTCCCCAAAAGTTAGGGGGAAAAAAACGCAGTTAAAAACTGCTCTGGCACAAGATGACCTACTGTGTACATAGCCACTTAGTAGGTGTAGCATAACAAGAGGAAATCTGCCTTTGTTTGTTTGTTTTAAAGACACTTGTTTTTGTAATACCATGAATCAAAAATTATTTTCTCTCTCTTCCTAGAGAAACCTGACAGAGTATTTTGTAGCAGTTGATGTCAACAACATGCTGCATCTCTACGCCAGTATGCTGTATGAACGCCGCATCCTCATTTGTTGTAGTAAGCTCAGCACTGTAAGTAAACTGCAGAATAATTTCTTCTATGCAAAGTATTTTTTTAAGAATGACAGTCATACATAGGCAATAACTTGAAATATCTAGAATGTGAGGAACAATGGATATAACTTCCCACTAAAATACAGAATTGAAGTTGGTCTTCCTATACAAATGAACACAGAGAAATTTGTGAGAAATCCTCTGCCTGGTGAAGGACTTGGTAACAGAGATGGAGCTCTGCTTTTACATTTACATATAACCATAATCATTAGTATCTATATGATTAAACTTACTGCCATGGGGTGGTCTCGAATTCTAGAAGAAGATATCTAAGCATATACTGATGTGCCTCTAGCCATTCAGAATACTAGAATTTATTTGTTTAAGAAAAAAATATTTTTAATATATAAAAGCAATAAATGCATGAATGTACTTGGCCTGTGAAAAGAGTCCAGAGGTGCTGCAGAGTCTCTGTCCTTGGAGATATTTAAAACCTGACTGAGCAATGCCCTCAGCAAACAGCTCCAGTTGATGATGCTTTGAGCAGGGCAGTTGGGGTCAGATTTGATGATCTCCAGGGCCCCTTCCAACCTCAGCTATGTGACCTCAGCTCAGTTCTGTGGTTCTAGGTGATGACTTTACTGAACTTCTGTTGGCTTTAACATTAAAATGAGAAAGGTTTTTTTGATCCAGTATTCCCTGGGGGGTGTTGGTGCATACATGCACTAATATTTATGCCATAGCATAAAAAGTCCCTTTTTGTAATTTACTTGACAGAAAAGAAAGAAAAAAAAAAAAGGATAAATGATACTGTCAGATGGATGTTCTAGTGACCTTCTGTGGATGGAGCCAAGGAGTGGGCTAAAATACATTGACAATCCATGATTTTTGCTGTAGTTTTGTTTGATAAAGTTGTCTTAATGCTGTTTAGACTCCATCAAGTATCTCAGAGATAAAAGGTACTGAACACTCTAGAGTGCTCTCTTCTAAAAATGACTGCACATCAAAACCAAGCACAAGCTTGATTTAGTTCAAAGTTTTGTGTTATGCATTTGAAGGTTTATCAGTCAATAATATTGTGATTTTCTTTATAAAAGAAAATGTTAAGTTTTCATTCTGTTTGCTCTGTTAATGGGTATTGATTGCTTTCCTTTATAAATGATAAGCATAAGATAGTTTAATAAATGTTGCTTTCTAGTGTTATGGACTAAGTACTTGAATGGTCCTTTCTAAAATACAAGCTTCCATGTCCATTTTGTGTGGTATTACTTAGCCTGTTACTGTTTGACCATGACCTACTTTGTATTTGAGATTTGAAGCTGCTTCATGGAATTGTAAATACTATGGATGGCAAAAATTAAAAGGTGTAGGAAGGATCTGTTGATACAGGGTGGAAAAAGGAAAGAGAGTAAGACTTCATACTAGATATAAGTATTACAATATAATTTTGAAAGGTAGGTAAAACTGTGCCAGTTAAAGTAATCCCTGGGGCCTACTAATAATTTTTTAATTGTTTACAATCAATCCCACATGTAAATGTGTTCTAGGTCCTCCCTAGTGAACTAAAACAAATAAGATGTAAAGAAGTGTTTATTTCAGAAAAGTAAAAAAGTGGAAAGAATAGTAACTTATCAGAGAAGAGGAAAGAGAATGGTTATCCAAAGTATTTTGAAATGTGTGGTTGGTTGGTTTAATCTCTCTCTTTGTGACAGAGCCTAGGAAGAAGAATTACTTACCTGTCACTTTGCCTTTCTTAATGAGCCGTTTCACAAGTAGGGTTGTGTTTTCTTTCCTATCTTTCTGCTTTTCCTCTTCCTTTTGCCTCTGTCCAAGATAAAAGCATGTCTCGTTCTTCGGTAGGGAGGGGTATTCATACTGTGTGTTCTTATCTTACAACTTTATATATAAACTGCTCCAAGATTGGAGTGACAGTGTAAGACAGGTTTGAAGTGTTGGGCCAGAGCCAGCGATTCCTTGCCTGCACACTCTGCTCTGCATGTTCCAGCAGTAGGAACAAGCTGCATTATTTTATTTCAAACTGTGCTCAGCAGAAGCCAAGACCTTGTAACTGGAAACGTACCAAACTGAGAATTCTCAGAGTGGAGGGAGGCTGGGGTGGTGGTGAGAGGGGGTGGTTTCTTTGTGGTTTTGGTTTGGTTAGGTTTGTGTTTGTTTTTTTTTTGTTTGTTTGTTTTTTTTTGGGGGGGGTCGTTAACAAAAAAGTGGAAGGGACCTATATGCAGTTAGTTTCATTTTGAGAGACATAGCACACTTCATACCTAAGGCTTAAATGTAATATTAGGTAAAAGAGGGAAAATTAAGCAGTCTTGAGTAGACAAGTCTTTTATGGTAGACTGCATTCTGTGGTATCGTAAAGCATATGAAATTCAAATTTTGATTTCAAGTGTCCTTAATATGGCTATTTAAATATGATTTAGAGGTAAATGAGTCTGTATTTATTAGCTACTTTATAAACCATATGTACTGAGACCATGGAAGATTTCTTGCTGTTTTCTTGGATTTTTTTTTCCTACAAAAGGAAACTCAATTCATTTCTCAAAATGTTAAAGCAATTACTTTAAATACACACACACATAAAGTACTCTGTGATCTAACTACTCATGAAAAGCCAAATGTGAATCAGAATGCATAAAACAACTGCTTGGCAAAAGACCACCTGCAGGTGGGACCGTGCAGTTGCAGAAATGAGACAGAACTTTCCTTTCCTCCAGTATTCTCTCTCCCATCGTAACTTGCCCTTGCAGCCCCGTCTCAGGAAGGAATGCTGACTGTGTGTGATAAGGGCAGCACCAGGTTGCTTCTCATCAGAGAAAGGTGATGTACATGCAGCCTGATGACTTAAAAACCTTAAAATTTTGAAGTGATACCATGTTTTTGTTAGGCTGCATCTTACTGAGGTGAATTTCTTTACATAATTTTTATATTTTGTAAGTACTGGTACAAAGCAAAAAATGCCATTCTGTCATGAATGGTCTTTTGTACTTGGGCGTTGAGAGGTTGCTACTTCACTTCTTCCATGTCACAGAATGTACTAATACACAACCTCTTCTTTCCTGATTGGTTTCTGACATGTCCGAGGGCTTGGAGGAAAGGAAATTGTGGTTCTTAGGAAAATACAACATATGATCAATAACATTGACTAAACATCCTTGTGATGCAATCTAGCTAAAAGCTTGCACTGTTCTTGTTCTGCAGCAGGCTTACAACTGCTGTTCTAGAGCAATTCTTCCTTCCCAAGAGCTCCATTGCTGGCCCTACAACCTGCTGCCAGCATAGGTTTTCACCTTCATACACAGTTTTTACAACAGCTCTGCTTTCACTGTTTAATTCTTGTGTAACTCAGTCTTCAGCTTTTTGCTGTGTTTTTAGCCCAGCTTAATGCATAATGATCTTACACATGCCTGGAAGGTGGTATTTTGTTTTCCAGTATATATGGCACATCTGCAGCCACGTACTGCATCTGTAACACTGTGCAGTGTCTGTGCATAAGTACAAAGTAGAATACGCTGGAAAATGGTCTATTGTAGTTCAACATTAGTTTATAACTTTTCTGTGTGTGACAAAACCCCTTTGATTAATTTGGTCAAATGAGGCTTTTGAAGTATTCAAGGGAAAACTGCAAAAAGTGAATCAATAACTCAGTGTCTTTCTTAAATAGCTCTCTTTTGCATTCTCTAGCAACAGCTGCGGGATGCTGAGGTAGTGGAACTGATCTTATTTCAAAATGCTGGATTCCTACAGTTCTGACAGTTGGGCATTTCTCAGGCTGCCTTATTATTAAGTGCTTGTTTTCTATATGGCAATCACTAATCAGGTGAGGTCTTGAGCAAATATGCTATTTCTTTTTTTTATGAGCCCTTATCTTGGCAGAGTTGAAGGACAGTAGTGGTGCTTACCCGTGGTAGTATGCTACTTGAATTCATGCCAGATAGCAAGGTGGGAGTACATCTCAAAAATAAGTGACAGGTTCTGCTCAGATGTCTGTAGTGTTGAGCATTATATCTGTTTAATCCTTTCTTGCTGAGTTTTAAAACCAATGGAAGGGAGTTTGGAAGGGGCCTCTTTGGTTTACTGAGCGCGGTTCTCTGCGGCAGCAACCATGTTATATAATAATGCCAGGAAATAATCCATTTGATCCTATAGAAGCAATTCTTAAGTAAGATTTAATTTTTTAAGGAGGGTTGGGTGGTTTTTTTTTCAGACATCTTTTTGATTTGGAGAAGGGAAACTGAAAGCATATAGGACTTAAGAATATAAAGAAAAACTACATTGGGAAAGTAAGCCTTTTTCTTCTGCACATTTTGGAACTAGGCTATACCTTTCATCTAATCTGTGAGAAGGGAGCATATTCTCTGGTAGGAATAATATAAGGATTAGTTGAACCATAATGGGATAGAGATAATAAATCTTTAGCATAAATATAGAATAAATTCAAGATTTTGTGATTTCTAAACCATGCTTGAATTACTCTAATATACTGATATTTACATCCCATATGAACCATAAGCTAATGTTCACCTGCTAATGAAGAAGAAGGACTGAACTGGTACTTGTTCAGATCTTCAAGTACTTGCTAGACCCTGTCTACTTCTGAAGGTATTTTTGCCTTAGGACTTTGTTTCAAACCTAATGCCAATTCTTGCATTTTCTTATTTATGGAAGCACATTGTCAGCGCTGGGATGCTTACAATACTGTTAATTCAATCAGTGCTGAGGAAAGGAGTGGCTGTGTAGCTTCCAGTGTTTGAAACTGCACAAGAAAGCATATTGTTAGATGAAGAAATTACTGCTACAGTTAAGATTTTACATTGGAAAGCTATTTAGAAAGTTGGAAACAAATCATTTTCAGGCCCTTTTGAAGGTAGTGAAGAATGCTTTTATTATTTGAATTATCCGTTTGATAATTAACAGAATAAATTAACAGGGAATTAACAGATTTCTGTAATATCATTAGATGACACCTTGGTGAAGCTGCTCAATACCAAACATGAGGAGAGAGTAATAAAGGACTCAACAAATGATTATGTAGTTTTAATATGAATGACATTATAAATGGTGCTGTTAATCTGAGGTTCATTTGAGAATATTTCAGTCAAATGGGAGTAGTGGGATGCTTTTTTCATTGACTTTCAAAGAATTGAACAGAGTATATTATTTCAGATTGCTTAACGCTTGAAGATGCATAGAAATTAATGGCCAATATCGTAGTTACGAATAGTTCCACTGGAACTAAAAGTGCTTTCAAGGGAGACAAAAATGAAAATCTAAAGGACATTAAAAGTGTCAGACAAGACTGTGCCTCCAGATTTCATCAGTAGCTTTTGAGAGTCTAACGAAATTGTAGCAATGCTTAAATGGGTATTTATCTCAATACAGATGAATGTGTGCAGATGAATATCACTAATTCAAGAAAATGATTGTCAGAATTATCTGTAGTCCAGTTTGGTAGAGGCTGTAAGGCCAAGAAATGGACATAACAGACAAAATAGAAACCAGGAACGCACGCAGATTTTGTTTGCAGTCCTGGTAAGTGAGACAGACATACAGCAAGTGAGCAGCTTTCTATGTAGAGAGGCATCATTACTCCACACCAACATGCAAGTACAGAAGTCTGAAGAAAGGAAGATCAAAATAGTTTCTGGAAAAAGAAACACAAGAAAAGATATACATCATAAGAGTAAGGCATAATTTTAGAAATTTCTGTTTGGGTTTGAAAGTTGGGTGTGATAGCATTCTCCCTTGAAGAAGCTGCAATTCTTGGAGCTATGTTTCTGTGAAAAAAATGGGAACCTGTCACAAAGAAGACTAGAACTAGTGAATGCATAAACAAAGTCTATTAGGAAAGAAAAAATAAGACCTTTGCAAAAGAAATCCTTGCATCAAATCTTAAAAATCTTTTACAATCTAGGTTATCAGTGAATAGGTAATACAGATGATTAGAACTCAAAAACATCATCAGGCAGAGAAATTGTGTATTTTAGCCACAGTAATATGAAGCAGTCTAATATATCTTGGGAAAGTACCAGGTAGAGCTTAAACTTCTGGCTTTTCAATGCAGCAAGGGTGTGTTTATATCTGAAATTTTAGTCCTGTATGGTTTGATGCTTGGCATACTGGGTGTTGGGTTCTGAACGATTTGAAATGATCTGTGTCTATTTTGAGCTGTAAATTGCAAAATCTATTTCTGTTCATTTTTATAGTCACTTTTCTGCTTTTGAAAAACTCCCACTTCTGAAGCTTATACCTCAGCCTCGTTCTTATCTGAACACTGTAGAGTACCACAGTAATTCTCCCCCCAAAATCTGTGTGTCTCGGTGCACTCTCATTGCTTATCCAGACCTGTATTGTTCAGAGGCTAAAATAAGACAAAATATGTGCCTGTCTTCATTTTTTTTTTTTTTTTTTTTTTTTTTTTTTTTTATGACCTGAGTTTTAATAAGAAAACTGGGTTCTGTTACTTACAGAAGTTGCATTGGAATTACATAAAGGCTTTGCTGTTGAGCATAAGCCAGAACAGATCCGGAGCGTGTAGCTGGTTTTCCTTGCCATGGAGCTTTAAGAGACTGTATTAGTGCACACCTTCACATAACCTTCTATAACCTTTGGAGTAAATAATGATTAGCTCATCTAGACTATGAAAATCAATACTAATAAGCTGCTTTTGGATCATCTGCTTTTGGATCTAACTGCATCTAGGATCAATGTCACAACTCGTCTTTGCTCAGTTACATCTCTCTGAAACTTCAGGCCACCACAATGACCTCATTCCTTTAGAATTTGTCTTTTAGGTATTTGTAAGCAGTGTTCCCCCTCCCTATTGTCCAGACAAGCAATAAATGCTTTATTTAATCTTTTTTTCTGTACCTTGAAATAGCTGATAGGTTTTCATTGAGTTTTGTTTTCAAATTAAGTTTTAACAAGTGAGACATGGTGTAGTACTTGCATTGAGTACCATTTGAGATTAAAAGAGACTCAAAACTGCAAAACGCTGTCAGGGTGGATGTGATTGCTTATCACCTCCTTGTCTTTTAGTTTGTGTCTATTTGTATGCTACAATTCATTTTTTATTTGATGTTTTCTAAAGTGTATGCGTTCATACCCTCTTCTTACAGCATATTGACTATAGTTTTAGTAGAGATTTCTTTATTGAGAATTATCACTGTTTTCTTTTTAGTATCCTCAGTGAATATGACAAATATCCTGCTTATCTTCTTTTCAAAATTATTAATTATGGCTTAAAATGGGATTGAGACACAATTTCCTCCAAAGCCCTGTGAAGATTCTCCCCATGGGTAGACTAACACTTGTGTTTGCTATTTATGATCTTTTTAACTCTGTACCTGCTGATGTCAAAATTATTCTTAATGAGTTGTTAAAAATATAACTGAGAAAATCAGTGGATGAAATGATTGGTGAAGGGCAATTAGATAAAAATATCTTCTAAATAATGAAAATGTAAACATTGAATTTGGTATGATATATTCTTAAGAAATGTATGTCAGTGGTATTGTACCTTCCTGAACTCAAATATTTTTCAGGTTGTGTTATAATTTCAGTTCATTTTTATGATACTTAATGGATGGTAATTGCAAGGATCTTTTTGGTTTTTTCTTTACTTTTTTTTTCTTCACTGTGTGTTTTCATTCCCATGTTTACGTTGCTTTATAGAACACTGGGTGTTCTTTTCAGGATTTGTTTGTTGAATGAATCATGTTCTCAGCTGTTTAACTAAGTCAGTCAAATGACAGCCACCATAAACCAGCCATGCTTTGCCCACCCAATCCCCTTTTTAAAGAGGACACTGGATATCGTGTAATAAAGCATGTTGATATAAAAGCAAAATATATTATTTTTTTTATTATAGCCTTAATTTTTTAAGCTTGGTTTTTGTCTTATGATCTTCTTTTAATATGTGTTTTTCAGTTAACTGCCTGCATTCATGGGTCTGCAGCTATGCTCTACCCGATGTTCTGGCAACATGTTTACATCCCTGTTCTGCCCCCACATCTATTGGACTACTGTTGGTAAGGCTATATATATGTGTGTGTATGTGTATAAAACTTAGATTCACAACAGTTTTAACGTTTCTGTATTGCAAGATTTAAGTCCTCTTATGATGCAACTGTTAGTCTGAAAATACATATGTGTATTAAGTAAACAGTGAACATAATAAGTAAAAAAAAAATATTTCCTGGCATTAGGTAATTGTGTATCAGTATGCTGAAATACACTGATGTGAGTGGTTACTATGAAATTCTGCAACTTAGATTTGTGGGAGAAGATATATTTGATCAGAGAGTGCTGATGAACTTTCCTGATACTATTGTAAGGCCACAGCTCATAACTGAAAGGCATTGGCAGTCAGGAACGTCCTCACTGACTGGAAAATAAGTGTTGCACACATCTTTGGAAGAAGTGAGAAGATCCTAGAAACTGCAGGCCATTCAGATTTGTCTCTGTTCATGAAAAAAAAAAAATGAAACACATCTTCATGAGAGCCATTTCTATAGAAAAAGGTCTGGATTCTGAGGCTGTAGTAGGATAATACAAGACACAGGTGGTGTTCGTGGCATAAGCGTGTGATGCAAGGAGACTATGATTCTTCTAAAACGAGTACTTGTTAGTAAGTTTGGCAAAGCAGAGCATAGAAATTAGCAAAAGGCTTTCTGGTGGGGTGTGATGCTCAGTGTGCTTTGGAGCATGAATTGAAACGTAGAAACAGGCCCGCCTCTGCCCTCCCTGGCATTTTATAAAGTCCTCAGAACAAAATGAACTATTGAACTTCAACTGACTCTACCTTACTATATCATATTTTAAGTACATATTTTTAAGCTCTCAGCATGGTGATTTTGGGGGGAGGGGTTGGATTGGGGTGGCTTTTGTAAGAGGGATACTGTTCTGTGTGATGTTTTCTCTGCATTTAAGCAGGAGTAAGGAACCAGCAGGGATAACTAGCATTTTTAAGGGAAGTGCTAGGAGCTGAAACATGTAGGTTTAAAGCAAGCTTGTTCTTCTGCAGATTATTTAAATGTTAAGTATGTGCCTATGTCGAGGATACACGGAAAGGAATCTAAAAACTATTATCTTCTGTAGAAATGAACCTTCAATTTACTCACTGCACAGGAAGGGCAGGTTCTAGTCATTTGCACTGCCAGCAGGTGCCCTTTCTCTGCATAATGGGCTTCACATGTGTAATTAACACATGAAGGCTGCTACTGCCAGTTTTTTCTTCAGGTACATGCTGCTAGGAGTTTTCAGGACAACGATGTGGACCACAAGAGGCTTTTACGCTGGGTTTGAAGATTAGGTATTCATTGACTTTCTGACAAAGCCATGTTAAAAGGGGCTAAGTCCAGATCCCACAGCTGGGAGCAGAGGTGTGCAAAAAGCAAACACTTGGGCAGTGTACCTAAGGAAATAAAGACACGAGTCGCTGAGCTCTGCTGAATGAATTCTTTCATGGTGTAACACCCTGTCCATACAGCAAATGAGCTAGCTAGTGTGTGAAGTATGATTTTAAAACATATAATTATTAGGCTGTAATTGCATGCTCACAAATACAACAGCTGATTACCTTAGCCTGATATGAACTTTAATTGGAGAGGTAGTCTCACACACTAATTGTTTGGATAAATAAATTTAGTAACAATCTGTGTGCCATAAATATATTTCTCAAAATAGAGTCCATTTATTTTGTAACCATGAGAACTTGGAAAGGTGATTTTTGCCTATGAGGACTGAGAAATCAGCTTCATGCTGTCTGTTTTAAGGCAGTATTATTGCTTATCAGTGTCTGCCTCTTAAGGGAAATGACGTGAAATTATTTAAAAACATTAGAGTTTATTTTAATTACTGTCCAGTTGTTTATTTTGAAACTGTGATGTAAGCAATTTAAAATCTGAAATGGAAACAAAATTTAAAGTTCTTCTGTTCTTAAAAATACAAAAAATGATGTTCATTCAGTGGACTTTGCTGTCCATTGGTGCGTATTATTTTATGCTGTTGGTGCTTTTGAGTCTTCTACTCTTTGTGGAAATCAGAAAAGGTTACAAGAACTCAGTATTACTTGTGATCTTTGAAAGGTTTTGAAAAAAAAAAAAGTATATTCCATCTGTGATTATTATCTGTGATATTATTTTAGTAGAACCTTTTTATTTAAAACAAACAAACAAAAAAGCTTCTAAGGTCCCAGCTGATAATACTCCAATTCAGCTCCATGTTTGTGAAATCTGTTGTATTTCTGTGGAAGGACACACATGACAACTCTTGGATCTTCCCAGAACTATGGAAAAGTAGAATAGCTCTCTTCCCAGAGAGTGACAAGGCAATCTTCTTCCCACTTCCCTCTTGAAAGGATTATTTTAAATTTAATATTTATGTTCACCTGCAATCCTTATTCATGTACTGAAAATGCCATGCCATGTGCTAGGGATACTGAGCCAGTTATGGTGGCTCAATACCGCATGCATGCATGTAGGATGACTTCAGCCATCTGATTCTATCATTAAAGGGTGGGGGAATTACTCTGGTTATTATGTGGGCTTCTACCAGAAGTAACAGTACATGTTCTAAGGTGATTAAAACAGTCTTTTATATTAGATAGATTGCTTAGCAGCCAACATTAATATATTCTGAGAGCACCTTCTCAGAGCACCCTGCCATAGCTGCTGAACAAACGTTTCTGTTGGTGCAGTTTTCTCTTTCTCCAGGAATTGTTTTTTTTGTGTGTGTTTTTTTGTTTTTGTTTTTTTTTTTGAAACTCCCATTATCCTGTTTTCTAAATCTGCATGTAGTTCAGTTTGCTCCTTTAAGTAGGTGGAGGGGGTAACTGGAGGGCAAGTACTCCTGCTGCTTGGGAAACAATGATTCCTTCCTCATGAGCCTCTGGGTAGGCATTTTGATTTAGCCTGGTACATCTGTGTACTCACTAAAAGCTCTTGTAGTTGCTCTGTGCAGTCAAGTTTCTAATTTGCATCAATTACCCTGATAAATTTGGGATTGAGTTCTGTTGCATCTCAATGAGTAATCTGAAGAGAAATCTGGAGACTACTTAGAGGGTAAAGTACTATCAGTGTATAAGAGCAACACATTAAGTCAGTGTTTGTATATCAAGACATGAACGTAGTAAATGTGATCTAATCATTTTCCTGGAACAGTGGAGGAAAATGGTGCAAGTCCCTGTGTAGCTATAAACTACGAACCTTCTTGAGATCTGTGGGTTTTACATCACATTTTCTGGTGAATTGCAGTTTTTTTTTTTAAGGTGCGGGAGTTTCGTTGTTGTTGTTGGGGATTTTTATTTTTATTTTCACTTAAGAGGAAGTGTCCCTCTATTTCACCTGCTTCTCTTCCAATTAGTAGTTGCCCACCTCTTGGGAGCATAATTAAGAGGTCTCTAGTTAGCCTAAGGAAACGAATTAAAGAAATTGTAAAAATGCAACTGTAATAAATGGGCAATATATAGCCGTTAAGTCCACAGTATCCATATTCATGCTTATTCATTGCTACTTTAATGATTTGATATTTACCTATATAACTCATTTGATTGTAAATAACCCTGATTGCATTGGGAACCACTGTGGCACAAGAGGAGTAATAGCCTTTCTCTTTGTTCCAGAAGACTTAGGCAGGCTTTTTGTTTAAGCAGTGAATGTGCATAGTAGAAATTGATACTTCTTACTTTTGCACTTAATGGCTATTGCCTGCCATCAAACAGCTTTGAGTAATTAGGAGTTGTGGCTGTAGGAAGCCCCAGGACTGATTAAGCGTAAAGCAGTATGTAAAGACTGGTCTGAAGGTCAGTCCTTAATCTGTCATGGGTCTCAGAAGGATTAGTGATTGTGCAAAGTGTTTCTCCTGTTTATACAAGCAATGTATGTTCCTGAAGTTGACTGGAAAGACCTTAAAAACCATACACCGCGAGCTTGGTAAAAGCTTCTTGAGTATGTCTTCTCTCAGGATCTGAATAGCAGTTGGGAAGAATTATTGTGTGGCCTGAATGGTGAAGGGGAGTGCATGATGTTCTCTTGTACAGTATTGTACCTGAGTATTTAAGTAATGGCATATGATTAACACTTAAAAGTTAATAAAAGCAATTTATGAGGCCTGGCATACATCTTCAACCAAATTGTTTATACATAATGAAAAGTTCTTATAAGAACTATTTTCCTATGGTTTTGTTAACCTTCTTTGTTTACCTTCTACTTTCCCTATCTTCTCTTGTGCATCACAAATGCTATTCATCTTCCACAGCCCTTCGTAGCATGTACCTGGTCTGCTTGTCACCTTCTGTGTCCTGGTGCCATGTCCCAGTGTCCTGTAATCCAGGCCCTATCACCCGTTTATTAAGCATTTCTCGGAGGAATGCTCAGTGTTGTATTTGTGCGCTACCTCATGCCCTTAATGAAATCCATGCAACTATTCATAAAGCTAATGCAAATGTTTGCAAAATAAGTGCATTATTTAACAAATTTCTGCTTCAAAGTTTGCTGGCTCATATTGATCGGGAAAACGTGAGCTATTTTATCATGTTATATATATATATATTATTTATGAATTGGTAAGCTAAACTCACTCTCTAGTGCTATAGCATCAAATTGTTCCTTCTGCTTTCTTCAGTCTGTCCAAGTGTATATACATTGTGTAGCACATTCAGGATCTGGCTGCAATCTTTTAGCATGTAGTAATACAAGTTTAAAGAAATAACAGCTTTGAAAACACTGCTAAAAGTTAGATTACTGTGGCCTTTACGCAGTCCTTGTAATAGCTTTATATGCTGCATTGTCTTTACATGTGATGACTTGCACTAGAAAATTGAAAAGGGAAGTCGTTGCATCCTAAATCGATCCTTGCATCTAAAAGCCTGTCTTGTAGATCCATAAAATCTTACTGGGTGTGCATGGTTTTAAGGGTTTAGGCATTCTCATTGTTTTGTTGATAAACCAAGTGGGTGACAGATGGACATGATAGAGTTAATTAACTTTTACAGAGTCAGATTTTCCTACGCTTGGTGACTGGCTCTGCTTTTGGCCACATTAATAAATGGCTGGCTTTCTGGAATACTGCACTCTTCCTGCTTCCTTTCATTACATTAGCCAAGGTTCCACTAGATGGGACATTTGCAGTCTTAAGACTTCCTGCCGAGGTTCAGACTTTGTATTTTTGAGATTGAAGCTGTCGTGTTCCTGAAACTACTTAATTAGAAACACATTCATTTCAGTGCATACTGGAGGAGTCCTCAACAGCGTAGCCAGGCACACAGGGAAGTTGAGCATTTGTGCAGCTGGCAGCTAAACCAATGGTTTATACTTTGAATGTGAAATTACTGGGTATTTTCTTGCTCCTGGAATGTGGCCATTGGAAATGAAGAGATGTGGGTGAAAGAGATAATGTTTGTCACAAATAAAACATGCAAAATTACAAATAAATACTCCTCAGTTGAGCAGCAATCCATATGTAGTAAGTGTATATCATGTTGTATGGTAAAAATTTGTATCCAAAAACTTGGATGTATGCTCTCGTTCTCACCTGTGGAATTCCCAAGGAAGCCAAGTCTTTAGGACTTGCACCAAGTTAGTTTACAATTCAGCAGTCCCTCTGGGCTAGCACAAAGTGCTTTACTCTGGGTGAAGTTTGGGCAGGGGCATTCTTGCCAGCGTATCCAATTCAGTAAGTTGTAAGGTGATAAGACACCACTTCAGTATCCTACAAATGAATGTGTATGATTCTTTGAAGTTATATATGTTTAAAGTCTTCAAAAAGAAGGGAAAAAAAAGGCGATTTCATCCCTTTCATCCAGAATGTGTAATATAGAGGCTGTTCACATCTCTTGGTACAGCATCCAACAGAAGAACAGTTCTTGGTGGCATATTAATAAACATGCTAATTATTAATGTGCATATCAACAAATAGTACTTTTTGAAAAGTTATTTCTCACCAAATGAGAAGCAGAGTGATTTCTGCTGGTGTGTTGCAGTAGTTCTTACAGCACTGTTCTTCCCTTACTGAACAGTAGGCACCAGTTTATAAAAGCAATATGGAAGATATTTTAATCCAAGGCAGCACAGTGACATTTCTCTCCTTTTTCATCTGAAATTGAAAATGAGCTCTTTGAGCTTCTGTATGCAAAATCAAATGAGGCTCTATTTTAAAAGTTGTGTCTGTCTGTGTGCTTTCAGTTTAACAGGCAGTATATGCCATATTTGCAATTAGCAGCTTTGGCATCCTCTTTGATATGTTCTAATAAGCAATGCAAATATAAGCTTTCCCTGATTAGTTGAGTGGGAGTTCTGTAGTAAGCTTAATATTAGAAATACTGTATATACAAGGATACAACTTTGATTCAGTATTCTTCCTGTGTTATACAGTCCATATTGCTGTTTGCAAACATCACTGAACAGAAGACTGAAAAGATCAGTCTTTCTCTTAGCGTTCTGTTTGATAACAAAAGTATAACACCTGTGTTTGAGGCTACAAATTTGGCATAAGAACTTATTGATATATTTAAGTTTTGTATTTTGAAGAGAATAATGATACCAGAACGTATCACAATAATTCGGGACTTAATCAGAATCTTCCAAAGTCATTTTTATATCCTTGCTTTATAATTTTAAATATTTCAAGATTGATACTAAGTTATTTAAAATGTGCCTGGACCCATAGTCAAAGGATTAAAGCTTGTAGTACTGGCTGCCACATACTTTAAATAAACCACTTAACACTACAACTGGATCAATCTTCCTAAACAATACTGTTTAGAAAAAATCTGTGTATTTCTTAGAAAATTGTAATATTTTTAAGAGACCACAATATTTTAATTTATAGGTATATATTTAATAGCTGCCCTTATGTACCTGTTTTAACTTAGAAATTCTGATGTCAAGAGAAATTTAAGTCTTATGGTAGTGAGAGGATATTGCACAGTAAAACAAGTCTTTCAAATATGGAATAAAATTTTGTTAACATGTGGTTTGTTTATATATATATATATATTTATATATTAAAGTCTAATCCAGTATACCAGTCTCTTCCTGTAGCTGATTTTATAACTCATATGTGTTAATCCATCATTACGAGAATGTAAAGCAAGTTTTTCTTCTACTTTGCAGTGCCCCAATGCCCTACCTCATTGGAATACATTTAAGTTTGATGGAGGTAAGTCTTTCTAAACATTTCTGAAAATATGCGTCATTTTATGATTTAGACCCAATTTCTGCAAATAATTTTACATTCGTTCATATGCTTAAAAATATAATAGTCCCGTTAATTTCTTTAGGAGTGTTCAGATAACTGAAATTAGGTTTACGTGATAGTGTTAAATCTCAAGGGAGTCTTAATGGTACCTTGTACTGTCTGGGCATAGTTTGTTTGCAGTTTAGCAGTCAGCGATGAGCTCACGGTGTGTTCCCCGCTCCATCCTGTTGCTTCATGTAATAGTTTACTGCCTCTAGTTTTACTCTATTCAGAAAGGCGGAGCTGATATTAAACTAAAATGTTGACAGTTATAGTTCTCTTGTAGGCATTTGCAGACAGTTTGTAATTTTTTTAATGTTAAAAAGACCCTGAAAAGAAGGAACTTGCTGTTAATGTTAACACAAAGCTGGCAGAAAACCAGCCCTCACAGAAAGCTTCACATATAAACAATTCAGAGTAATTCTGCTAACTGTGTGTGTGTGGAAATAGCACATTTCCTTCTGCTTCCAATCCTGGTGAAACACTTGATAACTTTTCTCAAAAGTATCTGGAGGACCACAGAAGCTACTAACTTAGATCCCCGTGAAAATCTTAGTCCTTATTAATTGTGCCCCTTTACACAGGAAGTCTGACCACCGTGTATGTGCTCGATATGGGAAGAGCCATTCCTTCAAAGAAAGCACTGCCCTTCTGTAGGTACTTAAATTAGTAAGCAGTGTTGAACAGTAGGCATTGCAAGTGCCCTTGGAAACTAATTGACTTGTGTCCCTGTTTTAGATAGCTGTGTTTGGAAATTTAAGCTTAGGATATGCAACAATTTACAATGCTGAATTTTTCTTCCCACAAAATAATGCATATTACTAGAATATTTGGTTTTGTATTTCCATAAAATTTATACCTTCTGTGGAAATATTGATCAAACATTTTCTTTCACTGAGGCATATTTATGTAATAATGATCTTCTATGTCTCTGTGTTTTTAAAACTTAGGTTTTTATGCTATGTAACTTCCCCTTTTTTCCCAGTATTAATGTGACGTAATTTCTTAGAAGTCACCTTTTTCATGAGGAGCTAGATAGAATATGCAGGGCTCCCCCCTGCTTGACCACAGATGCCCTTTATATTGCTAAATAAAGTACAGAATTACAGTGCAATGTGTTAGTGAATAAGCAATTATTCTAAATGTCAACATGGACATTTGTTTGTATATAAAATGTTTTTGTTAAAGGGATTTTTGATAATTAAATTTGAATACTGCATAGGCAGAACCCAAGTGATATCTAGGGGGTAGTCTGGCATATATTTTTCATATTGAGCAAGAATTCTTCTGCCCAATAGCAGTGCCAGGTAATCACTGGCATTCTTAAATAGCTAGATACCCTAAAAAAAAAAAAGGAGTAAAAGGCCTGGTAGAGGATGAGAGAACATCTTAGTACAGATACTTGTCAGCTTTCACAGATCATCTCTTGGAAAGACCTGTGTGGTCAGCCTGGTCATGGGTATAGAAAAAAATAATAATTACACTTTGGAGTTGCTTTGTCTCACCCCTGCCTTGCTACATCAAATATTACCTCTTCCTTTGTCTCAGTTTTTTCAGATTGCAGGGCTCTGTAGGCCTTCCAAACTCCATCTGTAAAAATTCAAAAAAAGGAGTTCTTGGAGAAGCCAACTTTCATCCATTTTAGTAACTTGCGAAAAAATCTGTTTAGTACTAAATCCAGTACGGCTTTTGAATAGTTGGAGATTCTGGAACACACACACACATTGGCAACATACAGTTATTCAAAGTGCCTTATGAAATAAATGAAATAAATAAAAAAAAACCTGTCTTCTCTACTCCCCCTCCTCTTAAGGATAAATTGAATATTTCCAGATAGAAATGCATCTTCTAGCTAACTGTGCTTTCGCCACAGAAAAATAAAATAAAATCACACACTGGGCTATTGTATCTGTTGTTTTATAGCAAATACGGGATAATCAGTCTGGGTCTAGGGCAAAGGAAAGGTGACATTTGGCAAACAAATTTGAGCATTACTAGTTTACCTCTTAGCCTGATTTTGATGTTGAAAGCTTACTCTCCTGTTTGTCATTTTCTATGTACATAGGTATAAAATCATATCTTTTATGTGTTAGAGTAACAATCTAGTAGCAACAGCATTTTTTCCCATATTCCATCAGTTGTGCATTTTTTAAAAATATGCTGTATTATTTTTTCCACATCAAAATAATTTTTAAAAGGCAGTTAAAAATATTGTCATTATCCAGTATCCGTTTTTCATTAAATGCTGAAATTTCAGCATATAGTCCTTTAAAAGTGTTTTGTCAATTCACATGTTCTAGTTTCAGAAGAAGGGATTAATTCCCCAGCTTTCCATTCAGGTTAAGACAGGTGGGCTCTTCTTCTACTGTACAGCCCCAGGGGAGTAATTGCAGTTACACGGTTCTGCTCCAGCAGCCCTGATTGCATAATTTGTCGGTGCTGCGTAAACGTTAGTGGAAGCCTAAACTTGTGCAGGGGAAGCTGTGGTGTAAAGGGAAGGGTGACTGTGGAGTGTAGGAAAATTTTCCAGCTTTGGTGTTGCTTTTGTGTGCTTTTGCTCTCCTTATCTTGGAGTAGGTCCTCTGGAAGAAATACAGTAGCAGTTACAATGCTTTAAAACAAAATGCACCCGCTGTTGCACCTCCAGAGGGTTTTTGTCAAACTAGTTAGTTAGCATCTCAGCTAGTTTCTAGTTTCCCATGTTATATGGGGTCTCTGTAGGAGAAACAGTTATTTTAATGGAAAATGACAAATTTTTCTTATGATTAAAATATCAAGCATATCCATTGACTGTTAAATCTAATTTGCTGTGACTGAAATGTTCTCCTGTGAGATAAGATAATCTCCTGTTGTAGGTCAGAGGGCTCTGGCTGATTTATGAGGGAAAATCTTGGTAGAAAATATAAAGCTGTGTTTTGTGCTCTTATTTTTCAGCTTTTCTATCATCACCTAGTTAGTCATTCTTTATAAGATTTCCATTTAGCAATCCATAAAGTGACTTCAAAGAAGGCTAAAAGTTTATAAGCTGCTGGATAAGCAAGGCTGGAGCTATCACATGAATAATGGAACATGCTTACAGAACTAATTGAATTCATATTAGATGAAGATAAGTACTTAGTACTGATAAATAACAAGATAGGAAGATGAAACTCCATCAAATGAACACATCCCTTTCATAATCTTACTTTCTACCTGCATCCCTCATGCTGTTTTAGTATTCGTGTTACATTAAATTCACCTTTCTGTTACAAGCGGTGTCAAACTTAGCTGGCAGCCTTTTCCATTTTGTCTTAGTAAACGATTGTTTCGGCAACTGCTTCTGTAGTGAAGGTTGTTAGTGTGATGGCGCTGATGGAAGAGGAATGCCCTTGACCTAGTGGACTACCTATTGGAATTCAGGCACATGTGGTTCCCATTACCACTGGGAACGGTTCCTTTTAGCTGTCAGATAGCGCGCTGCTGGCAGTATAATCTGCTGTGCCAGGCCTCCGTCGTGCAAGTTACAGTAATGCCCAGCCTTATCATGCTCTATTCAGGGCACAAAAGCAGTATTTAGAAATGAATTTAAAGATGAGAAAAGTATATTTACTTGTCTATTTATTTTTAAGATTCCAGTCACTTGAGGACTTCATCTGGGACTTCAGAGTTTTAATTCTCACGAAATTTTCCAGACTAAGTGTGTGTGTGAAACTTGGCATTGCAGTTGTTGGGATGAATTCTTCCTTACCATGAAAGGCAGTTGTACATATCAGACATGAGAAGAGTTTTGTTTTATTTTAACTTAGTAGGAGTAAATATGTTCACGTCAGAAAAAGAAGTTTCACTAAAATTCTTCCTATTTTTAATGTGGTAGGACACAGCAGCTGATCTCATTTCACATTGATAGTCTTCCCCTTATGCAGACAGATGAATAGAAGGCTGTGTTCAGCCCTCTGAACCCTGTGCATGTATTCTGGGAGCACTTTTTTGGCAGATTGTTGTCTTTTTCAGGTAGACAAGAGTACGCACTGCTTGTGGTCCGGTCCTATTATATGCCAGGTAGCTGACACAGAGTGAGCTAAGACTCTGAGAAACAGCATAGATCGGCCTGGGCTTTGTGCTGGCAGTGCCACGTGGAGTACTGGGGGAATTATTGGCTGTCTGTTTGCAGAAAACACCCTGAACACTGGCATCTTCCACCGTAGTGTTAATTGCTAATGAAATTTTTTGATTGGAGAGTAGTATTTAGCTTTTTTCAAGCCATTTAAGATTCGTAAATCACTGAATTTTTTACCTAGAACTGAGGAAGTGTAGGGTGTGTTTTTTTTGCAGGGCTTAAATGATGGGGTTATATACTGGGTGTTCTGAAATCCAAATCTGAAAAAATTAAATGTAATTTGGGCACTCACAAATATGGTAAGTATGGCTATACGTGGTTTCAAGAGTAAAACGCATGTAAAAACATGAGAAATTACTTATTAAACTGCCTCTTCTGCAACTGTTGGAAAAATTAAACTAACCACTGTGCTTTAGTGGGAGATTCTGGAGCAGGGGGGATGCCTGCAGGACACGTTGGAAGAAACCCAAGTCCTGCGGTACCGAGCGGGCTCACCAGTGCCTGCGGAAGGTTTTGCTGCTGTTGTACGGTGGTGTTAGAGCAGCACTAGTGATGTTTGTCACTCAGTTAGCAACAGCTGCTTGTGATAAGGATCTCGAGAATCACCTGTACAGGATCAGGGCCTGCACATCAAGGTCGGGGGTGGCGGAAGAGTGGAAGATGCACAGAGGGGGGCGCAGGCCACCTGCTGGGCCAGATCAAAGGGCTGCAAGGTCAAGGGGCACATCCAGCCTAACCACGCTTGTCTGCTGAATAGCTATTTCAGGTTGTAAATCTGAGGGTGATTTCATTAAGTCCTTCTGGCTGCTGTTGGGGCATGAAATAATAAAATTTTATATCCGCTGCCTTTCCTGCTTCTGGCAGCCAGATTGACACATTGTTGTCTGCGGTGTTGTGGCGTTCTTAAGAAAATAAATGGAAACTATTAACTAAGTAGAGACAACTCATTAAACAAATGGATTTTAGACTTGTGGATCATAATTCCATAATAGTTTCAAGTATAATGTACCAAGTATCTACTACAAATACTAGTTGTTGTTTTTAAAGTATTTTTTTTTAAGATTCCAAAATAATTACCGGAAGGTGAATTTTCTTTTCTCTATTGTTGCAACATCTTTAATATGTTGATCCATTTGTGGCTGGTTATGAAACCTCATGATAAACTTGGTTTATGTTTTGGCACCAATTTAGCAATGAAGATGCATAAACCTCTTTTTTTCTTTTTTTTTTTTTTTTCCTTCTTGTGTGTGTGTTTGTTTTGTTGTTTTTTAGTTGTTGTTGTTTTAAGGAAATATCCAATACCATTGTTCATCTGTATGAAGTTTAGCTCAGTTGTTTTTATGGTAGGAAAATCAAAAACTGCCGGCTGCCAATAGTGATAATAAAATAACATTTAGCATAAACTGGCATTAGTATTATTGATGAATATTTCTTCTGTCATATGACGCATGTGAAACAGAGGAGCACCCCTTAATATTTCCATATATTTTGTCAGTGGTTTTGCTACCTTTCACATAAAACATTTAAATTACTTCAAGTGTTTGGCTGCTTGTGAGCAGGACAGATCATACTAACTGCTGCTTATTTACTGACCTGGTGTTTAAGGCCCCCTGGAGTTTGTTTGAAAAGTTAAGAGATTTTCACAGTAAAGGTGCCATTTCTGAAATTTAAAGTGCTCTTTTCACCAGGAGATAAGTTCTCTCTGATTAAGTCAGTAATTCTTACTAAGCCATGTTTATAGAGGCCATAAACAATGGGTTCAGTGTGCTTGTTAAACCAGCTTTCCTTACCTCTCCGCTCTTTTAAACAGAGACATATAAAATAAAAGGCAGGTGTAGATGTTAGTCCGATTTGGTTGGGTTTAGATGATTAATTATGGCTACGAGGAATCCGGTAAGGTTGGTTAAGAAAGGCTTGCAGTAGTGATGCACATTTTCACTGCATCATATCTTTTGACTCAGCAAATCCCTAGTATGCAGTAAGTTTGGATAAGCAAACAGTAATGTTCATATTTCTTCTTGGTTTTGCTTCTCCATGTGTTTTTCTGCAAAATATGAACTTATTGAATATAGCTTATTCTGTTTAATGGGTATCAATTCGTTTGTAAAATTTTGTTTTGATATTAAGGAAGTTGTGAAATATGGAATATAACTATATAAAGCTTAGTGCCCATCCCTTCATATTTTGACAAAAACTGTGACAACTTGCAAAGCCTACCTGTGAAATATTCTACACAGAGTTGCAATTTATAGAGTGTGGTGGGATTTAATAGGAAGAGTGCATTGGATGCTGGGAGTTTCTACTGAAATTCCAACAACAGAGTAAATGCTTTTATTTCCAGATACAGCTAGGCTGATAGGTAGTACATTTATCTCATAATACCTTTATTAAAGATTATAGCGAAAGGAAAGATGACAAAAAGGATCAAGATGAACTGGTCAGTCTGCATTTCTCTAGGATAAGGCACAACTGGACCACTGAAAAATTGTGTTTTATCTTTTTTTTTTTTGTCAAATACAATGCCAGATGCAATAAATCAAGTTATTATCAGGTGTTTTATTAAATTTGAGGGTTTGTCTCCAGGGAAATCCCCGGTCTTAATAGAACTATTGAGAAGTTTAAAGTAAGGTTACGCTCTTCGCTCTGTAAAGGTATAGCGCAGCAGAGTTGAACACCAGCCTTCCTTTCAGATGCAGTTATTTCAGGGCTAAATGTGGAGGTGATTACATTGATAAGCATTTATAGTCCTTGCATGGTGAACTGAATCGTTTTGTATTATGCTCCTTGGCAGATTCCAGCTTGGGAAAAGCCTGGACTTTGCTACAGAAAAGCCCAATGTAGTGCTGATGCGAAGGCGCGGATTCGCCACCAAAGTTACAAAAACACTCATTGACAAGTTTGAGCACATTTGTTGCTTCTTTGGCAATATTCAAGAGAAGGTTCTAATTCCTTCTGTCTTGTCCTACTAGCACTTGATTTTGACAAGCTTCTGGCTTTGGTTAAGTGCATTGCAAGACCTTTTTGTTGGAGCGTTTTAGACTCCTCTGAGTATAAGTGCGATTTTTAATTTTCTGAAACAGGAAGGAGCAAATCAGTTTGTCTGGTGCTTCCGGACTCCTAGAAGGAGCAAGACTCCTGGATTGCTTTAGAGTTTATCAGATGCAGCCATGCGAGTGACCTTTGGTTCCTGAAATGGAGAGGAAAGTACCTGGTTTGTCATGCACTACTTGGGCTTTTTGTGTGGAAAGCATTAAAAGTAACATTTTTCCATTTAAGTCAAAGAAAATTCTCATGGAAGACCTAAACTTAAATGTCTGCAAAGTGTTTTTTAATAGTTGTTGGCTTTTTTTGGTGCATTTCCACCCCCTCCTTTAAGTACACAGCAGCTTTATTTATAGACAGAGGAAAACTGAAGGTAATTATTTAGATGCCTAAGGCTCAAAGTTGCCATTGTTTTAGAGTTTTATTTCCTTTCTTTTAAAGGAAACAATTCCCCCCACCCCACAAAATCTTAATTAAAAAATGAGTATGTTTTTGTTAATTTACCTCCTCAATAACTCTCATTTAGTACTGTAGGTATTTAGGTACTTGAATGTTTGTTTACAGTGTCAGTGGGAAATTTCCTTAATCACCATATTTTGCAGTTACACTTTTTCTGATTTTGAATTTACAAAGCTAGATTTGAAAAGGACTTAGCTATGTACAATTAGTCAAAAAAATCAATTGTGCTGTTAGTGGAAAAAGTGTTAAAATAAATACATAAATATTGTTCTCTTTCATACCAGTGATTCATTTACTGTTGTTTAAGCAGGGAAACAAAGTCTGGCAATGCTTAAATTTGCTTAGATTACTGATACCTTTAGTTATTTAGTCAAATGTTCTAATTTTTCTTCAGTGAGATGTAAGTTATAATTCTGTATGTAGTTACCAAAGGTTTAAACAGTTAAAGAAGATTAGACATCTCAATTAATGGAAGCAGGATCAAAAATGTAAATTCACATAACATTACAAGATCAGGATATGGTGGAGCTTTTGTCTTAATTTGCTGTTGTTTTTTTGTTTGTTTTTTTTTAACCTCTGTAGTGTCAACATGGCTTAAATAGTTGTAAATTTGTCTGCAGTGGGGACACAAGGTTCAACCTAGAATTTAGAAAACAGATCTAATTTTTGACTTAATACAGCTCATACCTACTGGAAAAGCCACTATTTATTGTTATTTAAATTAATTTCTGAATTCAAAAAGAACTTGAAATCTTCACTTAGCTACAAGCTTCTAAATTTGCAAATAGGATATCAGAGTAAATATAAACATTAGTAGAGGTGCTTGAGATAACTTTTTGCTTGAATAATCTCAACCAGCAACTCTGTGGTTTCAAAAATTTCAGTATGTACAGCATTAGAAATTCCTGTCCACAAATTACGGGTTGATTTTTCAACATTGTAAGATAAATAAATAAAACAAGTGGTGACAGACAGGAATGTTGGCGTTACTTAAAAGGGTTGAGTTTTGTAATACCATGATGTTATGCTATCACTCGTGTCCTTTATGCATAGGATTTAACTCTACATATTTATATCTTCTTTTCTCCTCTCTTGAATGTGCTCCTATTTAGAAAGTTAGAAGCATGGCCCTGGAAGATGTAGTGATTCTTAATGTAGACACCAACACACTGGAAACCCCTTTTGATGACCTTCAGAGCCTTCCAAATGATGTGGTATGTATGAAATGATTTTATTCAACCATTCCATTACTTGAAAGTGTAAATACTTTTTACTTGTTCAGTTGTACATATAGGTGTCTCATTGTGTTACTTTCGTTATTTTAAGTAAATTGCTTTACCTCAGTTCTTTTCTGTTATGAAGTGTTAAATAATGTTTGAAAATTTGCAGATATATTTTTAAGCCTCCTGATGAAAATTAGCTCATGATCTCCTAAGCTAGAAATGTTGCAGCAGCCCACTTTTGGATTAGCACAATCAAGTTTTTGGTCATCTGAAGAGTTAATCTTTTTTGGGGGTGAGCAGGGGAAGGACACAACAGATGTAAAACACACAGTGTTTGGTATATCTGAACACGAAAAAAGAAAGCAAAACTTATTTTTTTGTTATTTTGAGGTATTATTTGAAATCATCTTTATCTCTTCAATTAGATGAGAAAAAAAATGAGTTTTAAGCTGACTTTTGTTTCTAAATGACATCTTTTTTCTGTCTTTTTCTAGATGAGCTTTAACGAACTTTGTACATTTTATATCCTGTATTATGGTTTTAAATGGACTATTTCATACTCACTTTTAGCACCGCCCAGTGCAAATAATTATGAAATTATTTTTTTCTCATTCAGACTTGTTATTGGTAATTGATTTTTTAATAACTTCATAGAAATGTTTTTTAAATGCTTCATGTATCCCTTTAATGGGACATAAATATGTCCAGCTTGTTACTTCCCACAGTAATCATCTTCAATAAAGAGGCTGAAGGGGAAGAGCGGTAAAGCGAATAAGGGTGTAAGAGGATATTTTTAAGCCAGAGGGTGACTGTTTAGCAGAAAATGGCAGGGGAAAATCTGGATTTCTTTTACTAGTTCAAAATGTTGTGCTGACAGTTAGATCTATACCTTTTATGTGTAGTTGAGAAATAAAATTGATATGCAGGGAGCTCAATATAAGCTGGTCCATTTGACAAAAAATTCAAGTAATGGTGAATACCCAGTGCCTCCTACTGTGACATCCCGTCATTTCTCTATGATCTGCGGTGTGATCCATTCTTCGAAAACAGTGAGCTGTAGATAAAAGGTCCATCTTGATTGTGAACATCTTGGCTTTAGTCAAGCATTTAGTCTATAAAAGTTACTTCCATGAATTTTTCAGGCTTTTTATAGTTTTTCATTTTGATTTCACTCCCAGCATCCAAATCTGCCAGCTGGTCATCACTCATGCCATTATCCACAACCCGGGAAATGACAGACTTGTAAATTTCATGGAATTATGTAAGAAATGTCTGGGTACAGTGAGTGCTGGGCCTCAAACATATATATGATTTGTCAACAATCAAGTATTATATTAGATTTTATGAGACTTCATTAAAGGAGCTGTTGTAGGCGCACTGTAGAACATCAGAAGAGACTTGACCAATAAACACAGAACTTCAAGCTTTGGAATGTAATAAATTTTAAGAGACTTCCTTCCTTTCATTATTTACTTTTACTTTACTTTTATAACAGTAAAGAGTTGTGTTTTATTAGTTCAAATTTCTTGATTCAGTTTTCCACAGGTCTATTTAAAAGCTACATTTTATCTTGGAGGATGTTGGAGCATAGCAGAGGAAGTGCTGCCAGCAAATTCAATTAACTGGCATGGCTCACAAATAGCGTACATGGTGTATTTTTTTTCACAACTGCTATATAAATACAGCTGGGATTAATATTTGTTGTAACAAAGCCTAAACTTGAATCGTGTTGCTTTGTGTAATTAATGTTTGGGATCAGTGTTTATGTCTTATTTAGCTTTGTTTCATTATTTTAGTTACCTAGATAATGAAGTATTCTCCTCTAGGTCTTTTCCTTTCCTTCATACTGCTTAATATTTGGCTTTGACCACTAGAGAGCAGCTGCTCTTCTTTGCAAGAATTGAATTTCTGTCAGTTCTTTCATGCATCATGTGTTTGGAACTGTAAGTGGATCAAGTTGTTCATCTCAGCAGGGAGACTGTAAAGCCAATCCATTATACTTTTTTTTTTTTCTTTTTTCTTATTTTTTACTTCCCTGGGAGGATGGGGAATTTCTGGGAGTCTCTCTCCCCATGGGTCTCAGTCTAAATTAGATGCATTTATGATCTGAGAAACTAAAAATGTCTTCAACAGTTTCATTCTCGTAAATGGCTGTTTTGTGAAACTATTCTGCCAGTCCGGCTACTTAATGTGAACAGTAAGTAATTCATGCACTGCTGAATATACACAAAATTTATTTTGCTAAATTAAATCTATCTATATTCAGCATTGAGGAAAAACATCTGTGTGATGCATTTGCCATTGGGTAATTAATCCATTAATCCAGTGGAAATACTTTAAAGCCCCTCTTGTCCTCTCAGCCTTTTAAATGAAGTAAAACAGTGCCCTTAAGTCCTATGATTATTCTGGAGTTTAAAGTATTGGGTCATGTTCAAGTTTCATGACAGTGATGTCGCTACCTATACTGTTGATTATCAGCAATGTAGAATAAGTATTCATTGCTCCTTCACTACTAGTATCCAAATGAACGTGGGCTACAGTAACGTGTCTTTCCAGTTAATGTTTGTGTCACAGAAGCTGGATAGTATTGAGAGAGTTCTAGCAGAATCAGATTAAGTCATTTGTTTGCCTTGATTTACCTCAGCAATACCAGCAGTCAGATTTCCTGAATTGTTCAGGGCGGGTACCTGAAAATCAAGGTGTTTACTACTGTTACTGATTAACTATTTGAAATGTGAAAAACTGTCCCTCCATCACCTTCTGCTTCTGATAGCTTGCTGAAAATCTGGCAGCCTGAGAGCACCCTGGGAAGTTACTTTCCTTTAAAATAGTCAATATTAAAAAAAGAGATTTATTAAGGACTGTGATTACAATAAGTGCATCTGCTGCTGACAAGTCTCCTACACCACCGTCTGTGTTGCAAGGAATAGCAAAGAGGGGGTAGTATTTTTTTTTTTATGCAACCCTTATGGATTTATCATGTATTTCCAAATAAGTGTCATCTTCTAGGCTTAGTTGTAGTCAGAGCTTCATATTACAAGGAATGCTCACTCTGTCGACTTGTATTTTTTATTAAATGAAGGACTGATGCATTGCCTAATATACGGTAGGCTGCAGCAAACAGATCTTACATATCTGATGGCTGTTTTAGTATTGCACATTTGTGTTAGTCAATGAATATTTTAGGCTGTCAGGAATTTAGTTCTGTCCATTCGTTAGCGAGTTACCACAAGCAGGAAGCCTATGTTACTGTTTTTCCACTTAGTGGGAAATTAACTGCTTTCAGGGGAGCAAGAAGTACTAAACTGCAACTCTATAACAAAACCATTTTCTTAAAGGTGAATCCATTTTTATTTCTTACACTGTTTGCAATAGAATGTTTCTTGCTTTATTCATGTTGACAACTGAAAAGCCTTGGACCTAATTAAAAGAATTTCCACTAGCACCTTTACTGAACCATTTCATTATGCTGCATTGCACAGATTGCATTTTGAAACATGGTGATAGTTTAAATCTGACCTTTAAACCTGAACTGCCAGAAGTATAAAAATCTTCTTTAAAAACACTCTAAGGGTAGACTGTATGTATATGTGTCTGTTTGGCTAGAAATAATCTTGATATTGAGTGGTCACAGTCTTATTTTTATAAAAGTACTACTACTTCTTTAGGCAGGAAAAAAACATAATTCTAAAAAAATCAGAATTCTGCTTGGGTAGTGTAATTTCTTATGTATTAACTGATCCCAGAGTGAAAATAAAATTTTTTTCCTCCAACTTACTAGTTTCTTCAGAATAACAATATTTTGTTGTTAACATTGATTTAAAAAATAAATAAAATCCCTATTGCAAAAAACTTGATTGAAAGAGTAAATGTGTATGTATATAAAACAGACATCATGTAGTGTTAGATTTAGTCTTACAAGAAAACAAATGATCTGAAAGCCTAAGGAATTACCAAAAAAACTATCACTATTCTACTTCTGTGGTGTAGAAGGCTCTAACTAGCTTTCTGAGCTTTTAGTTTGTTGTGCAACTGAGAATGCAGTCTTTTTTTTTTTTTTTTTTTTTCTATATAGATGGCAAATTCTTCACATGAATTGTTAAAGAAAATCACTGAAAAAGGTTTGGGATGGATTTGGAAGGTACTCAGAGATATAGACACTTCATTGCATTTTTAAGAACTACCTTTAAATGGTTAACTGAAGCAAATACAGGAAATAAAGTTATATTTCATCACTACAACTATCATCAGACCCCTTAAAAACATGGAAATTAACAAACTTCAAACATGTTGAAAATCTGATTAAGCTGTTACGTTTTGAGAGTAACAGAGCTCCTTGAGAGATATTATCTCACTGAATAGCAGTAAGCTTGATTTTGGGACATGGAAGACCTTCCAATAAATCTGTTTATCTATAAATAATAAATCTGTTAATCTGTAATAAATCTGTATTATGTCAACTTGTGCTTATAGGCTTATTAATGCATGGATCATTGGCATAAGCCACAGCATTCAGATTTATAAACAATACTGGACATGTTCTTGATTATTTCTGTTATACCGAATAGTTGTAATGAAAATCCTTCTACAACAGAAGATGAAGAAAGAAGTGAAAGCAAATCTCTTTTGAACTGTTTTAGTAAACACAACCAGAAATATCCGTATTTATATATTTAAAACCTATACAGCGAGATGAGGAGTCACTTTAGTGCCCTCCACAAATCTCAAACTACTGAAGGAGCAAGTGAGGGATGTACTTACAGGAGGGGTAAAACTGAAGCACTTGAGCAGTTGTTCAGTAAAACCAATTTACTAAAGGGCAGGCTGATAGCAAAACCCTGAGACAGAAAAGCTTATTTCTTACAATTTTGGAGATGTGAATGATCCTGGAATAAGTTTTTTGTTACGAGGTGGAGGAGGGGTGTGGAAAGGTCTTGGAAATTAATGTGAACATTTGAACGATGAGTGTGTATTTTGAGATACTGTTCATATTCTCAGAAATACATTTAGTTGTGTTCCCTAGAGCAGAATTTCCTGACTTTGTAAATATAAATACTCCTATGATGTCTCTTTTGTAGTGTGAAGTATATAGCTGGCCTGATGGAGTTTTTCAGAAAAACATTTGAGTTATAAGGAAGATTTGCTGATTATTGATAGAATTATTTCTGTTAAATTCATAATATGGGTATTTGTGGAGTCGTGTTCTTCTGCAAATCAAGATGACCAGGAGCTTCCTGTTTTTCTGCTTTTCTTTTGAAATTTCTTACTCCTTCCTGCCTTTTGCATAAGATATCCCATCACTCTTGAGCTTTGCACATTATGCAACCATGTCCTCTAAAAGAAACAGGTGAATTTATTTCAAGAACAAATGCCCAGCTTGCTTTTTCTGTATTTCTGTGTGTTCTGTACGATCTGTCTTGAAAAAGTATCTTGTTCTGGCTCTGTCTCCAATACTAAAAAATTGCTGCTGACATAACTATTTGTTAATGATTTAACAAACCCATAACTGCTGCAGCACAGACACAGCAAGCTTGATGTTAAGTCTTTGAAAGGTTTTTCATCTCTTTTCACAGCTTGTGTTTGGAAAAGAAAAATGCTGTCACTAACAATAATATATAGATACACAACCTTACTTCAGTAGTTACTGAGCTCTAAGTATTAGAAAAGAGATACCAAGCTACGAACCTTCTTGCATGTATGAGAAATTCTGAAGTGCAGAGAACAGTATTGGATGAGCCTTAAAACTTAAGCCTTGGGCAAACACAGAAAGCAAAGAATATTCAGGTAACCTGGATCGTAGTAATTTTAACTTTCTCTGCATAGAAATGAATTTGTGTAATATCTGCCAAAGTTTGACTGGTAAGTGTCTTTGTGTAAAAGGTAATGGGGCAGCTGTGTTCATCTGAAGTGCACCTCAGAGTGCTGAGGTAATTAAACAGCTCCACCGTGGGAGTGGATGGGCTACGAAGGTTAAGAGAAGAATCATCCAACACGCAGGTGGTTCAGATCTTTGGAGAAACAGGAAGAAAAAACCTTCATGTTGACTGTTTTGAAGGACAGAATGTCTTCGTTAATTTGAGACTTCTTTAAAATTGTAGGTTTTGTTTCCTGCGCTGCGCTGGGTGTCTGGTGAGGGGTTGGCTGCAGGGGCCTCCGTGAGGAGAGGCCGGGGCTGCCCTGTGCTGGACGCAGCCGGTTCCAGCCGGCTCCACAGCAGCCCCACAGCTGGGCCTGTTAGCAGGGCAGGCGGTGCTCTGGGAAAGTGTATATAAGAAAGGGCAAAACCCTTACAAGTGAGTAAAAGTGTGAGGTGGAAGGGGTGGAAGCAGGGCTGTTTTGGACTGACTGAACCCCAGTGCCATGTGAGGAAATAGAGGAGTGGGGAATGAAGGAGCGGAGTTGAGTCTGAGGAAGAGGCTAAATTAAATTAATTTTCACCATTTTTGCCAGTGATGGTGACTGGTAAGTGATCTCCCTGTTTCTATGTCAACCCACAAGCTTTTCATCGTGTTTTCTCCCCCCCGTCCTGTTGAGGTGGGGAGTGAGAGAGAGGCTGGGTGGGCAGCTGGGTGCAGGCCAAGGGAACCTGCCAAAGGCATAAATAAAACTCGTTATTTTGCATTAAGTCTCTAAAATACAAGGGAATATACCCCTAAAATACATGGCATATGCTTGTGGTAAGCAAATTTTCAAGACCTGTGGAGTTTTTTCTTTAAATAGCTTAGCTGTGTTGGTGATGGATGGCCTGGTTAGAAGAGTTTCTGTGCCAGCTCTCTGAGGTGCATGTACAATACTTGTAGGATTCTATTTGCAAGAGAAGGTGTTTTTTTGTTCACTATTAAATTTCATTTTGATATCAGTAAAAAAAAAAAAAAAAAAAGATAGTAAATCCTTATTAGTCTGAAGTTTTAATTAATTTAGCTAAAATTCTTTCCTGGATTCTAATCAAGAATGACACAGAATTTCATGGGTTAACTGTAAAATAGTACCTACCAGCATGTTAGTGGCCCGTTTTAAGTAGGAAAGAAGGTTGAAATGAACCTTTTATCTTCCTATTGGTTTTTGAATAGAATCCATTGTATCTTAGCTGAGAGAGTAGTGATTTTAGGACAGAAGAATTCAGCTCTGAATTCACAGTGTCTCTTTTTGTTAAAATTTGCTGCTGTGGTGAGAGCTTTTACTTTTAGCTGTGTCCCAAAGTGTTAAGCTTTGTGATATGAGAGTAATCTAAACTGGTTATGTGATTTCAGGTTTCTGCACTAAAGAGCAGATTGAAGAAAGTGTCTACAACCACTGGAGATGGTGTTGCAAGAGCATTTCTAAAAGCACAAGCATCTTTCTTCGGGAGCTACAGAAATGCGCTGAAAATAGAACCAGTAAGTAAGAAATTAGTAAGCATCTATAGCAGGAGAGGGGGAAGCTAACAGGGATTCACGTTGTATAATCCACTTGCTAAGGTTGATATTGTGGCTGTCTGTTTGACCATTACTGGAAACAGCGTTCAAGCCTCCAAAAAAGAAAGAGATGCAACAAATGATAGATCACATAAGGAGAAAAACTCTTATGGAGGGGGACAGATGTTACTTCTTTTAGAAAATAATTAAATTAGAAGAAATTTGATAAAAACATTAATGATTACAAGAGGCTAATGCAGAGTTCACCTTTTTCTCTCACTGCATTACCTGGATATTCATTATATTGTTTTTAAAGGTAATAAAAGATTTGTTTATTTGTACACAATATATGCTTACATTTGAAACATGAAAGTCTGTGGAATCTTGGAGTTTAAGGACATAAAAAGTTAGTAAAGAAATTGTGCTTTTACAGAAATATAAGGACTATCTGCAGTTGTAACCACTGATGATAAATCACTGTTGGGAAAATTCAGTCTTGCGCTTCTAGTTCAAAGTTAATCCCTAGTTAGCAACGATTCAGTGCCGTCTGAGTGGGGGAAATTCTTTTCAGTGCTTGATCCCAGTTTTATTGCTTCTAGTGAGGCATGTGCTCCAGGCTTACTTCAGGGATTTCGGTAGAAGTCAGTCCAACCAAAATCATGTATTTCCTCATGCTTTGTAACATTCCAATTTGACTACAGTGTATGTAGGAGGTTCCTAGTGAAGTGTGTACACTAACTGATAGAGAAAGACAAAATAAAGGGTATGATGAACATTCAGGTCTAATTCATGAGATATGTCCCAGAAAATCAAGGAGGGGGAATTAAAAATACTAACTGTATTGGAATAATGCATGGAGTATTTTCAGAATTTTCCAAGTATTTTTGTTTCCCTACCTATTTCTAACTCAAGGGAAACCAATGCAATACCAATGCAACGTTCAAGTCAAATGTAGTGATAAATCCTAGTCTGGTGTTCAAAGGCTTAATTGAACTACTGTTGCTTAGACTAATGTCTGCTTCAGGAAATCTCTGTAGAGGGGAAAAATACTCTTACCTTAATATTGTCATCTCATCTGCAAACTTCTGGAGGCAGAAGAGAAACTTGAATGCCATTGGGAGTTGCTAAGATGAGTTCTGAGTGTAAGTGGGGAGGCTAAATGAATGGAGGAAACATGAAGTCTTACTGTTTGAGAAAAGGTGTATTTTGCGTTCTGCTTTTCTGTGAAGATTATTTGTCTGCACACCAGATCTCTTCATTAATAAACCTAATTTTAATCTTTATGTTAAAAGAAATGAAGTTGGACTGCTGATGTAGTTTTTTGGTGTTTTTTGTTTGTTTGTTTGAGGATGTTTCCATAACTAAAGTCTCTTCATTGTTATAGTTCGTTTTACACGTTATCTTTAAAGACAAAGGGAAAAATAGTTCAGTCTGAATTTTAAACAGTCCAGTTATCACCACTAAATAAGCGTTATTCCAAGAAGTAATATTCGGGGTTCAAAGCAACTTTTGAAGCCAGCGTGATTCCTTCCACTTCTACTGGGGGGATGTGCACATAGTGTGTGTGGAAAAAATAAATTGCATTGGCGTGTGTGCATATAGTTGAGTATAAGTGTTTTGCTTTTGAAGTATTTAAGGTGAAATAATGGCAGATATTTAAACCGTTGTCCACATATATAACAAAGATGTCAGGGAGACTTCCCATCCTTTACGCAGGCCTTCTTGTGCTCTGATGCTCCTCCCAGTAGTTGCCAGGCAACTCTGGGAATATTGGTGTATGCTTTGCCTGGATATGTGTGAGATTAACTAGCTAAGGGATTTATGAAGAAAAATAAAAATTTAAATTGCTTTTCTGGAAATACCATCTGGTATTTTGAAGGCTGAATGCTAAAGATGAACATTCAAAATCATTTGACAATGGCACTTCTCTAGAAATTGCAGCTAACCTGAGGAAGCAGAGGTTGTTTAGTTCGCTTATGATTCCATCAAAGAAAACATGTAAATACGATTGCACATATGTATCGTAAACTCTCATTTTAAGAATCAGGAAGTGGAAAATTTCAAAGTTTTATTTCAAAAGTCATGTTATAAATTAATAGTCTAATTTCTGCTTATAAATTGCAATATAAAGATTTATATAAAGGTAATTTGCAAAACATGGCAAGTGTTTCATGTACTGAAAATGTCAGGATCAACTAACCTTCATTCCGTTTCCAGTTCTGTCACAGATACTCTGTAAGGTATTGGGTGGGTCACACAACTGCCATACACTTCTCTTCCATTTTAGAATATGTCAACAGTGAATGCAGTTAGTAAGAGACTATTGTTACTGTTGGGAACATCACATATAAAAGTTAGATCAAAACCCTTGGACAGTGTACTCTAAAGAAGGTGCAGCAAAACTCCAAACAATAGTATATAGTGAGCAAAGCTATTAGAAAATGTCCTTGCTAATTTCACAAAAGAAAATGCAATAATTCTAAAGCATCGTAACTGACGATTTATAATTCATCCTGGAACTTAAAGCACTATGTTTTCTGGGGTGTGCCGTTCTCCGGATGCCGCACTTGCAGAATACTTGCAGTATTCTCTGCTCTCACATAATGCGATTTTCTGCACAGTAGTTATGTTTGTTTCTTCTTGTCATCTGATCAGCTCAGATTACTGTGTGTGTGGTAATATACTAACAGGTGTTCAAATGAGTTCAATAGTGGAGGAGTACTCAGGTGTGTACAGGTTGATAACCATTAATACATCAGAATCTACAAAGACCACAGTGGATGTCATCATTTACTTTTTTTAAAAAATTGAAAAAATGTTTTTGAAACTTACAGAATAAGCAGTTGCAAATAAAGTCTTTATGTCTGAGACAAATAGAAAAGTAAATAGAAGATGTAGCTTATAGGAGAAGAACACACCATATTTTCAAATATTTCCATTGTGATTTTTTTCTCTTATTGCCTTCACATCTTGTTGTAAGTATAGGACATAAGCAATGCTGCACATGACGTAGTTTGTTGCATTTGATGCCCTGTAACTCAAGAAATCTGACTGTTGCTTTAAAATTATTGATAATTAGGAAATAAATTCAAAGCAGCAGCAGCTTTGCCTCCTTTCATAGTTTTCATAAGGCAATTTAATTATGTAGACCATCTCATCTGGTGTGAGTTGACTTTCCAGGATAAATGGTGTGAAGTTATTTTTCATTATTCTGTGTAGGCCCAGAATGTGTCATGGAGCAGACTTTAAATTCATATTATATTTAAGCATATTAGGAAGTCTTACTCTCATTGGGAGCTTCTAATGCAAAGATAATAAGGTAACAATGAATTTTCAAACCAGTACACTGACAAGGAAGGAGTTGCTGCTACTGTGAACTTCCTGAAGACTTCAGTAGCTAGAGTTTTTGCATGGAAACACATATCCAGCTAATAGAAACTGCAACTGTAATCAGAAATATTTATGTCACAAAATAACTGATTCATTTGTGTTTCCTATTGTGTGCAGGTGTTTCTGCAAATTGCTTTAAGCCAGATTGGAAGTATGGAAGTGAACCTAGTACATGTGGTGTACTTACGGTCTCCACAACCTCTTGCTATTAAGTACAATAAAACACATTAGAAGCAGTGTGTTTACTTTGGCTGTATTGATGCAGATTGTTAATTTTAAGAATGTTACTTAAATCTTTACCAGTGACACACCATTGTGAGCATTTTCTTCACTTGAATAATTTTTTTTTAATTCCTATTTTTTTGCTGTTTGTGGAAGGAATTTTTTTTCATTTTTAATTATTTAGCTCACAAAATCAACTCATCTGCAGTAGAAATATCAGTATAATTATTGTCTGTATGTAAAGGTGGTTTTCAGTACTTAAGAGTTGTATATACTGGTAACTGGGGAGGAAAAATGAGACCTGTTAACTGCATCCGAGTTGTTGACTGTGCACTTTGTTCTGCTGACACCTAGTGGTTAGAGACAACGTTTCATTGGTTTTCTTTCACAGACAATCTTTGTTAAGAAACATCGTAACATCTGTGATAAAGGTAAGCTCACTCCGAAGATTAACTACAAGCAGTAGCATGTAGGGTATGATAGAATAGCATCAACTGGTTTTAGGTTTGTCATGCCAGTGTGTAGGTAACGTAAGCCACATTAGATCCTTTTCTTCACCTAGCGTAGTTTAACAGCAGACTCCAAGCTTGACATACAGTCTTCTCCAATGACAAGCTTTGCTGTCTGTTCCTCAGATATGTGGTCACTGCAGTGAACTTTGCAACAGGCATTATGTGTGAGGAATATAACTTTTTTTTTTTTCTTTTTTTTATTTTCTTTTTTCCTTTTTTTTTTTTTTTCCCCTGACAGATTTGAAGTGCTTGTTTACTTGCACTTAAAGAATCTGTATTATCTGAACAGGTATTTCAGTTTCCATATCTTGGTTCCTTCTGTCTGTATTTCATTGCTATAAATACACTGTAAAGTGAAATTTTCTATCATTTTCTTTTGCAGTGCAGTACTTTTTAATGGATAAGGGGGCCTAATTTTAACATTAATAATCCAAGCAGATATCAGCAGCTAAGTGCTCCTGCAGGTAGTTTTCAACTTTGCTGTCTTGAGTTGATAACTTCTTATTACCTGCAGACACTGCAGAATTAGGTATCTTTTTCATGACTCAGTATACGTGATATACTGAAGTGAGAGGTATATGTAATGCAATGTGAAATGAAGTAAATTGTTTTATTTCTGATACGCAACTGAAAAGACATATCTATGTGAAAGATTCTGGTGTGCATTTGGATTTGAAACGTGATGCCGTCATTTCTTTCTAAAGGGCTGATCTGGTTGATTATGGCTTTATTAATCTAGCCATTAGGGTGATGAACTCTGCATTCTTTGTGAAACGATTTCTTGCTTGTATTGTCATATTACCCAAAGCTAGACCTTTGTCTCATTTATATAATCCATATAGATCTGATTTTGCTGGATTGTGAATATGCTAGTTATTCCTAATTTCCATATCTTATACTGGATTTATTCAGTGGCAACACCTGTGCATACTCCCAGTATGTGCCAGTCTTTTAATTTGTGGCAATGTCTCTGAGGGGGTGAAATAATTAATATAGTTGCAATACTTGTAGTGAGAACTGTATTCCTTATTACTTGGCTCACACCCTTCTCTCAAAGTCTGCCCGATGAAATCCTTTATTTCTTTGCTCTCCTTGAGAGGCCCTTCTCCCTGTTGGCAAATGAATCAGAATGAAGTAATAACGGTGTTAACTATCAAGCTCTGCTCTGTTTCTAAACAAAACAAGTTTAAAAGGAGTGGGGAGTAAGATGGTAAATGGAGCTGTGATTGTATTAAAAGTGTAATTATTTTTTTCATGTGGATATTATGAAATTAATGTTGGAATGAAAAATATATAGAAAAATGTTTTTAGTATCTTATTGATTCATATCTTATTGAGATGTGTGTATGCGTACACACACATTTGTATTGAATATTTGCTTTTGTTCGGAGAAGTTATGGCCAGTAACTAACTTTTGCAGATTCTTGGAAAATATTGTTGTTCTGTTTTGTGATGTCTCCAACAAGAATAAAATCATCTGCCTCCCTGTATCGAACTAAGGAAATATGTTGTTGTGGTTTGAAACATCCATTGTTGTGTTTCAATTACGTTTAAAACATATGGAATAGTAGTTGGGAACTTACTGAAGCGTTAAGATGCTAATAATGAAGCAGAGCTATTCGAAGAAACTAGTGGTGTTACGGTGATTCTGCCAGTGGATGATATTTCTAGTGTAAGACTGTTGTATTATTCTGTATAACCTGCAGCTTTCACATTGAACGAGAATTTCAAATAGAAATCAGTACAAACTTGAATGCCTTGGGAATTACTGACAATAAGTGAATCTTTTCCATGAAGCGAATCTTTTTCATGATTTTCCATTAATTTCTTTTATGCCTTCATGATTAGTTTATCAATCTTAATCAGGTTTATCAGCCTGAGCAACCATTTGCTGTGTAACTGGATAATTTCTGATTAACTTTAAGTGCTCTGTATTGAATTGGTTTAAATTTAACTTAAATGTTCTTTAGAGTTCCACCTTAGATTAAGCAGAAAATTTCAGAGGACAGAGTCAATGTGCTTTTCTGCTTCCACAGTTTTTCCAGACTTTCTGAGATGTAGTTAATTGGTTGTTTATGAAGTAGACAACAGTGTGGTTTAGACATTGTGAAACACTGTAATCTTTGGAGAGTCTTCTTCACGTAGGTTATTGCTCTTGTCCTGTCCATGGTACTGTAGCTAACTGTAATGAAAGCACCAATGTTCCTCTGTGCAACTGTCCTTTGTCTTGGTATCTTCACTGGCCAAGAACTGCATGTGCTTCCTAGGAAAGGCATTGCTCTTGTACCTCTGTTTAAACTCTTGACCAAGGAAGATGTTGTAGAGTGTGGTCTTCTGCAGAATACTCTATGGAGCGTGCTAAGTGTAGATGATAACTTGTTTCTGTCAAATTCATTAGAGATTTCAAGATCTTGGACTATGTAGTATATACATCATTTTTGCATTGACAGGAAAAAAACTGAAGTGGGATATCCAAGTTAGCTATGGAGTCTGCAGAAGCACAAATGGAGCAAGTGGTAACGCTTTCACAGTTCTGCCCCTTTCTTGCAGAATCAGTATTGTTACCCAGGTGCTATGCAGGGATTAGTTCCATGGTTATTTGTGTGTGCCCCAGCAGCGGGAACCTCAAAGTGCTCAAAGAGGATAGTTTACTTAGCTGTTTTGTTTTTTTTATACCAGATAGGATTTAAGCTTCAGGGATTCATAAGTAGTATGGTGATACCTGTAACACAAATTGATACGTTTCTCAGGAAGACATCAAAGCAGCAGCGTGATGGCCTGACGTAAAGTTTTTACACCAGCCCCTTGCTCAGACTAGCACTATCGATTCCTTTAACGATGCCAGCGCCCAAAGATCTGAGTGGGACAGAGGTCAGAAAAGAAGCGATGGCATGTGGTACAGGGTAAAGAAGCAAATGGTAGATGAGTCCAAACAGAAATTTTGTTGGAGTATGTGTGCAGGAACATGGAAATGTGCACGTTACGTACTGGTGCATAATGTGCTTTGAAAAGGCTTTGTAGCATTCGATGCTTTATCCACTATGAAGTGTGATTGTTGCCATGGTAAAATGTTTTTTAAGTTATGCAGTGGTAGAGCAAATAGTTGTTTCCAACTCCCAGTAATTGCCACATCTCAGTTGCTTTCTTACCTATGTAGCCACCATTTGTGTAGCTTTTTATTTTCCCCACGAGTAAGTTTTAAAGGTATGCATTGTATACAGAGTAGATCCTTCCCTTTCACCAAAGTTGTCTTAATAAGTCAGGGGCATGTAAGTTCAAAAACAAAAATAAAATTAAAATATAGGTAGAATAGGGATGGTTTTGTACTTCAGTCTGGAAACGTTGTCCAAGGTAAGGATCGTGTTTTGTGCAGCTTGTAGTGCACTAGCAGTAGTGATAGATGAAACGTTAAGTTCCTTTGCATGTGGTTGTCAGAGGGCTGGTGCTCACAAGACTGCTCTTGAGGTTGTCGGTGTTTACCTGTTACATGCTGACGCTTAAGTTTCTGTGTTATCTTTGTTGGACTGTGTGAGCATTGTGAATCTTGTGTTTCATTGTATGAGTAACTTTGCAGCCTTGGTAGAAATGATGTGTTCAGCCATCAGACTGGGGAAGGTCACTCTGGGTGTCTTCTGTGTTGGTGCTGGAGAAATAAAAGTATCTTTGTTCAAAAGCCTCTAAATCTTCCCATTACCAGGGAAGGTTTACAGTGAGTAGCAGAAAGAACCATGATACTTCAGCTTTACTGTGGAAGGATTTGTACGTTCAGCTGATAAATTATTCCTCCATGCCTTTCAGACCAGGTTCTCTGGGTTTTGTACCATTTTCTACATTTGTTTTTGTTTCTCCTCAATTTGTTTCAAGCTTTTGTTTTTGACTTACATTTAGCCTTTGTTTTTATTGTGTTTTCTCCTGGTACTTTACTTATAATTGAGAGTGCACAGCCTCAGCAAGCAATGAAGCAGTGTGCAAATGCCGCCATGCAGGAAAAGTTGAAGATATTTCCTGAACTAATAAAGCGCAGGGGACTTAGAGTAGAACAATGAAGCAAGTAAACAAACACCAAGGATAAAATAACAGGACCATTGAATTTGTCTTCTGTGTAAGGCACTCAGTGAGTGTGTGTTTTTTAAATGAGCTATGAATAAGTTGCATTCTGTATTAGAAAACAACAACAAACTACAAAAGACCATTCAGGCAGGTGAAAATCTACATTCTCACCAGTGTGAGCAGCTATAAATTTCAACAGAGAGTAGCCCATGAAAGAGGATGGTAGAAAAAATTTGGGGTTTTAGATTTCTGAAGTAGACCTCAGTAGCAGGCAAACTTGATGGAATAATAATAAAAATTAGAATATTTAATTGGGTTAGGAACAAACTAATAGAGCTTAATAACAGAAAAAGGCTGCTCTGGGCTTTCATCATGCACATTACAGATTGTGTATGATTTGGAACATAAGCTTCTAGTACAAAAAGGGATATTTAAATAAAGGGAAAGGCAGTAAATCAACATTATTTGTAATGATTTGCATAGATAAATGGTAGAGCTCATTCTGTTAAAGCCTAAAAAGTTACAGGCTTAAAGACAGAATGAGACATTTGTATGCCTGGCATAATTGACAGTTCAGTGTGATTGATTGCTGTGACAGACAGCATAGGAGACCTGCTCTCATTCAGAGGTACTTTTCTTCAGCATCACACTGAGGTATTCTGATACTGCCCTGGGGCTTAGCAAAATCACATGTGAAGGAAGCTTCAGTAGTGTGCATGCTGTCACCTCGACTGCAGTCCTGGGGAGGGACAGGGGTACTGCAGTCCTGGGTGATCACCTTGTACTCATTACTTGCGTGGGGCTTCTGAGGGAAGGATATGGAACGGGACTAAGCCCCTTGTTTGCTTTGTCTCATGTATATCATTGGAGAATTAGGCAGCTTTTTTCCCAAATATATTGATTTTGGTATGGACAGAGCAGTAGTAAAAGATAAATTCTGGCTTATGACCAGAATGTTATATAAGCAAAAATAATTTCAGCAATGAGGACCACCATCTTTTTCTTCTTTGTTCTATATCTAAAATGTAAACCCTGCAGAGGGCTGATAAATGTGTTGTTCCTTAAACAACAAACAATTTCAGTCTAGTAACACATCAAATAAAACGGTTCCTTCTTTTCATATCTTTTTCTAATTTAATTTGTTGTTTTCTGTTCCTTTCATTGAATGATGAGTAACTTTTGGCAATGACAGATATTCTATTGTGACTGAAATATGCATTTTGTAAGTCATAACTTTACTTGGTATTTAAATAAACTGTGTATGTACAGTGTACAAGATTTATGCAGAACACAGCTGGAGGTATTCTACTCAGAATTCCTATGGTTTAAAATGTCTCTTTCAAGTTTGAAAATGTGTTGTGAAGTAGATACCATTATGATAATTGGAAGTTCAGCTTCTCTGTCTTGCCTCTATTATTTTTTTGAATACAATTAACACATCACACACACTTCACCTGGTCTCTCCTCATTTACCTCTGACACTTCCTTGATATTTATTTAGACACATGTGGTGTTTTTGCTTTGAACTCAATAGTTGGTATATTCACTAGATTTATTTTTTTTTTGAATAAACATTTTTCTTGTTTAGAGATATACAATTAGTTTGCATTGTTAGAGAAAAGTATACATATTGATGTCAATTTAAGTCTTTTACTTATTTGTTAGATGATCAGGACATAAATTGTATAAAGATTGTAGAGAAAACTGTGATTACTCTGAAATCAAAATACCTGCTGAGAAGTTGCAGAAGCAGCTCATTTCATTATAGTTCTCACAAGGGAACAGTACAGAGAAGATATGCAAAAAGCTATCTAGAGAAAAATGTATGGCTGTCAACACTAAATATAAATATATATATACCTACAAATAATAAGGTTTAAGGTAGCATAAACATGAAGCACATAAATCAGTGCCTTGTTTAAGTTAAACTTTATTCTGTCAGATTTGGCAGCAATGCTTTTATTGCTGAGAACAAAAGTAAAACACTAAGTTTGTTTTAAAAAATCAAGGAAAAAAATTCTTAAACTGGACTTAGTAAAATAGTATTGGCATAGTGTTTATTTCTTTACGTAGCTTGGTCTAGTATGTAACAAGTATATAGCTAGTAGCAAGTAGCTGTTATCCTCTGGGAAACAGCTAGGAATTATATGAAACAATTCTTAAAATTCTGTATAAGAGAAAGTCTGTCTTTGACAGATCAAATTTTAGTGATAGAAGAAGAGAATATGAAAATACCATAATACTGTATTTCATATGTGGAAATTAGGTTTGGAGATTTTTATTTTTAGAAACAGTAAGGCTTGGAGGTTTCAGAAGTAAATCCAAAATTCAGTCTATACTTCATGCTCACAATAAAACAGGATTATTTCATTGATTTTTAGCTGCAGTTTGAAACGAACAAGTGCTATGCTTTTGTAGAGTTCCTGTTCACTGTCCATTCTTGTGATAACTGTTTTCTGGAGTATTTTCAGTAACTATGTTACTGAAGTTGAATAATATTTGTAAATTGGTTTAATATAGAGAAGAAGTGTCACCTACTTAATAAGAATTCATTTTCTTTGTTTTAAAACTGAATTAAAATAAGCATGATCAACTCAAAGCTTTTCAGATCACAGGGTCTTCACATTAGAAGTTCAAAGATGTACATAAAAAAGGAAAGTCGGCTGTGCACTGCAGTGAGTTTTATATAGAGCATGTTTTTTATTTTTACAAGAGGTTTGTCTGAGTTCTTATGCATGCAGAAGGTCTTCCTCATTTCCTGCAGCCCTGGTTAGGTATGAAATGTAAATCTGCACAATGCTAGGGGTTCTGAAACATTGTCTGCAAAAAAAAAAAAAAAGTGTGGTTGTGATAAAGGACAAAAATTAGGTGTTTGGTTGCCTTGCTGTAGTCATCGCCATGGAGAGCCATTGTTCTACAGCCGCATCTTTGCTGGGTTGCTCAGAGAAGGGCACGATGCAGATACCATTAAAACAGGCATTTGTAAGGGAGACCTGCATCACAACAATGCCAAAGGAAATCAGTGTTTTCTTTCGAGATACCTTTGGCTTTGACTTCCAATTTTTGAAATGCACATTTAAAATGGTCTCTATATAAAACTACTTGGAAGAGTGTTTTTTTTTTTTTTTTTTTTTTTTTTTTAATGAAATCATTCTGTAGTAAAATATTTCAAGTACTGGCTAAGCTGTAAAGCTTAGGGCTGATAAACAAAGCATCTGAAGCCAAATGGCCCCGTAGCTAACCCCAATTAAAATAAAGATTTCATTGCGCTCTGTCCTGACAGAGAGGGAACATATTGTTGCCTTTAAGGGAGTTTGGTTTAGTTAATGAAAGAATTTATTTCATTTTTTCAAATACAGAACCTAATTAAATAAGTTTCAACTTGACTTGTAGTTGAGGACAATTTAACTCCTTAAAGGTTACTTTTGTGTCCCTAATGTATCTCTCTTTTGAATAATTTCTGGTGTAGTATTTGGTTTTGTGATTTATAAAATAAGAAATTTTATAGTAAATCTTGTGTGAGAACCATATGCCAGTTTTCTGTGTACGTACATGTATGTTGTTCGTTCTAAACTAATAAAGCTTATTACTGACATTGCTCTCTTGAAGCAGGCTATTTAGCATTAAACGTTACTAGATTCTTAAAAAGTAATATAGAAATGAAGGCGGCATGTCTTTGCTCTGAATGCACTTTAAAAACTCTAAATGCTATACAAACATTGCTCAGTCCTGCTGTTCAGTGAAAATCAAAGATGTAAAAAATAATTATTTTTGGTGAAGCTCTCAAAGCAGTAGTTAAAATCTGTATCTCTAGAGCGTTTGTTCTTAGAGAGGATTAATGGTGAAAACGAAAGCAATTTGTAAGGATTACAAACGTGATTAATTTGCCTTCCTTAAAGGATCTGCCTGTACTTGTGTAGGTAAAGTTCATTTGTCAACTAAATTCTCCACTAAGAATATATGAGATATAAAGAATATTCTTATCTAAGATGCTTTCTTCTTATGTATACATCCATTTTATACTCAGCACTTGAAGGCAGTCAAAGAATAGGAATGCTGTCATTACCTTACTTGCCTAAAAATAAATAAATAAATAAATGGCTGTATTCTCTCTTGCAATAGAATCTCGTGAGTAGGGTTCGTTTCTGTGGAGTGACAGCAAGTAATGCTGTTTGGCTGTGTTGGTGATACTTCTGCAGTTTATTCACTGTAATTAAAAGCACCAACCAGCATCATTCAGAAGGTGTTGGGTTCTTTTATATTAGTCGTTACAGAAGCTGAATCTAAGCAACAAAGTTCATGCTTAAGGTAAATTTTTAGTTGTAACATGCATGTAAATATTTTCTCTGAAAGTATCTTTTAAAACTAGAGCTACGTTTTGTTTTGAAGTAATAGCTTTCCAATTAGTAGGGAGGACTTGGTAATCAAAATTTTAAAAACATATATATGTCACATCTCTCCTCATTTGGGGATTTTAGGTGAATGTTTGCAGTATGTATTCTCTTCTAAATGTCACTTAATCATGCGTTCTCCTTTACATCTTGACTAAATTGCATTCCAGCTTTCTTAGAGGAGTTTCCAGTGTGAGCAAAGAAGCTCTCTCTGATAGGGAGTGTAGATTTCCTTGAGTCAAAGTTGTTCCAAAGGCTTTGGGAGGTCTTTGTGCCACAGGATTTGATTGCTACCTTCAACTATGGAGAGAAACAGTATTCAAAGAATTTCTACATGTGTGAGGAAAGATACTAGTTTTTTTTTACAGATGGGTATGAACATGAGTGAAATTAAAGACTAGATCCTACTGCAGCACTGAGTATCTCATCTATTTGACATATGTTGCAGATCTTGAATTAACTCAAATGCAGCACTGTTCTCTTCTGTAAATTTCCGTGATCATTATAATTAAGATGTTTCAGAAATCTTGAGAGTAGTTGCCAAACAGAACAAAAACAAAAGGATCACTACTAGCCAGGGTTTAGGCATTGTAACTCTGCCCTAAAGCTACGTTTCCCATCCGTTATCTCACCATAGCTTATTGTGCTCAATTTTAATTAAACTTGAATAGCAATTTTGCAGTCATAACTGACATGAAAGTTTTCCAAAATCTATTTATACCCACAGGACACTTCCACTACATGTTTTTCTTGTTTTTCATCTTGTCCAAAACCGTTTTTTTGGAAAAGTCTTTGATGATGAAGAGCATGAAAAAGAAGATCATACAATGATTTGACTAGCAAGTATCAGTTTGCAAACAGAAGTGGATTGCATTTTGTATTCTGTGGGGACTTTTATCATAATAGTCATATAGGAAGCTTTAAAAGCCTATGTATTTGATAAGGATCTTGGGGTTTACTTAATTTTTCATATGCTCAGTGTATCCTGAGTATCCTACATCTAGTTTTAATGTGCAGATGCTGAATTTCTAAACACAGAAACTACTTCCGTGATGCTGCAACCTGCAGGTTCCCCCCCTCCCCCCCCCCCCCCCGCCTTTAAGGGTGTTGTATTCACAAATATTACATACAGCTTTTACTTTGATATCCTAGAGTCTAAAAAGTCACTTTTTATGGTTTAAAAAAATCAAAATAATGTTGGAACATCAGTCCTTATTATTGCACAGGAAGCTCTTCAGTATTAGTTGGTTGTCAAATCCCTAGGAAATAACGGATTAACGCGCTTGATCGTAATGCCATGTTCAGAAGTTGAAGTTTGCTGATGTCCCCAGCCTCTCTATTTAATGCAATTACAGATATGCATTCAGGACATTTGAGTGGATTGCATTTCATTAATATGATTTGAGCAGACAACGCTAAGTTGCTGTTGGGCCCTCTCTGACAGCTAATTACTGAAATGAAGTGTGTACATGGCTAAGAAACAATGGAGCACTTGTCAGGAACATTAAAACAATGCAGAAATAGTGTCAAATTTTGGAATCCCTCCTCTGTACATTTTTTGTTGTCTCTAACGACCAAGCTTGGGACATACATAGTTGTGGTGGTGAGTTAGACCTTGGGGAAACAAACTTTATCATCACCGATGACAATACAATATAGTTACATTGTGCTCTTCCTCTCCTTAATTCTGACACCTGCACATACTTATCCTGATAGCTAAACATACCTACCTTTTGCTTACAGACAGCATTTTTGCACGTTTTCCCCACAAAATGTCTAATCTGATTGTTTGGATATTGGAAGATACTTTGCGTGCCCGACAGTCTTGTAGAATTTTTTGCAGGAAGAGGTCTCCCAGACAATTTGAAGGAGGTGGGTAGGGAGTGACTTCTCATTGTTTTAATTGTTCTCATTCCACTATAAAAACAGAAACAAAAACAAAAACAAATGGGGCAATCCAGTGAGGTTTGTAACCAGACAGACTTGAAACAAACAAGGGGCTATTCTTTGTACAATAGGTAGTAAACCTGCTGCATGAAGCCTGTTGGATGATACTGAGGAACTTTGTATCGGTTAAGGGGAGATTGGACAGAGACTTGAAAGAAGCCTTTGTTCAGGTTTATTTAATATGCGAGCAACAGTAGACTAACTGAATTTCTTCAAATGAAGATCTGGCTGATAGAGGGGAGAAATAGCATTCAGGCTTTCCACCTTCCTGGTCTTTCCGAAGCATCTGCTATGGCTACCTTGGAGACAGAACGCCAGGGAGATGGCCTTTTTTTGTGATCAGTTACGGCCCTTCTGTTATGAAACTGTGGTTTTGTACTCATCTATCTTTTTTTTTTTTTTTTTTTTTTTCTTTATCCAAAATTTGGGTATCAGCCACTAGAAGTGGTGTTGCTAGATAATTATACAACTTGTCATAAAGTGAGAAAGAAAAGGCGAGAACTGGCTTCAGACTCTGAGTGGACAAGAGTCTCCCATCCCATCTCTCTTTCAGGCACTGAGTGAACCTCTGTTGCAGTAGTGATTTTGTTTCCAAATCATGTTTCTGTTTAAGAAACTGTGTTGAGTACCTTATGTACCTTATGTACCCATCTCTTCATCTCTTCTCGTATATATGCTATTCTAGAGTAGAAGCTAAAACTGCAGTGCCTTCGGTGCTGGGGAATGGGCTTATCTCAAGGCTTTTGTAAAAACCTGTATTGCACAAGGTATTTTTGTCTTTATGCTATATCTTCAGAATTATTAAAAATAGTATGGTGCAGACTACAAAGTGTTTTTATCAACCCATTCAATTGACTTCTGTATTGTAGTGAGACGGTGCTAGTTGTTATTGAAGATTTTTTCAGTATGTGCTAAGAGGAGTCTTGGATTACCAGTGTCAGCTGTCTTGGTGTGTTCAACCATACCCTGATTATAATGAGAGCCATGAGCAGCTCGTGTAATTTAATCTGTGCAGCTTGAAGGTAGTATCCACAGGTAATATGGAGACAGGGGAGTTCATATTAAATACATTTCAGCCATTATGTCCTCAGTGGTACTTGCTCATCTCTCTGGTTTTACAAAACGTTTTTCTTTTTAATTCTTAACCATTTCAGTTAGTGAACAAAAACAGAGAAAGCAGAATTGTTTTTTTGCATTCCATTGATGGAAAGGATCAGCCAAATACGCTGGTTTAATCACTCTGCAATCTGGTGACCTATACAAAAGTGAAGCTTAGTTTCTTGGTCAATAAGAAAATGCGCTCTTCAAAAGGTACAGCTTTTAATGATAACCCAAGAGTTATTACTAATATGCTTCAGACCTTGGTGTGGTTTTCTGTCATGAATAATTCAGGGACCTGCAGAGGTGAGTTATCAAAATGTAATCAATAAATGCAATAGGTATGACAACGTATAATACAGATATTTGGGCACACAATGCATTGTTAGTGACCTAGGTGATTTAAGGGTATTGTTATGATGTGCAGCATGGCTACTTTATTTCATTTATGAATGTTTCCAGATCGTCCTGAAGGAGGATTCCTAAAGATTTTCTTCCTGCTTGCAGGTTTTCTGTTGTTAATAGGTATTTTAAGTTTCTCTGTGTCTGGTACATCCAGCCATGATACCAGCAACTTTAGTCCTGTTATAGCAAAGATGGGAAGGTGCACAAGTTACTGATAGCATTGAGGTGGATACCCAAACGCACACAATACATTGAATGTCTGTCTAGAGCTGGTTCTTATCCCTTTACACATAATTCTTGATGCTAACGCTTTCTGTGCATGGTACAAGCAGCTGATGATAAAAGAAAGATTCTAAGTAGTTTTTATTATTATTATTATTATTTAAATGTAAATTCAGTAGAAATACCAAAATTATAAAGACCAACAGCTTGTAAAGTCTTTTCTTGTTGACACTTTCAGTCTATCAGTTTCATAAGGAGAATAGAAGGAGGTACACTGCCATAGAGATACTCTATAAACAGGACTCAGGCATATGCAATTTAATAGAGTGGTTTTATTTGTAAATTAATGTAAGCTACTGCCATTTTCCCTGCAAATTCAAGGAGTGGAAATCATGTTGATAACAGTAACTTAAAAAAATACCTTCCACAAACCATGGCAGTGAAATAATTGTAATTACTAATTTTTTGTTGAATTAGAATCTAAAAATTTTGAATTTTTGAAGGCTGCTTCAACGGGAGAAAGAAGGACAGTGGTAGGCTGCTGGTAAAGAGCCTGGTCTGTCTGATCAACTCAAACATTCTTGTTGAGGTGCTGGAATAGTTTTCTATCCTTGCAACTCATTTTACAAAACAAGTTCCAGACTGAGCTCCGCTTTCATGTATTCTCTCTCCATGGAAATTATGTCCTTTTTCTCATTTCAAATTAGATGAGTACAACGAAATCCTTATTTTACATATTTATTAACAAGGTTTTCATCCCTGTGGTATTGTAATTATCTTCACTGCTTTGTGCAAAGAAATTACAGGGAGAACTCGCAAACCTTTAGGAGGTTTGTGTGGTCACTTTTTCAAGCATTATTGCTCTTAGCTGTAGTCTTCTTGCATATCTCTCCGCCAACCAGTATTTACTGGAGTTCCTTCCATACATTGCTTCTTTTAATTCTGAGATAAATTGCATTGCAGACCTCAGGTAAAGTTCAGATCCCTTTGGGTATGTATTGTTAGAAACCTGATGTGTGAAGAAATGATGTTGAGCCCACTGTCTGGCATGCAGAGGGTTAAGGGAATTTTTAGCATCACCAAAAAGTATTTGGTCAGGTACTCAGGTGCTGAAAATTTTCTTAGCAACATCAGTCACCTAGGAACATGATCATCTGCTGTTCTGGGGTAGAGATTACAGAGCTTAATGATTAGCTACTATAAGCTGCAGCTGATGCCAGACTCTACCCCCTTTACACCTAATTAGCCTCATTAATGAGCTCTTCTGCTCTCCACAGAGAGGGCTTTCTCCTTGGAATAGTAGGCAAAAATACCTCACCCAGGTAGATGTGCTGAAACCTTTAATTATTGCCCACACCTGCAAAGCCTTGTGTCTCTGACAGCAATATTGCTTAGCTGAAATTGTGCTTGTTTACAGTGACCATGCTACAAAGTATTAACTCTTTAGCACCATAGGAATTGTTTTTAAGCTTTAAAAGTGTTTATGTACAGTGTAAATCTAAGCACTCAGAGATTTCATACTTGATAAAGTGGGGTATATTGTGAGCATTTGGGGACAGAGGAGAGGCGTATGTGACAAAAATGTTTTTTTAGAAGTTTTTGAGTATTTTGGTGAATCCTGAAAATGAGTTTGAATTGCTGTTGAATGTCAGATCCTGTGTTACCAGAGCTAACACTGTTAAACAACTTTCATTCTGTAGATGTTCAACTTTTGCAGGTGGAGGAATCTATTTTACAGTGCTAAAATTAAAACATTGGAGGCAAAAAGCACATACACAAATCAATTGGTTTAGCAGACAATGACTTCTATGTGCTAATAAAGTGTTCTGGTGTGATTTGTAGCTATAGCAATTATTGGTAAATGTCTGCTAAATTGTAGTGTTTACATTCTTAAAATTTAATAGCTTTTGTTTTCTTGTTTGTTTTAATGCTAAAATAGCTATGTAACGTCTTGTTATATGTGTGTTTGGGTCAAAGCAGTTATGCCCATGTAGAGCAAATCTGCATCTATGTTTATTAGGTGCTCAAAAGGCAGCTCAAGTTGGCGCTTCATTCGAGGTTTTAATAGGGGAAGTTCAAAATGCTAATTTCTCAGTGCAAATATTTCAGCTAGTTAGTAACTTTTTCCTTAGCAGCAATCTTTCCTGGATTTTTAGCAGGAAATGCCTGCTGTGAAAATGTCTAGCATCCATCACGTAGATACTTGGTGGCACCAGGAAAGAGTTTAGTCCAGGCCTGCGGCAGTGTTCAGCTCCCGTGAAGCTGGGACATGCGGGCAGTGAGTGTTGTACTGCTGCTCCATGCTCATTGTCGTGGCTTTCTCAGCTTCTGGCCTGTCATTGCAGCAGCCGTTCAGCAGATGAAGCAATTGCAAAGAAAATCTCATGTTTTAAGATGCGCAGATTCTGCAGGCAGCTGTAGTAACAACTTGTGGTTCTTTCTGAGGGAGTTTGAGCCAAGGAATTTTTTTTCCTAGAAATCCGTCTTCTAAAGTGAATAGAAGATAGTGTGCCTTCCCAGTGCTGGCCTGGAGTGGCAGAGCTTTTCAGTTGAGAAACTGCGATGTTTTAGTCAACTGCCTTTGCCTAGAAGGTATTCCTAGCAGAGTGCTGAGCTAATTTAAACTAAATCGTTAAGGTTAAAAAGGAATCTGGAACATGAAGCGTAAATTCATACAGTTGAAAGACTATTAAGAAACTGAAAATAGGGTCTTAGAGCTGTGAGGTCACCACGATAATGGATGCTATTATTAGCTCTTCTTATGAGCATGTGGAAAAATTTGTTTTACTTTGTTAGTAATGAAAATAGCATTAGGCCTCCCCAGCCAGGCGTGCTGTTCTGCAGTGCGTGAGCTGCAGAAATTCATGGGCTTCTTTTCATGAATGCAATTTGAATTGAATGCCAAAATAAAGCATCACAATGAATGATTATATGCAAAACACAAATATTTGGGTGATGTTTCATCAATTGTTAGTTCTTCTTATAACTGTTACGTGAATGGGACCGAAGTTTGTGGAGCCTTCTGGCGGAAACCTTGGCAGGCTTAGTCCTGTTTCCTAGGTGAGAAAGCCTGAGGTTCCAGGGCAGGTGAGAAGGGCTTTTACAAAATCAAAATTATCATCAAGGCCATGTGGGTCTGGAGGGGAGCGAAGTTGGCGGTTTTGGCCCAGGAAATAGCTGCCCATCTGCTCTCTGTCAGAACACGTTAGAAGTGCATCTGGAGCTGTGCCCCCGAGTTCCAGCTCCGAGCGGTCATGCGGCTGTCTCCACGACAACTCAAGGAACTGCGTAAGCTGCTGTGCTCCGAGCCAGATGCTTCTCTGCACATGTGGTCTAATTAGATGGCATTTTTCCCTTCACAAAAGACTTCAGAAATTTTGCATGGTTTCCATGTCAAAAATGCGTAGCTAATATAATGGGAGTCGGGAGGAGCCGTGGCCAAACACTAAATAATGACACTTGCTGCAAAACTGGGCTGCGCTGCGCAAGCTGTAGGTTTGCAGTTACGCAGAACAAATTCCCCTCGGTTGCTTCATCATGGATTGAGGAAAACCTCGGGGGGAGTGGTGAAAGGAAAAATCTGCTTTTGTCATCCTCACGCTGGATGCAACTTTCTCTTTATGACTATCAGGAAACAATTGGAGAGCTGAGACAGCTTCCCTGTCCTGCAGTGAGTGTTGGCATTACACGCTGCTCTGTCTCAGAAGCTGGTTTGTTTTGGTTTTAATTTTCAAAGCATTTGAATAAAAACTGCAGGAAGTGGGATGGAGGGGAGAGCCCAAGGAAACAAAATCAATTCTAATTAACCAAAAATGGAACTTTCTAATTTGGCAGGATCTTCAACCTTTTGTTATTTGGGGGAAAGGGCTTCATTTAGTACGAATGATAGAGGAGCCCTGTTACAAGTAACAGAAAAGCAGCACACCTTTTGTGATTGTACTAGTATGGCTTTTTCTCTAAGTCTGTCTTGCCTTCTCACATGGTAAAGGCAGAGCCTCGCTGTGACAAACCAAGAGTAAATAAATGGTAAAATGAAAATAAAGAGTTCTCATTCACTTTAAAAGAGAATGTTTTACTTTGCTCTTTTCCACCTGTGAAGAGAAGCATCTTGAGCTGTTGTGGATTGGTTGCCTTAGTTGTTTCTGGGCCTTTTTTTTGTGGACATGAAATAGACTGATACTTTGAGGATCCTGCAGTAGTGTTAGTGGTCTGGCAGGGCCTAAGTTCCACTTGTTCCCAAGAAGAGATGCTGTTGCATTTTTAAGAGTCTAATGACATAAGCTACTGCTTTATAATCCCACTTATACGATAAGCAACATAGCAAGCATACATGTGTATTAATTTATGTGTTAATCATTGACCTTTTTCCTGCATTGCTAATCCAGTACCTTTGATTACCCCGTCTTGGGGGACATGACAGATTCCTTTTCTAGCTGTGTTTTTTCATGGCAGTAGTTGAGGTTTCTGCACCAAATTATCAAGTGGCATACCATGATGACAAATCAAACCTCAGCGAGGTCTGTTATAGTCATAGCATTTACTTGGCCAGATGCTTTATGAAGGAGGTGACATAACGTGTCATGTTATCTTATATCTTGTGCATTCGTATATCTACCAGAGACTAGATCTTGCTAACTCAATGAAAATTAAAATTCAATTCCATTATATCCATTGTACTTATAGAGAGGTGGTTTTGTTGTTACTGAGCTGAGAGCAGGATTTGCTTGGCCTATCTTTATGACTAAAGCTTCTATTTTACACTGCATTACTGAGGTTAATTTTTATTATATTTCTGCATCTATATTAGCTGCATATCAAGGTATTTCCGTCTTCAAAAGAGCAATTTGGTTCAGTGTGGTTTTGGTGATCATCATACAAAGGAGTAAAATGCATTGTGCACAAAAACATATTTTCATCATGTTTTAGTGGGTGAATCCTGGAAGCTTTACTGTTTTGGATGAGTTTCAGCTTTTTGTGTGTATCTAAGAAATCAAAATATGATCATTTGTGACCTCTAGGTGTATTGAATACATCTTAATCATGACCAGTCATTTATTATCTTTGCAGAGATTCTTTTTTTAAATGATATATTTATTATCGTATTGGAAATGAAACAAAGAAAAAAAAGCTCATCGTGTATCTCATGGGAAATACTTCGTGTAGACTGACTTCTGTATTTTGTCATAGTATAAAATAACTCATGTAAAGAATTGCTCTGTAATTTTTCTCCTTTTTTGTATTGTCACTAATGTTCTGTAATAGTTAAAATAGTAAAAGACTTCTTTATTATAGGGAATCTGAATTGGTAGCCGCTTTGCATGCAGAACATACTAGCTTCAAGCTTCAATGGGAGTACTGCTCATGGAGTGATTGCAGAACTAGGCCCCGAAATTACCTTGCCAGCTAATGATAAAATCGCATGCAGGCCACAGGGGTTTTTGTGGAATAAATATAAGAGTGGAACAATATACAGTACACATTATACCAGTAATTTAAAGCGTATTCAGGACAAAGAGAGAGTTCCTGGTGCAGGCAGCATCATAGAGATTTGCTGTATCTGATAAAGATTAGGTTTCTCAGCTCGTAATACCATACTATTACTTTTCTTTTGTTAGTCTTTCAACACCTACACTCATGCATTGACACAATATCAAGTAGGAAGAGGAAGAATAGCCTTGTATTTAAGGTACTGAACAGGGATTAAAGAAATTTCGGTTCTTTTCCCTGCCTCTGCCAGAGACTTTTGTGACCACATGCAAGTTACTTATTATTTTCTTGCCTCTATTCTTGATCTGTGAAATGGTGATTCTCCCCCCACCCTCCTCCCCACCCCCCAGCACTAAATGCTTTATTGCTGGCATCTTTGCACTTTGTCTTCCAGGTTTGTTGCTTAAGTTCTGGAGGCATGAGGCTGTATTTGTTGCTTGGGGAGAGAGAATGGCAGGCTGGTGGAGGGGATTCAGAAATCAGGGGAGGCAAGCCTATATAAACACTTAGAAAAATAGCTTGCTCTGTTACAGGAAAGTCGTTTTATAGTTTGTGAATAGAAGCACGTATCATTGTACTCCATCCAAGATGAAATACCAAGTATCTTAATAAATTAAAAGGGGTCAAAAGGAGAAGCGGAATGTTGCTATGTGATTTATTTATTTTTTCCAATGACACATTTTGTTAGTTTCATCTTTTATTTAAGATTGGTTTTAGTTCAACATGTGCCGGATCCCTTAGTGGTGTTGGAATTTATGGGCTGAAGTAATGTATAAAGGGTTGTCATTGGACTTCTGCTGCATCTATCAGTATCTGAATTGTTTTTCTTACAACATTGTAATACAAATAAATCTTATTCTGTATCCTTAATATAAAGGTTTCATAGTAATTTTAATACACCTAACATTTTTGGATCTGAAGGTATTTTGGTGCTGTAGAATTGATTACAGCTTAATAATGCATTGCATGATGATAATACTGTAACAATTTTAGCAAGAACATAAGCCCTCTTGGCCACAGAGTTCTAAATTATAGTGTTAAATGAGATTTTGATGAAGATTGAATATCTGCATATTATATTTTTATATTTGAAATTGAATTGTATGTTTAAACGTGCTTCATCCTAGTTGGCAACCTGCTGGTAAATAATAATGATGTCTTCAGTGGTTGTAGGATACACATTTGTGTCCTTCCTGCAGATGCTTTACTCTTATTTGAGTTTTGCTAAGAATGCATTTGTTGATATGAGTCTACTTTTTTCTACACTGTCTCAGAGCTCCAGTTGGTACCTAGTTTTGTAAAGGGAATTGTGTGAGAATTTTGAAAATACTTGAGGTCAAATCTACATGTGAAAACTAGATCACTGCTGCTTTTCAAAAGGAGGTGTGTGTTCTTGTCACCTCAGCATTACAGAAAAGCAAAATAGCCCTCTATGTCCCTGCAAGTTTTTCTTGTTTCTTTCTGTTAGTGCAAGGTGAGTTCTACTTCTTTGTAGTACAATCAGGAGAAAAAAACAAAAACAACAACAAAAAAACAACGCTTCTGTGGCTATTTACTTCAGTCCAAGTTAGGAGCATGGCGAAGAACACTGTTATTTCATGCACTGCAGAACTTCTCTGTCTCCCAGCCTCTCCTGAGTTGTCTGCCGAGGGTTGTTTTATAAAATAAAGCTCCCAAACTGCTGTAATGGCAATGCTGTTGCTGTAGGTGCATATACCCATGATCCACAGCACAGGTAAAAGGAAAGTTCTGACATATGACATTTTGGAGGAGTTGTTAACATGATTATGTGTTATGATTGGTGTCAGCGATTTGATTGACTTGCTGTCATCATTTCCCTTTTTTTTGTCCTTTAGTGATATTATTACAGATTATTACAGGAGTTACCAGATAACATGCAGAAGAATGGCAGATGTCAGAGAGAAATTCCAATTCACCAGCAACTGTAAAGGTTGGGAATTTAGGGCAATGTATCATTTTGTTGGATCTTTTAATAAGATTTATAGTATATATACTGCAAATACTATTAAGAAAAAAAAAAAATAAAGATGTTCACTCTTGATGTATTCTACCAGTGGTTACATGCTCTAGTGAGGAACATGATAAAAAGCCCCAAATTGGACTGGTGATAGAAGTGGGCATTTACATGAGACAGTAAGTGTTTGAACAGTACAGTCTGCATTGGTAAATACATGATTTTGAAATACTTTTCATGATTATGCCTAGAAATCCTAATTTATCAGACCTGGTAAACTGGTCTCTTTTTGAACAGACTCTTAATTTACTTTTCTTTAGAAGAAGTGTGGTCAAATCTCTGAGCACGTGATTTCTTTGTTCCTGAGCAGCATCTTGAAATGCTAATAAAGCTCTGGTACCATTTGCTTAATGCAGAGTGTTTGATCTGTGCTTTCTTGATTCCATTATGACTGAGGCAGATGCAAAGAGCTTTCCTATGCTGAACGGATGTCCTAGTTACGGGAGGTTATTTGTCGTTGCAAATGCAAGCTGAATGAGCTGGTGTCCTATCAGGTGTCTGTCACCAATTTCAGATTTTCTTTATGGAATCCTGCTGGCTGACTGATCATCCTTCTTCAGCTGTGATGAGCTAATCTTTCCTTGACATTGTAATCACAATTCTTGAAAGGTCTGCGGAGCAGTTGCTTGCCTCTGGTTGCTGTTGCATCTGACGTTGACATATATGTCCAGATCAGTGGCATCGTTCTTGTATCTTAGTTTTATTATAATGCTGGATGGAATTAAGAATGATTATTCCTAGAATATCTCTACAGGCTTTACTTTGTCACTTGCTACACAACCAATTTAGTAAAGGATGTGGTTATTTGCAACCTCTAGTTAGTAATAGTGATACATGAATCTCCTACACATCATTGTTCGTGCTGTATGTTTGGGGTTTGGCTGCACAGTATACTGACACTAGAGTTATAGCTTGTAGACTGTCAGATTGTCAACTTGTTCTGCACCTTTAAATTCCACCCACATTTTTTCATTTCATGGCTAGTTTACAGAGCAGCTCTAATGGGTTGTGTATTTATTAGAGAGGTTTTGAAAGAGCACCTACATGGTTTAAAGGCATGCATACAGCAGCACAAAATTCATTACTCTGCACCACATGCTGACCATGATAATGCAGAAGAGATTGCATGTATCTTCCAAGGCATAACTTCTGGGCTGTCTAAACAAAGTCTTCAGTATTTTATTTATTTATTTTTTTTACCTTTAGAATTGAGCTTTAAAAATCGTTGCTTGTGTAAGAGACTCTCACTGTTGACCTAATTTAAACCTTGTCTTCGTTATGTTCATATTTTCCCCAGCAGTCACATGCTGTCTTTAAAGCCCCATCGTCCTGATGCGCACTTGGGTGTCCGTTCTGTTGTATGAGAGTCAGGAGTGTCAAGATGCCCATGACTTACCTGATCACCTGTGTGTTTCTCTAGAAGTATCGTTTTTGTTTGCCTTTGTCCCCTCCTCCAAGTCCTTCTCTAACCTGTGCTGTCTTTGCTGTCCCACGTTTTTTTAGTCTTTTATATTCACTGTGAGAGTTATTGCCATAGCCAGATAGCTGGCTGCTCTGCCAGTATGATAAATCAGACAATTCAGACATGGTACTTCTCTCACTGGCAGCAGCTATCTGCACGAGTTCCTGTAACTTCTTCTGAAAGAAAGTTTTGCTTTCTGAGGAAAAGTGGTTTTCCTGAAAGTTTGGGGGTTCATGAAATTTTTTACAGCTTAGTTGATCAGCATCAGGCTTTTGTGGCTTTTATAAATATGTAACAGCAGGTTTCATGTAACTATCGGACAGACTTAAATAAGTCCTAGCCTTCTTTCATTTTTCACTTGCTGATTTTAGTAGATTTTAAGCATTATTTTAGAATGTAACAGAATTCCAATTTAAAAATAGGGCTGGCAACAGATCAGATGTGGGCTGAAACTTTTCAGCTTTTTAGGGGTCATGAGCTAGCAGCACTGCCCTGATGAACTTCATTATGCCATATGAATATAAAATATTCATATAAAGGGAGATTTTCACCTATTTTTTCAATGCGTCTGGGAGTCTGAAATCCTAATCTTACAGTTTCTTTTCTTGTTTTAAGATTGCTAGATTGCTGATAATAGTTCTTTGAAATGTGTGAACGTATGTATTTAAAAAAAATATTATTTTTTGGGATATACTTGAGATATATATATATTATATATATATATTTGTAGTATCCAATATTGCAGATCAAATTGGTTTCCTCACTGGGTAGCGTTGTGCAAACATTTAAAGCATTTGCGATGCCATAGCTTAGCTTCGATTATGCAGTTATAGTTGGAGAGAAGAAAAATGAAAATTTAAGGTGTTGATAAATCAAGGCCTAAATTCTAATTGTTGGAGATAGCAGATCTAGGAGTTGATGGGTTTATTAGGACATCATTGTAATTGTTTTATGTGTGAGCAAGACCATTGATTTCACAAAATATCTGTGATTCTCGGTGTCCCCTCTCATATAATGTCATTTGTCAGTAAAAGCAGAGCTGATTAGCTTCATAATTTGCAGTTAACTAAATCTGTCAAGAAAATGGTCTTATTGTCCACCTTGTCTTTTTGTAATGAAGCTGTGGATGGGGGTTAGCAACAGTGTGTTCACCCTTGTGGGGGTCATGGAGGATGGAGGGTACTAATGCATTGTAAGCTGAAAAGCTCACGCTTGACCTTGATGATAAAAGTTTTTCCTGTCATCCAGCAGCAGTTGAGCCTGATTTGGCTCTTAAGAAGTCAAAAGGTCTAATCAACCTAATGAAGAATCTCAATCATTAGTACTTTAGGGAAGGAAGTGTATTAACACACTAATAATACTGCAGTCCCTCAACTGCCACGTGTGCGTTTGTAGGAGCAGTACGGAGCTCAAATGAATGGGGAGAAGCTGGTGTCACTGTGCTTAGATGTACAGGAGAGCAGAGGAAGCTTCTGCTTGGCAGAGCATGGTTCTTTCCAGTGTTTGGTCATGGGACAAATGCTGTAGTTGTCACATAAGGAGTCTCCTTTCTTTTTCAAAATCATGGAAATTCTTTGGCCCCAGGAAAAGGTGAACTGCCCTAAAAGAGTGACTCCTCTTATGGAAAAGCACCCAACCTGTGCACAGGTTTTTAGGCTATCAATGAAGATGGATCTTTTTCCTCCTGTGAAGAACAATCTGTGACAATTTGTTGACTGCTGGATTAGGAGTGAGATATATGATGTACCATCCTGGTGATTCTGGTGGTCCAATTCACCATAGGTCAGGAAAAAATTATTATTATAGTATGATTATTTGAAACCAAATAGCTTCTTCACTTTCCTCATAAATTGCATTAAAGACTGATACAAGTGCTTGCACCATTTGGCTATAATGGCAAGATAGTTAGGTGGCCACAGGGTGGCTTCCTTCCGAATCTTGTGGGGAAAAAAACAATGCTCTCAGGTAATGCTGTGGCATGGGGTTTTGAGCAGTCATATTAGAGGCCCTGCTACCTGGACTTTACATACACAATGGTAAGCTGTATTTCTAACATACATAAAAAGCTTTCAGAAATGAAATGATAACACATTTTTTAAAGAAGATGTTTTTGGTTTTTTTTGCTATCTAATATTGATTCTAAATTCTCAACAGATGAAAAATCCAAATACATTTTAATATGGCTATGAAAAACCCTCCATATCAATTATACATCAGTATAATTTTATCATGCTTTGCTACTTTCTTGGTTTTAATTCAGTAAATATATTTCCTTGTTATGCTGAGTATTTGTTGAGTGGAGGAAATTTGTGCCCTTATGGCAGATGCACAGCAGACTTCAGCATTAACATAACTCATTAAAATAAGATAAAAGTAGAGCTGCAAAGCAATCTCTGTCTTTTGCCAACAAGGTTGTGAAAAAAGGAAATTTCACTCAATTCGATATATGAAAGTCTAATCTTCCTGAACTGTGGAGAGAACAGAGTAGATGTTACTGACTTGTTTGTGCAGGTTAACCGGCTGGGTCTACTGAGGCAGCTGAGCAGAATACACAAAATTTGGGTGACCATGTGTCATATTTTGGGAACCTTAAGTAAAATTACCTTTTGAGATGATGAAAGGTTCACCTGTATTAGCAAAACATGCAGAAACCAAATGTGTTTTATATTGATAACACAAAATTTGCCACAGTTTTCAACCTGTTTCTCAGTAACATGATTAAAATCTGAAAATAAACTGCAGTTTACTGAACTTTTTATAAGTTTTATTTATCTATGTATTTTGGAAGGGAAGTAAATAAAATGGGCAGTGGGTTCATATGTATTCAGACAAAGCTTTTTTCAATACTTAATCCTCTGAACTTTGCAGGGTGAACCCATCACTTTTTGTGAAGAAACATTTGTGTCCCATCGTTCTGCTGTCATGAGGCAGTTTCTTCAGAATGCCATTCAGCTTCAGCTCTTCAAGCAGGTACTGTCTTAATTGTGCTAATGTAGAAGCAGATTCTTTTACAGTACAACTTCTTTTTGTTGTTGTTGCTTTTGTTTTTACATTCCTATGTGTTATTGTGTTCCTATATGCCTTGATCTGTCAGCCACGTAATGAGGAAAATTCATGTAGTCAGCAGCATCTTAATTCCTGCCTGCTGGCCTTTCTCATGTTCAGGTGATAAGGCTTTATGTATTTTAAGAGATGTATTCTTCCCCCTCCAAATATGTCTGTGCTCTATTTTGATATTAGCATAGCTGGACCCAATGTATCTGCTACAAACTTTGTACAGAAAGCATTTTACTGTTAAATGTGGTATTACTGCTACAAAAAATCTGAAAAACGTGTATAGACAAACATATTTCTTTAATGAAGTAGCATACCTTTTTGAATTGGTAAACATTTTGCCAAGTTTTGTTGTATTTTGATTCTATGTGGGATTCCTTCCTGATAAGAATATTGTGCTTACTGTTGAAAATGCAGAATAATAAAATCTTTCTGAAATTTAAAGGATATGTTTAAGCTCTCTTTTAACGTTGATGTTGTAGTTCATTGATGGCCGCCTGGATCTTCTTAACTCTGGAGAGGGCTTCAGTGATGTTTTTGAAGAAGAGATTAATACCGGAGAATATGCAGGTAATTTCAGAGCCTGTCCTGGTTGTGGGACATCATGACATAATGGGTCATTATGGTTGTTCACCTGTGTAACAATCAACAATGATCCCTTTGTAGGCTGAAGTATCATAAATTATTTTTTTCTTTCCTCTTTAAGGAACTTTGTCTGAGTAATGTATTGTAGTTTAAATTAAGTTCATTTGGCTTTACAAAACCTCATCTTTACCACTTGCTGAAGTACAACTGAGAGAGTTCCTGCAGTGTAGGATACTGAAAAAACCTTGGCTTTATCCTGGATCACCTCACATTTCTTTTACCAAACTTAAAAATCTCAGCATTCTCAAATGTCTGAAAGACAACTCAGATAAAAATAGAAATTCCTCTCAGCAAGCAAAAGAAAAACTATAGATATCAGTTTTTGGTTTTGTTGTTTAAATTAAAATGATTGTTGTTCTGATTTGTAGTATTCACGTTGCTAGAACCACTAAGTGCTAGCACTTTGAATATCTATCTTGTTTCCCGTTTGGTACCATTATAGTCTGTTTTGTACTTTTTTTCTTGTGATTCTGTCTAGGTAGTGACAAATTGTACCACCAGTGGCTCTCTACAGTAAGGGTAAGAACACAATATTCTTCCAACAGATGCTCTAACTCTTACTGGACCGTTGAACAGTTCTATATGGCTGTTAACCTCTGTCCCCATGAACAAGACTAACCTGTTTCCTGCAGTGTTTAGCTGTGACCAACTTGAGTTTAGCCGTGAGAAGCTAATGCACTCTTCAGGTGAAATAAAGAACAGAAGAAAAAATACGCTAAAAAAATCACTATAGGAATTCTCACATTTTTTAATATCACTATATACCTGCCTTAAAGACAGGTAGAAGTAAATTGTCCTTTCAGAAAATAATGTGGTTTTGTTTTTTTTTCTTTCGAATAGTAAAGAAAAGGGACCATTAATAAACCAAAAAGCAGTTTGTAAAGCTAAATGGTGTGAAGTGCTGAATGGAGGCAACACTATTTGGATGGGATTTTTTTTGTATCACTTAAGTTTAGTGCTCTAGTCCTATAAATTAAAACAGAAATACTTCTAGAGGATAATATGTTATTGTAGATAATAATTGACACCTGATTTTAAAAGTCTCTTTTAAATCAATGTGATATATCAAAAACTAAAATATTTCTCTTTTAAGGGTATGAGTCAGTAGGAAAGGTTGATTTGTTTTGTGACTGACTTGTTTTTTTGCAGCATTTCATTTGCCTTTTGTCCTTGTTATGAAAGGAAGTATTTTCCTTACAGAAGAAGCTGGGTTCAATATTATCTTGATAATTTTGAAGTAACCATACGTTATAATTGGAATGTGAAAAATCCCATCATATAGTTAGATGGGTAAATATACATACATACATTATATATATTAAATGCATAGGATGACAAGTAATTTTAAAATCATTGGAATGGTGACAGTTGATATAAAAATCTATGTAATTACATTTGGCATTTCATAACTTTTGTTAAAGATTAACTGTTCTTTTACATAAGTGGTAAATCTTGAAACTTTTTTTTTTTCTGCATCTAATGTCTGGAAATTCAATTTTGCACTGAAATCAGGAAACAAAATTTTCTAAGATTTTATTCTTTCAATTTTACCCATCTCCATTATATATCAAATAAGGTACTACACGGCAACATTCAGTGATTTTATGGAAGATGTATAAAACACCAACTAGACTAACAGATTATTCTGTATGACATATTGCTGCCTTATGACTTCTATCATGTTCACCACATGCAATTCAGTTTTTCTAGAATTCTTTATGACTGTAGTCATATTTATTTTTCCCTCAGTTTATCCGTTTATCAACTATTTAGATCTTAGAAAGGCAGCATGGTTTTCATAATAGTGGTATGGGATTGTTAAAAGGAAAATTTTAAAAAGATCTTATTTTTTCAGACTGAATGTGCAGGGTTTCCTGAAACTGAATTTTCTGCCTCAGATACTAATTTGGTGGGATACTTTTTTCTTAAACATGTTTAGGATTTTAATGTGATATATATTGGACACTCTTGAGGGTGAGTAGAACAGTCATAGAATACTGTCTTATGAGATGACATCTAGGACAAGTGCTCTTGTTATTAGGAGAAACTAACGCTTTTTAATTTGAAAACTTCTGTATTAAACAGACCCAAAGTTCCTCTGGAAAAACAGATAGAAAGATTAAATATGTTGTTAATTGTGTTCTTTTTCTTCTAATTTACAATTTTAATACTTACTTATGCTGATAAACATGGTTATCACTTTGCTGAAGTCAAGAATGGTGTTAATGGACTGCTGTTTGATTTAAGAAGCTTTAATAAAATTTATTCCATTGTTACTATAATTATAGAAAGGAAGTGGAGCCATTTTAAATACAGTAAAGACCAAGGCTAACCCTGCCATGAAGACTGTCTATAAGTTTGTAAGTATCAAGTACTGGCTTACTGCTGTGATAAGAGTCTAATTATGATTCTGTTTTAACCTTCCAAATGAAACTCAAGACTTAAATTCATTTTTATTGGACTCACAAAATTACTTAAAATATTCATTCATTTCTATTTAAATTTTAAATGGAAAAGTCATTTTGAAATTTAAACGTAATTGAAATGCAAAAGAGAATGAGAACTTGTGATTTCTTTTGTAAGTATAGATGAAACATTCTATTTATTAAATAGAAGTATTTCTGGAAAATGGTGCCTATATGCTCTACTAAGCAGCTCTACCATCTCATCATTACTCAGTTGGAAATCATTGTTACCTCAGGTTTCTCTGCTTGCAGCTACATCGAAATAAGGGAATCCTCTCATTTTCCAAATTGTTCCATCTTTTCTAAATGTCAATTAATTTTCCCTAGAGATTTCTTATACCTGCTTATTTAGGTTCTGACTTACAGAGTTGCTCTTTAAATGAAAATGTTTTCAGTTCTGTTAACAAACAGCTAGTATGTTTCTGTATTGTCATGTGTGGCTGTCAGCTTTGCTGTGCAAGATGAAACAACATAGAAACAAGTGAGGATTTCTATAAGACCAATTTTAGGAAATAATGCTACAAAAAGCATTGGAACAACTATTCACATTTTTTTCCTGTCATTTTCAACTGAGAGAGATGAGTAGGATGAGATTGACTCTACTAAATGGAACAGACATCCAGAATACTGCAAGGAGGAATTTTGCAGGCTTACTATGACTATTGATCGTTAACTCATAGCAAAGATAAACACTTAGAGTGGAAGACAGAGGGTGTAGAATGTGAAGAAAAGAAAGATGTCTCTGGCATCAAAATGGAGAAAGCAAAATTTCTGAAAAATTGAATGTGTGCTTATTTTTTATTAGTAGTATTTTAGCTTTCTATTTGTTTCAGTATGTTTTGAGTATCCTGTTTAAATTTTTTCCTAGCCATTTTTAGTAACTGGAGAAGGTGAATCTTGATGCACTGAAATCAAGCATTGTCACTGCTGGAAATAGAAGGGGATTTTAACTTAAATTAATTTTTCATGCAGGCAAAAGATCATGCAAAAATGGGAATAAAAGAAGTGAAAAACCGCTTGAAGCAAAAGGTACTTGAAGTTCTTATTCAAAATGTATAAGCACCACGTATGAAATACTTAGCCACAAAAAGCATTATGTGATCAATAGGAAGCTGTTTGATACAGTGTTGTTAGCACACTTCAAAATGCATTACCAGCTGTCCTGGATTTTTCACACTGTTATAAATATTCACAGACGAAAAAAAAAAAAAAAAACAAAAAAAAACTGTCTTCAAATACATTAAGGTTCTGACTTAAACCTACAAAAGCCAGAAAATTGCGTGTTCTGTTTGGAGTGGTCCTCTCATGTCCATTGTGTTGGGGCATTGTGGGGACTCTACGTGAACTGGGAGATCCTTCCTACTGTAATGGCAGTGAACTTTTTTCCAAATTGCATATCGTTATTTCTACAGTAATCTCTCATGAAAAATATCATAGTCTCCCTCATTGAGAAAAAGATTTATACATTTCATGAGCATATACTGTAAAGCTTAGGCACAAAGGAATTAAATTAGAATTGGTGTTCATTTCAAATCCAATTTTTTTTAGCAAAAAATATTCAAATTATTTGTTGTTCTTTGAATCTGTTTTTGTTTGTAAACAGTGCAATTCCAAAAATGCTGAATGGTGTTTGAGGAGAGTTTTGCCCAATGCTTGTTGCTCCTTTTAAGCCAGAAGCATGGTCATTTTGATGCATATTTTATGGATGAACGGTTCATTCTGATATAGGTTTATTTCATATATTCTATTTATTTTGTGCAGCAGAGCTACAAGTATGTTTTAGAAAAACAAGATAGCTAATTCATTAGTATAAGTGAAGTTCTTATTTAGAATTGTTATTCAATTTGTTGCATAATAGTTGTGTTTTTTTTTAATCTATGCCATCTCAGTATTTTTTCACTACATTTCTAAACCATCATCTTAAGACAGCACTGCAAATGTTTTAGTACAGCAATAGAAATCTGCCTACACATGTCCACAAAATATTAATATGAAGGGACTGTTCTGTAACCAGGTTATAAACTCATGAAGTTAACTGCATGTACAATGCAAATACTGTTCACACTAAGTACTCTAGCAAACTGCTAGAGATTTTTGAGAAAGATAAGACTGCTTCAGATGTTTTTGGTTATATTTCATTTTATCACATTTACTGCTTTGTATGTGACTATTTGGGGTGTAACATGAAAATATTAATTAGAAACATGAAACGGTTTTCTTGTGCGTGGAAATTTTTATGTTATTCCATGTTTCACTTCTGGACGTAACCTTCATGAATAATAAAATGTTTGCCCTTCTCATGTTCATTTCTAAAGCAGTTGGTGGTGTGTGAAATGACCGGATTGTTTTTCTGTATTTTAAACGCTAATATAATTGTATGCCATTCCATGACATTTGTATAAAAGGCTGAGAAACATTCATTCATTGTTTTGTTCTATTATTTTTGTTTCCCTAGTCCTTCAAGAAACAAACATTCTTTTTTAAAAACACATAACATCTACAAAAACATGGCCAAATTTCACCTGCCTTACTGTATGGCATCTCCATAAGATATTTAAACATGCTTGTTCAACATATGCTTTCACAACAGCTTAAAAGACTTCTGTGAGTAGTTGATGCATACTACTCTACCTCTCTTTCTTCAGTAAGTCTGTTCTTTTCTGCCCTATTCTGTTCTCCATTTTAAGTGGAGTATAAGAAGATAAATCTAAAAAGAGGTGTTGCTCTAAGGTGATAAAAATAACAAACTGTTTTGGCCACCTTCATGTATTCTTTTTTAATCTAAATATTCTGCTCATTTGATAAATCTGTTAGATGAAAATTGGTGAGGATTCACTAAGAATGTTGTATTTTTCATGTATTTACTTGCAGCATGTGCAAGTGTTTGTGTTTGAAATTCTGGTGGTGTTAAATCATTTTGTAAAATTTGGGGTGCTAGTCTTTCATCTTCCGTGGATAACCTAAGGTTGTTTTTAAACTGAACTTACTGTCCACTGCATTTAAAAATATTATTTCTCATTATTAATACAAAAAGTATGCTGGCCATTGGTAAGGAAGTCAAATATAAACATCCTTTTTACAGTTTTCACTGCCAAATATGCGCAGCTTCTATACAAGATAGAATTTAAAAATGCAATAAAGCTAGAGGTCTGCTTCCTACAACTCTGCATAGCAATGATGACCTCTTAAATATAATCAAGAGCCCATTTTGCCCTTGGTCTGCTCCAGTCTTGGGTTTGAATTGCAAATGGGAAATGCAGGATTGACCTGTTGAGAGGTCACTGTGGCGTGTGTAAGGTCCTTCTTTAATATGATAGTAGAGATTGAATGGGGCTCTATTTCCATCCCTTGTTCATTTGTGGTACAGTATTTCAAAGCAACAGAAATAGTTTTCAGAGGATTCTTATGAGTGGTAGCAAATAATTGTTAATAGATACAGCATGGTAGCTGTATTTTTTATCTGTTACAGTACCTTTTTCTTCTTTTTCTTTATTTCTGTCGTTCTTTCTCTCTTTCATTCTTTTTTTTTTTTTTTTTTTTTCCCTTTTGTGAAGGCTGCTTTTTCCATTTCACAAATGGACCATGGTGGTCAAGTCACTTGGTTACTGGCTTGTTTGAAGCTTAACTACATAGAATTAGGAAGAAGGAGGAATGCGAATAGTACCGTCCTCAACTTTCAGTAAGGAGAATGTAACTTACTGAAAGCTTATGGATAAGACAATTTGTGTAAATGGTAGGGCACTTGGCATTAATGTATTCAACATTATTTTACTTGCTAGAGCTCTGTGTGGCTCTAGTTAATGTCTGTTATCAATGGGCTGTTGTCAGTGCTTTATTATCAGTACAGCTAGAAACGTCTCATTTAGAGGTTTATAAAATAACCCAAGGAATCCATCCAAAGGTTCTGGCATAAGTTTCTTGTGCTTCTAGTAGATGGTATTTGTATTTCACTATATAAGGTTCTGAGAAAAATTAATAATGCATATTTAAGCTGATGAAACCCTTATTCAGCTTAAACTACATATGCATAAATACATCTTACTCATGCTGTCAAGTTCCTCCTCTAAAATAAATAGGTAGCAAAAACTGTTCCTGGACAGACATTCGTTAGGGGAAGCACAATCTATATGCGGAGTTAGTTGTGGAGATAGGTAGTTGTCATTCTCTTTTTCCAGTAATTAATAAAATATTTTTTTTTCCTCAAGCAAAAGGTCTTTTTGTGTTTAATAATACTCAGATTATCCTTTCTTTTCATTAAAGTGACCCTGAGGCATTACTAGGTTTTTGTATTTCTGGAGAATCTTTTTGAGCAATGAACATGTTTATCACCTTCCATTTTTTTGCTATCTGTTTTGACAGGAATAGGACTAATGCTTTTTGTTGTCTTGAATAGTATATATGACTTCGGGTAGTTTAGGAATGTCTTGCTGGCTTATACAAAATCCCACTTTGGGGACATGTCAGAACTGAGCAGTCAGACTTTGGACATACCTGCGCAGAACGATGCATTGCAGTACAAAGAACTGCTCATGAGCACCAGCCAAACAGGTACACTTACACAGCATAGCTTCAGGTGGAAGTCCTAACAGTGCTCTCAAAAGCAACGTAGAAACATGAGGCAGCTTTCTCACTAGAAATCCTCTCCATCAGATGGCATGCACATGCCTACCCTTTTTTTCTGTTAGTACTAGGAATGGTGACTGCTTTTTTTTTTAAGGCCATCCTGAGCTATGGGCCTCTGTAGTGCTTCGGTTGTTCAGGTGCTCAAACTGAAGAATTGCTCTTACAAGTAGACATTTGCAAGCCCTGATATTTTACTGAAACTGAAGTTCAGAATCAGTTTCTCCTGCTTTCCTGTTTGAGGTTTTCTGTCTTGTACTTCCCACTGATTTCTGAATACCTGTATTCAAAGTGTGTTAGTGGACTGCAGGTATGTCACAGGTGGCTGTGAAAGAGAGTTGTCTACTTTCTGGTTATAGAATTGCCAAACACTCTGACATTGAATCATTGCAAAGCTACGTGAGACCCTTATTTGGGACGTTTAAAATCACGTTTCTGTTTTTATTTGATTCAAAGTGAGCTTATGTGAAGCACATTTTGCTTCAATGACTGAAGCCGTGCTGTTGATTTGTCTGCTTCTTTGGAATTTTGAAAAAATAAAGGTGTCAAATCAGTTAATTCTCATATTTTATAAAATAAAAAATAAAAGGATTTTTGACTGAAATCTGCTGCAGTTTCTTTGAAAGACTGTTTAACAAACCATGGAAATACGGTTTAGGAACAGGTTATCTTTTTTTTTTATTCAATTATATCATCAGAGAAATACAGCAAATCTGTAGCAATATAAGCAGCAAGGATTTGCAGTGATCGTTAAACATCTTAGGGGATTTTGCTTAGTGGCTTAAGCTGTTTATATCTTTATCTCCTCCCTTTCCAACTATTCTTATGCCCATACTTTTGCATGTTTCTAAGTTTTTCTAAAATTTTGCCTGTTTTGGAAGGTGCTTTGCTTTCCGTTGATTCCCAGCTGTCTATTGCCATGGCTGGGGCTACAGCTCCAGTGGTGCTGGGAATGTTGCCTGCTCAGTACAGGTCAGGTGTCCTCCAATGTGCTAGACAAATTTTCGGTATGTGCAGAACAGGTCTGAAGCTTGGTGTACGTGTAACATGGCTATGCATGTCTAGAAATACTTAAATGAAGTTTTTATTTCATTTTGTTACGTTTCAGAAGAGACTCTATTGCTGCCATAGTTTAAGCTAGATCCCTTGGTTGTCTTGGTTTTCCCTGTTGCTGTTCTGGAGCCTAAGTAGGAATTTGACAGAAACTTGTGTTTCTCATCATTGAGTCGTTCGGTGTCTCTGTTACTAATTCAGTGCACTTTGTAGTATTTTATAAAGACAAGGCAGCATTGTGCCGCTGGTGGAGGGAGAGGGGAGGAAAAAGTTTTTCTCTCCGTTTGTCCTTAAGAAGTTGTTAATTTCCCCGCGATCCTTATGCCCATATTGGTGAACCAGTGCTCTACCAGCTGGATCTAAAAAGGTCTCTTGGCTTCTCTGTGGAGCAGACAAAGCCCCTTAGAAAGTCCATCCAGCTTTTTGTTTCATTTGACCTAAACACATTAGGTCAGTCTGTGTCCAAAGGAACCATTTCTAATTGGCCATCAGCTTACATGTCTCATTATTGTACCTTAGCAAGACGGAAACTTGAGGGGGCATGTCAAAGGTCAGTGAATCAAAGCAATGTCTGTGTCAGCAGCCAACCTTAGGTCAGTCTTGCAGAGCTACAGTGTGTGCAGGTTTCTCTCTATATTTACCAAGCATTATTTCCTTGACATTGTTGCAAAGAGATTTAAGGTTTGGGGCCCACTGCGTTAGAGAATGTTTCTCAACTGACTTTCAAACTCTTCTGCTTTACTGATTCCTTATGTCTGCATGCCTTTGTCTTTTTCAAAACCTATGTTAGACATACCATACATACACTTGCCAAGTCTTGTAACCTAGGTTGATGGGTCACTTTACTTCTGAAGATGAGGAGTAATGTCAAAAGCAAAGCAAAACAAAACAAAAAAGCATCCAGCTAGGCAGCAGTTTGTTTTTATACAATCTCCTGAAGGCATACTCAGTATACACAGACTCAAAGATGAAATACAAAGCTAACTAAGCTGTGAGTTTGATCTCTCCTTGCCACTTCCACAAGTAATTGTTCTATTACAAATCATTCTGTGAAGTACATAAGTAGAATTACTGTTTTCATTTAGGTTTACAAAATAACAGAATAGCACTGTTTCCAGGTTTCTGTTAACTTTGTTCTTAGAACAGGAATGTTTGGTTCACTGTATATATTTCCTGGCTTTTTCATGTTTAAGTCAGACATTTTATTGAATGTATCTGTTTGCATGCAACATTGGTATTTGGAGGAGAGAATGGTTGTGTACAAAACCTTTGATAAAGTACAACAAAATGCTTTATTCTATTGATTTTTCCTTTTCTGTTCTTTGTTTTTATTTCCTAACGTCAAAATGGTTAGTGTTATCTAGCGTCTCCATTGTGCACTCCACCCTTAAACGAGAATGTTCTGAGCCATGCTTTTCACCTTTTGCTACCATACAGGATGTTGCTGAGAATGGGTGTTCTACAGCACCAGAGCAGTCTCTACCAAGGACAGCACCTTCTCCATTGGTTGAAAAGAAGGACCCTAAACTAAGAGAGGACAGAAGACCAATCACAGTACATTTTGGTCAGGTATGTGTTGGGGTTAGGTTTCTTTAAATTGTGTGGCTCAGGAAAGAGCAGAAATAGTTCAGAGAAAAGTCATAATAATAAATATACCATTTGTTTCTTTATTTTATGCAACTGAATGATATTGTTACAGGTTTATGATTGTTGTATCTGTATAAATGGGATTCTAAAACCTGATTTTCTGGGGCTTGCTGATTCCTTTTGTTCATATGATGATTTTGAAGAAAATAAATTCCAAGTTAATTGTGGGTGGGGAAAAAGGCATTATTATTATAGCAATTTTAAAAAGCTATTTTACAGTTGTTTTTTTATTTTTTTTAGTATGCAAGGTACTGTAGTCCTCAGGATTGAGGATGTGTCATTTAAAATGTTCTCTGTTACCTAGCCAGGTCATTAGTGTCAATATGGAACATCCAACTAGTAAAGAATTTTAACGTTCTTTGATAATTAAATGTAATAAACTAAAATGAAAAAAAATCAAATAATAGCTTGTGTACTCTGTATTTCAGTATTGACAACCAAGTTGTGTACGTTAGTTACTCTTAAAATGTTTCTTTCAACATGTTTGCAAAAGAGTGTTGAGAGTTTTAGTTGTGTGTTTTTAAGAGCTATTTATTTTGAAAATGCTTTTCCGTGATAATCACAGTAAATTCAACATAAACTGTTTACTATTAGTTTGCCAGTATTACTTTACTCAAGAATAATATAATTTATTTGCATTCCTTTCTTTCTCTTTGTCTGTTTTTATAGTATTATGATTGGAAAACACAAGTTAATGTTTTATTTCTTCTAAGGAAACACAGTGTGACTATAAAACAATGGTATAATGAATGGGAATTATAAAATATGAAGCAAGCCAGATTTTCAGATAAGTATTTATTAATAGAAACAAGTCAGTATAACTGCACTGGCTGCTTAGGTATTAGGTAGAAGTGCATAAGATATAATCATTGCTCAGAGCAATGTTGTCTGTATCGTTTCAGAATTTGATTCATTTCTTTCAGAACTTTTTCGAGTGTGCTAAATGTAAGTTCTTGGAGGCTTTTTTTTTTTTTTAACAGATTCTCTTCCAATTAAATATTTGCAGTAGCAATTTATTTTTCACTTACTTTCTGTGCCAATACAGTTGAAAGGAATTGGGGCTACTGGAGAAACATAGCCATCTAGTTCTGGCAGGAAAACATGACATTTCATTTAGAACAGTCAAAAATCTGATAATATTATGATCTATGTTCAGGTTTTGCCTTTAGATTTTTATGAAGGATGGTTCAAACATTTTGGTAAATTTCTGAAATATATTATCAAGTGGAAACTGTGAATTTAAATTCAAGAGATTTTTTTTTAATGGTCACTTTCTCTGTGTCAAAAGAAACGCACACTGGCTATGATGAGAGACTCGCTTGCTAAATGCTTATTGCTGTCATTATGTTACAAATGTCAGTTTCCAAAAAATCTTCCAACTTAGCAGTGTAGGGCTATCTCACTTAGACCCTTTATCCTGTCTTGATTTCTTTTTTCCTGATAGCCCAGTGCCAAACTGAAAATTAAATCATGCTTTCATTCAAAAGGAAAATGTGTTCAGGTTTATGAAATATAAATTAAGACTATTGGGAGGGGAAAAAGCAGCATTTACTGTTTAAATGCGAGATGGTTTCTAACTAGTGATTAAAGAGAGAGATTTTAGTGTCACTTTTAACTCTGCCTGAATACAGTAGGTGGGAACAATTAAAAAGCCACAAGAACTCTGAAATAAGGGCTGTTTGTGCATTCACAGTTCTTATAAACTGAAGAGGATGAAAGAGGCTTTTTTCTCATTGTCACTTGCTTTCCGTGTCTGCTAGTATTATGCTGGTGTATATGGCAAAGGCAGACTTTTTTAAAATGCATGCATGCGGATTAGGGTCAAGCCCTATGTATCAGTAATGCAGTAAGCCTCGTCCATACCACTGCAGTGAGAGAGCCTACCAACAGCAGCGAGATGCTTTAATTGAGACATGCTGTCAAAGTGACAAACACATTTGCATACAGTCTATTTATTTTCGTTGGAAAGGTCTGCAGTCTGCTGTTGGTTGAACATTCTTAATCAGCTCGCTGTAAGTGAGCCGGCAGCTAGCTGTCCTATGCTAGGTGCTTCTCTTCATTACATGACAGATTAGCTAAAGGGGGATGGGCTGGCAAGCCAGCAGCAACCTTTAATTTTAACTCATTATCTCTCAACATATAGTGAGTTAGTTTCTAGCTTTTCCAAGTACAGTTGTGTATGCGCAGTTGTTAGGGTACAAAAAATGCCAATAAAATATCTTGAAATGCCTTTGGATGTATAGCGCTTCAGCTGATCGTTCTAAAACATTTAGCAGCAATTATCTAACTGTATGAGATTTTGTAGCGTTGTAGCTCATCTTGGTGCATGGTTATCAGGCATTGTTTGAGAGGGCTGTTTATTATGAAATTGTTTTAACGGTGGATTCTGTAATGGTAAGACATTGTAGAAAAGCTCTCCTTGACTATGAGAAGGATTTTAGCCTGATAGCCTAGGACAAGAAAATAAAGATTTGAACAAAGTATTCTTATTAAGGGTATAAGAGACTATTGCAGCTACTCAACAAGTAGCAAAAGCGATACAGGGAACCAGGGTTTCATGAATGTGAGGAAGGGGGGAACAATTTGCAAACCCCTAGAAATGCACAAATTATTATATATAGTGCTGAAGATTACTGTCTGTTTGGGGGAAAACTGAGGTTAATTATAGTAGAAGAAACAGTGTTACAAGGAACATTCTTTGTGAATATCTTATTATTGAGTGCTTTCTTCCTGCCTTTTGCCTTATAACCTGACCAAAACTTACTTAAAACATCTCAATACTTAATGCATGTTCAATCACTGCCAAAGCTGACCTTAGGATCTTTCCCAGTGCTGCCAGGCAGTGCAGGCATTGTTAGCCCACCAACATGTGGGTTCAACAGGAGAGGGTGGAACAATTAATACAAGTAATGTGTAACTCAGTTATTTGTAGCTTTTGCTTCCGTGCATGCATTTACGCTTTTTAGGTAGAGTACGTGTATTTAGATTTGTCATCTTTTGTCTGTGTGGATAATACTGTACTTTGTCACTGTGGTTGTTTTGAACACATTCCTTGAACACGCAAGCAGCTATTAGTGTCTACTGTCACAGGACCCACAGCTTGAACCCTTGAGGTCAGTTGTCATACTGGACCTGGTTAGGCTTTTTGTTGGTCTTTCCTTTTGGTTGCTGTCCTAATGACTGCAGATATTTTGGTTCTCTTTATTGTTCTTTTATCTTTTTAATTTTATCTTTTTATTTTCAAAATACAGGTCTTTTCATAGTATATTTTTCAGATTCTGAGCTTACATTAATACTGCTAAAGTCATGTGTTTTTGCTACAAATGTCTGCTTCCATCACTGTTATATTATTGGCTAGCTACAATGATAAGGATGCTACACAGAGCATAACGTTAAGCAGTCTTAGAGCTCTTCCACTCTGTGATTTTCATTTACTGATTGATCTGTATAGCATTTGAATGTTGTCTGATTCCAGAAGTATGTTGTCTGGGGAGCTTTTAATATCTCTACACCCTAAATGAACATGACTATTTATTAGCTGCCTTTATGCTCCCTCCCCCTAAGCCCCTCAAAACAAGAAATGGAGTAGGGCATTTTCATTTTTTTCTTTTTACAAGACTGAGCTATGCTGATAAAGTACTTTGTTTTTTTGGGGAGCTTTAGAGGCACAAGTCTCAAATATCCAAATATTTGAATGGGATAAGGAATATTTATACACATTACATATGTTATAGACAAAAACCAAAGAATTTGGGAAATGTAGGCATCTCTTTAATGATGGTGATTGTTACTTTTTCAAGTAACACAAGCAGCTCTTCACAATAGCTTGCTGGGTTTTTAATGAGCAGCAGCCTTTCTCAGAACTTCTGTGTATATTTTTGCATTATCTAAAGGGACACACACATACATATAAAATCAGTGATTTTGCGAAGGGAGGAAGATGGTTTAATATAAAAATCTGGTATTTTAGAATCCCTTTCCTTCATAAGACAGTTTTTTTACTATGCTTCTAGTACACTGGAAAAACACCTACCATGTCTGTGTACGACAGCTAGGAAAAGAAATGTTGTATGATTTTTAAATGTTTAAAACTTTACTTAGGTCAGTGGACACACTGACCCGTCACTTTAACTGTTGCAATTGTGTGTCCTGTTATGTATAGCTGTGGCTTCATTAGAGCCTGTAGCTTTGTGCAGTCTGAGGTTGTGGGTGCTACGTGGTCAAACAGAACGCTTATGTTTGGCAGAGTTGCAGCTCTCTTAGGGAGTAAAGAGAACACTTTATTTTCAAAAAATATACTTGTTTGTTTTTATACACCCTTTTTGTTATAACACACTTTTTTTTTTCTTTTACCTACCTTTATTCTAATGAAGTTTCTGCTCTCCATACTATTTCCTACCACTCTACCAGAATTAAGTCTTGCAGCTCCTGTCGAACACTGCACTGACTGTTCCTACAAGAACCTTCTAGTTCATACAAGATCATTACCTATGCCCAGTCTTCACATCAGTCTTTGGGAGGTGATGTGGGTGAGCCTAGATTTTTTAAAAATAAATGTACATTTGGGAAGATTCCTTCTCTGGAGCTTTTAGTCAGTAGTGCAACTGGTCTGGTAGAGTTAAAACAACAAATGATGATAAGATGCTAAAATCATTGTTGGGGAAGTGTGTCATTTCATTAGAAGCAAGATATACTGGGAGATCTATTCAGCTCTGTAATTATTTCTAGTACAATTAGAATGTCTTTTGTCAGCTTTGGTATGTTTGTTTTTGTGGCTTATTTATATTTACCAGAAAATAGAATATTTTATTCCGTTTATGTGACAAAAGGTAAAGCCTAACAGAATATAAAAGATTCTTCCAAGTGTGTCTTTACTTAAGAGATTCAATCATATTCTATTATCAATGCAAACTAGGGCGAATTAGTATTTCAGGGACTAATGTTAATAATAATGAAACAAGTAGAAAATATACTCATGTAGTAAAGCAGCTTATCAGATTGTGAAAAGATTAGTTCAAAGTTCTTTTCTGAGCTGATTCTTCTAGCTATTAAACTTTCATAGGCCATAAAATTGAAATTGCCAGCTTATTTGCTGTTTTGTTCATTTGCTGTGAAGGAACTATGCAGACTTGTACATTTTTTCCATTCATAATCTGCACCTAACATGCAGAATGAAGAACTCTGCTTTATAGGGCAGGTTTCTTCTTCAAGAAGATTAAACAGCATTAAGAGGTCAGGAGGAGGATGGGGAGAGACCCAGCCAGCTACATTCCAGAAATGCAAAACTGGATCGATGAGGACAGAGGCAAGCAGGGGGAGGGATTATCTCCAGTGTAAAAGAGATCAAGTAAGGAAGGGAGGAGGGCTGCTTTGCCAGACCCTGTGACTCCCTTCACACCCAAGTGCATTGGAATAATAGCAGATTCCCCTGGATAACAGCAAGCATTGTGTGGAACTGTGGTAGAAACCAAAGGGGAAAGGGGAAAACAAGTTCATTTTGTGATATTTATGCAACTGTATGCTACAATGGCAGAGCCAGCCTCCCATTCTCCTTGCCACTCTGAACTATCCTGACAACAGAGATAATTAAGAAAATGAGCTTCCATTCTTCTCTTCCCCACTGATGAGCAATATGGTTTCCCTGCTCTTTCGGCTGAACCACAGAGTTTTCTCCCTATCTCTGTTCAATTCTTTATGGATTTAGTAAAAGTATAAGTCTGATTCTTAAAAATTCTTCTGTCTTCAGAAAACATAATTCCTACCCTTGTTTCTTCTCACTACTGTCTTTGACTGTTCCTTTCGGAAAGGACTTCAGTGTTGCAAAATAGAAGTCAGTTGGTGAGAAATGAAAATGTGTTGGCCCAGAAGCACTTGTCCATCTAACGTCTGCTTGAGACTACTGAAATGTCCAGGTTCTTAGGGGACAGTGCTTTTAGTAAGGGGAATAAAAACAATGTCAATGGACAAGAAAATAATTCATTTGATTGAAATTCTGCTTTGTGATGTGCAGTATTTGCAGAAATGACAATCCATGGGATAAGAATTATCTAACTAAAAGGCCTGCGCTCTTGTCATGCGTGTAAATATTTGACAAGTGAGACCTGGCTCTCTCTTTACAAAGATATACACCACCTGCAGAGCATACCCAAAGGTTACTGCCTCTCATGCAAACACTTGCCAGTATTTCGTAATGAGCAACCAGACAGGTATGTCATCTTTGGCTGCAACAGCAATACATGCATGTAGCTCCTATTACATAGGAATTCAGACTTTGCAGTAAGATTTTGTGGCTCCAGTACTGCATCTAGCAGAAGCGTTCATTTCATGAAGCATATTCTGGGCTTTGGCTTTTACTATTTGCCAACTGTCTTGGCATTGCAAGTGCTTCTTAGACAGCGGTGATAGAATAAATTCACTGCCCTGGTTACACACAAGTCATATGCCATAATGGTTGGACGTATGGAGAAAATACTGTGGTTGAGCTGACCTCCTAGGACTCTATGACAAGCAGTAGCAGCTGTAACACGTCTGTGCAGAATTTCCTTGTTAGTCCTGTTATGTTGAGGAACCCATAAATACGTTGTAGAGAATATCTTGGTCCATCACTGCTGGCATGTGGAAGCAGAATTGTGCTTTATAAATAATACATACATATAAAATAAATACATCAGTGCATGCAAGGCTGACCAAATCATCTAGATTGACAACTTGAGAAAAAGCTCAGCGAGTCTTATGGATGACTTGCTTAGTGTATCAGTGCAGATCAGCATCCAGAAGCTTCTTACGTGTTACTTTGCAGTTAGGCCAGAACTGTTTGAATCGACCTCTGATGCCCCTGGATTAAACTAGAATGTAAAAGGGAGAGAATATGAGAAACATATGATTCTTCAAACTGCTAAGCCCTCTGTGATTGCTTATTTGGCCAGGCATTTGTTGGATTTACCTTTCAGAGCTGGTCTGATTAACACCTAGTAAAATGGTTGCACGGTGCTATGCTACACATACAGGAGCCATGTAATTTTGTATGTTTATATGGGGGAATATCACCCTAATTATGCAGACTTCATGAGTGAATGATGAAGCTGAGCCAAACAGATAGTCATTGCTGTTTATAGAATTCCTTAAATGAGAGACCATCTCTCTCTCTCTCTCTCTCTTTTTTAATACAAGTATTCTGCTTGCTAGAGAGGAATAGCTGCTAATAGATAATAAGGGATATGTCTGTTTTCCAACACTTTAAATCATGTGGGTTGTGTGATCTTGGTTTGAATTCCACTATCAGGCCCACAGAAAGCCCAGTGTAAAACTGACAAAATGACCGGTTAAAGAAGAAAACAGGCAAAAATAGTGTGATTTTTTTCTTTATATTTAAAATTGCATTGCTGTATTTTCCAGTGTTTTAAATGAAAAATATATGTAGTTAGTTCCATGTTGACAATGTCCTTGAGGATTTGACAGTGAGATTTTCCAGCAGTTGCTCTTCGTTAGAATCCTGGTGGTGTTTAATAAGGCAGCCGAACTGCTGGCACCTTCGGTTCTTGTTTGTTCTCCGAGGGCTCGGGGCTGCTGCAGTAAGCACATCGACCAGGGCTGATCATTACAAGGGCGTACGCCACCATGAATAAAAATGTCACACGTTTTCCCATCTCACAGCGGTACAAAATGTCAGTCCTGTCAAACAGACATTGCAGGTAGCAGTGAGCAGTCAGTACAAATTGGGAAGCCGAATATTCCCCCAGCTTTCTGATATTCTTCATTTGAAACAGAAGAAAAACAGTTGTTAACCTATTAGCTGTGATTTTAAACTCTGCTGAGATAGTAGATGGATAGACTTTAACACATAGGGATAAATATATTCCTGGGGTCTGGGATTTTTTGCAACACATCTCTCCATCCATGTATGTTGAGAAACAGGTAGAATGAAAAGAAGCCACTATAAAATACACCTCATTTTGGTAGAAGTCCTTTGGAAATTTGAAAGTCTGCTCTATGAGATTCTTTCTCAAAACTCTTCCCTGTTTATCTTTGTGAATAGTTCTGAAAAACTTCCTTGCTGTTTTACTGGGAATCCAGAACGAGCGGTTTTCTTTCCTGGTCTTTTCATCCTGAAATAAAGTAACAGGTGATTGTGATTTCCGTACAAATGAGAGTTCTGCTGCTTTCAGCCATTACGCAGATCATATAAGGTAGAGTCCATGGGATATGTTATCTTCTGGATGTTAGATCTGTGTTAGCACTATGAGCATAGCTGTGTGTTCACTGAGTTATCCATCAGGATTTGAGGGATTGAAATTGTCAATGCAGGATTCTGCCATTATTGCAGTGACTAGAAAAAATGTGGTGCAAAGGACGAATAACAAAAAAAAATTGGTACAAAGTCACCAGTGGTTGCTCTAAGGAGGGGGAGAGCAAATAAAAGGGGATGCAGTGGTCTATGTAAAAGTGTGTGTCTCAAAGAAATTCACTTAGAAGTTTAGTTAGTAGGTAGAAATTTCTTTGGTTTTGCTCTGACATCTCAGTAACAGAAAACAGCTGTATGCATTTGAGCTAGTGAATTGTTACAAATTACTCCCTTAGCCGAAGAACTATAAATGCTGAAGCAAACTGCAAAAAGGAAGGCTCAGAGAGGATACAGAAATGATTAACAGAAACAGAATGATTAGAAAGTGTATTAACTAATGCCAGCCTGCTCCTGGCTTACTCATTTACCTGTCTGCAATGATTCTTAGTCATCTAGGTCCTTAATACATTTAAAGAAAATAGGAAACAAAGTGGAACTTTTTTTTGAACTAGAACCACTCTATATTTGATTGAAATAATTTATGTTCTGCAGGCATCTGTTTGCATGGAAAGAGATACGCACCACATATAGCTTAATTTACAGTGGTTTTTAAACTGTGGTCTGCAAGGTTCCTGGGATCTGTGCCAGGTAAATAAGAGGCTGTTGACAGTTCCCTCCTTTGGAAAATTTCAGGGATCTTCAAACTGCAAGTGTTGAATCACATCAGTTTAATACAGTTAGGTTTTTTTACAGTGTTTTAAAAGAACTGGATATGCATACAGATGGGAGGAGTTCAAGGTTTGTTCTCAACTGCACAACAGATAAGTGAAATAGAAGAACTAAGCAGTCATAATCTGAATCTGCAGTGGTATCATCTTTCATGGGTTCATACTGCTCCTTTTTACAGTACATGAATTCCTCAGTCACTGGAGCTAGGAAGTAATCAAAAGTCTTGACAAGTCTTTAAACTACAGATACTATTACAAGTTAACCACTACAGCATAGTATTCCTCCCATCAACATCATATAAGAACACATGCTGCTTTGGGGCACGGCCTGAAAATGTCTCTGTTCAACACTTACTGCACATACAGGAAAATATATCCATCTAATTCATGAAATGCTTCCTATTTTCTGTAATTGCAGACAGAAGAAATAAAATATTCAATTCTGCAAGCAAGGGATTTACTATTTAAACCACATGTTTTCGTAATAGCATAAATTGTAAACAGTAATATTCTACAGAAGTAGTGTAACCTGTGCTTCTAGGATTTTCTTGTCCCTTGTACTCTTCCATAGCAAGCAGATTAAAAGGGGTAGCTAAGAGCGCTATTTGCTTCATTGTGGTGGAACACTTTAACTTGACAAGATATTCATGATCCTGAGACCATGCTCCTGCTCTCATTTTTGGTTTTAGGAGTGATCTGTATCTGGCTAGTAACCTGCAAGTCCTAGACTTAAAGCAAACTGTGTATGTTGTACATTATAATATTTAGTTTTTTTAAATGTTAGCTCTTCCAGGATTGTTTGCACAGTGAGAGATGAATAGATGGATGTTACAGACGTTACCAACAGAGGATGGGTTATCAGTGCTCTGTGTCTCGATGCACTGTAAGAAGTCAATGTTTACCCTTAATGAGGAATGACAGAATTGGTCTCGGCCAAGAGGCAGAGGAAGCAAAAGTAGACTTTAAGAAAACCCCTTCCTTCCCTTTCTGTAAAATGCAAGTTTCTTCTCTGTGATGTTGGGATGGATCTACATATCTTTGGCAGTACCCTAGGACACTGGGTGTGACTCAGGCCTGAAATAAGGATCTTTATTCTGCTTTAGGGAAAACAGGAGCTTATAGGCTCCTTTGACTTCTCTCACTGTCTGGTTCTCTGTTATGTAATGAAAGATTCCTGGCTAGAAAGGTTAGGGGAATAGTCCTTGTTTTTCTCATTAAACATTCAATTGTGGCAGACTCTTCGCGTTCAAAAAATTTTGGCACAGCTGTAGGCATTACTACATTTTTGCCAAATTCACACTACCCTCCCAATCTACAAATATGGCTTGAAGAATAAGACATCCCTTAAAGAGAAAAAAAAAAAAGATTTTTTTTTTTTTTTATCACAGGACCCAACAGATTTCTGTTGAAGTATTTCAGAGTGTAAATTAAAAATATATGCTGTAAAGCATACGCTGTTCTTGTCATCCCAGTTTGTGAGCTGTGCATATGGGAGTATGTAAAAAGCAGTGTGTGTGCTGTGCAGGGATCTGGATGGGTAATAAAACAGCTGCCTCATAGATTCCATCTGCTTTCTGTACTGAATCTTTTTAGGTACCATACATTTTTCAGTGTTTTTATTCCCCTTACCACCCCCCCTTTTTTTTTATTGAGTGTTTGCGTGAGGTTTAGCATATTTTTCCAAAGTCAGCGCTTCGGATCCTTTGCAGCATGATGTGTTTGAGCACGGATGCATTCAGGACAGTGCATCTTTCTTTCATGTCTCCTTGTCTTTAAAACATACAAACAGTTTTTAAACCAGACCTGTATTTCCAAAGAAAGTAAGATACTTATGTAGAAAAGTTTTGCTTTGGAAATCATTAGAAACAGTACTAACTTGAGAGTGAGAAACACTTCCTTGTGTATGTACTGACAAACCAGTTTTCATCTAGTTGTGTTTCCTTTATGCATCTATTCCTAGTTGCACTTGTTGCTGCGTATGAAGTAACACCTCTAATTTACTGATGAAAGCAGTGTTTTGAATACCACCTTAACAAAAAAGATCTCAACAGACATCCACAGTTAAGTTTGAGATAATATTCTGTTCACGAAATGTTACTTCACAGAACAAAAGTGATCTTTTTGTAATGTTTTCCTTGGTATAAAAAAATGAAATAGCTGTATTGTGAAAGTTCCTTGGTTATGTAATAGGTACTTTATGATCTGTGGGATGTATAATTTTTAAATATTCTCTTTTACACTGTAAAAATACTGTAAGATTTTTTTTTGCTTCTTCCAGCATCTTGTAGCTTAAAATCGCTTGTCTGGTAATTAGTAAAAACAGTGCCAGATCTGCAGTCATAAAATTGGCTTCCTGCAAATTTTCTTTGTGTCTTGTTGCTTCAGAAGTATTTAGAATAAGACAATTAAGAAAATATCTAGAGTAAAAAGGTATGCTGGTAAACAGCTATGGGTAAGAAAGTGCTAATTTAGACATTTCTTCCCTTTGAAGAAGAAAAAAAAAACTGTATTATACACATTTAGGAACACACCTAGAATAGCAATTTAGTGGCTTTTAGCAATGTAGCTATGTGCTGTTTTGTACCCATTCATCCTTACAGCACAGGTAATTAAGTTGGTATTCCAACACAGCTTCCCCTACTGACCTTTCAGAAACAATGTGTTTTGCTGCATTAACAAATTAGCTTCAAATCAGTGGCTTTTCCAGTAAATATGGTCTTCATATAATTCAAATATCCTGCCTTATCCCATTCTGCTGACAGATATTAACATCAACATTAAAAATGAAGCTCTGGCAAAGGACAAATAACTGTTACCTGGTAGTGGACCTCCATGTCAGCTACTCCTCACTGCCCTTTGCCTCTGCTCTCAGAACTTCTCATTCCCTTTCCTTCTCTCCTGCCTTTCTTTTCTGTCCAACTAATTTCCCATGTTGCAGAACCTTGCTCATAAATGTAGCATTTGAAACTTCTGCTGAAGTATGCTGTGTGCTGCTTCTTATATAGACACACCTTGCATTGTTTTGTCTTGCTACTTGAAGAGAAGAATGCTGGTAAGAGGTGGCTGCAGGTATGATATCACACCTGAGCTTCTGTTTTTATCTTGTGTTTAAAAAAGTCTATCTGAATTGCAACAACAACAGCAAAATCTGTCACTTAAGAATCCCCAGATAAAATGGAAGCTGAGGTAACTACCTCAGTAAGTGTTGATAACTCATGTGATTGCGTTTACTATAAAACTTGAGAAATTCTGTCTTCAGAAGTCATTGGTTCTGAAATCAAGTAATTCAATGAGAATCTCAGCTTATGTTTAAGAAGAGAGTTTTTGACCCTCTTGAAACCAGAGAAAACTTTAACACAAAGTCAACTTACCCTTATCCCTTAGAGACCAAAAGGAAAAAAAAAAAAAAAAAAGCATGTATAGTTTTGATTTCAAGGCCAACAGCGTGATGTTTTAAGGTCTGAAATCATAATTCTTGGTCAATTATGACTAATAGGAATAACAAATCAGTGCTGAGTGTGGTTTAGCTACACGTAAGGAATATGAAATGAGGTGATAGTCCTATTAAACTCCTCTAGACTGTACTGGCATATGTAATGTTTTTTTTCTTTTGTGTGCTATTTGACTATTGTATGGGTATTTGTCCATTAACATTAGTAGTTCAACTTAAAAGGATACTCATGTTGGTGGCTCTTTTAACACAAAGTGGAATTTTCAGATCTCCCAAAATACTTAAAACTTTATTGCCATTGATTACTCTAACAGCGATGTAGTAGATAATTAAGTAATCCTGTCACACATTTTCTCAGACATATTTTTCCTCCAGCATGTATGTGGGTGAGCAAGTAAAGTTCAGTTGTACGTGTCCTTGCAGTGACTATAATCAATATATTGACCAGCTCGCTAGGAGATAATCCTCAGTTGCTGTGTTGTCTGTCTGTCTTGCTCTCTGAAGGGCCTGCCTTTGTCACACTTTTTTAGAAGCTTAAATAATACTGCCACTGTTCAATCAGTTAATACTGTTGATGCTACAGTCTTGCAGTGTTTCAATAAAAAAAAAAAAAAGTCCTATTTTGTTTTTTGCTGTGGAAAGGAAAAACTGATTCCCTAATCAAAGCAGCTTCCAGGGCTGTAGTATGGTCTTTGAAACAAACAAATATGATCAGTGATACAAACTAACAGTGGAGAAATAATAACATCAACTTCTTTGTGAAATGTTAAGTGATACATTGTAATTCTTATATCAATAAAATCAGATTTGTCCAGAATGTAAAAAGTTGTGGAAAACAAGTTGCTCAAGACACTGCTAGCCATGGCTTTAGGAAAATGCTTAAATTTCCCACCTAGATAACTTACTCTTACTACTTATTAGAATTTTCTAATATAGAAATGTCCACAATTTTTAGGTAACTAAAAGTGAAAAAATAGAGAAATGAAGCATATATGCAGGAAGCTTTTTTTTTTTTAAAAAAAAAAGTAGTTTGTCTAAGTAGCTATGTATGAAGTGGAGGAAGTGGATGTCTTTTAAAGGAACTAGAAAAGTGCAGATTTCAGATTTTCTCAGCTGTTCCATTATGCTTCTGAAACATAATGGAAAATAAGTATGCCATGTCACGTAACAAAAGTTAACTATATTTTAAATTTGTGCTTTCAGCCTGGGTAGGTACGAGGGGAGGATGCACAGCACTACAATTCTGTGACTGAATTGTATAATAAAAGGTACAGAAGAGAAACAGTGCGGAAGGGCTAACAATAGCTCACCACTGGCATTTCTTTCTATTTTTCTTTGTTTTCATGGTTACTTTCTTGGAAAATATGGTGGGAAGCTCTCTCAGCTCTCTATTCCAGGTGCCTTTTTTTTTTCTCCCATCACTAACCCCAACACTCACCCCAAAAAGCTGAGCTGAGTGCATGTGCAGTCTGGCAGTCCTCCAGTGACACACAGGGACGAATGAACCAATGGATGCAAATTATAACTTAATGGGAAATTTGAAAGGAAAGTCTGAAAAGATGCAAGAAGAGCCTGAAAATGGTGTGGTAGGCTGGAGTTGAACCATTACACAGCATGAGGGTATTGAAAGGGAACGTGTGTCAGTCTAGAATAAAGACTACGCTAGTAAGAAGTTTAAAACTGCTGAGATTTGAATCTGGAATCTTTTTTGAGAGAGAAATAGAGTAATCTGTGTAAGCTTTCTTGTTATGTCTGAAGAACCTGCCTGCTGCTGCCAGTTCCTTTTCCTTCTCTGTATGGCTGATGGGCTTTTGTCCATGGAATGCACCCTGCACTGGGGCCAGCGATGCCGTCTTTGTTATCTGGTCGCAGGCATTCAGAGGAATTCCTGTGTGCTCCTCGCTGAGGGCTCTACTTCTCACTTTAAGTGCTAATATGTGTACACAAGCTGCCACAGAAAAGACATTAACTTTGATCTTGTTTTCAATATCAAAGTTGTACTTTAGGATGATTTTATTTAGAATCTCATTAATTATCAGTGGGTTCCTTGTCTAACAGAGTATACCTTAAGATACCATCTGTGTGAGGAGAGTCATGCTGCTGGCTCAGTCAAAAGCAAGTGAATTGGAATGGCTCCAGCACCATTACAAAGCAATGAGTTGGCCAACTGCTAATTTTAAAAGTGGGAGACCAAAATAAGCTCCTCAGTGCACTGTTCTGACTTCATTAGAACTGTTGGTGGCTTGGGGGTTTTAGTTTTCTTTACAATGAGTTGTCCGTGAAATGTTTGTGTTTTTTTTTTTTTTTTTTTTTACAATGCATGTACACACTTTGCTCTAGGCAATTTACACTTTCATCCACTACAGTTAGTGTATGGAAGGTTTAAGTGACTTAGAGTTTTTCCCTGTGCTCTTAAATATATTTTTGCTGGTTTGAGGCCTTTAGCATAAGTTTTCACAAGCACTAAAATTGTGCTTGGGATTTTAGTGAAAGCTTGTTGAATATCCTGCTTTGCCGGATTCTTTCAATTTGTGTAAATGTTGTCTAGAACACTTGGACCTACAGGTTAGAATCCACTTTAAGCATCTTTATTGTTTCAGTAAATGTTGGATGATCTGATCTGGAGTATTTATTGATCATACTCCGTTTGGTGTAATATAGCCTATGTCGAGGAGGCAGATAGAGCTACCAGTCCTATTGCGACACTTTGTAGGTCATGAGATTGTCATTATTATGAAAATAATTGCATTTTGTGAGGTGAGTATGAAGCTAAGGTAAATCACATTGTCCACTTGAACTGTTTTTGCCACAAAATCAGAGGTGTTTTCATGTAGGTGACTATTTAATTTACATATGACTTAAGTTTCCACTTTGATACAGCAGCAAAGACTCCGTCCGCCTCGGCCACCGCCTCCAAAGATACAGCGTTCATCTAGGCCCGTGAGTAGCTGGTAGTTTTGTTTCACTGCCACAGCTTAACACTGCCTGAATTGCTCTCTTAGTAGCATTACTAAACCTTGGTAGTTTGGATTGTCAAACTTTGCAAAAAGGCAATGTGTAAATTTTGCACCTAAACTCCCTTCTTCTCTGCTGCGGCACAGCCCTGGGACCTGCATTTATTCTGCTTTTCTTTGACGAGTTCTGCAGCTTTCAGTCAGTTCTGCAGGTAACTGATGCTGCTGTTGCAACGTTTGTTTTTACTTTTGTGGTGTTTTCTTGAACAAAACTCTTGCTAGGCTGGGATAAGTTTTTAGCCAGTGAGTTTTTGAAGACTTGCACTAAACTCAAATATAAAAGGAAGCAGAAGTCTGAAAAGAAATTATTTATTCTCCACTAGTTCTGCTTTAAAGTATTTTGGGACACTTAATTTTTCTTTCTCCATGGAATAGATGAGTGAACACACAACACACAAAAAAAAAGGCAAACTTTATTTGGTAGAACATTGGTACAACATTATGGAGGATATACATATATATATTGTTTTCATATAAAATGCAAGCTGGAAATCTCTTTAATTACATAGAGTAAAAAATGTAGGCACAACACGTTGGCCTGAGGAAGTGAGTCTTCCATAGAAGGACTACACAGAAATTGTTCTTAGTGCAATACCTGTGTTGGGAAGGAATACCTTATCTAAGCAAGTTTTAATTCAAAGCCATGACTGTAGGCCGATTGTGACACATTAACTGTACCAAATGCTTTTAAGATTGGAGACAATACTGGGTCTGTATTGGTGACTTTTTTATTAGTACAAGAACATGGTATCATTTAGGAGGTGTCTTGCTTTTGCAACAGCCTTGAAAGGTATTTGTTTCTATTCAGGACTTCAGTTTCATTAATATAATTTCACCAAAAAGCACATAGACCTCACTCCTTGCTTCCTTATGCATAAATGTACATGCATAGGAAAAAGAGAGATGCAAGTTTTCAAATCTAATCTTGCTAAAACTTGTTAAAAATGTGTAGTTTTGGATGAGCAGGCAACTGGTTAACAAGTGCACTTGGGTGTGTGTAAACTTTTGATCTTTGGTGCATGTTCCTACATTACATTTCAATGGCATGTTTTTCTTTTCCTCCCTCTTTTTAACTCTGGGTGTTTAGCTTAACAGAGTCATTGTTATGGATTCCTGCACTGAAGATTTCTGTTTTCTGTGTTTAAAAGGTAGCATTGACTATGCTTATATGTGTTCTCTTAAATGTAATTGGTGTGGGAGGCCCTCCAAGATTCATTACACTGGGAACAAACCTTCCCTGGTACTAAGGAGTCCTCTTGTTTTGTGCTTGGCAGGTGAAGCCCCACGAGGGCTCATTGCAATTTCTCTGTACAAAAGTTGCTGAACAGTATTGTTCAGATAGAGTATTTGCTACGCGATTGTCTTGCTAAGACTGTTTAATCTCCCAGCTGTAGTGCGTTAATAGTCCTCACTATGATGTGTTTGTGTCAACTGTCTTTGTTCTCAATGTGACTGATAAAAGGTTGGAAATGTAATAATAAAAGCTCCTGTTGCATTCATCTAGCCACGTCAGTAAGTGGAACAGAAATGCATCATTCATCAAGAGGAAATTCAAGACAAATATAAACAAGTGCAATCAGTCCCAAAATATGCTTGTATCAAACTTACCTAAATTTGTTGTTGTTCAGAACTGTTATTTGCCTTTTATTGATGAAATACATTTTTTGTGTGTAAATAATACTGTGAGCAGGCTGCTTCTTACCTGTCTTAGTCTTGGCATATGTTACAGAGGTGGGTATTATCAAGTAATTCATCCCAGCCTTTTACAGAAAGCCTTGAATCAGGAGGCACGGTCTCTCTGCTCTTCCAACCAAGTCCACATAATACCAGAATTGCTGAGAAATGCTTACAGTTCTCAGGCTGTATCTGTTCTGAGAAGGAATCCATGGGTACTGGACCTTGCAATATGAGTCATTACTAATAGTGAGAACAAAAACACAAACCAAAGAAAGGTTAAAGAAGCAGAACAGATATGTTCTTTACGTTCTGCTGCTTTGGAGATGAATTGTAGTGATACTGTGAAAGGCTTATAGTTCATAGAGAACTGTTTAAATTAATAGCGGCTGTTTGGAAACTTCATTCAGTTAGAAAAAGTTAAAATATGGTAATTATTCATAAAGTTGATGGGGACAGTAATAGGCACATTTAACCCTGTACTGGATGTTTACCTTTATTCTCTAGGCTCTGTGCTCATGTAATTGGATTTCTTTTCTACTTTTGGATTTGATATGCATTTAACACTGCCTATTTATCTAAATAAGGCTCAAAATCCAGCAAGGAGTTGGCTTGATTCCTGGCTTTTCCCTGCAGTCCCCCATGAACAATGCTGTAAATCCTACTTAGCATGTCACCCTGCACTTTACTGGTCTGGTGGCCCCATGGAGCCATCCAAAACTCTCATCTCTTCCCCTCATCACCATCACTCCCCCAGGGTACCACCCAAAAGGTGAAAGTGTTCACAGCATGATGACAAGCCAGCTTTATACACCATCTTCCAGCTCAGATTTAATTAAACAGATTTCTTTCTTCCTCTCTTCTCCTTCTTGCTCTCTTCTCCCCCCAGTTCCTCTTGCTTTTCTCCCCCCACCCTTGCACACACTCTCTCTCCATTGCTCACTCTCTCTGTTTTATCAGCCCTAATGAAGCAGTATTCTTCATCGATCCTGCTGATTGCCAGCCCATTCCTTTTGTTTGTTGGCACCGAGCCATTCAGCCGCACTCTGACAGCTCAGCTCGTCTAATTAGCTCTGTTGTTCTTTTCCCCATGTTTCACCACGTTGCAAGTTCAGTTGAAGTTGCCACAAACTTAATCCTTCCATTCCTGCCATAAATTCACATTCTTAAGCTGTCTTTATTGTAGAGAGGAACAGCCTTGTGTGGGGAGTGATCTTCAAGACCTTAACATCTGACCTTTGTATAAACTCTTTTTCCTAAGAAATAGTGGCAATACATCTCTGGATTTCTTCATCATATCTGCTGTACACCATTTCCTTTGAAATGAAAATTCAATACAATAATCCTGCTATTATCTTCTGCATACTGTTGTGTAGTGCAGAATCACTGCACACAGTTCAGTGTTTTTTTCCTAGCAAGAAAATTTGAGCTCTACGTTCCTTAAAGCACTGAGAAAACAAAAAACAAAACAAAACAAACACACACATACACACACACACAAAACCTACCTTGCAGAGGTGGTGGGAAGCCCACATCAGTGCTATGATTGCAAACAAATTCATCACTCATACAAAGAGTGCTCTGGTTGTAGGCCTTTAACAACTTCTTTTATATTGTGGCTATTAAAGAGAGCACGAGCCCAGGAGGGCAGAAGTTGAGTTGTATTCCTGAGTTTATTTGAGGGCTTTGGGGATTCCTTTTGGTTAGCATTCAGTTAAGCCAAGTCAGACTCCATTACAGGGAGGATAGTACTTCCTTAACAAAAACTGGAAAGCTTGTTTGTACAGCCTCACCCTGATGCTCCAAGTGTTCATTGCCACATTTGACACAAAGGGATAAATTCATCAACAGCATTTCTCATTAGTATAGGTAGGCACATGCATAAATTTGCCTATATAGTGATGGTGTGTGCTTATTCCTTTCCTTGAAGTGAAACTTGTTTGCTTGTGGAGCTAATATGGGTGAATTAAGCTTGGTTTTTGAACATCAGAAGATGATGGATATGTAATTTAAGATTGGATTGGCAGCAACATCACCTTCTACAGAAAACCTTTGTATTTTATTACAGACAAGAAAAAGATACACTAATATATCATCAGTGATGACAATGATAATATGTCTGGCAAGGTTTTCTGTTCAGCCTGCTGAAGGGAACCAATTTTTTTGTGAAATATTATTGTAACATTTACTCCAAGTACATTTTTTTCAGTGCTTACTTACACAGAAGTCTTTACCTGAGGAGCTGGCTTCCTATGAACATGTGGACAAAAGGATCAGGATGTCAGAGCTGAACTCCAGTTTCCAATAATGTGCAAAAACACACAGTTCTTTCCATTTTTACACTATCAACTAACTGTTTAGGTGAAGCTTACATTTAGGGAAACCTTCATATCAGAAAATTAGCCAGTACCAAGCAGGACAGTGGAGCAAATTTTCATTGAATGGCTAAGTGTATGTGTTTCACTTGCAACTCAAAAGCATGGGTTTTTGACTTTTTAACGAGTTGTGGATCACCGTAGTTTATATTCAAACTGATTAATTTGTAACGTGGTTGTAGCAAAAAAGTTTAAAAGGAATTCCAAATGGAAGATACCTTTAAAATAATAGTGGTTATGCATATTTTGCCATTTATGTCTGTTATATGATCAACTTTTGCAGTATTTAATGAAGTGTCTTCTGTGTGTGTGTATATAATAGGTTCGTCCTCCAAGACCTCATGTTGTTAAGAGACCCAAGAGCAACATTGCTGTGGAAGGACGAAGGACTTCAGTTTCTAGTCCAGAACAGTAAGTAATTACATACTTTGCAGCTCTGCTTTTCTCTGGTTGTTGCAGTGGTATTAATAGACAGTACATTCAAAACTAATAATAATAATAATTTTTAATGATAAAAAGCTTTGTTTAGAATTTTTGGAGGAGGAATGAGGAAGCATGCAGTAGTACTTTCCAAACGTCCAGTGTTGAGGCAGTGCAGCCTTAGCACAGGAAATCCCATTGGAACTGGACTACAGGGCCATGAGATTGTTGCACTGATCTAATCTGTCACAGAGATTGCCTTGTCATTCAACTCTTAACTGCAGCATAAAGTGATGCATATGTCATAGACACTTTGCAGTACTTGCTTATGTCCCACTCTGTGATGGCTTTATTCTCAGGAAAGTGAAATGCTTTAGCTGGTGCCCAAGACTATAGGGTAACTGCTGTATCTGAAGGTCCTCAAATCCCATAAAAAGAAAAATGGTTTACTTTTTTTGATCACAGCTTTTTTCCACACATGTACCACTACTGTCACCGCTGTATATGAGCGAAAAAGAGGTGAAGGTTGGACATTTCTCCATCCTCATCCCCCTCCAAGTTATATGCATGGCTGAGTTTTTTCCCAGTCATTTTAGGATATGGGGAGTGGGATTATGGCTTTTAGATAAAAAATGGTCACTTTAAATCCTACAGGTGCATTTATTCATTTTATAGTGGAATTTGGTTGCCCTCTTGTGGAATAGATTGCAAATCCTGCAAAAGGGCTCATGTGCTTTTACAGGGTGCTAGTTGTCCTTACACAAAGATTAAAGGTTTTTTTAAAATATTTTTTTTTCTTAATGTATAATACAATGACTTGCTGCATGGCTGATATACTAGGTGTAATCTGGGTTTTAATTCAGCTGTTTTCATAAGCTATGAACTTTTTGTTTTGTAAAAATGATTGGTACCAAAGATAAGATGATTCTTTATAGCTATAAATTGACTTACTATTCTTAATGATCATTTTAAGTATCTAACTGTGTACTTAAAAGATCATGTAAATGGCTTACCTAAGAAATAACTTGAGGCCAGTGCCTTTGAAATAGGTAAGGACTCACTAATCCTACTTTCTTTCCTTGGTGATTACTTAAATTGATATTTGAATAAGTGAAACATTTTTTAAATAGTAATAAAAGATTATCATGAGGTTTTCCAAGAACTTTTATTTTCTGTTCCTCTAACAAATAATGTACTGATATTGTCCTAAGCTGAAAATATGCCAGTTGTTTTATCTTAAAAAATAAAAATAGAGATAAAAAAATGTTATTTTTTTTTTTTTAGGATAATCCTAGAATGAATGAAAACACTAGTTTATATTTTTGTTGTTGTTACTTGGTAGCATTCTTACTGCAGATCAGAGGAGATACGGTGAAAGCAGTGACAGTGCTGAGAGGGTGCTTTTCTTGACCTAAACTTGACAAAAATCTTTTGCTTAATTGCACTGATTCAAAAGTTAATAATTAGCTAGTTATGCTCAGGTGCTCGTATGTGGGATCTATTTGTGAGAAGCTTCTGCTCAAGGAGAAGTTCCTTTTTATATTTAAAATTAAGGCTATATTTTTGGTCTTGAATGATTGAAAATGAAAGCTTCGGGGACATTTCTCAGGATAGCGGATTCGGTAGCTCAGACTGTGACTCTTGCGTCCTCCCGCCGGCTGGTGGAGACATCCCCGGGACAGGGTGCCACTAACCGCTGCGCAAGCCTCCACAGGAGCGAGCTCATTTTGGTGCAGCCTGTTTTCCGTTTGTGATGTTGCCTGTCATCTGAAAAGTAAACTGTCACGTAGGTGTCCTTTCAGTTGTTACATTCATTAACGCATTTCTTATATTATTAGGAAATACGTATCTTAGCTTACATGAGTTAATTTTTTTAATCTATCCAAAAAAGCAGTGCGGTTTTCTTGCACTGTGTGCTCATTTGCTAGTCAAACTTAAAACACAGCACAGTGGGAGCAGTGACTCCAAAGGACACACAAATGTCAAATTTAATGACAAATTGTCATTAAATGTAAAATATATAATTTCTTTTTATTATTATTATTATTTTAGTTGTAAAGTAACAGGAAGAATTTGCAGATGAGAGCTCAGAAAATGCTGGATTACTGCCTAGGGAAATACTAAGCATGTGGGACATTTCTCCTTAAACATAAATTAGTTGTTCACAGAAATAAGGTGTTGCATTTTTAGCAGATAGACAGCTTTTTGAGAGCTCTTTTTTACACCACAGCAAGATTTCCTATTAAATGTCGAATAGGCTTCCAGAGTGCTCTAGGATCTGTCTTCTGTAAGTACTGACTAGCTGGCGTCCAGGGCATGCAGAGTAGGAGGAAATTAAAATAGGAAATCAGAGGGTCAGGCTTACAATTAACAGCATGTCAAAAGGCTCTTGGGCTGGCTAAACCCATGTCAGTGCTGCAGCAGTTCATTATGGCTTTCCAGAACTGGTGTAGGACTTAGTAGAGAAGCTAATGGCTTTCCCTTATATCATATGAATGAAAATAGGCTGCAGTGCAATAGTGGGTTATTACACTGAATTTAGTATGAAATCAGCATGATGGCTGTGTTAAATGATACAGGCTCATAAAGCCCATTAAATTCCAGTTGTTGTAACCAGGCTCTTGAAACTCTGCCACACAGAACTTGTGTATGGTAAAGGTTTACTATGGCATCACTGCAAGCAAGGATCTCTACTTAGAAAAAAAAAAAAAAGCTAAACCAGCAAGCACCTATTTGAACAAGGGTGGCTAGAATCAAAAAGCAAATACCATAGGATATAGGAGATAGACTTGCTGTGTTGCTGTGGTTCCTCTACCATGAGAAAATTGATGTAGAAAAAGCTAGATACGATGAAGGTAGTGCCAAGAAAGCAGATGGCCCAGCAAAGGGATAGCAAATGGGAAAGAAATGTGCTGAGAGCAGTCGTGCTTTTTGTACCAGGACAAGCAAGAACCTTAGCACAGGGTACCCCTTTGGGAGCCCTGGTCCTCTTCCACTTTTCCGATAGGATTGTTTACAAGAAACTTTAATTCTGGAGCTTATTTCTGCCACATGGTTTGGAGCAAACCTACTGAATGTATGCAGCTTGCCTCTGTAAAGAAATACAGATATGATATCTGCAGGGGAAATTGGTGAAAATGTACTTATTATTGTGAAATAGGATGATAATGTGAAGTGACTTTGTAGAATCTTGCATCTAGATCTATCAGAGCAGGCAGAGGTGTCATCCAGCTTGTTCCCACTTTAAATTCTTTGTTCCTATTTCCAACTTCATAGAAAATGTGTACAAAGTTCAGAAAAATTATAAAACAGTTACCTGCCTTTCCTGGACACAGTGATCAAAAGCTGTTGTTTCTGTTACCTAATTGAATGATGACTTGTGAGCTTTTTTTTTTTTCCCCTTTCATTTAAAATTTGCTGTATGCTAATATTTTAGTTTTTCTTGGAATATTCTGCTTCTGTGAAAATTCACAGTATGCAACGTGTCACTTTAAAAATCAAATATTTTAATATTTTTGCTAGCTCGCACTCAGGTGTACTGAGTGTTCAGAATGTGCAGGAAGGAATTCCAGCGATGGGTCTATGCTTCGTTCATATTGAATAGTTATTAGGTAATCCCCTCAGTCCCAAGTCTCTTATTTCATACTGGAAAGAAAAAGCCAATGCATCCAAATCCCTCATTCTCTTCATTTTACTGTCTAAGAGGGACAAATTCCTTAATTCCCCAGAGTTGCTATACAGCTATTCTTAAAAATAAAAAATAAATCCTTCCTCAAATTTGGGAAGTCCATTTTTAGGAGAATAATGACAAGTCCATACTACCCCCTTTGTATCACAATCTCTGTAATCAGGAAAAAGCAAAACAGTTAATAAAATAAACACATTTAATTTTCTCATAACTGAACTATTTTTTAAAATTATTACAGAATTCTTATTAATGCCCAAATCCCATACTCACATTTTCTGTATGTATTTTTTCTATCTCAAGTACATTTAGGTGTCAATTAAATTTGAAATATCTACATTTGTCAGCATTTCATTTTTGGCCAGTGTGATGTGCTGCTGATTTGTCCATGCATCCTGACACATGAAAAAAGCTCCTGAGATGCAGATCTTCCTCATTAAAAAAGAAACCCATACTATCATAATGGTACGCAGAGCCATGGAGCGCATCCCCAGCTTTATTGCACTGTGTTTCTGACATGATATTTAAAAAGGAACAGCCACGGCTGTCAGTACTGTCATATGCTAGTGCTAACCGAAGACATGTTAAACTAAACATTAGAAAGAGATCAGCAAGTCATCTGCATGGTAACTCAGCTAAGAGATTAGGTAGGCAGGAGCTGGTGCAGTCATGTGGAGATGATGAGGGTTGTAGCTGTGACGGACACATCCTTTTTTCCCTCTAAGACTGCAGCAGTGCCTGCCTTGTAGCCGGGCTTGCTGTGACCTGCCTTTTCAGAGACAGCTCTTTGTGTAGGAAATTCTAGCAAGTGGTGGGTGGCAGACTGCAGGAGAGTTGGCGAATTGGGTTAATGAGGGAATAGGTACTTTTTTTGGATTCTACTGCCTCAAGCTAATAAAAAATTTAGACTTGGAAAATTTTAGACTGTTCATCCCTTGTCTTTGACCAAAATGTTTTTTAGAGCACACTAACAGTGAAACTTATGTGCTTTCTTTTTTCTAATTAGGAGATCCCACTTTCATTTAAGGAGTCTTGCAGCAGCAACAAGAACGTGCATATTAATTAAGGTGCTATAAATGTAATCTTATTGCACTGATCTGCACTCAAGTGCAACGGATGATTTAGCAAAAAGGATACTGTCTTATTTTTTCATAGCTAGTTCCCAGTTTAGTTAATACATACACACAGACACAATGCATTTGAATGTAGCATAGTCTGAAGGCAAACAAAAGGTATCAAAGGCAATGCTTTAAGGGCAACTGCACCAGTGCATCTCTTACATGCAGCTACCAAACAAAATGTGTCAGCAAGATATGTGGAAATTCAGTATTGCTCTTGATTTCAGGAAAACAATTCTAAATTTGCTTGAATCATGTTAAATATTAAGTTATTCTCCTAAGAGGAAAAGACTGTGTGTGTGTATATATATACATACAAGTTCAAAAACTAAATATTTTAAAAGAATCTTTGATTTCTAAAATCATTTTAGGTGGAGCCATTTGTTAATGTAAATTGAATTTTTGGAGTAATAGCCTTTCTTTTATTAAAAACAACAAAAAACTTTAAAAATTGTTACAGCAAATTTTTCCTAATGCAGTGGCAGCTCCTCACTTTCCCTGGATGCCTATTACAGCATGAGAGGAAAAGAACAGCTATGCAACAGCTTTAATTGGAGTACCACAGACTATGATTTAACACTATCAGCTGCATCTGCTGCCACCACTATTTTAGACTTTTTATTAATTAGCTCTGACCTGATTGTGAATAAACATTTATTCACAGTGGCAGTTTCAGCCCTATTGAGCTGTCGCTTGCAGTGGCCAACTTCTCTTTTTCTTGACCAGATGTTTTGGACTGCTTTTCATATCTTTATTATATTGTTATTTGGCAATCGAGACAAAAGAACTAAGAAACAACAAAGGCTGCTTATGAATACAAGAGCAAATAGAGGTAGTTTGTTAGTATGTCTGAACTATAAAGGTGATGAATCAAATTCTTTCTCTTTTTGTCTCTGCTATTGGTCCTGTTCTGATTTCAGCATATCCTCCTCTTACCGGGGATACACATAGTGATAAGAGATATTAGCATCGTTCTACCTTCTTTACAGGATCAAGACATATCCTTTGTTCCACATGATGAGCCTGACTCTGCTTATTCTGAAATAATGAACTTTACTGTGGACCTCAGTAGTAGCAAAATTAGGTTCCTATCTCAATTGTTGTGTGTTGCTTTGTGTCCTTCATGACGTGTGTTTTGATTCACTATGATAGCTAGGATATTCTCAGTGATATGAGGTTGACAAAATAAAGATGTTTGGGAAGAGGCCTCACTTGGGGCAATGTTTGCTTTTATGACCCTAGTGATTTCTTTTCCAGACATGCAGATGATGGTGCTCTATAGCAACATCCATCAATGTTCACCAGCCTGTAGCTTGGTCCATAAGACATATGAAAGTGGTTTATAGTGCTGTTGAAAAGAGGTTTTCTCCTTTTTTTTTTTTCATTTCTACTTGTGCACACTTAGATATGCCAGAATACCATAGAAATGGTGAGAAAAAAATAAAATAAAAACCAAGAGTATTTTCTATAATAAGCACATATAATTTTGACGGCACTACACGTTGTTGTCCTTGAGTTTTAGTAGATAAAAAGCAGTGAGCTATGGTGTAGAGTCCTCTGGTTAGTATTGGTAGGTCTCGATGTGCTTTTACTGCTTTCAGTTACTTACGAAGCATTTGTCTCAGTATTTCCTTTGTGGGAATGTATTTTCTCTAAGCTCTTCTGTGATCCAGAGCTTCAGTGTTTCAGAGGGAATAAACAGTGGCTGTTGCTTTGTACTTTACTTAAGATTAGGATATTTTAGTGTTACAAATGAGGCAGTAATTGCTATTAATTTCTTCACACTTTTCAGCCTCTTGGTTCCAGTGTATTTCCATTTAAGTACCTCACTCCTGTGCTCTTTCCTATTCTTCTAAAGCTGGTGGTGCATTTAGTTGTTTAAAGCGGTGATAGCTGCTTTAGAGTGAAGGGTAGAAGCTTCTACTTTATATAAAAAATAGTAATTCACTGGTTTTAAGGTTAAAGCAAAGTGAAGCACTGGGATAGCTACAATAAAGAACAGAAAAATATTCAAAATTTCAGCAATCCTAAAATATTTTTCTTTTACCCCCTAACCAGTGTACATTTACCTGAATAGGCATTCAGAGTTACTTTTACACTCAAGAATTTCGCCATTGTCTTCATGAGGTAGAAACGCAAATCCTGCAGATCTGACCTCTGTGTATAAAATAAAGATGACCGATAGATTCTCGTCAAAAGTTTGGTGAAATGGTTGGGGTTGCTTTGTTTGTTTTTTATTAGAATTCAAGTTTGTTTCCAGAAGCACATAAGATATCAAATACATACAAGACTGTCCAGCAGCACAGAATGGTGTTATTTGTCCAGCTTCCGGATATGCTGGAATTTTTAAGATGATGTTAATGTTTGCCCTTGATCCATAATACTTGAAGCCTATTATGACCACTCCATTTGTGTCTCTTTTTTCTTTTTTTTTTTTTTTTTGGCTTTAATGACCATACTCTTCTATTTGTGCTGCTTAGTCTTCCAAGTCGGTATCCCCAGCTCTTTCCTTCTATTGCATGTTTGATACCAGCCCAAGTGAACAAGTTTATAGAATGCCCAAATCTCTAGAAAATGCAGTGGAGGAATTGCAGGTTTCTGTGTTGGCTTCTTTTGCAACATGGATCTGATTGCAGGTCCTAGTACCCTTCCCAAGCAGACAACACCCTAGACATTTTTAGAAGAGTTACATTTTCTGCCTTGAAAGTAGAGCCTGCAGAGCTCTTTGCAGTGGCAGTCAGTCACGTTCAGAAATTATTTAGAGCCTACGACTCACTTGGTTTTCTTTCTCCTCTGCAGCTTTGAATGAGACAACTTGGTAACTTACTTTTCTCTCCGTTTCCCCCAGCCTTGTAAAGCCTATGCGACACTATACAGTCTTCCTCTCTGAGGACTCTTCTGATGATGAATTTCAGCAGGAAGAGGATCCTGTCTCTGGCTTCTCTGAAAACTTTTTCTTCTCTGCTCCTTTTGAATGGTCTATCCTTTATTCTTTCATTGTATTAATTCGGTCTTTAAACACTAGTTTTTGCATTGGTCAGGGTGCCTGCTCCTATACTTGGGATTTTGGAAATACTCCTGCAGTCTTTATACAGCACTTGATGAATGTTCCGCATTTCTCCTGCTTGTTTGTTTTGGTATTTAGAGGCATGCAAAAGCATACTCCTGCATGAATCAGTTTGCAGCAATGCACAGCTTTATTGTTTTCTGTTCAACCCGAGCTGTTTGGGAGGTAACCCTTCCACTTGCCCTTTGTTCCAATGTGCCGCTTGTGTTCCTGTCCAAACCTTCTGCTGCTCTTCCTTGTACAGTGCTAGCTGTGCTTTTTGGATTGTCCTGTGAGCTTTATTTCAGTGCAGTCATCAGCTTTTTCCAGTTTCACTTGCTTGATCCCAGCCTCCCTGTTCTGTCAAGTACTAGATCCCCAGTGACTCAGGGGAGTCGTCATGCAGACGTCCTTCCAAGGGTTTAGAGTACAACCTGACCTTAAATTATACAAGAGATAGCAAGCAACTTGTTGAGTTTACTCACTGTATTACTTGTATGCAACCTTTTCATTTGTAAATTGTTGCAGATTGGTAAATTTCCAAACCTTCTTAACTACGTCTTGCCTCGTTTTGAAACACGGTGCTGAGCAGCTCGGCTGTATCGCATCTACAGGATGACTGCCAGTGAGGCCTTACCTCGAGAGTGCTCTCTGGGGTGCTCTGCTCAAATATGCAGTATGAGGTTATTTAGCATGGCTGAATCCGCGTGCACCGCCCTCCACATGACAGTGTATCTGAAAAAGATGCACTGGGGCCCCTGGGCAGACTGGCCAGGGAAACAGGAGCTGACAGACAACGCTCCTTCTTCTAGCATGGTGCCTAGGGGAGATGGCTGAATCCTGCAGCCAAGGCTCACACATACCTGTTTGCAAAGGGCAAGAAAAATGTTCATGCACTCTTGCGTTTAAGATAAGGGAAGCCAGGCTACCAAAACGGTTTCTGTGCAAAAAATTCCTCAGGGTTTTGGTATTTTCTGCAGTGTGATCAAATGCTTTGCAGATGAGCACATATAATGTGAGAGACTAAAGACACAACCAAGATTTGCAAGATCACGCTCTTCCTGAGGACATGTACCATCAGCTGTCTGCCTTGTACTTGCATTATTATACTCTTCTGTTCATAGCTGAATGCCTGTTTATTTGTTGATGAAGGAAATAAGGACTGTTAAGAAATTTGCATGATATAGATGTGTTATAATAAAATATGGAAAGAAGAGGAGGGTTCTTCCATATTATCTTTGTTTTTGGAGGTCTCACAAATATTTTCTTTTAATTGAAATCTTGTTTAAATGCCACGGTAAATCTGGCTGCCAGTCAAATGCCAATCACCACAGATATGTGTGTCACTTCTTGTTATTAATTGGATGTGCATTATGCTGCTGTTCTCTGTACACAGAACTGATATGCAAATCTGCTGTTGTTCTTTTTTTTTTGCTGAGGTATGTGCAAGAAAAGCATGTTGCTAACTTGGCCTTGGCTTTAAATGTAAAATAGGTGTCTTCATAATGAATTGTGTTGTTTCTTGATAAGATGACACCAGTATAATCATTGGAACTCTGCACAGTATTCCCAATTATTGCAGGAAAACACTGAATTATGTTTCAAGCTGAGTTAGCTTGAAACAAGTGAATGTAAGTGCCTGCAGAACACGGAGCAGTTTGTGGTGTGCTTGCTCTGACTTCCTGCCTAGAAGGACTGAGCACAGCAACAGCCATCTGCCTGGGTGGGAAGGGCCAGGCTGTCAAAATGGAGAGCTAGCATCCGGTTATTCCTGCTCGGAGAGACTTGGCTCATCAGTCTGTCTCTAACTGCATAATCACAGCTTTCCTCTGAGTACTTCCCACTTACATCTTTTTCCTTTCTGAGCACTCTTCGAGTGCCAAGTCATCTTTGTATGTCCTGCCCTCAGTCACTTTGTTCACACACCTGCTGTTCACAAGCCACTGTAATTTGCTACCCAAAAACTTTTTGTAAAGCCATCCAACTCCTTGCTAAATACGTGTTTTGAAAAAAAAAATATGAAAAAGACAATTTTCAACTTGATTTCTGTTTTCTTGTCTCATAGGCCTCAGCCATACCGGGCCCTGAAAGAATCTGATAGTGCTGATGGGGAAGAGGCTGTCAGTCCAGAAAAGGCAAAAAAGCCTCTGCCTCCAAGTCCTCTCCTCTCAAGCAACACCACAGAAATCAACCTCCTTGAAGACATTTTCCCTAACTTAGAAGTAGAAACACAGCCTCAGCCTCTCAGCCAGGCTAAGAGCCTGGAAGACCTGCGGACTCCCAAAGAAGAGGGACATCAGCGATGCACGTTTGACTACCAGGTTTGGACAGGTTTTCGTATGCCCTGGAGGAATTTGCACAGAACTAGGGCTGTCTGTCTTCGATTATTCTTTGAGAATTATTTTCTTAATATTGGTAAAATTTCCAGCCTTCTGTCCATGTGTTTTGAAATTCATTTCAGAATTAAGAAATTATTGAAATGGGCCTCAGTTATAAAACAGTAAGTTTTTTCTCCTAGAGCTACAGCCTTTACTTTTAAAGCAGAAAATACTTGTGTATTCCTCTGAATGTTTTTTCCTATGGCTATCAAACATTGTTATCTTTGAAGCTGATGCATAAAAGTGAGAAGAAATAGAAGGGAATTTTCAGGTCTCCTTGAAACTGCATGTTTTTATTGACCTTATTTTGATGTGAATATTTTGGTGTAGGTATCAGCAGAACAAATTAGATTGTTGAAGAGGAATGTTCTTTATGAAGAACATCACTGAATATATGCATCTGAGAAAGTGACGAACTAAAGCAGACTAAGAGATATTCATGTGACATGAAAGAAAAGGATGTCATTTCTACCTTAAAATAATATTTAATTTTGTGTTGCATCGCTTCACGTATTTCATTTGACTGCTTTTTCTATACAACAATTAAACCTTCTCCAGTTTGGTACCTTAGATATAGCTGCATACTCCTTACGTGGCTCTCAAGAGATGCCACAAGATATCACAGCTGAACAACTCATTAGAGGCAAAGCTGGAATTAAAACTGCGGAGTCCTGCTTCTGCTTTCCTGTTTGTCCCTCTGGACTGCATGCAATTGTTCCTCTCCTTCTAGTGTTCACACTCTGCAGACAGATCCTCCTCCACTCATAGCGTGTTGTCACTTTATGATCAGTGTTTTGAGAAGATCTGTGAAAGATAACATTGTTTTCTTGCAGAGAATGGAACTTGGTGTTGCCGAGAGGAACAGGATTGTACCACCCATGAAGCTGTCTCACCCTTACAACAAGCTGTGGAGTATGGGTCACGATGATATGGCTATTCCTACCAAGTATTCCCAAAGCTCACCAGAACGACCCCTGACTGCACTTGGTAACATGCCGCCAATCACAAGGAGACCCCGGAGCAGAGACAGCATTCTGGCTCCTGTGGAAAAGGATGAATCAAATCCTGCCACTCGAGGGAATATCACCATTCCTAGGCCACAGGGAAGAAAGACTCCTGAACTGGGGATAGTGCCACCACCGCCAGCACCCAGGGCTTCCAAGCATCAGATTCCAGCCGGGCCAACAGAAACTCTAACTGCCCACGCTACAGGACGTAGCCATTTGGTTTCAGATCTTATCCCAGAGCCCTTCGGAGCTGGTAGGGTATCCTTAGAACCTGAAGTCCAGCAGTCTGTGAATTATTCCTCTCATTCATCTCAGCTTTTGTCCAGTGCTAGCAGCACTGCAGAGATGCTCCAACCCGTCAAGGTGAAGACAGACAATACTGGTAATGAAAGTGACTACCTTCTTAACCTGCTGGATCCATTAAAAACAGCCAGCTGGCAAAGCAGTGGCCCACAGCAAGGCTCCTGCAGCCTGCAGAGCTCAGCCACTCCACCTTCTGGAGCGGGCTTTGCCTCAGTGGCAAGTGACTTTGTGCCTCCTCCAGCTGCACCATTTGTCCAATCACTCAGTTATCCTTCCCCAGCACTGCCACCTTTTTTACAGGCATCTCCATTTACACAAACATTTACACAAACAGCGCCAGGAGCCCTGTCAGTGTCTCTTGTTAGACCCCCAAGGGGCTCTTTCACCCCCACCTTAGGTCATGCATATAGCTCTAGCTTCATAACACCTAATTCTGGTTTCTACCCACCACAAAGACCTCAGCCAAACATTTCAACATTGTCCATGCCAAACTTGTTTAGCCAGGCTCCAGCTATGGCACAAGCTAGCTCCTTATTGCTGCAGAGCCACAGTGCTTCTCCAGCAAGCTCTCTACAGCCAGCATGTTTAAGTGGTCCTTCTAAATCCAGAACATTACAGGTGGGCAAGTCCAGTTCCAAGGTAGATACCAAGCAAGTACTAGCTCTTCTGTCTAATGAACCTCCTTTGATCCCTTCCAGGCCAGCTAAGGGCTTAGAGTCAATGTTACAATCCTCAAAATCTGAGGAGACAAAAGATCCATTTGAAGATTTGTTAAAAAAGACAAAGCAAGATGTGTCATCCACACCAGGTAAGGTTGAACAGCTCAGAAAGCAATGGGAAACCTTTGAGTAGTGTTCCTGATGATGGCCTTTTGATGTCCCTTTGGAATTGACAGAGATTTTGTTTTTTTGAGCCAGCATAAAACCAAGCATTTCTTTTATGGAAGTCTGAGCCAGGATGGCTGCAGGACCATCACCATGCTGCAATTCCCACGATTGCTTTTTGCCCAGAGTTTGTTTTGCTGGGGAGTTCCCACGTTGTCCTCATCCCTGCAACTGTTTTCTCACTTTCTGCCACTGAAAACCCCCATGACTTTTGCACTGACCAAAGCATGAAGGTAGTTGGGTTTTGGTTGATTTGGTTTGGTTTTCCACACGTAGCTTTTCAGACAATACTACTGATGCAGAAGTTACATCTGCCCTTTATTTACAGTCCTTAGCACAGCCGGGAGCATGACATAGCACATTGTACTTGTGTTTTCTTGCTGCCTGTGTGAATGGTGTTCAGTTCAGTTTTTCCTGTGTTGCTTATATGGCTGTATTTTCCTTTCACATGTAAAGTGCAGCAAACAAACCAGATTTGTGGACTGCACTGAGTTAATCCATAAGGCTTAGCCTGACCGAGTTTGTCCTCTCTTAGAAGACTGACGTTCATCTAGGTCATACTGTTGGGTGAGCTTTTGTTGCATTTTTTTTTTTATTTCCCTCCCCCAGTAAACTTGACACTGAGAGGTACCAGGGACCTCTCTGGTGCAGAATTTTCATAATTCCTTGTTGCAACAAAACCATAGCATAGAGCAGTTGCTCAGGGTTTGGTCCTGCATCTCTGTTGGGAAACCGGAAACACCAGCAATTGATTTTCTTTTATCGTCGTTTATAGTTTGTTTTCTTTTTTTGTTAAATACATCAGAAAATAGAGTCCATGAAGAGTATCCTAGTTCTTATGTATGTATATGTTAATATTATATATAAATATTATACATGGCAGTATATGAATGGGATGTAACAATATCTTACTTGATTATTAAAAAAAAAAAAAAGAGAGAGAGAAAAAATCGGGGTATAAAAGTCCCTGGCTCATGAATTGAAGTTAAAAGCATACTGACAGGATGTCCAAGTGCAGAGAGATTAAAGCCACAGTGCTCATCTGCACAGACAGAAATAAAACCCCAAGTAGAGCTAAGTGATGTAATGCTGGAAGGCCAACGCATGGCAGCTGCCTGTCACTGCTGGACTTCAGAAGTGCTAACTGCTACCTTTAAGAAATGGGATTTCATTCTGGTCTGCAAGGCTCTCCACTCCTTCAGTCTGTCTTAAAACCCACGATCTTTATCCTGCTTTTGATGAAAACAGTTTGCTGGGCTAACGAGACATTAACTGGACCATGAAATGGACTGCGAGGTCACAAAGTACAAAAATGCAACGAGAAGGTTAAAGGGTACGTTCATTCTGATTTTCTAAGACACTTCTGTGGCAATAGTATTCTCAAGAAATTTCATATTAGTCTTAGCAACTCCTTTAAAATTTGCTGTCTTTGCAGTTATCATTTTTGTTTTACTTAAGTGGTGCTTTTTTGTTTTGTTTTGTATTTTGGCACAGTCCAATTTAAAACATGTTACTTCAGAAGACATAATCACATCGCCATTAAGCCTTTGGTAAAGGAAATCATTTTGGACACACGGGGAAAATCTTGTAAAGCTTTATCAGAATTATTTCCAATGTATCTATTTTACTCATATAATCTTGGAGGTTTTCTTACTCTAGTGTATGAAAATGGCTGTCTGTGCGTTTGAGTCTGTGCAATACAAAAGAAAAATATCTGAAATGCCAACAGTTTGGGAAAGACCATAGTATTGCATTAATATTACTCTATTTCTGTAAAGCACTGTTACTCTTACGAGCCATTCAGTTGGATTTGTATTTTCTTTTTGTGTTGGAAGACAGATGGTTTTAGTATTGCATAGTAAAATATTTAAAGTCTAAGACAATAGCTCCATTTTATTTTATACAGTTTAGAATATGAACATTATATATAAATGCAGTCTGTAATTTTCAGATTTCCTTCACTACGATCTAGATGATAAAACTTTTCCAACTATAATGGATATGTACAAACACCAGATAGTTCTGCATATGATGTGTAATTTGAATTTCACATACTTTTTTTTCTTTTTTTGTCACACACTGAGGCTATACTCAGTAGGCGTAATACACATGCTTAACTAGATAGGAAAACACTCAGGTAATTCTGTATCACTGCAAATCATTTTCAATTGTTGATTATTTTACTCTTCCCATATTGTATAGTATAATTCCCAAATTAAATATTTTTGAAGTTGCTCTTTTTAGTCAAACAAGCACTCTTGGATTTATTTTAGGTCAGTAGTTTTAAGTGCTTCGTAACTAACATTTAATATAAGTGGCATTAATCACCTTTCATTTTATTTTGAAGGTGGGAAGGGTGGAGGTTGAACACACCTCTGAGATCAAGGGGTACAAGGCAGCACGATGCTGGAGTTTGTGTCCTTCCTCACCTCCTGAATAGTCGTCTGTCTTAAACTCAGGAATTCCTGGAACGATTAAGCCCTAATAGTGCCAAACATAAACAAAGTATGCCTGGGAGGGCAAGATCAGATGTAAAACATTTTTTTTCTGTTGTAGAAGTATTTTTGATAGTTGTAGTCATCTAGTATAAGAAGTACTACTTCTTGTCTGTTATTTTTCATCAATGACTTTTAGGTCCAGCTTTATACAGTTTCCTGTACTGTCCATACTGTTTGCTTGTTTGGTACCACTTATTTACAGATGTTTTCCTCTTAGAAATAGGGGTATGTTTCTGACCCAGAGTTCAAAAACTGTTGTAAACCTGTATTTTTATTGTTTTCACTTCATTGGGTTTGGAAGCATGTTAGACATTGGAATTGGAAGCTGTCAATCAGACCCACCTTTTATCTATTATAGTGAAGGCTACGTGTTATAACTTCTATTACTTTGAATTACTCTATAAAGGAAAAGAAAAACACTTTCCGTGCTGCAATTCAACAGGCTGCACCCCAAGCTCCGTCTGCGTAACGTTCTCCTGCCAGGAAAGGGCTCGCAGCGTGCCCTGCAGCGGGCACATTGCTGCCTCCCACAGCTGCTGTGGCACTGCCACCAGACACTTACCAAGGTAAGAAGTCCAGCTGGTCCCAGCCCCAGCTGCTGCCTCTTGCTGTACAGCTGGGGATTGCAGAAGAGGTCTTCAGACCACTGGAGGGGAGATATCTGTGTAGGCTTTTGATGTAGGAAATGGTCTTCTAAAAGCTTAAATGAGACTTGCCTTTGATATTCAGTCCTGGTTCTCTCCAGACATGTTGGGTCAGATGGGGTGGTACAGACAGGAGTGTTCATCCTCTCTGGCTTTCTCCCTTCTCTTGGAGGTTGCTGTCCCCCCTTTTCTCCAGAATAGGATTTTTGCTGCTGCAGGTATCTGTCCTGACTTAGGCCAGAGATCTACGACTCTTAGGTATGTCACAGCTCTAAATGCAGTCTGACAGTGTGTCTTTGTCATAAATCCAAGGGTTAATAGTATCATGGCTAGCTTTCCTTAGCAAGTAAGTACATGTAGTATGTGTGTAATAACACCTAGTAGCACGTGCTTTAGTACAGGTGAAGAGAGAAAGCAATCACAGGTCATGATAACTAAGTCTATTTTTATCCATTTTTATTGTAAATTTCTTTTGAGGGACATTCTATTTTTTATTTTTATTTTTTTACAACTTATAAAATTTACAATTACAAAAGATCGGGACTGTGACCATTAACTACAGCAAATCCAGTTTTGTGAAAAAATATATTTAAAAATTAAATATCAAAAGAAAGTTAAGTTCATTATTGAAAAAAACTTTCATAAATTATTTTTGCAGAAATGCTCAAGACACTGACAAAAATATTTTAACACTTTTACTAGTACTGGCTTTGGGTGCTTGAAGTACAAATGTCTGCTCCTAATCCCGTAAAGTGACTGAGCAGCAGTCTTCCTGCTGACTACCCAGGAACAGCAGGGGATGCAGACAGATTCACTGCTTGCAGTTTGCTGGGTTTTCAGGTGTCTTTATTATTGTGGGTTTTGTAGCTACTTGTTGCCTTTCAGGATAGGTCAGCAGCTTAGTAATATTCAGCTCTTCCAACACAATTCTGTTCTTCTCAAAATAACACAGGCTAGAGTAATACTGATTGATAATATTTAGATCCCATTGCTGCCTTCATTTTTCTACATTTTTAAATCTATGAAAAAATGGAACAGAGCTAAAAAGTCAAAGTACACACCTCTCCTGGCAACAACCCAGAGTTTAATCAGGCCTTAGATTTGGGAAACCCAAAGCAACATACATGTATTCTAAGCTTGCTGTAGCTTTACTGTATGTCATTATGGGATAAAAAAAAACCACACCTACCTTTGCATTTAAGTAAAGGTTTAGACGCAGCTGTGCTCTGGCAGGACACAGGGCACTCTGCCCATGGCTGCTGGTGTGGGGTCTGAGTCCCTTCTCACCAGGAGATTACCCCAAACACCATCCTTAAGATGGGGCAGTCTCAGACCAAGAGTAAATTTTTGTTTCTCTAGAGACACACTAACCAGCTCTGCATGTGGGGCCCTCCCCTTCAGACCTGCTCTGCCAGAAAAGCCCTTCCTGCTTCATTGCTTTAGTCCTGTTGCCCAGATGCTGCTGGGCAAAATTATACTCAGCATTTTCTTAAGGTGTGCAGTTTAACTTGTTCCCCTGTAGCGAGGTTAGTGGGCAGTAGAGCTGTCTCTATTCTAAAAGTATGTTAGACCTTCCTAAATAGTATCTGGAACATACACAGAGCAAATCATCCATGTTACAAATAACAGCAGCATTACTGCTGATAAATAAATAAAAGTGATAGCAAGCTCCCTGACCTGAAATGTAGACATGCACTAACTTATCAGTACTATGTCCAATTCCTTTCCAAACCACAGCCAGGGTGACATCACCAGTTGCTCTTTTAACTTCTCCTAAATATTAGAGAAAAGTGACTTTAAAGACAAAACATTAATTGCTTCACCTCCTAATGACTTCTTGTGTTCTGCTTCTCCAAATATTTCATTCTTTACCTTACGTCCACAGTTGCACACATGCAGAAGACCTGTTCTTAATTGGACAGCCCTGATCAGTAGTTTCATCTCTTCCCTTTGCTTAGAATTACCAAAAAAAAAAGTTTACAACTACACTTTTAAAAAAATCTAAGAGCAAAAAGCATAAAACAGTATAGCATTGTCTTCCAGTGGCAATTAGCTACTGTGCATATTCACACCCTGCTTATTAATAGTATTTTGGAGATTAAAAAGCAGACACTGTTTTCTAAATATTTCTCACAGATACGTGTAGTAATTATTCTGAGATGCTACTGATTTTAAGCCTTATTTGGCCTGCTCTGCTGTAGTTCTTTCTTCAGGCTTTGACACATTATGTTAAAGACAAAGTTGCACATTCATCAGCTAAAACAGTAACAAAGGAGCAGTAAAGCCAAAAAAATAAATATCCCTTTTGGAGCAAAGTGGAAAATAAATGCTGTTTCACTAACATGAAACTGGTTTGTTGTTGTAAAGTTCAGTATATTAATTAACTAAATTCCACTCTTCTGTATCGACAAGCCCAAACCTGAGTGTCCAGAAGGCTACAAGTCTTGAAAAATGTCTTTCACCCCCTTCTCACGCAGGTATCACTTGACATTCAAACGTTAAAGCTCTTACTAAGGACTATTGTGTGGTCCTGCTTTTTAATGTCAACGCCTGAGTCACTGCAGTCTGCTCTGTGTGGTTGGCAGATACTAGACCTAGGAACAGATTGAGGGGGGAAAAAAACAAATCACCCAGCCTGCTAATGTCAACATTGTAGTCTGATCAAAGCAAGTGATCAGTTTTTCTACGTATAAGCATCCTACTTTCAAGAACATTAATACTGTAACCGGTGAGGCAGTCTTAGAAAGGCACTTAATATATTCCTATGGTTTAGTCTAGTCTTAGGAAAAAAGCTTTAGTAGAAGTGCACTATAGCGTATTGGTATTTCACTGTGGTCCTCTTGTGGAAGGATAGCAGCTGCTCTAGGAGTTACCTTCCATCAGTCGCCTGCCGTGGCACAGGCACACTGTTTTGTAATTTCTTAATACAGTGAGTTGTTCCCCACCCTTAGACCTTCCTCACTTAGCTACGTGGTCCAGTGACCCTGACTGCCAGCAGTGACAGTTACTGCAGAAATGACGGATGGATGCAATGGGTAAGGCTGGCAGCACACAGCTGCCTCTACCAGCTCACTAGGGACCAGTGGCACTGTGTTCTGGTAGGGGTCCACACACCTTACCTCTGCTGCGCCATAGCCACTACTTGCTTCCTTGCTGTCACCGCCTCCAGGGCTTTTCTTTTCTCCCCAGACTTTACTGCTCTTGCTTGCAGACCAATTTTATACAAAGCTTTTGTGGGATGAACTGGAATAACATAAAATTACCAAGTTCATTTAAGCAGTTGAATCTTACTGCCAAGGGTCCTGTAAGTAGCTTAAAGCAGGACAGACCTGTCCTACAAAACAAAAACTAAAACAAAAATGAGTTGGCCTAAGACCGAAATGCTGCAACAGTTCCATGACCGTGAAAGGACGACAGCACCTGTGACCCCACTTGTTATATCAGCCTCTCAGTTGGTGGCAGCTTGATTACGTTCCACATTTCCACTCGAGCCCCGTCTTTTTCCTGCCGGCTTGGACTGTATCTTCCCTGAGTTGCTCTCCTCCTCTTCATGACAATCACCGTGGCTGCACCAACTGCAAGGAGAAGGGCAGCCCCTGCAGCCCCGACAGCTCCCACAATGGAGGAGTTACTAAGGTGCGCCCACACTGGCTGCTGTGGTAGAACAGGGTGTTACTGAGAGCTTCCCCATGGACAGCACAGCATTTCACATCCCTCTTCCCCATCCCCCTGCCTCACTAAACTGCATTGGTACTGTCAGGGTGATGACAGCAATGCTCGCCCTGAGTTCCCCCACCCTCTTTCCCTCACTAGGTGCCCTAGTCCCTGCTCTTATCACACAAGTCCAGGCACTGCAGAAGCTTTCCTGCTCATCCCACCCACCCCCTGCCCCATGCAAGGCACAAGTTCAGTACTTGGCACCCCGAGACTGCAGCCAGCTCCAGCACTGGTTCACAAACCCACGTCATTGTGGCTGTACCTTTCTTGTATGGTACCCATGGGAATGTCTAACATTACTTCATAAAACATTGATTTGTACAACGATTTCCGTAATTAATTACAATTCCCTGAAACAATGTCCATCACAGGATAGGAGGTCACGGCTGCTGTTGCTGTTGAAGATTGCTTTGTGAAAACCTCATGTGCCTTTGAGCATGTTCAGTAGTTAACAAAAAACAGAGCAGAGTATATAAAGCAACTGTAAATATCCTCCATCCAACTCTCCTTAAAACTACATAGAGACCTTTGGCTCTAAGTTAGTGCCCAATTTAACCCTGCCTTTTAAACAGATTTAAATGTGCCATTGCAGATTTAAACATGCCAACTTCAAAGCCGGTGCACTTCAACAGCTCCTACTGGGGTAAAAGTATGGGGGCAGCCCATGGGGCAGGACAGGGGGGTAAAGAGGCTCACTATGAGCCACTGGTGTGCAACTGACTCAATTAAATGAAACCAGCTGGAACAGCTATTGCATATACAGTCTGCCTTGTACTTCTAAATCCAGGTCTTCATTACCATGCCTTAAGGAAACTGAGATAAGAGTGGATCTGCTGCTGCAAGTGCTGGAAAAAGATCAAGGTCAAAGCAGACCTCGCAGGTACATCTCCTTGTCAGTGTAGTGCCTATATTAACCGCTCTTCAGGTGGCACCTTTAGGACACTGTCCATCTCCAGCCGAGCTCCTGCCACTTCTTGCTGACTTGGGCTGTAGGTTCCCTCTGACTGGCGCCTCTTCCTTGCAGTGAGAACCATGAATATGAGAGCAATACTGAGGAGCAGTAAAGAGCCACAGGCTACAGGGACAGCTACTTCAATTAGTGGGGAGGGGAAGAAAGCACCTGGAGTCCCTTTCTGTAAAAGAAATTAATGGAGAAACAATGAAACTCCAGTGGTTACAATAAAGTTGAAGAGCCCAACATGGTCAAAGTTGAGGAAGTAAAAAGAGGAAAAAAAAGCAATGTGTACCTGAATGGAAAAGGACAAGCACAGGGTTTGAGGGCACCTGCACAGAGAATGCTTGCTTAATCTCTCAGCAAAATGTCTTCTCTCTTTTTTTTTTTTTAAATGGAACACTTTTTATACAAAGAACAGCTAGTAATGACATCTGAAATTTTCTTCTAATTCAAAACTAGTGACATTCAGTAATGATATTCTTCAGCAGAAAGAAGAAAACAACATGCAGCAGGAAGGGGATGATGTTAAAGTCAGTACATGGATGGGAGATGGAGAAGACTAAAGGCCCAAATACAGAGCAGAGAAATGCAGTCAAGTGAACGTTCTTCAGCTGCTGGTAGAATTAAGGATAGTATGGAGCACAACAATAAAGAATGAAAAAGAAAAAAGAGTGGAATTTTTATCATTAAAGAAACCTTTAAAATTACAATAAGCCTAAAAATGGGAAATACTTCTTACTGTTAAAAATAGTATCTGCCATCTCACAGATAAAAGCAAAAGAATTCAAGCTCAAGCTCAATTATTCACAGCTTTTGGATGCCATGCAGTCTCTGCCCACGTCACACAGCAAAACACAGAAGGAATAGCCCCAGACTACCTTCTGGGAGGTCCTTCTGCCATTTCCAGTGACTGAAGCTAAAGTTGTCTCTCTAAGACAGCCAAAATTCAAGCCATGTGCTACTGGTTAGTTCTCGTTTTGCACAAGCATGCAGATTAGTCACACAGTACCAGTGCTACAGGAGGTTTTAAAAGTCTGCTCCTGCTGCCTGTTGCATGCTCCTTACTTGCTACTGTTGGTGGGAGGGAGGAAGAGCAAGAACGCAGCTGGCCTCTCTGCTTCTACAGCAAACCGTTAACAGCAAATGCCTGTAAGCTGCAGTGTGTCCTTCTCCCTGCCCCCCCCACCACAGGAACTGTCCTATTAAGAGGGAAAGGAAAGACTGTTCTGCAAAAAGTCGTGTGGATGATGAGAATGAACAGAAGGAATCTACAAGAAGTGTCTTTGGATAGAAGAAGCAGAGGTACCTGAAGGAATCTATGCACATAAACTGGAAGTGTCAGGAGCGACCTCACGGCACATGCACTACGTGAGTCTTAGTAACAGCAACAGCAGCAGACCCCGCCTTGGTGCGCAGGCTGTTCCATGCAGTATGGGTTAGTGCATTCCCAGGTTACCAGACAAGCCACCTGTCCATGCAACATCTTTACAGAGAAAAAGTAAGCGTATGATTTAACAGCTTCCATGCAGGAAGGATTCTAGGCTCAGAAAACAATGCTTTGCTCATGGAGGAAAAGTAAAGCATCACAAAGGCTGCCCATCTGGTCAGAAGCAGACTCAGCAGAAAGAAGCATGCTACATTTTCACTTAGACTTGAATCACATTTAGCTTGATTTCACTTGACTTCCCATTTCAAACACATCTACTTCTACCCAGATGATCTTTGGAGAGAGAGAGACTCTCATGCAGATAAAATGATAAAATGCTAGCTGAAACCCCATGCTCTAGGAAACTGGGAGGCTGTGCAAGATAGTGAAGGGAAAGTATTCCATTCATATTAAAAATGTATCAGCATAAAAAAATATTTGTAACCCTTTAACAACTGAATATCTCACTATTGAGGCACCTTTATTTGGTACATTACACACCTCTGTCACACCCAGTAACTCAGCTGGCCATTCCTGGTTTTCCTGCAATTTGTGCATTTTGTATTACCCAACAACTTCCTATTTAATAGAACCTGCAGAAGTTTTCATTCACTGTTAACTGTTCCTCCCCACCCCTTCATATTTTTTTGCCTATTCTTACCTCCTTATTTATACTGTGAAAGTGAAAACAGCCTTAACAAGCCACAAGAATCAAATCTGCTGCCAGTCATTCCTGGCTTTGAATCAAATTTGTCTTCTTTGTTCTTATTTTAAAAATGATGTAACTAAAATCTCTAGTTTTCTTTTTGTACCACCGCTATGAGCATAAGGCAGATAAGTAATATCTCCTTTTTGTAGGTCCAACTGCAATAGTTTGATTATTGTCCAAAGTAAAAATCTAAGGGAAGTCCAAGAGACAGCCCTGGAAACCATCTGGCAGAACATGCAGATTCTGAGAAGTATTTGCTGCAATTACTTGTATGCTGAAGACTAACATACAACAGCATTGCCAAAAAATTATTTCTCACTTCATTTTTTTGGTGCCAACTGTGCTTACCAGTGCGCTTTAGCCAAGACACATACAATACACAGGCAGTTCCACTGATGTCCTACTACCAAGGATTCTGCTGAGCCTACTTCTGCTGCTTCTCACAACTCAAAGTTTGGAAGAACAGACAGGAGCTTCCAAAAGGAAAGACAAGGAAGTGCTTACATTAATGTCACAGCGCTCTCCAGTGTAGCTGGCACTGCACAAACATTCGTATTTGTTCTCAGAGTCTTGACATGTACCTCCGTTCTGGCAAGGATTTGGATCACACTCATTTATATTAATTTGACAACTGGAAAAGAAAAGTGTATTAGAATTAAATGAAATTTCTCATATATGTTTTTGTGCAATAGAACACAAGATCATACAGCCTACAAAAGCCTCATTTATTTGAAAAGCTCCTGTTGCATCGTGCTTTCTGCAGGTCCAGCATCATGGAAGTTTTCCCCTTTTGCACCAATCCTCCTTTTGTCGTTTCTGGATGACCGAACCCAGTAAGGTTCTCTAGCACAGTTAACAAATCCTCATGAGGTAAAAGAAATACTTAGAAGCATTCCATACTGTGAAATTGGTCATGTGAGCAGTATCATACCAAGCCCACCTCTTCTCAAAATAACACCTGGTTTACAATTTTGGAGCAGTTGGCAAACAGATACATAGGAGGATGAAACATTTGAACCTTTTCAGCTATCCCATGGATGTGAGAATCAGAGCACAAGCTCCTTTGCAGAAAAATAGCACTTACTTTCTTCCAGTGAAACCTGGCTTGCAGCTGCAGTTGGCTCCCCAGGTCTCAGTGATGCACCTGCCACCATTCAGACAAGTGAAGTTCTTACCACACTGCTCAGGTGGGAACGGCCATCTGGGAAAAACAAAAGGCAGCCTTTAAAGCAGTCACTTTGGGGGAAGGTAAAAATATACTCGGATACAGCGGAGACTGTGCTGACAAGGGTCATAAGCATAGTCATTGCTTTTTCTGGGAAGGACTTTGACATGAGTTGAAAAGGGAAAAGCGTCAGAAATAATCCATAATATCAGCATATGATTTTAAACGTGCCCAGAAACAAGTTTGTGCTGCTAGCACAATACACACATTATCAGTACTAGGACTCTTCTCACATAGTTTCCTATTCTTGCTGAGAAAAATATATGCAGAGACAGGAATACCAAACTGTAGCACAGCTAGGCCACAAAAAGAATAATGCATGCACTAGATAATTACCTGCACCAGAAACAAAGTAAAACAACAGGAAGTTCAACCTGGGTAGACCTGAAAACTGAAGTTCAACCATGTAAGCATCTATCTCAGTGTTCAATTTGAACAGGCATGAGTACATGGAAGTCTAAAGAATATTTTAGTTCCTGCTTCCTTTACCAATATGAGACATACCTTTGTGACTAAAATATGCTGGAGTTTTTCCAAACAAATACAAGTGCTATAAAGATAAACCTTATGTACCATTTTCAGCACAGATTAGATTGTCTCTCTCCTGCACACTGCCCAGAAACCATCCTCTATGGAACCATTTCTAGCACTCTAGGCTACTCAGTACACCTGAAACTTAAGAACACAACCTGCCTCCATCCTCTGGGGGCCATGAGGCTCCTGTCAGTTCATAAGCATGGAAGTGGGTTGGTTTTGTTAAATCAATACAACAACATGCCAGGTGGATGTCAAATCCTGGAGAAGATGGATTTTTATAGGAATGCAAGATGGATGTGGCAACAGGCTATAGGACTTTCACTTTAAATGGCTCTGAAATGTAACATGAGACCCACATAAGAAAGAAGGCTCCTTATCCTAGGGCAAGAACCATTCTGTGAGGATTTGGACCTGGACAGCACCTTCAAATTAACATCAGAATTTAGGTGCTTTTATCTACCAGATACCCACAGGGAAAATTTTTCCCAGAGTGTCCCAAAGCAAAAGTCCAATTTATCTGGGTGCTTCTCTATCCCCCTTCAAAACAAGCAAGGCACCTACTCGCAGCGAGGTCCTGAAAACTGGGGCAGGCACTTGCAGGAGTAGCCATAAACCCTATCAATGCAGGTGGCTCCATTTTGGCACTGGTGCCGCACACAGTCATCCACGTTGATGTCACACTTCTTCCCAATGTATCCCCGGAAGCAATCACACTGAAAATCTGCTACTGCATCAACACAGTTGCCATGAACACAAGGGTTTGGCTGGCAGTCGTCAATGTTAGACTCGCAGAGCAGCCCTCCCCAGCCAGCACTGCAGGCGCAGCTGAAGGAGTTGAACAAGTCCTGGCAGGTGCCAGCATTGAGGCATGGGCTGGAAGCACAAACATCAGCCCCCGTGCAGCCCAGCTGGACGGTCCTTCTGCTGGACTGCTGGAACTGCTCTGGCTGAGGGTATGAGAGGTGGGCAGTGAACGGCAGGTAGATCCCCCCTATCTTCACTTGTCCGAGGCAGCCTGTGAAGTTTTCACCTAGAACAATTGGTGCATTGTTCTTTAAGAAGTCCAAATTCCCAGCACTTCCCTGCAGAGTCACATTAACAGCCCCATCCAAGTGAACCACCCATCTAGACGAAAGAGCAGACGGCTCTTCCATAGACACAGAGATTGTGTGCCAGGCACCATCCGTGACAGACTCCTTACTCAGGAAGCTGACACCTTCAATACTGTTCCCACTCCTGATGGCAACAAGGAGGGAGGAGTTCTTAATGGCTATCTGGAGGGAATCCACTTCTTCCACAGCCCGAAGCAAAACAGCATCTTTGTCCCTGGTTCTGAAATCCACGTGGAGGCTGCTCAGCGTTCTGGTCACTGATGTGTTGGTGGTAAATTCAATGGCACCATCACTAGTAAATGTTGCATTAGCCAGACCTATAGATAAAGGGGTAGAGCATCAGGGATTTGTAAGACAGCAGGTGTAACATTAGAGACAGACCAATGGCAAACTCTTGGCAGGTTCCCTCCCTTAAGAATCATGTAAGCTTAGTGTAAGTAGGATTACAGGCCTAGCGGCTGGCATCATTAAAGCTCTTCCTGTTTACACTTACACTTCTAATAATAATATCCAGCTATTGCATACTGATTTTTACTCATTAGTGTCACAGCACAGCACAAAAATACAACAATTGCCCTTATGCTAGTATAGAAAACTAGAATGCAAGTCAGGAAAGTAATACATCAGAGGCTGCTGAGAAGTGGCAGAGCAGGGAACACACCAACACCGAGTTCAGGACATTTTGTAGCCTCTAACAACATTCCCTCCCCAGCAGGGAATCATTAGCTAACTAGCTTTATTCATTACTCATGGTTCTGTCTTAGGTGAAAACAGACACATTTGCAATACTTAATTGTGTCTTACTTGGTCAAACAACTGAGACTCTTGAAAGGGAGGAACATTATGGAAAACAAGATGGCCCTTGCATTGCAATGATGATAAGGCAGGAGTAACAGTGAACTGGCTCCTCCCTGATACAGTCATAACGACAGGAAAAAAAAATACACCTGAGTACAGTCTTTGCTCTAGCACAAAGTGGTAGTAAATCCATAAAATGCATGCTGCCTGTAAGAGTGCATACTTGGGCATCATTCCCAGCTTGCTAATTGCAGCACTGTTATTGCAGCATGTGTTTGTATTTATTGCAACAGTACGAACTAGAAATAGTGACTGTAGGCACTTTGCTAACACACACACAGACTTTACTAACATGTACACAGGAGAACAGTACTTACACACATATCCTGCTAGAACGTCTACACATGTGGTAGCTTCAGGACATGGGTTACTTTCACACCAGACTCTCTCTTCACAAAATTTCCCAGTGAAATTTGCTGGACAGCTACAATGGAAATCATTCCAAGTGACGATGCATTGGCCACCATTCTGACATGGCTCGGACTGAAAAACAAAACAGTGCAGTGCAGGAGCAGTGCCGTTCATGTTCAGATCTATGAGATTTTGGTAGAAGGAAATGTGACAGAGATTACTACAAGCAGTGAGAAATAAGGGTAATTAAAATAGTGAATCAATGGTAGGAAAGGAAGCACAAGGGTCCCTATGCAAGCAATTCCTGAGACCATGCCTCTCCCCATACACACTGCTGATCGACAGAAACTCCAGGCAGAACTCCATTAGTGTGGAACAGGACAGCTGACAGGACATCTACAGCACCCTGTACTTCAGAGAGCATCTCACCTACTGCTACTGGTCTGCACATGCTGACCTTCAAACTGTTGCAAAATCTACAGATTCAGGTGCACACACGCACAGCAGTCAGGGTTTGGGCACCAGTCCTCATCACTCTGTGAAAGAGGGGTTTTGTGCGTGTGTATCACCAGGCAGTACAATGTTACTACTGATGGTTTGTATCTAGTTATTTGAGAGAAGGAAGCACATCCTTGCTTGCTACTATTTTTGTTGTTGTGGCATCTGATACAAATTATCTACCAGAGTCTGCTATTCTTCAGGTGAGTTTTTTGGTTCATTTATGTGTGTTCAAATCCAAGTAAACAGCTGCCCAGATCAGTAACATTACAGGACGTATGAGAGAGTTTTCCCCATAGTTTCACACTAGAGAAGTCTGCAGCTCTCAGATTTGAAAAGTTATCCTCTGAAAAAAGGATAGAGAGACAGGAGTTACATCATAAGAGTGAGGTCTAAGAGTACAGATGTCCTGTTCTGTTTTCCTTTCCCGCCTGAACAAAAAAGGAAAAATAAAAATCAGACAGCATGGAAATAATGGTACTCTATCTACTAAGAAGCCTAATGAAGTCAGGTAATTGCTGATTAAATACATAAAATTGAGAAAAGTCATCATAAGCTAAAGGCAATTCTAAATTATTAGAAACAAATAGATCAGGCACCAATCCCTGCAGGTTCGGCCTCATTTAGTCAAAGTATTTGACATCTCATGACATCAAAACACACTACAGCACCATTATAATCCTTAACACCCCTACAGCAACACACTGTGCAAACAGTGCCTAATTATAGCCAACTAAAGTAACCAGCATTTCACAGAAGGAATTAAAACAAACACGAGACACAAGAGGAAAGGCGTGAAACAGGTGAAAGCAGCTTTAAGGCTCCTGAGAGCCTCGCAGTGTTCTGTCACTGGCAGGACACACCTGATGCCAAAGAAGTGACAACACTTCATAGCACCACGAGCAGGAAGGACAAATACTAGGGAGCGGGGCTCCCCTATATTTATGGTGGCATAAAGGAGAGGCACCTTCCTCTAAGGGCACAACAAGGACAGTTCCTTAAGCTATTGGTGCTGAACTGATGAAAAAAAAAAAAAAAAAAAAAAAAAGGAACTACAGAATAAAAGCTGGTGCTTAAACTGTGTGTAGGATATTGAGTGAAACAAGTGCATCTGGGACCATATACCATTTCCTTCAATGCTTTAAAAAAAAAAACTCATTTTGCTGGTAAAAGCAGCAAACTCTTTTGTAATCACAGACCTATAATAAACTACTGCACACACGTAGAGAGAAACAAGAGACTTCTTACCTTGCAGGTGTTATCAGAGATGCATCCATTTACCAGATTCACATTTTGTTCCTGTGGGAGGCTGTAGTTCTCAACCTGAAAAAACTCTATTTCATGGTTGTTCAGCTGGATGTCTTGCAAACAGCCTTTGAAGTAGCCTCCCCATGCATCAGTGCTGGCTGGGTTCGGATGCCCACCGATATACACTTCATAGCCAGCTAAAAGAGGTGTTCCTCCAAGGTGTCCCAGCTCCACGTATGTGTCTGATTGGTGGGCACCAATAATTCCTCCTTGGGCAGACAGAGCTACCAAATGTCTTCTCCCATCAACTACATTTTCTGGAAATGTCACAGTATCTGTAGATAACATCTCTATCTTTAGCTTGCCATTTTTCAAATATATTGTGAGGCAAGGGTCTGTTCCATTGCTGATCTGCAATAGCAAACCATTAGGTTTCAAACTACGAATGAAAAAGGAGATATTGAAGTCAGCACCAAGGCTATCAGAAAGGATGAAAGAGGCAAAGCTGGTAGAATTCTCCAGGCCAAATGTTGCTGCTGGGCGCTCTAGAAGAGAAAAAGAAATGTGCATCAGCTCCATGACAAGGGCAATGCAGCTGGCACAGGGCACTGTAACCTCTGTGAATGAGACAAGACCTTTCTTCCCAACATTTTCAACATGTGTTAGGGTAATTTTGCTTCCTCCCAACATAGGTCTAAAATTAGGATGCAGGTGAAAGTGTCCTTGCTTTCCCTGGAGGGGAAGAACTTAGAACACGCAAGTAGCAGAAGAGGGAAACGCAGATCTAGCAGAGACCTTGCCACCCAGCAGACTTAGTCAAGGACTTCTAAACCACCAAGTTGCTTTTGAAACTTGTAAATTTGGTAACAGCAGAACACCTTTGTACTTCATATGTTTAGGCTCAGGAATTAAACAAAAATGGGCAATGTTAATATAAGCCTTGCAGGAACACAACAGTGCAAATGGGTGTGGTTTTAACTGCAAATTGTCACAGAGCTTCCTTTAACGCTATGTTATTTATAAAGCAATACATTCCCATTAACCCTAAAATCTCAAGCTCAGCTTTTTGTAGTTCAGCAACTTCCCTGCCCTCCTACAGTCACTTAGATCTGATACAAAGCGGAAGTCAGAGCCTCTGGCTCAACAAGGAATCATGTCTGCACCACGAATCTGACAGTCTTTCCTGCAGGAGCAAGTGACAGACAAGGGATCAATGAGAATTTTATTTACAGAGGCATTTGCTTTATTCCTCTCTCTGGTCAAGTAGAAAATACTGCTTCTGGAGTTAACATCAATGCTTATCTAGCATGTTTGAAGCCGCAGTTGACAGATGAGCTGGCAGATGTAAATCCCGTGGCACTTACCGTAGGAGCACGCAGGGCCTCCGTAAGGCCTGGAGCAGTCGCACCTGAACGTTGCCCAGAGGTCGATGCACAGCCCTCCGTGTGAGCAGGGCCCAGAGAGGCACCACTCCGTCCGCTCACAGCCCAGCTGCACCGGGGATGACTCGTTCACCGGGAGGTCCTCCGGCAGCACAGCTTCAGCATCCACCTGCACGTCTTGCAGGCAGCCGACGAAGCCCTGCTGGCTGTGTGTGTTGCTGGCCATTGGATCCCCAGCACCTCCGATATACATGCTGAGGAAGGCGTGCGGGATGGAAGCCGTGCCGTGAGGGACAGAAGAGCTCCGCAGGCAGACACCTGCTTCACAAGAGTCATGCCAGAGCTTCAGCTGCACAGTGCTCTGCAAAACAACTTCGACTTTATGCCAATGGCCATCATCAACTCTCAGCCCCTCCAGGAGCAGCAGGTACCCAACATCCTCCCTCTTCAGTCCCACATGCAGAATGCCATCAAAGAGCTCCAGGAACAAGTATTCAGCTTCATAGCCTCTGTAAAAAAGGATGGCGCTGGGCAAGGTGGTTCGGAACCGGAGGGACACACTGGCAAGCTGATCTCCTGCTATCTCCCTCCTGCTCTGATTGTTCACGGGCAGCTCAATGAGGAGATACCCTCTGGAAGCAAAGGAAAACGTTGTTGGTGTTGAGCATGTGGCATCAGAGAAACCAGGCTGGCACTGGCACAGGTGGCCGTGGCTCTCAGCTTGGTAGGTGGGGATGCACAAGGCCTCATTTTGGCAGTCATGTGTCTGGCACCCAGTGAGCTTGACAGAGCAGTTCTTCCCTCCCCATACAATGCCATCCTGGCTAGGGGCACAGTGGCAGGTATAGTCAGCAATGCCATCCTCACAGACAGCTCCATTCTTGCAGGGACCCTCCTCACACTCATTGATGTTAACAGCACATTCCACACCTGCGAAAGAGATTTAGAAACGGGATCTCACTGCAGGGGATTGTGACTCCCTTCCCCTGAGCAAGCCGGCGAGGCACAGACCGCCCTCCCCAGCACTGCCAGGCCCTGAGCTCTTCTCTTCAGGAAGCCACTAGAAGCCCTAGGGCTGCCAGTGAGAAGTGCCTGCACTCACCAGAGAGGCCTACCATTAACATACAAGCAACAGAGATGATTCTGTGATGCCCTTCCAGGTGCTGCGAAGAGGGTGCTGTCTGCAGAGCTTCAGCCAGTCAGCCTACCTCATCTAACAGCCCCACTGCCCTCTCCCAGAGGATCACAGACACCACAGCTGATCAGCGCGGAGAGCAAGCAGAGGATATTAAAGGGAAAAGACAGCACAGACAATGATTTTATGCCTTTCATACACAGGTTTGGTACATTTAGATTCACATTAAGTCTACAGATCTGACTGGAGCATGTTCTGGGCACCATTGTTGCAGACAGCATCAAACTGGATCACCAGCCAAGGAAGTTATTGGCAAGCCTCAGTTAAGAAAATTCAAATTCCATACTTCGGAAAACAATCCCAGACAACCCTCCAGTTGTAAAACATTCACAAAACTCAGGTCATTACCAAACAACAAACAAAACATGCTTCACAGGCACTTAGTCATACTCGCACCAAAGCTGATTTCAGTTTTATCCAGTCCTGCAGAAGTGAACTGGGTAAAAAGCACTGCAGTGCAGTTAGCACGTCTCCTCGAGGCACATGGATCCCAACAGGGCTGAAGTAAATTACAAGCCATTACACTCAAATCTGGTTAATGAAAATCAGCTGTCATTTTCCTGAGCATCTCCAGACTGACAGAAGAGCCCTCCTGAACCAGTTCACTGTTTATCTGGCCCATAACATCGGTTTTCACTAATCTTCAGAGACAGTCACACAGATAAGCCAAGCATGGATTATCCTGATCTAATAGTATTACACACAGAATCTACCCAGCAAGCAGAATGAGGACAGCAGAAAGAAAAAGAAGGAATTCACGCACAAAGGAGAGGAATCAAAACACAAAAGACATTTGTAAAGAAAAGCCACTAGCCAGAATGGGCATGTCAAAGAGATTAGAGAGTTGCCTGAGGGAAAAAGAGATGAGGGGAGATGGTGCAGTAGAAGTACTGGAGCTGGACTTGATGAAATGTGAAAAAAGAAATTTTAAAAGATACGAAGCTTCTTGAACCTGTATGCTGATGTTGGGAACCACCTCTCACGCCAACAATGACAGTCCTGCACAAACCCTTGCAACCCCACTGCCTGACCAGCTTACTCCTTTCAGAGCGAGCGTTTGGCTGCTGTTGGCACTGCAATTTGTGCAGATAGGTAAAAGCTCAGCACCAGCTCCAAAGTGTTCTTTTGTATCAGTGTAAGGCCGTAACACCTATCATGCTCTGTGAAGCATTGAAACAGAACAGGGAGGCTCTGGTAATTCTGCTCTTACAGCTGTGCTGGAGCTGTTCTGTCACCAACATTACCTCAGATTGCTCTAGGACATGGCTGCACCTCTCTTCCTAACCTAGAAGAGAACTACTGTGCATGGTGACTGTACAAAAGCATGGAATTTGGCCAGTAATGTCTGCCTTGAAGGGGAGCTCAGCTGATGGATAGAGTCAGAGTTGTTAATACCACCTCAGCACAGCCTTTTTTCCCCAGCAATTAGTGCTCAGCATACAGACCCTGGGGTATGATCTTAACTGGCGAGAAAATTCTTGAGGAAACCGAGACAGTCAAGGAAGAAGTAAGAGAATAATCGAGATCCTGGAACATTATGGCCACACTGAAGGAAATGTGTTGGAATTACTACAACATACAGGATGTCTTTAGGCCTGGAGGATCCCAGGGTGGGAGAAGAGGGGAAGAACTGAGCTGGAATTCAGAAAAAACAGCAGAGCAGTAGAATTACAGAGAGTGGGTTTCCTGACTTATCAGTGGATTGAAGGACTCTCCAAGCTGCAAGAGGAGGATTTGCGGTTGGACTTAGGGGGAGAGGCTGTCAAATCTACTGGAGAGGCAGTTAGGTTGAGCGCAGTCCCGAGTGCTTGACGTGCCGCCCATTTGAGATCAGAGCTGTTAAAATTTACCAGGGCAAAGAGAAGAAAAGAGACTGAGTAACAAAAGCAGAGACGCCACAAATTTTTGCCTTTCTGTGAAGGCCGGGCAGGCAGGCAGGTGCCAACTGGCAGCAGGAGAGAGCCCCAGTGTCCCCCGTTCCCCTCCCAGCCTGACCGTGTCTCCTCTGGCCACGCTCTGCCCACGGAGCAGCAGCAGAACTCCTGCCTGTGCTGCTTCCCAGGCTCCCAGCTGACACCTGTGGGTGAGCGCTTCACACCAGGTGGCAAATTAGTCCCCATGGGGAATGCACAACCCCGGGCTGGTGGCTAATTAAACACCGAGCTCCCATGGGATGCAGCTGGTTTGATTTCTCGATTATTTGTTGGAAATGGGTGAAAAGAACGAGCTGGCACTTCAGGTCTCTACACGCTGCTGTCTAACCTCGCGGCTCACAAGCAGGCAAAGGAAACATCTAGCAGCAGAGCAAAGGGCAGCTTTTCCTAGAGAAGCCAAAAACAAGCGTTGTCTTTCTTGCTGCCATTCTTCAAACCCTTCGTCAGCCAGCTTTCTTGCCCTCTCTTCTCCTCTATTATCGCCAATGATTTTTGTCAAATTTGTTTGAAGATAACCAGTTTGTCAAATTCTTCAGTTACACCACAGTAAGACAGAAGGGGATTTCTACTGCGTATTGCTTCCTAGGTGCTAGTTTCATCTCAGCACAGGGGTCTGTAGTTTTGGGTTTGGCTGCAGAGTACCGAGTGTAAATGAAGAAAGGGATTCCAGCAAAGTAAAGGAACTTTCCCTACTTCAGGAAAAAAACAAGATTTTGAAAAAGGAAGTTTAAAACTAATTTGCTTCTCTAAGGAAAGCTTAAGCATCTTTTTCTAAGTATATATTAAAAACAATTTACTCTTACCAAGTCTTTTATGTACTATTTACATTTCTTAGCTCAAATGTTTTCTATTGTTCTTACTCTTGATAGTAAGAACAAATAATGCTGCCAATGTGATTCATTATATCATTAGATTTTAAAATATGTAATGAGTTTCTTATAAAGACTAAAAAATGCAGATTAGTGGAATTCGTTATCTGAAAAATGAGACAAGTGTTAGTTAAAAGGCTGCTGCCTGGAGACAATTATTTTCAAACAGTCCAGCTAATTTAGCAGCATTCAAGCTAACAGTCCCAGTAACCACAGGGGCTGGGTCAGAAACATACAGCCACAAGTTGATGAGCTTTAACAGTCCGCATTATTTTCAAATAGGAATCTATTCTCTAAATTCCGAAGTGTTACTGATGTGGTAAGAATGGTCTTGTTCCATAGCTGTGTTCTGCAAATCCGAGTGTTCAGTACTCTCTGACTGAAGGTCAGGATTTACTGGTTGCTATCAGTAAGCAGAGATTCATTGAAGTGTGTGACTCCTGCAGTATGCTCAACAGATACATAAATTAAAAGAAAAAAAACGCATAAACAGAAAGATTCTAATTTATCTGCCACGTGCCAAAAAAACTGAAGGATGAGGACTATTCATGGGCCCAGCTCTTGAAACATGCGAGTTCAGCAGGGCTTCCCAGCCAGCGTTGGTGTGCCCTCTCCCCATAAGACAACTGAATTCCTCGCAACCTTTCCCTGGTGCATCCTAATTAGGGTTTGTATTATGACCAAAAGAAAAATGGGGGGGAGGAAGGGAGAGGTGGGAGGAGAGAGAGAATTAGCAGCACCAAACAGACCCAGCCACAATTATATTTGCACAATTACTGCCATTTCCATGGCAACTCACTGATTTGACCTCTCTCCCACCGTGCACTACTGCTCAAGGAGACAGTGGGGGAGGAGATGGAGAAGTGCACAGGGCAGCAGAGGGTTTGTCCCCTGACTTAAAACAAAAACTACTTCTCAATAGAAGAGTTTAAAAATCATTAAAAGAAAAAGGGAAATCGCAAAACGATTCTCTGCAAAGCAAATGTAATGTTTCAGAGAACGAGCAGGAGACACCGGCGTGTTCACAAAGGACACCTGAGCACAACCCAGGGACCCGTGCCTCAGAACAACTCCCCGACTGACTGCTGCAGGCTCCCGGCTTTCCGAACAAGTCAGAATCGTAGCGCAGATGCTCCTACAGGAGCATGCTGGCTGCTCTGCATTTATCTTGAGGCAACGAGGAAATTCCTGGCCCTAAAGTTTCCAAAACAAAACTTTAGGTCTCTTCAAAATAAAAACATTCTGCCTTCCTAGTGAATTCAGTCCTTCGCACGCCTCCAGCTACCACTACGCACACGACCAGCCCCCTGCCCTGGGCAGGCACACAAGCATTCAGGATACACTGCAATTACTGTACAGAGCTCATTACCTGCTAGCAGAAAAATTCCCTTCAGGATCACGCCAATCAGCACAGATTTCATGGCCGGCTCCTTGTGGACATTTGTGACAGTAAAGGAAGAAAAGTGGGGGTGAACGGGGGTGGGGAATGGCAAAAAGGCTGCACTGGAACGGCAGGACGTGTGTGAGCTCCCCGAAGCCAGTCAGACAAAAAGGGATTGGAGATGGAACCGGCCAATATAGCAGAGACCTGCGCCGCAGCGAGATCTAATCCAGCCCTGCTCTAAACCTCCCCAGCTGGCCTCTGTCAGTGCTGACACGAAGAATGTGTATGGCAGGGGGTGCGCGCTGCATTACACTAATACCCTGCAGTGCCCGCAGCATTAGCGCCAGCAGCAGAGAGTCAGGAGACAATCTCCTGCCCTCACCACCCCTCAGGTGAATCTGCCAAGTTCCATCATCAAGGCCAAAGTACGGCTTTTCCTTTTAACAGGCTAAGACCAAAAGCTGCGTTTCCATCCCCAAACCACACAATACGGGGAGTTCCAAAGGCAGCGCGCAGCCCCTGCTCTGCAGTGCTTTCATTGCCAGGACCAGGGGACCAGCACTTTGTGCAGTTTTCTCCCTCCATCTGCCCCTTTCTGTGTGTCTGTGTGCACAAACATTTCCACTGGACAACAGTCACAAAGACAAGTCTCAAGGTTTAACTACCACAATCTGTGTCTCTGAAATCGAATGGAATAGAAGGAAATTCCCTGCTCTATGCTGAGTGCACCAGCTCAACCATGGGACTGCAGAATCAAAGCTCGCTCTCTCCATTAGCAACCTTATCAAATCAGATGTTGCAATTTCATTTTTTCCTCTGTGGATCTGGTTTTGGAAAAAAAAAAAAAAAAAAGTGGCTATTCTGACACTGTAAAGTTTCTAGAAGAGGAACTGCACTTCCATGTTGTGAGGAACATGGAGAAGGTTGTTATTTCTGTGAAGAGATGTTATCTGGGAGCTTCTCCCCAAACTTCAGGATTCTGTTAGTATCAATTTCAGGTCCAAACAAACACAAGCTCCCAGAAATCAGAGTATTAGCAGTATGACTTTGCGGTATTAAAAGAAAGCATTCCAAGAACTCTGGCTGTTTGTTTACTTTCTTCTGAGTGAGCTCAGTCCAAACATACCAGTCAATTTCATACATATTTTAAGTGGGAGGGATATGGTGAGTATTTGTTTGGAGTTAAAACTTCCCAGATAGTCACAGCTGGTTGTATGTATGCATCGTCCTATCCCAGCCCCAATTTTAAATGCTATTTATAACAGCTAGGATGACCCTTCTGTTCCTGTTCAAGAGAAAACAAGAGTGGTGCTTGTTCAACTGTGCTCATTCAACTGTCCACTGCAACAATAAAGTATAACAGTGTGAAGACTGGAGAACATTATACCTCTTCAGGAAGATCCACGTTTTGATTTCTGTACACGCACAGGTATGCATTTACATACACACACAGCCTCTGTACACTGCTGATTGGAAATACAGATATTTAACTCATCCGTGTAGCACAAGGCAGCACAGATTCTGACCCCCTACTTGTCACTACATCTTTCTAGATTCATTACATTAAATATTGCTAATTACAGTCTGCAGTTGCTTCTATTCCCGGGGTCAGCTTAAGGATATGTACAGACTAGGTTCTGTTAGAGACATATCACGAGGATGGGAAAATCCACTGTCATGAAAATTCTAAATAGTACAATGATATGGAAGATAAAATACTTAAATACGATGTCTTCCAAACCAGCTTATAATGTTCTTTGAAACAGAAAGATTCTAAAGAAATTAAAGGATCAGGTGATATGTTTTCTAGATGTTTTAATTCCCCATTCTTACACGCTGGCAGTTGTGAGAGTTACAAGATTAAGTCACGCAGTTTAAATTCAGAGAATTATTTTGTACCTAATCATTTGTAAAAATTCTTGAGGAAGGTCAAAATAACGTTAAATATTTCAGAGGGTTTTTAACAGAAAAATGACAGAAAGTGGAATGTGATAGATAGAAATTTCCAGTTTTCACACATCTTCCTTCTGCTCAAGCAATTGAAATGTTTTAAAAATAGCCAAATTCTACCTAAGTGGTAACATGTTGCAGGTTAAAAGTCAGTTCTCTTTCCAAGCAGAGGCACCAGTCTTTCTTTTTGTCCTGGCCTAAACTATTGTATACGATATACATGATGGACTAAAATTATTCCTACGTGTAAATAACTAATTTTGTCTTTTTTTTTCCTAAAAGATTGACGTTTCCTAGTATGCTTTTTCTCTTGGCCACAACTGACATAATTTCCAAGACTATGCAAGACTCTTCCTCCTTCTCACTTCATTTAATACCCATGAAATCTTTTAATTCACACTTCTTACATCCTCTCAGGGCACATCCTCTATAAAGCACAAACTAATGCGCTGGACTGACTCTTCAGGACCTATTACATACTTCTTCCAAGAACGAGGCACTGCTTCTGTGACAACCACATTTCAGAGAAAGAACTTTCTCATCTCCCTCCAATGCTGTAGCCTAAGACAGCACTGAGGCAGTTAATTTGCAAAGAATGAATTTCTCCTGACTTGCATTGTTATCCCAACACCCCCCAAATTCTTCAGATTGAAGAAAAAAAATGCCGAAAGAACCTCCTGCCGCCCCAAGAAAGCATTCCTCAGAGTAGCAAGTTCACTTTAATCAGCGGAGGCAGCTTAAACCCAAGTTCATGGCAGATCTAAGCTGCCACAGAAATGTGTTTGGAGCAGAAACGTTATGGGAAGCTTCACAAAGTTGTTCTGTGATCCTAATATGAAGTAATAAGCTGTTTACCCAGCATGACTGTACTGAGATTAATTGACAAAGGAGGGGAGATTAATTGCTATTATTTCCCTGTCAGCTTCACTCCTCCACATGCAATCGCTGATCTCACAGAGGCTGCTCCCAGCCTTTCACTGTGTTAACGTGTCAGAACTACCTCAGCTGAAACAAAGTCCTTCACCAAAAGCAATATCTAGAAGAGCAACCTGCTTCTAATCCCCTTCAAGTACTAATGAACCCAAATTTGATGCACCAGAATGAACTCCAGCACTCCTTTGCTCACCATCCTGTTCCTGTCAGCTTTTCCGCCTATGAGCATGCTAAGAATTGGAAAGGATTAAACAGATCAGTCTGGCAAGGCAAAATGAAATTCTGAACACTCTGAGGGGTACTGGGGCACTGCAGGAAGAAAAGGGAATAGGGCATGTACGTGAGAGGGAATTTTGACAAGTAGGATGAATGTTAAGCCATCACTTTGGACAAGATCTCAGTTCACGAGTGTAGCACGGTAACTACCCAAGAAGTAGCAATGCAGAGTTTAGGTAAACACCTATTTTCAAAAGCCTCACCTAAAAAAAGCATTTTTTTTCTTGGCCTAACCTACATCAGGAATCCAAAGCAAACCACATACACCACAAAACCATACAAAGAACTCAGCCCACTAACAGAATGCGATAACTACGAGTGGACTTGAGATTCTGAGAGTGAAAGCCCCTGTGTAATGGGGAAACAACTGTCCAGGAAACAACTGGACTTACTCCTACACAGCTCAACCATTATGACTAGAGAGGGAAAACTGGAAACTCTCCCATGTAATAAGGACCTAAGACCCTGGAATGCTGCTACCTGCTATTCCAAGAAGTTAAAAACTTCTTTACTCAGGTTGGAAAATTTTTTTTCCCCACGAGATGGCAGCCTAAGAACACCACGGAAAGGTTACATCCACATCAACGATGCACAAATGGAAGATTGGTGCTAGGGGCCACCTTCTACCTTCTTATAAACTTTCTTATAAACTATTTTGGTGTTAAATTGTTAAAAACAGAGAGTATATAGAGAATCTGAAGATGAAGACGACTGAGAACAACTATTCTAAACTGAGATGAGGTTTAGTATTAGTCAGCAGCGCACCTTCCCAACAAAGCTGATGTGCAGTACTCACTATCCCCTGGTTTCTCAGCTAGAAAACAGAGACCCATTAGGGTCAGGAAGGGCATTTGCGTAAGAATCCAGACTCCCCACTCCCTTGTAAACAGAGGAGGCTTCATTTGCTCACATCACAAAGACCTTTTGACCTCCTAACATTGCAAATTACTGCCTTCAACCCCAAATCCCTGGCTCTTATTATCCAGGGTTGTTAGGGAATAGATATGTTTTACAGATGTTTGATGTGCTGGTGGATCCAACCTGCTACGATCAGTAGCTTGTGACATCCAGAGTTTTAAGTGCCCCTTTTTTTTTTTCCATTTATATTTTTTTATTTGAAAGTGTTTTTTGTTCACATTCATCATGCATATATCCAAAAAAAGTAGTTCTCCTGGTGAATTTTCACTCCAGGATACAGGCCTGCTAGATGTAAGAGTCTAAGAGTCTTAGACTCTTCTACATAGTTGATGTTCTCTCTCAAAATCTAGTCCATAGTCTAATCTACTTGCTTGACCAAAATCACATGATTTTCTCATGGCATTTGAGCCCTGAACTGCAGAATTCCCTCTGCACAACTACTGAGCCCTCCACAATTTATCTCAGTCCTGCTTAGCAGCCTGGGCTACCCAAGGCTGGAGTCCAGTCCTGCAGCCAGGCAGTAATACAGCGACTCAGCATTAAACAGACTGACCTGATTCCAGCCACCCGCCTTCGTCAGCATTACCTGAATAACCTGGTAGGCAACGGCAAAGAAAGCCATCAACAAGGTCCATGCAGTGCCCTCCATTCTGACACGGCTGGGACTCGCACTCGTCAATGTTCGTAAAGCAGGTCTCCCCTTTGAAGTGAAAACACAAACACCCATCTTGAGTGCACGCATGCATCAGTGAAGGAGACGATATGAATGACACATAACGTTTTGCAGCTCTTTTTGTCACCTCAAAAGGCAGAAGAATTCCTTGAACTATAGCGTGTCTCTGCAGACACTCTGGCTAATAGATACCATCATTGAAACAATTCTGAAAAATGAAGTAAGGAAAGGTTGAGTGATTTGCCAGTGTCATGAAAGGGAGCGGGGCAGGATCAGAACTTCTGAACCATTTCCCTCTGCACAACTGTGGACCATACTCATTTTTTTCTTTAAAAAAGAATGAACTATTATTGCTAGCTCCTCTTTCCAGGGAATTTCCACAGCTCTTAAATCCATGTTTTGGAGTTATTTATAAACCAGGGAAATGGTGGGTAGTATTTCAGTTGAACATCATTTCTATCTACTCAAACCACAGGTGCAGTGAGGATGCAACATGTACTGCATAGTTCACCTGCAAAGCCTGGCTGGCACCAACACTGGAAACCAGCTGCTTGGCTATAGCTGAAATCACTGGGGAAGTCAGGTCGTGTTCCATAGTAGGACTGGTTGGATCGTTCGAGGCATACACCTCCGTTGTAACAGGGATCTGCTGCACATTCATCCACGTCCTCTTCACAGTGCTGTCCTGTGTAACCTGCCAGGAGACAGTGTAAACATCACGTACCACTTCACTAGAAGTGGTCACCCAATAACTGTGGTTGCCTTGAAAGTGAGAATAAAAGCCAAATGACCCTACAGCTCATCAAGTAGGGAGTCTCAGAGTCCTCCAGTTTCTTCAGTATGTCAAAGGCAAGAGCCAGATAGCCAATTTGCAGAGAACTATTAATTATAAAATAAACATATGATGGGAAAAGGCAGAAAAGAGGCGAAGGGAAATTTTATGGTTGAGAATCAGTGTGCCTTTCTCAACAAAGGGATCGATTAGATCCTGGAATGAACTGTAAAGACAAGTGGTGGCAGCCTCACTGTTTTGGATAACCAAAAAACAATCATGCTGGACCATGCAGTACAATTGTTCGTTCCTTTCTTTGTCAACAGGACAATTTATAATGCCCTCTCCATTGCAATGTGCCTACATGCTGGCATAACGGAATAGATTTCTAACCTACCTGGCCAACAGGCACAGCTGTAGTTCTTGATTCCTTCAACACACGTGGCATTGTTCAGACAGGGCTCAGAGGCACACTCCAGGATATCCAACTCACAGTGGTCCCCTTCAAAGCCTGTGTCACTGCAGTCACACTGGTAGCTGTGGGGCAACAAAACAGCAATGCAGAAGGCTCTTCATTTCGCTGCTGAGTCCCATGTGAGAAAAGAGCAAATGAAGCTGGAGTTCGTCCTCAAACCCACTTGTGGGGCAGAGGAAAAAGACATTTCCATCCACACAAACAGGCCACGCTAATGAGAGAGCAGACCAACCCCAGCAGTCTGGGAGCTCACAATGTCTGTGAAAAGGCAGATTCACACACACACAGGTATGTTCTCAGCAGCTGCTTTTGCTGATCAAGATCTGTAAATCACTTCCCTTTGCATCTGATATGTCAGCTGGAAGCAATAACAGGAGCCATCTTCTACCTTTCTTTGAGCATCCTAGGAGTTTTGCTACTGGTAGGGGTCCTCTCACATATTGCTATTAATCACTCTCAGGTACTGCCACTGGAACCACTGGGAGGTATGAAAGACTAAATCCAATTCTCCCAGTGGATGTCTACTCTAATTTGACAGGCTCCACTAAGCAGAACTTTAGATCAGTACCAGTATCTGACTGTCCAAACACTGATTTCTCACCTGTTAATGAGGTCATGGCATGTCCCGTTGTGCTGGCATGGCTGGCTCTCACACTCGTTGATGTCCACCTCACACTGGATTCCTCGGTAACCAGGTGCACAGGTGCAGGTGTAGAACCCAACGTGATCTATGCACGAGGCCCCATTCTGGCAAGGGTATGAAGCACATTCATCTATTTCAGCATCACAGTTTATACCTTGGTTACAAAAGAGAGAAATAACTGTGTTAAAAATCCAGCTAAGCATATCTGTGCTGCCTCCACTTCTGAGCTGGAAACACTAAAGCCATCAATCCTAAGGTTACCAACTCTAACTGGTTATCATAATGATCTTTTCTAATTTTGCCATAAGAACATTGGGAGCTTATGAACAATATGCGATTCTTACAAATTAAGGACCTTTAATTTTTACTTAGAAACAAAATTGTTTTGTTTAGGATTTTGGATTTCAGTCTTACAACAAAACTAAGAAAAGTTTCCAGAATTTATGAAGGTTTTGTTTCTTTCATTCAGATTCATTGAAGTAGTCAATCAATCAGCACTTCACAAATGACATCCATTTGCTGAATAAGCCATAAAATCTTGATCTTACTTGCATGCACTCCTTAAAAATCTAAGGACAGTTGTTTTGGCTGGGGATCCTTTTGGGGGAGGGAGGACAGGGATGAGAAAAGAAGAATCTCACTGCTAGTTAGCATTATTTAAACTTCTATATATGATATAACCCTTACACTTTTAGTTAGACATGGTACTCTTCACTTGTGTTGCGCTGCTATTTACCAGATCCAGTGTTCTACATCAGAGGCAGATGCATTTTGGGAATGGGAAAAGTGATCTCTACCTGCTTCTCCAAAACACTGTTCCATTTATTTAAATAATATTTGTAACTTGCTTTGAGATACCTGGGAAAAAAGCATTAAAGCAATGCAAAATGCTAATGGCAGCGATGCTAGGTAATAGTAAGCCATCATATTATGAAACATTACCAAAAATTAGGCATTAGCTGTTACTTGTGAAGAGTATTAAGTCAGGCATTTTTGGTCTAAAACCTCAGCTTTCACTGACAGAGTAAGACCTGCCATGCACACTGCTCTGCAGCAATCTTGCTGTACTGTATTCTACCACTTCAGGCTGTCTGTGGCCTGACATCACCTCCAAACATTAGTCATCGCAGTGGCACCTGCCAATCCATCTAATCTCTCCTGCTTGGTAAAGGCTAAAAACATGGACAAGGCCATCCTAATCCTCAGGAATGTGGGCCCCCTAAGCTGCTGTTTCAAACCTGTCAATACCCATACAAAACTTCCTTCACCCAAATTCCGGCTGAGAACACCAGGAAACAACCTGCCTTGGCAGCCAGTGGTGGCAGAGCCTCTGAGTTCAGGATGAAGTACTAGGCTTGTACACAACATCAGAGTAACTCAGAGAATGAACTCCTCCAGCTACCTGGGTTATTTTATCACTTCCCTGGCAGGGGAATCCCACAATCCTTATTTGAAAATTCAGGAAAAGGTATGAAAGAAGCTGATTTGCAAAGAGTTTAATACTCAAAATCAGTGGTAATTGTAAGGCCTACAGAATTCTGCTTTTTTCCTCCCTTGGCTCTGTTCAGTTTTATCAGAGAGTGACTCAGCATCACTGACCGCATTCCTGATGTTGTAACTTCTCTTCATTCCACTGGTAATCAGCAGCATTCCTTCGCAGCAACCTAACTCTTGAATCACTTCAGTCTGTGTCAGTGAGGAAGGCTGAGAAAGTTCACGTGCTAAGTGGTACCAGGCAGCCATGGGCGCAGCACAGCCGCATTCCTCTCCGATAAGCAGGGCTAGAGAAAGGAGAGCCCCCGCTGCCTCCCTCACAGATAACTCACAGGTGGAGATTACTCTCTGAGTCACCGTTAGCACAGATGCACATAAAAGGGATACTTATGCCACATCCCAAAAACATTCTCCAGACATCAAAGAACTGGAAAAGAAATCTCCACCTAAAAGCCACTCTCTTCCAAAAAAGCCTACTCCCCTCAGACAAGTCCTGCAGGACGGGAAAAAGAACTACAAGTCAGACTTAGTTATGCCTGTTGGGACTTAGTTATAACACTCTTCCTGATACTAAATCTCTTTCCTTGTACATCTCCTGTAATTTCCTACTGAAGCTAATCACATCTCCTTGGTATCTAGCACTCCTGGCTCAGGCAGCGCCCCCACCTTCACTCTTATATCCGTGTCTCTCAACATCCACACCGTCCCTGGAAATCAAATTCTCAGCTACTGCCTGGGAGCCATGAAAACAAGCACCATGCCATCATTCACACACAGTACAAAACGCTCAAAAAATCTGAGTTGTGCGTCAAAGACTCAGCTGTAAAACAACAGCTTCTCAGGACAGCTCCTACCACGACCAGGCACGTTGTGGAGCACCACGAGCAGTGAGATGTAACCCAACCACCAGGCCAGTACACGAGCATGAAAGGTACCTGTGTAGCCAGGGATGCACTTGCACAAATAGTGATCCATCTCATTCAGGCAGGTGCCATTGTTTTTACAGGGCCGGGACGCACACTCGTTGATGTCTATTTCACAGTTGTATCCTTGGAACCCAGGCACACAGAAACAGCTATACTCATTCACCCTGTCTCGGCAGATGGCTCCGTTCTGGCACGGGTTGGAGGCGCACTCATCAATGTTGTCTTTGCAGTGGGCCCCGGTGAAGCCAGGCTGGCAGATGCAGACATAGTCCCCAGGACCCTCAACACACGTCCCGTTATTTAGGCAGGGGTGACTAGAGCACACAGAGCTTTCTGTTTGGCAGCCTTCTCCATCCAGTCCTGTTCGGCATTTACAGGTGTATCCATTTATACTATCTACGCATTCAAAACGAGGATCTTTACAGGGGTTGCTCTCGCACTCGTTAATATTAATGTCACAATCACTACCTGTAAAGCCAGGCATACAGATGCACTTGTATTCCAGGAGTCCTTCGGTCCTGTTGCAAACGCTGTGGGCAGGGCAATCATGTTTGACACATGCATCATAGAGAATTTCACAGTTTGTGCCTGTGTAGGCTACAGGCTGCACGGGGCAGGTGCACTGATAACCCACTTCCAAATCCTTGCAGCTCCCTCCATTTTCACATGGGGATGATGAACAGCTGCTGTCATTTTCAGAGGATGAAGTTCCTGTTGAGAAAACGGACGCTGTATTAGTCGGCATTAAGTAGCCCTACAGAAAGTCCTTCTGCTGATCACCACGTGCATCTCAGAGGGTGCCACCCTACAACCTTACACAGCAGGAAGTCTTTAGGTGTTAGGAGAAGAGCAGAGATGGATGAGGTTCATGCTGATGGCCCTAACTATCAATATCTGCAAATTTAATTCATATAAACAAGATTACACAGGTACGTGATAGAGAGAACAACAAAAAACATTCAATGCGTGTATTTTTCAATGGGGAATGGCGGAAGAATAGGGGGGATCCTCATTTCTTTTCCAAATGAAATTTTAAATTCACTTTGTGAAATGATCTAACTGGTCAAAGGGAAAAATAGCCCAGGGAACAAAGCTAACTGCCTTGGTATTGGAGTTAGGATACATGCCCTGGACTCGATGACACAATGATATACTTGCAAAAGAAAAATAAGAATAGTACAAAGGGAGAAAGGCAATGCAGACAGTCCCCCCTCACAAAGACAGCAGTCATTAGCTTCCCATCCCACTGCAGCTTTCTGGTATCAGGCAGCTTCTGCTTTGGTTCCCATTACAGGATGCACAGGAGAGAAGCTGAGGGGCAGACCCCAGGCTGGTTCCCACATAGCTGTTACAAAGCATCTGACATGGAAGTAACTCTGCAAACAACTATACAGCAGGTGTTTTGGAAAAAACACTTCTCTCTTGGAAAAATCACTTCTTTTTGCATGCCATGCTCTGCCATTTTTGCTGTCGTGTGTGTACCTGCGTGCAGCCCGTGACAGGTCCCCAGCCACCGGCAGAGCACGTGCAGTTACTCAAACCAGGCCCGCAGAGCTCTCAGCACTGCAGCTCACTGCCCCCGGCCCTCGCCACGTTTCTGCCAGCACGGAGAGGTCTCGGTGCGCTGCGCTCCACGCTGAGGACGTGCCGGGGTCACACAGCACCACCACCACCGCACCCCTTCTGGGCTGACCTTAGTCATTCTCTCATTCGTGCCATCACTACCCCAGCCCATTTTTGGTTCTGTTTGCCGTGCCCTGGTGCACCTCCTACACAGCCAGCAGTTAATCTGCATCAGTGGCTTTCTGTCAGCTCCCGGCCCCATCAGCTCCCCGGTCCTTTTGTGCAAGAAGGTGGAGGCATCCGGCTTTAGGGCCTGAAAGGGATTTAGAGGAGACTTTGGTTTACAAAAGCCTGCCCCTACCCTGACCTCCCCCTAATTCCTCCCACCGAAGGACTGTAGTGTTTCTAAGTCTTCTTTTAAGAGGCAGTGCCGATGGGGGAGGGAGGGTGCTCAGGGATTTAGCCGGGCCCCTTCCCCTCCTTCCCAGCATCATCCCCCCCGCCCAGCCTCCCCTTCCTCTCCCATGTGATGCCGGGGATTGCTGCTGAGCGTGCACTGTCCAGCAGGCTCATTATTCTGCCGTGAACCCTTTTATTCTCAGATTCCCAGTCAGGCAGAAAACAAGGATGACGGAATCTGCCTGGAATCCCTGTAGCAATTAGAGTGGGAGCCCAGGAAACCATTCCCAAAAGCTTTCCTAGGCAGGAGATCCGAGCCTTTGTACGCTTAATGAGGAGCCAGGCCCAGCCCGTGCCTTCCAGAGGCCAGGAGCCTGTGACAAAAAGAGCCCAAGCCCACTGCGTGCTCAGGACAATTTCTCTGGTTTGCAGCACAGGAATTGACATTTCCACAGTCACCCCAGCACTGCCAGCATAGACTGGCTGCAGTCACTGCAAGGACTACGTGCACTGTTCTGTTCCCATTATAAGCAGACTGGCTACATGTTTCTTGCAAATAAAGTTAAATAGCAAATTCCTTCGACATTTCCTGTCGTCTCCAAAGCCCTTTCACAGCACACGTACCTCTCGGTCCCCCCTCTGATTTGGTTCATCACACGGCTGCAATGCTCGTTCACCTGGGTTAGCCGCTAAAGCCTGTCCATGGCACCAGAACTGGGTGAGAACTGCACGTCCCCACCTGTGCACACTTGGAGATAAAACAGGGCCAAAGAAATACCAAGTCCAGCAAACATGAAGCTTCACTAAAAAGTCCAAAGGCCCTCCTTTGCTTACCAAAAAAAGGCAGAAGAGAGGGAGAATCCCAACTCCTCTGCAGTCACTATGGTTGTGAACAGCAGCGGCAGCTACCTTGCTATGTGTACTCACAACCAGCTGTATCTTCACGTCAGTTACGTGCAGGATTGCAGAGAGACAGGTTCACTGCACTGTTACTGGATTACCTTTAGCTACTTGTGACCAAATGTTTCCTGAGTTACGTCTAACAGTGGTGACTTCAGCAGGACCTTACTCTGCAGAGAAACACTGCCTTTTTGGATTGGTTATTAATGAACGCTCTGTGTTGTCGCATTGGTCCAAAGCTTCTGATTCCATCTGTCAGGGGTCTCCATGGTTAGCAAAAAAAAATTCTGCTTTCTGGATTTAATCTTCTAATTGTAAATTTAAAACATTCGTGGCCTCAGGCAGAAAAGGCAGCTGGATGCACTGAGTGCTGAGCCAAGTTGAAAGTAAAAACCCTCTTCACTACTTGATCTTTCTAACTAGTCTCAGCTCGGGCTGAACACGGCAGTGGTCATTAAAGCACCATGGCACCTTTGGAATTTAATATCAAAGAGGTAATTAGTAAAGGCTCCTTTCCACTCCACTTTAGCCCCCATGAGAACTCTACCTGGAGATGCTTCAAGCACAGCACTGGCACCTTTCCACATCAAAAGATGAACGTTACCTGTGTGCGTCAATTAACCTCTTCCCTTAGCACCCCGCTGCTAGGCAAGGAGACAGGTAATTACCAGAGACAGCAAAGTTCTCAAAACAAGAAGGAAAACACATTTCTATTTCCATCTCCTCCCCAAAGCCTGAATTGCCCTGCGGAGCTAAGCAGCTGGCCTCTGGCAGGGATGCCCAGGCAGGCAGCCACACTACTACTGCAATATTCCTGGACAAAACATGACCCCATGTAAATATAGCACAGCCCTAACATCCATCCAGTGGCAATGCTAAAGTTTTGGCTAAATACTTTGTCACAGAGGAGACATTACTCTTCAGCAGAATTTATTACAAAGCAATCTCAGAAAGGGGGAATTCAGCAGTGAGAAGTGAGAGGAGCACTTGTGGCATCACCAGAGAGCTACACACGGCCTGCAAGAATCCAGTGTCCTGAACGGGTGTCAAGGATGGAGGCTGCCACCTACACTGAGAACAAGTCTGATTTTTTTAGCTCAGTTTTTGATATTTTCATCAATCAGCCCAAGGGCATACAGTAATTCCTCTAAATTTTGGAATAAATTACTACGTGAATGTGAATTGCATATGAATATGCAACAAACGCTAATGAAGCATAACAAATGAATTAGCGTTTCCTGCTGCACCACATCCATGTGACTGTAAAAGCAGACACTTCAGACCATGCTGTTTTATGACAATTGTGAAAATAAAGTCAAAAGAAGTCACTGGAGTTTACAGCTTTCCACAACAAGTTTCTGTTGCTAGTTCAACAGTGACATTCAGGATTTCTCCTTTACCTTTCACAAGAACATACAAATCAGTGATGTTTTAAAGTGGAAAAACAATGACCACTATATTGCAGTCATGCCATCCTGCAGCTCTACGCTGGAATGAAACTGGAGAAGACACAGTTTCTTTGAAGAATATGTTCCAGGCATTTAGGGGTGGATTAAGAGGAACTTCAAAGGCTATAGAGTCAGATATAAAGCATTCCTTGAGCTCTGTCAGGATAGGTCTGGTTTTGCACTTTAAAAGAAGCTGACAAAGGTTTTCCCTAGAAGAGGGGGTTTGTGACCTTTTGTATCACTTTAAGGCAAATGAGCTGCTTTTCTGGGCTTTAATAATTGGCTTTAATAGTTTTATACTTTATATCTTTATTAAATATTCTTGTCAAAGGGCAGTTGCAACAGCCAGCTTTATATCTATAAAATAAGAAATCAGCAATTACTGAGATACAGGGCAATCTTGTTTTTAAAGCCCACAAGTTGCAGTGAAGTGACTTCTTTCACAGATTGCCCTCCGTTCTGGTATTTTGTTAGCACTACCAGCTGAAGGCACCCCTTAACTGGCACTCTAGCACGTACTCACTGACAACGATATCATGCCTCCCTGATAACTACCTTCGAGGTGCTCTTAGCAGTCACTTAAAATTCCATCAGGGAAGTGGCTGTGTTAGGTTATCAGCCCAGAGACCGTCTTGTCTTCTTCACACTGAAGGACAGCACTGACATGTGACTACTGTCATTTGTTTGGCTTTTAATTATATTTAATGCTTCATTCAAATGGCACAACATCATCTCAACACACACTAGAAAATTCCAAGCAGTCAGCGGCACCTCCCTGAACACCTGTGCACACATGTGCACTGCACCCAGCACGTTTTCACCTGACGACCACCTCTTACTAATGCTCCCAATCCTAGACACAAATGCCTTATGAGTCAGGATGCCAGAAAATTATTACCTGGCCTGGCAAAAACTCGATGTGAGCTTAGGCAGGCCAATTCCATTTTCCTTATCAGATTGCCCAGCTTATACAATAGATACTATTACACATTCTCACAAGTCTCCTCTAAGATTAAATTATTCCAAGCCTTTAATGCTCTGCGTCAAGAGGTATTACAGAATTTAAAAGTTAGATTTTTCTCCTCTCTCTGACGTGCTTTATTTCTGCACATAATATAAGTATCACAGCTGCCTATCACAAGGAGAGGTGGTCACAGAAAAGGGTGCGTTTTGTTCCTGTTTCTGGATTCATACCAACACTACCAAATGCATTTTCCCTAGTTCCAGGATGTGAAACTTGCCCTCTTCTACACCTGCCAGCTGTGGCTTTGAGCATTCCCAGAGGCCTGAATCATCTCCGGAAACAGACAATGCCCAGCAGAAGGTAGGCACTGGAGCCCAGGGTAACGTCAGATTGGGTACTTTACCTGGCCTAATTATGGGAGCACTAATGATAGAAGGAATTGTCTTTCCTACCTTTGGGTCAATTTGAAGTGGGGCTTTTTGAGACAAAAGGATGAGAACCTAGCCTGCATGGCTCTAACTTTTGTCATCCCCCTCAGCCTCCCTCTCCCAGAAGGCCAGCAGGGATGTGAAATGCCATGGGGAAGCTGCAGGGCTTTTGGCAGGGAACCAGGCTCCAGGAGGCACCAACAGCCTCACCCAGGTCCCACGCCAAGCACGGGTCGGGAACGTACAGTCAGCTCCTGGAGGAGCAGGGCTCCTACAGCAGGGAGAAAAGAGTTTACACACTTCATCTCCTAAATTAGCACTTTTGTTTTCTATTATGCCACTTGCATCAGATAGGATTTAGGCATATTCTCTTAATGATGTACTTTGGGAAAGGACTACTTCATGCTTACAAGTCTTACTTTCTGTTTCCAAAGTTACAATCCGTACATGGAGCATTACGTATGTTTGTGCATGGATCTGCCCTGTTGAATTCCTTGGCCTTCATGCTATTTTACATCTTACCCCCTCTGGTTGTCATCATTCATAAAAAGGTTCGGGAGCCTTGTGGAGAAAAGGGCTTCCTTCAGGCAGATTTCACCCGCCCGCTCACTACAACAACTCAAAAAAAGACAGATTACAACAGAGAGGAGAGAAAAGCAGCCTTCCCAGCAGCAGCCCCTGGCTGCACCGCAACGGCTAAGCTCAAGGAACCCTCAAGAGCCTGAGGGGTGAAGGCTCAGGAGCCCACCCCGATGTGACTCCAGCAGGGTTCCTGCTGACCACCCTGGCACGTTGCCTGCTGGGGAAAGGCAGCGAGGCCGAAGGTAGAGAGGAGCCCTCCACCCCGGGTACCCGAGAGCTTAGTTAGCAGTTGTGTCACCCACTGAAGGAATGGAAAGAGTTGGGTTTCCATGCCAACAGGAAGGCATGTGCTTATATTAGTAAATCCCTGCCGACCTCTGCTGATCTTTCCCTGTCCTGGTCAGTGTTTGGGATTAGTGACAGGGCGCACACCACTGCCTGTTCCCAGGTCCCACACAGCACAAGGAGGCCTGGGCAGGCTGAGGGGGGCTTTGCTGCTGCTTGCCCTCCCTCCCCCCAGGCTTGCTAACTGCAGAGGGCGAGCCTATCTGCCAGGGAAGGCAGCGACCTTCCCTGACAAAACCCAGTCCTTCCCTAGGAAGAGCCTTCAGTTTACCTGCCCTGGGGGCACACTGCCCCTCTTCAGGTGCTTTTTGCATCCTAGGCCCTTAGAAGTTGTTGTTGGCACAGCAGAACGCTGCCATCCTCAATACAAGCTAAATTTTGAGGTGTTTAGCATGGGGGAGAGTGAGATTAAGCCCCTTCTCCCTGGGCACAGTCAAAGCACGTGCTCCTAGTAATACCAGCACCAGAAAGCAAGGCCCTGGCATTCTCTGAGACCACTGCCGAGCTTAGGAAATGCCAGCAACTGGCACTGATTTCACTTGACCTGAAGTATTCCCTAACTGATATTCCTTCTCCTGTTTGACGAGGAAATGGCCATCTTTCTTATGACCTGTTTGATGTTTTAACACAGCTATGAAGATGTACCTCCCACTATCTTTCCTCTGGAACCTAGAGAAAGACACAGGCTATAAATAAATGGGTTTGATAGCGTTGCATATATTGCCACAGTAACTCTTTGATCTGTTCTTACAACATCCCCGTATTTCCCCTCCATAAACACTCCTCCAAGCTGACCTTCATGGCTTACACTTCTCTGATCTCTCAGCCATTTCCACAGATCAAATACTGAGACGGGGGTTTCCTGCATGGCCAGTTAAATAAAATGAGTCATAAGCTTTAATTTCCAATTCTAATTTAAATTTACTGACAATCAACAGAGTTGAAAGGATTGCATCTCTTTGTTTCCGTGTTTAAAAGAGCGTAAGGCTTAAACTGGCTGGATGTCCCAGCTAATCTCAAGAGCTCGCGTTAGAGCAAACAGCAAACTGCCAGAAAAAAAGTTTTGTCTGCACGTGTTCTCTCTCAATAGGCACCCAAAGCATTTTACAGGCCAAAGGTATGTGAGTTACTGTGCTTGTTGTTGCCTGGAGTTGTGGAAACAGAGAGGAGTAGACACTTGGTTCTGCTCTCCAGAATCTACTTTCCAACACACCTTAGGCTGAGAGCCGTCCTGCCCATTACGCAGCAAGCAGCACTAAAAGTGCAGGCACACGCGGAGGCTCCTCCACTCTCCCCCCGGAGTTTATGTTAAACAACTGGAGATAGCGTGGATCTGGGAGCCGGGTGGTCTTGCAGTTACAGCTTGCAACTGGCCATTGAGATAACCAGCACCATAACTGGATAATTTGGCCATTCTGTGCCTCCATGGTATTTTGACTCAGCCCATTAGAAATCACAAACGTAGTCCTATGCCTCACGAGGGCAAGAAAAGGCATTTCCTTATGGCCTTAAGAGCTCTACAGGTGCCACATAAATACCACCAGTCATACAGGTAAAACCTGGCTGAACTCCCCTTGCAAAATAGGAGCAAGTGTGGAAACCTGGGCTTGCCTTCAGCTTTACTGGCTACGTTGGTATGTCATCCACCATCCAAAAGAAAAGGACATTCTCAGGAAAATACTGTTCCAGAGAAGAGCTTCACCCAGAAGAGGAAAGTTATCGGTGCAGTGGCCAAACAGCACCAACCCCCAAGCCCATGCCAACTCCAGCAGCCACGTACGGGGTCTGTGCAGCCTAGCCGGCCTTCCCTGCACAGCACAAAGGCTCCATGACTGCCTCCCACTTCAAACCAGTAGCTATGGTTACTAGATACAAAAGACAGTCCTGCTGCTTCCCTGTGGCCAGAGGAATTCCAGGCACTTGGAGCCAACCCACCACACAAAGAAGCTGGTAGGAGGGAAAAAAAAGAACCCAGAAACAACAGAGTTCGACTTTCATATTCATGGTTGGAGGTGATCACAGAAAAGTCAATTTAGGGAGGCTTCAGAGGAAGAAAAAATAAATTGTTGGGGAATAAAAAGAAAGCTGAAAAAGGCCATAAACATCACCCACTAGTGCAAGAAACACCCAAATGCAGCATCCAGCAGGTATGAGCACAGAGAAGGCACTTTGATTGTAATTTTATCTTTACTTTTTCACACCCTTGTTCATTGCTGTTCTATCTGAGTGGCAACCAAAGAGGACTTGTATATACATGTATTGGCCTGGCGGTGCTGAGAAGAGCATAAGGAGGCCTGTTCAATCCCAATCATATTTTCCAGTAAAAGGTTGGACATGTTCCTGACACGACCTTATAATCCCTAGATGACTAAAACAGATGCCTAGGCCCAGCAGATCTCCAAGCACCCAATTCCAGAAGAAACAAATATATATTTTTAGGGACCATAAGGAATTATATACAACGGTGACTTCTGAAGCCCAAAGACACATTGCTTTGGAGCTGCAGGACCCCAGTATGCTCAAGTATGTTCTGTGGCTATAAAGTAAGTTTTCAATGTGGAAGAAAATACTAAAAAAAGCAAGCAACCGACCAATAACAACAAGCAGCAATGTTGTTACCTCATCACCTCGTTAGCTCTTCTGTTACCTCATCACTTCTTGCACTTTCAGGACAGATCTACTTTCCTCAACATCTCTAAGAGAAAACTCATGCACTGTCTTCTTCCTCCACACTTTGCACCAGAGATACCTGACACTTGAATGTACTGCTGTACTCCCCTAGATACACTCCTCTCTTGCCTTGACATATTTCTGAAGGATACAGACTGGGAATAAAGCTGTGTTTCTTCTATGTGGGCACAGCTGTGAAATTTAGAACTTTTCAGTGGAGCAAGTGGTTATTACAATAGCTGAGTACTTCTTTACACGAAAGTGCACACACTTTTAGCTCTAATGAATAAATGCACTCACAAGTGCATAGGGAGAAGGACAAAAGGAGACAAGAAATAAATAGAGGGAAAAGCTTATCTAGAATCAAATGTCTTTTATCTTCCTGACAAGAAGTTTTCAGGCTCCCAATCTAACCATGACAGTGGCATTTCGTTCAGTTACGTTTGCAATACAAGCACAGATCACAGACCTAATCTAAAGTTACCGCACATTATCTGGGTAAGAATCAGGCACAGAAGACAAAAACTTACCCCAAAACAGGAGGAAAAGTGGCAGCAGGAGCGCAGCGCTGCACACCTTGGATGTAGTTTTCTTTAATTCCATGACAAGTCTACGCGTGGCTGTCGTGAAAGCCACCGGGAGGACCGGCGGCTGCAGGTCAGGCACAGCAGCTCTCCCTACATCACGGGCTCTGCGGCACCCCGTCCATGTCCATGCTGTGCCGGAGCGGGCCCAGCACTATGGCTGTGGACAGAGTCCCCGTGCGCCCTGCAGCGCTCCGCTGCCTTGCCGAGCACAGGGAAAACGCTGCCTGGATCGCCTGGAGCGAACTGCCGGGGGCACAGCTCCGGCCCCACGGGCACCCCGGCGCTGCTGGAGGCCAGAAGGGGCAGGACCCCGCGGGTGGCCCCGGCTTGTGGCTCCCCTGCACTCCCCGGACTGAGGAAGGACACGAAGCTGGGAGCTGCACGGCTGGGACAGGAGCCCAGCGCTGGGGGTGGGTGCGGGTGCTGTCTCAGGCACCGTCCACTGTTGCAGGTGAGGACCAACAAGGACCTTCCAGAAGGGGATGACTTGTCCAAAGAGAATATAAGCCAAAAGACACAAAAAGCTCACTAGTAATTCCAAAGAGCAGAGACATCAGTCCTCACGGCTGCCTCGTGAGATCTGTGAGCCCCCGAAGCACACAAACCCCTGAGACGTACACGAGCCCTCTTCTCTGGTTAGGGAACGGTCACAGAGACCAACAGACACGGCCGTGTAACACAAGCACCAGATCACACCCCCACATTTACATGCATGTGCTTAGAGTTTTACAAGCAGAAAAAATTGTCAGGGTCCATCGTTTTTTGGGAGCCCCTGGAAGCAGACACAGCTCACGCTCAGTTGTGACCTCCTAAGTACCTCAAATCCACATCACAATTGGATTAAATTAACCCTAATGAGAATTACGTACACTGCCTCACCCCTCCAGTGACAACTAAAAATAGAAGGCAGGTAAGATGCCGTACGAGCTTAAAAAAGCAGCATGAAAGAGAGCAAGGAGTCGGCGCGGACAGACCTGTGCTGCAAATCCATTGCAGTGCTTCATCAGTTCTCTTCCTTTCCAAACTCTTAACAATACCTGTGCCAGACTTGGAAAGCAAGTGCAGAAATTGATGAAAAAATAGTTCCTGTTTTGGACAAGTTCTGTACTAAACCATGGGCTCTTTCCCACAGGTGTCCTACCATTAAATACAGGTTATCAGTACCACAAATAGGTCCCAGCTGCAAACTATCAAGGTAAAGAATTCAACAACCCCCAGAGCAAGCTCAGGTTCATGCAAACCTTCACCAATTTTAACTTAAAAATGCAGGATAATGTGGAACAAAATAAACACGCTTCCAAGTTGCAGTCAGTGCTCCGTATATTCTAAAGCTAAAACTAAAAGCAAAGGTAAAACTAGGGGTCAGCCTCTGGCAGGGTCTCTGTGACGTTTGCTGTGCACAAAGGTGTATGCGAAACTACAGCAGGGGTTCAGACAGAGCTGTGAGACTGCCCTGTGCTTCTGCCATTACTGCCATGTTTGTCCACTGTGAGACCTTTTATGGCAGGAAAAAAATAAAGGCAACCCCCCAAGAATCTGATGAAAGCAACAGGAATCCTGCACTGAGCAATTTACACTGGCCAGGCTGATGGCCAGTGTGGGGAAGTGGCTGCTTACCACCTTGTTTTTACCTTCAGCGAAGGCAGAACAACAGCACGGGCATTTTCACCAGCGGCACACCACAGTTTGGTAACAAATGCTTCACCTCACTACCCTGCCTCAGATCGCTCCACAGATGATGCATCGTGTAATCAACCTTATCTGGACCACCCTGCCCCCACTGCCAGCTCTGGTGTCTCCGCTCTGTTTTCTCAAGACCAGCCTCAGCATCGTTTTTTTTTTGCCAGCTACAGCAGCCATCTGGAACTCATTTCTCCCTCCGTAGATTCTCATTTTGCTGCCAGGGGACGTAACCAAGCACTCACGTGCAGAATCTTTCTGCCCAGAATTTTTTGCCTCACCTGGGTGAATGATGCTGCCAAGAGCTTGCCTTGTCAAAGCAATACATGCGAACCCACTGCACGGCCACGCTGCAAGGAGCACCGCTCTTCCTCCGCCAGACACTGCCCCTTCTCCAAGCTGAATACTGCAATGCTCCACAACTACCCACAGTAACTGCTGGTTCTCGTGTCTACCTGCAGGCCATGCATTGTTCATACAACAGAGGCAGTGTAACCAACTGGTAGAGGCCTTCCCCCAGAGGCTAAGGTCTCACGTGCTACTGCGGCGGGGTCCTGACACCCCTGTCGGAGCCACTGACTCCTGAAGACCTGGTACCTGCCAGCTAGACTCAAAGAGCAGAACAGTTTAGCAGAGGCTGAACAATTAAAAAAACTTGAGAGGAACATTCCTGGTGTCCCTCAGTACATTTCAGACAATGTTAACTGGTAGCACATCTAAGAGGTCTGCGGGGACTTAAGGCTCATTTAGCCCAAGCTACCAAAGCCTGCATAGGTCAAGACATCTGCTTCATTATCCTAAGTAAAATACCTTAATCCGGCATCCACCTATGCGGATATTAGAATTTAATTTTTCAACAGTCACGCTTGCAATTGTATGGGATTTTGCCAGCATAAATGGCAGACCACTTCTGTGCTGGGCCCTGGGGCATACAGCAACCAGTGCAGGTATTAACCAGCTTAGTCCAATTAAAGGACTTTAATGCAACTCTGTTAAGGCCCTGATTTGTTAGGCTTGACTACATTTCCAAAGAAAGAGCACAATTGGGTGGATTTGTTATCTAAAGAATAAGCTCCAAGTCCTTAGTCATCCTTGCTAAAGCCTTCCCCACACTGGCCATGGTTTGTGCTACCTCGGCACTGCTGCAGCCCAACGCCAGTATAATCTGCTCTTTAACATAGTATTAAAATTAGAGCCAAAGGACACAGCTGCTTTCGTCTGTGTAACACTCATTACGAGAGACTTAAGGACAGCGTAACAGCGAGGCTTCTATTCTCAGCAAGCAGGCAGGGAACTTTGCAAGCCGGAAATGCATGCCAGGAAAATGGGGCAGCAGCGGGCAAGCTGGATTAGGGAAAAGGAGAGAGAAGGTCTGGGGTACCCTGCAGAACCTTGCTGTTTTCTGTATTACCTCCTTTTCTGCACACTTTTCAGAAAACAATCTTACACATTTCTCCATGAACAGTTCACAATGAATGCACAGCAAAGTACCAGAGCAAAACAGCCTGTGCTTTCCATTCCAAGAACTATGCAAGGTGGCATGGTTGCACTATTTTTCCTCACACAGGGCTTAAATAGTGCTAAAATTACAGACCAGATACTAGAGACTACACGTGTGAGGTGACAGTCAGTACCACAGACAGAAGCTGGTAAGAACAGGGCCATCCATGCCTCCTTTCTATGCACATGAGGTACTTGCCACAGAACCTCACCTTCCCTCCTTCCAGTTCTGGAACCTCACTGAACAAAAATTTCTGCTTTTCTGAACTGAGCGATGCAATCTAACGGGATCAGAATCTTCTAATTTTTTTCATCAGCTTCCTCTGAGTGTTATTAGGCACAACCCTCAGTGACTGCAGGCCTGGTACAAGGGAAGTTAAGCTGGTTAAGAAGCAAATGTCCAGTTCCACTCAAAACAATTGTGAGAAAAAATTACTGCTTTGGTACACTCCTCTGCTCTCAATCACATCTGAGAAGTGCCAGATATATTCAAAAAGACTTAAAGTTCTCAAATTTCAAGTTTACAGACCCACAGGCCAATTCTGCATACGGAAGGGTTCAAAGACCTTACAGTGATGTAATGCTTGAGGGTTGTCGGGGGCCCAGTCTCTCAAAATTCGCTCTTTCTTGCAAATAACAATTACCCTTAGAATTCATGTCACCGCTTTTCCATTTGGCCACTAGATGTCCCTTCTGCACTGCATGAATTCAAGCAAAGGCCACTGTGTGAGAACAGGAGTTGAAACGAAATTCCTGTACCAGCAGCGCTGTCAGCCCAACGCCAGCAGGCACAGCCTGCAGCGCGGCAGGACGGTGCCAAGCAGCACAGAGAACCGCGACCCGCTGCAACACCCACACGGCAGACGAACCAAGCTTTGTCTGCAAATCAAAACCTCGAAGTTGCTACTCAAAGTTGGGAACAACCACACAAAATTTACACTCTCAAGACATACAGACATGTAGAAATATGAATGGTCAGAGTTTCTGACCCAGTCTCACTTCCCTGAACACAGCAATTGATTTCAGATAAAACTGCGGTGTTAAGGCAGAGGAGCAGACCTGTAAAACAAAGGCAGAGCAAACACGTATGGGAATTTCATCGGAAATATCTGTGTGAGTTAGGACTGAATATAGCACACAGTCACACGTAGGTGTGTGGTCTGCCTCCTCCCATACGTGCAGCCCTGAAAGCCCGGCCAGCAGGCGCCATCCTGTGGCAGCAGACTCTCAGTCCTGTGACACACCAGAGACTGGCTCAAACACAGAAAGGACTCCTGGCACTCACAGCACAAACTAGCAAGAAAGCCTCTGTGAAATCCTGCTTTAACTGAGAAACTGGAACAACACCAGGTCCTCTTAAGAGAAGTGACATCTTAAGCCTAAGTTCTTCTAATCAGCATTACCGCCCAGTTCTGGGAAGACCCCCCCGGTTTGTCTGCAGACTACGGAAGGTCTGAGGTTAGTATTTGAGGGGACAAAATGGAAGCAGAGTGCCTGAAGCCTGGAATCACCTCCTCTGCCTTGCAGCATCAGCTGCCTGTGCAGAGATCCCCAAGACATGTCTCATTTCAGAAAAGAACAAATTGGAAGAACCGGAACAAGGATATCCAGCACACACACAACACTTTATGGCTTCCCCTCCAGTGCGCGAGGCCATTCACATTACATGCAGCCTAGGCCATCGTAAAGACAGAGCCAAGCTTCTGCCAAGTTATCTCCACGAGAAGTTACAGAAGTCAGGCTCTAGCCATGGACGTCTCTTTTGATCTATGTGAGACTCTGCTGGAGTGCCACAGGTCAAGTTGAAGCCCCTTTGATCCTCTTCCACTGCTTACAGCTGCATCAGTGGAGGCGAACCCCTTCCAGGAGGCCTCTCTTGGCAGACGAGGAGATGAGAACGCTGAGCAGCTAACAGGCAGCAGCTAACTGCCTGGACACCTCTCAGGAGGATATTCTGTATGTAAAGTGCTAGAGCTGGGAGAAGCATGCGTCCAGTATGCTGCCTGGATCCAAGAGGGTTTTGAAGGTGAGTATTACAAGGACTTTTTGCTGCTGTTTTTGTCAAAATGATCCAACACGCTTGTAAATGAAATGTCTTTTTTTTTTTTTTTTTTTTTTTTTTTTTATCACGACCAGCACTGCCCGGAGAGAGCCTTTCGGGCCACGAGAGGGCAGTGCCGGGCAGCGTTCTGATCTGCCAGCCAAAATCCAGCTTTGAGAGGCACCCTCCTAGATCGATCAGCATGTTTGTTGCAACTGTCTGCATTGTTGGCAACCCTGGAGTCCCAGTGCTCCCTAGGGGCTCAGCAGGCTCCAGGGAAAGAGTTAAATGCTCAGCCAGAAGCAGTGCAACCTGCAATCAGAGCCAAAGGAAAGGAGTGAGTAAGTAATCTCTGCAGCGGAGTCTGGGGGAAAGGAACATTTTAATGCAAAATTTAGCACTTTGTGGAGGTCAAAGCAGGGGGTGGAGAAAAGGGAACTTTGGGGAAGCTCCCAGCTGGACCTGAAAAACAACTGCATCTAGCTGCACTGTGTGAGCATGCAGAGCTGCTGTGCTCTGAGGCAGCCTGGCCTCAAAGGCCTGCTGCACAGTGTTTGACAAGTGTGTCATGGAAATTACACCTCTGAAAGCTGCATAAATCAGCAAGCACTGCCTCATTTTCCTTCCAGATGCAATCTCTGTGATCTCTCACAGCCTTCATGCACACATTATGCTCTGCAATTGGGGCTCCACATAATGTGCATTCTTACCACAGTCGGTAGCAAGGAGTAGAATGGATGCAGACCTCACATGTGCCAAATGCTGAGGAGTGAGTCATTTTCTCCAGGACGACAAAGATGTGGGGCTCTCTTTTGCACATTTGCATCTCAATAAACACTCCATTCAATATTCTCACCACCTCCTATTCTAACCCAGGTAACTAGACAGACATGCCTGTCACCATGAAGACACATTTTTCCACTCACAAGCCGGGGACATTGCCCAGCTCTCTCAGTATCTCAGGCCTGCACACTCATGACTTTCTAGGCCATCAATATCATTATAACCACTGACTGAGCCACAGTGAGACGGAGCAGCAAACATCTCCTAAGTTACATTCTATTTTAAGAATAGTTCACTAACTGGAGCTCCCATTTGAGTCAATTGTTTCTTCTTCCGAGCTGCCCCAGAAGAATGGCCGTACCTATACGGCGTGTGCAACAGCTGCTGGATCCACCATCGCTTGGATAAGAGGGTCTGCAAGTCTCACAAGGATTACTGCAGTATGCACTGGCATGTGGGCAGAGACATTTCATTTTGCTGAGATGCCATACCCTGTGATCTCCATCACCATCCATTTGTCAGATTGCTTAACGAATTTCAAGAATGACAAATACAGAGCTTTACACAACTGTCAACACGACAGCATTCAAGTGTGTTTTCATGATCCTCAAACGGTGCTGCATCCCAGTATCAGTAACACTGAATTTATTTTGTAATTAGAACCTGAAGAATTATCTTGTCATCACAGTGGCAATGATGCTTCCAGACCTCCTCTGTACATGTACATCTCTATTTAAGTAAAAAAGAATTATCTAAGCAAAATTAACTTAATAAGGACATAAGCTAGCACTCCTGTTTTCTTCTGCTATAGAAATGTTTTGGTGATGACCAACTTGGTGGCACTGATGTCATATCAGAACAATAAGAGGCGAGAGAAAATCCCTCATTTAATCCCTCAAATCCTTTTCTGAAAATATTTTTATTTGCTACTAGTTGCCTAACTGGACCAGAGATACAGGTAGGCTGAAGCTTTTAGGACTTCAGCACTTCTCTGTCCCAAGAGAAGCTCTAGTTTGTTCCACTTCTCTTAGGGAGCAGTTTGTGTGTATTTCCTACTCTGTGCCTTACAACAGCAGGCAAAACAAAGCCCTGCTGAGGCTCTGCTAAAAGGTGCCCATGATCTGCTCACAGGTGTTTGAATCCTTGGCTCTGGTAACTGGTGTGCTGGATGTGCACAGGAGCCCATCAGTATGTTGGAAACAAAAACTACTTCGTGGACTGAACAAAAGGAAAACAAAGCTGCAGTAGCATGCTGAATTAAAACACACTCTATAATCCTGATTTATAATTGAGAAATACAACCGTGATGTAAACCAACCTTTAAGGACCCAGCACACTGCACTGCATGAAGTCATTACTGCTTTGTGCTACACTGGGTGAGTGGAGGCGTGGCAGCTAAGTGAGGCTGTGCAGTGCACCAGCGGTGCTGACAACGCACCGAATCCGAGGGAGTGCGGCAGTTCTGGGTGTCTGACCGAGCGTTTTATTAAACGGAACATTTTAAGCTGAGGGACTCTGTTGCTCATGCACCAAGAGCCATCCGATCTGTGGCTGCATCGTCAAAGGCTTCAGGCGTGGGAAGTGGAAGCAGCAGCAGCAGAGTCTGAAGCAGAAGAGTCCATCTCCATATGAATGCTCAAAAACTTCCAGTAGAAAGTGACCTCAGCAGATGGAAGCAGATACACTGGGAACCATTTTCAACTCTTCCAACATACTTCTGAACACAACCGTAGGAACAGAGCCCTGGTAAATCCTTGTTAAAGCACAATGGTAGCTACATCAGAAGTATGATTGCTTCAGTAAGAGCAAGAACAAGCAGCAAGACACCTCTCTGACAGGAGACATGGAAGGCTTCTTCTGAGGTTGTATATAAAATATTCAAGAGGATGGATCCAGAATCTTCCCAAGAACTACAGCAAGAAACATGGAAAGAATTCTATCACTTTAAATCTGAACTGATGCCAGTTCAGCCTTGCCATTCACCAATGATACATATCTCTGGAAAGAAACATGATAATTGACAGCTTATTGGAACACTATCCATTTTCTCCCTGAGAAACTCCACTGCAACTAAGTCACCCCTATATTTATCACAGCAAGAAGCAGCATCTTGTATCTTGAAAGATTTCCATGCCAAGGCCAGGTTGCCAGCATCATTTATTATGCCTGAATGCCTTAAGAGACAGAAGTCACAAACATGACAATTTAATTCTCGTTCGCTTTGGGAATGGCTGAATGCACCAGCCTGGCTCTCCTGTTTGGGCAAACGATGACTCTTTCTGCTTCCAATTCAGCCTTAGCTCCTCCTCTTTCTATTAAAGGACTTGACTTCAGAAAAATTTTGTTTCCTGTATCTGCAACCAGAAGGCAAGCCAAAGTATATATGGCTGAGCTTCCCGTAATAGCAGAACGGGTACAGAAATTTCGTTTCACTGCATGGTATTTGGATCAATCTCTGGATCTTTAGCTTGTACATTCAGTGAGTCACTGATGTTTGGTGAGGGCCCATCAATGCTTTTCAGAAAACGCCTTTAGTTGAAGATGTAAACTCCATTTGATCCCAAGTCTTTTTTAATGCATGACTCTGAACCAAAGGACCTTGCTTATTTCTGCTCATCTGACTTCTGGAAGTCAGTAGGGCAACCGCTCTGGAAAAAATGGAACCTGAGAAGTAAGGACGAAACCTCCTCAGAGAAAAAGACAAAATCACTGTCACTTGGAGTACAAGAGATTAAATGAAAATTTCTTCAGTTCTGGTTCCACCTCCCTTTGCAAAGCTTGTTAAAACATGCTCTCTTTGCTTCTGCATTTTCTTTGATTCAGACCAGACGATGTAACATGGGGATTAATCATTACAGAGCACCTGGGATTTCTGAGATTTCAGAGATTTCATTTGGCTTAGAAAGATAGAAAGACAACCTGCAATACTGTCAATTGTCAGGGCTGTTACATTTCCTCTTATAACCCGGGGAATGCAGCTACTTCCGTGAAATCTTGAACGAGGTAATGATTACCGTGAGCTCCCCTTTCTCACTCAGACTTAACCCAAAGCAGGAATGCATGCTTCTTGTGAATGCAGCCAACTTTCAGGAATATGTGAATGACCAAAATGCACAGGAGAAAGCTAGGAATGTCACCACATTGTTTTTCTGCTTTGGAACAGTTTACAGTTTTCTTCCTGAATGAGAAGAAACATTCCTATAAACATGAATTTAAAATTATGAATCCACTCCTGGCCATTAGATACATCAAAACTGCTACATACTTTACTCCAATTTCCTTGTTTATTTCCCCTCAGTCACTTAACCCTACTGTCAATTTCTGTTTAAACCATAAAACTGACACTTTGTATTCCCACCATCACAGGTCCCTTGGAGTTTACACTGATGTTAAAACCAAGGTTCCTCCCCTTTCTATGACTTTAAAGCTCATAACCCTCCATTAAACTAGCTGATTTGCTGATTCTGCCCAGCAGAGGACTTGGTCTCCTGTCTTTTTCTACTGCTTAACAGAATTGGTACTTCAATTATCAGCACATCCTCATGGGCTGATGGAATCTCCCTGTACGGTCAGAACAAGTACCTACGGTTTAGGAACCAGAAGAACTTATTGGGCATCAACACACAGGAATTGCCACAGCAGCAATAGACACAATGCTTCCTCACTCATTTATCCATCTTCAGCTGAAACTGAGCTTCCAAGAGCAAAGAAAAAAAAGTCAAAACAAACTGAAGAGTGAGATGGAATCCGTCCTCTCAGCGACAACCAGCCAGATGTCAGGTGTCCAACCCACAGAGCCTGACCAAGGACAAAGTGGTCATTCTCTATTAGCTGCGGTGGGATGTTGGGAATTTTGAGCAGATGTTAATAGGATGAGTACATCCTAGTTGTACAGTCTCAGAATGATAATGCCTGTGAATACCAAAAACATATTGATCTTCTGAAGTGCATAGTTAGAACATCTAATAGCTCTAGAGAGAGCAAGAGAAACACTCAAGGGAAAAAGGAAGAAAAAAAAGCTGCTTTAAGATTGGATATTTTATCTGTTGAATCTCTGGGGCACACAGGGTATGTTAAAATGCTACAACCCAGACACGCATTGAAGTGTGCCAAGAATGCACAGTTAGTACATGAGAATCAAAGAATGAATTTACAGAACTGTGAGACTAACAGGTTTAAACCATTTCTTCAAGGTATGTTAGAACCAGGAAGAACCTAAAGATGAAAAATAATCCTCACTGTGCTGCCCTGGTGGAGTAGAACTGTATGGGGAGGAAAAAAAAAAAAAAAAAAAGAACCAGTTATGCAGAGAATACAGATGCTGTTCAAAAGAAAATCAAAGGGAAATTCTTTCTATTTTAATAACCTCCTCTGTTATTAGTAATGCAGATCAGGACTTTGTTCTAAAAGGAAATCTAATTTCTAACCTACAGTTTCTTTTTCAAGTGCAAGACATTTGAAAGCTTTTTTAAACAAGGGCTATATAACTGGAAAAATTAATTCATTCTCCTCGCTTTGATATCTGTTTAGATCAGCATTACACACACTGTCAGAAGGGAAATGATGTCCTCTGCTCTGCACCAGAGGGCCAAACAGTCTGACAGTGTAAGCTCTCTGCTCCATGGTACTGATCCAGTTTGTTTTCTCCATCTCACAGAACAGAGCTCGTTGAAGAAGTGTGAGACTGCAGGATGCCAGGACTGCAGATTACCAGCTTATTCAGAAGTGTTTTCCATTTCTATTAGCTATACATCAGACTAAGCTGCACTAACAGAAAGATCACTGTAAAGCTGGCTCTCAGCAGTGCCACCATAGGAGCATATCATAACTGTAAGAACTCCGGTCAATAGCATTACATATCCACCGAACCACTAAGGACATTAAGCAAACACTTTGAAGAGCTGAGAAGAGATTCCAGTTGTCCTGAGCTTCCCATTCTCTGACCGCAAAACCACGCTCTCATATCAAATGGGGAATGAAACTCAGGGGACATTTTAATCCTGCACCCCTGCTCTAATTAATAATCCTACTTTATCAATATTTGATGCAGCTGTTATTGTGTCTCCTCTCACCATTGTACTTTTCATATAATGATCTGAATTATTCTGATCTGCAGCAGAGCAATAGCAATGCACTCCTTCCAGAAATCACAGCAGCTCCTTTCCTGGCACAGCGCCTTTCCAGAACTCCTTGCTCCGTGACTAGCCTGTGAGATCGGCAGCTATAGCATAAGCCAGCAGGTAACAATTTATGCAGAAAGGTATACTGACACACTCCTTAATGACATCCCTGCTTCCTGGCCTGCTACATCACCACTATATGGAAAAAATACATCATTTCCTGAAAACTGTACCAAGGCATAGATGCTGAGCGCACCAGAGGACAGTCGCTGTGTATACCAGCACGGAGAACCACAATTACTAAGGTACAAAAGCAACGACAACAAGAAAAACTTAGTTTTTTTTTTTTTTTTCAAATGAAAGTGTTGAGGAGGAGGAGGTGGACTACCCCGTGCTAAACGTAACAGCAATGCCCATCCCTTGCCACAAAACCTTCGTTCAGGTCACACGAACCTATCCGACGAGTACATGATGAGCATGCTGCGGTGGTCCTGCTTCCACGGCGTTAGGAGTGCTGCTACTCGGCTGCTCACCACCCAGCTCCACAGGAGGGCTCCCTCTTGGCTCCACCGGCGTAACTGCAGCTGCGATACCTCCCCGAACAGATGCTGGTAACATGCTCGAGAATATTAACTCAGCCATTGGAAGTGCTTAAGCCGATGTGAATTGCTTCGGTAAAAGGCGGCTCAGGAACAATTACATACAACTACACGAGAGGTAAAACATTCCACAGCCCAGCTCTCGTGCTTTAAAATGCAGAAGCCTCTGTGAAAAATAAAACACATGCTCAAAATTCTCCATCAATGCAGAATCACTGGGATTAGTTCCTGATGCGGAAGAATTCAGACACGGGGAGAAGCAGCACAAACCCATGGATATATAAAGGGCTTATTCTGCAGGTTCTTTGGTCTCTCAATTTCTGTGTATCGTGCCTTTCATCTACAAGGCAACTTATTTAAAATGAACAAGGAAAAAAAAAAAAAAGTAAAACAAACATTTAAGAGAAAAATAACCCTCTGATAGATGAGAAACACTTCGCTTGTGCATTTTTTTGGTGCTGCCCAGCTTGTTTCTCTACAGAACGACCGCTCTCAAAGCAGAGTAGGGCCCAAAGCATGGCAGCCTACTGGAAGGTTCAGACTCCCCTGTTAGGCCACACATTTCTCCAGTCCCAGCCTTCCGTTGCACTGTGCCATGTTGGTATCTAGCATGCAAGTATCAGTCCATGAAAAAATAGGAGGGAGCAGAGAAGCGAATCTTCATCCCAATAAAAGGCTGTGCATTAGTGGCCTCCCTGCCTGGAAAGCAGTTGCTATTTGCAGAAGAAAAACAGGAAAAAAGTACTTAGACATGCCCAACTGCCTGCCATTAGAGATTAATCACAGAAGTATGGCATTCCTCTTCCCTAGTTCCCTAATGCAGTATCAGGATAAAGACCACAATTTGGACTTCCAGTAGTGAGGGCAAAAAGGAAAGAAAGAAGTGGGGTTGAAGGAAAAAGGAAACAAGTCACAAGCAAGTTTGAGACTCCAGATAATTACGTATTTTGTGTGTGTGTGCACGCATGTGTATCCCCAGCCAGTTCTGTCCTGAGGGTGTACAAACCTGTAACTTCACCACCTGGAAGAAAGCCCCCCCAGGTGCCAAAAACAGACAGGATTTCTTGTGCTGACATTCAGTATGGAGCCCAGAACAGATTGAATTTCTGTGGAGGGCAAGGGGAAGGGCTGGAGTGCACAGAAATCACATCAAAAAGTTTGTGCAGCTTTAGCTTGTGGAACATAAAGGCAGAGATATTAAAATAGGAAGATTAAAAGAAAAGTAACAAAGAAATGTTGAGGTGTTCACAGGACAAGGGGTAGAAGTCAAAGGACCAGAAAAAGCCTGCTAGTTACTGAAGAGCCTTCTACACTTACCATCTGACTCAAAGGCCAGAGAAGTAATTAAAGATCCCTTGCAATTACAGCAGGCTTTGGTTCAGGCCCACAGAGACTACGCTGCCAGGAAGCTCAATCCTTCCACACTGCAGTAGATCCTGACAAACATGAGACTGCCAAAGGCTGTAAAAATAACTAAGAGACAGAGTAAGGCCTGAATAAGCCTCGTTCAATGCATTAGAACTACCAGATAATGTAAACTTTGTGGGAACTTTTAATCTCATCTGTTCTGTCTCTAGAGAAAAGACATGGTTGCATTTATTTTTTTCACAGTAATTATACAAGCACAGTACAGCAAACAGATGGAGGTGTCATAAGCAAAGTGTGAAAAAGGAAAGGAAAAAAAAAAAGAAAAAAGTGAGAGTCCCACTGCTGGAGATTATCATGCTGTGAAGTCTTGCTTGCAATGATCTGTCAGGAAAATGGCTCAGCTCCCCCAGGTCGGGACAAGCAATAGGATAAGCCTAAATCCTTAACCTCAGAGGGAAGATGTCCTGGGATGGACAGGTTTGCCACTCCAGAAAGTGGGGCACGGCACAGCACAGCACGGCATAGCACAGGGCTGGCCAGGCCAATGGCCAGCCAGCCAAAAAAAAACAACACATGGAAAGCACAGAAGTGAAAACGTCCTCTAAGTGGAAGGAACTAAATAACTGATGTTATCAGCACATAATGGGAAGCTTTATGATAACCACATGGCCTATAAAGACTATGGATCTGCACCACAAAGTGCAGAATCAAGTTTTAACTGAGCAGTACAGAGGGACACACTGGGTTATCTATTAAACACATGACAAGATGCTACAACTGAGTCTGTCTGCAGGATGTCCTTTGCTAACGCCACTGTGAATGGTCACTTGTTCAACTACAGAACACTTCTGCCATGCAGTATAAAAGGACATTAAGTTTTCAATTCTGCTTTTGAATTACGTTTCAGGTATTGATTTTACCTCATGCTCAACGTATCTGATGTTTTCTTCATAGTTACAGCCTAATCTTCTGGTGCTCAGAGCAGAGAAGCAGCATTTGCCACATCTTCATCAAGTGTCTGAAGAATTTTTGTTTGTTTAAACAGACTGATCTCTGAACAGATCTTCCCAGTGCTAGTTTATCCCCAATCCCAGCAGCCAAAACAAACCAAAATATTTGGCAATACTGAATTGTTCAAAGAAATGAGGCTTTCTTGTTCATAGGGGTCTGAATGGGTTGTGAAAGCAGAGACATCAGTCACTCAAAATAGTCTGTATCCGATCACTTTGCTTGATGGTGATTAAATATAGGAAACGTTACTTGTCCAATGTTTGAAACAAAAGGCCCAGGGCACCTAAAAATGCTTTCCTTAAAGAGCCCTGCTCCCAGCCCAGCCCACTGAGTCCTGTAACAGGATCAGTCACAAACCTCTGCTCCAAAGCGAAGAGAAACAGAACAGAAAGGAAGTGAGGAGGTTCAAGAGGCAGGACTCTTTGTTCCTCTTCATTTCACATGTAAGCCACTCTTCGTTGCAGACCGCTGTGAGACAACAGATGTTACACACTCATCTACTCCCTAGATGCTTTTCTTAGGAGGGGTGCTAGTCTAAGTGGTTCAGTGCAGGGTTTTTTACCGGTTCTGCAAGAACTTTACACTTCAAGTGGAAAAAAAAGTTAGGGCTTTTTCCTAGCTTTGAAAATGCTGGACTTTGGATGGTTCCCATTCTTCAACATTCTACAGGAACAGGCAAAGCAAAGCACAGACACGGCGAACACCATCGCTGCCTTACCAAGTAATTTAAATACACACGAGTAAGTGCTGCCTTATAGTCCTTTAATTATGCATTGCGTCTGAATTATGTATTGAACAGAGGGCACACAGGAATTCTGGTGGAAAAAAACAGCCCTGTGCAGCAATGCCTCCTCGCCCAGGGTAAGACAGGAAAATGCCCTACAATGGGTTTGCTCTGGCTGACCGGGCTGCTGCTGTTCCCAGGGACGATCTGTGTACCCATCCTCGCTGCAAGAAATCGACTGCAGCCCTCTCAGAAGAAAACACTCTGCTGGTGAGCAAAAACTTCCTCCTGTATCCTGCTGTACTCTTATTTAGCCCAAATTCTGTTCAAGAATAACATAACACGTAAGCACTTTATACCTATAAGCCTACAAGGCCTAACCTGTTCACCACTCTAGCAGCCTCTCTACTGTAGATGCGAAGTGTTTAAATACAGAATACACACCGTGTTTTTCACATCAGGCAGTGGTTTTACAACATATGTCAAACCCCAGAACCGTTCAGATTATTTTGGGACTTGCTCTAATCAGTAGTTTTACTACTCTGTTGAAAAGCATGACTGCTCTTGCTATTCTAATTCAATATTTACATCTCTGCCATTTTCTGTGAAGGACAGAAATGAATCAGCTCTCATAACGTTCATATGATCTAGTTCTACTGTCATGTGGAAACAAAAGTTTTTTTTTTTCTTTTTCTTTTTTTCCCAGTGTTGTCATGTCAGCATTACACGCAGTGGTGCTAACACCTACATTAATCACTGTATCAAGTTCTGCCTAGAATGAATCTACAAGTACCATACACATACCCAAATGATCCCTTCAGTATAAAAGCTCCCATCTCTGGTCTATCCTTAATCCCATCCCCTTCTTTCCATTTCTTCTGTTTTTCATTTTGAACACATAGTCATAAGATATATATAAATTAAGACTGTTTACAGAAGTGGCAGTAGATAAACGATTAACCCTCTGAGCATTTTACAGGTTGATCTCTCCTAATCCATTTCAACAGACACCAGCCAGAAGCATTCTTCCCACTCTGCTGCCTCTCTAGATTAGGTCTGTACCCTGCACTGAGCAAAATACTGAATGCTGCTCGCCCAGCACAAGTTTGAAGCAGAAAACAGCAGCTGTCAGAGTCACACATGCAGGCTGGTGTTTGCTTTGCGCTGAGAAAAACTTCTGAAACTTCAGGTCTACTTTTGCTTAAAGAATCTGCTTTTGTCTTCCCCTTAGCACGATGCCCTTCTTCCCTTGAAACCACGGCCGTGCTGGCAGGCTGAGCAGCGCAGCCCTGCTGCCAGGCCTCCTCTGGCTGGGGCCAATGCCGGGCAGTGATACCCCGCTGCCACTTGGTGGCAGAGGTTGGATACCATCAGCACGTTCCTGGTTCCCAGGAATGCATCGTGCATGCTTATTCTCTGCTCAAGGTGACTCTCAAGATAATTTCTTGCCTCCGCATTAATTACTATCCATATTTATAGACAAATTAAAGATTCAAACAAACATTTATTCAATTAATCACTTCGAGTTGTAGTAGAATAAACCGTATTAGCTCGGGGGTTCATGATAATTTAACACATCCATTTTCTGCCTCCTCTCTGCGGCAGCACGTCTCACACAAGTTAAAACATCAAACACCAGCAGCTATCTTTGTACTAGAAAGAGCATTAGAAGTTCTGAACCACCAAACTGTTTGCTGCAAGTCACAATGAACAGAAAATGGATTTCCTGCAGTTATGGAATTAAGCTTGTTCCACACCCTCTTCCAAAAACATCGTGTCTAATCTTTAAGCCTTTAGCAGATAATTCAATTGCTATTTTACTGAGAGCAATTGTAAGCACGGTGTATGTTCCTAACTGTGATTCCTTTCACAACGTGAATAAACAATATTCTCCAACCAGATGCTGCTGTCAGCCTCGTGAGACCTAGCTCATCATTCCACATGTGAGGAAGCTGCATATTTTATTATACATATGCTGCAAAAGTTTTTGGTTCTATGGCCACAACCTTCTTTCCCCTGAGAGGAGCAACCCCATGACTGCAGTGGCTTTGCCCAACACAGGAGCAAGGTAGCAACTCAAGGGACCTACCTGAATTTACATGACTGAATTTACATTTCCCTTTCTGCATCTGTGTTTTCCCCTTCTTGTTTCAGAATCTTTTTGAAACCATCACAACACTGTGAACTGATAAATGCACGCAATGATAACTATCCACCTGATCTACAAGTGACAGGGAGCAGACAAATTCACCTTTGCAGAACTTTTACAGAAGGACCAAGCTGAACCCGGAGCTGAGTTTATGCCTAACTTTGGCCACAGGACTTTCTGCTCCCTACACATTTGGGACCCTGGTGTTTACTCCTCTCTACCCAAGTCTCCAACTCCACAATAATTCCAGTGGCAGTCAGAGAAAGTTACACACACGGTTCCAGAACATCTCTGCTGACATGCTGCAAGCCAGAACGCTTCCAACTGGACGGTATTTAGCAGAGCAGGATTAGGAAAAAGGCTTTTCAAGGCCAAGTCACTTTTGTCAACTGTTTTTTTTTCTGACAGGAATCTTTGTACAGATTGTACAAGTTGAAGTTCAGGACAGAGTTTATAAACCACAGGCATTTAACCTCAGAAATAAATAACTCAACGTCCTGAATAATGATAATTTCACCTAACCATAGCTGTTACTGTTTGTTTAGTCCACAAAAACAAACTCTAATCTAGAAACACTGACATAATTAAAGATCATCTCAGTATAAACCATTTCATAAAACTTTAATTAAACTTCATCTAGCTGACTTACCAGGTTAGCCAAGCTGGCTCTGTGTATACCAGCTGCACTTCATCAAATAGGAGTGCTCTATTTACAAAGCATGCATTAATCCAAATATTCGGGGCCTCTTCTGACACACTAAATGGTCGCTGAGAAAAAGAGCATGAAAACACCAAAATGTTTTGATACTGGTAACTTTCAGGCTCTAGAATAATTATTGCTGCTACTGAAGATGTGTTAGCTTTCCATGAAGAAATAAATATGAGCTAAAATTCAGAGCAGACTAACTGTGTACATGTAGGAGAGAAACCAACTCTTCTGCACAATTCACAAATTCACAATGGGAGTAGTTACTGCAGGGATCAAACATGCCATCTACCAAACTTCCAGTAATTCAAAACAATGTCACTTGGAACATTATTACGTAATACAATAAATCCGGGATTTGCTGAATTGCTGCAAGCCTTTCTTTTGGAAAAGCTCAGGTGAGAACACAAATCTGCACGGAGGAGTTCCCAGGTAATAAAACATTTGTTTCCTATTCATATAGCTCTTAGCACCAGGGTATCCAAGCTCTTAACTTATGATGCCAACAGCATTGGCCTCTGCATCCATCCAAAGCCTCTCTAGCTTCTTCCTACAACAGATCTGTATCTTCACAACATTTTCAGAAGATGCCCGTATGTATCCCACACCAGTTGCACCCGGTCAACCAAAGAGCTTTTCCAGTCTCTGCTATACCCCTCATAAAATCCCTTCATTCTACCCCGAGGATTCCAGTCTGGCAATGCAGTTTGGACTATTTCCCTTACTCAAACCTTGTGCATTCTTCTGCCTTTCATATATGTAAGCACTGATGTTTCACTAATGCACCTTTTGATTTGCATTTCTCCCATGTTTCTGCTAGACCAGACACATGCAGCATGCTATACAGCTTTAAAAAAAAGCATGTAAATATCCTTAGAATGGCTCAATAGCGTAACAGACCATATGTGGCCCTGGAACACGGGCTGTGCTCATTGTACTGCTACCTGCTGAGCACAGCCGCCAGCATTCAGAGCACTGTAAAAAGGGCATTACTGTAACAATGACAAAGACAGTGAGCACTACTTGTACAGTGTCTAAATGAGCGATACAGGCTGGCATTTGGAGACTGACAGTTCAGGTATTTTGTGTTTTAACCAAATTTCAATCACCATTCAAACAATAAAATGCTTGAACGAATCAGTTGTTCCTGAGGAAGCAGAGTATGATTTCAAGCCCTTTTGCAGAAAGCACACCTGGGTGTCTCTGAAGACCAGCATGATGACAAGCCTTCTGCAAAGAAAACTGGAGAAGATCAAACTGTACTTGCTTAGAAATCGTTCTACCTTTACAGGATTTGAACTATACTTAGACTGCTGATGCCCTGTAAGAACGGAGACAGAAGCAGAGTTACAGAGAGAACAGAGCAGCTTTCAGGGGAGGGCATCACTCACAAACCGAAGAAACAGGTCACAGTGGGCAAACTGCTGGTACCGGTTCTATCCAAGTTTTAGACTACCGCAGAATTATATTTATTTGTAGGATCTCTGATTATATTTATAAATAAATATTTATAATATATATATTAAAAAAACAGCCCGTGTTATGTACTTCTACTCTTTCCCTTTAAATTTTCCACAGGACGTTGGTTTTTTTAGCTGCCAATTCTGTGACCTTGCTGGAAGTCACCAAGCCAGAGATCAATTAGTGAGTACAGAATAGAGAAGCAGCATTGACTGCATTCTGTCTGTCCCTTGGGAAGAACAGCTATGCTTCAGGGTAAAAGCAGCACAAACCTGGAAGATTGTTATCCAGTGGGAGTGCTGATACTCAGGCTGGTTACTAACTGCAGGATGCAAAATGGAGGACGGAAAGGATACAGGAAAATCTCCTCTTTCCTTTGTCTTCCCCATTTACAATTTTCCAGTAATTTAAGAACAGTTTAATTTTACATACAGTGAATCCTTGTTACACTAAATATCTACAGCAAATACACCATGCTGGTTTCAAGCTATGAGCGTTTGTTAGTGCCCCATAGGAAATTATCCTTTAAAATATTTTCTGCTTTTCACACATCTCACTTAATCACCTAGCAAACTTGTGATTAGTTAGTCTGTAAAGATTAATTGTGAATATGCAAAAATAAATTAAAAGAAACCTTTACTGAATCTCAGAAAAGTTTTCCTGGGTTTTATTAGCAAAGGGAGAGTAACATTATCAGTAACATTTAAGCATGATCAAAATTGCTAAGAAGATTCAACAGTGGACTGTCCTATAGCTGTATTCCCAGTATTACATGAACACCAGCTCTTTAGTATTTAAATCAGTACATAAATATTTCACATAGAACTTAGCCTGCGATAAGCCACTTGCCTTGTTACTACACTGTTACAGCAGTCTCTTGGCTTGCCTGAATTTGCAGGCAGCTATCATGCGATTTGTGTGATCCACTGTTCTGTGCAGCCCCTCAGAAGGAACCTGAGAGATCAATAGCCCTTAAATAAGTAATCAGAAGAGCTAAAATCATGTAGGTTATCAAATAGCAAGTGTGATAAATAAAAAGTCATAGCTCCATGAACATCTGTGTATAATAGCATTTTTACATTCATTTGTTGAGTTAAATGATAGGACACTGCACACCGAAGCGTAAGAGGCAGAAATGACAAACAGTATCCAGAATAAGAAAAAAAAATAGGATAACAACACATATCTACATCAAAGGTACTTGGTACGTTAATTGGGGAAAAAAAAAAAAAAAAAAGAAACAAGACATAACGAAAGCCTTCATTCTCCCAGTCTAATGCAAGACAATCTGAAATTGAGGACTTGGAATCTATCTTCTAATCACAGAATGGGTTGGGTTGGAAGGGACCTTTACAACCATCTGGTTCCACCTTCCGCTAGCCCAGGCCGCCCTCAGCCCCATCCAGCCTGGCCTTGAGCCCTGCCAGGGACGGGGTCCCCTCAGCTCCTCAGGGCAAATCTGAGCCATGGAGCAAAGACCACGTGCAGCATGAGGCAGTTCTACACTCACAGATGTGCTGCACTAACAATGAGAAAATGAATGTAAAATATACTCTAGTGAAAATACAGCAGTATATCTGTTTGGATGTCTCAGGTTTAATCTATTTTATGACATCTACCCTACTCCAGCACATTGTCCTGCCATACCTAGAGGAAGTACCTGCCCCACTGCCTTACCCCGTTACAGAGACAGCCTGTCTGACTTTAAAGTCCTTTACTGTCTTCCCTCAAGGAGGCCTCCAACCTGCAGTCTCTTCAGCCTCAACAGGGAAATTGGTCTTCTACATTTTTAAACATTTCATTCACTTATTTCCACATCCTTACACAGTAACTCCACCTTCCACATCTGTACAGGCTCCCGCTTCCTCAAAATGGCTTAGGAGAAGAAAAAGTTTCCTTCCCATATCTGGTTGGAAGACTCTAAATTAGAGCTGATTAGTCTGCTGAGACTAATGACTTAACCTGACCGCTTCAGGCTTGCATTTGGGCAGGTAAACCCTGGGAGCTTCTTTGCTGCTGTGTGATCGTCATGAGGGTATCTGCCCTACCAAACACTTTGGGCTGCCCTGAGGATCATCTTTACAGACTGGGCTCAACTTTCCCTTAATGGGGAAATCTGATACACTTCAAAATTGATGATCAGCATTTCCACCTACATAACTCATATGACGCAGACATACAAATCTTCCTGCTGCTCCAGCAGCACACACAACTCGTTCGCTAGTAAAGGCTTACTGAAATCTCCAGCTACTGCATACTCTACATCTAGACAACACCTCAGGATATCAATCGAAGTTTACGAAATTTTGAGGTACACACCTAATGTCTGGAAGATGACCCGTACCTGTTGCAGATCTCTCTCCATTTATCACTTTATATGATAATACCAGGTAGTTAAGCAGCAGCATTTTGGGTAAATATTCTCAAACATTGACAGGCTGCTTCTAGTTTATACAACACAAGGAACACATCACAATATCATGAAAAAGGTAAAACATTAAAAGGTATGTCTTCTCCCATGATTCTAGTTAGAGAGAGATACATATATATATGTATATATCAATATATATATATCAGTACTCATTTGTCAGATCTAAGTTTTGGTGTACAGGACCACATCTGTTTGCTCCAAAGTTTTACTACTCAAGGATGAATAAATATCAGGAACTGTCCTGTCCCCATGCTGAGCTCCTGGATCTGGACAGCACTCCATTCAGGAAATACTCGCACCAGCTTCAGCAAGGCCAGGATTTTATGCCAAGGGTACAGCCTGTGAACATTTTCCAAATGCTATTGAATTCTTGTTGTAGTCTCACAGATTTTTTAATGATGTTGTAAAACTACTGCATTATAACCACAGTCCTCATTACAGCAAGACTTTTAGACCGGATTTCTGAGCATGGTTCAAAGCTTTTTATTTTTGTCTGACTACTTTTATTCCTAAGAATTCTCTTCTTTCTGTTGATGAAAATGAATCTTGGTAAAAGCTTTTTTCTTCTGCTTTGTTTTTTATTATGACTGTATCGCCAGCTGCACTCACACAAACTCTGACTCCAGCTCTAGGCTTCAGGGTCATTGATGGACACTCAGCTATTGCTTTCATCAAAAAATACAGACTGCTATAGACAAAAACAGATATGGGGAGAAGAAAACATGCAGTCACAAAACAAAAGAGAAAAAAAAAACAGCACTGAAAACAAAAACCTTTTGTACCAGAAACAGATTGAAAACGGAAAGAAAATTAGCATTTAAGAATGAAAAAGCCTATTCAGTGTTGACGTTACATACAACACCCGCGGAGATGGAAGCTGGGTTTATTTTTGATAGCAGTACAAACATTAAAGATAAGCCACAAGCATTTAGAAAAATATGGGCGCAGTAGAAAGGCTCACGTGACGATAGATATTTTGCTTTTAATCTTGACCTGGAAAACCTCCTCTGTGACAGGGTCTCTTTACAGTGGAGGCATGGTCCTGCCCAGTTACTCTGACATAGTGATAAAAAGGCCACCCAAGGCGTTGCTACTCTGGGATGATGGCAGGTTTTCTGTCCTAAACTTCAAAGGTAAAGGAAAACATAACCAAGAACAATGTAATATATCAAACTGAGACCCTTCACTGAACTGCTGTCTTCCTTTCTCTTGTCCAATCACATTCCTCCCTGAAAGTCATTACCCTGACAACTGTATAACCATTTCTCTAGAAAGACACAAATTTTCCTCCGAATGTACATGAAAATATTTATCTGTGCACGCAACAGGTGAAAGCACTTCCTTTCATGATAAAAGACAAATGTTAGAAGTCAGATCATATAATAACACCCCATTTCCCAAGGGAGAGATGCTAAGGACCAGGAGACTTCGGAAGATTACTGCCTCACCTTTATCAGAAATTTTAATTAAATGCTCATTTAAGGTTGTTACATGTTTTCTGTTTTCCCCTGAAGATCCACAATTGTTGTACGAGTGATGTCAAACGCCTGTAACTACTTCTCCTTCTCACTTGCCTCTCAGTAGGAACTGACACCATACTATCAGCAAGAATTTAAGTTCTACCAACTTGCAGAAACACTTTGAGACAAGAATCAAAATTACTTTTTTTTCCTCCACATTGACCTATGTTCACACGTGACAACATATGCAAGTGATAAGCAATACTGCAACAGTCCTAAAAATTTCTCTTTCCCCTCTTGGGGGACACTACGGGTATTTCAAAAAAAAAGTATTAAGTTAACTCCATAGCTTTAATTTCTCAGGCAACACATCTGGAATACCTGCCACAACAAAACAACCTCAGCAGAAAAGACGTCTGCATAAGCATGCTCAGTTTCAAAGCCAGCTGTTCACTGCTCTGCGTTTTGTCATGAGCACCAGTGGAAAGTTGGAGTTACAGGCTCAGCAGCTGCCAGGGGGCAGTGAGGGCACAAGGGGACTGACGGCAGCACAGCCCGCAGAACCAGCTAGATGTTGGGATGCCCAAGACTAGCTACACTGCGCCGTGTCCTAAACAGCATCTATAAAGACAAGATGAAAGCACTTTTGGTTCGGGAAGCTGCTGATGTGCAGGTTCACTACAGACAACTTCACCTGGGCTGCTTCTAGCCAAAAAAAGGAGTAAGGGATGCAGTGATGGGGGCAGACCAAAGGGACTGATATGCTGAGTGCTGGTACAGAGCTCAGAAATTCACTTGTTAATAGGAGGAGCACTACATCACAACACTCTGCAAAGCTAAGACATCAAACAAAGACGTGGAGTCAGAAGATTAACAGGTAGAGTAGCACAGTCTGGAATATGCACCTTTTTTTTTTAACCTAGACCTTTGTTGTTTTTAATAATTGATACAAAATAGCAAATGACTCACTAATTGCACTTCTAAATTGTAACCCAACCTGGAATCAATCACACATGGCATAGCTTCTGTTCTTATTTGAAGCTAAATCCACCTCAGCGCATGCAGTAGTCTCTAATAATTGCATTAGTCATAACCTGAAAGTGTTTCCCACTTACTTGGTTCCAGTTCTGCTTGCTTTTCAGGCTGATCCTCATCCCTATCGCTAAAAAGATCTCTGAAATGTAACCCCACAGAGCCTGCTCTGGGACCTGAAGAGCACTGTGGCGCATTTCACTGTATGATTTCCCCCCTCGGAGTCTAATTTTCCCCCAGTACAATTTTATCTCCTTTGCTTCCAGTCCAAAGTCAAACAACTAAACAACTATCGTTCAGGATTACACAAAATACTAGCGAGTAATCTGTCAAACTTAGTAATGACTTAGGTACACAAAGAATCAGATTCACACATACCGTCTGTCATTTGTTTTGCAGCACAGATTTCAGATTTTTAAGTACCCTCTACCCCAGAAAATCATCTGTTTGATTCTCTCCCTTCTTCTGAGATGCTGGTTTTTCCCTTCCCGCACTCCAGACCACAACCACAAATTGACTACACAGGTACTGAGCTTTTGATTTTAATGCAGATTTGCAGAAATATTGGTTTTAATATCTGCACAGTTGCCCTACAAAGATAGACTTTGTTTTATGTTTACCTTTCATGACTATAGCTTTAATCCACTCTCCATCTACTTCATGCTGCTTATATTACAACCCTTTAACCTTCACCTTCTGCTCTTTTATTTTTTTTCCTGTAGAAGCCAGATGACATCATGACTTTCCACTTTGTTTCCTGTATCCTTTGGCATTCTACTTCCCTTTGTTACTTTTCTCCTTACAACCAAATACGCAAGATGTAACAATGCTCTAGACGTTGTTTTACATTATATGGAATTGTTTCTGACTTCATTCTTATCATTAAAGATGAGTTGCTTTGTCAAACTTCAGTATTTTCTTCAAAATACTTTGCAGTTGCAAACCATCATCTTAACTTATCACCTGTCTAAATCCAAGTCTCCTGTGTGGAAAGTATTCAGACACTGCCAAACTTCAAAGCATGCAAACGGTCACATTAAATGTCATTACTCCCACTGAAATTAAAGTTAAGCATATGAAATTATTTGGTTTTATAGGTTAAAAAGATGTAAAGTCAAACAAGTTAATTTTCAAATTCTCTGTTGTTTTTGTTTTTAGTTCTTAGAACCTGAAGAAACTAATTGCACATATAAAGAGTTTTTTTTTTTTTTTTTTTATGAAGATTTCTAAAATATATGCCTCAAACAGCTTTTTTTTTTTTTTTTCCAATTCAAAGTCTGTCCTCAGATACTTTTGCACAAATCCCATTAACTTTGGTACATATGTCTGAAGGCAGAATTTGAAACCTGTAAAGAACTGGGTCACTGGACAATGGCAAGTCTCAAACAGAGATTTCTTTTCTGTGTTATAACAAGAGAATGCCTCTTCCCTCAGGCACTATGTGAACATGCCCATTTGTCTGTAAACAATACCAGACACTTGAAAATTGATAGGTTACATTTCATCCTTGCTCACGTAGGATTTTTCTCTTTGCTATAGCTAATAGCCATTTAGTCCTCAATGTAGCATTTGTAGCTGATGCTGGATCATCCAAGTACACCATCCCATGGGGCTGCCTCACAGAATCTCAGTGCCTGGTTCATTCCAAGCTTAAAATCAGTAACTATCAACAGCTTCTTGCAAAGAGGTCCTCTGTTATTCTGGCTTTTGTTTGGTTGGTTTTGGTCCCCATGAGAACTGTTGGTCTTATATACCAACCCCTTCCTTTCCTCTATTTTTTATTTAATACTGGTAATAAAATTATCAGATGTACAGAACGCAACATAACCACATATGAGATCTGCAAGCTGTAAAATCAGTCTTGGCATGGATATTTTTACAAGCTAATTCTATATTAAATGTCTCTGAAATAAATAGAAGAGTTCAGTCACTTACTCTGTGTGCTCTACATTAACATCTCAGATCGGTATGTTTTTCCATATAACTGGTTATATCCCATTATATACTTGTCACAGTACAAAATCTACACAGCACAAGTCAGACCACCCTCAGCTAGTCTGACCATTCAGGAGAAAGACGAAATCGCTGTGCAGTACTCAGGTTGTGAGTTTCCTTTCCATACTCAGCTTGGAATTCTAACCCAGACTATGTGAGTTGGGCGTGTTACCTCTGGCAAAGTGCTTCAGCTCACTTTTTGTCTCTGTGTCTCTACAGCCTTTGTGATTCCCTCAGTTGTTTAGGGGATGCTGGGAAAATTCAAAAATACCAGATAATGTTCTAGCACCCCCTTGACACCACAGCCTTGCAAAGAAGCCTACAAACTATCAGCGGTTCAGTTTGAACAAGCTAGGCCTCCCATTACATGTAAAGTTATTCATACACGTGTGTTTTCTACTTCTCTTTAGAATGAACGTTACTGCTTATCTTCAGCACTGCAGAATTCCAAAAACTACCGCCTTTTACCAAAGTTCCCTCACAGGCTGCTTTAGCACAGCATGTTGCACGTTGATTAGTTTGGCATGGCACTCCCCAGTCAATTGCCTTTCATCCCTGCAGCCTATGCAAAATTGGTTTTGAAAAGTGTGAGAAATTATATTACATAGTATAATCACCATGAACTAATATGTTCAAAGTTGAGCCTGAAAGACACTTAAACTAGAAAGCCTTGCAGAAATTTTGAAGCACTCGCGCAAACAGCTCTGGAAACATTCGTCTCTTACATTGATCCTGGAGTGCCAAGTCTTGAGAGGAAAAAATAATATTTTTGCACAAATTATTGGCCAAATATCCTCGTTTGAGGCACTCAAATGTAATGATATTGGCCATTTGAATGTTGAAGCAGAAGCACTGAGGTTCTTTGACACGCATACCAACAAACAAAAAAACCCAGACCCAACCTTCCCTCCTCATACCTAAAGGTTTCGGCATGCTAGCGCTGCTCTGAAGTGTTTGAAGCACATTACTGGAACTCTCCCTCTGACTTTGTGTTAGTGCCCGTGGCAGATGGAGCTCTAGAACCGTCAGATGTCTGGGGCTGGGAAGAATTACCACAGGGCAGCTGAAATCTAACTTGAACTGAGAACGTGAGCCTTTGTCTTGATTTCTAGAGGAGAAAGACGTGTATTACTGCACGCTGTATTCCTTGTGGTGCCCACCCTGCCCAGGCTCACCCACAAGTCCTGATTTTAACGGCCTGACACCCGCTGCGGGATCCGTGTGGCGAGCAGCCCGCACGGTCACCCCGCTCCTCAGCGCAGCGCAGGCCGCTCCCTCCCACCGAGGGGCTGGGGAAGCGCCGGGGCCTCACCTCACACCTCACCCCGGGCCGGGCCCTGTCCGAGCCGAGCGGCCGGGCGGGGACGGGACGGGCACGGCCCGGGACCGGCCCTCACAGGGGCGCCCTGAGGCGGGGCCGCGGCGCCCCCGCTCTGAGGGGCTGTGGCCGGGGCACCCCGCGCGCACCTGCGGCCGCCTCCGCCAGGCCCCGCCGCGCCGCTTGCGTACCCTGCGCACGGCACGCCGGCACCTACGCCACTTGCGCAACGGGAAGCCTCTCAGGTGCAGCGCCCGCCTCGGCGGCGTTACGGAGATTCCGTAAGGAACACTGCCCTCTTTGAGGGGCTTTACGCAAGCGGCGTACCGAGCTGCGGGCTCGGCCGCTCCCGCCTCGCACGGCCGCGGGAGCTCCCTGAGGCGCCGGGAGCGCTCCCCGCGGGCGGCGGCCGGGGCTAAGGCGGGGTACGCGGGGCGCGGCGGCCGCAGGTAGGGCCGGGTCGAGCACCTTTACGTCAGCCCCGTGAGGCCGCCGCGGTGAGGGGAGGGAGGGAGGGAGGGGAGGAGGAGCGGGCGGCCCGGCGGGGCTCCGCTACGCACTCTGCGCGGCGGCGCGGCATCCCTCTACGCCGGCGGCGTAAGGCTCCCTCTCAGGTGCAGGCAGGGGGCGGGCTCACGTTGCCCGGCAGCCGCAGCCTATGGGGGCGCGGGGCGCTGTCACGTGCCCGAGCCCCGCTCGCCGCTGCGGAGCCGGAGGAGCCGGACGGGGCCGGGCCGGGCCGGGGGCTGCGGCGGGGCCGGCGGCCGGCGGGGTGAGGGGGGGGGGGGGGGAGCGGGGACGGGGGGGGACCGGTGGTGAGGGGGGGGGGGGGGGCTCGGTGCCACCCTGAGGGGAGGCGGGTGCCGGGCACCGCTCCGCCCACTGCACCGGGCACTGCGGGCAGCAGGCAAGGGCAGGACGGGGGCGGCGGGGCCGTTAGGGACGGGGGGGGGCGGGGGGGTGTGGGGACCGTTAGGACCGTTGGGACCGTTGGGACCGTTGGGGTGGGGGGGGAGATGTGAGGGAGGGGCCGTTAGCGCGGGGGGGGGGGGGCTGGGGGCGGCGCGGAGCCAACGGGCACCGGGGGGGTCGGGGGGGGGAGCCCGGTCCCGGCCCCCCCGGAGCGTCCCCGGGGCCCCCCCAGCGCCGCAGCCCCGCGGGGTGCGGGAGGAGCCGCCCGCGCCCTGCCCCGCGCTGGGGTTGGGGTCGGGGTCGGGTCGGGGTTTGTTACCTTTTATTCCCCTTCCTGGCTTCGCCCCGCACCGGGGGCTGTGGAGCCGCTGCTTGGTGTGCAGGGGAGAAGTTCCGAGGCTGGGGATCCGCTGGAGGGTCCCCAGGGGGGCAGAACGCCAGTTCTGTATGGGGCTGGACGTGCCAAAGGGCTCCCTGGTGATCCCACGGCGCTGTGCGATCCCAGAAGGGACGGGGAGAATGTCCTGCTCCAAAGAGCCCGTGCACGGAGCAGAGCGTTGGAAGGGCTGGTAAAATGGTGGAGTTGGGATGGGTCTGAATTTGCGTGGCTGTGTCCTACAGACCTTTCTTTTTCAGTACGAGGCTTTGGGTATTTCTTACAGAAGACTTAATGTTTCTGAGCGTGGTTAAGGTGAGGGAAGACTGAAGTGCACGCTGTTGTCAGGTGGTCGTAACGTGACATAAGGTGTTTCAGGTCTCCAGCTCTAAAAAGTGCTTGCACCACTGGCAACGTAAGTCAAAATAGTTGTGCTTACACAGCCGTGTGTCCTGGCAAGCATCTGAAACCCAGTAAAGGCAGAAAGTTAACCTCACTTCCTTCACTCGTGCAGAATAATTTTCTGTTCTTGGAAAGAACAGGGAAGGAAGGACTCTGAAAACTTCGGTCTCACTGTATTTTGTTTTTGAGGATGTGATGACCTCTCTTTGGGAGACCCAAAGGAAGCAACTGAGGAGGCAGAGAGGGCCTGGGGTTTGCAGCAAGGGAGTGATGATGGAAAAGTGCTGCCTGTGCTGGGGGACAGGGGGAGGCCTTGAAAATATCTGAGGGAAGGAGTAAGGCCTGGCTGTGTCGATAGAGGTTGTACTGGTGTTTTCCTTTATAAGTGTGTGCTGGTTGCTTGCAGCCTCTCAGAAAGCAGAAGAGTTCTCCAAGAATTTGGATAGTCTGCCTCTTAGATGGGCCATCAAAAATGTGTAAAGGATGGGTTGAGGTTATTTCCTGCCAGTCTGCAGAAGAAGTAGTAGAAGGCCGTGTCAGCAAACGGGCTGGCTGTGACTTGTACTACATTCCTGGTCATTTTTAGGAAGTTGGACTCTGGAAGTTCTTGGCACGTGTCATTTTGTCTCTCTGGAACTTTCCAATCATTTTTTCTGCTTCACATTAGTGTAGAATGAAGGAAGGAATAGGGAAAAGAGCGGGTACTGATCGCTAATGGTCAGGTTTTAATATTTTGTTTTCTGTTTCTCATTATCTTGTCGTTGATAGCACAAGTCTAGTGCTGTTTTCGCATTCCTCGTAGAATCTTTTGTTCTGGCAAAGTTTCTTACTCCTGTTTTATAAAAGGGCCGTTCGTCCACGCCGATCGCTATTATTGAACTATCGACAGTATTGTCGTCTCCTCCCAAAGAGGATGCTGAGGAAGCACCAGGTCTTGCTCCCAAGGGTTCACGGGCTAAATGGAAGGTAGGAATCTAGGACTGAATTTCTTGGAACCGGAGGAAGCTTCTACCTAGAAATACCCGTGTGTTTGGGTGAGCCCCAGCTGGTGACTGAAGGTTGCTGAGTCCAGCCTCGTGGCTTGTCCTAGAAGATGGAATTCCAGCTGCTTCTGGTTGCTGCTGCTGTAAAACCAATTGCAAGTGAGAAAAAGTGGTAGGCAAGTGGAAAGGTGTAACACAAGGTGGGCCTCGTGTGCAGATCCCTACAACAGAGTCTTGAGCTAGCTAAGCAATCGTATAGAAAGCCATTGGGCGGAGAGGAGCAGTGTGGGAGCAGAGGGCAAAAGGCATGCCTTCCGTAAATATTAGCGTAGAGCTGAAACTCGGTGCAGATGCAGAGTTTGGGAACTGGTTTCCAGCTTGTGAGCAGAGTCTTTCCCATGGGTGTTCATTCGGTAGCAGTGATGCTTAAGGTTGCAGAGCTCTTTTCTTTTGAAGCCACTCTGTTCCTCCAAGGTCTGTGGCTGGGCAGGCATTTTTTTGAACTGTCTCATCTAAAAAGTGAAGCCTGTTGGGGGAGGAGGGGAGAGTAAAGGAAAAACGGGAGGGGGGAGCTAGTCCAGGCTGCTTCGTCTTGTGAAAAAGCCTCACTGTAGAATCATAAAAGCTGCACTTTTTCCACGTTGCTTTGGAAGCAGCTGAACTTTGTAACTTGGCATGTAAATAGAGCTCTTTGAAGAGCACGTCCATGGCTGGAAAGAAGGGAGAGGGAAATGCCCTGGCTGGTTAACAAGCTTGCGTGTGTGTAAAAAGCCACCGTGAGCGTGCTCACTGACGGACCTGTTGGAACAGAAAGAAAAGTTTGCAGGGTCTCGTCCTTGGCTGTGCTGATGTGCGTAGGCACTCTGGCCGCTTCTAGGGGTGAGTATAAATATGGAGCTGCAAGAAAAGCAGGCAGTTTGAGGATTTCTGTAGCTTGGGCTGGATGAGGGCGAGTACCTGGAGCCAGGGAGGGGAAGCATCCCCCAAGAGGTGCCAGCGTTGCGGGAGGCGCTTGGAAGGTGCGCAGGCCGGGGTCCTGTCTGTGCCGAACAGGGCAGCTGGCAGCTGTTGGTGGGTTAGGGTTTAAGATAAATGTAGCCATGCCAGCAGAGGACTGGAGCACCGCATTTTGATTTCTGTAACTTATTTTGTATCGAGGTCAGGGAGAGGAGGCTTTTCTGTTCTGACAACATATGCATGAGGAGCACTTGGCTGAGGCAGTGTCCTGGATTTGCTGTAAACTGAGCAATATTGGCAAGTGAAGGTGATTTTACTGCTGTATACGCCGCAGCCATGAAATTAAAGGGAAAAATCCTGCTTAAAGCAACGTGAAAATTATAGTTACAGATTTAAATGGCAGAAAAATGCAAATCTCAAACGTTTCTACAGGAATCATAGTTTTACTGCGTATGTTGTATTTGCAGTGTGCACTTGGCAAATAGAAACTTAGCACTTGATATTTAAGGAAAGAGAAGCCTGTGCTGTCCTACCTGAAAATATTTGCTTCTATTTTTATTAAAAGCAATGATTAATACAAACTACAAGACAAGAGACAGTATTTCTTCAGTTGTCCTTTTGCATTTCTTGGCAGTTGTATAGTTTTTCCTTCTTATGTGCGAGTCTTTCACAGCGCAATGATGACAGAAGACATAGATAGTGGCGCATGCACTGTGTCAACTCACAGACAGTGTTTCTATTTAGCTTTTTCAAAAAACTTTAAATTGATGTCCCTTTAAGAAAAGGCATGCATAAGAGTTGTTGCGAATGATATGAGTTAGGCTTCTCGCACTTTGTATTTTTGGACTTTATTTTGTAGCTATATTACCTTATGTTTCTAGTCTTTTAATGTTAAATATCACGGAATGAAGGAGGATTTGGACCTCGCTCCGTGTTGGTCTGTTGCCTTGTACTCATACTTCGGCTTTGCAAGGCATATACTGACCTTTCCGTTAATTTCCTATGCACTATAGGAATGTAGACAAGGTGCTGGGTATAGGAGAAATGTTACAAAAAATTCAGAGTATGTGGTTTGTTCTGCTGCTACTGAAAGGTATGTAAAGCATGGTACTGGGCTGCTCCCTCCCTCCTGCTCTGCCAGCTAAAAGCAAGAATTGAGCCTAATCCTACGCGTGGATTTTCCATGCAGCCGAGCGAGGCTGCTTTGTTACTGGGCCATCTGCACATTTGCTGATTGGTTTCTCAAGTGGTAAAGACCATGGATTATTAAAACCCATGCCCTCATTGTTTTACTTAATTGATTTTTTCCATAGCTAAGCAAAATTTTTCTCTTTCGTAGTAAAATGTGTTCTCAATGTGCTAGCAAACTACAGGTGCCTACACAAGGAATAATCTTAGGAAATCCAGTTGCTGCCTCAGTTTAGCAGATCTCTCAGAGTGGGGAAACTTAAGTGATCCTGCTGCACGGGTTGAATTAAAGCAGTGCTCTTATGTTGTGGCTTGGCATACTGCTTAAGAGCCTCAAGATGCTACTTGTGATTGACATAACAAAATGTAAATTATATGCTGTTTTACTAGGCTCTAATTTATCTGTCGTAAGGTTTGTGTACCAATAGTACTAAGCTCTTTTTACAGCAATGCTTCTCTTCCATTTAATATCTGCATAGGGGAATTGAATTACTCTTAATTGTATGCTTAAAAATAAAATAAAATTGGGGCATGTCTGGCTATCACAGTAAATTAAATTTTGCTGCTTCACATTCTTATTGTGCATTTACTTTAAATTGACTTTATTGAAAAATTAAATGCTTGAATAGCTGATTGGGAGCAACACTCTCACTAGTGGGTGGTCAAGAGATGTCAAAGAACCTCGAGAAATCTTAGAAAACAATATCCATTAAGGTTTTAGACCTTGAATTTCCCGATGTAGTTAGTGGTGTGAGAGGCGAAGCAGTGACCGAAGCTGAGCACTCAATGAGCTCAGTGGTGAGGAGCTGCCACCGCCTCTCAGGCATTCGTGTCCCATAGCAGGAGCAGAGAAGCACAAGTTGGTTTGGGAGGCCTTTACTTCTCTCCTTCCTCTGATTCCTGGGAGGGGAGACACTTTCACTAAAGGTATTTCTTGTTTGACTTGTAACACAGCAAAGCAGAGCATTAGCACAGTGTTTTAAGTGCTGGGCCCGGAGGTGTTTTTAGTGTTCTCTGAGCCACAGGTATGTTGTTACATGGGGAAATGTTTCTCCCAAGCTATTGCATTAATTCAGATGATTATAACCTTAACCAGAGTCTTCCCCTAATCATAGCTCTCAGCTGGCAGTGTCTGTCTTCCTGGAAAAGCACAAATGGGCTCCAGGTGAGCGTGAAGCGCAGACACTGGTGCTGTGCAGAGCTGGTTTGGGAACAAGGGCTGCCTGTTTCTACAAATGAGCCTTGGCAAAGCAGTCACACACTTGAGGCTTGGGAGCAGGATTTTCATGGGCACACAACACTGCTGATCTTGTCTAGTGAGATTTCACTGCAGAAGGGTTTATCCTAGTGGCAACAACACTCTGAAACTGAAATACATATATATATTTAGGGGGAGGATCTTTAGCTGTGGATTTTGTAAAGTCACAGAGTTAACCTTTGAGGAGGCATGAAAAATTTTGCTATTTGTCGCAGGGCATTGGCTTCTGTTATGAGGTAGCAGCCCAAACTTTGTTACCTGTCTACCTATTTAACCTGTCCCATAAACGTGCTGTCTCTTGAATGTTCCCATCTTTGTTCTTTTAAAAGCATACACAAAATTGAGCAAGAAAAGAAGCCAGCATGCTGCATCCCACTGAATTTAGTTGCTGTTGTTGAAATGGGTGAAGCTTTTAAAACTGCTGGCTAGTATGTGCAGGACTAAAGAAGGCATTTAATTTGAACAGCTGCTCTTCTTACAGCCTGCTTAGCAAAACCCTGAATGGTGGTACTAAATGCATCACCTGGACATTGGATGGAAGTCTACAGTAAAGGTTGCACAAGTCCATTTCAAAAAAAAAAAAAAAAAAAGATTATAGCTTGTACTAGACAGAAAAAAAGCATTTGATTTCTCTGTGGTAGGAGATTCAGCTGTCCAGAGCGCTGCTGGGCCTGTGTGTCTGTTATAGCATGTAGCATGGTGATAAAGGGTCCCACCAGGCAACCTTATGAGATAAGATGAATAGAATTGGGTTGTGGATGTTTTTCTTAACCCTAGAAACAAATAATGTGTAATCAGTTGATGTGAAAGTGCTGACTAATGTGTGTTAACATTTAATCAATTTGGAGCTGAGTTTAAGGGCCAGCTGTTTATGTTGCTGATGACCCGGTCCTAGGCCTGGCCTGGAGCTGGGCAGAGGGCAGTGCGCTGTGGAGCAGCTATTTAATGTCCTAAAGCTTCATGATCTCTTGATTTGATGTCTGGATAATTGCACTTAACAAATACATTAGGGCTTCTTTGGTTACCCAGTCATGCTGTCCCAGTATTTAATCGTATAGAGACATAATTTGTTGCTTCAAAGTGGTCAGCTATGCCACTTGGATGACCTTAAGGATGGGTGGCTGCATCGCTGTAGAAGTGCCACTTGTTATGTATGGAACAGGGGCTGTTGTGTTGGGCGCATCACGCTCAAGCCCAGGAGAACTGCGAGTGTTCTTTCTCCAACTGGACATTGATAAAAAGCTCAGTGAATAAACTCTTCAGAACCAGGCACAGAGCAGCACTGATCTGGTGAAGAAGTCTGGTGATTAAACTGAAAGTATTGATTATGGGAGCATTTGGCTCATTTTCAGGTTCTGCTGTGGATTTACCACATGATTTCATTTCTTCATGTCTCAGGTTCCCCTTTAAAGACCTGAAATGTTTCCCTCTGTCACAAAAACTGTTAGTTTGAAACCACTAATATATGTACTTGGGTAAATATGGTGACAAGTGTTCTAGAAAAGCCAGAAAGAAAGGCAAACACTGGGAAAAGGGGGGTTGGAGACAAGGCTGATAACTTCTCCGCTTCTGGTGGGTGAGGGTGAAATTGGCGGCTGCCAAAAATATGAGCTCAGACAAGTCGCTTGTTCTGCTCGGAGCCCACATCTGCACACACCTCCCCATCTCCACAGATGGCCAGGAGGCTGAAAAGAGAACACAGTTGTCTAAATTTGTGTAAGAGAAAGGAATCATGACTCCCACCTTGAAGGCGAATAAGAACCTCTTGCAACTGTGGTATTTCTGACAATTTTAAGTTTGGTTGAATTTTCAGTCTTAGCAAATTACGTGAAACCTGACGCTGTTGTAACTTCCAAATACATAATTTTTACACTGTGTTGTGTTAAAAGATGGTTGGCTGCAACTGGACTCCATTCCTGTCAAAACTCTCCTGCTAAGGAACCAGTTGGATTCAGAGCACTTCTTTGCATGCTTGTGCTGTAACAACTTATCAATATGATAATTTTCCTTCTGAGATTTCACAGTGCTACACGTTTTAGAAAAAACAAGTGTCACCATCTAAATAGTGATGGTACTGTTTGAAACAATCATCAGAAAAGGCACAAAAATAGAAATAAACTATTTTCTTCCTTACGTTTCTTTTCTTCTAACAGTATTGTGGGAATGAGATTGTAATATTTAGTAGGTTGGCTGTTTCCCTACCATCTGCTTTATCTTTTGGGGGAATCTAGTCATTTTTCTCTGTTAGCCCATGGGATATAGGATGTGGCTTATTCCAAGTAGATGGGAGTCATTATTATATAAGTAGTGAGCTCTTGACCAAAAGTCTGTTTTTGTGGACGTGGCCTTGTGTAATAGACCAATAACAAGAGTACTTTACCAAGTGTGTCTTTGGCAGGTCTCTGATTAACTTTGCAGATAGTGATTGAGAACTGAATGCTTCTGAAGCTTGACATATATTGTTTCTCCTCAGCCAGAACACTGAAGAACCTGAAACTGGAGACTTCCTGACTCTTTCAAAAACAAATGAGCAAAACTGTGTTGTTTAATTTCTTGCTATGGGTCGGGAGCCTGAGCTTCGTGCCAAGTTTCAGTAAGAAACAAAATAGGACTGCAGAGTTGAGGGGAGAAAAAAACTTCTCACCAGGAGGGTTTGAACAGGACTGCTGATAAAGCCACAACTTTGAGAAACTTTGACTTTAATAAATAAATTCTTAAAAGGGAGATGAGATATGGCCTGCCTTAAACATCGTTGGGTGAACTACAGTTCTTAGCTGAACAACTTCCCAAGTGCGTAAGTGCAGTGTTTCAGGCTACTTAATAGAGATTCCACATTAGTGTTGGAATAACTGCATGTTACAAATGAATCTGCTTTTTCTGTGTAGTTGAAAAATAACATACCTCTGTTTTGGTTTCCGTTGAGATGTTTCCAAGTGTGCTTTTAGTAAAGCAACATAAGCATAGTGTCATTGTCATAACAGCATTCCACCCCTGGTGAGAAGTTGCAGCAGCACTGTAGGAAGGTGCCATCGGTCTTTTCCTTACAGGATGTCAGTCATTCTTGCAGCACCATGTCTGCAAAACTTTCTGTGAAGGCTCTGACAAGTTCCATGAAATTTTGGAGGAAGCAAGCGTTCTGAAAGAACGTTAAGGTAAAAGAGAAACAGGCAAGCAGAGAGTTGAATTAAGCTGATTTGGATCAGTGATTTGCCTGTAGGTAGGTAGAGTCCAGATGAAGCTGCCAGAAGTTCCTTCAGTAGTTTGAGTATCCGTTTGCTCCTGATGCTTGTACAGTTACTGCAGTGTTTGAGTATCACGCTGGTGCTTCTGCAGTTGCTGAAGTTGGCTCAGCCTGCCTCCTTGCAGTTCTTCCTTGGAGGAGCTGCTTGTGGAGAGCTCATCTGGGCTTGGGACGGACTCAATGGTACGCTTACTGTTTGCTTTCACACGGAGATCTGTTATCTTTATTTTAATGTGACCCCTTTGGCTGGGTTCTTTTCTTTTGCTTGTAAATGTTTGATCTGCACGTGGAACTTGCCATACTCTTGTGCCAGAAAAATAAAAACTGGCTTTCTGTTTGCACTGGGCACTACTGATTTGCAGGAGTCAACTGATTTCACTGCCAGCTTTAGCAGGTGTGCCGTGCCTGAATGGGGGCTCTTCACCCCCTTCGTGCAGTACAGTAGCAAGTCTCATGCTCGGTACAGAGAAGATTCAGTTTTGGCTGAGAGCTGAGGAGTACAGGGATTTGCTGTACTTTTCCTCTCTTTTCTTTTTCTTGTTCTGTTTCTATTTGTGCTCCTCTTGTGTTCACAAAGTTTGGAATGTTTCCTGAAAGGACTTTGTGTGTTAGCGTTTATATTGGTAGATTGGTTAATAACTGGATAATGTGCATGCACAAAATACAGCCTTAAGTCTCCTTCATACTTCAAAACGTTGGAACAGATCAGAAAACTGTCATCCTCGATGCTGTAAGAGGATCGTGGCTGTTCAGCACTGCAGCACAAGAACAGCTTGCAGGTATTCAGCACAAGAGCGATGGAACGGTGGCTGCGGAGCCTCGTGCGGGGGGAGGAGAAGAGCAGGGAGCTCTGGCTGCGCTCGCTGTGCTGCTCACGGGAGGGAGAGAAAATTGCCCAGAGAACCACATGTGCAGAGTGCGTGGAGCCCGAGGGAAGCGGTAACTGTTGGCTGTGTTTGCTTTCCTTTTGTTTGTTTCTTAGGCACCTAAGAGATGTTTTTAGAAGGAGGGTAGAGTCACATAACAAACAGCGATGGAAAGTGGCGCTCTGGCAGAGCTGGGCTTCGTGTAGGGATCGTGATATCGAAGGGATGCTGTTTGAGGTGTGTGATGTGGGCACAGGAGGGGGAAGCGAAGTGTTGACATCTGCTCTCCTGGTCATCCTGGAGTTTCGGCTTTCTTTAGTTTGTAAGAGAGGTGCTGTCAGGCTGATGGGGTTGGGGCCACATAGAGGGCCAGCTGGTGTCTAGTGTGAAGGCTGCTTTTGTTGTTCTGAGGGGAGTGAGCTCCCCTATCCTCCGTAGCCTGTGCCACGTAGAGCTTCAGAAATGCCGCGTGGCAAAGCCAACCAGCTGATTCCCTTGCAGTGCTCTCCGCAGTAACCACAGGCTACTGCAGGCTAGGATCTGCGCTGGCCTTTTGGTCTTTTCTTGTGTGTGGCTCTAATTCATCGCGTCCCTGTGCTGGGGCTGCTGGCAGGCTGCAATGTGCTGCGACTGGGTGGTTTGCACGTGGCAAAGGACAAATGCTGCGAGGACTCAGAAGTCTTTGAGGGCTAAATTGGTGTGTTGGTGACTTGGCTAATAGGAGAAATTAGTTGTTTTTTTACGTGCGTTGTCTGTAGACATCTACATATACTTGCATGTCTTTGGTTTCCTTTTTTGTTGTTTTAAAGCAAAATCGTGGTGACAGTGTAAAACCTGATGTTTGCCAGGTGACAGAAAGAGGCATGTCCCAACAAAAGCAGCAGTTGCTTCTTTTCCTCCTTTTCCCAGCAGTGGTGCTAGGAGAGGAATTTGGAGAGCCTTTAAGGTGCCAATAGCACACAACTTTTTAAAAGTTCAGCCTTTTGTCTCTGGCAGAGTCAGTAACAGCCATGAGATGTGAACATAACGTGCTGCTGGGTTCTTACTGCTGCCTTTGAAGTTATTCCTGGGAGGCTTGTGCAGTGAAGCCCTCAACGTGTGTCCATGCTTGCAAGAAGCAGCATTTGTAAGATTTAATCTCAACATTTATGAGCTAAATGCCCCAGAACTGGGGGCAGGGTTCCTCCTGCCCAGCCTGTTATAAGAGGAAATCTTCTGAGCTCAAAATCTGGGGGAAAACGGGACACCGGTCCTTGAATGACAAAGATTTTTTCTGTGGTTTGTGTCTCATGTCAATACTGACTTGGATTCAAATTTTTGAGTGTGCCTGAAATTAATTTCCTTCAAAACCAAAACACTGTGCTGGAACTTGGTGTCCAGAGCGCGGTGCGTGATGCTGAGGAAGGGGTTGCTGGATGGAATGGGGCTGCAGAGCTTCCCCTCACCTTGCTGAACGGCTCAGGGCCCTTGCTGGTGTCCTGAGATGTCCTCATTTTGCTGGCTTCTGTTCTTCCCGAGAACAGACTGTGTGCCTCTTGCTGCCTAACAAAAGAGGGACTCCATTGTCCTCTTCTGAAAAAGACGGGGGGGGGTCACTGAGTCTGTGTCAGTCTGACTTCCCAAAGAGTGGAGTGCTCAAAAAATCTGATGTCTGAAAATAGGACACATTCTGAATTCAGTTCCTGAGATTAATCACCCCATATTCAGATACTGAATTGCTAATTTGGATGCCATGAATCTGCAGGTAATTGTTGTCAAGCATTTAGCTGGGACTCTTTGCCAAGCTGGCCTGCAAAGGATGGCTCCGCTCCTGCGAGCGAGGGCAGCCAGCAGCGCAGCGTCTGTGCAAATTGAACTAAAGAAGGCTGAGTAAGGGGTGGAAAGCTGGTGGGGTGGGGGCTGTGGCACACTCCAGGGCTTAGTGTGTATGGTAAGTGAAAAACTAATTTATTTTCCAAGTCCTGCCATAGATTTACAATGACATTGGGAAATGTCAGTTGAGTCTTTGGAGATGGGGTCTCTTCTAAATGCAAACAGCATCAAACATGTACCTGTTACCAGGGCTGGGGAAGTAATGGCTAGGAAGTGCTGTGAAATTCTTGCGTGCACAGCTACGTTCGGGGAGCGTTTTGCTCTCTAACGAAAAAGCACATCGGAGCTTCCTACTGCAATCAAAATGGAAGAGCTTATTATGCTTCAGTCCCCGCTGCTAGGTTAAGCCGAAGATTGCTGTTTCCCACAGGTCAGCGGTGGAGCACTGGGTAGTACTGTCTGTTTACCAGTAGATGGAGAAGTAATGACCCATATTTCTTTAGTTTGTAACCTCCAAGCTGTTTCATTCAATTTATTGTTCATGGTGCTGCAAAAAAAAATCTCTTGAATGGCAGCAGAGTGCTAGAGACTCGCAGGGGCTGCAGGGAACTTGCAGGGACTGCCGGTCACTTCCACAGAGCAGCCTGGTGACACATGCCTGCTTTGGTCCGTGTCTGCTCATCAGATTTAAGAATGAGGCCAGAGTCTAGAAGTGTGACATATTTGCCCCGTGGTACATGGAAAAAAATTACCCCAAGCACTCGAAATGAACCTAGTTATATAAGTAGTCCTATTGAGCAACAGTGCTTGGAGTGCCATGGAGCTGCCTTTGACTCCTCTATTAGCTTTAATTTTCATGGTGTTTTTCCAATAAGAAAAAACACTAAAGTTTTGTTCTCAGCACAGGGATAAATGGAATGTCTCTGTCACTTGTCTGAAACCATGTGTTGAAAGGCATGATTTTTTCCTAACAGTTTTGCAGAGTAATAGAACAGAATATGATTTGGATTACAGCAGACACATGCTGGGTCAGTTTAAAGTCTGCCAACTTCTAATTTGCAATTTCTAGAAAATTTAGAGCAGAAACATCTGAGTGCCTGCAGAAATCATCATTCTAAATTTAACTTGCAGATTTTGTCTTGGTAAAGCAGGAAACTGTCTGGTAACATTTGTCCACTGAATTCCAGGGAGTAACCTTTCTTTTCTTGTGCTGAGAGGTCTACGTAGGTAGAAGCAGTTATATTGAGAACATTAGGATATAATTTTTTATTTTTTTTTTTACTACCAGAAGTACAGTTCTAGACTGTAAAAACTAAGGAGATTCTTTGTGCTCTGAAGATTAAAGTTCAGTGTTCGTGTCCCTCTGGTTCTTTTTCCCTTTGCCGTGGTATCCTGTAATAATGATGGTGTAGTGACACAGCACAGACACAGATGGCTAAGCAGGTAAGCAAAACATTAGGACTGTAATACAGCTCTGTCATAACGTCTGACTGATGGCTGAAAGGTTTTGTATCCTATTGCCCAGCTTAGGAGAAATTCCATTGATTTATAAAGTAGCTGTTTTTCTATTCAGGTTTTGATGTTGCCCTGTGCATTTGATCTGTGCACTCCTACTCTGACGTGTTGTGGCTTCCCAAGTACACCTTCTTTGAAAAAAATAAAATTAAAAAACCAAAACACCTTCACTGTTGCTTTTGGGAACAGCAGGTTCCCTGTTATCAGGGGAAGCTGATGTAGCTAGACACAAAATAGTTAATGACCCAAAATAAACAAACTTAGATTGTTTTTCTCCAGTCTTTCCCTCGATAACAATTTCAAGTGTTACTTCTAGCAGCTATAGTGTACAGAGGGGGCTTTGGGGAGAAAGTGAGATTTTTGTTGTTGTTGTAAATTGATCTTCCTGTAAAGCTGAGAGCATTTTGAGTGCTGCTATCGATTACACACTCTATTTGCTTCCCTCAGAGAAGAATGGGCATGCACCCTGTTTTACATTGCAGTTGCTGTCACGCACTTCTGTTTCCTAACCTGGATGTCATCTTCCTAACCTCCACAAACACCCCAAACGGCTCGGTCCTTTGGCTTGTGGCAAGCAAGTTGCCTCCAAGCCTCTGATGTTGGTCATAGCCTTATATTTTGATGTTCAGAGGTGTTGCTTAACATTGAGAGAGAGAGCAAAATAGGTTGGCAATTACAGGGCCTAAGGAAAACAGTGGGGAATGGTGAAGATGAGGGAGCCTTCTGGTAATGAACCAAGAACCAGGAGTGTGCCTGCTGCTCCGAGTGAAGCGGCACTGGAGATGACATTGTTACCTATGAAGAGAGATTAAAGGAATTCATGGCACCATGTTAAAAACTTAAGGGAAGCACCAAAGCTGGATCCATGTTCTTGTAACAACATCCTGGGGGTTGCTGGATTTGTGCTGATTGCTGAGGTCAGGCTGATCGTTCTTCTCTGCCATATAATGTGGATGTGACGTTGGTTTTTATTCTCATAATGGGTGTTGTTGATAGCTTTCATGCCTAAATAAACTAATTCAAATATTTCCGTAGGTTTATCGTGCCTTTGAATTAAATCCATTCAGAGGCTGAAAGGAGATGGCAGCCAGGGTACTCTGCAGCGCTTGGTCCTGCTCTCTGGGCAGCTCAGACTGTCTGCGGAGCTGCAGCATTGTGAGGGAGAGTTTCCAAAGAGGAGGCTTCTGTTTCCTAAGTGGCCTACAATGGTAGTCACAGTTTTTGTTTTAAACGCTTCTGTGGCATTACATACTGTGCCACTGAGCTTCGGGCTTCCCTGGAAATAATGATCTAAGACAAAGAAGAATACTGAGACAATGCACGGTAACAGAGGAACAGGCTGAAAATACCTGGACTGGAGCATTGTTTGGTCATCCAAGTGGCACTAGAATGTGGTCAAGTCTGATGGCAGATGTGGACTGGCAGAGACCACAAGAGCTCTTTGCACAATACTAGCAGAGACTAGCTAGCAGTCTTCTCTTCCAAATTCTTGTGAATCTTTTCTCTTTTTAAAAAAAAGTCACCGAGGCAGCAAGACTGACATACTAGAAAATGCATTTAAGTGGAGAGTCATGAATGTTTAAACTGGCTAATGTGCACCGTATCCAGCGTGAATTTGCAACATTGAAAATGCCAGCTTCCTCATGTGCTGCCACTGGGGACCTCAAGGAAGAAATTCTAGAGAAGCTGTTGGTTAAACTTTGCTATTAAGAGTTGCTGGGATTTAATCAGAACAGCATTTATTCTTAAAAACTTCTTAATCCTTTGAAATTAAAACTTTTTGTTAGCATTGGAAAAATACAGATCTCAATGCTGTCTAAAATACAGTATTTACTTTCTTATTTGTAAGACAGAATTACTAAATATGTATTATCTACAGCACAGACTTTTGTTGTAAAAAAGTTGTGTTACTTTTCTCCTTCATCTCGCAAATTGCTGAGTTATGTATTCGCTTGAGACCAGGAGCAGGGATCACCTACTACAGCAGATGTGTTCTGCTGCTGAATGGTTCTGCAAGCAGTTTTAACTGAATGCTCTTTATTGAAATAAGATCTTTTGAAAACTCTCAGATCTGGGCATCCTCTACAGTAAGAAACTTGTAATGAGCAGCATTGGTGCTTGAGAGTTTCTGTGGGTTTGGGGCAGGACCTGGCTTGAAGGAGAATGCCCCTAACTGACGCTTCCCCACAAAGCACGACCACAGCCTTACTGCTGCGCTGGGTGTTTGTCTGTTCGCAGTGCGCGCTGCAGCTGACCTGTACCTCAGCTCTTTGTGTCGTTGCTCTTGTTCAGCAAAATGTTTTGGATTGGATGCAGATGGAAAGCTGATGCAGGAGCTGTTGGAGAGTTCTTGCTGTCATACTAAAGGGAGAGGCAGATCGTGTATTGTAAGCAACCTGTATGTGTTGGTGAACTTGTGAACGTGCTGCTGTGGCTGTGCTGCTGTTGAACAGGGATTGGTGATGCAGACAAGACACGGGAAGCAGGACATGGTGCTTCAGAGTGTGCAAGGAGAAATTTTTCCATGGTTTTTCCATGGTCTAACCTACTGATGGAGGAACTATCGGGTAGCTCAAAGGAAAAAGGTCTGCATCTCTTACGTAGGAATGTCTGAAATGCTTTCTTCTACATTGGTGAGTGGTCACAAAACACCAACCTGTTGGAGAGCCCAGGAAGTCGCTAATGATACTTCATGGCAGTAAGCCTGTATGTTAAATGATACCTGCAGAGACTATCTTCTAGGAATTCAAATTGAATAGATATTTCCTGGGAGGGTTGTGTTGCCTTGTTGTGAGAGAAGCAACTATGTGAGATACCAGATACGTTTCATGTATAGCCTATTTGTGAGCTTGCGTGTGTTTCTTTTTAACGCCTTTAGAAATATTAACAGATAAGATCGTTAGTCATTTAGAATAAGCTATTTTATCCTATCTGATGTGCCTAGAATAAAAAAAAAAGTCTGCTCTGATTTTAGTTTGAAGCATAAGAGTGTTTTTGATTAAGTACAAATAGGGCTTTTCTGAATATGAAATTATACAGGAATAGACTCATTGCTGAGATCTAGTGTGTCACCGGAATGGCTGTCCTTGGGTGAGGTAAGAAGTTACTGCCTCATGCAATTTTCACTTGATGAGAAGTGCAAACCACCAAGCTGATCTAGTTCTGTTTGCCTGTCTCACTCCCCATTTCATTTCCCACACGGGGAAGGAATGCCGTGATTTCCAGCATGCAGGCTGCAGCACGTGCTGCTCCGTGTGTGTGCTGCTTCGGCCTCGCTGTCCTGCGGAGAACTCATTCTCCTGGGTTGAAGAGTGACCTCTTGGTCTTTTCCCCATCCCGGTTGTGTGTCAAATGCTGCTGGTTGGCAGGCTGCAGCGTAGGTCAACCCGCAGTCTTTGGGGTGTGAATCACAACAGGAAAGAAACTGGGGCACTGCAGCTTTTTGAGTTAAGCTGGAGGATGCTAGGGAAGGAGTGTCCCAGTTCTTCTTCTCCTCAATATTGTGGCTGCTTCCCGCTATGGTTCTGGAACAAAAAGCCTCAAAACTAAGGCTGTGGACAGAAATACGGGGATGGAAAGTGGCTAGGAGATGAAGGTCTGCAAAGGTGCTGGGATCTGAGCGCAGGGCAAGGCATGGGCAGTAAGAAGCCCAGCATGGCGCTAAGCTGCGCTTGTGTGCTTGAGGAGGTAGAGCTGCGATTCTGTTTTGGGGAACGTGATGTAACTTCGGGCATAGATCCAGAACTTCGCTTAAGCCAAATCTGTCTCTGGGAAAACTGACATTGCAGATGGTTTCATTTCAGTGTAATGTAATTCTTTTTATTAATTTAGTTAATTCTTCAACTGTAACTGAATGTAGTCTGTTCTATGGAATTCTCTGATTCTGAATGTCGATGTCAAATTCTGACTGCTTCACTAACAGGTGAGTACTTCAAAGTAGCTTCTGGTTTCCAGCACTCAGTTTAGCCAGAAGAGCAGGAATGCCTGCTGGAAGTCAGAAATCAGTTTAACATTTCAGACATGGAGAGTCTAGTAGTGGTTTCTGTCTAGTCTCAAGATGAATGCTTCACTATTAATTATTTATGTACCATCTAATTGCCATTTTTTTAAAGATGCTGCCAAGAAGTTCTCCTTTTAAGATATTTTAGTTTTTATTTATAGGACTCAATTTCACAGGCATTCTGTTTTGGATGTTTCTGACTGGTTGAGCCCTCAAACTATTTTTTCCTTTTGTTACATCATAATTTGATATCTGCAGTTATTCCTACTGATGTGCGTTCCTTTCTGAGGTTGCCTGGTGTGGTTCTCCAGAACACGATGTTTTCTTTCTTCCAAGGATTGTGCACTTGCTTACACTGTGCTTCCCTGTTCCTTTTTAGCCTTCCTGCTAGGGTAGTGATGTTTTCCCCTTAGACCAATCTTTTTATTTAACTTACCCACGAGCTAAAAATGTGAGTTACGCTCTGTACATTGCTGTTTCCTTTTACCTTAATCAATTAATCTAATGAACTAATTGATTGGTTTTAATTCTTAAACTTGGATTTCTTTACTGGAGTGACTTATTTTGGCTGGTGTTTTTTTTCCCTCTTTTTATTTTTTGCTCTACTACCTGGAGGAACCCGTGTGTTCACCTGTTTGCAGTTACACATACTTGTTTGCATCACTGCAACCAAAGGTCCCCAGGTTCCGTCCCCATCTCTGTCTTCCTCGGTGCAGACAAATGCTCTCTAGGATATCTTCCAGTAGCTTCCTCCCCAGTCTTGTCTGACTGCCGCTGTCCTTGCACTGTGAGCTCTAGTGCCGGGAGGTGGCTTGGGTGGTTCCTGCGTTCTGGTGTTATCACTGCACGTCTGTTTACCAAGTGTGTGCCTGCTTGGCTGCTCCTGAGAACCTGGAGCACAGGAGCCTTTTCTCAAACTGGCATGAGAACTGAGCAAGCAGGAGCAATGCTAGACTCTGTGTGTGTTGTGTGCAGTGTCCGGGTTTGCTGTGGGAAGTACCTTCCCAGCTCTTAGCTGGACTGTTGCTTTGTAATTATTTATTTGGCTGGAAAATTCCAGCCTTCTGAAGGCTAAACCAGATGCAGCTTTGCCAGGAATTGTGTTACTTGGAAAATAATAAAACTCGTATGGCTGTACAGTCTGCAGGTGAAGCTGGATGCTGAGCATGTTGGTAGAAGTGATCTGAGTCTTTTATTAGCTATGGTTCCTAGTGCTACCATTGCCTTCCTTCACAGGCTGCTTATGTGGTGGTGAGCGGCAAGGGTTTCTCTTCAGTGGAGACGAAAGCAATGCTGTACAGCGTGCAGGGTGTCAGGATCTAAAATAGCAAACATCTGCACAAGTAGAAGGCTGCTCATAGTCTGCAGATATTTATGCCCCACACTGCACTCAGTCCCTGTGAATTGTGGTTTTTATCTGTATCTCTTGGTTTGTTGATACTTCTAACATGAGGGAAAACTATTTTGCTATTTCTCTGTCTGTTATTTTGACACTAATCAACTTTGCAGATCTTGTTTTGTTTGGTGTCTGGGTACATCACAAAAAGAGTTGCTGAAAGAGTTCAATTACAATATCAGCATCTCTGCCAAATGTATTGAGCCGTTCTGAAAAGCGACTTGTCTTTTCTGACCCAGATACACAGTTTCCAACTGTGGGAGATGCTGCCAGAAAGGCTCTTGGCAGAAGGCCAGCAAAAAAATTTACTGCAGAAAAACACAGCATATTTTCGGCAGCACCATGTGCAGTGTGACGAAAACCTACCTGTCTGCCCAATGCGAAGCAGAAGTTAAAATCAACCTGCAACTTCAAGTTGCAAGCCTCTTATTCCTATTTGTAAAAGTAACAAAAAGATAGGTTGCACCTTTTCTCACCCACTCTGTGTAAATCCCAGTTCTGCTCCATTGCCTTGTGTGATGCTCCCCAGTCTGTGCTGGATGCTCACCCGTTTGTTGTGAGCACCCTGCGCTGTCCTTGCTGTGCTGCTGACACAAACGTGGAGCGATCTTGGGGTGGCATGGGCTGTAAGCTGTAGTTTCCAGGAGCAGCCATTGGTAAGGGGATAGGCTGGGGGGGGTGGTTTTGCTTCAGCTGGCTGCTACCTCGCTCAGGGCCTTCTAAATCTCCAGGCTTGGGATTTACCAGTCAGCTTTTACGGAGGGCAAGTACCTGCTTCTGCTTTTCACTTGCCTGCACTTGAAGGTAGGGGAGCAGGTTCGGTGCTCCTGGCTGTTTAAACACCTCCTTCCCGGGGTACAAGTGCCAGATGCAGGAATGTGCCCTATGCAAAGGCCTTGTCTGAAATTCTTTTCCTTGTTTGTCTTGTGCCAATGCATAAACTGCCTCTGTGCGGGATGGGTTGTTTAATGGAAACACTGAGAGACTGTCATGGTGTTTTAGTAACATTTCTAATGTGTCAGATCCCCAGTGGCGTAAAACCACCCTGCAGACTCTGCTCGGCTCCTCCAGATCAAGAGACAGCGAGTGTTTACTCTGTTTTGTGCTTTAGGTCAACATGATCTACAGGTAAAGTGACTGTCTTGAGTTCACCAAGGGCTCATTAGTGCTAGGAGCTTTGTCTAGAAGTTTTTTGCAGGTGTAGGTGGCAGCCCTTGCATCGGACAACCATATGTTACACTATTGTGTCGTTAGTCTGGGCCTCAGCTGCTGCTCCCTGAGGACGTGGGGACACGTATCCTGCTGTAACCTGCAAGTAAAATGGGGCTGTTGGATTTATGGGATTGCTGCTCGCTCCACATAATGCTTTCTGATGTGTTCAGTGCTGAGCCGTGTTCTGCTGCCTTGGTCCATATGGTTGGAGCAGATTTGATTTTTAGTTTTCCTTAATTTAATTCTGCGTGTTGTCAAACGTGCTTTGTTCTGTACATTGCGTCTGCGTTTTTGTAGTAAACTTCCTGTTTAGTCCTTTATTTAAAAAAAATCTCTGAAGTCTGGACCAAATTAGGCTTTCATTCCGTTGCGTGTTTCTGTGAAATATTCTTAGGATGTCAGTGACTTGCAGGTCATTAACGTGACTTTCATGTATGTCAGCTTCAACTCAGCTTTCGGGATTTTTTTTTTTTTTAGTTGAGTTGTTGTAATGACGGGGACTAGTGGAAAGTGAAGTCCCTTTTTATTTCAGCTGTGTATGCCCAGACCTCAGCCATTCACTGCTGAGAAAAAGGGTAGGTAGAATGGAAATCATAAATGTCTTCATGCAACTATTGCTCATCACTGAAACTTGAACCCCTCTTAAAGACAAGATGGCTATGGCCCATTTAAGGCAGAGTATTGGGATATAGTGGTGGTTTTGCTTTGTCTTTCTAGTAAAAGATTCACAGCTGTGAAACATTCCTTTTCAGCCTGTTTCAGATTTTCAAAGAACACTGAAAAGCTCTCAATACACACAGAATTGCACCCTGAGGTATGGCAGTTTTCAGAGCTCGTCAGAGAGCCTGTAGACTTGCCCTCTAGACAGCAGGCTGCTCAGTAACGTACTGAAGCACCAGAATTTGCTCAGCCAGCTATCCTTGTCCATCTGCTTTCAATACACTGCACAAGCTGATAAGCAACAGCTTGCAGTAGTCTTAGGAGGGAGTCCAGGCTGGGGTGTTGCTTGGAGTCTAGAGACGTCGTGCTGGGCATATGCTAAAGTCAGCAACACATTCCAGTGCCCTTCTCTCTGCCTGGAATTGCCAAGTTACAGTTACCAGAGAAGACGGCAAACTGAAAATGTGAAATGTAGGAGTCGCAGGGAAGAACGGGGTATGTGAAGGTGGTTCTCTCTTCAAACTAAATCCCACCTGATTCGAAATAGATGATCTGGAAACATGTCTGGTAAAAGTCTCTCTAGCTTGCCATCTGCTGACTCAAAAGAATATTATTTATTATTACTACTGCTTATAGAAGAGCTAAGCAAAAAGACCTCAGGGTCTGGTCAGTTCTGGAGATGGTGCAAAGCTAGTGAGTTTGGAAGTGCTTACGACTAGCTCATAGCCCAAATAGTGCCAAAGCAGTAATCCTGCCTTGTTTATGCTCCCGGCTGACCCTGCTTGGCTTTCAGGGTCTCTTAAGGTAGGAATCCGGTCCCATTAAAGAACATCTTCCTTGATTGCTTCTAGGAAGCGATTTGGTTGAGTATTAACATAACTTGGTAGGATATATAGCCTTTGTGAGAAGAAATTAGATCCTTCAGGGTTTTTATTAGCTTGCTTTTCCCAAGCATTTTTAGTATGAGTGCATTTAACTCTCTTGGGGTTTCTTCCCTGGCAGTCTTCAGCTGCTGAAGCAGACAGGCCTCGGCATAGTGTTCTTGTCTGGCTGCTTTTTTTTTAAACTCAAATTTACATCCTAAATCCTGTGGCATGAGATACAAATAAATAATTATAAGGCACTTACTATCAAAGCTATTGGTCCTGTAAACCCACTGCATTTCTTGATGGAGAAAATCGTAAAGAAGAATTTGTGGTTGCCTTTGCCCTTCCCTTGGAATGCTTAAGTCTCTATCAGATACAGTATTTTAATTATTTCCTGTTACACCTCTAAAGTTTAAACATCTACTCAACTTTCAAGTCATCTCACCTGTGTTGCTGCCAAACTTGCCTTTAATTTCTAACTAGAGAAGCAGGACTGACATAGGAGAAAAGTAAAATATTTGAGTGTGTTGAGTGTGTGTCTGCAGAAATTTACTGACAGGGCTTCCAGTTCCTTCAAGATGTTGCTGAAAAGCTGATGCAACAGTATGTGCAATGAAAGGAAAACAGTTTTCTGCAAGGACTTGCATGTTGTGCTGTGCAGTGAGCTTAGCCTTTCTTCTCTTGCACACCAACTGCTTGGTCATTCTCCCAGTCTAGTACAAGAGGGCTGCTCTTACAGGCTCTTTCAGCTGTTGTGTGCTGCAAAAAGACATACAAGGGCAGAAAAAGCAGTGCGAATTATTGCAGCTGAACGTTGTCAAAACTAGTATGCCTTCAGTTTGTTGTAATGCACTTAGTTTTTTTTAATAACAGCATACAGTTATTGCTACCTGGAGTCTTAGCTCATGTTGTACAGCAGCTGACGCACTCAGGATCAAAGGCTGCACTGGGAATTTCAGCTGATAATTACTTTTTGATAATTAAATATAGTGTAAAAATAGAAGGCTTTTCAAGTTGCTTTCATACAGAACATATTTGAGAGTTTGGATTTCCCGTCTTCCTCATATCAGAAACTGGGATTGCCAGTTGGCTGACAAACCGTGCTGAGGGGAGCTCTAACCGGCATGGGACAGTGGTTACATACGTGTGGGCACCTCACAGAAAGTTGCTTTCTCTAACATCTTGTATTGCTCTGAGATGAACTGTTCAGCGAGTCCTTCCCCACCATGAATCCAGCTTGCTTTATTCTGCGGTTCGATATCGTGTTCTGCACTGAGCACTTTTTGGCATTCCCATGTTGTTTCTTCTGGTTTCAAGTTATTTTTTCATGTGTGTTTGTGTTTTGTGTGTTGTGTTTTTTTCCAGGTGAATTACAGAAAGTGACTCTCGGAGCATCTTGGCTTTATGAACTCTTGAGCTGTCAAGGGACTGAGAGGCTTATGAAGAGGTTCTGTCAGGCAAAACAGCGCTTAGCAAAGACACCAAGGAGGAGGGAAAAGGAGAAAGGAAGAGAAAAGCTGAAACACTAACAAACCATGGTAGGTATCTGTCATCTTCATAGGGCTGCTTTAGTAATATTCTCTGCTGAGAATATTCTCTGCGTGGGGCCTGATAAAACAAGACTGAAGGGATATTCTGACCTTGCACTAAATGAGAGATGGTACTGCATGCTTTGAGCAAAGCAAATGAGGTTTGATATTTTGTCAGCCTTTTTAAACCAGAGAGTTGTCTTGTGAGCCTGCATTACATGAATTATTAAATATGAATGAAGGGGATGCTCATAAGGTTTTCTAATAAAACCAGCATTGGCAAGCTGTAGCAGACAGCACGAATGACCTTGAACTTGCAGACTGCGTAACTGAATGCTGCTCTTCCCCTTCCACCCTCCCTCACAAAAGCGAGTGTTGATTATTCATATTTGTGTGTGTGTGCATGAAAAGCTGATTGCAAGTAGTTCTGTGCACGCTTTGTTAATAGCGTAGATGAGATGTGTGTAAACAGTACACACCGAGTGTATCTGACTGGTTGAGGGGTCGTTTCCTGTCTGCCCAGTATTAGTTGCAAATTGGGATTGTCTGAGACAATGGATTGTGATCAAGGATCGCGATGATAAGGTTCTAAAGTCAAGTTCACAAAAGGGCAGCATTACTGCTGAGAGAAACAAAATGAGAGTAAATGCAATAAACTGTAAATACAGCTCTCTAACATTTGTGTAGCTGCTTGTGGATGATATCCAGGACGTGTGTTTATATTTAAAAGCAAAACAAACAAAAAACCAGCAATGTAGAAGACCTGAGACAGGATTTTACCTGTTACAGAGCACAGAGAGGATGAACTTGTGACACAGCAGAGTTGTCAATACATTGTGCTTTAAAAAGTCTTGTTTTGCTATTATTTTTGGCTTAAATTGTAATGAAGAATTGATCTTGCCAGTCCCTGTCTGTTAGAAAAGAACACAAATGTCTTCTAAACTGAGTTACTGATTTGACTGTTTTCCTGATGGATATTTCATGAGATAAGAGATTGTGTGTGTGTGTGAGAATTAGGAACTCCAGCTTGTCAGTTTTCACTGCTGAAGTGAAACGCAGCTACTTTGTGTACCAGGCTGCAGATAAGCCTCAGGAGGGGCCTTCTGGCAACATTTTGCAACCTGTGAAAGTGCTGGGGATGACACCAGACCACTGTCTGATGAGGTTTTACTATCTGAATTGTCTATTTGGGTAGGAGCGCAGAAGTTAGGGAGCAAATTGTGACATACACCTTTGAGGGACCTATGGATGTGATAAGCCAGGAAGCCTTGACCAATTCCTTAACAAGGATTCAACCCAGAGGCCTTTCAGATCTTTCACAGCCCCCAAGAGTATGTGCTGTTCCAGGGTATGTGCTGTTAAACTCATGAAGTGGAGGTAGAACTGAGGTAAAGCAGGTCCAGGTCCCTGTTTAGATCAGATAAGTCTCACTTGGATAAGTGTGTGGCAAACCATAACCTCCTGGCACAAGTCACCCCGTCAGTTACATTTACCTCTCTCAGCGCTGTCACTCAGGTATTGCAGTCTCACTGTAAACTCTTTAGTTAGCAGTCTAATCCCTTTCTATTCTTTCAAATTCTTAATAAACTATTTTTATGTCATTTCTTACCAGTTTCTCTCTGTCCTAATTTTCATTCATGCCTTTGTAAATCCCAGTGCAGTTTGCTAAGCCTCTCTCAGTACTAGGTGGTGCCTGTGACTTCATGTGCAGCAGCAACAAAACCATACGGGACTGGCTACTTCACTGCCTTCTAAAGGGGTTGCCATTGGCTCTAGCATAAACTGAGGAGAGGTACAGCTGCATTCGGCCTATCCAGAACGAGCAAAGTTGTATTTGGAGAGCATCAATGCCTTCTGTAAACAGGAGTGTTCTCCTTGTCTGCCCTCCTCTACATGAGTATTGCCCCATCTGCTTTCACCCTGGGCTACTTAAGTTCTGAATTTCCCTGCTTTGAAATGTGATTACCTTTTGGAATCAAGGCCCTAGTTTTTCTCTTTGCTTTGAGCTATCGAGCCACTGAAGCTTGAGACAAGTCAGCAAAGATCACTGAAGTTCAGGATCTTTTGAGTTCCTGCAAGTATTCCTGGGCAGGGTGTTTCTCCCAGTTCTGTTACTCAGCCTGCATCTCCAGGATAATTAAGATCTTGCTTTGAGCAAGATCAGGGCCTACGTCTGTTCTCACTGGCTTTGAAAACCTAATCTAAATTAACAAGCAAGTCTTCCCTAGGATGAGGAAAGTCAGAGACACTTGAAAGTGAAGGGACTTGCCGAGGACCCTGGATTGGCTGTTGCAAAGCTGGGAATGAAACTCAGGTTTTTCTGGTCCCCTGATACAGCACGTAGCCTTATACACAGCTTCTTCAAAGAGAAGGGGGACAGGCAGGAGAGGAGGGCACTTCTGAAGTACAATTCATTTCATCTTAAAGTGGGATAAACATGAACTGTGCTCCAGATGTCCATGTTGGAGTTGCCAACAAAGTGATTCTAGAAGAGTTGCTTGTAGGCATCAAATCTAGGTGCCATAAAACCTACCAAAGGCCTTATACGTTTTACCAGTTTAATGCTGATTCTGCATTAGTGTTTGGTCTCTCCCTCACTCTGATAATCTTCCAAGATTATAATCCATGATCATGAAAAAACACCTGCCTGCATCTGTCAGAGAGGATTCCCCTTCAGACGATGTCCTTCTGTTGATAACCCAATAACTTTTTCTTTTCCCTCCTTTCCCACTTTTTAACAGAGATCTATCCGATCTTTTGCTAATGATGACCGCCATGTTATGGTGAAACATTCAACCATTTATCCATCTCCAGAAGAACTTGAAGCTGTCCAGAACATGGTATCAACAGTAGAATGTGCCCTTAAACATGTCTCTGACTGGTTGGATGAAAAGAACAAGTCTGCAAAATGTGAGGGTGACGTGGAAGCAGAGGAAGCTGCAGAAAGCAATGCCAAGTGAGTGAGTTGAACCTCATAATGTGTTACTGTACGGCTTTGAATGGGTTCTTTTCCTCCTAAATAAGCGTTGTAGTGTTCCTTGATTCTGTTGCATACGAGTATTCATAGAAGGAAGTGGATATATTTGCACTTTTTGAGGCGGAGCACACAGGATGAGTGCAGGGAATAGTAATACGTCCAATGTAGGCAGCAATTGCTTTATATTTCATTATTTTAATGTGATACAGTAAGGTTGCATTTTAGCAGACAAACTTCTCAGCAATTATAAGTGAATATATGTCCCTGTAACACACAAATGCAAATCCACAGCTGTGTAGCTTAGGGACTCCTTCAGTTTAAGAAATAAAAGATTTTTTTTTTTGGTAAACTCTCATTGTTTATCCAGCAAACTAACTTTTCTAAGGATTCATTATCTACTGTTATGTAGTGCTCTCCTGAGTGAAACATCTGTCTGCAGTATTTCTGAGTCAACTCCCTGACCCGGTGCCCAGTTTTGTTGTTGTAGCATAACTCCAGTAGTTGAGGAAGAAGCTGAAACAAATGGCTTCTTATTTTAGGTTTCTTGATGTATGACTTCTTAACTTGGGTGCTTCCAGTTCTTCAACACTTCCTGGCTAATCCGTTATGTGCTCTGCAGCTCCTGTCAGTGTTCTCTCACGTCTGTGGATGAGGAAATGAAGCACTAGGTGGCTACCTGCACAAGCTGGAGAATTGGCCCACATGAACCCAATGAGGTTTAGAAAGTCCAAGTTGCAGGGTGCTGCACCTGGGCCGGGGCAGCCCCAGATATGGGGCTAAGATCACCTAGGTGATCTTTAAGGTCCCTTCCAACCCAAGGTGTTCTTTGGCTCTCTGATTCTGTGAGACTAACAGCAAAGTTGTCATGACTTGAAAAATCTGATTTCCAGTTCTCTTCCTGTTAGAGAATTCTTCTCCACTGAACTTAGTCTGGTTACATCTGTAACACAACCTGTCCCAAAGGTGTAGACAAGGGCTCTTCTGATCTCCTTTCCTATGGTGTGTGCAGTATTAAGAATGTCTGCTGCTACATGGGCTTTGCCCACTTATATTGTGTTCTCAAAGCTGATAAAATAAAGTGTATTCTCTATCCATTTGTATTAGTTATGTTTTCTGACACCTTTTACGGTAGTGAAAATTTTATTGAGGCCTTTTAAAAATATGTATTATTTACCAGGACACCAAAAATTAAGTTGTTCACATTCAGGGGCAGGAGGAGGTACAGCCTACACTAGCAGTGGGAAATGGAAATGCAGATGCTCTATGCTACGTGCTTCTGGAGTAGGATACGGTTCAGTGCTGATAATGGAGGAAGAGCTAACTGAATCGGGAAGACTGTGTCAGTTCACAAATTGAAAATACAGTTTACTGGCTTAAAGTGAAAGACACTGATCACTGCTGTATTTATCAGTTATTTCTAAATTCATACTGATGTATGTCTGAAAGTATAAGAGAAATGTTGCTTCCTGTTTTTTAACATTGGGGTTCCTACTTCTTGCCAGGCCTCTCAGATTTTCAGAGTAGCATTTGGGAAATGCAGTATAAAGCTGTGGTATACCTCACTACGTGAATGTACTTCAGTTTGGAAACAAGAAACGTGCTACTGCATTAATTCTAGAGGGGTGGAAGAAGCAGAAAGCGTCTATGACTTGCTATTTTGCTGTTCTGAACAGCATTGTGGATTCTACAGAAAATTCTTCAAGTAAAGTAGCATTTTTCCACAGGTTTCTTTCTTAATGTTCAGGCTTTTCTTTGATTACCTCTACTACAAAGTTATGGGTTTGGGAACTATTGAAAGAAAGTGCTTGCTCTGCATGAAGTTTAAATGGAGCACCACCTACTCAGGATACACTGATCTACATCAGAAATGGTCAGCAGCATGAAGACCATCATATGATAGCCTTGAAAAAGTAAATGTACAAACAGTCCCTCATTTTGATTCTGTGGCTTTCTGTTTCCCCTAATAAATATTTAACAGACACACTCATGAACACTGGCATTTTTGTGTTAGGCCGAGCTGTGTTATATCACTTTTTTGGTGTGAAATCTATTCAAATGGAAATAGCAAAACACTTAAATTCATGAATATTTTTACATAAATTAACGTATAAATTGGTTTAAGACAGAGGGATTGTATTGCCGCTGGAGAATAATTGCAGTAGACTGATAGGCTGCTTCTCCACAGACGGACAATTAGGTTCTGTCATCTTCTTGAGAAAGGTTCAGTGTCCTGCTGAAGGACTGTCTTTCTTTCCTTTCTTGCCATGCAGTGTACTGTATGTTTTGTGGGTGATTTCCTTGCATTACTGGCAGCGTACCTACATGTCTTCTAAAGGGGATAACATAGGCACAGGATGGATTCTTCAAAAAAAAAAAAAAAAAAAGTTAAAAAAAAAAAAAATTGAGTACCTGCATTAAATGCTTTTGAGATAACTGGATAGCCTTCTTGCTTTCACACCTGTGTGTGCAGGATGTTTTGTGCTTGAGCTCTGTTACAAATCTGGAGTAACTATCCATGTAGTATTAGATTTATAAAATAGCTTGTGAATTTATGCATTTGATTTGGGGCAGATTATTTTACTAATCTCTTTACAAGCTAAGAGGGGCTAAAATAGTATATTTCCCCACAATGTAAAACATCTTTATGGCAGTTACAAACTGTATCTAAAGGAATTCTAGGTTTTCACACTTACTTGCATCAAGGTACTGGTAAAGAAGCAGAGCGTGCTGGAAGTTGAGAGGCTGTTTTTTTAACAGTATTTGCTTGTTTGCTTCTGGCTGTTTCAAGAAGAGTGGAATTACCACTTGGTTTTCCAAGTCCCTTTTTTTCTACTCTGTTGGGTAAACATCCACTGCTGCATTTCCGTTTAAAATGCATAGGCAAAGTTAGTAAAATGATTTGATGAAGATACTTCTGAGTGAAGCTTAGGATTTCTCAGGATCTATTTGATGATCATTGATCACAATGGGATTGGTTGGTTTGTTTTTGTTTTTATCCAGTCTATCCTTTTGGACGATAAGAATGACAGGAGCGGGGTGCTGTCCTTCTGGCAGCAGTGGTTTGCCACTTTCACTGATTACATACTTTCTGTGGTTTTTATAACAGAAACGTGCCACTAGTTGGTGCCACAGTGTTTGAGATGCGTCATGTGGCAATACCTGGCTTTGAACTATCAAAGGTGCTTTTCTTGCATTTTTTTCCTTGCTGTTTTTATGCAAGTTTTGTGTTTTTTTTGTAGCCTAATAAATTGTTTTTTGTTGCATTTTTCTTCTTGATGCTCAGAACTAAAATGTTCTTATGTTGCTCTGAAAGTTGCTTGCTGTGATCTGCAAAAGTTCCCCTGAAAGTTAGTGGGGAGTAGAACCGAGTATTCAGGCATCTATTCCTGTAGGTTTCGGTGGTGAGACTTGTTGAAGAAATTGGGCCTGGAAGTCTTTCTAGAATTAGAAGCTTTCCTGAAACATCAGTTTGTACTATGTGCTAAAACTTCAGAAGTTGGTTTTACAATTTTTAAGATAAAAGTTTGAGTTTATGGATCGACTAAAAGAAGCATTGAAAAGGTATGTGGCCATGTTTGGAGTTGAAGCATTGCTAAAAGACAACTCAGATCACTTCTGCTAACAGGAAAACTTTGTCGGTTTAATTATTGTACTCTTGGTAGATATGCAGATAGTTAATTTTGGTGTTTTATTTTGTGTGTGTGCTTTGTGTCTTAAGCTAGGCAACTTCTGCATTCATGTGAATTGCAAATCAGTGTTTCAGTTTTGTCCTTTTTTTCCATTGGAGCTACTTGGATAAAAGCACTCTATGTTTTTCATTTTCTGATCAGTGGTATGCCACTTTAGCACTGTAATCAGACCAATCCATTTGTCTCTTCACTGTGATAGCATAATGCAAGTATTTTGAACATGTGAAAATACCATTTTAATTACTCAGAATTATTTCGTTTCCAGGGATCAAAGTGGTCGGACCTTGTGTGGTGTTATGAGAATTGGCTTGGTTGCAAAGGGCTTGCTGATAAAAGATGATATGGATTTGGAGCTGGTTCTCATGTGCAAAGAAAAACCTACAAAGACGTTGTTATGTATAGTCAAAGACAATCTCCCAGTTCAAATTCAGGTGAGTTAATTTAGGGTAGTCCTGTAATAATGACTGACAGCAGTGCAAGGTGTATTTGGGTAAAGGCTGGAACTTCTTCCAGCAAAAGAGGCAAATGACAGAGATTAAAGAATACACTTTGAATCTAGGACATCTAAGGAATGTAACATCTTTAATGGGGTGTTATGAAGTAGCTATTTACAAAACTTAACATCTTACTCCTGATGCTGCCTAATCCCAATTTGTGATGTCAGTTTTCCTGTGCTGGCAGCTAACCTTTCTATTTGGTAACTAACCAAGCTGATTTTTGTTCTCTGCTCCAATCCACTAACGTGAGCTAAATTGCAGTCCCAGAAATCCTCCCTGCTCAAGCATGTGAGTTGGTCTACGTTGTTGTTCCCTGTCCCCCTGCCTGAACTAAGTTCTACATTGCAGCAGCTTTGCTTTGCTTTGCTTAGGCTTTTCCAAAATAAGTGCCTCTCCACTTCTGAAGTGAGAACAAGACAATTTAGGTGATCACTCATTTTAGCTTATGTTACTCATGAGCTCATAATTCTTTTTTATCTACAGCTATTTCATTCTGAAGTTGGCATTCAATAGGCATCACTTAAAGCTAATGTTGGTCTCTGTAAAGCAGCCAGGGTTAATACCTTTTTGACAGAGTTCTGAGCTTGAGTCCAGCTTCCAGATTGAGACGTGCCCTGTTCATGAGACACCGTGCCCCAAAATACTCCAGTGCAGGTGCCTCTCTCCAAACCAGGTCCAAAGGGGATTGGTTTCTCTCCTGATCTGTTTTTCTGCCTTGTGTTTATTTTTACATAGACAATGTGATCTGCCATTTTTGACAGTTGTTTGTTTTCACTGTTCATTTGTTCACACAAAGGGCTTGTTTTAATGAGGTAATACCATGCCTGCAGATGTAGCCCTATCCATAGCTGAAAATGATAGGAGTATATTGAATGGTAGAGAGTAAACTTCACTGTTTATATTTAGGTGTGAGTTGAGAAGGGTTGAAAATAAGAAAAGTTGACATATGCTTGTTTTTTTTTAATAAAAAAAAAAAAAAAAAGCAAGAACAGCAGAACAGCCATAACTATAAGACATACAGACTGCAATAAACTCTGGGGACAGCAGGTAAGGTCTTATGGGGAAGCAACCTGACGGAAAGGATTACAGAACAGTTGGGGTAAGAGGAATCTAGTGAAACAAGCTACAACTATTATGGCAATAAGGAGAGGTTCTGCAAACATATTGGAGAGACGAGGAAGGTGCAGGTTCATTAGTGGGCAAAACTAGCACATGATGTACAGAGACATTAACAACTTCTGCTTTATTTTTCTTTGAAAGTTAGCCGTGAGCATGCTTAAAGAATTTCATCCCAAAAATAAAGAAGTTGAAGTGCAGGCCACAACAAGAGAAGTAGTAGTTAGAACACAAGTTAAATATGTTCTAACTTCATAATCTTGCTTAAACGTACAAATACAAGCAGCTGACTTTAGGATTCATCTTTGGTTATCTCTGTACTTCTGAAGGTTGAGAGAAGACCCAAAGGGCACTGAAATACCTTTCAGACACAGATCAGTTGAGAGAATTCTGACACAAACTAGTGGAACACATTATTAGGCAATTTACATTACTATCTACAAAAGAAGTCTAAGCAAGAAATAAAATGCTTGAGAACAAATCAATTTTAAAAATGCACTTACTGATGTCTTGTCAAGAGAGGAAGGTTAGGTTTTCCAGGCATTCTCAGGAATCTTCTGGGGCTGGTATTAATGAGGTGGGTGACGCTGGAGAGTCTTGCATTCAGTTTCAAGTGCTGTGTGAAAAGGGAGTGAGACAGATGGACAGTCAAGTTGGAGAAAATCAAAAGAGAAGACTGAGAATGAGCACCTAGAAAAACACTGAAGAAAGATGAAAATGATTGTGTTTGGAAAAAGGCAAGATGGAATGCAGGTGTAAGCTTCAAAAAGACATTAATGGCTTTTTATAAAGGGACAGGCATTCAGTACCTTGCATGGCTACCAAAGGTAATTTAAAGTGTGATTTAAAAAGTAATTGGAAGTATAGCAAGGGGCAGTTGTGTTGTAAAAAAAAGCTGTCTATATATGTGGGAATCAGAATAAACTGTTTGCCAAAGTGGTGAAATCCTTTTTGCTGGGGCATTGAAGACTGGCTTAGACATGGTAAGAAATGGGCCAGGTGAGCCACTGCAGCCTGCTGTCCATTTGCACTGGCAGGCACAGTTGTGTCAGTCATTCTGCATACGAGAGCTTTTACGTTTAGAGGCAGCATTACCAGAAGTCTCTGCTTCTAAGAACAGAAGTTGCTGGTGGTATTTCACATACTGGCAGCTACCAAAGTTAGCTTCTATCTTTTAATTAAAAAAAAAAAAAAAGTGATAGTAGTGCCTTTGTAGTGGGACTACTTAGTACTGCCATTACATTTGCTGCAGAATTTTCTTAGCTTTTTTAAAAGTCATGTTCCTGGGGTTTTCCAGTTTGTTTTTAATGAAGGAGGCAGGGCCATAGTTGCTATTGCAATGTTTGCAGGCGTCTCACTAGTTCAAGAGGTGTATGCACGTAAAGAGATTCTGCGGTTTTTCAGTTGATTAGGAGATTCTTGAAATCTTTCTTGGTGACTTTCAGAAACTTACAGAAGAGAAGTATCTCGTGGAGGAGCATGTAAATGAGGCAGCTATTATTATTCGTAACACAAAGGAGCCCAAGCTAACCTTGAAGGTGATACTTACATCCCCTCTCATTCGAGATGAAGCAGAGAAGAAGGAAGGAGGTACATGGAGCGTTTTAACGTGTTTCTAAGACTGTTCTATCAAAATGCCCTGACTGTGCAGCACAGGGTTAATTAGGAAATAGGTTTTTAATTGTGTATTCTATACTAACTAGACTGGCTTTTGCCACAATAGGTTACGTTATTTGTGCCTTAAAAAGATAGCAGTCACTTAATTGTCCTGTAAGTATCCAATGGTTTTCATTTGCAAGCAGCATTGCTACAGTGTTAACTTTGACACACAACCAGATCTTAGTTCTTTCTTTCAGACTTAGTGGTTAATTCTGGAGCACCCCAGCGCTGCACAGTCTTGTTTTTAAATTCAGTCAGTCAAGTGGGATTGGTTCTAGTATCTTGACAAACTTGTAAAATTGTTTCTCTTTTTGCATAAAATAACTGCAAAGCTCACAAGTATATCCTCCTGGCCCTCAATTCTTATCAATTGCTGATACATGTGTATGGTTCTAGCTTTGAGTTTCCTTGTCAATGAAATTAGGGTGCTATAATGCAGTACTTTTGCTTCTGAGTTGAGTATTGTTCCTCATGCCCCTAGTCCCACATAGACTTAGAAAACTGTAACTTAGTTTCTTTCTATTCCTTCCCCCTAACTGCCTGACTTCCAATCTAGTCCTCAGCCCCTTGGTAAGGACGGGTAGTATCAACGAGGCTGGAAACAAAACAAGAGCAATAGAGAAGAGCAAATGTAGCCATATTTTATTTTATTTTTAAAATCTTGTCAGTAATTTCTGCTTCCGCTTCCCAAACCTATCCCTAGAAACTTTGCCACCGGACGATGTCAGACCTTTGACCAACTGGCCACTCTCTGTCATGACAACTGAGGCAGCTGGGCCCGCGTGGGCTAGGGAACTCCCTGTCGCTCTCTTCCCATTCTAGACTTGCCACAAGCCCTTTGCTTCTCCCCCCCTCCCACATGAACTACCGATACAATGGGAAATGTTGGTCAGTTTCTCTTCACTTTTGTTTGAGGCGAGGGCAAGAAGGATAACCTTGAAAGGAAACCGAGCCCTCTGGCAGCAGTTGGATGCAGAAAAATCTTACAAAACAGATGAATGGCAAAGATTTCCTAATTGCGATGTCTGTTTTATTCTCAAATTAGTAACCATGCTCTTTTGCAAGACCATTAAAATAAATTGCACATTACTTCAGTTATTCTTCAACTTTCTGTAAGATGTTGAGGTCAGGCCTGGTGTTACTGCAGCTGACGGATGTTTGTAAGGAGGAGCATGAAGTGCAGAACAAATTTTAATGATAAAAGATTTGTAAGATTCCCATAAGGGAATAGTTTTGCACAAAGGCTTCCATCCAAATATTTTCTTGCACCAAAACGATAGCATTGTGGCAGTAAACTCTCAGGACTCCTGAATTCATCCTAAAATGAATGAGGATTTGAATTTTTATGCTTTCTTATATTTAAAGTGTATGTGTCCTATTTTCAGTGTCTTTGAATATTTTTCAAAATATTGTACTATTTTTTAAAGACTTAAAATGGTTTCACTGCCTTTGTTAGAGCAGCATTGCACTATCATTGCTGTAAAGCTGATAAGTATTTGTAGGGTAATTGGATCCTGTCAAAGTCCAGGTGCTTTGATGTTGATTCATCACAAGTGCAATTGGAATTTACTGTATTTCTTTATCAAAGGTATGTGAAACATTATGTAGATATCACTAAATGCAGGTTTTAAAGAGTTTAAAAAAATACTTTTTTTCATAATATTTGCAACTGTTTTTTAGTCACTTTAACTTGGGTTCAGACCAAAAAAGTTTTCTATCTATCAATGGAAAATACTCAGAGAAACCATCAGGTGAAAAAACCTTTTTTTGGGAAAGATTTCCAAAGTATTGCCATATTTTTTTCCAATGCTCCCAAAAAAATGCCAACCAACCATAATACAGCTTCTGTGCAGTTCTAAAAATGGCCTCGAGTTTATTCAGTACGTCCTTCTGGATGAAGGGGCTCTGAATGCTAGTCAGCTTGCCGTTCATCTTCCGTGTAAGATAGGCCCTTTGGGTCCACATGCTGCTGCGGGTTTGCCCTAGAGCCTGCGGGCCCCTGTAGCAGCTCCCAGTGAGCAGAGGCTGCATGAAACTGACCAAGGTTTCCAGCAGTTCGGTGTTGGTCACTAATCTGTCCTCTAACCAAATCAGCAAGGTTAGGTGCAATGACCTCGTTACCAGTGCTCCCATCTGTTCTGTAGGAATGCTGTGTGTACCTTCATGCCCTGATGTCAGAATGTATCGAAAAACGTTCCTGGATTTCTCTTCAGTCCCCACCTCTTTTGGAAAAGTGTTCATGTTTAAACTGTGGTGTTTGCCCTATTTGTTTTTGCTGCTTGTTAGCAAAAATAAATAGCAGACCAGTGTGTGTGTGTGTGCGTGTGCATTTCAGTGTTTCTCACAAATGGCTATCCATAAAGCTCTGCTTTGTCATGTTAAGAAGTCAAGCATCTAAAATTTCTGCATTTTGCATCAGTTTAAAATTTAAACTTAAACTAAATTTTTAGTCACAACATCAAATGCAAATTGGGCTTTCCAGGCCAGAATGTGGTACCTTGCAAATCAATTCTTGTTACTGAGCACTACAGTAAAACAAGCATATATAATAATAATAATAATAAACAAGTTCAGTCACTGAAGTGGTGCTGAAATCAGCCTTGCTCTGGAACTGAGCAACTACTGTATAAACAGCCTGCCTTTGCAGGCAGCCAGCGATGCTCCAAAGGTGCCAAGCCCCTCTGAAGGGGCAACAAGCCACTGATGTACCTTGCCTCTGTGGAGAAGGCAGCACTCCTTGTGTGGCTGGCTGTAAGGAATGAAATTGGCAGCCACCGTATGAAGAGAGTAAATGCAGCAAGTGGGGGAGAGAATTACTGAAGGATTGGTTCTAAGTTGCAGAGTGTGAGCTAACGTCAGGGCTTGATTATGAGCTGTTTATTAAACTCAGTATCTTTGCCCTTGTTAAAACCACAAGAGAAAAAGGAAAGCTTTGCAATCATATTTAAAAATTCTGATTGGGTCTCACTTTCCTGACTGGCAGAGCATGAAGAAACATGCCATTCTACTGAGGATGTCGAAAGGGAGTCTGCTGCAAGCCGCTCACCCTCTTCACTGCCTGTTCTCTTCATCTTTCTGTTTAATAGAATCTTGCATCAAAAGCTGGCTGACTGCAACATCTGCAAAAGGTGTTCACAACACTAGTATGGAAGTTGCAATTGGCAAAATTCTCCAAGTTACTTGTAATTTAGACCTTTGGAAATAGCCTTGATCCTGCTGGAGAAGTAACATTTCAGTCTGCTGAAAACAATTCTTATGAGAACAGAAAAGGCTTTTAATTCACCGGAATGACTGATAATATTCTGTTTATGGCCTTGTACTTTAAAGTCAAAATTAATTTACTTTGTCAACAGCTGCCACGTGCTTTAGCAGTCTTGTACCATACTAAGTAAAAGTCCCTAGGTATGTGAAAACATTGCCAAAAATCAACGATTTTGCAATCAGTCATCTTTGCTAATTCTAACGTTTTAAAATAAGATTCTGATCATTCATTGACAGTAGCTGTTTTATACAGTACGTGAGCTTTAAGCAGATGTTTATATTGTCCAAAATAAAGGTTTTTTATGCAGCCACATAGAAGTACATTTAATAATTGTGTGCCACAAAACATTACTCCTGAAAATAAATGAAACTGCGAAGGAAACTTGGAAGTAAATTTTGTTTCAAGGTGACCTTTTGTGCTCACAGAAATCAAGTGCCTTGAGACTTTGCAGCTTTTATTTGAATAGCAGGCAAGACGAGTGATTAAGCTCAATATTGTAATAATGTTGGTGAGGGCAATAAGAAACAATGCAAATATCTGCTGTGAAGTTCATCGGGGTCAGAAAATAAGCTTATAGCACTTCAAGTCTTCATTCTGCAGACAGCAGAGCCAGCAGGTACAAAATGCAACCATGACCAATCAGACAAGATACCTGCTTCTGTTCAGTTTTACACTTTTTTTTTTCTTTTTTTTTTTTTGCTTTGGGTTCTTTTATCCATCGTAACATAATGTGCTTTTACCAGAGTAACCTTCCTGGTGAACGGCATAGGAGGTAGAGTAACTGAACGTTAAAGATGCAATTACATTTGCAGTCAATACTACCCAAATTAATCTATGTAAAGGTATATTGAGATGTAACTAATAAATTATGCATATAAACAGATTTTACTTTTTTCTCCTAACAACCTGATATTTTAAATGTCTTTCTGGGTACTGGATTTTGCTTATTTGGCAAAGATTTTGGACTGGATGCTGCATTTCAGTGAGGCATTCCAGGATTTCTCTTGAAACCTGCAGAGTTGCCGTTTTGAATAACGAAAAGAGAGTTGTTTCCAAATTATTTTGAAATTAAGAATAATCGTGTATTCATAGAAAAATAACATATTCATGGTTTTAGTTGAGCCATGGATTCATTTAGCTCTTCCGCTATGTTCTTCTCATGTCGGCTGAAATCTAAAATCCTTGTAACCTGAACTCTGATATGCAAAATTTGTCATTTGTACATAGCTTCCAGTGAATCTGAGTGCTGATCACACATTTAAGAAAAAAAAAAAAAATCAGGGAAGAAAGGACTGTTGTATAATATCCCTCATTACAGAATTGCTTGTGACTGCTAAAAGCAGTTTGTTGCGTGCTGGATAAAAAAAAAAAAAAGAGAGAAAGGGAAGGGTGGAGAGTGTAAAGCTCCACAGAAGATGTCTTGTCTCTAAAACCCTTCTTTGAACTTCACGTGTCAATTTTGGTTGCTGTTGGGAAGAGAAGCTTTATATAAGTGGAGACTACATCTCAATATATTAATAATCTGGTAGTTAACAAAATTCTTTCATACATTCTGCCTATATGAAAGATTATTTTTAGCATTTACATATTTCTTTCATTGAATTATATTGACTAATACTATTCAAGAAAAAGTATTTCAAATGTACTCAATTTTTTTTTAATTCTCAGCAATTGCATGGGAATAACTTCAAAGTGTTTCTACCTATTATAATTTTTCTCTATATTCTGTGTCCCTCAAGAAAATATTTCCCTTGTCAAAAGAAGCATGTTTCTGAAATTCTGTGCTACTTTTTGCACTTGGAAGTCACAAAGAAGAGAAAAATAACAATGAAAGAAGTGCTATATAGCTATTTTCTGCCCTGAAATGTTCTACATTTTTAATAAGATCCCAGATTGTCTGTAGCAGTGGCCATCTCTATTATTACTATTATTGTATGAGGAGTGAATGCCTTTGCTTCTGTTGCACACGTGCACATTTACTACCTTTAACGGCTTGTTTAAATTAAGTAACAGTGCACTTAAATTCTGGGAGTCTTATTACCTCATTGAGATGCTGCCGCTCTTTTTGTATTGTGACAGAAACCCCTTGGTCAAATTGTATCTGTCTCTTTTTATCCCATTTTTACCAGTAGATAATGTTGCGATGAAAGATCCTCCGGACTTATTGGACAGGCAGAAATGCCTGGAGGCCTTGGCGTCTCTGCGGCACGCCAAATGGTTTCAGGTTGGCTATTTGTTCTTACCTTGTTGTTACTGTAGCCTTATGAGGTTTAATTTCAGATATTTAATTTTAATGCCTCTTTAACTTCTGATTAGTCCCTAGTAGAGCAAAGGTCTAGATTTCCGAATTCAGTGCTGTACTGTATAAGGGGCAGGCATGACAGGTAGACAGCCAACTGGTCTAGAGTTGTCATGAGGCTACGAGAGCAATCTTGATATCTTGCTTCCTTTTCTTTGTCTCTCTATAAGTTGAAATATTTTATTTAATATAACTGTTGTTTTGCATGAAGCTGATTAAGTATTAAATAGTTATCGTAAAAAAAAAGTCTATCCCAGGACTCTGCTTTTTTTTTTTTTTTTTTAAAAAAAAAAAAGGCAAAATTGAAGGCCAGGTCTTTGCAGGTATATTGGAACCCTTTTGTTTGTTTTAGGCCAGGGCAAATGGACTAAAATCATGTGTAATTGTGCTTCGTATTCTACGGGATTTGTGCAACAGAGTCCCCACATGGGCACCACTGAAAGGATGGGTAAGTACAGAAAGAGCTGAAGGCAACCTGGTCAGATCTCATATTTTCTACGGATTGTAGCGGTGTTTGGACTGGGAGAAGCAGTGCATTGTATGACACTCCTCCCTTTAACCTGCCTCCCTCCCCCTTTTCTCCCCGCTCCTCACTAACTGCAAGCTGTGTAGAAAAGTGCTTACCGGGAGGAAAGAGAATGAGTCCTGTTCAGTCTGTAAGATGTACTGACACCATGGGAAGAGGCGTGACATTGTGGGGCCTTGCACATCCTCATGGATTAGCAGTAGAATCCCACTTGTTGCTTCCAACCTCAGTTTTTCAAGTCTTCTGCTACCATGACAGAGCTGGTCCTGTCAGAGCAGCCACTTCATGCTAGCAGCTCTGCAGAAGGCAAAATGCTCTCTGTGTCCAGAGAGGAACACTTTGGAGGTCAGCAGAGGCAGCATTTTCTCTCACGTAGAATTGATATCCCTTTGACAGGAGGAGAATATTCACGTGATTTGACTGTAGAAGGCTTTTCCTTTTAGAGTTCCAGTGCAGTTAATGGAGAGCAGTTGGTTTCCTCAAAAGGTGACTCAAAGCAGGGAACAAATATATGTGCCATAACTGTCCTCTGAGATGGCAGCCTCTGTCAGTTAGACCTGTAGTGGATTAAAGCTGAAGTAAGCTGATGTGAATATTCTTCCCCTCTACCTCTCCATATTTAACTGCAGTTACAGTTACCCTTGTATCCATACTAATCATAATTTAATGTCTTCTAGCCACTCGAGCTTATATGTGAAAAATCTATAGGTACTTGTAATAGACCTTTGGGCGCTGGGGAAGCATTACGACGAGTGATGGAGTGTTTGGCATCTGGAATTCTGCTTCCTGGTAAGGGGCCAGATTAACCTCAGGAATACAGACTGTTGTTCGGGCAGCCCAAGCCCATTTAAAAGTATGCTGCTGTATGATTAGATGCAAAACACCCGCCTTGTGCTTCCCATATGCAATGGAACTGAATGAATATGGCTTATTATTTAAAATTGAAAGATAAAAGGAAATTGCGTGGTCAAACTGAATGAAGTACTTCCAACACAGTTAGGAGTTCATGGGGAATGTTAGGTTTGTTTATAAATGAACCTCGATCTCATTAAGGGGTTCCAAACAAATGTGGACCTAATGACTAGCTACTTCATATAGATTTACTGAAATCAGCATGTCTACCCAAAACATCATTATTTCCTTTTAAACCTCCTGCTTTTAATTCACATTGTTGTACCCATGCAGTGTTCACACTGATAAGTTCTGTGGCCTCTTGCTTCATGGGTTAGCTTGCTTTGTATAATATTTGAATCCCTTATTGGGAAGGGTGCACTTCCCACTCTGCTGAAGATGAAGGCTAGCTGTTAGAATATTCATTACTCTCTTCTTTCATGTTGCTTCGTGTTTACTCTCAATAATCTGTTTTACATTTTTCCTTCCCAGGAGGCCCTGGTCTGCATGACCCCTGTGAACGGGAGCCAACAGATGCTTTGTCGTATATGACAGTTCAGCAAAAAGAAGCCATTACGCATAGTGCTCAGGTAGAAAACTCACACGGAGAAGCTAGGTGCTATAATACTTGAGATTTCAGCTAATTAATTCAACTTATTCTCTGGCATGATGGCTTATTTTAGTGGTGGTCCTGATGGTTCTTATAGTGCCCTGCACTGGAAAGATGAAATAATATTTTATGAGTGCAAGAGTTAAATGCAGATGAAATACAATCCTTACACGAGGCAGCCAATGTGTGTGCACCATTTGCATCCTACTTCAAGCGCTTAAGGCACAGTCCTTGGGTAGGCTCCCTGTCAATGTGTCCTGCACTTCATATTACAGAAACTGATGTGTTTAAGATTTCTAGAAATTAACATTTTCATGGAAGAAGTTACTTTGTGTCTACAAACTTAGACAACTCAGATAAAATAGCATTGTGATGTAACTTGTATTTCTACTGTCATTTTATAGCATGCCCTCAGATTATCAGCCTTTGGTCAGATCTATAAGGTTTTGGAAATGGATCCTCTACCATCAAATAAGTCATTTCAGAAATATTCCTGGTCAGTAACTGACAAAGAAGGTAGGTATTGTATGCTCTAAAAATCACTAATTTGGAAGTAAACTAGGAGGTTAATATAGAATGAGTGAAATTCCTGAGTTCCATGCTATGAATTTACAGCGAAGATTTTTCTTTGTCAAATGCTTTTTGTTCTGTTTTGTTTTTTACTTGGTTTGTTGTCTTTTTTTTTTGTTGTTGTTGTTGTTTTTTTTTTTTTTTGCTGTTGTTGGTTGGTTGGTTTGTTTTAGTTGTTTGACTTGTTGTTTTGTTTTAGTTGGTTGGTTTGCTGTTTGGGTTCTTTTTTGGTGGCTTGGTTTGTTGCTTTTAATATACGTATTTTATTGTTAGGAGAAAATCTGAATGTTCTGTTCTCCAGAAGTACCAACAAAGGAGCAGTTAGGGAATAGCTGATGACTTTCTTTAAAGCACAAATCCTTTTGGCATCTGAAGAGTAAAATTAATATTTACTATTCTTGTGCTGGGGAAGGAGAGACTTCAGACTGGTCGAAAAACGTATAGCGAATGTCCATAATGAGAATTACTCATGTTTTTCCTAGAAAATAGTATACATCTAACAAAAAAACTTTCTAGGTATTTCTTTTTTGGAAAAACAAAATTATTACAGGTCTTGCCATAGACTAAATATAAAACAAACAAAAAAAGTCACTACAGAATTACAGTACTTACAGTACACGTAATATTAGAAACAGACATCTTGCATGGCCTGGTGCAATGAGTAATGAGCTATTATTGGTTTACATGTAACAGTAACAAAGCTTTGACTGAAGGTTGAGTTCTTTTCTTAGTTATAAATGGGGAAAGAACAGTATGGGACTAATCAGATTCCTGCTATGGAATTTTGTTTTTTTAATAGTTTATTCATATTACAAGGAAATTTATACTCTAGGTACAGGCTCATCTGCTCTCAAGAGACCATTTGAAGATGGTGTTGGGGATGAGAAAGATCCAAATAAAAAGATGAAGCGTAATCTGAGGAAAAGTAAGTGCAATGCTCCTCCATTCTCTTTTCAAAGACCCATTGTACAGTGGGAGCTGGCTTAAAAGCTTCTCGCTGTTGGTGTGGAATATCATGCGAGGAAGTCTTTGGAACAAGAAATGCCACCTCTCTTGCCTCACATTGAGAATATACATTTCTTATGGGGCATTTGAATTTCCCCTGACATGTTTTACTAACTGCATGATTTGCAATCTAAATAGGATTGCTTGTCAGGTCATAGGAAAATTTAAGTTGCCCAAGCAACTGAGATATTTTATTGATTACTGTCCTCTACCAGCTTTTTTTCTGCCAAATACTGCAGTGATTTGGCTGTGTGAAGATTCGCCTTTTTGCATTCTTCCCTTCTCAAGAAAAATAAAACGCTTAATCTACAAAACGATGATGAAAATGCACAGACTAAAAGCCTCAGCATTTCTGGGATCCAGTCAATTCCAGAGGCTGTTTTGATTGTACTACATTGGTGCAAATTCTATGTCTGGTTCTTCACTACCAATGAAACTTGTTACTCTGATATCAACCAGGAAAAATACAGGTAGCTGCAAAGGAATTGTACTAACAATATTAAAAGATGGGTAATTATAGTTACCCAAAAGTGGAATGGCATATTACAGACTTAACAGTGTCATGACTATCCTCAATCTTTGAGAGGCTGAGGGGTTGTTTTGCTCCTTTATACAGACAGAAAGCTCTTAAATGCAAACTGTTTCATTTTGCTGTTCATTTTGTTTTGTTCATCTCCCCTCACCCTTTTTTTTCCCCCCTTCTCCCCTTCCTTCCCCACTATCTTGTACTAGTACTAGATAGTAAAGCAATAGATCTCATGAATGCTCTGATGAGGCTGAACCAAATCAGGCCAGGGCTTCAGTATAAGCTGCTGTCACAGTCTGGTCCAGTCCATGCCCCAGTCTTCACAATGTCTGTAGATGTTGATGGTACGACATATGAAGCATCAGGACCTTCTAAGAAAACAGCCAAGCTCCATGTGGCAGTGAAGGTAAGGCAGCCTAAAATACTCTGTTAACCCCAAATCTTGGAACATAGAGCATGAAATATGGTTAGAACTAGTAATACTAGTAAAACTCAATAACGAATAAAATTTTAAAACTGAATTTTAAAAATGGATGAAGCTGAGGTGCTACCAATGTACTTGAAACAGAGGTTCAAAGGTTCGAAGGGCACCACTCCTTTTAGACTAGTGGAGAGGGACAATGTGGAAATGTGAAGGAAAAATGTCCCAGGGCTCTGCAGGTCAGCTCATGTGCCAGAGGACCGAACGCAGTGTCTAAGTTCTGGATTGGGAGGGGTGTACGTGCTGGTTTTGTTCTGTTCTCCGCCTTCCTCCTGTTGGCTAGAAAACAGCATGTTGATGGCTCCTTCTTTCTCCCCTTCCTTCTCTGTCTGTCCATTCCTGGGTTGTGAAACTCCTTGAAACATGGAGTTGTTTCCTGTCCCCAGTGTTTGAAGAGTATCTTTGTGCACTGGGCTGTATGTAAATGATTGGTCTCCAGTCAGTTTTTCAGTAAGACTAATCTCATGCAGTCGCTAGTCAACCTACTGTTGCTTCTTGTAGGTGCTGTACATGGCAGAGCTTTTGTCTGTTAAGCAGTAATAGACTGGAATGCCCAACATGAACACCCTTGTTGTATGGCAAGAGGACAGTTCAGACTGCTAAAGCAGACCGAGCCTTCTGGGTTTCTGGGAAGAAAGGAAAGTTTCCTACAGATTTTTCATGTGAAAGAGAACCTCTTCTAATAGAACTGCACTTATGATAGGAGCAAGCACATCTGTCATTCTGTGCTTCGTTTTGTGTTTTTAAGAACTGCCTTTTTAGAAGCTTCATCTGGCAACTTTCTGCTTTCTTTTGATTTCCGTTTTGAAAATCCCATTGTCCCTCGTGCTTTCAAGTTCAAAGTGTCCAGAACTATCTGACGGAATGTGTTGTTCCTCAGGAAAAGCATCTCTCTGCATGTGTGTCCTTCCAGACCTTCTTCCTCATACTTTTATTTTACCTCACTCCCTGCAGTTGTTTGGAGGAAAAAAAAAAAAAAAAAGAAAAAAAGAAAAAAAAAAAAAGATGTATCTATATATAGAGAGAGATTTTTTAACAAAACTTGCCCTGAAAAGCTGCAATTTCTCTGCCACTGAACCTCTCTGTATCTGCCATATCTGCGCTGGTACACACCCAGCTCTGTTCTCTCTCAGTCTACACATACACAAATCCTGGGTTGAATTTCAAAACATCCCCGATTCAAGCCAAGGGCAAATGGATGGTGTGTAGATACAATTTTTATTTTTTTTTTCCCCTGAGCAAATCTGGGGCCTTTTTTCGCAGACTTACAAGAGAGCCTAGTGTAACCATTTCAGTTTCCAGATCTGATCTTTTTAAAACATAGAAGCCTTGAAAATTCACCTAAATATACAGCAATTGTACGGGAGCTGAGGCTGGGATAACCTCTGTAGTTTTCAGTTCAGTGTATAAACAGTGATTTTTGCACTTTCTTCTTGGGATTGCGTTTTCAGTGGAGCTTCAAGTTGGTTTCAGATTCCCTGGGGCTGTGTCCGGTACCTCTGTCCAGCTAGGTTAGGTAGCTGGTTAAAGGAGAGGCTGACGTTGCTAGCGGAAGATGTTTTTGAAGGAACCGTTTAGTACCTTAATTGGAGAGTAAAATTTCATTTGGTGTGCAGCTGCTGGAAGCAACAACTAGGAAGTTGTGACATGCTCCACTAAAATTTACTGCACATGGAGTGGTTTGTTGCTCTGCCAGCTGGACCCTCATCTCACAGCTCAGGACACCCGAGGTTGTTCCCTGTGGAACTTCGGAAGCTTCTACCCTCCAGTGTTCTGAAAGATGCGAGCAAGGAAGGTGATGTCAGCCCCGTAGCTCTAGGGATACACTTGTGCAGTGACAGCTGGTCATGCATTTTCTAGGAAGCTCCAGAAGTGCCATCTTCTAGAAGTGCAGTGCTTTGATTCTCATGAGACTGTTTGTCCTGTTTGCCCTGCAGTCAATCTGTTCACCTGTCTATATACACAGAGAGAGAGGAAAAAGTATGCAAAACAATCTTATCATACTGTTAAGCAGTATCATGGAATGGATGAACTTTTTAATTTTATCCTATTATTTTGCATGGAATTATCAAGATGAATGATGCTCATGAATAATTGCTGTCTTTGAGACAAACATTTCTGTTTGTGTTGATTCCACTTTTGGAAACCTGGAACTATTTCCCCCATTGCTGCTGTGCTTTTCTCCATTTCACACAGGAGAAAATGCATTTTCTAAGCAATCTGCCTTTATTAAGTGTATAGTGGCCATTCTTTTGTGTTGTGATTAGGCCTCTATTCGTTTATACTTGCTTCGGTAGCATTAGCCTATTTTACAGTTCATTTCATGTGCTTTTGTTGTAGGTTTTACAAGCAATGGGGTATCCAACTGGTTTTGATGCAGATGTTGAGTGTGTAAGTTCTGATGAAAAATCAGATACCGAAGGCAAAAATGAAACAGTGTCTTCAATCTCAAGCAATAATACTGGAAATTCTACATCTGACACCTCCACTACCCTAGAGGTAAACATTACATAGAAAAGTACAAGTGATGGAGAAGTATGGGGTTTTTATTTCCTGTCTTGGAAAAGGATGATGTTTTCTTTATGGCAGCAGATAAGAAACTGAGTTTCCAGTCTCAGACCTTCCATAGGCTTTGTCACTGTGCACGAATAGCTTGATCTTTATGCCTCCTTTCCTAAAATTTAAGGTAAAGTAGCCATATTATGCTTTTAAGACCATAAACTCTTTGACAGGTGTTGTCTCTTCTACTTTGCTCACATACAGTCCAGTCCTAGGAGTGAGACAACATAATCTTGTTTGTTACCTTTGGGCTTTGGTAATGCAATTTTGGTATTTTCTTTCTTGCAATAGGTTTGTCAAAAACGTATAGTTCTGTAGACAGTATCTTACTGATACACATGAAGACCAATGAAAACAAAACAATTCATCAAGGGATGTTAGGAAACGTAAAACCTAATACCTCTGTGCATATTGAATGACCTAGAAAAAGCCACACTGAAGATTACATTGAAATTGGATCATTTACGTTAACTTCAGCACTTGTAGCTGACTGAAGTCGGTTGCTACGAAGCAGTATGCAGTGCTTGTTTCCTCACTGAAGTTGTAAGAAATATGGTATTCCACAAAGGACAAAATTCCAGTAACTTTAGCAGTCTTGGCAGAATGTTCCCAGAAATCATGCTAGGATCACAGAATCATAGAATTGCCTGAGTTGTCCACTATTCTGGTGCAGCATGTTCTACTGAAGCCAAGGCAGTGTTATCTGTGATACAGGTCTGTCACTGGAATGTCCAGTGCAGTGTACGTACTGGGAACAACGAGCTGTTGCAGAGGCTTGACACAGTGATAATGCCAGCCTTCTCCAAGTGTCTGGCCGTTTGATGCTGTAAGCTATACCACTGTAGATGTCTGCCATTTGAAGACAAAAGGCTCTAAAGCAACACCATAAATGTGTCTCTAGGTAAGAACTCAGGGTCCTATACTGACAGCAAGTGGCAAAAACCCAGTGATGGAGCTTAATGAAAAAAGAAGAGGTCTGAAGTATGAGCTCATCTCTGAGACGGGTGGAAGCCACGACAAGCGCTTTGTGATGGAGGTGAGTGAAACAAGCTTGTAGAGTTGGTAGGTGGTTTTAGCAACGGTGCTTCAGTCTTCAGAGGGTGCTTCAGAGGGTGACAGAGCACTGGAACAGGTTGCCCCAAGACATTGTGGAGTTTCCTTCTCTGGAGATACTCAAAACCCACCTGAATGCCATCCTGCACAATGTGCTCTGGGTGATCCTGCTTGGCAGGCGGGTTGGATCAGACAACCTTCAGAGGTCCCATCCAGCCTCAGCCATTCTGTGATTCTGTGAAGTTCAGGCATACTGGTTAAATTCAGTATCAAATAGATGCACTGGTCCTATTTTAATTGCACTTGTAGTTTCCAGGTTCCTATTTTCAGACATGTAATGGTTCACGTGATCGCATACATACACTTCATCAGCTTTGTGTTCTTGAAGCAGAAGAAATCTGTCATACAGAACATGGAATGTTGTTTTGTTGTTTGTGTGTTTGTTTTTTAACTATTGAGGCTCTCTCATCACTGACCAGTAGGTGCAGCATGGTATTCCCAAGGATAAAATACTAGACATAAATTCATATCTTAACATAAATTCGTATCTTAATTTTCAGGTTGAAGTAGATGGCCAGAAATTCAGAGGTGCAGGTCCAAATAAGAAAGTAGCAAAAGCAAGCGCTGCATTAGCTGCACTCGAGAAACTGTTTTCTGGGCCTAATGCAGCAAACAACAAGAAGAAGAAGATTCTTCCTCAGGTAAGAATTGTTACTTGCTTTTTGGATCACTCTGTTACCACAGCTCTTGGGTGGTTTTACGACACATGACCTTCTAGAGGAAGCAGGTTAATTTCATTTTCTTGCCTTGTGCACACACTGTATAGTTTCTATTTTTATTCTTATATAGTAATTGTTGTAGCATAGCCATATGGTATGGTAGCTGGGACTGTATTGTGCTAGTGCTATTACAAAATATTTTCCTATTTATTATTAAGGGATTTAACCTAGAGGACACAGAGTAGAAAAGGAGGCACAAAGAGAGGTGGTGATTAGCTAGAGGAAATACAATCGGGTTCACTGATGACATGGAAGTCTCTTGTGTGTAAGGCCAGAGCCATACTGTGCTCCTCCACCATCTAAGATACATAGAGAATAAATCATTTATAGCTTGGCAAAGGCATTAACTCTATGTTCTGGAGTAAGTTGAGATTTTTGCACCAGAGTTTTCAAATGAGACATTTTATTTAGTCAGGACGCTTCTGTAATACAAATCTTGGTCTTGTCCATTAGGTTTAATAGCCACAGTGATTTCTCAAGTCTATTAAGTTTAAGGTTGAACAGAGCAGAAACTATCAACAGTGTTCCTCCTCCAGAGAACTGTTATCAGGAAAAAAAACACCCTTGAGGGTTACCATTTGGATCTCTTTTGTGCAAATGTGTTAGAATTAGGATTTTCTTATTTCACAGGAGCAGAATGTATCCCCAAATACACTTACAAAAATTAAAAGTCAACTCTATTTTTGTCTGTAATTACTAAGTCCTCCTCAACTCACTAAGACTTTTAGTTAGGAGTATTTCAGTTTCCAATACTGTGTTGAAAGTCTAGTAGATCAGAAGAAATGGTACCTCACTGGACAATGTTCCACAGGCAGCTAAAATATGAGAATGGCTTCTGATTCTGGCACTTACTAAATCTTTTTTTTTTTTTTTTTTAATTTTTTTCCTCTGTGTTTATGGCCAAACTTGTCTTTGAAATACCTAGATATGCTTGATTTTACTGTGTTTTCAGAAGGTAGCCGGGGGGCATGTAGTACAGCAAAGCTCTGCTCTGATGCAGTGAGCAACACCAGTGTCTGCAGCTCCTTGCTGTACTCTGAATTCTTTCACTCATGACAATGGGAAAGGAAGATGGCATTCTAGAAGAAGCTGGTCTAAACTAATCCAGCGTTGTCATGAGGTTGTTTTGCTTTTGTGGTGGAGTCCTGGCCCTGCTGAAAATTTGCGGATTCAGGGTTGTAGGAAAAAAGCAAACACCACGTTGTAGATCAGGGAGAGGCAGTTTGTAAGGATGTGGAAAAGATAGCGGCAAGGCACATCAGAGAATAGGGCAGAAACTACTCACGTTTGATCACGCTCACACAGCCAAAACTTAAGGAAGGAAATAAATATGGCCTGACTATGCCAACTGCCAGGACACAGTGAAGCGACCACGCTCTTAGATTCAGACTGCTACGCAGTGAGCTCTCAGAAGGGACTCTTTCTGTCGGTCTTTTTTTTTTTTTAATGTTACTTCTCCATTTTGTACTCTGCCTTAAATAAGGCTTGTGCAGCAAGCATTCTTAAGGAGATTTGGGAAAGGTGGTGATGCAGATAGCCTTGTATTTCCAGCAACACTTCCACCTTCTGAATTGCTATTGTTTTTATTACTCTGAGCAGACTAAAGGGGTTGTCAATACAGCTGTTTCGGCAGCAGTCCAGGCTGTTCGAGGTAGAGGAAGAGGTGCTTTAACACGAGGGGCATTTGTTGGGGCAGCTGCTGCTACTGGATACATAACACCAGGTAAGGCATGGCACTAACAGCTAATACTTTAATTCTGACTACTGGTGTGCCCTATTCCATTCGTCAGTCAACTATGCAAGTGATCTCTTCAGCTTCAGTCATCTGAGATGAAGCAGAAGAGAGAATTCATGGGTGTTTTAATAAATCAAAGAGCTGAACATCTGGCGGTACCTATCCTTTATAAGTCTGCAACTTAAAACTCCATGTGTACAGGGCACAAGTACACAGTTATCCCCATAATGGCTTTCCTGGCTTTATCATTCTATTATCTGTCTTTGTAGTTGACTGCCAAACAATTTCCTGAACTTTCTTCCTGGGTCAGGAACCTCTTGCATCACATGTCCTGTAGCAGTAGGATTGGCTTGCCCAAGAAACCCTTGCAGGGATAGAACTGGCAGTCACTGTGATCCCAGAAACTTTCCACGTGAATCGGGCATGTGAGCACAATATCTATCAGTAGCTTCGATGCTGGCCTAAAAAAAAAAAAACAACAAAATTTGTGTTCATACTCTGTTAATTCATCATCCGTGCTGTATTTTCTGAGTAGTAAAGGATCTTTTGAAAACCAAGGGCCTTGTGGTTCACATACGGGGTACTTTCTGTACACAGCAGGTGAGTTACTAATCAGGTTATTTCACTGCTGACTCCTCAGGGCAGATTTGCAACCATCAGAGACAAAACTATTTGAGCTTTTGAAGAGCTTACGTGCTCAACTATTAGTTGCTGGTCCAAAATAGTGATGGTTTTTATTAACCAGTAGGTTGCAAGCAGATACGAAGGGCATACGGAGTGTAAGCTGTTACAATCCACAGACAAGAAAACTTTAATGAAATGTTAACATTCTCTTTACTTCTTAAAGTGCATTTTTTTTTTTTGTGACTCTGCATCAGATCTGAGGCTTGCAAGTAACGTGAAGGGAGTCTAGACGTTGTTTTGACTTTGAATATGAATCACAGATTTTTAAGAATGAGATGCTTGGAGATCCCTTAGTCAAAGCAAATCCAATAGCTTCCAAAAGTAGTATGTATACTCATACTCAAGTTTTCTGAATACAGCAGGAGCTCTAATTATACTCTTCATCCATTCACACATACTAATAGCATAGCCCTGTTGTTTCCTAGACCTGCTTTCTGGCACAGACAACAGCATGATGTCTTCATTGTTCCTGTATGTTGATGTAATTATAAATATTAAAAACCAGTAATTCATTTTTAATGGCTGTTAACATTGTTTTTGGAACTGTCTTGCTGCCTGAGGAGTCATTTATGAGACATTTTAACCTGTCAAGGGCATTCTCCTTGCCAGCATGGAATTACTCCAGAAATAGGTTTGATTTCCAAGTCATTGCAGTAGTTAAGCTTTTATTGGTCTTGGCCTACACAGATTATTTCTCTTCATCCTCTTCTCAGAAATCTATTGCTTTTTCTGATGGACTAAAGCAATTCCAGCAGGTGGGGCGGGGAGAGGACACAACCCTGTACAATCTTAATTATTGAGATACAGTAACCAAGATTGGTGTTCTCCACTGTTCCTGTTTGTCTCACTCCACAGTAACACCTAGCGCTTTGGAAAAAAGATACTGTTTCTGTTTGCATCTAGTTGTTCCCATGTCCTTTGTCCTTTTCGGCTGCAGAAGTGGCAGAGCACGCTGAATTCACACAGGAACTTTATTGATGACGATGTGGTATCTGCTGCAGGCATTCCCCTCTTTATAATGCAAGTTGAGGACGATGATTGTTCTTTGCGTCAGACTGTATTTGTACTTCAGAGGTAGCATAAGCAAATACGGAATGTCTAACTGGATCCATGCTCTGGCAGTACAGACTCAAGAGTTGAGGTTTAAGAAAGTCATTGGGTAGCTTGTTCTTTAAGACACTGTGTAGAAGGATTTTAGTGTTTTCAGCAGTTTTCACATGCGTTAATATGATTTTTTGTTTTTTTTCTGTGGTCCTTCTTTGTGTACCAGAAAGTGTCCCTGTGTATTGATATGCGAATACCAATTGTCTTCAGGTATCACAAGAAATGAAAACCCATTCCCCATCTGTTTATATTGCAGGCTATGGAGCACCATATGGGTATAGTACAGCTGCGCCAGCTTACGGTATGTATAGCCCAGTAATTAACAAATTAGAAATTATACAGAAACCATTGTGCCAGTCCAAATGTGGCAGTCCAAGTTGGTTTAGGTTTTGCAGGAGAAATTTAAGAGATTAAAGCTCTTAAACCATGATGACAACACCTTGCCATAACCTTGTGGTTCTTTTTTGGTTGGAGTAGTTTTTTGCCTATGCTTTGCCTGATCTGTGGAAGGACCGCTTGTTCTAATTGCCTGTTCCCTTTCATACTGAAACTGAACTGAAATAGTTTTCTTACTTTTTACAGCCAATCTGTGCTCCATTCAAAGACTACCTAAGGGCCTATGTCAGCATCTCTGAGCCATATTTATCTAAATGGCTTTACAAATAATTGGCAATGTTTGCCTACAAGTTTAATTGGCCTGTGGACCAAGCTCCCCTAGTGCTGTCAACTACTGTATCAGAGATTATTTCATAGATAAGTCTATGTGCATACAATCCCATCCCTGCCCCACCCCGCTCCCCCTGCTGCAGGCTAAACCACTGCTGCTTGGGACAAGCAGAACGATTTTGTGTAGCTTATATCGCTGGTGATTAGACTGCAAGGAAGCTAGGATACAGTAATTTGCCACAATGATTTTACTAAGAAGCATAGTGAAATTAGGCTGGCAAAGCATTGGTTAAGACTGTAAAATAAACTAAAAATCAGCACTGATGGAAAGGTTTTTCTTACCTCAGCTTCTCCCTACCAACCTGCTTTTTTTTGGTTTTTTGTTTTTTTTTTTTTTTTAAATGCTAGACTAACAAAGTGTATTTACCTCTAACCGGCCCTTTTGGTTACTTTGAATGAGGTTTATGTGGCAATGGGAGCAAAGCAGTTTGGAGTCAGTGATATGTCCTGGCACACAAAAAAAACACCAGCACCTACCTACCAGAACCCATCCCATTGTCCTCCTCTCCTGTCACAGGACGGGAGGGAAATCCTGCTACTCAAATAACAATAAGTACATTTCAAGGCCTGCAGTTTTTTCATATGGGAAACTGAGCTTGCAATTTCCTACTCATTTTCTAGCTTTTGTAGTATTTGTAATACTTATTCCTCTCTAATTTGTATAGATTTTATAGCTTGGGCAATATCAACTCCCCTGATAGCATTATAAAAGTTAGAAATATTTTCAAATGTTTATTTCATTACTTTCTTTTAGAGGTATGAGCTATAGAAAACAGAATGCTGCTGCTTTATTGAAAACATTCTCTTTGCTTGACTAAGAGCAGCCAGCCCTATTCTGTACTCATGCAGTGGAGAGGGGAAGTACAATGGGCCAACGGGCTGCACTGAACAGTGGGAATTCTCCCTTCAAAATATAAGCAAACCTCACTAGTTCTGCAAATCCTGCCCCGTTGACCGGCCAAGTGTTTTGACAAAATGGCAGCTGACAGCTGTGCTTTCCTACAGAGTGTGCTCTGCATTGTCTTCTGTGTTGTATTACTGAAAATGGAAGGAACAGCTATTTGTTTTTCAAGGAAAAATCAAAGGAAGTTTAGTTTATGGCTTACTTGACAGCATGGATTTTTAAAAAACCTCTAGTTCTTTCCAAGCTGTAGTGACTGGCTATAACCACGATCCAGTGGTATATGCACTTGTGTATTTTTACAAGCCAGGGGCTTGCAGTGATGTAATATGAATCCTTTTCTGGCTGAAGAAGACAGTACAACTGTTATCAATGCTCCTGCAGCATGAGTTTTACTTACAGCTTTTTTTGCCTTCCTTTACTCCTTCTGCTTTGTGTTTTTTTTTTTCTCATGATGAGTATTTTGGGAGCTAGATTTTAATCAACTAACTGTGTACATGTGACATATCGCTGACTTCAAAACACTGTGGAATTGAATGCCCCCATTTTTCACATAAAGAGTTTCTGTTTTTAATGTCTTATGATTGTGATGCAAAGTACTGGGATAATGCTTTTTGGCTGTAAGGTAAACATGTCTCTGCCTTTGTAAGCTGTTGCATGTTGGGAAACTTCACTTTGATCATCTGGTGCTCTGGAATACCTGCTGTTGCTGCTTTGTGATTTCTAAATGGACACATAGGATAAACACTAGAACTTAAATAGGAAAGAATTATTTAAAAAAAAAAAAAGCATTTAATTGTGCAGAAGCTTGTGAGGCCACAAGAACTCTGTAATAACCATGAAATCAGGCAAATATTAATCTTTCCAGATTTGCCACTTCAATACAGGATAGAAAAAGCAAAATAAAGCAGCAGATACAAAATTTACTGTAGGTACTGAATTATTTGGCTGACCTATGTGGAAGCTTATCAAAACTGCTGGACAGTTTCTCTATGAATTTTCTTTTATGCATAGCAGATCCTGTCAAGAGTATCTGCAATTGTTACTGGCCTGTGAAATACAACCACAGAACAAGGTAGTAGAGATTAATTATCATAAAGATTATGAACTAGCTTCAAGTCCAACCTCTTTTCAACAAATCACACTCTTATTTTTGAGACTACTGCTTGCTTTAATTTTAACAAACACTGGGACAAAAATAAAAGCAAACTTTAAGCTAACCATCTGTTTGAAGTAGTACAAAGTGTTGAAGTGTTACTGTTTATGGGGCCCTGTACCCTAAAGTCACATTGACTGATCTGGAAAAGGTTAATGAGAACACTACTGTAAGCTCATATCTGACTTCCTTGGATCACTGAACTTATTTGGAGTCCTCTCCCTTTTTTCTCTCTGTAGGTTTACCCAAGAGAATGGTTCTGTTACCAGTTATGAAATTCCCAACTTATCCTGTTCCCCACTACTCATTCTTTTAGCAAATGGCAGAAGCTAATTCCTATTGATTGAACAACACAGTACAGTGCAGAATGTTAGAAGAAAAAAGAGCCTTTTTATCCTGTTTTCTTTGAACACATACTTGAGCAAAGTCATTTGTAAAGAAACATCTTTTTCCTACTTTTTGATTTTAACAAAATGCAAATTTAGTTCTCTAAAACTTGAAAAAAATGTTCTGTGAAATGTTACCTCATTTTCAAATAACTTATACCAGCCTTCTGTTATAGGGAAGAACTAGAAGCTTAAATCTTACGTTTTAAATGAAGTATCCGATTATGTAAAATTAAATTTGTGAAGGATGTATAGAATATAAAACACTGATCACAAATAAACTGTTTTGTTGTAACACAAGAGTACTGCCTGTTTCCTAATGCAGTCACACAGATTCAGTTAGTGACCTGTACTTGTTGTAGGGTTATTTAACGCAGGGCATAGTTCTTTAAAAAATTATAAAAATAAAAATAAAAAAAGAAACTTCAGTTAAAATATAACTTCGTAAATATTATGGTGTGTAATAAACTTAGTAAAATATGGGTTAAATATTGTTTTATTTTATAGAGCTAAGCATCAGTATGTGAGTTTCCTTAGAATCTTTAAAATCAGCATCCTGTAACTCTCAGTGACTTTAGAGTCTTAATTATCTAAGAAGGCTTTTCGTTTGTACACAGAATACTGAAAAACAAACAAAGCAAAGGGAATTAATCCTAGACAGCCTCTTTGTATTAGGTTACATTCTGTGAAACACATACTAAACAAAGGAAGTTCCCACAGAAGAGCTCATAATTACAGGGATACACAGTTCAGTCCGTATTGCCCAGAGAAAGGACATCAGTAATGTTACAATCTCGTTCTTTAGAGCTCAAAAGCTGCTTGTTTTCCTTTCTTTTGTTTTTGACCAAAAAAAAATAAAAAATTGCACTTGTTCTTGTGGCCTTCTTCACTTTTAAGATTGTCTGCCCACCCTTGATTTTCCATTCACCATTTTTGCAGAAAGCATTTTAGTTGTCAATCTTGTATTAAAACAAAGGGTTCTCCTTTTTCCCCTTACATTTACAAGAATCTAAAGCAGCAACAAGGTCCCCATGAAAACTTGCTATTTAATTGTCCCAGTTCTTGTTGAGTGCTGCTGTGGAAAGTGACACACTTCAGCCATAGGCCAGTACTTTTCTTAAGAGTTGGTGCTCAAACGAAAAGAATTTCCTTTCAGATAAGGAGCGGGTGCACCTGTCAAATTCCAGGACAGGCCCCATCTCTGTGCTGGCTCCATGTGTTTTAGACTCCTGCAGAAAAACTGCTGTGGGCTCTACTGAGGGATTCAAGTAGTCTTTATTAAGGTATCACCCCCACAAATAAGTAGCGTTGCTGGTTGTACTTCTCTACTCTTTTAAGTTGCTTTTCAGGAGGTTTGCTTTAGTTCATGCTCTTTCCAAGACTGAATTTATACACTCTGTTCTCCAACAGATTTTGCTGTTGAGGCAGGGGGAAGCTATATTTATGAAGAGGGTGTAAGAACAGTGCTTAAAGCCATGTAAAGTTCCTCCTCCCTTTCACCACCCATTACAGGGAAACAAATAGTAGAACAGCATAACAAAGGGCAGCTTATTTAACAAGCTGCTCTTCTTGGAATTAACTGCACCTGTTAAACTAATATCTATGCTTAGAATTGTGTTCATATCTTATATGGTTTTCCTTCTGACATAGCTCTCGCTTTTGTTTGGTGTTGGTGGTACTTTAATAAAAAATGCAGCTCTACTGACAAGTAGCGGTGAGCCTGCTGTTCTCATCCATGTGATAGTGTTGAAATAAAGAGCAGGGTCTTGGGGATGTAATCAAATTGAGCAGTGCTCCTAAGTCACCAATACATTTTGCTGGCCTATGGATGAAAGGAAGCCATCACGGAGCAGAAAAAGCATGGCTGATAAGAGCCCATTTTTGTTAATCAAATATTCATTAAAGGAATCTTTCCTCTGCACACGTTCCACCCTCCTCCCACCCCCCTTTTGGAGTTCCCCTGATTGGCAACTGTTTTCTTTTTTCTTTAATCCCTGGATTTGTAAAATTTCTAACAAAATATTGTCTGAACCAATTCTACACAATAAACATTTGTATGCCCGATAACTTGTTCCTTATTTCAAAAACAAGGAGGGCGCTATGCTCTTTTCCAACATGATGGCAGTCATTTCAGATGATTGATAGAAGTCTTTTTTTTTTTTTGTCATTTGTTGGGAGTTACTAACCACATTGTAAACTTGCCCCCTTGCTGCATATTTTACATTTCTCTGCTTTACTGAAATATGAATGAGCTGTCAGTTCTTTGTTTAGAAAGTGGTAACCTTGGAAGTGTTAGATGTTTCAATACCTTCACAGAATTAAAAGTGCCCATTTTACAATGAAAATTCCACTTGCAGCTGAAAGAGCAGAGAAATTTAAATGGAGCTTTAGCTTCAGCCACTCTCTGAAATTAACATGAAGTTTTTGCTTCTCTGCTCTTTTCCCACTGTAGGTGGTTTTTTCATTGACAGTCCCTATTGCCAGCCTCTCAGCATCGCACCTTTTATTATTCACTTGGGCCCTCAAGATTTCTTCTCTGACTTCTAGAACCATCAGGTTGTGTGGCTCCAAATGGCATTTTGTACATGTCTTAAAAGCAAGAACAAAACTGGCTCGTTTTGAGGTTTCTCAACTTCAGACATGGAATCTGAGGTGTTTTTTTTTTTTTTTTTTTTCTTTTTTCTCTCAAAAGTGTTTCTCACTTCTTGAACTTTGTTCCATTTAATGAAAAGCAATACTTACTTCAAGCCACAGTCCTTTCTTTGGGTACATAGCAATAGATGTGTATATACTTCTGGTTATTTCTTTACACTAGAAGGGAAGAGGGGGGGAACAAAACAAGACTTTAAACCTCATAGGGTGCTTGCTTTAAGCAGTGAACCCACATTTACTTTCACTATTTAAGTATTTCAGAATTTTAATACTATGACTGTATTTGCATGTTTCCTATAAAAACTGCTACGAACAGTTGCAATGGTCGCTCTTGAAGCAGTAGTGCTTTGTACCATTGTACATGTCAGCAGACATGAAATGTAGCAAAAAGCTGGAAGAAAAAATAGTCTATTTTTCTCCAAAATATAACTAAATGTTATTCTTTCTCTCTCTCTCTCTCTCTTTCTTTACCACATCATTAATATGAGGCACAAAAAGGGTAGGCCTGAACTTGACTTTGAAATAGTTCTTCTGTGTCTCTTAAAATCATCACCAAATGATAGGAAATTGTAGTATTTGATAAATCTTCAATTCAAAATCTTTGCTTCTCTAAATTTACTAGTGAGTTTGTTGGTTTTTTTTTTCCTCTTAAACTTGTATGTTGATATTCTGAGATTGTGAATCAGTAATCAGCAATAACTGAAAGGTAAATGTCCTTGTTTATTTAAATGGTATTGGAACATCTGTATATTGCAGTTAAGACTTTTAAGCAGTTTTCAGCAGGTTAATACCACTTTATTCTCATTCTCTCCGGACCTCCATAGCCATATGCACTTGTATAAAATAAGCAGAAATGTAATGACTGTAAGCTGAGATCGTGATGTAAAAGGTAAGAAATTTTATTTTAAGCTTAAAGAATATTTTTATTGATTTTTTCTAAAAATCTCACATACCTGTGACAATCTTGTATATGGCAGATTTTTATTATGTTTTGTTTAACTGTAAACAAGTAATATGCAGTTTTGGATTCCAACTTCATGTTTTTCAAGGCCACTTCAAATATTCCAGTTTCAGTTAATAATATATATATTTCTTAATACTTTTAAGAAATAGTTTGGTTTTATCAACAGACTGTTCTTCAGATATCTTTCTCTAGCATAGCCTAAAAAGCTGTATTGATAATGCTGTGTATCAGGCACCGCATTCCTTGCATACTTGTGGAAAACATTTAGGTAGGTACTAAAGCCTGGCCATGGCCTGTACTGAAAGCCATACCATGGTTACAGTTATGTGAAATAAAAATGTGAAGTGGAATGTGTGGTATTATCTAACTAACAAGAGAGAAATTATTTCCCTAAACTAATAAAGCCAAACTCCAAAAGGAGAATGAAAGACTTTGATGATGTTAGTTTAAATCTGCAGAGATCAAATTACATTAGGCCAAATTAATTCATGAAGCAGCCAGGTTTGCTTTCCTCTTGTGGGTGCAGTGGGAGGAGAGGAAGGCAGGCAGGAAAAGATCTAACTGTGCATGAATAAATTGTTTGGCTGTAGTTTTCTAAAGCTAGAAATTAAGACAGGGGCCTCCATAAATAATTATCTTCAGTTCTGTAGTAAATGTTTTAGATGATATTTTACTTGGAGTAAAATGATTTTGGATTATGACTTATATGGTGCACATGATATGTGTAGTTTTAAGATACTTGTTTTTTTAATTTGCATTTATATAACCTTACATTATGCAAGATTGCATAGCACAGTACTGCACAACTGCAGTACCTGCAGTACTTGAAGTTGCTGGAAACAACTCTTTTATATTAAAAAAAAAAAAGCAAAAAAAAAAAGCAGGGGGTTGATGATGTATTAGTGTTTTAGGGTCTCAATTCAGATATGAAAGCATTAAAAAACCCTGACTATCACAGTTTATACTGATGTAAAACAGAAAAATACTTGGTATGAAATATGTAGTAAATCGAGTCTAAAGCTTGTTGTTTTGCATCAAAATATAACAGCAAAAATAAACTATATTTCTTTTCAATATTGAAAATATCAAATTCAGTAAATAACTGCATGTGTAGGTTCTCCATAACTCAGGATATGCCTGGATTAAATACATAGGTTGATGTAGAAAAATAGCTGTCAAATATTGTTGGTTTTAGTAATGTTGGAGGAAACCGGATGTTGCAAGTGGCCTATGTATCTGCACCTGGAGAAATTTAAGTTCAGGAACTTTACCAGTGACTTGCCCACCAAAGCACATAACTGTTTGATTACATTTGCAGGTGCAATTGATGAGCCATCAGCATGACCTTTCTGTTTGGTGGTGCAGATTTTCATCTGCTGTTATCTTCAAGGTATAAATGTAGGGTTTGGTCTGAAGCTCACTTAATGTTCAATTATTTGTTCAGCCTTGTAAGGCAAAGCAATCCTGATAGTGGAGCAGCAGGCTGCTCTGTTTCCTCTGAAAGACAGTGTTTTATATGCTTCAAGGCGATGTTAAGGCACATTATAATGAACTTCTCTTGAGTATTCCTTTTGTAGGTTTAACTGATAACAGTCTGACAAGCAGCTTATCTGTCCAGTTCAAGGATTGATTAATAACTTCTTAACTGACTTCTTTGATCTCTCTTTGTGGCCTGGATTTGGCAGCTTTATCCATTTGTATTGGTTTGCATCAGCATTGTTTTGACTGTGAATTTCCATATTTTTCTGTCATTACCCTTTTAACTCTTAGAATTGTAAGCATTCTGCCCTTCTGCTTTTTTGGCATTTTCACTTTCTTGGATCTTCTCCTCTTTTTCAATGAAAAGATACTAAATTTCTTTGGTATATTTTTGCTCAGTAGACAAACACTTAGGTCCCAAAATTGTCCCCTTGGCTTTGCTGCATGCCTTCGCAATAGGAAGGACACCATTTCCTGACATGAAGTACACGCTGTACTTGAAACTCCTAAATCCTGGTTTTGAAGCCATTTGGAGTTAGTGACAAGACCGTAATGTGGGTGCTAGGACTGCCTAGTGCCTAGGACTGTCTCATTCATGGTTGTACTTGAGCAAAACATTCACATGTTCTGAAACATCTTTCATGTAGGTTCCACAAGTGCCTAATACATTGGCATTTGAGAGAACTGTTACGGACTGCATTCTATTCCAGCAGGTATTAACCTAACCAAAATACCAGGCTATTATTTGATGAGTGATTTGGATAACATCTACTTTATCAATGTCATCACAGCCACTGTTTTGCTAAGGCAGAATTAGAAGCTGCTTTCTTTTGCCTAACACTTTCAGGTTTCCTTTGAAAATCCACCTCACCAAGAGAATGGTCTGAAGTGCCTTTTCTGAGAGATTGAAATCTGTTAGTTGATGGCTACCAAGCTTTGTCTTTCTGGATATATAAGGCAGTCAATGTGGAAACCTGGTTCCATGTGCTCTGTGTAGCTGCTGCTATCTTTGCCAATTCTGCAGTACCATTTATGTGAAGCAAAAATATTTTACAGTTTGAATTTCTGGTTCATGGAAAAGAATTCTGAAAAAGTTCCTTTGAACTACTACATATCAATAGGACACTTGGGAAAGTCTGTATCTATTCACTTCCCACCTTAATTCTAGTTTTAGCTAACCAGATGCCAGTATGTATTTTGGGAGATGATGTCTGGCACTTAAAGGATTAAAAGAAACCAGAGCTTTACAATGAAAAACTGACCTGTTTAGTGTGTTACCTGGACTAGAGATGAATGGCATTAACAATGACTTTGGAAGTATAAATATGAACTTGGGTGGCCTGGTTGGTTGACATGGAGGGAAGTGAGGCTATTTACAGAATAGCAAGATTAAAATACAGGCTGTTCTTTGTTTACTTTTATATAGCTGTTCTTGCATACAAATCCACAATCACACACAGTGGCTTTCCCTTTCTAACAGTTTGGATTTTCTGGAACCATGTGAGGGAGAAATGTACAAGCAGCCTTTTGAGTTGTCAGATTGGTATCTGAAGTGGCTGTGCAGGACAGCAGTCTTCACAGATGGAAACCTCTAAGTACAGTATACTGCTAGCCATACCTCAGCATTTTTCTTCCTGATGGTTGAATGGCAGCTGGAATGGTTGTCATTTTCCCAGATAGGAAACTGTGACTTGTGAAGAAATAACATATTTGACAAGGGAACTTAAATCCTACTTTGCCAGCTACATGAAATTTCTACAGGCATGTTCTGTCTAAAGAAGGGTTTAAGGCAACAAGGTGACTTTGGAAGGAAAGTGTTATCTTGAGCTAGTGTCTTAATTGTACATGAGACAAACACCATACAAAAACCTGCCTAAACCTTTTGAGACATAATTCCATCACCAGCCTTTGCTTGAAAGCCTGTACGTTAAAGTACCAGGGTTGAATGACTGTGAAAGGACTTGGCGAGCTGAAAGCATGGCACACGATGCTTCCTGCCATCGTATCCTCTCTCTGCCAGTGCTTGCTGTCTACTTTACGCATGCATTCTGGAGCTGGAACATGGTGACCTTATTCCTGGGCATTGAGCCATACAGATGGAGGGAGGCCAGCCTATACCCATGAAGGGACTGTGTAACACGCGGCCTCTGTTGCCCAAGCAATTTCTCTTGGACACAGTACACAATCCAACCCTCACAAAGGCAATTTAGTGCCTGGGTAGGTGGTTCCTAATCTGTCTAATTTGCTGTCATGCAGCCAATGTGAGTTAATTAGATGATTCAGCAATTGTCGTGGTTCCCAGTTAATGTGCTGTAAACCCTGCTGCCCTAAGTTTCACTGGAGCTGAATACCTTTGCTTCTGTGAATGCTGTGCTTCCCGCTGCCTTTTCTGATCTCCTCTAGTGTTCCAGTAAATAACCAAGTCTCTGAAGTTACAGAATCTTTATGTAGCTGTTTCTAGATTGTTGAGAATTTCTAATAAGCCAATGAAAAGCTTTAGGGAACAAGTTTTCCTACAAACTTATTAATGTGCCAAGACACTACTATTTTTACTCATATGCAAACATCTGTGAGAAATACTCTGGTATCTCTGATCACTTGAAAGGGCACTAGTACTCATTCTTTAAGGATACTTGTCTTCTGGCAGAAAAAATAGATTTATTTAATGTTTGTCTTAGTTCTAAAATTATTTGTGCATTTTTCCTTTCACTGGACTACTAAGAGAAATTTCCCTGACCACAAGTTTCTTGTATTAATAGGAAGTAGAAAATGAAGGAGTGGCATGAAGACTTTTCAGGTGTTCTAAGAAAAAAAATCTCCTTGTTTGGCTGTTCAACTATGGGACACCAATCTCCTGGCAATTCTAAAATTCCGAGATAGCAATAAACGTGAGCAGCTTCAGTGTACTATATTTGATCCAATCCAGCAATGTCCTCAGAGAACGAGTCTGACAGTCCCTGTGTTTTCAGTCACTGATCTCTGACAGAAACAGTGTAGAAGCACATGGGTCCCTTGCTTTGTTTTTAATTCTCCATCTGTACTTAAAGAGTCCAAGGGTCATCACAGTCTAGCGATGAGATTCCCAAACATCTCACCAGAACTATGTAAATTAAGAGCTAGCACATTATAATATTTGAGTCTTAGACAAAATTCCAAGTTTCCCTCTGCATCCTTTGCTCTGTAGGCTAAGATACAATCATTTTGTATTAGAACTTAGTGCCTTTAGATAAATCCTCTGTAGTCAGTTGCTTGCTAATAAATAAAGGGAAAAATATGTCTTCCACCTTCAAATGAGTTCCAAGTCACATCAGCAGGTTACAAAAAAAAGGCTCCTACTTCCTGAGGCTCTGGGAAATAGCACAAGAACTCTGCCAGGGCAGATTCTTTTGGATACATGATGAGATACACAAATATAAAGTTTAGACTGCTGTTCTCAGTCATGAATCACACTGGGGCCTCTTCTCTGGCAACAAAAGAATGAAAATGAGGTCTCTGCTGGATTTACAGAGAAGTTCTGTTAACGTACAGTTGTACTGTCTTAAGAACCAGTAACTGAGCTTGAATTTTCAGGACACAGACCCTCTCAAGTGTCCTGCTGGAAGAAGTTACGGAAAAATTAGATACTTTGCTGACTTGTTTAAAGAGATGCAAAGGTATAGCATAGTTGCAGCCACTATTCTTAGTATATAGACAGCTTGTCTAACAGCTCATTGGTTCCAGTCTCCTGTTTTAGGAGATCTGGTTTGCTGTGAAACTGAGCCCTACTGTAAAGTAGAAATGCTGTTGCAGTCATTTTAGAGCAATTCACTGAAGAAACTCAGCACTGGAGTCCTACCCTTACAGGTTCTGGCAGCAGTTTTCACCTCTATTTTCTTTTGAACATTAACCACTTCAGCTGGTAATTTATTGTTTGACATTAAGAGAATTCACATCACAAAGCTGCTTTATTACTTAACCCCTGAAGTTAAGTCTCCTTAGCTTAACTTCTCTCATCTAATTCCATACCTATCTGTGTGTAGGTTCTTTAGTGCCCCAAGACATCTTTCTGTTTCCCACTGTACTCACAGAAACAAGAGTTATTCAGTTATTTATGTGCAACTGATGCTCAAGATAATAAAACAGCATGAATAGGACACATACAGACCTGTTCCTCTAGCCTGGTGTTTTCTATGAGAGAGGATGCTCTTTCTGCTAGACCTGTCTAATACTGTGTAGGCAGTGCAATAGCTTATTAAAAGTAGTTCTGTGATCTTTTTAATAAAAAAATTCATCTTATATTAAGATTTAAATTCAGTATTTTTTTCTCCAAGTTCTGTGGCTATGTGAAAACATTCAGACTAAATGCTTACCTTGACACTTAAGAGGAGTTGAGTAATCTAAAGTGCTAAGTAGAGATGTACAGTTCTAAATCTAATTTCTTATGTTGTATGTTGTTTTAACTTGTATTCGGTGCCTTAACTCTGTACAATCTAATGTTATCTATACTGTACCACAGGTAGTTTAGTGGGTAAGTGTATTTTAAAAGAAGTCATCAAGCTAGGCTACAGAAACTGTAGCAAGGACAAGCCTTCTCAGTGTGAGTTCTCCTGCATGTTTAACTAATAATCCACTGATAAACAAAACCTGAAGAATTTAAAGACTATATAAACTTTTTAACTATGAAATGGGACTGAATGTATCCAATTTCCAACTTCAAAGGTTTGTGGCAATGAGATAAAGGTACAATCTCTTCTATGTTGTGTAAGTAAACTTCAAACTGGCCAGAAGTGTGTGTTTGTGAAAACCTATGGACTCTTATCTTTACTAGAACAAATTGCACTAGAAGGTATTAACTGAATGTAGTTTAGAAGGGTATTAATGGAATGTAGTCTATTATCCTTTATCCACTGGTACAGGGGGCTTGGAATGAGTCAGACTTGCAGTTAATGTTTAAGTCCAAAATAGCATGTGAACTTAAGCCTCATTCCTGCCTCTTACCTGAATCTAGAAGCTCCAGGTGCCTTATGCTGCTTTGCAGTTTGCAAGGTGTAGCACAGCTTCTACTTGAACACACATTTGCTTGCTGAATGCACCTGGTCCTGGTAGAATGGACTGAGGCAGGAGAGAGAGAGAGAGAAGAAAACAATGAAGGTAGAGTGCACCTCTCCAGTCTTAGGTTAAGTAGACAAGGAAGTTGCACGGAAAGCTGCACTGCCTTTTCCAAGGCCATAAATCCAGTCTCTGGAAAAAACAGGACGTTTGTCTATGGTGGTAAATCAGCAGCCTTAGTACACCAAGAGCAATGAGGAAATGGTATTGTTTTTTCAATAGCTTGTATGAAATTAGATAAGAGATTTAAGCTACCCATATTACAAGCTAAAAATCTGCTGGAGCAGATTATACTTTTTTCCTGCTTCAATAAACAGGTATAGGTTGGAAAGAGGAACAGGAGCAATCCAATGAATCACAGAAGGGTTTGAGTTGGAAGGGACCTTAAATATTACCTAATTCCAACCCCCTGCCATGGGCAGGGACACCTCCCACTAGACCAGGATACTCCAAGGCCATTCTTCATATCTAATCTAAAGCTACCCTCTTGTAGTTTAAAATTGTATTTGCTGATGCATTGTTATCCGCAACAGGGAGACTCCTCCATGCAGTATATAAAGCATACAACTGAATTTTGTCAGGGAAAGGAATACTAGTAATTTTCCCTAAAGGAATACTAGTAACTTATTGATACAATGACTATGGTATTCTAGACAACCTGCCTTTGAGAAGAGCAGCATGGTAACAAGGGAAAGCTGATACTGCTCCCACAGCTACATGTTGTAATGTACATACTTCAGGTCACTAATACTGGCATAACTAGTTATGACAAGATCAGTTCATCTTACCAGAAAAGCTTATTTTGACATTTTATCTGCTTCTATCTTTTAAGCTACAAGGGAGTTAATTATAGCACAGTAATTTTTCTAAGGCAGTAGAGCAGAAGGTAAGTTTCAGCTTTGTGCTTCGAAACTGCTGCAAATAAGTCAATTAACAGTGTTCCATGGAAACAACCTGACGTACTTATTTATTTTCTTTGTGCTCATTTCTATGTTCTTAGAAAAGCACAAGCTTCTATAAGCATAATCAACACAAAGTTACTCAGGGTACTGTGTCATCTCAGCAGTGGACACCAACTTGCATCTTCAGTCAACAGGCACATGTAAATCAAGCTTAATTAAGAGGAACAGAACATCTTGGCAGGTTTGCTTTACTACTGGCACTGTTACAATTTAATGATCTATGCATATGGAAATATGCGTATTCCTGCACTCCCAGTATAAGTTAGAGTTCTGCAAGATCGTCCTGCAACAAAGTAAAATGTGGTCAGTGTAGAAGCAAGTATTATTTCCTCGTTATTTCCATAAAGGGCTGTTTATAAGCAGTTGCAAAGTGATACTACTCAAAGCAGAATAGCTGTGCGCTGAAGAGCACAGCTATTGGAAAATTAGTAGTGATATAAATTTAATAATGAAACAACTCTACCATACAGATTATTTCCTGTGTTTTCAAACTAGTATCCCTGCTTCCCTGCTCAAAGTAACAGGATAAGACAAGTGTAGTTTTCCAGTAACACGTATTGCATGGAAATGTACTGGACAAAAATGGAGGCTGTACTGCTGAGAGCATATTCTACTATACAGAGCCATTCTCTGGGCAATGCTGCATAATTTAAGAGTGGGTAAACATGCCTTCAGGGACAACAGAACACCAAACAGATGTGTTTTTTTTTTTTTTTTTTTTTTTTTTTTTAAATACACAAAAAAATCAAAACAAAAAACAGAAAAAAGCCTTGAAGCTTTGTCCAGTCATACACCTATTCTTCCCTGAAAAAAATAGACAGGTACATCCAGATGTGCTTAGTGAGTTACAAACCAGGTGACACAAAGGCCCTTAAGGATGAGTGTTTTACAGATAGTCTCCTTTTGGCCGGAAAAGAAAGGAAGTTGACGCCGTCTTCCAGTTCCAAAGCTCAGTGTCTTATTTCTGATCCTAACCCTAGAGCAGTATTTATTGATCAAACTGACTAAGCTTTTTAGGTCGATGAGCTCTCCGCAAAGCAATTCTGTTCTCCTCTCAAGCCTCTGCAGGGGCCAACAACTGGTGCTTAACTACTGCTTCCACTGCAGAATGTCACCTGTCCTCCAGCTGGCCCAGGCGTTCTGGGACACTTGCACTTCTCAGAGCAGCGCAGCTGTGGGGGCACCCAGCAGAAGTGCTGCAGTAACACAGCAGCACAACCCCCGCTGGGCTGTATGCTTTCTCAAGTCCCACCCAGGTCTTAGTGACAAAGCTGAGCATGAAACCTGTACCGCCAAAACTCCTGCCCTTTAATGAGGACATCTATGGGAAGGAGATGTGAATCTGGTGACTTTGAGGAAAGGTTGGTGTCTTCCAAGTCCAACTCATCTCACAATCCTTTTGTTCCCCAAACAGTTGAGCTTCCATCCACCATTCACTGTCAGTCTAATTTGTTCAAATAATTACTGCTAATTTGGGCTAAAATATCCCCCTTGTGTAACCCAAACTACCACCACCAATCCACCTGAAGGATTTTTTTTTTAAACAAAGGATCATCTGGAGGCAGATCACTGCTAAGAGTATGCATACTGCAAGGCAGACAGGAGCTCTGGCAATGCAGTGCAGTGCTCCTTTTCTGATGACAATTACGCCTACAAGACAAGAAAAAGACTGAGGCAGTGCTTTGGGGCAGTGTTTCATGCTCAGCAAGTTCGCAGAGGGAAGGAATGCAATTCTATAAATCACTTGTACTGTATTTCTGTTTCTAGACTTGAATGAATTTCACTTTTCCTTTGTGGGTCAGCATAGTAAACATTAAAGAAAAGGACTATTTTTATAAATCTCTTTCACCAATAGAGAGGTCTGACCTGCAGCCACCAGATGGACTTAATTATCCATAGAGGACAGAGTGTTTATTTTTACACTAAGATTACATATGATATTGAATAATACAAAATATGGCCTTTGATCTATCTAAACCTTAAATCCTATCACCAAATTCCATAAGTTAAGTAATACGGTGGACAATTCCATCCTTCTTCCTAATAAGTCTCCCTCTCAAAAGAAGTTACTCAGAAATAAATTTCCAAATGAAGTACAGGAGATCCTTGTGGTCTAATTACAGAATACTTTACAAATCAGGAGGCATCTTAAATATTTTTAATAAAGTGAGCTGTACGTACTCACTAGCTAAAAAAGCCTGCAAATGTAAAGTAAATGGAATGCTCTTTGGACATGAAGTTGCTTCCTCATGTGATGCTGTACCCAGTACACTTGGCTTCATTTGGCTTCTGTGTTGTGGTTTATATGCCAGCCACTGTTCTGAACTGTACACAACACCGATATTTGCACTGTAACCTTGATTCATTTGCCACTGATTGTAACCCAATGCTACGGACTTCTCTGTATATAAAACCATAACCATGTCCCATTTGCTTCCAATAGCACACAATAAAGGCTTATCTCTGTAAATGGGAATTATGTCCTTATGACTCTTTTTTTAATTATTTTGTCTTCAGTGAGGAAATTGGCTTTAAGGTTTTTCTGAAGCCTGGGGAGCCAAACCACAGAAGTCCATTCTGCTTTAGGCAGGAGGCTAAGACAGGCTTCCAAGGCTGCGGTCTGATCAGAGGCGATTGTTAGCAGAGCTGTGTCACGGAGATGGAAACGTAAAGCACATTTACACCGCCTGTACCGAGCGGAATGCCTTCTGTCACAGAGGTGAATAAAGCATGCAGGACTAATGTCTGACACACACACTGACGTGAAGGGCCGCTGCACAGAAACACCGCCTGGTGCTAGCCAGTGGCAGCAGTAACAAAAGCTCAGGAAAGGCTGCAATGAGACTAGCCAGGAAAGCAACCTGTACTTCAGAATAAAAACATTCATTTTCTAGCATGTAGTTAATTGGTAAAGTGGGATGCTTATTTTCTTAAAATATAAATTACACAAATGTTAAGTTCTTTCTCAAACTTCTATTCTTGTTGCTCTCCCTTCACTGCATTTCCTAGAACATTCAATTCCCGTGGTCCTGGTTTGCCCTCTGAGGTCTGGAGCAAACTCAAGCCACTTCCCTGTCCACAGCCACTGAAGGCCCTGAGGGCAGAGGGAAAACTGTGTGCCTGTTTGCTTGAGGCTGAATCCCACGGCAGGCTTTACTGAACATGTGTATGTCCAGGTGTCTGCAGTTAGAGAACACGCTTTTAGTCTAGAAACCAAGATAGAGAAGGTGTTTTACCAGATGGCCTTACCTTTCCTTCAAAGTCTTTTCATGGTCTTTAATTCAGCTTTTCAAGTCTAAGTGCAGAGCTCATTAATCAAATTCAAAAGCGTTCAACCTCGAGGAAGGTTTTAAAACCACTGTGAGCTGACTATAGTTGAGAGCGTTCTTAAACATGAGAATTGTGGAAACCCACAGCTTAGCATGTATGGCACTGGGAGTAAGACGTGGTGTGTGACTTCTGTACTCAACAACACAGTGGGCAGCCAGCTGAGTCTGCTGTTGTGAGGCAAACAAGTCAGTTGTGCACAGAAGAGCTATTGAGGGACCTCTGTGCCAAAACTGACTAAACCATGTTTCCTTTTAAAAATGCAGAGCTGCATCAAATATTTAGCAAGTAAGAGCCATAAAGAACTGGCCTTAACCATTTAAGAAAACACCATTAACACTTGGCTGAAACAGAGGCCGCTTTACCCTATACATTGACATCATACTGTGCCTCTGTACATGCTGCCTGGCGTACTAAGAGGTCATTCAGAAAGCTACCTCAGGATTAGCATCGCAGAGGTGCCAGGAAGGCTGACAGCTCTTCAGCCATAGCCTGACAAGTGCTGTTCAGTGCCAGCTACAGAAATGCCCTGGGTCCGCTCCAGGAGCTGGCGGATAGCTGTGGCCTCAGAGGAATGGAACAAGGGGTAGGCAGGAGAGTGGCACGCAGAAGGCAGTATGATTTGGTTCCAGATCAATAAGGGAGGCTAGCACGCCACCCTTCCTCCCTGTGAAACTGCCTGAGGTCGCTGACTGACGTTCCCTGTCCTGCTGTAGCTAACCTGAACTTGCCGAGGCAGCTGCATGGAGCCTTGGCGTAGAACAGGAGGCTGCTCATTGTGGGCCCCATGGACACAACACTGCTCCACCTACTCCCCGCCAAACTACCAAAAGGAACCACAAACGAGCACCCAAGTCTGTCTGCTTTCTCTCTGGGTAACGCAATGTCTTTACCACGCCAACACCCAGTGCCACCAGCCTGGGGCTAAAGGCAGGCAGGGAACTCTTCAGCAGCCCACAGTCGCTGGACTGTACCAGCCCCATCCCTTGCAGGCACAGCACGGAAGGGACCATGCGGCAGGAACCAGCTTCTTAACGGGCAGGAAGCCTGGTTTCTCTTGCTGCTATCAGCATCAACTTAAAGAACTGTATTTGATACAAACAAAGCTGAATAAATGATTTATTGACTGATGTCCATGTAACTAGCAACCCAGCTTGTCGCTTCCACGTGGCCTGATGCATCTCTAAACCTGCCCCAAAATGCAGAGAACCAGCTCTAGTCTCATTGTGCAATAAGCACACAACACCAAATAATGCACATTCCGTGTCCTACTGCCTCTTGACTTACTGATGCAGTTTGATTTATCTAGGCATCAGTTCCCTTTCCTCATGAATACAGAACAGGTCCCAGCTGCAAATTTTTGTCCCAGGCAGCGGGGATGCTGGTAGCTCCTATTTACTCAAGAGCACGCTCACAGCCTGTGTACAGCAGCCACTAAACCATCCCTCACGGTGGTCTCCTCTAATGCTGGTCTGTTTCAAAAGAACTGGAAAATGGTAAGGAAAAGCAGTTAATGCAGAGTGAAGTAGAGATCTTGATAGTGCCTCAAACAAGGATGTCTGCCTTCCCCAGGCTCACAGATACCTCCCACAAGGCTGCTAGACACAACTCATGTTGCCAGGTTTCCTTGACAAAAGATCAGAAGGCTCTTGGTTCAGCATTCAGGTCTCTGAAAACTTCCGAAGCCAGCAGTCTGAGCCACACCTTGCCAGCAGAGACGGGCAGCTTGGTTACAGCCCCCACGTGTCACCCACTGCAGACATAAGCATGGGAGCAACCCGTTTTGTTCTGCAGGGAGCCGGCAAGAAGCCCGACCACGGAGCTACCTGCTGGATGCCGATGTAGTCCTTAAAATGTCATCTAACACGCAACTTCAGCACTCTGCATCAGGCCCACCACCGAGCCCCTGCTCTCCCCAGTGCCACGCAATCTCCCTCACCACTGCACAGCTCCCGACCAGAATTTGAGGCTTACTCAAGTACCACCCATCCTCACGGGGCTAGCTGTCAATAAATCACAACAGTAATTCCTTCACCATGCCTGTCCCCTCTGCCAAGCTAGCACCAATTCTTTCTGAACAGCACCCCTGCTGCGAGATGAGAAATGTCACCTCGCTTAATTGCTCACCACTTAATGCTGACTTTGGTCCTCTGCTGCAGATTGAGTTCCAGCAAGTCAGCTAGAAAGAGCTCTTTCCCTCTTGCCAAGCTGTAAATTATCTTTCCCTTTTGCCAGCCCAATCCTTGGTACTCCACTGAAAGAAACTGGAGCTGCTAACATTTTCAGGGCCCTGAATTCATCCCCATTTTGGGGTATACTTTCCAGCAGATTTGTAAAGGTACAAAAAGCCTGCGTGTGCTCCTGTCACAGCAGTACAAAAAGGCCCTCTCTTGTTCCAGATACGAACACAGAGCAAAAACCTGAAGAGGCCTCTGGATCCCCAAAAAGGGTCACACGCCCTAGCGCAACTCACACTTCCCTCTAGTGCCCCTTCCTTAGGTGCTGACACACACCAAAGATAGGATTTCCTGCTCACAGGAAGAGCAGACTCAGCCCCCTGCTCATTAGAAGTTATTCCAAAATGATTTTTTTTAAACTAGGCAATTCTGATTACAGCAGAAGACAAACTACAGCTCAAGCAAATCAAATTACATTGCCCTCCAAAGCAGTTCCAAACTCCTACATGGTGACACTGCAGGGCTTGGTGTAGCAGAATCACTGCATGCAGCACAAAGAGCCTGGGGACAGGGCTATCAGCTGCAAAATGCAGGTCAGTTATCCCTGTTTTAATGAAAGATGTTGTTAAATGCTGAAGATACATAGCCTGCAGCCTGGGGACTGCAGAGATCTGTGGGTGCCTCAGTTTCAGCAATGAATAAACAGCTGAAAGACAAAAGTGAGACCAAGTCCCAGTGACCAGGTAAGTATGAAGAGAGCTTTCTCCATCTACTGTTAGTTACATTTACTGTTAAGACGGTTATTCAAAAAGCCTTTCTTATGCTGGTTTCTTAACCAGGTTTAAAAAGGTTGAAAGTTTTAAAGGTTTAAAACCCCAGATGAGTAGCCTGGTCCAAAGTGACTTTGAGGGCTTCATTTCTATGTGGTCTAAGAAGAAAGGTGCTTCAGAGAAAGCCAGGAGGCAGTCTGCAAGCCTCAGCTCCACCTGCCAGCTCTCATTTGGGGCAATTTATCTCAGGAAGAGCGAAAGCAGAGCCCTGCCGGCACTGTGCCTGGCTGAGGACTGATTGCTCCTACACAACAGCTTTGTATCCAGACAGAAGGCACAGAAATCAATAAACCACACCAGTGATACCACAATGTAATAAAATAAAATAAAGAAATAAAATCTCTCCCTCGTACCTCTAGCTGTACAGAAAGCTGAGCATCACAACTTCTTTGCCATTATACCAATCTTTCCTTCACTAATTTTTCTCTGCATACAGCTGAGCTCCTTAAAGGAGGCATCTGTTAGAACACTGAAAGAAGCCCAGTGGAACCAGTCCGCCAAGGCTGGGCTGCGTGTCCGAGCAGCTATCTCAAGATATTTTATGCTCTATTTATTCTCTCACCTTGCTTGCTATGTTTACGAAGGGCACAAGGGTTACTCAGGGCTGTCTGGGACTACAACTGCTTTGTTTCATTACTGGAACAAAGTACAAATTAAACACCTGAAGGAAAAGACAATATCCTCCCCGCAAAACTTACAGAACAACAAAACAGGCCAGACTAGGAAAATGAAGCAGTGTTCAAGTGAAAGATGATGAACAAGTTCAATTCAAACATGTTAAACAGATCTCCCTGGGAACAAATGAGTGAAGACTTGGACAAGATTTGCAGCTTCCCAGTTATGCTACTTACCACTGGCCTTCTCACTCTGCCCTAACCATGTGCACCAGCAGTACCTGCGACATCTAAAGACATTGAAATGAGCTCAGAGCAGGCTGCTGAGCAGCTACCTGACTCTAAACTCAGTCTTTTACTGTGCTGCTGAGACTGACGGCACCCAGGAGCTCTACAGTTTGCTGTTCATGTCTGTACTAGCAGCAGCCATCTCATTCATAATTCACAGAAGTCTGGCACGGGCTTCCATAGCCCCTCTGGCATGCTGGGGTTTTCACCATACCATGCAAAAAGCACTTTAAGGAGATGCACAGTCATCACCTCTTAGGAACACTGTCCCTTCCCCTCTGTGCTAGACAAGATCGTGTTCCACAAGTGATTCTCAGTGGGATTATGCAGCAGCCCTACTATGTCCCGGGCAGGTGGAGAGCTCAGACACACACTACTCTGTTAAAGCCTTCATTCTCCTCCTCTTCCCTATCCATTTGATCTGGCGCATTGTTATTAAATTACCATAAAACCACTTCTTTAAACTAGTACAAGCCTTCAGGGCACAGAAGGCATTAAGTCACTTCCCTCTTTTCTTGTCAGCCAAGAACTGTGCCAAAACCACAATGGGTTTCTACAGTATTCTTAAAGAACTGATAAAAAACTTTCACACTGTGAAAGCTGATAGCAAACACAGCTCTCAGCCTCATCTCAGCAAGTATTTTACTGCCTTTTCTCATGCACAGAAGCTGAGTGAAATCTGCAGAATTTTCTTTTCCCTACATGGGATCAACTGGCCACACAACAGATCATAAAACCTCATCAGGAATCATTCTAGTGTCACCTCCCAAAGTTCATTTATCAGTGTGGCTCTGAGGCCCCCCCTTACCCTGGATCACAGACAACTCTGTGCATTAACAGATGCTCACAGCAGGGAGTTTAAACACACAACTTTGATGTATTCATGGTTTTACGCTAACTGCGCACTCTGCATGAGGGCTTCTGCTTCCTATCTGGCAGGCTGCAAATCTCATCACTTCTGCACCTTCTGGCGTCTGAGAGTCCGCAGCGGCTGTGATTCTACCTGAAGCACTACAGAACCTTGCTACAAATCAAGACGTTTGTCTTATGAGCTGTTGATTAGGAGAAACTCTGCAACCTTGGAACGAAAACAGTGTATTCATTTCTATAAACCAGCCGATACTCTACTTACCACCTCTGGAGACAGCCACGTACAGAGTTATCTGCACATGGAAGGCCCATGTGGCAGGATCACAGTAGAGCAAACAAACAACTTAGGTCACATCACACTAACTAACTCATCACTAAAGCTGATTAAAAAATACTTTTGTCTTAACATTTTAATTAAGCTGATTTTTTTTTTTATCATATTTTTTTCCACCGTAACATGATAAAATTTTGCTCTAGTATGCTCTGTCTCATATCTAAAGCAGTAGTATTAAAGCAAGAGAGCAGCAGAAAAACTTATCAGTACGCTAAGCCAAGTCCAAGATGTACTACAAATACATCTCACAGATTTACTTCATACATACTTAAATTTAAACACACTCCATCCTAGCAGATCTTTTTCATACAAGGTTATAACAACACAGCTTTCAGAACAGAAACTCACAGGACACTAACATGGAATGTCCTAGCCTTGTAAATACCCCTGGTTATCTCACAGATTGTAGATTTTGGATTTGCTAAAAGGAAATGAGGCTTCACACAGAGGCTTTTGCTAATGCTGGGCACCTACTGTCCTCAGATTCCTTGGAAAACTCCAGACCTAATGATCTGAGCCTTTGAGAAGAGCCTAAGCACACATTAAAACTGTCTCTGCTGCTGCAGACTAACAAATTGATTCCATAACAAATAAACATCAGGCCACGTTTTCCTTCTTTAACTCTTCTCTGATATCCAGAATTAATATGATATGCCAAGCAGACTGAAAAATACATGTAGTAAGGACAAGACAGTACCAAGATAATATTTATCTTGAAATCTGCATCTCTGGCTGGATGCTGTTTGGCATCCTGACAGATCCTGTCTTTTATAGTTCATTGCTTGAATTGCCTAATTGCTGAATTTTATTGAAATAGATTTTAGCTCCCTGCAAGTATGGCAAACTTTTAATTAAGCATTAAAAGATCATTTAACAAAGATTATTTCTGTTAAGAATCTTGTTATTTAACATTGCTCTTTAGAAGTCTTGCAGGGTCCAGAATTTTTACAGTACCATCTGCAATAATTTCATCTATGCCGATTTGGGCCAAATCTCATAATATAATTACTCAATTAAAAACAAAAATAATTTCAAAGAATTGCTTAACAAACTGCTTCTGCAGTTCTCAGAATATCTGATAAGTCATATTCGCCTCCCATTACCTCAGGATTAGAAACAAGAAAAGTTCTATTTACAGCAGTTTGTACCCTATAGAAATGCATCTGTATACATTAGATGTGAAAACACACAGGCTATTGATTTTTTACCTCTAAAAAATGAATTTCTGCATAGAAATAGCTTCCTTTTACACACCTGTACAACCATTGTCTCAGTGATTCTAAGATTTACAGGGGTAGGGCTTTTTTCTTATTCCAGCTTTCTTTACATCCAGCCTCAGAACACAGCTGACACCCAGCAGAGCCCACAAAGGGTGGAGGAAACCAGGATCTGCCTCACCCTGTGCAGCAGCCAGCGACTTCCCTGGGTTCATCGTGGGCACAATGGCACTGCTCATAACATCACGAACCAAACGGTTTGAGCACACGGCGCTTTGCCAGTTCTCAAGTCCTACTTCAAAGCTTGTCACATTAGGAGGCCTCAGTTCATCTCTCAGCAAAGCTGGCACAAGAGAAGAACAAACCTGACTGCAACTGAGACAAAATGACATAAAAACCACCCCCTGCAACAGCAGGTGCTGATCCCGCACCACACAAAGACCCAACCCCTTCCTCAACCCAGGGGGCCTACAGAGGACAAGCACGAGGGCAAAGCAATATAAATGCCATGTAAGTTAGAAAATGTGTACATATATGCCTTTTCCACAACAGCCATTAATGCCCTGCCACGTTCAGCACGCTATTCCTCTGAAGCGCGACCACCCGCGGCCCTGCCCCACAGCCCCCGCTGCGCCTCACTCACCACTGCCCCTCACCTCACAAAATGGCGGCGGAGGGGAGCCCTGTGGGCAACGCCTCAGCACCTGCCTCACGAGCTGCCGTCTCCCATAGGTTGCTCCTGCCGCCAATCAGCAAGCGGCCTATCAGAGGCCGCTCTGCCACACGCGGGACACGCCCCCCCTCCTCAGGCGGGAACCGGGAGCGCCCCTGAGATGGAGGCGGCCCCGGACTCTCACTGCCCCTCCCTCAGCCATGTGTGAGGCTCCAAAGTGAGCTCGGTTCCACTTAGCCCGTGTTCAGCAAGACCTTACACCATTGCAGGAGAACACGACTTTAAACACTACAAACATTGAAGATGCTTTCTTAAAACATAGTCATACCTAGTCCATGCTTTCCCACCATCTCTGTGACTGGACTGCAGCTGTGTGCCTGGATTATCCTCAGAACAGTCCTTCAGCATGGGATTACACTTTATTTCATTAGCATGCAGAAAATGCAGCCAAATCAAATTCTCATTCCTCAAAGTCATTTTGGACACGTACCTGTAAATTCTAGTAAAACTCTATTAAAGGTTTTTGTACAGTCTTTCATTGCCCTTAGGGATAGTGTTAGGGTTAGGAAAGATAATGCACAGTAAGAAAAAATAACGTGGGGGGGGGGGGGTTCTAAACTAGAAAGCAATTCTTGCGGTGTACACAATGCCTTATTTTCATTATTATTTTTTGATTTAAGCAGAGCCTTCATGCAGCTGGTTGCCATTAGCCTCCTCGCTCAGTCACAGCGCAGCACGCGGGCCGGCGTGCCCAGGGACTGCCGAGCAACCCAGGCCGATTAAGCTCTTAAGTGAGGCACCTCCGTGAAGAGTCTAAAGTTAGGTTGGATGAACACGAGCCAAGCTGTTGAACAGATGGAGTGAAATCCTCCTCTTGATAACAGGAACTTTATATCACTGCCATGGATAAGAAGGGCAGCTAAAAAAAGTCAAGGAGATGGTTATATAAATTTCAAGAAGGCTTACCAGCAACACTTAAAGGTAAAGATTTTGATAGATCTAGAATATTCACTTCCATCTGAAGACCCTGCACAGCCAAGAAGCAGAAGATCTGCAACAGAAAGGAGATTGTAACACTGGAGCTACCAACGCTACAGAACCCTGGGAACGCAATGACGCAGCACAGAACATGCAAAGCTGGAGCCTGGGCCACACCAAACTCTTTAAAAAAAGTGGCACTTATTTTCAGTTTTGTGCACAAAGCCAGCTGAGAGGCATATGTGAAAAGAAAGATAATTAACTACCAGGAGATAACTAGACATCTTATTAATGCCAAAAATGCTAACTAATACATTCATTCTTCTTTGCTTACATGCCTGTAAATACAAAGCTTATAGCAGCTTTGACACAATGTGTTTTTTTTAACCTTGCTAATACATAGTTTCGAATATCTGTAAATTCATCTTCCTCTTCTTCAAAATGACCTGTTTTCCTTGTATTTCACATGTAACTAAGATTCAGAAGATATGCCTCTCAATGGAGGATCCAATTTTCTTAATTAGTTGTGAATATTTTAGATGGAGTCAGATGTGAAATATACTGGTAACATTCATTTCTGAGCATCAAAATCCACATTCCATGGCCATACTAAAAGGAATATATGCTGCATTAAGTTTTTAGGTTATGTTTACTTAGTGGAATAAAGCAACTCTTCCCCTCCTTTAAGTACCTAATTTTTGGAGGAAAGGAAGCTATACTATTTACCATTCCCCTTGGGAAAGGCAAATGGATTAATTCCTTTGGTCTTTGGTTGTTTCTTCTTCCCCATCTTTCACCTATTTGCCTTCAAACTTTCTCGAAAAGGTGTAATTACTGAGAAACTGCAGAGCTGAAATTGCCAAGGGATACCAGTCTGTGAAAGACAAAGCAGCAAAGACTACACGCAGCCTTATAATACCATTCTCTTACAGCAAAGTATGGTTAGAAAAATGACAGTGTGATAACAGCTTCCCAGAGTAGGGCTGCTTTCAGAGTCACCTTTAGTCATTTTGGTGACAAAAATACATTTTTACTCCTTGTTATCTCTGCAGAACACATGCAGTTAGGGGAGCCTGATCTGCACTGTGACCCAATTAGTGCATTCATCCGGTTGCGCTGCTAAACCCTACATTCAGCTATGACTAGAAGATCCTAGTGAAGATGACGTGAACAACACTTGACCCCACAGAATTTATGTTCCTGATGATAAGCAGAGCTAGGCTACATTTATTTTGCAGATCCAAGCAGAATTTGGAGGGTCATAGAAAAAAGCGTTCTAAATTGGACATATTTGAGAAATACTGAGTCACAAGCCTCAAGCTGCACAAGGTCATTTTTGCAGTTTCTTTTTTCTAAGCAAAACCTAGATTTTATTATATAAAGCAGTGTTGGCAACATGAAGAACATGCAGTCTTTTTTAGCAAAGCCCTTTGCAGCAGGAATATAGTTTTGGTCTTACAGAAGCCTGCAGATCCTAATGCTTCTATTTTAAGAAGAAAATTGGTTTCATATTGCAAAATATTTAATGAATTTCCTGTTAAAATGAAATGAAACAACAAAGTAGTTATACAATTTTACTAGTTTATATTTCAATTCATAAAGTATACACACTGCAACTATGCTACCACAATGTCCACGCATCTAATATTGATGGAGTTACAGGTTTTGTTTTGTTTTGGTATTAAACAATAGAGATAATGTATGCAGTTAAGGAAAAAAGCTTGGACATAGCATGTTCTATTCTGTAGTTACAGAGTACATTAGCTAGCATTAGTACAGTAAACAAGAAAAAGGTAGAAATACAAAATAAACCAAATATCTTTATATACAAACCAGTGCCTCTTATTGTTACCAGCTTATACTCACACTGCACACAAAATTTATCCACTGATGCAATAGATACTTCAGCATAACACAAACCATTATAAATTAAAAAAAAATTACAAGGTGCAAACTCCATTCTACAGCTTTCTGGTGAGAACTCAAGACAATCCAAAGAATAAGAAATCCAAGCACGTTTAGCACCTATTAGTGCAACTGCATCGAGCGTGGAAAATGACCTACACAACCTCTGAACATGTTAACAGGGAAGCCAGTTGGACAGCTATAGATGCTCGCAGCTACACTCACGCAGTGATTTTTGCCTCATATATATCTCAGTTTATTGTTTCTTTGTCCCATTCATACCTATGTGCAAAACTAAATCCTGGAAGCTTTCTCAGAGCTTCACAGAAGGCCTGCTACAGCCAGTTAAAAACAAAACAAAACAAAACATCAACAACAACAAAACAACAAAAACAAAACAAAAACGGACAAAAAGAACAAACAAAAAGACTTAATTGTCAGACCATCCACATAATTAGTACTTATTAGCAGTTCTGGTGTTGGGGATTTTAACGCTGTTGATATGTGGATCAAACAATATGACACAGAAGTGAAACGGAAATTTGCCAAGAATTCCGATTATTCTTGTCTAGCACTTAGACAAGGCTCCCAACCTCAGGTTGTGAATTTGTTTGGCAGTCCATGCCAAAAAAAAAAAAAAAAAAAAAGCCCAGAGTTGCATAGAATTGATTAGTAACAGAAAGAAATGCCAAACACAGAGAGATGGATGCTGCATCTAACTAAAACAAAGTGGGGTTGCTCCGACAGGAATGCTGAAATCATCATCCCCATTCATAAAGCAAAACATGTCACCTCCTACTCTCCATATCCTACCTCTGGGGACTGCTTTCTGGCACTGATGTAGTTCTTGTTAAAGTTATCTTTTTTCTTTTTCTTTTTTTTCTTTTTTTTTTTTCTTTTTTTTTTTAAACTTTGTTAGTGACACTTTTCCTTTCAAATAAAATATTAAAAAAGATTATAACTGTAAAAAAACCTATCATATGTAAACTTAACGATTAGGGTTTGGTAAGTTCTCGTACCTAGTCTGTGAAAAGCCTCCAGCCAGACCGCAGAATGGAGTGTTTCTCTGAAGAGCTTCAATCTAGCTACATCACCTGTTAAATATCAGTAGTATGAAGATCCCGTGTCTAGCAATAAAGCCATTTTTGTGTTTCCATCTTTTTTATCACTGACCTATTGAAATCCTGACATGCTGTGTTTCTATTGTATTTACATTCTGGTCCTCTCATGTCACAGAATTAAACATCTGGCCAAGGAAGGCAACAAAAGGTGTTGTGTTAAGAAGGTGTGTTTGACCAAACTGCTTTTCAACAAGTCTCTTTTCCTTGGACTCCAGTCACTGTTTTTATAGAGCTTATTGTTCTGTTGAACCACGTTTTCTTTGCAGCTTGTACTTCATTCAATGCCAGACCCAAATGGTGTTCCAAATCCTGCAAACAGAAGAGTAATTTCTTTAATTTGGTATGCATTCACAACACAAAGCTACAGGAGTTAAACTTAGAAGGCTATAGGACATCTACAATCTCTTGGCTACTGTAGAAGCTGAATGAGTCTTGCATAAATTAAAAGTAATATAACCAGATTAAAAAAAAAAAAAAAAAAAAAAAGCTTTGAAAAGCAAAACAAGCATTTGTCATTGCCCACAGTGAAACATGCAGCCTTCTTTAGTACACGTAAATCCATTAATTCTTCCTATCTGAGAAGGAGGTGTTCCCACAAAAAGTGGACGTTCTACAGACTAATTTTTAAGTTTCTGTGCAGAAGCACTAACATACCAGTTTTAGGCTAAAAGAACAACATTGTCATATTTTACACTAGTACCTCAAATACCTGGAGTGCTTTTCAATCATGTTTTAAGAAATATGTCTAGCATTTGTCACATTAGCTCTTCATTTAACATTGTGAGATAAAGAAATGCATGGTTCAGTAGTTTGTCAGAACTTGGATTTTGTCCAAGAAGTTGCAGAAGGTCAGTCAGTAAGTACTGCACTGCAGCCAGGCAAATGTCTGGAAGTTGTGGTAGCTGGTAAATACAGCTCATGCAATTTCAATTATTTTATCTGCATACACCAGGTTTCAGACAATGTTTGGTTAAATAAGCCATACAGGAAACAGCAGGTTACAGTTTCAACCAAGAGGATCTATTCCAACCCCTCTCAACAAACACACTTTTCTAGGAATGCAGACACACCATACACACTACAGAATGAACCCCCAAAGTATTACCTGTATTTTACATTCTGCTTCCACAAGCTGCAATTTGGTCTGGGCCAGCTCAAGCTCCATCTCCCTCAGCTGGTTTTTCAGCATTTCCTTCTCCTCATCTGTGTCCTCATCTGAACCATCCTTGGCTGAACTAGCAACCTTCACACGGCCTTCTTTATTGAAGAACTCCCGGCAATGTTCACAGTCATCCACTTTTTGCTAAAGTAAATACCTGATTGTGAATGCTTGTACTGAAGCACTGACGATATTATCACAGCCTTTTCCTGCCTCTACTCTGGCAGAGCAGCACAATGCAAGGGACCACCAATGGCCTGCAAACTCTTAACTACCAGGGAGCACAACCAAGTAGGTTCCAGCCATGCCCAGATCTGTGGGCTGTACAAACACTGCTGTATTTTTGGTAAAACTGGCTAAGATAGTGGGTTCTGGAAAAGATAGCCAGAGCAATCTCCTCCAATAAAAAATAAATAAAAATAAATTTAAAAAAAAGACCCCTCAGAACAATTAACATTTATTACTGCACAGCATGAAAATGTAACCAATACAGCATTGGAGAAAGATGACAGCTGTCCATCCCTCCTCCAAGATCTCCCCCTCATAATCTTATTTCCAAAACTGTAAGTCAACAATGAATGCTCTTTCAACCATCATTTTAGTAATGACAAATTATATGCTTTCTGTTTATGATTTGGCTAAAAGATTTAAACAATGCAGACTGTGGTTCTATCTGGTCTCTTACCCGTATTTTCTCAATTTCAGCTTTATTTGCTGTTTGTTGCTTTTCCAGTCGCTCACTCAGCTGAGAACAAATCTGAAAGCAAAATTATGTTACCAGATCATTTATAAATGTACATTTTCTCCAAGATGAATGCTAAAGCACAGGTAAGTGCTACAAGAATGTTAATATGGATTGTTTGAGGGCTCCGAGAAAAATCCGGAAAATTGGGACACTAGATTAAGTTGTCTCATTCTATACATATTCTCCTATGCCTATAGGAAAAGGTGCAGTTTCAACATAAGTTATTGGCCTTCTGTTTGGCCTTGCCAAAGGAATCCAAAAAGATTAGGAAAAGCATGGCTCTTCTTACTGTCTTTGGGACAAAAGGCACCAGCCAAGACACACAAACAGTACAAAGAAAAAGTCCAAAAAAATAAAAAGATGCACGAATTCACTCCCCTCACCTGATACCTGATGATCAGGTGCTTGAATTCTAAAGCAAAACCTTTGAAAAGAAAAAAAGACATCTTTTTTTTCTTCTTAACTGCAATTACCACCTGATTGAAGAAGTGAAGATTGGAGAGCTTTTATAATAAGGTACAACTTTGATATATGAGAGCCGACTTGAACAATGTTAGGCTGTCACCGAGGCAGTGGTGACTGGTGATCTACAAATACCTATGTCAGGGGTAAACAGAACTGGCTATCACTATCTCAGCAAAATAAACACAAAGCAAGAGCAAGTTTCCTGCTTAAAATAGATAAAACGTCTCCTTGAATGCATGGCAAAGAAGTCTCCTAATGTGCAGGAGAAAGTCTTGGGATTAGATTGCCAAACACATAATCTTTAAATTGTGCTTACCTGTTTGTAGTCACCAATAATAGAGCTGTTCTTTTTGATCTCTGACTCTGCTTTATCTAGTTCCCTACGACACATTTCCTTCAGCTGTAGGAAAAAAGGTAAAAGGTTTGTGACAAACTGAAAAAATAAATGATTGGTATTTTCTCCTTCTCCTTAACCTCAATACTTTTTGCACAGGGCAGTACTCTACAGGGAAAAAGGATCTATCTCACCTACATGGGAACAGGGAAAAGCTGGACTTTGGTGGCTCTCATTGCTAGAAAAATAACTATTTTAGAGAAGAAAGTATTAAATGTACTGACAGGTGAAGTCCTATGCTGCCTCTCTGTGCAGTAATCTCTGGCACAGTCTGCGCCTTCGCAAATTCAAGTTAAAAATTCACTACTCTATGAAGCACCTGACAGGAAAGCAAAGAATTCTGCTTTGCTGACGTCCTTTACACTACAGAAGAGGCACAAACATGACTTCGAACATTACGCTCTGCCCACGCTTGTCACTTTTTTTTCCCCCTCTCTCTGTACTGCACAGAAATGTGAAAATGACAGAAATGCCCCTAACCTGAGCTGATTCTTCTTCTAAGCGCCGCTTTTCTTCTTCTGCATCAATCAGCTTCTGCTTGGTCATTAGCAGTTCCTTATTCAGAGCATCTGCCTTCTCCTCCGCCTGAAACACAGAGAAGTTTACAGCACTAAAGAGATGCTTTCTTGCTGTGCTGATGCTGTGAGGCAGACATGGGCGGAGGCTCCATTAGGGCACAACCAAGAAAACAGTCTTTTATTTCTTATTAATAAAAGTCTGTTCATTGTTACTAATAACAATAGCTGGATCATTGTGGTGTTGTTTTATTTTAATCATAAATAAATAAACATTTAATTGTAATTATTTTTCTGAAAAAGTACCATCTACAATGGCAAAGCAGCAATAAATTATAATTAACAGAGTACACCACTATACTCCATCACCCCAAAAGCCTCTCCTGAATTCAGTGATTATTTTTAGCAAAACTGGAGTAGGGCTTGCTCCAAAGAAATCCAATTACAGAATTAAGCTTTGTTTTCTCATCCAAGCTGGAAGCTGACCAATACATTTTGAAGACAATGAAAGGTACGAAACAGCTCATAATGTGCAAGATCAATAAACAACTATAATCAGCTTAGACCTAAGTTCAATTTGCAAGCATCCAAACTTGTAATGCAAACAGAATTCATGAAAAATGTCTCTATAACATTAAAGACACACCTCTCTGATGCCTACCAATGGATTTGATACCACCTTAATGTCACCCAGAAAATGCATGAAAAAATTTAGCTGCCAAAATAAATGTTAGACTCCTCTACGAAAAGAGATGTCCCACCAGAAAGCATACATTTTTTATTTCTTAATTTTTTTTGTAATAAAGCTGTATAGCTGAAAAATCTTGTGCTCTTCATAAGTCACGCAAAACTACCTCTGCAAAGTAAGACATCTTTTTCCAGTCTTATACACGGCAGCTCAGTACTTCCCAACAGGTGTACGAATTCTACATAAAAATAGATCAATAACTCAACTGATATATAAAATGTTCAGAGAGTAGCTGTACCATTTCCTTTCAAAGGAAGAAAATCAGAAAGCGAATTTTAGTCCCTTAAAGTCCTGCTGATCCTTTAAAACAGATGGCAAAGGCAAAGAGAATATCCTTTCATTATACATGGTTTTTAAGGCCGTTTTAAAGTTAAAGATAACTGGGATGGTGAGAGTCTAGCAACAGCAGAAAAATGAAGCCTATTTGCTGGTCTAGTGCAAAGGTTATTAAGGAAATTCTCATATTCCCAAATGCTTTGCTTTGATCTTTTAGGCTGCAAGATTTCAGACACACCATGAACGTATTAGAAAAGGTGTGTTAAACAATGTCCTTTGGTACTTTCCTTTCAGGACATCTGGCTAGTAGAATGAAACTTACCATTTCATATTCCAATTAGAAGAATTAATCAGGGTCCTAAAGTGGGATCAAACCTACCTATCTCCTCCTGGGGGATAACCTGAATGCTACCAATCGTTTACTATCTTTGAAGGCATCACTGTTATATATCCACTGAGGTATCTCAAAGATTATGCTTAATTTTGTTCCTCTCTTAGCTCTCCACTTCAACAAATCAATATAAAAGCATAACTGGGTTACATGTACTGAAGCAGCCACAAACAACTGCTAAAAACAGATACAAAAAGCTTCTTCAGTACATTTTATTTGCCGCAGTTCACCCTCTGAGTGCAACTACTGGGCAGTCTGTGTAGCCTTCTATGAGCTATCTTTAATGAAGTAAAAAAGCATAGGTAATAGGAAGAGGACATAGCAATGCTTTCTGAAAACCCTGTATGGAACATACTTCTATGATTCCACATTTAACATTATAGAGCAGTAGATGCAACAAACCTGAAAGTCACAAAACAAACCTCATTAAGAGCAACATTCATCCATTAGAATCAACATTTACTATGAATATTTTTGTAACAGCAAGTTTCCAGGAGACTGTGAGAAACCTTAATGTTCTCTGCAGCAGGTAAGTTGAAATGCTTTAAAGCCCGTCAACTCCTGCACTATATAATTTTTGAAAGTTATTTTCCTTTGAGATTTCTGAAATGTACTTATCTCAGTACAGAACGAAAATGCCAAACACCAAGTACGTGAACTCTTCATGTCTCTAAGCAGATAGACCAAATGTGTCCTAGCCTACTACGTGCACTACAATGCCAGTATCTTGCTGCCTCTGCATGTCTTGTAAAAAAACATAACCTGATAAACTCTCCCAGATATGACTATGTAAAGAAGGGAATGGGAGAGCAAGCTTAAAAAAACAAAACCTACAACAAAGCAAACCTGAAGCTTCCTCCTGAGAGCTCTACTGATATGGGAAACAACCACTGACAGTGAGTGGGCAGATTTCATGGGCAGATTTCAACAAGCCAAACCCAAACCACAGTAACTTTCTCAGAGTTGCCTGAGGTATCTAAGAGCCAGACAGACTCAGACTTTCAAATTTATTAGCTACTTTAGAAAAGCCCATCTCCTGTGAGATCATACACATGAAAATACCAGTTGAAGGAAAACAGAATACATGCTATTATTTTTTGTAACAATTCAAAGACTTGGCTTCTGCCATACTTTCTTTCAATATACATACAGCAGAAAGTAATTACTCAAGTACAGGTTTAGAACCTGCCTTCTTCCTCAGATTACACTGAATGCTTTTCAGAGCAATCAGTATTTCAGTCAGCAGTCCTATTGCTTGTGGATATCTGACACAGGTCTATATATCACCGTTCTGCACGAGGAACATGGAGGAGGAAAGAATCCTATCCCACCCAAATCAATACCACCACATTCTGCAGCGTATCAGATACCCTGTAAACATGCCCCCCCACACCATGTAATGTGAAAACCTGCACCTGCTCAGCCTGTGGACCTGACAGGACTACAAGTAGCCCAGTAGTCTCAGAAATAAACATAAAAGCAATCCCTAAGCCGGAAGGCAAGACATGAGTGAAGATACATCCCGTAAGGAACAAAGAATAGGATTTATCAGTCCTGTGAACAGAAAATGCAAATGTACAAAGTGTGAAAACATTCTATGATACCTTCAATGAGAGGAGCAACTAGGAATTAGCCCAGTACTTTGTCTCCACTACGGAGCATAAAAGAAGTCTTACATTGTCTAAATCTTTTCGCAGAGCAATCTTGCTGGTCACCAGTTCATGTGCTAGATCATCATTTTCTTGCTCAAGCCTCATGTTTGCTTCTTGCAGACGACGGTTTTCACGCTATGGGGAAAAAAAAGAAGTCAAGAAAAAAGTCTTACCAGGTATTTGTCTATAAAACACAATGCTTACTGTGGCTGAATTCAAAAGCTACCTTATATCTCAAGTATTGAAAGAGAACTCTACATGCATTGAATTTACTGAGGACAAAAGCAGCTAGCTGTATTGTTAATATAAATTAAATGTTAGCCTTGAAAAGAAACCATATATAAATAACACTGCTCATCTATTACTTGTTTTCTTGGAGAACTGGTTTTGAAGAATGCAATGATAGGGGTGTCTTTCTGCCATCAATATCTTGCAAGGAGATTCCTACAAAAACTGATTTTCTTGGCTGAAAATAAAATTTGCATGCTAGAAAAGGGTGAGAGAGGATGGTCCTGGGAAGGCCACTCTATATTCTCCTGCTACGATTTCCAGCACACAGACAGATGTTAAAGTTTATATACAACTTTTCAGCTTAAAATATATAAATGTACGTATGTACGTGTTGAGGTATAATGTATAAGCACACAAAATTATATAAAAAATATATTCCTATATTTTTTTGCAAAACAAATATTTATAAAATTATATACTTACCACAACATACATCATTTAAAATCAGGCAGAGGAGTAAAGGCAAAGATTATAATCGATGGAAAATAGAGCTATAATCAATTAGGAGTTTTCTTTCTGTTCCTGACATTGGCACAATCAGCACATTATTTAAGTACCAAAACCTGGCTCTAGTGAAACAGTTCTATAAGCCCAAATAAAAATTCACACTATTCGTTTTTTAACTGAGAAGCTGGGCCCAAAAGAACCCTGCCACAATTAACATTGCCAATAAAAAGAAATGTACTTGATGTTCATGTAGTCTATTTTCCTGCTACATCAAAAACTGGTCACAAAACAAAGAAAACAGCTTGAAGAAAAAGCCAAAGTAGGAACTTGCAGGTACTCTGCGTTAAAACAGATTGCAGTAGGTAGGCATTACCTCAAATCTTTCTATAGGATCCTCCTGTTGAGCTTGCTGCTCTCTCATGGTATGATACTCCTTTTCATATTTCTTCAGCTTCTTCTGGCTAATCTAAATTAAAGCAGCCCATTAGTTCCTGTCCAGAACATCAATAAAAGAACACACAATTCACAAAGGGTTATGGTACAAGCTTTGGGCAACTCCTGCCTTCTACAAAACACAGCTAACATTAGACATAGTCAAAAATTCTATTCCATTCCACTCACTATAATCACAGAAGTATCACTTTCTCTTACTGTTTTGTGAAACAGAAAATTCGTTGAAAGGGATCCCATGGAGCATCCTACCCAAGTTCTCCTTGGTACTGTACAATGTACAATGTATTTGATGCTCCAAATACTACAGTGGCTTAGCAAAACAAGATTGCTTTGAGGCCCACAGCGTGTGTTTAATTTCCAACTTAGCATGATGGCGAGGTTTCTTCAGCTGTTTTTTCAGCTGTGACATTCATCATCATGCAGAAATGTTTGCTTTACTTTGCATGAGGCTGCAAATGCTGAAAGGGCAAGCGCAGGCTCAGCTGACTTTTCTGCTAGTGCTGCTCAAGCCCAGGAGAAAACAATCCAGTCCTAAAGCTGTCTAGGTGTTTCAGGCAAGCAGCAACACCTCAGAAGCAAATATGCTCTGTCCCCTGCTGCTCTGGGATTTGGAAGACAGGAATTCTGTTCTCATTTCTGACAACAACTGCACAACACTAGGCAGGTGACTCCCTCAGGATCCCAGTTTCCCTTTCTGTGAGAGGGGAGAGAAAGGCGGTGTTAAATTCAGTATTTTGTGCACACTGTCCAAGTCCTTCAGGGACAGAGAACACGGGATCTACAACAGATCCTGACCAGCGTATTTCCAGGGGTCCGCAGCCAGGCACACTGTAACCACCATGGTTTAGCAGCACAGGCTATGCTCACACTGCTGCAAGCATTTCACAAGCAAGGCAGCACCCATCTAAATTAAACTGCTAGTAAGAAAAGCTGCTGAGCCTTCATTGTTATCTTAGTAAACCAAGAAAATTGAACAGCTGTGGATATGTTTTCCTCTTAAAAACAGGTTTTGTCTGAGAAACATATTAAACAAACTTTACATGCATGAATGGCAGACAATGGAAAGCACACTTTAATTTCCCTTATCTGTTTTTTTTTTTTATCACTAACACTCTTACTTGAAATGAGCTGTAGATAACTGGTAGGTAGGCTCCCCCTAGTGAGAGTTGCACAGAAACATTTCGCTGAATGTACTTCAGGTGACATTTTTTTGGAGAAGCCAACCCATCTAAGTAGAGTCAACCAGCCCCATCACAAGTGCAGAAGTTATTCTTACTAAGCAGCCCAGACAAATACTGAGAGTATTAACCCTACTGACGATACAGCCAGCAACTTCTGGAGGTTATGTCACTGCTCTGCCAAAACACTGCCCAAATTGCTGGGTTTCATACACCAAACCTCAAGCTGTGTAAAGGTTAGCTCTTCAAAGTGAGGCATCCAGCTGTGCAAGAGGAAGAGAAGGAAGTCACACCACTACGATTTCATCTTCAACTTTTCTGAGTGCATTAAACCAGTTTTGCCTCCAGATACTAATAGCGAGGTGATCATGAGAACATTTGCTGTTGTCACTGGTTCTTGACTCTGGAGCCCGAGGGGGTGCCGTGCTCTGGGAGTCTGCAAGGCCTTTGGGTGTGTGTGGTGATGGAAGGCAGAAACGAACGCTGGAGTCCCCACCAGTTCTCCAGGGGCACAGAAGGCAGCAGTAATTCTGTTAACATTTGACTGCACCACTGAGGAGTGACTTTAAGGAATTAGTGTTGTCTCAAGCTCATCATTTACTGACCTCCTTTTCAGCAGAATGCTGTTGTAATCACAATGCCTTAGCCAAGCTACTTCTCCCTTCCTATAAATGATTTATTTTGACATCAGACCCTTTTCTGCTCAAAAACACTTCCAGACACAGAGCTGGAGATTTCTACTGACAGCAAAGGACTTGTATTTTAAGTCAAAGAAGGCTATTACATGCAGCACTCCAATCAGAGGCAACAAACATGGATGAGATACAGAAGTGTGCAGCATCTGTGCAGAGCCTGCACAGAGCAGTGCAGCCTGCACTTTCTCCATAACTTTCCATTTAATCCCCTGAAAACACGAAGCACTCAAGAAAGCAGTGTACGACCTTGACTGTTTGCCTTAACTACTTCACACAGCACTGAGAACGAAGGGAAATTTGGCAGAGTGGGAAGAGGAACAAGTTATTTGGAAACATGAAAAGCAAATGCACCCATTACACAATCTTAACCAGATGTATATGCAATGTCTAATCTGTGGCTAACATCAAATGTTTGGATGAGCTAAAACAGTTTGCTTACTTCTCAATTATTTCCTAATTTCTACACTAGTGTCATTTAAGACATGCTTGAATTCTATGGAGAATATCGCTACTACTTGATGTCTTGAATGTTAACATACTAGGGAAGATGTGTACTTATAAACTGACGCTACAAAAGAATTCCTCCAGTGAATTTAAAGAAATATAAAAACAAAAAAAAAAGAATCATACCAGTATATTTGACCATACATTAATCTATGTGAAATTATAAAGAAAGAATCACAGCTTCCTTAAAATATACAAAATAAATTATCAAAGTTCCCTTTTAGAACTCAATTATCCCGTCTATAAAGAGGAAACGATACATTTCTTACAGTAACTTCATTCTGAAATTCTATTTTAAGGGCCTATTCCAAAATGCCAATATAAAGCTTTAGCTAGAGTATTATTGATTATAAAAGCAATTGACTTTCAGCTACAAGATAATGCAATACTTGATGTATATAACTAAAGTCTTAATGTCAAAGGCTAGAACTTTCATTTCATGTAGTTATACTTAATAAATAGGGCTTAATGGGCAACTGAAATGTAACAAAAAACATCAAACAAAAGAACTCCACTGTGTACCTCAGCAATTCAAACACACAAGGAAGCCCACAGAGCTCTCCGAATAAATTATCTCAGAAAACAGGAACTATTGAGATTAATTCATTTACAGAGAGAAAATTTCTGGGACAACATCTCTCCAGTCTACAGTACATACTGAACTCTAGCTTCTATTCTGTCCAAAAGAAGGCTCCTAGAAGGATCAGAGATGACATATTTTCCCGTGATACACGTTTTCTGTTCTGTAAGTCATAAGGCTAACCATTCTCAGTATTTTTTTTATTACAGTATCATGTGTGCCCAATTAAAAATAGCCACACTCTGAAAGATAACACTTTGTTTGTGCATTATATACTCCATTTTAAATAAAACCTCCCCCCTTCTTCTCACTTAAAGATACTACCCTTTTTGCACCTACTACTAGACGAGAACTTCAAAGAACTGCAGCTATGTCAGTATTTTATTTTAGTGCCATTAGTGGCATTTTTGTTGTTGTTGTGTTGTTTTTTGTTTGTTTGTTTTTAAGTCTGATTTTAGTAGCACTGAATATTGCTCTCTGAAAGCCAGTCTCTTATTTCTCCATGTGGGCCTCTATCACTGAAAATCTCAGGGCTTTACTGTATTTCACTGCAAAAAAATCTGCAGTTATTTTCACTTGGACAAATAAATTGTAAAGTTACATATGGAAACTGAAATTGTACCCATTCAAGACATATTCACAATTGCTATCACCACATCTTTACCTTCATATTACAGGCTAATTCCATCAGCTTCTTTGCATTTTCCTCTGAACGGTATCTCTTGGGCAGCTGTACACGGAAGAATTTTAATGCCCCTTCAAAGTCAGTCAGTAACAGATCATCCTTGGTAGTCTGGAGACAAGGACAGAAGACCCAGTAATTGCAAAGCAGATTTTGAACAAATACTGAATTCCCAGAGACAACGCAACAACAGTTTTGTAAAGCTCCCAAGAACATATTTACTTTTTAACCTTCTAAAAACTCTGTTTGTTTCTATTTCTGCAACCTTCTATTCCCTGCCACCCCATCCCCCAAAAGCACCCTGCTGCACTGAGCAAGCCACACAACAGCATATGTAATACAGGAAGTTGTTAGCTTTAAATATATATATAATAATTATTATTATTATTATTAAATAGTTTTTAATAAACATCTTAAGTTTTGATACTGTGCATGATGTAGCATAAAAACGATTTAAAAATTGGATACTCACTTTTAATAATCCCAGTGCAACATTAAAAATAACACTTATTCCCTAAAGAGAAAAATAATAACAAAATAAATTAATTTCTCAGTATTTACAACTCTAGTTATTTGGTGGGTTTTGTTGTTTGTCTAGTTTTTGTGAAGTTGAGAACCAGGATACGAGTTTACACTTGTAGGTAACTACAGGTACTACATGAAATCAAAGGCCCTGAGAATGACTTTGCAAAAAATGAGGAAGGTATTTTACTGGATTGCCACTATGTGATAGCAAACCAATCTTTCAGCACAGGTTTTACTATCTCCTTAGTAGTTTGAAATTCCAGAATGATGAGAGCACTGTACTTTATTTTTAATGACTAGTCGGTCAGCTCAAGGTCCCTTAGTTTTCATATAGCAACTTCAGAGAACACTGGAGTCATATGCAGCAATATATGCATGAATACATCAATTTCTGGTATTCAAAACCTGGAATAATTCTTTTAATGACAAAGAAAGTCATTAATGACAAAGAAAGTCATCACTTTAGGACAGAGTCCTACATCATCTAACCTTTGCCACTACTTTTTAGAAGTGTTTTATTTAAATTGAGCAATTAATTATGAAAAGTCAACAGCAGCATGCAACTTAAGTGGTACCTTCAAAAATCGAGACACATTGCTGATATTGTTTCAAGATTGTCTTTCTCTTCCCCAATGAATTATTTTTTCTAAATGACAAAGAAACCCCTGAGCCTTCACTATGAACACATTTACTATTTATGAATTTAAAATGTGTTTCTAAACAAATAAAACTGATTTTCTAGATACCATCTGTTACTTTCTGTTTCATTGGCACATGGACAAATCAAGCAGCAGACAGATAACAGTGAAAGGGTAAAAACATTGACCAGGAGGTTTATGAATGCTGAAACCCCTCCGTGTAGGGAATGCAGACAAACTGTGCCACTTCACAGCAGCAACTGCAGATCTGGTGAAGAATGCATGAATAATATTAATCAGCAAGTATAAAAGTAAATCATTAGTTAACTCAGGGATGCTTCAGTACAAAATGTGAATTGTTCATATATTTTAATAAGCTCCAACTGAAACTACACTACTTACCAACATACCACCAAATATACTGTTTTAAACATGATTACGTACAAAAACTCAAAGTAAAGAATTTGCTTTCCTCCTTATATGCTGGGAAGCATAAAGAGACTTCAAGTCTCCTGTAAAAAGAGCTCCAAGCTTGTGAGGTTACCAGCACAGAAGTTAGCTGAGAAATTTTATATGCAATGGCCTTCTTGCAACAGTGTTCTACAAAAAAATGGTATCATGTATAATACAATTTAACCACCAAATAAATTTGGAATCTTTCATCCACATATTTGTAAATTAATTTCCATTCCATGAGCACTGTATGGAATTATACATACAGATTAAACAGTATTCAATGAAATGGGATATTATAATCACATATGTTCCCAATTCATACCTTTAAAACGCTGAGATCTCTTTTTCACTGCAAAAACGTAACACTTCTACATAAAAATAAGTATCACTTGCCTAGCTCTGAAAGAACAGATAGTAACAAGGACATGAACCAAGATAGTAAAAAACTGTCAAAAGTTACTAGTAGTACAAACCTCCAATTATAACACGTACCTCACATAAGAGTAAGTCGATAATATGGAAGACCATGTAGAGAGGGAATTTTGCAGTGAACAATGTAAGGAACCACTGGGAAGCATACATGTGTGCTTCAAGGCTAATGTCCAGAAAGTGGTTATAGAGATCAGGAATGTATTCCTAAGAATAATATTACAAAAAAAAAAAAAAAAAGTTAATCTATAGTATTTTGGAGCATTAGACAAAATTCCAAAGTAACAGAAGTTGGGTAGAGCCCTTACAGTGACAATCAGTGCAGATAGGCAGGCTCTGTATCCACTCATGCCTGACAAGCCAGCTGTCTGACTTGTTAAAGAACCTTCCAAGGATGCTGAAGGCATGTCCCAGTGCAGATGCTCAAAAGGCCACTGTATTACATGCACAATGAGCCCAGTCTCCACGCTCTCCCCCTAGCAAGAAACCCGGACAGGAGATGTGCTGACCCTGCAAAGCCACTCTGCGGCGTGTCCGCAGTGAGCTCAGAAGTCACTGGCAGGACAGTCTGTACGAGAGCCACTCCAGCTCTCACACACCTCTGCCTTCAGACTTACTGCACGCGGCCAGTGCTATCCGACTGTCTCAGGTCAGCACTCTCTAGTCTCAGAAAACCTCCAGCATGGATAATCCTCACTGTTCATCCTTACTAAGAGGTTACAGACAGCATTCATGTGTAAAACAAATGGCTGATTTTGCTAACCGTTCGAATTGCAGGCTCTGATCCGTTCAGTTCACACAAGTTTGAGCACCTACCTGCATGAGGCGCTCCAGCTGGTAAAACTTGCAGTGCAAATCTTCGAAGTTTTGTTTGAAAAGTTCCCTGAGTCCATAATCAAACATGATTTTGACCAGAACACTGAAAGCTTGCTCTTCAGGCATCTGTGAGAGGAAAGCGTATTTATCACAGAGCATTTAAATCTTTCACACTGGGTCCATTTGCCCTTGCTGTTTCTCCTCCCTCTTACAGGATGCCAGATTATTACTACTATTTAATCTGGCCCAAACCAGTTTAAAAGTAAACAAGAGTATTAACACACAAAAGGAGGCCTAGCATTGGAAACTGCACTTCATTCTTATTCTGTGGAATGAACCATCTCCCAATGCCCAACTGAAAACACCTCTTTCAGACATAGAGACCAAAGAAGCTTCTTGCCATATTTTTTCCAAATAGTGTCAGAATCCTACAGATTTTAAACAGCCTAACTCTGTCACCTACGTAACCAAGAAAAAAGCAATATCAGATGACGTTTAACTGGATCTTCCCCTTATTTTTAACTATATATTTACCTTTTTAAATGACATTATTACATTTGATGTTTATTTTTCAGATGCCACAATTACAAGAGACCAGTAACTGCTACCAAAAGCTCTATTTATCACAACTCAGCATTGGTTTGGGAACGTTCAATATCCCTTTCCTGCCAAAAACTGAAGAAACACTCATCATGGCTTGTCAGTGTTTAGACATTTCTCCCGAACATCAAAATTCAGTAATAGTAAAGGCTGGCTTCAGGTCGATCACTTGTTCCTGTAAAGGCCAGAACATCCATCTCAAGTATTCTATTATTAATCTGCAGATGGAGTCTGTTAAAAATGAAAACTTTGCTGAGACATGCCAAACTGGTAGTGAAGGGCTCCTTCTCTGCAACACTTTCTTAATATTTATTTTCCCTAGCAGCCATACTCCAAGGACTGATTTCAAAGAGAATCAAATAAAAAGAAACTTATTTCAAATTCAACCTTTTTAATGCAAGCTTCATTCCCACAGGCAACAATTATTATTAAGAAAGAATTCTGGAATAACTCATGGTCCGTTCTTGACAGCCACTCTCTCTAACGCAATGGATATTCAAAAAAATGGACATAAGACAATGAAAAAGATAAAAGAAAGCACGTATGTTTCAGTAAAAGGGTTCAACTCTCCAGTCAGAAAGTATCATCCTTCTTGATCTGATTCAGTACAGCAGTAAAGGATTAATTGGTCATCAAGCAAATGTTTCAGACTGCAGTCACAAAGAACTAAAAGGTTGCTCTGCTTAGTCATTTGCTTAATGTTTGAAAAGAATGGAGTTTACAGTATCTTTGACATCCTCCACCGACTTCATAACATTGTGGAAAACACTACACCGAAGATCAGACATCCCCTTCCACTGGAAACTGCAGAGAAGACTTCATGCTCAGTTCTCACTGGTAGCAACTAAAAATCAACTTGGGAAAAGAAATCTCAGAGCTCTGCTGGGCTTAGGAACTGGTCAGTTTCAACTGCCCATGGCTGCAATACACACAGTGATAAAAAGCAGACCTTCCTTTAAAAAAGAACGGTCTATAAATAATTTGTACAGATTTCTAATCCTCTCATATTTCCCAAGCATGAGTGAATCTAAAACTTTTTCTGATTTACAGTAACCATAAATCTCTTGGCTTCTGAACACGCAAGCAATTAAAGGATATTACTCTGCCGAGGTCACTTTTACCAACAATTAAGTTTAAAAAAAGTATTCTTGAGTATATTAACAAAGCAAATATAAAAACTATTTTATCCTTCAATAACCTCTAAATCCAAGAAGTACAAAGCCCTACAATGCCTCCAAATAAAGGCAGCATTTGTTACGAATATCCCAGTAAGTTTTAAACAATTTACTCTTCTCAGGCTAAAATCACATTATTATTGACCAACATTTAAGTGGATAAGCAGCCTGCAATCCCGCTAGTTTGGGAGTTACCAATGTCTGTCCCAGACATGTGGAGCAATATTTATTCTTAAGCTTAAGACAAACTGGAAAAAAAAACACCACTTACATGTAGAAGCAGCACAGCAGCAAGAAACGACTGGCCTTGACAGTAGCCAATCTCTTCATCATAGACAGAATAGGCCTAAAAAAGGAATCAAATTTTACAGCATATCTGTCTCAACCTAAAAGCACAATGAGAATGAATGCTACATTAAACACAGCTCCATGAAAGTTTCATGAGGTGTACTGGTGCCAGCAGACATCATCTACTGAGGGGGAAATGAGGGGACAACCCGTGTGAGGAATCCAACCGTGGCACGTGGTGGCAGTGGCTGATTACAGCAATGCACCAGGACTGCTGCAGCCTCTCCAGCTGTTTGTCCGAGTGCTTTTACCTCTGACCAGATGCTACAGGAGTGTTAGGAGGTCAGATGTGGAAGATGGAGAAACACAAGAAACACAAAAGAAGGAGTGCTGGAAGCTTAAAATATTCTGGTCGAGACACAGACAACAAGCTGCCCACTTGTGCTGCTTATTTCTGCCTTTTAATAAACAACTCCAGTGCATGCCTGTGGCTTTATAACATAGCTATCTCCAGTCTTAAAGACCACTGTGCATTTTCCCCAACATCTTTGCTCTTTGCTAGACTAGCATATCTCAGATGACACCCTACAGGTTCATTAGTCAAATATTGGAAAAGTTTCACCCCCTGTTTGGATTTCAGCTTTTTTCTTTTTTTTTTTTTTTGATGTGGAGCTGTGATCTATAGAAAGGCAGTTACCACATTTGCCCTGTTCTGATAAAAACTCTAAGATTTCTTACCATTTCTTCATGGCTGCATTTTGCCTGTGTTTGATGCACTCAAATCACTCAGATGTTTCTGTTAGAATAACTACCTGTAGTAGTGTTGGTCAGGGAGGCCTGTCACAAACACACTTACAGGTTCCTTTCACCATCTCTAACCAACTACACTGTGATAAGCAGCCTTCCTGCTGCTATAAGGAAGGGGTCTCCCATCTTTGTGAAATTACAAACTGGTCTCTTGAATTAATTTGCAAATGTTCACCATCTCCATTTTAGATCCAAAAATATTCATTAAAGAATGCTGAGAAAACTGAACAGAAGAAATTCAACGTCTTTCATTTATTTCACGTAGATGTTGCATTCTCACTTGCTAGTACACATTAATGTAAAATACATCAATGTCAATCAAAATCAAATTCAAGAGGCAACATCAGCGTGATTTCCTGCATGTGTCCCCAACTTTGCTGGAATTGTTTAGACAACATTGACAACCAGGGAGCATGCTAGAGTGACAAGCTGTTCTTGATCACTACGGAATTAGTCCTCATCTCCGTAACAGCATATAATTTGTCCAGCCCGATCCAGACTGACATGAAGTTTCAGTACGAAACAAATTAGTGTTCAGGATCCAGAGGGCTTACTACTTTAGATCTCCTACCTGAATGTAACTACAACCAGACAAAAATCTACAATTAAGGACCAACCTGAGCCTAGCACCAGTCTGTCTCCACGATACAGTTAACGATAATACCCTCCAGACTCTTCTCAGGTAACAGTTACATCTGTTAATGATTTTAAACATAAGTTACCAAAATAAGTGAAGAAGAATTTAAAGAATACCTTGCATATTTTATACAGGGAGTCCTGACCATCTCCCCCGGTATCTTTAAAATAATCATGCGCAGGGAACGTTCGATTGATGTCTCGGGTGATAGCACTGTCTTGCGGAGATTCCTATTAGACAAAAATAAAAATTCAGGTAACGTAAATGAAAACACATCAAAAGAGACTAAATTACAATATGCTAGGACTGAGAGTTAAGAGATTGGCATTGTGTTCAGTGCACTGTTCTAAATTTAACAAAATACAGTCTACTCAGCCAGAACAGCCTGCCTGCAGGCTGGCAGCTCCAGATCACAATCTTGATAGATTTGGTTACCTAAGCACATCTGGGAACAGTCAGTGAGTGGCAGAAAAAGTGCACACACAAAAGCGTTCAGGACGTTGCAGTGCAGACAGCAGCCTTCCCTCCCAGTCTTCTGAACACAAATGCTGCCTAGTCGCATCTCATTTTTCTTACAACTGCAGAGGGTAACAAGCAATTGTAAGCAGCTGCACGCTGCCATCCTAGGTTCTTTCATTTATTCTCTTAAATGTGTTAGCTAGAGAAACCACTCTTCATCCTCCCCCAAAAATTAGGCAATATAAAAATAGAAAACTGAGTATGAGCCCAAGGAAGACACTAACCACCCAGAGCTTAACACATGGTGCAACAGCACCACACACCTCTCAGAAGCCACTTCGAAACTCACAAAGGTCGGGAAGGTGACTAGGAGCTGCAACGTGGATGTAACAAGGGCAAAACACTCCTAACCAACCTCCTGGAACTTAACGGTGAGGTGACAGGAGCTGTGGATAAGGAGAGGCCAGCAGATTGCAAGGCCTTTGACACAGTCTCCCACTTTCTCCTTAAAATCAAATTAGTGAGATGTAGGCTAGGTAATTGGAGCAGAAAGTGGGTGGAAAATTGCCTGGGCTGCTGGGCTGCAATAGCTGTGAGCAGCGGTGCAGGTCCAGCTGGAGGCCAGTAACTGGTGAGAGCCCTCAGACCAGTGCTGGCACCAGCACTGCTGGACGTGGCTCAGGGACGTGCACGATGGCAGAGAATACCCCACAGCAAGCCTGTGACCACTACCAAATCAGGAAAGGCCATTGCGCTGGAAACAAAACAGAAACGAAGCCCTCTTTATCTGTAGGTATTTCTTTTTGCCTATAACTGGTCCCTCTTTCTGCTGCCAAAAAGAGGGCTTGTCCTAGGCATGGAACAAGAGCTCCTTGGTAGGGGGATCTCAGTGAGCAACTGGCTGAAAAGATCCCACAACAATAAATCAGCAACTGTTGCTCCGGGAAGGATCCAGGCTCCCTTACTAGATGGCATGGCCAACTGACTGAACACTCAAATAAAACCCCGGTCAGCTTCACACCTGAGACCATCACAGAGCAGCGCACCAGGCTGCGGCTGCAAACATCCACGGTGCCCTGCAGAACCCCACTGGAAGAGGTGGGTGGTTGTTGTTGGCTGGTTTACTACAGCCAGATAACTTGTGGGTTTGTTCGACAAAGGGAAGAAAGTTCAGAAGTAAAGTAACTTCAGAGAGCATGAAATAATCTGCAGGAATACAGATTTTAGTTGATCTTTTTCAATGTTGCAAACGGGAACAAAACTGCAGCAGTGGACTTCATTGTCTCTTCAGATTTTATCCAAGTTTAATGCTCCTCTCTGTGGCTTAATACAGACATTTCATTAGGAAAGCATTACACTGCTATTAGAATCAAGTTATTGGATTGTTTTGGAAATGATATCAAAAGTACTGTACAGCATTTCAATTTGGTAATAATTAATATGCCAAAGAGGCCCATTTCATTACAAGGAAATCAGAAGCAAAGAGAAGCCAATACTAAAGAAATTTCATATTTATAAATATACACACACACGCATTAAAAATCCTTTTAAGTCAACAAAGACAAGTCAGATGATGGCTGGCTGTCAGCTTCAGCTCGTTTCACAAGAAGGGAAAACAAACACTCAGAAATAAATCCAGAATTTTAAAGCATGCGAATAACGCCTTTGTGATAACTTCCAGTTTCTTAGAAGTTTGCGAGGCTGAATTACAGCGAAGTACCCTTCTTTGCAAGGGTGCAGACTGTGTCCACTGCTGATAGCAGTCTGTGGCACCAAACAAGTGGATTTCCTGGGAGTTACATGTGGTCTGCTGCAAGGGCACAGATGACAGAAAATAACCTTAAATCCACCTGTCTTTTAATTCCCTTATTTAATAGAAGACACAAAAGCATCTGGCTGGAAACTCTTAGGACAGGATTCTCAAAGAAATCACTCATTTTGACTAAAGAGAGCAATTAGTGGTCCCTCTGACTTTGCGTGACTTGTTGAGCACTTGACTCCTGTATTTCAGTACAATTCCTCAAGTAATCTGGAAAGCTAGTTCCTGCAGCTCAAACATAGCTTGGTGAGAGAAAAATTAACGGAAATGATAAGGTTTTAAAAATGTTTTTCAAACTGTGGCTTTGAAATCTCTCCGTTAGTACAAACTGCTGCAATCCAAGCATTGTGTAACCTTTTCTTTACTCCTATTTTTATACCTTGCTGTGAGAATTGGCTCAATGGGCAATTTCTCATGCTTTCAGGGGACTGGGAACTGAAGGAAACCCTTCTGAACCCACACCCTTCACAAACTGGGATTGAAAAATAGAAAGCTAAGAATGACAGGAAGAAAAAGAAAGTAATAAAGAAAACAGAATGGAAAACAGCCATGAGAACTGAGGCAAGCGCAGTAAAGATTAAAATTCTCACAACAGTTCACTGCTCTGAAGGAAAGCAGGGAAATATGGATGCTCTGAACACAGCCTTCCTCCCCCTTTCATGCACTTTAAAATATTAGTGGGGTTATACTAAAAACTTCCTCTCCGGTTGATTGAGCATCCCAGGATCTGCAAATTGCATCGTGCAGTCACAATCTCGATCAACATCTTCAGAGTGAGACTGGCACACTGGAAGCTTTTTCAGGAGCTTAAGCCACACTTCAAAGATCTCAAGGCACTGGAGTCAGGAGGACCTCTTCACAGGGCTGAAATACTTGTAGTTTTCAGTAGGTCAGATTTATTCTTCCTAATCCCCTACATAAAACTGAAAAGACAAAGCAGCAGCAGCAAAGAATTGCTGAAGGGACAAGAGCTGTGATGAAAGAAAACTGAAATGAACTATTGCAGTAGAGGAAGTTACCTGCTCAAATTGGCTCACCACTCGAGGATCAGCTCCTCCTGTCACACCTGGAGATCAGGTGTGGACATAACACATAGCCCTTACCGAGACACAGGCTGACTTCAAAAAGTGATATAAAAACGGAAAAACTATAAGGTCCAAAACTTAAGACCACCTCCCAAAAAAATCAAAATACAGTTTGTTCACTGGCATGACACATCCGCCCAATAAATGATTAAAATTCTAAACATTTAAAGTTTACCAAAATTAAAAGGTTAAAAAAAGTTAAGAGAATTATAGAAATTAAAAAGAATTAAAGAAAGCAGTCCAAGGAAAAAGCCGTCTGGACATGTCCTGGGCAAGCTGCTCGAGGTGTCCCTGCCTGAGTGTGGGGATGGACCAGATGACCTCCTGGGGTCCCTTCCAGCCTCAGCCATTCTGTGATTCTGTGAAATGCCAAATAAAATACAAAAATGAAGGAAATTACGAATTTCCTTGGCATAAACCTGAATTCAAACACCATTCCCGTTAGAAAACAAAACCCAAACTCTGCTCAATTCTCACTCTTGGCACCATGGAGTAAATTTTCACACTGTAATTGCTTCTCAGGAGGTCGCGCTGACTTTGCAGAGCTTTTGTCATACAGGCAGAGATTATTGTGAAAAGAAAGGCCTAAAAATCCCATCCGTCGGTCACATTTCAGATGCTTCGGCCCAGGGCTGATCAGCATGCGGCACAGTGTTGCAAGGCGTATTGTATCGATGCAAGGCACACAGAAGACATTGAAGGAAGCAGCACATCTGCTGACAGCTTCCAGCAGCTCTAACGAGCGGGGAAAACGAAGCTGTCAAACTTCCATGGGCAGCATCAAGGGTAGTGATACATGCTATGGGTACGTTATTCGGAGATCTGTGCATTTCAAGTACATCCTGCAATATTCGAAGGTCTTTCAATGGCTATTTTGGATGTTGGTAGGACACCACGTCACCAAATTCATTCTGCAGGTTAACGAGGTTAATGGTATTCCCACCATTGCTTTTGACAGGAACATTTACAGCGAGTGCATCTCCTGCATGTCCTGGACCAAAGCACTGCGAGGATTTAGGAAGGAGAATTGCACCTGTTACCGAGACCTTGCGGAAGCCCCACAGATCCCACTTCCAAAGCAACACGCTGGTTAGCTTCCCACAAGAAATGCTGTCCCCAGAACACAGGTGTTACCTGGAGTCAGCACTCACCCAGAACACTCCCAAATAAACAGTTGTATTTGGGGGAAAAAAATTGAATAATTTAAGAGAAATTCAGAATGGGCAAACAGCTGCAATTTGATACAATAGTGCATTGATACAGCATACTTTCAGTCCAAATATGGCAATATAGTGCACTTCTAAAAATAAAAGTGAATCCCTTGTGATATCCAGCCCTTTAGCTGTGTTCATTTCCTTTTAGGGCTCAAGTTTCCCACAGGAAAATTATAGAGAGAAGCTTGCCTACAGTGCCCTGCATCATGTATGGATAACGCATAAACACAAACTGTATGATGGAAGGTTTTCCTGCCCTTGGCACTTACGTAAAAAGCAGAATATTTGGAGCAGTAAAGATAAGAGGGGAAAGCCACCCACTCCAGAACGAGCACACCTTTATCAGCCCGGTTACACAGAAGTCATCTGAGACAAGACATGAAAACATGTGACATATCATTTATTTCTTAAATGTATTTATGATCCATTCAGACCTTTCAAATAAAGTGTACAAGTGCATTTCCGAATAAAAAACTACACTCTTCACACAGCTCTGTAGAACACTACATTTCATCAAGAAACTTGAAGCAAAAACTTCCTATTAAACCACCCATGCATCCTTTGGCTACAATAATATCACTGATCAACGAGTACTGCTATTCAATTCCAGGTTTCCCTTTAAAGAGAAGGAGCGTCCTAAAATACGCTACCCCTTCCGACGAGCTCTCTTTAAAGAGAGAATGTTAAATAAATTAGCTAGGCTTTTAGGCAAAACAGTAAGGCTACGTAGTACTGTTGATGCACGATCCATACATTTGGAGAACAGGCAATCCCAGGCTATGTGAAATGCGTCAACAGCCCTTGAAATTGTAGTAGTATCAAGATTACATCAATCCAAAACGAATGGCAGACAAAAATGTAACCAGTGGAACAATCACTGAAATATGTGCAGTTTTTCTTAGGATGGGAAGTGCTGATAACAGATTCAGAAAAGTGTTTATAAAATTCGCTAAGAACCACATTGACATTCTTAAAATTACATATTTTACAAAGCCCTAAACTGTGTGACTGTACAATTACTGCCACGTTAAATCGCTTACTCTGAGATCCATACATAGCTATGTATGTACGTACATCTACAGCAAAAAGGAAACGAACCAAGAGATGGATGACACAGCTAGAGTACAGGTCGGCTCAAAGGGAATAATACATTGCTTTGAGTTTCAACAGCTCATAGCAAAATTATCTCTTGGAAATAATTATGCAAAGACTGAGGATCAGGTATGTACATACTTCGCTTTAATGCGGTTCCATTTCATCTTTAAAAATATGTAGGTTATTTTAAATCAGTAACATTTGTAATTTTTGGCTTAACTATAGTTTTTCCTATATTAGCCTTAGCTGAAAAATCAGCTACAGAAATGTCTATTAAAATAATTGGGCAGAAGTACCTCTCCCCCCTGTATTTTAACAACAATTCTGAGTTGGCACAAAATACACATTTTTGGACTCACAACAATAACCGTTCCTCAGCTGCCGTGAACATCAAAATGCCCATCTTCACTACTCCCCCCTTCCCCTGCAGGGTACAAAACAGAACAAATCGGGCAGAGGTGGGGAACATTAAGGGGCCTAGGCTGCCACCCTAATGTTCCGCCCTGTGTCACAGCTACACCCAGCATCACCGAGTCTCACGGGTTGGACTGCCTCGAATTCACCTGTTTGCTCTTCTCATCTGCTTTGGTGGATTTTTTTTTCCCTGTAGTTTTTTTCATAGCAGGGGTTTCACACTCACACCTCTTTCTCATCTTTTAATTAAAAAATAAAAAATAAAAAAATTCCAGCATTAAAAAGGTGCACAAATTTCTTACAAACACACATACACACTCTTACGTGTGATTTTGTCTATTCCTGGCCTTTTCGCTGACGCTCGGAAGAAAAGTACCAGTTGTAACACTACTCATGTACAGAGCTGGATCATCTCCCCCAGAAAAACTCCTCGTGACAGCCCTCAGGCAGATGCCCCATCCCGCAGAACACTGAAATTATCTGACCGGTGGCTTCTGCTGTCCCAGTGACTGTGAAGGAGCAGACACAGGTGGAATGTAAGGACAAGAGAGCATCCGTAAAGTCAGATTGCTCCACTGCATTTTGTTCAGCAAAGCAACCTAGAAGCACATGCATGCATAGCCTCCCATGCTTGCAGGTTAATTGTAAACAGCATGTGGAAAAAAAAAAAAAAAAAGAAACAATTAAAAAAGGTACTAATACAATTTTGAACTCCCTGAAGTAAAGACATACCCACGAGTATTAAGAACAGTAAGAAAGCTCATCATTAGCAATTGCAAACTCATTTCCATCCTGTTGCATTCATTAGAGGAATACAAAATTGAACCTAGTGTTTACATGCTAGAATTACAATAGAAACTTGATTCCAAAGGTTACACATGGAGAGAAATTTATCAGCATAGCAACTTGCAAAACACTGTGCTGTACAGCATTGCTAAAGACATCAGTCTATGAAGACAATAAACGCGATGGCAAATCCTTTCAGACAGTTCAAAAGCATGGCTGGAGGTAATGCTGCTTCCTGTAGCTGAAAGGATTAACTGCACCATTATTTTTAGTAGGTTTTAACGACAAAAATTTATCCCAAAAAATCCCTGATCCCTCAAAAACTGAGGTGATCAGAACCACACATGTACCTTACAGCCCTCAGGGTTTTATTTCTTTGTACACTAAACATCAACTCCTTTGACAGCATCTACAGAAAATGTTTTAAAAAATGTTTTTATGAAATACTTTTAATACCCAGTAATGCTAATATTTAAAAATACTTCACAGTGTTGTACTAATGTAACTTCATAAAACAAGCAACTTCAGTCAGCTAAAGCTCAAAGCCTTACATTATATTAAAATTGTCCAAAGTTTTCACGCACACAAATATCACTAACACTATAAATAATACCTAAGCCACTTTAGTGCAAAGTCTGTTTTTGCTTCCCCTGACAAATCCCTCTATATTCCTGCCAGCATATTAAAACATCATCCTTTACTAATCTAATTATTGATTTTTAAGGATTCATGTACAGTTGAAATCCTGAAAGAACCTTTGTTTCCCCCAATTTGGACAAGAAGCATTGACTTGTTTTGCCACCCATCTGGCTGCCTGTAGCACGCCACCCTCGGGACGCTGGAGGATGACCTACGTGTGCACAGCAAGACTTGTCCGAGTTCATCTTTAGGAAGGGCTGCTCGAATTTGTGTAACCTTTTAACCAAAGGACCCCAGCAACGCCTGAGAAGCTGAGGATTTGGATTCCAAAGCTACTGCCCTCGTCTTACATGTTCACACGGAGAAAGCAGCCCAACGAGGAGCCCAGGGCACCCTCCCAGGCCGTGCACGGGAATGGGAATAAAAGCTGGAAGGCGACAGAAGTCACTAACGAGCAGAGAACTGTGATGTAGCTGTCTGTGTGACCGACATCTCACATACCTAGAAACCCCGTGCCACAGGAAGGGACTGGGAAGCTGCCTCAGCTCACCCAGCTGCTGCAGATGGGATCCGAGCGCTGCAGGCGTGGGGAACCCGAGGCTTAAACGAGCTGTCCTCAGAGCACAGCCCAGCAAGAAGGGTGACCTCCATCCTGAACAAGCGAGCCATAAGGGATACACCCAGGTTAAATACTCCATTGTGTTAACAACTTACATCATACCGCCAGCGCAGACACGCTGCTGGCCCACAGGCTTCTTTTGTTTGTTTCCAACAGCTTTCAGTTTCTTTCTCTAAATATAACAGCACCTGTTTTTACACATACTAGATTTTAATTTAGAAGACCTCTCCTCTTCCAAGAGCATTTTACTGATATAATTTTAGCATTAAATCATCTGCCTTTGCTTATCTGCAGAAGACGTCTTTCAGATCGGTAACCCTGCAATGCCAGGGCAGGAAGGGAAATAACACGAAAATAAGGACCAGGTCAGCAAAAGTTTAGCAGGTGCTTCAAGTACCCAGAACTAAAGATGTGTTAGAACAACAATAAGCTAAGACTTCCACACTCTCCATCTCCTCATAGAGAGTTATAATTACCTACAACAGATGAAGAAAGTCACTAGAAAAATTTTAATTGGACGCTTTGTTTGTAATGTCTACAGGCAGGCTCCTATGCTCAAGTATTAGTTCCTACAAAAAATACTTCCTAAAGCACCAGCCAGATTAGGAGTAGAAGCTTAATCAACTTCAAACCATGATGAGGAATAAGAACAGACTGAAGAGTTTCAGGCCTCCTGGCTCAGGAAGGTTCAATGCTGCTGTTAACATCCAGCAGCCGGTGATACCACAAAATAAATACAAAGACTACTCATAAATTTCACATACTGAATATTTCTACTTGACATTACATATATGCTTTGGAAGTGTTTTTTGCAGAACAAACAATCTGTTGAAATTGAGGACTTCAACTTAAAGGTGAAAGCTTTATGTGAAAGGGAAAGGGGTGCTGCCACAGAGATGCAGGGCAAGACTGAAATTCGGGAATTCTCATTTAAGTCTTTGCTCTGTGAAAGATCCTTCAGGCAACCTGAACTACTGAGATTCTCCGTGCCTCAGTACTTTATACCACTTTCTTCTTGTAGATTTATGACAAATATTCAAAATTGTGGCACTCTGACACTGAGCCACGTCAGAATTCCAACTAGGAGAAACAAATTTCTGAGTAATAAGCAGCTTAAAAAAAACAAACAGTAAAAAATCCCTAACAGCAAATAATGACTGTAGAAACCAGTAATATTTAATATTAAAAATTGATGGTAGACAACAACAATACTTTTGCTTCACACAAATTAAAAAATATTGTCACCTGATTCAAGATTATAAAATTAATACTTCACAGGTTTTCTCCCAGCCCATTTGGAAAATGACTATCATCACTGCCTCAACACCCAGTAAACTTTTTTTTTAATCAAGAGTACTAGATGAAGCAAATTAATCACACTGAGAAGTTGTGCGTATAGAAATCCTTTCCCATGATACTAAAAAAATGCCACTGAATTCCATCCCGTAAATTGAACCTTCTAGCAGCTTAATTTGAAAGTAAGGCAGATAACCCTAATAAGAAATAAACGTCGAGTCTGAGATGGAATTTCAAGATTAGTTCATTTAACTGTACTCCAACATGCCATTTTTATGAAGACAGAATTTGATTTCTATGTTCTCTTCATCGTGGCATTCATATGTGCAATGCTCTTGATACCAATTTCTAAATCACTAGGCACACTCGGATACAAATAGAGCCAAGAAGGGATTAGTTTCATATGTACAACAATGAAAGCGATCCGGCTGGAAAGTTAGCTGCCTAACAATTCATAGCACATATTGTGATGAAAAGGACTACAGTGCCTCACGTTAAGTCCATGGCAAAGGATGTTTAACGGAATGCCGAGCAAACAAGGTAATACGTTTCAAAATTATTTCTTCCACAGCTGGCACTGTGAGCAAGATCCACCCCTGTGCGGTTTCACTGAAGGCAACAGGCTCAAATGTTGTATTTAAAACATCTAATCACCTACTAAACTCAACCAACCTTAAATTAACTGACAGGGGAAATTAAAAAAAAAATAGATAAATGAACATTAAAATTAGAAATATCTGAAACTAAGCGAATGAGGCTACTGAGGCAACGTTCAGAAGTGCCTCTGGACATACCGGACGGAACCTGAGCACATCAGCTGGCCGCAGCTCTGCCCTTCATCTCGCAGACTTCCAGGTTCTGATTTTCACCTCTTATGGAAAACACCTGAGCCGATGAAGACTTTGAGATGAGTATGGCGACTGAAGAAAAACCTAGCTGTCAGGAATATTGACTAGAACTTTAGCTGCAAAGCAACAACAGCTGCAAAAATGCATCCACATCCTAACAACCACTGCACCGAGCACAGCTCCAGGCTTACAGCTGAAGTAGCAACTGCTTCAACTCAAGTTAAATCTCCATGCCATCGTTTACAGCCCTTGATTTATTTTAAACTTCCCAACTTTCTCAAAAACTAACATACAATACTCCTACATAAATCTTTTACTCATGCCACAAAAATTGAAATAAAAGCCACAATATTTGTAGTCCAGCTCCCACTTAAACCTGGAACTGCCATTTTTAGGGTTTTAGGCCCTAGCAGATTAGTTTCTTCTATTAAATTCATTCAAGTGTTATTTTAACACGAGATTGCATCACTTCAAAGACATGGAAATGTTAGCTCAGGTGAAGAGTCAGAGAAATGCTACTGGGGAGTTTACCTGAGATGCTGTTCCAAAAACTGCCACGCAGAAATGCTTTCATACTGGTGACTCAAGCCCCTCCATTGCCCCCCCATGCCGTAATACCTACAAAACACTAGGAACAATTAGCCAGCTGGTGTGCCGTGAGCTTATTACACCGTTTATGAGTGACTCACTACACCGTTATGCTCTGCTCCCCCACGGCTGTCTGGCATATTCAGGTGCCTCGAACCAGAAGTCAGACTGCAAGAACTGCAAGAACCACCTCTGCTACGTCTGTGGGAAGGCCACGGCGAACGCCCTCGCTCTCGACGCTGTCTTAATACAGAAGATTAAGAGTAACGTCGTGAAGGAATCAGGATTTAAACAGCCTTCATCCTCAAGATTTCAGATGAACAAAGGAGGAAGCTTATTCGGAGAGGTTTGGGTGATGGATGACATTCTGAACGCCAACCACAACATGACTTAGACAGGGTTTGTAGCAGCGGCTCTCAACCCAAACTCAGGAGCAGCAGTCGGGGTGTCCCCAGGAGTGGGACACACGCCGTGCTCGCGGGGGACTCGTGCATCAACGCCTGCTGCTGAGCAGGACCAGGCACACCGAGAGCGCCCTGGTGCCCTCTGGCAGTGCCCTGCCGTCCTCCGGGCACAGCGTGGAAAACCAGGGGCCGGAGCACGCAGCACATCAGAGCAGGGTATGTAGATGCTTGCGGGCGGGGCAGGGTAGACCACTTTAAAACAGATCTTCTCAGTCAATGACAACAGTAGAGCTGAAACCAATTAACAAATACACAGAGTCTTCCCTTCGGCCAAAAGAATTACCCTGCTTCAAAAATATTCCTCTGAAATTTATTTTCCCTATTTTTTTTCCTTTCCCCGTATGGCTAACAGCATCCACCAACAGCAACTCTAACAGAAGAGCTCCAAGGATGCCCCCAGGTCACAGCAGTGGGGCACAGGGGGGGAGCACAACGCGGTGACCATGGGCGGGCGCAGCTCCAGCTGCAGAGCAGAGCGGTGCCTGCCGGGGACCCCCCAGGCCGCAGAGCTGCAGCTAGGAAAGGTGATGCAGATGTAACCCGTTATTACAGGAAAACGTGGTTCACAAATACTTTCGTATTCCAATATGGCATCGGTACAGAGACAGAGATATTCTTTAGAAAAACCGATCAGTTGAGGGCCACTCCGCATTCTAACAGCATCACAATACTCGGAAACACCTCACCTAAGCGAGCTTGGAAAAAGCCGTGGTCAATGAGACTTTGTTTCTCAGATACCGTACGTTGTTTGACCAGTTAAATATGCGTTTGCCATCAGGATTTAGCTCCTGCTATATTCGAACCATCTTTAATCCCCTGCAGCCTAAAGAAAAATGTCTCTGATTTAGCTCTGTGCACTTATGAATAACTCAAATACTACAGTTAAATTTACAACATAGTTCCCTTAGCTGTTTAGAAGACAATTGTTTTCTTTCCTTTCCCCTTAAGTTCCAGTATGTAAAATATCAGAAGAATTTAGATTAAAAAAAAAGGGGGGGGAGATGTTATTTTTAAAGTCGTTCTTGAGAAAATTTCCACACAAAAATGTGGCATTTCTCCACTGTTTTGGGAATAATTTTCACATGTTGGCATCATCCTCGAGTGACTGCCACAACTCTGCTATCATAAAACGACAAGTATTTTCTCTTAGCTTATCAAAACACATTTTATTTAACTGCTAGATTTGGTCTGATCCAAGTTTTTCTTCCTACTTCACAACAAATAGGAGAACGCAGATGCCACGCTGATCGCACGCAGGCAGCCTACCAGAGGAAGGGGCACAGAAGCCGGATCACTCCCCCTGCGCGTACGACTGCCCAGACCAGGCTGCTGCACCCATGGCTCAGTAAGACTTTAAGTTCATGCTGCAATGTTCACATTGTTCACTACTGATCTAGAAATCCTGTCTAGGTAGCACTGAAAAACAAATTGTTTGGCCCCTTCTCTTATGACGCTGGAAAATTGTGTCGATATACTTTGGCATATATTAAAAAATCCCTGTAATACACCATATACCGTGACATTTCCACTTCAGATCTATCATTTACATGTGAAGCACGAATCTCCAAAGAACCTAGTAGAGCTGTAAGAAAGACTACATTTTGCTGAAGCTCTCAGACACCCACTCCATTCAGTCACACCAGCTGGAGAGGTAACTGTCAAGATACAGCTTTATTCTTAAAAATGAACATGGAGGTGAAACTCCACGGCCGCCTCCACAGCAATAAATTTTTAAAAGTGAAATCACAATGATATGTGCTCCTGATTCTTCTATGTCAGCAGCATTTCTCAGAAACCTTTTTGCAAATCTGGACATCTTAAAATCGTATTTAATTTTTTGCAATCTACAGAGTTGTCCCTGCACTTCCCAGTCAAGCTGATAGGTGTCTTAGACGTGACATCCATTGGAAGATCTTTTGCTCCTAGAGGTAGAGGAGTCCTTAGCCACCCTCTGTCTAGCACAAGAGGCACAAATAGCCCCCGAGAGACGCTTGAGCCCCTTCTGAAAGACACTGTTGGAGAGACTGTAAATGACACAGTTGCAGAAACTGTTGCTTATGGCAAGCCAAGTGGTCAAGAAGGACGCAACGCGGTTACTATAGACATTGGAGCTCTCCAGCAGAAAATAGATGATGTAGGGCAGCCAGAGGATGTAGAAGACACTGGTGATACGGAAAAGAACCATGGCGTAGCGCTTGTCCGGGCAGGGCTGGGCCTCCCCAGTCTCCCCGTCCTGAGAGCTGAAGCGCACTCGCCTCTCGTTGATCTCCTTGGTGTGCTGCTGGCAGATGCGGAAGATGTTGAAGTACGTGAAGCAGACGGTGAAAGCAGCCGGGGCGTAGAGCATCACCACGATGAAGAGAGTGAAATAGGGATCGGTGTTCCAGGAATTGGCACACCACTGGAACACATCCCCGTGATATCCAGGCTTTCCCCAGTGGAAGGAGGGTAAGAAGACGAGGCAGGAGTACAGCCAGATTATCAGGATGCAGATCCGCAGTCTCCACGGGGTGACCAGCGTGTTGTAGGTCAGCGGCTTTGTGATGGCGATGTATCTGTCAATACTAATGCAAGCCAAAGAGGCCATGGAGACGCTCTTCAGCACCGACACCACGTAACCGAAGATTTGGCAAACCAAGGACTCACTTAACACAATAGGATAGTGCAGCAGAGACAAAGAAGGCACCAGACAGCTCACGCCCACCAGGAGGTCAGCATACGCCATGGTCTGTATGAAGTAACTGGTGGTGTGGTGGTTCAGCAGAGGTGCACAGTGAAAGACAAATATCACGATGATGTTGCCCGAAATAATCAGCACCATGAGGAACACGATAACGACCACTTCCAGCAGGCAAAAATTGATGGTCTCCAGGTAGCTAATGGCCAGGAGGCAGAAGGGCCGGCCACTCTGGTTGCCGACCAAGGAGGAGTTCATCTTGAGCACTGCAGTGGTCTCCTCACTTCATGCTCCTGCCTGCTGCCTGCAGCCGCTCCAGGCAGCCGCTGTCATTGCGGCTGGTGCCGTGTGTGCAGCAATGTCAAAACCGGAGCTCCGGTCCCCGGGGCTGCTCCAGATGCCGCCGCGCATTGTCTGCAGCACAATCCCCCTCGCAAGCCGGCTCCCCGCCACCACCGCCGCACCGGGACCGGGCGGGGGGCATGGCAGCAACTTCGGGCAGCCGCCCCGGGGGGGTGGGGGGCTGCTGCCGGCCCCGGGGGGCTGGGGGGGGGCTGCGGGGCCGGGGGGGCAGCAGCAGGGACGATCCCCGGGCCCGGGCGGGACTCCTCCCGCAGCTGACAGAAGAGAAGGGGAAAGCGTTTTACAGCATCATCCCCGCCCTGCTCCCCCGGCCCCCCCCCGGGCGCTCCCCGCCGCCCGCCCCGGCCCCCCCCCGGTTCCCCCCCGGTCCCCCCGTTCCCGGGATGCGCGGCGGGGCGGGGGTCCCGGCCCCTCTCCCTCCTGGCTCCATCTTGCCCGCCGCTTTGTTCCCGGCTCCCCCCCGCCGCCGCCCGCCGCCCCGGCCCCCCCCCAGCCTCCGGTCCCCCCCCCCCCAGCCTCTGCCGCCGCCCCCCGCCCCTCACCTGCCGCCGCCACCCAGCCCCGGCGCGGCCCCGGCCGAGCGCGGCGGCGGAGCTCGGGCCCGGCACTGCGGAGCCGGGAGGGAGGGGAGGGGACGGGAGGGAGGGAAGGAGGGGAAGGGAGGGGAGGGGAGGGCGGCAGGAAGGGGAGGGCGGCGGCCAGGAGCGCGCCGAGGGCGCGGCGCCGCCGGCGGGGACCCCGCAGCCCCCCCCCCACCGGTAAAACCCCCCCCGGGTCCCCTCCTGCACGGCGCAACCCAGACGGAGGGATGGATGGATGGATGGACGGACAAACGGATGGATAGATGGATGGATGGATGGATGGATGGATGGATGGATGGATGGACGGACACCTGCCCTGCTCCGTGCCAGCTCTGAGCAGCCCGAGCCTGGGTGTGAAACGAGCACCCCGGGCTCCGTTGAGGCTCTTCCCCAGGGCACGAGCGCTCATTCAGGGGGGAGGAAGGAAACCCATTCAGGGTCTTCCTGCCTGCCACGGTCTGCGTTGCTCAGGAGGCACCTGAAAGCGAGGGCACCAAACCCGGAGGTGGCTCACCAGCTCGGGGGGCTCCTGCAGGCTCCCAGCCCCACGGCCGGCTGCCAGACCACTGATGGTGCACCAGAAATCTCAAACCGACCGCTGACGGAGCCCAAAGCAGCTACACGGACTGGAAAACCTGAGGGCATTCCCGTGGGTAAGCATGCCAGGGATTCACACCAGCACTTAAACGTGGCTTCGCACCACACGCTAACGCGTCACGCAGATGTACGGCAAAAAACCTCGTGTACACACACAGGCACTGGTGTCACAACACGATACGGGCACCCCGTCTGCAAGGCCAGAGAAAAACACCCAAGAGCCTTCTGCTCGCTCAGTGCACTGGAAAACACATCCCTGTAAGATACTGAAGCTCGCTCTGCGACACCAAACCGACTGCTCCACAGCCACGACACAGGCAGGCTGTCCCTACAGGAACTGGGCGTCGAGCCCCTCAAACCAGTAATGGACTGGAAGGAAGCTCTTCAACAACTGAAGTCCTTTCAAAAAAACATAAGCACGCAGCCATTGTGTACCAGTACAAGTCCACACACCCAATTCCATCGGTACCAACAAGCGCAAGGGTTTGGTTAACGCAAGCCAAGTGCTTGTCGCACTGTGGGATTTCTAATGGGAACGGAATTAGCCAAAGGGATGAGTCTCGGGGCAACCACACTGCTGCACTTGGGATTTCACTTCACCTGTAGGTAGAAAAACCATCCTACAATGTATTTGTACTGCTCAAAAACCTTGGCTGGACAACACCATGACTTGGCAAATCCATAGGCAGTCTCCTGCAAAACTCTCAAAACCAAAATCTCATTTTTGCACCTTATTCCACTCCCCAGCCCCCAAAGATCACTTCACTGTTGTCCTTCATTTCTGTTATAATTTATGGCATTTCTACTCATGGAAAGTTAAGTACTAGAACTGTAGCTAGGAAACATAAACTTTGAATTAAATTTAGGCAAGTGCATTGTGGTTGTACAAAAAACAAGCTCTGATTGAATTACTGCTGGAGAAATGATCTCCTATCTTTCCAAAGCGGGGAATGATTTACATACCAATTGATTCACATAGTATTTCTGGATCCTTAGGCATGAATAGGCACATTATAAACATCCTTAGTAAAACAGCACACATTGAACCTTAAATATATCTCAGATATAAAAGTAAGGTGGTATTGGAAATCCTCAGACTGCCCAAAACAACATCTGCTTGCTCGAATTTCAAAACAAAAGATGTTCCACCAAATCAAAATAGTCTTCAGTGTTTTATTTTTATTACTGTTTTATTAAGTCCAAGCTTAACTCCTTTATAGCTGACAGGTATTTCTATGTAAAAAGTTTTTTTCCCTTTAATTGACAGCGTGTTGGTTCTTAACAGAGTGACAGCTCAGCCCAGAGCCCAGGCCAACTCACTGCTGCTCCATGAAGTTACAGCGAGAGCTCCTGGGAGACCTACTGCTTCTAAAAGATAATTAAACTTTTATCACCACGTGATCAAAACTAATCAAAGAAGGAAGCTACAAGTTCAGGCACACCAAGACTGTCATACTTCTCTTACGCCACGACTCACAGATGTGTGTTAAGGTTCATTTCGATGGCTCGCACACAGTTGTGGCCCTCTGCACTCCTGAAAACTCAATGGACACTTCCGAATTAAATGAACACGTGGAAACCTGACTGTGATACACGTGGAAAATAAATGTTAGCTGCCCACAGCTAAAGTACTGTTACATTTTACGCCATTAATGAAGCAACAAATTCAGTCAAATAATGGTAGTGACACATCAACCTATTCCTTCCTTAAAAATTCGTATCATTTGCACCAAGACTCAGGGTGCGTTTGGTAGAACTTCCATGTACTATAATCCTTTCATAGAATCACAGAATTTCTAGGTTGGAAGAGACCTCAAGATCATCGAGTCCAACCTCTGACCTAACACTAACAGTCCCCACTAAACCATGGAGACATGCTCATGGAGACAAAAAAGGGGGACGATGAGAAAGGGAATAGCAAGAGTGCTGCTCTAAGAAAAATCTAACTAGGCTTAGAATTTCTATCAGAAATGTTACTGCAGGGTAACATCCCAGGACACCCATTCTGCCACTGTTTTATTATTATTATTATTTAAATTTGTGCCACCAGATGTCCCTCTCATGTTGGATTTTTCTTAATATAGTTTATTTATCTGGTACAACAGTTCATTGTTTTTTTCTTTTTTTTTTTTTTATTTATTTTAATCTTTCAACCTTATTTCCTCCCACACAGACCTATATGCAGAAGCTTTTAGTTTCTCCTCAATATTGTAAATGTCAGGTTTTTAAATTTTTCGCATTATGGAGTACTTATCCACTAAAAGACCTCCACTGATCTGAGAGATTCAGTAGCTGTATTAATCCTCTTTAAAAACATTGTCTGAAAAGTAGGTGATGTCTATTTTGCTTTGTATCATGATTTATTTTTTTAAAACTTGTGTGGTAGCTTTACAAGTCTTCCATCCAACAATACTCTCCATCCATCTATGGCTGTCAAAAACATGAAGTATTTCTCCTTCAGGTACCCATTAACACCTGGAGCAAGCCCCCTTTTCTCCCCTCCTACTGTTCAGTGGCTGAAAGCCTAAGGATTAACAGCCATAACCACGACTGCCAAAGTCCTATCAGGAACAGATGCCTCTCAAAGGATTGTCTAGATCGTTTTACCTAGAGTTTCCTTTCTGTCCCCAGTAGGGACATGACCTTAATTCATTGGGCTGGCTTTCATCCACACTCCCCATCACGAGCATGGCAATCTGGAGTTGCTAAAAGCTTTGTTATTGCACACAGATGGTGTGCAAATTCTCAAAAGTAATTTGAAATACCACAATGGTGCAACACTTCTGCAATAACAAAAGCAGAGAGCACAAACCCAACTAGCGCATATCAAAGAAACGTGGAACAAATAATTAATAAACATGGTCACCATGGCTAGAACACAGCACTGCACCTTGGGGCCTGGTTTCAATGCTGGGTTTTATGCACAAGTCAGATTCAAGAAGAGAACTAGATACAGCCTTCACTGGTGAAACCCACCAGATGACACTTCTCTTTTCATCACTCAGTAGTCACACTTCTGTAGTAAACAAGAAATTATTCTTGCAGCAGTTAATTTGCAAAAGAAAGCTAAAAACAGTCCTCCAAGCACCAGAGGCCAGAATTCCATTGGAAAGCATCAAACATCAAAAGAAATACTGGAGAGCCTGCATCCAACACCCTGCTCACAAGAAAAAGAAATAAAAAAAATCACTGAAAGAGGCCAGACGCTTTTGAAGCAGCTGTCAACACAGATCCTTATTAATTTGGGACTGTTCTGCCACATGGGGTCGTGAAAAGCATGGCAGAAATCAAATGCAGCTACAGAAATAGAGGTCAACATGAAGAGAGCAGGGGCACGGGATCAGGAGTGCTCAGACTGGCTTACTGCACCTCCTACCTGCACTGAAGAGCAAAGGTTTTGCATCAAGTCATGCTTCAACTCTGCGCCACAGCAGCTATTTCCATATAGAACATTTTCAGTGGATGTTAGCAGAAATAACTGCACTCCTGCCAGAGCAGGATTAGCCTTAGTGACATGCAAAACATGACGGAGCATTACAAGGACGGAACAGATCAGAAAGACCCTTGCCTTCACATGACTCATGACTTTCTTTTTTGGACATTCGTGCACTGGTGCATTTTGACTACAACTGAGCTGCTATTTTCAGAGCTGTAAGGATAACCAGTCACATCAGAACTCCAAAATTATCAGATAATCTATGAAAGACATGAAAATAATAAAAAAAATAAGGCCAAGATGCTATTCAGCATGATTATACTGTTAGCATATAGTATATATGATGGGTCTGCAAGCATCATCTTCCCAGGTCCTGAACTCATGGCCTCAGTGTACAGCAGAAATTATATGACTGCAGCAGAGTCTGAAAATAGACATTCAGCGCTCATTTTCTTTGTTTAATTCCTTAATTAGTTTACATGCTGAATGACCACTGCAAGTGTAGCCAGTTCTTTGCTGATCAGTTCTTTTCCTCTCCCTTGTACTTGGACTCTAGAGATGCTTCCCGCACATTAGATCCAGGTTATTTCCTTTGTGTCTGCTAAATGTGAGTGGAAAGGTTTCACAGATTTAAAAATTGTTACACAATTCCTTTTTAGATCACAAAGATAGCACCAGTATGTGTCATCAACTGTGCTACAGAGATCACCTTTTCCATTCTGATACCAAAATATTGAAACAGAAACAAGGGACATGGTCACCTACTCACTAGGCAATTAAAACAACACAGCAAGAATATCTCTAGTGTGCTCCTTGCAAGAGCACTCAACCTCTGTAATATTTGTATGATTTACGCACCATAGGTACAAGTTACAGTTCTACTATGCAGGTACCAATATTAAGGAATTCACATCAAGCTTCTCCTACGTTCAGTAAGCGTGTGTGAGTATTTATGGCAGAACATTTTTAGCTAATCTAACATGATTCATTTGAATCATGTAGGATCCTTCCTACAGGATGCCAGCAGAAACCAAGTTTAAATTCAGAAGCCCTCTTACCCTGAGAATAAGATCTTTAATTGCTCCCTGTAAATCTGTGCCATCAGAACATAAATATACCACGCCTGATTCAGTTGTTTCGCTTTTTAAGCTGGTGTACAATTAGTTTGTTATTTTAGTACTAAACCTGCATCATTAACAATGTCTAATACAGTCCTTCTAGACATGCACATTTGATGGAAGTAGTAAAAGCTTATCTATAAAGATCAAATCCAAACCAGTGTATTGGTAGGAAAAAGAGATTTCATTTTGTGACACATTTGTTACTCTAGAACTCTGAGAAACACTGAATAATGTCTCTATCTGTTTTGTGGTGTTTTGTTGTTTGTTTTTTTCTTTTCTTTCCTATATTATTGAGGTCAGCATTCAAGATGAGAAGTTAAAAAACTGCTGGTAATGCAAAATATCCAAAGTGCTCTGCTTTTTCTATCTTCAGAAAACAAACAAACAAACAAACCAACAAACCAAACAAACAAAAAACCACCCTGCCATTTCAACCAGCACTGGATTTTTAGCATAAACATTAAGACAACAGAAAAAAATTCAGCCTTCTTTCAGGAAATCCAAACAAGCACAGGAAAAGAGCTTCCTGAATCTCTGAATTACGAATGCAATTAATAGAATTTTAATTTTTGACAAACTAATTCAGAAGCAATCCAAATGTAACAGAAGCAAAACTATGAAATGAAAGCACTCTACAAATAATGTAACAACTAATTTTTATTTTTATTTTTATTTTTTTAGGGGGAGGAGGGTTGAATTATTTTAATTATCCTCACTAGTTCACATATATTCAGATATAAGCCTTTAAACAAGAGGTTCCATACCTGGAAGTCTCTCTACTTCCATTCATTAACTTATGGGCATTGGGAGGAAGATGAAAAATAAAACAGCACTCTACCTTTGTGATGAGAATTCGGTACTTCTCCACCAGGTGATCATTGTTATGACACCCTGCCAGCAGCTGCCACACTTCTCCTCTCAGGGCCTCGGGGACACCACTTCTCACCAGCGCTGACAATGTCTTTGGCCTGACGCTCAGATTGAGGTGCCTGGGCATGGGGGAAGCGGTTGTTACTGGTATCCAAGTACAAATAAACAAGTACATGAATAACAACTGATGTGCAACACCTAACATGACAAATGACAGAAGCTCAAGATACTCCACATATTGTCAAGAGTACGTGAAATTTTTCTGAAGAGTAAAAAGTTATGAAAAAAACAAAAACAGATTTAGAGAAGCACTCTGCAAACTCTTTGATTCCTATTAAATTTAAATACAATATAAGCATAAGCTATAAAACACTCAAGAAGACAGAAATCCACAGCAAAAACTAGAACTGGAGGACAAGTACCACATTGTGTAAATCCCAAGCTACATGAACAGAAAGAGCTTGCAGAAGCACGTACTGCTCTCTGGTCCTTCTATGCCAGAGTAGGCAGGTAACCAGCTAATCTGTTTTGGTAGCAGAGCTATCAAAAAATCTTGTAGGGCTTTCTAACTGCATCCACACATTTGAACAGCTTTCACTGTTACACAAGCTAGTCCCATCTAAACATTTTTTTTCGAGTGAAACTGGTTGACAGCCCATAAATTACAGCACTGCAAGTTGTAAAAAACTGAACTTAATTTATGCAGTTACAGAAAGTTAAGCTGAACAGTCCATTTGTGGCTCAAACATTAAAATCCCAAAAAACAGAGTCCTTAAATCAAAGAAATCACATTTTTTTTCCTACTGTTATTGAAAGAAAACTTCTTTGTAAAATGATTAAGAGGAGTGATAGACAAGCCAGGCAAAAACTGAACTTGTCAACATTGACTGCATTCTATTAATAATAAACTCGTGCTTAACAATTTTTACTAACCATCCAACATACGTGGCTGATAATTTTACACATGCTGGGAATCCTTGCTGCTTTCTTCCTGCCTACAGTGTTCCCACACAATAAGCTGGAGCCCAGCCATCCTGGACACTTAAATCAGCTCATACCGTAAAGTCTACCTTCACTTTGTTTTCTCTAAACAAAATCAACTATAATCAAGATAATATTTCTATAAAAGTTACACTTATATCTATATATACACATACTGATATTTCCTATTTATATGAATATTTATATCAATTACTCACTATACAAAATATTCAAATCACAGAGTGGTTTGCAAAGGCCTGTTCACTGAAAGCTTTACCTTAATCTTAGGCCAGAACAAGTACAACAGTAACTCTAATGAAGACAGCCATGAGCTATAAGGCTGTGGCCATACACTACTAGATTTTTCCAAACTATTTTGAGATGAAAAAACTGACTCACCAGTTATAAAACGAGCCAGATATTAAGAAATCACAAAATACCAACACATTTAATTGCTATACAAATCTAACAATAGGATTCTAAAAACCTAGCATGAAACTACCTGAACTCTGATTTTTATGATTTTCAATCCTCTTATGTTAAAAGCTCAAGGATCATTACTTCCAAATGCTTATTGTTGGTTAAGAAGGAAAGCCCTTTAACACATATTAAAGCTGTTGTTGCCAGCATTAGCAAAGAAGCACTTCATATCCTCTTAAAGCTGCCAAAACATTTTCAATGGGAGTCAGGTGGCTTAATTATCTTTCAGCCCTTGGAAGAATTACAGAAAATGCAAGTTGAAAGAAACTTTCCCATAGCAGCAGATGCATAAAGCTCATCTGTTAACGATGTTCCTACAAGTCTAGGAAAGGGAAGAAAAAGGGATCGTGTATCTTTTTAGCACAGCCTTCCCCTTCTTACAAAGGTGTCCATACCAGATGTGCCCTTTCCTATCAAATTAGTGCAACACAGGACTGCAAAACCAAATGGCAGCAGAAGTACTTATTTAAATAAGCACTAAGCAATAGCAAAAATAAGAAATAATACCACATTGTGATAACCTTAATTTAAAGGCTGATGTGACCTCTCAGCCAGGTCATTTTCCCTCATCTGAAGTGCATGACTTCATTTAATCTCTGCTCTCCTTCTCCTTAGATCTAATACTCTGTTAAGACCAGTTGCTGTACTCTCCTTGTCCTGCTCAATAACATAAAGAAGCAGAAGGCAACAACTAAAGCAAGACCTGAAATGTAGCACATTGGAGCTCAATCCAATGTTGTGCTTGTTGTCCTGTTTTGCAAAAAAATAAAAAATAAAAATAATAATGAATTTTTCAATAATTAGCATCACTTTCTTAAAACCACTCAGGCTACTTCAAGGTGACTAAAAGATCCTTCACGAAGGGAAGGCAGGTGTTGCATTAGCAACTTGACTGTTGAGAAACATGCTTCTTGTAAATTGGCATTTTGGAGGAAAAAAATAGAAGAACTCATATACTTCCTTCTTGGCAGGCTCTGGAGCCATCTCACTTCAGAGAAGGGAAGAAAAGCATCTTCTGTCCAAGTACAAATCTCCTGTACTCTTAAGCTGCAGTTACTAAGATATGACAGCTGCAGGAAAAATGGCTGTGAACTACATAAGAATTACAGACAGGAATGGAAGTGATCTATGCAAAATAAAGACAAAAGAGCTGTATTTTCTTTATATTACTTAGTTTAGATTTTTCTTCAAAAAAATTCTAGTCAAGCTTACATATAAGTAACACTTATTTTAAGAGATAACCATCTAATGAAGCAGCATAAGTGAATTTCTGTACTGTATTTAAACATGCACTCAAAAATGAGAATACTTGAAACTCTCTCTGAAGAAATCAGAAAACACAAAGCCAGAGAATATGGAGTGCTGTGGGGACAAAAGAGGACTAAATCCATACTAAACTTAACTGGCTTCTGGAAATACTAAAAAATCCAGGCAGAAGGAGCAAACGGGATGAGAATATTCAGAATTTTAACTTTCAGAATGCAAATTTGCAACTTACCATTTGGACAGCAGCTCTCCCCACGTCTCAAGAATTTTTTCTGCACACTCTTTGGAAACATCTCCAGAACCACTCAAGAGAGGTTCATCATTGTCTGCCAGCAGAATAAAGGAGATGCTATGAGACCAAGAACCATAACGCTACCTCTGCAGATATAAATATTGCTCTACTAACTGTGTGTGGCAAGAATTCCTCGTTTGTGGTAACACAGTGGTTGGAGATTCCTTATGAATATTACTTTGCAAAAAGGAGTTAAATTTCAAACCTTTTTGTTTGTTTGTTTGTTTTGTTTAAATAAAGGGGAGGTAAGGCACAGAAGTGAAACGATTCACCTAAGGTCACATAGAAGGCCAGCAGAAAAAGCAAAAAAGCATAAAGTCATCTGCACTTCAGCTCAAAGCTGTAAAACCAGATGTTTATATACTCAGAACTAGTCCATATTTTGGCTTAAGAGAATAAAAAAATAAATAAAGAAGCCAGAAAGATATATTGAAAATGCATTAAGGTTCAGACTAGGCTGCTCCTGATAGAGTTTTATGTATTACAGATGTCTGTATTTTTCTCTTCTCTAAAAATGCTGCTTGCTTACATTTCTAAATATCAGCTTCTCATTTTCACTCTCAAATCTTTTCACAGCTGCTCAGGGAGGGGCAGAAGCTACATGATAATCCCAAATTTTTAGCAGCTTCTTTTCACATTGTTCCAAATATATCACACACGAGGCTTCGTGAGGCCTGTGCTGAGCAAAGCACAGACAGAGCACAGAAGTGGCAGACGGAGAGGCTGATCCAGGAATGCAGGGGCACTGGTTACTGAATACTCACAACATTAAAGCAAAATTTAAACAAGAAAAAAACAACCAAACAAACAACAACAGCAAAAACTCCAGTCAGACTCTGTCCTGCTGATAAAGTATTCAACAAGTTTCATGGCTATTACTTAAAAGCTACCCTTGCTTTTGAAGTATACAAATTACACAATCCACATCTTACCCTCCTCTTCATCATCCTCTGGAGGAGAAGGAATCATCGAGCCCTGCGACCCAGACTGGGGCAGGCGAAGAGAAGGGCTTGCTGTAGTTTTTCTTCTCTCCCTCTCTGATTCACTTTCTAGACACACAACTTCATACAGTGTGTCGGAGTTATTCTTTCTGTCCTTTTGCTTTATCTAGGAAAAAAGAAGTTTCCTTTTACCAAGAAAAAGCATACAAATCTCCATATTACTTCATAAGGCTCTACCTCCTCTTTTTAGAATCGGAGAGCTAAGAAAGAAACAATTTTCATCACATTCTGCAGTGAAAACTGTTCAATCCTTGCAGCACCCTCAATGCATCATGCCAGCCTGCAAATGTTCCCATCCCTAATACTGTGTAACAAACCCTAAGCATACTTTCATACCTTTCAGGTGCAGTCTAATTTCTCTTTTTTAACTTTCTGGGGATACCGGTGGGAGAGCAAAGGGAGAATTCTAATAAAAATTGTTCACATTTAGTTTCCCAACATGACGATGTCCTTAGCAATGCCTCCAAGTCAGCTATCTGTGATTATGTATTGCTGGGGAGAACACAGACATACGAACTGGGGGGTCCCCAGGCTTATTACGTGGACCTGCTTCATCCTTAATTTTCAATGTTTCCTTTAAAAGGAAGGCCCTTCTCTGTGAAATTGTTTCAAATTTTTGATGCAGTCCAAGATATTTTTTTTGTCATAAAGTAATAAAATAGAAAATAGAAAAGGAAAGGTGAAGAAAAGAGGAAGATAAGATTTATAATCACACTCTACATTAAGCTCCCTGTGCTCAGTTTTATCCCTTGTAGTACTTAAAATGAAGAGAAATGCATCAAAACTAAACAGGACTAAATTACTAAATGTACTCTGAGAAAATAAAATCCCTCTGCTTTCACCATTTCCGAATAAAGAAACACTGCCAAGGTAAGATAAGCCAATTCTACACAGCTGTATTTTAATAGGCTAATCATGACTCCATAGAAACAGGTTTCCCTTCCAGGCTTATCAGGCAGTACATTCTATATTTGTTGCTTCCACTATGAATTTTGATAATCTTCCATTAGTAAACACTGGAAGTTGGACAGCCTGACAGTGCCTGTGGAAAAATGAGAATTAGCTAAGATAAGTCACAATGCCTGTGAATTTGGTGAGACAAAAGATACAGAATTAGCTAAGTAAGATAAACTTCCTTTAAACTACCAATCCAAGAAGGTGTCTGCTGGAGGTAGTAAAATATTTATAGTTCAGCAGCTCTATCAGCTCAACATCTCCATGCTACACCTCACAAACATTCCAAGTAAAAAGACTGATCTCAATCATGAAGATTTTTTCCACCTTACGTTGTGAAGGAAATTTTGAAGGAAAGTTTCCGAAGTATTTATTCATACTTTACACAAAAGATAGGACATGCACAAAAAATGAATCCTTAGCAAACCTCATCTTTGTTACTACAAAGGAAGAGTGCTAGCACTTTAAGACAAGTGCACACACACACACACACACAAAAAGCTCAGAAAAGCTTTCAATTTCATTCAAAACATCATTAAAAAAAAGAATATCAAGAAATGAGATGGACTCCAACCTTGCTTTTTTGAGCTTCACTCAGAATTATTAAACCTTGAGAGAGTACATACACCCACACAGATGTTTGCTTCTATCTTTCAATTCCTTTAAACAGGACTTTCAGTTCAGAACAGTGACTTCTAAAGCAGGAGAACTTCAAGTACATCACCTCTTCAGTAATGTGGACCTTCAACTTTCCAAACTTATTTTGAGACTAAGTTATTGCCTTGTATTGTTATTATAAATATTATAGACAGAAATATCCTCTACTTTTTAGTAGATATGGTTAAAAAAAAAGTTGGAAGAAACAGTAAAATTTTTTAACAAGTTCTAGGGATTTTTTGTGGTTGCTTAGACTTTTTTTCCCCCAGGGGAAACTTGGGGTATGTGTGAAATCTCTGCTCTCAACCATGTACAAGTGGGAAAAGAGGCTTTCACATACGTCTTTTTCCCTCCTAATTTCAGGTGGATGTTTGCTCATATAAAAAAAAGTTTAATTTGTACGATAAAATCATCCTAGCGTCATATTGGATAGCATGTCACCAGGATTATGTTAAAAGCTTTTTTCCCCCATTAACCCTTTATTTTATGTTTGCCCTATGTAACCCAAATGCAACCAACTCTTGGCACAGCCTTGGACTGCAGATAAATTCTCTGTTCCTTTTATTTCTGACGTTTGGCTGGAAAATCCATAAGCCTATGTATAACTTCACAGCCTCGTCAAAGCTGTCAAAATTTGCTTTGAAATGAGGACACCCAGCTCTTTATGGGAAGTTTTGATAACCACCAACAATTAGCATGATGATTTTAGCTTTTCTAAAAATCGAAGTCCACTTATTACATGTCTATTTCAGGAGAAAAATGTTGAAACATAAACATTATATTAGTAAAGGTTTTTGATGCAGTCCAATCCCAGGGAGAAACAACTGTAGTGAAATTTTGATCTGCTAACAAGCACCAGTAAATACAATTCTTTATCTTCAATTTATTTGCATTTATTCAGCATTACGCCGTAAGTTTACCTCTCAAGTTCCCAAACAATATAATCGACTGCACCAAAATTAACCTTGAAAATCAGCCCAGCCAAATCCCACATTAACTGTAGATTATTATTATTGTTTTTCAAAGTGTCACCTGCTTCAATTTTAGGAAAAAATTTTCAGTCGAGCTACGTTTGCTGAAGGGCCAGAACAACCTCTCGTTAGGTGAGCAAACTCTGACTTTAGTCTCCAGGATGAATCGAACAGGTTCCTGAACCTCAGTTATCACCAAATCCACAGCTGTAGTCATGAAAAGTACTTTATCTAGAGAGAAGAACCAAAGCATTAGTATCAAGAGAAATATTTCAAACAAAGTACTCTGTAACCTCTTTCCTAGTAACACGAAAGAACAGAATAATTTTTTTTCGTTCATCTTAAAGGAAGGAGAATTGAGCTAATGCTCCCTAGATAAGTCATCTGCCCTAACTAGGAATAAAATCTGGCAAGGTTCATACCTTTTGGTGTTTCTTCATTTACAAACTGGAAGTGTGGAGATTTTTGATTCCAGCTCCCAGTGATCACGTATGATTTCCCATCAGAACTTTTACCCATGGACTCCTGGAAACAAGGAATTTTAATGCAACTTTATTTAAATTACAACAATCTCTACATTACAACAGTCTCAGCTGCATAAAACAGCTCCTGCACTAGCAAGAGAAGGGCAAGCACGTGTAGTCCATTTTACATAGTCCTGTAACAGAGATCATCTCTGAAGGTAAGAGCCGAGTTCCCAGAGAGTCTTTGCTCCTTTGCTGATGACATAAAAAGGCCAACTACTGATAATTGTTTTGTGTGTACATAGTACGAACACCTGTCTAGTCACACCTGAAGATCAATAGCTCATTTTGGAGGTGGCTATTTGACAGTAACTTTAAGCTCACAAAGCTGTAGGTGCAAGTACACCAGCTCCCCAAGTTTCACAGGTTTTGCTCTTACTTTTTTTAATTTCCCTTGTTGCTGCTGTTGTTTGGGGAAAAAATCAAAAACAAATAAAAGTTTTTCAAACTTCTTTTTAAGTTTTTCTGGAAAATCCAAGGCAATCCAGTTATTCTGGCCTCATTTTGTGTCATGAGTCTCTGAATGGCAGCTGCCTGACTGGCAAAGCATTTGAACACGTAAAGCTTTAATCACGCACTTGAGGAATGTAGTTCGTTGCTTCTAAAAGAACAAAATAAACCAGAACACTGTCCTACAAGCTACTGAACTTGTAAACTTGGCAGATGTTTCACATCAACATCCCTCTACTTCGCTATGATGTTTTAATAAACTAGCTGTGTTTTATTTTATCCTAAATAGCTATTTTATGTAAGTAAATTTTACTCTAAAACATCTTGAGATCCAGCTTCATTCAGCAAACAAAACATGTTGCTCAGCTATTAGGAACTGAGTCAGTATTTTATCCTTAGTGTTCAGTGTATCTGTCTTCCCATCAACCTTATTTTCCGAGCAACTCAAAGCCTGGTAAAAAGCAAAATTATTCATGAAGTATGGAATCATTTGGGGTAGTCACTACTGCAATAAGTATGTACTTCATAAACACTAACCAAGTTTGTTTTCACAACACACTTGTGAAGTCAGAAAACTTCTAACATCATTTTATAGATGAAAAAGTGAGTTATAATAACAAAGTGCCCACTAATTCTCAGAGTTATACGGGAAGCTCTTGGACCTTGTTTTTTACAGCAGTAAGTATGCTGTAAAACTTTCGAAGCTCAAGGCACAGCTCTTCAACATTCAGTACTTCCAAAAACAAAATGAATCACAGAATGGCTCAGTTGGAAGGGACCTTAAAGATCATCTAAACCCAACCCCTGCCATTGAAGGGGATGCTTCCACATTTCTTATTCCAGGCCCCTAAACAAGAACAGTCATGGCTAACTGCAAAATTGGGCAACTCCCTTGACCAACATTATGTCATGTCATGTAACTCTGTAGCAGCAGTGATTCATCCCAGTTTCACAGGGCTACACTCAAGAGCATACACTACAGCAGCAACCCAAAACAAGCGTGCCTAAGAAGCTCAATCTTTTCTGTCTATCCAGAGATCACAAGCAATTGTAATAAAAGTTATTATAGAATTTTGTTAATAAGAGATCCTTACCAAATCTAAAAGGTGCATGTCACCACTCCGAACATCTTTCCCACGGCTCAGGAGGAGGCCAAAACATCTGCAAAACCAGACAAAAAAAATTAATCTGCAAAAATTACTACTTATAAACAAACCATTAGCATTCCTTATCTGAATATTCTGTCATACACCACAAGCAGCCCACAAATGCAGTAACAAATGTCAACAACTCTTGACATTTGAGAGTAGTATCAACCATGTACACCAAAACAATGTTAAGCCAATATTGAAAATGTCAAGAAAGATTTCATGAACATATTTACAGCGTGATTGTATCCTTCCTTCAGATGCCTCCAAACAAAGATAACTGTTTGTCAAACAGACTGCTAATGAGTTCCCTGTCCTGTAGGTAGGGCAACATTGCCACCATTTCTCTTCCCTTAGTTTATTTTATTTTTGTTGTTGTTTTGTTCTGGTTTTGATACAGACTTGCATACAATTTAACCTTTTAACAGACAAGAATCAGGAAATTATACATGAAGTGCATGGACCTGTCTTCTACGGGTTTAATTTGGACAGACCTTTGGCCCATAGAGATATTTCACATCATCTTCTGGTTTACCACACTTTCTGAAGTTCCTAGGTTTCATGTCAGACTGCAGAGTCTGGCAGAAGATGCATCTTTTCTCTGTATTGTGAGCAGCGCAAAACTCTGGCAGTAATCAAAAATTGCTAGTTTATTTCCAAGCAGCGAAAGATTTGAAGTCTGAACTCTCCCTTCCCTACACAGGTGCTTCATGTTCTAGAATTCCAGACTGCAGCAGATTCTAAGTGCACATACCAAGATATTCTCAGATGCAACTGAGAAAAAAGGAAAGCAAAATACTTTAAATAACTCAGTTGCTGATTACAGCCTCTGCATTTTAGACATATTGACCATTTAAAATGGAAATAGTACATTTTTATACAAAGTTTTTTAATGGGCTAGAGTAGATATGACACTGACTCAACAATCAGATCCATGCAGATTCCACTGCACCTGCATTGTGTCTTGTCACACACGTGCTGAACAAACCAATCAGATCTTCTGCACAATCCCACTCAACACAGAGGTGTCGAATTAAATTACATAAATGGAGCATTCATGGAACAGGCAGTAAGCTGCTGCCTCAGAAGAAAAAGCACAAAACATCAGTTAAAGATGTATTTTTTTAAATCTATAAAATTACCTCTCAATAGCAAGTTCTTTATTAGTTGTCTGTTGGACGTAAATCACTATCTTCTTATCAATTCCTTGGCGGAGTTTAAAGCATTGCCTGTCCTTGTCTTTGGGAACTGCGCTGTTATTTACCAGAAAAGGAAAAAAAATAAAATAAAATTCTCAGAGCATCACTTAACTGTATTCCTTTTATGTATTAAAAACAGCATCAGACACTCGGTGAAGCCAGCTTCTTACACTAAAGCACTTAAGACCTTTCTTCCTTGCACACTGCTAACAGTAACTTGGGAAGAAATAGGTGCATAATAGATGTTAGTATTTTATCACAATTAGGTGAAACCAAGGACATTTAATTTTCAAAATAAAAATCGTATTTTGTATATCGCTTTGCTTATTCTTGTGAGACCTCCAGCAAGGCTGAGATTCAGTGCAGTCCATGCTGACATACCTGAGCTGGCTATGACTGAAGCAGCTCTTGGCAGCATGGTTTCTGAAAAACACTCCAAGCGCCAAATCCTAGGGACGGCTTACAGCACCTGCACAGCTGTGACTACACTGCTATTGGTACCGGGCCAGAGAGCCTGAACATCACCTAGAGTACCGCTGTGTGCTGCAGCCACGCACCCTGGCGGCTGCTGCTGCGCCCAAGCCCAAGAACCATCAGCAGTTTTCATGCTCAGGCTCTGAGCTAAACCATTTTTCTGTCGCTAGCACATGAGCAGTCTTTTGGATTGTCTACAATGGAAGGTGCTGAATAAATATTGGATTATTAGATGTGATTTATTTATTTATTTAATAAATAAAGCATGAGCTGGATGCAAATCCAAGAGGAGAAACATTGCTGAAGCTGTGGCTAGGAGCCAATGTTCTCAACAAGTCAGAGTATTTGGCAGACATGTTGTACTGTAATAAAGACACTTCAGCAATTACAGAACACTATAAATGGTTGCATAAAACATCTAAGGGCACTGTGTATAGGCGAAGCAGAAAAAAACTTCTAGCAAAAAATTAAAAAAGTCTTTTTAGAAACCAAGGTTATCCGTTAGCAGACTTAACATGAAAATGGCACTAACTAAAACAATGTGAAAAGCTGCTCAAACACCCTCACCCAATACCACTTGCCATAACACCTGGATCAGGAAACAAACAAACCTACCTGGGAAAAGATTTATGGTATTTTGAGAACTGGATAAGAAAACAGAAACGTTCAGGAACAGAAGCAACATTTGTTCATAAAGCTTTTTTGATCCAGACAAGAAAGCACTACTTTACAGATCAGAACAGGTGAGTAATTTAAATAAGTGGGCCACAGCAAAACCAAAGAGAATCTATATTGATGATTTTTGATAATAAATTTCATTTCTGCCTTCTTTTCTGCTTTCAATACCTAATATACAGATCAGCCCTAGGAAATCACAGGGAAACGGATAAGGATGACCAATTTGGCCTTCTTAAGCTTAAAATTGCATGATGTAACTAAAAGTTGCAAACATGAGGGGGAAATAAGGAAAGCTGGGTTCTTCCTAGGATAAAAAATAACAGCACGTCTACACAGGCCATGTTATTCCAGACATTTACCTTTACTGAGCAGAACTGGAAGATCAAATGTTGGACTAGATGATCTTAGAGGTCTTTTCCAACCTGAATGATTCTATGATTTCAGCTTGGACTAATGAGCTGAACACCACTTAAAACACATTGCACAGAAAAGGTTTTGAAGACTAAAGAAGAACACGAAATAGAAACAGCACTTTGCAGGTAGCATCAGGTTCAAATGAATGAAGAATCTATACCTGAAATAACCTTTGCCATCATCTTCTTTGATTTCCAGTGACACAGAGAAGGTGAAAATATCGCTGTCTGGAGTCTGTGGGGTGGCGATGGCTGAGAGTGGAGTTTGTTTGGCAGAACGACGGAAGGCAGTGGCAAAGCTGTACAGTATTCGGCTCACCTGCATTTAGACAGCACCAAAGAAAGTTCAGAAAGATACAGGTGTACAGAATGTTGCAGGTGAAAACCTACCTGAATCTTCACTATATAACACAATGAGAAATAAAGATGCTGGCAGCTTTAGCATCTAACTGCTTTTCTACACTTTTTTAAAGAATAAACCATTAAACGTGTTCTCATTTCATATCCAAGATTTATAAAATTATCTTAGCTTGGGGTATAAAAGGAACAAAAAGTCATGAATTGAATTACATCTGAAGTGCCTGACATAATTCTGCTCTATCTCAGTAATAACTTTTACGTTTACATAATAGTTATTTGACAAAAAGATTCAACTTACAGCCTCTTGGATTTCACATCGGAAGACATGAATCCTAAAGAGTTCTGCATTGTAGTGGCTTTCAGTGAAAGCAAAGCAATCACTTTCAGGGGTTCCATCATGCCCTCGTACACAGAAAAGGATTTTATAGATTGGATAATTTGCGATTTCTGTGTTTGTCTGAGGATCTAAAAGTCTGTTAAAAGAGAGAGAAAAATTGGATAATTTGTGATTTCTGTGTTTGTCTGAGAATCTAGAAGTCTGGGGGGCAAGGAAGAGAGAGAGAGAAAGAACCTGCACCTTTAGAAGAATTATTTCAGCCAGCCAATAACTTGCAAGCCTCGACAATTTCATAGCTACTGGAGAATGTACGTCATGAATAAAATAATTAATATACAGCAGTGGATAGCCTCATCCCTGTTAAGCCTAATGTACCAGCAATATTCCAGCCCTACAAACTAAACACTTCTCAGGCTATTTCCAAAGTGTTCATTAATAACCACTCCCACTGTAGCTTTTGGGATGCCTTGGATCATCACAGTATTCCATACGGATTCCTGGGCAAAAAAATGCCTTCAGGAAACAAAATCAAAGCATCACTTTCCACAGATCTCTTTAAAAAACATTTTCCACTAAAAGAAATGCTAAGTTGCTCATGACTCCTCCCAGATAAATTGGTAACTTGTTTCTGTTGCTAAAAGAAAGTAATATTAAATGCACAAAGTCAGAGTACGCTTGAATTAACTTTGTACCTCACTGTTCCTTCAGAGACATTAGGCACTGACAGAGTCACATCTAAAGAAATCTGGCACTGGCTTCGTAAGATGCACATCATTCTGAGGGCTTCCACTTCACTCCGAGGAGCATTCACAGAGGCACAGCCTAAGTAGGTGAGCTTGCTGAACACCACACTGTCCTCATCAGTCACAGGTGTAAAAGGGCTCAAATCCTCACAGTCTAGGGTAAGACACAAAGTTGAAACATAAGAAGCAAGACTAGGTTTACAGCAGTAAATTACCAGAGATTGACTAACTGCATGCAAAAAATGACTAAGGAACGTATTATAGAAAGTCAGGTCAGGCCAAAATACTACAGCAAAACCTGCCTGAAAGGAAGTTACTGATTGCTAACACTGCTACCCAAACTCTACAATCAGTTCACTCAAGACAGCTTTTCAATATGAGTGCACCGATTTTCACTACAGCAATAAGATGCACAGACAAGCTAAACAAATTAATATTTTATACAACCAGGCAAATAACCATAGTATTTTTGCACAAGGCCAGTAGTGAAAGTGTTTTCAGAAGAGACAATGTTTCAGCACATGGTAACTCCTGCATCACATAACCCCCACTAGGTGATTATAATGGGAGAAACGGGGAAAGGTAGATGGACACAGCTGTACCTAAATCCTCCTTCCTTTCCCCAGATAAAGCTAGTTCAGAAGATACCACCAGGCATTCCCCATTTTTTTCTAACCTCCCTGGGATGGTTTCACTGGCAAACTCATTCCTGGTTTCTGGAGTCCTGCCACCGACACTGGGTTAATGGTAGAAGATGCTGAAGCTTCGAGGACAACGGGTTCTTCCCCATCGGCATCCGTCCTAATTTCTTCTCCATGGTCCCGGTCACTTGACTGATCTTCTATGGGTGGATCCATCAGCACGTCCTCAAGTTCCCTCTGCAGCTGCTGTTCGCTTCCATTCCCCACAATCTAAGAGCACAAACAGAGTTGGGACACACACACAAGAAAAAAGACTGTTCAAATGAAAAAGGAAAAAAAAACAAAACAAACAACCAGCTTTTGGGTACACGGTCATTCATTTGGCTGCCTCCACCAACCAAAACAGCAGGTAACAAATTTCATCTAGTTACAACCATAAACACAAATTGCAATGTGAAAATGTTCCCCAGTTCAGATTCTATCCCCCTCACTTTGAGCTCCCTCTGTTAGTCTGTTAAAGCAGGAATTTCCTAGTACTACAAAGACTTACAAAAGCTTATGGCACAGGAGTCTTAGAGAAGTCCACAGTTCATCGGTCTATTACAATTCTCAGAATAGTTCCAGAAAGGACCAAATATAATTAATATGCAACACAATTCATGGAGAAGATAGCAAGGTTTCACAGGAAGAGAAGAATCTGGAACAGGATTATGCCTGAGGAGCAGTGTTGGTTTATTTCCTGGCACTCATCTGCAGCCTGACCTTGCACTCGCTGAAGTCAACAGGAAAAAGTGCAGCAGCCCAGGTGGTGCGAAATTAGGTCCTAAGCTAGAAAGAGGATGAAGATATTAAGTGAGAGATGTTCAATCTTTGTGCAAAAAGACCAAAGAGACTCCAGGTTCTGTCCCTTACAGAAGATCAGCACGGGCTGTAGCAGCAGTGGGCTATGCCAACAGCAGCACAGCCAGCAGCCACAGGGATGTGGCTTTCTCCTCTGCTCAGCTCTCCTAAGACCACGTCTAGAAGGCCACATCCAATTTTGGATTCCCCAGTGCAAGAAGGATACCCGTGAGCTGCAGCAGGTCCCAGAGAGGGGCACCAGGCTGGACAGGGAAGGAGAAAAGGCTTTGGGGGTCCCCAACAGCAGCCTTCCATAGCTGTGAGGGATGACAGAACCAGGCTCCCACAGTGCTGCACAGCAGGAGAAGGAGAGAAAGTGGCATAAAGAGCAAGATGTTCCAGCTGGATAGCAGGACACATTCCTTCACCATGAGGACAGTAACATATTGAAGCGTGTCACCCAGAGAGGCTGTGCAGTCTCCATCCTTGGACGTTTTCAAGACCTGACTGGGTGACAGCCACGACAGCCTAACCTGGTCTGACCCCACACCACACACTGCTTTGAACAGGACCTGAGACCTCCTGGTCCCTTCCAACGTGACACGGAGACCTGTGCTCTGAGCAGTCTTCCACTGGTCAGAAGCAGGCACTGTAACAAGCGATCCCACTGCAAGGATGCGAACATTTTTGTCTCAGCAGACAGGAGCTCTCTAAGAGCTTGCATACCGAAGTCATACAAATGCAGGACACCAGTCACAGCAGCAGGACCCTGCGTTACTGCGTTCCTGCAGTTTCACAGAACCACAGAATGGCCGAGGTTGGAAGGGATCCCTGAAGATCATCTGGTCCAAGCCCCCTGCTGAGCAGGATCAGCCAGAGCACGTTGTACAGGATGGCATCCAGGAGGGTTTGAGTATCTCCACAGAAGGAGACTCACAACATCCCTGGGCAGCCTGTCCCCGTGCTCTGTCACCCTCACAGTAAACCCCTAAATCCTTTGCCTGTTCGTTTGCAATTAATAGGAAGTGAGTGATGCTTTACACAGGTCAGAAATTAAGTGTGGAAATTGAGTTTACTGGAAGTATTTTACCAGATGGCAGCCAGAGCAACGTACCTGATTCCAACACTTCAGCTGCTGGCTGCTGGTTGTTGTTGTTGGCACCAAAACTCGCCCTACGAGCAGATACACATTTCTATGCCCTTATGTTTCCCTAAGCTTATTGACTTAGGGCACTACATGCAAGCTAATAAAATCCAAATTGTGCAACAACCTAAAAAGACTGCCAGACAAACCTTATTAAAGAAAAGTTGGGTTCTTTCTTTTTCTCTTTAAAATAAAAGAGTTAAAAAAAAAAAAAAAAAAAGGAAGTGGTTAAAAGCAGGAGGAAGAATTCAGGGCAAACAGATGTCCACCCATAACACAATCTCAGTATTAAAGCAAATTCCATCTGCCTCAAAACCCACATTTCATCATAGAAAAATAAATTATCTTGAAAGTATCTGAAACAACAGACAAGGTTCTCATATTTTAACAATAAATAAACAAATAAATAAATACAGTAAAAAAAATGAACCTTTATCCTCCTGAAACTGACGCTCAAACAGAAACCAACTTTCTAGTACGTATTAAAACGTACTGACGTGCTATCTGGGATCACCTGCCAGGAGCAGAACAGCAACTGCTTTACTCTGCTGGAAACACACAGAACCACCTTTAACCTGTAGCTAGTTGCAAGCACAGATTCCCATTCCCCCCCCCACTAATGTTAGCATTCTTTTCTGTGATTCATCACAGAAGCAATGAAAAAATCTTGCACAATATGTGGTCAAAGACATAACCTCTGTAAGTATCAAGTTTATTATTCAGGTTTGTGCAGGCTTTCCTCAGAAAGCTGGTGATGATGATGGAAGATGCTACATGTTGTTTTACTGTGCCCTGTTTATGTCTTGCAGCAAACTATAATGAATCAATCAGTGTTCCACCAGCCCCACTGAAGCCTGTAACTTCTATTTTACAGGGCAGGGATTCTAAGGAACAGGAATTCCCAATTCTGGCACAAACCTGCTCCTCGCATGCTTTTGTTCACAAGGATTAAACAGACCACAGTCTGGGGAGGGATGGTGGGGAATTTCTATCCAAAAAGTATTCAATGTTGTAATGGTCTTAACTTAAAACGCAGGTGAAAAACATTCCATCCTGTCAGGCTTACAAGACAGAACTCTGAATGCTGACCTACTGTATTAGGTACAACAAATTGTATTAAAAACTATACCTTGATACTGCCCTATAAAACATGATCTAAAAAAAAATCATAAAAGCAGCAGGGACAGATAAAATATGATTCCACGTTGTTTACAGTGAGACACTGAACAGGTACAGGAAAAAGAAGAAAGGGCTAGGGGAGATTTACATAAAATGCAAAGTAGCCAACAAGCAACAGAACTCAGCTCCGAGGCACTGCTTGGATCCAATTTAACATTTAAGCTCTACATAAAGACAAGCAAAATTACTGCCTGCCTCCATATATTCTAAGATCCAAAGTAAGCCTAGATTTAACTGTTCTAACAAAGTTAAGTAGACAAAAATAATATGACAGCAGACATGTGAAGCCCACAGCAGCAGCGGAGAGCAGCGCAGCCCACTGAGGAGCCTATCTAGCAAAAATTCTAAAAACTCCAACTCCTCATTTAAAAAGTAATGCCTCCAAGGAAGCCCTCCCGCTCAAGCCAGGCACTGCCCTCCAAAACCAACTCCAAAAGCAACACCAGTGACACTTCTGGACTGGAGGCCTCTGTTCTCACAGCTTAGCAGCCAGTTGCAACAAAGGAGCTGCCCAAAGGAGGCCAAACATCCAAAGTCCGGCTGATTTCGGGTGCAGCAGAGTCTCTTACACAGCCGTAACCACCCTGTGGGGAAAGCGAGCATTAAGTGCTAACCTGTCTGAAGCTCTGCTGCAACCCCAAAGCCAGTAAGATGCAGCAGGACAGAGTGCAGCAGAACCAAGGGCAGAAGGGCAGAAGAATCCAAGTGGATCTAACAAATGCCTTCACGTAGGTCTGCTTGAGATGGAAGAGAGAAACCATTTAGCCTAGACGGCGTTTCCCCCATTTCTCACAGCACTGAAAACCAGTTTGACTTAACTTTGAAACAGTGCGCAGCCTCCTTCAAAACTTCCTTTAAGACAGTACAAAGGATTTATTAGAGATGTATTTTATTCCCTTCTCCTTACTCATGCACTGCTGGCCTCTGCTGTCAGAGAACTCGAGGAGTTAGTGGGCTCCAGAAGCAAGGCTTTTGTAAATCCAGCTCAGTCCCACTGGCAGCAAGCAAAAGCAGACATAGAAATAATACTGGAAAGCAGAGATAGCTAGCAAATGATATTTCTGGAAACATATCAGTGACAAGCCTGTTCTGTAATTGTTGAATCATGTTTTTCTATATAAAAAAGCCAAAGAAAAAGTACAAATTACAACCAACTGAAGAAAAACATGATTATTCCAAAGAAATATCCACCTGTCCAGACTTGAGAAAGACCAAGAATAAAACTGTGCACTAGTTCAGTCCACAGCACTATTACTTAAAACGACAGCTTAGCAAAGAATGCACAATGAAAGGCTCAGATTTGATCTACAAATCTGACAGCCTACTGCATTCAGCCAACACAAGCCTAAACTTCTAGCACCATCGTCAGACTGTGCTCAGCAAATGTAAACCAGCAGGATCCTCAAACTGCTCTTCTAAAGCAGCAGAAAAAAGACAAAAGCTCAAATACAAACCGAAACTTATTTTCTGCTTTTCTTGGTGGGCTCATCAAGGCAAATGGGTTTTGACATTACAATTTAAGTTAGTTCCACATACCAAAGCAATTGCTTCTCCTTGAAGACCCCCTTCTCCCTGTTTGTCCCCGTGAAATGCATAACCTCATGCTCGTTTTGTAGTCACATTAATCTTCCATATATCACTTAAGTACTTTTACCTATCGCTGCGACAGTACTTTTAACATACCTGACAACCTTCAAAACTCCGTTTATCTATTCTCAAACAGTTCAATAACACAGTAAAAGTGTCTGCTAAATGGTTATCAGCAAACTAAAACCAAAAAGACATCAAGAACAGAGGTGCTTTCCAGGGCAGTATCTCTTTTCTTGCAGAACAATACCAGAAGATAATTTCTATCCTTAAGGCCAGCTAAAAGATCTGCCATTCCTGATGGTAATTGTTTTTACAACCTTACCCAGAAGAAAGGAGGTTAACAGGAAAATTCCTGCATGAGAGAACTTCCACTGCTTATCTCAGGTGTAGTGCTTCCACTAACCACGCCGACTGCAGCCACTACCAAAACAGCACACGCTCCCAAACGGCAGAATATGGAAAGGCTCAAGGTGAAGCACTCTGTTCAGGGATTGTGCTCAGTCTTGGCACCAAATTCATAAAGAAGCTTATCTTTAAGACCTGTGAAGCGCTGTGACATTCAGTGCCAAGCCAGGGAAGAGCGTAACTTTCCTGTTCGGCTGTTGTTCAGCTGGAGGCAGCAATGGCAATGGCCTTTCCTCATCGAGAGGAACAGCACGCCTGCAGCCAGCGTTCTGGGACTGCTTTGGAAGTAAACACAAAGAAAATTTTAGTAGTAAGTTTCGGGAGTCAGTCTGAAATTGATTAAGGATATTCTTCACAAATATTTGTGTGCTTTAATGAAGATGGCTTCGTATACAAGTCTCTTTAATGTCTGTGATTGTACTAAACAAGGTACGTCCTGTCAAACTATCACAACAGGACAGCCACAACAAGGCAGTCATTAGATGAACAGCTCAAACAGCTCCCTCTTGGAGCAGGGAGTGTTGCAGACTAAAGCATTTCATGTTTCCAAAGCTTCTTTAGGAATAACAAGATTGAATGAAAAATTTGGTAGACCATGTCTGTCTCCTGGGGTCTCAAATGATGCATTTTGACTTTGGGAGCTAAACCAGACACAACTTCCACATAAGTGTTCTCGAGGTAAGGACCACTGTGGAGACTATTCTGAATTCTTAAGTATTTATAGCTGCTGGTATATGCAGCATCTAGAAAGATAAGCATGAGGTGACAGTCTTCTAGAAGGTTTTACAGAACATCAGGCTGATTATTCAAGAAATTTTCAAATTTTTGTAGACTATCCTTCTATGATGTGAAAAGAAAAATCAATCTTCTGCAACTGCAATAAAATATAAGTGAGCATTTTTGCCAGATTAAATAAAAAATATTGAGACTTAACTCACAGATTTAGCTGGAAGTCTTACGTAAAAGAAAACAGACACTATGGTGGCCCATCTTGTGTGGGACTCAAATCAATGCACAAAAAGCAAGTAAGGCCACTGGATGTAAAAGCAAGATGAGCACAGACATCAAGAAATGTTCAGTAAAGTCTCTGTTCCAACTACTGCTAAGGAAAAGAGGAATGTACAGTCTACCAGCAGAACACAATTTCTTATCATCTCTGAAGACATTATTTTGAAGACATAGATGTGACCGTAGGTTTCAGCTTCTTGCAGTGGTGGAACGTCTTTCCATCTCCCACAAAGAACACACCAGCTTGATTTGCTCTAGAAAATATCTGGTTTTCAACAGGTTAAAAAGACAGAATTCTGAGTGACCACCTTACTAGTGTCACTCTGCCTAAAGGCTGCTCAAATACGTACTGGAATAGAAGATTTTCTTAAGTAGACAAAAAAAGGAAAAAGAATGACGAGGGTCTCTTTCCAGAACAGCACTTTTAAAAGCGAGAAGACGTCAATACCCTTCGAGTTCACACAAGCCTACCCACACAGGCTTGTATTCTCAGTTTCATGCCAAGTTGTTAGTTATAACTACACTTCTACGTTTCTTAAAGAGAACATTTCACATTGGGGAAAACTTTAATAATAAACTTTGAATTAACAGATACGTTCAAATCAAGTGTATGTTAATACTGCTTTCTACCTGAAATCTGTGTGGAAATCACAGCTTCAAGCTCTTGACAGTCTCTTTCATCCTAAACACTTCATGAAGGATTAAGTGAAGTGGGAAAAAAAACCCACAGGTAGCGATGGAGAAAGCTTTTACTCAAAACCTAATTATCACCTTTCACATCAGCAAAAGTAATGCAGAAACTACTGGTAAAATCAATTCTTGAATAAGCTCTCCTTTCTGTCAAGTTTTCCACAATAAAGAAGTCCCTCTTTAAGCTCTTCTAATGGTTAGTTAGGTTTAGAAGAATAGAGAACAAACTCAGGTTACTGATTCTTACCTTCAGTCCTGTTTTTTCATCATCACTACCATTATTTGTAGATGGTGTTTCATCCCCTTGCCTGGAAACCAAGACAAAATCTTCACTGTTAAGAGTGGATACCGAGTCTGATGAGACACTGATTTTTCCAACAGAAGCCTTGTCATCCATGACTTAAAAAGGAAGTTCGACTCATGAATGAGATTAAATATTTTATAAACTCCTGAAAAACAAAAATCATAAAAATACTTATATAAAACTTCATGCTAAAATGCTCAAATGTTTCTTTACAGAAACCTGTGGACTAGTTACAAAAATAAAAGGAAAGCAACACATCTGACAGCACAACCACGTTACAACTCTCCTGCCAGCGCACACTCATTGTCCTGCTTTGGTTTTGCTAAGAAGCACACTGCTATTAGATCACTGGTTTCCACAGCTCACAGCTGGGACGTTAATAAACCTTTTTGCAGCATTTCATGACTGTGTCAGGCACTGCTCTATACCCAGCACAAAGCAGGCCCTCAGAGCACCTGCTACACCTGGTGACAAGAGACTTGTCTTAGGGCCGGAACTATTCAGTCCATTTACTTTCTGAGAAAGCAGAATCCCTCTGCCTTCATCTACATCCATGCAAAGTATTTCTGTAGCTGTTGGAGCACGCTGCATGTGCAGTCACATTCAACTCCCCTCCCCGAAAAAGAGTCGGATCCAACTCGTGACGTTTTGCACTGAGGCTGCTCTAGAACCTCGGGCCGAACGGCTGTGAATCTGTGCTGAATCTTCTGCGCTGGAGGAACAATAAAAGATTCCAAGAAGCAGGAAGAACAGCGCAGGCTGGATCAGTACTGAGAATCGGAGTCAGCAGAGAATTTTAAAAGCTGGAACTGGCACTGAGAGGCAGCTGAAGAAAGGAACAAAAGGTGAAGTTCAGCTGCACACCTTGAACTCTACAGCACAGATTCTCAGAATCCGTGGCTCAAAACAGACGGCCGTGATAAAAGCGGCCGATTACATTTCCCAGAAACCCGATTACACCCTTATCGCGACGGCTTGGGTCTTTACTTACTCCCGAGCAGGACCAAACCCAGAGGCCTTTTCAACCTCAAGCTCAGCCTTCCACTCGGGGAGCGCTGTCCCAGCCTGGCTCCAGCAGAGCAGCGACCAAAACAAAGGCACCTGGGCTAGCCACAGGCTCATCACATTCCTCACTGAACCAAGAACAATGCATCTGAAAATAGCAAAGCCTGCTTTTATTTCTGTCAATACCCGTCTCCGCAGCTACCACCAGGACTTGAAAATCAGCCAGGACGACAACAACATTTTTTTCCTCTGGGTTATTTTTAACCTGATTACTTTCCCAATCCAGTCACTTCGTGGTCCTGAAAACGTTCAGCTGGACATCTGAAGCCGCGCGTAAGATGAATAATGGATGTGGGTTGTTCACGAGTAACAGCATACCTGTGATTACTGTCTTGCCTTTTCACTTGCACGATGTTCACATATCCCTTTCAAAACCAGTTTAAGATGCACTGGCTTTCCATGAAAGTTACTGGCTGAGAAACACAGACAGTTTGAGAAGTTTTACGCTCTGTGTGTCTCTGATATTATGAGCAGCAACCTTAAAGGCAGGGCATAGTTCTCATTTTTAAGTTGGTGTTGTTTAAAATATCAGTATCAAAACAGTTCTCAAGAAGCTCCTTATCGCGCCATCTACATCATACACACATTATCTGACACTAAAATCAAATGTATTGAAACACCGAATAAAAATAAGCTTAAAACACTTAACATGCCCCCAGCTTTACTGCTTTCATTCAAACAGAGCAAACTCATTTGCCACTCTAAGACATGAGTAGAAGAGCAGGCTTTGATCACCAGCAGCGGTGAAGATCACCCAGGCAAGGATCAATTCAGCAATTTATTTTGGCACAGCGTGCCCGTCTTGAAGTGTTAATTTCACCTGCTTCCAAAGTCCTTCAGTCTGTCACCTTTCACCAGCATTAACCTCAATTAAGGAAAAATTACGCTGTGCTGCTGTGTACTCCTTTTTGTGGTAGCGTGGTGGAAACACAGCACCCGTGGTCCTAGAGCACAGCTGGCTTAGCCGAACCCCCGCAGCGGTTTCACAACACAGAATTGCAACAGCAGAAGGCCCTGATTAGCCCAACTTTGCCAACCTTACGTTGAGCAAAAGCCTTACTGAGATTACACAAGAAAGCACAGGAAAGGGGAGAGCGCAGGAGGTTGCTGGACGAAGCTTCTGTCCCGCAGCAATGCACCGGCAGGCTCGGCTCGGTTACCCAACCCTCTGGAATCAGCAGCAGAGGTTCATCAGATTGACACCAAATTGTAGGGTTGCAAAAGCACTGCCTTCAAATGCTAACAGCACTACAGCATTGCCTCGAGTTAACCCGAACGTGCACAATCCCTCGCTCTGCATGCGCTGTATTTCCCTGGTGCTTGGGAGCACTTTGTTTCGGGCAGATTTCCTCACGGACCGTTGTACCCGAACCAGGAAACCGAGCGCGGCAGCACCCACACCCCAAAGCCCAGGAGCTTGTTAAAGAGCCTACAGAAGGGCGCGCATCAAAGAGCAGCAGCAGAGCAATTACGTGTGGCAGGCTTACGGCTCCTCTGGAATCAAAAGAAGAGCCAAGGACAGGGACAGTGCTCATTAGTGCTATCTGCAGCTCCTGACGAACCGAAGCTTTCTCTGCTGGCATTTTTGGGAGTTGGGAGAGAAGACCTCCAGCCCAGCGCAGGCCTCAAGCTGCAGCATTTCCCAGAAGAAGCCAGTGTCTCATCCCGTACTAGGAAAGGGACCGGTGTGTCTCAACACGAGGAAAATGGGAGCTTTCAAGTTCAGCACAGCTTAGGACACAAACCTACACCTCAGCAATGCATTTGCCCGAAGGTGTCTTTACACCTCCATGGGAGTCAGAATGTCTGGGTAAAACGCAGACCAAGAGGCAAATTTTTATTAACTTCTTTGCTTAGCCATTAATTAAAGGGGTATCCCGGCCTCTCCCCAGGCAGAGACCATTGGAGGAGGCTGTGAACTGAGAGGCACCACGGCTGCCTCTTGGGCCACTGCCTTCAGCTCTGCTTAAAATTCTGGGTCTCAGGACAACTCACCCTCACCCTGTGCTTGCTCTCGTTGCACAACGTGTGCCCAAGAACCAAGCTCTCCTCCAGCAGCACTCTCATTTACCACCGCAGCAGCCGACCAGCTGAGGCAGCCCACCTCACTGTCACTGTTTAAGGTAACGTGCACACGGACAGCAAGGACACCCTGCACCGGGTAAGATCTCAAGCAACGGGGAGACAAACCTGTGAAACTTCAACGATAGTTCAGCAGATTTATAAGACATTTATCCTTTACTTTCCTACCCTTTTCCCAAGTATTTGCCACCTGGCCTGCAACTTGAGATCTAAATTCTCCTCACAAGTACTTCAGGAATGAACTTAGAAGAGCTTCAAGCCAACAGGATACAGAAGATAAAACCTTCCACCTTACACTGCTGTGAGACACAGAGGCCTGAATGCCACCGTGCGAGCCGAGCACTCGTAACTGCGGCTGGTTTCACTCCACGGAGCGCCTGTTCTCCAGTGTTTAGGAAGTCCGAAGCCACACCAAAAGGCAGGAGAGCAGAAAATCAATGCCGCAGCTGTGAGCTTCCCTGGCTGCTCAGAACAGCGTTACCTTTATGGCAGCAGCGCGCTCAGCAGCGAGTTTGGACGCGAACGCAACACAGAACAATTTGGGGAGGGGACTCAGGGCAGGAGAGAGAAGCAGCATGAGAAGGGTGTGCAAGCTGGAGACAAAAGGTGATTTTTTTCCCCATTCCGAACCTCTTGGCTTTTACCCGTCAGCAGCAGCTCCTTTAGCAATCCCACGGTTAGGGTGCAGCTGATGAATGCACCAGGTACAGGAGAATGATATGGTAACGTTAATTAAATTACTGAAGATTTTAATTCAAAAAGCTACCTGAAGCAACAAAGGCAAAAAGCTCGTCATGCAGAACAAACCTCTACCCTCTACAAATAAAAACCCAGTAAGTGTAGCATTAAAAAACATGAAAAAGGAGGTAGCTTACAGCCAAGAAACTGAGGTGACTGACTCTGAACGAATTCATTCACTGAAAAATAACATCTTTTCTGGTTCTACTTCTCGGCCTTTACTTTCCTGGTTTTCAGCAGCAGCAACTCGGTGTGAGTGAAATGTGGAATTTGTTGTAGAGTTCAGCAGCTTTAAGGTACACATCCCAAAGCTGGTTTATGACGAATAAGCCAGCATCCTTTAGGATTTCTAGCTCCTTACAGGCTTTGACAGCTGTGATTCCTCCTCCTGCTCAATTCAAATGGGCCATATTTATTATTTTTATAAGTACAGCGAGTGCAAGAGTGTGGAAAATGCTACAGCACAATGCTGTCACTGCAGGCAGTCATCCAGATGTTTCTGTCTGAGCAGCCTAAGAAATTTTCAGAACAAAACCGGTGTCGCACTGACAGACGTGGGAAAGGAGCTGCAGGTCAGCTTTCCTTGAGCATATGCACAGAGCCTGGATTTTACTGCAGCTCTGGGAAAAAATCATACAAGGAAGATCAATCACTAGCAACCTTTTTCTTCTCACGTATCATATGATTAGTCTGCATAATCGCACGTTTGATCTTTACCCACCGCTCTTTCAAGGAGACAGCTACAGCTTTCCCTTCCCTGGGCAAATCCCTCTCAAAAGCACCGGGAAGTATTTTTGCACTCCAAGTGAAGCAAGAGAGGCAGTGGAATGCTGCGTGTGAAAAATCAAGATTTAGGATAACTGAAGAGAGCAATTAATTAGCAAAATAGCAACTGCAATACTAAATTTCTGTTCATTTTAAAAGACTCTGACAGCCACAGATGTTCCCGCTAACCTCCAGAGACAAGCGGAAAGGTTTTTATCTGCAGATAACGCTGCCTCCGATGTCACCGCCACTCCTCGAGAGCAGAGCACAGCCACCGCGGGGAGCTGGCGGAATCAGTCCGCTTTTTACGCAGAGCCAGGAATTTGGACAAACACAAGAGTTAAGATAATGCAATCTTTGTTAACAACCCTTAGCAGATTCCAAGTTGGTGCCAAAATCATTTATTTTTACCCTTACTTTGAGCCATTTGCTCAGAGGACAGCACTGTCATTTCAGGCTCTTGGAAGAGGCCGATTCCCCAGCCCCAGGAACATGCTGCAGGTCCTGGGAAGCCGTGGCTGGTGACAGAAATGCTGACGCTGCCTTAGCTCGCCTGTCACAAGAACGTGGCTGGGATGAATTAACCCCAACATCCACACCCTGCGGCTGACACTTTGCCAGCATCGGGCACATCCAGGGGCTGCCTGTGCAGGGCTGGACACACGGGACGGACGGACAGACAGACGGTCTGGTGGCCAGGGCAGGGCGAGAAGCAGCGCAGCTGGTGCCGGGCACGCTCTGATCACACTCCGCACACTTCTGTGGTTCCCCTCTCACCAGGATTCAAAGAGAGACGCTCAGCGGGCAGACACAGCTGGAAAAAGGCTGTGAGGGAGCTGGAGCAGGAGCCGGGTGCTGCTACAAGCTGCCTGCGCTTGGATGTGGAAAGCGAAAGGAGAGCCCTGCGCCAAGCTCAATTTGTTAATTTATTTACTGTGTACACAGCACGCAGTTTGTTCAAGCCCTTGACCTTTTCACGTTCAGCAGAGACCTTTTCAAAAACTCAGCGTTTCTGTAACTTAACCAGCCGCGGGCAGGTGGCTGCAGCCCGGCCCTTTTTACCGACGCAGCCACAAATCTCGGCCGGGCTCAACAAAGCCCCGGGACCGGGCCGGGGTTGGCAGCACGGCCGCAGCTCCCCCCACCCGCACACCGCGGCAGCGCCCGGTGTCCAACGGGGAAATTTGGGGAGCCCCGCGCTGCTCCCCGCCCCCCCGGCCGCTTCGTGATGGATCCCGAGCCGAGCGACCGGGCCAAGCGGGGTGCGGGGCTGCCCCCGGTTTCAGTGCCCCCGCCCCGGTTTTGTCCCCGTTGCCACCTTCCCCTCCCCTCCCCTCTCCCTCCGCCGTTCGGGGCACGGCGAGGCCGGGGCGGCTCCGGGAGCGGGGCGGGGACCCCCGGAGCCCCGGGCCCTGCCCCGTGCGCGGCGGGAGGGGGCGCGCCGGTACCGGAGGAGGGGGAGGGAGAAGGACGGGAAGGGAGGGGACGGGACGGGAGGGGGCGGCCCCCACCTACCCCGGCCGCCGCCGCCGCCGCCGCCGCCTCCCGGTGCCGGGCCTGGGCCGCCGCTGCCGCGCCCCACGTGACCGGGCCGAGGGGCGGGCGCCCCGCGAGGCGCTTCCGGGGGCGGGGGGCGCGGGGCCGCTTCCGGCGGCCGAACAATGCGGGCCCGCGGCGCGGCGGCGGGGCCAGGCGGCAGCTGTAGGTGCAGCCGCGGGGGCGGCGCTGGGGGCAGCGCTGGGGCCCGGCCCCGGGCCCGGCGGGCGCGCGGCGCGCGGGGGGCGGCCCCGAGCGGGGGCCCGCAGCGGGGCGCGGCTGCCGCTGCCCCCGCCGAACTCCCTGGCCCCGCCGCCCCCTCCGCCGCCGCCGCCTCCTCCTCCTCGCCCCCCCCCGCCGCGGCCGGGCCCGTCCGGGAGCGCGGGGGGGCGCGGGGCCGGCCGGGGGGCGCGGCCGGGCCCGGCGCTGGGGCGGCGCGGTGCCGGCCCCGGGCGGCGGCTGACGGCGGCTCTCCTCCTCCTCCCCTCTCTAGGTCCGTAGCCGGAGCCCGCGGCGGGGGCGGCGGCAGCGGGTGCCAGCGGGGGGACGCGGCCAGACGCTCCAGGTACCGGCCCCGGTTACGGTCCCGGTCCCGGCCCCTTCCCTCCGGCCGCGGCTCGGCCCGGGCTGTGCCGTGGGGTCCCCGGGGTGTGCGCGTGGCCGGGCCCCAGTCCCCGAGCCAGGGGGACACCGGGGGGACACTGCGGGGAGGGGGCTGGCACAGCCGTGCTCCGGCAGCTGGATCGGCGCTGCCGCTGCCTCGGCCCGGGTAACCCGGGGCAGGCTCACGCGTAAATCTCAAAGCTTCCTACCGAATAACGGGAAAAAGTCGTTTGATAATTGCTGAAATTCACCAAAGTTGTTTGCTGCAGCCTTGTTGTCCTGCAGAGCAGATGGGGCAGGCAGCGCTGGCCACAGGGTGACCGAGAGTCCCGTGGCTCTCCCTTCTGTAGGTTTAACAGAATTGTGCCTCAAACGGTGCTGCTGCTGCTTCTGTCGGTGCCTTGTTTCTGAAAACTCTTGAAATCTATTGGTAGTTTGTGTGTGTTGTATGCTGGAAGATAGACTTGATGCATTCGAGTAGTGAGGCTCAGAATTATGCCTGATCCCGAAATTGAAACAACTCTGACAACAGCATAACCAAACACTGCTAAAAATGTTCTTGGTCCCCTGTCTTGTTTATTCGTTCACTTACACTAGGCATGACTGTTTCCTGTTGTGTTCGTTGACCTAATATTTCATGCCCCAAGAGAGCAGCATCTGCTTTTATCTATAAACTTCAAAGCTTCTTTTCAAGCTTTATGTGGTGTTCGTAATAGTGGTGAGGTGTAAGTTTTGCTTTGTTTTGTTACTTTATCTCACCAAACCTTGCATCATTTAGTCTCCTGTGATTTGTTCACTTCCTGCAATCCCAGTTCTCTGGCAGGATTATTTAACAGTTTCATCAAGAATCAGTGTAGCGTTATGGGTTCTTAAGAGAACTGCTGAAAGACAAAATATTGATACTTGTCTTATGAAAGGTTACTGTTCTTCGTTCCCAAATACTATCAGAGAAGAACAAACTTCCTAGAGGAGTGATCTTTCAAGGAAGAAGACAAGAAACAAGACTTCCTACATTCCCCAGGTATTCAAAGCAGGGAGGCTAGAAGGTGTGATTTATATAATGAGGGGTCATACAGGAGATTTTTTCTTAAATCTTAAAAAACATCAGGCTTACCCCCTGCCTTCCTCCCCCACAAAAAAAGAAAAAATATATCCTTAAAAAAACTTCAGGGTCATGTAAAACAGTCACTTCAACCCAGTGCTGCAGATACTGAAGTGCTTGTGTAGTCCTTTCTATAAAATTCAGGTTAGCCAAAGTTAGTTACTTCCAGTGAGATAATTTCTGCTATATCAATACTCCTGAAAATCATGAAGTGTCTTAGAGGAACTGTAACTCTTACCAGTAGTATGTAGTAGATAGGCAACTAAGAGAGAATTCTCTGTCTGGCAGGTTCCAGGTTCTATCTCTCCTTGAATTAATGTGTTATGAAAGCTACTTAGCGCAAAAGTAAATCAAGCTAAAGAAGCTAAGGGAACATTGTTGTATTTGGTAAAGACAAAATCTCAAGAGTTGCAATGTGGAAGCAAAACTTAAAAAGAGTTAAGACTGCTAAAAATACTTCCAGAGTTTCCTTTTAAATTCCATACAAGGAGTGTGGAAAACATCTTAACTCTTTAAGATACTGCCTCAAGAGGATTTCTGTCATCATTTCTACTTCATATTCAGACTGCATCAAATTAAAAACAAAAACGTAACTGCAAGGCAACGTGCAAACCTGATTTTTTTTTTTTTCAGTTTTAAAGTCTAACATGCTTGACTGTTTACCTAGGGCAAAACATGGTGTCTCATTGAGCACGATTTACTTTAGAACCTTCTGACTTGCATTCTAGAAACTTTTTAGTTTTTAGTTTCTCACTTGCTTTTTTTTTCCTTGCTGCTTTTCTTTAGGTGTGCCAAAATGTCAGAAAGATCAGACATTCTTCACTTCAAGTTTGACAATTATGGAGATTCAATGTTACAGAAAATGAACAAGCTGAGGGAAGAAAACAAATTTTGTGATGTTGTGGTCCATATAGATGATGTTGAAGTTCACGGGCATAAAATTGTATTTGCTGCTGGCTCTCCCTTTTTAAGAGATCAGTTCTTATTAAACGACTCCAGAGATGTAAAAATCTCCATACTGCAAAGTTCGGAAGTGGGGAGGCAGTTGCTTTTATCCTGTTACAGTGGCATTCTGGAGTTTCCCGAAATGGAACTGGTAAACTACTTAACTGCTGCAAGCTTTCTGCAGATGAGCCACATCGTGGAACGCTGCACACAGGCGCTCTGGAAGTTCATCAAACCGAAGCAGCCGTTGGAGAGCAAGGAATGCGAACAGCAAAGCGACTCCTCCGAGCAGAAGGAACACCCAGAAGATGAAGACTCTCTTCCACAAGATTCACCTTGTATCCAGCCCTCAGAAGACAGTATGGACATGGAGGACAGTGATATTCAGATCATCAAGGTGGAGTCCATTGGGGAGGTAACGGAAGTTAGGAACAAGAAGGATCAGAACCAGTTTATTTCTTCTGAACAAACTGCTTTGCATTCCTCAGAGCCTCAACACTTTCTAATCAACTCCACCGTTGAAAACAGAGCAAGTGAAATAGAGCAAAACCACCTCCACAACTATGCCCTTTCGTATGCCGGCAGTGATAACACCATTCTGGCCTCTAAAGATATGTTTGGGCCTAACAACCGAGGTATAGACAAAGGCCTCCAGTGGCACCATCAGTGCCCAAAGTGCACAAGAGTATTTCGGCATCTGGAAAACTATGCTAATCACTTAAAGATGCATAAACTATTCATGTGTCTGCTCTGTGGCAAGACATTCACTCAGAAAGGCAATCTCCACCGGCACATGAGGGTGCATGCAGGCATCAAACCGTTCCAATGTAAGATCTGTGGGAAAACCTTCTCTCAGAAATGTTCCTTACAGGACCATCTCAACCTGCACAGTGGGGACAAGCCCCATAAATGTAACTACTGTGACATGGTTTTTGCGCATAAACCCGTTCTGAGGAAACATCTTAAACAGCTACATGGTAAAAATAGCTTTGACAATGCCAATGAAAGAAACGTTCAAGACATAACGGTGGACTTCGATTCATTCACGTGTAGCGCTGCTACAGACAGTAAGGTCTGTCAGCAAGCTGACGCAAGCCAGGTACTGGATGCAGGGAAGCTGCCTCAGGCTGTGCTCGGTTTAAGAAATGATAGCACCTGCGTCAATTAAGCAATTAAAAGCAGCCCTTTGTGGGGATCATGACTGAGAGGAGCAAACAGTTGGCTTGGGCTCTTACCTAAACTAGTGGTTTGCTCTGAAAGGCTACGGATAGATGGATGGATGGAGGGTTGGATTGCAGAAACTGGCAGGTCTTCAGCCATCGTTCTTAGTCTTACTTGATACCTTCTGTGAATAACAATCTTCCTTCAGGTTTCTGTCTGTGTCTCTACTGTGGATTAAGGGGTTAATTGTTTCATTTCTCTCTGATCAGGAGACTCAAGACTAACACCTTGTGAGAGACTGTTGCTGTGGGCTGCAACTGAGCCATCTGCTGTACAGTCAGAGGCTTCTCTGTGTCTGGGCAGATGGAGGAAAGAGCAAAGAGGACAAGTCTGTGAGATAACCCAGTTATTATTTTTTTAAAGCACTGGATCACTGAGAAAGCACTCCACATAGTGCTAATTTGTTTTAAACTTACCTCTTAAAATTATCTTTCACCAATCTTACCCCTAGACCCCTACAGTTGAAATGAAGTATTTTTACGTCACTTTTTTTGCCCTTCCTACACTATTTCAAGAAACTACTACTGCCAATTAACACTATCTTAAAAGCTCTCAGGGTTTTTAATGTTGGCATGTGTTTTGAAAAGGTAAAACCCTGAAGGATTTGGCAGGGTTAGCTGATGGTTGCATAGGACTGTTTGAAATAAGTTGCAGCTCTGAAATCTGCGAGCGTGGCACCTGGGGTGCCGGTGTGACCGATTTCACAGGCCATCATACCGAGGGTCGCTAAAGGGCACTTACATTGTATGTACTGAGACAAGCTAAGCACTTCAGAACTAGAAGTTATTATCTATCTTCCATAAATTTTGCTTCAAATAACCACAACAGTTGCTACTTTCCTAATAGGTTTTAGAGCAAAGTTGGAATGGAGAAATACTGCTTTTTGACACTGTGAAAATACTCTGTTTTTTAAAAGCTGCAATGTATAGTAACTCCATGCTTTTCCTTTTTTTTCCTTAGTTCTTGTATATCTCTCCTTGATAACCAGTAAGGGCCACATGTCAGTTTAAAAAAAAAAAAAAAAAAAAAGGAAGAAAAAAAAAGTACCTGCCACAGGAATATTAACATGAAGTTTTTTTGATTTCTTGGATACTCAAAGAACATTTTTCTTTTTTAAGTGACCTACATAGTTCATGACCATTAGTGTTTTACAGAGCCTACGATGAGGTATAGGTAGCACAATTTCCATAGTTTAGTGTATCAGCTATTGACTGTACTCAGCAATACCTCTTGTATACCGCCTTAAACATCAAATGTAGCGGGAATGGCATATTAATTGGGATTCTAGGATGATACTGTATTACTTCTCAAAAGTGCCGTGGAATTATCCACATCCCAATTGGGCTGAAAGAAACTAATTTCTCATCTGAAGGACACCATTCCCAGTAGAAGAGCACTCATTCTGTTGAAGTGTAGCATAGACTAATAATCAAGTGGCAGATCCTTGGTGGAGAACCGCTGTGTGTATGTGGAATAAGTATTTCTTCCAATGCAGCTCTTTTCCTCAAGGCTTGCCATGAGGCTGAGATAATGCTTCCTACCTAAAAGTAGTACTGTCTGTGTGTCTGAATGAGGGGTAGGGGTGGGGGGAGGCTGCTACTGTATGGTTAAAAATGCTAAACAGGTATGACCAAAGGTGTGTTAGAGCAAAAAATGTTTTGTACGTAATTATCAAAAGTTGGTCTTGATCTTCAGATACGTGTATGTAGAAACCAGGATTTCTTTATGCAGACATTTCACTGATGGACAGTAGAAAGTGTTTATCTTGCAGAACGTGTTCAGAAATCCACATACCTTCGAGTAGCAAAGCAAGGTGATTCTGTGAATCAGTTTTTGCAATTGAGTTTTTAAACTACTGTACTTGACTGTTACATTAACTATTATTACATGAACAGCTATGAAGTAAGCAATGGAAATGGAGTCAGGGCATTACGTCTTTCAAGTTGTAGCAAATATATTTAGGCCTAAAAAATAACTATTTGGGACTTTTAAGAATTATTGTTCAGGTTCCAGGGGCAAAAAATGGGTAGGCGTGGGAAGAAAAGCTGTTTTCCTCTTCAGTAACCTGCTTCCAGAATCATTTTGAGCTAAAACAGACCGTGACAGTCGCATCTGACCCTTGTATTCTGACTTCAGGCAGAATTCTCTGTGTTGCAACATTTTTATAATGTTACCTGCTACATGGAAATAAGTTACAGCTCTAATGTCAAAAAGAAGATAGAAATGGAGAATCGGAACTTGCAGGTCAACATACTGTAAGGGTTTAGTGACAAATCTAACAATACACGGATACGGATATGATAAAGAAAATGGTCTTCTGCCAGAGAAAGGAATAGAACTGCAAATGCTAGAGGAAAAGTGGCAGCAAAATGGACAGTATTGAGAACTTTGTCTGGGAAGTTTCTTCATGGAATTACCAAGCTGTAAGGCTACTGCAAGGAGGATGGATATAGCCTGTTGAAGTAGCCATGGGCGACCTGAAGCTGACTTGAAGAGACAAGGGGTTATCCTAAGAAACAAAAAATGATTTAATCAGGACATCCAGGTTTTCCATCCACCTTGTGCATTGGTGATACCAACTTCTGAGAAGGCCGAGACTGCTGGCTGTTCATTTGAAAGGCTGCTTGTGTCATTTGGTGAGACCACGGCAGAAATAAATGGGAAAAAGCAGAAATGCAGAAGACTGCTTCTTCAATGAAAGCAAGACAGATCTGTTGGATGAAAGATGTCTTCTCACAAATGTCTGTGTTTTTGGCCTGGCAGAAGGGTGCAGACCAAAAGATTTATGCAGGAGACAGCAATGTAGCTCCAGAAGCACTAGAGATTAAGAAGGCAACATGCTGATGGCACAATGTGAAGTGTGCCAGTGGTAAGAGTTCATGTAAGATTTGCCCCCATATGGAACAGATGAGTGAAGAGTACAGAAGAGATATTAGAAAAGCAAAATCTGGCTATTGCCTCTTCCCTGAATTAGATTAAAATGGAATGAAAATGATTATAAATGGAATATACAGAGGCAGTGTGATTATAGAATGAGATGAACTTAATTGTCCACGTATGTAAAATGTTGTCTTCATTGCAATGTTCCAGTTAGTGAAAGACTAGATCCAGTGGTTGTTGCTGCTGATGCTGCGTATTCAGACAAGGATTCTGGCAGTTATAATCTGTGTGTTAATGTGTAGAATACTATTTGCTGGTAAGTGGATAGTCTCACAACTTAATGTGCTGTACAACTTCCTGCATATCCTAAAAATAACTGGTCTATTACAAAAATATTTTAATAACTCCTTGAATATAATAGGATTTTTTTATGTTGGCATTTTATTTATTTGATATAGAGGAGAATTCTTAGAACTCTTAGATTTACCAGAGGCTGAGGCTCACCGCCCTGCTGAGGGGTGGTAGCTTGTGCAGCCCACAGCCCCACTGAACGTGGGGCAGCTGCACGGCCTCCTGTAGAGATCAGGGATGAGTCTTTCTGTCATTTTTCGTTCCGAGGACGTGTGTTGCAAGTTACTAACTGATGTAACCGAAGCGTCAGTCTCTCTTCCCCAGCTTTGTGGCAAAAACTTGGAAAGCTGCCGCTGAACTCCTGAAGTAACTTACAAATGGTGCGGGGCCGGTTTTGGTTCTGGACTCGCTGGGAGGAGCGAAGGCGAGGAGGGAGAATCAAAACTCGATGCCGACCGAGCCGTGAACGGATCTAAGGTCAAGCCTCGCTTTCGGAGAGAGGAGAAAGAAGGAGGAAAACAGCCGGCGCTCGGCGAGGAGCGGAGGAGGCCGAGCGACGCCGTGCTGTGGGACTGCCCCCGGCGGACCGAGCATCAGCTACCTCTTCAGGGACCGGGCAGGAGGCTCGTCCGTCGTCCCCAGCGGCGTTACCAAAGCAGGCGGGGCCGGGGCCGCGGGAGGGGGCCGCTGCCTCGCTACCTCTACCGGGCGCTGCGCCCCGCGGCCGCCGCCGTAGCAGTGCCAAGTCCCGCAATAAACGTGCTGCTAACTCTGCCTCCGCCGCCTCTCGTTTGTCCGCCGGGGCGGGGCGGGACGGGGCGGGGGCGCTTCCGGAGCCGGTGCCGGTACCGGAAAGGGCGGGCGGCCGGGGAGGGGCTGGGGGAGGCGGCTCCAGCGGGCGGCGGGCGCGGGGGCAGCGGCGGCGGGGAGCGAGGAGGCTCCGAGGGGCTGCGAGAGCTCCGTGAGGCTCCGTAGAGCTCCGTGGGGCTGCGAGGGCTCGGCTCGGCCCGGCACAGCCCGGTCCCGGCGGAGAGAGGCGGCCCCGGTGGCGGCGGCGGCCGCCCCCCCCCCCCCCGGGAGCTCCGCCATGGCTGCGGACTCGGAGGTGCTGCACTTCCAGTTCGAGCAGCAGGGCGACGCGGTGCTGCAGAAGATGAACCTGCTGCGGCAGCAGAACCTCTTCTGCGACGTCTCCATCTACATCAACGACACCGAGTTCCCGGGCCACAAGGTGATCTTCGCCGCCTGCTCCACCTTCATGCGGGACCAGTTCCTCCTCAACCAGTCGCGGCAGGTGCGCATCACCATCCTGCAGAGCGCCGAGGTGGGCAGGAAGCTGCTGCTCTCCTGCTACACCGGCGCGCTGGAGGTCAAGAAGAAGGAGCTCCTCAAGTACCTGACTGCTGCCAGCTACCTGCAGATGGTTCACATCGTGGAGAAGTGCACCGAGGCGCTGTCGAAGTACCTGGAAATCGACGCGTCCATGGAGAACGGCGGGCAGGCTGCGGAGAGGTGCCACTCTTCGGACACAGAGCTGAGGAGCAGGGAGGACGCGGTGGATAAAGATTGTGAAATAATCGAGATTGCGGAAGATAGCCCGGCTAATTTAGAGTTCTCCATTAAAGAGGAAAACGGGGATGTCTCGCAGCCTGCAGCACAGAGCGTGGATTCGGAAAGGAAGGAAACGAAAACCCCAGAAATATCAACAGTTGAAATAGGATATAAGGATGACGAAATCTGTATCTTCAGGATGGACTCTGTGCCTGTCCCTAGCGTAGAAAATGATCACTTTCCTCAGCCTTGCACCTCCTCTAAAACAAATTTATACTTTCCAGAAACCCAACACTCCTTGATAAATTCTACAGTTGAAAGCAGAAATACCGAAACGTCAGGAAATCACTTCCAGGCTTTTGTCAATGACAACCCAGAAGGGACTTCGAGTCAGATGAATGGGTTTCAAAGTCTGAATGATTCCGGTAATTCATGGCGGCACCAATGTCCAAAGTGTCCGAGGGGATTTCTGCATCTTGAGAACTATCTGAGGCATCTAAAAATGCACAAGCTCTTCCTGTGTTTGCAGTGTGGTAAAACGTTTACTCAAAAAAAGAATCTCAACAGACACATCCGGGGGCACATGGGTATCCGCCCCTTCCAGTGCATGGTGTGCTTGAAGACGTTTACTGCCAAAAGTACTCTCCAGGACCACTTGAATATACACAGCGGTGACAGGCCCTACAAGTGCCATTGTTGTGACATGGACTTTAAACACAAGTCTGCTCTTAAAAAACACTTAACATCTGTTCACGGGAGGAGCAGCAGCGAAAAAACAAACCTGAGCGCTATTACAAAAATTAAAATAGACTATGATGAATAGATGGACGGCTGTGGAGCTGTGTTACGCCAAACGCTCCCACCCCGTGCAACTCTAGATGTTTTAACAGATTCCCACGTAATGGAGAGGACAGATATGTGACTGGTGAGCAAAGACACCTGAGAACAGCGATCTTGCTTGTATTGAGGCTGCTATTGCTGTAAGCGTTCAAAATGCGTTTACTGGTTGAAAGTAAACCATAAAATAGGGGAAAATGTTCCATGCTTCTCTTCTAGTGTCCCTGAAATATCTAATTTTTATGCAGCTAATTATGTTCTGCGCTCCCTTTTTTCAAGGGTGGGCGCTGCCGACTTCAAACTCATACTGACACTGCAATAAGCTGAAGCCTGAGCCACGATGCTCCTGATCTATAATGGCTAAGGGAAGGAGATTCTTGTACTTATTCAGCGAGTCATTCGCTCCCACCCTGCTCATGTGTCACTTACGGTGAAATCATCTCCTTAACTTGACCAAATTTTGCTGGATCTTTCACCAGAAGAAAGGCACAGTCTCATACTCAAATCTGTGATATTTAAGAAAGAACACCCAACAAACAAAATCAAGGAAGCTTTCAAGTTGCCTTTTGCAAATAGGGGAAAAAAAAAAAAAAGTATTGCCTTGCAGTTCATTTATTTTTTTTAAACTGGATAGTCTCATAAGACTGACATGCATTCAGTTTTATGAATGAGTTCTGAATTGTTCTAAACTTTTGGTTGATCTTTTTTTTTTTTTTTTTTTGTCATACCAGTGTTTAGTGCCTGTATTTGACTTACTAAGTTAGTCCTATCTGCTGAGTTATAACATTTGTCTTTTTTTCTTTTACAGATCTTAGATACATATACCAATGTGAAAACTTAAACTGTATGCTGTTACGTAACAACATTTGCTATGTTCATTTTGAAAAACAATTCTTTTATATCTTGAAAGGAACAACATAGACATAGAAGTCTTATATACTCTGGTTCTGTGATACAGTAAAACAGTAACTGCGTGTGTTTGGATAGCTGTGTTTGTACTTTGTCAAAGGTCATTTCAGTTTCATCATAAATACTGAAGGCCCTGTAATGCAGAATCTTTATCCGGTACCTGTCTTTGACTGGTATATGTTTCTTTCACTTAATGTGATATGAATAAAGAGTCAATTCAGTTGCAATTCAATTACAAGATAATGGTACTCACATTAGATTCTCTCCAATTAGCAAAAAGCAGTCGTTCTTAATCTTGTCTGTATCACGAGGGTTTGCTTTCCTTCAAATGTCAGAAGTGCTGCTGTGAAGTTCTTGATGAGTCCAGAAGTGTGACACTTGTGCTCCATAGCTTGGCTCTTTTGAAAATAAAAGACGATTTTTAATGTCAATTAACAAGTTTAACTTAATTTACTTAACTGTGACTGTACCAGTTGTTGTTTGGGGTTTTAGTTATCAGTAATGTGAGGGGTTGGGTGCAGTTTCCTGGTACTACCTGTAATGGGAACAATCAGCTATGCCAGCGTTAGCATTGCCATCGTGTATTAGAAACTTTAATTGAGGAGTTTTTAAGAACTTGCTTCACAAGATGTTTTTCAATCTCTTAATTTGATATTATTCAGTACTTAAAGTGCGTATTAGTTGGATTGTAATATTTGCAAGTCCCAGTTCATAGTAGGCCTTTTGTGTGTGTATGCCTTCCTCCAATATCATGGAATAAAAATGGGCAAGTACTGTGTTATGAAGCTGAGTGAGGAGCCACCAGTGTGGTACTCCTTCAAAAATTCACAAAAAGTTTTAACTTGTGTAAGTTTTCTTGTGAGTGATTCGATTGTATTGATCCATTGGAAATTCAAGTCATACACACGTGCTAAGTCTGCCTACCTGGGTGTGTATGAGTAGAGACAAAAAAGATGCACCCAAGGCAAGTAGCTGTGCAACTGGATTAAAGTCACCTGTTTTATCCAGTACTTTGAGCATGAGGCCTTGCCTTCAAAATCTCTGTTCTTACTTAATGTTAAAAGGTGATTGTTTGTTTTATTTTGGTGATTTTTATCTGCAGTAATTGTCACGCTGAGGTTTGGGAGCCATCTTGTTTATGGGGCAACTGCCTCACGTTTGAGGGAAAAAAAGCATTTCTGAGCAATGTCTTTTGTTTGCATTCAGTAGTCTGTCACTGTCAGCCTTTTTGACCTTGTGATTAATATTGCGTTTGCTTGTTTTTTCACAGAAAAGTATTAATTTCTGGTTCTTAATTGCTTCAAAATTACGAGCCTGACCTTGAAAAGCATGCTAATACCCTGCACTCACCCTTCCTGTATTTACAGGTATTAACTGGGGTATATGTACAGGTTTGTATGTAACTTTTCCTTTGTGTCCACATTCTTATTTTAAATAAACTTCATACTTGAAAGAGGTCATAAAACAAGGAAAAAGCTTATTTCTCCCCCACACCTAAACCTTTTACACCGGGCTGCCATTACCGTTCAATAAATGCGCAGTTATGGGACAGATTCGTTTCAAATGTGGTTAAATTTGTTCTGTGTGTACTCATTTTTGACATATGGCTATCACTGGCAATCAGACCAATGAAATAGAAGGAATTATGAGGTGTTTTCAGAGGCGTGTGAAGGGGATTTCCCTGCGTCAAAAGGAAGAGAGGCCGACTTTTGAAGCGCACCTTTGTTGGGAGCCACCGTGAGGCGCCTGCAGCGTCGTGAGGGAAACATTTTGTGCCCGCGTTCACCTGGGGGACGCCTCCCGCCCGTCACAGGCGGCGCCGCCATTTCGCGACGCGCCGCGGGGAGGCGCTGCCGGCGGCCGCTCTGTGGTGCCGCTCCCCCCTCCCTCCCCGAAGTCACGCGGGGGCCCGCGGCCGCTCTCGCGAGAGGGGCGGGGCGGGGGCGGGGCGCTCCCGGCTGTCAGCGCGATGAGGCGGCGCCGCCGGGGCCCCCGCCGCTGCCTCCGCCGGGCCGCGCCGCGCTGCCCGCCCCATGGCGTCTGAGAGGCCGGCCCGGCCCCCAGCTCCCGGCCCCGCCGCCGCCGCCCGCGCCTCGCAGGTAGGAGCGGGGCCGCTTCGGCCGAGCTGCGAGCCGGGGTGGTGGTAGCGGCGGCGGGGGGGGACGCGGTGACCCGGTGGGGCCCCGCCCGCACTGCTCCCCCCCCCTTCCCTCCCCGGTTCCCGTCGCTGCGGAATCCGGGCCTTAACGGTCGCCCCCCCTCCCCCCCCGTTCTCCCCTTCCCATCCGTGAGGCGGCGGCGGCCATTTGGGGGCGGCGGCGGAGCGGGGCCGGGCCCGGGGCAGGTGCTGGGGCCGGGCCCGCGGGCGGCGGCCTCAGGGAGCGGGGTGAGGCGGAGCCCGCCCGGCACGGCCCCGCCACGGCCCGCGGAGCCCTGAGGTGCTGAGGGGGGGGTGGGGGGGGGACCGGGAGCCGCCCCCGCGGCGCCTTGCTGAGGGTGAGGCTGGAGGAGCCGCGGTGGGAGGCAGGGCCCGGCCCCGCGTCGCCATTCGGGGGCCTTTAAAAAATAATAACAATAATAAATAAATAAATAAATAAGTGAATAACCGCGGGCAGGAGCGGCGGGGATGCCCCCGGGGGGAGGGTGCCGGGGGTTGCCTGCCGTGAGGGAACGGCACGGCCCCGCTGACAGGGCCCCGCTGAGGGGTTTTGTGGGGCTGTGCTCGGTCCCAGCGCTGCACAGCACGGTCCAAACAAGCCTCAGCTTCACCGGGGTGCGAGCTTGCGATCGTGGCAGGATTTTAATTTTCAATCAGAACGTACCATTTGCATCTCCTGAATCAGAATGCTGTCATTTGCCCTCTGCTCTGTGTTAAACATCTGTGGAATTTCTAGAAATTGAAGCTTGTCTTGCTGGCACAGGTATTATTCCGTCCAGCACCAAATTCTCAATTTCTGTAATTAATCACTTTCCCAAGGGTTGCACACATTTTTAATGAATTTTTTCTAATATCTACAGTGTGGGCAAAGCTTTCCCCACGAAAAGGTTTCTTGTTAAATGATGTTGCTGTCTTGTTTGAGGTCACGGCCATTTCTCTCACAAATATTAAATTCTAACAATTTTACCAATAGTTCTTGGGATATCCTGAACTTAAGTCATGGTCTTGAATATTCATCTTCTTTTATTTAAGGCTTTTGCTGATTTACAATATTTACAGTGTCCAGAGGGTAATAGCTAGGAGTGTTTATTTTGCCAGGTGTGTGATACGAAAGCTTCCAAAAAAAAAAAAACAAACATAATTCTCTTAGTGGGATGAAGAGAATCGGGCTCTCTTTACTGGCTGGACCTGAAGAAAAGAATAAAGTTTATATCCATGGGAATATTAAGGTATTCTGTGCAGATTTTAAAAGGCTTTCTGCCCCTTATGGAAGCCCTCCGTTTTCTTGCTAATGTCTCAGAATGGCATTAATATTTCATTACAATTGTAATTGAAAAATGTTAGAGCATGGACCCTCTCTTTTGTAAACTTACAGTTGAAACATTGCAGTGGAGGCGGTGTTTAAAAAAACAAACACCCCAAGGATTTGAAAGACCTGAGGAACTAAGCCACACGTGAGAGTCCTCATTCTCTGAAATTACGCATGAAGAATAAGGAATCCTTCAGAGTATCTCTTACCGAAGTACTTGCGTCAATGTGGGTCTGTTTAGAAATAGATTCCCTTAGTCTGTGTCCAGTGCAAGTTCAACCAATTTTAGTGGCAAAGAAAATTTTTTGTTTATTTGCCCTTCAGTTAGGTCTGAAAAGTCGATACTGTCACAGGAGCTGAATTCGTATCAAGCTTGTGGCAAGGGCAAGCTCTCCTCTCAGTGACACCTACAGAGCACAAAAAACCCACGGTAGCATTACATAAGTACGTAGGAAACTTCAAATCCAGCGGCAGGACTTCTGCTGGCAGCACTTGAACAGGAGCGAGCAGGTGGTGGCTGCTGGGGATGCACCGACTCCAGTGCTGAGCAGGGCGGGGAGATTTCCATCGGAACCGAGTGAACTTTGGCCACCGCTGAGTACCAGCAAACCGACGTTTCTGTTGGTGAATTGTGCTGCTGTTTGTTGTGAATTATTCCTCAGCCACGTGTTTAGGGAGGGAGAGGTGATCTGTTTTCATTTCTGAAGCTGGCTAATGAAGCATCTGGTCAGTGTTTTAGCTAAACGTAGTCCAGGTGAAGTTACAGATTCAGAGATGTCACCAGGTTTTCTCTTGATGGTAACTTTTCTGGAGTTGAAGCTAGGCTGTAGCGTTCCCAGTACCATTAATGTTCAGTGGAAAAAAGGATTAAAATGCCGTCTCCAATGGTCGATTTACCTGTGACAGATGCTATGGAAGGTAGAAATAAGCAAGTCTGCTCTGTAAAGAGGATTTGTTTTAATTTCAAGTCTACCGCTGAATGGTGCAAAGCTATTACGAGGGTAGCCCTTTTCTAAGCCTTTAATGAAGCTAGTTTTGTAGATCTGTAGGTGATGGCTGCTGAAGAGAAACGAATGAAAGATTCTAGCCTTTGCAGAGAATAACGTGATACCAATAACTTGATTATGCAGACACTCTAATTTTTTGACCCAGGTAGGATGCTCTCAGAACTGCCTAACTTGGGAAGGAAGGCTTGACGAAGTTACCTTCTTGCAGTGAGAACAATCTGAATAAGTGGGACGTTAAAATGGGGATTTAAAAAAAAAAAAGAAAAAGGAAAGAAGACACTATGATCTCTGCAGTCAAATTTTAAGAGCACGTCAATATCAAAGACTATTTAATTTAGAGATTAAAAATCAATTTATGTCTAAGATTGTGGATTAAATCCACAGTGGGCTGTACTGCCTTTATGACAGCTCCATATAATGAGCCGCCGTAAGTTTTTTAAGATTTTCCTTCATCTGCAGAGAAGAGACTCCTCTATCCAGCCCCGTCCTGTTCTCATACAAGGTCGCCTTTCGGCACTGTCCCTTGCGGGTGTCCCACAGGGGACCCAAGTGGCAGGCCAGGCCAGACCTCACGTGGCTCTCCCAGGCTGCTGGTCAGAAGCCTGGCGGCTCCCAGGCTGCTGCTCTTTTTTCTTCCTAGGTGTTTGCCTGAGCTGTGGGGATCCAAGTTCAAGCCTTTGACCTTTCCCTTGACCAGGGCTGGTACTTGCACACCCTGTGCTTTGGTAAATGCCTTGCCTGGTGGTGTGTGGCCTTGCAGGGGAGCACCTCGGCCTCGTGTTGTGCTTGGACAAAATAAAGCAGTTGCAGAATGAGACGCGTGCTCACCACGCCACCCAGGAGTTGGGGCACCTAACTGGGGAGGAGGCACTGACTCTTTTCTTCCTTGCTCAAAGAACTGCACCTCGATCTGGTGCAATGGCTGGCTGGTCAAAATGCTCAAATAATCTTTAAAATGAAGGAAAATCCAAGTCATCTGCTGGGCAGCTGCAGACGAGGCTGCAGTTGTCTTTGAGTCCTTTTGGCATGAAGAACAGCTTCAGATGGAGGGGCTGAAATTGCTCTGTCTCGAGGCATGTGTTTGGCTGCTTTTTTGGAAGGTGGAAATGTGGGTTAAAAGCACTTACAAGGAATTGGGTTTATATCTCTGTGTGGGTGAGAAACCTAGTCAGTGAATTAAAGCGTAAGGCACCAGCATGGCTACCTGAAGCGTGTCCCTTTCTCTTCCTGTGTAACGGCGTTGGCCTCCTCAGGTCGTTAACTTCTGCCATGGAGAAGTGAATGGCTCCTGGCGTGAGGGCTCCCAGTTCTGGATATGGATTGACTCCCAGATAAAGCGCTGGCATCACAGTTTCTAATTAGCAAGTCCTGAGCACGCTGCTCAGCGCGGTGCCTCGCTGTCCTCGCGGTTTGAGTCCTGTTCTGAGCACCAGGCATTTGCCGCTCTTCTCCACAGATCCACCCTGCCTTCACAAAGCCAGAGGTTGCCAGTACTTCTGTGAAAGGACAAACATTGGAATTCCCGTGGAGTTGTCCCAGTCCTGTCTTCCAAACGGTCGTGTGCCATACTGGGCAAAGCGGGGTGGTAGGGCTGGGATCTGGCTGGCAGGCCAGGCAAGTAAGTGCAGGCAGGGAGCTGCTGCGCATGGTGCCGTCGCCTGTCCTGAGATGCGTTCGGACTTGGACCTTGCTCTGGATACCAACTTCGATGAGATGTGAATGCATTTCAGATGTGAAGCATCCTTGTAGCATTTATTTGAAAGCTGCCTGGGGTGCCAAGGCTCCTTTGGGAGGGGAAGATGCTGACAGGTCTGGTCACCTAAGCTTGGCTTCCCTAGGAAACCAGGCCTACGTGCTGCCTGTGGGGCCGTATCAAGAGGTTGTTGAATCGGTACGATCGCTTTGATTGGTTGCGGAGTGTCATGGGACTAGGATTAGGTAGCTACAACTTAATGTAAAATAAGAATGCCCAAATCTTAAAACTTCCATTATTTGTACGCTGTACCGCTGATTGGAAAAGGCTTTGGGGCTTTGCACCTGCTCCCCCCATCCCTGCTTTCAATTCCATCAAGCATCCTGTGTAAAATAATGATTAATGCCTGACTTTCTCCTGATTGTTACTCTGCTCCATTGTAACCTTTACTGCAATCGGAAGATGTTATTGTGTTACAAACAAAATGACTCAACTGTAATAGTTTTTATTTATTATATAACTTTGAACTTAGGCACTTGTGTTTTTCAATTTGTCGTCCAAGATTGCTTTTAATAGTAATAGTATAACATGTATTGGAGTGATATGATAGTATGTAAATATATTTTAGGTAAAAATTACTATTTCTTTTTAAAATCTTTACTTGTATATTTGGCCAGTTTCTGTGTCAGCCGTTTCTTTTTTGCAGGGTGCTTCAACTTTGACAGGGAAGAGAAGCCTGGTGTTGTGTGTTGACATAGCGTATCTAACAGAATGAATAGGTAGACCAAGGTGAATTCTACTGAGTATATTTTCTGTTTTTTATAGCAAAACAAAAAAAGTAATGCCACTGATTTCTCATTCACCTTCTTTATTGTGTTCCCTTCCTTGTCTTTGTTCAGTGCAGAGCACTGGAGCAATTTGTTCTTCAAGAGAGCATCCCTGAAATACATTGTTTCTGACAAGGAGCAAGAGTCTATTAAACATGTGGCTTATGCTTTTTGTAGAAGTCAACATGATAATTAGTAGATGTGAGATTGTTTTCTTAACGCACTGGAGTGCAAGAATGGCAGGATATCTGGCATGTTTAATAGAGTATGGAGACTTCCTCTGTCTATGGCTGCTCGAAGTTTTCAGAGTTGAGAGCTTTCCCCAGCTGTTTGCTGATTTAATTAGACTTTTTCCTGTCAAGAAATATGAAGGTCAACACATGCTTAGAAGAATCTGTCATTTATGATGATTAAATACTCAGAGACAGATCTTCAAAAATCAGTGGTGCTCTCTTAAAGGATCTGTTTTGTTTCAGTTCTGTGTTGGCCTGGAAAACAAGCGGCTATATTGTAGGAGCTTGTAAATAGAGAGGTGGCTGTTTGTGCAAGGCTCTGAAGTATCTGTGGAAACTGAATGTGGCTACTGTGTCGGAGAAGGGATTCCTGCATTCGAGTTAGTTAATGAGTGGTGTGGAAATAGAGACTGTTTATTAGGAGATTGTCAGTGCCCAACAGCATGGTAGCCATCGAGCTGCGTGTATGCTGGCCTTTCCTTAAACTTTTCCCTCTGTGAGTCATGGTGGCAGCACGCCTCCCCACGTAGCCTGGGCCGTGCTGCTACCTGTGCTGTGCAGTCAGCTGGCTGGAAAGCCGCTGAGAATTGCTCTAGGTCAGCAGTAACGTGGGGTTAGTACCTTGCTGCTTCTGGTAACGCTGGCAGAAAGGTTTAAGTGTTTACTGCAAGGCTCTGCACTGCGATTCTGTGCATCTTGTCCTGCTGTTTTGGTCGGGAAGCTGGAGGAAATGGTGGGATTCTCTACTGAGGAATTGAAAATCTTCCCAGGCATGTTGGCTCATTGTTTATTTTTGCAATTATTTGCTTGTCTTCTGCATTTCCTTGGTTAAAAGATAAATGTAGCAGCAGCGGATTAAAGATGAGCGCCTTTTTTACCTCTGCAAGAGCTTTGCCTGTGCTTTTGTAGAAGTTGGATGAAAATCTATTTTGTCCTGTGGATGTGAATATTCTGGCTGATGCTGCAAGCGTTGTCTCAGCAGTCTGGCTTTGGAGGGACAGGTTCAACTTTCAGTTTTTGTTTTACATTTACTATGGGAATTCATTTGGGGAGGGAAAATCTCTGCATAATATTGAAAAGCTCGCTGAGATAAGGACATCCTGTACAAGTGTCCTGTTACTTAAAGGCCACTGAATGTTCATAGTACTAAGTAGGATTTCTAAACAGATGGTCATAATTAACATAAAATACATCCACACATCAAGTCTATTTGGTGTTCTGGTAATTATTTCAATGGTCCGATACTTTAGCATTAATTAAACTGTAGCACAGCCAACAATGGGATCGCCGTGAAAAGTCACTGAATTCAAATGCAGAGGGGAGAGCTCAGCTTCCCTTTTTCCATCATTGGAAAAGAAAAATAAAATCCTAAACGTGTAATTAAAACACTTGTGTATTTGCATTTCTAACAAGCTGCTAGGGTAGGCTTGTTCATTGCCTTGAAGTGAACTAACTGGTCTCTGGGTTGCATGGAAAGTCAACATCGCGGCACATTGCAGGGAAGGGTGGGGCTGCTCAGCTCCTAGATGAAGCTGTGAATGTAAATCTGCCTGACGAAAGCTTCAATGGGAGCGGTTTCGATGAACTTCTTAGGCCTGTTATCTTCTCTGTAGAACTTAAATTATATAAAATTGTCTATCTTTCAGAACAATGTCTCTGTTTTTTCTCTGGAATACAATTACGTGACAGAATTGCATGGTACTGCTAGACAGAGTGCTGATTTTTAAGACAAAAGACTTAATGACAAGTCAGCTGAAGTTGTTGCTTGCTTTATCAAGACTGTTGTCCAAAATGCCTGGATGTTCAGTATATTGGGTATTTTCTTTCAAGCTTACTGAAGTGGAGTCGCGTTGTTGTCAGGTAGAGATGTGACAAGCAACACTGAACACCAGTATCTCTGCCTGGGAGAAGAGCCCTTCTGAGGGGTTCTCAGGAAAAAAGGGGAAATGGCATAAGAGAATCGTAAAACTAATCTTACTCCTTCGGTATCTTCTTATTCTCAACAGAAATGCCTTAGAGAAACAGAAAATGCTTCTTTAAAAAAGTGAAAGGCAGTGTTTAGTTTGGTGTCTGATTAAATCCGAATAAGAACTTCAGAAGGAAGGCATTGTTCTACTTCAGATGAAAACACGTAACGTTTTATACTCCCTCATTTTGTGTGCTGTCTCCCCAGGCCCCTTCTGCAATCAGGGAATGTTTTTAGCATTTTGAAAATTTGAGTTTAGATGGGATTGATTCATGCTTACACACTTTCTGCGCCAATAAATGTCTTCCTTTTCATCCACTAACAGTGTATATAATCCCATGAGAAGAACTTTAATGCCGTTTATTGTGAATATGTTTAAATTTAATTTCTGGTAGTCTGCATTGATTCAGTTCATGAGCCTTTTTTCGTACAGTTACTAAAATTAAGTTGTTTTTTTTTTTGACATGATTCATTTTTATTCTGTAAAGTATTGAAATTGTATTTTTATTAAAAATTATTCTAAATTATCAGAAAGCATGTTTTAAATAATCTGTTATTCACTTACAGCTGCCAAAACGTAGTACAGTGAAATAATGGTCTGCTAGCCTGCTAAACAAGTGTCCAGCTTCCACAATGCCTGTGCAGGCAGCTCAGTGGACAGAATTTCTGTCCTGCCCAATCTGCTACAACGAGTTTGATGAGAATGTGCACAAACCCATCAGCTTAGGTTGCTCTCACACTGTCTGTAAGACCTGCCTGAACAAGCTTCATCGCAAGGCATGTCCTTTCGACCAGACTGCCATCAATACAGACATCGATGTGCTTCCTGTAAACTTTGCACTCCTCCAGTTAGTTGGAGCCCAGGTATGATTTAAGCAGCTTTTTGTTTTGCCACTCCGTGTTATTAGCATTTACGTGCAGTACATGTGCTGATACTTTCCCCTCATTTTAGGCTGAGAAATGGCAAGGCTTTGACTTTGTGCTATGTTAAAGTCCATGTGTACCCTAAAAGGAGCCACACCATTTTCAGAACCATCCACTTCTCAGGAAATGAAAACTTATTCTAGTTGTAAACTGAATTCTGGTTTAAAAAGGCTCTTGAACTGTGACTGGAGAAAAATGCCTATTAGGATATAAACAATTATGCGTCACTAGAAAAGCAAGCCTGCAGACTACACTCATTCATTCTAAATTTTCTTGCAAGGAGTCTCATTTCTACATGTCACATGTTCGAAGTAGCTAGCTGTTCAACCAAGTTCCAGAAATGTGTGTGTAATTTTTTTAAATATGCATGATGGCTTTTCAGTTGCATTTTCAGATAGTGGCTAATCAGGCCAGGAATGTTCCCAGTGCTGTCTCGTAGCAGTGGCAAAACAGCGATTATATAATCAGTACTGTGCTTTATGGGGACTAAATAAGTCTGTTCACCTTCTGCTGATTCATGTGCTTTTTCGTTTTACTCTGGTAATAACACCTAGGTGATGCAGTAAGGACGCTTTTTACTTTCCTTTTTAATGCCTTATCACATGCCTAGACACAACGATTGGTAATAACACTATGTGTCAGTGTTCTCATTTCTCAAATTCATCTGTTCCTTTCTTTTTTTTTTGTTTCTAAATTTGTGTCTAGTCACTGCCTTGATCTTACAACGTTTGTTTTCGTGGTCTCCTAACTTCTTGCTACGTCTTTCAAACAATTGACTGTATTGTGACTAATGTTCCTTCTATTTTCATAGTCTGACCTTGTTAATCCACTTTGAGTTTTTCCACCAGTTAAGTTTGCTAGTTCTTCTCTTTGAAGACTTCAAAGCTATTTGTATGTCTATGTGCCTTTGTGCTTAAATTATTTTTCTTTAACTCTGTTTTTGACTTTTTCATACTGTATTCTTGCCAATTGAATTATAACTTCCCTGTCTGTAGTAAATCATGCTGGTCTTGTACACTGATCATCTCACAAATCTTGTGTTCTTCATTTATCTGTTAACTACATTCTCATGAGGCCTTGGTTATTGATTTTTTTTTTTTTATCTTACCTTTATTTTTCATGTGTTAAGTACTAACAAAAGTAATCTTTCATTACCATGATCTTTGTCTTTAGTCCTTTCTGTTATTCCTTATTGCATTCCAGACAACATGGGTGGGTCCTGTCTTCTCTAAAAAGCATCGTACATCTGCAGTGTTATGTAATTAACAGTAGTGATGTTGGTGCCATCATAGGCTTGTCAGATGGATATATTTAATTTTTTTCTACCCTCTTCCTTGCGTTTTTGTAGGTACCTGATCATCAGACAGTAAAGTTGAGTAATGTAGGAGAGAACAAACATTATGAAGTAGCAAAGAAATGTGTTGAGGATTTGGCACTCTACTTAAAGCCATTAAGTGGAGGAAAAGGTGAGTTTCTCCTGAACAGCAGAATTTTGATGCAGCAGATTGGCTTACTTTTAACAGCATTATGTTTTCAGCATTGATTTTAGGCTTCAGTGGGATAATTCTCATTTTCAGAATAAAATTTCCCTGATGTCTTTAAAAGCCTATTCACACCTGTCACACTTGGTTCTTAATTTCAAGTTTACAAAATACTCTTACTTAATAATAATTCCATGTACTAACTTTGTATTAAAGCAGAACTTCCCTCAAAGGAAGGGTTTGACGTCAATTTAAGACTCTAATTAAAATTCTTTTTGATAATGAGTTGCCCAGAATTGCCCAAGAGAAAGGAAGATACCTGTGATTAGATTCAAGTCCTAGAGACATACATATACTATTAGACATTTTTGTTTGCCTTGTTTAGATTAATTTGCCTGATAAAAAGCAGTAGTTTACCTTTTCTTTCCTTCCTCGTAGGTGTTGCTAGCTTGAATCAGAGTGCACTGAGCCGTCCAATGCAAAGGAAGCTTGTGACACTAGTGAATTGTCAACTGGTAGAGGAAGAGGGTCGGGTTCGAGCTATGAGGGCAGCTCGATCACTGGGAGAGAGAACTGTTACAGAACTGATCTTGCAGCACCAAAATCCTCAGCAGCTTTCTGCCAACCTTTGGGCTGCTGTCAGGGCACGGGGATGTCAGTTTCTAGGGCCAGGTAAGGTAATTACAGAATCTGCAACAGAGTATGTTCAGCTGTACCTTTTCCTGATGCAAAAACATTCCTTGGAAGTTTCTTCTGTGCAGCTGAAAGTGCAGTTACTTCTGGTTTTCAACTTTAAGCTAAGAAGAAAGGGAAAAGAAAAAAAAATAAACCTACAAGTTAATAGAATTTGCTTTCTTAAAAGTTTTTTTTTTTTTTCTGCCTTATTGACTGTTCTTTGAAATGGTGAGGAATTATTTCAAAACTCCCAGCAAAGAGGAGTAAATAAACACGCTTTCTGCACAGCATGTAATGCGGTGCAACTAACATAGACTAGTTGTACTGCTACCTGTGATCAGAATTTGATAGAAAACTGCAAATGTTCTCTTGTTCATCCAGTAGGTGTAAGTACACTCAGTCTAACTTTAATTGCAGCATACTTTATTTTTAAATTTTATAATGATAGTGTTTCTATCTTCAATACAAACAACAAATTCTTAAAGTATGCTGCAAAAGTAAGCACGGAGATGGGAAGGAAGTTGCGTTTAAACTGGAAGTATTCCTCTCATGATTCTGATAATTGATAGTAGCGTTGCTGTGCCGTTCTCATATTCTGTACAGCTTCATGGTGTAGCATTGTTGAAGTGTCCAAAATGACAAAGGCTGTAAGACTACACTGTAGAGGAAAGTATAAAAGGTGCACCAGTGATACTTTTATTACTGAAAATCAGTCTTAGCTCTTTAAATTTGCTGTATAAGTATCGTTCTAAATAATCTTTCTAAATTTCTTAAAATATGTTTACAAAACTTTTTTTTTTTTAATTATTAGTGAAATAAAGTAGTAATGAGTTAAGTTCGAGATAATTCATATGTTCCTACTTACGGTGTTAATGTATGGTAGCCTTACTGGTTTCTGGCAACGTATTTCTATGCCTATCTTATGTTTTTCTGTGTTAAAGCTATGCAAGAAGAAGCACTGAAACTTGTATTACTGGCATTGGAAGATGGCTCTGCGCTCTCAAGAAAAGTTCTGGTACTTTTTGTTGTGCAAAGGCTAGAACCAAGATTTCCTCAGGCCTCTAAAACAAGCATTGGTCATGTCGTGCAGCTACTGTATAGAGCATCATGCTTTAAGGTAAAACACCTCAATTAATTTCAAAATATTTGAAGTTTGTTACTGTGAACTAGTGCAATTCCAAAGAACCCTTCCTGTGATTAATCCTTCATCTATAAAATGTTACATAAATTCAGTTTCTACACATTGGAATAGTGTAGAGAATATAGCATAAAACTGACATGAAGTAGTTTAAATATTAAAGTTCTCTGCCAAAGGAACAAATAGTCACATGTGGAAGTAGCTGGAATCAATTCTGGAATTACCACTCATTCCTAATTGCTGTTCTTCCTCTGGAAATTCTCTCCTAAATACAGAGGCATGAAACATGACACTCCCAGCCTGCGTCAGGAAGAAGTATAATATTGTCATTTTTGGCTTTGTTTTTTGTTTGTTTTTGAATCACAGTTAAGAACACGATTATCATAATATCTAATATTTAATGTCACTAAACAAACATCATGAAATCTGTTGCCGCCTTTTATGACAACTGTCTTAATATTTATAGTGGCCTCTCAGGTTAATATTGTACTCCTTAAATGCCACTATCTTAAATTTTTTCTTCCTTTATATCATTTAAGTCAATTCTGGAGTCTTCGTTGTTTCTTTGTCATCTACTGTTGCTGGGCAGCAACAGCTACCGGTAGAACTAGTAAATATCTTATCAGATAACTGATTTGTATGTTCTGTGACTTAAGCAAATCTGATTGACTACTAAGTTGGAAGTAGTGGTGTTGATATCACAGTTTTTTTACTAGTGACCCTGTAAAATCTTGAAGAGCTGGCTGTTTTGCCTGTATGCCCTGCAAGCAGATGAACACACACACACACACAAAAAAAAAAAAGCATATGGTAAATATCCAGCAGTAATATACTTCTGTGTTTTGTGCTGGGTAGCTCTTTTTCTGGTAGTCTTAGAGATTTTTTTGTTAAAGAAGGAGTGTTTACATATTGCTGTTTATTAGGTCACTAAAAGGGATGAAGATTCTTCTCTGATGCAGCTTAAAGAAGAGTTTCGGAGTTACGAGGCTTTGCGGAGAGAGCATGATGCCCAAATTGTTCACATTGCCATGGAAGCAGGACTTCGAATATCACCAGAACAATGGTCTTCCCTTCTTTATGGTGACTTGGCACATAAATCACACATGCAATCCATTATCGACAAGGTTTGTCAAGGGGATGGTTTTAGTATCTTTGTAATATTATATTTGACTGTTCAATGTTATACTGAAAATCCAAGAACTACTTCAGTTACTTTTTTGTCTTTGGTTTTATCAAATATTGATTGAAACTAGAATGAAGACTTTTCCTCACTGTAGTGTACTCTTCATATGAAGACATTTTGTTTTCTAGTATAGTGTTTTTTTGTGTCTTATGATGAAGCTTCATAGGGCAGATTCTGAGTTGAGAAATGAAATTTCTCTCCACTGATACTTGCTATGTACTATCTGAAGACACTGCTTATTGCATTTAGGAACCAATTTAATGAAAATCTTCTTAAAATTAGCAGTTCACAGCTGTATGATGCAACACACTAATACTTACTTTGTTTTCAGCTCCAATCTCCAGAGTCTTTTGCGAAGAGTGTACAAGAATTGACAATTGTCTTGCAGCGCACGGGTGATCCTGCAAACTTAAACAGGCTCAGGCCTCATTTGGAGCTCCTGGCAAATATTGATCCAAATCCAGGTATGCAAATAAATCTTATTTTAAGATCTCTTCACATTCTTCATATCTAGCAAAGTAAATTATATAAGATAACCTCTGTTCCTAGTTTCAAAATTCCTGTTAATTAATGTAGTGTATCATAAACTCTTCTTCAGGATTCTCTGAATTCTGTGCTACTTTAGTGTTTTGGTAGAGTTGTCTCATTTATGATACACTTAGAAGTATTGACAGAGACAAGCCTGCTTTTTAATAATTTTAGATGCAGCATCTCCAACATGGGAGCAGCTGGAAAATGCAATGGTGGCTGTAAAGACTGTGGTACATGGATTGGTGGATTTCATTCAGAATTACAGTAGAAAAGGACATGAAACTCCACAGGTAACTATATTTGACTATTGTATGATATGTCTTAATCTACCACTTAAAGACGCAACTTTGGAAAATAAATAAATAAATAAATAAATGGTTAACCTGAAATATTAATGGCATTTTCTGTGTAATAATCAGTGGTACTGTTAACTGCTGCATTCAGGTTTTGAAAACTTAACGTTTTCAAAATATGGAATACAGGAGAGCTTACTGTAGTGAGATTCGTACAGTGGCATAGTACTTAACCCATCAACAAGAGATTTCCTTAGTTTTCTGATTAAAGATGCAAAATTTTAAAACTTCTTAAATGTGTGTATTTTTAGGCTATTTTTGTCTTTTTATTGGTGTATAAGCGGAATGTCTTTTATTTGTGTTTCTTAAGCCACAACCAAATAGCAAATACAAAACAAGTATGTGCCGAGACCTTCGACAGCAAGGGGGATGTCCAAGAGGAACCAACTGTACTTTTGCTCATTCTCAGGAAGAGCTTGAAAAGTGAGTATAGGAGACTCTTTTTTTCCCCAATTTAAATCCAAAAAGTTTTCCTTAGAACTTTGAAAGTGGTTTCTTCTATGCATTTATTCATTCTGAATGGGTTCATGAATGTCTTGAAGTGACAGCTTGTAATGTGAACTTGAAGGTACAGTAAAGCAATACCTGGAAACTAATTGCATTTTTTTTTTTTAATAAAATTTTACTTTATATTATCACTATATATTATGAAATATTGTAGGTTCAGTCTGTCAGGGATTGGTCATACTGTCCACAGGGGAAAGAATGTTAATTATATTTTAATTAAGTAGTAAATTGAGTTTTTTAGATAATATGTAACATATGCATTTTTAAAACTGTTTTCATGCAAATCCACTTCCAAAGAACTGCAGAAGTGAATCTTCTTAGAGGAGGTGGTTTTTGGTTACAGGGAAAACACTGATGTTCTACTTGCAGATTCGGCCAAACTGTTGAAAATAAATACCGGTGTAAGCTCCTGTAATTTTTGGTTATAATATTTATCTCAGTCCCTCTCTTTAGTCAGTTTTACAAATAAATCGAACTGTCCAATAAGCATTTCTTTAATCATCTGTGTTTTCTGTGTTTGCATATGTTTGTTTGTAGATACCGCCTGAGGAACAAAAAAATCAGTGCAACAGTGAGAACGTTCCCCCTTCTAAATAAAGTTGGTGTAAATAGCACTGTCTCGACCACTACGGGAAATGTAATTTCTGTCATAGGAAGCCCTGAAGCAACAGGGAAGATAGTGCCGAGTAGTAATGGAATAGCTAATCTAGAAAGTGGTGTTCCCCAGTTGATCCCTCGCTGTGCAGACACCTCTTTGAGAGCTTTGGAGAACACCAAGAAGGGAGGGAAGACTGGAGCCAATGGCCAGAACGTTTCAGGATCCCCTACAGAATCACTACCTGAAAAGTTGGTAACATTTTTTTTTCCATAAAAATAACTAACCACAATATTTTGTCTTTAGATTATCAAGGCAAGAAAGCTTGTGGATCAGAGATAATAGGTACAATTCTGGTCCTGGCTTACTGTTGTTGGTGTTGCTTACTGACTACAGAGTTGTGCAAGATCTTGTACTGCAGTGCGGACATCATACAGAATTTGGATTCAAGCTGTCAGAGCAAACATCAGTTGTTTTAGCTGTTGAATTGTTCTATGTAATATAAATTTGCAAATCTCTCCCTATATCTTTTATTCTGTTGTTCTCAACTGATATATAACTTAGTATTGGGCTATTACATAAAAACAAAACGAAAAAATGGTACTCAAAATTTGATATTCATGCAGTAGTTTGTGTTTTTTTCCTTAAATCAAGAAAAATCTCTTTATAATAAATCCCTTTATAGTCCTGGGAACCTTCGAGGTTTCGGGTTTTCCCTTAAAAATGCTTAGGTACTTCTTTAAGAAACACTGAACCTCTAAATTTTTCAGAGCCTTTGTCTTTACCAGAATACGCTTAGAAGTAGTACGTAAGCTTATGAGGGTATACCAGAACCATCTGTATATGCTTTTGAGTTCTTTTATGAGAGTCTGAGATTTGATAATATCATCAGTTTGGGGTGTTAAATTAAAATTTCAGAGGAAATGACTTCACCCAACTTTTCACTATCCATAGGAGTGTGTACACAGAGAGCTGATTACCTGAAATAAGTTAAGGTCTGCTTAACAATTCCTTGGTAATCCTTTTTCAGCAAAATTGGTTCTCCACCCAAGACTCCTGTAAGCCAGGCAGCAGCTACCTCAGCTGGTCCTCCCAACATTGGAACAGAAGTGAACTCTGTGCCTCCAAAATCCAGCCAGTTTGTTCCCAGAGTACCTGTCTACCCTCCACATTCTGATAATGTTCAATATTTCCAAGATCCCAGGACTCAGTTGTCGTATGAAGTTCCACAGTACCCCCAGACAGGTGAGTGAGATGCATACCAAGATGATAGGTCTGAATTCTCATCTAGATAAGCCTGCGTGTTGTGTGCTAAGAAATAACTAGTTTCATTTTAGTGGATTTCTTTCAGTTTTGTGGATTTCATATCAGCTGAATCTTCATTTAGTAGAATACTGTTCCACTGCTGAATATGGGAGGGACCTGTAGTCTGCTTCCAGTATTGGTGATTCTTGGTTTTGAGTGCTGTATATTATGCAACTTGTACCTTGATAATCCAGAGCTTGAACCTCAGCATCTCTCATGTACTTTTTCCTTCATTAGCATTTAAACAGGTTTAGTTAGGCTCACTCACCTTGTGCCCTATCCATGGAGGATATCTGTAGCCAGGATTCAGACCCAGAGGCATTGCTTGCTTCTAGTAGTGTTTAATAAACAAGAGAAATGCCCTGCTGGATTACATGTATTATTAGGAGTTTTGTTTTTTTTCCTGCTTTAGTCATTCAGAGTCATGGGGAAGAACAGTGTTTTCATGTACTATGATGCTCTTATCTCTTTGTATTTGCTCAGATGTTTTTGAGAGGTTTCAATTACCTTTTTAGGTTGCCATATGCATGTTTATATTCAAACTATTAAGACTTTGTTCTAGCATCGGGTCATTCACAAGCTATCAGAACAAATGTTAGAGGTGTTCAGGCAACTCTCTCCAATGAAAAGGAGTAAACCAAGTGTGAAATGGTTACTTAGAAACCTTTGAAATTATTTATTTTTAGCAGTGTAGCTTTTATTTTAGAGGTGCTATTTTAATTGTGTATATAAAGAAGTGTTTAAAATGCTGACTTTTTAGTTACATAGACGGTTAAACCGCAGTATCTGGTAGCAATGGCAGAGAAAGTTGGTTTTCCAGATTGGGTCATGCTAGTAAAGGGTCAGCACTGCATCTGCAAATGTGGTTGTCATACATGAAATTATATTCCATTAAAGAGATGATAGGGTCAGTAGTGAGTTTGTAGAAATGTGACACTTCATTCTCTAAAGGTGTAATGCTTTACTTAATGCTATTTGCAGTTTTAGAAGGTGTAAATTTATGGGTCATTTGTGGTCACATTAAATATACCTTTTTCCAATTTTCAAGGCTATTATCCACCACCTCCAACAGTACCAGCTGGCGTGGCTCCCTGTGTTCCTCGCTTTGTGAGGTCCAATAATGTTCCAGAATCCTCCCTCCCACCTGCTTCCGTGCCATATGCCGATCATTACAGTACATTTCCCCCTCGAGATCGACTGAATTCTCCTTACCAACCTCCTCCTCCGCAGCCGTATGGACCAGTTCCTCCTGTCCCTTCTGGAATGTATGCTCCAGTTTATGACAGCAGGCGCATCTGGCGCCCACAGATGTATCCACGAGATGATATGATTAGGAGCAATTCTTTACCTCCCATGGATGTGATGCACTCATCTGTCTATCAGACATCATTACGTGAGAGATACAACTCTTTGGATGGGTATTACTCTGTGGCTTGTCAACCCCCAAATGAACAGAGGACTGTGCCTTTACCAAGGGTAAGTGCGAGCCAGAAAGAGAGAGATTAAGCTTTATTCTAAAGGTCATTACTGAAGAGTTGGTAAATAATTAGCATAGGCCTCCTCTGTTTAGGTGAGGTTACAGAGATAAGAAATTAGACCTGGACAAAGTTTTTGTTCTGTTTTATAAACAGAATAAATTGAGCCTGTGAAATAGATTACTGTAATCTGGAATAGAACCAGAGTAGTGCTGCCTCTGGAATTCCTGTACAGGTTGATTGAATTCATTACATATTGATTGAGTTCATTACATATTTTAAGATTTGATTTACCATATGTGGACTGGATTTTCCTCCAGATCCTTGCAGGATTCTTCTAGTAATATCACTGGAAAGTTACAGTCTCAAGGGAATACATTGTCCAGGTGTGTCTACTGCAAGTATTTACCTTTTGGTTAGAGTATGGCAGAATAAACAGAACTATCTTTATTATTGCTAGGAGCCTTGTGGTCACTTGAAGACTGGTTACGATGAGCAGTTAAGACGGAAGCCAGAGCAATGGGCACAATACCACACGCAGAAAACTCCTCTTGTGTCGTCAGCCCTTCATATGGCAACACCATCTCCAACACCACCTTCTCCTCTCTTCAGTGTAGATTTCAGCACAGAGGTGGGAAGCCAAAGAACTTATTTATTTTCCCTTCCTGTTTCTGTAAGATGCCATTTAATATTTCTAGTAAAGATTTTCCTTCTGCCATCTATTGTTCAGAAAATGAATTTCTTCTTTTAGCAAGAGGAGAGTAGTATCTAATCATGAATACATTCAATTTGTTATTAAGCTGATGCTAAATGTGATTGCTGAAAAACTTCAAAAAGCGAAGAGGTCAATTCAATTTCCTTTCATTAAAGGAAATATAACTACGTTGAACTTGCTTTGTGAATTTCACAGAGTGAGTTTGTTGTTGTTTTTTTTTTGTTGTTGTTGTTCTCCACACATAGGAAACAATGGTTGTTTTCCACTAAGGACCTTCCTTAACATATTCCAAATTGGCATTATGGCATGATGTGTAGACTGAATCAACCTGCAAAAATGCTTGTCAAATCCCAGAGAATATATACCCATTAAAAGTGACAAAAGATACTGGCAGAATATTGTGTACCTATGCGACACAGTTCTGTAAGCAAGAATGGAAATTTACCAAATACGAATTGTGTGCTTTAAGTGTGGGGGGTAAAAATAAAAAATGAAAAAAATCATTGTTTTCTATACATGTAACTTAAATGCATCCAAGAAATTCTTTGAGAATGAGAACCACTGTACCAAGCACTCTTTGCTGTAGATTACTGGTTTCACTGTTCACATTTGTGGCGTTCTACTGTAATTATTCAGAATAGGTCTTGTAAAGGTAGATATACCTGAAGTCTTTCATGGGTGTATTCAAGGTATATCAGGATTTAGGTCTTCATACAGGTTGGAGTGTTCTGAGTCGTACTTCTATCTGCCACTGGCTTCTACAGTAAAGAAAAATGCATGGCTTCCTCTGAATTAACTTACTGTAGGTAATCACACGGAGAAACCCGCTGCTAATATAGCGACACTGATTTCAGCCTCTTATCTTGTCAGGTCAGACAGTTACTTGTACTGGGAAAGCCTTACCCTTCTTGGACAGCTGTCAGCTGCACTGGTTTAAAATTTGATTGTTGCATGGGTTATGCTGTCCCTGAGTCAAGTCTTGAACATGGATATACCTCCTTGGTTGACTTTTGAGATAATATTATTAAATAGCAGTAAATGTCTTTTCTTATTTTAAGACTGAATTCCCTGTTTTTCTTATTTATTACTTATTTATTCCCTTTTCTGTAGTTCTCAGAGAGTGTCAGTGATTTGAGTGGAACTAAATTTGAGGAAGACCATCTCTCTCACTATTCACCGTGGTCTTGTGGCACTATTGGCTCTTGTATAAATGCTATCGACTCAGAGCCCAAGGATGTGATTGCCAATTCAAATGCCGTGTTAATGGTAGGGGTTTTCTGCATGTTATCTCATTAGTGTAATGATACTTACATGCTGAAGTGTCTTCTGTTTGATTAAACAAGCCTTTTTTTTCTTTTATTGACAGCTTCTATTTTTAGTATTTTAGTTTAAAGTAGCTTGGCCCATCTGAAATTGTTTGGAGTATCTCTTCCCAGTTTTGTAAACAAACTACATGTTTATGTCAGTGACAGGACATAGTGCCAGGAATAAAATTCTCAGACATCTGAAGCAACCATGTTAATAACACATCCCTCTAAATCAAATTTGTATTCAAAATGTTTTGAGTAGATGGTCTATAAATTGATTGGATTCACTAATTTTCTTTAAATGTATTCTCTAATTATTGGAGTGATGGGATAAAAATGTTGACTTCTCAATCCTGTCTCTTTTATCAACTTTTTATCATCTGATTTTAATGAGTGGGGGAAAAAAATGAAGTACTTCAGGAAACAAAAAAAAGAAATGTAGTATGAATCGTGGCACACAGCTTACTTTTGGAAGGCTGAGAGCTTATGCTTTTTAGAGACTTTCTGTTATACAGTGTAGCAGGTTACCTTTATGTCCTGTGTAGAACATACAACCAAATCTCATAATTTCTCAAGTGTTTTTAATACTTCCTCCTAATACAGGAAATGGTAGTGAAGGACCTTAAAGCAATAGTGGAACATTTTCTGCCTGGAAATACTAGCTTGGAAAAAAAATAGTTCTAATACTGGCAATAGCTTTCTTATGGTCAGTTTGCTGTTAAAAAGAAATAGTGAAATCATCGTGGTCCATCTTGGCTCTCTAGTGGAACTGTTTTTCTTCACTGCATTCAGCAACAGTAGTCAGAAAGTCATTCGCCATCTGAGTTATAGGAATGACCTCAAACAAGTCTGTGTATCTCTTTGTTTCTTAAATACATAGGATTTGGACAGCGGGGATGTTAAAAGGAGAGTGCATTTATTTGAAACTCAGAGAAGGGCAAAGGAAGAAGATCCTATAATCCCGTTTAGCGATGGACCGATCATTTCCAAGTGGGGTGCAATCTCCAGGTCATCCCGTACAGGTTACCACACAACAGATCCTATTCAGGCCACTGCTTCCCAAGGAAGTGCAACTAAGCCCATCAGTGTATCAGGTACAAGTACAGGCTTCCTATTGACAACGTAGCATATATCATGAGCATTTCTTCTTGCTTATATTCATTACAGCAATGAAGATGTAAAAAACTAAAATATCTGTATGTCCTACTTCTTAAGAACAGATACGTATATATATATATATATGTGTGTGTGTGTATATATATAAAAAAAAGATAAGATAATGCAAACATATCTTAAATTGTTATAGATTATGTCCCTTATGTCAATGCTGTTGACTCGAGATGGAGTTCGTATGGCTCAGATTCCACTTCATCAGCACGTTACGCAGAACGGTATGGACTTGTCCTTGGTATACTCAGTTAAAAGTGTTTTCTGTAGCTGGCTAATGTTTAATATCCCTGAATGTAATTTAAAAAAAATAATTACTAATAGACCTTCTTAATTTTTAAAGCAACAGATTTTTTCCATCCATCAGAAAGCCTTTGAAAAACTAAGTTAAAACTTGTGTAGTCTTTAATACTAAATACAGGAATAATACCAGATTACTAGCAATGTTACTATTGAGACACCTACTCAAAGAATTAGTCAGGTACTGCCAAGCTATCATGTCCAAATCTGATCTTGACTAGTTCAAGTTTTCTTGCCACTTCTTACTAATAAGGATGTTTGCTTCATATGATGCTTTGGGGTACTGTTAATATACCCCTTTCCTCCCTTGCCATGAAGATGAAGAGTCGTGTAGTACCTTAGTCATGTAGTTTGTCCAAAAACCTGATATTGATAGACTGTTTTTTTGTCCTTTGATTTAGAAAACTTGCTTTTAATTCCCAGTTTTACCTTGTTTTCTCTTAAAGGGACAGATTCATAGTTACAGATTTGTCTGGTCACAGAAAGCATTCCAGCACTGGAGATTTATTAAGTATTGAATTACAGCAGGTAAGATCAGATATACCATGTGCTTAAAAAAAAAAAAAAATCAAATAAACATTCTTGATATAACCTACAGAAAATAGTGCGATTAACAAGGTGATCAGTAAGTTACCTAGGCATGAGTACCATGGTGCTTCCTGGGGTACAGGTGCATAAGGACAGCTAGTATGACCTGTTCCATTGACATCAATCAGACCATTTTTGGCATAAAGTAGTGGACTTGGTAAATGTCAGTAGATACAGAGCAAAATAGATGTTGGACATCAAAGGAATACATAATTACCCATCTGGAGCGAGAGCTGTTCATTTGTAAGCTAATTTTATATTGCTGTTTGACAATGTGTTCTAAGTATACTTGTAGGTAACTGGTATGTTTCTTTCCATAGGCCAAAAGTAACTCGTTATTACTTCAGAGAGAGGCGAACGCACTAGCCATGCAACAGAAGTGGAATTCTCTAGATGAAGGCAGTCGCCTTACCTTAAATCTTTTAAGCAAGGAAATTGATTTGAGGAATGGTGAGGTAAAGCAAGGGGTAATTGGGATTAAACAAATCTTTGTTGTTGTTGTTTGTTTTTTTTGTGTATATATGTACATATGCACACACAAACACCCTCTCAAATCTAGTGTTCCCAAACATTTATAATTTGTTCTGTGCAAGTTAAGTTGCTATTGTTATTACACCCAAGATCGTTAATTGATCTTGTTATTTCCCAAGATCAAGTAGGAACACCTGCTGTGCTGTTGCTCCAGTCATCCATTTGCAAAATGGGAAGAATGTGACCAATGATCTTCATGTGATACTTTCTCTTTGCTCTACTTGTGCATGTTAAAAATCTAAAACTTCTGTTAATTGGCTACAGAAATTTCAAATCGGTATTTGTTGTCTATATCACTGCTTTGTGAACAGATTATGCTATGTGTCCTGTTTTGCCTATGCCCAAAGTTTTGTGATTAACTAGCTCTTTTGTATCATAGAATTGTTGTGTCCTAGAAATGTACCTTCTGTTTTCACTTTAATATTTGAGTGTTGTGTGAAGCAGGTGAAAAGCCAACTTGATATTTACAGAAAGTATTTTATTCTTTTCTAGACTGATTATACTGAAGACTGTGCAGATGCAAAGCCAGATCGAGACATTGAATTGGAGCTGTCAGCCCTAGATACAGATGAACCCGATGGGCAGGGTGAACAAATAGAAGTAAGTTAACAATCTGTGTCTAAAAAGGTCTCTGGATCCTTTCATTAATTAGTAAAAAAAAAAAATTAACACTTTCCTTTGTGCAGTAGTAGATTATGTTGATAGCAAAGCCTTTCGTCTTACTCTTTGTACTGATATCAAGCGTTTATCTTACTTTAACACTAGGGATCTCATACTTCTTATTCAGATACTGTTAATATGTGGCTGTTAATAATACCTAAGTTAAAAGCCAGCTGACTGTTCCTGCGGTAGCTTTCAGTTTTTTACTCTTTACTTTTTGATAGCATTAGTCACGTGGGAAATCTGTTCCTTTCCCCTTCCTCTTCAGCATTGAAGCTATAATTTAAGAATGTTTTACATTGAAAATCACATTTAAATGTGATCTTTAATTTTTTAAGATCACATTTTATTTTTTAATCTTTTTTTTTTCCTTTTTGATATCCTTTGTTTGAAAAGGACTGAAGAATTTGGAAGCTATTTTCCTTCCTTCTTATACAAATAATTGTGTAAGGACAAATAATTGTGTGTCCCTTGTGAATTCTAATAAACAGAATATGGTGCCTAAACTGCTGGGATTAGCTGTAATTTGAAACAGTTGATCAGCGTGTAATCTAGATATGATCTTATGATCTCTTCTGTAATCTGCCTCTTATGTCAGCTTTATAGCTGGAAAATGATAGAGATGGTCAAAGCACTCCTGAAATGCCTGATGAGGAGGTCACACCTGCAGCTAGGGAGCTTCTGGAAAAAGTTCTGTTTCAATTTCAGTCCTCTTAGGAATTCACAGTTTATATCACATTACTTCTATAAAAAAAAATAAAATAAAATAAATAAATAAATAACAGGAAGAAAAAAGCCATGTTAGAGATATCTGAAGTGATAGGCAAAAATGAAACATGAGCACTTTATATATAAAAATGTGATAGACGTACCAATAGTCTGAAATAAAAATCAAAAGTCACATGGAGACAGTTTCCAGCAGCTTTATGTAGTGGAACATAATAGGAGAATTTGAAGTTGTTAGCAACAGTGTTGATGGACATTTCTCCTTTTCTCCTGTAGGAGATTCTGGATATACAGCTAGGTATTAGTTCTCAAGATGATCAGCTGCTCAATGGAACAACTGTAGAGAACGGGCATCCACTAAAGCAGCACCAGAAAGAATCTATGGAACAGAAGAGACAAAGTTTAGGTGAAGACCTTGTGATTCTGTGAGTGTTAGACAAAACAGCAGTGTCTGCCAGTCTTAGACAAACAGCAGCATCAAAGTAGTTGAAGTGTGGTTGTTTAAGGATGAACTACATACCTTCTCAGACTTGGGGTAGACATCTGCATTGTGTATACATGGTGAAGTGAGAAGAACCTGTTAAGAAATCAAGTTAGGTCACAAATGTGAAAGTCACAGGATGGTACCATTGTTTGTACGCATTGTTGTTATCATATATGCTGAAACGTGTCACAGCTGTTAAAAATACCTTTCACATGTTCAGTAAGCAAAAAATGCAGAAGTATTTTTATAGTTGCCAGAAATTTCGAAAAATTTCAAAAGGTTAAGTTTCAGACTGTTTGCACAAATCTCCATAGAGAGGTAGTTTTTAAAATACACTATTTTAGGTTTACATGTTCTTTAGTTTTTAATATATAATGCAGCCCTTGAAAATGAGGCAGACTGCATTTAACATCTTGAGCATACCCTTCCCTAGTAAGATGTTATTCCTGTTGCTAAAATTGAGTTTGTCAGTATTTATTTAATGCACAGAAATTCAGTTCCGGATACTTGTGCATGTACTTGTTTAATATTTGTAACTTATTTTTCTCCTCAGGGAGGAGCAGAAAACAATCCTGCCCGTAACTTCTTGCTTCAGTCAGCCGATCACAACATCTGTTAGCAATGCAAGCTGCCTGCCCATCAGCACATCAGTCAGTGTTGGCAGCCTCATTTTGAAAACTGCTCACATTATGTCTGAGGATAAAAATGACTTTTTAAAGCCTGTTGCAAATGGCAGGATGGTTAACAGCTGAAAGGCATTCATCTTTCCAGCTTGTGACCACACCATGGAAGCATTTACACTAGCTTTTTATATATATAATATATATTATATAATGTATATTTTTTTTAAAAAAAATAATATTGGGGTCATGCATTTCCTGTGGACTCTTTGATACTTCAAGCCCCTCTCGCATTAGCATTCTGAAGAAAAAAAACTTACTTTACTAGGGTAAGGCGTTCACTTTCCACAAATGAATGGAATTTGGACATTGTTTTACTTAAGCTTAAAGCAGCTTTTTATGAGTTTGTAGCAATCCGGTGCGGTATCTGAGCCATTCTTGTTTAAAATGGCTTCTGTAGAAAACTAACAACTCAGTTATTTAAACTAGCAGGATCCTACAATGATACATCTAGTGAAAGGAAGACTAACTTATTTGTCTCTATTTTGTTTCATGAGAGAAGAACTTGTGTCTCGTTGCAGCTGCTTTTTCCTTAGTTGTGGAACTTTGCATGGAGTATTGTTTCCTGTTTGAAGACTGAGAGGTGGGGATTTGGACTTGAGACTTTTTACAGGGTTAACACACCATTAGCTTTGCACTGCTGCGTTATTTGCAGGTCTGTGGTGCAGTGCTTTGCTGCAGCTTTTTGTTTCCATCCCCCCACCCAGTTTCTGCTTTAGTACTGTAGATACACATACACAGGCTACTTGTCCAAGTAAAGTCACCAGAAGTAAACCAAGTGCCTAAGTCCTCCAGCTAATGTACTAGGTATTGATCTCCCCAAGTTATACATGAAACAATTGTCAACCATTCTGAGAGGTTATGCACTAATGTAATAGCATTTTTTTTTTTTATTAATAGTTCTCAACTTGCAGATTATAGAATCCAGATGACTTGGCAAAAAGTATCAGGTGCTCTTGGCTTTCCTTTGAAAACCCTGTATGTAGTGTTTGCACTGACTAACAAGATGGTATTGCTGTTTTTGTACTGTTTTGTTTTTAATTTAAACTAAATATTGGGAATTTAAGGCAGTTATTACCTTTTGTTTAATGTTGTTAATCATTATTTTGTATTCAGGTTTAATTTTTGCTTGTTCAGTGGCAACTTATTTTCAAAGACCTTGAAAATACAATAATATAGCATTATCTGACCTTCAGAGTACGGAAAAGTGTATGAATTTATGCCCTGTTAAGATGTGACTGAGAATCATGTTAGACATGTCAACTGAAAAGAGTTTTTCATAAATACACACAATGTAGAGCCCTGGGCATATTTTTTTTTAAGAAGCTTAAAAATTGACTTTTTTTCAGAAAAGAAAGCAGGACTCTCCCTCCTGATAATTACTATCTTGTTTGTCCTCTTACTTTTCTTTGTGACAAGTTTTACTTTTTTTTATGTTTTATTAACTTCTGTGAAGTTGTTTACTCTGAAAATTGTACTGGAATATTTTAAGCCAAGCTGATCTTTCACCAGGTGTACTGCATGTAAGGGCTTTTCCTGCTAGCAAAATGCTTAAAGAGGATCATGTTACTGGTCGTCTGAGTTGTTATTTTACAAAATCACAGCTATGTGGTCGGGTAAGATTTTGATAACTGTTTTGTGCACGTTTCTGGGGGGTGGGGGTTGGCGTTTCCCTGAGGGTTACTGATTAGACTAAGTAAATATTGGTGTTTGATATCTCTCCTAACGAACCTGTCCATGAAATAATTATGTTGTAAATATACCTGAAAATCCAAGGGTTAGTTTTGATATTCTGGTGTCAGTATGGAAGATCTTACACATCTATTTAATACTCAAATGTTAAGGAATGTATGTAGAAAAACAGTCAAGTAGTCTTCTAGTGTTCTCTGGCTGTTGCTGTACCTTCCTATAGCCAGTGCCACCTCATAGCTAGGATTAGATTGATGCTTTGTTTCACTTGCAACTCAAAGTGAATGGATACAAGAACCAGACCACCTTTGTCACCTTAACTTATTTCCTATTGATGTTAAATTTAACTTAGAATGTTAGACATAAATATGATTGTTGTATATTTTATACCAAGACCATTCTGTAAATATGAATTTATATTACTTTTGAAATGCTTCTGAGATACTATTATTTGCTGTACAATGTAATTCCAAAACAGATATGCAAACAAGTATGTCTCTTTCATGGATATTTAAACAGTGAGATCTTCCATGTTGAAGGTGATGTAATTTTTTTAAAAGATTTTTAAATTTTAAATTGCTATTTTGTTACAAAAATAGAGAAAATATAAAGGTTTGAGAAGTCCTTATTTGCCCTCAGGGAAAGAGCCCTCTGTGCACCAGAACTCCACAGAACATCTTCAGCATGATCTGAGGGTGAATATATACTACATAAATTGATTGTGTATTTACCTTAACTTTTTAATTTTAAAATTGCAATTTTAAAAACTTGGTTGTGCTCTGCTGGAGGGGGATTGGGATAAGCTGCTTACACACATTTGCCTGTTTGTCCAGTGAAGTTACATAAGCCTAACATATTCCTGCCAACCATATTGGCATATTTAAGAACAAATGTATCTATATACTCTTGTCTGCAGCAGGAGGTCCCATGATAATAGTATTTCTCTAGGATGACCATACACTTCATATGGAAAGTTGGTTCTTAACTGAGGCTAGTTATTTTCTCAAATTTTTAATATAGAGAATGAAAGGCAAAAAGTTACTTGGGGGTTTAAATAGCATGTCAGCTTTTGTCTTGCAGTTTTAACACTGACTATGTGATTTTTGCCATGAAACTATGCCCTCCAGTGCCCTGACAAGTAGAAGCTACAGGTGGGAACCTAGTTCTGGCTTTCTTCTTTGGTGGAGTTTCATCCCTTGACCCTATATAAACAAGTATGTATTCATTTGTCTAGTTGCAAATCAGGTGCCTTTGGGCTACGGAAGGGCTTATTTTCTGACACTGAGATATAGTGACTAATCTTCGTGCATTAATAGCAGTGATTCCCATTTAGGTTTTGGCCTTTGCTGTCAGAAAAAAAAAAAAAAAGGCCCATAGCAGATTGGGGAAAAGAGATTGGCTCTTTTGCTTTGCTTGGACAAGCATTTTTTATTATTTTTGGTTTTGTTTGTTTTTCCCCACCCCTACTAGGGGTACAGCAGGGATTTCACATGCAAGAGATACAGGAGTTATTAGTATCTAAGTTAATTGTGTTGCCTCACTACCTGGATTCATTCCTTGTTTTGCCTCATTTCCCACATAGGTCTTAATAGAGACTAATGCTTGTGCTGGGAGAATGCTTGTGTGAAAAGTAGTTATCTGTACATTCTTAACGTGTAATTATAGCAGAGTGATCGCCCTGCTACTGATATTTTGTTCCTGTAAACAGGTGACAAGAAATGAATCTTAGTGTTTATGCAGATTTTGCATTGTAGAATGTATACTAGACCCTTCAAAGGAAAGGTTAGACTCTTTGCAAAGCAAACTGGCGTTGGTTCTTGGTAGTCTAGTACAGGGACGCTAAAGTTTGACACTTGATTTCAAAGAAGAAAGATTGTATACAGCTGATTATGTTAAATAAGCTCTTCATTGCTCATTGTATAAGTCTAATTTGGGAGGTTTTAGTGCTTTGATAACATGATTGAGATTTTAATTTATCCTGTACTCAAGAGCTGAATGCTGTTCTTGTATAATAGTGTATTAGGCTGGATGAGGTACAAAATAATACACAGTGGTCATAAACAGCTGAGGAAAGAACACTTAAAAATAACTATCTAAACTCAGAATAGTTCCAAACATGTTTTCTGTTTGCTTTCTTAAAGCACAAGTTGTCAAGTTGTACCTGTTGCTGTACATAAACACTGTATGCCAGCAGCTCCTTGATCATATTTGTGAACAGATTTTTCATTATTATTAGACTTATTAAAGGAAGATGCTGAATTTGAGAGTGTAACAAAATGAGAAATGATCGACATATAGTATGTAAAAGTCCATTATTTATGTTGTAGCTTAATCCCTTTTGTTAGGAAATTCCCTCTAATTGAGGGACCTCTTCTGCAAGCAGAACACAAATGTGCTTTTTAAATGACCCAATTCTCCAGTATAAATGAACAGCTGAAATTGGCAGTAGTCGTCACTGTATCTCTTTGCTTGCAAGGGAGCACAACGAGGGAAAAGAACTAGCAGTGATGGGATAAAAACAAATGTGAATATTCCAAATTCCCTGTATCGAACCGTAGCGCTACACCCCGTTACTTGAGGAGTAGGTTTGTGGAAGCTTTTAATCAGTCAAGAGGTTGCTGTAAAAGCTGAAATAAAACAGAGCCTGCATTCACTACTGCCAAAAGCCAGGGTCATTTGCACATAGCCCATCAATTTATCCAGAGTAGATCTCAGTTAATCCAAGGCATGGAAATGCATGCATTTTCTTAGCTGGGCAAACAAGTACATTATACGGTAGTTGTGATACAACACACGTGGCTTTTATTTGTACTGCACATACCCACTGTACAGCCACTCAGAAGTATTGTGGTTAGCTTGCAGCATCTGCTGTCCGCATTTATACTGTTTACTGCGTATTCTTTTCCCTGGAAGTTTTAAGGAAATTTTTTTTCTTGTTGCATTGATTACATTTTATAAATTTGCTTAGCTGGAAAGTTTGGGAAAAGAGGCCTGTTTGTCAATTGTACAACCGATTGTGAAGCTCTAGTGTGAATATTTTTACGTCTGTATTAGACATTTTCTTTGCAAATCTATTGTTCGATTGAAATGTAAATGAAATAAAAGATGGTGTACACCCATCATGTATAAAGCAGGCACCATCGCTACGATGGATTTAATGCTCATTTTTATGGCGCATTCTCAGCTTCTATTTAAAACTATAATTTAAAATCTGTAAAATGAAATGGGGTTATATGGGGGAGTAAATTCTATTCCGTTTATTTCGGTTTTATTCCCGACTTGTACTGTTTCCCTTTGTGTTAGAAGTAGGGCAGGGCCCGGCGGGGCGCTCTGTGCGTGTTTGCTGTAGCACTGAAGTGAAGAGGTTTTAGCTTTGGCTGGTCACAGAGTAGAGCATCATGGTTTTCAGTGTTTGAGAGAATCGATGGAAGAAGTTTGCAGTATTGACATGTATTTGCATGCACAAATAAAAATTATTTGTCCACCTTCACCGCCTCCGTGCCTCAACCCGGGGAAGGGCCGGGGGGGGGAGGGAGGAGGAGGAGGAGGTGGTGCGGGCCCGGCTCCCCCCCCGCCGCGCGGTGGTAGCGCCCGGGCGGGCCCAGTCCCTGCCCGCGGGGTGGTGGCGCCCGGGCGGGTCCATTGGGCCGGGGGAGGGGGGTGCGGCCTCCGCTGCTCCGCCTCCTTCCCGGCGTGCCCCGCGCGCACCGGAGCGGCCTCGGCTGGCGGTGAGGGGGCGGCGGGGCCGGGGCCGGGACCGGGTGGGGACGAGAGGGGGGCAGCGGCCGCCTCACGGTAATCCGGGCGGTAATCCCGGCAATCCCGGCGGTAAACCCGCAGCAGGCACGGAGCGGGCCCCTCAGGCGGGTCCCCGCCGAGCAGCGCTGCGGAGGGGGGCGGGAGGCTGTGGAGGTGGCGGCCGTTGCCTCAGCGGCCCCGTCCCTGCCAACAGGAGCCGGCACCGCCGGGACCATGGCAGCCGCGGAGACCTCGCCGGTGGTGCCCTGATCCGCAGCGCAAATCCCAGGTCGGAGCCGTCAGCACCGAGCGTCTGCCTGGTTTGTCCCGGTATTTAACACGTATGTGCTTCCTGTTCCAATAACGCGGCTATTTTTAACAGAAAAAGCGGTTGTGTTTTCTCTAAACGTCTTTCCTTCCGTGCATTTCCTTGTGTAAATGCATGGACTGCCTGCAGAAGTTCTCATGGGTTTGTCTTCAACAGCTTGAATTAATACAACTTGAAATCTCTGCCTCCAGGTTTTGTTGGAAGCTTGTTTCTGAGAGACTGGAAAGGAATAAAGGTCAGAACATTTGAATTTGGTTAATTACATTGAGTGTTTCTTACCTTAGAGGAATCGTTGTTAAAATAATTCAAATAATATTGGAAATTGAAATGTAAATAATTGGGAAATCAACCTAATGGAGCTGTCTGATTGGGGCTTTCAAGACTCCCAAGTCACGGTTAGAAAATTCATTCTCCATGGGTAAAAATATTTAGATATATACTAAAGTACATTGTAGTGCAGAAACGGGTTCTATAACAACTTTTTTTTAGCAGTGAGCCTCAAAGTTTTGTTCATAAAGGTTTTTAACTTAAATACATTTGAAATTGTGACCAAGAATTAACTTGTGACTGACTGCTGTGTAGATAGTGGGCCATTACCTTCTTATGTGGCTAAAAAACCGTTGTGAAAAAGTAGAGTACTATTGTTACACTTTTCAAGGGGTTTCTTGTGCTGCATGTTTGAGTAAGAGAAATGTCTGTTTTGTTAATTTATTTTTTAGAACATAATGACTGCTTTGGACGATAAACTACTTGGCGAGAAGCTCCAGTATTATTACAGCAGTAGTGAGGGTGAGGATGAAGACAGTGAGAAAGAAGATAAAGAAGGGGAGAGCTCCATTCCTGAAACTGTTGGGGAAATAGAGCTCAGCAGTGATGGAAGTGCAGTCAACACAGGTATTGTTATATCAAGCTAACTGTTTTGCTGATACTTTGCTTATTGGAAGTTTTGTGTGTTTGTTTTTTTTTTTGGTAACGAAAGTCCTATTTTCGTGTATACTCAAGTCAGAGATCGATCATTTCCTGGCTATAGTCTAACCGTAGTTAGTAGCTGGTTCTTTATTCTAGCGTTTGCCTTACCCTTTGAGAGGCTTTGGCTTTATATCTAGGGCAGTTAGTCTCTGCAGACTAAAGAGGTTTATACAATTTGGCTGATAATCCAGAAATTTCTTTCCTGTAAGCCACCAGTTGTTAACCACTAGCAGTCCTGATGTGACAGATGTAGGTGCTGAACAAGTATGGCCAGGCTCTGCTAAAGCAGCATTCTGTACGGGCACTGTCAGAGGCACAGTACTGGTCTTTGCAGACAATTGGTGGGATCCAGAGGGTATTTCTTACATTCTTGTGAAATACTGGCCCTCTGTATTTCACAGTGTGTTTTCTAAGAACAATAAAAAAAACTTTCTTGCATGTGTTTCCATGCATCACCTGAGAAGGAAGAATGGAAGCATTACGGTACTAAACTGGCATATTTAGAGAAGACCTGAAAAAGTACTTCTTTCCACAGGGCCCCAGCAGCATGGTAGCACATTGCAAGGTGAAGTCTGTGAGAATTAACACTATTGTATGTCACAGAATGTACTTCTGTACAGGAATATCGACAAGCTTGATTATAGTTTCCCATCACATTGTTTTTGTTCTTATGAAAAGTCACACAGTAGTGGAATTCTTGAGGGCTGGTGATTCTATTTCAAGAGCCCAGATATTAATCTTTGAAATAACCTCTGGGACAATAATGAGAGTAGCCTAGTTAGATAAGCTTTAGTCTTCCCAGATGTACCAAAAAAAAAAAAAAGATAACCCAGCACCCAGATACAAACTCAAGGACGTGTAAATGGCAAGTTACTTTTATTTCATTTAATTACAGCTTTTTGCACAGTGTATAAAAAGTTTATGATAGGCCCACTATTTTACTGCTGCCTTGTATAGTATGACTGTACTTTTAAATGAAAGATGTAATCGTATTGCACATTACGAAATGATGTTTGTAATTTTGTAGTAAATGCCATTTAATTTCAGGTCCGAAAGGAGTCATTAATGACTGGCGGAGATTTAAACAACTGGAGACAGAACAGAGACAGGAGCAGCGCAGAGAAATGGAACGACTCATAAAGAAGTTATCTATGACTTGTAGATCTCACTTAGATGAAGAGTCTGAGAAACAGAAGCAGAAAGAGATCCAGGAAAAAATAAATGGAAAGGTAACATGGCCCGAAGGAATTAAAATGCCATTTAAATGTTTGACATTTTTTGTTTCGTCGTTCGTGTATGTGAAGCAGACAGGAATCGTTATCTGGTCAGCAGGTCTGTTTAGCAGAGCAGGTGAACAGACAAAATGCATAAAACCCTGTTAGTTTCAGTTCTGCAGACAAGACAGTGCATTTGTTTTGGCAAAAGTTGTTTACTGAAAAATTAAATGAAAAAGCTGATGAGAAGGAAGCTGTTTGACAGCATAGGCTGAGGTCAGGCACCTTACCCCAAGCGGTGCTCATAGCTTAGTGAAAGCACATAGCTGCCATTAACCTGAATTAAAGTGGGAGCAGCCACTTGTGTTATTAGTGCAGCCTGTGGAAACTGGAATACCCAAGGCTGAAATCACTGTTCCCACTGGACATAGTTCCTAATTAGATCAAAATGGAGTGTAATACAGAGGGTGCTTGAGCCTTCGTGGGTTGCACTTTGGTATTATTAAAGATGAGTGACCCACATTAACGCTCTTGATTTAAATCAATTATGTAAGTGACCCACATAGTGATGTAGACCTTTTCTTTTTGTCATATATCTTTCTGTGTATTTTTTAGATGACATTACAAGAATATAACATGATTCACAACGATGAAGATGATGAGGAATTCTTACAGCGATACAGGAAGCAGCGGATGGAGGAGATGAGGCAGCAGTTGTACAGTGGGCAGCAATTTAAAAAGGTTTTTGAGATTACCAGTGGAGAAGCATTTTTGGACACGGTTGATAAAGAGCATAAAAGCACACTGATCATGATCCATATTTACGAAGATGATATCCCTGGCAGTGAATCCCTGAATGGCTGTATGATCTGCCTGGCTGCTGAGTATCCAACCGTTAAATTTTGCAGAGTAAAGAGTTCGCTCATTGGTGCCAGCACCCGCTTTACTAATAATGCTCTGCCGGCTTTGCTGATCTATAAGGCGGGTGAGCTCATTGGCAACTTTGTGCGAATCACTGACCAGCTTGGAGAAGATTTTTTTGCTGTAGACCTGGAGGCTTTTTTGCAGGAGTGTGGTCTGCTTCCAGAAAAAGACCTAGTGCTCCTGACTTCTATACATAACCCATCTGCTTGTTACAGTGAAGACAGTGATCTGGAAATAGACTGAACCACTTACGCCGATGGGCCAGTAGGTGTAGTTGTACAGCGGGATGTTGTGCTAGGGGCTGGTTTCTTCCTTTCTTAGCGTGGGTATATTATTCTTCGCCTCCATGCACTTCAACTTTTGCTCATTAAAATTTTGTTTAAAATAATACAAGGAATTCCTAACATTTTCTTAAATTAATTCAGTAAAGTGCACACTAAAACTGTCTTGCTTTTATGCAGTTCAAATGTATTATACTAAACCTGAATTTCTAACACAATTCAGTAAATTTAGGAAATTGTGTATTCTGTTGTCATCTCTCACTTAAATTTTGTAAACATTTTGTCCTTGGATCAGTTGTTTATAGTCAGTCTCCTTACAGATTTGCTTAAACAATGTGAATACCAATTGGATCAGAAAGTGGGCACCTAGTCACTAAGACACACGTGTTTTGAAGTGCTCCAATCTTTTATTAACCTGGAGTTGAACTGCTGCCAGCGAATTAACAATGCTAGGTCCCATCTTCCATTTGTAGTCCCCTTCTTGGAAGTACCATTATTCTAACAATTGGTGTCATATTTTTGTTCTTTTCTCACTTGCAAATAACAACAGCTCCTGACTTGATACTGAAAATTACCTTTCAGCTGGAGAGGGTTCTTTAACCTTACCCGAGACTTAAATGAGAAAATCTTCCTTCTGTTACAGCTCTTAATGTATTCTTGGGTTTTAAAATACCTACCATTAGTTCATAGTAGTTACTTCTGCAGAAAATAAGCTCTGCCTCTTAAGAGAAAGAGACCTTTTATAAAGAGCTCCAAAGGACATGCTGAATAGCATCAAGGAGAATTTTGTTGGCAAAATGCAGAATTAGAACTTGAATAGCCTCAGAATTTCGTACATCTCTAAAATTGTTAAATCACTGCTGATGGTCATTTCTGTCTGTCTTCAGATTATCTGCTTAAGCTGGATCTTCAGCTGCATTTTGAATATTAATAACCCCTGGACCTGACAGATGACTGGAAGGCTCTGTGGGAAATCACCCTTGAGCCGATAGACCAGATCCCTAGGCAGGTGTTCAGTAGCACAGCTGATTCCCTTGTCTGAAGCACAGGGACTCGTTCTTACACAGAGGGCTTGGCTTGATCAAAACCATGGCTTGCCCTGTTCTTCCTCTGATGGCAGCTCTTCAGGAGCTATCACAGCTCTTTCAGCTGCCCAGTGACATTGATCTTAAAGTTCTCCTCTCCCCCAGAACACAGGGTGGCTCCTACTGCTGGGCACAGGGTGAAAGCCGTGCAGCACTGGCTGAGCCCGTTTGTCTTTTCATGAGCACTATTGCTCCTGAACGCAAGAGCTGTATATTGCGCTTCGTCATTACCATTTGTTAGTGGTTACATTTTTGAAGTGTTTGTTTTGTTTATGCTCTACTAACTTTGTATATCAGAGGTAATATGGGGAAGTAATTTTCAGGGTTTCTAGTACGTTACAGTTCACCCTGACTCCAGCAAGTCTAGCGCTAGGTAGCCGTGAGATAACCTGAGTAGCATTAGAAACCATTAGCAATTTACAGTGAGCGCAAGCATGAAAACCTCCAGCGATGCAGAGCAACGCAAAGGTTTTCCTGGCCAGGTTATGGCTGAGTGACTCAAACAATGTACCTGGTACAAATGAGCATGTTGAATGCGTGCACTCTGTACTTAGTTGTTACTGAATTACGTGTCTTCTGCATACTTAATTGGATGTTACAACACTTCTGCTTTCTCATGCATTCCTTATGTTGCTCGTTATTTTTTAATTGTGAGGAAAGTAGACTATAGTTACCTGAATGTACGACCCAGTGTAATGCCATGTTTAATGATTAAATTTAATTGTGTTTTTTTTTTTTGTTTTTTTTAATTTTCGTTGTTGTTGTTTAGCTTTTTTGCAAGTTGAAGGCACTTTGGAACACCAGGAAGAAATGCAAATGTCTGTGTAAGCTCTTGGTTCACAGTAAGACTAGATCTTATTAGAGAAAAGTAAGTGTTGGCAATTGTATCTATTTGAACTATATTATTAAAAGTGCAATAAGCAGGAAGAGAAGTAGTTCGTAATTAAAAATTACTGAATTGGCACAAATTGTAGCTGTTTTAAGGGAACTGGCAGAAGCCCAAATTTTAAAATGTGATAAGGGATTCTTTTCTTTTTAGAATTGTGGGAAAAAAAAAAAAAAACAACATGAAAGTTACGTGAAATTAAATCATTGAGCGTGGGTATCAGCACATTTAAGAAAAAAAGTCAAAGCAGCTGTAATTTATATTTAGGAGGAGGTTCAGTTAAGTCTGTAGCACAGACAGGGTGCGTATTAGCATCATAATAAAATGATTTGGAGGGGCGAGAGCTGACTGCTTGAAGTGCTTTGAAGTTTTATTTGTGCAAAGTGTTTTTTGTTTGTTTTTGTTTTTTAATCCCTACGTCAGTAAAGCTGTAATAGGATCAAAACCTATCCTGCTGCTCTGTGTCAGATGGCCTGCAGCAAGGGGACTCGGTTATTAATCTTCAGTGCTCAACTACATGACAGATGTTTCATGGTGCCAATAGCAAAAGGAAAAAAAAAGAAAAGGCGTGTGGGAAAGAAGTCTGAATTCAATTAATCACTAATCTTGGAGAATACAGTAAGCATAAGGGAGAGAGGGATAGAGGGAAGACGTGTTAGGATGCTGCTTCTCATTGTCAGCACAGACAACACAAATCTGAGCAGTCAGAGGTTGGCTGCTGGAGCTGCTGAGAAGCGCTGTGGGCAGGGCTGGGTAGTGCTGCCGGTGCTTTTGCCCGTTCTTGAAGCTAAGTCCTCCCAAATTGACCAAGCAGTAATTGTGTGCTCAAAACCCATCATGCACATTAAACAACATGGCAAAGTGAAATGAATTTTAAGATATGTTAGCTATTTGTTTGTCCCCTGTCTGTTCAATAGAACTCAAAACTACAACTCCTGTCTGTAAATGTTATAGCTGAAATGTTGAAGTCTATTTATTTATCTAATTTTAGATAAGGCCCTGACCAGGCTAAAAACTGGAGTGTATTTGTGTATATATATGCATTAGAGGACTGAAAATAAAATGAAATTGTACCAACCCCTACATACAATAAAATAGTTCTGAAACATCCAGTTTGGCATTGGGAGCGTCAGGTTTTTGGTTTGGTGCAGGTGCCTCTCCTTCCCCCAAAGCTATTGCATCCTGCCACCATCAGAACTCCATTTATGTTGATGTGCTGTACTAAATGGTTTGGTTTTGAATAAAGGATGCTTTTTAATTTTGTCAGATATTTCATGTATCTGTTCTGGCACAGCAACTCCCCTAGCATAAAACATAGCTCCTGGCAGAAACGTGATGGCATTTTTGGTACCACAAATGGCTCTGGTGCAGGAGGTGGCAGAGAGAAGTTGGCTGCGATGTCTGAAGTGGGTTGTCTGTATTGGGTTACGCACTCAAATGTTTTGTCTCTAGCAATGCACCTTATCTTGTCTGGGCCAAAAGTCCTCAGTGCTCTTAGGGACCAGCAGAAGCTGGGAAAGAGTTTGCCCAGCTCTCCCTCCTCTCTAGCTGAGAACTGCTGACCCTGCGCCTCCTGGGGGCTTGGTGGATGATGCAGAGCCCGGGGCTACGAAGCTGGGCAGGTACCGGCCCGAGGGTGACGTCCCTTGAGCTCGAGCAGTTGTCCCCTGCCCCAACTACTGCCACCAGCAATTCTGTTCCTTTCATTAGTGCGTCTGATGAAACTGGTCTGAGCTATAAATGTGAAAGTTGAGGGAGGCTGGAGTGTCAGTGCAAAGCGACCGGGGTTGGTTGCCTTTCTTGTGCGGGCACTGCTCAGGTTTTAATGTTTTGGGATGCAATTCTATCAGCATCGAATGAAAGCCAGCTTTCTTAAATCCATTATTTCAGTGGGGCAAGAGAGCTCAGAAAGAAAACAACTGGTGCTGGAGAACAAGGTTGGTACTTACTACCTTTAAATGTTTTGAGACATTTGCACTAGTCTGTGTATCTGAAATATGACAGCAAGGTAACGCATGGTGAGGATTCGGTGAGTAAGACTTCTACTGAGCTGTTACGTGCTCTGTCTGCAGTCTGTCCTTTCTGTGCCGTGTTTTCTATCTGCTGCTTCTCAAGCCTAGGACAAACATGCAGATATGGCCAAGGTGATTTGGGCTTTTTCTGCCTGTTGGTGTAGCTCTGCTTAGTCCTGTGTGTACCCGTGGAGCCTGAAAAACCACAGCTCCCCTGACGGGCTGTCCGTTTGCTTGTCTGCATCTGTCTCTTCTGGTCATGCAGCCACGTTGCATCGCTTTTGGAGCGCTGGGGGTTTATTTGCAGGGACACCAAGAAATGAATTAGTACTGTAAGGTTCCTTGATGTTTTATCGGAGCCAGATAATCAGGTTGTCACCCCAAGAACAAGATTTAAAAAAATCAAAGCTTGTGCTGATTACACTTTTTGTCTTCAATATCTTTGTTACGGATAAATATCTTAACATAGCTAAAAAGTGCTAGATGCTCATGGATTTACATCTTCTTAGTAAAAGCATTCAAAATGTGCCTTTCTTGAAAAATCCAAGCAGCCATTCCTGCTCTGGTACCTGGTGAAGTGCCTCAGCCTGGCTGAAGAACTCATCAGATGAGGGTGAAAACGCTGCTGGATGCCCCCGATCCCGCCCAGGTGATGGCCATGCGCAGCTCACACCTTGAGGTCCCCTTTGCATGCAGCAGCGCTGCGGGCAGCTGATCTCCTCCTCCCGTCCACTCCGGTCATTGTGCTCGGTGAATCACTGCTCCAAAGGTCACACAAACACGGGCAGATGTTGGCGCTGCCGTTTTCGCGCACCGCACGTACGCAGCACAGCGCCAGCGGTCTCCTCTCCAGATCGGCCCGCGGGCAGGCGAGCTGCAGCTGTGCTCCCTGGAGGAGCTTGTTTAAAAAATGGTGCTTGTGTGAAGGCGTCTTCTGGGCGGGCCAGGAGCAGGGAACAGCAAAAAGGAGTCTGTCGGAGCTGGGTGTCTGTCGGAGCTGGGTGTCCGGCAGCCCCCAGCTCCGTGCTGAACCCTGGATGCATTGGGCAGCCCCCCTGGGTGATGCTGGGCTGTTCAGAGCCGCAAGCTGCCGTCGTTTGTACTCTGTCAGGTTTGGCAGCGCTGCCTCAGCTGCACTGTTCCTGGCAGGATGTTCCTCCGTGGCGGCAGGGAGCACCTAGGCAGCTCTCCCCGTGTGCCTGCCGGGCCGCAGCGCGCTTATCGGCTGGTAGCAAAGCCGTGCTGGCAGGCTGCGATAGCGACAAACAAAAGCAGGATGTTTGTGGTCTAACTGAAACGAGCCGAGCTTGTGCTGCTAACCAGATGCTGAAGGATGCTCGGAGGCTGGAGCTCTGCACGGCGAGGGCAGTCGTGTGTGTGCCATGGAGGTGACGCAGGAGCACAGTGCGCAGCTCGCGGGGTGCGTTCCCCTACGGGGAGATGCCAGCAGCCAGCCTGGGTGCTGCTCACTCTGCTTTTCAGCAGTGTTGCCACCTGAGCGAGGGCTGGGACCCTCTGGCGGGCTGGCAGCCCCTGGAGCACGAAGCCACCACGTTTTGGGCTGTGGTGGGCTGGGTGTGTTGGTGCCCAGGCACGTCCTGCACACCCGTGCCTTCCTCAGCAGCAGCGTGTGCAGTGCGGCAGAGCAGGGGTCTGCAGGGGACGAGGACCTCCAGATGGAGGGATGTGGTGGGACAGCTTCTCTGGGCGGTTTTTGTGGAAGTTTTCTCACCCAAGAGTACCGAGAGCAGGAGCATTGCCCACCTAGCAGATGGTACTGCCAGGTTTCACTGGTGAATTGGCCGCGTGCCGCTGTCTCAAGCCCTGATGCAGGGGCTCTCCAAGACAGAGCAGAAGCACAGGACTGGGTCCCTCCAGCTCCTCCAGCCACTCAGCACAGCGGGGAGCTGCAGCTGGGGCTGTTTGTGCCCTCAGGGGTGGATTTCATGTGATAGAAGTGCCCGGTGCTGGGCTTAGCTTAAGCTCTGTGTCGCCAGCAGCAGGTTTGTGGGGCGCTGGTGGCCGGTGGGAAGCAGCGGGGCCAAAACCTTCATGGAGGCTGTGGCACGGCCCCTGCTGAAGCACAGGGAGCCGGGAAGCTCCGCTTGTTTCTTCTCACACAGCTGGTTAATGACACGGGCACAGTGCTGGCGAGCACGGCTCACATCGACAGCCTGGCTGAGCACTCACCTTCCACCAGCGCCGCCGAGACGTCTGCTCTCCCAGCTCCTGCTGGCCCTGGGCGCTCTGCCTTGGCCTGGCTCTGCTGAGGGAGAGCTTGAAAACTTGCTGGAGGAAATGAGAGTGGTTTTTAACAATGTTTATTCGAGAGGTCCATTTTCTGGGATCTGACTGGGGCCAAGGCCAGCGACCCTGGCTTCCAGCGATCGCATCACGTTGCTGGCGATGGCTTACATCTGCGAGCTGTGGAGCGGGACAAGCAAGTTCAGTGCGCCTTGGGGGACGTCATTTACTCAGCTATTAATGCAGGGCAGTGTAACGAGCATAGGGTGCAAGAGCCTTAACGGGTGATGGGCACAGAGGTGGCATCGTGTGTGACAGGGTCAGCGCGGTGCCAGGGGCACAGGGGCCTGGGAATCCCACTGAGACCCAGGGCTGGGCAGCTGGCACGGCCACACCGCTGCACCCGGCGTGCCTGGGATGCTTGTTTGTCCCAGGCCAGGCAAATGAGGCTGCTGGGCTGGGTTGGGCTGAGCCAGAGCCAAGCAGGCTGCAGGAGAGCCAGGTGAGAGCGCAGCCCGAGCTGGGCCAGCAAGGAAGGAAGGACAGACGGACGTCTGCAGCACATCATCCCCATCCCTCCCTCGTTGCCACGTGTGGAAGACAAGGCTGGGAGGGCTCCCTGTGCGCCGTGCCCCTCTCCATCCGAGCGGGGACGCCCCTGCAGAAGAGGGGCTGCTGGTGCTGGGAAGCAGCAGGAGCTGAGGCTGAGCAGGAGCAGAGGAGCCGGGAGCACCCCTGGGTGCTGGGGGTCCCTGGAGAGCCCCAAACGTGGCTTAGCACAAGGCAGGGGCTGGGAAGAGGAACAGTTCTGCTGAGCACGGGCGATGGCAGCTCTTCTGCCTGGGCTCTTGAGCTCTTCCCAGAGCGGGCACCAGCCTCTCCCTGCCGGCGTGGGGCTGGGCTGGAGCCTGCCCAGGGCGGACGATCGTTGATCCTGCTCCTGCTGGGCATGGGGTGGGTTCCCCAGCCCCGCCGCTGCCTGCAGGGACAAAGAGGACACTCAGCACTGGACGGGGGGCTTGTTCCCCCAAGCCCTGGACAAGGACAGACCCTACCTGTGCAGGGTGGAGGTGCTAGAGCTCCGTAGAGGGCCCACCACCACCGCCCCGGCTGCTGCCGGCCGTGCCTCCTGCCGCGGCGTCCGGCACACGGAAGGCCACGTACGGGCACCTCTTCACGTTGAGGCACACCAGCTTCTCCAGGGATGCTGTCTTGACTATCTCAAAGCCAGTTGCTCCGCCAAAGGTACTGGGCTTCCAGTACTCCGGGGAGCAGATGGGGTTTCCGAGAAGCCCCTTCAGGGAAAAGGGAGCTCCGATCTCCACCATGCTTTCTCCGAAAATGCCGTTGGGTTGGGGTTTCTCAAGCAGCAAGCCTGGGTAAAACTCCATCGCGTCGATGTCTCCATAGAGCTCCTCCAGCTCTGCAGCCTTCTCCTCCTCTCCTGCACCAGGTGAACACCAGACACATCAGCAAGGGTCTGGCCTTGCCATGGGGCAGGGGGATGTGGCAGGAGGGAGACCTGCGGGCCCTGCTGGCAGCACGGTGCTCGTACCTGTGAGCTCCTGGAAGGATTTGTAGGGCTTCATGCCAAACCTCTTCCGATACTCATTGAAGGGCTGCAGCCTCAGCTGCCGCGACTCCATGATGACCCCGACGGCCACTTTCAGGACGTTGGCGTTGATGGTTTGCCCCCCGCCGATCTGGAGGATGAGAAGACAAGGAGGGGCACGCTCATGTGAGACACGGGGAGGCTCCGGCCTCCATGGAGGCACAGCCCGGCCTCCCTGCCTGCATCCTGGGCACGGCGCAGCCGCAGCGGGACAAGGGGGAGCCAGGGGCAGTGCCAAAGACCGGCGGTGGCACAGCTCGGGGTAGAGCCCATCTCCTGCAGGAGAAGCCCTGGATGGCAGCGTCCCACCGGCCAGGACAGAGGGAAGGAATCACTGGGTCTGGGGGTCTGGGGTCGCGGAGGGAGCCTGCACACCCCAAGAGCAGCAGGGCTGCGTGCCAGCAGTGTCGCTTTGCCCATGTCAGAAGCATCGATGTAATCACTTGGAAGAAAACATCCATGTGATGGCAGCAAAGAACAGCGTGAGCCGAGCTGTGCCCGTGCCCAGGCTGCACCCAGCAGGGTGCCGCATGCTGCTGGCTTCACCCTGATGCTTATTCCAGTGTCCTGGGATCAAGTAAATGGGGCTGCCACGACCCAACCTCACCCCGCTGCTCATGGGGAGGACTCCCCAACGCACACACCGCCTGCTGCCCTTGGGAACAGGCTGCAAATGCTGCACACAACCGGGACATTCGTTATGGGTGGGCTGTGGCTGTGCTCTGACGATGCCTTGGGCCCGGGGTCCCGCAGCCCCCCATGGGATGTGCTGCAGAGAGCAGGACCTCACCATCCCTGCGGTCTGCTTGGAAAAGGACTCCACCAGGGCCTCCACGCCATAGTCCAGGAGCATGGAGGTGTTGTAGAGAAACTGCTCGTAGCTGTACTCTTCCCCCTGGATGACGAAGGAGTCCGGCATCAGCCCGTGCCAGTGATAGAGCTGGTTGAACTCCACCGCGATGCGATTCCGGTACTGGAACTGCCTCCCGAACAGCAGCTCGGGGTCGAACTTGAGGCTGAGGAAGTACCCGCTGAGGTGCTGCACGTAGTCTTCAATGACGATCTTGATGGTCTCCCCTGGGCAGGAGGCGAGAGGAGGAGGCGTCAGCTGGCAGCAGGAGCAGCCACAGCCCCGGATCAGCCCCGGCTCCCCCAGGGCTCGGGGCAGCCCCGGTTACTCATGTGCTGAGTGAGGCTCCCCACGGCAGCCTGTCCCTGCACCCCCGCACCCTCAGCCGCCCGGACCTGCCTGACATCGGGCTTGTTGTTGGCTGGGAGTTTCTGTCATTTATCTTTTTCACCAGGAAAGGTCAGCTTGCCAGAAACAAAACGGTTTCTGAGAAAGCTGAGCTCGGTCTGGAGCTTTGAGACAGCGTGGTGGTATCGTGGGTCTTTCGTAAGTCTACTGTAATTCCAGTCGCCTCCATCCAAAATCCAGACCGTTAAAATGGGATAGTTCAGAATGATGGCTAAATTGCTCAAAAGTAAATTTTCTGATGGACTAAAGCCAACGATCCCCAGAAGGCTGCCAGAGGAACTCCTCCAGCCTTTAAAGCCGGGCTGGCCCCCGCAGAGCCCGACAGCACCAGGTCACTGCGGGAGGTGGGACGCGGGGACCCGCGGTGTCGCCGGCCCTCACCGATGAGGATGAGCCGAGCTGTCTGGAAGAGCTGCTCGTCGCTCCAGGTGGGGTGCTCCCGCTTCAGGATGTCGCAGACGCGGTTGTGCTCGCGCAGCCAGAGCGTGGCGTACATGCAGAGCCCCGGCAGGAGCCCGAACACCTCCTGACCCATCGCCAGCTGCTTCTCCTTGGGGACGGCAGGCGGGTACACCATGTGCACCGGCGCTTCGGTGACCGAGGGGGGGTACACCTCTCCATCCACCACCTCGGGGAGACAAAAATGGGGTGGTAGAAAGGGAAGAGGGGAGAAAACCACCCTATCCTGGCAGCTGCCAGAGGGACGTGGGCTTCAAACAACCTTGGAGCATGGAACTGAGACGCATTTTGGCACACGGTGCCACGTGGTACCTGGAATTTGAGCTTCCCGTCCCTGAAGAGCCGCAGCTGGTGCTGGCGCTGCAGGTTGTCCCCGTACAAGTGCCCCAGGTCCACCTGCGAGACAGCGCCGTGTGACGGGAGCACCACCCGGCCGTGCCCACCCCCGGACCCCCCTCGCCCCGTGCCGGCCGCCCTCGCATCGCGCCCTCACCCCGTGCCCCAGCGCCTTGGTGAAGCCTCGCCCCATCTTCCCGGACGTCTTGAAGAACTGGTGGGTGAAATGCTGGGCGAAGAAGGCAAACATCAGGTTGGTGCCCCGGGGATCGGCTTCGAACTTGTGCCGCAGCAGGAACCTCTCCGCCAGGAGCTGGGCGTCGGGGAGCTGCCGCTTCCCTGCGGAGGACGGGGGTGACGCCGGTGCCCCGGCGGGTGCCAGCGGTGCCGTGGGGGCTCAGGCACGGGCACTGGGATGCGGTGGTGCTGCAGCAGGGACGGACCCGGTGCTGCTCTGCAAACCCAGCCGTGTTCATCGCCTTGCGGTGCCGGTCCTGCGCTGGGCACGTACCTTTGGTCCCCATGGGTGTGGGGCAGTCGTCCGGCACCGGCGGGAGGATGCGGGTGTAGTAGCTGACGTTGGCGTAGGCCTCCCAGCTGATGTAGCCGTAGTTGGAGTTAAAGGTGGGGGGGCTGGGGATGAGGTTGGCACGAACTGGAAGGAGAGAGCAGTCAGTGCCGCGGGGCAGCACCCAGACCCCCAGGAACCAGGAGGTGGTGGGCAGAGCCCGGCCGTGTCCTGCAATGCTGTGCCCCCCCCCCCCCAAACCCAGCCTTTTAGGGGCTGCAGTTCCCTGCAGGAGCAGGGGGGTTGTGCTGCTGCACGAAGTGGATTCCTGCATGACGAATTAGATGACAAACATGCAGAAATGGGGAAACCAACAGCCGGAGCCTCGCGAATGTGTTCCTACAGCTCTAAGAGCTGGAACCTAAATATTTACGCGAAGTGATAAATGTAGGGACAGAATTACCATGGGCCAGCTCCATATTTCCACCAGCTGCTCCCTGTGTCTGCTGGAGAGCCCTTGGGAAGGGGATTGCAGCGTGCCGAGAGCAGCTCATGTGTCTCTGCTGGCTCCCAGCCCGGTGCGTGCGGGGCTCAGCCCCCTGGGCCCCCACTGCTAATGTCCCCTGTGGGCCGGCTCGCGGGGAGGTGGCCCCAAACTGGAGCCACCAGGAGATGCTCGGTGGCCCCGCTGTCCCCTGCCCGTGCTGGTGCTGCTGGAGTCCTGCTCGGCCCCAGGACCCGTCCCAACCCCTCCCGGGAATCGCCCCCCGCACCTGTGAGCACGAGCCTCATCAGCGTGTCCCTGATGAAGGTGCTGTTGATGATGTCCCAAAACCACCTGAAGTGAGTCAGGACGAAGTGGTAGAAGGCGGGACTGGGCTTCAGCAGGTTGTGGAGGCGCGTCCAGAGCTCGGCTGGGGGAGACAAACCCGGGCACATGGCTCAGCACTGGATGCTGCAGCACTCACCCTGCTAATGCAGCCCATGCGGTGCCAGGGCTCCTCCGGGAGGGGGACTTACGCGAGGTGCAGTTAGTCCCAAAATACCCCGTCCGCGTGCAGTCACACTCATAGCCTTCCAGGCCAACCCGCACACACACCCCTTGGTGCTGGCAGGGGTAATAGCAACACGGGTTCACTGCGGGGAGAGAGACAGAGAGGTCAGCGGCCATCCACGGCGCCACCGCTGCCCCAAACACAGCTGGGAAAGAAAGAAAGGCCGAAAGGTGCTGCCAGAGCATCCCGCATGGGGTCCCTGTGCCCCGAGAGCCCAAGAGCTGGCAAACCCCTGTAACCACAACGTCAGCTTTGTTAATAATGGCAATTGTCTGGGCTGGAGTTTGCTTTGGCACGCGGCTGCTTTGCCCCGGCCCCGTGTGCGGGTGGAAGGGGCTGCCCGCGGGGCTCCTTCCTCCCAGCTCCAGCCCTGGCCCTGCTGCTTCCTCCGCAGCCACCTCCTTGCCCGCGCGCCCCAGCTGCAGCCTCCAGATAAGGGGATAAGGGGCTGAGGGCCCCGTCCTGCCCTGCCTGCGGCCACCGGGGTCCCAGCGGCTGCCGGTGCCCCCCCGGTGTCACCGGGCAGCGCGTTGGGGCCGGCTCCTGCAGACGCGTGGGCGGCCTGGAGCCGCTGCCCCCCCCGCCAGGACCTTCCCGGGCCGCCCTGCGCGGCGTCGGCGTGGGAGGTCGGGGCTTGGAGGGACGTGGCTCCAGCAGCGCCGGCACCCCACAATCTGCTGCTTTCCCTGCCCCAAACGGGGGACGACAAAGCTGGAGAGGAACAAAACCACGTCTTGGTGGGATAAAACAGCCCCTGCGTGTACTGGAGGGATGGGGCACGGGGGTGGTGGGGACACGCAGGGACAACCGCGGCACCCACCGGGCTCTGCCCCGGTGCCACCCCGCAGAAGGCTCTGGGAGCTGTGACCGGGGGGTGGCTGCAGCATCCTCGGCCCTGCGGGGCTCAGCCCAGTCGGCTCCAAGTTCTGCTGGAGGCCGGAGCCAGGCTCTAACGCCGGGGGGAGGTGGGCAGGCACAACGCGCAGCACATTTTTCCATAGGAAATTGAAGCTAAAAACGAACATCTTTGAAAAATCAAGCTCATTTTGCAAAGTCTCCCAGTTTCCCAGGCAGCTCGGGGCCGGGACAGGGTGGGGGCTGCCTGGGGGCTGGCAGCTCTCACAACTGCTCTCAGCCCTGGGATCCCAAACCCCTCATGCTACGGGGGGGCAGCTCGCAGAGTTCGGCTCCCAGCCCTTCCTTCGGGCTCCCTTTCATCCCAGCTCTTTCCATCCCAGCCTCCGTTACACATCCAGACGGGCGGCAGCGGGCAGGTCCTTATTTATCTCGGACAAATTAACTTCAGACCACCCGCCTGCAGCTTTTTGTAGCACGGAAACTTTTACCGTGCCGCAGCACAGCCAGAGCATCCCCGGAGCAGTTCCCGCGCCAGTAGCTCCGCGCTTGGCTCCACCACAAACATCTGCAGGAGCGGCCCCGCTCCCTGCCCCGGCCAGCTCCGGGGGGGGGGGACACACGGGGACGCTGCTGTGGGGCCGGGTGGCTGCTCCGTGCCAGGGCCCCGCAGGCAGCTGCCTCCTGCCGGGGTCACAGCGGTGTCAGCGCCGTGGGGGCCCCGAGGTGGGGCAGGAGCGGCATGTCCCAGCCACAAGGGCGCGAGGGGCCGCGGCGTGTCCCAGCCCGCGACAGCCGCCCCCCGCGGCGCTCCCGGCCTCTCTCCACCCCGGGCAGGAATCCTGCCGGGACGGCTCCAGGTGTGGGGAAAGCTGCTCCCGGCCCCCGCGCTGGATCGCGGCCCCCTCCGTGACGGCTGAGCCGGTGAACACGTGCGATCGGCGCTGAGAAATGCCAGATTTTGGGGGACGACATCCGCTCTGCAAACCGCAGCCAAAGCGACGTGGGGTGAATCATGTGCGGGCTGGAGCCGGGCTTGCCCGGTGGGACATTCCCGTCTTGCGCATGGCTGCGAAGACAACAAACGGCTCACACGCTTGTTTTTCGCATCGGGGATGGTTTCCTTGGGTTTTCCGTGAGCTGCTCCCAGCCCGCGCCACGGAGCCAGATTGTCATCTGCAACCACTTCTGGCCGCACCGCCAGCGACAGCAACCTGCCAGGGCCGCAGCTGCGCCGCACATGGGGCTGGCGGCTCCTCCTCCCGCACCTGCGGCCGGGCACGGGGGCTGCTCCCAGCAGCGGGGCTGGGGGGGGACATGGCCATGCCCCAGCAGCAGCCCCGCGCTGTGCCCGTGCTCCGCCGTCCCCTCCGTGCAGCGGAGCCGAAACCCCACCAGGGACGGGGGAGGAAACCCGACCGCAGGTGGCGGAAATGGGCACAAATCAAAATCGGCTCTGATGAAGGCACCCGTGGGGTCTGAGCCCGACCGACCTCCCCGTGGTGGGACCCTGGGCACGGTGCTGGCATCCAGGGGCCTCCACGGTGTGGGACCTCCACGAGGAGCGGCTGGAGGGGCCGCAGGGTTATTTTGCTGGAAGGTTTGCTCTTGAACAGAAGCACAGCCCCGAGAGTAAGGCTGCAGACGAGCTCCCAAGGGCAATATCCATGGGGGCAAATGGAGAAACGCCACGGGACCAGGCTGGCTCAGCTCACAGCCTGGGAAAACCTCAACAGGGAGCAAACATCGCTGCTCAGAGGCAAGGTGGAGCCTGCGAGGGGCTGAGAAGTGCCCAGAGCAGCAACCATCAAGCGCGCAGGAGGCTGCAGGCAAAGCCCAGCATCCTGTTATTCTGTCTTCTAGAGCAGATCTGAGCACAAGATTAAGGCCGTGGTCCTCCAGCTGCACACATCCCACAGCCCATCTGCTCTGCTGGCAGCACCTCGGGGCACAGCACAGTTCCCCTAATTCCATCAGGTATCTCCCTTGCTAATTAGAGCTCGGAAGATAAGCATCCTTTTGCGTACATCCCGGTTACGGGTTCTTTCCCCACGTGGTGAGCTCTGCTTTGGCCCCGTCCTGCAGCCAGCAGCTTGGGGCTGCCCGTGGCTGCACCAGCCCAGTGTGTGCCTGTCCCAGCCACCATGGGTTGGGTGTCCCCAACCAGTCCTGGGCCCATCCCGTGGCACCCAGCGCGCTCAGCCCTGCCGCCGGGACACGAAGCAGGGTGCCACAGCCCTGTGTCGGTTCGGGCGCTGTTCCTCCTCCCGCAGCACTCGCTCCCATGCCTCGAAGTGCCGTAACCCTCAGCTCATGTTCCCGTTTCGGACGCACATGGTGCCGAAAGAGGGAAGTCTCCACCTTAGGGGCATTGTTTCTGGGCAGGAACAGCCGCCTCAACGTCGATAAGTCCCAGCAGGATGGCTGCGGGGAGGGGGGAAGGAAGCCGTGCCCTGTTCCAGCAGCCCCCTCTGCCCCGCTCAGCCCCAGCCAGCTCCCTTTGGGGCGCTGCACCCACCTCCTGCCCCCCCAGCCCCAGGCCATGGAGATGGGGGCAGCATCCATCACACCAAACGCAGCCGGAGCCCCGCCGAGGGACACAAACCACGTTCCTGCGCTGGCTTAGTGGGGAGCTGCAAAACCAGAGAAGTTCCCTGAGCTGGACCCGGGGTGGGCTTTTCTCCGTGGAAGGGAGGAAAATCATCTCCTGGAAGAGGGATCGGAGGCAGGGTCCCCCTGGGGACCTGGAGGGAGCTGCTCCGGGGCAGCACGTGGAGGGAGGTGGCCCCACGAGGCTGCGAGCAGCGGTGCCCCTCGATGCCCCGGGCTGCGGCCCCAGGGGGCTCCCACGGCCACGGACACGCGGGGGCTCCTCCGGTCCCTGCCCGTGGCCCCGGGGGGGCGCAGCACACTGGGGAGACCCCCAGGACCCGGCTCTTTTCCCCGCCGTGTCCCGATCCCACGGGGCTGGGCACCAGCGGGACATGGGCACGATCCTGCCCCGGGACACACGCGTGGCCCCCCCGGACACAGCCAGCGCCGGGAGCACCGAGGGGATCCGGGGGGGCCCCGAGCTCTCCCCCCGTGCCCCTCCTGGGGGCAGCGCCCCCAGCCCCGCGCCCCAAACCCCCCAACATCCCTCCGGGTCCCCGGCCCCTGCAGGATCCCGGCGCATTCCCCTCCCCAAACCGGATTCCCCCGGACCCCCCCGCATCCCCCGGACCCCCCTCCCCGCCCGGTCCCTCCTCGGGCTCCCCCCCCCCCCTCCGCCCCGTACCGGTGCCGGTGCCGGCGGCCGCGGCGCTCCCGGCGGCGCAGAGCAGCAGCGCGGGGCCGAGCAGAAGCCGCAGCCCGGCCGGGGGGGCCCGGGGCCGGCACCCACCGCCCATGGCGAGAGGCAGCTCCGCCGCGGGCCGCCGCTGCCCGGCCCGGCCCCGCCGCCCCCGCCCCCGCCGCGCCTCCGCCCGCCCCCGACGGGACGGGGCCGCCTCCGTGCCCCGGTCCCCGCGGCCCCGGCACCGCCGTGCCCACCCCCGGCTCTCTGCATCCCCCCCCGATCCCCTCGCCCCGAGCATTTCCTCGCTGCAGCCCCCGCTGCGACAGCCCCGGGGAGCCTGGTGGCACCCCCAGCGTGGTGGCACCCAGAGCCTGGTGGCACCCAGGGCACGGTGGCACCCAGGGCACGGTGGCACCATGAGCCTGGCACCGTGTCTGGCCGCTCCTGCTCTCCCGAGCTGGCAGGGGGCCGTGGCAGAGCCCCAGGGCACGTCCCGGGGGTTTTGCCGTCACCCCCCGCAGCGCAGCAGCAGCCCCGGGCACCCCGGGGGTGGCCGCGTTTTTCCGCCACCCGCGGTGGAAGCGGCTGCAGCGGGGCCGAGCCAGGAGCCTGCTGAACTGGAAAGTGGAAAGGTGCTGCTGCTGGAACAGCCGGCTCCAAATTGCTGCTGGGAAGGAGCACGCGGCTCCACGGCGGCTTCGTGCCACGATCGTCCCTCTCGGCGGTGACCTGCCCGTGCTGGGGGTGGCCGGGGATGGGTGGCGGAGGGGTTTGTGAGTGCCCCGTGGGCAAGTGCGCCAGCCTGACCCCAATGTGAGCTGAGCGTCCCCTCGGTGGGCTCCAGCAGGGTGGAGGTGCCGGCTGCTCCTGGTGGATGAGTACTGGCAGCGAGGGAGCAGCACCGAGGGACTGGTTTTGCTGTAACGGTGCTGCCGGCACCCCACTGGGCAGCACACGTGCCAAGCTCGTGCCACATTTCTGCTCCCCAAAATGAAATGCAGCCACATTGCACCAAACGAGTGCTGTGGGGCCCTCCTGGTGCGCCCAGCTTGGAGCCCTGGCAGCAAAGTGCTTGGGGCTGAGCCCTGCAGCTCAGCACCGTGGATTTGGAGGCTGTTTCTGTGCGCTCCCATCCAGCAGCAGGAGGCCACCGGCGTTTCCTGCCCCCTCCAGCCCCCAATGGCCCCATGGCACCACAGCCCTGCGGGCTGGCTCAGGAAACCGGGTGGTTTACCCCATAGAGAGGCTCTTCTTCCCCATCCTGCCAGCTCTGGTGCTGTCCCCCTCGCACGTGCCCAGCACCCAGCCTCAGCACGTGTAGGACCTGGCCGAGCCCGCGGCCCCACAGCCAGCCCCACGCTGCTTGGGACCGGCCGACACCGACAGCCCCACGTGGCGGCAGGGGAGGTGGCTGGGGCTGGCTGCCCACAGTTTTCACATCTCCCGCTCCCTTCCCTTTCATCAGGATTCAATAATCATTTGCTTGCACAATACGGGAAGCAATTGCAACATCCCCAGCCCCACTGTCTCGCCAGGACTTTTTATAACCTGTGCCGCGCACAGGCCCGGGGTGAGGGGCGCTGCTGCTTGTCCCATGGCACAAGTGGGAGGGGTGGGGGGGCAGCACGCAGCATCCCGGGCTTCTTGTGGGCTCCGAGGGAAGAAAAGGGGCAGGGGCAGTGCAGATGTTGGAGCTGGAGCTGGAGCTGGCCAGCAGGTGCACCGACATCGCTCCTCCGTGGCCAGGGCGGTGGAAGGGGAAGCACCAGCGTGGTGGCAGTGGGACGGTGCTGCCGGGACACTGCTGGCACCCACGGTGTGTCACCCAGACAGGGGGTGGCCCTGGTGGGAAACCAGGGAAATTAAAAGATCTCTTTTGGCCTAGCAAGCCTTGTCTTTGAAGAGGGACCCCCTCCCCGCTTTGCTGTGGGATGGGGGTGCCAAAGGGGGAGGCACAGGTGGGAGGGACCCTGGGACCCCCCAGCTGTGCCAGCCCCAGCACCGTGGCCTTACCAGTGCCTCCAGTTTCACAGGTCACAGGGCTGGGAAATGGAGCATGCGAGTTCCTAAATTGTACAAACAGCCTGGGGTTTGCACTGGGAAAATAACATCACCCCCCCACACCCTCCCGGTGACTTCAGAAAGGCCGCGGGAGCCTCCTTGGAGCCGGGCGGGCGGCGCAGATGTGGCCACAGCTGGGCTGAGCTTGCAGCTGCAGCGGGGCCGTGGCGCTGAGCCCTGCCCTGCACCCTGTGGGGAGCAAGACGCTGTGGGTCCTGTGCCATGCCCTCTCCGTGCCCTCTCCCTGCCCTCTCCATCACAGTGCCGTGGCAAAAGGACACAGCCCGTGTGGCACAGGCTGCCTGGGGGGGTTGGGGTCCAGCCAGAGGGTTTCAGCCCCGCACGCTGCTCTCCTGAAAATCTCTGAGGAGCCCCAGGGGTCTCCCCTCTCCTCCTGGGCCCTCCCTGTGCTGTTTTCTTGCTGCTCTTCCACTTTTTTCAGGGGTCACAGCTTTGCTCCCGTTCCTCACACGCCTTTCTTCCTCCTTTGGGAGGCATCTCCCAAGTTTTGCTTCCTTTTTCTTTAGCCCCCACGCAGGGGGGGCACAACTCTGGCCCCACTCTGTCTCCAGCTCCATCGGGAGCTTCCTGGCCATGTGTCCCCGGGGAGCCACAGCAGCAGTGGGACACCCACCGAGCCCCTCCTGCGGAGCTGGGCCTGGGACCCCCCCCCCAGAGTCACTGCGTGGTGCCCCCACCCCATGTGCGTGTCCCTGGGGCTGGGACCAGGGCCCCCAGCGCGGGCTGGCCACGTGTGGAGGCCCAGCGCTGCCGGCTGCGTCCTCCCGTAGGGAGGCAGCAAAACACCGTCTATGGCAGCGCGCAGACGGCCGGGGAACGGGGGAAGGCTCAGAGCAAAGCTCATCCCCAGCTGGGTTCCACTTCTGCCAGGGTCTGCAGCGATGTTTTGTCCCCCTGTGCTGGGGGGTGGGATGGCAGGACCCCCGAACCCGCAGCGGGCTGGCACCGCAGGACCCCTCCTGTCCCGTCTGCTTCGTGTCCCCAAACCAGTGGCAGTGGGGCAGCGCTGGGAGCCCCTCCTGGAACAGTGACATCTAAGGGGGGCAGGCATCGAGGCCCCCAGCCCCTGCAGGTCCCCACTGCCCCTTAGCCCCCTGCTCGGGGTGGCTGTGCCTGGGGGGAGCATGGCTCCCCCACCGCCCTGGGAGCATCCCCAGCCTGCCCCGGCTTCGTGCACCCCCCTGAGAGGCGTGCTGGGTGGGGATGTGGCTCAGGGGCAGACCAGGGCCGAGGCGTTGTGGGACAGAACTGGTCTGGTTCTGCCTCACCCCAGTGGAGGCTGAGGGGACTCGTGCCCAGCATCCTGTGACAGTGCTTGAGGCTGATATGGTGGCACGGTGAGTGCTGATGGCCACAGCCCCCCCGTGGCACTGCTCCCATCCACCCCACATGAGGCTCAGCGGGATGTGTAGGGCATGGGGCTGGGCAGCAGAGGGACAGCTGGGGCCACAACCCTCCTGATGGCCGAGCAGGGTCTGCAGTGCCCACACTGTGCCCAGCCCTCACCATGCCCAGCCCTTCGGGGCACGGTGGCGGAGGACCGAGCTCTTCCTCCATCACGGGGAGCTGACGGGCGCTGTTTGGGGGGCTACAAATCAGAGCTGAAAAGCCCAGGCTGGACAGGCTGTCTGGGAACTCGTAACCTGAGCCCCAGGAAAGAAGGACTCAGGAAAGCGCTTTCAGCAATCATATTCATCATCTTCAGCCCAGGCTCATTAGGCTCGCCGAGCCCAGCCCCGCCGCTGCCAACGCCTCCCGCACGCAGATAGAGCTGCCGGCCCAGACAAATAAATGCTTCCAGCTTCCCGGTGGATGCGGCAGGTCAGGGAGCATCTGATGCCAATTACCTGCGGTGTAGGGTTCCCCGGCCACTCTCGCTGGCCCCGCACAGCGAGGCTCTCCAGTCCCTGTGCCCACCTCTCCCTGTGGCCTTGGGGGTCCTGGCCCCTGCCCAGGCCTTGTCCTTTGGGGACCAAGGGGGGAGTCTGGGGCTCCCATCTCTTGCAGGTGGAAGAGCAGCCCCATGCCACTGGTGGTGGCTCCTCCGTGATGGGAATGGGGACTGGGGATGTTCCAGGGGACACCCCTCTGTGTGACCGTCCCCACCATGGCTGGAGCACATGTCCCTGCTAGGGCTCAGCTCCCCCAGGTCATAACCGCGGTGGGAGCAGCCACAGGGCCTTGACGAGTGCTGCTGTGAAATGGGTGCAGGCGGTCGTGCTCGCACGGCGGCTCTTTGGGGCGCTGCACGTTTCCACTGCTCTGGGCTGCCGCCGGCCGGGATGTCCTTAATGGGCCCAAAGGTCGGCGTCCCCGCACCCGGGGCCACGTGGCGGAGGGACCCCGGGCAGGAGCCCGGCACGGACGCGAGTCACTCAGCATCAACGCTGGGGGCCAGGAAATTGCAGCGGACACAAACCTAAATACACCGTGCGTCGCCCCCAGGTAATCAGGGGCTTGGCCAGATTCCGGCTGACAGCTTAAATGCTTTAATTCTTCGGACGCTGCGTTTCAAGGGGGTCCCGTGCGCCGAGAGCTTCTCCCAAACGGTTTTTGTGCTGGAGATTTGTCTGTAATTGGAGGCATGTTTCATTCCCCTGAAACTAGCCAGGTCCCCGCTGGAGGAGGGGGCTGCGGGAAGGCAGCAATTTCCCTTATGGAATTATTTACCTGATTAGAGAGTTTATTTTATCAAAATTGCTTCAGAATGGGGCCGCTCAGTGTGTCCAGTGTGGGGAGCTCCCTGGTGGGGCTGGCGGCCTGGAGACAGGTAATTTGTGTGGTTAATGGGACTAATCCACCAGGCAATTACACCAATAGATTTCATGGCTGCAAAGTGCTCTGTTCCCATTAATTAAAAATCTGTTAAGAAGATTAGCACGTAAAGGTATCAAAAGAAACCCAAGAGTTTCTTTCCCCACTGGCCCCCGAAGGCGAGTGTGGGAGTGCTGGATTGCTCGCATTAGCACAAAAATTATTCTTTTAAAGGTAAGGGCTCCACATCCAAAGTAACTGCTGACAGTTTTCCCTGACTTCCCCACCAAGAGGTCCTTTATGTTTAATTATAGTTTGTTTAAATTAGCCCTGATTGTTAGCATGGAGTGCTAGTTTAAATATATTCTGAAGGCATTGTTCGCCCTGCCGGGGTTGGGGGGGGCTGCCCCTGGCTGAGCCCTGTGCCTGGGGCAGGTGCCCCCGCACCCAGCGAGGGGATTGGGGACGGGGGTCCCGGGTGGGCACGGGAATGGGGGCTCCCAAACTGAGCATCCCCTGCCTGGGCCAGCCTCAATGCAGCAGCAGGAGCCCTGCAGGGGTCCAGCCACCGAGCACTGGACTTCAGTGGGCATCCCCGGGGCACGTGGTGTGCCCATGCCCCCTGGAGAGCTCCGTGCCCCCCAGAGTGTCCCATGCCCCCCAGAGGTGCCCATGCAGTGCAGCAGCACCCACTGCATCACTCCGTGGTGCCGGCCGCATCGCCCCAGCCCTTCACTCCCAGAGCCACTCCTGGCCTTCGTCCACAGCCAGACAACAAGTGAAACAAAAGCGAATTCCCCGGCAGCTGAAGGTGCCATTTTTACGGCTTGGCTGAGCAAGGAAGTATTTTTTTGATCTCTTAAAATCCTGAATATTATCTGACAGTTTATCTTGTTTCTCCGCATCCGTGTCTTTGCAGCAACGCCAGCTCATTTACATGTGTATTGCGCCTGCCTCCACGGGTGCTGAGGTCAATTGAAACTCAAGAAAAGAGGAGAAATTTATGCAAAACTGTTGATTGCATTTGTATGTAATGAAATCATCCAATATTCATCTGACTATAGACTCTAATCTGAAAGGAGAAGTGAAGGACATAAGAGTCACTGGAAAGCAATAATGAGCTTCTGTAGTGATTAAAAAAGCACTTGAGCTTTCTGAAAATCCAGCCAGAAATCGTGTCTAATCAACACGGAATATAGGAGGCAGAGATTACATTGATACATTTTGCAAAGCTCACTGTTGAAAATGTATGCGAGCTGTAAACTCTGACATGCCATCCATGGTCTGTTTTATACAAATCCGGGAGGCACACAATCAGAGCCTGGGCTCGTCCCTGGCACAAAGCAATCTTGGTGTCTCTGCTCGATGACTCATAAGGAGTGCAATCACATCTATTTTGAAGAGCAATGTTGTTTTTTAACTGTGTCGAGAGCTTCCAGCTTCCTCGGAGTTTTTCCTGCCTTTCGCTTCCACCCTGCTTTCCCCGTGGCCGCGGCTCTCAACGTGCGGGTGGCAGGAGCCCGACGGCGCTGCTGCGGCTCCACCGAGCAGCAGCCCAGAGGGGAGCAGAGCATGGAGCTGCCGTCCTCGGCCATCGTGCTGGCACCTACGGTGCTGGGGTAGGGCACTTGGGGGTCTGGGCACAGCCCCCTTCATGTCCCACCACCCTCCTGTGAACCCCCCTCCTGCTGCTGCTGCACCCAAACTGTTTGATGGCCAAAGCAGCTTGCTGAAATCAGTGCTGTTACACCCAAATGTTTTCTGGCTGCAGTCTCTGTTCCTCCTGGGTTATTTGGCGCAGCTGGAGCTCCTTCTCCACCCTCCAACAGCATCAGCTGCAGCTTCTTATCAGCGCTGGGCACAGTCCAGGCTCCAGCTAACTGAAGGGTTGCTGCTGGCACTGGTGGAGGGAGCCTTTTTATTTCCACCTTGCGTTGCTGTGTGCTGGAGATGCTGGTGTGGTTGGGGCAGCAGCAGAGCAGATATTCAGCAGGACCAGCCCAGAGCCACCCCTGTGAGCCTGCTGGATGCGGTGACAGTAAGTGTGACGTTCCCTGTCTTCTCTCCTGGACTAGCAGTGACCCTGCTGCAGGCTGCCTGTGCTGTGGCAGGCATGGGGTTATCTCCCTGCCTTGCATGTGGTTGGTGCCATGGTGGTCTTGTGTGGCTGGAAGGTGCCTGTCCTGCTGTTTGAAGGACAGGTGAATGATGTGGCTCTGGTTGGTGTGTGCTGCTCCCTCAGGGCTGGGGCAATGGTGGCTGCTGTTGGCATGCAGCACTGGGGGCTGCAGGAGGACATGGGGACTGCCTCCCCTGCCTGGTGCCATACTGTGTGGTGATCAGCTCTTTATTTCCCTGCACAAAACCTGCCTTGGCACCTGTGTTGTTGTGCCACTGAGGCCTGCATCTCCCTCCTTGCCTCGCAAAGACACCGGGTACCCACACCAGGGACAGGCGGCCCCGTCCCCACAGCACATGGCTGCCAGCGCCTGAGGGAGGCCTGGGGCAGCCATTTTGGATGGTGCTCAGGTGCCTGTACAGCAGCTCTGGTTTTACCCATTTCTAACTAATGTGGAGTGAGATGCGACAAGAATAGCAGTAAATACTTGGGGAATTCCCCCATGCAATGACTCCCTGCAGCTTTGCTGCCATCACTACTGCCTTTAAGGCTGGGAGGACGGAGGAGCCCCTGTGCCTTCCCTTCCAAGTGCACGTCCCTGCCACAATGGTCTCAGGCAGGTACAGGGGAAACCCTTTGGCCCCAGGCTGCTGCTGGGATGTAGAGGCTGCAACAACAGCAAAAAAGCCCAGTTGATAAATGTCAGAAGAAATACAGTAATCAGCTGAAAGCAATTTACTGAGCCATGTAACCGCCCTGGGCTCGCCATTTTCCTTTATTCATTTATCATGGTAAGTGCTTTGGCCAAAATACACAAAGCAGAGAAATTGTTGACATGTGGGGCCCTAGCAGAGCAAATCCTTCATCCTTCTCCCCCTCCCCACTGTGCACAAACTAACTTTTTGGGAGTTGTTTATTTAAGGACTGCAGAGGCTTGGTGCTCTTTGAACCCAAATGCTTTGGGAGTGGGGCTGTGGTGCTGGCCACCACCTTCCCTCCGTCTTGCCATTGCCTGAGGCTGCTTGCTGCTGTTGGAAAGTACCTGCTGGTAACCAAGGGTTATAGTATGTGCTCAGGACCATGTCATGATTCTCCCTTCTCTAACCTCTGGAATGTGGAGCAAGCATTGCATGTGGGAAGATGTTGGCTTTGTAGACTCCTGTACTGACTGTTGGTTGTCTTACTCCTGGCAAAAACAGCCATGCTCACAGTATTAATTTCAATTCTCTATCTATGAAGCCTAGGGAACTGCAAAGCCATGGTTCCTGCTGGCTGGTGTGCAGCAGGTGGTGATGAGTTGCCACACACCCTCCAGGAGCGGCTGGTGGCCAGGTTGCAGGTAGTTGTGCCAGCTGCTTCTCTGGAGAGGGGTGAACTCACTTTTGCTTTATTTTAAGCAAGAATAAACGAGGGTTACAACAGGAGCATCAAGTTCCTCCTGCATGTGGTGCATGCTTCAACCAGCCCTAGGCTGACTGCTGCTAGAAGCACAACCAGGCCAGGGTGCGAGGCGATTCCACAGCCCTGCAGAGGGTAGGGTGTGCAGGGAACAGGCCAGCAAGGAGGTGACATGTCGGGTGGTATGAGCTTCACCCACTCCTGCTGAATTGATGCCAATTCTGCTGATGCCTGAATGAAGAACAGCAAGGAGAGTTTCCCCCTTCCCTCCAGCACCATCCAGGTTCAGGAATCCCAGTGGCTGGGGGATCCCAAAGCCCAGATCTGCTCTGGAGGTCTGGGAGACCTATCCCTGCCCATCACCTGAGGCTGCCTGACTCCAGGCAGGGATGGCCAGTGGGGTATGTGGCAGTCTGTTCTTGCTTGTGGGGGGGAGAGCATGTCCATATGGATGATGTTTATCCAAGCAGCTCCTTGGTCTTTGCTGCCAGCAACTTGTCCATCTCTGCTGCAGCGTTGTCTGCCATTTGCTGGATCTGTGGCAACACAGCACAAGTCTGAGTCACGTACTAGGTAATGTCACAGTTTAAAGGAAAGGAACGACCAGACCATTTCCTGAATGAAAGCCTAAAGCCCTCATGAAATCCAAAATAGTGCTTGGGCAATAGCTGGCTCTTCCTAGAGCTCACAGCTGCCCTGGGTGAGTCTTTGCCAGTGCTACATCTGCACAGTGATAACAGGGATCAGTCAAAGGCTCTGAAAAGAGAAGCTCAACATGGGCTGTCTGTGCAGCTCCTACTTGTGATAGACTTGAATGCCAGCATCCAGCATGGTGAGGGATCCGGGGGACTTCCCCATCAGTGCTCTGCTATTTCAGTTAGACCCGCTCAGCACCCAAAGATGTCTGCACGTGCAAGTGCCCTGTATCTAATTTACGCTTGCTGCAATCCTTGCTCTCCTTTCCAAGGCTCCTGGCAAAAATCTTGTCTGTGCTTCACAAGTTACTTGGTCAAGACCTTATTTACTTCAGGGAAAGGCAGAGTCAGAGACCAGCTGGTGTCTGCACCAGAGCAGAGAGGGCTTATCTCTACAGCCTTCTATTATTAGAACAGACCAGGTCACAGCAGGAACACAGGCTTAGCACACTAAGAGTTCATACATGAAATAAACAGACTTGTTACTGCTTGTAAAAACGAAAATTCTTGTAAACTGTAAGTTTCTTTTCCTTGTGTAAGAAACTTCTTGTAAAAAGAAGTAAACAGCTATTGCTAAAGCCCTGTCTATTGATCATGGTAACATGGGATGGACAAGGAAAACAGTTCCAAAACGGGCATCTGTGTATTTGAGTGAGTGAAGGGTGCATGTGCAGAGAAAGGTTGGAGCCTCTGGGACTTTTGTGTACTACTTTTATAGGACTAATTAAGGTGCACTTGATTCCAAGGTCCAAGGCATATGAGTATAAGACCTTTCATGCTAAAAAAAAAATTTGGGTACAAGTGAAAATTAGACTTGAGATGCTACCTCTCTAAATGCAGAAAACCATCTGTGTGCTGTGGGACAACTGCTTCCCAACAGGATTCAGTTACAATAGCATGGCCATTTTTCCTGCTTGCACAAATGCTCTGTATATCAATGTTTATTTTTTTGAGCGCTCAGAGAACAGTTCTGAAGCATTTGCAACGTATCTAACTTTAGCTGTTAATAAACAAACAGCTAAAAAGTAATGGCCTGCCTTCAGAGGCATCAATTCAGCAAAACACTTATGCTTGTGCCTGAGTTTTTGCCCAAGTAATTGACTTTAGTGACATCTGCTCTTAGGGAATTAGGCGTGTGCTTAAGTATTTTCCTGAATCAGAGCCAAAAAACTCCTAACAGAGAATCTTGCTAGCCTTTTCATTAACAACAAACTGGAGCAATCCTCATTAATGCCAGCTGTTTTCTGATGTCCAGGCACTGCTTAAGTGGTGGTAAAACTTTGGGTAGCTTTGCTCCCCAAGATCAGCTGGTTTGTGTAACAATCCCTTGGACTACAAAAGCTTTCGGGGAAAATGTTTTTTCCTGTTTCAGCTTATGGTTCATACCATAAATTTGGCTTTGAGATTCAAGCCTGAAATCTCACAAAGAAAAAAGCAAATACAACAGCTGTTGCCTACTCCAAAAATTCAACCCAGGGTCACTTCTTTTCCAGCCAGGTTCTCAGTGCTGGAGGTTTGTCAGCAAGCTCTGGCATAAACGCTCACTGTGTGTTCACACTACTGAGCTGTGAAACGTGATATGCTAAAAGGAAAAAAAAATACCTGCTTTTCTAGCAGCCAGATGGTATCTTCAGACACTTTGCTCTTGAACTTCTTTACCTGGTTCATGCTTTTGCTTCGCACCTTTCTCAAGGCGTCTTTGGATTTGTTGGTGGACTGTTTGGCAAGCTTGGCCAGGCTCTCCCTGTGCTCTCTGGTGACCCTATCAACAAAGAAGGGAAGAGAAAAGTGTCACATGTAGCACAGCCAGATTTATTTCCTGCAATTGACTGACTGGACTTGGGGTAAATTCAGTGGCCATCTCTGCTGTGGCACCTTTCAGAGAACTCCCCTTCCTCTGGGGCTGATGGGCTGTGAGAGAGCACCTGCATGGTGCTGTGCAGGTGTTACGATGGTGCTGGTTCTGTGCAAGGCTTCACATCGAAATGGTGCTGCCCAGGGCATGCTTTTATCCTGCTTTGGTCACCCTGAGGCAGCTCAGCTACCTCTGCACATCTGCCATGGCAACACATCTCGGCACAGAGAGTCTCGAGCCTAGAACAGAAAGTTCCCAGCACAGCTCTAAGCTTAGGGACTTGGACTGAATCTCACTTGTTTTATGGTTGTCGCTGCAGTGCCTGAAAGTCATGCTGAAATGTTTAATTTCTTTTTTCTCCTGCCAAAGCATCTGCAGGGAAGAGGGAAAATCCAGCTCCAGACCTGAGACAGAGCTGAGAAGTGTAATTTCCCTGCAAAGCTGTGAGGAAACCTCCATCCATTCCTGAAACTCAGAGCTGTCTCCCTGCAACTGGAAGAGGCTGAATCATTTATCTGGAGCCTATAGAGCTTGTATTTCACTTGACCTTACTCCAGCTCATCGTGACCAGGCATCTCCACCGAGACCGTGTGTAACACCCTGTCTGACAAGGAGGTGACACCAGAAATGGATCTGACATTAGCAGCTCGTACAGCCGCAGGTGATGTGACACAGAGCTCCAGCTCTCCCCTGACACAGTGCCAGTCACAGAAAACTTCCAATTTTCCATCCCAAACTGAAACCTGAAGGTGATGAGGGAGCCTGGGATCGGCTGACATGTCGTCTTAGCTCCAGTAATGTTCCAGCACTTACAGCTGATCACTGTCAGCATCAACTGTTAGTGCTGAACAATAATATTGTAAATTATTTTCATGGCTATTGCGGTTTCCACATCACCTTGAGAATAAACGCAGTGCTCTCGCTGAGACTTGCTACGCAGAGAGCTCCCGTCTGCTCGCGGAAGATATTGCAAAATAAACATTTCACGCGAATATTTAGAAATTGGCTGCAACAGCCTGGGTCACCAAAACACTGAGGCCAAGACTCTTCCTGCAAAGAAATCAGGAAACCTGGGGCGAGGGCTCCCGCAGCAGCGCCAGCTCTGCCCCCTCGCGGGTATTGCTTACGGGGAGGCTGTCAGCGTGCATCGCCCTGCGCCTCTCGGAGCTTGCTGCAGCCCCATGCGTCGCGCTGCCTCTGGCACCATCCTGCAGCAGATGTTTGCAGGGGCTCTGACCGCCGCTCAGCACCGCCGGCTGTTTTTACTTTGAGGTACAGGAGGGAATAAGCTTTCCTGAACTGATCAGCGACTGCAGGGACTTGGTATCCCTGGAAGGGCTGACAGATGTAGAGCTGGGACCCAGCTGTGGCACTGTGGTGCCCCCTCGCACCCAGGGGACACCCTGGGGACAGCGACGTGGCCCCCTCCTTGCTGCCAAGGGGGGCGAGCAGCACACAGACAGCGAGGGGCTTCTGGGCAGCACAGGCTGGGACTGGGACTCGAAGGCCTAATTAGAAGCGAGCGGGGTTACTTGTGGTTTCCTGTGCATCCCAACGCCGATGCCTTTAGGGCTTCTTTTGTTTAAAATCCCAAGCCAGAGGTCCTGCGGCACATGCAAAGCAAGCTCATAAACAGAGGTCTGGGTGAGGTCAGGTTCTCAGGCAGCTTTCTGAGGGGGCAGGGAGGGGAAAAAAAAATAAAATCCGTGGCTGCTAAACTGGGAGGAGGGAGCTGGAAACCTCTGCTCTCCTGCTGGGCGGTGGGGCGAGCTGGTCCAGGAGGATGGCCTCAGCTGGGGGAGGCAGAGTTTGCCCTTCGGTTTTCACCTCCCCACTCGCTTCAGCTTGTGCGAATTGTGCTGAGGGTATCACTCGCCTGCTCAGGGCTGCCGAGCCTTTAAGGAAATGTTTTTGTTTATGCAGGGCTGCCAGATTTCCTATGCTTCTTGGCACAGGGTCACAGCTTTCGTGCCTCCTTGTCTGTCTTTATTAACACCAATTTCTTTTTATCACTGCGCAGTGCCGTGGAGTTTCTCAGCGGGTTTTACGTTCCAACCAGACCGTATGTAAATTCTCAGCAATGCTACCACCGATGCCAGAAACGGACACTTTTTCAGTCAGATGCTGTTTCTGGTTAAGGAATCCATCAACATGAGCCAGGCCCATGGTTTTTAAGGACAGTTGTTTATTCCTGTACCCAGATCTGGGACTCTTAAGCTGTCTAGTAACCGTTGCAGCTGCTTCCTCTTTAATCCCCCAAAAGCATGAAGCAAACCTGGGGAAGGGGTGCCAGAAGCAGGGCGCAAGGACAAGGTTCCCATCCAGGGGCAGCTGCTGGATCAGTGCCACCACCACAGGTAAAGTGGCAGGGCTCAAACCCCGTGGGTTTCCAGGGATGATCCTGCCCTGCCAGGATCACCACAGAGCCTGGTGACCGCACACCAGTGCATTCAGAAACGCACCCTACACCGTGGGTAACATCTCCTCTGTTTCTGCTTCAGTCAGCAACCAGTGGTTTAAGCACTGCAGCACTTGGATGCTCCTTTCCCAGCATATGGCATGAGCACACCCACAGTGAAAACAATGCAGGCCACATCTCATCTCCAACACAAGGCGTTTATGCGGGTAAGAATAATTTCTGTATCTCAAATGCTAGGAATTTCCTGTGAATGAGAGGGATCAGTTCAAGGAAAGTAGGCTTAACTAGATACTCTGCATGCATAATTGCAGATAAACATAGGGTGCAAAATATATTATTCAACAAAAAGCATGAAAGAGACTTATTATGATGAGCGATCTGGAGCAACGCAGCTCAAACAGCTTTGTTTTCTTCAAATGAAATTTCTCAAGTCCCTTCTCCCCATAGTAGGTATCTTTGCATATTTCTTAAAGGGCAAAGGAAAATAAAAGCTCACAATGAGTCATTAAACTTTCAAATGAGTCATCTGGCTTTCAGTAAAGCATGTGTAAAAATATTACTAATTTACAAACAATATCCAGTGTAACACAATGGGTCCAAAAAAGATGAATCTAAAAATGAGGCAATACCATAAAAGACACAAGGTCAGGTCAAATTCGGCCACGAGATCGACCAATACAAATGTTCCCATGGCTGTGTTTTTTTCTTCTTTTTTTAAACCCTCAGGGAATAATTTTTATATAAATAAATATTGCCTATGCAGTGCTAGCAACACAAACAGGCTAATACCTTAGGGAGTAGAGGGGATCCTAGCAGGAAGCAGAAATAAACACCAACAAAACAGTGTATTTTTAAAACTAGTGTACATTTTAACTGCAGTGCAAAAACTTATTTAATAGAATAAATACTGAAAAGTAAATTTCATTTTTAAACGCTTGGTCAAAACAATCTCAAGCCCTGATGTGTAGCTGCACATACGAGGCAAAATATAATGCATGGGTGTTCACCTGTTAAGTCTGATTAAAAAGTGTTTTTAGGAGCAGGCAGAGATTGTTCGTGTTTGATTTACTTTTAACATCTTCCCTCATGAAAGAATCCCTTTCTGCAGAAACACTGTCTCTTCATTGTTTGCCTGTTTTGCACACCTGCTGTAATTTTGATGATTTCACTGCCTCCATCTGTTGTATGTTCTTTGCAAATATTTTTAGAGAGTTGAGAAAATTAAATAATTCAGAAAAATATAGAAAAAACAGTTCAGAGTAGAAAAAATCATTTCAGAGATATAATATTGAAGAGTAGTCTCTGGCTGAACTTGCTTATTTTTCTTCCATTTGCATTAGAAGGTTTTAAAGATTGAAACAGTCTGCTTCACTTCTTGATAAGTGGATGAAACTCTGACAGATTTAGTTGTGTCAATAGAGTGGGTCAGAAAATGGAACTAGAGGCGCCCACGAGGGCAGACCTGCAAGGCAAGTTTTCCAAGCTGAAAATCAATTTAACTTAGGACTCCCTGGGCTGCCGACTGTCCAGGAAGAAAGCGACCAAGAGCAGCAACCCTTGTGCACCAGAGGAACAAGGGAGCGTGTTAGATCTTTCTTGGGGAGAGAAGACCTGGTTTTGATCCATGACACCACAAAAGAAAGTGACAGAACGTACATATTTGTTTGAAAAACAATATTTTTTTAAAGATCAAGATTTGTAGTTTTGGAGTTTCCTCCCCTGCAATTCATATTCAAGGATGACCCAAGTGCCCATTAACAATCAAACCACTGTGCAGCAACCCGGGAGCCTCAGCAATTATGAAGATAATGGTGCCCTCCTCCTCTGCCTCCTCTCCTGAGGAATGGGGGAAGGGCAGAGAGCACGGGGGGAAAAAGAAAATCAGCAAATAGAATGATAATGTCATTCCCTTTCACCGACAGCAACAGAAAGCTGCAATTAGACTTCTCTTGAATTTTATCTAGCATTTTGATCAGAGAATTTCTAAAGTAGATCTAAGGCACGAGAAATATTCGGTTCATCTTTACTTAGCAGTCACCTGCTCCTAAAACACAGCGCACGTGTGCAGGGTTTGCGTGTGCAGCCATCCCTTTGTGGGAGCTGTTCATAGCACCCCAGGGCCATGTAACCCTGGGGTGGCAGATCACACGGGGGACTTTGTGCCTCTGTGTCTGACCAGGGCGTTTTGAGGGCTCTGTCACTGCAGGGTCTGAGCACGCACAGGTGCAAGGGCTGCTCTGGTCCCAGGGACTGAATGTGGGTGAGCTTACCCTCTGAAGGGTCCTCACCGCAGCTCTCTGTGTTATCTTACGTGAGGGTGAACTTGGGCAGCTGTGGGCACTTACTTCGGAATCGGCACCCGAATCAGCATCCCATCCACTTCTGGGTTCAGGTTCATTCCACTCTCTCTTATAGCCTTCATAGCTGCAGCTGTGCTCTGTAAAACAGATCAAAAGGTAAAGAGAATTAGGAAATAATCATTCCCATATGCCAGAACTCTGTCAATAGTTGGCAATCCATCTCCACAGAACATGGAAACATTTACTTCTGTTACCAGTAAGATCAGGAAGTTACATTGGTGCGGAGAGCTTTGATCAAACTGAATGGGAAACTATGGCTGTGCTCGGTATCGGGGTAGGAAGGGCACAAAGGGGGGAGACGGGAAGGGAAGCAACAACAAAAGAAAACTGTTTTGCTTCTTTGAAACTATTTGAATGGTTTGAGGCAATGCAGAGTGAAACCGCAATAAATTCCCTAGGCATAGCCTGACTGTGGCAAAGGAGATGAAAGATTCTGAGCATTTAAAAATTCCAGTTGAATGTTTTCCACTAGAAATCACACAGTGCCAATTTAGAAAAGTTAACTAACTTAACCACTTCAGCACTACAACCTAACCACATTACATCAGTAGCAGTTGGCTGAGAACGGAGCCTGTGCCCAGCTCTGTTTATTTTACAGCTTATTACTTAGGATTAAGTTTTCAAAACTCCATCACTGCTGACTGACACTGCTCTGCTTAAAAGGTAAGGTGTGCAGGTTTGCTTGGGAACTACAAAGTGAGTAAAATGCTTCCTTCCCCATTTTAGAGCGCTGGTGAACTTTCACACAGCATCAAACATTATGGTTAAATCACAGCTTTGCTGGCAACTCCCACAGTGCTCTGCCAGTTTGTTTCGTTCTTTGACATTGACAATAACAAGACCGAACTGGTCTATTCCTTTGGCACTAGTGTGGCATTTCCTACAAGGCGCATTGCTATTTCTGATATTCTTTCCCATTGTTAACTTTAGCTCCAGGCTGCTACAGTAGACTGTGTTTATGAAGTTCAGTTTCTATCAACCGAGGCACAAACTAAAGCTCTGCACATTCATTTAGCTCTGCAATGCGTGATGTCACTGAATGAAATTAATGCTGGTCTCAGTGTTCTGTAAAACACAACGGCCATACTCTATAACACAAAAAGTGCAGAGAAAACATAACAAAGAAGATTTCAGCATGTTAGGACTGTAACGTGTTATTCTATGCACAGTGCATGCTCTGTAGGAAGAGAACGCTTGCTAGAAGTTGTATTGTTTAACATACATTCTAGAAGAGATAGGATGGGGACAATATTTTCACTATTTCTATCGCAGCACATAAAATAGCTGTAGTTAAAAGACGTGATCTTGTTTGTTTTTATAACTCTTGGGCAAACGGGATTTGGCCCTGTAAGTCCTCTTCTATAATTATTTTCTTTTTCAGACTCTTCAGGGATTTTTATTTGCTTTTCAATGCTATGAAGTATTGGCTATATTCTATAAATAATGACATCACATGAAAGTGAGTATAATGTTATTAAGCAGTTCAGCCTATCCACGGAACAGTTGTGGTATAAAATATTGCATTGAGAGAAATATTTACAGCTCTGGTTCAAATGAAAAGTGGTCCTTTGGCTTAGAAAGCAAATGCAGGCAATGGTAGACACGACGATATTGGTATCTTGATCTGCACAGACAGAGGCTGCATCATGCCATGGCTCCTCCGGCCCTCTCAGCTCTGGCACTCTGAGGGACCTCGGTGCACTCGCTGATGAGGGGCCTTCAGTCTTCGAAGTCATTATACGTGCTGGATACACTTTAAGAAACACTTAGGCATCAAGTGCCTTATGCTGACCTCCTCTGAGACTTTGCTGACTTAATTAATTGGGGAAAGCCTTTGCAAAATAAATAGAGATAAGCTTTGGCAAGCCTCCAGACCCGGAGCGGGATGAATAGCTAACCTTGCGGTCGCTGCCACTCGCATCTGCAGGTCGATCTGCAGGAGCCCCCTGTGAGGGACTGCTAATGTCTGATCCTGGGGTGTGATTTGTACTTGCTGCCTTATTTGGGGGCAAGTCTAAGCCTCCTGCAGAAGACTAAGGGAAAATGACCCAAATTTAGGGGTTCTGATCTGAAGGTGCTGTTGATGGAGGAGCTCACTAACTACAGCAGGCCCCGTGTTAGGCCTTGCTCCCATTAGCCCAGGCCCAGCTCAGAGGCAACATCAGCAGCTGCTTTCTATGAGCTTCCAGGGGGTGCCCTCAGCCTCTGTGCTCAGTAAGCAAGCTTTATAGGAGTTTGATGGTGCCCCCAGCACAAGTACAGACTATTCCAACTGAACTTATGGTTCGGTGCATGGCTGTGTCTCCTCAAGGCACTGCGCTGATATAAAACAGGGCAGATCCAGCACTGCTCCCACATGTGGAGATTAGGTCAACCAAAGGAGAGGGTGCGTGCATAAGACTACTGGGTGCAGAAAAAGCAGGGGAAGCAGAGACCTGGCAGGGCACAGTGTGTGCAAGTGTCCTGCCAAGTACTGCAGCACCCTAACCCCCACAGCAAGCTGACCGTTCAGTGGTGTGCTCTGGGTATGAGCCTGAGGGCCCTCATGGCCTGATGTGCAGCACACCACTCCTGTCTGACCCCAGTGCTGCCACACGTGGGAGATGCCCTGCTCCAGACAGAGCACTTGCCCCGTGCAGCGTGCAGTCAGCAGCAAAATACGGCTTCTGTTTTGTTTCAGACGAGAAGCGATACTCGGTGCGGTCAGAGCTCTCTGACCCTGTCCGATTTGATTGATTTTGTCCAATTGCTTCTTTGCTCGGTATCAACCCGTTTGTTCTGTCAGTAATTACCTCCCTTTGCCATGCCTTCAGTAACGTGTCCTTACCTCAGGAAAATTGGTCATGTTGACTATGATGAGCTGAGGTGACTTCAGTGAGATTTGCCCAAGCTGGTTCAGCGGAAACTTCCCATCTTTCGTCACGACAATTATGTGATCAAGGGCCCCTCAAAAGAACCAAACACACGGGAATTTCAGTACGATACAGCACTTCAGGATGATGCTGTAGTAAAAACATGAATAGAGGGTCCCAATTTCCTTCTGTTGTGCAAAATATAGACGTTAATAAAGAAATTATGTATTTTTTTTCATACTTCAGGTGCTGTTTATATTTATGCATCCCCTGCGGTATTTGCAAGTTAATTATTTTAACACTGCTGTAGAGCACAAAAACGTGAAAACAAAACTCACTTGTTACTAGAATAGGAAAACTAAACAAAGATTGCAAAGAATAAAAAGGAAATATTTTTAATTCTTAAAACTTAAACATTAAAATGTTATTACAAAGATCTAGAAAATGATTGTCTTTAACTTAGCAACGTTCCCTTAAACCCCTCATTTTTTCCAAGTCCCAAGAGGAGGTGCTATACACTGCCTAATTTAAAGTATTCAGTTTCTCCCTGAGCTACTCTTAATCTGCTCTCTTGTTTCTGCTGCAAAATGTTAACAGGCCAAAAGGCACATGGGACAAGAGGTACTTTATCAGTGCAATTAAAAAAAATACCTATGGTTAAAATAAATAGTTAAGAGACTGAGCTACACTTTCCAACTCCATTAAAAACTGAAGTGCCCCTGCCAGAGCAGGGGTGGTGAATGATTCAAATTTGGTCATTGTTTAATGTTAAATTTTATCCCTGAAACTTGATACTACTTACAAATACATATGTTCAGAGTGTTATAGTAACTGTAGCTTAGTCAAATATATTCACGTTTCTTCCTGAAACACAAAATTCAGTAAGTGAATAAGGCTTGTAAAGGTCAGTAACCACAAAGATGCATAGCAAAAAAAAAAAAAGTTTGTATATGCCAGACACCAGCCTGATGGCAATTTCCAAAAGGCTAATTTAATGGCAATTGGATTTTTCCTGCCCTACTGCACCATTAGCTGACAACCTGCTTCTTCATCACATCTGCAAACAGTTCAGTTAGACACTTTTGACATCTCCCACTTAGAAAAGCTATTTCCAGGAAGCTATTAACAAAAATAGATTCTTCCTGGTCAAGCTCAGGGTGAAGAGAGCCTTCAGTTGGGGATGTCAAGGTTGCAGTAATCGGGTGCCCAGTGAATAACTCAATAAAAAGAAAATCAATTTTGAAAAAAACGGACTTCTCTGTTACTAGGATGGGTATCCTTCCTTACAGGCAGTAGAGCACCGTACAAGAAAGTTACCAACCTGGTGAGGTTCTAACGCTGACATTTTTGTTGAAATCTTCTTTCAGAGCTTCCACCACCGCCTGCATGTCTTCATTGGTTGCCTCCAAATTGATAATATCTTCAACTAAGGCAGCATTGATATTCACTTTGGCTTGAGTCTGCCCTTTACCTTTAGCTGAGGATTACACAAAAAATATTTTCTGTTTCTGAGAACACTAAGTTGTTGTATTAGAAAGTAGAAAGAAGACGTTAGAACCACTGTTAGATTCAGAATTGAGTCTAAGATAAACTGATGTTCCTAAATGAGTAAATTGCCCAGCACTTGAGCACACGGGCAAGGTACGTTTGAAGGCTGTGCTTTGTGCATGAACTCTAACTCCACAGCCTGGACGGTGCCGATGGCTACTTGCTGCTGCAGTGAGAGCTCCACGCAGCACTTCTCCCTGAGGAAGGACTAAAAACTCCCGTACCCTGCAGTGCACTCGGGAAAGCTAGCTCCTTCAGGGCTGTGTTCTGCCTGTTAGATCGATACTGGTACAGGAGAGAAAAGGAGTAAGAAGTTCTGCTTTCAACAGTATCTGGCAACACCTTTTGGGGTTGCAGAACCGGGCAGAACAGCTGCCTGTACCTTTTTTGGTGGCCAGCTGCCGGGTCAGCAGCACCTGGTGGACACACTGCCTGCAGCCCTCCAGCAGCAGGGCTGGGCAGCCTGCAGGAGCCTGTGGCAGCCTCCTCATCATGGCCAACGGCGAATACAGCAGGGAGTGCAGGTGCCGAAAGCATCTCAGTGCCATGGCCATTGTTTACAGCTCACCTGGGAAGAGAAAAGAAGGGTGGGGTGCTCAGCTCGCTGAGCAGAAACGGCTTCAAGCCTTGGCTGCGTGTGTCAGGGCATGGTGCCAGCGGAGTGGTGCCAGCTGAGCAGTGACAGCTCAGTGGTGACAGCTGAGTGCTGCAGGCTGCTCCTGGTGCCCCTGCAGCTGCGTGGCTCAGGCCCAGGGACACGGCTCTGTCCCGGCCACCCGAAGGGCACAGCCTGGGGAGCCACAGCGGGAGGACCCTCCTCGCTGGGGGACAGGGTGCTTGTGACAACTTAGATTCCATCCTACCCTCTCTGAGGCTGAAAGGCATTATTATTTTAAAGCCCTTATTTCTGGACATTTACTGCGGGGAGCTCGGAGGTGTTGCTGCAGCACAGGGGCAGGCTGGGGCTGGGAGATCCGGGCTGCAAAAGAACTGAAGGGGAAGGAGGTGGAAGGCGGGCTGGGCTGGGCTGGGCTGGGCTGGGCAGGGTGTGCAATTCCGAGCCGAGCCGAGCCGAGCCCTACGGAGCCCTACGGAGCCCTACGGAGCCGCTCAGCCCCGCTCCGAGCCCCGCTTGGGGCGCGCCACCCGCCGGGTCCATGGCGCGCCCCAAGCCCCGCCCCCGGCCACGCCCCCTCCGCGTGACCACGCCCACACCGCCCCGCCCCCTCGCGTAGCCCCGCCCCTTTCTGCTGGCCCCGCCCCTCCCGGCCCGTTCCCCTCCTCGCTCCCCCCCCCCTCCCCCGCCCCTGCTGGGGCCGCGCCGGGAGCCCCGGTTGGGGAGGGGGGGGGGGATGTGGGGGGGGCTCCGTCCTCCGCCGCCTCCCCGCTCACCGTCGCCGGGTCCCGCGCGCGCGCCGCTGACGTCACGGCCCCGCGCCGCCTGCGTCACCGCCGGGCGCCGAGGGCGGGGCGAGGCCTGCGCGGGGCCCGGGGCGGCGGCGGCGGCGGCGGGAGGAGGAGGAAGGAGGAAGGAGGGGGGGGGGGGGAGGTGATGGTGGGGGCCGGTCCCGGGCCGCCCCGCGCCGCCATGGAGCCGGGCCGCCAGGCGCTGCCGCTGGAGAACGCGTCCATCCTGTGCGAGGGAGCCCTGCAGGACGGGCACCGCCTCTGGATCGGGAACCTCGACCCCAAGATCACCGAGTGAGTGCCGCGGGGGGGGCCCGACACCCCCACAGCCCCCGGGGACACCCCCGGTGTCACCCCCGGTGTCCCCGTTCCCCCTCCAGGCCACCCCGGCACCGCCCCCGTTACCCCTCCCGGTACTCCCGGTGACCCCTCCCGGTGCCCCCCATTCCCCGTTTCCCCCCCCTGTAGCGGCCGAGCCCCCCCCGGCCCCTCCCCACCACCCGCGGGGGCTCTGGGGCTGCGCTGAGCCCCGGCCCCGGGGGGTACCGGGGGGGTTCGGGGGGCGCCCGGTGCCGGGGCTCGGCTGGGGCCGCGCTGCCCGCTCCAGGATCCATTATTCAGGCTCCAGACCCGCGTCCTGCTCTTGGTTTGGCTTTATGGAAGGTTTCACCCCGCTGAAGGTGGCATCGTCAGCTCGTCAGCTCCGTCTCCTTGCACTAAAACCCAGAGAGAGCTCCTTGCGCTGTGGGGTCAGCACAGGAATAAAGGGGTGGCCGTGTCACTGCTGCAAGTCCTTACACACCCTGCAAGCCCACACTGCCCCGTGCGTTCCTGTCCCAGGCTCCACACCCGTCCCTGCTCACCTGGATTATCCCCACTGAGCCCATGGATCGTGTGGCTGGAGCCATGCACCTGAATGCTAAAACAGCTCTTCCTCCTTTTCCAGCTTTTATCTGATTTTAGAGATTGCCCCTGCAATGCCTGTGTCAGATTCCCTGAAGGTGCAGTAAAGCTGCGGGGCTGTTGGTAGGGCTGATCGTTGTGCCTTCCTCGAGCAGGAATGGGTTCAGAAAGTCCTGAATTAATCCGAGACTTCCGCTTAGCGAGCAGCCTGCAGCTGCAATCGGGGAGTTAATGGGTAACGTGCGCGTTCGAGCACAAGCTGTGGTAATGGGGATTTGTAAATGTAGGGCTGCCGGCAAAGTACAGCCTGCACGCCGCTGGCCTTCGGGGGGTTTGTGCGTGTACCGAGCAGCTGGGGCTCCAACGGGGGGCTCGGAGGGGGTCGAGCACCGATGCCCCCTCTGTGTCAGGGTTTGGGGCGCCTTCTGGTGGGCGTCCTTACTGGTACCGGGTACTGGGGGGCTGCTTTTGGATGCTCAGCCTCTGGGTTTGGTGTCGGTGAGCGAGGAGGCTGCAGGGTTCCCTCAGCATCGCTGCAAGCCTCTGGTGCAGCATTTGTCACCGGGGGGAGGTGGGAGATGCTTTGTGCTGCTGCGTGGTGGAAAAGCCTTCAGAGACCCACATTTTGTGCCCAAACGCTGTGCTTCCAGCGCTGCAGCTGCACGCACGCTGTCTGGTCCCCAGCAGCCCTTGAATGAGCATTAATTGCCTGCAGGTATGAAGTGTGGGTGTCCGACTTCCTCGGCTGCTCTGCTGCTTGTCTGGGGTCCCATCTCGATGAGTCTCACCTCGAAAACAATGTGTGCACGAGTTGTTGTTGCAGCCTCCTCCTGGCTCCCAGCGGGGCAGAATTCCTCGCAGTAATAGGTTTAGCATGTGGCCCGCTACCTTCGCGGCATCCTTGGGACGGCATTGTTCAGAGGAAGCCTCGCCGGGGTTTGAATAGCACTCGGGGTGCCAGGAGGAAGGCTGGAGGAAAAGGAAACGGGGGAGCTGCGGGTTTGTCTCGCGTTCACATCAGATGAGAGGAAGTGGAAACTGGGGCTGGCCGCGGGGCCGCATCTGTGCGAGCGGCTCCGAGGCTCTGGGTTGCCTGGGTCAGTGCCATAAAAATGCTTCCAACATGGTCACACTTTTTTTTTTTTTTTTTTTTTTTTTTTACACTTGGGGTTTTCCACACGACAGGTCTCCCTTGAATACTGAAGTCTTCTTCTCTTGGAGATGAGTCAAGCGCTGTGTTCACACCGGCTTGTAGTCACAGCCCGAAACTTCTGGGTGCACACAGCTTGAGGTCTGAGCGGTTCCTTGTGGGGTAGCTGACTTCCAGTGGTAAAAATTGCGTGTGTGGTTGGAAATCCCTCTTTGTATCATCTAAGATTTAAAGCTCGTAAATTAAATAGACTACGTAGGTCGCTTCCAGGCTCTTCTAATAAAACGCATTTTAAAGGAACGACTTCTGCTCTGCTGCCAAGAAAGCAGAAATAAACGGTGTTATTTGAGGGCAGAGGTGTGCGGGGGGACAGCCGCCACCACGAGGTAGCTGCAGGGCTTTGCCTCGTTGCTGAACGGGGTGCAGAGAGGAGCCTTGCTGCCCGTCCCACGGCTCTCATTGCAAAAAGGGAAACAGCGCTCTGGTAGTAAGGACTTCACCTCCATGCTGCTGAAATTGCAAGCGCTTTTTGTAGGAATACGTTCACAGAAACAAACCTGGGGCATTTACACGCTCTGGAGGCTCTGACATTTCAACACGTGGGATTTATGTCGCACCTCCAAAGCCGGTGCTGTTACTGGTACAGCTGGGACTGCTCGAGGTGCGGCGCTGACGCCTGGTTTCTGTGGAACCGGCTCCCTTCTCTTCCTGCTCTTGTTTTTCTGTCTCTCCTGCCTGCGAAGCAGAGGCTGAGTGTTCGCGGGCCTCTTGGAAGACCCCAGCACTTCAGTGCTTCATCTGTGTCCTGAAGGACGTAGGAAGCGTCCCCTAATCACTTACAATGTGTTTATTCCCCTGGAAGATAACCTGGCCCTCCTGCACTGCGGGCCCGAACACTTTCTGTACCTTCACCTCTTTGAAAGTGCACATCCTGAACGTCCGCCGTGCCCGTGCTGGGAGATGACTCACGTTCCTGGAACTTTCTTGCTTGGCTCCTGAAGCTTACAAAGGGCCGCAGCCCGTTTCAGACATCCTATCGGGCTTTATTAGGAAAAATATTGTCTGTCCTTCCCGTTCGGACTGTCCCTAAAGTTACACGATGCACTTGGGTGTCCTGGGACACTGCTGATCTCTGCCTGGACACACGCTGTTCTGGCCGCTGCCTGCCCGTGTGCAGCAGGATTTGTCCCTGTGGGTTTGGGAGCTGCGACTGTTCTCTCGTCAGGGAAGCTGGAAATTGGGCTGGGTTACACGCCTGCTAATGCTATCCAGCTAATTGCCAGGAGGAGTTGAGTCCTAAGATGCCCTTCGTAAGCCCTTAGACAGCTCTTGGTCTCCAGGTTTGGGGTCAGCCAGCGACTGCCCTAGCAGGTGCAATTTGCCGTGTAGGTCAGCCCGTGGTGCTCAGCTGGGATCGGGGGAACCAAAAAAGCTGTAAGGATCTTCCAGGTTTAGATGTGGCCTCTGCAACAAACAGGCTCCTGATTTTAGGCTGCTCGTTGCACTAGAGGCTGAGCAGACAAATGTACTCGGGCTGTTCCAAATGTGTTAAAATCTCAACGTGTGGGGAGAGGGAGCCCAGGCTGGAGGGGGATGGATGGTGGGCTGGGTGTGAAACGTGTGCCTGTGTGTGTGCCCTTGCTTTCCAAGCACTGCTAGGTGCAGTAAATGTCTCCTTTCCCCTTCAGGTACCACCTCCTCAAGCTCCTCCAGAAGTTTGGCAAAGTGAAGCAGTTTGATTTTCTCTTTCACAAGTCCGGTGCTCTGGAGGGGCAGCCGAGGGGTTACTGCTTTGTGAACTTTGAAACCAAACAGGTACGGTGCTTTTATGTAGGATTTTGTTTTAGATGACTGGCTTCTTTCCCCATCTCCTTCATGTCAATAAAAAGCTAAACCAGGAAGGGATTAATTAAATACTTAAATTAAATGCTTTCTCGTGCTGATTGCATAGGGCTGGTTCTTTGGTTCCTTTCTCTACCGAGCTGGCGGAGGTGTGCGCTGGTGGTGCTGCGATCCGTGCAGAGCCTTGGATCAGCCTGCCAGACCCACAACTGCTCGGAAGCCCTCTCAGGCTTCATGAACATGCAAACACCTCGTGTGATGCTGCCAGATACACAACATGCTACATCTGCAGTCTAAAATTCAAGTTGTAACACCAGAGCTATAGTTATTTGTCAAAATTCTGCTAAATTGTTAAAAAGTTATGTAAAGCAGCGTTTTTGGAGATTGTGTGCCCTCGTCCTTTTGCTGTGAAATCCTCCCTGAGGATGTCAGAAGAGCCGTGACGCGGTGTCAGAGCTCTGGAAGCTCTGCTGGGATGATTATTCATAGCCAGGCAGAACAGCACTGCAGCGCGCCTTTTTAACTGCTGTGAATTAAGTTTTATGGGAGTGTCCCAGAAGCAAGGTTTTGCTGCTTAACCTAGATCAGGGCCAAGTGGCTAACGTCCCCAGTGTGCGCTAGCAAGATCTGGGGTAAGCATAGGTAGGTGTTTATGAGACGTGTAATCACTCTAATGAATCATGGCATTTTCGAGAGAAACCCCTGTAGCACAAACCTCCCCCGGCACGCTGTTCTAACAGCTCCTGCAGCCGAGCTTTTCAAAACCTGTGCTCGTCTTCCCCATTTCCTCCCCCCAACAACTGAAGGAGTCTGCCCTGCTGGTTTATAGAAGTCTGGTTACTCAGGTGGGTGTGGGAGGCTTCCAGATACTCCTGGGTTGGGATACAATGGGATAGATTTTCTTTGCTGTCCGTTAGCTTTACTTACAGAAGGCTGAGTTACAAAGAGAAAAGGGTCTTTACGTCTGCGACAGTTTTGACTGAGGACTCGGTTTGTTTATTGAACTGTCTTCCTGTGCGTCCTGTGCAGGAAGCAGAAAAGGCGATCCAGTGCCTCAATGGGAAGCTGGCCCTTTCCAAGAAACTGGTGGTGCGGTGGGCACACGCACAAGTCAAGGTAAGCCTCTTGCTCTAAATGAGAACTGCGTTTAGTTTGCGAAGGCAAAAATCTGTAATATTAAGGAACAATTCTTATCAAGGCCGCCTTATCCTGGCAAGATAATTTCAGTCTGTTCTGGGAAATAATTCTCATGGAAATAGCACGAACGATCTGCCACTCCTCTCTTCCACCTAAGCTGTGCTGGATCAGCTATGAATGAGAATAGGCCGTTTAACCTGATGTTCTTTGTAAAGGAGCTTCTAATCAGGGCGCTGTTACAGGTTACTCTGTAAATGTCTGCATTTCAACTTTTCCCAAGCGTAGTGAATGATTGGCTGAAAGTCTGTATCCTTCCCTTTGTGGTTTTGCTCCCTTTTTGGATCGGAGATGCGTGGAAATTCCCAATTACCAGGCGCTCTGTTACTTTGTTCCACTTGTGAAAGCACTTATGTGGCAGCAGCTCTAATTACTTCTGACTTCTAAAGCAAGGTAGTTCACTTCTAAACTAAATATCATTTTATTGCTTGCTCTATTGCATAAAACATTAAGTGTTTAGTATTAACTTAAGCAGTACCTTCTGGAACATCCTTGTTTTAATGTCACTGAAGGCTTGTCTTGTTTCTCTTGCAGTTATTTGCTAACTGGTATTTGATAAAGCAACGTAGTTTGAATAACTTTCTGTGCAGAAGGCTGGGGGGAGGCAGGGGAACCTGCTTATTTCTATTTACCTGTGGGTAGTTTGCTTTTAAACATGTGTTGATTATCTTATAGACGACTTCCTAGCCTTTCTCTTACTGAGCGTAGCAGTGCATTTGCGTTGGAGTCTTGGGAAGGAAAAAGGGAAGGAAAAAAAATGAAAACCAAGGGCAGGTATCTTTGTTAAAGGAGACCATGTTGTTTTAATTACTGGCTCTGAGGGCTCCAGGCTCTTGTCAGCACCTCCAAATGTGTGCAGATCCAGTCTCCGTTTTCTTGGGCACTGGAGCCACGGGCACCTCTGGGTGCCTGGTGAGCATTCGGGCCACAAAGGAGCTTCAGCCAGAGGAGCAGGCAGCAGCTCAGCTGGGACTTCAGAGGGTAGCTCAGTGCTGGGCTGGCCAGGGCATGGCACAGAGCATACATAAACAAGCAATTTCTAATCTGTGACTGGAAAGATTTAACAACACAAAACCTTAGCTTATTGCAACAAGTGTTTATTTTAGGCAATAGCAGCACTGTGCTAAGTAGCTTTAAGATGAGCAGCCAAGGCTTACCAGACACTGTCAATTTGAGCAGCTCTGCTGAAAAACAAACCTGAATTTGTGCCAAGCGCAACAAGGAAGCGGAGCACTGTGAATAGTTCAGGAGGCCCGTTGCCCACAGAGAAGACAGGCTCACAAGCTGCTTTTTACGGAAAGGAGGTGGTTCCCAACTGATCTGGAATGCATTTTTCTTCCAGCACTGCACAATTCAGAGGAGTTGGGTGCTTGGGTTATCTTCTCACTCTGAACAATGTCTCTATAAAGGCTGTAGTGATGCCGCGCAGTAGTTGCCTTAAAATTTAACATCTTTACTTTGTCTTATATAGTTGGGAACAGGAAGTAATAAAATGGGATGAGGTGTAAGGATCCATAGTACAATGTACGTAAGTGTGCAGTATCTACACATCTTGTTGGCACTAAACAAGCATCGTGGTTAGGGTTTGTTGTAGTGTTTGGCCATGAAAATCATTCGGTTGAAAGATTCACAAAACCCAAGGTGATATTAATCCAGATTTAAAGCATATCCATAAGCAAATGTTTTTGTTTGTAATTCCAGTTGACTTGAATGTTGGTTTTCTGTTTGCAGAGATACGATCATAATAAAAATGAGAAGATTCTTCCAATCAGCCTGGAGCCATCTTCCAGCACGGAGCCACCCCAGTCTAACCTAAGGTAGGAGATGAGGGTGAGAGGTGACCAAATTGTGGGAGTGATAAGGAGTTAATGGCTTAGATTTCAGTAAGATCTGGAGTTGGCATTATCTTTGTACTAAAAATCTAACATGGCAGTAAAGCTGTTTGTAGATGGGCAGCATGCTGCGAAGTGTCCCAGATGAGTTACTTAAGACTTGATGTTCATTTTCTAATGTATTAAACTGCTGGGACACTTAAGGGAGAAGTGGTAGAGAGAGGAATTGGAAATATGCAATACTCCAGCTCACTTAGCCAGAATGTGCTTTGTACTTCACATGAATTTCAGCAAGAGGTTTTGTACTCTACTAATTTCATTAAGCAAAACGCTTATGAACAAGAACTTCCTTTATAATGGTGAAAGATTTTTAAAAATCTTTCTTTTTTAAAAATCTTTCTCCATTAAATTACAAAAAATAAAAATAAAATGCTGCCGGCATTAGGATTAGTAGGTCTTGTCTGTGGGATGTGGTTAAATTCTCCAACCCCAGGGCTGCTTTGGTTTACGGTTTGGTTAAAGGTGTGTGTGATTTCCAACCCCACCCCCCAGTGTTCTGTCGGCGGAACCTTATAAGGAACTGAGACTTGGGATAATTAATTTGCCTACAGATAAAATGAGATTTGAAATTCAGAAGTACCGTGCTAGGGAAGTAATGAGCAGAGATGGAGTCGTGCAGGTTGCTAGCTACCTCAGGGACACAAAGGAGCTGTGCAGTGAGGACGGATGCTGCAAGGAGCTGCCGCGGAGAAGGGAACGTTCCTCAGTCCGTACCCAGCAGAGGGTAGTGGATAACAAAAGTCCTAGGAATTTGGGGTGTAACCTAGGATAGCTTCTCCCTCTGGGATAAACTCTGGTAATGTTGAAATAATGTTTCTTCCTGGCCCAATTAGAGTCTGGGGTTTTCCCATCCCGAATGGTCGTGTAGCTGGGAGGAAGTCTGGCTTTCATTTCTCTGCTGCTTCCAGCAGCCTTGTCTGAGCTGCGCTCTGCTGCACATGCTCAGAGCTCCTCGGATGACTTCATTTTGCGTGAAGTAGGAAGCCCTGTTCTGTACTCATCTAGCTCAGAATCCTCAAGAAAGTGCTGAGTAGGTGCAAGGACTGCTGTTTCGTGGTGCTGTGTTGTGCCATGGAGGGCCTTTCCTAAGCAAATCCATGCTGAGAATTCAAGTGAAATAGCGTGGGCCTTAGGCAGTAGATTCCTGCTTCCTGATTTCACGCTTGCGGAGGCAGTGATGGGGTCTGCCCAGCTGCTCCTGGTGCAACGAGGTATTCAGCTGTCGACACAATTTTTGGATTGCTGTAGTGTGTTTCCATGCTAAGACCAAGCTCAATTTCTCTTTTTTTTTCCCCTCTCTTTCCAGTGTCAGCGCAAAAATAAAGGCCATTGAAGCGAAGCTGAAAATGATGGCAGAAAATCCAGATGCCGAATATCCAGCAGCACCTGTTTATTCTTACTTCAAACCACCAGATAAGAAAAGGACTACTCCTTATTCCAGAGCTGCCTGGAAATCTAGGAGATGATGCTTATGAATGGATGATGGTAGCAAGAAACACTGCTTTGTATATCTGGAATCCTCCAATGCTTTTGTACTCTTCTAGAGTGAGAAGGATACTGCCACCTGAGCACAACACCACTGCACATGGCACAGGGCTTTGTAACACCTTAGGTGGTCTGCTGAATACTCCTTACTGCCAGTGTAGCTCCACAGCTGAACGCTGTTCAGAAAAGCAGGTTGCATTCAAAGCCTCTGGTGAACATCCAGACAACCTCTTGTTAGCCCACATTCATTAGCAAGATTAGAAACAGTAACCCATGTATGGAGAAAAGCACATCCAAAAAACTCCATTTAACTGATTATTTTTAAAGCTTTTTTTTAACAAAAAGTATTCCAATTTGTGTTTTAAATGGAGGGGAAGCACTTGGTTTCGATTAGCATTCTGTAGTTACCATGGAAAACTTTCTCATCTTAATAAAACTCATTTTAAATAGACTTTGCAACACTTTAAGTAACTGTGCATGCAGTAGTTCATATGCACCAAAGCAAATTTACTTTGCATTTTGACTTGCTAACTTTAAGATAAGTCGTGACACAGCACGGGTATTGGCAGTGTCATCTGGGCTGTAGGTATGTGCCTCTGTGTTGGAATTGGGGTATTTACACACCACTGAGGTTTGTTCTGTGCCATAAGCTTCAGAGTGCAGCAGTGGCATATCTGATGTTTGCGTTCGGTAATCCCCTGTAGTGGTAGCTCTTCCTAAACCAGATGTGACAGCGTGAGAATAACGTTGCAGCCTCAGAGACATCTGTCAAGCACATGACCTCAGCACTTGCCCACCAACCAGTCCAACTCCTGTTCTTTCCACTGGCTGGTAAGGGAGGTTGATTGTCTCTTGGTGTAATTAAAGTGACCCAGGTGTTTGTGACAAAATTGGTTCTGCTGCCTGCTGAGGCTTACCTGTGCAAGGTGTTTAATGCAGAGGTCTAATGGGTGGCGTTTTACTGAAATCATTTGATCTGCAGCTTGTTCTTTTCCTTAAATGTTCTCTGCAAAATTGAAAGATCTGAAGAAGGACCACTCTGGCAGCGTTTTCTCCTGTGTACATGGTACTGGGACTGCGTGTGCAAGAGGGGTATAGGAGAACTTGTGTTTTCAGGTGTGGTAGATACTGTTCTGATTTTGCTGATGTTCACTTTCACCACTAAAAGGACTTCCTCAAGTCCTTTTAGCGGTCTTTACCTTGTCTGTCACTCTTGAGTTGCTTCCCCAAGCTGGTGAACAGTGGTCTCAAACAAGAGGAAGAAAGTGATTTTTAAACAGCCTCCATTTCTGTGCACAGGTGTTGCTCACTTGTATAGCAAAGTAAGGTTTGTATTCCCAAAGCGGTGCACCTGCCTTCAAGTGCTGAGCACGCTTCCTGCTTCCCAACTTAGCATCTAGAATGAAGCCGTGCATGTGTATGATGGATAGATTAAAAGCCTGAATTGTTAAAAAGTAGGTCTTGTACTGTTAAATATTTGCTTTCTAATTTTCTTTGGGTACCTGAGTAAAGAGAAAGTGGTGTCATTTGGAGTTTGTACCCCTGTGAATGTCAATAACACCCATTTACATTCCTCTGTGAACAGCCTGTGTTTTGTTCTTACGTGGTCTGACACTTGTACTCCTCAGGATGTGCATCAGCATTATTTCGAACAACAGTTTTTTTTTAATAAGAATTTAGAAAGGATCTAAATCCAAGTCAGGCATGCGGTTGCATTCTCTTCAGAAACATGCTTTGATATTTATTTGTATTTAAATCGAACTTGTTGAAATTCTTACCCCTCTAAATAAACGTCCCAAACGCCTGTCTTCTCCCAGGGCAGTGAGGGTGGCAAGCGGGACGTGAGGGTGGTAAATGCTTGGCATCAGCCGCAGGCTGCTGCTACGAGGCCGCGTACAATAGCAGCAGTCATTTTTTTCCCCACTGCCCCCTCGGTAACAGAAGTGCCTTGTGTGTCTGTCGGCCAGACCCAGACCTGGGGGAGCTTTGCTGCAGGTCCCTGTCTGTCGGCTGCTCGTGCTGCCCAGGAATGTCACAGCCTCCTGAAGCCCCCACGGCCCTCAGCAGCCAGCACTGATGGCATGGCCAAACCCCAAGGAGTTTCTCCTACGAGCTGTGGGAGGGGTGAACTCAGGAGCATCAGTGCTCAGGCCCTGTCAACCACCATGAGCTAAGTTGGAAAAGCACCTGAAGACACGGGTACATGTTTACCATGCCCACAATGTGGGCTTTTCCTTATTATTTCAGTTTTCCTGCTGGTGGTGGTGGTGAGACCTGCCCCCATCACCCCAGACCAGAGATCCCATCACGCTTTCACCTCTGGGGACCTGTAAGATGCCTGACCTCAAGTCTCAGGGTCCTGGCTCGGTTGCTCATCGCTGCGGGTGCCCTGTCTGTGCTCCTGCAGTGCTGGTGGGGAGCACAGGGAGGGGTGGGAATGGGGCTAAGGCCGGTGCGAGCACCTGGCTCTGGTGCTGCTCTGCCTCCCCTGGGCCCTGCGGTGCCCCCAGCTCTGTAACGAGGGCTCCAGCCCCTGTCTGCTCTCATCAGACGTGAGCCAGGGGCTGGGCTGCACCTCAGCCTGTTCTGACTTCACTGGGCCCTTATTGCTTGGGGTTTAATTAGGGTGTGCAGCCAGCCCCGGTGTCACTGTGTGCCGGGGCCTTACAGCCCTGCGTCCTCCTGGGCTGCAGACAGAAGCCGTGCGGCCCTGCTCGGGGCAGCGTTCGCTGCTCTGTGAGAGCTTCGTGTTCCTGCAGGAGCAGCAGGAGCTGCCTGCAGCCCCCGGTGGGGCTCAGGGGTTCCCAGCAGGGTTCCCAGCGCTCGGCTCTCGCCCGCGTCCCTCCTGCGCTGCCGAGGATGGCGGGGAGGATCCGCGGGCAGGCCTCAGGTTGGATTTCCTGGGCTTTTCGTAGGCTTTCTTACAGCCTCGATGTTTAAACCTAATGTCTTGTATTTATTCCGAAAGGGCTTTCATCTGATTTTCCCTCTCGGTTAACAATTTAGCTGTCAAAACCAATAACGGCGAGGATCCATCCCCGGCCGCCATCAGCTCACGTTACCGTCCTCCAATTACTTCATGGTGGAACCGCTGCTGGGGCTTTGCCGGGGAATTATCAGGTTACTAATGAAGCCCGGGCAGCGGCGGGCGGCGAGACACCGCGGCGGTGGGTGCGGGCCCGGCTGCGGCACCCGGCCCGGCCCCGCCGTGGGGGGGGGGGGGGGCTCCGGGACCGAGGCCGCTCCCGGCGGGGCGGCGCTGCCCGCGGCGGCCCCGTGCGCCCCGTCGGGGCGGGCAGCGCCGGGGCCGGGAGGGGGGCCCCGCGACCACCCCCGTACCCCCCCCCCCCTCCCCTTTTTCCCATCCCATCCCCTCCCCACCCCGCGGGCGGTGCCGGTGCCGCCGCAGGTAGCGGGGCCCGGCGGGGCGGGCGGCCCCCGGGGCTCGGCGGGGGGGCGCCGCTTCCTGCCCGGCCCGCGGCCGCCCCCGGCGGGGGAGCGGGGCCGGCGCGGCTCCCCGCCCTTCCTGCCGCGGCCGCGGGACGCGCCGCCCGCGGGCACGGAGCGCGGCGGCGGCGGCGGCGGCGGGCGGAGCGGGGCGCGCCCGCCCCATGCACCGGAGCCATGAGGGCGGGCAGCCCCGGGGCCCGGGCCGCCGCGCCCCGGCCGGCGCCGAGGCGGGCAAGGTGAGCGCCGTCGGGGCCGGGAGCGGGGCCGGAGAGCGGCGGCGGCGGCGGCGGGGCCGGTACCGGGTGTGGGGTGTTGGGGGGGGGGGGGAGCGGTGGGGCCGGGACCGGGGTCGGGACCGGGGCCGGGGCCGCTCGCCGCCTCCCGCGCCGAAGGGGAGGATTTTTCCATCCCGGCGCTTTCTGGGGCGTTTTGTGCTCGGCGGAGGGAGAGGGGGAAGAATTTCGATTTTTAATTACTACCATTAAAAAAATCAAATTTGCAATTCTTTGGGTGGCCTGATGGATTCCCTGATTGACAGCCGGAATTGACACTCTGGGTACCTCTTATCTCGGGCATTTACGGCAATTTCTAATTGCAGGTAGTTTGTGGGGTTTTTTCAGCGCTTTGGCTCGCATGGGAACCGAGCGATTACTTCAAGAGGCCCGGGTTAAGTGCAGGCAGGGAGAGAATTCAATCCACATTCAAATTGCTTCATTAAAGAGACGCAGCTTTTGTTGCAAAGGATTTAAATGGCCACTAGAAAGTTCTTATTTATTGTTTTGAGGCGGTTTATATAGGGTGCCCCGCGCTCGCCCGGCGCATGGAGCCGCAGCCTCCCTCTCCCGCTCTCTCCCGCAAGGTGATGCCGCCGGAGCCGCTGCCCAAGGGGAGCGCCCGCTGCCTCGACCCGCACGCCCGCGCCATGGTAAGCGGGGCCGGGGGCTGCCGGGGGCACCGAGGGCACCGGGACCCGCCGGGCCGAGCCGGGCCGGGACCGCGGGGAGAGCGCCGGGCCCCGGGGATGGGGAGGGGGGGGGGGGGGTCGCGGGCGGCCGAGGCGGGGCCGCGGCTCACGGCCCCCCGGCTGTGCCCGCAGTCGCAGCCCGACGGGGAGCCGCTGCCCGGCGGCCTGGAGAAGGAGGACGCCCGCTCGGCGCCCAGCACCCCGTCCACGCCGTCCGTCTGCTCGCCGCCGTCCTCCTCCTCCTCGTCCACGCCGTCGGCCGGCAAGAACGTGTGCTCCAGCTGCGGGCTGGAGATCCTCGACCGGTACCTGCTCAAGGTGAGCGGCGGGGGCGGCGGGGGAGGTGGCGGCGGCGGCGGGCGGGCGGCCCCGGGTCTCAGCCCCCTTCTTGCCGCAGGTGAACAACCTCATCTGGCATGTCCGCTGCCTCGAGTGCTCCGTGTGCCGCACCTCGCTGCGGCAGCAGCACAGCTGCTACATCAAGAACAAGGAGATCTTCTGCAAGATGGACTACTTCAGGTAGGGGCCGGGCCGCCGGGGCTAAGAGGGGCGCGGGGGGAGCGGCCCCGTCGGGAGCGGAGCGGCCGCGCCGGCCCCGGTGCTGCCGGGGAAGGAGCCGCGAAGCTGCGGGGCCGCGGGGCACAGAGCCCCGGGGCTGCTTCGCGGCGGCCGTAAGAAGCGGCGGCTCCCCGGGCACGGCCGAGGCACCGCAGCCGGTCCCGTGCCCTCGGCGGCTCCGGTCCTCGCCGGCCCCGCGGCGCCCGGGCAGGGACCGGGAGGCGTCGGACGGCACCGGCCCGGCGGCTGCGGGCAGGCTGAGCCCGCACCGAGCCGTCGGCAAGGCTGAGCCGTTGCTCCAAGCCTTTTCCTGCCGCGTAGCACCAAAAAACGCCGCGGCGTCGTTGGCGTTAGAGCGAGAAAGCGGCGAACCGAGTCCCCGGCTGCGGGGAGCGCCCGGCCGGCACCGGCACCGGGGCGGCTCGGGACCCCGGCGGCCGGAGGAGCGGGTCCCGCTGGGGGCCGGTTGTTGGGGCTGCGGCAGCCTTCGGGTGGTGAACCCCAAACCGGGAACCATCCCCTGAAAGAGAGGCGCGGGGATGGAGGGTTCCCGAGCTCCGCGCCGGGGTTTGGCTGCCGGCAGAGCCCCCCGCTCCGGCTTCGCCCATCTCGCCCGCCGAGGGAGCGCAGTTTGCCCCTGGAGGAAGGGGAAATCGCAGGCAGGAAATGAGAATGACCCCGGCGGGGCTGTGCGGGGCTCGCCACGACGGCCGCGGCTCGGCTCGGCTCAGCTCGGCACGGCTCGGCAGCTCCCCCGGGCAGAGGTGCTTCGGGCAGGGCGTGCTCCGCGGGCAGCGTATTTAGGTGCCTCCAGGGGCTTTATTTTATTTAATTTGGTTTTGGTTTTATCTCATTATTTTTGAGAGGGTCTCCAGATGCGGCAGGAAGGGGGCCGTGCCCCCCGGCCCTCCGGCGCGGTGCTCTCGGTGCTCGGCGGGGCAGCTCCGAGCCCGGCTCCCCCCGCGCCCGCCCCGGCCCCGCCGCGCCGTTGTCCGCGAGCAGCCGGCGGGGGGACCCGGGGATCCCACCGGAATCCTCCTCACCCGGGGCGGAAAGCAGCGGGGCAGCCTGAGGTGCCTTTGTGCTGCTTCGGAGCAATTCCAGCACTTTCCGTTAATTAATAACCGTTCGCACGATATTGCTATTTTTTTTTTTTTTTTAAAGACGGGCGGTTTTTAAGGACGGGCTCCGAGCAGCGGCTGAACCCCAGCATCGCGGCGCTCGCCGCCCGCTCCACCGGGGACGCTCCCGCCCGGAGCCGCTGCTGGCCGGGCCGGCCCCGGCTGCCCGCGCTGGGGCGGCCGCAGAGCCGGAGGTGGCGTTTGCCGTTTGCACAAAACGATTTTAATTTTTATTGAATTTTTCTCGAGCGCGGAACGACGCCGGCGGGGCCGCGGCCGGGTGGGGACGGGGCTGCCCCGTTCCTGGCCGCCCCCGGGGCCCCGAAACCCGCGGGCACCGCGCTGCCGGTGGGGGACTCAAAGCGCCGGTTCGGGCATTGCCGAGCCGTGCCGAGCCGTACGGGGCCGGGCGTTGCCGTGCCGAGCCGAGCCGAGCCGAGCCGGTCCCCGCGGCGAGCCCCGGGCGGCGCCGATCCGCGCTGCCGTCGGTGCCCGGGGGCGGCCGAGCCCCGGCTGCTGCGGGGCCGGGGCCGGGCTTCAGCGCCGCGATCGGGAGCCGTGGATGGCCGGGACCCCGCGTCTCGCGTGGGGGTCCCCGGGGCTCTCCGGCCGGCAGAGCGGGGCTGCCGGCGGGGACTGCCCGGGCTGGGGTCCCGCAGCCCGGTGGGGAGCCCCCGGGAGCCGCTGGTGCCCGTGGAGGGCCTGCAGCCCCGGGCAGCAGGGACCCAGTGCTTGGCCAGGGACAAATCCGACTCTTTCGACTTTTTTAAATTATTATTATTATTATTTGCTGCAGCCGAAGCGTGTTTTTAAAAGAGGAGCAGAACTGTCCCCCTGTGCCTTGTGTCCCCCTGTCCCTTCCCGTTCACACAAGAGGCTGTGCTGGCGCTGCCACGGCCCCGCAGCTCCGTGCACGTCTTTAAGCAAGCGTCGCCGTTTCCTGTGTCTTGTCAAATAATTGCACTTGGCATCCAGGGCTCTAGTGCTTCAAGGAGAACCAAATTAAAATTGGAGCTCGTGGAGCTCCTTCGGAGGAACATTGTGTTCCCGGGTGATGCGAGGGCTGCTCATGGCCAAGCTCCCACAGCTGCGGTCTCGGGGAGGGCCAGCACCCCGCCGTGGTCCCGGTGTGACCCCCAGGGCACCCGGCTGTGCTGGGCAGCTCCGGGGCACAAAAGCTTGGGGTCCCTGCAGGTTGGGGCAGTGCAAGGCCTGCGGGTGGGCCAGGGCCAGCGTGGGCTCTGTCGCCCCCAGCCTTTGTGCCCCTGGGGTGCCTTTGTGCTCCGGTCCGAGCGCAGCCGTGGCTCACCGCGCAGGCAGGCTCACTTCGGCAGCGCACTGCTGCTCCTCTGCGTGGCTCAGCACAGATCCTGGAAGCCGCAGCCACGGCTGCTTCTGGGGGCTGTGTTAGGAGCTTCCTACAGAGCACACCCAGGGGGATGGGGACGTGTGGAGCTGTCGGTGGCCCTCACTCCAACCCCACAGGCAGGGGGGTGCCAGGGCTCGGGGAGCTGCGGCACCCGGGTGCCCGTGAGCCTGCACGCACCAGGCACCCTCCTGCCTCTGCTCTCCCCGCAGCCCAGACGCTGCGGCCACCCAGAGGAGGCAGGACGGGTCTTTCTGGGATGAGTCCCTCCCGGTAATGTTGCTGCTGCTTTCCATCTCCCGGTGGGGGTGCAGAGAAGCTGGCAGCATCTGCTCACCCACCACAAACCGCATGCGGGGCCAGAGCTCTGGATCCAGCCGGTGTTGGCGATGCCCTGGCCCGAGCTGTGGTGCGTGGGCCAGGCTGCGGAGCTGAGCTTCGCCATCAGAGAAATCACCTGGGCTTGGGGAAAGCCTTCAGCTCTGTGTCTCCTGCTGCAGCGTGGCTCCATCCTTGTCCCCTCTGTGCCATGCGGGCAGCAGGACACCAGAAGCCCCTCACTTGGTGCCCCTCAGCTGCCGCGTGCTTGGGGCTCCCTGGGCTCTCGCTGCCCGTGGCAGGAACAGGCTCAGTGAATTGAATTTAGATTTATTTTTGAAACACCATTTCCCATAGCGATGGGTCAGGGCGGTTTCTCTCCCCACGGGTGGTGATGTCCCTGTGGTGACAGCCCCTGCTGGGTGACAGCGGGTGCCTCTGCACGGCCCTGGCTTGGTTTGGTTTCCATCAAAACCCGCCAGCTGCAGCCAGTGCTGGAAGCAGGCGCTGGGGTGAGAGCTGCGGGCGCAGCAGCGGTGGCTGCCGGCGCTGCCTCCGGCACGGCCCCGTGCCCGTGTCCCCCTGCGGGACCACGGGGTCTGCGTGGGGCGAGCAGAGTGGCCTCTGCCAGGAACTGCCACTGGCCAGGGACCCTGCCTGGCCACGGGGACACTGTACTGCAGGTCTGAGCCACCCGGGTGTCCCCGTGGATCCCAGCCTGCGTGGGGACGCGTGGTCTTCCCGGGCTGTGCCCGTCCCAGCGCGCAGCTTGGCCTGCTCCGGAGCAGGGAGCGATTGAACCGGGGAGAGGCGATTACCACGTGCTATTAGCTCGTTTAAGCCTGCCCCCTTATTTGATAGCGTTCAGCAAATACGACTGTTTATATAGCACATTGTTCAAAGTAATTCAACTTACAGGAACAATCTTTACTTCTAAATAAAAAATTAATACAGTTCTTTTGTTTGTGCGTTTATATAAACGAGCTGGCACAAAGTCAGTTTACAATGTTCCCATCTGAAGTAAATTAGCGAAGTCTCTTAGCTAAGTCTCTGTATAATTTCAGCACAGAAATGTCCTCTCTAAAGCAGCCTTTTTTTTTTGTTGGTTGGGTTTCGTTTTTTTGTTGTTTTTTTTTTTTTTTTGGTCAGCTATGGTCAGGCTGAAAAATTTAAACCTTTCTCTTCCTCCCAAACAGTCTTGCAGTTAGCGACTCGGTACAGGACGGTCTTGCAGCATCTCCCCAGGGTCACGGAGGGGTGGCAGCTCAGGGACGGCTCAGCCGTGGCACACGAGGCTGCGGCGTGCTCCCACCTGGGGCTGTCTCAGGGTGCCCGGAGCGGTTGCGGTCGTTGCCACCTGCCCAGCTCCGCAGCCTCGAGGCGCTGCAGCGAGAGGTGCCCTTGGTGCAGTCCCCTCCGTGTTCCCTGCCTGCGATGCAGGAAATGCTCGGGCTGTTTGGGCAGGGGATGGCAGCGGCTGCTGCTTCCCGGCAGGGATGGGGACGAGGAGCGCGGGGCCGGGTGCGAGCCCCACGACGTGGTGACTGCGAGCAGGGCTGCGTCGGGGCCAGCACCAGCCCTGCGGAGCTGGAGGAGACGCTGCTCTCTCCCTGCTGCTTACTGCTCATTGCATGTATTTTTTTTTAAACGGTTTTAGTAAAACTAAAATGTGAAAACCCACCCGCGTTAGTGGAGGCCGTGCCCGTGCTGCGGTGGCACCGCCTGGGCTCGGTGCAGGAGCGGTGGCCTGGTGGAGCTGCCGGCAGCGGGGCGCTCAGAAGCGTGCGCCGAGGCACGGCCCCCCCGGCGTGTGGGGATGCGGCGGCCTCGTTACCTTTTCATTTCACTGAAATACTTCCTAGCATAAATAACTCGAGCGCGATCATCATCTTCTCGCCGCGAGGAGACCTCCTCGTAGGAGGAAAAAGCAGATGCATACGTCTGTGTGTGTGAGGAGAAAACACATGTTTTGATTTATTGCAATGGGGGAAAAACGGCTCTAACAAAATTTCCATCTGAGTGTCACACTGCCTGTTATCAAAATAAAAAGCCCACGAACTTGGAGGCTGATTCATTGCACTGCGTGACCTCAGCGCTCGCTCGCACGGCTCAGCCCCGCGGCCGCGCCTGGTGCTGCGGGGCTGCGCTGGGCCCCCTGCCCGCGGTAGCCCCCGGGGGGCGGTTTCCCCGCAACCCCTTCCCCGCGTGGGCTTTGTGGGGTTGGGGCTGGTTGGGGTGGGCGATGGGGCGGTGGGGGCTGCCCGCCCTCACCCTGTCTCCTCTCCTCCCGCAGCCGGTTTGGTACCAAGTGCGCCCGCTGCGGCAGGCAGATCTACGCCAGCGACTGGGTGCGGCGGGCGCGGGGCAACGCCTACCACCTCGCCTGCTTCGCCTGCTTCTCCTGCAAGCGGCAGCTCTCCACCGGCGAGGAGTTCGGCTTGGTGGAGGAGAAGGTGCTGTGCCGGATCCACTACGACACCATGATAGAGAACCTCAAGCGAGCGGCGGAAAACGGTACGGAGCCGCGGTGCAGCCCTCGGCGCGGGGACATCGCTGCCGTGGCGAGGTGTCGGGGCCGGTCCCGCTGCTGCTGGGGGCATGTGGAGAGTGGGACGGTGCCTGCCCAGAGGCTGCTGCTGCCCTGGGTGCAGGTGGGTGTGATGGGCTGGCGCTGCTGGTGGCAGAGCCGTGTACTGAGGGCAGTGCCGGGCACAGCCCCTGGTCCTGCTCCCACCGCACCGCCTGGCCTTGCTGCCGCGTGCGGCGAGTCAGAAAACCGCAGGGATTTTGAGGCCGTGAGTCATAAACCTAGAAGGTGGGGAACCTGGCAGGCAGATAGCCTGTTCCTGTCTTTTTCCACCGGCCCTGGGATGGGTTTCTCAGAGCTGCGTGCTGCTGTCCCTGCTGTGGCACGTCACCGATGGCCTCCTGGTCCCACCCAAGTCCTGCTCCCACAGCACAGGGCTGGTGCCACCAGGTCACGCAGCGCTGCGGTTCCTCCAGTGCGGCCTGGCCCCAGTGCTGGCCCAGAGGGTGCTTGGAGGAGAGAAACAGCTTTGGAAGGTTTGCGAGGCCACATTGTGCCACGTTACCACCGGGCTGGGCCAGGAGGGAGCCTGGCCAGGTCCTGCCCCACGTGCTCGGGCTGCAGCCACCTCCGGCTCCCTCCCATGCTCATGTCTGTGGTGAGGAGACGAGTGAGGGTTGTGGCAGGGCTGCTTGCTTTTATTATGGGGCCATGGAAATGCTGAGAGAAATGCCCAGGGACCCCGTGGGGCTGTGCTGGGGCATTGCCCGCCTGGGAGCACGGCTCCTGCCCGTGCTGCCCCTCGCTAGTGCTTCATGGGCATGGCGAGGCAAACGCCGCGTCCCAGCCCGTGCAGCATGTGGAAGCTATTAACAACCTGACACGAAAATAATCAGTGTTTCTGTTTACAGCCTTTGAGTAAGAGAATGGAAACAGCGTGCCCTGTCGGGCTGGGAGGGTCCCGGCCGTGGGGCCGGTGGTCGGCTGGCTGTGGGGGCGTGGGGCTGAGGCCGGGCACGGGGGGTGGTGGGGAGAGGCTGCGGGTCCGGGGGGAGCGTGGGGCCAGGCTGTGACCGTGGCCGGGTCTGGCTCCAGGGCCCTGCAGTGCCCTGGTCCCGGCTGAGGGCTTGGTTTGCACTGCAGGGGGGTCCCTGCCGGTGCTGGGGAGCCCTGCGGAGCTGGGGCACAGGGCGAGTGTCCTCGGGCAGGTGCCCGGCTTTGAGTGCAGTGCCCCTGGGCTGCAGGAGGGGATGGGGAGGCTCTGGAGAGCAGTGTTGCTGCAGAGTTAGAGGGCCACACTTTTTTTTCCCCCTCCAGTAATTACCCAGCAATTTCTTCAGCACATGAGGTTTTACACACAAGAAAAATAAACAGATGTTGCTGAAGTCAGAGTCCCATTCATCATCCTAAAAGAACAAGTCAAACTATATGAGAAAGTCCTTCAACTCAAGCCAAGACAATCACAGCCCGGTCCAGCTTGCAGAGCAAACGTCGTGGTGTGCAGGCACATCCTGGGAGCGGGGCGAGCGCCAGCCCTGCGCAGGCACCCTCCCTCATCCATCACTCCTCCGGGCAGGACGCGGGCTCCGGTGGGGTCCCCAGAGCAGGGTGGGGGTCCTGGCCCTGGCTGTCCCCCCGCTGGCTCTGTGGCTGTGTGAGTGGGGCCAGGCTTGCCCCGAGGCCCTGTTTGGGCAGTGGGGGACAGTCCCTGTCCCAGTGTGTCCTCCTGCTGTGTGGCTGCTGCTTGGGGTGGTGGCAGCGTGCGGAGCAAGGTCACCGACACCGCTGCCGTGGGGCCCTGGATATGGTCAGGGGAAAAGCCCATTCAATCACACTCTGAGTGAATGGGATGGGTGATGGAGGCAGTGTTGCAGTGGAGACAGGGCCACGGGGCACAGCGTGGGTGTCGGGGTGCTCAGCAGCACGCAGGGTCCTCTTCTGAGCTGCTCGTGGGGGGACACAGCCTGGTGGTGCCACGAGCCAAGGACGTCAGTGCCTTCCTTTACACACCACAACGTCCATCTTCCCTCTGTCCTTTCCCCATCCCTCATTCCCCAGCTCTTCCACAAAACTGCTGTTTTTTTCCAAACTCATCAGGGGCAGCATTACCACTTGGGGATGGAGAGGCTCAGTGGTCCCTCTCTGGGTTGGTGCCACTGCCCCGTGCCGCGATGTCCCCGGGCAGGGCAGGGCAGGGAGGATGCCGCACGTGTGCTGGGAGGTGCACGGCTGTTATTCAGCTCCCCCAGCGCTGACTGCAGCACTCTGGGCTTCTCTCCACAGGCAACGGGATCACGCTGGAGGGGGCCGTGCCCTCGGAGCAGGACAGCCAGCCGAAGCCGGCCAAGAGGGCGCGCACCTCCTTCACCGCCGAGCAGCTGCAGGTAGCGGGGCTGGGCCGGGGGCTGGGGGGGCCCGCGGTGCCCGGCCTCACCCTCACCCCTCTGCTCGCCGCCCGCCAGGTCATGCAGGCACAGTTTGCTCAGGACAACAACCCCGACGCACAAACGCTTCAGAAACTTGCAGACATGACGGGGCTGAGTCGGAGAGTCATTCAGGTAGGGGCAGCCGTGGGGCGAGCGCGCGGGACGTGGGGTAGAGGTGAGGTGTGGGCACCAGCACCCCCACGGTGGATGGAGAAGAGGGCAGAGGGGGGGCACTGGTGACCCTGTGATGGGGACATTGGTTCTAAATGGGATGAACGTCCCCCTAGCCCTTTGCTGGCCGCCAGGCTTGCTGCATCCAGCAGCTTCGTGCTCTCTTCTGGGTGCATTGTTCGCGATGCCAGCACCGTCCTTGCCCTTTCTCACTCTTTGATTTTCAGTATTTTTTTTCTCTTTTTAATGCAATGAAAAAAAAAAAAAACACAGCTCTGGCCAATCCAAACAAATTATGGGGTAGGGAGCTGCCCCTAAGGCACTGGCTGAAGCACTCTGTCACTGACCTGGGCGCAGGCAGGACCGGTGCTTCCCCAGCAGTGAGGTGCTGGTCCCGCGAGGCTGCACCATTGGTGTTGGGAAGTTTCAGCAGAAAGGAGGGCAGCAAAGTCCCTGTCCCTGTGCCGTGTGTGAGGGATGGGAGAGCCGTGACAGAGGGGCTGGGAGGAAAACAGTGGAAACCTCTGGCACTCCTGCAGCCACCCCAGCCGTGCCCTCGGCCACATTCGTGCTCCTCACTTCAGCGTGCTGCTGACACTTTCTGCATACAATGAGAGCACGAGTGATTAAAATAAACTTGGAGCTTTCATCCAGGAATTGTTTTGCCAAAGAAGCATTTAAATTTCTAGCGCGTGAAAATCTGGCTCAAGCCTCGGTTATTGAGACTCTTCATTTAGAGAAAGATCAACTGGTCTGCACGCTGGGCTGTTTTTTATGTGGGTATTTTTTAAAGGTGCTTCGAGCAGGAAACAATTTGTCAAATGCTTGTGACTGTTTCCTTCGCGTGGTCCAGTGTGCGTGGCCTCAGGGCGCTGATCTTCGCTGTGACTTGTGGAAGGTTTCTACTCCCAAATATCCTTCAGAAATTAAAGCATAAGAAAGAAAACACCACGTTAGGATGGAAAAAGCCTCTGTGTATGTTTTAGTTCTAGGGTGTAGCCCCCTAACTATTCCTTTAATTAAGAGCAGTGAGATACGGTCAGAAGGCTCCTGGCTGCTGGTGGATGCAGTAGGGCTGTCTCCTGTCGTACCTTCATTTCTCAGCTTCATTGTGCTGCTGATGTGGTTTCTGGACACAATAACCACAAGAGATTGAATTATTTTCGTCATGCCTACGGTTGCAGACGCAGCTCGCTGCGGATGTGCTGTCAGCGTGGAAGGGAGCGGTGTGATATTTAGCGAGAGCTCCTGCACAGCCCGGTCGTGGCATTTCACCCAGCGACTCCTGCGCCAAGCACGAAACTTTTCATTGCCTTACTGAAGAATGGTGTCGGTTCTGACCACGCCAAATTAACCGTAATGGTGCCACTTCAGGCATGCTATTGTCTGTGCTTTCTGGAGACAAAAGTCTTCCTCCAGCGAGCGCAGAAAAAAAGCAGTGGGAGGCAGCGGATGCTAACAAGGTGTTTCAGTGCGGAGATCTCCAAATGCGGTGCCTTTTTGTAAATACCCCGCGGAGGCAGCTCTCACAGGGTCTTTGTGAGCGACCGCAGCTCAGCCCAATTCCCTCTTCACTCAGTGTCTGCTGCTTTCCTTTCAGGTTTGGTTTCAAAACTGCAGAGCCCGCCATAAAAAACACACGCCCCAGCACACGGTGCCGCCCTCGGGGGCTCCCCCGTCCCGCATCCCCTCCTCGCTCCCCGAGGACATCCACTACTCGCCCTTCAGCAGCCCGGAGCGGGCCCGGATGGTGACGCTGCACGGATACATAGAGAGTGAGTGCGGGGCCGGGGAGGGGCTGAGCAGTTTGGTCCCATGAAGGTCCCTGCTTTGGCTTGGCTTTAGGGCCCTCAGCCTTCCTTGGGTTCCCTTTGTCATGGAGAGCAGCGTGGGTGCGTCCTGCGGAGCTGGTGTGCCCCTGCACAAGGTCAGAGGAGCTTTTCCTAATAACTGCTGGTTGCTGATGGAGTGTTTGCGAGTAGGGCAGTGTTGTTGGGGTGGGAAGGGTCACCAGGATGGAGTCTCTGGGCTCTGTGCAACCCATGAGATTTCTCCCCACCCTTGCCTGCACCAGAAGTGGCTCCTCAATGCATGTCCCCGGGTGCTCCCTGCCAGGAGCCCGGCCGTGCCACGCGCAGGGCTCGTGTTGTTGGCAGTAATGGGGCTGAAGCCTCTTCTCATCCACAGGTCAGGTACAGTGTGGACAAGTGCACTGTAGACTTCCCTACACTGCTCCACCAGTGCACCTCAAAGCAGACATGGAAGGACCACTATCTAATAGGGGTGAGAAGGTAATTGTACTCTTTGTTTCAGGCTTTGGGGCCAAACTGCTGCTTGTGTAATGTCGTTGCCACTGCCTGCTCATGCCAGCAGGGCTGCTTGGCTGTGATCTATAGCAGCTGCCAGCTGCTCATGGTGTTTGCTTCATTCTGGTGGCCCTAGACTGATGTACCAGCTGTTGGTACATGGCACCGAGTTGTTCTGCACTAAGTTCCCCTCCTTGTGATGTGCTGGGTGGGATGCTCTGCCTGGAGCCACTCAAGTCTCCAACCTCCCCCTGCCTTAGCTCCTGTGTTTCTGGTTTCTCCCTTCCCTGTGGTCACTCGCTTCTTTCCCTGCTCTGCTGCCCCGCTGTCAGCACGCTTGGTCTGCTAGTGACTGCGCGGGCAGGACCTGCGCCACGTTCTGACTTCCAGCTCTCCATGAGCTAATAAGAAGGATTCATTTCTTGGGGATTCCAGTATTGCTTAAGGAATAACAACTGGCCATCATCATATCTTAAATAGGAATGTTATTTCACAATGCCTGGCTAAGAAACAGTATTGCGTATAAATTTTTTTTCTTTTCGGTACTTCAGTATCTGCCCATTCTAACATAGAGCTCATTTTTGGGACAAGGCTCCTGAAATGATGTATACATGCCTCGGCTCAGGATTTTATTTAGGATCCCAATTTAAGTGACTTCATTTTGAGGAAATACTATACTGAGCCTTTGGCAACTCTTACTGTTGTAGCTTTCATCTTTACTTTTAGAAGCTCTCAGCATCTCTTTCCAAATCTTTCTCTATTCAGTGCAGCAACCAGAGATTATTGAGCTCTGCTTCAATAAATGCAAGCAGGGGCACAGCAAAGTTATTTTTTTGGTCAAAATGATAGCATTTTATCTTGATATCTACACAGAAAACTGGAGAGTTTTCAGAAAATATTACTCCATCCTGACGCTGTCCTTCAAAGAAAGTCCCCAGCAGCAACTGGCTCCTGTGACTTCAGTGCAATTACTTGTGGATGTTGCAGGGCTGGGTTCTCAGGGCATGGGGCTGCCCCCCAGACCAGTTCCTTTTCCAAACAATTCCTGCTGTGCTCAGTTCTGGAAACCTAAAGCAGCATCTTTTTCTCATAGACTGTGAGATTTGCTCAGAGAGCAAACAAGATACCTACTGGCTGCCCTGTGCCGTGCAGTGCAGTTCTGCAGGCTAACAAGTAGCTGGTGACTCCCTTACTGGTGCACTGCTGTGCTCCCGTTACCTCCTACTTGTTATGCTGTGTGCTGCCTTCCCTGTGAGCTCTGGTCTGTGGAGTTCAGGGGCAAGAGTGGCTCCAGAAGGAGTTTGTCCCACGGGGAAGTCACTGCCCTCTCTTTTGGCTGGGTGTGTGTGCTGCCTGGCTGTTCCCTGAGAGCCCATTTCCGTGGTGAGGGCCGTTTGTCTGTGGAAGTGGCTAACGCTTGGTTCACGTTTCTCCCACTAGGTCATCCTCTTTCAGTACTGACTGCGCGAGCTCTTCCTCATCTGCCCACGGCGCTACCAGCACCACTGCCCCTCAGTCGCTGAAACAGCGTCCAGCCCGAGGCAACTGTTCTCAGTCATGCAGGAGAAACTCAGATCCAGCACTCTCAGTTGTTCCCATTGACCAGCATCTAACATCCACTATTATTTCTCCAGCAACACTCTGTGTATGTGTGTGTCGAGTGCAGAGTTACATTTTTCACTTGTTTCTTGTGGACTTGTAGAATGACAGTGAGTCTCTCCAAGGCAATGCCAGACACAGCCAAAATTAGTGACTCTGCTGTGCTTACAAATCCTGCTCCCCAGTCACGGGAATATGAACAGATCAGTTCACGCTGAGTCACAGGGGGTTCGATGATCACCTATGAATATAAAGAAAGGAGGAATTTACGTGGTTTGGCCTGATTCTCTTTTTGCACCAGTGAAGCAGTGTTGGTTCCCGGACGTCCCTCCTTATTTACACTTGCATGTGTGAAATCCGAAATGGGCTCTTTGGCTCAGCAACTCAATATACACACAGGACTCCTGAGCCAAAGCCGCAGGTAGCTGTGGCTCCACTAAGTGGAAAACATGATGCCAGCTGGAAATAGGCAGTTTTCCTTCCTCCTCAAAGTGCTTTAGAATCACATGTCCTTTGATCACTCTGTAAGGTAAGTAAACCTTAGTGTTTCCCCCCCTCATTTTGTAGGGGGGGAAACGGAGATGTCCTGAACCGAAAGGAGCGGTGGGGGTTGGTGGCAGAGCCAGGTTTAGCACTCTGAAGGTTTTGATTGCTGACTTGTTCTCAGAGCACTGAATATCTCTCTCCTCTCACAGCCATCTGCCAAATCTTTCATTGTTGTTTTTATTATTAGTCTCATTTTTTATTAACAAGCTACTTTATTTCCGTGGAGTCATGTTGGATCACAAATGGGTGATTTCAAAGTGTACCTACACAAAACTTAGGCACTCCATACACTGGGCCTGGGGAATCCTTAAAGGAAGCTGATCGTAAATGCGTAGAAAAGTCTTGCCCTGGTACGGGCCCCAGGAGAGGGACCCAGCGCCGTGCTCAGTGCTCGCTGAGGGCAGCAGGGGAGGAACCCGGGGGCAGGCAGGGAGGTGCAGCCGGCGGTAAGGCCGGCAGGAGCGGTCCTGGCTGAGTGGCAGCAAGGTGACGGCGTATTCCTTTGTCTGGCAGCGCCCGATTACCTCTGCCCTTGCCTTGTTCCCCCTTCCCGGAGCACGACTGTGGCTTCTGCCATGGCTGGGATGGAGGCGCAGCCCCAGCCGGCTGCTTGCGGAGGAGCGGGCGATGCGGGGCTCACCCTCAGAGGCAGTCTCACTGCAACAACAAAGGAAGTACTCGGCCCTCTGGCCCCAAATCAGGAAAAAGCCTCTGAAATGATACTTCATTGACCGTAAGAACAAAAGTAAACAGCTAGCGTTTGCCAGCCCTTCTCAGCTTGCAGCAAGCCATGAGCAGGCCGATAACAAAACCTCTCTCCACATGAGCGCACGGGTCTGTCTTGCTGCTCGGTGTCTGCGCGGCATTTCCAAGAATGTGAAAGCCTACCATGAGCCACAGTTAGTGCGTGACGTGACTGATACACGTGTTTTTCTCTCGGGGAGATCCATCTCCAGCAGCCCTTGGTGGCTGAGCCGGGCGGGTGGCACCAGGCCGGGCCTGCTGGGTGCTGGTGGCCCTGGACAGTCACCAAAGGCTGCTCAGGGACTTGTGTGAGGAGACACGGATATCTGCCAAGGTGGCCACCGAGATCTCTTGATTTGAGGAATAACCAAATGCAAGCACACGCTGATATGTGTTGGAACAAATACGTACAAACCTCTGTGTGTGTATGTATGTAAAGCAGGGAGAGTGATGGTAGTGTTCGGACAGTGAGGCCAGTATTCTACCTGCAGCTAGCAGCTCTACCTCCATTTTAAAACAGCATTTGGAAGGAGGGAGGAAATTAGGTCCTTAAAGTATTATTGTCACCTCCTGACGCACCAATAACCACTTCTAGCGTGTGACCCACCACAAGGGACTCCCACATCTGTGGCCTGGCAGCAACCACCGCTCCAAAGTGTCTCAGTGGGGCAGGAACGGTCACAAGCTCCCATTCCTGCTGCTTTTCTCCCTGTCTGTAGCGATGAGCGAAAGGACTGGCAGACCTTTTGTTGGCTGTGAGTGCTGCTTCCCGGCCTGGGTGGCTGCGGGGTGTACGTGGCGTGCTGTGTCCGCGTGAAACGGCCTTCAGATGCTGGGGGTGGTCGGCGGGGTCACCAGGGCCCCACTTTCTTCTCCGTTTGTGCTCGCGCATTGGAATGATTGTTTAGTTGTGGACTTAGTGCTATAAACTAATGGGTAGCTGTCCAATTTAAGGCTGAAGGAGAGACCTCAGGCTGTAACTTGACCTGACATCCCCCAGTACTTGAGATTTCCACAACTGTTTTGCTGAGGGAGAAAACGGTCTGTTGCATTTATCTTCTGTCTCAGCAGTGCAGTGAAAGGGAGGCTATTAACTATGTATCTGCTAAATATCAGCTTAGTCACTGACCAAGAGAACCACTTGTGAAATGTACTGTATGTCAAAGTTTTTGTAGCTGATACCACGGACGGGACCAGCATGCGAAGCGCAGGGTAACGCGGAGGTCTCTCCCCGGCCGCGCTGTGCTCACAGCGACCTGCACCGCACAGACCCTGCCCGAGGGCAGCTCCCCCGTAAGTAGCCAGGAGCAGCTTTGCTAATTCAGAAATCAGGCTCTGTTCATATTAAGCCCAAATTGTTTGCAAAAACTGGAAGCAATTCAGCTTGTGCAGTTTTAGAGCTAATTATGTGTATGGAAAATACTCAACTCTACCAAGAATGTAAGAAATTCTCTAATTTATTCAATACGTTGTTTCACAATATATTTCACACTGACTGTTGCCACTGAACCAAACCTTATCTCAGGTCATTTGCATTCATCTCCTGTCTGTAGATTTAAAAAAAAAAAAAAGAAAAGAAAAGAAAAGAAAAGAAAAAGTAAAACTCATTCTCATTTTCTTCGTTTATTCAGTAATTGCCAAATAAGTCCTGGTGCAGCAATGCAGACTCCATGTATTAAACTTTTCCAGTTGCTATTTACAAAAACTTTTGCAGACAAAATCTGGTGAAGATAGGCAGTGAAAGGCTTTTCACTCGATTTTAATAAGGTAACTAAATATAGTGAGGGTCTGAAAGTGGAATGGTTTACAATTTTATTGCTTTTTTTTTTTTTTTCTTTTGGCTCACGCTGGTTAACCCCAATGCCCTAGCTAAAGGTGCTTACACAACTTACTAGTTGGGACGGGGGAGTGGGAATCAATCCTGCACTACTATCAGTGATATATCTGTAGGATGCCAACTATAGACACATCGGTTTTATTTCATCAGCCAATCATTTTGTTGTAGCATGTTGCAATTATGCATGTCTTGGCTACAATGGTTAAAAAATTCTCTAAATGAATGGACAGTCAAGACTAATATTTATTTTAAAAATTAAAACTAAATTGTAAGCACTTTTTTGTAAAACCAATGTCTGTTTTGTTACATACTTTTAATGTTGTGCTTTGTAAATGTCTTATTTGTGTAATAAATAAAGTTAATGCAAGTAGAAGTGCTGGCACTTACATCCAGAAAATGATGTAATTCCATTTTATTTTATTTTTAAATACTTTCTGGCTTACTAATCAAGCAGCAACCCACCCAGTTTTCCTCTTTTATTATTTTGTTAAACTCTGGCTTCAGGAGAGTTCAACAAACGTTCGTAGTAAATGGATATAATTTCCTAGTTAGCAAACCAGTCATTAAAGAATACCTCTGGTGTACATTATTACAATGATCAATCAATATCAAAGTACTGAGCAAAAAGAGAGGAAAGGAATTCACCAGGACAGCTAACTAAAATCTGGGAAAATAATGTTGATTAAGATGGATTTGAATGACTTCAACACTGAATCTGAGGCACTCTTTTTAACAAATTGTTTTCAAGCTTAATAACGTGTATATATACCACACTACACACCTCTCAGGAATATTACTGTGAGTACAGTCTGCTCTTTTTCCATGGCTTTTTCTCAGCATGACTGATTAAATGATTATTTCCATTTTTGTTTATGCTGACAAAGATGACGAAAAGATTATATTCCTGTAGAGGGAAGGGGTGATATAAATCTGTGTGGACAAATTAGACTTATTGTGAATCAGATTACCTGCTTTAGATTATTATTGTCTAGCAAAACCAATTTTCATGGTTTAGGTTTATGCCCAGTTGTTTCATCCTCAGCTTTCCGGCAGGTCCGAATGATCCACTCATGCTCATCATCATCTAAAAGGGAGAGAAAGAGAAGGCCAAATATCACCATTTCACACCTGCTTTTTGCATTACCAGGGTCCAGCTCAAACAATTTTTCCTTTGAGGAAAAAATATCCGTTCTTAGCCATTGGCATCTCTTAGAACACATTTTTGTTTCTTGAAAAGATTTTGTGCTGTTGTGTTGGAATGTGTCAAGGCAGGAGACACTGAATACATGGCAATGATTCTGAGTACTCAGCTATTTGATAGGATTAACATGGGCAGAACTGAAATTTATGCTCTTTTTGGAGTTTTTATGACCATTTACAGGAAATCTGTTGAAAATATCAGAAGTGAAGTTACACATTTTTGAATACTATGTCTGCATTGCTTGTCAGGTTATGAAAAGTGAAGGTAATGGAAAATCTACAGTCAAAGCCTAAGTTCTTCTCTTCCAGTTTTTCTTTCGGTGCTGTTTTTGAAATGTACATTATGATTGGTATCAATAAGCTGATATAGTACTGATGGGCGTGTTATAGATCATCTTCTGTGTCCCTTGTTAGTATTCATGTCTGTCATATTCTCAGAGAACAACAGTGTGAAAAGAAAAAAAAACAAACACAAAACAAAGATAATGTAGGAAAAAACAACTGTCCAGCGAAGTTTGAATAGAAATTGTGTGTATGATTACAAAAAAATAACGTGGCAAATATAAGTTGTGGCTTCTTTATTCCAGGGACTTAAACAGACTTGTCTTCAAAAACTGTTCTGCAGACTTTTTTTTTTTTTCACTTGCTTAGGGGAAAAGTGATCTGTCTAGTAGACCAGGAAAAAACAAACTTCAAAAAGCCTTGGGAAAAAATCAAGGTATTGCTTAAAACAATACCTGTATTTATTTTTGTATAAATGAAATATATTAGAGCTGCTTCTTGTGTTTACCACTCTCTTAAGAAATTCACATTATCTGCTTGTGACATGTGCTTCTCACTTGCTTCCTCCTAAACTGTAAGCTTTTGTAGCAGCCTTTATTACCTGAAAGCCCAGATGGTTACAAGAAAGATGGAGCAGAGGGAGCTGTGATTGTGGTGCTGTGAACACCACTTGGCATAGCTCATGATCCCACCTTGCACAGCTGAGAGCCCTGCTCAGTTAGGTCAAAACAGATCAACAAAGAAGAATACTGCTTGTAAGGAGTCAAATTTTCCTGGAAACCTTTTGACTGGGGAGTTGTACCTTTCAGCTAAAGTGACATGGTAGCATTTTGAATGTAAAGGTAGGAAGGTCCTGGGAGTGCAGCTGTGCTCATCTCAAAAGTGAATGGTCGCAGAAGGGTATGTGACAAACTAGTTCTGATGTACAAGAGTGTTCAAGTATGTGCCTAAATCTCAGTGACTCCAGTGGGTTTTGAATCGTCAGCTTTGTCTCTTTTTTTCTTTTTTTTTTTTTTTTCCTTAATGCTGCCCTTTCCTATTTCTCCTTTCTGTTAAGTGAGCTGAGTGCAGGTCTTCCCTTCTCATAAGGTGCTGCTCACAAGGAGCTCTATTGGCATCCTAGTAAAAGCCTGCTAGAGTGAGGTCTGTGCCAAAGCATTCACCCCTTGTCTAAATGGCAGCACTTGTCTGACACCCTTGACAAACAGTAGTCAGAAAGCTCTGTGAATTTCAGGAGGGTTTTCCTAGGAGCCACTTTCCCAGTCTGGTCTTTGCCTGCAGCCACTGGTCTCTAGTCAATGTGGCTGCTCATGCCGGCTGAGCGTGCCCCAGTGACTGTGCATGGGGTAGAAAACACACCTGGACTGCCGTTGTTCCAACAGCCCAGGCTGTAGGTTTGCTTTAGTGACTGAATCATTTTGATAGAGCACCTAAGTACTGGTCTTTCTGTCGTGGACATGATACCTCTTTCACTATGTGTTATTTACTTTGAATTGAAAGGTCTGTAACAAAACACCCCATTTATGGCACATTTCTTATTCAGGCGTAAACTAGGAGAAAATAAATGCTGGGAAATAAGCTAAAAAGAAAATTAAAAAGATAAGCAGTGAATCTTGCTTACAGACCACACAATCCTTACACAGGCAGAGATTCCATTGAGGGCTGCAGCAGGAATGCAAATGTGGTCCTTAAGCTTTCTTAAAAACAACATCAAAGCCATAATCAATGTGCTGGCTTTTGTTCTATGCACTAGGTGTTCCGGCTCTGTAATGATGCGATCACGTGAGCCCAGGCTATGACAGACGTTGTCCAGTCCGGGTATCTCTGCGGTTTTAGCTGGGATCTCCCTGACTAAGAAAAATAGTTTATCTGAGCTTGTAATAATCACAAGGAAATGAAACTTTGCCTATTTCCATCACAGTGAAGGAATAAACATGCTCCACATGCTACACGTCAGCACTATCTAGCTCATATTTGGGTAATGATATAATTGGCTCACCAAGTACTAATCAGTTCACCTTCCTAGTGAGAAATCTGTTGTGGTCACACAACAGCATCAGGGCTATAGGCACTAAGAAAGGCAGATGCTACTTTTGGCTTTGTTTTATGGATTTCCACCACATCCTTGCTTTGCCTAGGTTGTTTCCTTCTGCACTCGATATTTTCCTGATCTTCTAGGAAAGCACACAAGGCTGATTGTGGTAGGGATTTTAGCCTCCACAAACCAATCTCAAAACATCTCGGTTCATACAGGAATCTGAGCCCAGGCAAATTAAATTCATGTTCATAAACACTACTTAACTTGCATATAGTTTAATCAGCTGCAAAAACTGAATGAGCTATATGAGTTTCAACTTTATACAAGAAAATGAATAATAGATGTAATGACTTCATATTCAAAAAATAATCTAAAGTAAATCCCAGAGATGCCATCCAACCCAAGCACACTGCACAACCGCTCCTTGGTCTAGGTAAGGGGAAATGAAAGCTTTGATCCAGCATAGCTAGAAGAACCACAAAACCAGACATCAGAATGGCTCCAGGGCTAGCTATGTGAGAAGAGGCAGAGAAATATTAGAATGTAAAGAGTTAAGCTATGGTAAAACATACTTTTGCTACACTAAAGAAGACTGGTTGATAATTACTGTAGTTTTAGGGCTATTTGAATCAGTGCAGCTGCAACCTCTTCAGTAGTAACCCCTGAAACAAGACAAACTGGGTTTATTGTACTGAACAAGTCTTAAAGCTCCTCCCTGATTGTTAGTAATTGGCAGCAATGGACTTAACAGCCTCTTGACTACCCTTTTTACACTCTACCTGACTGTGCAGCTAACAATTTAAATCACAGATGCCGATCCTTCTTTGTGGCAGCTGCTTGTTAACTACACGTTCCTCTTTTTCTGTCACTGGCTGCTTCCATAACCCTGCAACACCAGGGTTAGATTGGAGAATCACATTTCATCAATATTTAAAATGGAATTAAACCTTGAAGTTTGATTAATGCTACCAGATAGTGAGTTGTAATTACTATTTTGCAAATTGCGATTGTTTGAATATGTTAATATGATTGTCTAAGCACATCTTCACCTTCAGAAGTAATTTTCCCTTTAAAAAAGATTTGAAAAAAATACAAACTCTTTAATCAGTGGTAAATTATCACCCTGTGCACAATTAGGTAGTATGGGGTTCTTCACGTTGTGCACTGAATTTTGTGTCAGCATATTTATCTTTACAAGTTTATCCATTTTTTTTAGATTTTCCTCAGTAGAATATACAGTCATGGAACAGACTTTGCTGAAACAGGACTAATGTTTACATTTGAAGGTAAAGAAAACAGCTTTGGCTGAAAATTTTATTGTAATCTGGTGTCTCCCTTTTCAGTTAGTAAACATTAACAAATTATTTATTCAAAAGTTAGTGAAATATAACAATCATTATCACGACATACAACTGAAATCTTCAAAGAGAGAGAGATTGAGTTAGATCTTAATGGATGAGCTGTTAGAATACATGTAAGTATTGATTGATTCTTGTGAATTATTTCCTTATGCCTCAATCAAAAAAAATCAGTTTTCTACAACCCACAAGATACATTTTGAATATTGTGAGCCACATCCTCAGCCAGCCCAAACTGAGACAGCTCCTCTTTAATTTATATAATTAATTCAAGCTGTTTTCATTAAGCAGGCCCAAAGCATATGGGGCCAACCCTGGTAGCCACCTGCACAACCCATCCCCAGAACACCGTCTTTCCCCAGTGGATGATTGCCCTGGGGTGGAAATCCTAGTGCTCTGCTGTTAGACACTGCTTACGTGGTCAGCAGGTCAGTTGGGACAGAGAATTTTTAGGCACCTAAGACCCCGTTAAGCCTGTTGGTCCTACTGTGTTTCTGTAAGTAGCCGTTTTTGTATTAATTCTTCTTAACTACTTCTTTGCAAGTTTCTTCCTTGTTCTGAGTGGCTTTAGGGGAAGCTGCAAATAGCAGCAAAATTCAAGCAGTGCCTGTCAGAAATGCTGCTAGGTGTATTACGAGGTGCGCTCAAGCTGCATCCCCCTCAAAACAGTGGATTTGAGCTCAACATTTCTGCAAAATGAAACCATTTGCCTAATTTCTAGTGTTCAGCTAATAGTGGCAGAAGAGACTTCCCCAACTACACACTCCCATTTTCTCTCTCAAGGGGGATTAGAAACAGCTGAAAATTCAGGGTGGGCTTGCTTCAGGGTGCTTCCAAAGGATGGCTTGAAAATACACTGTAATTTAGGTGCATTTAGTCTTCCTATATTAAATGCATATTGCAAAGTTTAGAATGATTTTCTCCTAGCTATCGCATTTCTGTATTGCTTCTGGAAACCTCAGCTGTGAGAGATTTCTTGGGACTCTTCATGCTTAGGTGTATGCCGTGATGCAGACTGCCAGCAAACAGCACTGTTGTCTTGCAGGCTTCAGGATTTGCCCTCTACCCAGTGCTTCCTCAGGAAGCCACCCAGAGGTGCACAGGAGGATGCACTGCATTGAACCTAGAACATTTAGTGGCTCACCCAGGGAAGAAGCTACACTGTTCACCTTAAAAGCCTTCCAGATGCTGTGGTCTGACTGTGTTAGGCCTTCATACTGCACTTTGCAGCTGTATGTGGTTCTGGTGTCTTAAAGGCTTTATCTACACTGGAGGCTCGATGTGCTACCCCTGCTGCACTCCAAAATTCAGATCCGTGGCTCCTTCCTCTGCTCAGTGGTGAGCTGGGACCACGCACAAGTGTGCATCATCCCTTTGTTCTCTCTTGCTGCTGTTCAAAGCCGTGTGAGCCAGAAGGGAAGTAGCTGTGCCCCAAAACATCCCTCCATCAGGACGACTGGAGGCTCACAACGCCCCTGTAGCTGTGCAGGCACGGCCGTGTGTCACAGCAGCTTTCCATGAACACGGTTTGTCAGAGCGGGTGTTTACAGTAGACAATCCTTGAACTAGAGCTGAGTTTCCTCTCTGTTTGTAGAGGGCCAGGCACACACAGAACATTGTAAACAACAATATCAGTTAATTCTTTCACATGCCTGACTCCTCCCATCACCCGCAGTGCAGTTTATCATGTTCTTCCACTGCACAATTACAATCATATGTGATAGCATCTCAGCCATGGATTCTGCCTGGCACACCCCTTTCATTTCCACTGCCCCTCTGGGTCCCTAGCACCACTTTCCTTACTGTGCCTGACCTCACCAACATCAAGGCTGGCAAGAAAATGGAAAACATGTTTTCAATTAACCTTTGCTTCCACCCACAAATTCTCACCCTTCCATTTACATTTAATTACTGTAATTCCAAAATGGCCCAAAAATGAACTTTCCATGTCTTGTAAAACTTGTTTGCGCATGAACTGTATAGCTGACTATAAGTGCCTATAAGAACTGTGTATAACCTGTCTAATGGATTCACAATGGGATGGCTAGCACACAAACAAAGTTGTTTTTCTTGGCATGCCACTATTTGGAACTGAGATTTTCACAGTTTTCAAAACGATAAGTATTTTAAGACCAGGAAACCACAAGGAACAACATACTTGCAAAAGCCATAGCTACTGAAATTCCTGTAACGACTTGTATCATGATGCATATATTAATATTATCATTGCTGGTTATAGTGTTGAATATAAATCATGTTGTTTCATAATCTATTTTCCTGAATGGAAGATATTTTATATTAAAACACAAAAAACAAATTTAATATAAAAATATTTTCTTGGTTACACAAACGAGGGGGCTCCAACTATGCCTGTCACCTGAATAGACTTTGATACAGAGAAAGACGTAAGTATGCATTTTGCAGTGGCATTCAAAATGTGCCTGATCTTAACACGTCTATATAAAAAGAAAGGAAAAGAGCAGACAAAAGGTAGGAGAATCAGTCCAACGTTAAAAAAGGTGTTCAGGGTAGAATAATAAAAGATATGAAGCTACTTCTCTTAGGAGTCTGGGATCTTCTCTTTAAGCAGACTCAATTTCCTTCTCTCCGACATTCATTCTCTTGTTGTGCCCATTCAGCTGTCTCCAGAACGATATGTGCTGATGTTTTGCCTCTCTGCCTCCTAACATTTGGGTCCTCAACTAATTTATTTGTTGAGCACTGTGGATTATTTATGTCCAAAGCTCTCACATCAGGCCAAAGGCCACCTATCTAAAAAAAAATAGCAGGAAATAGGCAAGAGACACTTGGAGATCCAGATGAAAGTGTTATGATAAAATTTCTAACCTTCCTTGTGCTGTAATATTTTTCAAGTTTTCTTACTATCACAGAAGCAATGAGTCTGGAAAGCAAGTACCAGAAAACTGCAGTTTTATAGGAATGTTGGCAGAACAGCTATCCTAGGACTAACTGCAAGGGCAAAAAAGTATATGGGGGATGGAGGAGACAAGACCAAACGGTGAATTTGTATGGACTTGTGTAGAGCCTAGAGGGTAAAGAAAACAAGCTGAGTGCAGTGGCAGAGAGACAAAATACTTATTGCAAAGGTATTTTGGAGGAATTTCTATAAAACAGGCCAGAAAGATGGGTCAGCAGTAGTCAGAGGAGAACATGAGAAGGACAAGAGCTTCAGCTGTTGGAAGAAAAGCAAAAGGCTTCTGACTTTCACATGCTCGACTGGTGTAAATGGAGAGTAGTATTGGCTCTCTATTTTACTAAACCCCTTTTTCAGAAATAAGTTTGCTAGCCAAAGTAAAGAGAAAAAGATCAATGGAGAGCAATAAATGGCATTTAACATAAAAATACATGAAATTTACAATTCAGTTAACTTGTCAAATGTTAAAAAATCAGCAAACAATAGACACAATTTGTTTTGTTCAGAGCCCAGAGGTAGAGACCAAATTCTCTAAATTAATTTCTGCAAAAGCTGTTTTTTTTTTTTTTTTTTTTTTTTCCAAACAGGTCTGGATCCTATTCGTTGTAGAATATACTGATTACCAACTATTTTTAAGAGCTTTACACAAACATTATTTCTTTTGTTGTGTGAAATGCAGAATCAGCCATCTGGCAAATGCCCCAGAGCTAAAATCTTTTACATGACATATAATTCAAAATGATTAAATATACAACAGAAAATAGCTATAGCATTGCACTTAAAATAGCATGAACTTTTACTGCCGATCAAAACTGATTTCTTTAGCTTAACAAGTATCCAAAGAACAATTATTTGAAGAGCTTTTAAGAGTTTCAATATGTAGGAACTAAACCTCATCTAAATTCAGTATCTTAAGTCAAATAAAAAAGAAACAAATGTACAAAAGATTAAATGGTCCTGTGTTATAAGTAGACATTTAAATCTATGGGAAGCTAAATTCATTCGAACAAAAATACTATATTCCCTGTGTATGTGTATTGCTGAGGCTTTCCTCTCCACTGCTAAGGGCATCTGCCAAAACAACTCTTACATTCTTAGGCAATGACTAGGGACTAGCCTGGAATCAGACTGTTCATCCACTCCCTCCATCATCAGAATGGGCAATTTCAAAGAAGAACAGGGAATAAAGCTCAGTGCATGATCCCTAACTGCAGTCAATCTTTTTTTTTCTTTCTTTTTTTTTTTTTTCTTCCCTGCACCACAGTCAACTATAAGTTAAACTTGCTGTCTTTTCTCCAGAAATACTCCAGGCCTGAAAAATTGCCAGGTCCTCATCCCACACCCAATTCTCCAGTAGTTTATGAGAAAGAGCACGCAAACATCTGCATGTATTTGGGGTACATGAGGGTAGGTACAGAAATATTACCCTGCGTAATTATTGAGTGGTTATGGCTCTGTTTCTGAACTACATTTTTCAGACAAGTCAATGTCTACTTTCCTCAGAAAGCACTTGGTGCAAGTCACTGCTGAGCTTTAAGACAAAAAAAAAAAAAAAAAAGTCTAAATGTAGATTCATCTCATGGATTTACATACTTGGATAAGCCTGAAATGGATGAATAGATCTCTGCTGACTTTCAAAAAAAATTGCTTCTAAATTCTTTCAGACCAAGCATGAGAACCTTCATGCCAAGGTAACAACGTGAGGAAACTCTAAGGCCATGATTACTAGGACTTAGAATTAAAACGTGTTCTTAAACTTGCCTGTGGAGTTGGGTCAGCCTCAAAACCAAGGAACCTTGGATGTCCTAAAACCAGTCTTCTTAAAACTAGAATAAAATTATATTCTTGAGTCTTGACCTTTTCAGGTTATAATGATTCCTGAAGCAGCAGGACTTTCCCTGCTGCTTTTTATGAGACTTTCAGGCTTGTAGAAATCCTAAGCTGATTGCTGGCTGGCTTGGGACTGCAGCAATACCAAAACCACTCCTCCTAATAGGCACTTTTCTTTGGTTTTCTGGGCCTAATCCTGCTCTTAGTTACACGTATATTAATTCAGATACCTTACTGAGTTTAAAGTGTAAAGTCAGACTCCGGGTCTTCCTGTTCTTGATCTTATATGAAGAGAGGCACATATTTCAGGTAATACTGGCTGCAGTATAGAAAGCTACCCTATGCACCATATTCATACTAATTAAGCCTAAAAATGGAACATGAAAATAGAAGCACAAATATTATCATGCTCTTGCTCTTTGTAGCATGATTTATACTATTTAACCCAGCATCAGGGTAGGTGCAGGAGAAACATCAGTTTTCATCAGAAGTATCTTTGCTTTTCATCAGAAGAAAGGTGACTCAGGCAATCTCCTATCATCCTTTCCTCAGGAGAACAAGATTTCTGTTTCTGACAGTATTTTCTCTTTGAAAGCTATGGGCCTCTCCAATATTTGTGGCTCCTAAAATCTGAATCATTTCTCTTCTTGTACCTCCCTGCTTTGCATTAAACATAACGTCATATATTTCCTACTTTTCACTGGAAAAATGGGAAATCTTCCCATCTTTCTATTGACCAAACTCGTTCACAAAGATGCCAGGAGTCAAATTTTTTTTTGGGGGGGAATACTCTGAGTGAAACAGGAGGCTGGTCCCAGAGCCTATTCAAAATAAACAACGTATCTTCTTACAAATGAGTATTCCTATTCTTATTTATGTGTCCAATTTTGTGTACTTCACAATACAAGAGAAAAAAAAGAAAAGATTGAGGAACACATGAGGAATCAAGAGAAATTTGAGCATCCCCAAGGAAACGGAGGTTTAGGGATGGAGTAATAACTGCAAGATTGCAATGAGAATTTGGAAAACTTTGCTAGATAAAAAGTATAACAAAACTGTTGCTGTCATTTCGTTCCCTGGACCTGATTATATTTTCATGATGGGCCTTTGCACTGCTTTAACTGTAAGAGCTTTAAGTAAATGAGGATCAGACCTCCATGCTAGTGAAATGCAAAGCTTGCCAAATTTAACAGGAGTCTCTACGGTACTCTACAAACACTCATCCTGACAAAGAAGCGGTGGAAGCAAACTCAGTAATTTCAAATGGAGTCTATTTGTTTCTCTTCTGGAATGATACCTGGATGCTGCCAATTTGGCAGGAAAGCCAGTGCCAAGGCAGTATGCTTCCTTGCCCTGTTTCCCCAACAGCCAAGAAACAATCAGCAATTGCTTCATAATAGGGCCAGGGTGAAAGGTGAGAACTGGAGTATTCTTAAAGCCTGCTTCCAGACCTGAGGAAGATAGTGTCATTTTGGTAAACCTGTCAAGCTGTTGTAAGAACTTCCTGAATGCTTCCTACCATCTGCTTTTGATGCTTTCAAGACTTGGCTGGAAGCCTGGAGGTTTTCCTGCTCCTTCCTGCCCAACCTATAATGGAGTAATTCTGGATCTGTTCCCTGTCATTCCAGCCTCTTCCTCAGTTTCTTCTGCTTACAGCTGGGGTTTTTAATTTTTTTTTTTTAAACTGCAGTGGCCTTGTGCCCTGAATCATCTCTCCTGGGGCAGAAAGAGTTCCTCTGATGTTGAACAAGTGCCGGGTTTTTCAATTGTGTTCATGTTCTTAAGAGGAAGGGTCTGGCCTACATGACACATTCCTTCTTCACGCTCACATCAACAAGTTTAACTGTGTGTACACGGCTCTCAATGGAACGGTCACACAAAGCACATCCCCAACAACTCTGTCGGACTGCATGCTGTGCTGGTCTGGTTGGTGAATATTGATTGATATAATTTGTAGAGTTTGAGATAAATGTCATCAAGGACAATGAGTTCAAAGAACAGATTAAAAAACAATAAATTGAATTCCAAGGCGTTCCCTCCTGTACTAATCTGTGTAGGTTCCTGTGTTTTTGGAAAGCATGTTGCTTATCTTCCTCATCAGTAGGCCCACTGCATTCCAGTACTTTGGATCAATGCCATTTGTAATAATCTAGATCAGTTTTTATTCAACGTTTATAAAACAGGCCATGTATCATAGGGTATATTTTATAGCAGATGGTATCTCCAATTCATTTAAGCCCCCTCCTTCACTTCCCTCCTCCAATATCACAGTGCATACTTACAAAAGCTCTTGAAAGTAGAGCTGAGCAGATTTTTTTTCAACAAATAGTAAATTTGCTGAAAAATAGTTTCCAAGAAACAAAACGGTTAAACTGTGGCACGCTGAAACTGAAATGTTCTGTCTTCTAGAAATACCACATCTTCCAATTTAGATGTTTGGGGAAAAAAAAAAAAGTGGGTGGTTGCTTTGAAAAGCATTTTCATTAAAAAAAAAAAAAAATAATTGCACTTAAAAAAGGGTGATAGGTTAAATAATCAGAACACAAAGCATTTGCTTCAGGTCATATCACGTTTTTGAGTTATCCCAGTGTCAACCATTTAGGGATCTTCTGTGTGTATTTAATTTGAAAAGTTTCTCAATTTTCCTCAAGGTTTGTTAATTTGGGGACTGATCCACAAGACCTAATATTTGCCAGATTCTACTCTAAACACAGCTCTAGAAGGTGCCAAGAAAGTTTCCTATTCAGCAAGGCATTTAAACGTAGCCCAAAGACCCATTTAAATAAAGTGGACTGTTCTAACATTTAAAGATAAGCACATACTTAACCTCTTTGCTGATCGCAACAGAGTTTATTCATTTTCAGGATCAATGATGTACAACTTAGCGTACAGTCCCTTTGCTTGAGATTGTAATGGAAGGGATTGATTTTCCTGATATTAAGATATTCAATCGTAATAAACTTTAGGTATTACTTCACTGTAATTTTGCAAAATATAATTTGTACAACTCTGAGGAAACATAAATAGCTGATAAAATCTAAGAAATACTTTAGCTCAGTGATAACAAGACGCAATCATGGACTTTAAAAAAAACTTCAGTTTTAATCATACATCCTAGAAGATATGACAAATACACTTACTAAAATTTACCTTACAGAAGTCAATCATACCTGCGTTTCTCAGAAACCTCAGTTTGTAGTCAACGACAATTCTGGTTTCAGGGTTATAGAATCCATCACCACAGTCGTAACATCCTGCTGGGATTTTTCTAGGAGGATCTAGATTTGTAAGCTGAGAAATGCCTGAATTAAAAACAACAACAACAAAGGATTTGCTTTGTTATTTTTTTTTTTTCCCCTGTATTCATGCCTTTGTCTAGATAAATAACAAATGTTACATCTCCATAGCATTTGCTATACAAACAATATAATTGGTTTACAATAAATTTTATAAAACATTTTTTTCAATTTTGCAGATGTAGAAAATGAAAATGGAGGAATTATGCACAAAATTTATGGGGTAAAAATATATCATTTTGATTTCCTCAGAGTCCTGTGACTCAGACCACTATGCCAACATTACAAATATGACTCCAAACTACAGAACAGGGCCAGGAGAGTCTTGCTGACCTTGCAGAACTACTACGTGTCATCCCTAAAATATTCTATTTATAAAGGGTATTTTATGTATTATGTTACATGTTTCACTCACTTGTTCCTTAGAGATCTTTTCGTGTTTTTACTATGGGCAAATACAGTTCTAAAAGTCTTTTGTGGAAATATAGACTGGACACACATTCATGGTGGTTCCTGCTAAAAAGCTACGCGGGGTAGGTGCGTTCAGACTTTATTTGGTGTTTGGTGCTTGGGTGTTAACTGCTTCTGTTCAACGTGTCTGTACTGAAGGCATGTGGTTCATGTATGGGAAGGTGGAACCCATTCGTTGGGGTATGGTGAGGCACTGGTAAGGCCGAAATCAACCACACGCTGCGGCTGCACGGTGCTCGTCTGGAGGAACGGATGCTCCTGGAGCACAGCCCTCAGCTCGGCTCCTTGCTCAGGACCACAGCCGGGGTTTGGTACCTGCGGGCTTGAGGCCGGAGCAGATTTCTGTGTAGAACCTCCTGTCGTAGCCGTCGCAGTAATGCCACTTCTCGTCCTCGTACTCCAGCCCATCTGCGAAAGTGTATTTCCCCTGCCAACACAAGCAGAGGGGGGCACGGGAGGAGACTGGGGGGGGACAGAACAACCGTGGGGGACACGGGCCGAGCGCCAGCGCCCCACAGCCGCCCCCCAGCCCCGGGGATCGCGGTACCTCAGCGGGCACCCCGCGGTGCCACACCGCCCGGTATCTGCCGCCGCCGGGGAAGAGCAGCTCGCCCTCGCCGTGAAACATCCCGTCCTTCAGCTCGCCCCGGTACTCGGTGCCGGTGGGCAGCGTGTAGGAGCCCCGTCCTTCCATCCTGTGGTGCCACACGGGGCTGTCAGCGCGGAGAGCCCCCCGGCAGCACCCCCTCCTCCTCGCCCCACCGCCCCCACCTGCCGCGCACGGTCTCCCCGCAGTAGCGCCCGCCCGTCACCTCCATGGCGGCGCCTCCGTTGTCGCCATGGCAACACCGCTGAGGGCGGCCCCGAGCCGAGCCTCCCGCGCACGCGCCCTCCCTCCCCTCAGGCGGCCGCGCATGCGCGGTGCCGGCCGGGCGCTGAGGGGAGCTCAAGGAGACGGCGCCGCCATGGCGGGCGGCCCGGGGCTGCCCTCGCTGGAGGAGCTGGAGGTGCCTGAGGTGAGTGAGCGGCCCCGCGGGGCGGCCCCCGGCCCCCGCCCGGCCTCCATTGCCGCTCTGCTCCGCTGTACTGCAGGTGAGAGTCAGCTCGGCCGTGCTGAAGGCCGCGGCCCACCACTACGGCTCGCAGTGCGACCGGCCCAACAAGGAGTTCATGCTGTGCCGCTGGGAGGAGAAGGACCCGCGGCGCTGCCTGCGCGAGGGCCGCCAGGTCAACCAGTGCGCCCTCGACTTCTTCAGGTGAGCCGCCCCGCAGCCCCCTCCCGGGGTCTCGCTGCCGCTGCCCGGCTCCTGGAGGCACGGCCGGTGCCCTTGAGGAAGGGGCGCAGTCGCTGGAGAAAAGGTTGTGCTGTTATTTTATTCTTTGCATGGTTAAATCTCGGGTTGTGCTTTCCCTCAGGGCTCCGTGGGCTCAGCTGCAGGGTGAGTGGCTCCAGGGATTCCTCAGGTTAAGAGAGGAAGGCCCTCAGGGGTCACAGGCTTGCTGTTTCTGCACCTTGCAGCTGTGTTATGGGATCTAGGAAACCAGCCTAAGTTTTACTTCGTCTGTCCTGGGTTGTGTATGCATGCTGTTAGAGAAACTTAGGTTTGAGATTGATGTCTTGTGACAAAAACATAGGGCATGGCATGTGTGGGGATCTTAGGCTGCTGGTAAAGGGCTGTGTTAATTAGTTCAAAGTCTGTCCTCTTCCAGCGTAGCAGCCAGACAGTAATCAAAAACCTCTGTCCTAAGTGTGTCTTCTCGAATTTAACATTTCCAACTGATTTGGAAGTAGCGCATGTTATACAACGCTTCAATATGTTACCTAGCAAAGCAAACACCCGATGTGGGGGAGCTGTGTACGTCTACGTAGGAAGAACACCTTCCACATACTGGTGAAGTTATCATTATCCCTACTTGTAGCTACAGTGCTACAAACTGCAGTGGTATTGGTACAAAGTTCTGTTCAATGGTGCTTTAAATACTGACTTCTGAAGTTTTAAAGTGTTCTTGAGAACAACTACAAAAAACATTTTAGCACAAGTTGAGGCTTGAATGAGTAAGAGAGAAAACATTAAAACTACAATGGTTGCTGAACGTTTTCTTTCTGTGTTGTCTTGCAGGAAGATTAAGACTCACTGTGCAGAGCCATTTACTGAATACTGGACGTGCATTGACTATACCAACTTGCAGGAGCTTCGTCGATGCCGAAAGCAGCAGGCAGTGTTTGATAACTGTGTGCTAGAGAAGTTGGGTTGGGTGAGACCTGAACTGGGAGATCTCTCTAAGGTAACTTCCTATCTCTTGGGTTGGATAGCCAGGTTCTTCTTTCCCTATGTGCATTTTTCCGGACCGGGTCTCAAACTTTCCACACCTAGAAGGTGATGTATGAACTCAACACTGGAAAATTGTGGATTTTACTAAATGTAGGACTCTTCTAGCATTCTGTAGGGTTGGGAGTGAATGCATTGCTTTCATGGAGGACCTGCACTTTTCTCACACAATTCTAGCTACTCTTCTTGCTTTTTCTAATGCAGAGACTTTTTCTTCAGGAGTGAGGCTCACATGTTCATAGAACTACAATGTAGCTATGAATAAAGTGCCCCTCTTCTCCATTTATTTAAAGTACTTTGCAGATAGGAGCTCTTATCGGATCAGCGATGTATCCCTAGCGTGGTTTGGTGGTACCTCCATTAAAGTCTGACTTAATCTAGCTTTTCTGTTAAATGCTGTAAGAAGTTGTATCATTCCTTTCTTTTTCTTTCCAGGTCACAAAAGTGAAGACGGACCGACCTATCCCTGACAATGTCTATCATTCTAGGCCTAGACCAGAACCAAATCCACCCATTGAAGGAGAGCTGAAGCCTTCTCCATATGGCAGTAGGCTATTTTTCTGGTCCTGGTAAAGTGGGCAAACTATCCTGTAATTAAAATGCAAAGATATGTTGCTCTCAAATGTAAATTGTTCAGTATACGTTGGGTATAACTTTAAATGTAATGATTAAAAAGAAAAAACAAACAAAAGTTACATGGCTTAGTGGATTTCTTTAAACATATTTTTAAGCGACTATTATGTATGAGAATCTCCCTGTTCTGTGCTATGGTCTCTGCAGTCCTATAGCCTTTGGGACCATCTGAACACAGTGATGTCAGTTTCCCAACGGTGGCTGCCAGGCTTATCTGAGAGGCATATGAATACAGCCTGAGTCTTTGGCCATTGCTTTAAACAATCAAGATGCTGTGTGGCATTATTTGCTCATTGAGACCCCTGTCACTTGCATCAAGCAAGCTTTAAGCACAAATAAGTCATTCATGTCTTCCCTTACAATCTTGCCTCCAATAATGGTGCATTTTTTCCAAGAGACTGCTTCTGTATAGATTTTTACTTAAAACCTGTCTCAGAGCAAGACCTTAGTCTTGGTGGTTTTGGATAGATATGAGGTCAGTGCTGTTTCTGTTATACAGATCCTTATTCTAGTGGCCAACTACTTAGATCTCCCGCAGATAGGTTAGCTGCTTCCGTTGGTTTTTAATGGCCTGATATGAGGGGCTTGGGGCAGATCCTTCCTGTAGTCTCACCGTGATTCTTTCTGAGGGAGGAGTAAGGCTGCTGCCTCCAGCTAGTTTGTCTGCAATATCCAGAAGTTGCATGTTCCGTGGATCTAGTCTTTCCTCTGCTCTTCCCCTTTAATAGCAAGAACCTTATTACAAAGGTCAGAAGAAACAAATGAACTTGTTTTCACAAAGCCATGTGCAGTTCAGCTTGCTCTAGACCAGATGGTGTAGTCTGAACCATAGCAGGCTCAAATAGTATTTTGTTCCTTGAATAGACTAGCAGTGAAATCAGGATCTGAAGATTTACCATCCCCTTGTTTGGGGTAGGATTAAGTTGTAATGGGTCTGTAGCTGCAGCATATGTTTCTGATCCATGGAGCTAGAGGGAAAATTGTATAACCTTTATCTAAAAATAGCTCATGTACTGTGTGGCTGATGGGTTCTTGCTACTTCTGTTTGGGTATGTTGACTGAAACTCAGCAAGCAGGTGCTATGGCATACATGTTTGCATTTTAATGCACGTATCATGCAGTCTTAGCACCTCCTTGTCTAAACCTTCGCAGTTTCTCCTTCCAGATGACTGCCAGCATTTCAGAGCAGCCATGCATTTCTGAAGAAAGATAACCTCTTCTCTAGAGATTGAAAGCTTGAGGTCTAATTACATTCAGCTGAGTGAGTGAAAATGAAGTTTGGCCAAGCAGAGGAACCATTTTTAGGGGGATGTTAACATGTATCACATCTGATCTCTGTGCTGACCCATTCTAACACTTAGGCAAACCTTCCAAAAGGCTTTTTAGATACTACGTATTGTTGATAACTATTGTCAGCATAATGTATGAAATACTGCAGTGCTGAACATCTGCTTTTGAATAAACAGGCATAGGCATTCCCATAGTCAGTCCCTAATCATAATTAAAAAGCATTTTCAATTAAATTCATGCTGAACAGAATGACATTCATAAATGTGAGGGGATGACATCTTTTAAACAGCCTCTTACAAAACCCAACCTTAAATTGGCTAGTACTGTAAGGAGAAAAAAAAAAAAGGTGACTTATGCTGCAGTCTCAAAGGTTTAAGATTGTTCATCTTTCATGACAGCTGAATCTACTACCTCTTGGACTGGAGGTTGTTGATCCTATAATGATGCATTGATTATGTTTAAAAGTCAGAATTAACTGCTTGCTTAGGTTCCCACGTGAGTTTCATGCAGGGGTGGGAAGGTGAATGAACAAAAGAGAGCAGGAGAGGAGGACAATGAAGTGATCATAAAGTCAAGTAGAACTCAGCTGTACTATGAGCACTTCTTTCATTAACTTCTTTCAGATAATTACTTCTCGTCTCCATCTCTTGGCTGAATCTGCAAAAAAGTCTTGCCAAAGTTCTGTTTCTTGGTGCTTTGGACAGTGCCTGTATGTAGCTATTTCTGTTCAAAATTGTGTGGCTTTACTCAAGCATAGATCCCCCTTTGGAGCTGTAATGTTTTTTTGGAAACTTTAGAACAAGTGAATGTCAAGATTGAGTAAAGATCATAAAACTATTTTTGAGGAATGTATCCTGACATTTTTTTGGCAGATGGAGAGCAGACGCACACAGATCCAACACAGATATTTTACTGGCAATGTGAGAAGTGTTATTTGTTATGTTGTCGTCTCTAAGCTCTGCCAGAGCTTCTAATCACATGTGAAATTAACAAAATTTCAAGCCAATGTCATGGTAGCTTGCCCCGCGCCATAGGCTGGATTAGGCAGTACCTGCTCCCGGTCAGATTATGGATGGCAAGAGAAAAATCATACTGCAATTTCTAGTCTTAATAAGGGAGGAGTGCATTTCTAGCCCAGCAGTTACTGGGTGGCACTAGCATGACAGCATTGTTCCACAGGGAATGGCCCCCTCCATGACAGTTTGATAAACTCTAATCTCAAGTGGTTCTGCTTAGCTCGTAAGGCAAAAGGACTGGAGAAGGTGTACCGCTAGCCAGAAAGACCAGAAGCCCAACAGCAACGCCTGCTCTGCTTACAGCCACCAAATTGTTCATCTGAGAAAGTGGTGGAAAGGAACTGATTTTATTCAGCTCTCCGAACAGTTTCATAAATCTGTTGCATGCCATTATCACCCCTGTAAAAAAAAAAAAAAAAGTCAGTTTAGGTGCAACTAGCCTTCTGAGCATGCGTAAACTCAGATTTGTTCAGACAAAGCCATTCACAAATTCTTCCCTGCCTTCAATTGCAATATGGTTCTAGAATGGAGCTACAATAAATGAGATGGTTTTTTTTTTGCCCATTCATAAGTAACGAAAAACCTTCAAGAACCTTTACCTTCAGAACAAGGATACTTTGCGAATCCAGAGAGAACGATTTGGAGTTAGAGATGACTTTGTAAAACCCTTTTGAAAGCTTGCTGTGCACTTTGTACTAAAAGTATTTTGAAACTAGAATCCATCTGGATATTAATAAGAGATTTGAGACTCCCTCTTGTGGCTGCTTTAAGCTGGTCTTGGGCATTTGTGATGAAGATTTTGCCATCCTGCAAGTCCTAAGGCTAATTCAGTATTGCTAATAGAAACTTGATAATTGATTAAAGATTTCTGTTTGCTACGAGCCTCACTTGAACATTGTCTCAACTTAGTTTTTTCTACATGTGGAAAAAAACTTAAGTGAAAAGAGGAAGAAAAATTGGTTGAAAAGTTCTGATCACCTCAATTACATTTGATGTGAGTTCAGGAAGTTAAGACAGCTAAAGCAGATGGAGGTTGTTGGGAAATCCCAGTGCAATTTCCATTTGCTTCTCTGAATCCAGAGAAGAGGCGTCTGTGGCACTGCAGAGCGCAGGATGGTGCTCAGCCCTGAACTGCTGGGCCAGTGTTAGCAGTGGGTGACAGGCAAACACAGGAAGCAGGTTAATTGCAATATTTAACTTCATGTAAAAACCCATTATTTCTCTTTATTCTATGAGGAATGGATGTGACCTTAGCAAATGGTCTTAATAACGTAACCTTGCCCTCCTGTTAATAATTTTATGGCTGTGCTTTTGCATGAGCCCTTCTGGGTGGGGTCTCGATGTAACTGCTGTGAGACACCTCCTGTGTGGCTGAGAGTGGTCCGAGCAGTGCCTTGGCAAGAAGAGCTGAGAAAATACAGCCCAGCAAAGTGGAAGCAAAAAGCCTGCGGTGTTATTTTGGCTGTTAAGGCAGTAAATCAGCCCAGCAACCAGCTGCTGTGCCGGGGGTGGTTCCTGAGTACCAGAGGCAGGTCAGCATCCCTTTGCTTGGCAGTGCAGGGGTTATTCCCTTTTTTTTTTTTCTCCCTGCTTCAAAGGCAAGTTTTTCCACTCCCTTACACACATTGCAAAAACGTTGGCAAGGCTAACGTGTGCACTGGTGCAGGTTCCTCCTGTGTGTGATATCTGGGGTTGACAGCAGCGGTGCTGCATTGCCTCTGAGCTCTGAGCCTGCTCAGCTGGTCGCGTGCCGCTCCAGGCTATCGCGGGGCTAGGGCACAAGCAGTTGGTGGGAGTGAGGAGCTTTGCTGTGTCTGACTGCATCCAGGAATGAGAGGGCTCAGAGAAAAGAAATAAGAGCATTGGATAAGGTAAAAGCTCCTCTGTCTTGCCTGCATCCCAAGCATCTCGTTGCCGCTGCCCTCACTGCTTGGGGAATAGCTTAGATCACGTTTGTCTGCGTTTGCCTACTGCAGATGCCCAAACAAAAGGATTCCAACCTGCGCGTTCTTGTGCTCTTGCCTGGGCTGGCAAATGCGGATGGTTCAAGCGAGTATTTTGTTCACGCTGTGTTCTGCTGCACAAAATAGTGAACAGCTTTTGCTGTTTTGATAGGGTTTAAATTAATTTCTCCCATCTCACCAGGGGAAATGAAGGCTGGGAAGAATGGCCATGCCTGTTGCTTTGTTAAGCTCGGCTTTGGCTCCGATTCTGGCACTGAGAAGGGAAATAAAATACAGGGGAAGGGGAGCTTTCTGAAAGAGCTACGGGTCTGCTCCCAAGTTGATAGGTTAAAACGTATAAAACACTGACTTTGAGGCATTGCTCTGATATTTGTAAAATCAGCGTGGCAGCTCTGTTAAGGGCTATGAGTCACCCCGAGGGTGGTTTAGTCCTTTATGAGCAGTAGCGCAGCCTTCTGCTTCCACGCAAACGGGAGCGAGAATTTTAATGGAGTCAGAATTACCCCTTTGGTTCGAGCACCGTCTGACCTCCGCTTTGTTCGCGCTGCCTCCCGTTCCCAGCTGTGCGGAGCGAGCCTGACCCATCTTTGTCTGCGGGAGAAGGACTGGACGCAGCCCGTGCAGCCCCATCAGCGCCAGCCGCGGCGGCTGCAGCCGTTCCCCCGCCGCTCTCCGCAGGCTCCCGTGCCGGGTCCCTGCCCGGCAGCTCCCGAGGGACGCGGTCAGGTGTGGCCCGACTTGGCTGCGGTTTGCAGGAAGCCGCTGACAGCGGGCCTGACCCCGGCCATGTGCACGCAGCGGGAGGCTCTGCCTGTCCCCAGGCGCGGCCTCAGGCGCTCGTGGCAAGCCTGCGCTCCAGGCTAAACAGAGGAAGGTGAGGGTCAGCAGCAGAGAGTTCTGCCCAAGACTCAGGAAGCACATTTTGGCAGAGGAAAGAAATACAATACAAGCAGGGAGGGAAACTCAGCTTCCATCCAACCCCCTCCAAGAAGCTTTTGGCTCCCTACAGCTGCCGGAGTCTTTACTATCAGTTATTGTGCTCTTTATTGTTACAAGCACTTGTGTTTTTTCTGCCTTTTACACCAGCACGTTGCGGAGGGGAAAGAACAGAGCGATCCGGGAGCGGTGCGGTCTGCAGGGCAGAGCCCTGTGCCAGGGGACAGGCCGCCCAGCTTCCCCCTGCTGCCTGCCACCGCCTCCTCTGTGGCCTTAGGATGTGCTGCTTCCCTCTGGGCCCTGGGGTGCTTCCACTGACACACCGCCCTTCACTTGTTCACCATCCCTGCCCTTGTCAAATGCTTCCAAGGGGTCTGGGGCAAAGCTTTGTTCTGTCAGGGCAGCCACAGGCCCACTGCTCACTGCCCTCCTTCCCCAGAGCAAGCAGAAGGAGCTGTGCCCAGCCCTGCCCTGGCCACTCAGCCCCGCAGCAGTCAGCCCCCCTTCCCCTGCAGATGCTGCCCGTGCTGGCAGCAGTGGGAGATGCAGTGGGGAAACCTGTGCAGGGACCCAAGGAGCAGCGGAGCTGGCTGCAGGAGACATCCCCAGCGCGCAGACAGCACCAGCACGCAGTGCTCAGCACTTGTCCTTGCAAACCCTGCTCTGCTCCCCATCATCACTCGCTTAGAGCCTTTGTTTCTCCTAACCATGAGTGAAACCAGTTGTGGGATTTCGTGTTAAGGGCATGACATAATCAGAGTCTGGGAATTCCACTGGAGGAATCCTTTTGAAGATTTACTAGTCTGGCTAATTACAGTAAAACTCTGAAGGTGCTGCAGTCTAAATGATTAACAGTTAATAAGTGGAGGTTTCTGCTTTCTTGTACTTTTTTGCTACGAAACAAAACAGACCAATTCTGGCTACGTCACTAGCGGTTTCTTTTAGGAAGGAGATCTGCCAGAGGCGTGCTAACAGGTTTTCACAACTCCACTGTCCATCTCTGTTGGTGGTAGCAGATCATTCAATTAAAAATGTAAGTCATTTCCTTGCTTCTTTCTATGTTTGTTGTTTTTCTGCCTTTCTTTAAGCTCGAGTAGTGACAACAGCCTGGAGGATTTATTTGCTGCTTGTTGACATTTTCGCTTTCTGATGCGCATCCTTACATTACCCTGTAGAGTTCAGGCCATCTCAGCCACAGAGGGATGGTTTAAGGAAAGGCAGCCTTAGAAAATACCTCTTCCATGTTCCTTTCCTCCCAAAATGCCCACATTATCAAAGCACTTAATAATTCTTAATTTTGATTATCTACTTCCATGTATAGCCCATTTACCTGTTATTGCCATTAAAATATTTGCTCTCTGTGCCAGCATCTCTATCATATTTTTGCTCAGATGTGTTGTAGTAAACCCGCTGTGTCTCATTCTCTGCCTGCTCCACCTCTGAGCTCCTGCAGACCCCCACCTGCCCACCTTCATGTCTCCATCCTCCCACCCACTCCTGCAGCCTGCAAGGGCTGCCCTCGTGCCATGGCTGGAGGCACCCTCAGCTTGTAGGGGTGACGTGGTGCTGCTTCCATCGGAGCTGTTTTTCCAAATTAGGCCCTAAATTTCCCTGTGCCACCTTCTGATGTCTGCACAGGGATCTGGAAGTGGTGCTGGGTGCCCGGGGGAAAAACGCTGCCCTGTGCCTGCTGCCCTGAGGCGAGGCACAGTGGGGATGGAGCAAGGAGAGTAGCCATGGGAAGGTGACGAAAGGGGCCTGGGCTGAGCTGGCAGCGGGTGCATGGAGATGGCAGCAGGACACCCGAGAGGCTCAGAAGCAGCAGAGAACCTCGGTGACTGCAAACCCCATCTCAGGGCTTGCTTCAGCCACCACAGTCCAGCTGCCCTGCACATCCCTGGGGCGAGAGGCCTGAGCCTGGGCACTGCTGGAGCCCCGTGTCCCCGGTGCTGCCAGGTGCCAGCCACCACGGAGGATGAGCAGCTCCCGCAGCACGGCGCTACCGGGTGCTGGTGCCGTGCCGAGCCGCCCGCTGGCAAGCTGTGGGTGGCTGGGCTGTCGTGTGGTAGGCAAAGTGCTGCAGAACAAAACTGAATTGAAGTGATTCTTTCCCTCTCCCCTTGGCCTGCGAGGAAATCTTTTTCCATTTACTATAAAACATGGCCCTTAATAGTGCTGAAGTGTTCTATGTATTTTAAATAAACATGAGTGGATTTGAGCCCAGGAGGACATGAAAGAATGCAGCGTTTGCGGGGTACCGGCCCGGCACACATGTCAGCAATTTGGCTGCCTTGTGTACTTTGGCTTTTAAAAAAGCATTTAAAAGTAAACAAATGAAGGAAAATCTGGCAGCTGGATTTCAAAGTAAATTGCTTTCAGCTGATAGACCCCGTTTCCAGCTTGGTTGGGTAGTATCAAGCCGTACACATCCAGCGAGAAGAGCAAGCGGCCAAGGAGGCGAGCGGGGGTGGGAGGGAGAACAAAAGCAGGGAAGTTCTGTGGATTTAATTCTTCCATTTCCTTCCTTTGCACCAAACACTCCCTGCCTGTCACTGCCCTCATGTCAGACGGGCAAGCTCAATACTTCAGACAGCAAATTGCGCTCCGCCGTCTCCCAGCCCCTGCTCTGCTGGGGCTCGCTGCCTCCTCCAGCCAGGCTGGGAGCATCACAGTGGGGCCAACACTGTCCCCGTGTCCCCTCTGAGAGGCACGGCGAGGGCTCTGTGCTCTCATCCTGGTGTCCTGCCACCAACCCTGCAGTGCAGAGGGGTGACCCCCACCCACACAGCCCCCGGTGCTGCCAGCATTGCCCCGCCGGCGGGGGAAGCGGAGCTGGAAGCAGCAGAGATAACGCAGGCATCAGGAGCACGGGCTGCGGCGAGGCCCTGCGCCTCCGGAAGGGTCTGGTGTGGCCCTGAAGGAGGAGACTCAGCAAATGCTGACAGATAATAACGAGGTCCCGGGCTGGACAAAGAGGGGAGGTTGCTGAGGTCACGCTTTGGCTCAGCTTCGGGCTCCTTCTGCTTTGACTCGCGTTTCCTCAAGTTTATAAAACTTTCTGCGGGTTGGTTCGGTGGAAAGGGCAGAGGAAACCGGTGGGTCTGCAATACTGGCAGTGTGGGGCCGGGGCCGGGCTGCTCCACGCACGCAAAGACGACGTGCCCAGGGCTGTCCTGCTGGCACCGATGCTGCGATGCCCCCCTGGGGGTGTAGGGCCCTGCAGCCCCCCAGGAGCCGCGTGAGGCTTCAGCAGGAGGAGGCAGCACAGGGATGATGTCCCTGCAGCTCTCAGCATGCAGCTCCCTGCTCCACACTGCAGGACCCCGCTCAGCTCGTGGCTGAGGACACGGCTCCATGCGATGCTCCCTTTATGGGTACAGTTAAGCAGAAAGGCTCGCTCTAATGGTTTTCCTCCTCCCTGTACCTCAGCAAATGGAGTCCCTTCCCAGCTCCCCTGGCAGTGCTGAGGTGCTGCCAGCTGTACCCCACAAGGGAAAAATGTGGTGAAACCTTCTGGGTGAGAAACTCTGAGCGCAAAAGGAGCCGGGGCTGAGGCAGTGCTGTACTGCCATGACGGGAGCCAGCCGGGCCGGCTGCGCCGAGCCGCAGGACAGCTCTCATTATCCCTTGGCACAGGAGGCCTCTGGCACCAGTGCTGGGAGCTGGCAGCGCCCGCACGCACCTGCCGGCACCAGTGGGCTCACCGGGAAGCTCCTGGCTCTCGTTAATGCCATGGAAAAATGTTTTTGAGGCTCCCCAAATGGCCCCTTCCTCTCCGCCCTGGCGCAGGCTCCAGCACCCTGCCCAGGCGCTCAGGGCCCAGCCCCACCACCACAGCCCCGAAAGCTGCAGGGAAGAGGCTGCAGGACACACTGCGAAAGCACCTCCTGGGTTCTGTCATTTCTTTTCCTTCCTCAGGTAGGCAAATGGGGCTAGAAGGCTAGCAGTGGGGACGTGGTAGATTCATTTGTGTGGGGTGGGTGAGGCTCCAGCCCTCGTTCAGAGGGATGGAAACAACCCCCGGCAAAGACAGTTGCTTGGATGTCCCTGTGATTAACGGGAAGAATATGTAAATGTATATGGCAGTTGCCATGGCTACCAGAGGCATTAGGCGGGTGCTGGGGAAGGCAGAGCCCCTGGCCCAGCCCGGGTCAGGATTTGCATTTGCGGCACAGCGGCACCCCGGCACCCTGTGGTGCTGGTGCAGAGCCGCCAGGCTGAGCCCACCCCATGGCACCGCCGCGTCCCCAGCACCCCCAGCAAGACCTGGGCACCCCTGCCCGGCAGGAATCACCCCGAGGGAGCGATGTTCCTCGGTCCCACAGGGCCACACAGCAGCACAAAGCTGGGAGCGGGATGGGGATGGGGCCTGCACACAGGTGCACCAAACCCCCAGAGCCACCCAGCCCCACCTCACGCCAGGCCCAGCAGCAGCCCTTCCCCACAGCTCATTGCTGCCTGATCCTATAAAGCTGGGAGGGGAAAGAGGCTCCACCTGTATGGAGCCTGCAGAGCTGCCCCTGCCTGCCCCCAGGCCTCGTAAGTGCTGTGGGCGCCATGTTGTGTCACCTCACATCGTGTCACTTACCCCTGAGGCTGTCATGAGCCCTGACAGCAAGGAGCCCCCAGGAAATTCGTGCCCTCAGCAGTGCTCCTGCCCTTGTGCCAGCCCTAGGACCTGCTGGGTGGCTGCAGCCAGAGGGAGGAGGTGAAACCCTCTGGCCTTCAGCACCCTGACCCGAAAAGGTCCTGGCTGACAGCTGCTTGCACATCTTGCTGCCACTGCAGCATGAGCAAAGTGCTTTAAAAACTCTGTAAAAGAAAGCAGAAACCCTAGATAAGCTGAGAAATGGCACACTGGGGAGTGTGGGGTTGGAATTGACCCTAAACCTTGTGTGGGAAGGGGCTGCTTGGGAACATGCTGCTTGTCCCTCTGTACTCTGTGCTGGTGAGGCCCCACCTAGGGTGCTGTGCTTGGTTTTGGGCCCCTCAGCGAGCTGCTGGCTGTGGTCAGAGAGGAGCAGTGAAGCTGGTGAAGGATTTGGGAAATGAGACGAGGAGCAGCTGAGGGAGCTGGAGCAGGGGAGGCTGAGGGGAGGTGTCCGTGCTCTCTGCACCTGCCTGAAAGGAGGCTGCGCAAGGAGGGTGCTGGTCTTCTCCTTGGGTGGTAAGTGACAGGATGTGAGGAAATGGCCTCAGGTTGTACCAGGGGAGGTTTGGGTTGGACATCAGGAAGAATTTCCTCACAGAGACGGTGGTCAAGCACTGGAACGGGCTGCCCAGGGAGGTGGTGCAGGCATTTAAGGGCTGTGTGGCTGTGGCACTGAGGGACATGGTTTAGAGGTGGACTTGGCAGTGCTAGGTTGATGGTCAGACTGGATGATCTGAAGGGGCTTTTCCAACATAAACAACTCCATGCTTTTGTTTCATGCTGGAAGTGTAAATTTCAATATTTACCCTCAAACTGCTTTGCTAACCCAAGCTGAAGCAAGGCAGTGAGTTATCTCTCGGTTGGGACCTGTGGTGCTGACAGAGCCTGTGGGTGCCCCCACACCGACAGCCCCAGTGCCCGTGGCTGCTCCTGGCTTTGGGGGCAGCAGGGGTGTGGGGACCCCGAAGGATTTGGGGATCTCCCCGGCCCCCCATGGCCGGCCCCGGGCTCCTCCGCCTGTCCGAGTGCTCCGCTGCCGTTACAAATGGCAGGCGTGCACGCCTGGGCTCTCGTGTCTGCTATTTCCTTATAATTTAAGAGCCTTCCTCACATTAATCTTTTTATTTTTATTTTGACAAATGTATGTTTCCAGGAAGTTGCTGAGGTCAAAGCAGCATCTGTTGCTCGTTATTTTGGGGGATGCAGAGGGTCTTTGTGAGGGTTTCCAAAGCAACAAGGAATTAAGTGGTTTGTAAAGCGGAGACCAGGAATGAGGAGAGGGCTGGGGCTTCCCGAAAGGCAGCTGAAGATGCTGATGAAAATCAGATCAGCTCGCCTGTATTTTCTTGGAAACTTGATCTATTTTTCTTGTACAACTGTCAGCCTGACTCCCGTATTTCAAGCACTTGGCCAGAGCCAGCTCTGCGTTTCGGCGCTGGGATTAGCGTGGCCCCGGTCAGACTCGCGTTCCCCGGCCCATGCCGGCTGCTACGTGCTGCCCAGGAGCACGTGTGCGGTGCCGGCCATAGCGTGCTCCGAGGGCAGGGGCCAGGGAGGTACTGGGGACCAGTGGTCCCTGATGCGGTGCTGTCTGCAGACACGGGCAGGAGACCCCTGGGATGGCCCTGGACCCCCTGCACTGGGAATGGCCCTCATCCCCCAAAATGAGGGGCTTGGGGCTGAGCTCACACCTTGATTTGCCCGACACCCCTCCCAGGGGCACGATGCCACTTTGCCTGCTCTTGGCCAACGAGCAAAATTACCAAAATCGGCTGAGAAATTGGTGCTGGGTTGGTCCTGCGGCTGAGGGCTCTTGTGCTGGGCTGGCGTAGTGGTGAAAGCTGCTTTTTTCTTGCAAAACAACCCAAGGAGGGTCTGGTGCCAAGGCGAGGGCTGCTGAGGAGCCCAGGAGATTTATCGCTGAGGAAATACTTTCTCCAGCAACGGCCGACGGTCGCAGCAGGAACAATAGGAGATTCGCAACGTGAACAAAGCTGATTTCGTTCTTCTTTTTATCAATGCGTTTTCCTTGCGGAGCCTCCCTTCCTGGAAGTGGGAGATGCAGCTTCCCCCGCGCGCTGGCCGTGTAATCAGCAGGAATGGCAATATCCTGGCTGGGAAGCGAGCTGTGAAATGCTGTCGCCCGTGCTGATTTATGAGCCCGGGATGGCGCAAGCCGTGGCAGCGGCCAGCGGCGGGGCTGGCCCGGGGACAAAATGCCAGGGCGCGTGCAATATCCACGTATTCTTTCTCCTCCTCACCGGGTCCCCGGGGAGCCCGCGAGAGGAAGTTAATGGATTAGACACACACGTTCCGTTTTATTTTATTTTTTATTGCCCTGTCTTTCCAAACGCCTTTAGCAGACGCGCGATGACAATAGGGCCAGGCGGCGAGTGTCCCGGCCGGGCAGGCGGGGGGGTCAGCAGCCGGCTTGCAGGAGGTCAGCGCAATGCACGGCTGCTGTGGGGACACGGGGACAGACCTGTCCCGAGCAGGCTCCAGACAGGGGCAGCATGAAGGTGGCTCTGTGGCACCCATGCCATGGGAGCGGGCAGTGTCCGCAGGGCCATGTCGCCACTGTCCCATCCCTGCCCGCCAGGCTCCCGCGCCCCCGCCACGCCGCACCGTGCAGTCCTCACCCAGTGCCGGGAATATGAAATAATTATTCCGAGTGATCAGATTTTAATTATGCAACACAGAGGATGATTATTGTACGCCAAATTGGTGCCGAGTGCTTAGTTATGTATATGCCAAATTTAGTCTATACTATTATACCCAGTGGGTGGCCGTAGACAATCAGGAAGTAATTAGTTTTGCTGGAGGTTGTTCGCCTGCCTGGTTCGCTGTGCTGTCTGGGGAGCGTCTTGCTGCGCTCCGTGAATACCGCGGGCTTTGAGTTCAATACCGTCTTTTTGTGACAAGCTAATAAGCTGTCTGCATGGCGGCCTGTAATTAGCGCTGTCGATATTCATTTGGAAACCGAGACCGCGCGAAGCGTCTCTGCCGACGGTGCTTCCCTTTGTGGAGCCTCGGGGCCGGTCCCACCTCTCCTTCGAGGGACAGGGACACGGCCACGTCCTGGGCACGTTGGTGGGGGAGCAGAGCCCTGAGCAGAGCCACGGGGAGAGCACCACGATGCCCAGCAGCAGCCCAGGGATGCAGGAGGTGCTGTGCAGCCTCACCTTCTTGGGAGGAGGGATCCTACAGGGTCCCTGCTCACCTTCTGGGGTCTCGCCGGCAGAACCAGCGGTGCTCAGGGTTGTGCTGGCTGGGAGATGTTGCCCCCAGGCAGCGTTTGGTGCCGGTGCCGTGGGGCACTGGGATGCCGCCGCCTCGGCAAAAATGGCCTGGGTCTGCCGGGTGGGAATTGCCTGAAGTATGGAGCAACTTTTACCTCTGTTACACAAAGGAAACTTTCCTCCTCTTTTTGTCAGAGATGCTCACTCCATTGAAATGATTGGCATACTGGAGAGCTGAGAAACTAAATTGTTTATACACTAATGAATAGAAGCTTGATTGCAAGATCCTGTTTGGAAAATTATAGTGCTGAATTGAAGCCGTACAATTACATCCAAAATGCTGCATATTCATTTCATCTGCTTTGCATAGAGATTAACAAGCGAGCCCTAAAGCAGACTCTGAAATTAAAGCTAACACCAGATTTAGTCACAGGTTACAAACTAAATGGCATTGTTTGATGGATATGAATCTTTACCACCTGCCTGCCTGATGATTGCTAGCAGCTTACCAGACAGCAAAGGAAAAAGTTTCTTCCCATGAAGGAAGCATAATAAAACGTGGGGTTGGACGTGCCCCCTCCCCACGCGGCCCCGCCAGGCAGATGTCTCTGCGGAGGCTGCGTTTCCATCCCGCCCCTCGGCCGAGCCCCGAAGATGCCTTCGCCCTGAGCCCGTTCTGCTGCTGGCTGCAGCCCCTCTGGGGGCACAGTGCTGTGGGGTCCCCGTCCCCACCTGGGTCACACCCCACAGGGCCGGGCTTTGCCTCCCCCGGGGCTCTCTCTCCCTGTGCACCTGGGCTGGGCTTGGTTTGGGGCCAGGATTTAGTTTGGGAGCAGAAAGCAGAGTGTGGAAGGGCAGGGGGAGCTGGGGCTGCCCCGTCCTGGTCGGGAGCCCCAAAGGGTGTGGGGGCTGCAGTGGGTGGCAGCATCGGGTGCAGGTGCTGTGTGCTTGTGGGGATTGCTCTGGAAACGGGCCCTGTCCCTGAGGAACCTGCTCCCCACGTGGCAGGGGAGCAGGCTCAAGGCCTGGGGCTGCTCTGGCATCCAGCTGGGATCTCACTGCACTGGGAGAACTCCACAGCCTCATCCTGCACCCCAGGGCACTGTCAGGGCTGGGCGGCGAGACGCTTCCCGCGAGCAGGACAGGGACCACGGCACTGGCTCTGCAAATCCGAGACATTTATTTTCTTTAAAAGTCAGTTACCAAACCGTAGTGTGGGTTAGCTCCTAAGGAGTGGTCTCTGCCTCTACCACGCTAATGCACAGCCCAACCGCAGCTCCTCCGCTGTCAGCTCCTGCTTTGTGGCTCCTGGCCAGTGCCAAGCCCTGCGGTTCTGCACAGCCGGGGGGTCCTGGGGTCCCACCACCCCCTCCTGCTGCACCGGGACTGGGGCAGAGCTGCTCCGATTCTCCATCTCCTGACACATCCCCATGTCAACCCTCTAGCACCTTCCCAAACCCCTCTCGCATGCACCCACATGAAGATCACCTCCCAAAACCCACCCCAGCCCCCGTGCTGCTGGGGGATGCGTGGCAGCACCTGGCATCCTTGGATGTTCCCCCAGGGCTGGGTTTCTTCCTTATACCTTCAGTACACAAACTCATCCCCAGACATTCACACTTCCCAAACAAACTCAAACCCTACCATAATGCCCCAACACGACGTAGCAGCGTCCGCCTGCAGCCCCTGGCTGCTCAGAGGTACGTGAAGCTCTCCCACGGAGCAGCTGCTGCCCCCACCTCAAGGTGCAGGCAGTACCTGCTGCAGCAATGGGCTCCCCAGGCTCCCCTGCACCCCATCACCCCGTTGTGGCCTCCTGTGGGCCCCCAGCCTGTGTGGGCAGCAGGAAAAGGCACCTTTGGAGGGAGGCAGCGGTGGCACCACCGCACAGGGACGTGGCAGCAGGAGTGAGGCTGCCATCCCCAGAACAGGGCTGGTGTCAGGGTAGCGAGGCACCCGCTGGGGTGGCACACGGTGTTAGGGTGGCTGGGCTCTGATGGGCAGGGGTAGCAGCAGGAGCCTCGTGTCCAAGTATTTACAGCCCTGCCGTGCCCTGGCCCAGGGGCTCCGGGGATGTTTGGGGTGGGATGGGCAGGGTGCAAGCGAGCAGAGCACCGTGTGGTGACCGCTGGCTGGGAACAGCCTCAGAGCGAGCCCAGCCAGTGCCATCTGCATCCAGGGACCCATGCGGCACCCCAACCAGAGGCAGGACAGACAGACAAGGACAGGGGACAGCGGGAGGGCAGTGTGAGCTGGTGCAGCAGGCAGGGACAGAGCAGGGACCTGCCACCCAGCTGGGGCACGAGGGCCCCCAACCCCAGCGCAGCGGTGTGGATGGAGCCGCTGGGACTGCCTCCAGCCAGCTGCCACACGCCGTGGTCCAACTAAGAGGGGACTCTGCTGGGCCCCACAGCAGCGTCCAGCTTCGGTTCCAGCAGCTCATCTTCTGAGAAGCTGATGTGTAGGCAGGTGTCGTCCGCAGGAGAGAAGGGCACTATGCTGTCCGTGGGGCTCACCAGCACGGCCAAGTCCTTGCCCAGGACCTCGCTGGCTGCGGGGTCGTGGCAGCTGGCTGGTGGGGACGTGTGCCCGTTCTCCCCAGCCCTGTCCTTGCTGAGAACACGTTGGAAGGTCCTGGAGGGGACGGGCTCTGAGCTGGAGGCAGCGCTCCAAGCAGGAGTCCTCGCCTCGGAGTCCAAGAGGGTGAGGGAGCTGGCAGTGATGTTGGTGAGGCTGGACACGCTGGGGCTGGGAAGGCTGACGTGGGCAGTGCTCTCGGGCTTGGCCTCCACCTCCAGGCTCGGGGAGGTCTTGCTGGACCTCTTGCGTAGGATGGGTGGCGGCGGGTTGAGCTTGGGAATGGGCTGCTGCCGCCTGGGAAGCGAGAGCAGAGAGGAGGTGATGGGCAAGGAACTACTTACCTGTGTGGATGGCTTGCTCTGGCTGCCCCAGGCTCTCCAAAAGGCAGACACCTCTTGTGTTCAGTGCAACCGCTGCTGTGTGTGTTGGAGCTGGGGTGCTGCAGCGACGTGGCACTGACCACCTTGCTCCAGGAGGATAAGAGCAGCACAGACAGTGACCCTCAGCCCTGTCCCCAGGGATGGACATGGTGGATTTCATGCCCAGCTCTGCCCTCCTGGTCTCAGCCAGCACACAGACCCTCGAGCCACGGGACCAAGAGCACCGCCCTCCCTCCCTCCCCAGGGGCAGCTGTGAGCACCCTGCTGCAGGCGCTGTGCTGTTGTGCTGCTTTTGGCTGGAATCAAGCTAATTTTCTTCACACTAATTTGTGTGCTGCTGCGTTTTGGATTAGTGACAAAAGCACCGCGGTGCTCCTGCTCCGGCCGGTGGGAGCAGAGGCAGCGGGTCCCCACCTGTCCTCGTCCCCTCTGTCCGCATCCTCTGCCTTCTGCCGGCCGCTCCCGTTGAGCAGAGCCACCTCGCTGACCTCGGAGCCCTCCACGCGCCTGCTGAGCCCCTCCTGCCCCTCCAGCGCGGTGGTCAGTCCCTCGTCCCCCTCCTTGCTGCCGAAGCGGGGGCCGCCCCTCTCCAGGCCCAGCAGGTTGAGGTAGGAATCCCCAGCGCCCAGAGCCGACAGCGAGCGGGGGCCCACGGGGCTGCCCAGGACGCTGGCGGGCGTGGAGGTGGAGGGCAGGGCGATGTCCAGGCTGTAGTGGTTCTTCAGGTTGAGGGACAGCGACTGCGCCAGGGACAGGTTCTGCAGCGAGCGGTCAACTGCGGCGACACGGAGAGAGCCCCGGGGTGAGCGAGGTGCTGGGACTGACCCCGGAGCAAGGCAGCACCCGGTCCCCGTGCCCTCTCACCTGGCTGCCGGCGCTGTGCCCGGCTCTCCAGCGCCTTCAGCTGCCGCACCAGCAGCGAGACGTGCTGCAGCAGGTCGCGGTTGGTCAGCAGCAGCTGCCGCACCCGGGCCTGCGCCTCGATGCGCGCCGCCGTCTCCGCTGCCAGCTGGTCCTTCAGCAGCTGCACCTGCGGGAAGGGACGGGGCTGCGGGGCCGGAGCATCCCCGGGCACCCCCGGAGCATCCCCGGGTACCTCCGGAGCATCCCCGGCTCCTCCAGGGCTCTCCCCGGAGCATCCCCGGGTCCCCCCCCAGCAGCTCCCCGGGCACCCCCCGGCTCTGCGCGGGGCTTGGGCGCCCTCTGCCGGTCCTCGGGGCCCCCACGGGCGGGGAGCGGCCGCTCGGTCCCGTCCCGGTCCCGCAGGGCGAGGAGAGGGGCAGGGGGTGTCCCCGGGGAATGCAGGACTTGTACCTGAGCCACCGCCACCTGCGTCTGCTGCTGCTGCTGGAGGAGCTGCTGCTGGAGGAGCTGGAGGCAGTGCTGGGAGGCCAGCGGCGTGATGGAGGCTGAGGAGCAGGGGCTGCCAGGGCTCAGCAGCTGCTGGGAGCCAGCCGGGCACAGGGAGCAGCTCTCGGGGTCCTGGAGTGGAGAAAAAGTCCCGGTGAGGGGGGTTGGTTAACTTGGGCTGCCAGACAGAAGCTCCCCAGGAGTTTGCTGGGGCCCTGCGGCACTGCACTGGGGAGGCAGAGCTGCCCCCGCAGCCACCCAGACCCAGGCTGGGCACTGCTCGCTGCCAGAAACCCCCCTCGTGCCCACACTGTGCCGTGCACCCCCCTGCACCCCCAGCATCCCAGCATGGGCCCTGCAGAGCCCCGGGCAGCGCAGTGCAGGGACGGTGACCCCACGGCCACGTCCCTGCTCCTGGGCAGCGCGGGGGCACCAGGGCAGCAGCGGGCAGATCCACATCTAAACGGTAAAGCAGAGCAAAGCCCAGCCTTCTGAGCCAAGGAAATAAATCCAATTGAATGCATTTCATCGCAGCTGTTTGCAGCCAGGCTCTGCAAGCGATACAATTGTGTGAAATGAAATGGTGCCATTAAGGCAGCCAGGAAACGCTCGCTGAACGGCTCTGCAGAGCAGCTATTCATCACGGGCTGCCCACGGCCAGCACCGAGCGCACCCTCGGTGTCTTTGCTGCAGAGGCTGGGCTGCCCTGAGGGATGCTGCTGCCCAGGGGAAGCAGGGAACTGGGGTCGCTGCCTGAGCACAGGCAAGTGACCGCTGCAGACCAGCCCTGGGGCCCAGAAACCAGCTCTGCCCTGCACCAGGGGACTCTCATGGGTTGGGGAAGTGACACAGCCAACTACAAACCAGCTGGATGCTGAGCAGGCAGCCCTGCCACGGGTCTGCCCACGGCGACTGGGGTGTTTCACCCATGGTGGTGACAGTCCTGGCTGGCTCCGTGTGCCCTGTGAGCCCGAGCTGCTTCACGGCGTGGGGCACCAGGAAGGTGGGCTCTGCAGTGGGGGCAGCTTCCCCAGCCTGGTCCCAAGGATTCTTACCTGGCAGTTCTTGTCCTTGGTGCCTTGTCCGGCTTTCAGCACGCTGAGCTCACCCCTGGCAGCCGGCAGCTCTCCTGGTCCCCTCTCAGACACGCAGATGCCATCGGAGTCGAGGCCAACCTCGTCCACATCTGTGATCTTGGAGCCCTTTATCTGGTGCACTTCAAACGAGATGGATAAAATGAACCAGGCACAGCTGCCAGCCCCCCAACAGCCCAAGAAGAAGAGCCAAGCAGCGAAGCCTTGCTTCAAGTCTTCGTGTGCTGCAGCGGGGCAGGAGCAGGGCAGCGTGCCAGGCCACCACCCTGCTGGAAAAGGAGGCTCAGCCTCCGTGTTCCCAGGATGGGGAGGTGGGAAGGCCGCATCCCCCGCGGCCCCAGATGGGCCACGAAGCTCTCGCTGTCAGCAGAGCTGGCCCAGGAGGACAGGTCACCGTGCAGCCCCCCACCCCAATACATCCCTGCCTCCCAGACCCCGCGGGGAGCTGGACGTCACCTTCTGGTGGCTGCTCCTCCGCCGACTTGTCGCTGGCCCCGTCTGCCTGCCCGTCGGCGTTCTGCAGGGCGTGCTGCAGGCTCAGCTTGTGGCACACCTCGAAGGCCTGGCCCACCGTGCGCACCACGCGCATGGCCTGGCTCTGCGGGGCAGAGACCCCCCCCGTCAGCCCTGGGGAGGGTCCCACAGCCCCAAACACACCCCGGCAGGCAGGGCGCGGGGCCCGAGGTGGACGCAGCGTCCTACCTTCTTCTTGGATTTGAAGACGTTGCACCTGAAGGAGTTGTTGGCACCGTCCCTCGCGATGTAGCTGAATATTTTCAGGTCTTGCGAGTCGTGAGACACGTAGAAGATTCTGGGGGAAGGCACAGGGGGAATTAAGCATACAGAAGAAGCTCTTTCCCCAGACAGACCTGTTGGAAAAGCCCCTGGCCAGAGCCCTGCAGGATTTTCTGAGTGCTGTCACCACCAGGCACAGAGCAGCAGGAGATGCCTTTGGGTGGGACTTCTCTTCTCCAGCTACCTGGAGATCCCAGAGCAGGTGCTATGGCAATCAGTGCATCCCGTATGGGTTAATTCCCTCTAAGAGCTCATGCCCCAACATCAGGGCCTTCTTCACAGGCTCACAGCGAGCTGTGCTCTGCTGGGGACCACAGGAAGCCTGTCCTCTGCGTTAGCATCAGAGAGCAATTCAGGCTGAAGGGATCTCTGTGGGTCACTGTCTGACCCCTGCTCAATGCAGAGCAGGCTTCAAAGCCAGCTCAGTCTGTCCGTCTCAATCCCAAAAATGCATGAAATAGATTCTCCGCCAGCAGTAATTTTGCAGCCTCGTTAATTTTTCATGGAGCTTTGAGCGCCAGCCCTCATGGAGGTGGAACAAGCAGGAGGACAGCTCTGCACCTCCCAGGGCTGGATAAAAGCACCTGGGGTGCACCCCCAGCACGTACCTGTACACGGGATCGTGCATCACCACCATCTTGCTCTCGTCCCAGGTCCACTCCTTGCGCTGTACGTGGGGCAGAAACACGGTTAGAGTGGATTACAGGCACTGAAACTCCACCACGCTGACAGGCACGACCCAGGAAAAAGGCACGTTTGTCCCCAAGCCAAGGTCGGGGCTACAGCTGGACTGGTTTAATGGTGGAGGACTGGGCAGTGCCAGGTTAAAGGTTGGACTGGATTTTTTTAGAGGTCTTTTCCAGCTGAAATGATTCTGTGACTGTGTCAGCAGTGGCTGCTTGGTCGGTCTCTTGGATTAAAATAGATTTCTTTGATCATTTATCATATCTGGTCATCTGATCATAGCCTCCAGGGCTGAAAACTGTTCTGAAGATTAATTTATAGATTAATTTATATCATCAAATATGCAGAAGATTAATGCATTTGGGGAACAAGGCTCTGAGAGGGGGTTTGGGACATCGGGGGCAGCCGCTGGCTCTCCTTGGGGGTGAGCCCAGGGACGGTGCGCAGCCGAGGCAGTGAGGAGGAAGCCTGCCAGTATTAACAAGGAAAAGAAACTGCATTTCCTGAAAGCTTTACATTTTCTGATAGAAAAAATCCTCCTCCCACAGTGTAATTTTCCCACTCTTTTTTTTTTTCAGTGAGATTTTGCTATCTTTTTTTTTGGTGAAAAATTGAGGGTTTTTTTTCCTTGTGAAAATTCCGGGCGTTTCTTGAGAAAAGGCCCCTTCTGGTTAGAAGTCTGACTGCTCTGAGCAGCAGCAATGCTCTGCCATGGGCAGGGTCAATGTCCCGGGCACGCTGGGCTGGAGAAGCCTCACCTTCTGCTTCTTGCGCAGGATCACCTTCACGCCGTCCACGGACACGATGATGCTCACCTTCTTCTTCTTAATGTTCTTGGCTTTGAATTCATACTGATGGGAAGACAAAGGCGGGTTAGGAGAGAGGTAGGACCGGACTGTGCTGCATTAGTCAATGCCTCACATGAAAATGTTTTTGTTTTTAATCCCAGCTGCCGAGGGAAGCGGTCCTTGCTTATCCTGCTGCGGAAATCCTTGTTGGAGGGACCCGGTGCTGGAGCTGGGGTGCCAGTGGGATCCTGCCCATGTCAGGAGTGCCCCTCAGGAGGGGACAAGCAGTGCTCCATCCTCTGGACCACACCAGGAGCCACGTTGTCCCAGCCTGTGGTGGGAACACAGCTCATTAAGCAGGTCCTGGGGGAGCCCAGCACAGGGCTCCCAGGGGTGAGGGTGCTGGTGACAAGGAGAGGCTTTGTGGCTGCACCAGAGACCAGCAGCCCAGGGGCTGTTAATCCAGACCCACACGGAATTTCCTGACATTTGAAACACCTTGCATGGTCCAGCAGGACCTGCACCAGCAGCTTGCCGGGGGGGGGGCTCTTGCAGCAGGCACCAAGCAGCGATTTCTGGCATCTCCAGTGCCCTTGTGCCTCAGCGCTGCAGTGCACGGGGAATACAAAATCACTTACGAGTCGCAGGGAGGGCCAGATGGGTGGCGGTAACGCAATTATATCTCAGTCATTGACATAATCACATTAACCTCGCTGCGCTCTGTATCTCTAGAGAAAAAACCAACTCCTTATCTGCAGGTGTCTGCAGTTTGAACTCGCCTCCATTTGTGTTAAAAATTAAACTGCTGGCTTTTAAATGTTGCTTGTGATGATAGCTAAGAAGCACGGCAGAGCCTTTTCCACTCTGGAGACCTGTTAACCATGCTGATCCCTGCCGGCCCCATTTTAGGCACCGTTTTTGGCTTCCAAACACAGCATTTTGATACCCCGTATTTTTTTGGCAGTCCCTATCTGAAACCCAACTTTCCTGGGCCAGACCCTCGGTTTATCTAAACCAGCACAGAGCCATTACTGTCAGCGCAGCCATAGAGACAGACCCCATGCATCTATTAAAAAAGAAATCCTTTGGATTAACTCGATGTACAGTTACCGTATCTGGAAAGCAGAGAGAACAAATCCCAAATCCCCCATTTTGAGAGCCTAAAAACATAACCGTGCCGTGGCAGGGCTGGGGGCCCACGTACACGGTGGCAGTCAGCCCCCGGGATGGCTTCTGACCCCTTGATCCGGAGAATCCCCGCAGAGGACGTGATTCTGGTACGTGGAGGACAAGGGGATGCCAAGAGGCAGAGCGCAGACTGAAGCTTACCTATGCTGTGTAATTAGACATGTAATTAGCAATCTTATCTCTTCGTAGAGTCAGTGGAGCTGCAGGCAGCAGCTCAGTCATTAGGGGAGTCCAGGCAGCTCCATCAGAGCCTGATGTTGGAGTGTGCGTGGCTCTGTCGGCACAGCAGCCAGGAGTCTGTCCAGCTCCTCAGCACCCCTGTAAGCCCCACCAGCCTTACGGGCAGAAAATTGGATGGCTTTTCGTGCTTATCAGCCCTTTGATGATGCTCATTGAATTCTTAGCACTCTGCAAGGTTGCTGGTATCAGACAGACCCCTGATTAAACCATAGCCCTTTGATCTCCCCATGAATTATTACTCTGAGACGAGCTCTTTAAAAATCTATCTATAGCACCACAGCGTGTGAAGCAGGAGCTAAATCTGATGAACACGTATATGTAGGGAGGAGTGAAAGCAATGGGCAAGGTGGCAGGCGCATCCCTTGGATTTTGGGCAGCCTGCAGGAGCCCACGGACAGCACACGCCCCAGCCTCAGCCCTGGCCCTGCCGCTGCTCCCAGCTCCGCCAGGCTGCACCCTCCCTGCTCTCAGCTCCGCCAAGCTGCTGCGCCTCATGTGCTGGCATGGATGTCAAAAAGAAAAAAGAAAAAAAAAAACAACAAAAAAATGGGAGAGATTGTTCTGCCCGCTAAAGAGCTATTTATCTTTCTTTGTACACAAATGGCTGGGAAAATACTAGCCGAGCTTTCCAAGAAAGAGAGAGCAATGCAGTGTATTTTCCCCTTGTAGCAACAGGGGTGCAATTACATTCAAACAAGGCTCTTTACTCAGAGGCTTTAAGCAAAGTCCAAGTCTGGGTTTTGCAGAGATATTTTTTTTCTTTCTGTCTTGGCCAGAAAGCAAACGAGCGGGAGCAGCGGCAGTGCACGGCCGGGCACTGCCAGAAGTGAAGGGGGAGCCTCCTTCAGCCCCAGGTCCCACATAGCCTGACCTCGGGACGGGCTCTGGAGGGGACCCACAGGGGACATCAGCCCCGCAGGCAGCCACAGGGCTGCTGTGAGCTGCCCGGCCCTGGCCTTGTTCCTCCTGTGGGCTGGTGTCGAGCCGGAGGGTCAGAGCTTGACCTGAAAATGATTCAGATCCACAGGGCCCAGAAATCCTTCTTGAAGGGTGAGACCCCCGAATCTGCCCTCTGAGATTCAAGTTGTTCTCCTGCTGCTTGTGTTATCCTCTGGGGGATCTTTCTGGATGTTAAGGAGTCGGGAGCTGCCCCTAAGCGGAGATCCAGTGGGCAAACCTGGCGGTTTTATTGGCTATAGAGAGAGAGGAGGGGACGTTTTATAAAAAATGCAGGTCAAAAAAGGGCACTGCATCTCACCTAATTTAGCAGCTTCATTAATTCTATTTCTGATGTGTCTGACCTGGAATACTTTCCATTTTTGTTTTCAAATCCCTGTGTTCAGGTCCTTGCCTCTCACACGGTCCCCCACACTGTTGGCATGTAATATTCACTTACCCAAGAGCTAAAGACTGTATGACTAGAAATGTTAATGGCGCTGTGTAATGCATATTTCATCTGATAATTCCACCCAAGCAGATATAAATTACACATGCAGTTACCCGCTTCCATCTGCTGATGAAAGAGATGGGCTAATGCACATCTGAAATCATACGCAGTTTCCAGCACTAAGAACAACTTGCATGAATAGAGTTATTCAAGGAAGCAATTCTTAATGTGATTAATTACCGAAGGTATCAGGGCCTTCATTATGCAAATGAAAAATGTCATAAAATAGAGTGTTTGCAAGTCCTGGAGGCAGGCTCTCTTTCCAAAAAATGCACCTTCCTCATTAACAAAGAGCAGGAGGGCCGGACCCCGGGGAGCTGCGGGAGCCAGCACCGTGGTGCCGTGGTTTGCAGAGGTGAGTACGGGAAGGCGAGGCAGAGGCTCTCTGGGTTCCTGAGACAGGAGTTAAGTGGGTAAGTGCTTTGTTTGCATGCCCAAAGGATGATTCCACAGGCTTGGGGATGGCCTGTTTCTTCCTGCAGCTGTCCAGCCCCACTCCTGGCACAGCAGCCTTGGGATTTCTGTGTCCCTAAAGAACCCTGCGGCGAGGCGCAGCCCCGGCCCCAGCAGACAGACACCGGAGGCACAGCAATGAGGGGAAGAGATCTGCTCAGCCCTACAGAAGGCTCCTGGTGACCCCGCACAGCAACAGGCCCCCGGCAGGACCAGGGGGTGATGCCTCTCCCCCTGGCCACAGTCTGCAACCTCTGGTGCCGCCTGGGTGCCGTGCTAGGAATCAGTACCGCAGAGAATCCGAGTATTTCTGCTTCAGCAATGTTATTAATTTCCGACCAAACCGGCCCGCACGGAATGGGGACACGGTGTTATCTTAACTTCTGTTTGAATTATTGATGCTTGGAGGGCTGCTGCTTGGAAATGATGCCACAGAAACCCCGTGGGCTTTGCTCTCAGCAAGGGCAGATTACGGGCGCTTTGGATCTGACAAACGAGCACTGTCAGTTCCCACAGCCTTCGGGCCACCGGCTGCAGCCCAGCCTCAAATCCCCTGGCAAGTCACCACGTCCCCAGCTGCAGGACACCTCCAGGTGACAGCCCCTCGGGGAGGACACCCTCTCAGGTCACCCCTGAGCCCCACGGGCTCTCAGCCTTCCCTTTTCTCCTCCTGGAAAGCAAGCTCCTGCCCCGAATCCTCCACACTGCCGGGGCTGGGGGCCACAGCGGGTCTGAATGGGGCTGGGCATAGCCCGGGGCTGCGCCGCAGTAACTGGGCAACACGGACACAAAACCCGGCAGGAAGCGGCACAGCCCAGGAGCACACCTCCTGCCCAGTGGAAAAACGAGAATTTATGGGCCTTGGAAACATAAAGCTGCCCAGGGGAAAGCAGAACCCGAGCAGGGAGTACAATAGGCAAGGAGAATGCTGGCAACGGACCCAAAGTCTTTTTTTTTTCTCATTTAAATTAGCTCTTTCCCCCCCAGCAAGCTCTTTGCAGGCCGTCCCCGAGCGGTGACCTGGGGGGTGCCAGGAGCAGCCCCAGCGAGGACGCGGGGTCACTGCTGTCACACAGGATTTACATTGCCCTTGTCAGTGCTCCGGCTGTGCTGCCTGGGGAACCAGGGAGGACTGGGGCTTGTGCAGTGATGCCGGGGGGAAGGATGGTGTCTGCAGGCTCATGCACCCAGAAGGTCTTTCCATGCTCTGGCCAAAGCACACAGAAAGACTCAGTACGTGGGTGTTTTCCTGCCCATCAGCTCTGCACAATGCCCTGGGAGATGCAGGCAGTGGGCACAAGGTCCCCAGGGAGCTCCACGCTCCTTCCCCAGGTCTCCACCTACACCTCCAGCCCATGGTTGGTCTGTGTGCAACCACCCCGCGGCCCCGACCGCAGCCTGAGCTGCAGAAACTTGCAGCCTGGGCTTTGATCAGTGCTGGCGAGGAACCCAGGGGCCAGGCCAGGCCCCAAGGACTGATTTATGGGGCTGCTGCGGGCTGCCCGGAGCCAGTGCCCCACGCGTGGTGGTTCTGCTCAGGTGCTGGAGCTGGAGACAACTTGTCAAACGCCTGTGTTCAAAGTATTAATGGGAAAATCCAGTCTAGAGCTCAACATTTCTTCAACACACCTCAGCCAAGGTATGCGAAACCATCTGCTTCCTGGCACTGGCTGTGTCCAGCAGGCAGGCAAAGGTGATTTGAGAAGGAAGGTGGAAGCAGAAGTACTGGCAGGCTCGTACAGGGCCAGGGGACGGACTCCTGGATAATTGAACCCCAGCACTTGGATCTAGCTGGAGGACAGCTCTTGTCCTCCACAGCCTCCCACCAAGCCCAACTCCATGCTGGGGCTCTCTCTTGGTGGGCTGTGCTGACACCTCGGGTTATTCTCATTTTGACAGAATTAAGCTGCTGTTTTCCACCTGGACAACACGCACCCAGTGCCAGGGCCCTGAGGCCTCTGCAGGCCTTAACGGTCCTGACCAGCTTCACCTGGGGCCTCCACCACACCCCCATACACCGGGCACATGGGCTGCATTTAAGCTCAGCTCTGGGCCTTTGAAGCCTTTCCTGAGCTGTGGTGTGGGAGTGTTGGTCTCCAGCTGAGCCCAGCCATGACTGCTATGGACCCGCTGATGTCCCAGCTTGGCCTCTCTCCAGTCTCACCACCATGGACCTGCCTGATGATCTGGACTACTAACCAAACCTGGTTACTGCACCAGGCCTGTTCTGCTCACCTCGCTCAGGTATTATGGGATGGGCCCAGGATGGTGAGGTCCCTGTTGTCCCAACCCCTCGCTAGTGGTCAGGCTCTTGCTGCAACCAGACCCAAGCTGTGCTGCAGTTTAGGAGAGGGATGGTATAAAAACCTGAGTTAAGCTAGGAAAATATTTGCATTTCTGGACTTTCTAATTTGGCACTGTCAACACTGTATGAATGGGTCTAATCTGCAGGTCTTTGTGGCCGTGTACCTGCCAAGCCCTCCGGCAGCAGGAGGGCACTTCAGCCCTGGTCCTGGCTTAGTTCACAGCTGCAGCTCGAAAAGAAACTTCTTGAAAGTTGCCTGTAAATGGCAAGGGGCATGTGAGCTTGGCCTAGCTCCTCTTCATTTTGGCTCTGGACACATTTCAGCTCTCTGCAGAGACACAGGCATTTTCTGTCTCTTTTTAGGATGCTCTTTAGGGGACCAAGGTTTATGGACGAGGCACCACCAGGAATGCTGGGCATGCCTGGCCTGGCTGCCTCATGCAAACTCCTGGTTTGCCTTTGTAGTCAGTCTCTGGGGTGGTTTATGAGAGTGAAGCCACAAAACTGCTTAGCATCTAGCAAACAATCACTTGTAGGAAGCTGTACCACGTACTGCCCCCCCCCCCGCCGATGTTTTGGAAGCTGCAGAGAGCAGTCTGTGGATCCAGGCTCTCTGGATGCTGCCTCTCCACACCAGTTTTCAGGCTCTAGTTATATTAAAAAGCAATGCTGTGTGGTGGTTTCAGCTCAAGGAGCTTGTGCTGCATCCCCTCGCAGACACCCTGCTTTTGTCATCCCAGACTTTTGTCCCTCACCCTGGTAGAGTGAGGTTCTGTGGAAAAACTGAGGCAAGCAAGCACTGCTTTTAAGAAAACCCTTCCTTTCAGGTAAGGAGCTGTACAGCTCAGTGAAACATGTCTGACAGTTTTCTGCTTTCATAAATATTCAAAAGCAGCCATACTGTGAGCTGACTAATCTGAAGACCTCCTCCTGAACACAGCTTTCCACTCAGGTCCTTTTGCAGACAAGAATCTTGAACTGTAGCTTCTTTCTGGGATGGGCAGATGTTAACCAGAGTCCCAGCATGGGAAACTGAGGCAGGACGACTCACCAGGAGCTCACTGGGCAAGTCGAGGCACAGCAGAGCTGAAATCAGGAGTTTCCAGCACCCACTCATGGTAAGGATTACACATCCCCACTGCACAGCATGTGCAAACCTGCGATCCCCCGTGGGGCTGCAGTCCCCACAGCCCACCCAGTAACCACCAGAGCAACTCAGGACCCTGTCCCAAGCTGGCAAGAGGCTGTGCTGCAGGCTGTCTTCAGCCATGCTCTCTGAGTGCCTACCTATAGGGCAGATGAGCTTGGAGAGAAATGCTGCAGGGGCTGTGAGGATGCTGCCTGCGGCTGAAGTTGGTCAGGCAAGGGCAAGGCAAAGAAAAGCACTGCCTTTCATGCACATCTCCTTTGAGTTCTGAGGGAATCCTGCTTCCTCAGGTTCTGCAAAGCATTCAGATGGGCATGTTAGTTTAGGCCTTCCTCTTCATCCCCTTTCTCCCCATCTTTGACAGACCTTATCATGGGAGGTCTCAGCTGCTGGAGCTCCAGGAAGCCTTTGAGGCCAGCCTGGTCTTTCCAAGAAAAGGTGAGGTGGCAAAGCAAAGAATGTGGCCAGAGTTTAGATGTTTCTCTGCTCCAGCCAAAAGGATGTGGAGCAAAGAGCGCCCCAAGTTGCACCCATGGGGGAGGCTACAGCTTCTGCAGGTGATGGGAGCTGGTGGGGTACAGGCAGCAACTCTTTAGCTGGGGGTTTCTACCTCTGACAACAGCCAAGCTGTTCTAGAACAAAGCTGCTTCGTCTGCTTTTTAAAAAGGGTGGGATAAAAGCAGCCTTTTCATTGCCTCCTCCCTGTTAAAAAGATATGTGATGCTGCTGAGCTCCATCCTGAGGCACACAAGCAGCCTCACAGCCCAGTGCAAGGTGACATCATCTGGCCTTTGGTGCCTCTCTGACAAAAGCACCATTGTGTGACTGTCACTTCCAGGAGCCCCCTGCTGTCCCCAGGTTTAATAGGGAGCTTTCCCACACACAGCCATTCTGCCCTTCTCTTGCCAGCGTGGGCCAGCCCCACTTCACAGGGAAGCTGGGTCTTTTTTTTTCCCTCCCTACCTCTATTCACTTACAGGAAAAAACAAATTACCTTTTCTGTCCACACTGCTGCCCATCTGCAAGGGGAGGCTGGAGGGAGAGCTGGGGGAGCCAGCCGTGGAGCTCTGGCAGTGAATTTCCACTGAAAACCAGGAGGGCAGTCTGGCTGCTGCCTTCCTGGCTGTGCTGAGCCCCACGATGTGTCTTCACCCTGGGGGGAGCACCTGCTGTGTGCAGTGCACAGGTACAGCTGTCATTGTGCCACGCTGTCCTTCAGCAGCTGCTCGGAGCTAATGCTCTTCCATGCTCTTAAGCTTGGGTTATTAATTAGTTTCAGTAATTGAAGTGGTGTCTTGGGACCCTACCCCAAAGGAATCTCATGTACCAGGCACTGAGTGTACGTGAGCATAGCTCCTACCCCAAAACTGCTAAATTATTGCAGATAAGGAGTGCTTGGTTCATCAGAAGCAAGTCAAATTCACCTGAAATAACCCTTACAAGTGACACTGCAATTATGCACTGAGGCACCTTCAAGTAATTCTGTATTTCCCTATAAAAATCACTGCTGAGGCTCTGGCAGAGAAGGTCTCCTGTTCTTGTACACGCTATTTTGTATCCTAGTTGCCCTCCAGTCTGGTATGTAGGACAAGAGAAGTTAAGATACTGATTTATTTTTTTTTTTAAACCTTGCTCATAAATGCTCAAACAACAAAGCTCAGAAGACGAGCAGGAGCCAGGACTCTGCAGCAGGCTCAGAGCTCCATGAAAAAGCCTCAGACCCCCTACGTGGCTGTGGGAAGGTAACAATATTTTGTGCATCGGTTTCTCGTATGCAAAACAAGGATGCTCATTTTCTATTTCATTCAGTTGTTCTGGTTACAGCTTGTCCCCTGCTAGTGACAGTTCCACAGCGCCAGGCCAGCAGGGCCAGGCCGTGAGATGCTGCTCATACAAATCCGTGAGCAGGGAGCAACTGAGGATTTCTGCTGCTCCCTCTGAAGTCCTGTTGTATACTCAATCCCTTCCCACTCCTTCCTGTGAGCCTGACACGCTTGCTCACGTGGCAACACCACTAGTGAGATGTGTCAGTCCTGGGGAGGGAGATCAGAGGCAGCAGGGGAGATGTTCCTAGGAAGAATCTAGTTTGCTCCTGAGAAAAGCTGGAGAAGCTACATCTGCATGATTAATGCCTGCTTCTGGCAAATGCTGCAGGGAGGGACCATCTCCTATCATCATATCCTGCTATCATGCACCAAATGTGTTTTGGGTGCTGTCCTCCAGCCCTGTGCCTTGTGGCTTCCCTTAGCCACCACCTCGAGAAATTAACATTTCCTTTGTGTAGCTGCAGCAGAGGTAGGAAGCTGGTCGTGCACCTCCAGCTATGAGCAAGCAGAATTTAAGCTAGAATGAAGACCTGAGCTCCATTTGCATTCAGGAACAGCACTCGATTACAAACTAGACCAGAATGAGAATGTGAGGGATGCCGAGCTGCTTAGTGTGCTGCTCGGTGCCGACCAGGTTTCATGCCTCATTTGCTAGGTGCAATCAGGCTCCCTTCTCTTTCAGGGCAGAAAGCCCTCTGCTAGCTCAAGCCCCGGGTGCAGATGAACTGCTCCATTTCTCAGTGCCAGCTACTTTCATGAACAGCCTTGCTACGTCCTGGTCTGAGACAGGGTCTGAAATAATCTGCTTTATTCCCAGGCGAGGAGACTTTCCCCATGTAGCTGTTAATACTATCAATCTCCAGCAGTTCCACTTGAGGAAACATTTCTTACAGAAAGCCTGGGGTTATTGTTGGCCTCCAAGAGCTGCACAAAAAGGACGGGTCTGCATCTGCAGGCACCAGCAGCGCAGCCAGAACAGGCCATGGAGCTTGGAGGGTGTCAGTCGCTGTAGGGCCACCACAGCCCTGCCTGTAATGTCTGTTAGCAAAGACCAGCGTGCAGGGCTCCCAGCTGAAGCAGCTTGCCTCCTTGGTAAAACCAGCAGGCAGGTCTAATGCTCAGATGTGGCTCGTAAGGGATTTTCTAGAGCATGCAATCACCATTGATTTTAGAAGGAATCATGGTCGTTCTGAACAACACACAGGGAATGTAAATGGGTTTAGAAACTTGCCCAGGAGCATTTCTGTAATGCAACAACAGCTAACGGGGAAGGGAGCATGCACCTCTGCTGCCAGGCTGCCCGTGGGCAGGGGTCAGTCACATCCAAACACTGCCCCGATGCGAAGGCACCGAGCAGAGCCAGGCACAGCACAGCTTGCACCCGCTTCTCACTACGTGGTCCTTTGTTAAAAATTACTGAACACTAATAAAATCGCCAACAGACTGTGGTGACCTTTCTCCGTGGCAATCCCCAAATCTAAAGGAAGGTCTCTGAGTGCTCAAGCTGCCTGTAAAATCTTATTCTCCAATTTGGAAACAAGGCTGTTACTAGGTGAGAGAAAAAAATCAGTGCTAATTGTGTCATTTACAAACCCAAGAATATTAAACAGTTCAAGGACTCTTTTAGCCTCAGGGGAGCTAATGAGGTTAGTGAATCATGATGAGAAACATAGCCCAAGTTTAGATAGCAGGAAGTATGGATAAGGAGAGTTTTGTGGCATCGGTATTTATCACCAAAGCTGCACCAGAGCATCACAGCTGAGCACCTGGCCAGGGCAAGCGGCCTGGGCTTGGATGCAGGGAAAGTGGAGTGGAGACTGGCATTGCCTGAGGCAAAAACAAAAACAGGGGAAGAATCCAATGTTCCAGGTCTGGAAGTTTAGTCCTTGTAATCATTAACCACAGGAGGCCGCAGCAGGACTGAACCAGCCCACGGTGCCTTGGGATCACTGAACCTTAGCAGCTGATTTTGCGGTAGGTGCAGGACACAAGGGCCCTACCCAAAGCCAATGTCCCAGTGCCACGTTTCCTGCTCCCTAACAGGAGAGGGGGTTGGTGCATTTATGGGGTCCCACTGATTCCTCAGGAATCAATACTTGAAAGCCCTTAAAGGATGAAACCAGGCATTAAGCATGGAGCTGTGCAGCCTGCAGACAGCTGCCTGTGGCAGCCCGCTTGGGCACGGTGCAGACCCCCAGGAGCTCTCGGTGAGGTGGCAGGTATTGATGGCAGACACCGGCATTTGGGCCACTTCTACCAGAGCACCCATGTGCCTGAACAGTAAGCACCCTCCTGGAGCCTGCTGTAAGTGCCCAGTCCTCCCACCACGCTACATCTAGTCTAAACATATCTCACTGCTCTTCCACCTGTCACAAAAATAAGCTGTTTTTAGAAGAAACCTCTGGAGCTCAGGGGGTTTGTTGGGGTACCTGGGGGTATGCCAGACTTGACCGTGCAGGTGGCTGCGATTCAGGGCTGTGATGCTCTCTGCAAGGCAAGAGGCCACATCCTCCTCTCCAGCAGCCCCGGCGTGTGGCGGTAACGCGTGACCAGCAGCAGCAGTGACAGAAGGATGGAGGAAGGGGGAAGTGACTCAGGTGTCCTGAAAACAGTCAGGCGGTTGCCAATTAGTCCAAACAACCCATCTGGCCCATGGAAAGGCCATTTGGAGAACATCTAATCATTGCTGCAGGAAAAAAAGAAAACCTTTGCATGATGCCTATTAAAAATCCCTGTTCCCTCATCAAAGTATTCCTCCCTCCAGGGACTTGTTCAAGATTTTTATTCTGTAGATTTATCATGGAGTTATTTAGTGAAAACATGAAGTAACTTGTCACTGTATTATGTTAAGCAGTATGGATTCTGTTTGCCTTCGGGCCTCATTTAGTACAGAGCTAAAGAAGAACGGAGAAAGCAAGTGCAGAACCAAGCTCTTGTTTGCAAATCTTCTTTTGCTAGGCTCAACTTTGCTTTGTGGTCGTGGTCTCCCAAGGCTCCCTCTCCTCAGAATAGTGATCCATAAAGTACAGGGGACTGTCGTGCTAGACAACAATCAGTACAGCATCTACAAAGGCACCAGGTCTAGCCTTTCTCCCATGGAGACAGCCTAAGAACCAGTAAGGTTGCAGTCATAGCACTAGATTACACCATTTTGTCAGAAATCAAGGAGTATGCTCCTTAGACACACGTGGAGGGTCTCTCCAATCCACCAGCACAGTGGAGGCACTCCATGCCATGGCCAACCCCGGTTTATGTGCCCTTGCTCACACAGTTGTCACTCAGATTTAGGCACCTCCTCATTAACGAGCTAATCCAATGTGCTTGCAGCCACTCTGGTTGCCATCTCAATTACATTTTGTCAGACACCAATAAAGAAGCAGCTTTGAGTCATGGCTGATTGCTCTACACCAGAATGTAATTTGAAAGCCATTATATTTCATCTCTGTAACATTCTACAACCAGTGATATAATTGCTGAAAAAAATCCTACTTTATTTCAAACTAGATAAAAGCTTTGCAGAGATCTCATATGCCGATATTTTAGCTAGTGAACTCAAAAGCTTCTGTAAAATAATGATCATACTGTTAAAGCCACTTTATTTTACAATTAAAAGGTACCTGCCTCAATGCCAAGATCTAACATCACACAAAGAGCTCTGTCTTGTTCTATTTAGTACTAACATTTTAATTTAGCTTTTATCTAACTGCTGATTTTATTAGCCTTCAGCTAAACTTCAATCCATCATGACTTATGCAAAACAATATGAATATGCCTGTCTAGTTCCACCCCCTCACCGGAGAAGCCATCCAGTTTTCAGCTCTCTCAGAAAGGCACTGAAAGGTCGCTGTTGCTTAGAGATGGCACATTTCACTGAGTGGTCCCTCCATCCATCTGTTATCAATCAAACATAGCACATTATCTGAACAGGGTATAAGACCTGAAGCATCTACAATAACCAGCCCCCTCTGGAAATCTAGGTCGTAGCATGAGGCTACAGAAAAAAAGCTCTAAAATGACTTCTGTTACAGTGGCACATAGTCACAGCTAAACCAGTCCCACATAATTTCAGCTCAGAAGTGGCTGAAGACAGCTTATTATTCTGTGGCAAGCAGTCCAGAGATGATTTTGGGATGGAGACAAGCAGGGTAGAAAGCTGCAGGAGGTTCTAAGCCTGTGGCACAGCGAGACATCCCCAGGCAGCCAGCAGACGGATGGGTTCCATCTCAAAGGTGTTTATTCCTCTCCTCCCACTCAAGATGCACAAGCAGCGTAGTCAGTTCTCTACCGCAGCCACACTATGCTGCTTAGAAACACCACGCACGATGCCACTGCAAAAACAACTCTTTAAAAGCTTCTTCCCTTTGCATTATGATAATGTGAGGAACAGAAATTAGATGGAAAAAGCTTGGGCCAGTCCAAGACATGGCAGCCAGTTCTAGGAAAGCAGCTCCTGCATTTTTAAAGCTAATTCTTCAGTTTATAAAAATTAATGTTTCTGTACGGCTAGTAAAGAAGAGTATGTATGAAATGTGCCTGAGCCTCCTGAGGTGACCATGGGCTGGAGTACACAGGCAGCTCCACAGGGCCTCCAAGGCCCCGGTGCCCCCATGTGGCAGGGGAGGTGCTGGGCCCGGCAGGGCACGCTGGGCCCAGGAGCCTATAAAGGTCTGCCCAGGGCTGGGGAGACCTCAGTGGAGATAAGGCAGGGGCCAGATGAGGAGATGCAGCTCTGCCCTGGTAGAGGCCCTACTGCCGACCCTCTACAGCGCCCTTGCCACGAGAAGGTAAGGCCCACTGGGGCGGCGATGGCTCTGGTGAAGGAGCCCTAGGAAGGGATGCCAAATCCTCTGTGCCACAAAAGCAGGCTAGCATGTGTGTCTGGGCGTACCAGTGCCTGCACAGCTGGGATGGGGATTAGGGCTTCCCAATCCCAGTGCCTCCACAGCTCTCCTCCTGCTGGAAGGTGCAGGGGCGGCTCGGTGGGTGCCTCGGAGTGGGGCTCCCTGGAAGCCCCTCCTGATCCCCACACAGGAGACTCTGCTTCAGCTGTAACAGATAGAGGAAAACAAACTAATGAAGCATTAGGGCTAAACTTAGCTGCAATTAACGCTTAATTACCATCCTGAAAACACTTGCTCTATTTTGCCAGGGCCTAGAAAGGTAAAACCAATTAGCTTAATCTTGTGTGATAGAAACCTTAAATTGCATCAGATGCCTGTTGGGGATGGGACCCTGGGAGTACCTGGAATGACCCCGGGGCTGAGCCCTCCTGTGGGTAATGGGACAGCCCTGCTCTGTTCCCCAGGGAGGAGAGCCACGTGGTGAGGATGCCTTGCTTGGCATCTGCTCTTGATGCCCTTGTGCTGTTCCCAGTTTTCTTAACTTGCTTGGCTGAGGCTGTTCTCTGTGTATCGCCTTCTTGTGTCGAATGGTACCCCCCTAATTAAAGCAGGTAACAGGTGGCAATGAAGGCAAAGGTGTGCGGGCTGCTGGACAGGGATATGGAAGTACAGAAAGATCCAGAGGGTAGGCAGAGGACAAACGCTTGCCATGATCTCTTGTAAATCTCTCTCCAAGTGAAGTCTCCAGTGTCAGTTCTCCAGTTAAATTTTTGAGGTAGACTTGCAATCTCTGCTGAGGATTGGCTGTAGCCTGCTCATGTACTGCTTCTGCTGTGCAGAACAGCCAAAACTGACTGCAGACTTTCTGTGAAAGGTATGAGAGCAAGTTTGAACATGCTCACATAGACTAGGACACCTACAACCACTGAGCTCTGCAGGCCAGAGGCTTGATCTAATGTGTATACAGTCCCTGCGAGGTTCTCTGGAGAAGGGAAGGCATCCTAGAAAAAGATCTGCTCTTTTGGAGCATGCTTTGGGGTAGCATATATTGTCCTTTTTGTATGGGGGAGGAAATGTACAGGCTTAGGAAACTTGTTTATCTGAAGTACTCCTCTCATCTTTCTGTAAGGCCTGATGCCTGCCTGTATGCTTGTCAATATAAATGTGGATTGGACCCATGCTCACAGCATGGGACCATCTTCTACAGTGCTGTTCTTCAGTGAATGTCACTATGTGATGACAATATTTATGTAAAGGCCTCGGGTGAACTGAGGTGGCCCTCCTCTCCTGCCAGCTCTCTTACGGCATCTAGTAAAAGGGACTTGGCTGCCCACCCAGACGTGGAACATATTCCCCACACTGTACTATCAGCGGTGTCCTTAGCTGGCTCAGGCTGTGCTAGCAGTTTGGAGCAGACACGTGAGATGCTGGTGTTTTTATACCCTAACCATGTAAGAACTGTCACCTGTTTCTTCTGTACCATCCTGTAAAGGAAAGGAAGGTGCGTGGCATTCTGAGAATCAAAGGTCCACACCAGCAGTTTGAGGACTGCTGAAATATTTTAAGACGTTGGCATAGTTTTCTTTCACAGCCCAGGGCTGTCATTAGCTGAGTGCTTGGATGTTCTTCCAAAGAGGCTGAAAGGAAAAGCCCTCCAGGAACTGCAGCAGAACAAACTCCCATCCAAAACCAACAGAGCCTGGCATGCAGCTACAGAGGTCCATACCAGGGCAAGTGCTCCATCGCTGCACAGGGGAACTTCCACGCTTGAGCCTGTCCTTCAGCTGCAGCAGAACCAACCACTTCATTAAAGTGGGAGAGGCTGCAAAGACTAACAGAGAAACCCACCAGCTACGAGTTCAGCTTTTTTTTTCCTTTTTTTAAAGTACTGAATGCAGCTCCAGCTCAGCTTAATGCAAAACTGGTAGGAAAGCTTAGCTCTGTGCATAGTGAGTAAAGAAGGGCTGAAAGGCAGAACCTTTCAGAGAAATCTACGCAGCAATAATCTTGGCAAACTTCTCTCCTGTAGTAGGAAGGGTGTCTGCCTAGGAAAACTGGAGGAACTGTGTTCTAGAAGAATCTCATTGTCAAGTCTGTTAAACATCTCTATTTCTGGAGTCCCACCACACAGTGATAAATTAAACTGAAATGACTGAAGGCAGCCACCCTGCCCTCCGCCATCTGTCTGCCTGGTTCCTCTCCTGTAGCATGAGCAAATGACACCCAGGTTTGCTCCTGAGCCCTTGCCACTTACAGCCCGGCATGGCTCTCAGCGTAGGCTGCCCTACAAAGCCTGCCCAGCCATCAGGTGGGGGGTGCAGCAGAGGCAGGTTGTGCACAGCTGTCCCTGCCTCCTCTGCTTCACCAGGGTGCACTGAGGGGCTCTGACTTCCTCTCATCTGGATTTAAACTGATGTCATGTCACACTTCAACACTACCAGTTGATATTTGGCAGTCAATATGATTTATCATGTGGCTGGATTGAACTTCCTCACTAGAATACTACACTGAAACTGCAATTCGCTGAGCCTCTGCTTAAGAGCATGAGTGCAGCAAAAAACGATCAGGATAAGGGGGAGGCTGGAGTGAGAAGCTGGTTCTCACGCCAAGGAGAACTCAGCATTTCTGATGTGTCCTGTGTCAAGATTTATAAATGTCTCTGCTTTTGTGGCACGCTAGACTCTGGAGAAAAGCCTTCTCAGTTAAATTAAGTCTAAGGAATATGGAGGCTAACAGCAGAAACATGTTAGTCTGGAGATGCCTCCCTCCTGTTAGTTCATCCTGGTGCTTGGATGGGCCCAGCACCAGTAGCCAGTCCCCTAATTAAATGATTAAAGTGAGCTAGCAATCCAACATCTGGCTGCTTTCCGAGTGTTAATACCTGCTCGGGTCCCAAACAGGCCTGAAATATCCAGGCTCCATAGTAAGTGCGAATTCCAGAGAGCCTGATTCTCTGTCCTAAAGGTAATTAGATGGAGCGACTTGGGGAACTGCTGGCAGGAGGTTGTCTGTAGGGGTGATGGGCTTGGGCACTGTTCCTACAGTGTCCTTGGAAACTCGCCTCTCAAAATAGCAGCACTTCACCAGGGCTGCCGGGCTGTCTGCAGGGCTCACTGAGGGTAGCGCTGCTCCAGGCAGGTCACAGCTGACTTCCCTCTGGTCAGTTTTAGCTCTGGAAGCTGGGGAAAGGATGCAGGGGATGCTGCAGTGTTAACCTTCCACATCAAGCCATCTATTCCCTGGTCTCCCATGGCAAGATTTCCCAAGCAACTTCAGGATCTTTAGAAATGTTTTGTGTTTTACAGAGATCGTCTGTACCCTCAGGGCCATACCCATAGCAAAGCCAGCAAAGCCTTCCTGCTGCTGCTGTAGTTTTGTTGTTGCCTGGGCTCAACAACATCTCCTCCTAACCAGTGAGAGCCTTCACCTGGCTAAAGGGAGGACTTGTCTGTTTAATTGTCCTCTAAAAGGCAGCCAGGAGTAGTGTGTCTAGGGAGAGGGTGACCCTACTGAATCACGGTGCTATTTGGGCCCTTGGGAAGGACTTCACTTTGTCATATTAGCTGCCACTTGACTGCTGGAGGAAGAAAAATCTTGTGTTGTAGATAAATTCCTAGAGTGACGAGCAGGCTCAGTATCTGCAGATGAATCCACTCGAGCAGAAAGCCAGCGCTGGCATGCTGACTCCGAGGGCAGGAGCCGAGTGGGTGCTGCCAGACACCCGGAGCTGCATGGCCTCGGGCAGCAGCCAGTGGGGCTCCTGGCAGTGCAGGGTGCTCGCAGGGAGCTGGACTGTCCTCACCAGCACCTGGAACTTGCTGTGCCTGTCAGAGCACAGTGCACTCATTCAAGTAGCAAACCAATTTCATCACGTCCCCTGCCAGGTCTTGGAGGAGGTAGAGGGATTAGTTTGAACTCAAAGAATCATATAATAACATGGCAGCTGTATGCAGCTAATAAGCCACGGGGAGGATTAGCAAACTTAAAGTTGTCTAGCTCTGCATAATGGGGAGCGAAGAACAGCAACTTCCCTGTTCTACCTCTTGCATTTGCATTCCCTTCAGTGGAAGCACAGAACATGACGAGACAAGGTTTTCCAGCCTGTTATGAAATGGGAATCTAATCTGTGACTAATGGAGTATTGCTAGCAATCCACAAGCATCCATTCAGTAAGAAATACGGATTTAAGCTTTACTATGAGAGTGCATCTTAAATCCCTTCTGCAAAAGAACAGATCAGGATTGCAGCAGGCTACTCTTAAAGCTTGTCATTTGAGGCTCTTGGGGAGTAGCGTCCCACAGCACGCTGTGTGTCCTGAACTCTGCAAGCAGACAGCTCTGCTGATGCAGGGAGAATGCCACTGAACTCCTCCCAGGCTCCCTGGCATAATTCATATGCAACTGGCAGAAGAGCCCGGTACAAAACACAGGCCAGCAAGGTGCCAAGGAGTAGACTTAGCAACTCCAGTTGCTGCTTCTCTTACCTTCTCTCTCTTCCCACACTGTACAGACAACTTTCAGTGCGAGGTAGCTCTTGGTTTTTCCCTGGGGCAAGTGCTTTTAATCACAGAGTGGAGACCAGAATCAGGCCTAGGAGTAGGAAGGCAGTTTCAGAGCTTGTATTAGTTTACTAATGAGTAACTAGAGTAACCAGCTCTGTGGAGTTTGGTGGTGACTCCCTAAAGAGAGGCACTCTAACTCCTCATCCTCCTCCCTGGTCCCCTCTTGGAGCAGCAGAAGCCACAAATAACAGCTGGGCTGTGCCGGGGCTGCCCCTGTGCTCAGCTGGCTCCCAGCCCTGCCTGCCCCGGTGCTGCCTCCTCCCGTGGTGTCACAGGGCAGCACCAGCAATGTTGTGCTGGGGCTTGTACCGCGCGTCTCTTCTCTTCCGCTCCAGCAGAGAATTCCAGTTGAACACTGGGGCGCACAAAGGATGAAAGCTGCAGCAGAACGTGCCCTCGCCAAGGCCTGGCAGGGCCGCAGGACCCTGCTCGCTCTTGCAGCGCAAACAGGCGCTACCGCTCACAATAAGGTGGTAGCAAAATACTGGTTTCCCCCAATAGCTTCTCCCAGTGTTTCCTCCCAGTTGTAACTGGTTCTGCTGAGAGCCCATGGGAAAAGACTCTAGTATAGACAAGGCCGCTGCATGCAAATGAATGCTACATAAATAACCCCCATCTTCCCTCAGTTCCTAGGTTGTGTACTCTATGCACTAGAACTCTCTTCAAAGACCTCCCAGTTCATTCTTTATGCTCTAATTAAGGATCAGTGCCAATTAACTATCTTCAATAGAGGAGCATCTTCCGCTCAGCAGCCAGGAAGCGTCTGAATGAGATCCTGCTGTACAATACGCGCATGAAAAGGGAAGCCCTCCCTTTTTGGAAAGGGCTCCCAAGATTAAAAATCCAGTATAGAATACAGGGTGCCCACTTTAAAAATATCGTGCGATCGGATTAATTGATGGCATCCAGAAATGCAGAGTGGCTTGTTACATGCCTCACGTAGCACCTGACCGTGTTATGGCATTGCCACGACTCAGAGCTAGACACGGTGCCACTGGGGCAATAGCAGGTGTGAAAACAGAATGTAACACTTTCTGGAAACTGGGTTTAAAATATTACCTTTTTCTTGCAAGGGTGTTACCTGCTCAAAGATCATAAGAAGCCGCTTTTGCTGTGCATTGTCAAAACGCCAAAAAATCGATTCAGAGCAAAACTTATTAATAGCTGCACCAGTATCTGAACCGGCCCAGTACTCCGCACCTTTCCTTCCTGTTGGTGTTCACCTGCTCCATAAATAACCGGGCAATTTAGATTGCGACTGCACCGTGTTCTGAGCAGGAGCTGTGCTAAGAGCCTGAGCAGGCACAGAATGTCATTTCTGAGCCCGGCTGGAGATGAATACATCAGCTCCCAGTCAGTCGCAGGCTAAGTTTAAAAAGCAGTACTCTAAATGAAAAATAGATGGTTAAACACTGCGGGGGGAAGGGTGGAGAATAGGATAATCCTTTCAAAGCTCTAAATGGAAGATTCTCAAACCTGCTTCAGCTGATGTGAGCCAAAGGAACAACCTCAGAGTTAAGACCCGCACAATACAAGGCACGACGGCTGCACTGCCTTTTGGGGTAGGTGCACTTGAACATGAAGCAGATGTAAGCTAGCCACAAAGCTTATCATTGCCGAATCTGGTGACCATTCACAGGCTGTTCTGAAAAGTAAAGGGCTAGAGGAAGAGTGCAGACGTGATGATGAGAAACAGGAACTGTGAAACTGTATTGAAGGACAGGGACAAAACAGCGAGTTATTCTGTGAGCAGCAGAATCCACAAAGTCTTGTCTAATGGGATTTACATCCATAACATCTGCCAGGTCACTGATACTTCAGCATATACTAACATAATGTACCTAGAACTGTCAGTGAATTTGAGTGCTTTTGTGAAGCAGATTGTGTTCATTTTGCTTTTTGTACAAAAAAAACAGGCTAAATAAATCTCTTAGGTTCAAGGAGAATCTCCATACCTCCTCGGCAGAGGCTAGGGTTTTATGTCTGAGCTCTCCTAACTGATCATTCTGCAAAGAACAGGGGGACGGGTCTATCCTAATGTGCCTTGGGAGTTTCTAGAGAAGCGAGTTACAATCCTGATTGAGATTTGAGCTCCAGATAGGAAAGGGGAGATGGAGGAAAATGCGGAACAGCGCACTGCAACCACGTCACTCCAGTGAAGGTAACCTTTTATTCCACCCGAGACTCAGCTCTTTTGAACTTACCCGAATCCTTCTCATGGCTGCCACAATCTCCACGCGACTGCTGGGCCTGGGCACATCCAAGCTACCGATGTACTGAAAGACAGAACAGAGAGAGAGTTCATGAAGCAATGCACGAGTTAATGGTGTAGGCATCTTCAGAACAAACAGCATCTCTCATCAAGTCAGTCCCTGCGTGGTTAGATACTCTTAACCCAGGGCATGGTAGGGATGTGCGTTGTGGATAGTGTTATCGAAGGTAGGGAGATGTTAACTCCTAGCTTTGGGTGTGAGTCTGACTGGATTCAGGTTCTGGCTGTGCCTTTGCCCATGCTTTGCACAGCAATTTCTGCATGAATCAAATCACAGTCCCGTGGGTCTGAAAATGGGATCATCCATCCTTTGTTGTTCCTCTCCACATCTTTTAAAGGACTCGGAGCTAAAAGCACATGAGTTACCAGGATGTGCGGTAACCAGCCCTGCTGGAACAGGCTCACAGGTCTGGGCTAGCTTCTCAGTCGGGACCATCTTCCCCCTGGACACTGCTGCTGCTTGGCTGGACGTGTTCACCTGTCTGCAGTCCCATAAACACGCTCCAAGCTGTGACCTATACCAGCTGCTCCTAACTAAGCTTACGGGAGCTGCAATCCCAACCAAGCTGCTGGGTGAGCCCACACCGATGCCACAGCAGCTTCCCGTGGCACCCAGGATTTGTGCCTGAGCATCGAGTCCTAGCAGGGCAGCAGCACCCCTTGCTCTAGGGCTGAAAGGTGAGGCGGGGGTGGCCGCCAGGCCCCCAAAACCTACAGCTCTCTGCAAGCTGGCAGCCTGTTCTCTTGTGCTGTGTCAGTGCTGTGCTGAGGAGAGGCTTCACTTGTCCAGGGCGTGCTGGAGAAGGCAGGGAGATGCTGCCTGAGCACGAGGCTGAGTGGTGCGGGGAGAAGTGTCCTCATCTGACAGCAGGGGCTTGAGCAAGGAGCTTGGCACTGACGTTTTCCCAGGGGGGTCTGTCAGGACAGAGGGCAGGTGACAAAGCTTAGTCCCCATCTTGAGCGCTTGGTTCATGAGTTGTGTTTGGCTCCAAGTTGTTGTTTTTTTTGGAGCTTGTTCCCCTGTGACGGGGGAGGAAAAAGGAGGCACCTATTCAGGAGAACCCTGCAAACACTTAATGTGATAACAGCTATGAACAGAGACCAAACAGTTCCTTGAGAGCAGCTGCAGAGCTGTCACTGTTACTGACACAGTTCAGTGTTAATTTCTCTGCTATAACACTTGCAGCTTGCAAGGGGTTTTATCCTGAAAACTTTTGCATAATGGAGCTTTTCAGAGATGAGTTCTCCTGGCTCGGTATTTACTGGTCTTTTATCTGCCTTGAAATAAATACCGCAAGCAATCTGAAAGGTCATCTGTTCTTTCTGATGTTTCTGTAAATGCCTTTGCAAAATGGCATTTTTGAGAGCAGCAACTTCAGGCGTGTCCTTTGGTAAACCGCAGGAGAGCCAAACCACTCCAGCCAGGGAGCTGGAGGGCAGCAGAGAAGGGAAAGAGGAGCCAGGATTTCCCTCTGCCCTCACTGCAAGGGCATGTCGGCGTCTCTCAAGAGCTGCGCCTGTTTGTTTGCAAGCATCTTGTTCTCTGAGGTGGCCGTCAGTGTGGTCATGGCTACTCCCAATGGGCTTTTGTCTGCACAGAGCTGCACAGGAACAGGCTACCCTGCCAAAGGTGAATTCCCAGGTGGGGCAGGAAGAGAGCTGATGACAGCAGAGCCACGCGAGATACTCCCAAACTCCCTGCTTTGGAAGAGCTGAGGTGCCTGTGCTCCTGTGCACGCAGCCACCTTTCCACATGCAGCTCCCGTTTCTGACCTTGTGACATTTGTCCCCGAAGATTACAGGGCAAGCAATACGGTTTGGTATGCGGAGATTAGAGACTGAGTGGCCAGGGAGATGGCCTGGTGTAAGACACCTGGCTGCTTGCTGCAGCCTTGTCACGCTGAGCTGCAGCTGAGTGGTGTGCCCACAGTCAGTGTCCTCATTGGGAGAGGCAGGCGAGAACAGAACGGAGCCAGCACGTTACTAAGGTAATGCACACCCCAGCTCAGACCCACACGCCTTTCAGCAGCCACCCGCTCTCTGAATAGCTCTGGGTGCCTAACGCTGTCGCTCTTACGAAGCCCATTGCACTCAGTTAAAGGTACAGCCTGTTCACATCTTTTAAAAATACGGATTTTTGTTCTCGGCACAGTTTGTGGTGTAGCAACTGTTAATTTAAAAAAAGAAACAAAGATTAATTGTTTTTCTTCCCCAAGGAAGAGAGGTTTTTAAAATGTGATCAACTGTCTGTTCAGATTCATCCTCACATCCCATTTACATCTTGCAGCTCTTCTAGCAGGAAAACCAGACTGCACAAAATCCACGTTCCAAAGCTTTATTTGAATACATTCCCCTTCTTTCCAGCTCAGGAGACAGCAGGCGTGAATTCCATTTCTAATCTGTGCTAGGCCACCTGCAAAGAGGGGAAGAAAGCCCCAGAGTTGCTCCAGCAAAACGCAGTTCCTCTTGCCAGGCGAATTACAAACCCATTCCCTGCGCTGCCCACAGAATGCCAATTCCCCTGAGTTGCTCACTCGGTGGTGGTGCAGTGCCAGACCATCTTTCATGATCAGCGTGAAGTTTCTGACGCTATCCCTATTTCCTTGATACCCCACGACTGCATGCGTTTAAACGGAGCCCTCCCATGTGTAGCTGCTCAAGCAGGGGTCAGCTCAGGTGGGACAAGGAAGGGGGTGAGGGACGAGGTGTTCCTCAGCAGCAGGTAGCAGCCTGCAGCTCTCTGAGGGATCGGGAGCTGTCACCTCGTCGTGGCAGGAGCAGGACCCTGCACAGTGAGGGGACAGAGCCAGGATGCGTGCAGCCAGCACCTGCCCCTCTCGGGGGGGGTCCTCAGCACATAAATGAAGCACCCCAGGCTCGTGAGCACCAAAGCAGCTTAAAAAAAATGGGAAAAATAAAAGAACCTGTTTGTGATATTAAGCATAAAGCTTCCATAGTTCATCAGCAGCTTCCCTCAGGCCCAGCACCCAGCTGGGGGCACCTCAGGGATGCTCCGGGGTGGGGGGAGCACGGCGAGACCCCGGCCTCGACCCCCCCCCCCGGGGGCTGCTCGGTGCGGGGCCCAGCACCACAGGGGGGGGGACCCCGGGGAGCCTCCGGGTGTCCCTTGGGTGTCCCTTGGGTGGGGAGGGGGCTCCGGCGGGGGGAGCGGTGCCGAGCCGCGGCTCACCTTGGCCTGGAAGTGGATGCCGTGCTGGAAGGCCTCCTCGTTGTGCAGCGGGACGCGGGAGTCGCAGCCATCGTCCACCAGGTTGTACCGGTTCTTCACCGGCATCGCGGCGGTGGCGGCGGCGGGGAGGGCGCCTCAGGCCGCGGCGGGAGGAGGAGGAGGAGGAGAAGGGGGGGACATGGCTGGGGGGGGGGGCGCCCGGCCCCGCGGAGCCCCGGGGCTGGAGGAGGAGGAGAAGGAGGAGGCGGTGGCGGCGCCCCCCGGCTGCGCGGCGGCTCCGGGCGGCGGCCGGGGCATGAGGAGGGGAAGGAGGCGGCGGTGGTGGCGGTGGCGGAGCCCCGAGCCCGGCCGCGTTTTGAATGAGCGTCCGCGGGCACCCAGCGGGGCCCCGGCCCCCGCCGCGGCGCCATTGGCCCGAAGTTGCCTCATGTGATGCGGGGGGCGGCGGCCGCCGGCACCGGACCCGGACCGGGGTTGAGGGGGGGGGGCCCGCCCGCTGTGGAGGCGCCCCCCGAGCGGGTACGGGGCGAGCCCCGGGCGGCTCGGGGAAGGGGAGGCCGCAAGGAGCCGCTTGGGGTTTGGAGGTTTTGTCGGGATGGGTTTGTGCCCCCCTGGGGGGGCTGCCCCGCGCCCCCTGTGCCTAAAAGCCCCGCCCGACCCCACACAGCGGCCCCAGGGGCTGGCTCCCGGTCTGCAGCCTTGGGCTCGGAGCCGGGGCTGGGAGCTGTGCTGCGAGAACAAGGGTTAAGGATGCAGGCCCGTCCTGGTTGAATTGTTTGCCTTTTTTTTCTATTTTTTTGACAGTTTAAGTCACGCTGTATAATTTCAGCAGCACCTGCTGCACGCCCTTTGTTGGAAATTCTGAAGATGACTTTGTGCAGAACGAGCTAGGGTCTCGCTGCAACTTCTGTGCACAAACGGTAGGCTACAACAATTACACACGTCCCATTTTAACATGACGTAGCTTCGTTAGCAATTAACACGTGCCCTCTGCTCAAAACCTGCACGGTTGATGCCCACTGACCGACTCGATACACTGCTGGGATTTGGGGCTTTTGCTGTGCTCTTAGGCTGCTCTTTCCTTCCCAGCTTTGTCTTCGTGGTGCAGCTCTGCCAGCACGCATGAGAGCCCCCACAGATGCCGCCCTGGGATGCCCGACGTGCCCGAGCAGCTGGATCTCAGCAGGCATCAGCACAGGTACGGGTGGGTGCGGAGCCGTGCACGGCTTGGTGGCAGGACCCAGGACTTGGCTGCCAGCTGTTGGTACAGCCACACTCTGTCATTTACAGGAACAATCAGAAATGTCAACTGCGTAGAACCCAAGGGGATGGGGTTTATATCTTCTCCGGCTGATTTCATTTGGCTTCCTCAGAATTAATTTCTGAGTGATCAGTTATAACTTTCATACAAATATTCACCCAGCTGGATGCTTGGGCATTGCCGGACACTACCTTTTGTGTGGCTTTAACATTAGCAAGAGAGAAAATTTTGGCCACAGGCAGACAGTGCACTATTCCCTGTCTCCAGCTCATGAGAGTAATCATCTTGAGTTTCTTGGCATCTCTGGAGACTTGTAAGTCAGAAGGGAGATGGACAGGAGCCAAAAATCCAGAAACTTACAATTAAGAGAGCGAGAAAAAGTCCAAGAAATTAATGTTGGTTCACTGACTGTGAGCCTACATGTTCCAGTACTTTGTGGTATTAGCAGCTCATTCTGGCACTGTGGATGTAGTGCTGGGATGAGTTCTGTGGTCAGCGTCTGTGCTGTTTTTCTGTTTCCAGACAGGCTTTTTTTTTTTTTTTTAATTTCAAAGTTACAGTGTTACATTTCCTTTATTTTTAATATCCACACACACTCTTTCATTCAGCATAACTCAAAATCAGCCTAGATACACATCTCACTTGCAGAGTCATTGGTTTAGCTATCTGTTGATTTTGCCTACTTAGAATCTTCCACTTCTGGCACTTATCTTGCAGAAATACTGATGTAAAGAAATATCTGTTGACCAGAATGAAAAACCTAGATTTTGTGTGGAAATGGCCTTGGAGTGATGGAGCAAAGTGCAGTCCTTGGTTCTCCTAAGCCCTAAGAGTAGGAGATGCCACTCAGTCATCTGGGCACAGCCTGTGCTTGTGCTTCCTTTGATGCTAACGCCAGTGAAGCTCACCCAGTAAGAGAAGAAAGCCTAACACAGCCACTGGTAGCGAGTCTCTACATTGATTCTGCAATACTGCATTTTAACTGAGGCATGCACGAACCTGTCACGGTGCTGAGCAGCTGAAAGCTCCTCCTCATTTCCCTCCCATTGACACAAGAGCATTCCCATGTGAGTGGGTGCGTGTGGACTTTGCTTGGGAGAGTCAAATCTTTTAATCTGGTAGACAGGATGAAATAACAAGAATGGGCTTTTTATTTCAGTTCTGATGCTCTCCAGTATCCTGCAGATTATAAAATCCTTTGGGTAGGGGGACGGAAACATTTCACAGGAATCCTGGGAAAAATAAGGCAATTGTGATTTAATAAAGCTTGCAGTGCCAGACTGTTATATCACAATTGAATGGAGTTGTTTAATATTCCGTGTTCATTAACTTCCATGAACTCTTCATAGGGCTTAGCTCTTCTAAGGTTAATGGTTTGGATCTGTGTTTGAGACTTGAGTCTGAAGGCTGCTAAACTTACGAAGCCATTAGTTTTCTGTTTCTTTGTTGGGCAAAGAAAATTCTCTGACTCCAGTGCAGGTAAGAAAAGCTGTCTTTCCTTCTTGATAATAAACCTGGGCAAATATGTGGAATTAAACTGTTACACCATATATCATCACAGATTTAGTATAAACAAATCCTTACAAGCATTACCCTTTCTTGACGTGAGTGGTTAGCCAAACTTCATAGTGGGTGTTTGCATCAGATGGAGGTACTGAGCTAGTTATTCCTTTGATGTGCAAAGCACACTTAGAAAGTCCCATTTCTCTGAACACGGTGGGAGTTAAGCACCAAAGACAGCTTCTTGGCTCATAGCTTCAAGTGTTCTTGCGGAGAGCAGGTTTGTATCAGCTTTCTTTTTCAGGCACAGCTACCAAGGTTTCTTTCCTTCTCTTTCTCTTACACATGCACGTTTCAGTCTTTGCATCGACATTCACTCCAAATGGAAATCTCTCTTTGTTTATAGTTTCCTAATTTGAAGGGACCTTGAATGAGATGTAAATCAGGTAGAGGGTATTTATAGCGTGTACTTTAACTGTTTCTTCGGTTGATTTGCATGGAAGGTAGCTGTTGCTCCCATCCGATGCTGTCAGGTTTCTTCCAAAACCCACTTTCACAATTCAGATAGGGAAGTTGCAGAGACACTGCACACTTTCCGCAGGAGATTTGGTTTTGATGCCAAGAAATTTTCCTCCCTTCTGCTAACCATTTTAAGCACTTATTTCTGCTCTGCAGAACTGCAAAGATTTTAAATGATAAATAAGATGTGACAGAGCAAGAACAACTGCACCGACATCCAGTAACAGCCGATAAAACCTCCTTTATGGGAAATCACATCCATATCATGCTCCTAAGATCTGAGAGATCTCTACAAGTTTGCTATCTTAGCGGATGTGGTTTTGTCATGTCATTTTTATTAGCATTATTAATACTTGTTCTGCTGCAATTTTTACAGCAAATCTCCAATGTACTTTCATGGTAGCAGACTTTCCGTGTGCCAGTGGACAGCCTTGTGAGATAAAGCAGCTGAATTCACTTGCCAATCTTCAGCAGATGTGTATTCTCTTGAATACAGAAAAATGCTGCTTACATTTAATAAAGGGACAGAATGAAGCAAAGTATGCCCAATTTATAGTTACTGAGAATCAGCATGTATTGCAGTAAAATTTAATAGATTAAGATCAAATGGACTTATTTCTGTATGTAATGCTAACAACCAGCTTCTGTCCCCTCCTACAGAGCAGGATGAGCTGATGTGGAGGCAAGGGAGGACAGGCTATTATAGGAACAAAATGCTCTGCTAGTGGAAGCAAAAAATGTATGTTGCTTTTGGATTTCTAAAATTTCAGATGTGTTCTACTTCCTTCACAGTCACTTCTTTACTCAAGGGAAGCAAAATTAAACAGCATTACCACACAGCAAGGCTTGTTGGCTTTTCTTGATATCGTAAAACACTGATCAAAAGTTAAGACAGGGACTTAAGGGGAACAGCATGTCGGGAGTTCTTCAAGGCCATGAAATGTTGTCTTACAAAGCTACTGTGAGGTCAGAGGGTTATGTATGTGTTTTTCCCTCTGTTCTCAGAAGCTGCCCTCTCCTCTAGTGGAAAAGAAGATCTGGAAGCAAAGGAAGGTAGAGAACTCTATTCCAAACAATGCAGATGCCCAACCTTCATTTAAATGAATTGGTCTGGACCTTCAGTTTAACATAAACATTGGGAACAAATCAGAATATCTGCTTAACTTTTTTGTATAAGTAAATTAACAAAATAAAGGTGGATGAAATGGTAGGAAAAGGTTATTCAGAAACATATTTTGTCCTGCAGTTACTCCTACATCAGATAACTCTCTGTGATCACTAGGTGATAAAGTAAAATTTTTGTTTAACCAGTTAAGCATGGAGGCAACCACATCCTATAAATGGTGCTGTGTGGTGAAATATGGAGGCAAGGTACTGTTAGCTGAAATTGTGTGATGTTACTCTCTGCCGTATCAAGGATTTGAAGAAAACAAGGAAAATATCACAAGCAAAATCTTTCAGTGAGTCTCTGAGGGTGCCATATGATGTGAACTCAAAAGTGACATGTGGAACAGGCTACCCCAGCGTCGTTCTTTCAGTCCTCCTCAGTCAGCGTCATGTGTTCTCTGCAAGTACAGGGTCTGTTTCGTTAGATGATTATAGCAGATTTGTGTCTCTCAAGAAGAAACAGAAGCTTAAGGTCTTCACGGTTCAGCTTTGTAGCATAGCCAGGAAATCTGCCCATTAGAATTGCAAGCCTCTTTCATGCATGGCCAGTTCCAAAGTTCGGTGCAGCAGGATTCAGGAATGAAAAATGTCATCTATAATTATGCATATTTTCATCATCTTCTGTCATGCAAATCCCCCCTCCCCAAATATGCAGCAAATGTTTTGTTTGCATATGTAGGTCAACCACAAATCTGCAGTGGTCTAACATAAATATTGGAAGCATAGGTTGATGTAAACAAATTTAAACCCAGTCTGAGAAGCATAATAACAACACTGACGTTTTCCAAGTCTGTTTACTAGTTATGTTTTCTTCTGACATTTCATTTTATAAAACATTGCTTTCCTGTTGATTTGCAAAAGCACAACTGACAGAAGATATTCACCATTATTGCAAAAGGAACTATAAACTTCATAAACGGATGGATAGTTCTCAATGAGTAACTTATTTTTATACAGGAGCTTGAAGAATGTATTATTTTTCAAAACAGTTTGCCAGAGTATTTCTTCAAGTACTTCTTACTTTGTGACGGGAAGGAGCCCAATTTTATATGATATTTTAAAAAGATTGTATGTTCATTTTACACATTATGCGCCACAATGTTTTACTTCCCCGGGCTGTCTTTAAAAAAAAATAGAGAGAGAGGAAATACATTTATTGCTCTTACAATGCTAGAGAAACACTAGAAATTTTGATCCAGACTCACAACAAAAAAGCTTACTAGAACTCAAATTCACCATTTAAGAAAAACATTGTGACCTATTAAACTCATAAGCTTAGTGTGCGCCCATGTGTGATTCATGAGTTTGGTATGCCACAGGTAGGCAGTATGGTTCATCTCCAGGTTGAGAGGTGCTTGGATCGACATTGTCATGGAGAGAAGCCCATACTGCTCAATTTACTGACTTGGAAAGTGTAATATTCAAAATTACGCTTTCAGTGAGAATATCCCTGCAAATGAACGAAGAGTCCTCTTGCTGGTAGATCCAGCTTGCAATTTTCAGCAGGATACACTCTCCCTCTGAATTACCTTGCTAGCTCATTACTACTCAACCTATACTTTACTCCCCTACCTTGCAGTACCCGAGTATCACGCACAGTCAGACTTCATGCTGTACACTGCAGACCATCCCTATTTATCTCAACATGAAATGAAGGTTTTATCCATACTACACACTGCAAACCAGGTATCTGATGTATTACAGCTGCTCTGGTAGAGAAAGCACTAGTACCTTATTAGGCTATAAGAAATGTGGATATGTAATAATTAGATACACAAATATTTTTCCTTTGCAATCATTTAGTTTGGGATTTCCCATGCTCCAAAGTCTCATAGTGCTTGACCCATCTTAACTATTTCCCTGGCTTTTCTTCAGCACTGCTGATATTGGTGATGATAAATCTCTAAAATACGATTTAAAAAGTGTTCATCCAGGGGCCCGGCAGTAAAATCAGAGGCAGCCCGAGTCAGGTCACCACTTTAAATCACACTCCTGTTGGCAGACACCAACAGCTGCTCCCATCTGGTGGTGGTTGGTAAGACAGCCAGGATGTGCCCTTACACAGTTTTTTAAAACACGCAGAAAAGGCAATCCCCAGACAGAACATCGCTGCTCAAGTTATAGTCCCGCCGAGCTCCTGTTGGCACAGGGAAATGCTCCCAACTTTTCAGTTATGAATTGTCACAGCTATAAAAAAATGCACATTTAATAGCAACCAAGAGCAAGCTATGTGATCTCACTTTCCTGGTCATATCACATTGTAAGACACAATGTTGTAAATAATTAATTAATTAGTGTCTTCGCCTACAAGGGTGAATGGCAGAAGATAGGTGAGGTGCTGAAAAAACGCAGGCACTGTTTGCAGGTGACAGTCTAGTTGGCTGTTGAAATTAGAGAGAATCTGGGTGAACAAACTTTCTTCTTTGTAAACTGCTGATAATTTGTGGAAAAGGGTCCAGATGTCCAGTGACAGGTAGTGACACGCTGTGCCTTGATTTCTGTAAAATACCAGGAAGCATGAGATGAGAGCGAGACATTAATCCAGATGTTTCTAAACCTGGTGTAGCAGGTAGAAGATATGTGCATGTCTCACCCTGGTCTTTCGAGTTCCCAGCTTGGGATCTTAATCTTCCTAACGTGACCTTTTTATTTTAACTCACAGCTAACGGAAAGTCCCAAATTCTGCTGCATTTATTTAAATTTTGCTTTCATTTAAGTGTTTTTTTTTTTTTTTTTTTTTTTTTTTTTTTCCCCCTGACATCCTGTTTCGGTCCTGCCCCTTCTACAGATCGAGAAAACGAGTCTAAGGACAGCAATTTCGCACAATCCAGGTGATTCCCGGCTCTGCCCCCCTCCAGCCCCATTTCAGGGGGCGCAGCGCCACCTCCTGCCCGAGCCGGCCCCAGGCAGCCTCCTCGGCCCGTCCTGCTTTTGGCATTTCCCATCTCTCTTTTTGCTGTCCTTTGGGACACCGGGCAGGTCACTCGTGTGACCTCAAATTCATCGCGTCTCAGAAATTAATATTGTGGGGGCTTCATATAACCGCACGTGAGATTGTTAGCTATGGACGCTATAAAAGACAAATGTTTTTTGCGTTTTCTTGCCGTGCTTTTGATTCCCTCCAGCAGCGTAGGAGCGTGTTTAAGTACAGATACTGCTCTTTAGTGACTCCAGAAGCACAGTGCCCAGCCGAGGTGCAGCACCGAGCGCAGGAGCCCTGGGAGGTGTTTTCAGTACAAACCCTGCGGATTTGGGGCTGCAGAGCCGTTCAGGCAGCGTGGCCCCGAGCAACAGGCCCAGTGCGGGTCTGCCAGCCGTACACCTCCCGAGCAGCTCCTGCAGGCGGCTTTCAGCACAAACAATTCGGGTAGGTACAGACACTATTTAAGGGTAGATACAGAAACTATTTAAGGGCAGATACAGAAACTGTTTAATCACACAGTGGCCAGGGCAGCAAGCTGGGTGTTACTGGAGAAGGGACTGGGGCCGAGGCCCTGTGGCAGCCCACAGCACAAAATCCCTGATTTATCTCGGTGTGAGGGGATTTGGGCACGGCCCGCCCGCACTGACAGGGACACGGATGTGTCACCCCCCCAGCCCCAAGGCTGACAGGGGGCGGCTGAGGGGCTGGGCCGCCCGCTTCCAACATGGCCGCCGCGCCCCGCCCCTTTCCGAAATGGCCTCCCCGGCATGGGCGGGCGGCCCCCTGCCCGCTCCCAACATGGCCGCGGCGGCGTCATGACGGCGTCGTGACGGCTGGCCCCTCGCGCGCTGCGTCCTCAGCCCCACCCGCCCGGGCGTCGGCGTCGCCATGGCAACGCGCGGGGGCGGGCCGGGGCCCGGGGCCGGGCTGAGGCGGCGGCGGGGAGGGATGGAGGCGGCCGGCACCGGCACCGCTCCGGGGGGCTGCGCCTCGGCCCGGGAGGCGGCGGAGGCCCCGGGGTCCCCGGCTCTGCCCTCCCGGAGAGAGGAGGTGGAGGAGGAGCGGGAGGCAGCGGGGCCGTGCCGCGGGCGGGCCTCGGGCCGGCGCGGGGCTGAGGCGGGCGGGGGCCGAGGCCGAGGCGGGCGGCGGCCGCCCCGCGTCACGGTGGACAGCTCCAAGGCCAAAACGTCGCTGGAGGCGCTGAAGATCAGCCTGAGGCAGCTGCGCTGGAGGGAGGTGGGCGCCGGGGGGGCTGCGGCCCGGCCCGGCCCGGAGGGGGGAGAGGGGGGTGGAGGCACGGGAAGAGGCGAATTGGGGCAGAATTGGGGGTTTTGAACTCCTCGCGTGAAGCCTGAGGAGGTTTCTGCTGGGTGGTGTGGTGCAGGTGTTAAAGGGTTCTCTGGGGGTGAAGAGCGGCTTTCTGCAGCAGCTTTGTAAGTGTTTTTATAGGAACAGATGGCTTCTGGGAGCTTTCCTAAAAAAAAAAAAAAAAAAAAAGGTGCTTGTAACCCTTCTGGAAGAGGGAAGCGAAGTAGAGGGCTGGGATGAAGAAATGTTCCTTTGTGCAGCTCCCTGCTTCTGCCTTTTGTCTCTCCCTCCTTCCCCGGGCTCACCAGATCCCGATATTCCTTTGCACCTGACGCCTTATAAAGGAAACTTGTACAGACCTGGGATAGGCAGTCCTTCTGTGTTATTCCTAACTTCGGAGTTAAAAGCTTCAGGAGCTCCGTCCTGTTCCCTGCTACTCTCAGAGCAAAGCAGGAGCTGAGCCCCCGAGGAGGAAGCCCCAGTCTGCTGAGGTTCCCTCTCATCCGCCGCGGGGGTCCATCAGCTGCTTTGCTCTGCGTTGTGCTGACCGACATCCTTCACATTTAATGTTTCTTTGTTGTTCTTATTTGGCTAAGTTTTTACGCTCAGAGTTTGTGAGCTCCCCCCCTGGATTTTGCAGGCACGGTGTGCTGTCCTGTAGCCTGACTTGTTCCTCCCGAATATCCACGCTGCATTATCGGCGTTCTCCTTCCTGCTCTGTATTCCCCAACAGCGATTGCTTCTGGCATCACTTAATCTTTTTCTGTTTGCTGTCTCCCTCAATACCCTTTCTCTTCCATCTGTTTGCATGGTCAATATTTCTCATTTAGTCTGTTGCTTCCCCCTGCATCCTTTTCTTATTCCTAACAAAGAAATGCCCAGGTACGGAACTGTGGGATGTCTGCCTGTACCGTGGAGGTGGCTAATAACTCATCCCTCTCAAACAAGTCCCTGCAATATATTTCTGTAGGGTTTTCAGCTTGTTATAGTGAAGGGGTCAATATGTATGGATGTGACGTTATCTTTTGTCAAGCAGGTATTTTCTCATGTGTCAGATCAGTTTTCAGATCCCCCCAGGCGTACTGAAAGGGGAAGTATTAGCAATATCTCCTCACCAGTACTGGTTGCATTGTGGAAAACAGGAGGATGAAAATCTAGCACGGGAGCAAGACAAACTATTGATTTCAAGGTAGCAGACCCCAGTAGGTGCAGGGAATTGGTAGGCAAGATCTGGTTTAGATTTGAAGAGAAAAGTAAATGACTTTAAGAAGAGAAATTCAGGGAAACCTCTTTGGGTCAAGTTGCATAACATTTTAAATGCTTTTCCTCTCGAACACTTAACAAAATAGCACTGTAGTGTTCAAATAATTGTTGCTGATGTCCAAATAGCCTTGGAAACGGGGTCACTGTTACAGCAGGACTGGTGGAGGGACCACACGTTGTTTCTTGTACATTCCATAAAAATAATGTGAAAAAAGTCTTAGAAGTATTAGTGAAACGTGTATATTGAAATAGTGATGGTTTAGGGGCTGGTATTTCACTCTTTTTCACTCTGTGATACTTCTCCAGTTGTTTGCATTTTGGGCTTTGATTTGGTATATTTGGCCCTTCTCTCTCACCACTTCTTGCATCCTTTCCCATCGCTGCTGTCATTCTGTTTCTGTTCTGCACATTTGCTGCTGGCTGTGCTGTCCTGAATGTTCTCTTGGGCAGATGTTACACTAGGTTTTTAAGGTGGACTACATTTTCCTGGTAGCTTTTTCTGTCTGATGGATAGCATTATGTCAGTGTCACACAGGCTTTTGTTTTAAGTCATACATCCTGAAAGTTCCTTTCTGTGGTTCCCTTGCCTTGCCAGAAGGGCTTTGTTTCAGTCACAGGCTGTAGTTGCAGTATGCTCCCTGATTATATGAGTGTTAAATACCACTGTAGGAAAAAAACAAAACCCGAGGAAGACTGCTCTAAGCGTGGCTAATACCGGTGAGCAGTTTATCCACGCACAGGGCGGACCTTTTAAAAAGCATTGCAGAACCTTAATGGGCATGCCAGCGAAGCAATTACTGGTATTGCTAGATTGGACGATCTGATTTAGTGTGTCAGATTCTTTTAAATGAACATGATACGCCAAATGCAATAATGGGCACAAATTGAGCTTGCATCCTGAGTTTATTCATGGCTTAATAAATTATTTTATTTGGCTAGCTTTCAATTACTCGGGAAATGGAAGAAGCAGATGTCTCGGGCATCAACTGTCCCAACATCAAGCGTTTCATTTGTCTTGCTGTTCAGGAGCTGCACAGAGGCATAAAATAGTTTGAAATTTTACGCTAGGAGAAGCTGACTAGAAGACGAGTCATTTAACCTGTCATTAAATGTGATGGAACAGACTGATGTGACCCAGGAGACAATTTAAATTATTGGCTTCCAATCAAAAGGTAGAAATGACCTGTCAGGCAACTTGGCTGTGATTGATTATTAATTGTGTCAAAGCTGTGAAAACACTTCTCTTCACTTTGTGGCCTCCTGTTTGTCTTTTCTGACAAATGCCCCAGCTCTGAATAAAAAAGACTTTAAATGGGTTCTTTGAAGGCTTGGCGGTCGGTTGTAGGACCGGGCTGAGCAGACAGATGGAGGCAGGCATGGCTTCGGTCACGTTTTTTAGCTCTGTCCCCTGGCACCAGTGAGCACCCCAAGTCCTCGGGCTGCCTGCACCCTGCCTTTGCCATCGGTCAGAAGCTGGGGAGGTGGCAGAAGACCCCTTTTACCCAGCAAGATTAATTCATATCTGCCAAGCACCGCAGAGCGAGCAAAATAAACCTGACTTGTTCCTTCCTTTCCAAACACTATTCTCATGTAAAAGTATAGTGCAGATGATAAAGAATCCTTTCCAGCACATCCAGGAGGTGAATTTGATCCCATTGTTGGATAGATCCAAATAATCTTGATATGTCAGAAGAAGAGAAGTTGCTGAGCTATCTGGATTGCTGATTCTGGGCTGGAATGGCTTCCGCTTTCCAGTCCAGAGGTGCTTCCTCTTCATCTGTTGTGAAATGATTTCTGTGCAGTGTTTGTAAAGTGCTTTGATATCTTCAGCAGATGAAAGGTGTTATATAAATGCAAATTTTGTTCCTTTCATTTCCATTTCATTTAATAAATAAATAAGTTGCTCAGTTTTTAGTGGGAAGGGTAGTATGAGACCTAACACGGAATCTGTATTCTGGATGTACCTGTGGAAAGGTTAAGGCCACTGATTGTCTTTCAGAGCCTAACAGAATTAATTTTCACATGTACAAAACCAGTTTTTGCAGGCTGAATAATAATGGAATAAGTGAAGAATACCCTAGCTCTGCTTTTTGGGGTATTTCGTCCTTAGGAGTAAGGAAATAGAGAAAAGATGTGTTGCTAAATTAGCGTTTGAGATTAATTTTTCAAAGCTTTTCGCTGAAACTGAAATTTTAATTAAAGTAGCAAATGAAGGAAATAAAAAAAAAAAATGAAACTTATAAAGCTTTTGAATTAATTCTGTATCCTGAAGTGCTGTGGTCAGAAGTACAGCCTGTTCATTTGAAGAAGATGTAACCTAATAACAGGGCAGGCTCCTGTGAATGCGCTCCATGTGGTAATTAACGGCATCTGCAGGGGGTTGCGAATAAAGTTATTTGGGCTTTGGTTTCTTTGAATAAAGGGACTATGTCTAAGAGAACCAGCAGGAAAAATCAGGGTACCTGTTTTACACAAAACTAGCCACTATTACTGCAACAGAGCTTATACATGTCTGATTTTTATTAGTGATTTTTTATTTTTGGTAGGTGAAATCTGCTTAGGGGGGTGTGAACTGCTAATATCTAGGGCATTTGTTTTTACCGCTGGTAGCCTTTTTTAGCTACTACTATTAGAAGCTTGCTATCAGTAATTGCCCATGCTGTTTGAGGGCTCTTCAGGCTGAAAACCACCAAACTTTCTGATAGCAGAAAGCTAGCTCTACAATTTCACCATTTATGATGAAATATTGTGTGAATGGGAAAAGAAGCTCTTAAGTTGCTGGAATACTTAATACGGTTGAAATAATTGCCTTAGTCCTTGCCAGTTGAAAGCTCAACAGACGATTAGTTGAATTGTAAGCTTTTCTTTTAATTCCTTTCAGCTACTAATAGCCTGTAATTAATACCGTATGAATACGTATAATCAAATATATAGAGAGAGATAGATAATGCCTTGAATATCCATTTTCAATTTACTGCAGCTTGGACACCGATGTAAACGTGCTTGCTCAGAAAGTCCGAGGCAGTTGTAACTTACTCTTACTTTACAACACACATTGCTAACTGGCTACGTCTGTTCCCCAAAATAGGGAGCGGCGATGGCTCGTGCGAGGCTTGGAGCACATGGTGGGGACGAGGCCACCACTGGTGTGGGTGTGACCCGCAAAAAGGGATTTGGATTACCGAGCTGTAGAGGGGGAGCACGAAATAGAAGCCCTGGGATTGCTTGTACTGAATTGTGATCTATTTAACAACAGAACTTAGTAACTGGCAGTATGACAACTCATTCCTAACCTCTAGTGATTTTTTCCCTTGATGGTTGCTTATCACCCCTTAAACTGGGACGGAAAACAAGCCAAAAAGCATTTTCAGGTTTTGTTTACTTCCAAGCCGTAGCCACTTGCTATTGCTGTGCCTTTGCGTGCTGGAATTAAGTGCTTCTTAATGAACTTTATTCCCTGTAATAGTATTTCAAATTACAAGTGAGTCATGCCTTAATTGTGGTTGATAACAAGCTCTAAATTTCTCAGATAGATCGTGTGCCTCAGAGGTTTGTTTTTTTTTTTTTCCTCTTCTATAAACCTTTTCCAATTCAACATCTTGAACATAAGTGCCTTGAACTGATAAAAATGTTCTTAGTTTTGCAACCACAATACAGAGCATGTTTTCTATTGACAGTACTGCTCTTGAATGATGTGTATGTAATATGAGCATTTAGAAAAATGAGGAATGAGTATTGCCAGTTTGCTTCAAAACTTGTCTCCTTCTCTTTTCTAGTTTCCTTTTGGCAGACGCTTGCCATGCGATATCTATTGGCACGGGGTGTCATTTCATGATAACGATATATTCTCAGGTCAAGTCAACAAGTTTCCAGGTACTGTACCTTATTTATGTTTCTATTTTAAATGAGTGCTTAAAAAACATGATTAATTGTTTTTGGGGCTTACTATTTTCTGTGTGAGTCATCTGCCTAACCAGCTGATAGTATTTTTAGCATATTATTTTTGGTAGGTGAAATCTGCTTAGGGGGGTGTGAATACCAGAATGTGTATCTTAAGCAATTCGTGAACTGAAGTTTGTTTTAGAGAGGAAGAGATTTTGATGGAAAGAATATATTAATATATGAATTTAGAGGAAAAGAAGTCTTTGGTTATGATTTAAGTGGAGTAAGTATGCAATTATTTTGTTATCTAACATTGATCGCAGTGTTGTATCTTTGGATTTATTTATTTTTTTTCAGATTGGAAAATCTATTTTGCTTCATACTCTGGTCTAGCTCAGGAAGAAGCTCAAAGCAAAGCTTCTCAAATGGATTTTTAACGAAGAGTTCATGCAAGCCCTCATCTTATTATGGCTATTCTACTTCTTTTTTTTTTTTAACTCCCTTTTTTGTTGTTTAATCTCTGTTGAAATCTCTCTAAATAAGAGTTAGGAGCTTAGGTATTGACTTATCTAAGCGCTTTACTTCAGATTTACTGTGCTGTTAGTGTGCTGTGAGAATAAGAAACCTCAGATATCGAACTTAATGCTCTATTTACCCTAAATTTCTCCTGTCTATGGGCAGTTCACATTCACATAAAAATGGTATAGTTCTCTGGAGGTTTAAATATCAGCGTTACCTGACTGTTGCCCTCTCTGTGTTGTGCGTTCTGCATGGTAAGTGAATGGAATGCACAGTAGTCAAGCAACAGATTCCTTCAGAACCAGAAGTGGTTTCCAGGAACGTTGCTCTAACTTGATGCTGGGTTTTACTGAATTCCTTCTATTGAAGAAGAGGTATAGTAAAGAAAGCCCACACACGCTGCTCTCACTGAGATAGAAGCTGCAGCATGACCTAGTTGTAATGTTTAAAAGCTTGCAATCAACACAGGAGAATAACCCGGAATGCCCCAGTCCTGGGAGAAGGCAGGATCCAAGCATGAGATTGAAAGCTGCAGAAAGCAGGCTTTGTAAGTTCTGCTGCTCACAAAGCAGCCCATTCTTTCTGATATAGTTACATAAAGGAGTGGGAAGTAAACACAAAGTGGTAGATTATATTTAAGTGGCATTGTTTCCTATTCCTGGAATGTTAGCAGGCTAGGGCAATAACTTGGGATTGTAGCAAAGACAGAAGTTGCTACTGGACTAGGGCTTTCCCTCTCCTTATTCTAAGTTTTGAATAATCAAATTGATCTTTTTCTTACATGATATGGTAATACGTAGAATAGGTAATGTGTCAGGAAAATGCTACAGGTGTTTTGTCAGATTTAAAATTTGGAAAGGTTTTCAGCTTTATTGAAAGCAGTGGCTGTAGTGCCTACCAGTAGGGTGAGTAATGATGCGACAATTTACTTTCAGATGAGACTTCAGTGTGGATTCCTCATCACTCTTAAATACTGTCTGTTATTTTTTCCAGGCATGACAGAGATGGTACGTAAAATTACACTGAGTCGGGCAGTGAGAACAATGCAAGATCTGTTTCCTGTAGAATATAACTTCTACCCTCGATCCTGGATTCTGCCAGAAGAATTTCCCCTCTTTGTGGATGAGGTAGATTACTTTTATTAAGAACAATATATATAACTTGTTGGATATTGCCATAGACATCATATACTTGTTGTCACCATGTCATTCTTAAGTTTTTCATACATACCAAATCATTTAAAATAACACTTAGGTGATTAGACACAGGATGAAATGCTTTTGATTACGTTCTAGAACAAACTTTAAAAAAATAAAAAAATAAAAATTCAGCTTCTCTGCAATACCAGAAGAGTTGTCTGGAAATTAGGTGGTAGAAACATAATCCCTGTCCCTGCATATTGTACTGAGTATAGAAAGACTGAAGGAGTTCCAGCACTGTAGTGTGTGGAATATGGTATCAGGTTCATCGCTGATGAAGTGTTTCTTTTCCATCCTGTCCATTTCATCTAAATTCTCAAAACAAAGTTTTGTAGTGTGTTGTTAAATATACTCGTATCTTCCTGAGTAGATGCTTCTTTAAATCTCGTCAAGCTGTTTCTTTGTTTAATTATTCAGAATGTGATAAAATGCAGTGCTTATTCAGCTTTTTTCTGAGGATAAAAAAGTGCTGTGTGTTGGTGCTCAGTCCTATTATTACAAATAGCTTTAAAATTACATGTGCTTGTTTTAGCCTTATCTGACTTGCCAAGTGCATTCCTGTATTCTACAGTGTCCTTTGCTTGGAAAAGTGAGAGAAGAAGATACAGCGTAGAAGTCTAATGAAGTCTGTATGTTACTTTTTAGATAATTACCGTACCCGCAATCCAATTAAATCCATGAACATCTATCTTTAAATATATGCTCCTCAAGTGTGCTGGGTCACTGCCATGGTGCTGCTGGTAACAGTAAAAATGAATAAAATCCCAACAGTGCTTCACAGCTTTATTGCTTTAGATGTAAGGCCAATTTGTAAAAAGGAGTGTAAATTATCCAATAAATTTAGAAATGACAGGTAGATAAGTGAAAATAACTTGGAAGTAAACTTTCAAAGTGCCGCACTGGGGTTTTAGCAATGATTCTTTTGGGAACCATGCCTGTCTTAGTTACAAGGCACTGATTAACTGAGCAGCACGTAGCAATGTGGTCTGTACATCAGGGTAAATGCACAGGCAGACACGCGCGCTGTCAGCAGGTGGCACTGCGAATAAATACTTTTCTCTGGTTGAACGGTTGCTGGAGTGAAAATGATTTGGTTTTTGTTCCAAGAACAACAGATGTCCAGTAACACACTCCTAGGAGTTTCCTTTGCATATGTTTTTCCATCTGTGTTTGAGAGAAGCATAGTTCTTGTTATCAAACATTATATTTTATGTTGTAAGAGTGTGTTTGGCTTAACGTGAGTTTGTAATGTAAGTCCTCTAAAACAAGAAAGTACAAAACAAAAGTGCTGTCAGCTTCTTCATTTTTCCCACTTTCCTGCATACCTACATCCAGCTAGAAAACACAGCAATTAACCTAGCGTTAACCTTCTGTGCTTTAAAAAACAGTAATCGATGAGAGAACTGCACTCGTAAGTTTGTCGTGGATAAGCTTCATACTGGGAAATACCAAGAAAATGGTATAGATAAATAGTGCCATTTATATTAAACTGAAATGGAGATGGGATTTTTTAATAAGGGGTTAAAAGTTGTTTTTACTTAGTAAATATGTCTATTTGAGATATTTACTGTTCTTAAACCATCTAAAGCATTCCCTGCTAAGGTGTTACCATACTGGAGATGAGTTACAGATAAGCAAGTCTCTCAAGTGCTGCAGTCATCACTACTTCACTAACTGTTGAAAAGAATCCATCTGATAACTCATTTCTGTTAGGAAATTCCAATTTCTGAAAAGTAACTAGCTTGGGATTCAAACCAAGACCTTGATAGCTCTCTTACTACCTTTCTGTTGTCTGTGAAGATGATGAATAGGCCTAGTGTGATTAATTTTTAATAAAAATCTAATTTGGACTGTCTAATTTCCAGCACAGTGTATTTTTGGTGGCTTAATCAGGTTTCAGCTTTTGGATACCTCTTAGGCATGAATGTTCCATTCTTAGTGCTGTCAAGTCTTATAGCCCATTACGTGTATGTTTTGGGGATACTATTTCATTCAGCCAGTGTTTCTCTCAAGAAGAGAGAACCTGCAACTGAATCAGGTCTTCACACCACTAGACTTGCTGTTGGCTGTAAGAGGTTAGCATGTTTTTAAAGATAATTTCCTTCTGCCAAGCTAATTACAGTATATAATTTCATTTCAACTAATTTTCCTATCTGACTGATTTTTCTCAGTCTGGACAAGCTGCCTCATAAAGGGAGTTTGACAGAATACAGTTGAGGGGACTGTGGAGAATTTCAAGGTGAGTGTTGAGAATTTTCTTGAGGATCAAGAAACCATCTGTGTTCTTCAAGCAGCTCAGTCTGCTGAAACACAGATCAACTCCAGATTATTATTTCCCCTATATACTTTCTGGCATGTTTTGAAGGCATAGAAGGCCTGAATAATACCCAGAACACTTTTGAAGCAGATCTGGAAAGATGCTCAAATACCGTTCTGGAAAGGCAAAAGGCTAGAGGAAGTGTGTACGTAGTGCCGTAATTTACCAGCGATAGGCTTTGTTGTGGACCTTGGGAAGTTACTTCTTTTGCAGTTAAATGCAAAGTTAAGCGTGAGATTTTGATCTAACATAATATGAGAAGTCATTATGTGAAATTAACTTGTCTGCCTTTCATTAAGACCTTTCTTGGAAATAATCTTACGTTGTTTTTTTTTTTCCTTTTTTTCCTCCTTCCCCTATAATGACTTCCTTGGCTGAATCAGTGGGCTTACTTTGTCATTTGTGTATCCTTGTGGTATGTTATGGAAGCATGATTGCGTTTAATATCACAAGAATTTTAATTTAGAAACAAGAAGACAAACCTGAAACTGAAATGCGTTGAATCTCTCCTCAATTAGTCTATACTGAAATGCAAGTTGTCTGTTCTCTCGGCAGACTTCTTATATGATGTTCCCGCTGTCTTTGCTGGTCAGAGAAATGAGTTATCTTGTTTGATGATGAGAACAAAACAGAGAATTGTCTTGCTTTATTCTTTGAAGCCAGCATGTAAGGAGCACATGGCATTTAGACTTGTACGATATCCTGGCCTCTCTCTGTAGTAAACACAAATCTTGTTCTGACCTCAAACAGCAACCAATGATTGTTAAAACGCAGGATTTCAAAAGCAGGTTGCTGTTGCATCTTTAACAATAGTCCCCAGAAAGCATTATCTTTTTTGAAAAAGTACTGCTGCAGCAGAGCAAAAATAGCCCGAGGCGTGTATGATAGACATGGGGAACAGCAGGCAGATTGCCCTGTTCATTTCAAAGGGTTCTTTATTATTTCTGCCCTAGTAGACCATGATTGCCACTTTGTATGTATGGCTCGAATCATAGTAGAGCATGTTTAGTTGTGGAGGTTCAAGATTAGCCACAGATCTTTCTGGGATGCTGGCTTGAACAAAGTGTGAGCTAGGAAGAATCCTCCAGTACGCAGCTTTGTGTCATGGAATGGGAGGATTATTCTTCACTGGTAAAAAAAGGACCAGGAGATTAATTGAAATTTGAATTTTATAGTTACATTTTGAAAATTACAGTTTGTGCTCTAACAGTGTCTTTTCTGCTGAGTGTTTGTGAATGCAGCACTGCTAGACTTGCACCATTGGGGATTGTATCTGAATGCAGAGAACAACAACAGAACCGGACTGAGCTGCAACGGGCTCCTCACTAGGGTGCTGTTGCTTTACCGTGTGAACTTAAAGGACTGCCAGGGTGATGTGGCAGCTTGTTTTCCATTTCTTGCTCAGTCCTTGACCTCCAAATCAATTGCAGATAATACCGTTCCCCTGGGTTCTCTCAGTCTATGCCAGGTGGATCACTAAATTACCATTGCTGTTGCCAAACGGGCCCTGATGGCAGTGTAAGCACCCCCGGTGCTGTCTGCACTCAGAGATTGCACACAAGTCTTTAGTCAGCCAGGACCCCATGTAGCTACGTTTTTGGCTTGGATGCCTCTGGAGGCTGAAACGTGTTAACTGTGTTCATACTCCTTCCTTGCTACATGTTGTAATTATTTATATGAATAGTGCTTAAAATTCATCTTAGGTAACTTTAAATCCTTCATGACTTTCATTCTCAATTTCTTTTCTGTTGTTTGAGGCATCCAAATGTCTACTGTTCTTACTTTTGCTCTACAAGTGATAAATAAACAAAACCTTTTTTTAGGCAGTGGGAGATATGCATATAACATCAGAGATCTGATATTCAGCAGTTGTGTCAAGTCCTTACAGTGACCTAGTTTATCTTACTGATTTTTTTTGCTCTTCAAATAAAATGCTTTGAAGCTTGCAAAGTTTAAGTTTGTTACTTGGGAATGTGAACTTCGTAGGCAATTTAGATGGCATAATTGCTCTTTTCTCTGATGGAAAAAGTTTTGAGTAAATATGTGTAGTTTACAAAAATGCAGATTTTAGTCTGGTGGTTATTGGTGTCAGATTTAACTGTTTCATTGTATCCAGTTGGGAATGATACTAGCTTCCGAACTTTTCCTGCACAATGAATGTATCAGCTTAACTATTCAAAGGCCAAAACAACCTTGTTACAATACTTATGTTTATTTCTGCCAACCATTAACACAGTCTGTTCCAAAAGACACTGATTTTTCTCAAAAGACAACTGCTTCTCTAGGAAAGAAAAATGTCTGTCATCTTGGTTTTTTTTTTTTTTTTTTTTTTTTGTGACTTCTTTATGTGACTCGCAGTAGTTTCTTAACCCCCAAACCTCAAATATATTATTGCTGCTTCCAAGAAGCTGGTGTCTGTAAAAGGCTGTTTGCTGTTAAAGTGCCAAGCCCTGTTTATGCCCCAGAAATCAAGTTGCTGATGTTGGCATGCACAAATCACAGAGGGATTGAGCAAAAGGTTCAGAATAAGTGGCTTCTTGAAGATGAGGCATTTGGATCTGATTAGAGTTCTAGAACTTGATTATTACCACTTTCTCTGTGAGGATATAGACCGTCTCTGTGATCCTATAATTCTCCCTATAGAAATCACTTTGGAGGTTCATCTTACTAGGCTATATCTGAGTAAGATGTAACAGAGTAAGTTCATTTATGAATGTGTGACTGTAGAAATGATGTTTTCTGGAAATATTCTATGAACATAATTTGTTAGCACTACAGAGTAATTGACGCATTTTTAAAGAAATATGTAAACTAGAAGCAATTCTCTGCAAAGGAGGTGAAATGTATCTTCTTTATTGACTTCTCTAAGCATTTTTGACTATTAAAATGCATTATGTCTGTGTAGATGTTGGTGTTAGCTGTTTACGAGCTCATACGCTAGAGTGCACTGTGTTTCATGCTGAACCAGCACAGAAACGGCGACGGACTGAACATCTGTACTAGCTGGAGGAAGTGCCAGTCCAGGCATGGAGTGCTGTGCAGCTCCATCCAAAGGTTTCCATTTGTTACTGACCACCATCAAATTCTCCCCCAACCTTATTCTGTCCTCATTTCACACTAGGTACATCTAATGAAAGCATCTGAACTTCCATCATATATGAACAGATTTTCTTAATACAAATCAAAGCCACTGGTATGAGTTGTTGAAATTGTGATAGATTTTTTTTTTCTTTTGTATTGGATAGAAAGCTGGTAATCGCATGCCAGGCCTGAGAGGAATTATGGTGTAATTTAGAAAAAAAAACGTCATTTTGGAGAATGGTGGTAGGTAGCAACTGAGGCATAAACCGTATATTTTATTTTGTAAACTTGTGATGTTTGCTCAATATCTGCATGTCCCGAGTTTTCTAATATTGGGTATCTTGACTGGATAAACATCTAGTGGTAGAAAAAGATATTATTGGTGTCGAAGTTTTACTTTATCTTCTTTTCTTCCTGTATTGCATTCATGCCTCAATAAATAAGGTGCTTTTTCCTTAGGTTAATGATTATTTTTGTCAATAATTGTTCAAAATGCAACACAGAAGTTTAACTTTGCAGTTTCATACACATTAATGACTAGTAGAATGGACCTCATGAGTTATACAGCATTTCGTTCTGTAAGTGGGTGCGTAACACTAAAAAAGTTCCTGGAATCATTAATATAACGGCTTGTTAAATAAAAAGCCCTTTTATCTGCACTGGTAACTCTCTACTCGTGTTTGTTTTTGTGCTTGTCAGTACTGTTTATCTTCTGCCTTTTTTGTATGGTGTTCACTACTTTAGTGATGTGATCGTGTGATTTATTGGTTATGAATGTGGTTTTTTGGCTTCTATAGTATCAGCCCCTCTTCCCCCTTAGTTAGTGTCCTTTATTATAATTCTTTTCCTCCTAGGTTCAGATGATGAAAGAGAGCGATCCGTCCTGGAAGCCCACTTTTATTGTAAAACCTGATGGAGGGTGCCAGGGGGATGGAATCTACCTTGTTAAAGACCCAAGTGATGTCAGACTGACGGGAAGCCTCCAGAACCGGCCAGCTGTGGTCCAGGAATATATTTGCAAACCCCTGCTTGTTGACAAACTGAAATTTGATATTCGTCTTTATGTCCTACTGAAATCTTTAGAACCCTTAGAGATTTATGTAGCCAAAGATGGACTTTCTAGATTTTGTACAGAGCCCTATCAAGAGCCCACTGTAAAAAATTTGCACCAGGTTTTTATGCACTTAACCAACTATTCACTAAATATCCATAGTGGGAACTTCATCCATTCTGACAATGCAAACACTGGCAGCAAGAGGACTTTTTCAAGCATTCTGTGCAGACTGTCTTCCAGAGGAGCTGATGTCAAAAAGGTTTGGTCAGATATAATTTCACTGGTGATTAAAACAATTATTGCACTGACTCCAGAACTGAAAGTTTACTATCAGTCCGACATACCGGCAGGAAAGCCTGGGCCAACTTGCTTCCAGGTGGGTTGAGATTTCTGTTAGGGATGCTGTTATCTCTGTACGTGGATTCATTTTCTGGATGTGTCCTTCCTTTTCTAAAAGCTCCTCTTTTGCTGCTTTTGTTTTGCTGCTGATCACTGGTTGGATGTAATGGAAAGAGGAGTAGCAGATGCAAAATGGTCAATGCATTGTGTGAGCTCCTAGCTTAGGTTCTCCTCAACCAAGTTTTACCTGACCTATGTTACTCCTGGCTGTAAACATATGGAGAACTTTTAATGGGGATCAATCATTAATATCAGTATTCACTCAAGGTTCCAGCTTCTAGATGTTACAGCTATGAAGCTTTGCCATTGCCCAATGGAACTATGACAATGGCAGTTTTAAGACCCAATCGTGATAGGTGCTGAAATTCTGTGTTGACAGATGCACTATTTAGAGATGGGGGTAGTGTGAAAGTAGGCGGTAAGACCAAAGACAAATGGCTGGAGTAATTATTCAGCAATATGTTGTGATTTTCAGTTATTTCTTTTGTTCCTCTAATGTTTATTCTAACCAAATGTTGATATTTGGATGATCGTTGCATTCTCTAGAAGAACACCATAAGTAGAAGGAAAGTAACATGCTGCTTGTTATGCACAGATCTTAGGCTTTGACATTCTCTTGATGAAAAACTTGAAGCCCATGTTACTAGAAGTAAATGCAAATCCCAGCATGAGAATAGAACATGAGCAAGAGGTAAGGCCTCTCAATATGATTGTGATATTGGAATGAAATTGTTTAGGGTTGGTTTTCTGTTTTTTTTTCTGGTCCTTTTCCTTGCTTGAAAGATGAAAGCTGTTTGCCGATATGAAACCTCCAAGGTTTTTTGTAATTCCCTGCTTTGAAATCATTGCTAATCTTATATTCTTGAAATATGACTTATTGGAATTGTGAAAGCTTTCCATCATCTTTGTCATAAATACATTTATTCAACATCCTCTGCAGTTGACTTAATTGTATTTAGAGGATTGCTAATATATTTTTTCATGCTTGAATAAATAATATCAATGGTAACATTGGCAATAATCTCTTTTTTAAATCTTGATTTACTAGAGAAATAACTAAGAGTTGCTGTAATATACTGAAAATATTAAGGTATTTGCTTATTCTTTAAGAAGTGTTTTGTAATCTATCACTGTGTATTTAAAACTTATGTGATATACAAAAGGTTTTAAAAGATGTAGAGTAGGTAATGCCCTGTTCTTCACTGAGTAATTGTATCCTTTTGTAAATTAAAGCTCTCTCCTGGGGTATTTGAAAATGTCCCAAGCCCTGTTGATGAAGAAGTGAAAGTAGCTGTTATCAGAGACACTCTTCGTCTAGTGGACCCTCAGAAAAAGAAGAGAAAAGATATCCAGTAAGTGTTTTGACTTTTTTTTTTGCACCTTGCAATAATTACGAAAACAAAATACTTTTTCTCAATTATGTTAGTTTATCCAGGAAACTATGGTCCCAACTGTCTTTGTGTGACTCCTTTTGCATCCATAATGTTAATTCATTCAAAAAAAGCTCGTAGGATAGTAATCAGTGGCTTGATACAGAATGAATACTCACATTTGTGGAAGTGCTAGGTACATGTGTTGGTTATTTCCAGCGTATAAACTCATCTAGGAATGAGATGAACTGCCTGTTGCAGCTTGCACAGAAATGCTTGTGGTAGGATCAGTCTAAGAGACGTGATGCCTTCTGTTTTAAGGAAGCACCTTGTTTTAAGCCGTTCTTTAAAGACATGAGAAGGTGATGTATTTATTTATTAATGTTTATAAGCCTGCCTCCATACCAGGATATCTATTCGGTTCTTCTTTTGTCACTTATTGGCAAGCTTAAATATGTTTCTCCTGGTATGTTTTGATTTCAAGGGTAATTTTGCTGTCCTTTTTTGGAAAGGAATACTCAGAAGAGTTGTATAGGAACATTTCTTTAATACATGTTAAAGAATCCCCTGAACAAGACATAACTGATAATATCTACAAGTGCTATTGTAATACTATTTTTAGATCAAAATATTTTTTCAGAGGCAGTGCTACACATATAGGTTGCTGTGATCAGTGTATAGAATGTCTTGGAAAGCAAACTGTGCTGTGTTACCTGCATTTAACCTTCACCCTTAAGATTACTTCAGTGCTTGGAGCTGGAAAAAGATTTTTTTTCACCTGCAATTATGCAAGTATTTTTTTTAATGCTGATGTCATGTCAAGCATTCATTAAATACATATTGAATATGGAAAAAAGGCAAGTGATGATTACAACAAAAAAATCCTGGGGAATGCTAGTGTGTGTCTGGAAAGCTTATTCAACTGAGAATTCTTCTCCAATACATTTAGACTGCTAAATAATTTAAAACAGGATTAGTCAGTCATGAGAAAAATCATGGGCTCTTCCCAGCAAGAATTCATCAGTGATGCAGCTTTTTCAGCATAATCTATTGAATAATATCTGTGTATCTGCACCATAAGGCAATCCTGTGTGTTAGTGCATAAGGTATGATACATGGGAACTTGTGTGACAGCTCCATACTCACTCAGCTGAGATCTACCCCTCCTGCTTCCAAGTACATTTCATTGAAGAGGGAATGGTGTATGGAGCTTCTTGAGAGAGACATGGTTTTACTGTAAGCTTCGAGTGAAGGACATTGTAAATCTCCGTGGGTGATTAGAACACCAAAGTAAAAGCATTCAAAGTGAGATCTGAGCTCCGGTTGTGTTTGCTTTGTCTTCACGAGCAAAGATCTTGCAACACTTTCTCTTTGTGTCTTTTCTCATATTCTTTTCATCTTTTCGATGCCTTTTGGTTAGTTCTAATGTGTGCTTCCCCATTCCTTCTCCAAACATTCCTACCAGTAGCTACAGAAATGGCATCCCTGTAACTTTGCAGGGTGAAGATAATAGTTGACTGGAAATAGAAAGCTGGATGGAATTTTATCTATCCACTCTAGTACTTTTAGTCTAATTGTGCTTCGCAGCAGGGAAAGCAAAATTTGGCCTATTAGTATAAAAAAAAAAAAAAATCACTAAAAGATTTCCTGTTCTGACAGATAACAAGGCAGCAAACACTGCAGACTCTAGTTTTGATGCTAATTAGTTAATGGGCATTAATCTAGGTAAAGTTCTAACAATATATTTAACACTACATTTGAACACAGGGAACACACGTTGAGAAGTCTGAGCTGCATCTCTGGTAAATATTTAGCTGTGGAGACGGATTTGATTTCCCTCTAATTATCTACCAGATTAAAATAAATGAAGCATCTAAATGAAAGTGAGTTTTAGAAGTCATCCTAAGTACTTCATTATCACAGAAGATTAATAGCTCAGAATAATTTCTAGTTTCACTTTTTCTCATTTTTATGGAGTTTTGATTATTTTTCTCCATCCTTTCATGTTATATATCACATTGAAATATAAGATATGTTCAGTCAGATTAGTGCAGTTTCTCATGCCATACATACTCTTAATTTTTCCATCACTATTCCAGTCTTTATATCCACCAATCACTGGCAATTATCTTGGCAGTGACAACAGTCAGTCACTGAAAATCTGTAGTGACACAGGCAGAGGCCTGGGGAGCTCCTTCAGGAATCAAGGGAGGAGGCAGAGAATCAGCTGCATGTTGTGTGCTTTGTTTTACTTTCTTGTACATCTTAAAATAAATAAATAAATAAAATCCAGCAGCAGAATGCAGTGTTTAAAAATAAACAACCCCAAAACCCTCTTAACCCTCTTTTTAATTTTTCCTAATAAAATCTTGCAGGACCCTAAATGTAGAGCCTTTTTTTTCCACTGCCTTTGGTTCCTAGACTAGTTCTCTCTTTCTTAGGCATTCTTAATTCAGAACTCAAGTTTCACTCATAATTAAGAACTTAAAATATTTAACAAAATAATATGGAAGCTGCTAACCCCTTGCTTTGGGTTGTGTGGCAGTACTGTCTTCATAGATTTTAAAGCTTGAGTAGAACGTTGCAGTTGTGCAGTCTGATTTACATGGAACAAATGCGGTAATTTGTGGCTGAGCTATTTTGTTGGAAAGCCAGAATTTCATACTCCTCTGTAAAACTGTTAAATATTGTCAAACAAAGCTTACTTTCTTCTAGCATTAGTAGAGAGCTGGTTCAGGGGCTAGCGATGGCAGTCATGTTGATTTCTGTTTTGAACATCTGTCACTACTAATTTCTGAATTACCATGGTGTTTTTTCCAGCTTACATTTTATAAGCAATTGTAGCTCTTTTGACTTGAATTTATGATCCAGTAAAGACCTTTGGTACCAGCTGGTCACTGTATCTCCAGGACAGAGCTTTCTTTTAGTGAGAAATACAGTGTGGAGGGAGAAAGGGGGAAAAAAGTGAGGAGGGGAAGAGGAAGGAAGGGGCAGGATGCAGTTTGGAATGAGTATCATGTAGAGTGGGGTGCCACGTGTCTCTTCACAGGGCTAAGTGTGCATGTGTATCCACATCTGTAATAGGCAATGTGGTCAGAAAGGTTGGCTGCACTCAGCTTAGAGTGAAATACTTGACACATAATAGGGTAAAGGGTTGGACTGTGCTCCATAAAGCTTCATGCAAAATTATTTTTTTCAGAAACACTTTAGTAGTACATTTGTTTAAGACTTACTTCTTGCAGCGGAGGCACTCTTCATCTGTAGAAGGATTTGAACCTAAAGGAAATTTCCACAATTAAGTGAGTGGTCTAATGAGACCAAACAGCGTTTGAAGTAAATCAGCATTACTTGATAGCAGTTTGAAATAAAGTAATAACAGCAGTTTGAATAAAGTAATCACTGATGCAAATCATTGTTTATATTGTTCTCCAACAGAAAATCCACTTCAGAAAGCTTTGCAAACTTTTACTTTGTCTGATTTTGAATCTCTGTAGTAGTAAAAGGTTTTAGTTTCTTTCTTTGTTTAATTATTAGCAATTTATTTTTCTTAAATCTAACTGCGTTAGATTTGAAGAGCAAAAAGGAGTCTTAGCCTTGTATACAAACACTGTATATTCATAGAATCATATAATTCTATACAAATATTGTATATGCTCCACTGGATGTTAGATGTAAATTATCTGCTCATATAATTACTAGCCATGAGTATTATTTGGAGTGGGTCTGCTCTGGATGTGTTAGGAAGATCACCTATAGCATCTCATCCATGCTAATGATCTGTTTCCTGTTCTGTCAAAAATATTGTTGTCCTAGTTTATTAATGCTAATTAATCCAGAGATAATAAGAGAATTCTTTATATTTGTGTTGCTCTTGTTTATTCTGCCCCAGTATGATCTCTTGGATTTACATGCCTAGTTTCTTACATATTTCTAGACAGAAAATAAGCATTTTGCTCCTTTGACAAGGAGGGCATAGTGTTATGACATGTTTATCATTATTAGAAATATGAGCTGCTCATGGAATAGTATCTGCTTTATACTTGTTAGAGATAAAGGTGCAGCCCCCTAAATAATATAAAGACTTCTATTCAGCAGTGAAATAGCTATTGACAGAATAAAGAATTGAAACACTTTGGAAACCAAATGTAATTTAATCTGTGGCTGTTATAATCAATTCATTGTGTCCACAAAAAAGACTTTGTTTTATTACTTATTCTGGTATTGCTGTTTCATTGGTAGTTTATCTTTTCTTGAGTGCTTATTCTCTGTTCATAACTTTTTTTTTTGTATTTGAATTCAGCCTTGAAATTTATTTGTGATGTTCTGATTATTTTTTTCTTCTTTTTAAAATACGTCAGGTATGATTCTCTTCTCTGGATTCCATGGCTCTAGCAAATGTCAAATATGATTAACCAGTTTCCTGAGCACTAAGAGCCCCAATGTGGTCTCTCTCAAATTTTTTGCAAGATCAGCATGCAAACACTGGCTAATGTCACTCTGTTCAGAGAGCACCCTGTAAATATTAATGTGTCAGCTCGACTCGTTTTCTCTAAGCATTATGTAGTTGGAAGAAATTCTAGTCAGGGTTTTGTGGAACTTAATATACAGAATATCGCACTCTTTTCTTGCACAAAACAGGGTAATTTGTTCTCTCTACTATATGGGATTACGCATCTTTCCCACATTAAACAGTTTTTCCTTTACAAAGGAGGAATGAATTGTACTGAAAGTCTTGTTTAAGTCATGTCATTTTCCAAATCTAAATGCTGTTCTTAATTCCTTGATATTGAGAGTCAGTTTCATATTAAAAAAAAAAAAAAATAAGTAAAAGAGGATGGGGTGAGAGAACAGGAAATCACCTAGATGGCTACATTTCTATTTTTTTTACATGTATTTTAAAAATAGTTTCCTAACCTCCCCCAATGTTTGTTTAATAGAAATATGAAAATATGCCATGCAAAGAATATGATCATCCTGGATTTTGATGATGAATCATTCTTATTATTGATTATGGTGTTTATCTTGCTACTCATACTCTAAGGTTATAGTTATGTGATGGGGGTAGTTTAAGAGGGTCAGAAACTCAGTGCATAATCATATGGAGAGGCTGAGTGGGATAATAGTGGTGTTGCAGCTATTGCTGATCAGAAGATGGCTGTTCTTCAGTCCTGTTGTAAGGCATCTTAGTTTCTGCTTATGTGCATAACTCTATTACGTTCTGCAGTGATTGATTACTCAGGGTAGTCAGTGTCTTTGGCATGATTATATGGGGTGAGTTTAGTACCTAAAAAAAAAAAAAAAAGGTAAAATAAGCACATAATAAAACTAGCCATGTTAACACTAATATTTTGGATTACATTTGCTAATTGACTTTTTTAGCGGAATCCTACAGCTTTAGGTTGATTCCTGTATTCCTTTGTTATCACTTGGAAGTCTGGTCAGGTTTTCAGCTATTCAAATGCTTCTCAAGCACCACCTCTTCATTCCAAGCCTTATTTCTGCCTGAGAGTGTATAAACTCATATGAATGGGTTTTTTGAGATTGATCTTTCTACTCTGGTTCATTTTGGAGGCTGACACAATTTTTTTCTCCATCAGTCAAAATGACCGAGCATTCATATTCAGCATCATTCTGCCAAAGCCCTTTGAAAGTACATTGAATTAGACCCTTTGTCTTTCCTAGAGGGTTTTTTGTTTTATTCCTTCATCAGGCAATCTGCCAACTTCAGTATCAATTCTTGTCCATTACATTAGCCCATGTGGCTTTTGAGGAGTTAGACATGTGGGGAAGACTTTTAAATTTGATGTTTGCCAGTGTTACTTCAGTTCAGATCAGTGAAACGTTAACTTTGTTTTTCTGTAAATTGGGGAGTATTTATTTCAACTGCTATTTCTCATCCTGCTCAAGAAGAACTATCCTCAACTACTCCGTTCAGTTTTGTGAAGCAAACCTTATAGGTGCCTTGATCTTTGTTCTCTGTTCTTGCAATTCCAATTATTTCTCTGCTTCATTGTTAAGAGCTCTTAACCTTGTTGCTATTGATTAGGGCAGGCCCTCTTGGAAATTGTACAAGCTAGAATGTGAGATGTCCCTCCTTGAAGTGAGGGGAAGGATCTGTTAGTGCTTGACTCACAGGAAAATTTTATATTGGCTTTAAGAGCTGCTTAAAGGAAAGCAGCTCTTTCCTTTCCAGAGGAGTGCTTACTACAACAACAGAAGATATAATATTGAGTCCAGGACAGTGGTAAATAACTGGAATGTGCTGTAGCAGCAATCCTAGCAATTTTCTTTTGAAAGTCTGCTGATACAAAGAAAATCAAATCTTTAAGTTTGTATGTGGCTGTATTTCCCATGTAATCTGAATGGTTTTAATTGACCAAAAGTGCATAGCTTAAATATACACGAGCAGTAATAACGTCTCTTCAAAACCAGCTAAAACTATACCCCTTGCATAGGTACAATAGGAAGTCAGTGGTTCACCCCTTTGATATTTTTCTCTATCAAACCATGACAGGAAAAGTTGGTTTTAGTAGTATATGAGGTCAGTTTATATACTGTTGTTATACAGAAGTATTACAGAAAAGCTTCATTTTTCTTCTTCGGAAGATTTTAGGTCTGATTCTACGCTCCAGTAAATATCCCTGTAGGTTACTAAGGTTTGCAAAGAATTCTTTGTTTTGCCAACCTGACTGTCATTAGTTATATCTTTCTTTTAGTTTCTCCCATACAGAGTGCTTAGAGTTACTACATTTTCTGTAGAATATCCTATCTTGGAGCATGACTTGCTATTTTGAACATTCAGCTTGTTAGAATTCTGGACAACAGATTAATTTTGTTTTTTTTCCATTTTAACCTTCACCGCTGGAAGAAAAGTGCTGTTACTGCATAGTTTATTTTTGCGTGTTGCTCTGTGTTCATTTGCTCATACATTGGATTTTAAACATATCTCAAATGTAAAGACTATTTTAACTTCCATGTAAAGAGTGAATTCAGTCTTATTTTGAATAAGACTTTTATTATCCCTTGAAATGTCAGTCTGCTCAGGGACAGCTGGATTGGCTTGGAAAATCCAAAGCAAGCAAGCTGATGACGGGTCCAGTTCCATTAAAAAATTTAATGGGCAAGAATTGATAGGAATTGCAGAATTGTAAAATGTTTAGTTTTCAGCACTGTGAAAGTAATTGATCCAAAAATGTAGTGCTCTGTTGCGGTAATTGGCGTGCAGCAGTGCCTCTGGCTCTGGTGTGAACCTTTGTCTGTTTTTGTTATCAAACTGCGAATGGAGACCAGTTTGTCCAATTAGACTTGCATCCTAATGTTTTGAGATGCAGCTTGTCTAATTGCTTTATTTTATTGACATCTGTTTTCTTTCTTTTTGCTTTCTAAATTTTCTGGTGAGGCATAGAGGACGGTTTGAAAATGAACTAAGGAATGTGACCTGTCAAGAGTGATTTCACTTTGAAATCTGAACTTTCCAAAGATTCTGATATATCAAAACATGCTATAGCAATTACATCTCTTAGGTATTCACATAGTCTTACATTTTAAGTTGATCATTAGGAAGCCTTCTTGCTTCCTATTCTCTTTCTGTGATTCTCAAATGTAAAGGAAGCCTTTGTGATAAAATACATAGCAAATAAGGTTTTTATCAGGATGTGCCACTTTAGTCTTTGAAGATTACAGCAACTTCTGTGGCTATGCTGCAACGTCTGCCCAAGAAGGGAGGTCAGGAATACAGTAGGGTGGCTGCTTAGCTTCCTTCCATGTGGCATAAAAATGACTGTGGAGGCAGAGAACCTTAAATACATCTTTGAATTCAATTATTTGATTACAGATTATAAATGACTCTTAATGGAAGTAGAATCTGGTTTAAGGCACGCTGTATTTTGCATCTCACATAACCAATAGCAGTGACTGCCTGGGCAAGAGTAGTACGTTGAATTCACGTTGACGTAACAAGAAGCCTGATAGTAAGGCTTTGTGGTGCTTGGAGGCCATTAAAGCCTTGTTCAGTGACATAAGAGATGTGTGAACACCTTTGGTCTGTGCTCCTGCTTTTCCAGAATTCTAAGAAAATAATGCTTTTGTCTTTTTTTTCTCTTAAAACAAACAAAATCTCAATATAAACTCTGCAATATTTCAGAGTATTTCTGGGAGCCTTGTTCAATACAGAAGTGTGCTGTGTCCAGCCCTGCTGATGGCAAGCTTCAGCTGTAACAAGTGAGAAATCAGATGAGCCATGGTCTGAAGTTTGCTGAGGTTATGCTGCGTAAGATATAAAACAAATAGTGATTTTGACCTTATTTATCAAGTTTTTAAGTGCATATTCAAGTGCTTTGCAGGGGTACCCCTCTGTACCTTAGAGAGAGAAAAATTACTGTAAGTGAAAGATAATTCATCCAGAGTGGATGAATCTGAGATAGAATCATATAGTGTTCTCATGGCTTTTTCATACAGTACAACTTCCATTATTAACCTACAGTGAAACACTCCTTTGAATGAAATTTGATTTTCACAATGTTAGCTTAATTGCCTTGTCTAAAATTAAGGGTACATTTGCACTTGACATTTTTCCCTTTTACCTTATTGGATGTAATGCTTATGTTGCCCAGAAGCACTTCTTCTTTTACATTCATTTTTCCAATTGGCCTATAACATAAACTCTAGTAATTTTTTAATTTTTCTGTAGTCTTCCTGATATTACTTCCTACCAGATAGTTTACGTAAATGTGTACAAGCATTTACTATAAATGTAATTGAACTGTATATTGTATTTGTGTATATATGTATGTATGCATATACCATGTGCGTGTGTATATTATATGTATAAAAATGCTTTCTTTCTTAGCTGTCTTCTTGCCACCCTTACAGTCTGTATGTTGTGTACGTAAAGCTACTACTGGCTGTGACAGTTCTGATTGCATGGAGTCTGTGGGGTGAGCCTTGAATGCTTTGGTGAATGAACGTTTTGGTGTCAAATCTTTGTAAGCTCTTCATGTGACTGCTGAGTTGCAGTGTGCACTTTGTTCTCTCAGGCATGGCACAATCCACAAACAAATTGATTTTAAAAAATAAGATTTCACGCAACCCAGAAGATGTTACAACAAATCGATCAGCCAAGAACATACAAAGGTACATCAGTTTATATACTAACAAAAGAAACAAATCATTTCTGTGGCGTAGGGCTCTTAGGTCATATGACAATGTTTTATTGAGGTAAGAGTAAAATGGAATAAATTTATGCATGGGCATGGATTATATCTCCGAATCCCCGTGGAAAGTTCTTATGTACAAATGTATTCTAAGAATTATTTTTTGCAATGTATTTAGATGTCACATTTGAGAATGGGAGAACTTTCTGTAGCAGATAGTTGTCAAACTTGATGCAGCTGTGAAATACAGAACTAATTAAATGATATCATTACCCAAATCCAAGTAATTATAAGTAATATGATATAAGTCATTAAACATTCATTGTTCCACTTACCAGTTGGAATGGCATTACATGAATGTTCACTGCTCTGGATCCGGACCCTTGCTGTAAGTGAGCAGCTCTGTCCATGCTGTCCTTTCCTTCCCTTCAGGGTTGTTGTCTTTGCCACAATAGATTCAGCTGTATCAAGTGTCAGAAAACAGCCAGGATATGGGTCCAGCTTCCAGAATGTAGTGCTTTTTTCCTTCTTACTGAAATACTGCAATTTGTTGGGACAGATTTGAAAAATTACATATTTTCCTGGCAAAATATTTACTTTTCAAGACTTTTTCTATTGTAACTATGGGGTGAATGCAAGCATTTATCTAGCTAGCATTTGTTCTTGAATAGACATGTAAGGAGAAATGAAGGAAAAATGGAGATTATCTCAAATTTTTTGCAGGAGCTTTATTATTCTCATCAGCTTCTGGCCATCAGAAAGTTGCTTGTTCTCAGATACTGCACATAATGAGTATGAATATTAGATCATAACCATATCTGAAAGCTCTTTCCATATTCCCCTGTCTATGCTCAAATAATAAGGGTGAGGGAGTGCAAAGTAGGTTTTTAAAGGACGGCAAAATTAAGTGCTTGGGATTTTGGCTTGACTTAAGCACAGGCACTGAGCAGAAGAATAACATTTTCACTCTTACAGATATCCTTCAGGTGTCAGTTCTGCAGAATCCTGGTTTTATTACATCAATCACAAGCAGCTTAAGGCTTCCAAAAACATAGTCACAGACAGATGTTGAGCCTGTCTGGGGATTAGAAATATCCTCTTCCATTAAGTATAAATTAACTTAATCACCAGGTATGAAAGATAAGCAGCATAAACATCATTCCCTGAAGCTTTCATTAAAATTAAAATTCTATTTAAAACTAGGCTTGTATTTTCTATGACTTGATCCCCCCTTCAAAGAGATTATATCTGCTGTAAATTTTTACAGTGACAGAGTGACAGAAATTAATGTATTGGGGGCAGTGATGTTCTCTATAATTTAACTTCTGCTTCTAGTCGTCTTTTAGAAGGAGAGATGATTGGCTTATTTTTAAATAATAATTGGTCTCTAGTCTCTGAAAAAATTAGAAGGCAATAAAACTGCCTAGCACCCAGTTGCTGCAAAATGAAAGCAAAGCCACATGACTGAACAGCAGTGTAATCATCACTAGTGTTATTTTGTGTATGTAGAATTCAACTGCTTAAATAGGAGGATTACTACTCATAAAATGCATTTGCACAGCTGCTTTCTGCTCCATTGGATGACAGGGTAAAGCTCCTTTTCTACCTTAGCATAATTGTGACTGCTTTCTAAGAATAATTTTCATATGGGAAAAAATACCTTGGGGCCTAGGGTTGTGTTTTTTTTTTTTTTTTAAACTGTTCTACAGTAAGACACTTGGTGGTCTAATTCAATGTTGGGTTCAATATCTTATCAGGCTTTACAACTGGTGTGTCTTTGCTATGTCCTGCTATATAGTATTTTTAAGGCACACTTTTCTAAAGAAACAAAGGAAACTCTGGAGAAATAATGGGATATGTGAGTACCTTAAAAGCAAATAGTAAACACAGATAAATCTATTAGGAATAATGAAAGCTACTGCTCCCACAAAAATATAAAATACTGGGGACTATACTTAATGATTTTTGTTCTACGGTGGTTTTTTTGGTACAGTGGAACAAGTCCTTCCATGCAGGTTTTGCATTGCTTGTGCGTTATTTCATTATAGTAGTGCCGTATTTCCTGCAGTACTCAAATAGGTGACAGGGAATAGCATAAGCATTCAAAATGGCTATTACATTAAAAGCAGCAAATCTTTAGATAATACTGACTGATATTACCATTGTTCTTAAAATGAGAAAGCTAGAACTAAAGAATCTCAATAATGGAGAAATAATTTTTTTCAGCATATTGAATGTGACAATCCTCAAAAGCAATTTCTTCCCTTAGAGTGCTACAGAATTAAAAACAGGTCAAGTGCCACTATGAGACCCCCTTAAATATTTATCCCAGGTATCTGTTTTGCATCTCTAAAGGATGCCTCTTGTCTCTGAAGGATGGTGTGCTGCTTTACGGCTTCCTTTCATCACCTCGCAAGGTCAGAGTTTAACCAAACCAGACTCATCAGTGTCACTGGTTGGCTAGCAGGTTTCAAACAGTTCAGTAGACTGGGGCTTAGTTTAAAATGGCAGGGGAATTAACTCAGCCTTTCTGACTTTGCATTTGCATAATAGCCTACTTGCAAACTTAAACATCTCTCTTCATACGTGTTTCTTTTTAAAGCACATTTGAAAACAAGCCCTGGCTGAGCCAGAAGATGCTAAGATCACAAGCACCTACATGTATATTGTCTAAAACATTCCATCGATACTGGAACAAATCCTCACATGCTCATCAGGGCAGATAAAATCCACTCCAAACTATGGACAATTCTTCAAATAACCAAATGACCCAGCTTCTGTACTGCTGAGCTTCCTCTGTATCAGTGGTTTCTCTGGCTGGCTTGTCTTTGGAAGTTTCCGTGGTGTGTTGTCAAGGGAAGGATGTAAATCTCTCGTCCCCTATGCCCTGGTATTTTGGGGATGGCTGTAATGGTGTTAGTTGTGCCCACGCTGTGAGTGTTCTATGAAAGCTTGTTTCTGGTACGGAGTTCTGTTACGGGAAGCTTTTATTTCTGTAGCCTACAAGGGTACACAGTGGGATGTTGAATGATGATAACTACGAGAGGACAGAAGTGACTGTGTCTGTGTAAGCCAAAATGGGAAAGTCGAACACAGTGAGGCTTTGCTCCATCTCATATTAGAAATTCTGAGCAGTGCAGGATGCAACCAGGTGCTCTGTACAGCTACACTGAAAGGTAAGTGATAGGCTTTGAATATACAGCTGCAGGAAGCATATCATGATGTGCCTTGGCCTCATAGTCAACAAACTGCGTTTCCTTCTGGACACGATGTGTAGGACAGCACATGAGCTTGTTTTAAGTTTGATGTAGAGGCTCCAGTCTGCTCTGTGTATGCTATGGAAACGTTCAGAATGTTCTCATCCATCACTTTGTATCCCCAGTGCAGAGCAAGTCATTTTCCACACTAGGTTTTTGCATCTTGGAAACTCTCAATAACTATGGGTGAAGAAGACAAACTTCAACAGTCTCCAGTTTTTGTTCAAAATCTATTTAATCTTTAATGAGAAATGTTCGTTTTCATAATGAATCTACCCAGTCTGACGAGGCAGCAAAGCATCCTTCTCAGAAAGGGGACTGAATGTCTGTGGACCTTATGGAGTATGATACATGGTAGACAAACAACGCTCACGGGACAGAAAGTGGAAAGCCTGTAACTAGGAGATGCTGTGAAAGAGACACTTTGATTATGGTGATGGACTGCAGGGCATTCAGTTGAAGTTTAAGAATCAGGTAGGTTGTTCTGTTTTTATTAAGCGAATGGTAAGACTGTGGAGTACATCTTGAATTTATCCTTGGATTTAGGAACAAAATTAGTGTGCTCCGTTTCTTTCACCACTCCAGAGTGAATGCAGATTTGGCCTTGATAAAGGTGCAGGCAACACTAGACACAGTCCTGCTTCCAAACAAGGTTAAAATTAGGTGATTTGACTGCTTTATTTCTTTAATCAAGATACAGATGGTTCTTCTGTAAAGAGAGATGGAAATTCTGACTACTGTCAGCACTCTTCCTGCTTCCGGAAGACATATCTGCTTCTTTTTAAATGGATACTATATGATGTCAAGATAGCTGACTGCCAACAAAACAGTGATTATCAATCTTTATTTTTTATTATGATTGATTCTGCTTTCTGGAAGGTGGACTTTTGACTGCTGTTGCTCTGATTGCCTCAAAGCATTCTTAAAGCATTGAATAAGCCATTTAAAAGCAGTAATGTTTCTAACAACCTCTAAAACCCTACTCTTTTGGGGTTTAATATTCTTTTAATATTTTTTCTTTACGGGATTATTATTTTGAAAAGAGAGAATATTAATGCTACTGAAACTATTTTGTGAAAGAATGGGTAGAAGATGAATATGCACTGTTTCTTCGAATGAAACTAGCAAGTGGGTGGTTCAAAACAAAAGATGCTGATTTTTCACACAACGTGCAGTCAAACTGAAACTTCTGCTGTTGCGTACTATGAGTGCTAGAAGTCTCTCTGTGCTAGTAAAAGTAATCGGATTAGTTCATAAAAGAAAGTTCATGAGTGGTTGATAATACAAAGACATTGTTCTGGCTTTGAATTACTGTTTCCTAAATGATTTACCTGTATGAACGCACACAGACATCCATGCATGTACCCTCCAGTAGCGCACATGTACCTATTTCTTGGGAGGTCTGTATACTGCAGTGATAAATGGATGGATAGATAGATTTGTCATGCAAAATCTTGTGTGCTTTTAACTTTAACGTAGTCCTTGCTTTGAGAATAGAGGCTCAGCTGAGGGAATAATTATAGCTTTAGAATACAGAACATACTATTTTCTTCAATTAGGTAAGTGGTTGTCAGCTGATTAAAAAAAAAAAAGCTTAACTTTTATTTCTAGCAATGCCCTAAATGTTAAACATATCAAGTGAGCATTCTTAGAAACATTAATATTCCAATTCTTTTTACCTAATTTTACTCTGAACCGCACAGCTAAATTTTCTATACAAGGATACAAAATGGTGTGAACGTTGAAGCCTTTGATTAGTGGTTGCAAATTTGTTTGTCCCTTAGCAACTTGTATTTACATAAAGATTAAGGCTGGTCAGAATGAAAGGGATAGGACATAGATGGAGAAAACATTAATAAGTTAGTACTCATGTATAAAAGATAAGTAGTCTTAGATGTTTCCTTAAGCTTTATTAAAATTGAATTTATTTTTTTAAAGATGCAGTTAATATTTTTCCATGGTTGATCATTTCTAAAGAGAGGTCTGTCATGAGCTGCAGAATTAGAAAAATTAATGTATTGAGGTCAGACATTAGTATGTAAATTAAGCTTTGCTTTTATTCCATATGGCACCAGAAGCATTACCTTATAGTTGACCTTTCATTCATTTAGCCTGACTCAGCTGTGTCAGTCAAAACAATTAATTCTGAGGAGCAACTTTAAAGTGCAGGGCTCAGCTTTCTTCTGCTCCCCTTGCCTGTTGGAAAGCCCATGAGAAAGGAGCTGATGGAGAAAGTCTCTGCAAGTTTCCCTTCCTAGAGATTCATTTCAGCAATTTGGAGTTTCTAACCCCTTCCCCAAAACTCCACTGCAGCACTTGTCCACAAACATTTTGCAAGGTTTTTAGGGAGAGTAGAGCAAAGCATGAGAACCTTGTGTGTTGTACAGGGACTCCCGAGATGGAGTCCCAAGTGACATAGGAAGTAAGATGCTGCTTGGAATTCATGTTCTGGAGTAAGAAAGAACAGGATGGTAAGTATTGCATAAAAGTTTTTTAGTGACTTGAAGTGTTCTGTATATTACAAAAATGGTAATTCTAATTTGCCATATGACTGAATTAACAATAGAAACAGAGGTGAAAATCCCTCATAAATTTTCACTCCTGTAGTACTTTGGGCTGTATTTCTGCTTCTTGTAGCTGTACTGACAGTGCTTACACCCGTCTTTAATTGGGTGACCCTTGGGGAGTTATGTCATCCAGCTTACCCTTATGGTGTGTAGATGGCAGATGGCACCTGAAATACAGAAGAAAATGTAATGGTGCATTGCAACAGAGTGTAATTTATCTTAGCACTAGGGCAAAAAATATGTCATGCACTGTTCCCTTGCAAAAATGTGCAGATCACAGTAAAACTCTGTTTTTATGGATCCTGAGTCTAGCTGTAATATACCTAGCTAGGCAGTTTTTCTTAATTAGTTGAAACCACACAGAGATTGGGTGCATACAACTATGCTGAAGAGATACACAGAAAATAAAATTTTATTGAAGTATTACCTGTGGAAGCAGTGGAGAGTTACACTCTGAACGCAGTGTGAATGCCTGTAGTTACGGTGAAACTGCACCTTAACTGCACTGTTACAGGGAAACTGGTTTTGAGTTTTTATCCCTGATCTCAAAGGAAGCTGTAGGTTCTTCCCTTCCTTTCTGTGGAGGAAGAAAATAAATTCTAGGTGGCAGTTTAGATCTTCTGCTCTATATTGAACAATATTCTTGACTAGAATAGAGTTTTTTTTCTATGAACAGAAACAGTTTTCTATTACCATAATGCATATCAAACATTTAATAATTTGTCTCTCTCCTTTCTAACAAAGAATTTCCATTTCTCCTACACCAGGGAGATAGGATCTTCCATATTTTTTCCACCACTTAATACCTTCCTATATGTAACAGCAACCAAACAGAACTGGGTGACAGACCTACTTTCCCATGATTTGGGAAGAAACAGAAACCATTATTTTTGCTATTTATTTTTGGTTTAGGTACTGGATGGTATTTTAAAAGCAGAATGTTGAAAATAGTCTGAGAAGGGAAACTTAACTGATAATGTATCAGTTTATTTGGAGCAGGACCAGCGATAAATAGTGGACTTTTTTACAAAGAGAGTTTATTATTAATAGAAATGTCCAGATTAAGGGGACTCACCGTGATGATCCAAGAGATTCCTTTCATGCCTTGGTTCCCAGGAGTAGATAGATGTCTTTACAGATATTCTCACTGCCTCTCTACATATTAGCTATTCCACAAAATGCAGCTGACTATCTTGGACAGAAATCTGAAAGAAGACCCTGAGAAAGACAAACCTGCGTACTCTAAACAGATTGTGCATCCTTGAAATTCATAGAGATATCCTTCAGGTGTCAGGGCAAAGGTGAAACTGATTTGAGGAATTGAAGCAAAGACTATTCCCTGAATTTTTATCACAATTAAGGTATAAGTAAAATCATCAGAAGCGTGTAGATCGCCTAGTTGCCATTGTGGAGGTGGGCTGGCTTACACTCACTCCTGAAAAGTGAACGTGTGCTCTCGAGTGCTGAAATAATATCCTAACGCGTCTTATTGTCAGCTCTCCAGATATCTGTGTGGTTCAAAGCATTTCCTCCAAATTCACACAGATTGCTGTGGCTGACTTTGACTTTCAAAATATTCAGTAGAAAGGTAGCCTGTTGATGAGAAGCCTTGATTACTTGCAGAGGAGAACAGATATTTGGATCGGACATCTAACAGGAGATACGGCTGGTCTGTGACAGAAACAGGAGAAAAGAACTGGAACACAAGATGAGAGGTTTGGGCTATCTGTACAGGAATACGATTTGATCGGCCCCCTTGGTGTAATAAAAAATGTTAGTAGTGAAAGCCAGCAGTAGATCAAACAGATTTTCTGATGCTCAAAAAGCCATTTGGTATTGGTTTAGGAGCTCTTTAGAGCTAACAGTCTAATTCTATTTCAACGTTTCTAAATCCAAAATACTACTGCGTTTACCATTAGAAAGCTTTCAGGATTTTTCTGAACAGCAACACATGACTACAGTTCTGCAGAGGCTTAATTAAATGAGAGTTATGGTACAAACAATGTAACCTTCTACATGGCTTCACACTTGGTCATGTCCTAGTTCATCTGGATGAAGTTTGGAATTTTTAAATTTGCGAACAGACCTCGTAGGATTAAAAATAGAAGACAGCATAATTATTTTCTTGGCTGTACATACTCTGCCTCGTTTGGCCTCCAGAAGGTACTTGATGGCAGTGAAATCACTGTCCAATCTCATGTGAAGCAGAATGAAATTAGGAATTCATATTTTAATCTTTAATGACAAATGTTACGTTATCTTTCTACTTTGCTGTTTGCAGCAGAGGAATGTTATTAAAGCATGGCCTCAGTTTTTTTTTAAAGACTTTTTAAAATCTTTCATTTATCAAAAAATTACTGTTACTCAACATTGGTGAAAACCAGTGTGATTACAAAACAAGTACCATTATTTGAATATTTTTTAACAGTATTGCTGTTACCAGAAGAGAACTCCCTGAAATGCAGCGTGACAGTCCCCCAGAGCAGCAATGGCTTAGCGCTTAAAATTACACAAACACCAAAAGAGGCTGAACACAGATGCTTTTCACAAAGAACTGTTGCGGCCTCATCTTTGCAGTTCATCTAAACAAACCTAGAGGTGGCATGTGCTGCAGGGAGAAGTTTCCTGCGTGGTTCGGTGCCGAGCAGCCACAGCTGGGCTCGCAGCCTGCAGGTGGTGCAGCTGAGGGCGAGCTGCTGTCATCTGTAGGTGTCAATGAGCAAGTTCAAAGCCCAGATTCTATGAGAGCTCAAAATTTGGCTCCAGAAGTGGCTTTTAGACATTAGATATCACAGCATAATTCACACTTTCTTTGCAGTCCTTACTTTTTTCCTTTGTGTTAATGTTGCCATACATTTATTTTCATTATGCCTCTCACTGGAAGTTAAAAGTATTACTTTGAAGTATTCTAGACTGAAAGAAGACAGCGTGTCAATGGATTAATGCCTTTCAGGGAAACTTAGGAGAAAGGAGGCTAAAAATCCCACGGGGATATTTGGTATGGATGACTGACTACGGGTTGGCTGGAAGTGGGCTAAGGAAAGCTGCTGCCTTTTAGAATGAGAGTTGGAAGGTACAGATTTGCTGTAGATTTGACTTGATAATTTTTAAAGTACTGTGGGTGGATAATAACTATGTTGATTGTTATTCTCCGTTGGAACAGAACTTTATGAAGGACACCCAATCTGTTCAGGAACACAAAAGATCAATGTAGGAAAAGCACTAATTTTTAAATATGTAGTGTGAATTATATTCCTAATGATTGTACTTAGAAAAACGACGGGAAGGAAAATGAAAACCTGTGGATACTTAGCGGGTGCAGCTATCAGCAGCTATCAGACTTTCTGAGCTTATGACAGTAGCAATCTTCAATTTTATTTAGGTGTGTCAAAAGCAGAAAAAATGTAAAAATGTCATGCTGAATAAACATGATATTCATTTCTTAATCTTTGTCTCAACCAGCTTTATTTAGAGAATTTGGCAACAACAATGAAGATGAAATAATATATTTTGACAGTATTCACAGAGGATTTGTAAAAAAAAAAAATAAAATAAAATAATGGGATTGCCCAGAAATTGTCTTCGGACTTGTGGCTGTATGCGTTTATGTGAACTGTATCACTTCTGAATATACTGATAGAATTTCTTCTTTGCAAACATATCTTAATGTGCTTTTTGTTCCTCACTTATCAGGGAGCATAGGAGCTTCTAAACATTATTGGAAAATAAGTTTAAAAACAGCATTGGATTATTATGATCTCTAAGTATTTCCCATTAAATGCTCCATGAAATTTCATGTAACTTGCTTTTTAAACTAAATTAGTTTGCTGGTAGTAACAACAAATAAATAAATGCAGAAAGACAACTATTGAATCTCGCAAGGGTAAGGTTAACATAAGATACAATTATTTTATGCTACAGATCTCAGACTTCAGAGCATGTGTCAGAAACAAAAGATGAGCTACTGGATGCAGGACCAGCAGACGGACTGGAATATGATACCAGCAAAACTACAGAGGCAGGCCTGCCTTCCCTTTGTCTCAAGCAGGTGTTTCCAAAGTATGCTAAGCAGTTCAATTATCTGCGACTTGTGGACAAAGTGGCTGCGTTGTTTATCCGATTTCTTGGTGTAAAAGGGACGACAAAGTTGGGGCCAACAGGTTTCCGAACATTTATAAGGTTAGTAATATGTCCTCTTTAGGAATGGAATGAGGTGTAGCACGGAAGTTAGAAACTCAGAGCCCTACTAGGAAGCAGTACTGGTACTGCTACTACTGATTATTTTCAGTTTTGTTGGATAAAAATAGGCCTTAACAGCTTTACGCTTTTAGCTGGTAGATGTAGTAATAGTTTTTAAAGGAACTTTTCCCCTTAAGTTTCATTGAAACATTGCATATTAAAAATAATATAAAACACTATATATACTTCCAAATTCCCCAAATGCCTGACCTATGATTGTGTCTAGTAGAAATGTGGGTCTTTGTTCGACAGCAGATCAGTAGTACTTTGAGAGACAGTATTTGCAGTCCTTGTCAGCATGTCATGCTTCTAGTAAACCCCAGGAATACAATTGTGAAAAAGTGACAATTGAAATTGGGTCACTTGAGATCTGATTTTGCTAGCTGTGGGGCCACAGCTCTCTGCCCCAGGCCAAAGTAAAGGATTTCCAAGTGCCAGTGCAATGCATTGTGCACTAAGGATTTGCATTATTAAATTGCAACTTGCCGTTGCAAGGAACTCAATTTGTTTTTTTTTTCCCACAAACTTTAATTTTTTTCATTCTTTTTTTTTTATGGATGAATCTGTTCTTGTCATGGTACAAATATCTCATGTTCTGCTTCCATTGACAGTGACAAAATAAATAAGCAGCAGATGTAGTCTTAAAATATAGATTCTGTTTCTGTGCAGATGCATTTAGTATTCAGGAATGAATATAAACAGTTTGATTTATACAAATTACAGATATATAGAAAAATACTGAAGGCATCTGCTCTATCTACAGACCAGTGCAGGATGTTTTCCAGTTCTATATTTTCTATTGTTTGGTCCGGCCTTAACTTGGCACTTGTCAGATGAGCACAGTATAAATGCCAACGTTTTCTTTTAATAATATTAAAATAAATTGTCATATCATAATGAATACTCTTTGCAGTTTCCTCATGCATGTTAACTTAAACTTCTTAATATTAGCCAATATTCTTCTTTATTTTCCCCCAGAGGATCTACGTCAGTTGTCTGGCCTCTTTCTGAAATGCTGTCTTTACTGCTCCTTTCAGAAAGAAGATTGTTTCTGAGATGTGTTCTGTTTCACTTTTCAAGAATGAAATGGCACACAAATGTGATTTTGTGTGTATGTGAAAATGTGTGGGCAAGTGGGTTGCAAAGGTTATCACTCAAACTTTTGCTAAACAAAATCTGCCCCCCCCTTCAATGATTTATTCATTCATTCAAAAAAAAAAAAAAAAAGAGAGAAATATGTAATGTGGCTCTAATATTTTTTTAAAGTTATTTTTATTTTTGGACTATCTAGGCCACATCTGAGCTCTCTTCTGTTTTAAATAAGCTCTGCTTAGGCTACTAAAAATTAGGATTCTTTTAAATTATCTTTTTTTTTTTTTTTTCTGGCTAGAACTTTTGGCCAGCTCTTTGGCATGTGCACTGGTTCCATCCAGGCTGCCAGACATCTGGAAATCCTGGACAGATGGCTAATTCTCATCTACTGATCAACAATATACTGTGGGCTTAGACCACACAAGTCAGATCTCCCACATGTGCTTATCACCAAATGCATCCAGAGATGCTGCGGTTCTCTGTGCACTGCTCAGTAACGCATAGGATAAATCTGTTCAGTGTTCAGACAGGAAGAAATGATTCTGTGCCTGAAAGCTTTCCTCCAACCCTTTCCAAACAGGATCAGTCCGTCAAACAGAGTATTTCTCTGTGCAAACTCTGCTTTATGCAGATTGTCTGTGCAGGTTTGTGTTGGGTTTTACCATGTACCAATTAACTCCATTCTGCTATGGCCTCAGAAAGCATAGTAGCAACAGCCTCAGAGAAAGCTGTGTTTAACAGGTGGTCAAGTCTTATTTCTTATTTAAATATTCAGAACTTTTTGCTTGCTTGTTGCAAAACCAAGATAGACGAGTTAATCTGTAATCTGACCTGCTGCCTTTTGTTGCTAGATATTGACATGAGATTGAATGTGCAGATGGGATTTAGATGTGTGCCTCCAACTGGACTGCTCATCCTGTCCAGAGCCGTTTCTTGGCAAATATGGCACTGACATGATTCGAACAGACAGCAGGGCTAGTTGCGTGTGTGAGATGTTCTGCAGATGGAAAACACAGGGCCTTTCCCATTTCAGATATATACACCTAATGAACATTGGTTTGTTTGGCATCTGCTATTTGTCTGTATGTTCTGTGTGACTTTGTATGACTGCGTATGTTACAACGGGTGTGTATGTATGACACAAGTAAAATTTTCTTCCTGTGTTCTCTCCATTGCTCTTGCACAAATTTTTCTACCTCGGAAGTTTGGAAGTAAGCAGACTTATTTTTTTTGTTGTTCATTTTAACAGAAACTGCAAACTGAGTAACAGCAATTTTTCAATGGCTTCAGTAGATATCTTATACATTGATATCACGAGAAGGTGGAACAGCATGGGAATCGATCACAGAGAATCAGGTAATGCTATTTTGTATTTGAAGATTCTGGAAGCTTTTTTTGTAGCTTTAGTAGCTCAAGCACACCCCAAACTTTAGTAAAGGATAATGGGAACAAGGCATGTAAATCTGAGGCACGTACATGTACAACAAATTGTTCTATTTAGTTCTATGACAGTTTACCTTCATCGATAGAATAGATGTTGGTTTTCAGTTTATTTATTGGAACAAATCTTCTGCAAATCTTCTCCCTTCATATGCTTGCAGTTTTGCATGCATAATTCTTGTTGCTGTTTGCAGAGGAGCATTTAAAAACACTCCCAGTGGAACCTCCAACTTAATTACAGTGTAAGAAGATATGTTTGTATTAGAGTAGCTTACATGGTCTAGCAAAAAATCAAACAAACAAAAAGCTGTGCAGGAGCTAGAAATAAATATGCTTAACTTCATTTTGATTTAATTCTGTTCTCCAAACCAGTTACTATGGGGACAAAGAAAACTACCCATAATACTTTCCAGAGAGTTTCCCCCTGCCCAACTGTATATTCCTTTTTTTTTTTTTTTCCATTTGCATTGTCCTTGTGATGGCTCAGGGAAGGACAATAGGTTTCTGCACAAACTCCCACAGTGCTCAGCTATTAAATTGGCTCTTAGTAAAGAAGAATAGCAGCACATTCTCCTACAAGCACCCCTTGTTGAAAATTGTGCTCCTGTTTGTTCTTACAGGAGCATTAGTCACTTAAGTCACTTGTAAGCATTTTTGCATCTAATGTGGGTTGTAGGACTCGATGTAAATGTACTCAGAATGGCTGAAGGGCTTCTATAGGGAACTTACTCTAATGGAGATTCACTTGTCCTTGGGCTTCTTCCTCCTTTCAGTTGGTCAGAGGCACTTTCTGCAGGAAGTTCCAGGTTTGTACCACAGTGTGACACTTGGAGTGTCCTTTCCATTGAGCAACCTCAGGGGGAGACGTTATAGATCAGGCATCTAATATATTTATTTTTTTACTTCTCCATTATGAAAAGGCATTTAAACTAAAATATATGTTAGTCATGAACAGCAGCTGTGGGAAGCTGTTTAATGAACTGTCTTCAGTTTACCTGTACGCACAGTAGAGTTCATCCCCTTTCACTTCTTGGGCTTATCAGACAGATTTTTCATAAATTCCTTTCAAAGGAAAACAACTAATTGAAATGTCAGTGGTTTCTTCTTTTGTGAGTTTGGCTCTTATCTTCTGCTCTCAGTAAAGGGCAGGCGTTCTTGGATGTAATTAGTTTCCCCTCAGTGAGAAATGGTTATAATAGCATTGGATCCACCCTGATAACCCTTGGGCCCTAGAACTGACTTTGTACGTGCAGATCAGCGAGATAACTTCCAATGTGAGTATTTGCACTGGTGAAGTTTAGAAAATATTTCTCACAACAAAGACCTCATCAAATCTAATTTTTGTAAATGTTTGAATATATACTTTTGTCCTAAGTGGTAGCATACTATTGCTGCAGCACTACAGGACTTGGAAGTGTTGAACGCTGGGGATGATACTGGGATGCCCTACTTCCTGTTACTTAATACAAATTGCATCGCGTTTGTTTTCCTGAGGTTACTAAAGCAAATTATTTGCTCAAGAGAATAGGTGGTTACTAAACATCAACAAAGGGTTTCTTCTGTTGATTATCTTGTGGACTTAGGTTTTTAAAGTAAACATAAATGTTTCTGAAATAATACGAAGGTGTTAACATGGTAGGCAGCACTAGGGCAGCAGAGCATTGCTTGAGGGGCCCAGATTTGCTCACATCTAAAAATTCCTCGTGTTCCCCAGGTATAATAATAATCAGCCTCTGCTTTAGAAATGTGATGTGTTTTCAGTTTAAAGTCTGTTGTTTGTCCAAGACAAATTCTTCTAAATATGTTTGTAGAAGTTGGTTTTCGAGCATCTGTGTTTCAAAAAGTCATAGTCTGCATTCTGTTGTCTTTTCCTGTATTCCTAGGTTTACCTGGCTATGTACATAGCCTGGGAACCCAGCCCCTGCAAAATGTGGGAGGTTAATAACACTAATAGCGTGTTCAGTTCTTCATTCAGAAGATGAGACACTTTGGAAGGTTTCAGAATATCTACGTTCTTATTATATGTTCAGCCTTATTAGTGAAAAGCAAGGTTTGCATTTCTTGATTAAATAATTAAGAATGAAGAGAGTTTCTCTGGCTTAAGAAACCACTTTTGCATAATGCATTTTTAATAACTTTGTGAACAACTGATCCATATATTCTAGATATAATTTTGTGAGGTGTTTACAGTGAGTTGGTGAGTTTATTTGTAGTTATGAAGAAAACGTATTGAAAACAAATAAAATTAAGAAAGACTCTTAAAATTTGCTAGAAAGACAGTCAACCTCACTTTAGCAGTGAGTTACTTCCCCATCTGCTTTGGTCACATTTTTAGATCTAAGGCAGTAATCTATCAAAATAGCAGAGTTTAATGATTATTTCTTTCGTATATTAATGGTGTAAATACACCATTTAATATATAACTTAAGTTCTAAAATTGCTATTACATTTCTATATAAAATGGAATGTCTAAATTTGGCAACTCTTCAGTAGTTTTTGTAAAACATTGAATAATTTCAATTGCACTAATACAATTTTGTTGTTGTGGTTGAGAAGGGAGTTAGTGACATGTCTTTTTTGAGCAGTTTACAGCAGGGAAACAACAGCTGAAGGTTTTATGCTGCTGCTCATTGTGGCCATCAAGGTGGATTGTCAAGGTTGCATTTAAATAAGCTTGGGATAAAGAAATCTCAGTGCCGCGGGTATAAAGTAGCATGCTGGTCACAGAGCTGCAAGCTGGCGTCTTCTGAGAAACTGGTTCAAAATAGATTTTTATATAAGAAGTTGAACTTGGACATCAAGTATATAATCCTGCATTTTTTTGAATGTTAAAATAGCAGAAAAATCAGAAGGTTTCCCAGCTGAGGCTGACTTCTTGTATTTGATATCATTACTCCCTTGCATAAAATGGATCTGCAGTTCTCTCCTGCAGAAAGATCAATAGTCTCAGTGAGACACGTAATTTCTGAGTGGGGGCAGGTATGACAGTGAAATTATTTCTGTGTAAACTTATTTGAATATTTAAACATGCTTCCAAAATGTTAATGAATTTTCTGTTTGTAAGAAATAGATAAGTATTATTTTGTCTTAGTTGAATGCAGATATACTATAATAATATCCTGTAGACTCTGTGGTTATGAAGTCAGATAAGGCACAAGGAGAATAAGTAAAATAGACTTTGCAAGTGGTGGATGGAAAGAATAAATCCAGGCCTAGGATTAGCTGGGAGAAAATGGAGGCACAGTGCAGTGGGGTTGCTGTGGCTGTTTGTGTGTGGATTCCTGCACTACTTTAGGCAGGTTTGGGTCACATTAGTTTCACCAATGTGGACAAGTTTCCAGGTGCAAGTAGTATCTAGGCAGGTTTTGAGGGAACTCAGTGTTTGCATTCAGTATTTCAGTGTGGGTGTGACAGTTACGTGGTTAGCTGATAGAATAGCAAGAACAAGGCTTTCAGAAATTAACAGATTTGTTGAGTCTCAATGTTTTCTAGGTGTTAAGCACGCACACTAAACAAACAAAAAAAAACATTTCTGATGGCTTTGCTTTTGGCCCCCTTCCAGCTGTGGCCAATACAAGAGCTGCTGCCGTTGCTGTAAAACAGCAGCTTCTAACTTTTCTCATTAAATGCTTCACATGAGTGTCACTTATGAGGGAGAAAGTGTGGATGTGACTAAAGGTGTTTTCCCTGTCTGCAGCTCACCGTGACTGATAAAATAATTTACTGAGCTGGCAGCTGCTGCTTTCAGATAACCCAGCAATTCAAGCTGTTCTACAGCCAAGGCTGTAAGCAATCCAGCTGCAGTCTGAGTTGAGAGAAATTATACTTCAGAATGTAATTGTAATATTTTGAAAAGGTGCCTTTCCTGCGGCACCAATAAGCCAACATCGAGTTTAAAAAACAAAACAACAAACATTTCAATATCTCATCCTAAAATAATCTTCTAAAATATATGTTCAAACTGGGGGAGCCAGTTAAAACACAAAGCAACTGTAACTGTTCCTTGGTGCTTACGTTCTGCAAAACTGATTGTGGTCTGGCTTCTTAATTAAGAATTAAATTAGGTATTACTTCAAGGTTTTAAGTATAATAATTAGGGTTAATATGCAGCCCCTCTTTCCGTTGCCTGTGGTAATTTGTTACTGGGTTGATGTGATCAAAGAAACACCTGAAGAGCTCTGTACTTGCAGTGTATGGCTTCTGCAGGGTACTTTTGTTTGTGAAGGGGCAAAGTAGAGTTTTATTAGAGCAATTTTTTTTGGCACTGCACCACTTTCCCTTTGTACAATTGGACTATTTGGTTTTTATTCAGTTGAAATAAAAATACCTCTTGTAGAGGTCTAGGGTCTAAGGCTGATCATGGATCAGTTTAATTACACATTTTGAACCCAGTTGTTGGTGTACCTGTTTGCATCTGGATGCCAGGGTGCTGGTCAGGCTGATGTTCGTAAAAACTGCAATAACCTCAATGATAAGGAGTATCCCTTGTCTGCAACCCAGCCTGGGCATCTGCTGTACTGAAACACAAAATGAGCTCAAGTGTGAGTAACATGGAAACAAAGCTTTGTCTTTTGGCCTTTTTTTTCCCTCCTAATGAGAGTTGTGTATGGCTGCTTTTTAAATCAAATGAAGTTAACTAGCACAATTGCATGTGTTGATGTATGGCATGCATTTATTATGTTTTAAGATTGCAGTTTGCTGGTGCACACGGTATGAATCTCCTTTAAACTCCTTTTCCTTGCAGGAATGTGTTTGCAAGCCTTTGTTGAAGCTTTCTTCTACCTGGCTCAGAAAAAATACAAGTCGCTTCCTCTTCACGAGCAAGTGGCATCACTGATTGACTTCTGTGAGTATCATCTGGCTGCCCTGGACGAAAAGCGCCTGGTGTGTGGACGAGGGATTCTGGAGCGCCGAAGTGCAGTAGCTACTTCTCAGACTGAAGGACTTCAACTTACAGCAGCTGCACATAACACCCCTCCTAAAGCACAGAGCCACAGCTAGTAAATTTGCAGATTATAGAAATCATCGCTATTAGCAGTGCTATTTCACCAGGGTGGAGCAGGGAGAGACTGAGGGAACTGAGAATTAATCTCCAGGTACGTACATACTGCAGCAGAGGGAACAGGCTATTGAATTCCTTCATCCAATGGTCACAATTTGTTTATTACAGCTTTTTCTTTCTTATTTATGCTCTTCAAAAGGTCAACTGCAAGGTCCCATTCTCAAATAATGATCTTCCCTCACAATGGCTTTTTTTTTTTAAACTTCTCCATTGAACCTGCAGTACACCTCAGTGACAAACTGTGCTTTTATTCAGAGTGAAGACAAGGAACAAAAATGCAGTGGGATGATAACCACCATCATGGGATTGGTTGAACTGAGAGTCATACTCATGTCAAAGGAATTACACTATTTTGTATGCACTGAATGTATCATGAAAACCAAGAAAGAAGCTGCAGTCTCAAATAGCTCGTGTGCTTTGGAGAACTAAAACCTGGAATTGCATTTCTGGTCAGACGTCAGGCTTTTGACCCTGAAACAGTGACTTGAACTGTACTTGTTGGTATCAGTACAGATGTGCTCGTTGTCTATGGCTATGTACTTATTTTTATAGTCACTCTTAAAACACTGACATCATATTTTGGCTTCTATTTTGTACGTCTTTGCCATGACAAGTACTGTTATTTTTTTAAAGAAAAACTAAAGATGTTTATTCTTTTGCTTCCACAGAAAAAATAAGATCACACTTATTCACAGGGGAAAAAAAAAGTCAAATTTGGTTAATTAAGTGGTGCTTTTGTCTTCAGGTACTAAGCACTGCTGCTGCAAAAAGCCTTACAGTGTAAGGTGTGAGAGGTCTTCTAGGTTCCAGTGAAACCAATCCTGTCACTGACTTTAGGCTAAACTAATTGCATTCTAGGTTTGCTTTTCTTATATACTTTTTGGCTGTTTGTTATCCTATTTGGAACTGCATTAACATCTGGAGCAGATTTTTTTTTTCTTTGCACATATCTTCATATTTCCCTTAAGTAAGTACAACTCTCTACAAATTAGATCTTTATTATTTAACAGGATGTTTTGTCAAGAATGCTGGACTATACCACTGGAGCTCTTTTGGAGGAGTTCTACAGAATAGTCTTATTTTTCAAGAAATGAACTGTGAGTTCCATAATCACACTCTTCTTGGGGGTGGGGGTGGAGCAGAGACATGAGACTGGTTGTAAAGAACATGAATAACTTGGAACTTCAGGGCTGCTCAGCCAATTTTTCTTTTGATTGTCTCATATTTTATTACCATAATGTATTTCTACATAGCTTGATTTTTCTCCTCTGTTCTGTTCTTTACTGTTAATAATCTACTTGTGTTCTAGTGTTTATCACACTGTCAAAAACTCGAAGTTGTAAGATGGCACAATGCCTGGGCAGTTAGGCTTGGATTTGAGAAAATTACCTGATCTTGATGTCTAAATGTTCCAGTGGCTGGCATACCAGAAATGTTACCCGGAATACACGAAGTGTGTTGTCAATACAGAGAAAGTCCACACATTTAATGTCATAGACTAAATGCACACACAATATTGAGTGACTTTTTGCTCTAGGAAAAGTTCAGTATTTACTTTCTTGATTTTTAGGTTTAAGCAGCATGCATTTTTCCCAAGTGGCAATCGGTAGCATGGCAATACAGTGCAGAAGTCCACACATTTAATGTCACGGACTAAATGCACACACAATATTGAGTGACTTTTTGCTCTAGGAAAAGTTTAGAATTTACTTTCTTGAGTTTTAGGTTTAAGCAGCATGTGTTTTTCCCAAGTAGCATGGCAATACAATGCAGAAGACAAGCTGCGCATGCAAGAAACTAATACCTAGCATGTGCTAATAACAGATGTGGGAGTAGTTTCTTCTCTTCTTCCTCTGTAACAGAAATAAGAGTAATAGTAGACGATAGTTGTTTTTTTTTCAGTGGCTAGACAGTTTGAAACTTTGTGTTGTACATAAGAGGGTGATTGTAGACTAATGCCACTGCCCTCTGCCTTGTTTAAGTTTCATAAAGATTATTGCAGTATGAAGATAAAATGCCAAACTCCAAGGTCTGGCAGCTGTCAGAACAAATGAAGCTGAAAGGGTCATTTTTTTTTCACACTTTCATTGTAATATATTTGAAGGCATTCACAAGTTGAAAAATGGTTACTTCTCATTTTGTGACATCTGACATTTGTCTTGCAATTGGCAGTGTGTTACTAGAAAATAGCTTACAGTTGCTCTCATCTTGTGATTGATGTCCTGTAAAGACAGAGTTATAGAAGACTAAGATTTGAAATGGTATAAATGCGAATACCTTTCTTTGGAGCTTTCTACTAGTACAATCTATGCCCTAAAATATTGTGGGATTTTTTTTGCTATTATATAAGTTACCCTGATACCAGTGAATTAAAATAATTATTGTATATAATGAACACTAGCAAGATCTCGATTTTGAGATCTTATATTCTCTGGATCTAATACTGATTTTCAGTATTAGATCCAGAGAATTTACAGAGAATTAGTATTTACAGGTTGATGCAGTATACCCTATTTATTTCCAGTTTCAAGTGTGAAGGGTCCTTTGTAGAATAGATAAAATATTCAATTATCTGCCTCTAGTAACCCAGTGTTAATATATTTATATAATTGGAAAATTGAATGCCGTATTATTCTCAGGGGTGGGAGGTGGGGGGTCTTGCAGTAAAATAGGAATGTACTTCAGAGACCTCACAACAGTCACACTTCCCTTCCCTTCCATCTAATGCAATTTCCTCGCAATATTACTCAGCATCCAAAGCAATTTCACATAGCTTTTAAGTTAGCAGTCTGTGCAAACACAAGAAAATGACCAGAGATGCAGAATTCAGAATATGAATGCTAATGCACTGATAATCTGTTAATCCTGAGATAGCTTTCTAGCAGAAGAAGCAATAATGAAAGGTATGCAAGTGTTGTTTTTTAATAGTAGTTTTCTATATATTATTTTCAGAGAATAATGCGCTCACAAATGGAATACTGAATGCTATATATAAGCATTGCATACCAGTGAAATTTTTCTTGTTATCAGACACATTGGGTCTGGTATTTTCACTGGATATAAATCAAAGTAAACCACCTAAACCATCTAAAGCAGATTTGAGGCAAGTGTGTCCAGAATTTCAGTCCAGTCATTCCCCTTCCCTGCAGGCTTGGATCTAGCCCAAATACACCTTAATTCACTAGGTGACTCCTTGCTCAATGTAGATGAGTTTTTACTCTGCATGGAGCTGTTGTAGTCCCAAGTTGCTTGAAATTTTTCTTCTGCCTAAACTTGATTTGGCTCTTGAAACTGAATCGCTCTCTCTGCCTGAATCACTTTCCTTGCCATGCAGTCCTAGCTGCTTTCTTTCAAAACACAGTTGGAAAGGGAGATGTTGAGCTGTTTATAATGTCAATGCTTGCTCAGGTGTGAGACCCAAGTCCACCTGCTTCAGAGTTTGTGTTCTCAGCTGGAGCTCTCCTCCCCTTGCTCTGCAGGTGACTCCCTTTTATCTGCTCTGTGCCTCTGGTTGCATTAATCTTGTGTTCAGCCTACCATGAGGTGGTCAAAGCACCCTTCTAAGAGATAGAGGATGCAGTTTGGAAACCCACATGATGACGAGCGATCTTCTCCTCTCCCATCTGAGCCTAGCCATGCATGGTTCATTTGAAACAGGGTAGGTGCCTGCCCTCATACTGAGTGCTCTGGTCAGAAGGGGCTGGAGCCTCTGCAGAGATTTGGCGGTGCAAAAAGGGCACTGCTCCACACTGTGGGATGGGGGAGTTCTCAGGGCAGTGTCACACTGAGGCTGTAGGTAGAGACTTAGGAGGAGCAGCTGCCAGCTGGATCCTGCGTGGTCGGTGCCTCAACTGCTGCTCCTACCTGCTATGGTGTGAGCTATAAATTATTTGCAACATACCCTTCATAGGGATGTGAAGCTGTGCCCTGACCAACTTTGTGCTTGCCTGCACTCGTAGCCTCTTAGGCTTTAGAGAGGGAAAGAGCTGAATGACATCTCTGTTTAATGTTGCCAACCGAGTGACTTCTCATTCCGTGCTGACTTTTTTGTGCAGCGATTCCCTTGCACATGATTGTTCCCGTGTGTGAAACAGGAGCCTCAACACCTGCCACCATGCGGACTTCAGCGCCGGGCTGGCATTGCTAATCAGTCATTATGACAGCTCTCCGTTCCTCGCCAGCCCCGTGTCTGACCTTATTCTGATTTCTGTCTGATGGACAGTGACAATCTGCTTCTAAATATTACCTAGTTCCCTCTAATTTGTTTCCTTTTCCATCATGCTTTGCTGTGTTTCCTCCTAATTCCAAAATTCTGTTTTTCAACTTGCCTAATAAAGTGATATGGTCAATTTGGCTGAATCCAGTAGTTTAAATTTCTTTGTTGCTGTCCAATGTTTTCTGGAAGATGAGTATCTTCGTTTTGAAGGTGAATCTGTCCTGCTTCATCTTTTTGGGGTGTTATCTTGCATCAGCCTTTGCTGAGTAGATGCATCAGTTTGAGCTTTTCCATGTTGCTCGATCAGAAGATTGATCTCTGCAGCTTTATGCGATTAGTGCCAGCCCTCGAGCCTCTCCTCGCTCACTCTGCCATGGTAATAGCGGTTGCCAGTGCGTGGGCTTCCTTTCTTTGAGTTTCTTAGGTTAGAAATGTGTAATAAACTATTATTTCACCAAATCAAGCCTTTGCAGCATCCCTTGGTGGACTCCCAGAGCATCCTGACACACAGCCAGGACCACCTGCACCCTGGACTTGGGACATGGCCGGTCCTACACCGTGCTTCTCACTCTATGGGTATATTTTTATATTAATACAAAGAACTGAAAACGGCTGTAAAGCTAAACACACAGAACGCATCTACTTTTCTCCCCAGTCCATGTGCTCTGAGGAAACACTGACAGCCCCTGCCCCGTGAGGTGATCACAGGAGAGGTCCCTCAGCATTGCCTGCACCTCGCTGGGCTCCCAGCAACGCTGTGGCCGTGCTGCCAGGCCTGGTTCTGCTCCCCTCAGGACCTCACGCGGGCTGTGGCACGTGTGTGGTGGTGGCTGAGACATGGTCAGTTCTTGTGCCTGTTTTTGGTGCAGAAAATGGTGTGTAAATAGGAAATGATGTGGTGGTGTTTGTGTCTGAGCGTGTGCTGCTGCCTGATGAGGACAGGTGCTGTGAGGAGCCAAGTACCTGCACCTGTGTGCAGGGGCCCACAGGGCTTCCAGAACCTTCCTGCCCAGCACCATCCTGTGGGGGGCTTCCAGAACCTTCCTGCCCAGCACCATCCTGTGGGGGGCTTCCGGAACTTCCAGAACCTTCCAGCCCAGCACTGCCCTGTGGGGGGCTTCCAGAACTTCCAGAACCTTCCAGCCCAGCACTGCCCAGCAGCAGCGGCCCTGACCAGAGGCAGCAGTGCGGCCTCCTGCCGGTGAGTGATGGCTTCTGAGGGGGCTGAAGGGACGCTGGGGCTGAGACCTGTGGGCAGTGGGGTGAGGAGGGGCGGGGGGGGTCCTGGGGTGGGCCCGGCTGCGTGGCCTCCTTTGCTTGGATCATTTAAACCATGGAAGGATGCTTCGGTCCTGTAAGTAGGTTGGAAGTAGTAGGTTAAACAGTGCTCTGGCAGTGTAAAATCCAGCATCCCTCGGTTCATTAAGATTAATTTGTTAAGAGAAATTCCCCTGCAGCGTCCTTCCGGGGAGCTTTTTGATAATTCTGGAGTTGGCGCCTGGTGGCTGCGTTCTGCCACAGCGCTGTGTGTTACAGGGTGCTTGGTAAAAGTGGTTACCCCATGGATTTTGTGACTTTCACGCCATTTAAGCCTTTTCTGTTCAACTGCACCTACTGCAGGGGGATCCGGGGACCTGGTGCTTTGTCTGATTGACTTGAGATCTCATGGGGAATCTGTGGTGGAGCCAGGACCGGGGGCTCTTCCTGGTAACACATTTACTGCTTTCACAAGCCCTCATTATTAGGAGGACCCAGAGAGCTGCATTTTTCCCAGTGTTCATGCAGCTTCTAAGCAGCCTGAGGTGGAAGTGGTGGGAGATGGTGAAGAAATTTGAAGGAACTTTGTCTTTCTGTGCTGACAGCATCAGAGCTGTGTGTGGCTTGCATCCCGCTCTGCCACAGGCAGTTAGTTTTAACCAGTCAAAGGGCAGAGGTCGAGCTTTAGTAAACATTTCCCACCTCTTTTTCTGCAGAGAGAGATGTTCTGAAGCATGTATCCCTCGGGGGGCTAATTTGGGGTCATGACTACTGAATACAATGTCTATATTAGCACTATTTAATAATGTATACTTAATGTGTCAAAGATCCATGAGAATAGCATTTATTAGCTGGTAGGTTTGTCATTGAATGAAGTAGGTCACTTCCATGACAATTGTTACTGTATTTGGGCAATGACAAAGAGGCAGATTGCAGGCAGCCCCCCTGGTTTCTGACACTCTCCAGCTCCGTGAGCTTGCAGCGGTGCTGCCGTGCAGTTTGTTAGCTGGAAACAGGGAGGCAAGGTTGAAGCAATTGGCACATCTGTTCCTTGTTGTGCCCTTTTCCACCTCTGATGTCCGTCTTGTGCAGAAGTTGATCGAAGCCTCATAAAGCACGGAGCTGCCTCGGTGTTGCATTAACGCTGCGGGACTCTGGAGGCTGTAGGCATGGCGTGGTGTCACGAGCTGGTGTGCTGTCAGACCTGAATTCCTCAGCATCAACTGAATCCAGGGCTGTGTTTACAACTGGCTTTGCTAATATTGTTCAAGTTACTATTAGACGGACCCAAATCCAGTAGTGATTTATAAGTACTGCTAGGAAATGCATCAGTAGCAAGTCCTGGACAAATTGTACTGGGAGAATCCGTGCAGGTGTAGAGGGGAAGAATTGGGGTTTCATTTGCTGCCCACAGCAGCTGGGGTGGGAGTGCAGGAAGGAGAGCAGCAGAGGCCCTGAGGCTTATTGCAAGTTGAAAGTGCCAGCAATCTTCAGTGGAACACAAACAGATTTTTAGAAAAGTATTTTTTTTTTTCTCCCCTCTGCTCACCTCTTGCAGTCTGTTTAATCAAAGAGCTTCATTTATTTTTCTTGAAACTCTCACAGCTTTTAACATCTGTGTTTTTCTTCTTTCTTTTTTCTTCCTACTCTCCCTTTGTTGTCATTATGAAGGAGGAGAGAAGAACTGAACTCTCTCACCTTCTCTCTCCTGATCCTGCTTATTTTTGGTGTTTCCCAGAAATTAGATTATTGAACTCTGTGGTTTCATTGATGTTACCAATTTTTGGAGAGCATTGCTTTGCAGTGGAGCAGAGGGTTGTCTGAACTCAAAGCTGCCCTGCAGGCCCCAGCCAAGTGGGGAATTGGGTGGTTGAGCTCCTTCTGCCTCTGTCTCCTCTGGCAGGGCTTTGTTCAGCCCTCCTTTGTAGCGGGCTGTGGACGCAGGTACCTTGTGCTGTGCGTAGCTGGAGAGCTGTGGTGGGAGGCAGCACAGAGCTGCCTCACCGGGTGCCTTTACCTGCAGCCTTTCTGATACGTGGGTGAATCTGGCAGGCACCTGCTACCATCCAAAGGGTTTCTGTGGCTCTTCCAGTTTGTGACAAACAGGCCTGCGGGTGGTTACCTCAGCCTGTGTTATCCCTGCTTACAAAATGACTACAAATCTCTCGGTAGCAAAGTGGGCAGTTAAAGCAGTGGTATTTATATGGTGCTGCCTTTTAAATGGGCTTGGGAATAGCTGCTTTCTCTGCTTCTGAGGCCGTGGATATTTGAGTCCCACGCTGCCATCCCTGCAGCAGCCTCCTTGTGGCCGTTCTTGCCAGCTTGCTGTCAGAAACAAGCCTGGTGCCCATCCCTCTGCGTGCCAGCCTGCAGCTCACGCCTGCACTTCCCAGCCTGGGCAGCTGCCTTGGGTAAAGCCTCCGTGTGCCAGCTACTGCCAGCACCAAGCTGCAGCCAAGCTGGCCAAGCTGGGAGGCTCAGAGGTGCTCTGTTCTGTGCGGTTCGGCTGGTGGCTGTCAGCTTTATCCTCTTTGTTCTCATCGTCCTGTCTTGGATCTGGTGGACTGAGGTTTCTCTTTGTGTAGGCTGGGACTGCTGGGCTTGCAGTGCTGCAGGTGATGACTTGACTCTTTCCATCCCTGATACAAAGGACGGGGATGTTCAGCTGGTGGCTGGCACTGGCCCAAGCTGCTTAGCCTGATGCCTCCTCGTGCTGTGCTGTCAAGCTGTGTGGGTTATTTGCTTACTGCTTTAACTGCTGCAAAGCCCTCGCTACCTTTCTGCACAGTGCAGCTCATCCAGGCTCTGTGCTGGGCGCAGCAGCTCCAGCGGAGCAGGCAGGTTGCTGAGCCCATTCCCTCCACCCAGCACTGGCTGTTTGTCCTGCGGGGCTGCAGTGTGCTTGCTGCCCACCTGGGCAAGAGCAGGCTGCTGGGAGCACTGGCTGAGTGCTCGCAGTTCCCAGGTGATGTCTGTTTGTACAGCTGCCGCCTGCTTTTGGAGGTGCCTCTGCCTGCAAGCACTCGAGTGTGTTCAGTAGTTAGAAACCTGTCCTAAAAGCTGTGAGTGCTTTCTTTGTGTCTGTCTCTAGCACTGCTCTGCTCAGTTACTGGTTTTGATACCTGTCTTGGTTTCAGATGGGTTTTCGTATGGGTGAGGTGTGTTGAGAAAATCCAGGCAGGGGCAGAAGCTGGCTGTGGGTGCCTGCTGCTTGGGGGTTCACCTTTCAACAGCTCTCTTGCAGCTTAGGAGGAGGCAGTGGGGAAAAAAACACCTGTGTCTTGGTGAGGGTTGTGAAGGGCTGCTCTGCACAGAGTGAGAGCGCTGCCGTGGCTGGGTACGGGGCTGATGTGGTTCTTTTGTGTGTGGGTGAGGGATGGCGTCTGGGCTCCGAAGTCCTGCTGGAATCTCCCATTAGGTATCTCCAGCTGCCTCTTGTCTCTCCTCAGCTGGGCTGGACCACTCTTGCTCTGAACTACCATTGTTTATCAGTAGGAGTAAATAAATAAAAGTTTCTTTTTGGCTAACGCTTCCACGCACGCCGTCTTTGGAGTGTTCTGCTTGCGTGGTTTGTCTCAGCAGGACGAAGGCCTGAGCCTCGTGCCAGCCCTGCCCCAGTTACATGTAGCAGAGCTCGTGCTTTTCTTTTACATTATTTCTGCCTTCCTTGCCTTTATTTCACCTTAAGCACACACAGACACACACAAAACAACCAAAAAAACCTCCACTACCCAAATAAATCCATCTGGTCCCTGTCTCAGCCTCATTTAACCTGCTGTTGAAGAGATTGTATCACCTGGTATTCAGCTGAAACCCATTACCTTGCATGCCCAAGCATATCATATTGAATTACCTTCACCCATAGGCCTGCAGTGTTTGTTAACAGCTAATGCCATCTTTTAAGTTTGAGGTGATTTATTTGAATGCGCTTCTATTTCCTAGTGCGGCAGGGGTTGTGTGTTTGTGCTTTAAACAGAGCTCAGCGAGAGGGTGCAGGTGGGCTCTGCAGAAAAGGGCAGGAGAAGCTAAAAGCAGGCTTGCTTCACACCTCCTGAGCACAGCAGAGCTGGCGCCGACCTTTCCCTGTTCCCACTCCTTGCATGACCCCCGGCAACAGTGAGCATTAACAACTGGGGTGGCTTCGGCTGCCTGCACACCGCCGGGAGCTCCAGGAGAGCACTTAGTGCGCTCACTGTGCTCACCTGGCTGTCTTGGGGTGATCCCTTGGGTACCAGGGGGCTCGAGGTCTACCCGTGCCTCCAGGGGTGTCATGGGGAGGGGGCTGGTGTGCCATGGACCAGCCCTGCCTCCCCCGGCTGCACCGCTTAGGCCATGCCTGAGGTGGGAGCGCTCCTCACAAGCTCAAGCCCCATCTCCCTGGTTTATCGCCTGTGGGCTGAGTTTAGCCTCATGTTTGTCCTTTCCTCGGTGGAGCTCTCACTGCTCTTAGTTCAGAGAGATGAGGGGGGAGTATGGATTCAAGGTGGAGAAAATGGTACTGTAATAAATCAAAAGCAATCAACTTGGGATCTCTGTTCAGGTTTTATTTCTTGAAGATACGGCACAAAAATCAAATGGTTGAGGTGATTCAATTGTAGCTCACACCAGCAATGGAAAAATCTGATAATGTAAAGGGCCTGCATCAATATTATTTATGTGAGTGGAATTGTGCTTGCCGTCAGGTAGGAAACTGGAAATCCTACAGGTGTCCAGATCTTTGCTCCTCTTCCTTTTGCCTCCTTTTTTAATAACCAAATAACCTAATCTATGTCTCTCTAAGATCAATAATGGAGCAGGGCACGTAATGACAGACTGGGAAACGTTTTCCCCTGGGTGAGGGGAGTGTGTCTCAAAACTGAGCCTGCGAGCAGCTTTGATCCTAATAAAGCCAGGCAGAAGTAGCATGGCGCATTAAATGAACGCAGCGTGCAGCCCGCTCCTGCTGACCTCCCGCTGCACCCACCTTGCCAGCTCGGTAACTTTCATCTTCTCTTTCTTTGCTAACGTTGCTCCTGACTGGTATTTCGGGGTAGTGCTGGGAGCTGGAGCTGGCTTCGGTCTGGGAGTCTGAGTGCTCCTCCACAAGCAGCCCCTGCTGGGGGTAGTGCGGGCAGCATGGGGGGGGCAGTGCTGGGGTAGAGCCCGTGCTCTGCCTCCCAGCCCCAAAACCACTCAGTCTGCAGGTGGGGGCGTCCCACTGTCCTCAGCTGTGTGAGAGGTGAGCAGGGGCTGCACGTCCTTCTGCAGGCTGCGGGGGTGCTGGGAGGAGTCCTGGCAGGAGAGGCCCCTTTGCAGAACCTTGGGTGAGTCCTTAGGCTGCAAGGGTTGGGTGCTGGGGGGCTCACAGCAAGGGGAGTGCTGCTGGGCAGCGCTGCAGCCTGTGCCCCTGAGCAGGGCTGTCAGCAGCCCTAGGGCGGCTGGTGGTGTTCCTGTGGGGCATGACACGAGTGTTTGCCGCTTCTTAGTGCTGTGCCCACGTGGTGCTGAGCTTGGGGCTCAGAGCACTGCCCAGCTCCAGTCAGGGTCAGCTGCCACCCGGCAGCACCAGTTTGTGTCCTTCCTGGAGGATGGGGAAGAGTGTAGGGAGCTGGTAGGCACGGATAAAATAAAGTTGTGAACGGCGAGAGGAGCTGAAATAGCAACATCGATAGCAGTTCCCAGATAATGATCTAATTAGCACAAACAACAAGTTTCCACTAATGACTCCTGTTCTTCCAGCCCCTTCCTTTCTGCCTGCCTGTCCTTATTGACTCCCCCGGCAGCGGGCGGCTGAGCTCTCCCTGTCCCTGGGGCCAAGGCTCTGGAGGTTTGTTCACTGCCGGCTTTGAGCTGCCTCCCCAGAGGATGTTTGCTGTGGGGCTGGTGTGCGTGGGATGGCTGCGTGCAGAACAGGGAGGGAAGGAGATCGGCTGTCTGGGGTTTTTAGCATGCTAGAGGCCTTGGGAAAGTTGTGCTCCAGCTGCATGTCCCGTGTGGAAAGGAGGATGATGACATTCAGCTACCGCAGAGAGGCTGGGGGCTGAGTGTGAAGGGCTTGGAAAACCACGAGTGAAAGATGCTTGATGGGAGTGAAGGCTGGAGATTCATAATGATCTCCGTGGCTGCCTTCCCTCAGCCTCCTCCGAGCAGAAGCTGTGCTGTTCACGGGGCTGTGATGGGGAAGGAGCTGCCTGGCACCACAAGCAGTCTGCAGCCTGCTCACTGACACAGCTGAACTCGGCACAAACCTGTACCGTGCAATTACCGGAGCATTATTAATGCTGATGAGTCTTGGGCTAAAACGCCTCTCCAGATTTAAAAAGCTCAAGCAAACCCCTTTGGAATCCCCAGCCTGCCAGCCCCGCATTCCCCTCCTTGCTCTGGCTGCTGATTTGCAATGCAGAGGCTCGCTCCTCCCAGCCCTGCCCTTCCGCTGAGCGGGGCTGGAAGCTGCTGGGAGCGGCTGCAGCCAGATGCTGAGAGCCTCAATGCTGAAAGCTGGCAGGAGCAGGGAGCTGCTCTGGGTATTTTCGGCTGAGACTTTAGCTTTGCTCTGATGAAGCCATAACAGAGACTGCTGAAGAGGTTTTATTCATATCAAGGTGTTACTGACTAATCCCTCTTTGGAGTGGAAGCCAGCAGGGCCTGGTGACCCCCCTGGGCCAGAGCTGCTGCTGTGCACGGGGACAGCCATGGGTGCCCACCACATCTTGGCTTGTCCTGATGCAGCCAACTTGTCTTCCCCCTCTCTCATAGGAGCTAATTACGGTGATGCTAACGAGGCAGATGTGCTCATGCTACCCAGGGTTTTAATGACTCCTCCAGGTTTTCTGACACTTCTACTGGGAAGCCAAGGGAAGGGCTTTGGGAGGAGAGGGCTGGTGGGGAGGCGCTGTCAGGCAGCCCCAGCCCTGCTGTGTGCCGCGGAGCCAGAGACTGGGAATGACTGAGTAGAGGTGCTGGAGAACTTGTATAAAATATCTAAATAAATCTTTAATATTTCTAATTGCAAATGTACATAAATTGCACGGCCACATCATTTCTTTGAACACCAACAACTTTCTCTGTACATTATTACATAGTTTAAAAGGAGCTGAAGGAGATTCAGCAAACACTTCCACTTTGCATTTTTTTTGTTTTTAAACATACTTACAAAAAAAATTTTTCTTTATAAGAGGATATAAAACATAGCGACTGCTTATCAGGAACAAGTATCAGCTTAAGCAGATATACAGAGAGAGGTATATCTTAAGACACAGTGATGTATGAGAAAGGAATATGTGGACATGGAGACTGCACTTCGGGGTACTGGCAGCTGATGCAGAACCACGTGGAATTTACAGCAGTGTCACAGCTCAGGTCATCGGTGAAGGTCAGTGCTCCAACATGACACCTTTTTCAAAGCAGGGTTATTTTTGAATGTCATGTAACACCCTCAATTGGATTTGGTTTGGATGCCTGTGAGCTGCATGTTGGCATGCTTCGGTCATCCCATCCCTCCCATCCCCCCTATATTTTCCACAAGGGAAAAGGAAAAGGCAACAGTTTTCTGTGCAGGGTTAGCGCAGGGCTTGGCTGCTTCTCAGGGCAGGAACCGCATGGCCGAGCCTTGCGGCTGAGCAGTCTGCTCTGAAACTGCCCTGAGGAGTCAGGGACCTGCTCGGAGGGGCAGTGCCCCTGCCTGGGCCAGGGACAGAGCCTCCCGGTGCTGTGAGCCCTCCGCACGCTGCCCCACGTCAGGGCCAGGGCGCTGTGCAGTCCTGGATTGCTTTGACTGCAAACCTTTAGGTTGAGCACTACAACCACTACGGGGGGAAGGATGGGGTGCTGCACAAGAAACCTCACGCTCGCCCCGAGGGCAGTGTCACGGTTGTGCCCTTTGTGCTGGCTGCTGCACGCTCAAGGCAAGGCCATGGCGGTCTCGGGGGCACAGTGAGAAGGGAGCCCCTTGCAGATCTCATCCAAGCCGCACCTGGGGGCTCTCCTGGCAGACTACAGCAGTGAATCTTTCCCCTCCTGGCACTAAAAATCCTTTCCTTGTCGATCACAGATCAGACTTTGTTATGTTTTCTGTTACATCGTGGTATGGACTTAAGTAACAGCAAAAGCCTCTAGACTACTTGCCCATTTCTTTCCTAGGAGTGCCTGCAGTGCCTCGCTCGGGCGCACCGGGTCCCTTCTCCCTTCAGCCTCCCCGCAGCAGCACAACCCCAGCGGGCTGCCTGCCAGGCTGGAGGGGTCAGCGCGTTCTCACAGTGCAATCAGTGCTTTACAGCTGCAAAAGCAGAAAACAAACCCAACCAGACTCGAATGACAATGCAGTGACAAAGGGCTCTTTGGATGGCAGCAGGCTTTGTGAAAGGGGCTGGTGACTACACTGTAGTGTTAATTGGCGTGGGGAAGGACTGAGGTCCCTCCAGGTGGTTGGCACTGAACTTGAGCCATAAACCCTGTCTAAAAAGATGGTACCTGGAGTCTGCAGAGACGCTGGGGTATTGTTCAGTCCTTTTCATCCCTGTTTACACAAAATTTTGCTCACTTTTTTTCAGCAGTGTTCACTACAGTTTAACAAAACCCCAAATCATAACTCTTAAAACAGAATCCCTGAGGTGGGCCAACCCCAAATCTGGATCCCTGACTTTTCTCCTTTCCCTCTTCCCCCGGATGCCCAAGGGGAAGAGGTGGAGTCATGACCTGTGGCTGGATCCAAATTTGCTAGCTCGAGTCCACCTCACCTAAACAGCATTGATACAGCCAAATCCTGACCAAATAAGCAGCACCAGAAGTAAATTACTATATACAACCGTTAGTGAGATAGATACGTTACAGTAAACACTGAAAACATTTACAAAAAAATATTAAGACTTGTATTAAGATAAAAATCTGAGTGTGTTTTAGTGTTGTTTACACTTTGACAAATTTGCACTAGAACAGCTTCTTATTGTAGAAAGCGCAAGAATGGAAAAGGAGACGGAGCCGCTCACAAAGCACTGCGCGTGGTGGTTGCTTTACTCCGCTGTCATCGCCTCGGCATCGCTGCGCCAGCTCCCAGGGCTGAGGCCGCAGCTGGGTGCCCTGCCCGCTGCGCTGCCCACTCACATCGCTGGCTCCCGCTCACACACACGTGCACGCACACACACACACAGAAATGTACAGTTTATAAATAACAGAAACACAAACTGAAGTAACAGATCTGAGCTGAGCCTGGATCTTAAACCCTATCCCCAGCGTTTCGCAGGGGAGCGTGGTGGTTAGGTCCAGTTGTTGACACTTGCAGGGGAAGGCGACACAGGGCTGAGGGGTGGGGGGCTCTCCACTGTAACGAGACCGCTTCCTGATTTGAGTTTTGTTTCGTACTGGCTCAGGAAACTAAGCAACAACTCCAGAAGGTATTGGCACTGGAACTTTTAAGTTGTGTTTTATAATAACTCACTGTGGAAGGACTTAAGTGTGCCTGCTACTTCAGCAGAACAATGTGTTCAGTAATTTGCAACTTTGAGGTTAACCAGGAGTTTCTGACAGATCCTGGGGAAAAAAAAAAAAAAGAAAAAAAGGGGGGAGGGAGAAGGTTCTAAAAGCAGTGCCTTGGCTTGTGGTTGAGCAGAAGATTAAGCTGCACTTTGCTTAGCTTCAGTGCTAAACAACTGTGTTGTGGGTGGTTCTTTTTTCCAGCTCTTACGGAGAGCACTGACTGCATCCCAACATTACTTCCACGTACGAATGGGAACGCTGCTGGTGGGGCGCCCGCCCCATGCTCTGGGAGCGTTTCCATTCCTCTACGTTACTTGGCTCTTGAAAAACTTCGTCTCTCCCAACACCGGTATGTTGGAGCTCAGAAACAATTAGCTCTAAAAATACATCTCAGGGCAACAGCAGTTTAAAATAGTCTTTTTGCAGGGTTCTTACAGTGTGTATGAGACAATGGCAGCTGGTAAGTGTACGTACCGAACCGTTCCCAGTACCCCGTGTATTCCTAACCTGTCTGGGTCTTTCTCCAGTTGTAACCTCGTCAGTTTTGTGTGGGTCTTCAAAGCCATCTGTGCTATCCTCCACATTCAAAGGTGACTGTACTTGCCATAACTGCTTAGTGATTACTTTTCTCTGAGGAGCTCCTGTTGGGGTCTGCTGTGTGGCTGCACCACTCTGCAGGCGTTGGCTGGGCGTGGAGACCTCAGTGCAGAGCAACACGTCCGCTCCTCCAGGGACCAGAGCTGCAGCAGGTGCAGCCGCGCCGGGCTTGGCCCAGGGCTTCCAGGCAACAGAAAAACGCTTACAAAAAGAAAAAGCAGCTTTAATTTTGAAAACAATTGCGTGTGGAAGAGTGCTGTTAATGAGCCTTACGGCTGGGAGGTGGCATGGCAATGCAGAGCTTACTGGCAAACAGCATCCTGCTCGGGCAGCCTGGGTACTGAGAGGTTGGAGACGGTACCTAAGCTGTGCAGAGCGCAGTGAGCGTCCTAGTCCCTTTGTCTGAACATTTACACATGGCAGGAGGAGCTAGGACAGGCGGTCAGCAGTGTTAAACTTTAGTGGGAGGAAAAGGCAGAGATGTCCTGTACACTGTACACTGTCATCCATATCTCAGAGAAAATCTCTGGGCTCGTGGTACGAGGGACCTGCTCTGAGACTGGGAGTCATGAAGGACTAACTTAAAAAAACCACAAAGCAACAAACACACCGTGGCGGCAGGTCAGCGGCACAATCCCCCGTTAAGGAGGTGACCCCTCCGCTGAGCGCAACGTGTCTGAATGTGCCGAATCTGCGTGTTTCAGCAGCAAGGAAAAGTCTAATCCTGGCTTATGCCTGCACAGTGCTCCTGACAAGGGGGCTCTTGGTGGTGGCTGCTGTTCCTGTTGGTTACTCCCTTATGACCATGTTTTACATTCTTCAAGCCGGTTAATTTCCATGCAGTGCTCATTCCCAATTTAAAGAGGACAGTATTCCAGAAAATGGGCTCTTTTTTTTTCTAATGCATACTGTGAAAGAAAAGAAATACAATTACCGATCTTCATGGGTCTTCAGGGCTGCTCGTTTCTTTGCCTGTTTTTCTCCCCAGAAACAGTAAAAATCTCCGCACCGAGCATTACATCCCCGTAACGAACCCTTCGTCAAGCAAGACGCTGGCCGTGTCACAAAGCCCGTCACTCCCCCTGTGCCACCACGGGCACCACCGAAGCCAGACCCTGCGCCTCGTTCACAGCTCAGGGACAAAGCTCAGGCAACCTTTACTTTCTTCTGTGGTTAGGTGTGTGGCGGGGAATGCAGCGCCCTGAACTATTGCTTTACCAAAACCTTCCCCATTAGCTGAGCGAGCAGCGGCTGGCGAGGGGACCCAGGGAGCCCATCGCCAGTACCAGCTCCTGCCTCCACCTGTGTGCGGAGCCTCGGGCTGGCTCCACTCCCTGGGCTTGCGTGGTGGCCCCGCGGCCCCAGTAGTGCCACCGGACCCTTCTCCACTGCAGTGCCCCATGCAACACCCCTCTGGTACCGCACTGCGCCGAGGGAGCCCTGACAGTTCTCCTAGACTGTGCCCCATGTGTGGGCGGAGTTAATTAAACATTAATTTGCCATGTAAATGCCCTGCGGACACCTACGTGCTGTAAAAGCCAGTGGCCTCACAGAGCCACGTAAGGAAGGCCGGCTGGGCGCGGGGTTTGCTCTGGGGACAGGGCTGTGCTCCAGGGGGAGTCACAGGAGCGGGGCAGGCTCTCCTGCTGCCCCCAGGCAGCTGCAGCCAGCTGCACGCTCTACCTGCACTGAGGGGGCCGCTGCCTGCTGCAGGCTCTGCCCAGCTCCCTTTATTTCGCTTCCTGCAATGACAAGGACGTTATTCCTTGCTGGGAGGGGTGAGGCATATCCTTTGGGCAGTTTGGAAGGAAAAGGTTACTTCTGTTTAAACATTAAACACTGATTTAAATCCAACAGTGACAGCGATTCTCAAATATATCTTATTTCCTTATGCCACTCATCTCACACTCGATCTTTCCGTCCCCTCAATGTGCTGGCATTAGCATCTCCCACAAAGGCTCAGTCAAGCGCGCCGTCCGCAGTAAGGAGCTGGTTTCTCTGGGGGAGAGAGCAGCCGTTCTTTGAAGCCGCGGCTCACACCTGCTGCTGCACGGTCTCTCTGGCCAGGCCTCCTCTCCTGCGGCAGCGCCCTCCACGGGTTAACAATTACTGCTGTTTCTGAATTCTCCATTCTCTGTAATCTGCAATTTAGTTGGGTTTGTGGGGGAGATCCCATTACGTGTCTGCATGCTGTACCTCTCTTTCAGCTGAGTAAGGGCACTCATTAGCCGTGCGTTGGCAGCATCCAATGAAGCAATGCGTTTCTCCTGCGAAGGAACAGCAGAGGGGAGCGGTCAGTGGGCAGGAGCCCAGAGGCAGCCAGGACCTGGCCCCTTCTCCTCTGGCAGTCTCACAGAGGCTATGACACACCAGGCTTTTACACAAATGGAAGCTGAGCTAAATTAATTTTATCATCCCATGTAATAATTGGTCCTGAACGAAACGGAGATAAAGATTTTTTTTCCTAATTTTTCAGTGATACAGAAATTAATTGCATTGTTTGCTCTAACTGCAGCTGCTACGAAGATGATAAGACTCATGTTCTAAAATCTAGTTCTCTCCCAAGATGGTTATTCCTGCCAGTGTTTAATTGATTTTGTTAGTGTAAATAAATGGTTTAAATGACTCGTGGCCTCCCGGGATGGCTGTGATGGCAATTTCCTTATTCTTACTGATTACACTAAGAAGTCCTGTCCAGTATCGTGGGGATGGGAGCCGGAGCTGCGGCGTCGCAGCCTGGTCCAGCTGTGCCTGCCCTGTGGCTTCCCTCTGCCTGCTGCAAGTGGGGGGATAAGAAACGACTCAGAGGGGCTCAGGTTTGCCTGTGCATCAGCCTGCTGGACACTGCACAGCCTGAGATGACGGAAAACTGAACAAAGCAGGCTGCACAGGCACGGCAGGAGCCTCTCAGGTACCCCACGGAGGCAGCAGGTGGCTGCAGCCTGCCCCGCGCACGCCTCCCACCTGCCCCGTGTCCCCTGGGCTTTGCTCGAGTGCAGGAGGGACGGTGCCGATTTACCAGTTGTGAGGCAATTACAGGAAAACAGTGATTCTTCTTACAGAGTTACGACTGTCTCATCTCCTTTTTAATTAGCTAGACAGTAAATTAGTCATGAGTGGTGACTCACAAGTGATTAATACGGTCATTAGGAGAAAGCCTACAATTTACCAGCACCTAGCCACAACCTGAAGGAAGGCCTGGCTGCTGAGGAGATGCTGATCTCTGTCCAGACAAATTAAGAGATTATGGGCTGTACTTTTTCAGATCGTTCTTTACAAGCAGAGTATTTTATTCCCACTGCCTGATGCCATTCTGGTCTGTAACACTAGCTGAGCTTCCTAACCTTGCAAACCACAACCCAAATGCTGAACGGTGTTGGCTTTGCTCTGGCCAGCCAGCGCTTGCCTTGCCAGCCAGGTCCTGCAAGCGCTACTGAACTCTGCAGGCTCTGAACCCACCCAGCCGATCCTACCGGGCTGAGCACCATCCAGGCTGATTTTCAGCAATGAAATAAATGCTGCTTGCTAGGAGAGGAAGGAGGCTCCTTGTCTCTGCCTTACTGGCTGGCTGGAATAAGGCAGGCTCCCAGCACTGAGGCCTTTAAATGATGTTCCTGTGAGGTTACGTGTGGCCTGCTGAGGTCTGTCCCCCCTCGTCCCTGACTGTAGCTCCGTGCTGACTCACCCCGTGCACATCGTCTTGCCACACTTGACCTGGCACTGCTGCCTGTTGGCAGTCTCGCCCCCAAGAAGCGCTGCAGCTCTTGGCAGCAGGGACTCACCTGTGCATCAATTATTTTCTGCTTGGAGTCCACGGCAGCCTGCATTTCTGCATGGTCCTTCTTTAACTCCTCCTCAACTGACATCAGCCTGGTAGCCAAACAGACAAGAAAAGAAAGCCACGTTTTCAAGCTGCAGAGTGCATAGCCCCTGTTTGTACAGTGGGGTGTACTGCTCAAGGAGCCAAGCTGGGAGCTTCGGGCACGGCTGGGCGCCCCGGAGCACATCTCTTCATCTCCTCATTCAGACAGTTTCATTCCCAGCTCTCACACAGCTTGACAGTGACCCAGGCCACTGCTCTACTGCTAAGGCAAGATTGTGCTCCTGGCTGGATCAAGCTACTCTGAGAAGTAATGGCCTTCTGTAGCACACACACGGTGTCAGGAATACATTAATTACTCTTGTTGGGCTCTGCCACACTGAGCTGCCCAGACACAAGCCTTACACCCACCCACATCAGCCACCCAGGGTGACACAGAGCACGGCCTCATTTAGTCCTCAGCACCAAGGAGGCAAAGGGGTGCTGTACATCTCTGCAGCACGCAGGAGGATGTATGGAAATGCCTGAAGGACAATCTGCAGATGGGACAGGCCTCACGTAGCGGCCCCCACCATCCATACGAGAGCTAGTTCCCTTATCTGAAACTGCAGCTCTGAGGCACACACAGATGCTCCCAGGACCCACAGCTGCGCATTCGAATGTAAAGCAAGACACACACGAAGACACACAGACACAGACACACACACACAGACACAGACACACACACACACACAGACACAGACACACACAGAGACACACACACACACAGTCGTTGCCACTGCCTCTTCTTGCACAAAAACCAATAGTTCAAGCCCAGTCTTTTTTCTGGTGATTAATTTTGTCTAGACACCTCTACAACAGGCTGCCCAAAAGCTTAAGTGATTAAGGCCAGTGAAGGAAGACCCATTTAGGAGGGCCGATTAAAAGCACCAAATTGGCTTGCCTCGGGTAAAGAAGCAGCCAGCGGGACTGAACAGCCCGTGTAGCAGGGAAATGTAACCACCACATCAGTCTGGGTGGGAGAAAGGGGTTTATTGCTAGGAGCAATGTGAGGGAGATGAGATCTTCACTGAGTGTCAGGAAAGGCTCATTCTGAGCATAAGATCAATTGCTCGTACGAAAAGAAGAGCGAGCCTGCCAGATCCTCTGTGAGCCAGGGAGGCCTGCCAGCCCTTGCCTCCTGAACTTTTGCCTTTGTGAATCGGGGAAATGGGGGCAAATCCTCTGTGAGGTGACACTGATGGGGGGAACCCAAGGAGTCAGGGCTTGAAACTCCCCCAGGGGCAGCATGTAAATGCTGGCAAACCCACAAGGGAAAGCTGGCTGCTCTGCCCAGGAACCTGATCCCCCTGAGCAGGGGTCAGCTCTAATGCCACCCTGGCTGCCTGCCTTCCTCCCAGCTGCCCCGTACCTGCTGATGATGCCCTTCATCTGGATCTCCTTATCCTCCTGCTGCCTCCGGAGCCGTTCCTCGCTCTCCTCCAGCCTGGCCTGGTACTCCAGCATCAGCTTCTGCGTCGTCTCCTCCTGGCATTTGAAGCGCGTCTCATACTCCTCCAGCTTCTTGTTGGAGATGCGAAGCTTGTCCTGCAGCACCACTAGGTCCTGCTGGTACTACAGCACGCAAGGACAGACACAGGAGGAGAAAACACATGTAGCACGTTACCTAGTAGGGCTTTGCCCTTGCCAGGGTTTCCCCATAGCCCGATCACGCCCCTGTCCTCGCATCAGACTAGCTGCAAACCCGTGTCAGATAACCCCACGTGCCGACACCTCCTCTTCCGTCTTCTCCGTGCTGTGCTAGGAGCTGCGCTGCGTTCCGCGGGGCTGGCACATCACTGGCAGGTTCAGAGAAGGGGTTGTTAGCAGAGATCAGCATTTCACATGGGGAATGCAGGTTAGAGCGACTGAATGGCAAATGCAGCTGGCAGCTCCCTTACACTAACAGCATGGGGCTAAACACAGGCAGGAAAAGCTGAATTGGTGGGATTTTGGTTTTACGCGTGAGCTCTTCAGCCTACACCTATAACTGTGTGTGCTCTGGAGCTGCCGAAAGCCCAGCAGGAGCTGTTAGGCCACACGGCCTCCTGCCAGGCAGTGGGCACACGTCGGTCACACCGTGGCGCTGGGGCAGCGAGCGGTACTGGGGCTGCGCCCTGTGGGCTAAGCGAGGTGGGCAGGTGGCAAGCCCAGGCTCAATCCCAGAAGAGCTGCTGCGTGAAGCCAAGACCCCACAGACTACAGCTTGCACAGCTGAAGCTAAAAATCATCAGTAGAAGAACCATGTAAAGCAATTACAAAACCGGAGAGCTGCCTAACCCAGGGCTGGGTGTGGCTACTGCAGAAGCACAGCATTCAGTACAATGTGCTTTGGTAAAGGAAAGGGCAGTGTGAAGCTCTGTAACGAGACTTTAATTTCAAAGTTAGCCTTGAAATTTGTGTTTGTTGTTGTTGTTTTTTTTTCAATTTAAACTGCAATAACCTTAGAATAATTAACATGCAGCTGAGAATTTTTTTGAGTCAGAAATTTGAGGCTGTTTTTGAGTCAGAAATGGGAAAAAAAAGATCACCTGTGTGATGAAATCTGTTACAAGGCCACAGGTGTCATACACCAACTGACAGAAATGCGCTTCATTGTGCATTGCCTTGGTTAGCTGCGAACGTGGCCGTCTCCTCGGCCAGCTCCTAAGTAAGCATTCAAATTACGGACTTTGTTGTGTCCCGGTTTTGAGAGCCCTGCTGTGGGGTTTTACTAAAAGGCCAGCTCTTTGTGAGAGGGCCCCAGCTCGCACAAGTCCCCACGGCTCTCCTACAATCAGCTCTGCTGACTGGTGGCAGAATAACCCTAACGCCTCCAGGCTGAACCTTTACGGTGTTGAGGGTTTTCCTGAATGGCCGCAGTATTTGTGCCACGGCAGGCAGAGTGGGGACAGCCTCCAAGTGGGAACAGTCTGGGCAGACAGGCCCAACATCTCGCTGTGTTTTTCCTTTAGCAAAGCGTTCACTGAGGCACTGAAACGAGACAGTTTGCACATGGAACCAGCGTGATGGAAACACGGACGCCCGTAGAGCTGCACAGAAGCACTGAAGTCAGACAGAAGGGAGTTGCTCAAAGAGGAAAGATTAAATACCTACCCTAGCCTTAAAATAGGAGCCGCATAAATGAGCTCAAATGATAGCAGGAGAGGCCTCAGAGCCCGCAGAAGTCGCTCCTGTCTCTAGCACACTTGGCTCATTCTCGGTTACCATTGGAGGCTTACAGCAATGGGGAGAGAGGTTATGCTAATGACGGTCCTTAATGCCAGTGACGGGCGTGACAGCAAAGTAACAGAAGATGCTGCATGGGAATGAGACGCCAGGCTCAGGGCACCACCAGCGTGAGGACGGGGACCGGTGTGCTGCAGTACTGCCTGAATCTGTAACCCCAACAGCATCCACCTGGAGCGGGTGCTGGCAATACCTGCCTGGCATGTCCCGCACTGACCCTTGTGTAGCCCTCCAGTGACCCAGCACAGCAGTGACACCGGCACAGAGAGCTCATCCGGGAACACCCTCGCTGTCACTGGCTGTCTGCTGGTGTCCCTGCTCGGGCCTCGGCCTCTGCATACGCCACAGAACTTCTTCTGTGTCAGATGCTGCCTGCTCAGTACGTGGCTGTGTACTTACAGGAATAGCCAAGGAGGAGAAAGGCAGTAAAAAATGGGTTGAGCTCTCACAAACAATAGCCACACTCTTCCTGAGGAGGCTGGGAGCCTTCGCCTTCCACCTTACAGTCCCTACCATAGGGTCTAAAGTCCCTGCCTTTGACCTTTCACTTGAATTTAACAGGTGAGAGTCCAACAACGATACAACACAACAGGCAAGGGCTGCTGTTACAAGAAAACAGAAACGTGTCTGTGCTGGAGAAACAGGAAACATGTTCGGGGAGGGACACGTCAGGAGTTGTGCGTGACCCGGTGCTAACAGGTGTCTGGTGTGAGGACCGTGACGCACGGTCAGGGGACACCCCACAAGCTAACCGTGCCCAGCTGCGGGTGTCCTGGCAATGCCAGGCTGCTGAGAAAGCATCTCGCAGAAGCACCAGTCAAAGATTGCTCAGCTCTTGACTGCTGCATCCTTGACACAGCCTCAGAGCAGCGTCACTGCACCCATGGTGTCACACCGCACCCCGGTGCTGTAGCTGAGACCAGAATCTGGGCTTAATTTTAGGTCTCTTTGAAGCCTTTTAACATGGGAGCTGCTTCTTGCTACACGTCCCTGTTGTGAGGCAGAAGGCTGCCTGCACTCTCCTCTCCGATCTCTTTTATAGGTGAGCTGAAACTGTTTTTTAAGCTTTCTTTCCTGCAGCCAGGGGGAAGTAAGAGGCACCAGCTGGCTCCAGATGATGTCGCAGAGCAGCACCAGCACTCAGTTCCTGGCTCCTGCTTTTCTCACTAGCTCTCATCAGAGGACAGTTCGAGTCAGTGTGTGAAAACCTCCCAGACCTTCCCCAGCAGTGCCCTGTGACACTGAGCAGCAGGGCGCAGAGCCTGACACCCCTCTCTCCTGGGCAGGGAGGTGCCAGACAGCCCACCTTGCCCCTGGGCTGCTCAGATGAACGACATTCAAGGAAATCCTCTCTCTATTTAGAAACTTGATTCAATCCAATCAGGTTTTACCTTTTCTGCTTGGCTGAGCTCGTCCTTATTCCTGAGCTTATCCCTGTGCTTGGAATCTGGGTCAATGCTTTCATCTTCTAAAAACTGCATGTTCATATTCAAAAGCCAAGCAGCAGTGCGGTCCAGGGCATTGGGGTTCACAGGAGAAGGGGCCTACAATGAAACATACAACCATAACAAAAGAAAAACCTGTAACAGAAATGGTCATGAAGCTAGAGAGAGAATTTCCTTCCAAGCAAGCCCTCTCCCGTGCTGCTCAAACAGCAATGAGCAAGTCTGAGCTACCAGAACAGCCAGGGGGAGGTACAGGAATGACTCCTGTTGTGCACCTCACATTATTTTAATAAATTGGCCTTTGCCAGGCCGAATTCTTCCCTTTGCCATCCCCAGAGAACACAGAGGTGTGCTGCAGAGGGAGCCCGCTGCAAGGCACAGGCCCAGGTTTTTGGAGCAGGTCGTGGCTGCTGGCAGATGGGAAGGCTGCGCGCTGGGAAGGCTTCGTACGGATAAACCCAGCAAAATGAATGCTCCTCCTGGTCATGCTGACGCCTTCTTGGAAAATACAGGGTTCTTCTAGGATGAGCTTCTGTACGGATGAGGTCCAACTCCTTGACAGCTCAGCAGCTCCCGGGGGTGCTCAGGTAGCTGTGGGTGCCCGCGGAACAGGGCTGCTCTCCTGCCAGGCAGCCAGAGCCGCAGCTGTGGCTTTTCAGTCCTGGCCTGGGCAGGGACCACAAGCTCTGACCGAACGGCGTTGCCTGAAGAGTTTCCAACCACATCAGGAACTTGAGGAAGTGAAGCTCCAGCCATTTCCCCTCTGTCCTGGCTCATTATAAACAGCAGTAATTAGTTTCTTGGAGGAACACAAGGGATCTGGATGACCTGGTCAAGTGAATTCAAGCTAACAAGGCAGAAATGCAGGCGACTTTCTCATCCATGCAGACCTCTGGACAGGGGAGGAACCCAGTGGTTCTTCAGGAGTGGGGCTGCTTGGTTGTCCCCCTGGCACTGGGAGCTTTCCCAAGCCATCTTTCAGCCTGGTCTTCATTTCCACAGTTCTAAATCAGAAGTTTCAGCCTCTGTTCATGGCACACTTGCTGTAAATCCTGCCCTGGCTCATGGCTTTCTGCTTCTTCTTAGACCTCCATCTCGGGCTCTGCACCTTGGGTGGTTGCTCACTGTCTGACTTGGAGGAGCGCTGGCCACCCAGCTTCACTTCAGCAACTTAAAGGCTCTTGCTCCAAGGCTCTCAGTTAGCAGAGCTCAGCCCAGCTGTGCACAGGTCCTTCTGCCTCTTTCTTCCTTCTCCAAAGAGGTGAAAAAGAGCACCTGATCCAGCCTGGCACAGCTCCAAAGGCAGATCAGCAAACGGCCTCACAAAGACAGGGGAAGTGCTGCTGCCTGGCAGGAGCAGGGCTTGGGGAATTCTACGGGAATGGCCAGGGCATGGGACTCCTCTGGTCTCAAAGGGACTTTAATACCAGCAGCGATGAGCGAGCAGTTTCACCGTGATTCACAGACACTGCTCAGGCACAAGTCAAATATGCAGATTGGGCTGGGAGGGGCAGCTGGGGACCAGCTCTTGGAGGAAAGCTCTGCAGTCACCGACTGGCTGGGGTCTGAAGGTTTTGCTGCGCTCCTCGTCTCAAAGAAACTCTGCTACCGACGAGGCTGCTGCCTGCAGAGCTCTGTGCCCCCTGCACCTAACGAGGATCGATCCCCATTATACAAATGTGGCTACATGGCCAGCTTGCTAATGTCAGCGCTTATGAATCAATACAGCATGCACAGAACAGCTCCAGATCGGGCTGATAAAACAGCCTTTAATGGGCAGCACTGACACAAGGCCTCCTCAGCTGCCTTGTAAGGCAGAGGTACTTACAGCAGCTCTGCTGCTCCTCCAACGCTGTGCTGCTGGAAAGGAGCCTGGGCTGTGCTGCAGTGAGCTCGTGCCAGTTGTCCGCACTCTCTGGGTTTTGTATTACTTCTAAAACTCTTCCTTTGGGCACTGAGAGGCCCTACTGTGTTAATTTTCTACAGGGCTGCATCTGAAATGTAAAATGACTAGAGGAGCACTAGCCAAACAATTTATCCATGCCAGGAAACCGGAGGGCCCTGGGTCTGTGACGTACTGCTTTGTGTTAGCACCGTGACCAGTCCCATTCCTTTCTGTGCAGACCAGCATGAGCTCTGGGACCCGAAGCACTGTTGAGCTCTGCACAGCTGCAGCTTCACTCTTGATGGGGAGCACGCTCCTTCCTTACCGCTCTCGCCTCCCCTGCTGCGCTCCCAGGAGGGTCTAACAGAGAAATGAGTGTCCAGGGACACCAAGGCTTTGGTGGGGCAGGAGCAGCAGCACAGGGAGTTGTAGATAAATGAGAAGATTGGCGCCTAGTCCAAGTCTGTGAGATGGGGCTGGGCTGACTATGGCATGGGATGAGAGCCTGCACATGGAGAGGCAAAGCGGTGACGAGATGGTAGCGCAGGACAGGGGCAGGGCTATCATTGCCCTCGTGTCTCTGCCACCTCGCGGCAATCACACCCCAACGTGGCCAGAACGATGTCCCCTCTCACCGCAGTGATCCCCAACAGCCCATTTCTTCTCCAGGTCCGTGGCCTGACCCCTGCCTGGCCCCACCAACCCCTGAAGACATCGCAGCCCCCCTGAACTCACCTGTTTGTGCATCGTGCGCTGCTTCATCTCAGGGCTGTCACCCTTGGAGGAGGAGGACTGCTGCCGCAGGCGGGCCCCGCTGCCGGGCCAGTCGGGCGAGGAGGACATCATGCTGCCGCTGGAGGGGCGCTGGTACTGGACCGTGTTCAGCAGGGAGGGCGGCGTCCTGCCCCGGGTGACGGGTGGGGGCGGCGGGGGCGGCTGGTCTATCCGCCTCTGCGGCCCCGCGCTGTTCTGGCGCGGCATGGTGGGCTGGCCGCCCTTCTCCGTCAGCGAGAGCTGCCGCCGGGCCAGCTCCCCCGTCCGGCGCGCGAAGTCCTCGCTGGGAGTGGGGCCGGCGAAGCCGTGCTTGTTGGCCGTCAGCTCCTCGCTGTTGCTGTGGGAGCTGAGCGAGCTGTGGCACTCGGAGCCGGAGTCGCCCAGGCCACGAGGGGAGAGCGGCAGCCCCGCCGCCATCTGGTAGACGGGGTTCTGGAAGGAGAGCGGTGCCAGCAGCTGGGGCCGGCCGGGCGCGCTCTCGCCGCTCGGCGTGGTGGGCGTCTGGCCCACCCGGCGCACGGTGGCCATGGCCGGCACGCTGCTCTGCTGAGTCCGTGCGCTCCACACGCCCTGCAACTGCCCGAGGGACGACTGACTGTCATTGAGAGAGTCGGCAGCGCCGGGCGCGTTGGCCCCGCTGTCCAAGAGCCGATTGTCCTGCAAGTCCACCATGGACAAACTCTTGCTGCCGTTAGACATCTGCACGTCGGGCTCATTGGCCTCTGAGTAACTGGAGCTTCGGGCAGGCGAGGGCTGGGCCCCAGCAGACCTTGTGACAAAAAACAAGTCCTTGTTTTCAGGGGTTGGAGATGGTAACCGGGTGAAATCTATCAGACTGCGGGGAGGTCAGTGCGTAAGGAAAAGGAGAGGAAAACAAAAAAAAAGAAAAAGAAGAAAAAAAAAGAAGAGTTGTGAATGCTGCACCAGAGCAGGAAAACGTTATCACTCAGAAGAAATCAGCGTGGCGCAGCCATGGGCAGGGGACGCAGCCCAGCCCCTGCAGGGCACGGGGCCAGGCCCAGCTCTGCCTGTGCATGGGGACGGTGCAGCAGGAGCAGGGGGACAGGGGAACGGAGGGGTCTGGGCACCCCTAGGGGGGGGCAGAAGAGCAGGAGGTGCCTCACATGGAGGAGCGGGCCGTGCTCTGCGGGAGGCATTGATGGGCTCGCTCTTGGGCTCAGCTGCAGCCCGCAGTGTGCTGGCAGCATGGGGCTGAGCTCCCAGCTGGCAGAACCCACCCCGCTCCCTGTCCTCTGCTCTGTGCCTGGGCTCTGAGCTCCCGGGGGCTGGCCAGGACCTGTACAGCACCGGGGGGCTGATCCACACCAGGCTGCCAAGGGTCAGACAGAGCTGTAACAGCAGAGCTAAATCCTAGCGGCAGAAAGTTATCCACCCACCGCTCCTGCCGTAACAGATACATCCAAGCAATATTGATTTCTTGCAGACAGAAGGAAAGAGCTTTGCAGTAGCTTAATGTGAATGTTCTGCGATCAAAGATGGTGCATTGTAAGCAAGTATTTGGGTGAAATCATACTGGCAGAGATCTTCCATAGCATTAGATTTAAATAATTGTACCTCAAGCTGGGAATCATTAGAGATGAAAGCTCTGATTAAAGCAAGTCCGGCTCCATTGTTGCCTTTCATTCCTAATTAAACTGTTAAGTATTCTGTAGTTTCCACTTACAAACTATTTTATTAGCAGTGTCTTTCAATTTATGTGGGCTCTACTTTTCCAAAATCAGAAACATTTTAAGTCTGCAACAGTCATCCCTCCCATGAATGAAATTTGTTACATAATTAGGCCTAAAAGTGTGTTTGGTGACTGTGTCTGTGAATCACTGCTCGTTAAAAACACCCAGTATTATAAAAACTGGACGGAGTGGATTGGAATTGATTGTGAGGCCTCTACAGCTTGGGCGCTGTTAGAGAAATGTCCGCATTTGGATCTCAGTGAATGCAGCACATTCCCTACATCTTACAGCGATGGGTAAGACCAATAAATCTTACAAATTCAGACAGCTAATGAACTCAGTGGTAGAACTCAGTGCTTTGAGGTCAGTATGAACAATCCCTCAAGCCCTCAAAGGACGAACATTTTGCTTCTGCAGCCAAGCGTCAAGAACTGAGCTCAGAACCGGTCAGCTTTCCATTTCCCAGACCACATTCCCAGCCCTGGCTCATGACAGACCCGGGAGGGAGCCGGAGGGAGCCATGTGCTTGCCCTACTGCCCTCTGCTTTGTCTAGATTCAGAGCTGAACCACACCCAGTATCCATTTTGCAACAGAAAGCCTTGCCAATGGATCAGGTGAGTCCACACCACGCCTTGTCCTGCCTGTCCCTGCAGGTGCTCAGGGTTTGGTAGTAGGTGAATGCTCAGAATTTCCTTTGTGGCCAGGCCACCTCTTAGGCTCTTACCCAGATAAGTCATTCTCTATCACCATTTTCTGTAGCCCCGCAGAGATGCTGTTGCCAGCGTTAGGAGTGGATGCAGTGTGATCGGCTGTGACTGAGACCTGCACGCAGGCTGGGTTACTGAGCGCCGAGTTGACATCCCTCAGGATCCGAGGCAGAGGCCCAAGTTTTGTTGCAGTGCCCTGGTAGAAAAAGAGAGCAGAATTACTGCCTGCATCTTGTGTTTCTGCTAGAGAGCTGTGGCTTCTGCCAGTTGCTGGACAGTCTCCTCAGTGAATCGTTAGCAACATTAATTTTCTCCATAATTTAACTCCACTGGCTGTCCCAGACATGTGGCTTCAGAAACCATTCGCTGCTGCGGGGCAGAAGGCAGCAAGCATGCTTAGCATAGTTCAGACGCCGAAGACAGCTGCGGCCAAGCCTGGTCCAGGTCTCCTGACAGAAATCCTTTTCATTAAAAATGAACCATTTGAATCTGCTAGAAAAAGACAGAAGGGGCTTCAGCAGCTCTGCCTTCTCATCCCAGCAGCCCCTCCATGCTCACCCCCCAGTGATGAAGAGCAGAGGGGGAAAGCAACACTCACCTGCCCCCAAGCAGGACAAGAAGCAGCACGGGGAAGGCTGGGGAAGTGCTGAGGGTTAGTACCAGTGGTGCTGTGCACCCACACAGGCAATGGACGGGTACGGGCTGCACAAGGGGGAGGTGTGTGCTGTGCTGGGCCCCTGTGCCCAGCGCTGTCCAACCGTGCTTCCCTCCAAGTCCCCGTGAGCCCCCCGTACCTGCTCCAGCTGAGAAATGACTTCCCAGAGCAGCGAGTGCAAAGTGGACAGCTCCCGGCCCAGGTCAATGTAGCCTTCAAAGCCAGCTGTGTTTGAGATGGTTTCTGGATTGGAAATCTCCAGGAGAAATCTCTGCATGTTAGTCCATTCGTGCTCCAGGAACTGATTCATGAAGGACATGTATTCCTCTTTGCTGCCAAACCTACCAAGACAGCAACAGAAATCTCAGCTAAATCCTGTAAACGGAGGTGCAGCGAGCAGAAGGAGCAGGTACACACACACGTCAGAATGGCAGAGCCTTTCTGTGGCATCTGAACCCTTTCAGAGCCTTTGGGATCACCAGGTGGCTAACAAGCAGCTGGCACCTCACTGAACACAGAACCAAAATTAACTCCAGCCTAATCCAGCTAAGCCCTCATTAGCATGGGACCTCAGCAGCAGAAATGGAGGTGAAAGCTACAGAAACGAAGCTGTTCTTGGTGATGGGGTGCATCTTACTGCTGGTACAGCCGCCAGAAATAAGACGCATCACTGGAAATGAGGAAATCAAAACAACCAAGCCCAGTCACTCGGCTGAGGTGCAGTGAACGATGGCTGTGGGAGTCCCACGCTCTCCCCCGCATTCCAGGCCCTGAAGCTGGCCGCAGCCACACGCTTGACTAACGTCAGCTTAGTTAGAGGTTCCTTCCTGTGAAGTGCTGAAGATCTGGAAACCCTTTAGTTAGGGATTGGTCAGAAATATGGAGAATTTCTGTCACCTTGTGTAACACTTGTTTGCTTTCCACCTGCGGTTGTGTGCATGCACGTGCACTCCTGGCTGTGCGTGCGTACACTGAGCTGGTTTCCAAATTTAAGGAGTTTTAGAAGGAAACTGCCCATTCATGTTTTGGAAAGCTCACCATTTTGTTATCAGAGCTCAGGATAAGTAGCTCAGAGCTGCAGCCAGTGGAAAGATTTTCAGAAATCTCTTGCTTTGTTTCCATCAAACCTACGGGCTTAGAACTTGATAGTGTCCCCATCCTCTTCTCCTGCCATCCCTGTTCAAACAACCCTGCTGTCATAGCAGGGAAGGGCACAGAGCTCCTGGGAGGGACAGAACGGCTCCAGAGCTACACACACCACTGCTGCTGTGCGGGTTCTGGCCCTGCTGGTGCCGCTGACGGGAGGCAGAGCTGATGCCATCAGCCTCTCCCAGCACAGCGATCACGGGACTCATTTCCTGGCTGTGCCTGGGTGTTCCCGCTGCAACCCAGCCCTCTCTGTGTGGTCAGAGCAGCCTGTTTTCCTGCTCGTAAAACACGTGCTGTTTTGGAAACTTCACTGATCTCTCTGACCTAACAGCGAGGGAATGGGTCCCAGAGAGAGACGGGGGAAAAACACAACAGGAAACAAGCAGGCCCTTTCCATCCAGGGAAGGAGCGGCCAGCGTGGGACCTCCCTTCCCCTTCTTCAGAACTGCCCCCCCCCCCACTGCCACAGCCCCGCTTACTTGGCGAAGTTGGCGAGGTTCTGGGTGACCTTGGCGATGAGGGTCAAAGTGCGCGCAGTGCGGTCGTCCGGGTACTCCTGCAGGAGACTGAAGAGGGAAGGGGACATGATAGCTGGGCACAGGAACCGCAGGAACAAGGAGGCACTGATCAGTCGCTCGCTGATGTCTGGGCGGCCGCGGTTGCTGCACTCTTGTCTCCACGAGGCGAAAACTTCCTTGAGCTCCCTTGGGAAGACACTGAAATGACAGAAGGACACACAGGGATGGTGAAGTTCAAGGCCAAGGTGTTTGAAGGGCCACAAAGCAGTGAGAAGCATGGTGTGTAGCAGCCACGTGGTGTGACGCCCTGACCTGCACCAAGGCAGAGTCCTCTCACCCTGCACAGCAGCACTGCCACCCTCACCAGCCACAGGCTCCTCTTTTCCCTGCTGTGCCCATTAGGAGACTCAAACCAGACAGACAAGAAGCATAGCCCAAACCCCTGATAACTGGGAAGCCAGAGATACGGAACGAGCTGTGCAAAGCAGCTCACCACCACGTGAGGTGGTGCGGAGCATCCCAGAGAGATGGGGCACACCACCTGAGTGGTGCCCAGCAGCGTGGGACACCCTTGGTGGAACCACTGGGGGTACTGGGGTCACCAGCGCAGCTGGTGCTCGGTTGTGTGAATTGCAGTACTCCTGGTCTAGCTCTTGGACCAAATCCCATGGGGATGAGGGCAAATGCAGAGCCCCATGGGAGTCACTCTGGTTTCACAACCACACCGAGCCCCGCTGGGCTTCCCAAGGCCCCAGAATTGCCCCGTGCCCTGCAGATGCCCGCGGCAGCAGCCCTTATCGCCGCAGACCCAGCTGCCTGCTCTCCTCCCAGCTCCCTGCTCCCACCTTATCCTGTTCCCAGCACGGGTTATTTGTTCAGCTGGATCCTCCCACGCGGGAGCAGGCTGACAATGGGTCCCCAGTGGCCACCAAGTCCCTGGTACCGGCCCTTTCCCTCCGCCCCAGAGCCTGCTCTGGCCACGGCCACCGTCTTTGTCTGAAAGTCAGAGCTGCTCACCTCCAGAGCTGGATGGTTTAACAGCAGACCAAGGAGGGGGCAGCCTCCATTTTAGGCCATAAATCTCCTTACCAAACAGCCATTTCGCAGGATGGTTTGCCAGTTTTGCTGCAGGGACTACGTGGGGTGAGCAAAGCAACGTGAGCTGGCTTCCCGCAGGCCTGTGCCCCTCTCAGGGCCTGACTGCCCTGTGCCTGCCCCTCACCCCTGCTGGGAAGAGAAAGCCGCGCTGCCAGAGCCCATCCTGCTGCCCTCACAGCGTGCTGCCTCTGCCACCACCCACCCGTGCCAGGAGCAGGAGGGAGGCCCCGAACTGCACCAGCCTCAGGGCAAAGCCCCCAGCTGTGCCCCTGCCCCGCTGAGCACCGCAGCGGCACGGCCCCGGCCGCGGGCACCTGCCCAGCCCCGTGCTGTACAGATAACACTAACCAGTGCCTTTGGCTGGGAAGGTTCTCCTCTGTCTTTGGCTTGATCCACACAATTGGACGAAGCCCTTTGACTTCACGGTATTTGCCCAGAAACAGGAGAATCCTTTAAGCAATTTAAAGCTTGAGTGATCAGGACAGGTTGCAGTTACTGGAAGTAGCCCCCTGAACACGCACGCACCGGCTGCACGCAGCCCGCGAGCACTGCTCGCTGCCACGGGCTGGGAGACCATAAAAGTTTAATTGTGGAGCAGCGGATGGGATTCAGTTAGCCAGCTTTATGTGACAAACGGGCCAGTAATTCATTCCCCAACTTTCCAGTAACGAGCTTCCACATGCTGAAATTCTGCTTACGCTGAAACTTTCCAGATGTCCAAATTATGTCATAATTATAACAATTTTCAGTTATTGTAAACCTCTTTCCTCTCTCTGACTCTCTCCGGCAGATGAGCATGCACACTCTGGCACTCTATTTAAAGCAAGACTGTTAGCTGTCAGGGTACCATGGCCAAGCCTGAGCACTCATCATCAGCCCAATTAATCCCCAAGAACTGCTGAGCACAAAGGCGAGAGGGAACTGCTCGGAGCAGCAGCTCCGTTGCTCCAACCTTCCTCCAAAAGGCAGGGCTGGAGAAACAAACTTCCCGTGCACTCGTGACTTTCCTTGGGTCACTTTCCAAGTCTATTTTTAGACTTACCTTTTCATGCTGCTCTGGGTATTCTGGGGAAAAACACTAATTTGAACAATTATTATCCACTGGTGACTAAAAGCAGTGGATTCCTCCTGGGAGAGCACAACTCCTGAGTCAGAGAATTATTAATTGGCTCAGGATGAGATACAGGCTACCTCCAACAAAATCTGCCCTTTTGCTTATTCGTAGTAGATAAAGGAAGTCAGAGTGAGCCTCTCACTGCTTGGTCTCTCGCTGAGCAACATCAGGAGAAGCAATTCCCTTCCTTCCTGGCCTTGCAAGACAGCACACTCCGAATCCTGGGAGACTGCATCTAATGAGTTTTCAGACCTTAATACAACAGCTGGGGTAGGGGAGAAAATGAGAAGTTTTTACTGTCAGAGACTTCCTTCCTCCAAAATGAGCCTTAGTTGGTGTTTGGCAACAACAGTGTTGCTACAAAATACAATAATAAAAGCTAAGCCTGGACTTTTAACCAGGAAGACTGCAAATCCAGCAGTAATAATATTTTTTTTCTGTCAGGACAAGAATCTCCTGGTCTGCTAGCAAGAAGCAGGAAGAAAACATTTTTATTGCTCAAGGTAATAAGGTCACCAGCTCAATTCTTCCTGTTCCTTGCAGGCACCAGCTGTAACAGACCCGAGGACGGGACAGCGGGCACCAGCACGGCCACCTCCAGCACAGGACACCAGACACCCCACTGCCTCCCCCCAGGCGATTTTGCATATCGAGGCCTGTCCCAGCTCGGTGCCAGAACCTTTACCCTGAGCACAGTCGGCGAGGACATGCCTCCAACTGCATACCAGGCCTTGGGCCAAGGAGGCAGGGAGCTCCCCACAGCTGCCCTGAGCACCGGGAGAGAGCGGGGTTAACCTGGAGGAATGCGGGACGCGGAGCCAAACGGCCCCGAGCAGCAGCAGCAGCAGCAGCAACAGCAACAGCAGCATCCTCGCCCAGGGCTCTCCCCCCATGGCTCCCACAAGCTGCAGAGGGATTCAGCCTGAGGACGGGGCTGATGCTCCACCTCTGCCCTGCAGCTGAAGGCACTGACCAGTAGGAGTTGATGATTTTGCAGAAGGCCAGCTCGCAGCACATCTTCAGGTTGCTCTGATGCTCAGGAAGGTCTGAAGAAGAACACTTACTGGGATCCACCTCACAGTTTTCATCTGATTCGTACAGAGCCTTGATGAATTCCCCTGGAAAACAGGCAGTCAGTGATGGGTTTTGGAGATGCAGTCAGCAAGCAAGGCAGCCCGTGAGCCCCAGCACCCAGCAGCTGCCCTGTGCCCCATCCCATCGTGCTGACCCAGCAGTGCAGCTCCTGCAGAAAGGCCCTGCCAGGCCTCTGCGCTGCTGCTCCCCAGCTGCCCTGCCAAAAGGCTGGGCAGTATTAATTAAATTAAAATTGAATTAATTAATTAAAGTATTTCTGTGAGTTTCTCTGCACTCCTGCTGGCTGCTTGGCCACCCCTCACCCTGGTGGGCTCACACCCAGGGCTTTGCCAGCTCTCATGCCAACCCCAGGTGCCATGGGCACAGAGCAGCGCAGCGTGGGCTGGGGGCACTGCACGTGTCCGTCTGTCAGGGGCACATGTCCATCTGTCGGGAAGGGCAGCAGTCTGTCCGGGCTGCACTCCGCAGGCAGGGGAGGCTCGGGGAGGGGATGGCGGGGAGCAGGAGGGCCTCACACAGGGACCTGTGGGGCTGGGTGATGCCCTGGGGCAAGGTTTGCTTTGGTTATCTCATCATTCCTTTTGGTTTGCTCATCTCCCAGCTCCTGACCGGCCTGGACTTTCCCATCCTGCTTTTGTCCACCCCAGTCTGCATTCCTCCCCCTCCACTGCCCAAACAGATTTTAATTATGTCCCGGAGAACCTCTCCAATGTATTTTCAGCTCTGCCAGGGAGCTCTGGAGCCTCTCTGCTTGCCTGCAGGTGCTGCCTGCTGTTATTACCCAGTCCTATTACTCGGTTGTGCTGCATGGTTTGAAGGGAAGCACCACGCTGCATTGTGCTGCCTCGTGACACGGAGATGAATCATTTCATGACAAAAGGGCCATGCAGGATCCGTGCCCCAAACAACTCGCGGGGACTGCGGGCTCCCCGGTACGAGACGGAGCTGGCTCGGCAGTGAGCCCTGAAAGGGGAGCGTTATGGAACTCCCTGCCTTCATTAACCTCCTGGCTTTTTAGAAATTTTTTGAGGTAATCTACTTCCAGGCCTGCCTTTGACCAGAAGGCATTACAAGGCAGAAATAAGTAACAGCCCCTCTCCTCTGCTGCTGGGCCACCTGACTGAGCTTGCTCCATGATCTCCCAGTCCCCAGCTCCATCAGGTCGCTGGTACCTCAGTGAAGTACTTACACTTCCTTCGGTCCTTGTTAAAATTACACAGATCCACTAATAGGAACCTAACACACTGAAAAACGAGCAGGTCGATAGGAGCACCGCTCATCCTACTGCAAGGACGTGCATAAAACCCAGCTGCCTTCGCCGAGTGCACGCCGCAGAGGCAGCCCCCCCAGGCTGGGCTGTGCTGGCTGCAGGCAGCAGCGCCGCGATTCCTTCCTGACCTGCCCAGAAGCGGAACCTCTCATTATTTTCATTTGCATCGGGAGAAATATTTTTGGAGCCATAAGCGCAGCCAGCCCTTTCAAAAAAGCACCGGGAGGGTTCCCAGCGCCATCAGGGAGGCGACTCTCATCACTGCAATTTGGGAGATTTCATCTGACTGCTGCGAGCAACGGGGGGAGCGTCTCCGGCTGGGGCTGTGCAATCAGGGGAGGGATTCAATCAGCCGCCGTGACACTGCCAGAGCCCAGACAGAAGCCTTGGCAGGATGGCAGGATGGTCACAGGGGCACCGCACGGAGCACCCGGCAGCTCCCCGAAGAGCCCCACCAACCCTCTGTACCTACCTAAGGCATCTTGCAAGTATTTCTGCCCCACCAGCTTCAGGTATTCTTCGATTGCTTTGGTGGCTAGTGTGTTCTCCCTGAAAATGAGATGCTCATTCTCACCACAGCGATCAACTTCAGACATCATCAGGTCAGTCAAGAAATCCTGGAAAGCAAAGCCCACGGTGGGTCACCAGGTCAGCAGGTCCCTGTGTGCAGCAGGGCAGGCAGCTCTCCCCTGTGCCCGCCGCACCGCCGCCAGCCTGACCTCCCTCCTGCTTCTCCGACCCTCGCAGAGAAGAGAGGAGAAATCAATCTCTGGGGAGTTTCAACTTTTGCACCCCAAAATGATCCATTCCACGCCCGCACCGCATTTGTCCCTGCATCAGTGACAGCTTTCAGGGGGGGCTCATCTCAGCCTCATGTTTTGGGGGTGAAATCTTTTCTCCGCTGCTAAACGTGGCCACATCGGTATCCAGCTGCACGGGGTGCCAAAGGGGGGCATGCCCAATGTCACGGGCTGTGCCCCATGGCTGGGAATCGAGCCCGTAAAAGGCATCACGATGCTCCCATGTCCCATTTCCTCAGTATTCATGGGAATAAACAGCACAGCTACAGTGCACATTTTGGGCACATTTGGGGTCTGATGTGCACAGAGCCAAAAAACAGGCGGTTTTGTAATCTGTGCCGCACAGCAATGGGAGGGGTGAGCAGCACAGCTGCCCTGTGCACTAGCCCGGGCTTTGAATTGCAAATGCTGACAGAAAACCAGCACTTAGGAGTGAGCTCGGTGTCGGTGTTAACTGCTCGGAGCGGGTCCCGCAGTTCCCCGTGCATTCTGCTCAAAATCCACTGCGTGGTGTGAAGCGCAGCGCCGCACTTCGCGCTAATGCAGGCGAGATGCTGTCCAGCTCCTCGTGCTAATACAATATTCAGCTCCTGTTCTCCGCGCTGCTAATGGGAAAATCGGCTGCTGAGCCAGGGGCTGGGCTGGACGACCTCCTCCCAGCCGGCACCGCTCGCCTCGATGGCAGAGGGAGAGCGGGCTGCTGGCACCCTGCAAGCCCTGAGCACTGAACCTCGCACCGAGTCCCCGTGCAGGAGACAGGGATGTTGACACACGGCTTCACTGCCATAACTGAGGGCACCTTTTTTACACCACCCTCCTCTCAAACCCAATAATCTGCTGGGTAATAACCCTTCGCTAAGGAATTCTCCTTCATTTGTCAGAGCGCACAAGCTGTAACCCAGTGCTGGGCACGGGCAGCAAGAGCACCCGGAGCTGCTGTGCGGAGGTGCGGGCCCTGCCCTCGCCGTCCCCACACAGCTCCACGAGCCCCCGAAGCACCGCAGCCACGGCTCAGTGGGCTCCAAACCCCTTGGGAGACACGGGGCCACCCCGATGCCATACCCTGCCAGGGTGTTTGCGAGAGAGGCACTTGCTCTATCTGCCAGAGGGGTGCCCTGGAAACCTTGGGCTCATGCTGAGACCCACTCCTGGCTCATCCCAGCACCAAACCAGTGACCTTCAGCCCTTTGTTACTGGGTTTCTGTCCCAGACGAAGGATGCCTGGGCTGCACACAGGCTCCCCTGCCATCCAGGAACGGGCTGGGGGCTTGGCAGGCTGGCAGCCTGGAAGGTGGCGGCAGCAGGACTGCTGTGCTGCCGCCACCTTCCCAGAAGAGCCTCCAAAAGCCCAGAGAAGCAGCTCTTGAAGATGTCACTTGCATTATTTCTCTGAGCAGACCGCCCTCCCTGCAGCCCGCTCTGCCTGCGGCGCGCTGGCAGCTGCAGAGGCACGAGAGCCTCCTGGAAGCCAAGCACGCGCCTCCCGCCACGATTTTCTCTCATTTTGCCTCCTTTATCAGCCAAGCTGGAATGAAACTCTAAACCCCCGCTCAAATCCCTTTAGCTGCTATCTGGGTACCTCCATCACCTTTATCTTCCCGGGTCTCTCCCAGTGTGCGTTTCAATTCCAAGCCCCAGCTCAGGATGACACAAGGTGCTGATTCTTAATTAGCAGCCGCTGACCTTGGCTTTGCTTGATTCTCTTTCCTGTCACTTTCCCAACATACTAATTATCTCCGAACACCGGGTTTTACAGCTCCTCTTACCACGGGTTAGGTTTTTCCTCTCCCTGTCAGCTGTGGACCCGCGCTGCCTCCCCCCGCTGACCACATGCGTGGCTGCAGGGCTGGGGGGGGACACGGGGACATAGGGACGTGGGGATATGGGGCCATGGGGACATGAGGATGTGGTGCCAGCAGGGCTGCCGAGCTGTGGAGACCCAGGTGCCAGGTTCTAGCCAGCAGCCAGGTGAATTCTGACAATTTTAGCCAAGCTGCAGAATTTACTAGAACTAAAAACGGGGCAAAATTCCAGCTGTGTGACTTGGCATGAAGCCAGGGGAGCCCCCTCTGACCCCCCCCGTGGCAGTCCCCATCCCATACAGTGTCCCATACAGTGATGGGCCTCATGGCCCTGTCCCCGGGCCACCCTCCAGGCCTCGCCTTCCCTCACACTGAAGCCGCAGCAGCTCCGGAGCTCCCCAGCACTGGGAAGACACAAAGGGAATGCAAATAGTTGTCGGATCCCTCCGGGGGCTTCGCTCACCCACATACACGGCTCTGAATAAAACGCAATAACTAAAGCCAATAAAACTCCCTGTTTCCGAGCAGCAGAGATCAGCGGGGGGCTGTTTTTAGTTAGGGCCCCTGGCAATGGAAGAAAATAAGATGCTTTATTTCATTACATCCGAGTTGAGAGGGGAAGGAAGAGGTCTACGGTAAAAATTAAGGGCTGTAGCGGCGCTCCTCAGGCTTGCTCCCGTGTTTATTTTAAGGAAATTTGCTTCAGTCTGGACACCGCTGAACCCGTGCAGCTCTAGCATAACTAAAGAAACGCCGAGCGTGGCTTCCCAGCAATTCTTCAAGGAACCCAGGCAGCAGGCACTGCAGCACAGCTGAGGCCTGCCACGGGCACCAGCACGGCTCTGGCTGCCGCAGAGGCAGCCCCACAGCAGCATCGGTCCCAGCTCGAAGGCCAGGGCTCAAAGACCCCAGCTGGAGGTCGCTTCCCCTCGCCGCCCTGCAGCCTCACCGCACCCTGCCCCAAGGCACCAGTGGGGCCGGGTTTGCTCCACGTGCCGGCTGCTTTTCATGTTCCTCCATCCTCCAGCCCTGCGGTGTAGCCTGAAAACATTTCTGTTGTCCCCTGGGGGGAGCTTCGGGTGCTGCTTCTGCTGCCCCAGCTGGGTGGATCCTCCCTCGTGGGCTGGAAACCTGCCCCAGCCCCGGCCCCGGCCCTCCCGCAGGCAATCGGGGCTGGGTGACTGCATTTGGGGCCGTGTGACTGTCAGCTCGGTGCTGCCTGGGGACACCAAACCTCTGCCCGAGGAGGCTGGAAGGAGCAAACAGGCAGAGCAGCCATTCCAGAGGTGGCCTGAGCCTGGCAAGGCTCGCTGAAGGTGAAGGCCACACGTGTAAAACCAACAGCTGCTCGCGGGAACAGCCCTTCGCTGCCCTGTCACCAGGGCCAAGCAGTGCCAAGAGCCTGCTGAGGGCTCCGTGCAGGTTGTGCAGGAAGGACATCGCAGCTCGTCACCTGGGGAAGGTCCCTGCAGCCCCACGGGCAGGGCAGAAGGGGGCCAGCAGCACCTGTGTGCGGGGGGTGCTGCTCCTCTGCAGTCTGAGGGGTGACTGACTGGGGAAAGGAGGTTCCCCCCTTCGCAAGCCTGATTAATAGGATTGCCTTAACCTTAAGAGGATTGGGTTGATGAAGGTAATAAGATTACTGCTGGTTTCAAAGAGCAGCCCAGAGGGCAGCTGGGCAGGGGTGAAGGAAGCACCAGGAGGCGGCGGGGCTGCAGGCGGGAGGAGCGTGGGACACATCTAAGTGCCAGTGGCCAAGGAGAGAGGGGGACAGGGGAAGATGTGCTCTTAAATCTGACTGAAAGCTTTTTAGCTGGATTGTGGCTGCTATAAAGTATTATTAGAGAGAGAAATTCTCTGTGGGGGACAACAGAGCTGCTGCCAGCATCACCCAGGGCTGCAGGCGTGCAGCACCCTGCCTGGCTCTGCAGTTGCTGGCGCAGTAAGCGGGTGGTGCTCTACGAGGGGACCCCGAGCCCTGTGCTGCGCTGTCCCCCTGTCCCCTGCAGCTCCCTGTGCTGAGCTGAGAGTCTCCAGGAGTTCTCCTGCAGCTGGACAGGCGCTTGCAGACCCTGCACGGTCCCTGCAGCACCCACACAGAGCAGCAAAGCGCCCACGTGGCCAAGGGGAGCACGGCTGCAGCGGTGCCGGCGCAGAGCAGAGGCTCCAGCAGCCTCGCATGGGCTGTGAATGCATCTGCTGTGAATGCATCTGCTCAGGGGAAGCAAATCCTTGCGGCATAAACAAATAGGGACACATGTTTATCCCTCACTCCATTCACACCGTAATAAATATTTATTTCACGGGAGCAGCTGGTTAATCAGAGCTTTGTCTGACGCCGGGATTCATCTACCAACCCTCTGGACGAGAACGTTTTTAAAGTGTATTTATGGTTCTGAGCTGAGCTCCAGAAGCTGTGAGGTAGCCCAGGAACAAATCTCTACAGGGGAAGTACTCTGCACACTGTAGGGCCCGGCAGTCCCAGGGGGGAAGGATGCAGCTGCCCCTCCACGCCCACATCACACAGCCCACATCAAGCGGGGCTAATGGCAGGGGGAGCACTCCCATGCCACGCACGGCAACAGAAGTACCTTTAATTATGACTTTGTGTGCTTTGTCTGTGGGTTGCACACACATCAAGCAGTTAAGCATCTCTCCACACCCTCAGAGGTAACATTTCATCAGACGGGAGCACCCAACGAAGGGAGGACGGGTGCTGAGAGCCCGGGTGCCCCTCCTGGCACAGCCCTGCCTCTCCAGGCCCTACAAACAGAGCAAACACGGCCCCATGCCGAGGGCTGGGCGGGTTCTGGGTGGCTGTCAGACTTTCCAGAGGGCTGGGGCAGCTCCCCGCCAGGCTGTTTGCGCTTTATCAGAAAGCTTTTCCCATTCCTCTCCACCCCGCTGCCTCGGTGGCTGCTCCGGGGTTTCCAGGCGTGCCCTGGTGCACAGCGAGCCCTCGCATGGCACCGTGAGGATGAAGCTTTTCTCTTTCCCAAGCAGAGATCAAAGCAGGCACGGCCTCTGTCTCCAGGGAGGACTCTCTGCCTTCATTTCCCACCTTTTAATCTATTGTGATACAGAAATGAAGCCCAGGATGAGGCAGGTATTCAGGGAGAAAAGGAAGCTGCAGCCACTGCCCTGGCCACCCACGCTCCTTTTGGCACAAGGGACGGGCCCTGCCTCGGGCTCTGACGAGCTGCAGGTAACGAGCCCTGGCTGGGGAGGCACAGGGGGCACTGCCCCACACCCCCCTGAGCCTGTATCCGTACCTACCTGTACCTAATATATCTGTGAAATAAAGCTGCCTCCTGCCAACACAACCAAACCCCCATGGGGGCAGCCCCCAGTTTGCTGCCGGAGCCTCCCCAGGGTGCGGTGACAGCAGCACAGCCCCGCCGAGCCTCACCGCCCCCACGCAGCCTTCCTGGGCACACCCCTGGCACGCAGGCAGTGGGTGGGTGCTTTCCTCTCCCATTCATTATTATTATTATTATTATTTTTACCTTGCTGCTGTTTGTTTCCTTTCTCCGCTCGCCCAGCCCCTCTGGAAGGACGCGCCGCCCGGCTCCCATGCTCCAGTGACTCCTGCTGCTCTGACAGCTCTCTCAACCCTGTGCTAATGCTGATGGCAGATGACAGGCGGGGAGAGCAGAAGCTCCATTTTAGGGGACAATTCATCAACTCTGTTTACTGTTTGCTGTGTCCCCCGCGCAGAGCCTCTGGGATCTCAAGCGCTGGCGCAGACACGTGTCTGGAAGCACGCTTGCTCTCTCCTCAGCCTCTCCAGCAGCGAGAGGAGAGGAAAAAGCAGGAGCAGTGGCGAGACTCATGGAGATAGAGATCAGGGTGAGGGCCCCTTTTGCACCCAAACACCCAGGTTCTTCCTGGCAGTTTCACTGCAGCCCCAGCGCCAGCAGAGCTGCAGCGAGGGCAGCCCGGGATGCAGCGAGCAGCGGTGCCAGCAGAAGGCAGGGCCGAGCTGAGCAGGCATGCGCCGAGCAGACAGCCCCACACGCCCGTGATGCTCTCCTGACAGCCCCCTGAGCGGGGTTTCGCACACCGTGAGCTGCTTCTGTCCCCTCTGAGTGTCCCAACCCCGTGCTGTGTCCCTTGCTCACACCCTGAGGCCCTGTCCTGGGCTCTGCGAGGCTCCGGGCAGCTACTGGCACTGCCACAGCAGCAGGCCCGGCCTCGCAATCCTCTCAGCGAGCTTTTCCTGCCTTGAACTCGAGCAGGAGGCTGAGCACTTCTCTGTCCGACAGATGGTAATTAAATCTAATCCATGAACCCTGCCACGATCCCAGGCAGCAGCGGAGGCTGCAGGGGAAGCGTTGAGCCTCGCAGTTCCCCTCAGGTGAGCAGCTCACAGCTCAGTGCTGTAAGAGCTCTGGAAACCTCCTTCCTCCCCAGTGCCCCGCTGCAGAGTTCAGGGAGACATTAACAGAGGGAACAGTGATGCTCTCACTCCCTCCGTCCTGCACGTGGCCACGCTGTGCCACCCAGGGGGATGCAGCAAGGATGCTCTGAGGCAGAGAGGTCCGTGGGGCAGGGAGCTTGGTGCTCGCCTGTGCTCTCCAGTAAGGGCATTTCCAGCTCTGCTCAACTGCCCTTGCTCTCACCAACCAACCACTACCAGGAGTAGTGGCCCAATAAACTGAATTTCCACCGCTCACAAACTGGCAGCATCAACCCCGCAGCACGTCCTGCCCGGGAGCACCCCACAACCCTTCCTGCGCTGCTGCCCCCACCACGTCTCCTTTCTGAAAGCAGCAGAACAGACCCCCAGGGCTCGGAGCTTGCTCAGAACCAGGCATGCCTGGAGGCTCACTTTGCTCCGAAATTCTCATGGCCCTGCTGGCTCCCACTTGGTGCCGCAGCGCAGCCGTGGGGAACCTGCTGTGTTTCCACAGGAACGCCCAGCACTGCAGGCTGCTCAGCTTAAGCCAACGTTGCTTACATTTCATCCCCCAAAATTGCCTTCTTGCTGGATGTTTGTGCTGGTTTATAGAATAAGTCTGGCCCCTGAGCCTCCAAAGTAGGGAAAAAGGACGTGGGTTGGCATCTTGTGGTCCCACCGACCTCTTTACTAATTAAGCAATTCACAGTGCACACACTACTGACTTGTTCGCAATAAAAAGCAAAAATTACAGAGTATTAACAATGGCTGAGCCCAACCAACGTGCTGACTCCCCGCAGCCCAACCCAGGAGCCTGCCCCTGCTCATCTCTCATGGCAGCGTGCGGATGGCGCAGTCTTACCTTGGCCTTGCCTGTGCTCTGCAGGATGTGCACCAGCGCGGACGCCATCTCCTCTTTGTTCTTCACGCTCAGCGAGGGCTCCAGCACCGAGCACAGCACCATGTAATTGTTAGTGATGTACTCGGCAAACTCCTTGTACATCTCCATGGGGAGGATGCTCATACTCTGGTAGCGTGACTTGATGCGGATCATGGGCCCCGGGGACTTGCCCTTCCCGGGGTTGGGGCTGACCACGGGGTACCATTTCTCCACAAACTGCCGGCCCGTGACGGAGCTGACAGGGATGTTCACCTGTCCGATGAAATTGGTCTTGTCCTTCTTTTTCTTCTTGTCAGTCTCTTTGTATAAGTGCACCGTAATGTTTTTGAGCGATGGGAGGTTATTAAATTCAAAGTGCTCCCCCCAAAAGACATTATCAGTTTTCAATTTACAGGTAGTTCGTGCATAAAGAACGTCATCCAGGCATAATTCACACAAGTACTTTTTCTTAGCTGGCAGGTCCTTGGCTTCAATAATCCATAACTTTAACATATTCTCTACCCTTCTGCTGTTGTCCTAGAAAAAAAAGATGCAAAGAAAAAAAGGTCAAGAAAAAAAGACAACAAAGCCATGCACAACAAAACTGGAGATATGAGTTAATTATTTTGGATGGGCTAAATGAGCACAAGCTTAATTACATTTTATTTTAAGGAAATACTGGCTCTCAGGAATTTGCATAATAATGCTACTTATGTTAATTTTCCAAATATCACCGTGCTCTCCATGTCTGCTGGTGCCAATTAATAAAGGAAACAAGGGAGATAAAACCCGTCCAAATCATAAATGTTCCATGTCCAATTCACTGCCAAGAGGACCTCAAAAGAAACCTGGAAGAAAGAACCTCACCGATAACTAATGGCTGGTGCAAAACAAGCTATGTTACAGGTACCACAAAGCCACCTCCCCTCGCAGTCCAGCCGCTTTGCAGCAGCACTGGAGTACATTTTCTGGACCGCATCAGAGCAACAACAAAGGGATCTGAACGCACACTCAGGGATCTCCTTGTCCGTGGCTGGAACACAACCACCTCTGGCATGGGAAGAGGCTTTTGCAAAACTTCACAATATTTAAGGGCACAAGTCCAGAGCATTGAACTAAAACATCAAGAGGAATGATGGGACACAGAGTGAGTCACGCAGTGGACTCATTACAATTCAGAAATAGAGATTTGGCTTGAGATCATTTAAACAACAATGCAGCAAAGGATACCGCGGCTCTTCAGCGGCTCCCCAGCCATGCTGACCTCGCCCTGGAGGAACATCCAGGGGCATCTGCTGCAGCAGCGACTACAGAGATAAAGCACTCGCAGCTGAACTGCTCCTGGGGCTGCAGTAACCTGTTTTGTCTAGGAGCCCTCACTGAAAGAGCAACCGTGGCTTACCCTGCGCAGCTTTGGAGGCTGGGCAGGAACGTTTCTGCTGGGAGCCCACAATGGGGTACTGTGGGTTCAGGAAGTACACACAGGAACTACACAAGAACATTGAATTCCTGATAGAAATATCAAGTCAGATACTGAGAGTTTATTGTCTACGAACTCAAACAAAGATGGAAAGTTAGCCATCAGCTAATGGCATGTTTCGAGATGAGGGCATCTTTCCAAATGAATTTCCACTGAACACCACATCTCAAAGCCATCCTGACGTGTCCAGCCCTCCCTCACATTCCCGGGACTTTGCTCATGGTGTGATGCTCCAAACCTCACACAGCTCGTTCAGGACATTATTGCCGGGCTGCTGTGCTCGGAAAGGCACTGGAGTCACTGAGCTGCACGTGGAGTCACTGAGCTGCACGTGCAGGAACACGCTACAGGGGCAGAAGCCCCCTCTCCCCTCTGGCACTCCCATGCTGACACTGAAGGAAATCTCTTATCCTGACTAGGAGAAATGAGCTCGGACTCAGAGGGCTCCTTTAGCAGCCTGCCAGGCTCAGACCTATCCTGCACACAGTTATCTGTCTGATGCCTGGGATGAATTTACAGGATCCCATCATTTGTGTCTTCTCTGATCAGCAGAAAGTGATGTGTTGATGGAGCTCATCAGCTGTGAAATCCTGCAGCTGATTAGTCCTGATCAATCTCTGTTAGCTAATTCCAGTGCAGAGAGGGAGAAGCAGCTCTAGGCTTTATTTGAGGAGGTACTCCAGTCTTAGTGGGCCATAAAAACACATACTGGGCATCCCTGTGGTCAGTGAAGAGAAAGATTTGTTTCTGGATATCTTGCACGGGATGGTTTTGCCACCCTCAACTGCCTGTAGAAGCTAAAGCTACATTTCACTACTGCCTCAAAGAACGTGCTGCCGTGTGCCACCTGAATTTCTCCATCACTGGAGCAGACCCTGCAAGTACTACCATAGTCAGGGAATGTGGAATGTGAACTTCTGACTATTCAGCCTTGTAACTTTGCTGGCAGCTACCGGCCATCTGTCCCAGCAGTGCCGGGAGCTGGGAAGTCCTACTTGAGTGGCAAGTATCATTAGTAACAGAGCAGGGCTGAAGATTCTTCAAGTCTGATCATTTCACAGCAACAGCTGAAGCAGCATGTGCTGAGAAAAGAGGAAAGAAATAATTGGCACTTTCACGTAAATATAATTGTGGAAGAAATGGAAATATGGAAAAAGGCTGACCCACAATTACACTTACTCACTAAAATGACAATACGTCCCCTGCTGCTACTATGCACTGGGCTATAAAATGTAATAACGAGGAACTGAACTACAGCAGAGGCAATTCCTCAAAGCCACTACCTTATTTGGGTGCACGGCACGCCGCAGGTTTTCCATCCATTTATCTCGCTCTGCTGCAGAACGACACGAGAAGCACTTACTTCCTGATGAAGTCGTCACCTACAGGGAAAGGAACAGGATTATGTCTTGACCAGCACACTGCAGACTGTGATACGGGGGAGAGGGGGAGTTAGGAAAGGTGCTAGTGGATTTTTTTCTTTTTTTAAGTAAACAGCTTTACCCAAGCATGAAGCAACAGCCCCTAAGGCTACCAGGAAAACAGGGCAACTCTGTTTGTCACAGAAATAATCATGGAAGCAAATTCCAATTACTTCTCTTCTTCCACACCAGAAAACACAAGATAATGGCCCCGTGCATGTGATGCTTTAAACCACCAAGCTCCTCAACTGAGAAGAGTGCAAATCCTTAAATGAACTAAAGATAAACTGCAACCACTTGGCATCCCTCCAGATTCAGCCCCAAACTTGTAGTTGGAACAACCCAGCCCTTGCTTTCGGAAGAACGCCAGGCCCCGGCAGGCTGGCTTCTTGCTGTCCCCCCCTCCACGTCCTGTTCTGAAGGCCTTGCTGTGAAGAACATGGGGCTGAGGACATGCACCACGCTGCTGGAGGGCCGGAGGCATTCCTGTGCTCCCCGCACTGGCTCCCCTCAGCCAGCCACAAAGCCCTCAGCCGGCTGCTCTCCCTTCTCTGTACCCACTGGATTTGGTGATGCCCAGAAATATTGTTTCTGTCCATCTCTGGCTTGCCAGCAGATGGGCCTGGTTAGTACCTGAGGAACTCCCTCCGAGTTTCAATGCCAGCAGGCACGCCGCAGAGCTCTGTGCGCGCCGTATCGCCTGGCAGTGTGCGTGTTTACACCCTGCACATCGCTTATCTGCTTCTGGGAGACACGATCTCCTCTAATTTCATACATCTCCCCGAACCTGTCCTTACAAGCAGAGCTGGCACTCGCTTCCATTCATCACTAGCTAACCTCAGCCGTGAGCTGAGCACATCCCTGTGCACAAAGACATCTCCGCACCAGGACAACACAACGAGAGGCCTGGCCTGCCTTTTCACAGCAAATGCAAGAAATCTCCCCACGCTTGATATCCCCCAAGCTCTCTCCTTCAGGCAGACACTGCCCTGTCCTTAATGCATTCATTCTGTCCTGCAATACTAATATTCTGTGGGGCACACGTTATCTTCCATTTCTAAGAAAAGACAACTCCATATTACTAGGCACAATAGTATGATCTTTTCAGCATCCTTTCACGCTTCGATATTTCCCATTTCTTTAAAGTTTCCCATCACAAATGTGGCCTGTTTCATCCCATTTGCTGCTCCTGTCAACCTCTGTCCCTGAACAAACAAGCTTCTGGTGGCGCAGGAGATGTACCACTCACAAAAGAGACTGTCCATGGCGTGTGACACCTTGCCCTGCCCATGGTGTGGCTGCTCCATATTTTGATCCTTTTCTCAGCAGAGCTCCTACAACAGCTCTCCAGATGAGCACGGCCATACACCTGCATGGTGATGACACCCAGAAAGAAGCCACGCGCAGCTGCATCGCTGTGACGTGCTCCAAAACTGCTCAGACAAGAACCTAACAATGCAGAACTTGAGCCCTGGCTTGTTTGGTCCTCAAATTCAGCTGTGCAAGACTCAAAATCAGCCGTGTTCAAATCCAAAGCATCACAGTCCTGAACACTGCTGGGACAGCCACACCACCCTGCGGTGCCACAGCCGGGTTTCTGTACCCCAGAGTGAGGAAAAAACCCTCCCACTGGCACTGAGTGAGGTCCACTGAATTCAGTCCTCCTTAGAAATCAGTTAATAAAAGTGTAACAGGTCAAATATACTTTTCAGTAAACTCTACCATTAGTCCATTTCCTCAAAGGCCATTTTTCACATTGTTGTTTAGCTCTTTTGTTTTGATGGGAGTTTGGTATACAAATGAATTTCCCCAAAAAGAGGATTATGGCTTATTTGATTGTTGTGGAAAGATGCTCTCTTAAAGACAAGTTCTCCTTGGTGGCACACATGGATCCCACAGATGCCTAGAGCATTCATATCCAAATAAACAAACATGCAATTTAGCCGTCCTTCTATTGGCTTTGTTAATTAAATGTGTGCGTGTTTTTTTAAACAGCTGTCTGTTTAGTTGAATATCTAATATATTTTCTTGCCACACTTAAGTCAATAGGTTAGCATTGAGTTATCACAGTAAAATTTATGATTCAATTCCCAAACAATTACTGATCAACTAATCATTCAAAAGCTACACAAGACTATCTGTTCACCCAAGTGAGAGAAGATAAAAGTCCTCATGGCAGGTAGGAAGCCTTCTGGATCTGCTGGGAGGTGAAAGTCCTATCTACCATGTGTGACCAAAAATGGCATTTTCCACCAATCTGCAATAATCTTTTGGCTTTCAGCTCTGACCTAAATATTATATGGTATTGATGATCTTCATGACATATTAATTACCTTGATAAAGAGAGCATTCTTGTCTCAACAAGACTTTGGATGTGCTAAATAACTGTTAAGGTGCAGGATAAACACACGGGTGGGTGATCCCTTAAGTCAGACAAAACCTTGTCATTTCTAAAATGTGTTAGGCACAGCATCCTCAGAGCATATCACAAGGAATCTCACTGGTGTAGCAACAGAGGATGATAACCGAGTTACTAAAGCTGTTTCACTCAACGTGTGCAGGAGATTTTACAAGTTCAGGCTGGAGCTGGCAACCCCATCACACCCCCCGGCACAAGGGCACAGCCTGGGGCAGCCCCGCAGAGCCTGTGACGGCTGTCCGGGGTCTGGAGGGCTGTGTGAAAACAGCAACTGCTTACACTGTGGGACTAAACCTCTCCTCTAAATCCTCCCATGCTCAGGCAAGGCTAGGATGAGGCTCCAAGGTTCCATTTGCAGCGGAGCCATCAGCCCAGTAGCAGCTTTTCCTTCCTCCTGCTCCGCAGCCCCCAGGCAGGAGCTGTGCAGCAGGACAAGGCTCTGGGCTGCCCGCACAGAAGCACAGCCCTTCCGTCCTGATTCCCATTCCTGGCCCAGGTCACCGGGATCCCACAAATAGCAGAGCCAGGAATAGGCTCTGGGAGTCTGGACTCCCAGTCTCCTTTACGAGGCTAAGCTGCCTCCTGTATATTTAGCACACACAGCATATGCGGCGGCTCTAGATGATTACGCTGACTGGAGGTCTTATAAGGAGAAAGAAGACGGTGCTGAATAACTAAAAACAATCACTGAGGAAAACAAGTAAGCACTGACTTCCAAGTACTCAGCAAGTCAGAGAAAAAGCAAGTTTCACAGACCTAAATAAGCAGAAAAAGCCCGATGCAGCACTGAGAAAGCGCTGTGTGAGTGCTGACTCTCCCGGCCCCCGGCAGAGCCGGAGCCACCACACGGCTTCACAGCGGCAGGCCAGGCCGAAGGAGAGAAACAACCCTGCCATAACCTCCATACAGCACGCTGCCTCAACAAACCACTTGCTTTCTCCACTGCAGATGATTTCAGCACTTCTCTCTCATCTCCAGCCCTTTCCTTTTCAGCTCCCGAGGCTCTGGGCCGCTGTGGCGCGGTGCGGGAGGAGCTGCGTGAGGCGCCTCGTGCTGGGGGTGGTGAGCGGCGGCTGGCCTTGCTGGCACCGTCCTGTGCCCAACCACACCACTGAGAGGAGACGATTTCGGACAGCGTGAGGCTGGCACTGCCCTGCACCAGCAGTGCTGCCCTTTGCCTTTTGAGATAGCAGAATTGGCTGTTCCTGACAGGCCTCCCTAGGGAACGGATCCACTGGGGCTTCACAGGGCCGGGACCGGGCACAGCATCACCACAGAGCCTCTTCGCAATCCGTTGTGTGGAAAAAGTCTTGTGTCTGTGACTCAGGCAGGCCCTTCTCACTTGACATTTCTTGTCCAGGGCTCATTTTCAAGGACAACAGCATGAGTTCCTCACTCTTATGTGTTCCAACACACGGCAGTGTCATGGCCCAAGCAGCTGCTTCAGTTTTCCTCTCGGCTTCCCACAGACCTGACCCAGAGCTTTCGTAGTTCCACACTGCAGGAATTGCCACGAGTTTCCTGCTCTTTGCTGAGCTTCCACTAAGAAGTGGCAATGGCCTATGCCATGCCCTGCTTGTACTTACTGACAGAGCAACGCTGAAGGATTTGGGATTACGGACAGGACCCTCGGGACAGAGGGGATATTTGGGCTCAAGCAGAAGTCTGCCTTTCTAGTTTGCTAAAGCATTCTCCAAAGCAAAACAACAAAAGGCAACTTTCATGCACTGAGGAGCTGCCCGTGCAGTTCTGTCGCTCTGCTTCCAGTGCTGCCTGGCGCGGGGAACCAGGCGCTGGGGCACACAGCACTCGGCCGCCCGCGCCCTGGTTGCTGCCCTCCCGCCGGCAGCGCTTACCCTCCGCCTCCACCCGCTGTGTGGGGAGGATTGCGGGCACTGCCCACTGCCCATCAGGGATCCAGAAAGATCTGCAAACTCATTTCACTTCTGACCTGGCGCAGTATTTGAGAGAGGCTCTCCGGAGATGCCAGACCGATGCATTAACACAATGTGCCATTTAGCTCTCACCTAAGCGCTTCCCTCTGGAGCTTGTTGATGAGTAACCATCAGTTACAAATCAATGCCCCTTTTGTTTTCCAGCATTCTTCCTTCACTCTGCAGGATTTGCAGAACAGCAATTAACATGTTCTTTTTTTTTTATGACTCTTCTTTATCCAACTCTCACTTAAAAATGGAATTTTCTTCCTCCTTACAAGTGCATGACTTGTGTAATTTCCCTCTCAGTCAACTTCTACAAGTACTGTTCATATCCCTTCCCCTTCTCTTGTGTGCTGAACAGAATTGGTAAACAACTCTTATATTATGGATGTCACATCTATTTTCCATCTAGCTTCATTTTATCTTTCTTGAGTGGAATGTAATAGAGGCCATATAATTTACAAAACTGTTCTCCTCCTGACCTGCCACACTTGCTCAATTCTACAGAGAATGAGCAGCACTGGAAAATTTATATCTCAACCCACGCCCTCAACTTCAGAGTTCATGTTTGGGGCTATTTTTTGGTCAGACTGCTTCTGTATTATGCACTTGTATTTTAAGAAATGGATATTTTAATTCATTTATTTCAAACTGTTCTAATTTCAGTAATATAAAAATATTCATCTGCCCCATCTGGCTCCTCTTGGACACTAACAGTGCTGTCTTTACATGCCTCTGCCCATCCTAGGAATGCATTCCCATCAAATCTTACAGTACAACCCAAGCACGGCTATATGGTTTATCTACTTGCTGATGTCCAAGTACAAACAGATTACCTTCTCTTCACAGAAACACAAGTATCAACCACCTTATTACTGTAAGAAAACCACTTCCCAGTTCTATATGCAGGTGCTGCCATAAGCAATAAGGCTTTTCTGTCCATGATGCAGGGCAAACAATTCCCAAGAGGCACTGCCTTATGCTACAATCTTGTTTGTATACGTCCCACAACCTCCTGCTAGCACAGACCTAGCCACGTGCCATAAAAGATGCAAATATCCATTAAAAAAAAAACACACTGAAATATAGTTTTTTTTAATTACCCAGAAAAGTGAAGCTTGAGATTTCTAGACAAAATCCTCAACACTCCCAGTAATAGCTGTAGGCTATCTTTGTGACCACGTATAAGATCTTTGTACACACAGAACTGCGACGAGCACTTTCTGCTATCTGCATGAACATAAACTACAAATTCAAGCTCTGCTAATGCAGGTTTCTAAGTAGTCCAGCACCTGTGCCAGGAGCAAGCCCTGCTGCGACAATGGTTATAAGGCAAAGAGCTCATTGCTCTGATTTGCGGGTGTGCTTCTCCTTGGAATTATGAAGTAATTTTCTGCCCGTGGAACGGTGTCTGTGTAACAATTCAGAGCAGAAGCGTTTTGTAACAGCGAGAGCCCAAGATGTGATCCTGCACCCGGCTCCCCAGCCAGCCCTGCTACACGGCGTACAGAAACGCTCCTTACCTCGAAGCAGTAGTCTTGTCCCAGGATGCTACTGTGGACCGGCTTGATGACCACTTCTTCCTCCATGCTGAGATCCAGAGCCTCAACAGCACTACTGGGACTGAGCAAAGACTCGTGGGAGCGCGATTCTTTCAGCCTCGGCATTAGATGGGATCTGGAGGAAAAATGCAGCCGTATCAGTGGATGCCTTCCTGCCCAGAGAAATGATTCAGCCCATCTGTTAGCAACAACTGCAGAATATTCCTGTGAACTTTATGCCACGAGATAACAGAGGGCCCAGAATAGCATCCCCCTGTGCGCAGGGACTCTTCTCCCCCTCCAGAAACACATCCAGCTATATCATGGATGCAGACAGTGCGGATCCAAGCTCTGTAACCAACAATCCGAGGGCTTGCGCGCTCCATCCGATTGTTACACACATCCCCAGGATGGGGAGAGTGTGGAAAATAAGGCCATGATAGCCCTATCGATTGATCTAAATGCTCTGGAGTCCCACTGGCAGCATTTAGCAGCGGGGAGCCCACAGACAGCAAGCAGCACACCATTTTCAGAGACAGCCAATACAATCAATGGTGCTGTAACTCTTAAAGCAAAATCAGAGAGCTCGAGGGGAGGGGAAAAAAAAAAAAAAAAAGAAAGATAGCTAGGTACTCCCAGGGAAAACACAACACAACCATAAAGCGGCGAGGGAAAAAATAACTTGAGAGCAGAGGGAGCAGTTGCTTTCTGTATAGTCTGCACCGTGTAAAATGTTCCTATGCAAGCCAGCCCACAAAAGCTCTGATCCCAGCAACTCTGACCTTTAAAACCTCTGGCAAACACTTTGGGGTCTTCCAAAGAGAACATGTGTCCGTCGGTCTGTCTATAAAGAGTACGCTGCCTTATTCAGAGGCGCAGAAGGACAGAAATAAGGGGAGTTGGAGATATTCTCAGCGCAGTCTTTTACGAGCAGAACAACAAAGCTCCCAATATTCTCTATCAGATTGCTCTGCCTGTGCGTATTGAGTTTTGTCAGTCTCCAGAACATAGCTGACCAGAACACAGGGAAATGTCAATAGTGCATGCAAAATTCATAGCTTCCAGTGACTCACATGCCAAGCTCAATCTAGAAAAAGCCAAAGCCAAGTCTAAGATAAACAGCGCTGGGAGATAAAAAGGTGCTCCTCGAGCTTTGCCATTAAGATTCAGGCCATCGATAGATCCCGAGGTGATGAAGGATCAGCTTGCAGCTGGGAATGGGAAAGGGACAGCTCTGAGGGCTGCAGGCCACCCCTCGTGCAGCTGCTCAGGGCACAAACAGCCCCCAAATGTTAAAAGCCTTGGGTTACTACAGACCTGTATGGGGTCAGAAGCGGTGGCTTAGAAGCACCAAGGCTCTCCATCCCATTAGCAATTCTCTGAGTTGCCTTCTCACCCCACACCTCTATTGCAAATAAATTGATCTTTAGGAACTGAGCGCAGTCATTTCCCAGTACTCTGTGGCAATTTTGCACTATTTTCAGAGAGAAGGATCCATACCCTTTTCCTCTGAGTGATACTGTAAGTGAAGATAGATTGAGAGTAGATAGATCAAGTTGCCCTGGGTGCTAAGTCCAGGACTGATACCCGGTAGCTCAAGAACTGCCAACACAGACCTGATAACCTCAGACTCGAGGCATTTATGGGAAGTCTTATTTCTGCAATTTGCAGATGAAATTAGAAGAGCTAAGTAACCAAGCTGGGACTTGCCTTTTTGTGTGGGCACATATAAATATTGATAATTTCAACCTACAACTGAGGAACTACGTACTGTAATGCACCGAGCTGGACTGCTTCATGCTGGCATAAGAATTTTTGCTGACATTAAAACAAAACAAGTCTATTTTTCATTCAAAATCACTGCAGCTGCAAGGCCACGGGTGGGAATGCAGATGTGCAACGCAAAGTATCACCAAGCAGGAGTTTCTCAGGACATTTTCACCAGATGCATCAAACGCTTATTTCTATCTCCCCGTACTCTGCTGTACATCTCTGGGTATTCTAAAATTAACAGGATTTTCTTAGACACAGGAGTATTTGGGGGGTGCTTCCCTAGGCAGGATGCGTTCCCTGGCTGTCTTTTCCTCCCGATCAGCAGATCAGATCCGACCCAGGTCGGCACCACCAGCACTCCTCACCAGATGCTGCGCTGCATGGAGGAGCGCTGTAGGTCTCAAACCAGCCCTAAATGGCGCAGCATCTGTCTGCGTCTCACGAGCTAAATGGGGAGATGTCATTAATTAGAGGCTCTCGTTGGAGATCGCAGCGGAAAGGCTGAGGTCCTTCTGCCAGAGGAAGCCCTGGCAGAGGGGGAGCGCTGCCGGCGTGGGGGCTCCTGGGGCAGCGTCCGGATCCCCCCCAGCACCCCCAGACCTGCCCTGGCGCCGCGGTGTCGCTCCTTACTCTGAACACCCCGATCCAGAGGAGAAAGCATTTCTCCCACCCTTTATAAGGAACGTGACATCCGTGGCACGATCCCATTTCCTGGAAGATGTCTGCCAGGCCCTGTCACAGCTCCCACGCTCCCTGCTGTAGGGACAGCACAGGGACGGTCCCACAAAGGTCACACGCTGCTCCCTGACTTGTGGGGTGAGGACATTCTCCTCTCTGAGAGCCTTCAGCCTCTCCAAACACGGGGAGGAGGCGGCTCTGTGCAGTCCCTGGAGAGGCCTCGGAGCACCGACAGCTCTGCCCCTGCTGCTGCGGTCACTCAGGCCTGCAGGGCTTGGGGCAAGGACAACTTACTGGGTGACAGATGGCAAGAAGTGCAGAAATAATAGTAAAAAAAAAAATAAAAAAAATAACAACATCCTGGCTTACAGGAGCTGATCAAATTCAGTTCCTACACCTTTGTTTTAATATGGTGGGAGCGTCCAGCTGCCCAGAGATGTCTCACAGCAGGAAGCCCTCCTTCCAACCAGCACATTCAGTTCCTTTTGCCGTGGGCCTTATTTTAATCCCCTTCTACATGCCTAAAGTTCAGTTGAAATGAAGGAGGGAAAAAAAAATATCTCATAAAACAGCACATTAGTTCTAAAGAGAAATAACATTCCTGCTACTGGCACTGACCTGGAGAGTCCCGCACAGAGGCAGACGTTGCTGGTTATTAAAGGAGGAGGTTTACTGCCCCAGAGCAACGAGCGAGGGTTGTTCTAAATAATAAAAGCCATAAAGCACTGCCACGTGAGGGGACGCTACGCCCCTCTGCCTGCTTCCCTCATAAGCAGCCAGAATTAGGGATGTTGGGCCAGGACTGCACCCCCAGCCCAGGCAGGACTTTGGATATTGGGGACGAAGCATGGGGCCAGAAACCATCCTCACCGACTGCGGGGCCGGGCCCTCAGCACCGGGCACAGGAACCATCTGTCTGCCAGCAGGACCAGCAGGGCTGCTGGGGAATTCAGGCCCCGTGCTCCCTCAAGAGCAAGGATACTCACCGAGGCTACCAGGAGGGAAGATGTGCAGGGCCTGTCTACACAGAATTAGTCTGGAATAGGTCTCGTGTGTGAAACTCGTACGCTCTTATTCCAGAATTGCTTTCTTGTGAAGACAAGCCCTCAAAGGGGCAACCCCAACAGTTTTCATTTCAGGACTTCACCTGCCTGAAACCACGCAGCTGCTGACTTGTGTGGTTTTCTGATGGAAATTTTCCTGATACTTTTGAAAGACAGAAGCGAACCGGGAACCTGGCTGGCTAGCTGCAGAGAGGGGGAGCAGACACAAAACGTAAAATGCAGAAGAAAAAAAAGCTAAGAACCTTTCTTAAATCTTCTATTCTGCTGTGAAAGCAGAAGCAGATTGGGGAATCCTGAGGGAAGTCCAGGCCCCGCATTGAAGATGTCCCGTTAATACCAGCTGCGGTCGGCCACTGCGACACCAACGCCCCGCTGCCAGCGAGGCCGACAGCGCCCAGCTTAAGGTCCGGAAGGATCGGATCTCCTAAATGACAGCCGTGACCCTAGGCACGTTTCCAGGTCACATCCATTCACCGTATGCAAGTTTTCAGGGGCGAACAGCTCTGCTCAGACCCCCGGGGCAGCCCTCGTCCCCTCGCCGTCCTCCGCAGGGGTCCTGCGGGCACAGACACAGCCGGGACCCGCCTGCAGCGTCGGCACAATTTAGAGCTGTGCCCAGCCCGGGGATTAGGCTGTGTTATGACTGAGAACAAAGTGGGCGACTGCACCAAACTATCTGCAGCCTCAGAGAGGAGAAGGCAGCCAGTGGGGCAGGCACACCGTCCCCTCCAGCTTCACCAGAGGCACAAATCTGGGTGCTGGGGAGCTGTGCGGTGTGGACTGGAGCTGTGCGCCTCACTGCTGCATGGCCCCAGCTGCTCGGAGGAGCCACATCCTCCAGCAGCAGACACCAACGGGGCTCTCCTACACCTCGGTCTCCCAAGCCCCCCCCAGCCTCATGAGCAGTGCCCGTGTGAAACCCCAGGGCCCGGCGCTGCTTGCTGCTAACCTCCTGGCCGCTGCCGCAGCTCTCACCCACTCCTGCCCTCGTGCCTCATCCTGCTGAGAGTGTTGCTTCAATTTAACAAATAAATATCCAAGTGTTGTTATGGGAATCACCACGAGGAACAGCAGAACTGAACTTGTGTGCTCCCAGAAGACATGGGAATGTTTTTTTTTCTCTGTACGTCTGGGTGAAGTCCCCACGAGCGCTCTGCGTGCGGCGCTGCGTCCTCCCAGGACAGCAACGCCCATGTTCTGCTAATCCGAGCTTTCCCCTCTGCTCTCTGACCTCCAGCCGCTGATCTGTGCCGTGGACGTGCCGCCGTGGGCTGAAGCAGATGCCCCACAGCCCTTGGGATCTCCGGGCACAGGCTCAGGGAGCACTGACCAGGGCGCTCACCACCGGCAGCTGCGTCACGTTGCCCTCACTGCACAACACCTTCACCCAGCAAGACAAAGGACGTGTAATTAAACTTATTAATGGCTGCCCTTGTTTTTAGGCTGTTCTCGGTTTCAGCTGGCAGCAGGATTAATTACATTCAGGAGGACTCTGTCAGCTCAGACCACGTTCCAGGTTTTGTTTTTGCCCTGCTGAAGGGTGATTTAGCTCACGACGTTCACCTGGGCAGGGCCCGTGCTGGGCCAGCAGTGGCCACAGCCAGGTTTGCCAGAGCCAACCTGTCAGTCCAGCAGGGTACGAGCAGCAAGGACACCAGCAGGTTTGCAACATGCAACATGAGAGAAGCTGCAAAAGCAAGCAAAATGGCTCGAGAGCAAGGAATAAACATGGATCAGAAATGCTGCTCGACTTTCAATAACCAAGCACGATAAGCTAGAGGAGCAACTTCTCCCTCCTTCCCAAGAGCACAGCGGGACCACCATTTCTCTCTTTCAACAGTAACTAATGCTTCCATATAAAATACGACCTTTTCTTCCCACATTAGGCTAAATCGGCATCTATTAATAGCGTCACATCTGTGGACAGCTGATACAGAGGACGCGGAGCCACCGCTCTTTGGAATTTAGACCCCAGGCCTGCCCATTCCCATGGCACTGGGAGCCTCTGGAGCAAGGAGGAGCAGGACAGCCACGGCAGCCACCGGGGCAAGGACGGGGAGCGCAGGCAGCAGCAGCAGGACCATGGCAGAGCCTCCTGGTGCCCTGCCACCGCCCATGGGCACCGGCGAGGTCGGGGCGCTCCCCACCTGCACCCCACATCCGCGGGCTGGGAGGAGGGTGGGGGTGAAGGCTTTGGGTTTTTGCCTATGAAATCGTGCTCAGCCTAACTCAGGAGGCAGGATCCAAGCGAGAAAAAAGCCGGGCAGGATCTCTCCTCCTGGATCAGCCACAAGGAAAGCAAAGTCGCAAGCTCCCTCCTTCTGCGCCACGGCCCCAGCTCCGGAGCCCGGCCGCGGGCCGTTGCCTAAGGCAGCGGGGATGTTTTAATAAATAACGCTGGGAACAAAATGCCTCGCACACAGCGCTGCTAAAAATACAACGCCGGGCGCGGAGGAGCCCACGGGGAGCTGCGGGCCCCACGGGCAGGGACCGGGACCGGGACCGGGCGGCTCCGCCACGGGGGCTGCGGAGCCCGGAGCCTGCGGGGGAGGCGCAGGAACCGCGGGGGGACCCCGGGGACAGCACCGGGGGGCGCGGACACCCGCAGGGCACATGCACGGCCCCGGACCCCCCCCCCCCCACCCCGCACACCCCCATCCCCTCCCCATCCCCACCGCCCCGCTGCTCACCCCGCGGGCCCGGCCGGGCTGGGGCCGCCCCATGCCGCGCTCCCCCGGCCCGTCCCGGCCCCGCCGCCGCCGCCGCCGCCCGTCCCCGCCCCGCTCCGCCCCGCTCGGAGCCGCCGCCGGGGCCGCGGGATTGGCTGCGCTGTAGCTGGGCAGAGCGCCCCGGGGCCGCCGCCGCCGCCCTCCCCGGGCCCCCCCCCGGTACCCCCCGGATCCCCTCCGAGCCCCGGTCTCCGGTGCCCCGATGCTCCGCAGCCTTTCGCCGCCCGGCTGCGCTCCCCGCGATGCTCGGTACCGGGGATGGAGGCAGCCGCTGCCCGCCCCCGGTGCCCCCCCGGTGCCCCCCCCGTGCCCAGCCCCGGCACCGACCTGCCCAGCAGCCAGTAGCATTTGCAGCAGCAGCCGGCGGCCCCCCCCTGAGCCATGCCCGCACCCCTCGGCCACGCCGGGGACCCCCCCCCGGGGACCCCTTCCCGGTGGGTGGCAGCCGCCGGGGCCCCGGAGCGCCTCGGGGGGGGCTCAGTGCGGCTTCACCCCCCCGGGGGGCACGGGGCAGGCAGCGCAGCGGGGCCCCCCCGGCCTCGGGCAGCTGACGGAGCCCCCCCGTTCCCCCAGCAGTGCTGCCACTGCCAGCCCGGCGCATCGAAACGCCTCCATGGCTCATGGGGAGCGAAGTGGGACTAAAAGGCAAATGGAAAAGCCCCGAGCGGCACCGGCCCCCGGCTGCTGTTTCTGGCTGCTTCCTTTGGCCACTTTTCGGAGGTTACCGGCAGTGGCTGCAGCAAATCATAAATCCTGCGGCTCACGCGCGGCTGCTCCGGGGATGAAGCGGGCACCTGGGCGGCATTGGAGGGGAAAATGAGCACAAGGGTGAACAGCCCTAATTAAAACAGCACCAAGTGCTTCCCCTGAGCACAGGGGGCCAGCGGGTCTCAGGAGGACAGGCAGGTGCTGACCCGCAGGCCGGGTTGCTGGGCTGTTCTTGGGATGGTTGTGGGCACCCTGAGTCCTCTGCCCAGCTCTGACACCGCTGTCCCACAGCGCTGTGCCCCTCTGCCTCCTCGGGCAGCGAGGTGGGCTCCAGCCTCACACGGCTCTGCAGGATCCTGAAGGCTTGGCGGAAAAGCAGCACCGTTGGGCTTCACTAACACGGAGCCCTGGCTGTCACCTAACGCCCCTGGGGTCCTTTTCTTCCTTCCAGGGCAAACCAGTCCCCGCTGTGCCCTGGGGACAATGCCAGCGGCTCACCAGCCACGCCGGGATGAGCAGCGTGGGCAGCACAACGCCCCACTCAGCGCGGCTCCCCCCTTGGCTCCTTAGCAGAGCGCACGCAGACCCCTTCCCCTCGCAGTCAGCAGGCAGGGATCTGGATTAACACATTTTTTTTGCCTTCCCCCACTCCCCCCACCAGCAGTTTGAAGCTCTCTCACCGTTTGCTGGCAGATGCCATGCACAAAGAGAAGCTCGCTGTCCTCGATCTGCTTTTCAGGGCTTCTATAAAGTAGGGCACCAGCATCAACCCAGCGTCAGGTTTTTGATACATCGCTGGAGTAGCCAAAAATAATAACGGGCAGCTTCACTCAATCTTTTCGTTCTCAAATCTGCAGCAGCAGCAGCACAGGGGTCCTTTGTGTGGCGGAGCAGAAATTTGGGATGTGCCAGCCCGAATCCGCTCAGAACCCCCTGGCTGCTCCGTGCCGTGGGCTGGGCTCACCCGCAGCTCCCAAGCAGAGCCCCGGGGTCCTCTCCACGGAGCCATCGGCCCTTCCCCGCCGCCATCGGTGAACACCGGGCTCTGCTCCCCACGTTTCCTTTAGCACCTTATCTCCCTGGCTGTGGCAAAGCGTTAAGGTCAAGTTACAGTTTTACCAAGTGTTTTATCTCTCTGGCACGGCATAAAAATGCAGAACGTGAACTTTGGAACGAGCCCTCGCACTTGCACTGGGTGGAGAGCGGAGCAGACCAAAGTTAGCAGGAAGAGAGCGAAGCCGGCTCCTCTCTGCACCCCAGCGCAGGAATAATTCCCTCTGCACGTTCAGACACATTATTAGGACAAGCTGGAAGGACGCAGGGAACGCAACGCACGCGTGTGTTTGGCCTTCAGCAGGCAGACAGATGTGCTGGGAACATCGGCTGAGGATGGGGCCCCACGTGGCCCCGTGCTGCTGCCGGGTGGCCAGGGGGAGAGCAGCGAGGGCTGGCCCAAGGGTGCTGGGCGCTGGGAAGCACCGGTCAAACTCCGGTGTGCCGGGCCTGGAATTTTGCCTGGTCGCTGTCTGTGCACACCCGGGCATCGAGACAAAGTTGTGCACGAGCCCAGAGCCCTGGAGCCCTGTGGTGGCCGTCCTGCTGCACGTTCGTTCCCCACACTCTCCCCTCCACAAAACACGAGTGTTTCCTTCCCAGAGGTAACGTGCTGCCGTGCCCGTGTCCCCGCGGGCTGCCCCATCGATTGCTCTGTGTTTGGGCTGATGTCCCCAAGCACACGGCTCCTGGGAGCTGCCATCTGTACCGCACAGGGCACTGATTCCCTCGCCCTCCCCAGCCTCTGGGCTGAGCACACCTGTGAGGTGCAGCAGCAAAACCTCACAGCCAGCTGCTGCTTCCCCTGCCCAAGAGGGCCAGGCAGTGAAGAAGCTGCATGCTCAACTCAGTGCTTAAATGCTGCTGCTGTGAGCATTTCTAGCACCAAAACCAAGCCTGGATGTCAAAGCCTCAGGGGGCTCCCTGCACACCGCTGATCCCCCAAGGGCGGCTGCGTTCAGAGGGCGACCGGCAGGCTGGGAGCAGGCTGGGAGCTGTTATCGCGCTCACGGATGTCTGCATCCTGCCTGCAGCGCTGCATCTGACCTCTCCCCCTTCTCTGCGTTTGCACCTTGTGTTATTTCTGGCATTCCAGCCTCCACCCACACTGTTCAAGAAATGGCATTTGTTGAAGGAAATCGCTGTGCTCCATCAGAGGGCACGTAAAACAGTGCCTTCCGTGGGTTATTGGTGTTTTGGTCACAGCTGGACCCAGGGATTGTTATTTGCCTTCTCGGGTCCCTTTCCCTTCTGTGGCTCCTCCTGGCTGCCCAGCTGGGCAGGGAGGGCACTCGCACCAGGTGCTGCCCCAACCTCCTCCTGCATTTACCTTTTCGAGCTATTAAACACAGGGATCTCTCTCTCTTTTTATTGACTGTGAAGCCGGTTCTCTATGGTCCTGCTGTCTTTCACTCAGGAAAGCCAAATTCCCTAACAACCCTGACGATTAGGAAATGGAAGGCATTGTGCTCACCCAGTTTTACTCCAAATTTACAGTTAAAAGCCTGTTGATGTCGTGGAAAGCACTTTTTGAGAAAGTTCGAGCAACCCCACATTTAAGCATAATTAACGTTGTAAGATGTGTAATTGCACAGCTGGCTTCTTGTCACTGGGTTGCTGCTGAAGTGTTGGGGCTGGGGATAATTATCATTGTGCACCTCTGCCGAAACACTTCTCAGTGTGCCTACTACAGCCCGTGGCACCACCGAGCAGCACACAGAGCTCACTGCAGGTACCACTAAATCAGCTCGCGGGACACCCGATGTTCCTCCATCAAACCACACAGGAGCTGCCGAGCGCTGCAGAAGCACGACCGAGCCGCCCGTAACCTTGACTGCGTCCGTGTTTCCTTTGTCCTTCAGTTCAGTTTTGGCAAAAAGTTAATGTGAAGCTGAAGGGCACAAAGAACCCAAGCACTGCAGATAACGGGAACAATGGCAAAATTAAGCTGATAGATTATTAAAAGATTTCTTCACCTGCTTTATTAAAGCGTGCTTGATGTCCACAGAACTCAGCAGAATCGATGTCTAGCATTTCTGAAAAATCAGGCTCCGTATCACATAATATTTACACCGAAGGAATATTTAACCTCTGACTAATGCTGCCGTTTACTCCGTATTTCATAGCGGCTAGACAGTGGATCTGGACTGGCCAATTTCTCTTCCTGCTTGCAATTAGCTTTCCTTTGCTGCTCTCCTGAACAAGTGCTAGACTTAGGAATTTAACACCGATAAACAGGAAATCTGCCTTTACTGAGGTGCCACTCATCGGTTTTGGAGGTTTTATGTAAAACCTAACAGTGTTATTAGCAGATTTATAAAAATCTTTGTGTGAAGTCCCATTCCTGCAAACATTCAATATCATTTTGTGCTATTAGTCTCGCTTCGGAGACACTACTTAACATTCGATGACAATTTGAGCCAAGAACATTTGCAGGAGTCAAGTTTTGAATTTCAAATGTAAACTCCACAGAGGTGCCAGCAGCATACAACTTCGAGCTTGGCAAAGGCAAATACGTCTTAGCATCTAAACGGTATTTTATTTTGATCTGTCCTTCTGTCTAACAAGATTGGCACACATAAAAGGTTCAGGTTAACAGGTGGTAACTGACTTCGGAGATTGAATAATGTTTGATTGAATAATGGTTTTAACAAAATGATGTTCTTAAAAACCAAAATTCAATCAATGACAAGTTTATAATAATAAAAAGTTAGGACAATGCTCTTCTGTTACTGCTGAACTCTTCCTTTAAAAAAAAGCTCAAAGCACTTTAAAGTTTGTTTTGGCTGTGTGTATTTTATCCAGAGATGGCACCAGGATATAAAGCTAATTTCTTCCAATTGCTATCTGCCCTCTAGCCAGATAGATGTTAGTGTCTTTTAGGGATATAAAACACATCCTTCTCATAGGAGCCCTCTTTTCAGATGGAATGAGAGATTCACGCTGATGAAGCTGGTGATTTTTCTAGGGCTTTCAGAGCAGTAACTGCAGGCAATCCATTCCAGGAGCACTCTCCCCTGCTCTCCTCTGCCTCCGGCACCTTCCAGGGGACAGGAGCCCTTGGAAGACACAGGATGTTTTTGCCCTCTTGTACACAGCATCTGCACATAGCAGGAATTTGGAAAGCAGCAGGAAGGCCGAGGGCAGTGGCAGGTAGGAAAAGGACGGATATTTTAAAAGACCCCCTCAATATTTTTCCCTGGTCTCTGCACATTTCTTTGATGGCTCACACTGACCCCGCTCCCAGGGCCGAGCGGCGCGGTTCTGCCTTGGCCAGCCCCATCCCAGCCGCTCCAGGCTCCCCGAGCAGTCACCCTGTGCCCCGCCGGGGTGCACTGCACCAGCTCCCCAGCTCTCCGTTACCAGTGCAAGTGTCATTACTGCCTACTTCATGTGATGCCAGAGGCCACTACTTCCAGAGCTGATGTAAAAATTGTTATTGGAACTTATACGCTGTGAAAACCCCCTAAAAAGTCCAATCCCGGCACTACCCTAGATGAAATGAGAGCCGCCGCCTGCCAGGGGTACGTGGATAAGAACGGAGCCAAGCGTGCACGCGGTCCTTATCCAAACCCACACCTGCTGCTCCCTCCCCAAAGTTTAACTACTGAACACGGTGTACAGCCCAGAGGATTTAAGATATGGAAAAGGTCAGAGCCACGACTCAGGAGTGAAGAACAGATTGAACAGGGTACATAATGACAGCCTCATTTTAAAGCTAAAATTATTTTTTTCAATAAATTAGGACGAGCGAGCTTGCCTCCACCTCGAACAATGCAGCTCTCCCTGGGAGCAGACCGGAGGAGGGCACGTACACGCAGGAATCAATGCTAATACCCTAAAAGATTAATCTCTGAAAATTATTTCAATGGAATGGAAATGATTTCATATAAATCTCCGTGTAGCAGGAGCAGATGAAGTATCGCAGTGATTCCTAGAACATGTGCAGACTGGAAAAGAGGCAGAGTTTCTCACCGGCGTGGTGCCACCACGCTGCCTGTCCCAGCGCAGGGCTCGGGCTGGCACACCAGAGAACCTAAAGAGGCTGTCGTGCTTCTGAGGTCACGGTCACACAGGGGCGAGGACAGGATCAGGCCATGAACACAGCCAGTTCCGTGATTTCAGAACACAGTCAGGACGGCTTTCTCCAGGGAAGGGAGGACCTGGCTCTCATCAAAGCCAAGGTGAGCGCACTGAAGGCTCTGCATGTGCTGATGAGGGTGAATGTCTCCCTAAAGAGCACCTTTTGGTACCCGCGGGACAAAGCCAGCCACTGGGCAGCAAGCTTTGCACATCCACGTCAGACCTCAGAAGCACAAAGCCTCTGCAGAAGCACAAACCTGGCTGAGTAACACCAGTACCAGCAGGCACCAAGCAGCACGGCAGCTCCGCTGCTGCTGACCACTCGCTCGGGGGGCTGTAGACCTCCAGCCTGCCCTTTCCCCAGGCTGGGAATGGCCCCATGCCCCTGCTCCTGCCTGATTTGGGGCCAGGAGCCTGGGGAGGGCCACCTGGAGCCAGGCTGCCAGCCCGGAGGAGCAGGGGCTGCAGGGCCGGCACCGCAGCTGCAGAGGTTCAGTCCCGGGCCGCGTTCCCAGTGACACACGTCGGCTCCAATCTGCCCCCCAGCCCAGAGAGCAGACAGGGCTGTAGGGATCTCATCTTCCCTGGGAGAGATGAAAGCTGAAATCTCAGTTTGGTCTCAGCTGTCTTTTTAAAGAGTTGTGTGATAGCAAAAGCTAACGAGTTTAACAAGCCCTAATTGCCATTATCACCGTACGAGCTTCAAGCCGAGAACACCAACATTTGTTTTCCTAACTTCTGATCACCGCATTTCTCTCGAAGGGATGAAATGAGACCCAGTTGATCTTGCTGACCAGAAACACTTCTTATCACCTCTTGGATGAGACACGAAGAGCTTCTTGAATGCGCTCTGTGAGCAGCCCTGCCTGGTGTACAAACAGCACCGTCCTCTTCTCCACAGGCCCCTTGACCAAGAGCTGCAGGCTGGGAACTGCGAGGAGCCGTGCCGGGGCTGATCCCTGGTTCAGTAGCTGCACGGTAGGAACAATTTCCTTTTATAAGCAAGTTCTTTTAAACCTATCTAGTTAGACAGATGCAAAGCACTGACACAGATGCACTGAAACTGGTTTCAGCCTTGCCTGAACAGGATTAACTTGCCTCGGTTATTAACCAAATGAAACACCAGCTCATCCTCCTTGCAAAAACGGCTGGATTTTACGGGGATAGTTGTGCCAGAACAGGATTTTTATGGAGACTGAATCTGGGAGGATTTTCCTCTGGGGCAGGTATTCAGGGTCAGCACAGGGCTCCCCACAACTCGGCTTGGCCTCAGCTCCCTCCTTTGAGGCACTGTGCCTTGTCTCACCTGCGGTTTCACTTCGTTCCTCAGGTGTCAGCCTGCCCCTTGGGGCACTGGCCTGGGCTTTAAGACGAGGAGTTAAAGCCAGCTGGACACGGCACCGAGAGCCTGAGCTGGTGGAACCAGGTGGAGGTAAAAGGAATGGAGCTGCATGGACACATCTCCTGCACATCCAGCCTGGGATCTGCTCCCTGCCCACAGTCCTGATCCTGCCTTTTCCACTCCCTGCCATGGCTTTGGGTTGTGGTTCCCCAGCTCCGGGGGTTACAGCTGCACAGCAGGAAACAGAAATTCCTATTCCACCTTCTTCCAAGGATATTCAAAGCATTTCTAGCCTTAAATTTTGATATGGAAAGACAGAGTTTGGATTTTGTTGTTAAATTTGATTCCTTAAAACGCCGATTTCCACAAGGAGTTTTTCTAGCAGCCAGGAGCCCTCTCTGCCCCACTGCCCATCCCCTGAACCACCGCTGTGCCAGTGCCACGAACCACTTGTCCTTCCCGTGACAGATGCTAGGCTTAGCTCAAATCCCTGGGACTGGCCCGCGTATGCTCTCATTAACGGAATTGCAATCTGCCCCTGAGCTCACGAGGTTGCCCCGGATTACACTGCCACAGCTAAACCCAGACCCCATTTCGGAGGGACATGTGTCCGGGGGCACCGTGCCTCCTGGGAGGGGACACAGAAGGAGACAAAGAGAAAGGGCAGGGGGCGCGATGGGCTGGAGAGCCCCCATCCCAGCCTCATCGTCTCTGGTATGCTGGGTTGCAAAGCTGCCAGGCTCCCAGCAGTGGGTTGCTAGCAGCCTTTCACTCTGGTATCCCAGGGGGTAAATCAGTAAACCAGGCACTGCTGGGTGCGGGAGGCGGCTGCCACGTGCCGGTGCAGGGCTGCAGCTGCTGCTCCCCGCTGCTCATGGCTGGGCTGCACGGCGCGGGCGCTGCTGGTGGCTCCGGGCATGGGCAGGCAGGGCACGCAGACAGCAGACACAAGCAAGCCTGTCCAGAGCTGACAGCTCCCATCTGAATAACGCTACGGCGAGGTTAAACCAAAATGGCCCAAAGCACGAGGCTGAACTCTGGGGTCCAGCCCCGCACGTTGCTTCCCAGGACCACGTGCCCAGTGCCCTGCGCCTGCCGCTTCCCCTCCTCGTTCTGTCCACCTCTTCTCTTGCCCATGACACACTTAGAAGGGAGCACGGGCAGAAGGATTGAGAGAAAAGCATGCTGGAGGAACCCTGAAGCTCCCCAAAGCAAAGCGGCTCCTGCAGCATCCCCCAGCACGGGGAAGAGCAGAGGCAGGGAGAAGCTGGAGCCCACCCTTCGCTCCCACGTGCAGTAGCCCAGCCCAGGAACAAGGAGCCAGGGAGGCACAGGGCTGGTGGTGAGCCGGGGTGGGTGTCGGGTGGGCAGTGCCAGCAGTGGGCAGGACTCACCTCGCTCCAGCAGCAGCCAGCTGCCCGGCCGTGCCACCTCTCCCTGCCGGCGAGCACCTGAATGCCTTTATATACCATTCCAGCAGATCAAACCGAAAGCTGCAGCTTGGTTCCCAAATGAGCAATGGCACTGTAAACACCGGGAAGCAAAGTCCAGCCCGGCCCAGCCAGACACAACCGCTTCCCGCTTGCCATCACGCACAGGAGCTGCCAGCCCCTGCAGTCAGCAGGCCTGCACAAGCAGCACAGCCCCCTAAAATGCTTCACGAAACAACCTGAGCCATTCACAATGTACGTGCTGGGTGGCCAGGGCTTGCACCGTGTTGCTTTCCCTCAAGAGGACGAAACCCCAGCCATCTGCAGGCATCTCTGCCACGGGACCGCAGGTGCCCCAGGGCTCCCCAAAGCCACGACCGGCTGCCTCAGCCCTGACTGCCTGCAAACTGCTGAGCTAGAGGCGAAAAGCTCCTTTTCCCATTATCAGCCCCTAGAATGACTTCTCGCTGTCTGTGCTGTGTTTGTGGCTCCCTGCCTTCATCCCCCAGCCCGACAGCAGTGCTGCTGGAAGCCAGGCACGCACGCGGAGGGGTGACGTGGAGCCAGGCCCTGGCTGCAAGGCTGTGCGCATGCCTGCGGTGTCAGGGCTCTCTTCCCATTAGGAAATCATCAGCTTGTCAACAGGAATTACCCGGACAGATCCTGGCTGTTTATGAGTAACTGAGCACATTCGGTGACTGAGTCACTCCGTAACCCCTGGTCATGTCCCATTTACAGGGCGCGAGGACAACAGCTCCGATCGCTGGGCACATCCCGCAGCAGAGGGGCGGGACGGGGAGAGCACTGACACAATGCAGACAGCAGAGAAATTCAAACAATTGCCAAGTGAGAAAAATGTTCCATGATTTCTTCACTTCTCTGGACGCCTAGAAACACACAACCGACGAGGCTCTGCTTGGCTGGTTATTTGGAGGGGGGAAACAAGGATAATACAAACCGATCGTGCCTGGGACGGAGGGGTGGAGGGGTTCAACCCCCCGCACCCTCCCACCCACTCACCTCTGCACCAACCAACTGCAGCTGCCCCGCAGCACACAGGCAAATTTGGAGAAGCTGCCCAGCACCTTCCCTCTGAAGTGCCCACAACACACATCCATGTTTGCAAGTGCCTGGATATAACTTCGTTTTTATTTTATTTTTCTAAGAACGAGATCAGAGCTGGTGGGCAGTGTCCCCCCCACCCCCGGCAGCAGGAGGTTCCCAGACGGGCAGCCAGCAGCCGGGGCTCCCATAGCAGTGTGCTGCCAGCAGGCTTCAGCCCAGCCTCTGGGAGGGAGAAACGAGGCCGGGGCAGCCCCACACGTCTGCCAGCCCCCATCGAGCGGCCCCAGGGGGCGGCGGGGCCAGGGCAAACGCCGACTTTGTGCCCCCAGTCGGGAATCCTGGGCACTAGCACTGGGCTACACCCGAGCTCTCCCGGGGGAAAAGGATGCAGGCTGCCGAGCAGCCCGCCGTCTCGGACAAAGCACAGTTTCCAAAGCGTACACATTCCTCCCGATGTTTAATTAATGATAGTCTTTAGCAAAACTGCTTGGAAAGATGAATCATTTTACTCGCCTTATGTTTTTATTGTAGGAACGAGCAATGTAATTGTCTTGTCAGAAGGAAAACAGAACTGGAAGGAAACTCGGGGAGGGAACCCAAACGCGTCTTCCAAGCGCGCGGCGGCGACGTACCATTAGTCAGAGCCTAACTGGGGCCATCCTCCTGCTCAGAAAGCCCCAAGGATGCAGAAAAGGACTTAATGTTTAATCTACGTCTGAGCACTATTGTTTGGAACAAGCCATTAAAACCTCCGCTAGGCTGATGTGCAATCGCTGAGTACAGTCTTGGCCTACCTTTGACATGTGCCTTCCCTTACAGCATCACTTATAATTTAAGGAACAAAAACGCTTTTAAATGCCTTTGAGTGTAGAAGTGCGAAAGCAGCTTCCTCTGAAAGCCAGCGAGATCCCAAGTGGAGCCAGGAAGCCGCTCGAGTTGTGCACCATAAAGACTTCCACGATGCAAATTAATAAGTCTCTCTGAGGATTGGGAAGTGTGCCACAGACTGCATTTCTGAGGCCATAGCTCTTTTATCTGAGTTGTTTTCTTCCTTTATCCTTGCCTCACTCCATGACAGTTTTGAGATTTTTGGCATCCTAACTGCAGCCTGGCTTGTCAAGCTAAACATCAACAGAGACTTTATACGTACGTGAGAAATGAGAAGAGACACCAAAATAGTTATTAGCTCTGCTGCTAGAATACTAACCAAGCAAAATGGGCGTGCTCCAGCAAAGGAAGGGGCTTGAACCACTTCTGACCCACGTCTGTCCAGTAGCACTGGCTTCGGTGGGGCTCCTTGGGGCCAGCCATGGGTCCTGCGGGCGGCGCAGAGCCCGTCCCTGCAGAGCACGGCACAGCTCAGCCCTTCGGAGGCTCTCAGAGCCCCGCCGCAGTGGCGCTGACTTGCTCTAAATGAGATCCAGACAAACTGTTTCTCGGAGACCATCCCAGCTTGCTGCAAACACTACAACGAGTTTGGAAACACTGGGAACACTGGACTCCAGTAAAAAGAGGCGAGCCATGCCAAGGCGGAGGGAACAGGAATGTGACCTAGCGGGGCTGCCTTGGCTTGCGAATGGCTCGTGGACAAAGCTCGCTCTTTCTCCCTTGCTTTTCACCATTGCCAAGCAGTGCCTTGCTCCCTTTATTCTGGCAAGTGTCTTAGGTAAAACGCACAAGAATTTCTCTCCAGGCCAGTGAATGCGAGCGGAGAAGCTTGAGAACGGCGCTGGGTGACAAGCCAGAGTTCAGCAAGGGGCCTGACCAGCATCCTGTGCACAGGCCCAGCAGCGAACAGACCGAAACACTGCAGAGTGCTGCTGCCCAGCCCAACATCTGGGCCTGCTGCTGCAGAACGCTGCAGGACTTGTGCCACACTTCAGAGAAATTTTAATTATAAATGGGAACAACAGGCATGGCCCCGATACTCCCCTGCTGCGCAGGACGTGCCCCAGACTTTGAAATACACCTGCCAAAACCAGAGATCTTCACTACTCATTGTGAGGATGCAAAAAGCTCCAGCTACTTGGGCAATCACTTACATATTTCCAGGCAGTTTTTTTAAAGGCACTAGCAAGACAAAATGAAGAAAAGAAATATTGCTTTTAAAAGGCACGGTGAACATTTGCCTTATCTGCCAGCCACTTTATTTTAATGAGGTTTGCTTTACTTCTTCTGGTATTTGCTTTGTCACACGGCGTCAGCCTCCGAGCGTTTCTATCAAGCGCCGGTTATTTTCCGTCAGCAGCTGGAGGCTGAGGGGGCCGTGGTGGAGCCGGGGACGTCGGGCAGCCGGGGCACGCGGGGAAACGCAGCGGGGGCTCGTGCCCTGCCTCACCAGGCAAGCAAAGCCTCTGCCATCCTCACACAAAAGCTTTGAGTCCTGCAGCTCCAATGCATTAGGAGAGAGCCACATGCCGATCCCACAAGTGGGAACACAGCTACAGAGTTTTATTTATGGTGCTATTAAATATGCAACAATCATTCCCCAACATCAGAGTAATAAACATCACTTCTCCATCTGATCTGAAATCAGCAAGCGTGCTTCTCACATTCACGGAGAGAGACAAAATGCTAAATTATTTATGCTTTGAATATGAACAAATATAGAGAAATAAGTTAATTTGGTACAATTCAGCAGAGCAGATTCGGGACAGATTATTGTACATCCTTCAGTCAGATCACACTCCCTCATTACTGTAAACAATTGTTTCTCCTCCAAAAAGTGGGTTAAAGAATTCTGAGCAAGAGATCAGCAGCAACATTTCTGACAATTTCTTTCAGATCTGACTGCACAGGTGAAACCTCCACCCCCCTATGTCCCTGGCCGTTTATAGGGCTGTAGCAGCAGCGCTGGCAGGAGCACTCCAACGCAACCATCGAACTGGGACAGCGGTGGTTGAATGGACACGAGCAGCTTCACGTTGCGTTGGGGTAGCAAATGTATTCCCAGCTACATTCTGCAAAACTCCTTGTAACAATTCTATCGTGGTCGCCAAATGTCAAGGAAAAGAAGGAAAAAATGCAATCGAGCCATTCTGCCTCATCTTTGCACTTCTCCTTATCACCAATCACACCAGAGCAGATTTTTTAAAGCCGCTGTCTGCCTGCCGCAGCGGCGTGATTTATACTACGGCCCTGCTCATTACGGAGTGGAAATAACACTGCAAGTGACAGTCAGCAGTCACTAAGCTGTCACCTGGGCTACAAAACGCTGCGTCCACACCCTGGCTGTCTCCCCTGTAGAGGCATCAGGGTGCCCACGGAGCAGCTCTCAGCTCAGCCGGTGTCATCGCAGCCCAGGTGGGGACAGGCGCTTCTGAGCGCTGTCGCTCAGCTGTGGCACAGGCGGCGGTGACACAGGCAGTGGTGACAGGTGGCAGTGACAGGCAGCGGTGACACAGGCAGTGGTGACACCAGAGGAGCACAGAGCCCTGGTGCCCTGCACTACAGCCATTCCCCGGGCTGTGAAGTCTCAGGGCCCCGAGAGCTGCAGACCCAGCCGTGTCCCACCTTCCTTCCCAGCCCCTGTCAGGAGCGCAGCAGTTTTCCAAACGTGATGCCCTGGCTGGCAGCCGTGTGTCTTAGCCCTGACACCGATGGGTTTTAAACATCCTGGCAAGCTCAGTTATTCCATGAATTAATTAAATATACCCTACAGCTGCATGGAACCCCTCCTCCTTTCCGTACGGATGCAGAACTGCTCGCACACCTTCCACACTGCCCAGAGACCTACACCAGCCCTAGCAAAGAGTTTGCCATGCCCCGCTGTCACTTCAGGCTTGGCAGGGAGGAAGATCCTGCTGACAAGGAAAGCGGTGCCACTGCAGGGGGAACGGCAAGGATCTGGGGGCAGGAATGCCCTCGGAGACTGACTTCTCAGCATCAAGCTTCCTACTGCACATGTGGCAGTGAAGGGGATGAGATGAGGGGATGAGCACTGCCCTTCAATTTCTCAACAGTTTCTTAACTTAAATCCTTCTTTCTGAGCGTAAGTCCTAAATCAGGCTCAAGGAAAGGAAAACTTAATTAATCAGAGGTAGCGAAGTTCAAAGTGCGCCTGGGGTTAGCGTTACTACTCCCTCGTTTGGAGTCTGGGGGTTGTGGATAATTCCCATCTGCTGCACAACGACAAGTAGGTGATGGCTGGTAATTTCTGGCAGTAACTACGTTTGGAGGTCCCCTTTCTTTCCACTCATCTCTTTAAAGCTTAATATTGTCCCTGAGATACACCTGAGCTGCACAGATAGTACAAGGGTGTAAAATACCACGCGCAGTCCCGTGACACCAAGCACCAGCTCCGGGCTGTACCACGCAGGCTCCCCTCACTACGTACGGCCTTTGGGCAGGTGGTTGCATGGATCCCAGCAAAACGGAGAATTGCTGGAGCCGAGCAGGGGCCGCGTGGTCCCTGGCTGGGGGAAGCAGGCCAAGGAAGCAGGCTGGGAGCTGCTCGGGTGGTATCTCCACGTTGCAGCCAAAGGCGTTTCTTGTTGCTTTGGTATAACCTTCTGAGGACACGCACGAGCTGGAGCTGAAGATGACAGCTCAGCAGTTCTTGCCTTCTTCCTGCCTCTGTAACCTTTTCTCACAGATCAGGGATAAGGAAATATAGGGCCAGATCCCACTTCAATGACAGAGCTGTTCCTGGGAATTCCAGCGAATGCATATCAAGAGCGTGCTACCTCCAAAGACGTGTCCTACCTGTCAGACTCGGATGGGACCGGCCACCAGGCTTTGGTACCACGACAAAAACTGTACGGTAACTCCTGAGAATCACAGACTCCTGGCACAAGCACAATCTGCACCATTTTCCCGTCTTCCAAGCACAGCACTTCTGAGCAGCACAATGCCGAGGCACGTCAGCAGGCTGTTACTGACCTTGCTAAACTTTAACGCTATTTACCTGAAGCAAAGTAATCCTCAAAATGACGAAAAATCTTTTTCTTCACTTTGAAGCCATTGAAGAAATTCAATGGCTCTGGACCGTTCCTTATCCTGCACAGCTCTGTGTGACCAGCCCGAGTCCCGGCTCCGAGGTGGGAGCAGGGGACACGGCACCTGGGGGCCATCCCCGGCCTGCAGAGTGTGTGAGGAAGACGAGAGCTGGTCAAGCTGCAGAGCTGCACTGGTAAAACAAGCAGCTAAAACTGGCCGTGAGGAGATTCAGACTGACAATTAGAGGAGGGCTTTTAACCACGAGAGAAGTGAGATTAGAGATTAGCCTGCCAGAGGGAGGGAGAACGGGGAAGAAAACCTCAGTGATGTTAACAGGGAGGAAACGTGTTTATGAAGGATATTCTAAAACATGGTTGTCAGGAAGAGATCAGGTCTGGACCTGCTGAACGAAGAGGTCCCTTCTGGTCATGTGCAATATGGCCCTGGTCTAACAGTTCCTAGCAGAGCCTCTCTGACACGCAGAGACGGCACAGCCAGTCTTGGATACCCTTCCCGGAGGGCTGGAGAAGAAGGACAAGTTGAGGCAGAGGAATCTGGCCTAGCGGCTGCTCCCAGCTCCCACAGCAGCCCTTGCCCGAGCTGTGCAAACCAGGATGAGCCGGGAGGCTGCGGCAGGATGCAGTTGGGCAGCAGCGGACGCATCTGACAGCAACAGCCCCGCTCCTGCCAGCCCTGCCCGCTGCCTGGCCTCACGGTGCACAACTGCACGGCAGGAGCTGCCTGGGCCTGGCCAGACGCTGACCTGTGCCAGGGGCTCCCCAGGTCCCCGCTCACCTGCATCATCCAGGGAAAGTGATCCAGACCCGGGACGGGGAGCTCTGCCCCGTGCCTAACTGGTAAAGCCAGCATTTAGTTCCTTCATCTCCACACGAAGTATCTCATTTCAATTTAATTTCACAGTTGTAATGGATTTTTCAAAAATATTCAAGAACATATTTACTTTCCAACATCTTATTTCCTTTCACATTTGAAAAAACTTTCTATCTAATCCCCCAAGTCATCCCACAGTCTGAATAATTTCAGGTTTTTAATCAATAGCTGTCAGACTTGTCAAATTACTTTAGGGACCACAAAGCAATTTTTAAACATTCATAAACCCTCGTAGAACAGTTAAGTGCACTGAATTTTAAAAGAAAGAGGAACTGAATAACACTGATCAAACAGGATTATATTCTGGCAAATTATAAATTAGTTTTTTATGAATCATCTCACAGCTACTTATCTAGCGTCGGGCTTCTGCTGCTGTAGGAAAGCGAAGTTACTGCTCACCTCTAGAGAAAGAAGCCTTTTTTTTTCTTTTGCCTCTGAGCCTACTAAGAAGGAGCAAGGTGCAAGGCATTTTTTTTGTTGTCCTTCCTAAAAGCAACTTCATTATCCCTCTAGCCACCTTGGGGCTCTCTCCGTCAGGCAGCTGCCTAAGCCAGAGGCGGCCAAGCTGCGTCTCCGGAGCTGTATGAAAGCACCTTGGCTCCTGGCATCCTTCCCATCCCAGTATTGCCTCCCGGTGTGCTCCAGCCACGCGAATCTGTCTGGTGTGTTACTCTAGAAATGATGGTCACAAAACTTCTCCGTTTATTGGACAAAGACCACCTGGACCCACAACGCAGCTCGAAGCCTTTAGAGGGAAGATTTTCCACGTTGCACTGAGTCAAACTACCAGCTGAACACGGGAGCCTGCGCTGTGCTTGTTTTAGGAACAAAGAGAGATCAAGAACGTCTGAAGAAGTCAAACATGTTTATCCAGCACCGACTTTACACACAACAGTCCCACCTCATCATCACAGCGTCTTTCCTAAATTTGAGGGATGTGGCTTGCACAAGGGATAAAAAAGGAGCTTCGTAGCTACCCCAAGAATGTTGGAAGTCTTCCAGGAAAAAGCACGGCTCGGATCAAAGGGGGATGAAGGATGTTCAGAAGGAAGGAACGTTTCAGCCGGCCACATGCAGACTAACAAGCCCAAACCGTCTGCCTCCTCCTCCCGGCTGAACTTCCCCTGTCAGAGCTGCCCCAAACACACCTGCACCTTTGCTGTTCCTGGGTGCCTCCTTCGGTGGCAGGCCTCCTGGCAGAGCTGAGCACCAGCACCGAGCCCTGCTGGCCAGCAGGCCACATTGGAGAGCAGGGAATTTAACCTCACTGGCTGCACCGTGAGACCAGGGCAGCTGCCATTCCCTGGACCCCAACCTGTCCAGTTTTGGGGAAACCCTGTTCCTAGCACCCAGGTGGCGCACATCTGCCCGGGCAGCTTCCTGCGCCTTCAGCCGAGTCTGGAAATAATTAACAAGGCCAGCCCGGGGCAGGAGGCAGGAAAGGAAAGGAGAGCGTACGACCTGGTGGCCTGGCCAAGTCAGAAGGAAGTGAGGGATTGTCCGACTGATTCACAGTAAACCCAGTTGCTTGTTTTGTACTTCAGATTGAAGAAGCAAAAATATTTCTCCATGAGAATTCAGCTGGTTCAGAGCTTTTTAGGGCTCGGTCTGCTTTTCTTTGTGAGGTGCTCGGTGGGTTTGCAGAGCCAGCCCTCGCGGACAGCAGAAGTCTAGTATTCTCTTTTAGCTTTCTCAGTATTTAGTTTATTGCTAACTGTTTGCCCAGTGAACTAGAAAACCAAATATATTCAGGCACGCTGTGCTAACACACAGACGCTCATCCCAGCCTGTATGCAATGACACGCACAGGATGCTCTCAGCCACAACAGCGGAGCTGCAAGGTCTGAATGGAGGGAGGAACGCGAGAGGACACCCAGCAGGTCGGTGCGGTGGAAACGCTGGAGCTAACTTCTCCTTCCACCTGAAATGATTAATCCCCTGAATTACACCTGATAAGGATTCGAGCATTTCATTACTTTGCATTAGTAATAATAATAAAATTGGTGCTTTTTGTCATGAGATGCTCTGCCCAGGGAATTGTGGAAGAATATTTAATTACAGGGCTGTTTCATTAAATGCAAAAATTAAACTAAAGACAAGAGGGTGCGATTTTTGGAAGAGAAAATGAAGCGGTAACATAATGAAAAAGAGGGATTTATAGGGCACAGAGGGAGATGCAGAAACCACGCTACAAGAAGCACCGACCAGCACCCTTGCCCGGCACTCTCCCCGTGTGGCAGTGGCCCCGGTGGCCCCAGACCCCAGCTCCCAGCACCCCAAGACCTGACCCAAGCGCAGCCCCCCGGCCCCACAGCCCGTGTGAAGGGCTTCAGGGAGCTGCATGGGGGTATCTCGGTGAAGCCGGCCCAGCTCAACACAACTGAGCAGCCCACTGGGCAGTGCTCTGAAAGAGCTGGGGGCTGGGATAACGGGGAGCCAGCCGGGATGCAGGAGGGCATTAACCCCAGCTGCACCTTCTCTTTCCAGGACACCTTGCTCAGCCCACCAACTCCTTCTTTTTCTTTCCAAATAGCCGGTGCCAATTCAAAACGTGCTTCCCTGACTTCCCAAAGTGACTTTCCCTACCGTAAAATAAAAAATACCTCCTGAAGGAATGTTAACATCAATGTAGGCCCCCAAATCGTTCGTGGTGGTAGCAGCACGGCGTTACAGCCACACACACCCAGCGGCCACTCCGTCCCTGCCAGCTCGCGCTGCTGCTCCGAGCCCGGCGGTGGCACCGGGACCAAACGGAGCCCGCACCCGGCTGAGCTCCCACAAACCCTGGTGCCAGCGGCCACGAACACCCCTGCTCCAAACAGCCAAGCGCTTTTCACGGCTCAGTAACCCCAGCCACTCCTGGCCAGCCTCACAGCTCTATCAGTAAATGTGAGAAAAAAGAGCCCTTTCCTTCCCAAAGTTGTTTTTTTTGTTGTCTGTAAAAGGGTGACTTCTGAAGAGAGGTCAGCATAGAAATAACAGCACAAATCCATAAAAATTGAGATGCTTTTTTTTCACTCCTCTGAAATGCCTGATGCCACAGGAAGTGGGGAAAATGCCTTACAAAGTGCTAAAAGATGTGGACAGTCCCTTTGAAAAGCTAAATTGGCATATAAGCGGTTATACCTTAAATAAATATTGTACGAGTGAGGAGCCAAATAGTCTTTAAATATTCTGAGACCTTAAGAAAAAAAAAAAAAAAAAAGGAAAAAGAAAACCAAAATCACATAATTTTCCCCTGAGCCAAGGAAGAGAGCCTTGTATTTACAAAGGTGCCTTTGGGGCTGGGTGCCTTTGAGGCAGTGCCCGCAGCCGGCACGCAGCATCCTCGTGCAGAGACCTCCCCGTGAGCTCGGGCATGACCCCGGATACCCCAGCGGGACGAGGAGGGCTCCTGGAAGGCCACGAGCACACAGGTTATCCCGTGTCACAGTTCATTGCTCCCATCGAAATAATAAATCTGGGGTAGGAATACAGCTCCCTATAAATGCCAGGGGATCTGGCCTTAATATACTCAGCCTTATAATTAACACCGACTCGAGTGTCTGTGGAGGCTCAGAGGTCTCTGGGGCTCTCAGTCAGGGACTTGCTCTATTTAGGGCCAGGAGTGATGGCTGTGGTGTGCATGGCAGGGCTCGGGGCTCCAGCAGCCAGGCTCTGGGGCTCTCCAAAGGGATCTCCCCGCATGCAGAGGGCAGCCCGAGCCCTCCTCTCGACGATCAGTGAGGCTGACAGGCAGGGTAAAGATCGCAGCATCACTTCTAGCTGGCTCTTGACTAAGCACGAGGAAGGAGGCAGAGATGGAAAATACCCTGAGGTTACAAGATGGTATTTAAAAAAAGAAGTTCCATTGAGAAACTGCTGCTGGGATTTGACTTGCTGCCATTCCCATTGGCATTTCTGAGAAAATTCCTCTTTATAAATAAAACATTTTAAAGTAAAATGTCACGCTTCTTGGTTTTCTGGTGCGAGCCGGTGAAGAACGCTGCCCAATACTCAGAAAATGAAGCCCAGCCACTTTAACTGCTAGGCCTCGGGTCCGTGCTGCAGTCACAGCAGCCGGGATCAGTGCCCCAGAGCAACAGGAACTGCACGGAGACACCGAACGAGCAAAGCTGCGGAGTCACAACTTCAAACCTACAGCACCATCCAGCCACTTAACTTCTGCCATCTGCAAAGCGGGAAGAGTCTGTAGCTGCTGCTTCCAAGAGTCGTTGGGAGACCTTCCACGAGAATATTTAGAAAATATTTTCTATGTATTTGACATTGCTCCTCCAAAAGCATTTTCCTGCGAGCGACCGGGAAGCCTGACTCACTCGATGGCCTTTGGCAAGATGCTTATCGTCTGTCCTTTCATTTACGTTTCCAGCGCAGCATCCCAGAACAAGCCTCTGGTCTATCTAATATGGTATCCTGCCTCCAGCAGGAGCTAATAGCTGATGTTTCAGAGGAAGGCAATCTTGTTAACAGAGGGAAAATATAGTTCCTGACCCTTGAAGGCAGGCAGGCAGAGCCCTGAAACTTTTGATTTATTCTTCCTGCTGATGTTGGTTGCTTAGCTACAAATATTCTCAATGCTCATAAAAGGCTCTCTCCCTTACTCCTCCTCACTGCGATGTTTTAAGTCCAGCCACAGTTTATTTTTCCTGCAGCCTAGGTGATGAAATTTCATGTCGATGTGCCATCGGAGATGCGGGACGCCCTCCTCCCTCCCCGATGCCTGGGCAATTGCCATCAGCACGAACGGTGCTGGGGGGGCTCCGTGCCCTGCTGAGGGGCCGGCTCACCCCCAGCACCCGACGTGGGCAAAGCGACAGCGAGCCTCCGAGCTCTGCTGTGAGAGCATCTTGAAAAAGAACAGAGGAAGGGGGGGAACCAACAGTGCCAAGCTTGATGAACCAAATGGAGCCTGTAGCAAAAACAGCTGCTGGCAGCTCGCTCCACGGACCCAGCGAGCATTTGAGACAACGCCTTGAAGACTGGTGGGTCTGACGTGGTGCTCAGCACCCACCTGCAGGAGCTGTGTGTGCTCAGCACCCACCTGCAGGAGCTGTGTGTGCTCGCAGGGTCTCCGGGCACAGCAGCCGTGAGCAAACCCGCCAGGATGGGACCGGCTGATGCAAGTCCGCTGTGCCCAGGGGCGAAACATCCCAAAGACACAGCAACGTGCCCTGCAGATCTCCCCGTCCCAGGTCTCTGCACGTGTCCCTGGCTGCCAGCAGGACTCGTGGCTCCAACCTTGCAGCTCTGCTCCCTGCTCTGCGGGGTGTCTGCCGGGGCTGCTGCCACTGCCTCCATCTCCCAGCCCGCTCCGTGCTCATGTGCTGGGCAGGAAGAGGCCATCCACAGGTGACGTGAGTCAAGAGGAAACAACGGGCTGGTCTCAGGCAGGGAGGAATGAAATGACTGCAAAAACAATAACCTCGCAGAGCCACCCTGAGGGAAACAAAGAGCGCGGCTCTGGGTAGGAACGCTGGGACAATTGCTCGCAGCAGCTGTGGGGAGAGGGAAGGCAGCAGAATTCAAAGCTGGGTTTTTTCCTGTCTGCTCAAATTAGAGAACAATGGGCAAAACCTCTCCCGGTGGGAAAGGGAAGCAGCCTAGCAGGGGAACGCGGAGCCGGCGCCCGACTCCAAAGCCGGCCGTGCTCAGGAGCCTCGGTCTCTCCCCGTGCCCCCACGGAGCACCCGCCCGCTGCTCTGCCCTGCCCCTGCTTACCGGGAGGGCGCACGCTGCTGCGGGCTCGTGTTTGGAAAAGGCTTTGAGATCTCCTCACTAAATCCTGCTAACAGACGTCTGAATTATACCAAGGTTTTTGTGCTCCCGCTACACAATGCCCTCCGTGCATCGCATTTCAGAAGTCAGGCACACACACGTACAGCTGTCTCTGTACACACACAGACAGGTGAACACGATTTCATACAGAAAGCCAGAGGATGCTATCTGGAGCTCAGGGAAAAGGATGTCAGCTGACTTGACAATGCCATCAGTGCAGGAGCCAAGAGCCATTTTTAACTCATTTTGCTGCTGCACAGTTGCTTTAAAGGACCTGGGAGTGCTTTAAAAGCTGGGAGTAGAGCTGAGCCCCGCTTTGGTGCTGCTCTGTAAACATGGAAATGAAGAAACAGAGCTTAAGGCAAAGGTCTTGTGGTCCCCAGGAACCTCTCACTGAAGCCCAAGAGGAGCTCCTGTGCAGCTTGGTCCTCCAGCAGACCGGCAGTACCCAGCTCCTCAGCCCCAGCTGCAAGCAGACCGTGACGTGATCCCAAAATCGCACAGGAAGCAACAAGCACAGAGATGGTGCCGGTGCATTCTGCTGACTAAAGCTGGAGCAACTTGAGCAGTAAAAACACCTTTTGGGCTAACGCTGCCTCGTGTTTGGTGAGCAGATAGCAGCACACAGAAGCACTGGCAGCCAAGGGTCTCTTTATCAGCCTTGTTTTGTAACTAACAACCTTGCAACGATGCCAAGAGAGAAGCAGAAAGCTCCCGGTCAGCACTGCATTGCAATCAGTGATTAATTTGTTGCAAGACACTTTGCTTGCTGTACATGACAGAGCTCATAAATTCTCATTTTTATTGATGTTGTCCTGGCCGAGGGGGCAACGCTGGTGGAGGCTTCCTCGTGCTGCAGGCGTCCTGCAGAGCTACCTGGGGACTGCCAGCGGAGCGCAAGCAGCCCGAGCCATGGATGCCATCCGACTGGGGGAACCCCATGAACCAAGGACACAGGCTCAGTACCAAACTGCCTGCACACCCCCAGAGGCACACACACCCCCAGAGGCACACACACACCCCCAGGCACACACACACACACTGGAAAGGCTGAGCTGAGCTTCTCTGCTGGAGCTCTGCTCGCTCCCGTGGGCCAACAGCAGCACGTGCACCACCTCCGGGGACATTCCCACCCGCACCTTGGTCAGTCACGCTGCAGGATGTGACCAACTGCTCCGAGGCTTTGTTAAAGCCCTTTTACCACTTATCGGTCTAGTTCTTGGTTTTATTGTCTTTGCTGTAAACCTACTGGCTGCAGCCCAACCTGCATCCTGCTCCTTCCCGGGCAGCAGGCGGCACGGTTCCCTCTCCTCGCTGCGGTCCCAGCCTGGCACTGAGCATCTCCTGAGCCAGCTTCCATGAATCAGCTGAAATATTCCAACGCAGTCCCTAACTGGAGAACCGGCAGCTTAGGCCTGGTATTTAACTCGGCTCCAGCAGACATCCGTGCCCAATGAGTCTGAAAAATTGGGTCTCGAGCATCTAAAACGGGGACTGAACAAATCGGTGGCTTTACGTTTTGTTATCCCAGGTGATACAACTTGCCTTTGAATAGCTCTTCTCAGCACAAACGACAATTCTGTCGGGTATTATTAAATCTGTCATCAAATTGCAGGTCTCAAACGGTGAAAGCCAAGGAGAAGCAGAGAAGGGGGGTGTTTCTGTACAACACCCAGGGGAGCCGAGGGAGCCTTTTAAACGTGAAAAGGTGTTTTTCCTGTCACTTCCAGCAGAAGGAAGCTCACAAAATTACCGAGTGCTTTCTCATCCCACTCACTACCTTCCCTGCTTCCCAAATACGCACCCTGGGGCCACAAAGGCCCGGGGAGCTGCTGTGCCAAGAGGCCAAACACGCGAGGGCTGCGGCCAGCACCGCACCCGGGGGCTCCCTGAGCCCCGCTCCCCGCAGATCTGAGGCTCCTGGTTGCCTGCAGCACTCCGCTCACATCTTCCTGTGCTAATATTGTCGCTAACGAGGCCCAGGAGGCGGCTCAGCCTCACAGGAGTCTGTGTTGGTTTTACCACCCCGCGGCAGCCCCCTTCCCCAGGCACGGCTCCCCTGCCACCCGCGGCGTGGCGGTGCCAGGAGCCCGGCCGTGGCGTGGGGGCATCCCGGGGTGTCAGCATGCCGCAGGGCTGTGGTGCTGCGGGATGGGAGCCCCCAAAGCACAGCCAGCTCCTGCTCCATCTCTGCTCGTCAGAGGGAAAAGACCGAAACGATGGCTGGGAATCAAAAGGAAGCGAGGAGAATCGCATCGGCTTACCTCTGAGCATTACCGTGACCGTTAATTACAGTCTGCTACATTAAGCTACGATTTAATGAGAACAAACACAGGCACATCTTGACCTTTCCCCTCACACACCGCTTTCCTCACACCCGTCCGACCCTGCCTCGGGAGGATGCTCAGCGCCCTGCCTCCAGCCCCGGGGCTGACTGAGGCTCTTACCAAACACCCTGCTGCAGTTACAGGCACCTGCTCCTTGGGGTACGTAATGTGCTTGGTTTTCTAGCTGCAATTATTGTTTGCTGAGTTTATTGAACAGTGAGCGGTCCGAAGGGTAAGGGGGAATTCTGCTGAAGGCATCGCAGGCAGTGCTTGGTGCTTGTCACCCTGCTACTTGTAGGGAAAAAGAGATGGGAGGGAGGAAGTGTGCCTGGAGCCTAATGAGGACACAAACGCTTGCCAGACTTTACTCTGAAACACTTTCTTTCTTTCCTTTTCAACAAAATCCTTTTCTGCCAGGCTCAGAAAAGAGCAGAGCTGGACAATTGTAGGGGAAGCTGGCAGAGCCTAACAATAGAGGAGGAGTGGAGAGGGGAGAGGAACCAGCCTGGCTCCTTTTACTCAAAACGGAACGTGAAAAGAAACAAATTGCAGAAAGGATGACTAACAAAGACAGCTTTAAAATCATTTCAGGGTTAGCCTTTTCAGGCTCACAGCACGGACATTGGGAAAGGACGCTCGGTTTCATAAATTACATAAGATTTCGTACATCTCCCTTTAAAGTTAGCTATCCTGCACTCTCACCACGTAGACAGCCGCCTACACACACCCGGGACTGCTTGCAAACACACCCTGCCCTAGCCCATGGCCGATTCCTTTTTTTTTTTATAGTCATACAGAACTTCTCCATTCTCTGAAAAAAAAAACATGAATCCTGCACTCAGCGCCGCGGTCCCGCTGCCTGCTGCCCTCCCTGCGGGTGTGAGGGGATCGCTGCCCGCCGTGCTCCCACCTTGCCGGCTCCCTTCCACGAGTTTCAGGGCCCAGAGCAAACGCGGTGCGAGCAAACCACTTCAACCACTTCACCGCTCGGTTCCTGCATCTTGCTCCCTCCCCAGCAGCGTGCAGAGAAGGCGCTGAACGCGCCGCTCCTGGGGGCTGATTGAATGCAGAGGTTGGCTGCGGGCGCAGCTGCCTCGACCCCCACCGGCAGCTTTCACAGGAAACTGCACAAACATCTGCACTGCTGAACCGACCCACAGACCTCGGGAGAGCTGTGCTCAGAGCAGTCCAACGTCTGCAAATCCAACACACTGCACAACGCCGCGGCCCCAGCAGTCCCCACCAGCTGAAACAATGCACTGGCAAGTCTGTTTTCTCCGTATCTGCTTCCTGGCTTTTTAAAAAAAAGCAGTGTATGAATTCAAAAGATTTTAAAGGTTCAGCTTTTCAAAATCTGGATCATCCACTTCCAGAGCAAGCTCACGAAGGTGCGGGAAATGCTTCGCCACCGCAGTTCCATCGCCATTTGCCAAGTCCTAGTGACCACAGACATGAGAGGTAAGCGAAAAGCTACTGGACACTTACCAAAGCCTTCACAGGACAGAAAAATAAGATCGGGATAGAAAAGGAGTTCTGGGATCCCTGGGAAAGTCAGCTCCTCGGCCAGCAGTGCGAGTCCATCCTCGGCGCTGCCCTCCCTCGGCCCCGGCTCACTCCGTGCTACCCAGCTGGCTGCGAGCTGCCTGCAGACTCCCGGACTGCGAGACTTCCTCTGCAGCTGATAGTGGGATTATTAAAGTAAACTGACTATTGCCCTTTGTGACGGGAGGTGGGGGGGAGGGAAGCTCAGCCCCTTCCCTTCCTTTGTAATTCAAGCCCTTCCTTGAGGCTCGCAGCTCTGGAGGAGGCATCTGCTCCCTGCTCCCAGCCCCTTCCCGCTGCCTGGGCGCTCCCGCAGGTGCTGGCGGTGATCCAGGCTGAGCGAACTGCGCTGCACTCGGGGTTTACATGACAAAGCAGCTCATTGCTAATTAAACTTCATCCAGCACGCTTCTCTCACGTCTATAATTAGCGCAATACAGCTAACGTACCGGAAAAAAGGGAGAGGGCTCGCACATAAGCACAGGCTCCTCGGTCTACTCCTCTGAAGAAGTTTGGGATTTCCTCTCCACGGACTCAGCAGTGGGCTCCTGGGTGCTCCAAAGCTCTCAGCAGCCCTTCGGGAGGCACCTGGCCAGGCCTGGACGGGGCTGGGTGATGCTGGGGGCAGCAGAGCAGTGCCCGCTCCTGAGCCGTGCCCGGGGTGATGCCGTCACTGCCACCGCTGGAGTCCTTCACGGCAGCTGCTGCGGGCAGCCCTGATCCTTCTTCCTGCAGGCATTTCGTCTTTAAAGCTGCAACTATTAAATGCTGCTGGCTTAGCTTGCAGCCTCCTTCTATCGGTATTTACAATTCACGTTTTAAATTATATGTATATAAAAAAAAGTGCAGGCGTGGAGGAGTAAGTCCACAGTGCAGGCATATGGGAATTAAAGGACATTTTCCTCAAATCCTCTTGAAATTTAAACTGCCATCATTAGCCACTGCCCGTGTGATAATGAACTCTAGTCCCTGACAGCAACGAATAGATCTTGTCTCCACTGCACACCAGTTCTGTACAATGGCCTGGAGGGCAGCCTCAGTCCAACAGGTTTTACTTCACCCTGTCAATTAGAAAATTCTGACAAATTACAGAAATAAAAGGGAAAAAAAAGAATGTTTGGGTTGAGTTCCCACAACTCCCCACGCCTTGCCCTTTCCCGAAACACAAGCTGCTTGAAGCAGGGACATTTCTGAGGGCAAATGTTTAAATTCCATGCTCTGGTGCTGCCCACGAGCACTGGGAACTGTCACGTTATCTATTTCTTCTCTTTGTGCCATTCCCTGAGTTAACGGGAACGGGAACCAGGAGCACCTGCCGCAAAGCAGGGCTCCCCGTGCTCCAGAAGGGCACTGAGGAAGGATGTGGCATTCTTCTGAGCATGTTCTTGCTGAAACAAGTGCATGGAGGGGCAGAACAGCAAGGATGTTTTCTATTCCATCTCTGTTCCATGTCCTGAAGCTGTGCTAGCAGCTTGGCTGCGACTTGCGCACGATCACAACACTATTTCACTGTCACTGCACCGCAAACAGGCATCTTCCTCACCTACCACGTGCAATGTGCACAGCTGGCTCTCAGGATATGGGGACATCCACTCCTTTCAGCCTGTCCTTGCACCAGAAATCCTGTCGTATCCAAATCCGGGAGACAAGAAACGAAACCCTTTTTGCAATACCCACGATGAATCATGTGTTTGCTGTCTGCAGGCCAAATCCCACCTCCACTGAAGTCCAGTGCTTACATCCTCCGTGATTTAGCCGGAGCAGGCTAAATCCCATTCCTCATTTTCCTGCTGACACCAAATCCAGGCTGGACGGGCTCTCAGACAGGCAGGTAGGCAGGTCACAACGCACCTTCCCTACAGCCTTACAGCACTACTGGTAGGCAAATATTAAATAATGGGATTAAGTCGTGGACAGCCTAAACTGAGACTGGTAAAAAAGAACAGCTAGACCAAAAAAAACCACCACACACACAAAAACAAACAAACAAACAAAAAAAACAAACCACAAATCTGCACTGTTAAAAGACACATGGAGCTTGTTTTTCTCCTGTATTAGACTGGTGTAAGTTCAAACTAGTTCCACTCATTTATACTCTATATAAGCTGGCATAATAGAATAAGAATTGACCCAGCATCAAATATTCCCTGTTTTAGGAATTATTTCCATCTGCTAGCACCACAGAAGGTCCGTGAGAGCCTGGGAGCGTGAATCCATATGCACACTTATCTCTTCATTTCAGACCATTCATCAGTCTTTGCCTGGAAGCAAGAGTTAATTTACAATAACTCAATGTCAAGATGGCAGCTTTGAAATCCTCTTGAGCATTGCCCTGGGAGAAGATTTTTGTCCTGGCTATCTGTAGCCCCTGTGGATTCAGCTGAGCCTCTCTTTAAGTCACTGAGTTTTAGAGCACGATAGAAATAAAGAGAAGACCTGCCAGGCTGTAGCAAGTGCACATCCAAACCCATCTCGGGATCATCCCTTCAGTGCATTCTTGTGGCATTTCAGTAGCCAGAGGAACTGGAGACAGAAAGGCAGAATATGGCTGATCAGAAAACCCTGTGTGCGATGGAGATCATTCCCTACAATTTATTGTTTTGTCCAGATTTAAATAACACGAGTCTCACATAGAGTAGGAAATACTTCCAGCCTAGAGCAGAGGAGAGGGATGTGCCCCTGGGCTGACATCGACAGATCCCAGCTTTCTGAAGGGGCTGTGCCCCAGCCTGACTTGTCTCCAAAACCGTGCACCTGGCAGTCCAGCTCAAATTTCCAGGACTCCCTGAGCAGGGCACACCGAGCCTCGACATCCTTTGCTCCCCTCTCCTCTCTCTTACCCTGCTTTGGAATTGGCTTTATCTTTTCATTTTAAGGACTTTGCTTAGCACATTTCCCTAGTCCTGCTGATGGCCCTTGCCTTTTATCAAGGACAATCTGCATCTAATATTTGGGAAAGCAATTATTTAGAAACCTTCAGGTAGTGCCTAGACAATGGCTGACACGCCATCGATGTAAATCAGAAGGTGTCTAAAGAGGGTGTTTACAAGCAGAACGCTGCTAAAAGTCTGCCGTGGTTGCAGATAACAAGGCTGAGACAATGACAGATTTCCTTCCCCTCGCAGCCAAGAGCAGCTCCCTCTGATTGGCTTCGCTGTGTTTATCCAGGATGCTGGGAGAGAGCAGGCACCAAATATGCAATTAATTGGCAGTTTGCAAGAGCATATTGCCTAAAGATAAACAGAGTGGGTGATCGTGTCATATGTAAAATGGCTGAGTGCTGCAGATGTACTGTTGACCCAGTTTAAAAAAAAAAGGAGGATTTTTTTTGTTCTCTTGAAAAATAATTGTATTCAAATGAATACTTTTTTGCACAGTCCCTCTGGCCTTTGAATGTTTTGTGAATGTAAGCCGTTCCGTGCTCTTCCTTAATCTGGAAGTACTTAGTAAATTAAGAATTTGCTGAAAACTTTTAGTGCTGACATCAGTAAAGCCTTTCACCAATAGAGAATTTTTGCAGCAGCAAATGAGTACCTTGCTACATGGTGTTAATGGCCTTTGCTGTTCACAGGCGGTGTTTGCAAGCAGGAAAAGGCAAAGCATTGTCAGGAAAAAAAAGCACAAAGGTGACATAAAACCCAGAGGCAGGTAAGGAAAGAAAGAAAATGGGGAACTGACTGAATGCTGCTTAGGAGCTCAAGACACACGCTGTGGAAAATACATTGAGGCTGGAGAAGCAAAGGGAAAGGCAACCTGAAGGTGATGCCAGGCAAGTCTGGTAGCCTGAGAGCCCTTAGAAGGGGTACCTATGCCACGGTCAGAGCAGCAGCACGAACTCGTGATTGAATGCAAGGCACACACGCTGAACAGCAGAGCTCTCTGGTTCAGGACAGAGGATGTGGTAGAAGTCCTAGACATTGACTTTCAGACTTAATGTCCTGCAAAACAAAGCCGAGGCCCAAGCAGCTACCAGGCACACCAGTGCGGGCAATGAAAATCAATGCCTTCACAGGACAAAAGGACGTTTGTCTCTCTCCTTTTTTATATGTAGTGCTATAAAAGTAAAGACTAAAGCACATGACAAATCTCTCACTTCATTTTACCGAGACCACGCTGACATTAACAGCACTGCTCAGACCCGGCAAGAAAACAAGTCATGACCTGGCAGCCTCACTGCGAGGGACAGCACACAGATTGTATCTGCCCCAGCTTCAAAAATGCCTTTGCTGGAATTGCCGATCCCAGGGAGAGATTTGTACGGCGTGCTTCGACTCGTTGTTTTGCCCGGTCCTTTCAATTTGCCCTCAGCCTCAGCTGCGGACTGCCAGAGGGCAGCTGCCCATGCACCTACTGCTGCCGACATCCATCCTCCTTCCCTCCCGCTCTGCAGCCACACAGACGAAGCCTTCAGGCAGGGCTCAGCCCAAGGTCCCATCCTGAACGCCAGGCATCAGCCACGTGCCGCGTGCTTTGGAGTCCCAGAAGCATGGCAAAAATTCCACAGTGTTTTAAAAATCTGCTCTTAGATCAAAGTTTCTGTATTTGGGTACCTAAAATTAGCTAGCAAAGTAAGTGACATTTTAGTGGGAGATGCAGAACTTCCATTGATTTTAATGGATTCAGCATCCCAGAAAAGTAGGCCGCTTATTTATGTCCCTACATAAGCATCTGCATGCCGAACTTGCAGGAGCCAAGGCTGAGAGCGATGACCTTAAGTTTTAAAAACCCCGAGATGACTCTGCGTGCTCCAGTCTGTTATCCCCTTTATTTCTGCCAGCCAGTCTCGTTTGAGAGGTAGACTTAAGCTGTAAATGTGCCTTTAAAATTGCTTGCAATGAGGTCTCCTCTAGTTAGCAGAACACTTGGGCAGCAGCGTAACGCCTTCCTGAAGAGAAGCACTTTGCTGAATCAAGGCTCCGATCCCTTGGGCTGGGACAGGGAACAAAGCTTTGTGTGCCCACACAACAACCTCTGATCCTGATGGGAACAGCTTGGCGGCCTTGAGAGCTGTGTGGCCTGGAACAGACTGGAACATCTCCCGGTACTTACCTTGCAAAGAGCTGGGCGGCCAGCAGCAGGCAACGGGGTCTGGGGGCTGCGAGCCTCACTGCTGCACGCGAGGGGAGCTCCTTAACCTGCCACCTGCCTCCAGACTTCTTTATTTTAATCCTCTGCAAGTGAGTGGCTATCAGAGCGCTGCCGTCTGGGTGCTTAAGGAAATCGCTGTACAATTCAGCTCTGATTGTTTAAAGCACTTGGCAGGAAGCAATAGATAGCAACTGCCGGGACTCTCTGCCATTAACAATACAAGCTAATGAAGTGAAATGCTCTCCGCAGAAACGTTGTGACAGGTACCCACAGGTGCAAATGAAGTAAAAGCCGTGGCAGGGCAGGCTCTGCACTGCAGCCCCTCAGTCTTGGCTTCTCAAACAAGTCCTCATCACAGCTCCCTTCTCCCCACTGCTCTCCCACCAGGTCCCAGCACACCCGGCTTTGTGAGGTTTAAAAATGCCCAGGGAGGACCCGCAAAACCAAATGAGCTGGTTCACATCCACAGCTTTAGGGGCAGGGGAGAGGAAGGACGTGCTCCTGGCAATGCCTGCCAGCATCGGGATACTGCGCTGCTGTCTGCTGCGAGGTAAAGCTGTTTGAGGAGACGTGGCGTGTGCCTGACTCGGTATTTCTAACGGGAGCTGACGCAGCCAGCGCTGAAAGTCAGGCAGGAAGAAGTCCTCAGACAAGGAAACCAATTAAAAAACATAACTGACACGGGTACATAGCTTAGGAGATATAAAAAGCAAAACCTAAGAACATCCTCATCCTGAAAACAGGACACACGAGATCTTTACTTTTGTACAAGTCGGAGTTAATTTAACAACAAGGAAATATTGTAAAGGTCACCTGGATCTTTTACGGGTATCCTCACACCTGAAAGGCGAGGCACTGGCTTCAAACTCTGGAGATGTTAAAGTTTATGGATGTTTCTGCTCTCATTAAACTGCAGCTGCACGGGAAAAGACAAATAGGGGGCAACCGGATCGGATAAAAGATGATTTTATAAATGGAAGAGGGGAGAGTTAGGTGAGTTAGGTGAGAGTCCTGCTGCCCGCAGCACTGCCAGCCAGGGAAAGGCACCAGGAGCGCTCCCTCCCAGCAGCTGCCCCTCTCCCCTGCCCAGACAGCAGTGAGCTGTGGCCACCAGGCTGTGCAGACGTGGTCAGAGCCCAGCTCCAGCTCCGGGAGGAGAAAGGGCCCAGCTCTGTGCCCCGGACACAGGCACAGCTCAGCCCCAGGGGACAGCCCAAGGCTTTGAAATTCCCTACGCTGCACAAGTTCTCATAGGGAACATCACAGCAGCATCTTCCCGAGCAATGTTCCCTCAGGGTTAATACAATTTACGTAGCACTGACCGGGGAGAGCTGCTCTTTGTGGGGGAAAATGCAGAGCAAGCTTTCTGTTTGACACCGCTGTTACCACACCGTCAAGGACTAGATAAGCAATAAGAAGAAGAACCAAAAGCTTACCAATATCCGCACCCTGAGCATATTTCACTGTCAAAGAGATTAGGATGCTTACTTCTACAACTGGATGAAAAAAATCTTAAAAATTTGTTGCTGCTATTTTCGTTGACAATGCAGGCCTTTTCCCCTCTCTACCTATTCTATGACTTCATTTCAAAACATTTTACAACTTTTTCATTACACAAAAATGGGAAAAATAGAAGGAATGAAAGAAATAAAATGGCTTTTGACTAGCAAAAAACTCAAAGCATTTCAAAGTTATAAAAACGTAATTTTACGAAAATAAGGGATGCTGTTAGCACTGATATGAAGCACGGCGGGTTCTGGAAAGCTGAACGACTGCTCCAGCACGCCCAGCACGCTGCCAGCCAGCCGGCCTCGTGCCTGCTGATGGAGGTTCAGCAGCCCACGTGCACTCCCCCCGGTGCCCCGGGACTGCTCTGAGCACGGGCACCCCGCGGCTTTGCCAGGGGAACGGCCCCGTTGCTTGGGCCAAGCCTGGTGTTGCAGGAGAGCTGCTCCCTGAAGCAAACGAGCTGGGTGTTGGGGATGGTGAACCACAGCTCCCAGACACATTCCCAATATCAACGCTTCAAAGGCCCCTGGCTGCACCCCAATTTAATCCCTGCCTTATCATTTTTTAGAAGTTCACATAAATAAATCCCCCTCAGACAAGGAAGACCACGGCTACACTGAGTTAACCCCCGAGTCTGTACCGAGTGCCCCAGCTTCCCAGCAGCTTGGCAGGGAAGTGCGGAGTTTTACTGCAGTCATCGTAACAGAATCTGTCACTGCTGTGTCCTCTGGATGTCATTAATAAATAATATATGAAACCACTCAGGAAGAGGGAGAAAAAGCATGTCTCAGGTTTTTTGGAGCACACTGAGAGGCCAGTGGCAGTGACAGGCACCAAAGGAAAAGTCTCAGAGGACGAGCTCTGGGGACTGCCAGTGTCGCGGTGTCCTGGAGATGTGCACAAAGCCCAGAGGGAGCCACACGCTCAGCAGCAGCTGCCGGCTGCCCCCGGGGGCTGAACACCCAGCAGTGCCCAGACCCAGTGCCTGTGGGGCAGGGGGACCAGGCACCCCCCGACAAAACAGGAGGACAGCGGGGTTACAATGACAGTGCCAACATTGCTGGAGAAGGGCAGTGCGTTTGCGCAGTCAGCTCTGGGGACGCTGCTTTTAACGTGGTTTAATTAGGTTTTGGCGCTCATGAAAGCCCTCGAGAGAGGTAACTTGTGCTTAGTCAGCCACAGACAATGGTAACGTCCCTCTTTGTAGTCAACTTACAAAGCAATTCGCCCACCCCTCCCTGCAGCCCGTCCTGGCTGGATCCAGGCATCCTCCTCCTTTCCTTCCATTCAGCACACGGCCTGCTCCATCCCTGCAGTTCCCCTCCTGCTCCATCCCTGCAGTTCCCCTCCTCTCGCACCATTAACACCGGCTGAGGCAGACAACCCCTCGCACCAGAAAGCTGCTGGTGCTGAAGAAGCTGCCTGCATGGTCCTGTCCTCCTTCCTTCCCACCCTGGGCTGCCCACAGGCTGTGCACCCGCTCCCCTCCATCACCCAGCTCGGAGGCTGAGAGCCCCAGCTCTTCCCACCCGCACTGACCTGGGGCTTCCCCTGGGAGCACCGTGCTTGGAGGATCAACATTGGGAACTGCCCTACCTGCACCATGCGTGGGGCAGCTCATCCCACCCCGAGCCGCGGGGAAGCCCAGCACCCCACGTAACCCCATGGACACCCCAAAGGGAAAAGAAATAACGGGCATTCGGCTGGTTTCACAGATCTCTCTCCTAACTCTGCTTTCCCAGCTGCCTTGTGCTCACCCTGACTCACTCTTATCAGTAAGAAGAAGGAATTAAACAGCAAGAGGAATGCCTTATTTAGAGACGAGCAATGAGCTATCCTCAAAACAACTGCTTGAAAACTAGCTAGGAAAGAAAAAAATACAACCCCAAAGTACAGGGAAGCAAAACACACCCTGTTGATCGCACAAACTTGTGCTCCTCATCATTTACCGAGTCTGTACTTTTCCTTTGTGCGCCAGGCAGGGATGCGAGGCGCTTCTCATTTCCTGTGCATTTCTAAACCCATCATCCAGAGCATGGCACCAGCCGCTGCTCTGCCAGCTCTGCCAAGAGCCTCGCTTGCTCTGAGGTTGCTCCATTTTTACTTTTTTTTAAGTACTTGTCCCGAGAAACACACAGCCCCGCATGTGGCCCCAGAGGAGCTATTTCTATCCTCACGAACCTAACGACCGATGAATTTCTTTAGCTCTCTGTAGCCTAAGATGGGATTTCAAAATGTGTCAGACCTTTCCAAGATCCTGTTCCTGTTCCCGCTCCCCACCGCACCCTTTGCTCTTCAGAGTGATCCCCGGGGGAGGCTGAAACCCCAACCTATTTCCTTGCCAAAGAGTTTTCCTTTTCATCACCTCCACTCCCACTTGTGCTCATCTGCAGCCCCTGGAGCGCGCTGCTGCTGGCCTCGTTCCTGCTTACAAACGGACCTTGTTGGACCAGGACTAGGAGTGGAAGAAATCTGCTTTGCATCAGTTTCTCTGGGTTTGATTTGCGGGAAGGGTGTTATTTCTTAAAGGACGAGTCTGTTTATTGGCTGGGGATAGTTCTAGTGCATTTCTTTTTTGTTGTGAATTTGGATTAGAGGCATCTCCTTGCTCCTGACAGTTGCTGGCAGCATGCTGTAAAAATATGATTAATTAAAGTGTGACTATGAATCCACTCAGAGGCTTAGATTTTGCCTTCTCTAACATTAAATAGGGAAGCAGCCATTTAAAAAAGCTGAGATCTGGATGCAGATTTCAAAGTACGCTGCAGTTTAGCTCAGCCTGACTACGAAGTTCAACCTTCAACATTTACAAGCTCTAAGCCAGCCCTTGGAGATCAGGGACTCCAGCTTCGGTTCCAATCCCTAACAAATAAATAGGAGTCAAATAACCAAGCCATGCTCAAAAATGACTCCAGCAGCACAGCAGATGCAGCACTGGTCACCTGAGGGGCTCCTTCTCCGTCTACGTGATGGTTTTACCCTTGTAGACAGCCCAGCCATAGAGTATGCGCAGTCCTGCCGCTCCGGGATCTTCAGCTACAACAACATATTCTGGCTCTTGCTCTCTTCCAGTGAGAAACCACTGGAAATCCTGGAAGACCTTCAAAAATGACTAGCATAGTACTTGAAAAAGCCACAACTTTACTAAATTGAAAAATTTGAATTTCCTAACATGGACTTTAAAGGTACTACTGAATCTTTAATGACTGCATTATAGCGATGGCTCAGTCTGAGAAGGGCGGAAGGTCTTCCTTTGAAGAAGTCAAACTTAAAAAATATATATAAGAAAAATGTCTGCTACATCCCAAGGTCACAAAGGGTTTCACAAAATTCTGTATTCCTCCTGACTTTGACTTCCTAAACGATAGTCACTTGTTAATCCAGAGCACCTACTTGAAGCCGAAGATAATTAGCTGGGAAAGGAAACACGCCGAACGAAAAATATTTCTGTGACAAAGGGTTGCAAGCAGCGATGTGTTGCAGATATAGATAGAAAACAGGCTAGTTATCTATTTCCTAAACACTGAATTCTTATTCATTACATGCTCCTTTTGAGCTAGATTTGTTTTAAGCTGTTAAGTATTCCACAGCCTTCCGACTGACTGGTAGCTTGGAGGAAAGGATGGAGCGCTGGGAAGAAATGGGAAGCGCTGGCTTTGTTAGGTAGCGCTGTCTGTGGAGGCAGCTCTCAGCCCACTTTTCCACACCAGCTCTCATGCTCTTTCTCTCCTTTGTTCCCCGTGTCTTTGATCCTCCTGGACATTTCCTCTGTCTGCAGCCCAGCCGGGATGCTCGCCCAGCCGCTCCCGGTGAGCAGCCCTCTCCTGACAGCCCCACCAGCAGGTGAACATCTGGATGGGGTGCTGAATGCTGCAGGAGACAACCACAAGGAGACAACACGCTTCATTTTCACACATCCAGGCCACGAGGAGTCTCCAGCACGCTCCAGGCTGGGAGGTTTTACAACCAGCAGCCAAGCTGTAGGGCACAGCCTGGTGCTGGTGCTGCCTGGACCCACGGCTGGCACACACGCTGCACAGGCACCGCGTAACGCCGTGTTCCTGTCAAGCCTACAAGCAAATGTAACGTGAAAGAGAAGGCCATTTGCTTCCTAAAAAATAAAAAGATCGATAATTCCCTGTTGTTCAGCAAGAACACAGGCCGTGGTAAGGCACTTGAACAGATAAACTGTGAGGCTGAGCCATAAATTTCGACGGTGAGAGACTGGGAATGTAAATTTAAAATGAAACATTTGAAGTTTGTGTGAAAATATAGTAATTATTAAAGATTATAAATTTGCATGCTTATTTATGTGATTTCTATTGATGTTTTCTCTCTAATTCACTTTTTATTCATTTCTGCATGCAGATAAATCCTAGATAAGAGCATTGTGATGTGCAAAAACCTTAATCCAGCAGAAACTCCCTAATACGCACTTTAAGGCTCTCGGGTTCATTACCACCCTAGGAGCACTGTGGGTGCCCTACTTTATTTGTAGGGCACTGGGTACCCTGAGAGAGGCTGGGTGTGGCCACCCCTGCCCCTCAGAGACCCCCCGGGCACCCGTGCCGGGCACCCCGCAGGGCCGGAGCTTGTGCCATGAGCAGCCCCCTTCCAGCTCTCGGGGAGGGGAAGGCAGGGCAGCCCTGGGAACATCTGCTTCCCAGACACCAACCTCATCTGTCCTCTCCGCGGGCACTCTGATAACAAAATAAAATTAATACCCAGGCACCATTCTTCTCATCAATCCATCCATCCACCTACTGGCAGTTTCAATACAAAATCAGATCGATATGAATTATTGTGTGTGCGAACAGATGTCAAACCACGCTACGCTACGATCAGATCAGATGGGTATTTCCTAGCAGAACACTATTTATCCACATTTGGTAGAGGAAGTGCATCTGCTCATCCAGAACCCAAAGGAGATAAGCCTCCTAACGAGACCTGGACGCTATCTCTTCAGTGGGCAAAATCCTGCAAAGAATTGGTTATACTCTGAGAAACAAATAGAGTTTTTATTCTTTTTCCATCTCTGTGCTCTCTCCAAGTGCTTCCTTTTTAATAGATCAAACTATAAGAAAGCCTAAACCTTCTGCAAATTCTGTAGCACTCACTATACTGGCATGAATCAGTATTTTGTGGCTGAGACTCCTCCCAAGTTTTGGCCATGGAAGACAACATCCGAGAGTCCCCCAAGGAAATCACAGCGACCACTGCACCGAGCTAACATCTGCCAGAGACCAAAACCCAGCACCTGGGTCAGGATGGAAACAAAGAGGCACCAGTACGTTCTCCCACGCGTCCCCCCAGGCCTCCCTTCCCCCGTAAATCTCTGTGCTCAGCCCCTGACGGGCGTCCTCAGGAAAGCAGACGAGACCTGGTGGGCGCTTGCCTCCTCCAGCACATCCTCACGGGCTGTGGCAGTAACGGGAGCGCTTTCACTGCTTCTCCGGGCAGCTGCAGACGGATGTACCGGTGTACTCCGATAATTCCCTGATGTGTGGATGCCTTCATCTTCCCACCTCGTCCCGTGTTTATCTGTCAATTACCCGCCCTAAATTCTTTCACCTCCCCACTGTTGACACCCTTTAAACACACGGTTATGAAATCCAGCCTCTATCATCTTCTAGCCGACCCAGATAACAGCAGCGGCTGCGCTCCCTGCTCCGTTCAGCTTCCCAAGAACTTACTCCGGCGGGGATGCTTCCCAAACCCTGAGCTGATCTCACCACGTTCTGCACAGGGCTTCAGGGCCTCATCAGCTGCCATCCCAAGCAGCATCAATCACCACTTTCCTCTACTGTTTGCCTCCAATCTAGCTTGTTAACCATTCCCAAAAATGAGTATTTTTTAATTACTGTTTTCTGAGAATTGGGATTATTTTCCCTCTAAATGCATTCATCTGATTATCTCCAGGATGAAATTCATTTGGCTAATTACCATCTTTTTAATTTGTTTAAGTCTATGTTTCTATTTTCTCTGCTGCAACACCTCCCTGCTAGCTCAGCCTGCATTTATTCAGTGTCTGGCAGACTCCCATTTCGGGCAACGAGAAGATTCCCATAAAACCCCACACCAAACGGAGCCTTGCAGGCAGAGCCAGCAACCTCCCCTAAAGCCCGACAGGCGAGAGGAGCATCATTCCAAGGCACGGGTTTATTGCTCCTGCTCTCTACCAGGAGCCCCAGCCTCGTTCCCCTTCCCGCAGCCACTGCACACCCCGGGGCAGCTCCCCAGTGAGCGGGGGCACTTCCCAGAGCTCCCCGATTGTCCCAGATGTGCGCAACCCTCTCCAGCAGCAAGGTGGGGTTTAAGGCCGAGAAGAACCAAGGAGTAATGAAGCCTTCCTGGCTGGCAGCCCTCACAGCCACCTCGGGACCCTGCTGCAGCTGCTCCAGGTCCCACCTGTCCCCGGGGAGCGGAGCTGCCCTTCGCCTTCCCTGGGGCTGAGCCTCGCACGGCTCCTTGGAGAGGTTAGTTTTACCAACAGCCTAGCAAAACACCGCTTTGTTAAAACTACAATAGCCATTTTGTTAGGAAGTTTAGTTTATACTGAAATAATGACACCAGTATGATCTTCCCTCCACTGTGGGACTGGATGTGCCCACCCCTACTGCAGGGTTTCAGAGCCGCCCTGCAGAAACCTCACCGCCAGCCAGAGCCACCGAGACCGCAGCGAAGCCCCGCGCTTCCTTTCCAGAGGTGAAATTTCTGCTCCTGGAAGGGAGTTCTGCTTTTGGGGTTTTAAGAGTTCTGTGGTTTTGTTGTTGTTTAAGATTTTTTTTTTGTTTGAATATTTTCTGGTTTTTATTTTACTCATTTTGAAAGAGAGGAGTCACTGATATAATTCATACATTTGCACTGAGACGCTAAGACTTCAGCACTCTCAATGCACGTAGAGTAGCATTAAAGAAAAGCATAAGAAAATACATTTCCAATTTACAGGAACATCCCACATGATAATATCTTGGGTTTTGCTTTAGTGGTGATTCTTCCCTCTTATTTATGCACATTTATAGTAGCAGGATGCCCTGATTTCATTGCAGTAACTGTCTCTATTCCAAGAAGAGAATCGTGTCCTTTAGAATAATGCAATGAGACTCAGATACCCTGGGCTGGAAAACAAAAAGGGAATGCTGACATACCTTACACAGAACGAAGGAAGGGGAATTGTCTCCCAACTTTGATTAGTGTTTTATCGCTCCCCAGCACAGGTTAACAATCCCACTTTGCACCAGCCCTGCCTAGAGCACCATCACCGCTTCCCATCTGCACATGTAGGCCGAAGCACCCTCCTGTCAGAAGCAATCTAAGATCTCATTCATTTGCCAAAAACCTAGCAGATTTTACCTAATGTCCAGCTTATGCTATCATCATCTTATTACAACCCTGAAACAGAGGGAGGCGAACTCCAATCTCATTACCAAGTTCTGAATTCCAGTCAGTGACGCACACACTGGAAAAAACCTAATGTAATTTTACCACTTTGCTAAACTTTCCTAGTAATAAAAAAGTCTTCAATTGATAATGCAAATGAGACCAGTGGAGACGTTAGGAGAAATTTCAAATATTCTGAGGCTGATGGAACAGCCTCCCAGAAGGAAAGGTCGTGGCACCCAAATGGATCACGTTGGCCGCGGCTCTGTCGGGGCAGCAGGCTGAGGGCAGCGCGGTGCTCGTGGTGCTCTCCTGGAGCTGTCCCCTGGGCTGTGCATGCCTAGCGTGGTGCCAGAGCCACGGCGCCTTGGTGGCACCCCACTTCTCCTCCACACCAACATGTTTTCTTCTTGCTCAGGAAGCTTTTTGCCCCTTAATAGGACACATTTTCCAGCTAGCTTTGTTGTTCTGCAAATTATGGGCTATAAAGAATTAATGGCTGAATATAAATCCATTTAGTTCACCGGGAGAGTATGTGCTTTATGCAGTAGACATTTTCAAAGAAAAGCAATTAGTTGATTTGGCATTTTAATTGACAGAAAAATAAAGAAGCTATTTTTCACCTCCGAGGATATGTTCAAACACGTAAACATATGCTGCATTTGCTGAAACGGAACTAAGAAATATAACTTATTGGCTAGATGTGGCACAGCTGATAGTTGTTTCTATCGAAAGAAGTGTCTTTGCAATAAAGATCTCACCCTGCAGACTGTATTTGACTTTCCAAAGCCAGGGCCTCACAAGAGGCTTTCAAAGAGCCCGATCAGAGCAGCTCTCACAGATTGCTCCTAGGGACTGCTAAAAGGCAGCGCCACAAGGAAGATCCAGGTCACCGATTCAAAGTGGAGCTCAGCTGGCAGACGGGGCGAGGGGCGCATCCCGCAGCTGCTGCCCAGCTGGTGAGCACCCCACAGAGGGCTCGGGACCGCTTTTGCCGGGGTGGTCCCGTGCTCGCCCTCGTGCGCTCTGCGGCTGTCGGCGGCGCAGCTCCTGGCTGGGGCTGCTGCTGCCACAGGGTGAACGAGGGACTGTCCATCTGGCAGCTCTCATGCGGCAGCAAATCCATACCACGGAAGCAAAAATACTTTGTCCTGCCTGTGTGTGAGGAGCAGATAACCCCATTTGGCACTGCCGAGCCCGGAGGGGCGCGGGGCGCCCATGCGGGATGATGCAGAGTGACTGACCCCCTCCTGGCACCGCTGCGTGAGGCCTCACCGCGCTGCGGTCTGTCTCCTCCCCGGCTGCAGCAGGAACGTCTGAAGCTGAGAGGCTGCTTCGTGCGTTGTGAGGGAACAGGGCTGTCCCACCGCTGAGTCTCGCCTGCCCTCTCTGTGCCGTACAAACAAATCCCACCTTACTCCATTTGCTGAGTTTCACGCATTAACACCCTGCATGTGTTTAGCAGGCACACCAAAGCTAGCTTGCAATGCATTCGAGTTTGCTTTCCCTCTGCTCTCCACTAACGACTCATTTAACAGCAGCACAGCAATTAGAAAATCAATATTCCATCCAGACACGAGCATTTCATCTGGAGCATTACTTAAGGAACGTCTCTTGCAGCCTCATCCTTGCCTGGACGGAGGGTGAGGCAGAAAGGGCGCTGGCGTTAGGCTGCTGATTGATTTAAGGCGATTTCTCTTAAGGCCCACGTGGTATTTGCAGAATGTTTTGGGCTGGGTACAGCCAGCGTGGGTATGACATTCTACTAATAAGCACCTCCGTGCCAGAGCGTACATAAATCCAGTTGCGGAGAAATGCAAGCTTGCTTTATTGTTTAATATCATACCACCCACCTGAATAAAACAGAGTCTGACACGTGTCATAAGGAATTACTCCAAAAATGCAAGGCCCCCAGGCATTAAAGCCCCATTCGTATTCCAGTCATATTAACAAAAAATAAAATAAATAAGTAACAATCCTGTCCTCTTTGCTAGGAAAGGATTTGCCGTCCAGGCGCTTCCCACGTTGCTGTTCCAAGCTCCCCGGCTGCAAGAGCAAGGGCAGCGATGGAGAACAGGGAAGAAAAAGCAGAGACAAAGCAGGAATCACAGTGGAGAAATTGTTCTGATTTGCTGCATTTGGGGCTGTGCTGAAAGCCTCCAGCACTCTCCGGCACAGACGCGCTCGCTGCAGCCCCGTCCCCGCGCAGCAGCCGCCGGCTCCCCCGGCACTATATTTAGCAGCAGCGAGCAGCCAGGCGGGAGGCGAAGCGCTGCCCATCTGCAGGCTCCGGAGTGGGAGCGTGTTTGGAAGCAGCCTGCTTTATTTGCACGGTATTTAAAACACGAGCTGCAGTTGCCGATTGTTGGTGGGGGAAACCGCTCCCTTGCACGCAGGGGAAGGAGGCCGGTGAGGCACAGGGTGGGCTCAGGGGGAGCCGTCACCTTTGCGAGTCTTTATCCAGCGGGGTAACAGCAACAGCTCCCTAAGCTCAGAGCAAAACGGCCGTGTTCCTTCCCACCTTCTCCGGAAAACAACCCAGATATACATGTACGTGTTACTAAATGTGGCAGCAGGAATTCCTTCAGTGGGGAATACCAGAGATGGAAGCCGTACAAAGCAGACTTCCCCAATCCATCCTACATCCCAGTTCCCTGCCTTGATTGCATGTGTGTTGTGTAAGCCATAATTATGCAATCTCACCACTCACCGTTGAGCAGATTCTCAGCTTGTTTCAGCTCAGCAACAGATACCAGCTTATGATCGTAACAGAACGGCCAGATTTTTTGGCAAACTTACTGCCAAGGAATAAGGTGGCCTCCTGCATCTCAAGAACGGGCAGCACAAAGATGTGCTCCAGGAGAACCCATGGACAGGGGCCACGACACCGCTGCACGGGAGCTCTGCAACCTCTGAGCTGGACACTCGGCTGTGACAAAACACTTCCCAGGGTACTTTTGGATACAAGTGGTAGATAAAACCACGGGTGAAATAGCCCAGCCTAAGTAATCTTCACAAAGTGTTGGATGTAGACTTATTAATTTTTGGCAGGTGATTACTCACTCAATTTTTCAATGAAAAATTAATGAAGAATTCCGAATACATTTTTCATGAGAGACCGTACAAAATGAATATAATTTTGAAGGTTTACAAATGGGTGTTAAATAATTGTGAAACAACGGTCAGATCACAGCAATAGCTGCAAAGCCAGTTCACAACATTTATTAGGGTTTTTATTAACCACTTTTTGAAACAGTTGGCCTGCCCTAAACTCTATCATACAATAGGCTTTGAAGATTTATTTGTATTTTATTCAATTACCAGGATGAATACAATTAGGAGGACTCAATTTCTCCAGTATGTTTAACTGATACCAACCAGTTCAGTTATTCTTTCTACACTACATGCCAAGAGCACGAACCAAATTTAATCCTACATTCTTACGCACTGACATTTATAGAAAGAAAAAAAAAAATACAAGAGGAAGAAGTGTGTCCAGAGAAACTACTCCCAGAGCTGAATGACACATTTTTAGCTTCTTGGTGACAAGGTGTGTGGTTTCAACACATCACACTGGAGGAAAGAAAACTGCCAGGGATGCAGGTGATACAGCACTCCTCTGATCCTGAGAATACTGACACGCTGCTCTCGGCCACCTGGAACTCACTGGAGTCAGGAGTAAGAACGGTGCGTGCTGATTTGGAGCAAAGCAGGACCATGGGCTCAGTGAGATGAGGAACTGGGGAATTATCTTAAACGTTTAACGAGAACTTCAATCTTCCAAAACCTTCAGACCTATGATTGGGTTGGTGGTGCAATTATTCAAGTCGAAACCTTTTTTTGCATTTTAATTAAATAAAAATTAAAAGGAAAAAAAAAATAATGTGAATTTTAGAACACCAAGGCCAGGACAATAAGCCCAGGAAAGAGCAGGACCAGGAGCTAGCAGCTCACCACCTGGCAGCAGCCTGGTGACCCAAGCCCAGGTCCCACCAGTGGGCACCCAGTGCTCCCAGTGCCACCCACCCAGCTCCCCGGGGTGTCCCCAGGGTGGGCAGAGGCCAGGGAGCAGTGGGGTAAAGCAGCCGGGCTGCTGCTCGCGGGGCCCTGTGGGCTCGAGGCGCGGTGTCCGGAGGCGCAGGAGAAGCTGCGAGCGCTGCGTGCGCTGCACCGGGGGCGAGGGCAGGGAGAGGATTTCCCCGGGCTGTCAGTCAGCCCGGCGTTTGTACAGAGGGCCTTTTCATTTCTAAAAGTTGTTATTGGAAAATGTCACTATTCATTGTCAAGAGTTCCCGTGATGCAGTAACTCTCATTACACCTAAGCCCTCTCAGCACAAAATAGCCACACACTGATAACCTGAATATATTTGCGGCAGCTGCTGTTCCACAGCCTGCTCTCTTGTACAGTCAGGTTATTTTACATGCTTATTAGCCCCATTATTTTATAACTCATTCCTCTGTGTAATGCTGACTCTCTATCACATCATTTTAACAAAAAGATATGTTCCTCTGAGGCAATAAGGGACGAGGAGCCTCGGCGATGGGAAGGGAGGAGGCTGGCCTGAAGGCAGCAGGTCGCGCTGTGCCCGGGCTGAGGGAGCTCCTGGTGGCCTGGAGTCCTGCAGCCCGTGTCCCCTGGGGGTCCTGGAGATGGTGTCCAGGGGAAAAGCTGCCAGCACTCCCCTGTCCTTGTGCTGTGTTGTGCCTTGCTTGGGCCAGGTACCCGTGTGTTTCTTGGCTGCACACCCCAGAGGAGCTCCAAAGCTAAGAAGGGTGTTCCTGAAGGGGTGATGCACACTCACACACGCTCACACACACATTCACACTCGGCTCCCCCAGGGCTCCTGTCTTAGGGATGCACAGAACAGACGTGCCAATGCTTTCAAGGAAAAAGGTAGGGAAATGGTGCTTCTTCCAGCTGCAGCCTGCACGTGGATGTGCACTGGATTCATTGGGAAAGGCTTCAAGAGGTGAGAGGAACCGTGGGGACTGCCTGGGGAGGGAGCAAGAGGCGTCCCTTTAGCTGGAAAAGACAAGGCGAGATGGCACAACAGATGTCCTCTTAGCGAATTATCAGCAAATAATGCATGGTGAAATAAGAAAGAAACCGACTCTCTCTACTTACTGCCTTTTACTAGAACAGCCAAGAAAGAGATAACAAAGATGAAAGGCAACTAACAACAGATTTAAAAATATTAGTGTTATAATTTATGTATCAGATATCTCACTGTGTTTGCAGCACTCACTGATACAAGATGTAATTGAGAACAAAAACTTCACAAGGCTGCAATGGGATTTTTAGTTTTTAAGACAATGAGCCTTTTAACAGCATTCCAAAGAGATAACCAAGCTCTCAACCCAGGGAATAAGCCAGCCACAAACTGGCACCAGGCGCTGGGCTCCTCGGGCCATCGCTCTGACGAGCTCCCATCACTCTGCTCTGTCACTCCCTGCTACCAAAGCATTTGCTGTGACCAAGGGATATGCAGGGGCTCTGCTGCTGTGAGAGGGCTGGAGATGAGGGTAATCAGGTGAGCGAGAACCTCAACGTGAGTGACTTTATCTAAGGAGGGCAAAACCCCCTGCCTCGGTTTGCACAAAGAGCAAGCTGTAGATATGAAGGCATCAAGTCAGAAAGCTCTCCAGTGCATGTCGGAATCAGGTACAAAAGGGCCGGGATAATGAAACAAAGACAAATCATTCCTTGCCCTTTTCTTGCAGGTCTCACTCAAGGCCCTGGAATTGCTTTATGAATACATATCAAGGAAGCTGCCAACAGTCTTGGGAAGCAGTTATGTTATACACAGACCATAGGCCACGTTTAAGAGATGGGAGTTAAACAAAAATCACACAGAATCAGCTGATGACTTCTCCTTAAGTTACACGTTCAGTTAGAACACATTAAAACAGAATTATCACCCGCTCTGTAGGGCTCTGACGCCTGTGTAAATGAAGCCAGGAGTAACTAGTTAAAGGAAGAAGGATCAGGAAGATTAATGCTAGCTAGACTTACTTCCCTAGATGGCTCATAGAGCTTATAATAGAAGAGGGATGCAAGAAAGCAATTAAAAGAGCTAACTTAAATAAATCTCTAAGTGCTGAAGGTTTGCCAGCATATACCTCTAAATTCTTCTGCAGTGCATCTGGGCCCCTTCCCCTAGGGACTCCCTAACAACCTTTCAGACATCAGGGTAATTATTGCAAAGTGTGACCCAGACAGTGGTTACTGGTGTAATCAAAAAATCCCCTTGAGGTTTCAACATTAGACACAATCTCACCAGCAAAGCAGACTTCCAACTGCTGGCTAACATTTTTGTAATGGCTAAATGTAAAATTTCCTTCTCCACGACTCCACGATGCACCCAGTGGGCTGGGGTCACGCTGTCTGCTGCGGGACTGCTCCCAGACAGGGACCTGCCACAGCTGCAGCCCCTGGAAAAGACTCCTAGCAAGGAGCACACTCACAGCTCAAGCAGGAAAGAAGACAGGTAATGGATGGAGAGAGACAACATCTGAATGTTGTTATTAAACGGGTATGGTATTGCCAGTGAAGTTTTCCTGCTTTGGCAGGCTGGGCACATCTGCTCCCTTGCAACATTTCCTATACAAAACTTGCTCCCCTAATGTTTCAGCTCCTCAGACTGACTGAGCGTTTTATCTCCTCGGGGAGCTTACAGACTGCAGTGGATTTGCTAGTTTCTGGTGCCCAGGGAGCTTCCACTGCTGGGACATCAATCCTTGCTTGGTTCTAACATGCAATCTCCAATTTAAGCAAACAGGGAATAAGGAAAGAAATGAAATACTAATTGCAATCCAAATTGCTCTATCTTCTAGCCACCCCCTGCCAACCCTCCTCCCTGCTCCCTAATCCATGAGGTCTGAGTGATGATCAGTGAATAATTAATTCTGGGTGAGCAAGAGGGACTTCACGCAGAGAGCCTCTGCGGGCGCGCTGTGCAGCTCGGGCAGCCCATGGGCAGCACGGGGCAGTGCCCCACACACACCACGAGGGCTCTCCGACACGAGCAGCCTGGTGGCACCCTGCTCCTTACAGCTCCTGGGTCAAACCCTCTGCGCCTGCCCAGCCAGCCAGTGCCAAAACCAAAACCTTCGTGTGGGCGTGGGGCATTACTAAAAGCTGTGGTGGAAGTGCCATGAGCAGGAACAAGGACGTGTCACTGATTGTACCTGGTAAGGTGCAGTCTTAAAGTAAGCATTTCAGCACACAGCAAAAGAAAGAAAAAATATTGCAGTGTGGGGGTAGAACTACGCCAAGCTGGTTCTGGAAACACAAAAGTTCGAATGCCAGACCTCGGCCTTCTCTATTGATTCAGGCTGAAAGTGACTGTGTGGGGGAAATGCTGCACTGCACATGTCCCTTCTGTTACAAGAGTCTGGAACCAAACCTCTTGATCCGAGTACTACCAAATTCAAGGAACTCAAAATTTGAATTCACATTATTTTCTTTCTCTTTTTTCACAATATATGGGACTAAAACTGACACGAGGCAGCAAGACACATCTTGTGCTGTGTCTGAGAACACCACACACATCTCTCTCGCTCCAGACTCTCCATCCTACAGATTCAAGAGCACCGGAGAACCGAGAAAAGCGGTCAAAGTGCGGGTGCTTCGCCCTGCCCTACCTGCAGAGCTGCTCCTCCTGGGCCTGGAGGGAAATGCGGTGCCGATGTGGGAGCTGAAGGGTGGCAGCCCAGGGACATGCTGCTTGCCAGGGCCAGGTGACAGCAGGAGGAGGCTGGTCTGCATGTCCAGGCAGTGTGAGCAGCAGATCCCACAGTGAGCTACAAGCAGCCCTCAGCTCTTCATTTCGGTGCTCAAAAGCAATGAGATTTTTTCTAATTTTCTGCCAAAATACCTCTTCCAAAATACACGTGAATCGTCCTATGTCCATATATATGTGTGTGGCATTGAGAGTGCTGCTATAGAGCCACACATCCATAAAGGAACAAAGCTCCCCACGCAGCAAGGAAAGCAAAATATTAATTATTCAAGGTGCATACAACAGAGTTATGTAAATCATCCGTTAACTACCACAGGACTGCTTTGCAGAGGGACTCCTATGGGGAAGAAGCACCGAACGCTTCAAATCGGGGCTGTGTGTAATCTCTCATGTACCAGCAGTGGAGCATGGGGGTTATTGCACAGGGCCAACGTAATCCCAGAGACATTTGTAAATGTGAGCAAAGGGGACAGCCTGATATAATACCCATGGCTTTGTAATTACTAATACGTTGGCATCATTTCGTGAACGAATGCCACCCTCCCGCACACCATCAGTCATGTGCAGCGCGTGCCACATCCCCGTCTCACACAGTTACTTACGTAACACACGTGGATTAAAACCAAATTCGTATTTCTGGCTTTTATTCAAATCAGCTAAGTATTTTTTTAAAACAAATTATATTTTAATTCTAGCTAAAATGCACTGCCTTAATTCAATTAAAATCCGTTCTTTTTTTTTTTTTTTGCATCACACCTGGCCTGAATTTTGCTGAAGTGAACCTAAGCGAGATGTTCTGTAATTGTGCTGAAAATTAAAATTATACACACTGCCAACGAGGTAAACAAGACCATAATGCCGGCATTATAAGAAGATACCCACAGGTGAACAACGTTCCTGAAATCTCCCTCCTAGTCGTTTCACAAGAGGCCCCATATCAGAAGGCATTATTAAAGAGAGCGGGGAGGAGGAAGGACAGAGGAGCCCATTTTTCCTCTGCCTGTTTTTTTCTCCCCTCACAGCTGATGGATGAACTTGACATAGTTATTTCGTATTCACAAGTCCTGAACATCATTACATCCAGTGCTCTGTACAACTGGCTGCTGGCAGCGAGCTCGGCACATGGGCTGCCTCCAGCTACAATCAGCGGATTTCTGTGCAGCACCACTGCAATATGAAACGGGATAACAAGATATACATGTCAGGCAGCTGCGTCTTCCAGCACTCAGAACAAAGGCTTGAAAACCTTGCCCACCTCCGCTATATGCTCACTCACAACTCCGTCTTTGCCCCTCACACAGACTTTCAAATCCGAGCCTTGCAGTTTCAACAAAGAACCCGGCTAAACTTGATTTTAAACATCTCCTCCTTCCAACAGGCACCGACTGCTCACACTAATTGCCAACAAAAGTGATGAGGAGAGGACGGAAGAAGCTGGTGCATGCAGCACTGTCACTTCCCTGAGAGAGGGAAACGTGTGGCAGATGCCCGGTGGGTGTCCCTGCCCTGCTGCAGGGTGCGAGGGGCACAAACAGGAGCACACTTTGATGGCCTGGCTAATTAAATGCAATTGCATGCTGCCACTGAAAGGAAAGGGCTTCTTCTGCCACCTTCCCAATGCTCTGCAGTTACACAACTTGGCTCAGTGCCCTAATGAAACTCACACCCCCGCCCCAAATAATAATTTCCCACTGAATCGACCCGCTGGCCTTCCTCAGGCTGCGATGGCTGGATCTGCTGCGAGGGGAGCCAGTGGGCTGGGGAAAGGAAGGCTGATCCTTTCCGTTTTAACATACTGTTTTCAGCAGCAGCAGTTTTCATTGTGTGCTCGACTGTTTAAGCCTGGGAAAGAAGTATTTTAGCTTTGTCATAAACAAAAAATAACAAAACCAAACCAAAACAAAATAGCAGAAGGGCCTTGAACTAACAGAAAGCCTTTTCTGGTAGAAAAGCTGTAGTGATGGCATTTCCTTTCTTTTTTTTTCTATGAGTCTATTGACATGAAGAGTAATGCTAATGTAATTGCACTGAAATTCATGCACATGAAAATCTCAACAGGGCAAAGTCAGAATAAATGGTCTGTTTGAAAACAAAATGTTAATGCGGTGGCGCAGCAGGATCTGCCTTCCATCTGAAGGATACCCAGACACCATCAGCCACAACTCAACTTCACTGCCACCCCTGCTCGGAGGCTTTGCTGAAAGGAGAGGAACGGGACCGTGTGCTTGTAACCCCGGGGTGCCCACTGCTGCACCCATCACCTCGGCCAAGCAGCAGCCAAATGAGCCAACGCCGTCTGATCAGCCTGCACGAGGAGTAAAAGCAAAGCCAGCCTCCTTCCATCCTTCCACCCATTAATCAACCTGAGCTCCCACCGCAGAAACAATGCCTTCCGATTGTCCGCATTTACCAAACATTCTTCAAATGCTAACCATCTGCAGCTGCAATACAATGCTTTGATTACAAACGTCAAAAAGATAGAGCATAAAATTAACTTCTCCTTATTTAGTAGGTTTAGAGAAATGTGGCTTCACGCTACACTAATTCAGTGCCCTCAGTATGAAAACTCCCCATTATGATGTCTCATCAAATTAGAGCCAACGACACAACGATGTCATCTGTACCATCACACAACACTATATTTTGTAATTAAGCAGGACAGTGAAACAATGGCCTTGCTTATAGAGAAAAGGTCAGGAATGCAAAACATATTTTTGCAAGCTAATTGTAAGATGCATGAAGCCAATTATCCCACTAGTGCTGCATATGCCTAAGTAGGAAGGATTTTATAATTTTGCTGCGTGACTCTGAGTCGAGTCAAAGTCCTCGCTGCACCCCTGTGGGGCACTTTGTGGGTTTGTTTAGATGGTCAGGAAACCAGGAAGCAGAGAAAAGCGAGTAAGGCTATTAAAGTAATTCCAATTTCTTAGCTCTTCCCTTGACATTTTACAATAGCTTGAAAATTTTCTAGGAATTAAGATAGTCTTTTACTATTAGATGACTTCCCTGTTAAATTAGGATGTTTGAACTTGCAGGGTAAGGGTATTTATATATTTCTTTGAGACTGACAAATGCATTTACCCCAGGTAGCCTCAGATACAAATTGCAGATTCACATCCATGTGCAGAAGCCTGGATATATATGTAAGTAACTGAAACAAATTTGCCAGGAGAAATGGCTGAGACCTTGCTGTTGCCTTGGGAGAAGCTGAAAAGCACCCCGTTGGTTTCAGGCTGTCTCTGCCCCTCTCGGGGTTGCTAAATGGCTTTAGCTGAGGGGAGCAGCATATTGCTGAATGGGGCTCTGCAAATGTGTGCACAGAGAAGTGCATCTGATCTGCAACCTTGTGGGTTTACTGGAGCTCTACTCCCCTTAGTTAAGAAAATGTCATGCAAATGTTGCTGATGGGGAAGCGCCTGAGCTTTGTCGAGCCCTGGCTGCAACTGCTGGGGCTGCAGAGGAGCAGAGGAAGCGCTCGTGCCCACCTGGACCTGGAGATGCTCTCGCTCTTACTGCCTCTCATCAGGCACATACTGCAGCACCCGGCTGATTCTGAAGGGAGTAAGCGCCCCTGTTAACATGATGGAAACCCAAACCGCCTGTATCAGGGAACTGTACCTTATTTTTACAAAGCTGACTATTACCCTTTCTTCCCTAAACAGAATTGTTTGTTTTTGCTTCAGTGTCTCCCGGAAGAAAACTCCCCACCCTCCTCTTTCCATTAAAAGCTTTATCCCTTTAAAAATATTTGAATATTATTTCCTAAACTTCCTACTACATGAAGAAGGCGGTGAGCAACACGAGTTTCTGTGGAGAACTGATAATTTCCTCCTGCATCTCTTCTTCAAAGCGTTTCTCTGATTTTACTCTAGCCTCCTAACACAGCCATTAATTGGAGATCAGTAATTAACTTTCTGGTTCATGAAATACTTTGCAAAGGAATCCCATTAAAAGGTTGATTTGCACATTCCTAGACAAGGTTGCCCTGATACAAATGCAGGCACTAGATGAGGCCAGCAATCCTCAGACCGTCCTTGAATCTGTGAGCTCCTCTTTGAGCTCCCCACGCTTGTTCCCTGGCTGCAGGGTGGAGCGGGACCGGCCGATCTCCCCCGCACGGGAGCTCAGACATCGGTACCTGCCGGCTGCTCCTGCCCTTGCAGGATGTTATATTTTGCTTTTCAGTTATGGCTGATGGCTCTGAATGGTTTCCATATCCAAACTCAGCGGTGCTTCCTCAAATATTTGCATTATCAGGAAAACCCTGCAGTGTGCACCTACTGTTCTAACTTAGGAAGCTTCAGTGGCTAATGCCATCTAAGTAAGGAGCCAGAAGAGCCAGCAAGCTCTCCAGGACATGTTCACAGAGATCTGAAAGCCCCCTGTGCGTTGTGCCAGTGCCCCAGACCTGCAGGATGAGTCACTCCGCTTTCCACAGGAATCAAAGTGACTTCTTCGTACTTTGTGATGCAGCGGTCACCATGTTCTCCTCAACCTTCACCAATTTTATCATAACTAAAAATATTCGGCACATCAGGTTTGTTGCGAATAACCAAATGATAATTAGATCTAGCAAGAACTCACAAGCTAAGTTTACTGTATGAGCATGATAAGTTATCGATGTTCTCCTACTGCATCAAAAAAACACGTTAGGAACACTTGAAAACCTTTAGTGCAGACTGAGTTAGCACATTAGGAATTAAATGCTCTGCAGTACATGGCTTGCACACTTTCTCTTCCCTCTGTGGGTTATAAGCAGAAATTTTTGACGTGATTTAAAAAAAATGGTTTAAAGAGGGAGTCACAGTAGTGCAGGTCTTTGGTGTTACCGATGCATGGCTGTTCCCCTTCCAAGGCTGAGGCTCATTTAACAATCAGCCATATGCTCAGACTTTTGTAGTGCCAAGAAAAAACATAAATGGAATGTTATCTTCTGGAATTATGAAAAACAAAATAAAAAACCTTGCAAAATAATCCCAAATGTTACTGACTGAGTGTCCCTCAGCTTTAAATGAATTCTAAGCACGCTGAGAAAAAGTGTCTTTAGGAATGATCAACTTCAGGATTACATTGGAGTAATTAGTTACTCAGAGTACTCATCTTTCACCAAGGAAGTCAGAAGGCATCCATCCCATAAAAGTGACTGTGTCCCTCTCCTCTCAGTCCTTGTGTAAAATTATGGTGGCCTTTGCCAGTTTCAGAGGAGATGGGACCACGTTCATGTATTTAGGTTTAAAAACAACAACCCCCATTTAATGGACTTTCTAAATTCCTGGCAAACTTTCTTTTTCAGAAATTACTTTTAAAAGATGACTGTGAGAGAGCGCCAGCAGTGATGGAACAGGTCACTACCACCAGAACACAATCCCAGATGCCCTAACAACACATTTAACTCTGGTCCCGCTCTGGGTACCCAAAGCCCAGCCCCGGAGCTTGCTCCATCACACAGGCTTCAGGAGAAATGTTGGTCCAATTAAGAACAATCCATCTGCCAAATGCTTGATTTGTGGCTGATTCCAGAGAGGCCGCTACAAAGACAAACATTCAGAGCTCCATGATAAAAACTTCGTTAGCTGCTGTAATAAATCAGGATGCAGGAGACATTGTTAGCAAAAAGGCAGTTTAACAGAATCCTTCTTTAGCTCTAACAAGCAATCTGACTAGCCAACAAATTGAAAGGCGCTCATTCCACAATGCTCCTTTGAATCTCACGCTGATACAAACTGATTGTACCAGATTAATGCACCTCTCATACCAGACACTAGTTAGACTTGCTCCGATTTTGCTGTTTCTGTTCACAGTCAATAATTGCATCACTATTACTGTAATGGGGCTCCAAGAAAAAAAACAGCATGTAAAAGAATGGTGAAATCCAGCCTGCTGCACCAACATGAACCCCGTGGTAATTTACTGGAGTTAGCACAACCAATTTATTGCACCTTTTTCAAACGAAAGTCTCTTCTCAGTCAATGTAAAATCCAATACCACGAGAAACAACCACGTGTTTCGTACAAAGGTAAGCTCTGCTTGACTACAACCAGTGCGTTTCTCTAATGCCCTGCTTTGAGCAAGTCCTCAGATGTTCTTCATAGACAAAACATAGTTGGCCAAATTTTGCTATGACACAATTCTCAGAGTTTTCATAGCTGCTCTGACCGTGCACACACCCCATGGCAGTACCACAAGCAAGTGCCTGGCAGTGGAGATGGGCCCCTGGCAGGTGGTATTGCAGCTCTGCAGAGACAAACTCCCCACACTTCAGGACTGGCAGCTCCTCCCTGGGATGCCACAACCACGCTTCGTACGGGCAGCTCGGCACGACTCTGCTGGAAACCTGGCTGTTGTCTTTGTGCGGCTGCAAGGTGGGAACACCAGCCCCTACTGACCCAAATCCCACAGGGCAATTCTGGTCTGATGCCACTGAGACTCTCTGTGACGCCTCCAATGTTTAAAGGTACTTCCTGGTTTGCTTTGTTACAAAACGCACATTGTACAAATTTCTCACTGCGGAAGGAGGTAACCGCTTGCCATTTTAAATTTACATGAAGTATTGCAATGCATACATTAATCAAGCACAGGTTAAAGAGCGCCTGTTTATAGCCTCTTCCCTGCTCTACGTACATGTCACGTCCATCTAGTTAGCTGTCTGTGCATGCATGTGCACATTGCAGGTATTTGTATGCACCTGCTGTACACAGCATGCTAAACAGGACATGCAAGAAAAGCAAAGAAAATTACTAAGAGATAGACCACAGCACCAATTTAGATATGCAGAAGCTAACTAACAGAATCATTTACGATCTACTAGAGCCCAGTACTTCAACCTCAAGTGTTTTGTCTGCATTTATTGCACTATTCATTTCTGCTACGGTATCTCCTGCAAAAATTCCACAAAGCCCCAGAGCAGAGCGGTGTCACAATGGGTAACAGCAGAAAAGCAGCAGTTTGCAATCAGCTTCAATACAAGATGGAGTCAAGAATCAAATATTTAAGAAGTAACTATTCTGCTACCAGATGCTTCTTTGAAGTAGTTCTTGGATTTTGAGAAAGACAAGGAAGCACAGCAGAAAAAAAAATAATAAATGAGAGCGATCTAAAAGACTCAAGCCCCTTCGTACACAGAGCTGCATGCATTGTGCATTTTAATAGATAGAGGAATGTTCAGGAAGATAAAATTATCTTCCATAACCAAACCCTTGAAGGGTGACTGAGAAGCCCAGCTGCTGCTTTCTTTCACCTCTCTGAGAGCGGCACCTAAGGCCGAGGCCTTCTGCAGCAGGTACTTGCTGACGTGCAGGTCTGACACTGCTAGGAAGGCTGGGGAACTAACAGCTCGCTGTCAAAATCTGCTGAGTGCCAGATGGTTTCCTCCAGACCAGGCCGCGTCTACGTACCATAGATCAAGTTTATGAGTGATGCCTGAAGCCCTTCATTTTCAGTTTCTAAATACATGAGCAAATCCTTGGGGTTTATTCAAGGCTGCCAAATGATACCTCTCCTCCAACCCACCTTGTGTACTCCACACCGAACATGCACTACAGCCATTCACTGAATCTCCTTAAAGAAAAGCTCTGGTAAATGGGGCTCTGTCTGAAAGGGCACTGCCCAGCAAGAGCCAGGGTTCCTGAGCTGGGAGGGCAGGGAAATTACAAAGCTTCATTTGGGAAAATGACTTTGGCTCCAGGGCCGGCCAAGCAGCTCATTCCCATGTCCTATAGTGCCAACTCACAGAAAGAAACAAAACTCATCTACATAGAGAGAAACATCGTCCAGCTTGCCCATTTTGGGGTGAAGCAGCAGCACTCTGGGCAGATTCCTGGCCACCCGGCTCCCTCACTCGCCTTCCACACGGAGCACAGTGCCCTACTTTGAGCATCTGTGAAAACTGCAGCACAGAAACCACACCGACTCTGCCTGCTCAGATAGTAACCCCTGGAATATTACTCTACACTGACCAGCACAATCCTTTTACTTGCTAAATCCAGAAGGAATAAGCTTAGGTCACCTCAGGAAAAATCCAGATGCAGGCTTCATAAATTCCCTGCCCCTCCAGTGAGTGAACATAGCTAAAAAGAAGTTGCCATTGTCTAGAAGTGAAGCATGCACTCAGTGGATTGTAACGTGCTGTCCTGATATTTTACAATACCACTGCTACAAAATGATAACACCACTGCACTTCCTATTTGGCATGTTTTTCAGACAAAGACTTATTTTGGCACCCCAATACTTCTGAGTCATTCTCTGAAGAGATTCAAGTAAGGTTTAAAGATCTTCCTTTTGGAGGCAAACCGCTGGTTTGTTTCTGTGACTAGTAATCGAGCCTTTCATACCCAGCCCTGACCTTGATCTGCATGTGAATTTACACACAAATTTACCTAGAAACTTGTGTCTGCCTCATGCACACCCTGACATAAATGTACGTACACATAAATACACAGAAATCCACTAAAGAGCTTTACTTTCTAGCTGAGCTGAATGACAAAAACAAGGTCTCATTTCCCCTGTATTTTGCTGTCAATTCACTCCAGTACTGGCCATCCCATGTCAAAAGCTTCCTCCTATCCATCTGCATATTCCCTGCAACACATCCCTTCTGGACTGAAAGATCCTGCCGGGGCTCAGACAGAAAGGCAGCTCCGGCCACATGCCGGGCATCCATCGCAGCGTAATGCCGGCGGGCAGGGGCTATGCTGGAGACGTGTGTGTGGAAGGGAGACAGGGAGCTGGGCAGATTCTGGTTGTTATTGTTCGTACAACGTGCAGCCCGGCAATGCTCAATGCACCCGCTGTGGGAGCGTCCCTCTCCTCCCGCCTTCACCCGCATCGCTCGGCTTTGGCTGCTACATCTCCGTGCTATTTATATGCCGGTGCATCAACTTAGGATTTACTGGGGGAAAGACAGCAGATCACACAGGCTTCTCGGTACGCGCTATTTAACCCTGAAAGGGAGGGCTTGCACTGGGCACTCGCCAACAGATTAAAATTACCCCACCACAATTCAGCAAGTCCGCTTCTGTCAGGGACGTGGCCCTTGCTCTGAATGAGATAAGCAAGATATTAACAAGCCCTGGACACATCAATATCCTGGTTCTCTCTCTCCCACACCCTCTCCTCTCCACCCTGCAGGAACGTCCCCTTACCTTTCATTGTCCACGCTCCTGAAGCCAGGTAAAATGTGCCGGAAGCTGCTGTTCCTATCGAGCTTCGGTTGGCTCTTTGTCCTTTTGATGGAGCCTTTAAGCCGACGGCTGAGGAACCCCTGTGGGGTGAGACAAGAATACTAAATTACAACAAAAAAAAGGAGAATGAGCGAGCGAGCCCTTGACCTGCTCTCCTGCACCCACGCGGCCGGGCAGCTGGCTCCGGGCAGCCCCTGCCTGCGCGCCCGCTGGCAGCGCCGCTCCTCGCCGCCCGCCTGGCTCCCCGCGCAGCCAGCATCTGCTCCCAGCGCCCGCCGAGGCCGGGGCGCTGCGTCGGCGCGAGACTCCCCGAAGCCTCTGTTACCCTGGCAACCATCAGCTCACATAAAAATACTGTCTGAAAGACGAGGCTAGCACATCGCAGCACCCGACGCGAGGAAGGCTGCGGCTGGGGCTCCGGCTGCCGGCACCACCCAGGCAGCGAGCGGGAGACGGGCACCAGCTCCATCGCCTGACGGGCCCCCGGCTCCCAGCCCTGGCTGGTGGGACTGGGCTGGGTGTCAGGGACACATAAAGATGTCCTGTAATGCATGGGCAGCACCTTGGCAGGAGGACAGGAGCCCTGCACTGACCACGCGGTGCCTTCCCCGCTGCCTCCCGGAGCTCAAGTCGTGGCTCCCGTGGGGCGCTGCCACGCCGCCAGCATTATGTGTTTTAGTAGCAAAGGCTCTAATTTTGTATTTGCTTCTTGTTAGGAGTTAATGTTCGACATGATCGGAACATTACATTTAATCTTTTGGCTAAATAAGGCAATAAAAGTATAATGCTGCTGTGGTGTCCAGCGCTTACAGCATGTGAGGACAGCCATGAGGTCAAGCATGTCAGCCAGGGAAAATGGGTGGTGTTTTAAAGGCAAACCAGGAGTTTGTGGTGAAGCCCAAAGAAGCGCTCATTTTACACCCTGTCAGACTGAATCAGGTCGATCCCTGGCAAATCCCCACACAACCTGAGGTTCTGCACATGCCTCTTCCATTCCCCGTCCCCAGGAGAGGGAGTAAGATATCCACTGGAAAAAGCACTGATTTTGACAGGCATAAGGCAAGGTGAGAAGAAGCAGCATCTTCCCACTGGGTACTTGCCCAGCATCCCAGACGTCCCCACAGAGCGCTCCTCTGACTCCTGCCACGAGTCCCAGCAGTTCCTCCCATCAACCCTACAGAAGGGATATAGGTCACACACCCTCCGGCAGCTCCCTTCTATAAGCTGATTTCCTTTATATGTTTTGCAGAAAGATAATCACAGTCTGACTACCTAGCCTGTCATTTGTTGGTGCTATTTAAATGCTCCTTCCACACCTCGGATATTCATAGCTCACATTGTGTCTCTCTCAGGTTGCAAAATCTCCCCGGGCAGTCTGGGCAGCTCTTGTTATGGAAGCAGCTTTCCTGTTTGTAAGTGCATCAAGAATTTGAAACATCTAGATAACCAAAGGTGTTTCACGTTTATTAAGTGCCACTTTACTTACAAATGAGGTGCGTAGCATGCATTTATGTGAACTGAGTACTGCTCTGGAGCTATGCACTGGATTGGAAAAGCCCGATGTGCAGCGCAGGCCATCCAGTTACACACTGCAGTGCGCACCTCACACGAAGGGAACAGCAAAGATAACAAAGGCCTTTCAGCAGTGTCTGTCTGTGAGAAAACCCTTTACAGAAATTCATTTTTATGCTAAAGAGAAACATCAGAGGGTACTAAAAGAGAGAACAATGTGACTCCAAAGCAGCAGATTTGGGGATGTCCTCTGTTACCTCCAACACCGCTAAGATGTTTCCCTCTGTACTTGGACCCTAGCCAGCCTCGTACTTTTGATACCAACTCCTCATACTCCTGTTCTGGCTAGATCAGGCCATTGGTTGCCTGCTATGGAGCCTAGCCAAAACTTCCCGCGAAGGAAAAGACCAAAATTCAAAAATCTGTAACTGGCCAACCATGCAACATGTCCCGAAATGCCACTGGTGAGCAGTGTCCGCCCCTTATCGCCGCCAGCTCAGCCACAAATGTGTCACAATATTATCAAGTCACTTCTTAAAGTCTTTCAGCTCTGGATGGGGAATTGAGAAGGAAAAAAGCAAAGACTTTCTGTGACAAACGATCACAGCTTTCTTTCACTACCTTATATTTCACATCTCGACAACTGTTAGATGATTCGTGCAGGATTTGGAAATTAGAATTTAGGGTTGCAATAAGACATTACTTTCCTTCTGTTTCGCATTGTTTTTACATTCATTGCTACCAGAAGGAGATCACACTGTGCCATTTTCAGTTTTCATTGCTAGCTTCATTGAGAGAATGATATGTCAGACATTTTAATGCTGATAAATTATAATGCTGTAGCAATACTCTGCACCTCCATAGTGCATGCCAGATAGCAGGAACTCTCATGTGTGAATTACTGCCTTCTGTAATTGTACATGGGGTAAGAGAAAAAGAGAGAGGAGCTGGTTTCCACAAGACAAGGGAGAGAGAGTCCAAGCTGGGGTGTAACTGCCGTGCTTGCCTGGTGAGATCATAAGTACATCATCCATTTCTTCTTTGGTTATGACTTTAAACAACATTTGATTCTGATCTCTACATAAGTGAGGCTAATCCTAACTTATGAACATCGCCTACTCCTCTAGCCTCATTACATTCTTGTGACTTCTAGTAATTAAAGTGCTGCACTTCATATTACATGTTCTTTATGTTCCTTTAAGTTTATATTGCGAGCTCTGCATGGCAGAATTGTGTCTTCCTATGTGGGGGCAGCACCTACCACCAGGAAAAACATCTTAGAAAAAATTCAACTGCTAACTCAGGAAGTTTAATTCAGAAGATAATAGACTGTATTTAATGACAATAAACAGAAATCTGAAGAGCCAAAGGATCCCTTCTAAATTTGCAGCAGCAGCAAATCACGAGTTGCCAGCAGCTGTGGTGCTGAGGGCCCTTGCTCGAGCCCCAGCACAGCCAGGCTGGAGCAGGGCAGCGCTGCCAGCAGTGCACAACCCAACCCTCTGCTACTGGGCTGCACTGCACACATCGGTGCATTCAGAGCTAGTGCAAAATTTGCACGAATGAGAATAATGCTTCTGCTTCGTTTAGTACAGGTTTGTCTTTGGTTAGCCCCAAAGACTTTTCAAGTTCTGCTGGGATATGAAGAAGCAAATCTTGGGTTAATACTAACTGCCTTTTGGCAGGGGGCATAAAGTCAATCACAAAATCCTTTCAGATGCAAGCAGGGGTACTAACTGTAGAAATTCATCCTGTGCACAGCCTAATTTCTTCTGCACTAGATGAGATATTTTAGGATCATTGCAAAAGAGACCATTCCAGTCCAGAATCCAGCACCAGGCAAAGCTGCGCAGTCCTATGGAAGTTTGCCAGGCATAAAAGCGCACAGAGGAGCGTGGCACTGAGCTCAGCTAGCCCAGCAATAGTGATGCACAGAGTTCTCACTGTGCAGCCCCATGATTTCACTTCTTTGGGTGCAAGGGCCTTGCTTTTCTTGTTTTGTTTCTGTAGTTCTTACCCTGCCATCCTCAAGTCCAGAATATAATCGCTCTAATCAGAAGAGCTGACTGAAGTTATAATAAGATGGAAAGAAAAGGGGCAGAGAAAAACAAATCCTTTAGAGGAATGGCTTAATCACAGCCACTGCTATGTAAGCCGGAACAGGACAGCCACAATTCAAAGCAGGACAATTAAGTCTGCTGTGATTTGTTTTTTTGTTTCATGCATATTTGGACAAGCCCCAAATCTGATGCCGCTGTCTTTGCTGCAAATGGAGGAAGGTAAGATTTCCATTTTAATTTTTCCTGTTTATCGACATTTGCATTTCCAATTACTCTAGACCCTGAAAGAATATTTGTTATATTTGAATATTTTATATACAATACTTAAAAACATATGTGCAAACTGATCAGAGCAGCGTGCCTTTGAGATGCAGGAACTGGGTACTTCCATGTACTCTGGACCAAGGATAAACTGGAAAGAGAGAAAAAGGGAGGGCTGCTAAAATGAATATAGCACAGAAGACAGCAAAATCCTGAGTCTGTCTCCTGATCTCCTGTTTTATTAAATATCAAGTAATGATGCAAGTCTCACGTATCTGGAGCTGACTCCCACACCATTAATGTTCACTTGCAGTGAACCCACATGATTAAGTTTGAAAGGTAAAAAGTCAGCACCATGGAAACATAATATATGTGAAGTTACATAGATAGACGGATAGATGATAAATCAAGCTGGATGCTTCAAGTGCAGCTTTGTTTGGAAGAGTCCTGGCATCCCCCAGCATTTGCTAAGCACAACAACCCAGCAGAACACGGAGGGCTGGCCAAACACGCACGGGGCAAAGCACGAGCATCTGGAGGGGGCTGAGCCGTGGGGACCTGCAACGTGCTGGTCGAGCAGGGACACTGCAGAAGCAGGCAGAAGTCCTGGCTCAGATCCTTACCCAAAGACAGAACAAAAACTGTAAAGACATATCAGAGGAACCAGGGAACAGATGGGGTTATTTTTATAGTTCTTCCGTAGCTTTTTGTTTCTGTTCAAGCAAATCTCAACTACAAGGGATATGAGAGGATGTCAGAATTTTTTTCGCTACTCATAATCAAACTGCCATAAATAAGTACTTGCTGCAAGTATAAATGTGTAACGCAGTGTTTTATATCAAGTGTCCATTTTTTTCTAGTATATCAGGGATATAAGTTAAGAGTTATAGTAAAACTGGGGGCAAATCTTTTCTACCAGAGCTGTCTTTGTCCTGGGCTTTAGAACATTAGGTTTTTGTTCACTTGTTTTTAAAGATAATATTAACTACTTTATATTAACTACTATAGATCTTTTTTTTTTTTTTCTTGCACAGTATCTGTCAGCCATGGCATTACCCTTTTACTGAGGCTCCGCAGAATGGACAAGTTATACTTGTATTTGTGAACCAAGCAGAACCTTGCCAATGCTAATACTGTATTAGAGACATAAATGTACAGAAACAGCGGGTTTACCTGTTTCTACAATTACCCATGTTAGCCTCAGCTTTCAAAATAAAATGGAAGCCATTTTCAGGCAGTATCTGATATTGCTCATTACCAGGTAAAGCCATCTAAGTGTGCAGCTCTCTTATTCTCTTTGCAGAGCATGACTGCATTAAACTACTACAAGGACCATAAGAAGCTGAGGGTGAGTTCAGGCATCAAATGCGCATCCTGAAAGCCCAAGAAGTGAAGTAATCCACTGAGTGGTCTCCTGGCATCGATACAAGGAAGGAGGGAATTTCATGTACAGCACTGACCTTTATGGATCAAATACTTTTTATTTGTTCAGAGGCTTGTGCCTGTAAGTATATGTATCCTTTCAAACACTTCATCTATAATTTATTACTGTCGGGTCTTTTGATTTGAACTTGTAAGTTAAAAGTTATTTTCCTATCATCCAATTCTCTTCCTGTCAGATGTGATAAAGGGCTCCATTCAGGAGGTGACCAAACAGACAGTCTCTATAGAGTCCTTTCCCTGAAGAGTGCATTTCTCGCATATGTGGTGCCAGCATCGGATCTGGTTTGCACTTGAGCATATGGTGTGAAGGAGCCGGTCAGCCAGAGCATCGTTTGAAGCTGGACATCAGCAGACTCATGAGAATCCTTGCTGAATTAACCTTCAGAAGTTATGTTCTTGCAAGTTTATTGATCAACAACCACAAATTCTGCTACATGGCAAAAACCAGCTTGTTTCAAGTGACAAGACCTGCCTAATATGCGAGCCCAGGGCAAGGGCAGGGAAGAGAAATATCCTACAGAAGTCAGCACAGCAACAGAGATATGGACTTAAAAGGAAAACCAAAACAGTTTGTTACTTCTGGACCCAGAAATTTGCACACAGCTTAACATGTACTACCCTTTGTGTTTAGAGGAGGCTAAATGCACAACTTTGTTCAAGTGGGTGCAAAGTCCCTTAGTTTACCTTTCCCTATTTTATTTCGTAAACCTCAGGACTCTTCCCAGTCACCCCATGGGCCCCTGAAGAAACACGCAGATGAGGCAGTAACTTTTAGGTCTGAGAGTATGCGTACGCACTATCCATCCACGAAGCACCAGCTTGCTCTGACTGATGGCCTCTTAAAGCATTATTCCACAGGGGTAAGGAAAGCCCCTCTGTGACATAAGCATCTTGGAACTGAGATAAAAAGAAAAGGATGAAAAAAATAGCTGCAAAAATACTGTGTGTCCAGCGATGGATGGCAATGAAAGCTCAAATCATACTGTTCTACATGCTGTGGTCAGACACGGGCTCTGGCATCCAGAGTTTGAGAATAAACACGGAGACAGAGCACTTAAGTGCTCATGAGGGTATGTCTGTGAGCCAGGCCATAAAGCAGTCCGGGAATGTGAGAAACAGCTCGTGTTGGTAAGTGCTGCTTAGCAACACTGCCCTTCTATGGCAAAGGATTAATCAAATTTGCAGTGTCATTGGAAATACTTGGTTCAGCCCATTTGAAAAATCAGATGAAGATGCACTGAAGTCTCAGAGGTCACCAAAGGGATAGCATGGGTCTGTCTAGGTCATGAAAACTGGAATTATGTCAAATGAGAGGCACTGAGTGTTAATTAAAAATACGGCAAATGTAATACGTGTAAGTAGCAGCACATCACAGACAGAAGTAGTAACTTCAGTGCATATCATCTCATCCCTTTTCCATCTCTAGCCAATAAAGGATTGCTGCTAATGTTTTATTTTTGTGAAGATTTTACCTATCTTCTTGAAAACGTCTTGGTCACAGGGTCTTCTCCCACTGCCCTGGCTAAAGAACTGCCCGGCCTGGCAGTTCTCGCTGCTGGGTACACCTCTTCTCTCAAGTCATTTCTCCTGGTCATTTTCCTCAGCAAGATGTTTCTTTGCAGAATTTCACTCTGTTCCTTTTCTGCTCTTTTCTATTAGAGAAAGACTCCTTTCCTAGCCTCTGAAATAGTCCCCCTCAGCCAGCACACACCCTTAGTCCCTGACCGAGAGAAGTACCAAAAACATTCAGCAAGGCAAGGCTCTGGTGAAGTAACCAAAACCTGGGGCAGTCTCTGCACTCTCCAACTACCACTGATGACATCCCTAACGTGCCCGGGGAACAGGCAGGGCATTAGCAGAGTCTGAGCGAAGGAATGGGGAAGGATCCTGAACACACCTGCAATTCGACAGACATTGCTATTCAGGGATCACCCAATTCTTCAATTTGGATTCTTTTGTTCTCCTGTTAAAACAAAACCCTGCTATTCTGGATTATTTGTTCATAGCTCCGTAATTATCACACTGTCAACATTTCATATCCAGACAAGACAGATAAATATTCCTTAGGAAGGTAGGAGAAGGGTAATTGAGCAATCAGGGATGAATGATGCAGAAACAGAGATGCAAGTAGAATACAAGTAACCCTGAAGAACAAAACCCGTTGTTTACCCAGGTAGAGGAGCAAGGAGAAAAAGACTGCCTAGATGAAACCAAGCAAGGTGCCACCTGGGAAAGACGTTCAGTGGGGTGAAACAGCTTTCTTATTTACATAATGGAGTCAAACATCCAAGAGGGCAAACTGTTCATACACAGAACTTCTCTGTTTGTTCTTTAGCAGGAACAATCCCAAGAGAAGCAGCGCACCTCCTGTGAGCACTGAGGGCTGCCAGCTTCCCAAAGGTGAAGAGAAGCCGTGCCAGAACCCCTTGCAGGAGCTGGTTCCCTTCATCGTGTGATGTGGAGAAGCCATGAGCTGTTTTGGTACGGATGAAGTTTGTCAGCAAATACCCAACACGAGGCAGAAGGCCAGAGGTAGAAAACTAATTTCTAGACTCCTAAGAAATCCCACAGCAATTTTCTATTCATTTTTTAAAGAACCATCTTCACTGGATTAGCCTCCTGAGAGTTTAAGTGACTCCAAACAAAATCTCCAAATCCAGGAGATATGCAGCCAAACTGTTATTAAAAACACTGAACTGATATCCAATGAGTTCAGAGACTTCACTTGTTTGTGACATGGAGAGTTTTAAGTATTTGACTTCCATTAACTGTAGTTAGCTTCACACTTACAGTCTCCCATGCACTGTATACGCAGAAGATTTATCTTACAATGGAGAGCAACAGATTTCAATCTGGCAACTATTTTTGAAACCTCAGATACAGAGGGAATGAGTGCCATCCAGATTAAAAGGAATAATCCCCAGCTGACAGAAAATTATTCACACTCGTATAAATTTAAACTTTTACAATACTTTTTGTAGCTTAATAATGACTTAAACACTTGATATTGACTGTGAATCATTATGTTCATCCTGCTTTTAAAATGTAGTTGTGATTTCACTGAAGATAAAATAAAGAATTTATAGGACATGGTAGGACTGTATATTTGGATGCTTTGTGATCCCATTCAGGCATGACAAACAACCAAACTCTGCAAAGACTGATGGTTCCTATCGCTCAGACTTTTTATAGAGGGCATCCAAGGAAAAACACTTGCAGGTTCTTAAGACTTCAAGCGTGAGCACAAGGTGCAAGGACACAACTACAGAAAGGGTCCTGTGTGCTGGGACATGGAAGTCAGCACAAGGCATACGGCTGCAGACATCCTGACCCCAATCCTCTGGTGCTTTTGCCATGATCTAAGAAGCCCAGCAGTTTTCAAGAGCTGCACTTTTGAAACAGTCACTGCGGGGCAGAACTCCAGTGGGTGGCTGACCATGGGGCTCAGCTCATTTATACCAGACGCTTACCCTGTGCATGTAGTCATGATAAATCACTCTGCCCTTTGATTTAAGGGAAGAAGGTACATTTTCATATAAACCAGATTACCTTAATTCTTTTACAATATCAGAAATGCAAATACGCCTTCTAGAAGTCCATAGGAAGATCCATGGCTCAACAAGCTGACTGTCTGACAAGGAGAGAAATGAGGGAGCATGGGCAGAGGTGGGACAGCCGGCAGGAAATACTGCCAAGGCAGCTTCTTTGGGCAGGTCACAGAGGAAATGAGTTTGAAGGAAGAGGTGTCTAAGTGATTTGCTATACTGACTACACAGCAGATAAGCAGCAAGGCCAGGATCACTTCTCAGGAATGCTTCGTTCCTATGCCAGCAGTCTAGTTATTCAAATACATCGCCTCGTGTTAAAACAGGTATCAAAGCTCTCCAAAACGAGCAATAAACACACAGGGGGGGGATGAGAAAATCATCTCCATAAATCTGTTTACATTAGTGTTCTCTTTTAAAGTCCACCTTTGCTATATGATACAGAATAAAACGCTTCATGAGCATGTTTGATATGTGCTTACTCTACTTTGATTTATGGCCTTGGGGCAGCTTGTGGATATCATGTTGTATCTAATCATCAGGCTTCTTCCTACTCACTTCTATTTGAAATCTTCCAGGCAGAGCAAATACTGGCAGAGTGAACCTACTTTTCCACAACTTTCATGACCAACTCTAGGTCTACAGAAAGGCATCAGCCTCAAGTCACGGCATTTTCATTGACAAATTCTGTGTAGTTTTAATAACACATTTTCTACAAAACCAGCTGCTAGACTAATAAAATTTAAAAAGCAGTTGGTAGATGATATGTTTAGAATAAAAAATTATTATTATCCTTTGAATGTAGGGATTCATTGTGTAATTTTCAGTAAAAGTTACTCATTCAAATATGAAACTGGTGTTTCAGGCAGATGGTCTTGGTTCCAAAGACTTTCACGACATTTCTGAAGCTTAAATTGGAACATTTGTATTCAGCAATAATTACATGTGCAATCAAACAAGAATGTTAACTCCTGCAAAGGTACAGTGAATACTTACTATAATTCAGACAATACATCAGTCTTGCATTTTTCCCCTATCTACCTTTCTAGACAACTTAATTTCCAGACACAGAGAAAACAGTTAAGATGAAGCTCATTTGTCCTGATCTCAAAATTTATGAAAATCTTTTGAGTGTTTCAGTTTGATTCACCTTCTGCTTACAGCTTTGAAAATAAAAGGAGAAAAATCACAATGAAGGCATAAATATAACACACATACGACATTTACAGAAGTGGACCAGCCTTGATTTCATGAAGTTTTCTGTCCATAATGACATGCAGATCAGACAGTTTTTTGTTTAAGAAAGCTTAAGACTGTAACAGGCGATAATAATTAGGATCAAGTAGAAGGAATCTTTATACTTGAAATTATACTGCAAAAACCACAAGAACTTCAGGTGTTGTTTTTAAATTGGTCAAAAAGTTCTCAAAATCTGTAAGTCCCCTCCTAGTTAAAATAAAACCAGAGACCAGAAACTCACAATTCCATCTAGAGGCTGGAAGTGAGGTCTCCACCTGCCCTCTCTATGCAAAATAAAATGAAAAATCACCCAGTGGTTCTACTTTTCAGATGAAATCATAGATATTCAATCATCAATTTAAATTTTAATGAAAAACAGTCCAAGACTACTCCCTTCTATTTCACCAATGTTTACTGCTTTCTTTTCCTCCTAAGCTCGTACCTTGTGCCTGACCTTTGGGTTATGGCAATGAAGAATGTGCTGCGAGGTACCAGTACAGAGCATGGCAGACAGCTTTGTTTCTTAGGATACTCGATTTGAAAGTTTGTCAAAGATACAACATAGAAAGAACTGGAGGCAAAAATGATGTTCACTGTTGTTTTATCCCTCTGCAAAATAATAAGACAGACATCGTAAGTGGCAGAGCCTATTTTTGGGTCTTAGCTGAGATTATTTCTTGCCTAGTTATTAGCAGTAGATTTACTATCTTTAAAGCAGAATTTTGTCACCCAGCAGGAAATTTCAATTCTATCAGGCAGATTTAATTCTCATTCATTTATTCCTTAACTGTTTTTGACTCGCTTGCTAATTATCAAGGAAGGCAGCATTCAAAGTAAGTCTGACACGAGGAGGCACCATGGCCTGTTGGCACTCTGCTTCAGCTGGCTGCCACTCCAGTTGTGCAGCTTTGAGTCTCATTTCCTATCAAGGTGTTCGCCTTCCTCCTCATGCTAGCACAGCTTGAATTACTATTTGTAAATCTTTACAAAATTCTAGATTTGACCCAGATGTACAAAACCCCACGCAAGGTGTATGGACGCCTTTTTCACCGTTCTTCCCAAAAGGGGTCACAGTGCCCAGAAGTGCCTGGAGGCAGGGACATGGGAACGTTACCTGGACATGCTGAGTTCCTGCCTTGTTCACATCCCTATTTCCCAAGTATATCCACAGACATTGCCATCTCTGCTCTCAGTATTAAGCTACACAATAAACTGCTATCTAAGATTACTCTAGAAAGAAACCTAATCCTAGATTCCACCTATTCCTGCAACATCTGCATGAAGCAGGTGAGCAGAGACCTGGCCACACCTTCCCTTACGCTGCCCCTGTGCCCTGGACCAGGGGGCTGCCGAGGTCCCTGCAGCTCAAGCAGAAACTCCCCGACATCGGCAAGGAGGCAGAGCCGTGGCGGTGGCGCAGCCCCTCGGGGCTCCCACTGCTGTTGGAATGTGACACGAGCTGACCCAGCTCTGTGCATCACAGCCCGGGACACACAGGGGCAAATCTCCCACCAGTTGCACGGGAGGCATGGGAACTCAACCATTTATTACGACCTAGCCATACGATGGGAAATCCGTGGCTATTATCTTGCAATTGGCAGGAGAGAAGGGAGGAGAGCGGGGCAAGCAGAGGCAGGTTGTGCTGAGCACCGGGAATCCCATTTGCAGAGCAGTATATACATAACTACACTGAGCTATTTAGGAAATAAAGACATGATTAGTTCTGGAGCTAATTTCCTTGGTGCTTTGAAGAGTGTTGCAGGTAAGATATGATCCACTGTAATTACGGAGGAAGATAAAGACAGGAAAGTTGCTGGCAGAGCTCCAGGGCCCAGGAATACCTGAATACCTCAGGAAAGGCTTTGCAGCTCGCACCGTCTCTTTCACAAATTGCCCTTGATGCCTGAGCCACTACTATCACTGCTCACTAGGAAAAAAAGAGGGTGGGGAGGACAAATGTGGCCTATTCCTTATCAGAGCGCAGTGCTGAGGAACAGCGGCAGCATGGAGGAGAAAGTGAATCTTGTTTCCATGGCAACTGAAGTTTGAAAAAAGTACCCCGAAATCAATGTCATCTTAACACGTACGCTTACGTGCAGACCCACAGTATGAAGTTATTCAACTGCAAGCATCACGAGACTGTAATCAGCATCTGACCGTCCAAAGAGACCTGCTGCTCGCAGGAGCCGTGCTTGGTTTGGAACAACAGTGTCCCCACCTGGAGGAAGCTCCTGGCATTGAGCAGCGCCAGCCTGAGATTTGGATAGAAAGAAGAAACCTCCAAAACAACTTACAAATGATCTAAAGTAACAGCCCTACTCAAAAGAAAGTGCTGTAAGCTTTTGCATGCCTGGTAATGTTCAGTCAGTGCTTCCACAGGGGCAGAGCAAACGCTTACCTGATTTCCTGCCCCAGCACCCCAAGCTCTTAGCAGAGGACACAGGTGGCACGTGAACCACCTGCCACAACCAAAGTCCAAGAAATGATGGCTCAAAACATGGCATACATCTGTCTCAGAAACTAAGTACAAACTTGGAAAATATTTAATGATAACTGCGGCAATGACACACCTTTCTATTAATTCCATTACAATCAATTTCATATCTAAGTATTTAATATCCATGAGCTAAAGCAATGCTTGTTTCCAAATGGAAAAAGTTCAGAGATGAAGGTCCTGATTAAATGAATGCTCATGGTCTGCTGGAGCTCTCTAAGAGATTCAAATAATACCTTGCTCTTCTTGAATTGTTTTCTGAAAGCACAATATCAATGCTTTTTAAAGTGGGAAAACTGAATGTGTTTATTATCCTACCTTTTATATCTGCAGTACAATTCTTTATCTGTGACCCATAAACAAATTAAAGGGACACTGGCAAGCTGTACATTTTAATGCTTTTCTTTTCTCTGTTCTCAGAAGTCTGAGAATTTTTCAGTGCCTAGAGGCTTAAACAAATTAAAGCTTTTGTTTGTTTACTTTTAGCATTTCATTAATTTCACAAAAGTGAAGCTAGTCAGATTCATTTGTCTTCCTACAGCCTATTAATTAGCATTTTGCATTTGGACTTCCAGGAAACAGTTTTAAACATTTTCATGTGTTTATTTTTAAAGTAATTTTGGAGGTAGTTGTTTCTGTTCAAATCATTCTTTGGAAATGGAAGACTGAAAAACATTGATATAAATCCAAGTCTGTTGGTGGAAAATCCAGTGAGAGCTTGGCATTGTTTGTCTTTGCGGGGGGAATTCAGACAATTGCAACAGATCAAAACACAACAGAGCACCCAAGCAACTACTAAATTGTGAAACTGTCACAAAAACCAAACATGCTTTGGAGAGTTTTTACCATTTTCACCACTTTCAGTGATGCCTTGATTGTTTCTGCTCCTTAGACAAGACGACTAGCACCACCACTATGCAAGCCCAACCCTGTTACACTGATTATGAAAGATGGGGAATGTCTCCTAATCTTAGTTTCCCCCAAGCCTTAGTTTCCCCGTTCAGTTTAAGGCATTATGATAATTTGCAACCTCACAGTGACTGCAAGCTTGAATTCATTGAGATTGGCAGAACACTTTAACAGCCTCAGATGAAAGGTGCTACAGAAGTGCCAACTACTATCACTGTAATTATCATTCAATATACACTGATCAAAAGAATGAAATGTGAATTAGCATTTCCTATTAGCCCTACTTACAGCCTAAATGTTAAATATTCCTCCCATGGGCTCCCTCCATGAAAACACAGAGGAACTGTTGGTATTTCTCGTACAGCTACTACAGTGCTGCTACGGGAGTGGAGGAGTGGGGAGAGCTTCGGAGAGTCCAAATGGCACGGAGCCACGCAGCTTCTCCCACAGAAGCCTGCCCAGGCTCTATGGGACGCGGAACCATGGTGCTGCCCTCTTCCTCTCACTCTTTGTCCGTCTCTGGTCTCTTTCCTGACACAAGGCTGCGACCCGCTGCAGCCCCAAGGATTTTCTGCCCTGAACGCTCCCAGGGAGTGGGCCCTGCTCACCTGAAAGAAGTGTGTACATTTAGCATGGCTTAATGAATGGAATCAAGCTAATTTGCACCCACTGCAGAGCTAGACATGCTGAAATGTTTGCTTTCCCCTTTCTCGCCTGGCAAATGCACGGTATTTGACTTTATTTTCCTTAGAAACACGGGAAGCAACGAAGTGATTTCCCCTGTATTCCTGAGCATGTTTCAGCAGCATTTGGGGCAGAGCACTGCTGGGATTCGTGGCCAGTTCCCACATGGTGGAAGCTGCCACCTCTGCAGGTTAAATAGGATCTGACTGAGGGCTGTGTGTAGGAGCGAACCAAACTCTCTTAATTCTTTTTGGACACAGCATCAAACAGAAGCTGACAATAGCGGGTCACCTTCCAACCCTGCTTTCTGCCACACGCCAGAGCGAGCCTTGCTGCTGCCCAGACAGACCCTGCTGGAAGAGGACTTTGCTGTCCAGCCACGTCGGTTTGATAGCAATCAAAAGCAGGCCAAACCATGCTCCACTCCACAAAACCCAAAATAGGGTTACTGACAATTTTAAAGAGAAGCGGCCTCGGCATGTGAATTAAGCCGTTGAGGAGCCCTGCGCCTCTTCCTTTCTGTAAAACCATCCTTTAGACAGCTACAGGCTCTGAAAAAGAGACCTCCCTGGAACACACTCAGTTCAAAAAGGGAAAAAAGTCCATTCCCTGCCTTGCTGAGTCCTTTTCAGTGAAGCAGGTCATAGCACCATGTCTTTTATCCTGTCATTCCTGTCTCCTGCTTGATGCACATAATAAATCCACAGTGGTTTGAACTGCAGCTCCGTGCTGAAATCTGACAATCCCACGGATCTTTAACCATGCTGCCTCCCAGCAATCCCCCAGCTGAAACCTCCAGGTTTACTTAGAAAATTTTAAATATACAAGGTCAGATTCAAATAATTTAAAATATTATATTTACAATCAGTTTTACTTTCCAATTCCCGTGCTAGCTAGCACTGAGCAGGGAAAAAAGGGTTCCTTTTTTTAAACAAAATCTAGGTTTCTGGATTAAACTAGAATTTATCTAATGTCTCATAAGGTACACTCAACACTTACAGAGCAGATATTTACATTACCTGTCAGATTTACATTAACAATGTGACTTAGAAAATTAAGACAGAAGGCTCTGATTTTAATAACAAGCTGAAAATTGACAACATGGGACACTGGCACAAAAAGTAAACAAGCCAGGTTTGTCTGACCTGGAAACAATGATGTGGAGGCCAGAAAAAACTCTTACTCATTTTCATATGGTAGCATCAACTTTGAGAAGAACATTTAATTCTCTTGAAACTGAAGGAGGATTCAGAGAAGTAATTAAGAGTAACTTAACTAGTAGTTAACATCAGGATTGGGAATTGGAAATTAAGAAATTCAGCTCAGGACACGTTTCCTGGCTTCGCTGCACGATCCCATCTCAGTTAGTTAACTTCTCCCTGTTGTAAAATGCGGGTGCCAGTAAGTAGCCACCTTTGGGGGGAGCCTGGAGATCTATCAACCAAAGACGCTTGAAGAGGTCAAACTCTGCGTGCTGTTCTTGTACCTGACAAAAATGAATCTGACAGTCAGGTTAGCACTGCTAATTTTTGCAAAACAGTACCAGTGAGACTAGAAATAACTGCAAATGTTCAAGATGACCTCGTTTTTCTTCCAATCCCTAAAATGCTCGGAAACTCAAAACTTCCAAGCATGCCCTGTTCCACAAGCAGTGTCTGAACTGACAGATACATTCCCAAAGTAATTTACATATTTCTTGCTGCCACTAACACTGGTTATCCAAATTCGGTTGCAGTTGACAGTTTAATGATAATAGCTTTCTGTTTATATATCATCTGCGATAATGTTCCTATTCTCCTTAAATTCTGTTCCTGTAAAAGGGGTGCTCTAATGTATGCAGCCACAGACCAAAATGATAGTAATTTTCCCTTCTAGTTGGAATGGTTTGGTAAACAATTACATTTCAATTAAAGACGGGGTGTTCATGCCGAGGGAAGCACCATTCAGCTCTTCACATAATACAGGAAGATAAATTTGCCAAAGTCAAACTATTAAAATACAATTTACATGACTGCTTTAGAAAAAAAAAAAACTTGAAACAAAATGGAAAACAGAGTATATTATGCACTGGAAAAACTTGGGAAAAATCTTTTGCTGTATCATCCCCAGCAGCTTGAACTAGGATCTCATTATTTAGGATTGCATTCAGTGAAGAAGAATGGTAGAAGGGTTACTTTTCATCTCTTCAGGAGTTTCCATTTACTGGTATGCCATTAGGACTTAATACCTCATTTATCAAGGATTAAAAGCAGGACAGATGGAGGAATGCCATAAGAATAGCGCATAATGTAGCACTGTAAATTCAGCTGCATACTCAGCCCAAACAGACAGAAAAGCTGCTGGAAAACGTGCAAAAAGAATTGAAACATGCAGAAGAATTGAAACCTAAAAAGATTTCTTGCTCAGGGCGCTGTCACATGGCAGAGAGGGACTTTACAACCAGCCCCTGCATTGGCTCAGAAAAGCTTCCCAGAGGAAACAGAAAACCCTCCTCTGATGATCCTCCTTACGGAACAAGCAGTTGTACAGATATATTTGCAGTGAAGCAGCATCCAGGCCTGTGGCCCACCTGGGAAGCGCTGTACAAACAAACCACAAAGGACAGCTCCTGCTCCAAGACATCTCACGGGAAATGCAGAGCAGACAACCCGCAGACAACGAGGAACATGAGAAAACAGGGAGATGGCAGTCAGCTTTGTGACTGACAGCGACCTGGTGAGGAGTGTTTGCACCACCGAGTTTGTCCTTTGAAGCCTCTCTGAAGATCATTCCCCTCCAAACCGAGTTACACAATTCCATGGTTGGATTTCAAGTTGTGCCAGGGGAGATTTGGGTTGGATGTTAGGAGAAATTTCCTTACTGAAAGGGTTGTGAAGCATTGGATCGGGCTGCCCAGGGCAGTGGTCGAGTCACCATCCCTGGAGGTCTTTGAGAAATGTGCAGAGGTAGAACTTGGTAGCATGCTCTGGTGGTGGACCTGTCAGTACTAGGTTAAAGGTTGGACTGGATGAGCTTAGAGGTCTTTCCAACCTGAATGATGCTCTGATTCTGTTTTTTTTGGAGCCAGTGTGACTTCAACTACAAGAAGCACAGAAACATTTTCCCAGATTATGGAAAGCAAAGGATTGGTCCTAGATCTGAGGATTAAAGGGCTGGAGAGAAGAAAATTCTAAACCCTCTCTGGCAGTTTGATGGGAAGAGAGAGTACACAGACTCTCCTTCAAACACAGTAAGGGAGGCAGAGAACCATTTTCAAACTGCTTAAAATCAGACTATCTGATATATTAATTCAGTCTGTCAGGAGGCTCCTTGCATAATCAGCGAGGCAGACTAACAGCAAGGAATCGTGCCAGTTTCTTGATCCAATCACGTAGTCCACTTCTTCTGCACAAGTTCTTTGTCGGTTTGGATTTCTGCTTGGCCTGGGATATTTGCAGAGAACTGAACCAGGCTCTAACAAAAGCAGTCAATAGATGGCAGTATTCCAATGGGATGGGAGAGAAGTCATCACACAGCAAGTCTCGGCAATCTCACCCTTGCTCGTGATTTCCCTGCAAGGTGGGCAGTGTAGGAGGGTTTCATACTCAGCGGAGTTTCTCATCTTCTGGTCCCTGTGTTTGTTAAAATACAACCCAAACTCCAGGCTTAACCCATCTCACAGCTTAAGTTATTTGAATTCAATGCTGAGCAGCTAAATGCCTCTCTGCATCCCTGTAACCAGCAAATGTCAGTCAACAGCAAGACTTCAAACATCTTCCCTTGGAGAGGAGTCCAGCACTTGCCCTTGGTTACACTGGTGTCCACAGCTCTTGAGCATTATTAGCTGCTACCAATTACCCATTGTCAGGGAGACAACTCCAGGCCACTGCCAAGGCAGGCAGCATTTTAACTAACACCTTATGCTGAGTCAAGTCTGTCTTTCTGTCCTCAGATACTGTTAAAGCCTTTGTTAATTAGGTCTCCTCATTCAAGAGGCAGAATTATGCCAATTAAGAAGGGTCCCAACAAGACTACTTAACTGTAAAGATGTCTCCTGCTAAGATGTGTGTGAGGACAGTCAGTCTCTTCCATGATTACATAAGATATGATAAAACAAACCCTTTCATTAGGACCAGAACATCTCTGCTTGCATCTAGGTTTTATACTGATGTGCTCCAAATCACCGCTGTTCCTAGGCACCAATGCAGCAGTCAGAAAGGGCTCTCCTAATCCTACAAAGCTCTGATAGCACAGAAGTTCAGTGAGACAGGCTGAAGTGGAATATAAACATTTTACAACTTGAGATGACTAGGATTAAGAGAGTTTTTGTAATGCTTGAGAAGCTCTATTAAAAACTTCATGCGGAAGGGATAAGAACAGTTCACATAGAATAGTTTGTGTATTGAGATGCAGAAAACTTAAGGCTTGATTTTCAAGGTTATGTTTTAGGACTCAAAAAACTAGTATAAGCTGTTGTTTTCCAAAGTTGCTACAAAAAAACGTAACACTCAATTAACCATAACTTCTCATGCAAACTTCTGTATGGGAGGAGGACACGTCCACTCTAGAATGCTTTAGTTTTCAAATGAGAGAAAGCAATTGGGAGTGTAACACTGTCAAAAGAGCTGAATCCAATGGCTCTTGAGCTTAGTAGCCCCTTGGAGACTCAGCAGCAGAAGGATGGAGATGTCAGGGAAGAACAATGATCTGTAAAATATGAAAAGCTTACAACATCAAAACCCTCCACAGCAGACTTAAAAGTAATAATCCCATTACCACTAAACTAAAGCACTAATTACTATTCCCAGTGGCTGGAGTGGACTGACTGCTAATGATCCTCTCTGGTTAATGAAGGAAGGTGAGGAGGAATATATTTCTTAAGTCAGACATCTGCTGAAATCTGGGCAGCCATAAAAACTATGTATGTAATGAAGCCATTCATATTAATGGCAATAACATTCGGAGGGCTGAGCAGAAACAGAAATGAGATGATAGCGCATTGTAACTCAGAGGAGACAAATGCTAGGTATTAGCCACCTGACAATTGCCCTTATTTAATCCATACTGAACAACTTAGCCAGACAAAGCAAGCAACTATATCCCATGTAGGCTGTTTCACTACCTGAGCTAACCTGCTTAAAGACAGGAATAACTTCTCTAAAAGCCTAAAGCAGGAGATATACCATTAGAAGAGGACTACACAGCATTTTATTTTCACTGGCCACAGGTACACTAAGAAGAACACTCCCAAATCCTCTGTCTTGTGAAGAATCCAGATGTACCCATCCTTCTTTGCCTCTTTCACCAGTAGTACAATGGTTCAAAGATACTCATTTGCTGAGACAGATTCTGATGAAAGACAGACTCAAAGCAAAAGCATGCCTATTCAGTTGGTTTTAATGTGTTTCTGCCTGCTATGCTCAGAGTTTCGGAGCATTTATAACTGACAATCAATTCAGATAGATGGCATATGGCTTATGGCATGAGGGGATTAGAGTCAAAAAAAATTAGTTTGCCTCTTGGCATTGAAACACGATGCACCCTGTTTAGCAAGAAGGTGAGACCACAAGGGGGATCAGACCTAAGGATGATCCCTCTGTGTTTTGACCTGTTAGAACAGGGAGCTGTTAGGAGAAAAACTTCCATCAACACCAGAAAAAGAAAACCAAACATGCCCTGATAGCAAATGCTTCAAGACATCTCATCCTCTGTTGTTTTTCTGTTTCATTGTCTTCAGTATTTACCATATACTGTACACACTGCTTCAAAACAGAGCTCAACTCCTGCCATCCACTCACTGCTTTCAACACTTCCTCCTCTTTCATTTAGCAAACAGGACAGTACCAAAAAATCATAAAACAAACTCCTATACATTCAGCATGTGTTTGCATACAGTGACTCCAGAATATAAAGTCCACAGCGAATGCCATGCATTCAATAGTTTACAGTTTATAGAATTAAAATAAACTACTTAGACAAACTGCTGCTAGTGATTCATTCACCAGTACAAATGTTCTCAGGTGAACTGGGTGTGCTCAGATTTTTTATAGATTGCACCGATTGCCTTTCCTTTGAAATTCTGGTTCTACCTATGTAGGCTTGTTATGAGGTAGCCGAGCCTGTAAAGTAGGTGTGATCTACAGAGAAAACATATAAACACATGTCGAGCAAACCAGCTCCAATATCATTTGCCTCTTCCCTAAATAAAAATATCTGTGCTCAAATGTATTATCCACATACAGCAGACATTTTCCTCTTGAAAATACAACTTTTTGGTTGCCTTGGCTATTGCTCATACTTGGTATATCAGTCTACAGCTGTGTATGCTTTATGGAGCTCAAAGACCCTGTTCATGCCCCTCATGTTTGGTACCACTGTTACTGATGTTAATAGCACTGCTCCTTTCCACTCTGAAATGACTTCCCATTCTTTACCTACTGTTATCACAACAGAACATTAATATTAGTAGAGAGCCGCAAACCAAAACAATTGAAGAAATGAAAAACAGCGAATGGCTCCTCTAGGCTCCTTCTGGGAGAGGATACCAGGCTCTGGGGAACCATCAGCCTGGCAGTTCTTCTGTTAATTAATGGCAGGTTCTTCTGCAGAAGCTTCTGCAGAAGTATGAGGATGTACTGAACAGTTGCGTACAAGGAAATAAGTCTGTGAATATGCTGCACAACTGAAGGATTCACAACTGAAACCTCACCAGGAAAGTCTCCCCAGTGAAACAAGTTACCCAAACCCGCTTCAGATTCAAATTCAAATCTTGTTGCTTTACCAAGACATATTTTAGTTGTTTGTTGCTAACAGTACCTAACAGCAGCGTGTTTATTTAGTAGTAGGTAACCAAAGTGTTTCACATATACCACCTCTTCCCTCAGGATGAGAGAGCTCCTCTCCCTTCTGGCAAAACCCCGCAAGGATCACTAGGCTGGGAAGAGGCACTTACCGTGACCCGGAAAGGTGTCGTGGCTGCAGGCTCCATGGTGGGGTTCTTCTCAGGGACCCCGCTGGGCATGCTGCGCCTCTGCCCGCACCTCTCCGGGGGGGACTCTGCGGATGGTAGAGAAAACAGGGAGGAATTACAACACACAGCGCAGGAACAGTACAGAAATGGCAGCAGGCCATGCAAAATGCAGCTTCTTCCTTTGAGGTGCCCTTGCAAATGAGCCAGCACAACAATCAGATTTCCCACAGCCACCTAGAACAATGTTCAATCAGCAAGACTTTCACCTTCAACAATTAACATTTTTTACAAAACTGTTAGCTTCAGATGATGCCTGACAGGTTGGCATTATCATTATTTCCTGGCTGCAGATGGGTAAACAGAAAACATATCGAGATGAGTGACAATTATATGCAAAGTACAGATCTTTGCACATGTGGACTTGGTACTCCTAAGGGAAACTGCTCATGGGGTTACAGGCACAGGATGCTTAAGTTCCCTCTCTAATCCTCTAGTGATTTCTTCTTGACCACTTTTGAAGGACAGCAGGGATATGTAACACTGATTTATTTACTAAACAATATGGAATTCAAGCTAAGGCAACAGTAAATCAACAGCAATTTCAGAATGACACTGAAAAGCAGATTTTTCACACAGCTGTTCCATTTTTAAAAATGATGAGCATAAAAAAAACTACCACAAAAAATTGGAGCTGAAGTAAACTTTGGGGGAACTCATTCTAACACAGAATCTCACAAGCAACAGGAAAGCCCATGAACTATATCATTACTATGATTCTTATGAATGAGAGGTAGCCTGAAGAAGAATACCTGCTGGAAAAGGAAATCAGATAGCAGACACTGCTAGAGGGAGGCTTCTACAAATTAGTATGCAAAGACATCTAAGGATGGAACAACCTATATTCAGAATGTCTCAGACAATGATATTCTCGTAACTAATACAACTTAAAGGTCGTTTGTTTGCCAATTCTCAGCCTCTGCAATAGGCAATTTGCTGCAATCAGGTCTTGGCAAGGAAGGCTGTCCCCTTAGCAAGGTTCTCCCCTTGCCAAAGCCTGCTGTCACCCAGGGGCTGTCAGGAACAGCTAATAGCTGCGGTTCCACTCAGCACTTCCTGAGAAGTGTCCCCAACTACTGCAAAGGGACCGACTGGGAGAGTCTGCCCATGGGCTGGGTGAAGTGCCTCTTCAGAGACACCTTCCTTTGTTGGAAATCCCACCCAAAACGCCTCACCAGCAGCCACGTAACCTGCCGAGAGGCAGCCCCAAGCAGCAGCTCACTGCCCTCCGAACTTCCAGCCGAGCCTTCAAATTGCTCGGCCACGTCTCTGCAGAGTGCAGCACCGTGCACACCTTAAGGAGCAACCAGGTCTTTGGGTACCAGCTCCTTCCATGCTAAGGCTCCCATCCCTTTGAACAGCAACCTTTTTTTTTTTTTTTTTTTTTTTTGATATTCATAAAGAAACTGCTTAATTCCAGCACTTTGAAAGTGAGCTCAACATGACGAGACAGCTGAAGAAGCTGCTTTGCAACTTCTTTTTGACCAGTCCAATAAACGTTGTTTAAAGAACTTCTCCCATGCGTGGCTGGAGAACACGAACAATGGGATTACACAAAGCCAGCTGCCAGACATCGCTTCCCTGAGGCCTGCCCAGCTCAGCAGTGCTGTGCTCCCCAGCCAGACCCACCTCTCGCCTCCAGCACAGGGGGAAGCTCTCGCTGCTCCACACAGGTGATGTGGCACCACCAGTGCCCACGTTTCTGCTTCCTCTCAACCCCATGGGTCAGAGCTCCTCAGAGAAAGGCAGAGTGTGGTGTGACCCAGGGCTGATTGATACCTGGGTCTAATCGGGACCGCACCGAAGTCACAAACTGTGCTCTGAAGTTCTTCCACGATTACAAACTGCTCAGAGCAGAGCCAGCCAACACACCCCTCTGAGCAGACCAAAACATGGAGAAGGGTCAGGAGCTAAAGCTAAAACCATTTTTAAAGCCTCGCAGAGTGAACAGTCGGGCTACGTGAAGGCCTGAGCTGCCCTTTTTACTCCTCCAGGCCTTATTTCCTGGGATTTCTGACACATTGCCCACCTGTGCACAAGACAAGCAAGCTACAAGAGAGCAGTTTCAGTACCTGACCTCAGCCACCTCTAACACATCGTCCCCCTCCACACCCCCACACCGTTTCAGCCTGGCGGGCCCTGCTGGCAGGCCCCACGGCACAGCCCAGCATGAGGACTCCAGGCTCCTACACTCGACTTCATTGCAGAACCACAGTGCGGCCCCTCGACATTTTAATGCCTTTTATGAGACTCACAGCTGATAAAAGTCCTGAAGATGCCGTGAGAACACTGCAAGGTTTCCTCGGTGAGTGCTGCCATCCCCTGTGCGTCCCACGATAAAGGGCCCCGGCACGAGGAGCGCTATCTCTGCAGGCAGTGAGCCGCGGACTGGCACTTCCAGAAGCACTTCGTATTAGATAACAGCCTCACTAGCCAGTGGATTTCTCTGTTAGCTGAATACTATCCTCCGCTCACACAGTTCCAGGATTATACCTTCATTTGGCCATTTATTTACTCTAGATCAGATCTGATCCGGGGACTTCGTGCAGCATCTCAGGACGTGTGCCCGCATGTGGGAGCAGGTGGCTTTTGGATTCGCGGCCATCTCCACCGGCTGACAGCGCAATGCCCAAATAAATCTGGGATATATACAGATAAGCAATAAGAAGTCATCTAATTACTGTTTGACAACTGAATCAGGTCCACCCAAGCATATTAGCTGGCTCTTTAGATGCTCTTAAATATCTCAACATTAGATCGGAAAAGGTTCATGGATCCCTCTAAGAACTGTGGCTGTTCTCACGGAGATTCCTCACCTACTTCTCTCCTCATAACTGAAGGCATTTTCTGCGCTTTTCCCTGCTTGCAGAGCGATAACCAGGCGTTTCTACTCACATGCAGGTTTAGTTCCACCGTGCACGTTGCAGAACCGTGCTCTTGGCCCTCCCACAGCCATGCCCCAGATCTCCCCGTACACAGCACTGCTCAGACTGACGCGGGGCTGGGGTGCCTCCACGTTATACAACTGCAGAGGAACCGAAGCGAGAAGAAACAAACAGAAGTGCTTCCTGCTTTTTCAAATATTTACAGAAGGCTGCAATGTTTTGGGTTTTCCACATAGCAGGATAAGATCTTCAAAGAGAAACTTCCTTGCAATTAACAAAACCTGAGACCTCCCAGAGGTTATCGCACATACTTGGGTCCCAAATGCTTTTTGGTGTGTACCGCACTAGGACTGTTTTTAAGCTGTCAGGGTTGAAACGCATCCCACTGAGTTCGCTGCCAACAGAAGGACACTAACTGTAAACATTACATGTTAATTTAGGACCTAGGGCTTATGAATATTTCTGAAACTGTTTCTGTAGAGCAATAAACGCATTTGATTTGTTAACTAGTTCAAGGCATTTGAATTAACAGCATAATTAATCCTTACTACTTTTCTATGCCCGTTCTTAGTGCTGAGAAATAGTTACAGAGCAGCCTAGCAATCCCCCCAGGCTTCCAGGGCACCGGCAGCAGAGCAGAGCGGGGAGCTCCTGGCACCCAAGCTCCCTTAACCCACTCAGTATCACTGCTTTCCTCCTTGCACCTCCTCAGACACTGCTACCGAGCAGGTCGTTATGTGTAACACACATGGAACAAACGTTAATACTATTTACTTTTCACTTAACAAGTGAGATGTTTTTACATTTGCATTACCTGCTCTTGTGAATCACAGCTAGTCCAAGAGATCATCAGGATTCTGCTCCCATTAGCATCAAGGAAATACATTAACTCCTTCTGTTCGCTCATCCCTCTTCACACGCTCCCCCTCTCCTGCTCTCCTCTGACACACAACTCCAGGGATCAGCCAGTGGAAGAGACAGCACAAACAAAAGCAAGGAGAACCAGCTGGAATGAATAGCTAACAAGCAGACACTTCCCAGCAAGTTGATTTGCTGATATGAAACTGTTCCAACTCCGAGCAAGAAAGGGAGGTGCGAATCTGAATGAGGAGTTAGCGATGAGAAGCCATCTCCCTCAACTCACCAAAAGGAAGCTGTGCTTGTCAGCAGCACACATGCCATGGCACTCCGAACAAGCCAGGAATGAGAGAAGTGGAGATGATGACTTCATCAGAGGCAGCAAGCAGGAGAAGTATGACTGGAATGCCGGACAAGCCAGCAGCGCTGGGGAGACGCGGCAGGAGGCTGGGAACCGCCAGGTTCCTCCAGCAGGACCGCAGTGACGGGCTTTAGGGAACGGAGACGTTAGAGGACAAGAAACTTCACCAGCTCCTCTGGAGTTTCCTCAGAAAACTAGGAGGTCACCAGAACCAGAAGCTGACGGCAAGACCCTGCACGTCAGGCGTGGGGAGGTCAGGATGCCCCCGGCCTTGGGCTGGGATCCGCCCGTGGAGGCTCGGGGCCGTCCCCTAGTGCTCCCCTGCCCGGCCCCATGGGGTTTGTGCCGGCTCGGAGCTGAGCTGGGCAGGGTGGGGTTTCTGTGAAACCAGAGGGAACAGGAATTACCGGTCTCCGGCTCATACAATTACACTTGGTGAATTAATTTTATTGCTTAATGAATTTAGCTGTTATTTCTCTAATTTCTGCATTATCTAAGAGCTCCTCACTGCACACCCAGCAGAGGAGAGGAGGAGGCACGTAGTGACAGAAGTGATTTATTTAATGTGGCTCACGGTAGCATATAGGAATTAAAAACAATCCCTGGAGAGGAGATGTCTGCAGTGTTGGTGTGATTCAGAACACCCAGAAGGGGCTGGGGAAAAGCCTCCATTTCGGACAGCTGCAGGTGGCCACAGGAGTCCAGGAGGAAGGAGGATCTCTCATCCGAATCCAAAGGGGCATTTCCAAGATGCTGTTAGGACAGCGGCACTATTTTAAGAGTGGAGTATTATGCTGGGAATAAACAAAGAGAGAAAATTACAAACATCGACTTCAGCCAACTTTCTCCATCAAGAGGCAAGAATAACTTCGAGTGGGAAGCAGAGATGCAAGAACGTCCGCTTTGCAATGGACAAAGATCAAGGAGAGCCAGCAATGGGTTAGGAACGTGCCTGCTGACACAGTCCCTTCCCGGACCAGTAGGCTGGACGAGAAGAGAGGCGAGGTCAGTTCCTTTGTGCAGTTACCTGCAGAACTGCTCATTGCAACCGGTCACCCGTTGTCCTAATGATCCCCTGGTGAGCACCAGCTGATCCCTTACAGCAACATTATGATCGTTATGCCGCACAAAATTAATTCGAAGTCAAACCTTTATTAGGCAGTAAAATTGACTTTTAAGTAAAAATGGTCGAGAAGCAAAAGTTTAGGGCAGGTAATGATGCCCTCTGAAAAATCCAACTCATCTAGAAGCAAAGCTAATGAACATCCGCAATGGATATTCCCCAGGCTGATGAAAGTTTGAGTCACCACCACTTTTTATATCAGAATAAAATTATTTCTTTTCAGATCCTAGAATCCTTTGCTTACACACACTTCTCTAAAGCCCAGCAACCCAGCCGGCTGCACCCAGGACTCCTCACATCAGTCACTGAGTTACTCCCCCTTCACTTCAGGCTCCGAGAAGAAACAGCTGCTCGTGTTCCCATGCTTTCCCTACCTTTACGAAGAATTAAGGATACTGTTTATAGAATTGTACCTTGTTGATAAATTCTTACTTATCTAACCATTTAGGTAGAAAACAAACAAATAAATGAATTGGGATTGGGATTTGCCTTCTGTGCTACACTCTGGCACAAGGCATTTCGGATTAAATAATTAGAGGCTGGTCATGCGTATAGCTAATGCTGTCCACAATGATTGCACCTGACTCAAGCTTCTTACCTTTAGCTTTGTTTCCCTCACAGATGACTTAACTGTTACAAAACCACCACACTCAGCTCAAAACGTGGAATGCCATCTCTGTCTCAGTTCTGTGCCTGCCTGAAATATCCTAAGGCACCCGAATCATACAATATCCTGAGCTGGAAGGGACCCACAAGGATCACTGAGCCCAAGTCCTGGCTCCACACCCAAGTACCTCAAAGTTAAACCATATCCAAAGCAACAATAAGCACCATGTGGTCCTCTGCAGCTACAGGAACGGCGGCTGGAGAGTTGTGCAAACTGAGGATCGCTATTAGGACTGGCTGAAAAACAGAAACAATTCAACCCATAAAAAACATCGGACAAAACAGCTCCCCATCAGTCAGAGATTATCACCATCTTCTCTCAAAGTAGGACTAATATCTGGAAGAAGAGTTTTTTCTTTTCCTTTGTTAAATAATGATTTGAAGTTACACTGACCCTTGCCATAGCATGCTGTGCACTTTAATAGATCTCATGTCATCTCTGTGCCAGGTTCTGGGATATCACCGTGTAGTATTTAACATTCCTCATACCACTCCTGAGCAAGTGCTATTAATGGCTCTTGAATCTAGCACTGAAAAAAGCTGCTATTTTTCTGCACGCATGATATGCACCTATTCCTCTTCTCTCTGCTACCACCCAGCAAGAGAATTCTTTCCCCGGCAGCGTGCCAAGGTGCGTTCTGATGCACACAAGCAGAAGAGGGACTCGCTGCCCTTTCCTGCTGTCTTCCTGGGGGTCTGGCTGCCCATTCCTGCAGCCTCTCCTTTCCTGGGAAGCTCAGTGCATCCTCACATGCCCAAAGCTGGCATTAGCCGTGCCCATCACCAGCCAGCAGCTCCAGGCCAGCAGCGGTCCTGCTGCTGCCTCACCAGGGGAGCTGAAGCCACCTTGCTGCCAGCCGAAGCCCCAGGCACCGCTGGAGCAGGAGAACAAAGGAGGTGGGGTCCGCATGGAAGAAATTGGGTTCTGGCACAGCCACCAGGGCTGGGGGATTTCACCCCACTGTGGTCTGTTCAGCCCATGCTTGGTACCACTGATGGCTACGGGGGCTTCCCCAAGCAAGTGAGGGAAAGGCAGCCCTCTCCTTCGGGGCACAGAGCAAAAACACCCCTGGGGACAGGAAGGAAAAAGAAAATAGCACAAATGGGAAGGCACAGGGATGGAAAGCTTTGATAAGTCTCAACATGAGGAGTCTGAAAACATACACACCAACTTCTGTGCACTACAAAACTGGAGAAACAAACCGATGAATGAAAAAATGTCATAGCTGCAGGTCCCCAGACCTGCTGCCAGAGCGGTGACAGGGACGGTACACAAGGCATCCTGAAAACTAACCCCCCTTTCTAAAAATAAATAGCAAATCATGCTGATTGAGGAGTCTTTATTACAAACTCCATTTTTACTGTCTTGTATTTTTAATTAGATACGTGTATTTATACATATTTGGTATTTTTATTCTTTATTTATCAGTCTCTGAAATAAAATATGTATGATATTTATCTTTCTCTGGTGTGAAGACTAGAGAACAAATTCGCCTCTTGCTAACGGCATATCATTAGGAGCCTTTTCTCCAGGGTAAAATTGAAATCAAGCACAGACTTAAAAAATACATCAGAAAAAGATGAAGTTCTAGCCTAGCTGGGGACCAGCTGGGGGAGACTGCTAATACTCTGGTTAAACTGGAAAGGATGATAAAGTGAGGCGGAACATCGGCTTCCTCCTATGCGATGATAAAGACAAGCAACGCGGAGTTCGGAGAACAAGAAGTCAGCTCTGGGGAGATTTAAATTAGATTCATCCATCACGCTTACCATTCCTGCACAGCCCCAGAACTGTTACCACGGCTTTCTTGCAGCTCTCTATCAGCATGGCTGCCTGCTCGCAGACACAACCAAGGAGCAACTCTCACACTCCCTCATCTCTGGCCCTGCAGACGTCAGCTATGCCACCTACACGCATCAGCGGGGCCGGGCAGGGAGAACATAACCCTCTTCTCCAGGGACTGCCGGGAGCCCCAGGGAGCTGCAGCGCTGCCCGAGGCTGCTGGCCCCACCGGTGTGTGGTCCTGGGGCTGGCCGTGGGCACCTGCCCGGTCAGCAGAGCCAGCCTCCTACAGCAGGGTCTGGCCGTGGCTGCAGGGCAGCTGGCATGGGTCCCGTGAGGCCTCCCATCTGGTGACAGCTCCTTGGGTTGCAAAAGGGAGTTGGAAAACTCACAAGAACAGATTTCTTTTCTTATTCTTTTTTCCTTTTAATTCACTAGAAGTTTTAGTTGCAAGTTGCTCCTCACTTCAGCTACCCCTTTCCTCCCGCTTGTTCTTAAGCCGTTTGCTCCCCTGGCTGGGATCAGAGCTCACAGCTTTTCTTAAAAGTCCGCAGGCACCTTCTGCCCAGGTGCCACAGTGGCAAACCCCACGAGATGGGACTTTTGCATCCAGACTGCAGCCACGGTGTTGCCTCCCACCAGCGAGGTCTGTCCTGTGTAAGGTGTTCTTCTGCCTGCTTTGGGGCTTTTTTAACAGCTGCCTCGGAGAGGTGAGCTACAGACCCATTTGGGACAGCCGTCTCTGCATGTGAAGCAGCAGCACAGCACAAATAAAAACTTTGCGCACTTTAATTATTGCTGGGCCATTTTTGCAGTTAGGAATGGTGGCTGCTGTAACAGGTCTGTACTGGCAAAATGCAAATTAAATAAATAAATACTTAATTTATAAGCATGATTCATCAGAGATTTCATCTTCTACAGCAAAGAAACAGATGTTCCATTGATGGCACTTCATTAGAGAGATAAATGGGGTCACATACATATCTCCATTCACATCCATCTGCATAATAGACCAAACATTAAGATTTGAAATCCACATAGTACATGCAGCTCTTACATCAGCCTGGAAGAGTCTTAATGCCCAGAGCCAATTAATCTGAGTTAGATTGCTTTAACATTGCAGGAACTTTAATATTGTTCAGGAAAGCAGCAGGTGAGGATTTAACACTGGCTATGGAGGATGCAGTTTCACTGTGAACACTTAGAGAAGAGGAACGGATTTTACCTAACTGGACAGCAGCAAGATTTGGTAGCCACTGGCCAAATACAGCATCTATCCTGATGAAGCAACTCAAAGACAGCGTAAAAAGCATCAGTGACAGGGAAGTCTGAAAACATTGCTCTTCCTGCAGTTACCTTTAGCTAGGGCTAGGGCTAGAATAATGGCTAGGGACAGGGACAGCAGAGATTTATTTATTTTTTCTTTTTCCTAGCGTTCATGCAGGATGCCTAAGAGTTCCTAAACCAAACAGAAACAACTCTCCTTCATTTTAATATGCATTACAGAAAGAAGATGATGCTTATAAAAGAGCGCCAGCTCTGCCAAACTAATTCTTTTTAAAAGTGAGTGCTTCCACGAGTGTTCTGCATTTGGGTGGTGTGGAGGTGGGACATGCACCCCGGGACACATCGGTAGCTGTGTGCCTACACACGGGGTGTTGCTGAAAATGCCTCCTGTCCTTACTACTGCTACTCAGGTGCCTTTCTTCTAGCTATTTAGATTCTCTTAGCAATTGTTTTACATGCCACAGTTCCTAATTCATTGAGACTAATGCTTAGACTTGGTGCTGGGGGGCAGGAGGGGTACTTCCACTTCTCTTACACACACGTGCTCTGAAAGCACACCTAAAGGTGTCTGCTCCCCCAGCTCTCTTGTTAGACTTCAAACATCCCCAGTGCGATGGAAGACAGGAAAGAAGCGATCACAAAGCAGTCACGTTTCCTTATTTCATACAAGTAACTGTGTGCCCCAGATGGACATACAGAAACCACCATTAAAACTACGCTGAGCCTTTATCCCACTATCCTATAGAACTTCTGCTACCTCGGTGGTTGTGTTGCTAGGTGTTTAAGTGATACCCACTGTCCACCCACAGGCAAAAGTGTGTGTGTAACAAAAAGGATCAAGCAGGGCTATATTCACTTGTACCTCTCCCATCCCGTTGTTGAGGTGGGAGGAAGCAGGACAATGTTCTTACCTACATTAACATCGCATCTTCTGCCCTAAAAATACACTGGGTGTACAAAGGGATTGGTTCCTTCCCTGCTGACCAGCAGTCACTGTGGGGAGGAGGAAGGAGGCTGTTTAACAACACACTGCAACGCTGCGGAACAGCTGAGCACGTGTAGTGAACAACAGTCACTCTTCTTAGGAAGATTAATGCGCCACACCCCGCTCTCAGAAATTTTGTGTTGGAATTCACCCAAAATTCAGCCGGTCCTAGAAGTAAAGTTATATGAATGAACACCAAATGTTCTCACTTTAAATATGCCAGCCAGATCAAGGTTTGTTCTCATCTAAGGGTATAAAGGTAATCACTGTTAACCTTTGACTGCTAAAAATGTAAAGGGAAAATATCTTTCACTTAAAACTTGCTCATTTGGTTACCATGGACACTGCTTAATCACGAAGGATGACTATTACTTGTTACCATAGTAACCAAGAAGCTTAAGAAGCATCCTGTAATTTAACTCCAGATGCCAAATTTTCCAACAGTCCACCTATTACCACATTTGGGTACTTCAGAACAAGACCAAGCTTGATCCCCGACACTACAAGGAATTCACTGGCGCAGAAGTGCTGTGAGAAATCAAAAGTGTGAGCACATAATGTACAAAAGAAACTTGCACTTCAAATAAATTGGTTTCTTCAAAAAGAAACGTTAAGTGCTCAACATCTGAGGACTCCTTTTTCAGTGTAAATGTTAATGAAGCACAACTTTGGCCTTCCTTATTCTTGCCCATGCTTCTCAAAGTCTATACAATTGCAGGGCATGTTTTTCTCCAACGCGAACGCTTCAACGCTCAACTTAAAATGAATTTCTCAAGTACTGCTGAGTAGCCAGTATGCAAAACCCACCTCCAGCAGCAGGAGGACTTCCAGCCCAGCCCTTGGGGACAAACCCACAACAAACCCGCGCGTCCCTCGTGCAAGCAAGAAGCAATGGACAGGACAAAACTGCCAAATTGAGACAACCAACATGCTGCTCTAGGTAGTATTTCTGCTTATTCAAAAAGCACGGTGCTTGGTTAGTGCCACTTACCACGTTACCACTTGGCTTTGCCTCCAGCACCGCCAAGTAATTCTACGTCAAAAGCTTAGTCCCCCATAGGACTGGGAGATGAAGCTTCCAGCAATTACCTGTGGAGAGCACTGGCTTTTGACCCTCACCTCTCCCATACTGGGTATTATTTCAGTTTTTAAAACTTCATCAGTTTCCACATTTGTTGATTTTCCAAGGGGCCTGAGGAAACTTAGCTAGAAGCCTGACCCTAGGGCTGTATAAAACAGTGAAATGGGTGAGGAGGCTCTGGGGTTTGGGCGGTTTTTAAAATAGACATATACACAAACACATGAGCAATTAAACTTGGAATTTCAGCTGTTCTCTGTGGTGTTTTAAAGGAAAGCACACTACCCTCAGCTAGTGTCTGAGACAAAAAAGCAAAAATGATAAAGACCAAATACAGAAAGTGACCCAGCTGGTTCACCATCTCTATTGAGACGAGAGTAAATTAAAGGATTACAGAGTGCCTTCAGTGCAATAACTTAAGGGATTAGTGGCACGCTAGAAGACCTTCAAGGGAAATATATGTTTAAAAGCTTTAAAAGGCAGCTCTGTATCTAAATTATTTGGACTGCCACAGCTGTAAGGTCACAGACTTACTCTGGTACATCAGAGATCGTGAAGTCTGCTGAAACCCCTCTAAGCATTCGTTTGGAAGCAATTCTGTTTTGGACTCAGACCAGGGTTTTTGACCTCTCTGTCATTTATTACCTATGGCTTTTAGATAAAAACTCACCCTGCATTACTTGGGAGCAACTCCGCTGCTTATTTCCTTTCAGAGTAATCAGCCTCTCTTAGCAACACTGTTAGGGGAAAGGGAGGTTCCTACCAGAAGGAAAGGACTTCAAAAAATAAAGAAAGAGACAGATAAGCCATAGACGAGCAAAAAAGACAATTGTCAGTCTTCAAGCTGCCTGAAAATTGCTGAAAATACCCAACTTTCTGTCATGGCATTAAATAAGGAAATAATTTCTCCATTTACTCCTCGGCAGACTGACAACTCTCACAATTTTATCAAGACTGGTGCTAAGCTCAGTTACTCTTAAGGATGCAGTTTCTGGGACCATGGGACTTTCAGGTATGGGGCCATGGTCAAGACTTGAGAGAAAGAACATGAGTCAGAACTCCTGAGCTCTCATCCTAGCTTGGGGCAGAAGGAAAGTCTGAGAGCAGAACAGAGCTACTGGAGTCTGTGCCATTACTCACTCACTGCCACTCATGGCATTCCCTGCACTTGCCCCTGAACACCTTAAGTGGTTAGAAAATGCATCTACCTAAGGCTTCCCTCAAGTCAATGAAATATTTGCAATTCTTATAAAATATGCTAAAGACAACCAAACAATTGTTATATTACGGTATTTTGGTTATGCACAAGCATATTCAGAAAACGATTATTGCTTTGGGTAGCGCCACAAACACCGTAATGAGCATGAATCTACACGAATGGTATCAGCCGACATCCACGCCTTTCCAACTGCCCTATTTCATCAAGGTTGATTCCAGCAGGTGGTTACACACAACAGGGCTGATCGGGAGGTCGGAGATACAGACTGTTGCTTCTACTATTGATGAGAGCAAGATTTGAGGGGATATTTCTAGATCTTGCTTCTACCTGGGGTTTTCTAGCTTACCATGTAAATGCCAGAGGGGCCACTGCTCCTTGGAGGTTCACTCTGGTGCTTACAGCAGCTCCTACCGAGAATTTTAAAACCTGATTCATTTTTAATCTGGTAGGAATTGACACAAAAAAAACGACAAAATAAGTTTTGATATTTCTGTGTTTGTGATCTGTGAGCAGGGCATCGCCAGCACTGTCCGTAGGAGCAGCAGCAGCTCAGGGCAGTCCTGCCCCGTGCTCCCACTGACGGCTCTGCCTCACCTTGCCCCCACAGCCAACAAACCTGCTCGGAGGTGTTGTTTATTAAAGGGATATTTAGACTTCTTTATCAATTGTTTTAATATCACAACAACGCACAGCCAAGAACTCCTCCATCATGTGCTGCTTCCCAAGTTACAAATGAGTATGGGTTTTTATTAGACAATTAAGCACCGAACACGTAGAGCAGCATCTCAGCTGGAGCACTACTGCTAAAAATAGCAGGGCTGCCAGCGAGTATTTCTTACAAACAGCACAGCTTAAAGAACTTTGCATAGCTTTTCTCTGGGCATCTGTCAGCCATGCTGTTAAAATTTCAATGAAACACCACAAGAGTTCTGATAGAAAGTGCCACAAAGAGGCTTGAAAAACAAAGCAAAGCTCTAAGAACAGTGGAGCAGGAAGGTCTCCTTTTCCTGACATTTAAGAGGCGCCACCCCTGGAAAAAAAACAACCCATCACTAATGTTTAACTGAACTTGTCACTCACTGCTCCCAGCTCTTCCGTGACAAAGCTTGTTTGTACAATGTTTTTTTTTAGGAAAATAATAGGGATTCTAAGGCACACAGTTTGGGTTCTTTAAAGAAATCCCCCCCCCAGAAGACAGGTGAAGGGGACACCATCCCACTGAAGTCACGCAAATTCTCAGTAAGAAGGGGAAGAGCAATCCTGCATTTGAAATGCCTGCGGCGTGCCTGCTGAGGCAGCCCCAGGGCACCAGGACTCCATCCAGCCCCAGCGCAGGCACCGTGCTCACAGTGCAGCCCAGACCTGCCTCCTACCGAGCGTCCTTGTTTGGTATCAACCACTGGTACAGAGCAAAAGTACTGTTTCAACATTTCATGTGAATTATTTACGTACAAAACCCTGAATCATACTTAACAGGATAGTGAGAATTTTCAGTGAGGATAAAATTTCTCATCAAAATTAAATAGATTATCCCTTTGCCCTTCAACATCTGGTAACAACAGTGGCCAGGGTGCTGCTCTGAGCTTCGGGACAAAGTCCTGAAGAGTTGGAAAGGGAAAAGTTCCACACTGTGCATCACTTTGTGCTCACGGGCTGCGAAGTAAGTTTTTAGCTAGGAAAGATTAGAGAGAAGTGATGAAATTTCAGTTAGATTTAAATATAATAAAGCCTCCTTTGTTGTTATGTCATTCAGTTACATGCTGGGACAAACCAAGTCTCTGCTTCCCTCGTCCCAAGAAGTGCCTTAACCTAAGGTACTGGCACTCTGGGTACAGGATTATCTCCCATTTATCACTTAAAATGTTTAGATTTAATCAAACAGAGAGAGAAAGACTAAATTCCAGCCGTTTTCAAGAGCTGTGTATCTGAATAGCCCATGCTGAGAAAAAAACAGTCTAACCGTAGCCTCCAAGCCCTCGGTGTTTGGTGGACTAAAATACCGGCCTTTGCAGAAGATCAGTCGGTTTTCTCTTCATAGCAACCATCAAAGGAAAAGAAAAAGAAAACCTATTTAAAAAATCCTTTTTGTGGAACACCTTGAAAAGCACTTGTGATGAGCAGACCTTGGAGCAAGACATTTACGTCCAAGGAGCGAGCAGAGACAGAAGTACCAGGAACTCGGAATGTTACCAAATTCTTGGAGCTTTGAAGACAACTGATTGCCTACAGAGTTTTACAGAAGAAAGAACTGAAGCCAAAGCTGCGTTTGGTTCAAACTGCTATTTCTAATTCTTCTTACTAAGAATTTAGACAGCCTCCTGCCTCGGTCCCACTGAGAAAAATCAGCAACAGAAAGCTGTTTCATAGCAGAGATGTTTAACTGTGGACAAAAAATCCCTTCTAACAAATAACATAAATAAGAGATGGAGAAGTTCCCTATTTCCATGGCATTTCCTTCTGGAGAACATGCTAGGATGCTGCACAACACGTTTTCATTTAGGACATGAGAGCAGAATGCATGAATTTTCAATGTGGTTAGGCACAAAGGCAGCCTGGGTATGTGCATCTCATGTCATTCTGTTGCATGCTGGAACAAAAACTGTTATTACCATGAAACGAAACATGTCAAAGCTTCCAGTTTTACAATAAATGATTCTGTAATTAAGCAATTTACTTGTAAATTATCAGAAACAGAACCTCATACTCATACAGTACTTTCTGGGATCTCAGAGCACACAGACTGTGTTCTCCATAACAAGGCAGCTGAATCCCGGCAGTGAATGTGGGTGCAGACACAGGCCCACGAATGCAGCACCTGCGAGCAGTTTCTGTTGGCAAACTGGACTTCCAGAACACTTGCCACTGCCCCTGCTCCTTCGTTGTGCCCATAATTGAGGAGAAGCAGGGACACCATGCAGAAATCCATAGGGTAGCATGCCGCAGGCAGAAGCAGGTGGTGCTTCTATCGAGAATTTTCCTTCTACTCTCTCTGCCTCCCAAGTACCTTCCCCTGCATTAGACAGATTACCTGGTAGTAATCATAATTACAGCCATGATTCCATATATTTACACACGTCTCTGAGCTGAACAGATGGTCCTCAGAAGAAATGGGGATTTCTGCAGGTTTTTTTAAACTACCTAATGTACCTGCAGTGTCTCCCAAATCCCCATGGAAAGCAGAGCCAGGAGATTTCTGACATTATCATCATTCTAACAAAGATTAACAGCAGGGTGAAACCTGTCCTGTTTATCCACCATCAAACAGCAGTAACTTAAGCATGCTGGAGGCACAATCACGAGTCTCCTGGTAGCATTCCTGTTCTGGTCTGAATTGCTATCCCCATCAGCTTTACTGTTCTTCAACTATTCTAGGGCTGGACCTCTCCATGAACAGGAAAGCAAACACCCTAAAGCACGAGATGAATGTGTTATAAGCACCAGGGCTAAGTGGAGAACTCTAAACTCCAAGAATAGGGGATAACATCACATGAAACATCAAATAAGCCGTCTGCCACTCAGAACAGCTGAAAGTGCTATAGATATTTCCGCCTGCTACATCAGATTGTGTCCATCTGGAGTCCCAACAGAAAGCAATCCCCTTCTTTCCTTAGACGTTTGCACAGAAAATGCAAATTCTGTTTGCTTTGCTTATCTGAGATGCACTTCAGCAGCGCTTTCCTGAGGGAGTGGTTCTCTCTTTGTAGCTCAGGAAGCAAGACCCATTTCCCCGAGAGCCACCACCTTGGAGCTGTGCAAGCTGCAGCCCCAGCCCACTCCTCCAGGCCCTCCTGCACACCAGCAGCATCCCTGCGGCGATGCCCAGCACAGCAGCAGGCAGGGGGCTGGCACCGCCCCCCCAGGGGCTGGGAGTGGGAAGTGGCAGGATATAAATACCTGTTTTTAAACACATCCTTTCCCCTATTCAGAGAAACGGAGTGATGTAAGCTGAGTGGGCAGAAAGCTGTCCCTTGACTCACAGCAGAGGCGTGCTGCAGCTTTGTGGCCGAGGAGCCCTGCTGGCAGCAGATGGCAGCACCTGCATCGCATGGGTGCTCCGGGGCAGTGCCGGCATCAGGGATTTATCAGCCAGGCCTGATGCAATGCGCTGAATGGTTCCAGATGGGGAGAGGGGATTGTGTGCCAGCAGAGATCTCCTCCTCCCTGGTAAACGTGTAACAACTGCTTGATCCTCAGCAAGTCCCCTGTCCAAAAGCTGCTGTGCTGCTCATCTGCTGATGTGACACACCTTGGAAAAGCTCGACCTCCAGGTACCACGGCTCCACCAGCTCCTCAGGCCCACCTGTGCTCTGCAGAGATCTTGGCAAAGGGTCCTGAGACTGGAGAGAGCCAAAAGTTGTCAAGGGAATGCCCTGAAAACACCCAACTGGCAACACAGCCCATAGCCAATTCCCCTAAATAACTCCAGTGCTCATGGATTTATGCTAACTTTCCACCAAGGATATCCGGTGCTTGGGTATCTGAGCAAAACAGCAAATGACGCCACAGATCAGTACGTGAGAAAGTGACCCTCAGTTCCTTCCTTCATCCAGGCTTTGGCAATTCACATTTCATCAAACCCAAAAAGCCTCCAGCCTCCTTCTGGTTCCTGCACTCTCCTGCACCCCTGCAGTCCTGTACACAAACCTTCCAGTGGGACCAGGACCGGCAGTGCTGCCTTTTGCTTCATTCCAGCACTCACTTCGCTCTGTGCAGGCTGCCTCCAGACTGCACCAGGCCCTAACTCTGACCCAGCCCAGGACCTTGCTGCTTGACACCGTTACTCCACCACCTGCTTCCTGCATCTCTTACAAAAGCAGAGAGAAAATGAAAATTCTTATCCAGACTTGCAAATCCCTTGAAGATCTACAGATGAGAAGAGCAAAACGAGTGCTGAGTGTAATGATTCTCCTAGCAGGCAGGAATCCTAGAGACATGTGACAAACACAAAATACTCAGGGAGAGATCAACAGCAAGAAGATTTCATTTGGTTCAAATCCAATTTCTTACAGACATTAGGGTTCATTTCCATTTCAATCAAATCTGCCTGCATATTCCTTGTGCTCATGACAAATTATGCCGACAAGTTCATACTGGGTTACCTAAAAGAAACTAACACATTTCGTTTGTCGCAGTCACTGAAATGACAGTAAAATATTTTGGTTTTGAGCAGTATACAAATAAAGGGGGGAAAGGAGCTGTTACAGGCTTGTGAATATACAAACACTCCTCTCTGACAGGCAAAACAGAAAAAAAAATATGGGAAGAACAACTCTGTCTGCTTAAAGGAAAGGATGAAGCTCGGGGACTGATTTAGCTTCCTATTGTTTTCCCAGTGATGATTCAAAATCCTGAAACAAGTTCTGTATGTCAGGGAAGGAAGAAAGAGGACACTGCACTGAGCTCAATCTTGCATTCCCAGATTGCCTCCTTCACAAAGTGCCGGCTAAATCTGAATCAACTCCAGTGACGCAAGAACAAGGCTGGATTTGTACAAGCACCTGATGGAGGAGGAATTGTTGCAGTTTTGCTTTTTTACTATGTTTTTTTTTTATTTTAATTCACCCCCAAAACTAAGAAATTATTTTTAATTAATGGCTTTGATTAAGCTCAAAACCTGATAAATAGGACCGGATTGTCATAGCAGAGGCCAGACACAACCCTCTTCCCTCCTTTCTGCAAAGATAGCTCAACATGAAATGACTCCAAGACACCCGCTCCTTTGACTGCTTTACCGACAGGCACAAGCATCAATAAACATTTATCTCATACTAGAAGAGAGAGCCAGAATAGCTTATTTTTAAAAATGCAACTGGGTCAGTAGCTGCCTCAAGTAGAATAAATGGGCTGCATGAGTGAGTATGCCCTAAAGAGACATTACTCTGTGGACCTAACTCCTGCTGATGAGGACAAATAGGCCCTTTTAGAGCCGGATTTTTAAAAGCGCAAAGTGATTTGGGAATACAAGTCCCAGAGGTTTCCACAGTGCCTCGGGAGCCCAGTCTTCAGGCTCTTTCTAAAATTGTACCCCTAAACTGTACTCAGCTTTGTAATTCTGAACCCCCTGGTGACACTCAGCTCATGAAGAACAAGTTCTGGCAATTCATCTTGGCATATTGATAGCATCTCTTAATCAAGGGTTTTCAAATCTCTGTAATCATCAATTAGGCCTCCAAACATCCCAGTTAGCTAAAAGCAGCAGTTACCTTAATTAGACGAGTTGAAAAAACGGAACGACAGATAACTGAAAAGCCTGGGTTAGTTACAGTTACACGAGGTGTTACAGCCACCGCAAGGAACAGTGCCCAAGCCTGACCCCCAGAGCTAAGCTCTGAAAATCAGATACTTTGCCCTCCCCTCACACCCCTGCAGCGCTGCACAAGCCACCGACCTTCTGGAAAGCTCAACACGAGCTGCCCAGGGAGCAGGCACACTCACAGGTATTCGCACTGGTCATTCTGAGCTCCAGTGAGGAAGCTACCTGTAAGCAACAGCACGCGTGTCTGGCACTGTCAAGCAAACAGAAGTGGTGTTGCATTTACCCCTACTAAGCGGCCTGTTCCGGCTCCGGGATCGGCTCCGCTGTCTCTGAAGTCGTGACCTCCGGAGCAGTCGATAGTAGTAGGACGGTCTCCCAGAATTTTTCCTGCTGTTCATTGACATCGTTCTAGCTATGTTACACTACACACATGCAGGCACAGGTTCACTCTCCCCTCTGGCAAAGCAGCAACAGTTCCAGCGTGTAATTAACAGGAGGTTGGTTCTGTGGAGTGGAAAGGGAGAGGGGGGGAGAGGAACTCTTCACTTTACACATTTAAAAAGAAAAACAACAAGAAGAAAACAAAAAGACAGAGAGAAAAAAAAAAAGAGAGAGCAGCACCAGAGTACATGTCTCAGCAGAGGGAGGACTTGCAGCGAGCAAGATAAACTGTGCTAACAATTCCTGCCCCCAAAAAGATAAGCAAGCGTGCTGGAGTTGGAATAGGAAGCCAGAGTTGGCCTGGGCTCTTGAAATATGAAGAAAAGGCTGGAAGAAATCCTGGACTGGATCGTCTCCGCTGGACAGCAGCATCTGATCAACCCGCACGGCAGGAAGCACACAGCCGGAGGCAAGAAAGCGGCTGGGCAGCCCCAGGGGACAGCCGGCTGTTGCTGGCCCCGGCCATCGGCCATCAGCCACCGGCCATCGTCATCGCCATCGCATCGCTTCGGAGACGAAGTTTCAGGCAGCTCGTTCTGCAGCAGGAGGTATCGAGAAAGGCTGGGCTGGGGAAGGGTATAACGATTTCCGGGCCATGGGACACATGTTAATAATCATCGTGGAGCAAAAGCCCCGGAAAATAAAGTGAAACTTGAGAGGGGAAAACTTTAATTAGAAGTTGAATGAACAGAGCTCCAGACTCCCCTGGAGGCCCGTTTCCTTTCAGCATTGGAGCTGAGTTACAGCACATCCCACCAGCCACGGGACGAGCCGAGTTGCGTTTGGGCTCCGACGGCAGGGAAGATTCCGGCTCTGGCTCACATTGCTCAATGAAATCACATCGCGATGGGCAGGATTAACGCTTTATGGCAGGGAGGAAAAGAAAATAAAAAATAGACTACCCAGGGAAAAAAAAAACTCACTCCACTTTTAGTTTTAAAAGGTCAGGTAAGAGATGAATTGTCCAGATTCTTTCACTGAACTCCTTCCAGAGCCAGCACAAGAGGCCCCGAGGGACGGGCGGCAGAGGGCACTTCACAACGTCCCGAGGTCAGCCACTTCTCACCAGTTGGCAGATAACGGGAAACCTCATCACAGGGCGGTACAAACTGGAAAACGTTTGCACGATAGCTCTCTGTGTTGTGTCCTGGTTTTGGTTTTCCCAGGCATTTGTGCGAAGTTCTTTGCGGTGTCCGGTGAAGCTGCAGGACCAGGCAGGAGGGCTGAGGATGAGCTGATCCCTGCTCAGCTGCAGCTTTTTCGGAGGTTTGTAAGCCCCCCGTGCTTACACCAGGCTGAACCTTCAACAGCAAGAGCCACGAACTGCTGGATTTGGGTACCTCAGTGTGACACCTCTACGTAGTGCTTCATGGGGGAAACAAAACCCCATATTTCTACAAAGACCAGGCCCCTCCTCATCACCAACCATCCACCTTCACTGCAGGATTTCATAAACTTACGCAGCCATGAAAAACACTCAAAGTTTACAAAATCTGTATTTTCTTATTTTGACGTTGAGTGGTGGAAACGTGATATTTCTCAGCTGAGAAAGACCCTGCCAGGACACGCAACAAGCCTCAGCCTTTAGCGAAGTCCATGCCTGGTTTTGAGGCCACACGTAAGGAATTCAACAGCTTTTAGGCAGCGCAGGAAGGAGCCAATCACCGGGGCAATGACAAGTTCAGGTCAAGGAGGGAGCTCCCAGCTGGACAGCAGAGGCGCCCAGGCCTGGCAGGGGGACCTTGCCCCACATTCCTCTGCCCGTCCACCAGGGCACCAGCAGCCACCACATCGCACAGCAGAGCGCAGCAAAAAGGGAAAGGCTCCAGTTACTATGCATCTGCCCTCATCTTGTTATCCAGAATATTTTTTTTTTATATATTTGGGTAGATTAACATGTGAAACAAAGCACAGGAACAACCAAAAACGTTTTCCAAGTGACCAGACTCGTCCTGTGCAGCGGATTCAGTTCGTAAATAGAGCTGGGAACATCTAAGGCTGGGAGGTCTGCAAATACCAAGGCTCAACGACAGATCTGTTGTAGACAAGAAGCCAAATATCCAGGTCTCTCTCTGTGCTTTTGTGTCCTAATAACTGAGCTGCTGGCTCTTAAGAGAAGCTTTTTACTATTACACTTTTATCATTAGAGATGTCTTTAAAAGAGCCTATCCAATTTATTTTTGCCCTTTTATCATTCCCAAGAGCAAAAAAAAAAAAAAAAAGGCACTGATGGAAATGAAAGTTTAAACAAAACCATTTACAAAGCTCACCCAAATTCAGATGACCTCAAAGGGCCAGGGTCACCTGGGCTGGTTTTGCCTAATTGGAGCCAGGTGAGTTGTCCTCGAAGCACCTGGGATGCAGTGAGGCACAGACAGCGGTGATCTCCGGCCCGCTGTGGGCAGGTGGAAATGATCAGGAGGCAGGGGATGGTGGCCCTGCGCTCATTGTGTGCTCACTCGCTTGTACTTCAGCATCTGTTCCATGTTTAGGCGTTATTTTTCTAAAATCAACACAGTACCTTCAGGAACGTTCACGCAGGTGACCATAAAACAGGAGAAGTTAATGAGGGACTATAAACTATCATGACAAGAGAAAGCAGCCCTACAATAAAAGCATAAATGGCTGGGAGTTTGGTGCGAGTTGAGCCAGCTTGCCTGTGTCTCTCTCACTTCAACAAAGTTTTTGAAGGCTTTAAGTTCAGATGCTACAGAGCAGCAGGCACCAAAATGAATGACCCATCTGGGAGGGAATGTGACTGGTCTGGACCTTTCCAATTAATCCAGCACTATATATATATATTTTTTTTCTTTTCCTTTCTGAAAGCCACATCCTGATACAAACGCTCTATTGTGTCTAGCAGAATCTACCACTTCCAAACGTTAGATATATTGACTGTTCTGGAGGAAAGCTGACAATATTAAAGTCTCTGTCTCTAAAATAACACATCACAGTCTGGCTGTTCCCTCTAAAAAGCAGGAGGATGAGTTCAGTTGCTGGGCTCTGATGAATCTCTCCATAAGAAGAGCAAACAGAGCCAAACATAGCAGTGGTTTTGGGGCTGGTAACTCCTCCCCCCAAACACCGAACAGAAACCTAACCCATGAAATTAAATACCCACCAAAGCATAACGCCTCGGTAAGATATCCAGTCCCATACACCACTGAGATGGAGAGGAAAATTAGAGCACCCACAGGCAGCCTCGCATCCGCTGTCATCCGCGTCTGTTAACCTGCTTATAAGCCCTCTTACTGCTGGATTTATTTCACTCCTTTACCAAAACTAACAGCATGTGAATAAATTTTTAATTAGGACCAAAATAGGTTCTGGGACAGAGAGCTACACAAACATGGACTTGTTTGCTTTGACATCAAAAGGCGCAGGCTGCTGCCTGAGGGTTTGCGCAGCTACAGTGGGGCTGCTGGGTCCGCGGAGGCAGCCGGAGGCCCTGCCTCCCCAGTGGCTAACACTTGGCTTTTTTATCATTTGTTTATTGCTTAGTGCTGGGAAAATAATGACTGTATTTCAGAATGCACGTTCCCAAGGCAGCCCCTACCATTAAACCTCTTGCTTTCCCAAAGGGCTTTAGAGGGAAACAATCACTCCTCTTAACTCCCTCAGACGTTAAGGCAAGGAGCTTGGGTTCCTTATTCTGAGAGGGAAAGTTTGATGCTTGTCAAGGGCTCAGCCTGGCCCCAAAAGCTCTGTTTGTAAAGGTATGGCATAGGCTGACTTGTGAACTGAACTGAGGCTTTCAAAAGTTAAAATAATAAAATAAAAAAGTTCTTTTGCCTTGGCCAGTATAGGGAGGAGTAGTGGACATCAGCTGGATTTCTCATTTCCAATTGGTCAACGAACTGCAGGCACATCATCAAGATGCTGAAAAAAAAGTCCGATTGCTGCCCTGATTTTCCTGTCACATGTAACTCCACTACTTCTGAGAGCGATTATATTTCTCTCACAATCTGAGGCAAAAGTAATATGGGAGTAATCTCTACCAAGTATCTGTACTTTTAAACAAAAGAGAAATACAGCAGAGCTCTTGCTGGATCTTAGTCCCTCTAAATTTGCCTGCTTGAATTTGCTTACAAGTTCATTGCAGTCTCCAGTTCAGCACAGTACGAAGCTGGAAGATTTCCAGGCTTATTGCCTCAAGGCTACTAGGGGTATATAAGCTCTACATAGAGCCAGAGAGGAAGGTAATTTCCTTTGTGTAAGGATAACTTAACTTTCAATTCAGCTATACACATGCAAAGAGAAGTAGAACAGACTTTGGTTTTCAAGCAGCAGTGGAAAAGAAGTTTGCATTGAAACTATTCAATTCTATCCTTGTCCATGTCCTAACCTCCCAGCAGGCTGGCTTTCAAAAGGTCTTCTCTACCCCATCAGCACAGGGAGAAGGGGTCCTCCCTGAAAAGTTTACGTGCTGCAATCTGAGCGGGGGCTTCCATGCTCCTACACCACCCCTCAAGGAAAAGAAAAAAAAAAAAGGCAAACAAACAACAAAACCAGCCAACAACAATAAAAGAAGCAATATTTTTAAGCGATTCCAAATAAGAACCTCCTCCAAACAGAAGAATATTCAGAAATGCATCAGGGAAATAAGTAAACTATACTTAACCTAGCAAGCTACTGGAGCCAGCTACTTATAAAAAAAAATAAAAGTCAGAAAAAAACTCTTAAAATTCTTCTGTTCAGGTAGAATGGACTTGATTTAAAAGTTTGTAAAGTACAATTCTCTTTTTTTTTTAATAAAAGAAACAATATAATGTTTTCTCATTTTAACTCCACTTATTAGAGAATCTACAGTGACATACTTGAAGACTTAACAAGGGAAATTTCATACACACAATAAAAGTGAAATACTTCTTTTCGATATTTTAATGGAAAACAACGATTATTTTAAGACCATGCAGAGACAAATTAATTTCCTTACTTCTTTAGGTGGATTGCAGCAGCTTTTTGATAGCCTTGCAACAAAGCAATACACAGAGTTGGAATCAGAATGAGAAACAAAGATTTATATTAAATTTAAACATTGAATTAACTGCTCTCCATTTATTTATGAGGTAGCTACTCCATGGAATATTCTCGCTGTCTGTATGGTGATGAAATCCAAATGGAAGTGGGCAAGTTAATTTATCTAATATAGATATTTAATGACATTAATGAGTAGAAACGGCAGTGCCAACATTAAAAAAGCAAGAGGAAGAATTTGTGTGTGGATAATGTAATATTAAATAAGAGTACAGGAGGTCTTGTATCAGTTAAATCAGGGCATGAATTCTTTTAGCATGAGTGTTCCCTAGATACAGGCTTATTTACAATCCTTAGCTATATATTTACTGTGGTGATGCCCAGAGATCCCAAGATCAGCGTCACATTGTTTTGGGATCTGCTACATCACCAAATGAGAGACATTCCTTGTCCAAAGCACTCCTATCCTAGCTAAATGCACACATCATTGCACGCCCTGGAGGCAGAATAATTTCCATGCCCATTTCATGAATGGAGAACTGCAGCCCCAAGGGATTCAGGCAGGGCCACTGGGAAGGCTGTGGCAGAGCCAGGCGTGCACCCCTCAGCCCTCGCCCAAAGAATTAAAGGAGCTTCCTGGCACTCTCAAGACAATCCTCTCGTAATGAATAAGCATTAAGCATAATAATATCTTTTTTTTCTACAGTATCTTTCATCCAACAGAGCACTGATGCTTTTGCAAATACTTGCTCAGCTCTTCCATGTACTTATACAGACTTTCTTTTCTTCACTCAGGTAAATATAAATTTCAAATGAAAGTGCCAACTGTTAAGCAGGAAAGTCAATTATTTGGTTTCTAATGCATAATGTCCTGATTTTGAGAAATATTTGTCATATATTTAGAAAATATGAACACAGAGTTTGTCAAATATCATGCACAAAGACGGAAGCACGAGAAATAAAACCAGAGCCTAGGAATTCTACCTCTAATTCCCAACAAATCTGCCGACCAAGGAGCTGAGTGTTGAACCACACCATTTCATTTCTCTATAGAGCAGGCAGCTTCTAGACAGTGGGGATTCAGTACAACACACCAGCTCCGGCAGTGTGGAACAGGCAAAGAGAAGGTCAACAAACATGTTGTTCGTTGTGCTGGAGGGACGTGGAGTGCCTGGTGAAAAACACGTAGGAAGGGCTGCTCAGTCCCCAGGCAGGTTACAGGAACGCCAGCGAGAACCCGATTGGAGGCGCTTCCTGCGCCACGCAACGAGCTCGGTGCTGCAAGGGAACAGGGAAGAAGCCCAGAGCCTGACCTCAGAGCTGAGCGCTTCCTGACCACTTCCCAGCAGAACAATAGAACTAAAGAACACAAACCTTCCCAAAGCAGCTTCCAGCTAGCTGGGGGAGGCCAAAATAAAATCAGTTAACTTACCCTAAAGTTATTGACATGTATTCCTAATAACAAAGGATGCTCTACTCGGGTAACTTGGTTTATAACCTGACTGGCAGCGATGCTAATAAAATTTAGGAAATCCAAATCTCTCTTAAGATTTGTGCTATGGAATCCCATAGAACTCATTAAGGACTTTAATACATGAAGTCCAACACAAAGTGATGAAGAAACTTTTGCCAGAATCACACATCCAATGCCTCAAAAGAGTCTGCTGCTTTAAATAACTCAAGAGAAAAACAAAAAAACAGCACATGAACATACAATCTCCATTGTATAGCAAAAATTCCCATAGCAAACATCCCAGCAAAACGAAAACTCTTGTACAAAGTAACACATTGAACAAAGCCCCCCATACAGAGATGGGAACAGCACAACACTTCCTAGCACCATGCGTTCTCCATGAGTAGCTGCTGGGAGGAAATATTTGCTTAAGCCCGATTATTCTTTACAAAAAGCTTATTACTAAAATAAAATGTTAACAATGATTCATTGAGTGATTAACAGAGTAACTTCAGCTCTGGGTTTCCAAAGATCTCCCATTTCCTCCTCCAAGACAAAATTAAAGCACTACGCTGTTATGACCTCTGCAAGCTGACCCGTGGGGTCTGCTGTGAACTCAGCTTACAGCCAACTGAAATGTATTCACTGAACTGCTTTTATTCTGTCTGAACACAGTCGAGCTAGCACTGCTATTTACAGGGGTCACCTCGCTAGCCAGACTAAAACAAACAGACTTCCTTTTAGCAGGAGGATCCAGACACACAGAATCCCCCCCGACAGCCGACAGCAACTCTCACTCAGAGCAGAGGGAGCCACGCAATGCACACCCAAACGAGCACAAGACATTTTCTCAATGGGAGAAGGAAGAAAGTTGTAGGGTTTGTTCAGAGATGATTCACCTCAGCCTCATAATACAACTGCTCAGAAATTCTGTATTTACAGTAACAGACAATGATGGGATTTTTTTCCCAGATTTGTGCTAATATTAACCACCACATTTACCATATGGCAGTGTGATTTTTTTCCTTCCAGTTATTATTATTTTATAGATTTTTTGTTCAAGTCAAATACTGAGAAAAAATATTTGGTCAGAGATGTTTTTATTATGATTTCAATGGGCAATAAAAGTTCTTTTACGTCAGTCCCTAAGGTGATAGAAGTCTGGCATCACTGGCTTGGTATGCCAAACGTGTTGTTATAAGCAGAAGCATCAGCTATTTTTTGCGTGTTCTGACACAGTGGTTTTCCTATGTGGTGTGCTGAAAGGCCAGGAAAATTGATCAACCTTTCAGAAAGTTGCTGCAGGGCATCATTATCCTTGTTTGCATGGAAATCTGCTCTGTTCCAACTCCAGGTGGGGAGAAGACTTTTACAGGTGGTAGGGCCGTTTAGTAGCTGACTTTGTGCACAAACAGCATTTACCTATCCGAGGAATCCAGCTCGCTGCGAGGGAAGCAGACACTTTCCTACTCACCTACTGCTGTGCAGATGTTTCCGAAGTGCTATTAAGGGCACGTGAGATTTACACAGCGGTGTGAATCAACACTTGGGGTGTTTAATCTCATGGTAACATCGCACTGAAAGCAACATCTCTGTTGACAAGTGGAAGGAAAGATTAAATTGTTTACACATGCTACGTAAAGCTTACTTCCTGATTCATTAATAGATGAGACCCTTCTATTCAAGTTTAAATGCCTGATAATGATCGTACACTCCTATAACAAATCTCCGATTTATATACACACAATTCAAACTTCATTTTCCATGTGACAGATTATCTTCTTCCTTTCCTTGCCACATCATTTGCAAAGTATATTACAACTACAGTTGCTTGTTTTACTTGTTTTTTGGCACCAGAATAGACTACTCCTAAGGAATGTTTTTGGCAAGTATGCTCTTTAGCCATCTTCCTTATCAGACTTACATGACAGTGTATCACAGAAAACACCATCCATTTTAAAAGCTTACCCTGTTAACAAGTTAAAAAAATAAATAAAATGTAGCTATTGTTTTTAAAGACTGCTTTACAAAACCAACTGGAAATCCTTCAATCAATTTTAAATACCACTGGGAGCTCATTTTAATTTACGTTCTTCCTTCTGGCATGAAGTCTAAGCACAGCAACACAGTACTGGTCTGAAAGAAGTTACTGTTCAAGTTCAGTATATCCCAGAAAGTGAAGACCCTCCTTAAAACAGCACAGACACGATAAACAATCTAAGGGCCGCACCAGGGACGGGATATTGTGAATGTGGAACTGTGCTGAAATCAGCTAACCTTTCCAGTCTCCAAGCTCTGCTGTGTCACGATCCACCTCTGCAACTGGTCACACCACCAGGGCTAGGTCTCAAGCACCTCACAAGCCCTGTGCAGAGATCTGGTTGATGATCTGATAAGTGACACTCCAAACTAAAATGTCAGAAATGGTGTGTTTTTTTTAAATAGTTGGGTTTCTTAAAACACTCTGCCTAAGAGACACAGATCATTGTCCTTGGTTTCCCTGGACAGCAATGCAGGAATCATTTCCTTATTCCCCATCTTAACACAAGTAACTTGGTCCTCAGCCCGTGTGCTGAGCCTCCCAACAACAGGTACTTACATCCATTATTTTCAGCAGAGAAGGAAATGCAAACACCTGCTACAGCCGAAAACGCAAGATTTCCAAACAAATTCTACAAAGAATGAGATATTCAACATGAATTTAATAAAAATCACAATGGAGCCTGCAGCATGCAAGCAATGCATAGTTCATCGGTACGTGACAGTGCAAAGAGCCCTGCTGCACTGCCCACTGCAGCACAGCCCCTACAGAAACTATACCGTCAGCCTTTGGTAACCCCAGTCTAACTCCAAACTCTACCTATCTTTTTCTTTCTAAATCATCCCCAGGACAAGAGCAGAATCTCTTTTGAAATGTAAAGGCTCTGTAATAAAATTTAGGAACAACATATGGTACAAATATCAAGCGTGAACATCTCTTCCCATCTTGTACGTTTCAAAGACTGTGCAAACAGCACTTTTCCCTCGTTTTGATCCTGCAGCCAAAATGAGTCATCTGTGAACAATTATGGCTCTGGCAGGGGCCTGACTGTTTGAGAATGAAAGGAAACACTTTATTATTGAAATGAACAGTATGCCAAGCCAAGAGGCGACTGCAGAGAAATGTTAAGAGTCCTTTGTCCTCCTCCAGCCAGCAAAATGGAAAGCACTGGATGCAGCACCCTCCTCTCAGATGCCGATAACACCTAATTGCACTATGGGCCATGTAAAAGCATGAGGAAGTGCGAGGTGGGGAGAAGAGCAGTACGTACAGGGCCCAAAAAGAAACAGAGAGCCACAAAGCAGGAGGCCTGGCTTAAGAAAGTGTTGGTTATTCCTGGCTTAGTCCTCCCAGAGGAGCAGTGAACGCATTAAAGGAACGTACAGAGGCCACAGAGCTGCAATCCCAAACTATTCACAGGCTGTTGTGAGTTCGGCACAGGGTGAGTCTTACAGGCTCTTTGGAAAGGGAATGAATGGAATTCCGCGGGATGAGAAGAAGCAGCACCAGGACTGTTCGGCAGGGACACTGATCCTCCACTTGTAGCTCTTCAGCACTGAGATCTCCGGAGCTGTAGGGGTAACCACACGGTGCAGGCTGCTCACAGAGGTGGGCAGGGCAGCTAGCAGTGGTACTTGGCAATGGTACAAGCAGGGGGTTAAAAATTGGGCTATGAACTACATACGAGCAAATCATTTCCAATACATTCTCATCTTTCTTTCCAAGAGCAGCTTGCAGAGGGAGGAGGTACATTATGGTAATCCTCGCTCAGTGCCTAGAGGCTCTTTAAAGGCTGTTAGAGTTGATAGGATGAGAGGAGAGAGCAGTGTTCACAGGACGGAGAGCGGAGATTCCCCGGTCACCCCCCAGCTCTCCCAGCCCGAGGCTGCAGCCCCGGGGCTCTGCTGCCCCCCGCCGGCCCCACAGCGCCGGCTCCGCGGGGAGCCCCCGGGCACCCCCGGGACCCCCCCGGGACCCCCCTCCATGGGCACCCCCTGCACTGTCTGCACCGGCCCCAGAACACAGCCTAAGCGGGCAGGTCACGTTTTCTCCCGAGATCTGTTTTCCCCTTAAAAGCCCTCCTCGAGGAACTCTCGGCGGAGCTGAGAGATCATTTTTCTTCCCCCAGAAAGCAGGAACTGAAATACCAGGGCCAGGCCTCTCGCACGTGTTGTTTTAGCTGAGTAAAATTTGCCTTTGGCATTAAAGGCCACCTAGAAGATAAACACAAGGTCGTGCTCTGCGTTTGCTGCTCAGGCATTTTCATACCCACGTTCTAAAGGCGCTTCACCCAAAATTGCCTCTGGTTTACCTGCAGGAACCCCCCAGGGGTCCCCGGCTGAGCTGCTCCAGCCCTGAAACAAGGCGGTATTTGATCGCTTCCACTGCTGAATTTTACCCACTGCTGGGCTTGCATTTCCTTAAAACACTTCCAACTCCAAGGAAAGGAAAACAAACACATTTGTTTTGCAGTAATATTTAAATAAGACACACAAAAGGCAGGGAAATGGCTCAGGTGAGCCCAGCAGCAAGCAGCAGCAGAGACCCGCATCCTGCCCGTGCTGTCAGCCAGGAGCTGGGGCAGGTTCCCCGGCGCTGTACCTGTGGGAGGACGGTCACACATCCCAGACACAGAGGCAAAGCCGGGGTCTGGCCTGCACTGCATTTTTCATTTTGTTCATGAAAAAGGAGTCGATCTTGTAGGATGCTGAGCAGTCTGAATTCAGCTAGCAAAACTCTCACACACGTGCTTAATTTCCAGAATATGACTCTTCTCAATAAAGCCTGAGCACTATAGGTTTCATTACTTCCATCTGTAATAGCACACAGTCCTAAATATGCTCAAAATCTTTCACCCACATCAGTTCCTGGCCATAACGAGGGCTTTACAGCACTGCAGGGTAACTTTCCCAGCTTTCCCCACCTGCTTTTTTTCCATGGCATGCTACAAAGCATGAGGAATTAATAATTGCTAATCCAATGACTGTAATACTTTACTGCATACAACTGCCTTAAACATGTGCTAGCAACAAACGATGCCGGAGTCCTAGATAGAACTCGATGTCTAAAAGCTGCCTCTGCTTTCAGAGATGCATCACATGCAACAGCCAGATGCCAAACACCCTGCACCCAAGCCAGGCCTTTGTAAAGGAGCAGCCTGACTCGAGAGGCAAGCAGAGGACAGAGACCGGAGTTGTGCTGCTCCAGCTTTGCCCCAGTCACCGCAGGACTTGGAGCAAGCGGTAGGGTGCCTGTTTCCCTACTAAAAAGGGACCAGAGAAGTATTTTAGCTCTAACGAGTTACAAGGCTTATTGCTGCAACGTCCTTTGAGAGCCTTGAACAGGGTAAGAATCAAGAAGGACGTGGGCCCATTAGACGATCCAGCTGCCCGACTCCAAGTCACCTCCCAGCCCCGCTGGGACATTACACCCAGCCCCTCCTGATTTTCCCCTTGCTCAGTGGAAGAAGGGGCACCAAGCTGAAGCACGCAGCGCGGCTCTGGCGTAGCCTGCCTCATCTCGAGCAATGCTATCACCCACTTGTCCTGGTGGAGCACACTGCACAAGATGACTAAGAAAAATCTCACCAAGTGAAGAGGAGAAAAGAGGCTGGTGGAGCTGCTGGCTACCTGCCAAGTCTCTACACTCTGGTTTTTCATTTTTAGTTTCTGCTCTTTGCTGGAAACTTTCTACTTATGCTCTGGTTTCCACGGCAACTGCATTTCTTGCCTTTCTTCTCTAGCATTAAATTTTTTATTTGATTTCCCTTCTTCCCAAGACAAGACTTTCTTTTCCTTTTGAAAAAAAGAATTAAGTGTTGTCTTCTCTTTGGTTGCTGATATTTTAAAGGAGGTGAGAGAGACTTCACTCTCGATCTGACGGTGCATCTGTACATAACATCAGCAGAGAGGTAACCTTCAAAGTGGGAATGTCAGGGGATTCCCTTGCAGTAAGCCCACTTACCATAGCTATCTTACAGGTAACAAGGTTACTACGTGCAGGAGTTCCAGATACTGAGGAATCCAACATTAAAAGGAAAAAAAAAAAAAAAAAAAAAAAAAAAGGCTGTTTTTCTTATGAGGCCAGACCTGGCCATTTTTTCTACAGCTAAACATTCTATTTTGTTTAAAAGCATTACTCGTGATTCCTGAGCAGTCTCAGGAGAATACATAAATAGCTTTAAAATGTATCTGCATTAGGAAGGCGGCCTTCAGTTCCTCCAATCCGTAAGGGCATTCACAGATTTTCACTGAAACTCTCCTCACTTGGCTGGGAGCGGTGCTAAAGGCAGGGGACGAGCTGATGGGACCCTGCCCCTGCTGCTGGTGATCTGCCCAAAGGCAGTGCCACGCATAACCTCACACCAAGTGCACAGAGACAAAAATCCCCCTCTCATGGACCTTAAGCTAATTAATTTGTCTTTCCCTTGCCATGCTGGGACTGAATTAATCTGACAACCTGAATTAATTTGAGAATGAAAAAAATCATCAGAATAGCAAGTTAGGATTAGATTTAGTCATCTGATTTTTCCAGGCGTTAGGTTTGTCATAAGCAGGAATAGTTTACATGCTGCAAAGCACCAAAATAACGCAGGTTTTCATTCCATTTCACTACGAGATCCTCTCCACATCTATATTCTCCAGCACATTCAGGCCATAAACTGACCCTTCTGTGTAGCTGTAGATTACAAGGTTTTCAGTCTTATCTCTGCCTGTTGGGATTTCACAGTAAATTCTTTCAGGACTGAATAATTAAAAGAAGCAAAAATATAGCATTTGGCTCACATGAAAACACAAACAAATCTGTCCATGGGTGCTATCTTGTTTGCAGCACATGTGCACAGATTTCCATGTAGGATTGAGGCTTAGTGCTCTGTTTGTTTAGATTTTTCATTACTCAGTACTGCAAGCATAAGGTAAATTACTCTATAAAGACCAAAACTGGAACAACTCTAAAAGTGAGCTGACCTTATGACCATCCTAAATAATTCTTTAACCCCATTTTGCAGGTTAGGGATTCTTACTACTCAGAAAGAATAAGGAAATGGGTACGGTGTAAGGAGTTCTGTTTTCCATACTTCCCTCCTCTTCTTGAATTCCTTCCTCCGATGAATATCAAGGCCAGGAATTCACAGGATCTTGTAAAAATCTGGCCATATTCAGTGTGTTTGGCAGCCAAGCTATTTTAATTGTCAGATATTAAATTTATCTGCCAAGACCCACATTGTAAAATCTCATTACGACACGCACTGTGCATAAATTCCTCATCCATTGGTTAACTGCAGGCCAGAGCCCCCCGATTCAGCTAAAGGTCAGAAGAAAAGTTTGACAAAGCTAAGCACGGCCTCTGTTTCCTTCCCTCTAGGCTGACAGGACTAGGGAACTCTAAGAATTGCCTTAGGCGCAGCCCCCGAGATTGCAGCCGTAATGTGTCATTTATGTGGCCACAGGCAAGTTTCATGTCTCCAGTGCTTCAGCTCCCAGAGTGGGATTGATTTAGACAGGCAGCAGCTTCCTCAGCTGCTGTGCTGAGGTGAGAACAGCCAGGCTGCCCCCTGCTCCTCTCCTCGATTTAATGATTTGCTGGCCAGACCACAGAGAACGCCTCAGTACTTCATAGAGCCATGCGGCGTGATTTGTTGGTTGCTGCTCCTCATCTGTAATTGCAGTGGGGAAGGCTGATCAATCACCGGAGCTTCCTAATACAACGCTTTGATATACAGCAATGAAGAGGCTTCAACCTGGCCTATCTTTTTTGAAAACATTCTAATCTTTCAAATAAAGATCTGAAAGCTATCCAAAGAGCAGGTCTGGGGAAGGCTGGGAATCGTGTAGGGCTTGCACTGCCTGACCCCACGGAACGTAGCCGCTCCCTCAGAGAGCAGAACGAGCGCTCCCTTCGCTTACTGCATCGGCAAGAAGAGGCTGAAAATAAAATGTACAAATCTTCACTGCTGTAAGCATTAACACCAAACTCTCAAGTCATGGAATCAACATACTTTTGTTGATGCTGCTGGTCTGATCGCTTTGTGGGTGTCAGAGGACACTCCTTTAATCCCACTGCACTTCCCCGTTGAACACAGCCTTCCCCTACAAACGCTTCTGCACTAACCATTTCCACGTCCTTCTGCATCTGGGTATGTGCACGTACACAGACACACAAACTCTTATAGGCGACCACATCTAAAACTCTGATGACATTTCAAAAGCAAAAAAGTAACGTTATAAACCAGAGTGTCACTGACATAGCACAGAATCGTACTCCTTTGTTGCTTCTCTTACTGCACTGAGCTGGAAGGCTCACCCCTTCAAGCACTTTAAGGGAAAGCAGGGGTTGTTGAACCAAAACACACTTGAAGGCAGAGCAACACAAACCTAGAATGCAAACATTGCGGTCGCTCCTCACACTGAATATTGTTGGTACTACACAAGTCAGTGAACAAACAAGAAACGGCATGGCTGTTTGATCACCATTACCAATGTTTCCTCGCCTCTCTGACGTGTAAGCTGAAAATCCTTCCCAGGTATCAGAGCCTCATTTACTCTGCTCAGGGCACTTCGATCATGGTCTCTTTTAAGGAAAAGGATCGACCAGGCAGGGAAGGGCTCTCGTTTGTCTCATTCCATGCTATCAGCTGGTGTTTACTGAATTCTGCATAGGTCACTCGGTGAGCTATACGTTGGTATGTGGAACTTCACTCTGCTACTGATCTTCAGTGCATTTGTAATTAAAGAAAAGGATTAAGAGGGACTGTCCCAGAATAACAGAATTGTAGCCTGTAATTGGAATCCTGCAGCACCGTGGTGTCATTAATCACATTTATTATGGTGCTGCCTAGGGAATGGGGACTCTGACTCGCAAAGCACCGACGAGCATACAGTGGTGCCTCTGGCCAAAGGGAAATCGGAGCGCTGCACTCTGACAGGCAGCAATTCACAAACTCAGAATATCAACAGCCCTAGTGTCAGGAAGATAGAGAGCAGGTGGGGAACAAGCTCAAGTGCCTGCAAGAGGAAGAGCCTCATCCTACGTGCATAGCTATACAAACGTACAGCCCTGCGGGGGAGAGGGGGGTGCTTCACCTCACGTTCCCTTTGGGTACACACAGAGCCCCGGATTCCAGCAGTGACACCCAAGTGAGGGCACAAAAATAAACCCCAACGCTTTGTCTTCCATGCAGCTTTCGGATTGAACTACATGCACGTGGGGCCTTCTGCTCACAGAACAGACTAGAGTATTCTGGGATGTGTCTTCAGATAAAGACTGGGACAAATTATTATCAAATAGCACAACCAGTTAGTCCCCAGTGGGATGTCAGAGTCTCTGGAGGTAAAAAGCATGACTGAAGGGGATTCCTGGGTAGCTGTGCTGTGTATCTCTACAATCCTCACTGTCCTCATTATTCCCTCTACCAAATTTTACAACTTTTTCTAACTGCACTGTTACCATCACACCTTCCCAATAATGTCCATATTTTAATTGCTCTCATTAATTTCCCGGGGTTTAACAGAATACAATCTTAAGACAATTTATTGAGACGATTAAAATTTGGAAAACAAGCTTCTCCGTGCTCCATAAAGCACAGCAAATTTATTTGCTGCAGTCAGTAAAACTCTGCTGCCTAAAGCTGTGCAGTAACTCAGCAGAGCTTGAGCAGTAACTGTGGGACCCTTAAAGTTGAACAATTCAGACAATCAATTAGAGCTCAGCTTGGGCCCTCGGGGGCTGGCTGCAGAAACATCACGGGTTAAAGTGGCTTCTACACATAGAGAAGCAGGAAAGGATTGGGAAAATAAAAGCTTAGCAAAAGTTTGGAGAGTTGATGGTTAGTTTGTTGTTCAGCTGCTGGATACGACCTTGTTAGGCCTGAGTCTGGTCACCAGAAGTGGCTTCTTGGCATCGTATCCTTCAAAGCTCTTGTGGAGAAATCAAGGCAAACTGTAACCTCTAAGGCTCACCAAGAAACAATTGCCGAAGAGAGCACCAATATATTTAATGAACACAAAATACACAACTGAGAAGCCTGAGGTTTTTAAACAAGACAAAGTGATAAAGTGACAGGAGCACTCTTCTATCCCTACCATGGTCTGCTGCAGGATGTTGAAAGAGTCATTTTGCTTCTCTCCAAAGACATTTCAAAATGCACCATAAGATAATACATAGATCTGTTGTAATACGTGTAATCTCTCTCTTTTTTTTTTTTTTTTTTTTTAATGTCTGACAGTTAAATAAGTTCAAGTTTAGCTTTGATAGATTCTTCATCCCCCAAATCAAAAAGAAAACAGCTGGAAACATTACCAATTTGTAAGAAGGCTGCAAGCGCTTGGATACCCCACCCTCAAGCCGCAGAGCATGTATTTATTCAAGGAAATCACTTTATTCAAAACAGACCACCAGAAAAAGAGCTTGTCTTTAGACTGCCTCAAAGAAGAGATGTCACACTAGGTATTTTTGCAGTTACTTATAGAACAGCCAGTTGTTTGAAGCTATCTGTCTCTCAGATGTAATTATTAAGTGACTTGAAAACACAATCAGCCTGAGTACCAATAAACGTGGTTTATATACCGAACAAGCAGCACTGGCAGGTTATAAATTGCAGAAGTAATGTCACACCAGAGTTCAACTTTCTGCTTAGTCACACTTTACTGCTCCAGCACTGTACAAAATAACCCTGGCTTTCATTACTAATAAAACACAACATTAATTGCTCAAAATAATAGCAGCCTTGAAACTGTGCCCAACCAGTCAACCAGTGCACCATGCTGGCTTTTTTTTTTGTTGTTATTATTTTTAACCTATGTGGTAACCTCAAACCCACTGCTAGTTATTTCTTTAAAGGCAGCTGCACCACGCGCAGGTTTCTTTCAGGTCTCTGAAATATCCAATCCAAAGTAGCTGTTCAGAACCTGCAGACGACAGCAAAATCTCTAGTCACAACATTCCTACTGAAACACTTAGATTGATGGCAAATGGCTCATTTCTCCAGCTGGATCTGTGATAAAGAATAGTCAATTCTGGAGATTCAGTCAAGCAACCAAAATAGTAGGAAAAAAACAGGAGAAAGAGGCAAAGCCGACCAGCACAAGAACCATCCGGCAGCCCAAGGGCCACATGCGGAGGGTCCCTGCCTGGCCCCTTCCCACCGCCCAGCCTGGCCACTGGGCCCCAGCTCCATCTGAGCACCGGGGTGGGAGCCTCGAGAGCCTGCCGGGGTCTTTGGCAAGCCGGCTGCGTGGCCACGGGCAGCCCCATTCATCTTGCTGACCTTTAGTCACCGCATGCCTGCCAGAAGAGCAGCTCGCTCGCTTTCTGGAGCGCCTTGCCACTGGGGAGGAAAACAATTACGCAAAGAGGAGGGTTTGGATATTTTTTTAGTTGTCAGAGGCAGCCTGAAAGGTGCTTTATCTACCCACCAGTATTTTCCTGCAAAACCTCACTATGTTAGAACATAATTGGTCTGCTGATCTACTGTAAAGTCAGTTTCCTAGTTCTCTGAGGCAAAGTGTGATAGATAATGCAGGCAGGATTCGGAGCGTGGGTAGAACAATCTCATGTGAGAAGATGCCAATTGCAGAGATAAAGTATTAGCTAAATTTTATAATCACCAAGTTACATTTTTTGCTAAGAAAAGCAAAGCCAAGATTAGGATTGGCTCCAAAGATTACACAGTGTGTGGTCTCTGCATTTGAAGAGCTCTGCAAGGCACTCACTCATGTTACACAAATTACTTTAACAAAGTTAGATTCAGAATAATATTTATAAAGCTAAGATCAGCAGACCTTTTTGCAATCACCTGGGTACAATCCCCTCATTCACAAGAATTAGCTCTAAGTTATGCTAATCAGATACATTCAGGAGATGATGAGGGGTTTACCGTGTACTTTTAAATGGATTCCCAATGAAAAAAATTGGGGAGATGTACAATGACAGCTTCAGTGGACTTTCCTTTCACTCACTCATCTGTTGCTTATCAGTAATATAAAAGTTAAAACACCATGATCAAAAGCATCATTTTTATGGTGGGAAACCTTTCACCTCTCCATAAAGATTAAATATAATGCCAAGAGGCTTTGCTATATGCAGATGTCATCTGAAGCACCAAGCCTGACCGCTCAAGTGAAGCTTAAACGAAGTGGCCAGAATTTTGCTTTCCCCTATTTCAACCCAGGTTCTGTACTGAAGTACAAGGGGAGCACAGGCAAGGTAATACTCCATGTGGTTTTAAACAAATCACGGGATTTGAAGGTGAAATACAGGAAATCGCATACTAGGTGAGACATCTGGCAACTCTTATTTACAGATGGATGAAGAGAAGCACGGAGGAAATGACTCGCCCCATGCTGCAGAACACAACCCCATTACATTACCAAGAGGACTCAGCCATAGGACTCAGCCTACCCCGCTGGCTGCAGGGTTGCTCTGTCTGCAGGGTCTTGCCTTTTCTACGGCCCAAAGCAAAAGTACCACAGGCTTAAGTAAATGCTGACTCTTTTACAGAGTAGTGCTTCAGCACCTTTTTTGCCAAGGTTTCTCTTGAATCACATCAGGTTTTTTCACTCATGAGGCCAGGGGGTGCTCCACACACTCTCAGCTGTTGGGAGCACTTCACCAGGTGCATCCAGCAGGTGCACACCCCTGTGTATAATCACCAGCTACTTGTGGGCTCTCACCGACTTCATTGTTCAGATCACATCACGTTCAGATTCCATGAAGTGAAAATATTCGAGCCAGAGGTTACAACAGTAATTGCCCAGGCTTTTGTATGATTCAAACATTGTGCAGCCTGGCCACAGATACCTGTAACACAGCCATAAGGGCTATAAATCATCACGGAATCCACTCGCGTGCCAATTCTTTCTGGTTTCTACTGAATTATTTGCACAACATTACACAGTGATGACACTTAGCACACAAAACTCCATTAACAGGAGTGATGTGCTGTCTAAAATTAACTCTATGTACTTGCTTTCTCTTCAGTTTCTGTAGAACATGAGGAGTGATGCAGATGGTTGACAGCAGTGAGGAGATTATAGTGATAGCTGTAAATTTTGATGACTGCTATCAAACGCATCATACGGCTTACGATACCCAGTAGCGATTAAAAAAAAAAAAAAAGGAGGAAAAAAAAAGAAACAATTTTGCCATCATATTTCATGGATTACTATTAGCAAAACCAAGTCTCCAGCCAAACTCTATTTTACCATCAAGCGCTGATGCCTGATTGCCATAAGAAGTATTTTAAAGGAGCAAGTTTGTTGTGCACTAGGCAGTAGTAATAGCAAGGAACTTTGAAGCCAGTTCCATATTATAGGATTTAATAAAATAAGAAGATTATTACCTCAAACCTTTGCAGACACTGGTTATCTGAAACCACTAAAGGAATAAATCTGTGAATGAAATAAATCTACTGTCTGCAAGCCCGAAGTGATGACAAACAGATTGAAATTTGAGGGTGGGAATTTTACTACTCAAAAAAGCAAGGCAGTGATCAACTGCACTTATCAGAGACGAGTGCTAAGCAGCTTGCTCCAGCATCTCTGAATGAACTTACTCTAGCTGGATCACCGGCTCTGCAGGGCCAGAGGAATGCTACGCAGCACATTGGTATACTGCAGGAGAATCGGCAAAGGGAGCTGAAAGCACTTTACACCACAGTAACGTTTGCTCCATCCTCAGAGATGAAATACTAATCCCAGCTACAAGACGATGATATCCACAGTCTTCTCCCATCACAGGCCTCCCTGGATAAACTTTTATCTTCTTTTGAGAGTTTGTGCTTCACCAAGCTGGCACAGCTCTCGTGTTCCTATTACCCCTCCTCTCCTCTAAATTACCATGACTGGAAGCCCAGGCTTTTCAAAGCTAGAATGATTTATTGAAATGAGTTCTGACTGGTAGGAACTCTGGCAAGCAGAAGCTAACTAAATGCAAACAATTAACAGGACAAGATAAAATCTCTCAAGAAAAATTTCAAGCAGTAAAAGAAACAATTAATGAAGGGCTGATGGTTTTCAGTGCTTCCTGGCAAAATCCTAAACAGAAAATCAGCATCTTTTCCTAAGGTGCACATCTACCCATTCACTAGTTGAAAATTAGATTTTAATTCATTAGAAATCAGGACAGAGAAAACACTGTTCCACAGCTAGACCTCCAGAGAACATATCTACAGCATCTGTAAGAGACAAACACTTAGCTCCTAAATGATATAGGGTTTTCAAAATAACCACGTTACATCCACTTGGATACAAGTATTTTTAAGGTAGGAGGAAGTTAATCATAATCCAATGGGAAACATAGCTCTCTGTGTTGGTTTTTGATTTATATTTCATCTCTATCCTTCACCAAAATATGTGCATATATAATTAGCTTAAAATATTTAAGAACTTTTTTTGATGTGGGATCCATTTGCAAGCAATATGATACTGAACACCAAGACCAAATTGAAATGATTTACTGACAAAGAACCCATGTTTGCAAAAATGTTTATACTGTAGAGAGTAGGCAATCTGATTAATTTACAAATCTCTACAATATTGGCAAGTTGACAACACACAAGGTCTTCAACCTGAATTATATCAAGTAAAATCACACTGTACTTCTTCAAACATGAGCAGACTTCATACAAACTCTTTCCATTTGAAGAAATCAGAGCACTTTATTAGCTGAGATGATTTCTTAATTTAGTTAAACAACACAGCAATGTGAGAAAGAGCAGAGAAAATGCAAACACTAAATTGTTGGCTCACCAAGGAACTGAGTTTCTATGAAAATTTTCTTCGTTGAGGAAAGAAGAAAATACAGTTCTGCAATTCTGCTTCTTTTTATTAATGACTCCCTCTTGGCCATCCTGGTTAAAGATAGCAAAGAAATTCGGACTTCTTTCTTGTAATTCCACACACAATGGTAACACCTTTCCGAAGCGTTGATGGGACCCTTTACCAGAGAAGGAACATTCCCGGTTTTAAGAAAAAGCAAGTTAGTACTGCGTGAACTCACACTAACAACGGGCTGTGTAGATGCTTGCATGAGTTCCACCAGTTTTTTGTTTTACGAGCCAGAGGTGTAGCTGTTGTGCCAGGCATTAGCACTTCTCCAGGTGAGAGAGGGATCCTCATCAGGCTGGCTCTCAGCAGCCATGGCAGAGGAAGGAGCTGGGACAGCACACCTTTCCTTGTGTGCTCTGCCCGCTCCTGGTGTCCGTGCAGCTCTCAGAAGTGCTCTTCATAGAGTCAGTCCTGATCATTGGTGTTCCATGACTTTATTTCTCCTTTTTGTTAGATTTGAGGCTTGCAACTTGGAGTAGTTACTGGGCAGATGGGATTGCAAGGAAATAAAGAAGATGCAGGTCTTGGTTTTCCTCCCGTCTGCACCACCCTGAAATCACTTCTACTCCACTGCACATAAAAGCAGGGTTTGAATGAGAGCAAATGCAGTGAGAGCTGGACAGGAATCTGATCAGCCATCCACAAAATGTTGAGGAGGGGGAGCTTAAAAAATATACCATTTCTTTTAGATGCACCAAATGCCAGAGGTCAAAAAGTCAGGCAGCAAACATAAAATGGCTCATAAAAAAAAATAAAGGTGAGCTTATCCACAACCTCAGGACATATTTATATATGGAAAACGTTGCCACAGTAAAAGAGAAATCGGTCATCTTTATCCATGGCAATTTACCAATAGCTAAAAACAAACCACCAACAACAACTAAACAAAACAAAAACACAAAGCAAAACTGCATCATCTGAAAAAGGAATGCCTTGTCCCTATTTCTTGAGTAGCTCGTGTCCCTACTGCTGCAGACATGTCCTTGTTTCTTGCTTTCATGCCTGTTCAGGACGCAAAGCAGTTGAGGTGCCTGTTCATAGTTTTTTTTGCAAGCACAGATGTTTGCCTGTGGAAATCCCACATATCAACAAGAAAGCTGTGACAAATATAAGCTTCACGTAATAGAATTTAATTTGGTCTGAATTAAAAGCTATGACTGAAAGACAGAACAACAGTGACTAGGACTGTGGCATCACAAGAAGATATTTACAGACAATGCTAAATGGCAAAAAAAAGCTCCATGGCTTTCAGTCATTTGTGCTATGTGGCCTAGAGAGCAGCAAGGGTTAACAACAAAGTAGATGAGGATGAGTTACTGGAAAAGGCTCAAATGAAGATGGCCAAAAATAAGGTGGTAGGCAGCCAGATATCAAAACATCTAGGTCCTGGGGTCTGACAAAAGCCTTTTTGTCCTTTTTCACCAAAAATACAAAAATACAGTACTGGAGAACAGCACTTCCCCCTACTGTCTGCTCCGTTCCCATCCCTAACGTACATAAATGAAAAACATAAAATAAGACAATCCAGCTGATTTTTTCTTGGACTGTTCTAGTATTGACTGAATGCTGGATGAAGCTCAATGCAAATTTGTTTTCCCTACCCCAAATCTAATTTAGACTTGTAATACGAGGGCTGAAGTCTTTCCCTGATAATTTGTAAATATCTTTAGAAAACTAAATGACCTATTTGGACTGGAGACTCTTTATAAAGGAAGGAAAAACCTCTTGTCACAAAGCTGGAGATTTTAACAAATTTGTGTTGGATATTCCCTTGAGGAAAGTGTCTTAGACCTGAACACTGGCAGCTCTTTCCAAACCAGGCAGCTGGTTAGCCCCGTGGCCTGAAAACTGGAAGTGGTTTGCTCTTAACACTGCAAGAGACCATCGCCTTTTTAGCACGACAATATGACAAGCAGGCCAGCAGGATGTAAACCTGTTCTTTCTTCTTGACTCTTTAATTCCACCCATAAACAAAGGTATTTTTCACTGCCCTGAATACCTGGCTATCAGAACATCCTTATTCCCCATCTTCCTCAGGCACTGTCAGAAGGAAAGTTAGTGTCATCTTCTGAAACCAGCAGCTACGCTTCTTCTGGGGGGGGGCAACTCAGAGGACGGGGTCTCTGCTTTTAGAGATAAAACCATGTGGACAAAATTACAAGAAAATTGACAAACCCACATGTACTAAGGTATGAAACTTTCTGTAAGGATTTCTTTTTAAAGAACAGACTTGCTCCTTCTTGCTTCCCCCCTGAATTCACCCACACAAACTGTATTAAAAGCACAAGCTTGCATATATTATCAGTATTCTCCATTTTGTTTTAATCCTATTAATAATTACCATTTCTCCAATTAATATTATCATGAAATTCTTCTGTGCAAATCTATAAACTCCAGACATAGCCAGCAGCCAATTCACATACTGCAGTTTGAAAAACACACTGCCCTAACCCAAACCTCATCCTCTATGCACAGCGAAAGGAAATGTGCACGTTTTTCATTAAGGTAATTAACATTCTCTCTTCAAACATTTCTCTTTCTCAAGACACCTATTTTCAGACCTTGATTTTAAACTAGAGCTTCAGTACTTCTACGCTGTCGACAAACCATTTAATCTTAGTTCTTTTAGAACTGCAACTGCAAAAGTGAAGAGATGTACGAGACTCATTTTTGGTGGCAATATTCTGGCAATATTCTTTGCCTCCAGTTCTGTGCCACTTAAGTAAAAGCTGTAATCTCCAACCAAGGGACCTCCTTCTGCTGCCGTGAGGCAGCCGTGGTCAGGATCAGCAGCTAGAGATGCGGCATATGGTTTCCACAAGAAAGCCTGGAAATACACATGTTGTCCTCCTACTGAACGCTGTCCCTTTCACATTACTGTTTATTACTTGGCCTGCAGGTATTTCTATCTATTATACAGGCCTGGATGAAAGTACCCATGGCTCTTTCAGCTTTGTCCTTAGCCTGCTGAAGGCATATGACGCCAAGTTACCACAGCAGCTTGCCAAGTAACACTTCCCAGTAATGAGAACCCCAGAACTAAGGGCCCTGAAGCCAAAACGACTTCTTACAAAGGAAGAGCGTGGCCCTGGGTCACAGCTGAGAGGATTGCAGCTGTGGTTCTGTGGTTATTCCGACAGCAGCTCCTGGCACAGCACCCACCCGGCGTTTGGAGGTCAGGTAGCAGCCCTCTGCTTCCAGCACGGCAGCCCCAGGAAGGGCAGCCAGGCAGCACAGGAGGCCAGCAGGTAGCACGGCGTAGGTTGGGGAATTTATTTCCAGCTCACAGTACAACGCGCTGTTATTCTTGGTAATTTGCAGAAGGACACATACAAACTCACTCCCGTTCTGACTGAGTTTGATTTAAATGTAGCAGTTAACTATTTTAAAGCATTAACTCTAGGGAATTAAATGCCAAACTAATAAAACTGAAGAAATACCACCGTTGTTTGATATTCTTTTAACAGCTCAGAAGTTGTTTTATTTTTTGAGCCATATAACAGGAATAGAACTGCTTTAGACATCATAAAAGTCAAAGAGTAAGACATTGCAGCTTTGTAAAGAGATACTATCCAAAAGACACGTTTGAAGGACAAAGGCATAGATGAAATTAGCTGAATTTTCTTTGGAAAATAATATATTCAGTTGAAAAACAGATTTTGATTGTTCTAAAGCCATTCACACATACAGCTCTGGCTGTATTTTTTCACAACTAAATTCCCTAGGCTGAAGGCAAGAGAAGCCCTCCGCTTGCAGCCCCACTCCACCCTGTTCACAGCAGAAGTGGTTAGGGGTCCCAGGTCAGGGAACTACAGGCAATCCACCCCAGAGCCAGGCAGCTGGCATGGGCTGTGAGAAAAGAGTGGATGGAGTTTTAAAGACCTCAAGAGAGAATGGCTTTCAACGTTTCCAAGAGGAAAATCCAAATCAAACCTACTTTTGCTGATTTTCACTTCCACAGCTGTTCTGAAAAATGGTTTCACTGAGCCTGAAACAGAGACCAGGACTTCTCCGCTCTACCCTGCCTGCCACCAGACTACTCCAGTTTCTCTGGAGCCCTTCTTTCTTGCTTGCTGTTCCTTTCCTGTTTAAAACACTGGGTTCTATGCTTCATCTGAGCTAAATGAAGTCAAGGTAGCCATTTTTTATCTTGATTTTGTTACCTTATCTTGTTTTTCTCTCTCTTTTTTAATTTGGATAGTCTTCTGGCAAGCACCAGCAGCAATGACATCATAGCAGGAGGCGGCATCTATTCAGGGGAGCTCAGAGCCAGCAAAAATACTCCGAAGAACACAAAAATAGTTCCTATTACATTTCCTTGGCAAAGGAAAATTGTATTATATAAAAAGGCAAAAGAAATAGTTATCACAGATGCATGCAAAGTTCTTATGTTAATGACCGCACCTCAACGCCCTGGTTCACATCTGCAGCCTGGCAGCCTCTACTCTAGGGAGGTCAGATCTGTGAAGCTTACTAAAAATCTGCTCCAAGCTCACTAAAAATCTTGACTCCAAGCACCGAAGTATGGAAGAGGGAACCACATTCCTTGTGAGTTAAGTGAGGCTGAACTCCCAGAGAAAGTCTGGCAACAAAGGCTGGCAGGAGCAGTTGCAGTGGAGGAAAGAGGAACGAAGTCTATGTGGATTCCTGAAATTAAGCTGTAAATACACAATTGTGTTTTTGCATTGGCAGATTGCCACTTTACCAGGAGAACACTTTCCTATACTGAAAACGACAAATCTTCATCTTCAAGGAAACAAAAACTCCGGCCTGGTTACAAACTGCACTAAGATTTTCCAACTTCCCATAAGCATGTCAGGTGGATATTGCCTTCCACAGTAAAAGGACAAATGTCTCCAGCAAATTACCTTTTATTTATTTATTTATGGAGGTGACAGAGAGAGGAGAGAAGAGAGAAGAAAGGGAAATGGGCTAAGGAGCTACAACACAGCAATAATGCAATGCTAAAAGCTCCCTGTGTACGCCTGTGAGCAAGCCACTTTTAATTCAGCTCTCCTTTACAAGAAGGGGATAACAAGAACACGTTTAAACTTGCATGAGGATAGCTGGATTAGGGACTGAAAAGCAGATGAAATTGCTGCATTCAAGATCATAACAGCACACTAGCAACAGGAAGGCCAACAAGAAGTGCTCTGCAGCTGCACAGAATCACATTCAGGGGAAATATTAAGCAGCAGTAAGTTGTGGAGGGTTCTGCTGAGGGATCTAGTAGCAACCCTCTACAAAGGGGTTGGTTGCATGTTCTGTCCTTAAACAATAAACTCTGCCCCATGAAAACACAGAGAGCACAGTTTGACCCCTGAATCAAGGAACTACTATTTTTGATGAAGGAAAACCATAAGAACCCTGTACACTTTGAGCAAAAAGGAAACATGCCCTCATTGGCAGCAATTTTTTGATTTAAATGTGCATATGAACGTAGCACTGAATTAAAAAGCTCTGATTGCACTGTCCCTTATGCTATCATTTACAGCTTCTCCTGAGGCTCTGCTGCCAAGGGCTAAAAAACTTCAGCTATGCCTGGAATGGAAGTGATCTTCACCCCTGAAGTTCAAAGGTCAGGATTTTACTCCCCATGCCCCTTCATTACCATCATCACATCTGGCCCAATGACAGATTAATAAAGGGCACCTGGGAAATCTTTAATTGCCAATATAATTCCACCAGAAAAGACCTGGGTGAGCATTTATTATTATTATCAGCAGCAATGAATGAGAAATAGTTTTTCTATCCCCAGAAGTGTGACAATTACTGGAAAACATCATTTGCACTGGTACATGCAAGACTTTTCAAGGTTTCTAAATGTACATAAAGTGAGAGAGGCACCCTTGGCTTGCACCAGGCATAGCAAGACCTTAATCCTATATCCTACGCCCTAAGCAAGTACAGTGGCTACCGGCCAACAGCCTGCACTGCTGTAGCACCTCTCTGTGCTTCAGGTGTTCCTTTTCTGGCTTCCAACTATTTTCCTGATTCAGGCTTCACCAAAGAAGGTTCTTTCCTCATTAAAAGTGTAATTTCTGATGATCTGGCATTTTGCCACAAAAATGACTAAGAGAAAAGGTCTCAAGGGAGGTTTGGGTTGGACATCAGGAAGAATTTCCTCGTGGATAGGGTGGTGGAGCACTGGAACGGGATGGGACCCAGCAGGTCAGGTTGATGGCTGGAGTTGATGACTTTGAAGGTCCTTCCCAGCCTAGAGGATCCTATGAAATGAAATCTGATTTTTTATTTATGTTTTTTTTAGTGAAACTGGAGACAGCTACAGCTCTTTTCTCTATTACAAGAGCACTACCTCACGAGGCTCAAGTTTAAGAAAGCATGCTAGATGTAGGCTCTTCTCTTGTTTATTTAAAATTGAATCAATATGGAAAGTTTAGGTTGGATCAAGTATCAGTTATATAAATTCACCGTTCCTCTATTTATTGCATATATTTCTCTTAGAATACACAGGGGAACCTGAAACTTACATATTTAGTTTAGATACAGTTACAATTAACATATCAACACTGAAGAGAAAGCTAAAACCCAGGTATTTGTCAAAAATAAGTAACAGGGAGGCCTTCAGCAAACATAAGGTCTTAGAAATATTCTTTGCAGATTTCTCCTTGGAACAGATGACAGCAAATTGAATAATCTGACTCACTGGAAGGCAGGCTAGCATTTTGTAAAATAGCAGTATTTCATGTGCTCCTCCAGCTAACTTTGCCTTGCGGAGATACGAGTGCCTGACTGAAATGTCACCTCTAGGAAAAAAAACAACCTAATGTTTTAGAACAATATCATAAAGTTAAGTATGTGCTAATTAGTGGTGGGAGAGAGTGGTGGCCAGCAGTCTGCTTGTGGCAGGCCTGTTGTTTTGAGGTTAAAGGCATGCCTACAGTTCTCTCTCCAGTGATTGAATCTACACCAGCAGGTCATTAGTGCGCAGGATTTAATAGGCTCACAAACTATATCTTGTCTCCTTGAAGTGGAATGCACCATTTGACTGCAAATCCGGACTGCTGGAAAATAACTGTGTTTTGTCTGAGATAACACTCAGGGAAACATGAGTTGGGAGAGCTCTCTTCCAGAAAAATGCAAACCCAAATGTATATGCAGTCTTGAATTTCAATTACACTCTCATTGCACAAACTTTGTTTTTAAAACCTAAAAACTTTGTTTTAAAAACCTACAAAAGAAAGAAGACAAGCATTGTTCCAACTCTGCTCATTTCTTCAGGCTCATTAAAGGCATTCTGAGACAAAACACAGTTTTTGATCTCAGGCATTGCTACAAGGCAACTGTACATTTCAAACCAGACATTCATTTCTAACAAAACAAAACCTCTGTGTAAGTAAAAAGTCAGTCCCTGAAATGCAGAAGTCCTTAATTGCTTACCTTTTATAAGCAGGTCAAATTTTTAGAAGTAGTATCTGAAAGCAGCTCAGACATTCCATGTTGACTGCTGCACCGCAATAAACAGCTGCAAAACTTGCTGATTTATTCCCCCACTTTGTGTGCATTCTGAACCCCAGAAGAAATCCCATGCAGGAAAAAAAAGCAAAGTAAAAACAACCCCAAAGCCCCCAGAAGAAGCACCTCAGCTTCACCCTCGAGCAAAGCACAAAAAAGTTTAACAGGGAAGCAGAAAGGAAATACAGGCACAACTAAGTTTGGCTAACAAACAGCAAAAGCAAGCTTGCTCCCCTTGCCTGTAGTCCTGGCTAAAGGTGCCTCTCCAAGCAAAATTCACTGAGGCTCCCAGCTCCTCGGAGCAGATGGTATTCACACATTATTCCCCAACAGCAGCATTCCCTAGGCCAATCAGGAGGCAGCACTCAAAAGCCAAGCGCTTCCCAGACTCTGTTACAGTTTTCAATAGCTATAGCACAAGATGAATGACTCAGAAAATGAATAAGCAGGGAAAATAAAACACGCCTCTCTCCCAGTCAGAGGCACAGGCAGGCAGTTCAGCAACCCGAATGTACTAAGCATTGGCTTCGAGTCGAATGCACCTGTTTTTTCCCGAAATCCTAAATGCTGATTACATTTTCCGTATCTTTTATTTGTGTTGTCAACTTAATCTTGGGTTGCAAGTCACAGGAAGAATTAAATCTCTGCATTTTTTTCTTCAGTCTTAAACACTACGAACATTTGAAAGAGTCAAAAAAGCATGAACTGTGTGCATCTTCTTCAAGACAAACAATTCCCAGTTAACTCGATGAAACTTCTCATGCCATCTCTTGCTGAAAACCTACATAAATAGCTCTCAATATTTTCACTGTCTCTACCTAAATTTACCAGGAAAGTTTAAATTACAATAAAACAAATACATCTAAGAAGCAAATGAGTTACCGACTACCCACCTTTCAGGGGAACTATGTTACCCAAAAGCTGGCCAACACAGTAAACTATTTCCAACTGCTTTGTTTAGCTTATACACCATTGCAACTGTCTCATCCAGGGATCACTCTTAAATCCAACTGCTCAACTTCATGTCCGGCTTTTTTGACAGCTGCAAATGAGTAGTAAAGGATGAGCTGCTAAACAAAGCAAGTTACTCCTGGAAGCAGACTTGCAGAGCACTGACAGTTTTCTCCCTAGAATAAAGTACTGCCCTCGTCAGCCTTCCAAAACATACTGAAATTCTCTTTATTTTTTTTACAGCAGAGAAGACTCTAAGAAGATAACGCTGCATTTAATGTTCCTGTGCCAGCTCTCACTGCAGTCTACATAGAATGCCTTTATTGCTGCCACCAGAAATTAACTCTGGGTTGGCCAACACACTGCAGTCAGACAAGTGGAGTCAGTTAAATCAGCTGAAATATCTGGGGTGGGAAGTATTCTCCCAGGTTCCCCTGGATATTTTCAGATCTTTGTCTGTGGCGGTAAATTGATCCTTTGCATTCCTGTCTGACACATGAACTGTGAAAAACTCTTCAGGGATATTCTCTGTGCCATGAGTAATACTCTAACAGCACTTCTGCAAAATATAAGACCAGTTGCAGAGACAATGAAATACTGTGAACTCTGGTCTAACTTCTACTATTATTATTTTAAGTCAAATATATGTATTTATTTATTCTGGAACAAGTAAGAGAACTCCATTCACATCTTACTTTCCTTATTTCAAAACGCTGAGCACTGGGAATTCTCCAGCCTGGATTAACTGTAGGATTTGGAAGCATCGATTTGCTCCACACGCCACGCCATGCCCACCCAATGGCTAAGCAAACAAGCCCACACATAGAGCCACAGGAGAAAGAACAACGCCTTGTGTTAGTGCATTTGCCACAGCTGTCTACCAACTTCCCAGCTACCTCTAGAAAAGTATTTAAAGGCGTAAACCAACTAGCAGCATATCTAGATTTGGTAGAAAAACAAACTTGAAACTTTATTTTGGCAGACATTTTCTGATCACTGCATTAAGCTCTGGGGCTGCCAAAATCACTGACTACTGACTCACCAAGCAAGGCAGCTGGTCGGCCTCCAAGTCTGTATCAGCAGTAGCAATGCTTTGCAATTAAATCTTTTGCATGTGCTAGTTCCTTGGAGATGCTCAGAGGGGAAGCATCGCTAAATGTAAACCTTATTACCATAACGATCTGACACGATAACTGCACGGATGTGTCAAGAAACCTCCCTGACAAACATCCAAAGCAGACAACCAGACTAAAGAACATTGCAGTGAAGTGGCCAAAGGTAAGCACCTATTTATTCTTTCCATCCCTAAGCACACAGCACTCTTGTTAGACATGGATGTAAAGCATCAGCTGTTGCCAACCTTTCTGGGCACCACCAGAACAGGAGGCTGCTGTCCAACACCTCAGTAGCTTCATGTACAGGATCACAGCAACCCTTGCTTAAAGGTCGCAGAAAAGGTCTCGATGAAGACTTACATTTCTATTGCAGCTTCTCCAGTTTCTGTTATCTGTTACCCAGAACCTCATGAATTTGAAAGCTTCTGACCTACAAATACCTTGATATGTCATCTCCACTTCCATGAAATCCCTTCTCCTTCCAAATGAGACACATGAATATAACATTAAAAATCGGTTGTACAAAGTTCTGTGAGAGACTCACAACAGTGTCATTCTTTAGAGAGAGAACTAGAAGGCTTTGCTGCAAGGCCATGCTTTGGAGTTGATCTTTTTGGAAGCAAAATAAAAGAGGCTTTGGAAATATTTGACTATGAAAAGCCCCTTTTCTTCATTATGAAAAATGAAGGCACTACCTAAACTGTTTCCAAGTATGGATGGTTATGCCCTGTTCATCTAATGTCCCTTGGTACTTTCATGTAGATGTTTCTCTTTTATTGCGGGCTCCAAGGCTGGTGGGGTGCTTGCTCCTTGATTGGCTTGACCTTCTTCTACCTTCTATGGATTTTAGTAGTGAGAGCAAGAAAGAGACTGCGTGCAAAGTTAGTTCCTAATTCATTTATAAACTTGGAAATTGTTGAATGCATTCTACCAATCATTATATAGTAATCTTGTTAATCTTTGGTCTCCTATTCCCCCAGAGCTTTCTGCCTTTTTGATACTGTTGGACACTTCACTAAAGCTTTATTGGATTTCTCTGTTTTACCACATACTGTAAATTATACTCAAGTTTCCAGATATTGCTTATATCTATTTTTAAATCTTTCTCTTCATTGCCAAAAAGTTCTGGGGACAATAAAGAAATTCAATTATACCCTCCCACCTATTTTAAACTCTGTGTTTACTCTACTCGCCACACACTCACTGCCAATTGAGGCAGACTATTTATGATTCTTTTCCAGCAACGATCACTACACATACTTGGATCATATCTTTAGCGTACGTCTCATACTGGTCATACAACTTAGAGGCTCCTCAGCAAATAACGTGGAACAGTGGCCTAATGTTACCTCCAGGGCTAAGCTGTCACTATTTCAGCATTTCGCTATTTTCACCAATAAATAATGCCCTCAGGTAGGACATATTTGAATTTGTCAGCAGTATTTCTTATTCCACTTTGTCTTTGCCCACCAAGATTTAAAACTTTTTTTCCAGAAAAATGCATTCACTCCTTTCCTTTCAGTCTTACCTTTCAGTGCAGCACATCTTACATATGAGTTATAGTTAGTACCTGAATGCAGTATAGGTAAAACGAAGAAAACTACAGCATGCTGTAAGAAAAGGACTGCCACCCAAAATACGCCTGCTGCTTTTATGCACAATTCATCAGGAATTCAATCTGCATTTATCTTCTGCACTTATTACACTGGCATTTGTCTTCCTCTTTCCCATTTTTCCTACCATCAAGCACATGTTCCTTTACCTCTCTTTTCTCAGAAACCATGAAGATAGACATGGTGTAAGGACTGCAAAGAAGAGAAGAATGATGGCTATATGTCTCAATGCTCTATAGTTCTCAGCTAGCTCAGCCTTGAAAACTGACATTCATGATGAGAAAGTATGATTTTAAATAACTGCTATTTAATCAAAAGAGAGACCTTGCTTATGTAACACATCTCTAAGTAACCATATAACTATCTCTACTAATAATATACACTTTGGTTTTTTAACTTATTGAATCCAAGGAGTTCTTTACAAACAAGCAAACAACATAAATGCTGGCTGAGGTAAGCAGATGAAGAAGGCATCATTTTTAAATGACCTATGCCACAGGCCACAGTACAGAACTGCTTAATCACCTAATGATAGTTTAACGTGTTTAATTTCCAAACTATGCATTAGCATTTGTCTTCGGTCCTGTAGACAATGATGGGAAATCCTCTTTTAAGAAGATGATCATATGAGGTCAATAACATACATATATTGTCCACACAGTGAAATAAACTTCATGGCCATGAAACAGAAGAGCCCAGGGAGCTGATGAGCCCACGGCTCTGTCTGCTGAGGTGCTGGGTGAGGTACCCCAAATGAGGGCATCTGCTGGATGCAGCCCAGTAGCCACATTCATGGCCTTCACCTGTTCTATGGCAGATCTTTGTTCTCTCTCTCTCAATAAAACACCTCACTCTTCACCTGCAGCAGCCATAAATTATTGGTCTCAGGTTCCTGCACAACTCTGCTATTGAACTTCAGATCTGATCTAGAAAAGCTTCTGTTTTCCCAGTCCTTGCTTCTGCTTTCCTCTCTACCAAAAGCAATCTTTAATGCACATCAAGGTGCTGAGGTTAGGGTTTCCTTACTTCCCTAGACCATTGCTTAAAGAATCTGAATTACCAACAGCAGAAAGTTCAGGCCTGGCTGTCATCCATGCAATCCTCCTGGCTGATTACGTATGTCAGAGTTTGAAAAACACATGCCATAATTCTTGTATTATCAAAGCACAATGGTTTAACTCCAGTCCTCTGTGGTACAAAATCTGCATTTGTGATTCGCCCTCACTGTGTAAGGAATATGATTCCACTAAAACCAGTAGACGAGATTTGCTCTACAATGTTGTTCAGAAAGTCCTCTAAATCCACCGTGCCTCTAAAAGCTTAATAAGTAACTCACAGAGAAATATTGCCAGGCTACACACCAGAATAAACTCAGAGGTGATACCAGTGTTCACTATAGTGACAAAACTGTCCTCGAAGCAATTAGAAGACACAACGAATGCACAATTCACAGATATTTTGTACTCAAGAGTTTGTACACAAAAACAGCATTTCATAAATCTTTGCCAGCTCACAAAAAAACTGCTGAGTTGTCTTTTACTCTTATAGCTGCAAGCGGCTATAGCACAAAGAGAAATCTGCAGCTCTGATATGTCATACCTCTGAAATGGGTAATTTAGGGTTATGGTTTCCGAATCAGCACATTCTTCAGCACTTTTCTTCCAAGAAAAGGCTGTGGGTTTGTATGTGCGCGTGTGTCTGTGTGTGTAACAGAAAGAGAGAGAAGAATCAAGTAAATTCATTCAGTACATTAAAAAGAACACATCAAAAAGTCAGAACTGTGAGCCACCATAAAATGACAATAATCTTTCTTTATATTCCCACTTTTCAGAAAATGGAAATAAAATATTGGGGGTGCTGTAATGACTTTTAAAAGCCTTACAAGAATCTGTATCATTATGTGAGCTTTTATCCTAGGTACACAGGGAGAAAAGTTGCAGAACTTTGTCTCCTTTCACAAGCATCAAAATGGATAGCAATCTCTCAAGCTGGTGTTCAAAGTGGCGCAAGTACCACAGCTCTATGAGGAATCATAGAAAATAACCCCATAACCGTTTCACCCACAGGTTATGATTTTATTCCAAGGTTTTTTGTGTCAAAGCAACTAACACAGATGAAATCTCATTGCAGGCCCCCAAATAAATGAGCTCGTCCTCTGCTCCAGTCACAAGCAGTAATAAATCCATGAGGTATCCTCCACAAAAGGCTGGCAACCTAATCTGATTAGTAAAAAACTGTGTGGAAAAATGAGCCACACAGCTTCTCAGTCTTGAATATTCCACTAAGGTCTTTCTAGACGATTTCATACATCTCTATAAGCAAATGAAAGGGCTGCAAGAGGCAAAAAGAGCAAATCTAAAGTATATTACTGCCACATATCCTTCAGAACAGCTTTTGCTATCATTAGTGATCTATTTATTGGGCTGGTCGCGACCAGCTAAGAATGAACTGACACTGAATTCCAAGATAAGGTCTACGGCAAACCAGGAAGGACTACCTGCTAAATCAAAAATGAACTAACAGTTTTCATTCTGCCAGCAGAATAAATTTGATTTGACATTCTTGAAGGCAAAAAGGCACTTTTACAGAAAGCAGTTCAAGTTACAGTCTGTTCCCAGGGCGTTCGTGTCTGTCACGTGGGCAGTACAGTAAGATAAACACAATAGTTACCCGTGTGGCCAGAGCAGCTCATTTGCTGTCTGATAATAAAAGGGACAAAGGGGCTGCTCCATGAATGACAGCTACCAGAAAACCTCCTCAAAGCAGAAAACCTTTCTCACCAGCACCCTGCTGGCATATTTTTGAGAACTTTCTACTTAATGAATTCATGCAAAATAATGCATGGTATATCATAACAGCAGATTAACGCATCGATTCTGCACATTGCTCCTGCGGCTCCAGCTGCAGAACACCTTATGCAATTGACCCGACCAACAAATGGTTCAACCTTTTTTTAAACCATGGGATTGTTTAAATCAAAGTAATTTAAAATATATACATCTAAAAGGAAGCCAGGGATTTAGAAAGTTAGGAAGGGGGAACCACGGGAAGTTCTTCTCTGGTCCTTGGTGCCATGGGTGCTTATTTCTCTCATTTCACAATATGAACATTTCCAGTGCCTATCTACTTATTCAAATATTTTGTAGGAAACACAAGTTACTACAGAATGTGACAGAATAAACTTCACATGTCTGTAGGGAGAAGAGTGAAAAAGTTCTATATCTTAAATATACATTCTAAATTTAGTGAGCTGTTTTAGCAAATCTGAGAAAGCAAAGTTACACTTATATTTCCCAAAGAATCAGGATATTCTCTCTTTGACTCCTAAAATCCAGATTCTAATGTTGGGACAGGCAAAGATAGTTGTTTATATGTTTGTTAACATCAGCCCAAAATATGCATGCACTTCTCTGATAATGCTGAAACTTGCTGCTGTAAAGAAAAAAAAAATAACTTTCAGTTCTATGTCATAGTGGCATAAGAGGAGGTGTAAGACACGAGAGGAAGATGCTGTTGTTCTAGAGGGAAACTAATAGAACTACATAATAAATAATAATAATAATAAAAAAATAAAAGAACTGTGATTCTACCTTAACTTTTTCAGGTAAATATTATCATCTGAAAAACACTGAATCCTGTCCTTGATTATTTTATATAATTCAACTTCAGCACAGCACAGAGCCCGAAGTAAAGCAGCGCTGCCCACTTATATCTGTCCAGTCAACTGTTCACATAGTTTCAATGTTACTTCATTCCCTTAACCACATTCCTTCCGCACAGCTTCAGGTCTACCCTGATCTTAACACTGCAGTTACGTTGTACTAAGAGCTCCTGGTTATCAGCAGAAAATATGCTGCAGGAATTCCAGAGGTAGCTCTTGAACCCTATCTATGTAAAGGTGGAATACTTTGTGGATTTCAGACTGCATACCAAATAGCACTAAATACATATGAAAGAGCTGAGAATCGATTTATTCTGAAAAACACAATCTTAAATGGTTTTTAAAAATGTAAACAATTTGAACAATTTGTTGTCCTCAATGCAGCCGATCCACTGTACTAACAGAGAAAAAAAAAAAAAAAAGGTAAGATTTGCAACTGCAAACAACTTTTCACCCCAATTTATGCCTTTTGTATGTCTTCTAACAGACCAGATAGCAGAACATCAGCATGTGGAACATTATAAATCCAAGGAATAGCTGCAGTTTTAACCACAGACTTTAATTCCAGGGTGAATTTATGTGGTCCACAGCTAAATATATCCCTCTAAGCAAATTACTCATTGCAACTGCCTTTAGGAAAGCTTTCTGCAGATAAAGAAACTGTTTCCAAATGCTAGGCTTGACAGACACACAGCACAAACTTACATTCTTTTCTCACTGGCAAAAAAGACCCCCAAACTGAATAAAGTAAAATAAACAGGTTACTGTCCTCTCTGCAAAGACTGCCCAGGAGATAGGTTAATGAGGAGAGCAGCAATCCTGCTGGATTACTTCTTACAACACCCTGTTTCTATCTGTCTACTACATGCCTATCTTGAAACCCTGTAAACAGAGTGATTTTTAAGATAATGTGAAGCACATTACTGCACTCATTTCTACTGATCCATGCAGAAGCCAGTAAAAACACATGCCTAACCCTGTGCCTTAAGTAGGATGTGCAACTCAGACACTCTTTCGCAATCCTTTATTTCCTCTTTCCTATGTTTTCTACTTCTTACCATTGGAGTTGTCCTGGTCCAAGGGATTATCTGGTTCCATTACTTCAAATAAAAGCATCCAACATGCAGTTCTCCATGCAGCAGAGGCATAAAAACACAGCAGTTGCCTAAGCTGATTCACCTGATTTATGAATTAGTGCTGCATCCATAAGAGGCTGTGTTTCTTCTTTTGTATTACATCTGGCTGCTTTTCCAACTAGATGGCTGGGTATTACAGCATGCAGGCCTTTTTCCAGCATCCTCTTAATGCATTATATTTAAAGTAGCAGCAACCTTTTTCTCCCATCCCCCAGAATAAGTTACAGCAATGTAACTAGGCTGAGCTGGCAGAGAGCGGAGCTCATTCAGAACAGGACCTGCAAGCGCTCTCCGATCCGTGTTGCTGCATAAATAGAATGACTGATACAATAAAAAGTAAGTGGGGTTTGACACAGCACGGTACGCACTGCAGAAAATCGCACCAAAACCAGCAAAGGTCTTGAGGGCTTGGGGAATGCCTTCTGAAGCCACCAGTACCCACCCCCTCCCACACAAACACAAATTATGTCCTGTTCCCTCCTCCCCTTCCTCCCCGCTCCAATCTTTTATAACCCTGGATCTCCTCCAGCAATAGTCTGTTCCTTTACTCAGTTTATAATAAACTCTGCCATTCCCTTGTGTCCCTAGGGCTGTCTTGGAACGGAAAGAGGCTGTTTGCAGAATGAATAGACCAGCCACTGCCGAACAGGGAGGCAGCTCGGGGACTCTGCGCTGGGCAGCTGCAACTTGCTGCAGCAACAGCCGTCTGCTGGGCACCTTGTCCCGCATTTCCCTCCTTTGCCAAGCCAGGAGCTGCTGCTAAGCTGGCTTTCTGGGAACCTTCTGCAAACGAGCTGGGGGCAAGCACTGGCTCTGACAGAATCATACAGTACACAACACCAGATTCTGGAACTGCAGACCCTCAAAACAGAGATAATGTAAGTTGGCGGTTAGGTCGCAGGACCAGGAGTCAGGTCACCTTTGTTGTACTGCTGGGTCTGCCACTAAGTCCCTGAGACCTCACAGAATTCAGAACTCTTCTTTGTGCCTTAATTTTCTACAGCAGACATTGAAATGTGCCTTATCTCACAAGAATACAGCTGAAAGTTCCCAAGTTTAAGTGCTTTGAACTTCTTGGATAAACGATACAGAAGCAGGACTGAGGAAGACGACCCATCCCATCACTGAGAAATACAAAATTTTACTTTCTCTGAAGACATCTTAAAAAAAAAAAAAAAAAAAAAAAAAAGTATCAATCAATGTGCAACTATAAACCAAGGTGTTTCTCTGAAAGGTGAAGTTATGCCATTACAACAACCCTGGAAAAATTCTCCAAATCCAGACTTTCATGATCAATATTATTTTGAATGTGTTATTCAAACTCTTTTTTTAATACTCCAGTAAAGGCATTAAGATTATCTCACTAAAAAAAAAGCATGCTTTTGTTTAAATCTAAGGCAAGGATCACTCTAAACACCTACAACAGATTTAGTGCATTTTAGGTTTGTCAGGGCTGATGACACAGGATTCAGAGGCAGACAACAGAGCGCAGGGTTTTCTATTTTGGTGCTCCTGGGTAATGCTTCTGCCTTACTAGCTCACTCTTTACAGAGTCATGTAACTTGTGCTTTAGAGCTGACTATTCATGCTTGGTGCTACAAGCTGTAGGCGGACAAATGAATGGCTGGCTGAAGGGAGAAAAACATGCAGTTCTGTATGGAGAAATTAACCTAGCAGGTTGATATGACTCTGCTGTAATTGTACCTTACAAAAACACTTTAGTACTGTTCTTGAGAATTATGCCATATTAATAGAAGAAAAACTCATTTCCATGTATTTGTTTTAAGTATTGCTCAGTATATAGTCCCTATTAAATAATGTTCTGAGATCTCTGCCTTGGTCTAAATTACAGTGCTGCAAACCCTATATTCTCTCTCCTAGCACCCTACGCTCCCTATGTTCTTTACAACTTCACTACTTCTCCCCCTCACTGACAAAACAAAAACCCTCCCTCTTTCCACCTTCCCCACAAAGCCACCTACTCTGTGACTACAGGAACACGGCACTCTGTCTGCCTGCAGCCCTCCACCTGTTCGGGGTCATATATACAGTCTAGGATTTAGTACATGAGAGAAAAAAGTGTGTTAACTCTTGACACACACCCATTACATCCCTCCAGTCTGACGTAACAAAAGCTGACCATGGTAAGAATAGAAGGGACTTGGGGAAATTTTGGAATAAAAGGGTCTTAGGTTAATTTTGGGAGCGAGCAGTCCCAACCATTTGGCTACCCTGCATCCTAGGGTCTGGAACTGCACCAACACACACACGGTGACTCATTAACACGGCCTGCCTAGGTCACAGGAGATGAACTCCAGATGCTGAGAGCTCCGCGCTCATCCATGTATAGCAGTACAGAGTGCTGTAATGCTCATTGCAATTGACAGGAATTATATAAAGAGAGAATTTGTATTTTTCCATGAAACTGAAACTGTGGATACATAATGTACTTTTCATAGACAATTTAGTACCAGGAAGGAATAAACACCTGTGAAATTCTTCCTCGTGGTGAATCAAGAATAAGCTGGTAACGCTAACCAAACAGCCAAGACCAAGAAAGTGAGACAGGAACAGTGAGAAATAATACTTATTTAGGCCTCAGTGACTCTATATGAGAACTGATTTGACTTTAATGTCATCAAAATGATTTGCTCCTCTGCAGTTACGGTCCTAGTAAAAATTAATCTTTAATGTGCCAGTCAGAATGATGTCAATATTTTGGCTACGGCAGTACTCACAGTTTCTAACAACCAAGCTATTGTCATGCACTCTTTGCTTGAGCACAGCTCATGCCATCAGAAAAGTAGCTCATGCAATGATTTTGGAGAGAAAGGGACAGTTGGAAGACCAGGGCTTTGATCACTAGGGATTTTAATTGCTCAGGCACTGAATGGAAAATTGCAGAAGTAAAGAGGGAAATGATTTTCAGACAAATGGCCTGAATGGTCAGAGGCTATGCTAGACCAAATCCTAGGAAAAGAGCCAAGCACACTGAACTAATGAGTGTGGAAAGAGAAGTCTAGCTAGCATATTCTCTGGAATACCTATGAGGTTAAGCAGAACACAAAATTTAGAGTTTGGGAAAGCTGACTCTTCAAGGAAGGAATTTTGAAATGGTTGGAAGGAAGTGGAAATTAAATGTACTCTGTTTCTGTCTAATCAGAGCATCTCTGCATTCCCCTAGATAGGCAGTTATGAGACAAAAAAAGGACGGTCTAATTGCCTAATGTCTGCATGATGTTAATTTTAACACCATCTACCTGCCATACTCCAGCTGTGTTCAATGTGTAAGATTTTATGTCACAGGAATTGGTAGCTACTACTACTTAACTCCTCTTTCTTTTCAGTAAAGATGGGAATCTTAGTTCACATTTGCCTTTAGCTCATGCCGTAACTTGAAATTGTAAACAGGAAAGACGTTACTTGCTTTTAGTTTGCTATTAACTTCTTGTAAAACTCTGGGCAAATCAGCTCATCTCTCTGTTATCAGCTACATGAATCTATATTTAACCTGTTTGTTATTCTTCACAAAGTATGTTAACATTTCTGCATCAAGCTATATAGTTTAAGTTTGAATTGGTAGAGATCTGGGGATATAACTTCAATTTGTTTCCAGGGAAAGGATTTGTCTCCTAAGCCTTTTTGGACCAGGTTTTGTTATTTTATGCATAGTGACAATGAGTTACAGTCAACTGAAAAGACTATGAAAACTATTTTCTAAGAGATGTTTTAAAGATCTCTAGGAAAAGGTAAGTAGAAATACCTGTATATATAAATAAGTAGAGTCAAAGCACATTTTGAAAACAACATACTCTTCTTCCAGAAAACCATGTTGGTATAATTTTTACTTTGTTGCTGATAGACCTTATGCTAGCAAAATGATGTGTTATCTCCAACAGCCCCAGGACAACCCTGAAGTATGTCATAACTTTGACTACATCTTGCTTGTGCCAAGTAAACATGATTACTCCACTATTTTAAATAAAGACACAGAAACATAAAGCTGCAGGACACCTTATTTGCAATCATGATTGTGACTTAGTTTGAAAGCTACAAAAACTGGAGGATCCTTAACTATTTAAAGTTCTAATAACCCTATAGTGAGTCTGTTAGAGCACAAGCTTGTAAAAAAAATCATCTATTACACTTTAGTTGCTAGTACGTGTGCAAAACCAATTCCTGTGGATTCCTTCTCAGTCTGTCACTTCAGCAGTGTCACACTACGGGAGAGGACCAAGTTGGAAATGGAAAGATCTCCATTATTTAAAATAAAGAGAAAACATTTTAGGCTGCGCATCTAGAAAAAGAATTGAGAAGAGGTTCAGTTGCTTTTCCCCTTGAGAAACGGAAGCGTGGTACATTATGCTGCCTGCTTTTTGATGCAGTCATTGCTAGCCAGTGTAAAAGATCAGCATGATGCCACAGCTGCCCGCCACCATACAATCCTTCTTTGAAACATAAATTCATATGTAGGAGGGAGCAATGAATGCATGCAAGTTGAAAAGCCAATGAAGCACAGACCTGCTTAACAAAACAGTCTGCCAAGGTTACTGGGGGTGTTGTCAAAGCCTCTTCTTTTGTGAGGCTGAATAACAATTCATACCAAGTAACCAGCCTCACAGTTTCTTTGGCTTTACCTGGCAAGTTTTCAAAGTCACTCTTCATGGCTGGGTCTGTTCACATTGAGATGCAGCTTATCTTGCCCAGGACAGCAAATGCAGGGATGATCATACTCCAAAAGTTCATGCCAAAGTCCTATTGTGCTGTTTTGCTGCTTGAACTCTGTCTGTCGTAAATGTGCTTGTAGATGACACAAGCACAAATTGAAAAATGATACATCCTTGGTTACTTCATGTTGGTAGGAAGAATTCCCCTGCCTCAGCAGCAACTGATAGCAATTCAACCATTTAATTTAACAAATCTGATTATAACTGGGATCTTCAAGAAGCCCCAGTAGCAGGGCAGCCCCAGTTGCCAATTCTAACCATGCCATTCTATCCATGCAAATGTTCTTGCTAGCACAAGTCTTGTTAAGAGAAGACTATAACCTATTTTAAGCTTAGTACTCAACAACTTTTAAAGGGATATTTGTCTGCTGAGCTATCCAGAGCCATAAGGAAGCCTTTTTTCTCAGCTGGGTACTCTTTTGGAATATGAATCATAATCTGGAGCAACAGGAGAGACATTCTCTAAGGATTCTTTATTTGGGGAGATGGAAATTTATACTACTAAATCACCAGACTTTTACCCCAATTTTCTCAAGAAAGTGATGCTCCGTAATCACACATGTAAGGTGGCAACTTTTCATCCAGAACTAAGCAAAGTCCCACCACAGGGAAATAAAATAAATAAATAAATAAATAAACAAACAAAACAGAAGGTGTAACAATTAAATGGAGCATGAAATGCTGGAAGACCTGTGCTGAAGAAAGAGTCCGTGAAAGACATTCCCTAGGATTTCAGTGCAAGAGGCTGTGTCTGTCTCATCTTTCCCTTCAATGCTCTCTGTGTTTTTGTGAACCATTAGGACGCTTGGTTTGTAAGATGTATTCTGGGGCATGAGCAGTTCAGTATCTGATATGTGCTCAAAACATGTAACTTACTGAACCATCTTTGGCTCCAAGAGTTTTAAAATAAGTCAGTTCTTTAGATTCTGAAAAGATTGAGCTTTATATCTCTATTCAAAACTCTGCCACAAACTACCAAACAAAATGGTTCAGAGCTGCAGATTCTATTGTAATCATGATTAGAAAACACATTAACCATAAATTATGGCTATGCAAGGAGTACTCATTGAATATTCTACCATGAAATATGCCAACAATCAATTTAATGCAATGTTTCTAAGACCGAAAAAATGAATAATGCTATTTGGACATTCTTTCACAGTAACCAGAACATAACATTACCTCTTGCTACTGTACGCTTCAAACTGATGCAAGGATCTTTGAGCTTCTTCAGTAAAATCCTCCTGGCAGTTTAATGGAGGAAAATAAAACTAAACGGACTCCTGGGCAAAAATAACAAAAGGTCTACAACAGGCAGAGTTCTGTGCACAATTTACCAAGCTGTCTGTTGAGATTCTGCCCTAGCTGACTTTACAGATTCCTAACTATGTTTTTGCAGTTGTCTCCTAGAAACAGGAACAAGAAGCATTCTCTGTTTTCTCAGCTCTTAAAAAAAAAAGTCTGCAACAGCTTTCTTCACATTCACTAACCAACATATATTTCCTTAATCAGTGGACGGCCTTAAAGAATGGGTTGTTCTTTGATACCATGTTATGTAAATGTAATACAATAGCAACTGGCATAATGATATATCATTAATAAAAACTTGGACAAAAAGTAGCAATGGAAAGTGCAATTCAGAGAAATACCCATACAAACATTTGAATGCTTAGCAGAATCTTTGGATACTTGAGGGTGCTCAAACATTGGATAAGAATCTTAAAAGAGAAGATGTTGAAAAGTTACACAGTCCCTCCTTGCATCAAACAAAATTCGTAATGACTACAGCTTCTGAAGTGCATCTTATCAAACAGCAAAATGGTGAAAATTAAGTGCTGTTTCTTGAAATATGGACAGAAGTTTCATCTGAGTTTTCTATGAAGGTTCAGGCTAAAATAACATACGAACCAAATAAATTAACATATCCTTAACAACATCTACTGGAAAAATAGCCCTGGTTGAGCACTTAAAATATATAAATCTCTTTTTACATAGTGAAAATAATCTTCTCTATTTCAGAGTGGGCTGCTCTGCTACTATTTTTGCATTGGATGTGATGGGATAAAGACTAACTGATATTTGTTTCTCCAGCCTGGATCCTAGGGCCCTGTTACCTAGGGCTTGTAGTAAATTATCCATTGCTCTAAGTTTGTAAAACCCTACAAAAATATGAAAGGTTACAAAAAGCAAGTACAATGTTCAGATGCATCCAGTTTATGTGATCTCCAAAGAGATGCAAGCAAGGTAAATGGCATGAATAAGGCTTTGAATGTTGTAAAGAAATGGAGCCGTAAAGATGAATACTAATGTCACACTGAGTATTAACTGGGGAGAAAACCCATATCCAGATCTTTTCCTCTGAAATCTTGGTTTCCGCAAATCAGTAGATTTTTCCCATGCATCCATAGTTACAACATAAAAATATTGCATCAAAATATGTATTTCTTTCTGTCCGCAAGTTATATACAGAAACAGGCACATGAAAAATGCTATTGCACTGAGAAAGAGACATATTCTGAGTCCTCAAAGGCTGTCAAGGCTGCTTGCTCTGAGCCTATTTGTTCTTCCTTTCTTTCCTTCCCGTATTGTTTCCTGTCATTTCCTCACTCTCTCCCTTTTTGTTTAGGGATTCAGCTAATTGTTGTCCTTCCATATTAAGAAGCCTCTTCATTTTAATAGCTTTTTAGGATAAATTACTCCATATGGTCTTTTGCTTTATGTGAAATCCACATAACAAAAAGCAAAGATTTTGAACTAATTTTTGTTTCTTTTTATGTCACTCGAAGAGAGAAACACAAGATAAATGACATCTTATACTTTCCTCATGTTTCTAATCTGTTTCTGATAAAATAGGCCTCTATCATCTCTCCTTTTTCTTTTTTTTTGGCATATTATTGTCATTCTACCTCTTTGTTGTCCGCTAACTTCTGATTTCACATTCACTTTTTCAATACTCTTTCTGGCTTTAGGCAGAATAAAAGTATGAGAATACGGTCTCTGTTCCTACTCAATTAGTTTTGCCTGAGCTAAGACTTCAGAAATAGATCTAACCATATGACATAGATAAACCTTTTTTTTTTTTTTAACCCAAGGTTTCCATGGAATTGTTGAGATATTGGTGTGGGTATGAAGTACATAACAGCAAATCTCATTTCAGAGTCAGACAGAAAATGAGAAACTTCACTGAAATCAACGGAAAAAGGAAGGGTAAAGTGAAAGGGCAGAAAATAAATACTCATCTTGGCATGTGACAAAAGACTGCGAGGTTCAAACCTGCTATTCATTACTCTGATGAATAAAAATTCCTGAATAATCTATCATCTGTACTCTCTTCCTTTCCTGACCCCTATAATACTCCTCCAATCAGTCCATGCTGCTCCTGTGAGGGTTATCCTTTGCTTTATCTACAGAATGTGTGGGGAAACTACAAGAGTTTCCCACTATCTTGGTTTATAGGTATACCACAGATTAGCCCTCAGGTGAGGAATGCTTCTTCCACTTACCCTCAAATATTTCTCAAGTCAGTACAGATTAAGGTAAAACAGAATTAACATCTATCTGCAGCATTTTGGGCAACACAGCTATAAAGACACTGGCCAAGAAATTAAAGACAATCATTTTAATTTACTTAAACAAAAATAAAGTACAAAAGTTCACCTCTCCCTGTGTGAAGATGATGGAAGTAATTGTTTTTCTCACATACAGGCACTCTTTCTGCATAGCTTACATTTCAAGTTCCACTCAGTAAAGTGTTTGTTATAACTAATCTTCTTTCATAGCTAATCTCCTCTAGAAGCTCCAGTGAGGTGTACAGTGCTTTGTCGTCTTTTTCCATTCAGACTTACTCATTTTGTCTATGTTATCCTTTCCCTTTCCTCCTTCTCCACAAAATACATACTTTCTAGATATTTTTTTCGGTTATTTAGGGCATAATCTTGATGCTTCTCTAAGGAAACTGAGCTATCTCTTTCTCGTAGATGTAAATATCACTTAGCTAGACCAAGTGTCACTGCCTATTCTTGAGTGGCAAATTAACTCCCTGTCTAAGCCAGGAAAAGAATTTCCACCTCCTCTTTAGAGTATTAGCATGCAATTTTAATTGTGGAATTTTTATTTTAGATTTGTATAGCAACACAAACACTTGATACAAACATCTAAATTGGATAAACAAATGTAGATATGCACTAGTTTTTGACTTCAGTCATACGTGAAACCATTCTGGGATAACACTTCATCCTCTAATTTAGGGATACCATGAAATGAAGCTTCCATATAAATCAAACTTAACAGAACAAACAAAGAAAAAAAGATCAAATTGTTAATAATGGACAGCACTTCTGCCATTCATCACCCAGGTACTGTGAAGAACTTGCTTCTTAGAAGTTAGCTGTGCATTATGTTCTTTCAGTTTTCCCCTTTCCAAGGTTTTCTAAACCTGCCCACAGCCAAACCAAAGAAGCCAGTGGTTTTCTACTCTGCAGAGGTTATCCCTCTATTGATATTCCTACTGTCACTTCCCACAAGGCAAACAACTGTCTCTTCCCAAAACTTCACCTCTTTTCTCTCTAATTTACTTTTAACCACTCTTACCTGATGCTCTTTCTTTTCTACTTCCAGTGCATCTGGGTTTCTAGGACTGCTTTCCATATTGGACTTTCCATATTAGGCCCTTTATATTTCAGGAATTTTGCTCTTAGTCATGCTGGATTGACCTCCTGTGTACTCGTACACAGATAACTGAGACCTGTGCAAAGGCCAGAGTGTGTGCTGTAAGGCCACACATGGCCCTGCAGCAGATGGGGAGGAGAGGTCTACACCACTTTGTGACTGTCACCTCCTCGTCACCCACAGCACCAGAGATGCATGGGGTAGAGCTGAAGTAAGCTCCTACAGTTCTGCTCTCTGCCCTGGTGCATCTGTGCCTGGGTTCCAGCTCTGCAGGAAATTAGCTTAACCTACCCGCTGGCCACATGTAATAGCCATACGTATGTTTATGCACACACATACATGCCTCAGAAATTACCAGGGACAATTAAAGCACAGACTGCTAATGCTCCAGCCAAAGGAATAATTTCAGTGTTTAGTTATGTAAGTAACCCTCAGATCCCTGCTTCACAATCTGTTTGAAATTTAAGGAAGATGTAGCCCTTCTGGAAAAAACTATGGACCAAATTATGTAGTCCAATCAACAGTCTTCATTTACAAACAAGAAAAATTTGATCCAAACATTCAGTGTCTATTTATGGTTTTGTTTTCCTTCTCATTTGTTCATTTCTAAACCTGCATATAGGAGAAGGTGCATGTTGCTTTGGCTGTAATTTTGTCTTTTGTTATTATTTCACACACCATTTTCTGCTAGTTTACAGACCATGAACAGTCCACGGACCACACAGGTTAGGAAATACTACTCGAGATGTGCTAGGTTTTAGTAAACATCTATTATATCTCTGCATGCTTTCAAGCATATTCAAAAGCAAACGTCTTCCATTCAGCCTTTCTATGCCACTTCTGCGAACACAGGGCCCTGCGAATGCCATATATGCAATAATTGGCAGGTATCTAACTGGAATTACCAAGTCTGACCTACTGCAGTATATAACTGCATTAAGATTCAGCTGCTGATCCTACCGACTGTTCAGCATCATCTGCAGACATACATGTATATATACTCCTCTCCCTGCGCAGAATTATCATTTTCAGACACTATAGAATTGACTCTCTTCTGGCTTTGTTAAAGTAACTGAGACTATTAGAATGTTTAGAAGAACTTAAAGAACATTTTTCCTCCTTTTTTTTTTGGCAGCCTAGTTTATCTGATCTAGCAGTGTCCTGATTTGCCTTCTTATTCTGACAAGGAGATTTAACAGATTTCTATAATCAGTTCCCAACACTTGATAGAATAATTTTAGTGTCAGATGAAGCTAGCTTTGCCTGATTCTAGGAAATGCCTGTCAGTCTGCACAGGCTGTGATATCCTCTATCAGGCTTCTCTTCTGCTGCGGGTCTGTCATCATCAAACAGATCCTCCCCACTTCTGATTCTCTAGGCACACTGGGCATGGCAGCAAACCGAGACTCTCGCAGGATTACATAAAGTGCACCTTAGGCACTGGAGTCGGGGGTTCAAAGCTCTTTGAGCTCTTGTGTGAAGTGACAATTTCATTTCCCTTCATTTCCCTTTCTTCATTCTCTCGTGATGTCTTGGCAACATTTTATTCCAGTTCAACATTAGCTGCCTTTTCTCTCACTTCTTTTTATATTCCTTTCTCTCCCCATCTGGTAATTTAAAAGGAAATTGCATGGTATTCAGCATTATCAGCCAATCTGTTTACCCTGCTCTTGTTCAAACTAAGACCGTTTCTCTCACACTAAGCTGCTCTGTCTTACCCCATACACACTACTAGGATCCTCCAAGCCTGTATTTTCTTTCCTACATCACCTAGAGCAGTAACCCACACTTCCAGAGGTACAAATCTTCCTAAAATGTTGTCTGTTTTTAAATTAAGATATGGGAACAGAAGTCTGTGGAAAAGAGATGTCCACAGCTGGGCCTTCTCTCGCTGCCAGGCAGCCGTAAAGCATTAGGCATGCTGGCACACGCAAGAAGGAAAAGGCCTTGACACCATCCTGGCTACCAGAAGAGCAGCATTCACAGAGAGATTCCACATCCAGCCAGGGGAGAGCATCCCCATGCTGAACAAGCTTTCTCTTGTGAAATACCTTCTCGGTGGGCCAGAATTCCTCCCGCCCCCAGGACCAGCCTAGCCCTTCTTAGCAGTAACCACTGTGCCGCAGTGCTGTCTGCACTGACACTGACTCACTCCACATCACACAGTTCCTGATTTCATTACTGAAGATAAGGCCAACTTTGACCTGTGTTCCAACTCCTTCAGATCCCAAATTAAAAATACAATAGCTACTTTGATCCCTATCAGTGGCTAATGCTAACAGTAAAATGCTGAAACAACTCTTGATAGCAACAACATGAAAGTTTTCCACACTCAGGCACAATAAGCATAACTGGTATTAATGTCTTTTAAAAGCCATCAGAGAAACAACTGATAGGAAAGGCTTTATTGAACCTGCAAGTGAATTCTCTCATGATCTACTGAAATATTTTAGATAGACATCATCCTTTCAAAAAGGAGCTAACATTTTGAGTGATAATCCTATTTACTTTTTTCTTCAAAAAATATGAACAAGAATGGAACTGAAATATGCATCTGTTTCTTTAGAGACGATATCAGCTAGCAAAATTGATCTCCAGAATGAAATGTCATACATGAAACTACCTGGCTTGCTTCTGAACATAGACTTGACATCCAGTTGCTGCTCTCAAGTTGACCTGTGTTTAGCAAGGCATTCAAACATGTGTAATTTAAGCTGATGAGCAAAACAAGCTTGTTTCCAAGTAGAAGCATTTTACTTAATTGATGCTTTGATTAAAATAAGTCTTGTCAAAGTCAGTGAAAGCTGCTTAACTGGCAAAACAGCAAAGACCAACTTCTCTGGGGCCGAGTAGGAAAAAAATACTAATGTATATGTACTTAGCACTTGGGAATTAGAAAAAAAAATCTAACTTTTGTATGAAATTGTTACTATTAATACAAATCTTTACTTATGTGCTGAAACAATTGATTCCTGTGTGATGGGAAAGTAGATCAGAATAATTTTACTGAACATTGGAGCTTGACTTCTTACCAGCAGCAGGGTATCATGCTGCTATATTGTATGTTGCTTAGCAATGTAATGTGGGAAGCAGCACCACAGTCCTTGACAGCACCATTGTCCATTGAAATGCTTGTGAAATATTACCTGGGTTATATAAAGATAGCACACAGTTATAGAAAAAGAGCATAAAGTTTCAAAACAGGACAAAGGCAAAGAAGAAGTCTGTAAAGAAAAGGCATTGCTATTCCAATGGCAAAAAGGTCTCCCTGGATGATCTTTCACTCTCTGAATACATGCAGCATAAGTTAAATGTGGAGAAATTGTATCTGTAAAATCTCATTACAGCTATGCTTAGAAATGATATACCGTACTGTACAGCAACTGCTCTAACAGTTGCCTAGCTCTTCTCCATATACGTGCCAATGTCCCTACACTGCTACCCTGTAAAGAAGACCCATCATTTATTATTCTGGTGCTTTGCTTTGGAGGACAACTTCTGTGCTGTGATGTGCTGATTATCCATAGTGAACAGAACACATACAAAACAAGAAGCATAAGCAAAGATAGATTTGTTCTACAAACAGATTATATGATACACGTGGCAATATTCACCTCACAGCTTCACAGTATACCAGAGGCTACAGGTGTCAGAGGCACACCCTCCCGTATTCACCGCACTTTATTTTTCTCTGGTGTCTTTTGCGTAGAGAAGTGTTATCCTGCTCTTGCTTGATCAGCTCTGACAGCCTCAGTATAATAGCCACTGCCAAGATTTTCCTTCATGCATGTCCCAAAATGTTTCTCTGGCCCATATTCCAGCCATTCACCACATTTTAACTAGCTAGAGCAAATAGCTTGGGTAATCTGTTTTCTGCAATTCGAAGCAGATGCCAAGCCCTGTGTACTGAAGCATACAGGAGCGCTGCTTCACTGCTCAGTGCTGGGACACTCAAAGGCTTCAGCATTTTCAGTGACGCTCCTTTCTCCTGCACAGTTTCTCATATGTTCACCTTTCCCTGGTAAGGCCATTGCATAGTTTTCAAGTGACACCTAAATGAGCTGGTGTGATAGTGTCATTAATAACTCCAATGGTAATGAAATCCTCCAGCTGCTGCAAGAGAAGGTGGGTCATGTTTTGCTACTCTTGCCAGAGACTACTGCTGAAGCAGGGCAAGCATGTTCATGTAGCACGCCAATGGAGGAACGAGCACAACTGTATCATGGGTCAGCCACCAATATTGCTCTATAAAACTTTTCCTCACTTCCTCTCTTAGCAAAGCAGCTGAGACCAGGAACCTGCACTAGATAACAGCAGTGCACAGGGAAAATACACAAAACTGCATCTGTACATGGGAAAGTACATGAACATGTACATGACCATCAGACTGAATCGAAACAGGCTCCAGTGCTGTATCACTGGATTCACCACACTCATTTTTGTAAACTGAAGCAGCACAAGGCTCATATTCTTACTTTAGTGTACAGAACAAGCCTCAGATTATGATGGGTCATAAAGATGCAGGAGCAAATCTGATCTTAGTAAAAAACAAAACAAAACAAAACAAAAAACTGAATAGACATGACAGATCCTAGGGGCCTTTCCAAGGAACAATTCAATATTCCCTTTTATAGTATTTGGCAGGAAAACACCATAGAGTTTATTCAGCTTGAATTAACTAATGGATTTGAGTATTCTCTTTAACAAAGAGAATAGATGTTGAGTTACACTGACTGCAGGGTTACAGAATGCTTTGGACAAACCTCATAAACTGATTTACCACAGAATCTGTGCTGGCTTTTCTGGTTTTTCTCTAAACTTACTTACAGCGATGCTTTATGCTTCAAAACAAGAATTCCTAAATTTGTTTAGATACATTTATTTTTGCTTGTGTACTACTTTCCCTTATTAAAAATATGAAAATGGAAAGAACTGAAAAAACCACACATATATAATGCTGTTGAAAGAGTCATCAGAACAGAAGTAAAAGTTTCAGACAGGCCAGATCCTTCTGACATGCCAACAAACCCCATTGCACAAGCCCCCTTTAGAGGGCCCAATCCCTTCCACGGAGCAGAGCCTCAGATAAATACAGGAGTACCAATGGTGAGATTTACCCTGCAGAGTAGTAGTAAGCCACACTCATCTTCACTCAAGAGGAACATGGTTTTGATTTCAAGGAGCACGCATTTGATATGTAATAACCATTCTCCTAAATCAACGCTGAGCTGTTGAAGCAGGAAGGGCACTCAGCTGAAAGCACTGCTTGTTCTGCATGTGGAAACGGAGCATTTGCTGTGAAGGCCTTCCCGAGCACACAGCTGCTATCAAACCTCTGTTCTCCATATCACACTTGTTACCTGAAAATAATGTATTTGATATTTTAAACTAGTAAATGCACAACATTGCATGGGTCGTTTCTCTTCACTGCCATCAGAAATATAAGGTTTTCATGTCAGCCCTCCTTTGGCCTTCAAATCTTTCCATATTTCTTTGAATTCTTTAATTTGATTCCCTTGACTTAGTTTTCTAAGCTTCTACCACATATTCTTGGTTTCTCAGCCTTGGCTCCCTTTTATCCGATCTGAAATTAAGATCTATTCTGTGGCCTCTATGCCTCTAATGGATTTTCTGCTTAAACATAAGTGAACGTATAATTCAGCCAGAAGCTTTTTCGTAACAGCGCAGTCTTACAATAGATTAAAAGCAGTTAGCTTTTACTAATGCAAGCCCCTTTTTGGACCTAATGCTTCAGAGAAGTTTAGTATAGACAGACTTCTTCCTTTATTCCTTACTTTCTTCCTAAGGATTTTTTTTTTAATTCACTAAACTTCAAGGCTCTTTATTTTCTTCATTTTTATTTTTATCAACTTTCAGCTCAGAACTGGAAAAAGATAGCTTGCATGATAAAACTGTATTCTGTCTTGCTATCTGTAAAAATATTTTTTGCAAGGAGAACAGCAACCCTACCTACCCAGGCTATTGCACAGAATAACTTTCAAAGTCTGCCCTTACACTTTTCACCTTCTCGAGCACGGCAAGCTCTGGAAGCACCCAGACGTGGGGAACAGCTGCAGTTATAGGGTGAGCAGCGAGAACATTCCTGGCTTCCTTGCAGCCGAACCTTTCAGTATCAATCAGCATCATTCACTCAGGCTGTCAGTTCAAGGCCGCAGACCAATCTGATATTCATCCTTGTATTTCCTTGTGATGCAGCTAAGCCTCTAGGACTGATTCTCTCTAGTTAGAGGATGAAAAAATACCTGAACAACAGCTGGTGCATGTAGTCTGCCTCCAGTGTAAAAGTTCCAAATTCACCAGTGTTAGGGAGGCTTCTTAGCCTTTGCAGACCAGCACTTGCAGCACCACAAGACCTTGCTCTCATTCCACATTGCTTCAATGCACAACTTACCAGCAACAACTCCAATTAAGTTACAACAGAGAACCCAAACTTGTCTCCTTGTCCTGGAGACAAAATAAAGAAAACAGCTTCTCTTAACTGATCCCGTGGTGCAGCAATGAGGCAGACACCGGCTCCCTCAGCGTGTGACTTTTGGTGAGGGGTATCAATGCCCTAAGCCCTTGTCACTGTGGTATCTGCAGAAAACAGCCAGCACCAATGGCACATTGTAGCACTACCTTTTGTTTCTCTACAGAAGAAGCTTAAACTCCCTCTTGTGGGTGACTGGAGAAAATCCTTTTTGTAAGAAACCACAGCAGTTTGCAGGATGACTCTCTCCCTTTTCTACTTCTGTTGACTACTCCAGAACAGGCTGTGTGGTCTCCACCCTTGGAGGGTTTCAATACCAGCCAAGATAAAGCCCTGGGCAACCTGGCTGACCTGACAGCTGACCCTGCTTCGAGCAGGAGGCTGGATTAGAGACCCCCCCCTCCTGTCCCCTTTAACCTGAGTTATATCTTACATTCTTTTGATCCTATACACTACGCACAAAAAGGAGAAAACATACTCTAAAGAGAACCCAACAGTTGCTATAGAAGAAAAAAAAAAAAAAAAAAAAGGAAGTATATTAGGAACTCCATACTATTTATTTCATTAGTTCCAAATGTAGTTGATGTCATCATTTGTTGCTGTGGATTTTCAGCAAACTACTGTAGGAAACATGGCAACGTACTGCACTGTCCTAACTGCCAAACCAAGTGAAGAGAGACTAACAATGAACAGAAGTACAAATAAAGAATTAATCATTTTCCCACCTGAGACAACCTGCAGGGTAGTATAGATACAGATATGATATAGACAGCAGCACCTAAAATATTTCCTCAAGAGCCTCTTTTTATATCTGTACCCCAAAATAACCACAAACTGTTAATCTCAGACGTACACACTGCTAAATTACATGATGCACCACAGCCTAATTCTTAAAATACTTGTGTAGCTACAAGCATAAATATTTACTTTCTAAAAATAAACAAAACAATACATGTACATAGTGTTTTACATCCAAAAGTCTCAAAAAAAATTTAGAAAAATTAGAGAAGAACTACAGAACTACAGAGGTTACAATCCTTTGTTTAAAGCTGTGAGATCAGGAAAGCGCACTGGATCTTTGTGCTTTGTTTCTGGAGACCAGCTCAAATCATCTAATGAAAATTCAGCCCAGTTGTTTTGCATGAAATATAATGAACATTTTATGAGATGGCAGAGATGGATACAGAAGATACAAAGGCAAACAAACCAGAGTTTATCACTCAGAAAATACTCACGTTGAAAGCCTATATGTAAGAATAAGCTCAAGAAATAAAAAGAGCATTTGAGTCATTTCTAACAATGAAGCTTTATAGCACCATCAACAAGATACCAAGGCCATGGCAGTCAAAATGCTATCCCAGTACAGCTAGACCTCTTTGTTGCAAATCTTTTCAACTGAAGTCAACTGCTTTTCTTCTCTCTCTCTCTCTTTTTTTTTTTTTTTTTTTTTTTTAATTCTTTTAACAATCCAGCACTTGTTGCAACTATGGGCAAGGGGCACTATAAGCACATGCTTACCAATTCTGCAATATGAACAAATAAAAGAACAGAAGGTATCCAGATCCTTTCAGATTGTATCCTATTCATAAATTACATGCAGACATCATGGTTCCCTTTATTGATACATTTTCTTACTCCCTAAAAGAACAGTATTTGTCATACTCTCTAAGGCTTCCTTTTTATTTCCAGCATATAAAAAACGTGAATTGATTGGACAGGAATAACCAAGTCTGGTTTACTCAATATTAAAAGGAAAACCACAGAATATGGCTTTTTTTGACATTTTTCAGTTTGAATGTATGTTCATTTATTTGTAAAAATTCTACTTTAAAGTTCCTATATTTTTCTCTTATCAAGTTGCTACTTACCCTTAAGGAAAGGAAAACTGAGTACCTGTACATAAAGATGGTGTTTCATGTCTCTTCCCGGTAGTATTGGCAACAGCTCAATAGAAAGAATACATCAAGAGAGCACACAGCTTGCTTAACGGAAAGTAGAAGAAACAATCCCTGTGTAATATATTTTGTTCTAGAGTAATACTGAGACTTTCAAAAGCACTTACTGCAGGCCTGTACCAGCTTTCAAAGCACAGATAACGTGTAACATACCAACTCCGAAGGTGCCATCAGCTCACGTTCTTCATTCCTGAGTCTTTTTTCCTGTTCCATGCCAGATATCAGCATCCTCTCCACTGTTCCAACACGCTTGCTCATGGGTTGCTAGGATCTGGAACATCAGAATGATGCACCTAAAAACAGACATCATTTTTTAACGGGTATTTTCTACTGCATCATTTCAGTTATTTAACAAACACTTACCCTTCCAGATTTTGACAAGCTCTAATTAATTGCTGTTACTGACTGACTTCTCCTTAAATTACTGGGTATGGCAGAAATAGCACAAGTACAAAGAGATTACAAACCTTCAAATTAAAGAGGTGGTAAACTATGGGATATCACAGCAAAGCTATCTAGGTATGTATATATGTGACTGTGTGTGCAGTAGACTGAAATTGTTTCTACTTTTCTACCATGCACTGGAAGTTTAGGTTACAATTCTGCTCCATGTTTTGATTCCTTCTCCTGTTAATGCATGTTTCTGTTACAGTAGGAAATTACACAGTACTTTTCTTGTTGTAGGCAACTGTAGTTGAAAAAACAGCAGACAAGGAGGCTACCAGAAAAAATCTGAGCACAGATATGTGTAGCCAGTGCGAAACAGGAGCTGCTCTCCTCACTCCTGGGCAAAGCCAACTGGGCAAAGCAGCTCAGTTCAGAAGTGTCCAGGGCAAAGAGAGCTTCTCACAGCAGTATGAGCATGTTGCTTCTAAGCAGTACACTAACTAGGAAGTTCGTATATTTAACCTTGGGTGAGGATCATTAGGCGTTCTGCAGACTGCTTGAAGTAGTTTGAAAATTTGATGGTGCATACCCATGATTCAGATACACTATAAGCAAAGCAAAAAATACAAGTTGTAAAATCTGAACTGGAAAATATGTATCAGACAGGGATATTCAGTATGCTGGGGGGCTGAAAGTCATAGGTTACTTTAAAGTACATCCTGGTACACATACTGCCAGAAGAGGTACAAAGGCTGAAAGTCTATCTGAAACATCCCTCATTTTTATATTTCTCTGCAATCGCAGTAGAAACAAATATTAAGCCAATGACAATGACACGCATTAGCAGTGAGGCTCATTAGGTACAAACTGCCCCATTTCATATTTCTCTCTGATTTATGACAACCAAAAGTCAGCTGACTGTTCAGGTCTCTCCCCTTTTTTTTTTTATAGCTCAAAAAATGTGCAAATGGACATTTAAAACACATTTCAAAACAATTTGTGTCTGAGTGTACATCTTGTTTACAAGAATGAACTACTGAAGCTGGGTAATAAAACCTTGAGAAATGCAGTTTATAGTGGAAACACTGGCACGACTTTAATTACTGCAGTGTAAAAGGCATCTCTGTGCACAGAGTTCCAGCATATTTTTAACCTACATGAAAAAGTCAAAGAAGAAATCTATGCAACAGGAAATGGAAACATAAATCCCTTCCAAATGCTAGACAATTTCTGCTGAGAAAGCTTGCAACCCATTAGGAAGACAAAGTCCTGTAGATGAAAGGAGAGGCAAGCAGTGGTATTTCACCCATTGTCAGTGCTGACTCCGTTCTAACCAGAGGCAGAGGGAGTTTTACCAACAACTTAATAAAGAACAAGACCTAAAGTCTTTTGCAAATTGGCTCCATAAACAAAAATAGTCATTTAGGAAATAGATTGCAGGCTTAGGAGGAAATAACAGCTTCAGCTGCTGTATAAGAAGAGACGTGCAAACCAATGTCCACTTCCTAGATACAAGGCATCAAAACAGAACAAAAATGTGGAATATCAGTAGGGTCCAAACAATGAGAAATTTAATGGACTTATTGTTAGCTCAGTTTCCAATTTCTGTAGTTTCAGTAGCCTTGCCCACACAGAATATGGGAAATGCTGTAAGCGAAATGCAAGGAAAGCGATCATACACAGAGAAACAGCCACTTTCCAGGAACATCTGCACTGCATATTACAGACAAAATAATTGCTCCCAATTCATCTAGCTCAACCCAAAGATAAAAACGAGATGCCAAAATAGCACTCAAGTCAGATCATTCCGATTTATGTACACACCAAGCCTCTCTCATGCTGTAAATGCAAAGACCAACTTTTGTTACTGTAAGTGAAATAATTAACAGTAATAATCAAACACAATAATAATAATAAAAAGCTTCCTCTAAATAAGTCTCAGAAAATGGCAAAAGTCAGGCCAGCAGGGAATCAGACAAAGCAATATATCTTTAACAGAACTTCCAGACAAAATCTCACTAGCGTATAGCTTCTTGGGGCCTCCTCACATTACTGTAGCTACAACTAGTAAGAACAAATGTAATCAATATTAAATTGTCCTGATGAAACAGTAGAAATAAGAGTAAAATATTTATTTCACATAGCATCCTGGAAGCTGTTCTGTTATCACATAATCAGCTGCCCAACAAACACTGCACAGAGGCAAGCAATGAAAGTCCTTGACTAAAGAGCCAACTTGACAGCTCCAAAGAAAGTTTGTGTTAGGGCTTCCAGAAGCAGTGCTTTATTAGAGAGATTCACTGTGTACATCAATTTCCCTTAATAAGTTCCTTTATCCTCATATCTAGTAATTTAAACATAGTCATCACATTTATCTAACCTTCTGGCCAACGAGATCTTGTCAACCAAGTCAGACAGAGGCCACGGCAGTTTAATCATTTCTATTTTCTTTCTAATAATGTTTTGCTGGCTCCATGGGATAAACATTTTGTTACAACTCTCCTGTTCTGCTATAAAACACTGCACGCAATATATTTGGAATTACTGTCGCAACTTCAGCACACTCAGGACTTGCAGTTAACCGTCCTGATGGCGCAGATACCATTCCTACACCATGCTGAGGTGAACACAGGAGATTTAGCTGCTAAGGAGCTGTACCCTGCATCCAAAGGCAAGGTCTGAGCTGCCAGGTGTAAAGCACGGGGGAGAGTTAAAACATATGCTTAATACAACCTTGTCAGTAATTCATAGTAGGTGTCTGAAATCAATGTAAAATCCTTCTTTAACCCTTTATCTCCTTGCTTCCAGTCATTTAAATCTGACTTCCAGTAACCTTTTTTTTTTTTTTTTATAAAGCAATCTGGCACTGGTTCCTCTTTCACAGCAGAGCTAAATAGCACACAGAAGTACAAGAAAGGAAAGCCTTTATTGCCTAATTCTAAAACTCTCTTTAAAAAATAAGTCTGCTTCCTACAAATGTCAGGAATCTCGCTTCTCTTCTATCAACAGATTTGCATCCTGTGACAGGACGTATCCTTGTGCAGGTTTGTTTCTCTCTGCACGGCAATGAAATGTAACCTCACACTATACCTCAGCTATCCATTTCACCCCTTGCTGCACCTTTACATTTGCCTTCATGCTTCCTCCAGCACCCGTGAAATAATTCATGACCTCCGCTTCTGGTCTATTGAGTTTCTTAACTGATTTGGCAGAAGTAATTGAGCAAATTACTTTTGAAAAGCAACTGCCTCACTTGGTAGATTTCTTCCTCTGTCTTAACATGTCAGAGATGCTAATTGCAGAGAAAGATTTAGCAGAGAAACTCTGCACAGATTAAGGTTTGGGAGCTTGTGCCTGCTTTCTACTCCGGCTCCTTGCTTTCTTCTTTCTCAAGATTTACTTGAGGCCCTTGGTACCTTCACAAACATATGGGATGTTTTACTGGTTAAACTCTCTGTATCGTCAATCACATTATAACTCAGAGAATAAAAAAAATCTCTTCAAATTTCTCATTGTGGTAATTAATCATGTACGAGCCCCCTGCCAGCAATTTAACTTTCCAGAATCCAGGACAGGTATCCTAAATTCTGGGGAGAAGGCATACAGAAGTCAACTGAGGGTGGAATCATGAAAGCCAGGAATGCACGATACTCGTGTGGGTTTTCTTCTTCCTTTTGAATGGTGGATCTGTCCCAGGGATAATTTCAGTCGTTTATAGCTTAAGCAGTCTCACAGAGCTAATGCAACGTCCTTATTTTACAGACATTGTTTAACTGCTGGCTCCAGCCTATTTCTGGCTGCTTTTGTACAATGGAAACAGTAAATTTTTCTCCCAATAAACCACTGTCATGATCTTTAAAATTATCTACAGACAAATTAATTAATTCTTTTATATTGTTCTGTAGCTCCAGATGCCTGGTGTATTGCACCCAGTAAGTTTACAGTAGCAAGTCAGACTCGTCTAAGCATAAACATTTTGCTTCCAATATCAAGAAGTTGTGTCAGAATAAAAAATTCTGAACTTCAGGGTTGCCTGGCAGCTGCTGTAGGGAACAGTGCTCTCTGCATCATTTTCCACATATTTGTGAAACAATATTGCATATATCACCCACAGGAAAAGAACAGCAAACGTGAAACGCAGCTCAATAAAAGATGAAGAGCCAAAGCAAGAGGAAAGGTAACACAGGCACCTCCGAGTTCTGTCAGGAGGTGGCAAAAAAGAAGTCTTTAAACTGAAAACCAGTTCCTACTGTTTTCTGTATTACTCTTAGATTTAAGCATCAAGTCAGGGAAGAATCTGTATTTATTGTGAAACTAAGGGCTAAGGTGAGTTCCTAATCAGGCTTAGCTACTCCAGAACTGAACTGCGAATACAACAGTGGCTTTAATTACCTCCCTAAAACCAATGACAAATCACAGACACGGAGGCTTTTAGAGTGCCTCCCTAAACCATCCACATCGTTCTAGATTTGTAACAACGAACTTCAAATCTCAAGAAGGATTTTTCTAAAATTCCAAGTACTCCATTTGCTTTTTTTTTTTTTTTTTTTTGGTATAATATGTTATTTCCTATTTTAATTTGAGGCTGAAAAAATGTAAGTTAATTTATGCTTTTTTAAAAAAAGTTTCCCTTACATTTTGGGTCAAGTTGTTTAATAATTTGCTTATGTTTATATGATTCAGTAAAACGGGCTATTTTCTGCATACCTACACTGTATTCCAAATTTATTTATTCCACTAATATAACCTCTACAGACACCTTAGCTCTACTGAGAGTTTACAATACATACAGAAGGAGCAACACACACAAAAGGTAAGAGCCGAGTCTCAGGGCTTTTGTTCCAGCCATCTGTTGCTATGTACGAAACCCCCACCATGCAGAAGTGAACGATTCCTTCTGTGTTAGAGCATCAAGACCCTACAGATCAGTATTCAGATACCCTCAGTTCAGTATTTGTCTTCATTACAATGAGAGCACAAATAGGTATGTTATTTCATTTGCACTCGATATTAGAAGACTATCAAAGACGGAAACGTCTCAGCTTCAGCCAATTCTCCACGTGACCATATGCTACTTTCCTAATGAAGCTATTTGTATGGCCTGCGGAACTGTGAAGGAATTAATCACCGCTGGCATGAGGTGCCGCTGACTTTGGGTGAAAACTTGATTAAGTGAGGATCAGTCTCCGTCGTGAATTACGAAAGCCCTGGTAGAAAGGGGGGTTGAATAGATTGTACGTAATGAATTCGGTGGCTGTGAACTGATCTGTGCTGATTAAGAAAGTGAAATCAAAGTGCATACGAGAAGCATGGACAGAAATAGCACAATGCCTTGGTGAATCACAGCCCTCAGCTCCGACCAGCCTGTCTGACTGACGCCACGAGGAATACAAGGTGCCGCTCAGCCCAGCCACCACCACAGAAGAGCCCGGGCCCAGGCCATTCCCAGCACTGGAAAGCAGAAACGCAAGGATCCAGGGCTGGGAACCAGCAGAGATGCACCCCAGAGATTCCCACAACCTACGAGCGACCGCAAGCAGGGTGTTACACTCTCACATTCAGACCAAGTACAGATAATCGCATAATTCAACAACAGCAACTGAATGGAAACATGCACAAATATTTTGACTGCTAAGCTGCAGCTTCTCATCAGCAATCTGTCCCAAAAATCACATAATTAACGGCAATAATTAAGACAGAAATGTCACCTTACATTTACACAGCAGTTCTCATCCTGATGCGCTTCATTAGCTATCTTTCCAAAGACCACTTAGCGATTGATTTTGCTGTATTTATACTTTGTCTACCCAAATCAGAAAAGAGACAGATTGTTCTCTTTTTAGAATCTCATCAGATAAAAACCTTAAACTGTAGTTTCCATAGAAACACATCATGGGTCTCACGGGTCTCTATCAAACCTGTTCATAAACTTTCAGCTTTACTTAATACTACATTTTCAAAAATATCAATTAGATCTTTTATATTTAATGCTCTTCCAGGCCTTTGTGCTTACTTTAAGTAAAGGAAGTACAGCCAGACACAGCTCAGCCATGGCTCAGTCGCAGCGAGCTCCTCGCGTTCAACTTCAGCATTACAGGGCATGTCTGAGGTGGAGGAGCAATATGGAAAGGGAAGAAGGGCACTGACTTCACTCGCCCACATCTAGACTGAGACCTCGAAATTTATGTTCCCCGGAGCCTAAGGATAGTATCTGAACTATGTCACCACTGTTCTGGTGAGATGATAAGCTTTTATTTGTGGAAACCTGCATGACTATTTCTAATTGCAGTGTGAATCTGAGGCACGGATCTGCCTTGCTAAATAAAAGCCTTGTAAAAGAAAATAAAAAAGGGAAGAGAAAAACAGCTGCCAGGGACATGGGAGTAACCAGAAAAATAATATTTTTTGGTAATCTGTGGAAATCTCTGAATGTCAGTCAAGTCCCATCTGACTTAAAATCTTGTATCAAAAAGGTTGTTATAGATGCTTGAGCCTCACACGAACCCTGGCTATGGAAAAAATGATGCAATGCACATGATGAGCGCAGGTCTGGGACATTTTATGAATATTCTGACATGATCTTATTTTGTATTAAAATATATCTTTATATATGAAAAAATCCAAAGACGAATGATGCTGTGTTTAAAAAAAAGATGTAAAACTGATGACCTAAGTTTTCCAAAAACCCCATATTGCGTGCTGTTGTCACAGGTTTCCTTCTACAAAAGCCCACAAGTACAGGGTGCTTGTACGAAACAACTACGGCCACCTGCACTGGCATGCAGTCCATCAACCCGGCTAACACCACTCACCAAATCCTCCTGCCACTGACCCTCTGCTCAGAGTCACTTTCGGTGTGAACACCGAGTGAAGTACTATAAATGTTTAGCTCTGTTTCCTTAACGTTTCTGTCAGTTCATTTACGAATCCCATACAGTTGAATCACTGCTGTCAGAAATGCATTTGCAACAGAAGTCCTTGGAGGCTTTGCTGCTTTTGTCAGCAGATTAAGATTTGTCCTGAAATCTTTTCAGTATCTTACAGTTATTCTATTTTAAAATACAGAACTACTAAATATATATATTAAATAGACTGAAACGTGCAACACAAATATCCTTTTTTTCAGTAACACCATCTTCTCTTATTCTGCAAGTAACTCTTTCAGGAATGCCAGTTCCTTGGAAATGCAGCTCTGCTCCTAAATTCTAGTAATGCAGTAGCTACAAGTGCCAACACCTCCAGGCCATCCGACTGCGAGACAAACTTGTAATTTCAGTGACATACTACAGGAGGATTTCTTCTGAGGCTGGGTTTCTTGAAGACTAAAGTGACATTCCACTGCTCCTTTAAGGGCACCTTGATGACTTCAACTTGTTCTAGTGGTCTTTTTTTCTCCTATTACCTAAGGCTTTTTCTGTTTTGTTAAACACGAATTTTCTTTTGCAAAACCTACAAAAGCAAAGAAATCATTATACTGAAAATTCAAAAAGAGCACTGGCTCGCCAGCTGAATTCTGGGTAAGACCAGAAATGACAAGTAAAACCTTTTGCACACACGACTAGCATATGAAATGGCACAGGGAATAGGAAAAAGGTTTCACAAGAAGCTTATCTGAGAGCACTGGGAAATTTCAATGTCTCTTACTTGCTTTAAAATATATTCATTCAGTACAATAAGAAAATGTGGAGCTGGACTTTTTTTTAACATTAAAACCAACTGTTACATCATTTTTTCTTTCTTTTTTTTTTTTTTCCTGCTGATAGTTCCTTCTGAAAGGGAAGTTCAGCACAACACCAAAGCTGGCTCTTACATCCCTCTGTGCACAGCATCAGGATGAAGAATGAGAGAAGTGAGGTGTGAGGAGCAACAGCCTGCTCTAACCAGGCTCCAGGGCCAGGACATGAGATGTGAAACTGCCAGCAAGTCGCAAAAACTCAGGCCTCAACCACTCTGAACCATAAAAAATGCTCCAGAACATCAAAAAATTCAGGATATTATCTTAGTGCAAATATCATCAGCAAAGACAATTTGACTCCTTTGGATTTGTATTTGTGGATCCTAATATCCCTTAATGGGATGTACATGTATATGAGAACTTAAAGGGATATATTTTTGTAGGATTTGTTAGAATTCTGAAATATTTATAATGCTTGTAGATAGTTTGGCAGTTAAATAATTTGCTGATCAAATTTTCTTTATATTTTAATAATGAAAGCATGCTACATCAGAAATAATACTATGCATATCATTCAAAGCTCAGATGTTGCCAGCAGCAAAACAAGTGCAGAGAGCCTGCTGCAGCCTGCTCCTCTTCCCATTACAACATATTAACACCAAGACAAACCTCATCCTTCCTTTGTATGCTATGACTTTGGCCACAACAACCCCATGCAGCACTACAGGCTGGGGGCAGAGCGGCTGGAAAGCTGTGCAGAGGAAAAGGATCCGGGGGTGCTGGTCGATGCTTGCCTGCACACCAGCCAGCAGTGCGCCCAGGTGGCCAAAAAGGCCAACAGCATCCTGGTGGTGTCAGGAGTAGTGCAGCCAGCAGGAGCAGGGAGGTGATCGCCTTCCTGTGCTCTGCTCTGGTGAGGCTGCACCTTGAGTGCTGTGTTCAGCTTTGGGCCCCTCAGAACAAGGACATCGAGGCCCTGGAGCATGGCCAGAGAAGGGCTACGAGGCTAGTGAGGGGCCTGGGACGCAAGTCCTGTGAGGAGCGGCTGAGGGAACTGGGGGTGTTTGGTCTGGAGAAGAGGAGGCTCAGGGGAGACCTTATTGCTCTCTGCAACTGCCTGAAAGGAAGGGGTGGGGAGCTGGGGGTCAGCCTCTTCTCACAGGTAACTACCAATAGGACTAGAGGGAATGGCCTCAAGTTGCACCAGGGGAGGTTCAGGCTGGAAATGAGGAGACATTTCTGCTCAGAAAGAGCAGTCAGGCATCCGGATGGGCTGCCCAGGGAGGTGGTGGAGTCCCCATCCCTGGGGGTGTTAAGGAAAGGCTGGACGTGGTGCCTGGGGACATGGCTTAGTGGGTGACATTGGTGAGAGGGGGACGGTTGGACCAGATGATCTTGGAGGTCTTTTCCAACCTTAACAATTCTGCGATTCCCTCAGGACAAGTTTTGCTCTGAGTGTTCTTTTATATATATTCTGTAAGTGTAAACAACATAATGATAATTAACCTCCCAGACTTGAGGATATTTTAGACAATGTGTTGTTTAACGTGGGAAAAATTATTCTGTTTGAAGAAATCTGATTGTAACAGATTCCTATTTTGGGATTATTGATTCCAGCATATGAATGTTCTGTTTCCACGGAAAACAAATAATCCCATGATATAAGAATAGGCAACTAAATGAAACACAGACTTCTACAACGTGGGAAATGTTGCTGAATTAGTATTGTGGTTTTGCTTAGTTTTAGATGTTTTAGGAGAAATTGATTCAAACTAATGTTCTTCAGAATAAAACTAAAGCATATGTAGTCAGACTTACTGCAAATATGTTACATGAAGTAAAACAGAAGTCCTCCAGAGACCTAGCTCCGATTCAAAATTCAACAGAGTATTTAAACACATATGCAACTAAGTATATAGTCAATGTCCTAACATACTTAACATTAAGTTCACTCCTAAAAACTCTGAATGATAAACGACAATGGAAAACAACACCTGTAAGTGTCGCTACAAATGTATTGCAAACGGGGAATAAACACAGCAAAAAAGGCACAAAAACACACCTCATTACCAAATTGTTATGTGTAATCCCTGTGGTAAGCTGACAACACAACACTTCATGAGCTTAGAAGAGCAAGCATTTAAGTAAGTTTTCCCACAAAATTCTGCATAGTATGAGCAGCTCCAAATGGGGTTTGTAAATTAAACATTCCACATCCAGCATCTCTTTAAGGTCACAAGGACACTTAAGGGAAAAGCCTCTGATATGATTTCATAGTGGTTATGGACTAATACATTTCTATAAGGAAGTTTCTTTTTAATAAAAAAAAAAAAAAAAGCCCGGGATGACAAAAATCAAGACACTGAATGCATGCTTCAAAAAGACTACCATTGGCAGCAGTTGTGGTTAGTATCTTGCTGACATCTACAGGTCGCTTTGTAAACCACTCAGTTTTTGCACCTTAAGAAAGCAAAAATCACATTTACAAACACCTCAGTCTACAATCAGTATGTTTGTGTACCATATTTCCCTTTTGAAGGCTAATAGAATGCTGCAGCTATTGCCCACACAAGACAAAGAACTGGAGTTTCCAAGGCTGGCACACCTCACACAAATGGTTTAATTAACAGTCTACAGATACCTTAGAATTCAAGGAAAGATGATGTAAATGAACAGAATGATACTGAGGAATTATTATTGACTGGAACTTCTGTGTTTGAAATCAAAATTACTCACAGAAATGATAAAGGCAAAATCCAATGAAGCTTTTCTCTTCATAAAGCCTAAAGATTAATAAATCCATTTTCAACTCCACTCTTGTGATCTAGCCAAACAAAAATCAAATCCCCTAATTCCTTTATTTATCGAAACAAAAATTACAAGGAGGATAGAAGACATTCAGATGCTATTATTAGGTAAAGGTTGTATTTTTTCATATTTTTCTTCTCAGGCTTTGTCTGATAGTATTTCACATGACTTCATTGCCCACAGAACGCATCTAATTTAACTCATCTCACTGTTGTGTGCACTTATGAGTTACTACCTACCTGTCAGTAATCCTGTATCCTTTTCTTTACTTCAGTATTTACGGAAAGACTAATTAAATTGCATTAAATACCGTGTGAAGCACACAGCAAAAAACAGTAGATGGCAGTAACAAACCACAGAACAGTATCACAGCCCACCACCACCCTGTGTTTTTTCAAACTTTCTTGGCAAACGTCTTAAGACAGCAAAAGAAATGGAATGAGAGCGTATTTAAAATTAGACAGAAGGCTTTCTCTTTTTTGAGCAAAATGCCAACATAAATTTGTACATAAGTACACAACATGTTGCTGAGATATTGGAGCTTCAATTGAAGCAAGGTTACTAGCTTCATGTAGGATAAAAGGCCTTTTATTTGCAGACTTTTTAGTTTAATGATAGGGCAAATTAACAGATGCTTCCTTTTCTTTGCTGAAATAAAGTAAATCAAGAAGGACACATTTTTTTAATGCTCAATTCATATTAATTTTAAAAGCACTGATCTTGTTGTTGGCACTAGCTTAGACTTTTCTAGTGCCAAATTTGGCATTGGTGACAAGAGTTCACCAAAGCTCATCTGCTCTGTGATTTCACAGAACTTGTTCCTCCCATTTCAAACTCATCCTTCCTTCTTTATCGTTCTGAGGCATTCTAAGCAATCTATTTGCCAGAAGACCCAAAGGTCAGCAAACGAGAGAGAGAAAAATGCTGACACCCTCATCTTCCTTATAATATTATTGTTGCAACTGGTGTGTAAGACCATATGTGTAACAATGTGTTTCTACACACACCTTGTTCCTGTGGGATGAGCCTTGTGGGACAACAGTGGGGATCACAGCTTTTGTGTCTTCAGAAAGGGGACTCAAGCTCCAAACTCTCCACCAGTGTCCTGCAATAGGTCGGGAAACTGTCAGTGTCCTGACACAGGTCAGAACTGCAGTAATACCTGAAATTTGAGGTGTATTTCTCAGAAACGGTTATTTTCTTTAGGAGTGTTTCAATTCCCTCCTCATTTTGGACACACGCTTTAGCTGGGCCTCAGAAGGAGGCACAGAATGCACCAGCGCATAACTCCTTAAAAGGAGTGGATAAAAGCAAAAACCCATGAATTTGCACACTACTCCCAACTCATCCTCTCACACGAGACCCACCTTCACCTGTCAGGAACCAGAGGCTCCCATTCCCACCTCAGCCTGAACGCGAGGCCTGGCTCAAACCTTCCTCCCCCCACAGCGACCACCCCTCAGGACAGCCCCTGCCCCTGGCCCTCTTCCCTCACACCCCTGCCTCCCCTCCGTGCCTCCGGGGGCCGTTCACCCCCTGCCTCACACCTCAATTCCCCCGCTCCCTGCCTGTGAGGGGCGGGCGGGGTGAACCGAGGCTCGGGGGTTGGGGTCGGTGCCCCCCGGCTCCTCACAGCACCGGGGAGCGGCGCTGAGGCGGCAGCGCGCGGCCCAACGGCTGCCACCGCCCGCGCCGCGGCCCCACCCAGGTGGCGGCCACCCCCAGCACAGGGCGGGCCGGGCTGAGGAGAGGCGGCAGCAGCCATGGCGGACTGCGAGATGGGGTCGGTGCCCAAGGCGCTGCGACATCGAGGTAACGGCGGGGCGGTGGGAGGGGAGCACGGCCCCCTTTCAGTTTATCTGCTTCGTTTTTTATTATTATTATTTTACTTTTTTTTTTTTTTTTTCTTTCCCGTTTGTCGCTGAGCGAAGTTCGCAGAGCGAAGTTAGCGGCTCAGAAGAGCCTCGCCGCCCCCGGGGCAGCCCCCGCTCGCCTCAGCCCGGGCGGCCCCGCGCCCTCCCGCTCCCGGCTCCCCTCAGCGGGGCTCCGGCCGCTGAGGCGCGAAGCGGAGCGGGCACACGGGAGGGGAGCCGCGGTCCCCGAGGAGCCCCAGAGGGCCGGGGGACGGCTTGTTTACCCCGTTAGTAAACCCTCTGCGCTGCACTCAACTTTCCCTTCAGGGAAGTAAAAAAAAAAAAAAAAAAAAAAAAAAAAGCCCGAACCGTAGCGTTTTTGTGGCACGGTCAGGTGTCGGTGCGCTAGAGGATATTGCCTCGCGGGTGATGCGCTCAAATGATGCAGCTGGTGGTTTTTCTCTCACCGAAAGCTGGAGCGTTTTCCTGTTATGTTCATACTGCTGAAGAGGGGTGACTTAATTTAACTTTTGTCAGCTGCAACTGGAGAAGGAAGCACATGTGTGAGATCCCCCTGTGTACAAGGGCTTTGGCTAGGCAGTCCATGGTGTATAAATACCCGTAGGTCGCTGTGGCCCGGTGCCTCATGGCACACGTTTTATTCTCGTATCCATGCCGAGGCCTCGCGTTTCATCCCATAGCTACATTGGTTAGGATACCAAGCAGCACTTGCTCTGACCCCAGCCTCATCTGGGCTCTGCCAGCCCTTCCCTGCCTTGCTGCCGGTGTTTCTTGCTGTGGTGTGCTGCGTTGTTCTGGAGGCTGAGGCTGGCCAGCAGTTATTTTTGTCATGATAAAGTATCTACAGAGCAAGTAGGCAATAGACGTAATTTTGGTTAACAAGACATAATGATTTTGGCTGTTTCCAATGTAAAAAGCTTTGAAATGCTTTGAAAAAAAAAAAGATTAGTTCTCATTGAAAGCAGTAGTTGTTGTTTGCTAATTAGCAAATCCTGGAATAACTGTCACGCAATAACAGTACTGAGTCATTCTCGTACTGCCGTGGATTTCAGAGCAGCAGCGTGAAAGTGGAAGTGCCCATCTGGTGCTCCAAGCCCTATGTGTGTTCTGTTGTGTCTGGTGGCGTTTGCCCAGCTGTGGAGTAAGGTCCTTTCCCACTACAGCACCTGGGAGTCATAAAATCATTAAGGTTGGAAAAGACCTCAGGTCCAACTGTCCCCCTGCCTCGCTATCACCCACTAGACCACGTCCCTAAGCAACAGGTCCAACCTTTCCTTAAACACCCCAGGGACTCCCCCACCTCCCTGGGCAACGCAGTTGTACACATTCTTGCAATTGGACAGGGATGCCTTTGTTCCATTTGTGTGTGCTTAGGCTATGCAGAAGGGAATAGATCTCCAGTGAAGGGCATGCCACACCTAAAGCAGTCATAGGAGAACTTCGCCCTTTCATCTCAGTTCCTGGAACTAATTGTTTGTAATAAATTGCTAATACTGTTTGATGAGTCAAGTGATGATTCCTGGATACAGCAGCAGTAACTGTTCCAGTCAGCCTTAAAGGGGTCCAAGGCTAATTCAATTAAGATGTTTTTCTTTTTTTTTTTTCCCTTGTGGTTTATTTCCTAAAGATACATAATTTATTGCAGACTGTCCACAAATAGGATTCTTTGATAAAATTCATGTCTGAGTTTTGAGTTTCTTGATAACAAAAGAGCAAGACTATTGTTAGAGTCCGGAAAAAGTGGATAACATTTGAACTGAAGCTGTGGGGCGTGTAACTCAGCACTTGGGAGAATCAAGCAGCAAAGAAGAGAAGTTGAGAAGCTAAAGTCACTGGAAATTAAAAAAAAAAAAAAAAAAAAAAAAAAAAAAAAAGGACTGTGTGATGTTAAATAAGGTGGTTTTTTTGTTTGTTTGTTTGTTTGTTTTTTTCCCCTTGGAAGGAGTAAATTGCATCTCCCCTTTATGAGTTTAATCATATAACAGTATCAGAAATCTCACATGGGGATCTGTCAAGAAGCAGAACCCAGTTCTTTAGTGTTCCCAAGCAGAACTCCCAGTACAGAACCAATTTTCCTTATTTCTCATTCTAGCTCTCTTTTGCTGATCTTGAATTCTACAGATGCAGCTAGGAAATTAGACAGGCCTTTTTATTGTTGCTTTGCCTCGAGATCACAAAATACACTGCAAGTCTGTCTTCAGTAGTTCTGTAGTTGTTTTGCAGACATTTTATGAAAAGAGCATCTCCCCGAGCTGTTGCTTGTCACTGCCTGCCAAAACAAAGACACATTTTATCTCCACTGAAGGCTGCCCGTATGGAATGGGTGAAAGCAAAAAGTGAAGGAGGGCTGGGAGGAAGTCTGCTGTAAGCCAGCACTTTGTGTCGTGCAAAATCTTTTTTTTTTTTTTTTTTCAGTAGGTTGGGTGATCAGGGATATGCATCATGCACAAGAGGTGCATCTGAGGCTGTGCGTTCCACCTGCATTGTCCCTGTCAGTCTCATTTTGGTGCTGTTGAACTTGCTGCTATGTAGAGTGCTGTGTTGATGGGCCTGACTGAGAGCAGCTGACAAGTGGCCAGTTGCTGAAGTTATCCAAATTCCATGCATGAGATGTTCAAGAATTGCAATAATAAGCTCATTGCATGGATTCCAAACACGCTTCCTGTATTTCATATGGTTTTTCACGAGACAGCATTTCACATGTTGTGAAATATACTGGATGATTGGACAATAATTTTTGCTCAATAAAATGTGCTTACTTGAGATCTTGAAATTGTACATTACTTGAGTTGTAACTTCCACCTTTGGGTTCATCAGGGAAGCAAATGTACAAATACTTCTTTTAACGGTGTGGTTCAAGTATGAGCAGATAATTGGTGCAGTGAAGCTTTGATGGTAAGCTGTAGAGTAGAACTGAAGCAGGATCTTTGGCTCCTTTAGGTTTATGAAAATTAGCAAATGAAAGAGAAAAGGAAACTTTTCCTCTTTAATCAATGTGGGCTTTTTATGGTTTTAGGTTAGCTAACACCTTGTTGCAAAGCAAGAGGTAATTTTCCCTGCAGTAGTGAGTTTATAGATGTTGCTTAATGCCAACAGCTACCTATACAGTACATATGGGTGTGAAGTATTCCAGCTAATGCATTTCTGTGGCTTCCTCAGAAGACCTGGAAATGACTCCTTTAAGCTGGAATTTCCATTACGTAACAGGAAATTGCAGGGCAGTATCTTTAGGTAACTTTCCACAGAGGAACTTTAAAGTGACACACAACATGACATGCCTCCCTGAGGGTTATTACACTGGCACGTGAAAGGGATAAGATACCAGTGGCCTTCAGGTCTGAGTAACTTTGTCGAGTTGAAGATACCACGTGAGACAACAGTTACTTTCCACCGCTTCCATATTCTGTCTTACTTGAAAGGCTCAATGGCAGAAAGGCTCACAATCTGGGAAAAAGAGGAATGGAAACTTTTATATCGGTTCCCAATTATTTTGATGACTTCTGTGACTTCAGTCAAGTGTTGCGGATCTGAATTTGCAAAGCATTTGCTATTCTTTGCATTCAGGGTTATCTAATGACTCATCTGTCTCACTTCTCTCTTCATTCAAGGCTGAATTCAATTGTGGGCACCACAAAGTGCTTATGCCCGTACCTGGAGTTGTTAGAATTTTTCAAAGTCAAGATTTTGCTTTATAACAAAATGGATTCTGCCCAGAATCTCTATTAGGGTAGACACTTGGAGACTTACTTATTTCTTACCATTGGCAAGTTTTGTTGTAAAAATGGAATTATAATTGTTTCTGGTGAGTACAGGGCAGAATTTATTGTATAATACCAGGTAGAACTAAACAGAAACTTGCAGGCTCATTAATTGAATTTCTGTGCTAAGCAAGCTGCTGAATGCAGTGAGGTAGGTAATTACTCCACGCCTTTTGTGGTGTTGATCAAGTTAGGATAATGATCACATATCTGTAGCACTGTAAAGGTGTATTTACAGTTCAGCAAAATTGGGAAGAGTGACCCCAAAGCAACTTTTATCTAAATGTGAGCTGTGTGTTTCTGAGCTTTGCAGGGATTTTTTTGGCAGCATACCTTTGGCTTTTTAGCAGCTGGGGTGAGAAGGATGGATGTCAGTATCTCTAGCAGGAATGTGATCGTTGTGTGTTTCACCCTGGGATGTCCCCGCTTGGCAGTGGGCTCCTGGCAGCCTGTTGGGAGTCTTAACTGGCAGGAAGGGAAACTTCCTATCGCTTCATGAATGCTTGACAACAAATCGTGGCACGTTGCTTTTTTTAGCTGTATAGTATTTGATACCACTAGCTCTTGTTTGGTGCTTCTAGAAATACCTTCAGTCGGTGTCATTCCTGACAGAGCACTAGCGTGTCTATTTTCTAAGCAATAGGAGTCTTTGGACAAGAAATTTTTTACAGAGACCTTATTTCACAGTCAGGTAGTCTTTCACTACCTCTTATGCTACTTCCTAGATCAAGCAATACTGAGAGTGCAGGTTTTCTCAGATCTGCATCTATGACAATTGGAATATAAACCAAATTTTAAATGTCCTATTGCTAGACGGGCCACAGGGTATTTCAAGCTCACTCATTATGAAGCAAGTGTTGCTCTGACTTCTTTAGCTCCTAAAGGAACAGGATTTCTACTGCTGCCTGTATGTCATTCTGCTAGAGAATGCTGAGGAAGAAGGAAGCATTTGAAAGCTTGTATTGAAACCTGTTAGCTCCAGGTGTGGGTGTGAAAGTGCATACTTAATTCTGCATGAATGTGACTTGAAGCACATCCTGTCCTCTGCTACCTTGTGCAACTTGAGAGCAGTGCAAACAAAAGCAGAATTTGCCTTTTAATTTGGCTTGATCTAAACCTAATGAGTTTGGCAGTAAGAGTAATGTTAGCAGTGACTTATTCAAGGACTGTTCAAAGTAAATATCCCAGTGTAGGTGCTCTCCTTAACAAGCATTCTTTGTTTTAAAACTCTGAAAATTTCTGCTCTTTTCTTCCAGATCAATCCAGTGCTGGCCTTGGTGTGTGTGGATGGATTCTGGTGATAATTTCTTATATTTTAATTCTTGCTACATTTCCCATATCGATCTGGATGTGCATCAAGGTAAAATTTTTCACTGCTAAGCTGGATTAAAACTTTAAGCAGTACAGGTGCTTCCCAGTGGTTATTATTGTTCACTATTATATTTATTTATTTTAAACACAAGTGAATCTATTCTCTCTTGGACTATAGCAGAAATGTTTCTGTATGTTAATCTTCAAATCAAAGAGAAAAGTGCTATTACAGTGTTTAGTCAAAATGATTTTTGCATGGGCATCTTTACTGTCTACCCAGTTGTCATTTGTACATAAGCTAGTTGGGATATCAGAATAATTTGTAAGAACTCATAGTTACTCTTGGAGGATTGTTGTTTTGTTTTTTTATTTGTTGTTTTTATTTTTTGTTTTTGTTTTAGTTTTAAGGAGATCTCTATATATGTATGTGTGTACATATGAAGTATATAAATATGTGCATATATATGCATGTGTGTACATGACAGATTCTTAGAGAATGTGTCATTGTGAACACCTCGAGCTTGATGTTTCCAGACCTGAGAGAATAACTCCTGCTTTGTTTTTCCCAATATACCCCATCAGAATTAGAATTGGAAAATCTCTGCTGGATCACATCTACTGCGCTTTGTTTTCTTGTTGCCAGGATATTCCCGATGGCTGCTTTCAGTGCTTGGTCTTGCCCAGATGAAGTGTTGTTGCTTCTGCTATTGACAGGTGGTGCTATAGTCTGAAGAATATTTCTTCTGGAACATTTTTCTCATTGTTCCTTTTTCTGTTTGCTTTTTAAAAGTAAGGGTTAGGCTAAAACTCTCAAAAGCAGCCAGTATAGAAATGAAATGCGATGCGTATTAGATAAGAGACTTAAGACTGTCTTAGGTTGCTGTATATTTGGTTTGTAATTCGTGATGCAGCTTTTGGAAACTCTTGCATGATATCCAACTATTTATTACAGGTTGTAAAGGAATATGAGCGAGCCATCATCTTCCGACTTGGACGCATCAGAGGCGGAGCAAAGGGACCGGGTATGTCCTGGAGAGCATTCTTAATATTTGTGCTAATTGAGTCATTGGCAAAATAATAGCTGTCTGGAGACATGGAGTTAGGCTGCTGAATGGGTTTCTCAAGCATTTTGTAACTTCAGTGGCAAGATACGTTATCTATATGGGGAAGGTAGTAAGCTAATTATCTGTGAGCCTTACCCAGATCTCCTTAGTTAATGCATGGTCTTCAGGTAGAATTAAAAGCACAGAATAGAAAGTGAGGAATAGCAGCATCAAGTGTGCCATTTTAAAAACAAAAGTTTTGCATTTCAGTTAAAGCCAAAATGGGTTGAAAGCCATATCATTCTTAAAAAGAAATAGAAGCAATTAAACTATATGTTAATTTTGAAAAGTTTTCTGTACATATTAAAAATTCTCATGAGAAAGGATGTGTTTTTCAGCTATTGCTCCTGATGTTCAAAGTGATTAAAAGGGGCAATAACTTCCCCCTTCATTTTAATCTAGATTTTGGGATATTTTCATAGTGCTGTAATGTTGAAGAAATAGTGACCCACCAGAACAAAAGGAGGTTGATAATTTTAGGCCCCACAAGTAACTATGTAGGACAAGGTTTGAAAAGTAGCTATTAGCAGTTCTTTTGTTTTTTGTTTATTTTTTGGGTTGGGTTGGTGTTTGGTGATTTTGTTGTTGTTAAAGCTCTCTAAATAAGTTAGAGCTGAATAAATTAAAGCTTCTCAGCATACTTTTCTTAAAATCTTATCCTGGCATGAAAGCCACCAGTGAACATGCTGCTGAGCTCATTATGAAGAGGGCTGTACAGCTACAGTGGCTGGACTGAAGCTTATTTCTGTAGCTAGTGCCATCTATTTTAATGACCCATTTTTGCATCCTGTCTGATGGATTTTTTTGTACAGGTTTGTTTTTTGCCCTGCCCTGCACAGACAGCTTCATCAAAGTTGATATGAGGACCATCTCCTTTGATATTCCACCCCAAGAGGTAAGTTTGCAATTGCCTTTGTATCTGCTAAAGTGTTTTTCCTTTGTTTTTCCTTTTGCCCTGTCAGTATTGGGTAGCATGTAGTTGTCATGTAGATTCCTTGCTTCTATTTGTACAAGGAAAATGTATTGTGACGAATACATGTTGAGTGGTATTACTAAAGGCCATGAGAGAAGATCCCTGAAAGAAAACAAGTTATGCTGTCCTCTAAGGAGCAAATAAGATAACTTAATACTGCCTAAGAGCTAGAATGGGAGAGGTTTAGAATCAGGAGTGCTAGACTTCACGCAGCATTCTCTAGTCATTTCTGTAAAATCTGAACAATTTCCAAAAGAAGCAGTGATCTTTTCCTTGCCAATTAAACTAGTTGTATGAAGAAGTTAAAATAATGGCATGAAATTATTGCCAAAAGCTAATAATAGAAACTTAAGGTGATGGTCCACTCTCTTACATGGGTTTTGTGTATGCGCTGCTTCCGTGTCCTGCTACATGCAGGAACATATGAAGGTGACTACACCTAATGTCGTCTGGTATCTTCCAGTTTGGAGGCTTTAAAGTACAAAAAGTTTCTTGTCATTACTTGCTTGTTTTTACTTGGACATCTTAATCTCGTAGCAGAATCTCTCAGTAGTAGCGAGCTAGCTGAACTAAGTGATGCCAACAGATAGCAAAAGAACAAAAAACTAGCCTTCTAAAAATGTCATCGAACAATTGTGTGTTTCTGTTATAACTGTATCCTCTATGTATCTGGTATGTTTTGCAAGACAAAGATACTTGACGCAACCTGTCTAGTGCATCTGTTTCCTGTCGTGTTTGCCAGCCAGTTTATTGCTCATCATTAGTTTTAGATTTAGACAGATGGCAGCTGTCATAGCATACTCGAAAGGGTAATTGGTAGAAACCTAATCAATGGCAGGCATAATGTGCTTGCAACTGCAGATGTACCATTAGTGAAGTTCTACGGTTTTTCTTTTGACTTGATTAAATTATGTTTGGAGGTTCAGGTTTGCTTGTTTTCAGTAGGTGAAAGCAAAAATATATTTTTATTTGTACTTGAGTTCTGTCCACACTACTCATTCTTTGTTTTCACATGCTATTATGAAAAGCCTGCTAACATAGATTGTGGAAGCACAAAACTCTTGAAGGTTAAGTATCTCACTCCCCACTCTTGTCAAATAACAAGATCCTAATCTTCTAACACGGAATTAGAACACCTCTTCTCATGGTCATGTGCATTATTTCAGTATCTTTATAACTAAACTAAAATATAATTAATATTAACAATAGCTTCTTCTGTCACTTACCCTCTTTTAAACTGTCAGGAATATCTGTCTTTATCTGTGCAAGTACATCTTTTATTTAACGTGCAGGTGCTAAATTCAGTAAATCACTTGAATCTAGCTCTGAGGATGTTCACAAGTCTGATTTTTCTCTACAACTTTTCTAGAAATCACCACGTATCACCACTTATAATTTAGTAGTGTAAGGTGGCATTTCAGTCAGAAGCATCTCCAAGAAGGAAAATGAACTGCTAGATAAAAACATTTCTAATGAAATGTAGAAGTAAGGCTGACAGCTATGCAGCTGAAATGTATTGCTTTTGGATAAGCAAAACCAATTTTTTAAGTAGCTAGACATAATTCAGTCAGACCTTACAGTGTTTTCTAAAATATCTCATGGGTGTGGCCCTTTGTTTCTCTGGGCTTTGTGATACACTGACATCTTTCATTCACAAAGCTTTTGCAATTCAATAAACTAACTTACACGGTCACTGCGGTGTTAAGAGTCTCTGTTCTTGGCTGTTCCTATGGAATGATCACTGAATTGCCTTCAGCTGCAGTCACACCTGTAGAATGGAAAACTCATTTGTGCTCTTCTTTCAAAAGTACAGCTGAAATACACTTCCTCTTCCCTCACCTGCTTTTTAAACAGGTTGCCTGTTTTGCCCTTGTTTTATAAGCTGACACACCTGCACAAATGTGCCTGCGAAATCTTCAGTCTTGTGACTGAAGTTAAATACAAGTAAAGATCTCATATATCCTGTATTTGCAATGATACTTATTGGCCTATTGTTCCCTGTACAGAAACATAAAATGAGCCCCTCTCAAAAATGTTTCTAGGGTGTGGTCTTAACTAGAGTACTTGAACACTTTTTGAATGGAATGGTCCTGTATTTTTATCTCTGCATTTAAACAAAATAACTTTTGGATTGCTAATGTTCTTAGAGCCTGTTAGCTTGGTCCTACATTATGCATACCTCTTGTGTTCCTCTACAATCTGCCACTTTTATACATTTGATATTATAAGCCTCACTGAAATGGGGTGTTTTGGGGTTGTTTTTTTGTTTACTGTTTTTTTTCCCCACCTAGATATGATACATTGTTAGTTTCAGCATAACAGGCTAAAATTGCCTAACTAAAAGCACATGTTTTGATGCAAATTATTCCTCAATATTTTTTTGTTTGTTTCTTACGAGTTGTAAATCTCTCTGTGAGTTTGGAGAATTGACTTTGAAAAAACGTGAAGGGAAAATTAATGGAATTAATTTTTCAGTGAGGAGTGTTCCAGTACCATATTTAGTCTTAGCTTGAAAGAACTGTGCAGGAAGGTTTGTGCATCGTTATGTAGACATGTTTATATGTACCATACATGTATAAGACCTATGGTTTTTATGATAATTGCTTTACCCTGGAAAAAACTAGGCATTTACCCATAATGCCTATGTAATCCTATGTAATTAGCATTATGTTCAATAAGTGTATGCTTAATTATTATATGCTTCTCCCGTTGCTTTTTAGATCTTGACCAAGGACTCTGTGACAGTTAATGTAGATGGAGTGGTTTATTACAGAGTTCAGGACGCTGTCCTTGCTGTAGCAAATGTCACAAATGCCGGCTCAGCCACGCGTCTTCTAGCACAGACTACCTTGAGGAATGTTCTGGGGACCAAAAATCTCTCTCAGATTCTCTCTGATCGTGAAGAAATTGCACACAGCATGCAGGTACGAGGAACTTTATCTAAGCAATCCGTTACCCAATCAGTTATACAGTAATCCCATGGATAACTTACATGTCAGGACTTTTTTTTTTTAACCTTATAAGTGATAAGTCAAGTTTTGATTTGGAGCTTTAGGTAAAACCGTATCCACAGCTATTGGGATGGCAGTCAGTCAAATACAAATGAGTGAGTACAAGAAAAATGGACCAGTGGGGCTAATAAACGGGAATGAGGAATTCATGAGAGGAAGCATTTTCTGGATTGTTATACTCTACGGTTGAAGGAAATTACACCACAGACTTCCTTTCATAAAGCTTTTAAATTCCTTTCATAAAGCTGTCCTTTAAGTAGTTGTTTACAACAGTTATGCTTTTACAGTTATCAAAGCATACCATAAATAATAAAATCATTAAATAGACAGTCCAGGAATTCTCATTCTTCAGTTCATGTGGTTTGATAGTCTTTCTTCAAATTTGGACATTTGTTTGCAGCCAATTAGATGGCTTAAGTTAATTGTCATACTTTAAATAGGTTACGCTTGATGACGCAACAAATGATTGGGGCATTAAGGTGGAACGTGTGGAGATCAAGGATGTGAAATTACCTGTACAGCTGCAGAGAGCAATGGCTGCAGAAGCAGAAGCTGCACGGGAGGCAAGAGCTAAGGTAATAACATCAATACTTTTATTTCTTTATTTATTTTCTTCATAAATAACTTAATGTGGTATTTTGGAAAGTGCAGATTCTCTGCGAAAGTGGTTTGTGGCAACTAGGAATGCAGGGTAGGATTTGTGTGGATTTGTTTAAGTGCTTGTTCAGTTTCATGTTGAACTTGCGGCTATCATTTAAAAACGCAGAATTCCAATTCTTTATTACATTCCTAGACCACATCTTAAACAGAACAATTTTGAGCACTGACATGCACCAATAACTTCAATAACTTACCTGTTAAAAGTGCTATTCACTATCTAGCTGTCCTTTACAAATACTCAGAATATATCGTCCCAATGCAGAAGAGCCTTGCTTGTGAAGAACTGCACGGCCACATATCTGTTCCTGATGAGCACATATTTAAAAAATAATGAGGGAATAAAAAGGTATTTCCCCAGTAAAGAACCACACCATTCATCCATCAAGCCCTTTTCAGAGAGATGTATGGGGAGTACCTTCTTTTTTTAGGAGGCTGTGTTGAAAGAAGCACAAAAACAGGGATTTTCTGAAAATACACCAAATTCAATGTGTTGCATTTTCAGGACTTAACACTGCCAATTTCTGTAAATGGAATGGAAAAGAGGCATACAGGGCCTTGAAGGCAAACAGAAGTAGCTTATATCTAAGGGAGAGAAAAGGCAGAACCAATGAAAGAAGACAATAAGGGGAGGTCACTTGATCAAAGTGATAAGCTATATCTTTTATTTATGACTTAAGGCTGAAGTCATCTGACAAACTTATAGTTTATCATTGTGTCATAATTCCATTTAATTAATTCCATTTCTAGGTAATTGCAGCTGAGGGTGAAATGAATGCTTCCAGGGCCCTGAAAGAGGCATCCATGGTTATCACAGAGTCACCTGCTGCTCTTCAGCTGCGTTACTTGCAAACTTTGACCACCATTGCTGCAGAAAAGAACTCCACCATCATCTTTCCATTGCCCATAGACTTGCTGAAGGGCATCATAAGTGCAAGAGGCTAGAGATACAGTGAGAAGAAGGAATTCTTTTTCTTTCACTGCAGTGAATGTTTGCAGCACTGAATTGTTTGTTACAGCTTAAGGCAATGTTAGCAGAGGGGATTTGTTGAGGAACCCTTTTGTTGTTGTTATACTGTGTGATAAAATGCATATGCAATGTTTATGAATATGGACAATCAAAATACTTGAAACTGAAAATCTCTCCAAGTTAGTAAAAGTAGGCTGTGATCTTACATAAACATGTATCCATACTACACTAGGTGAGAAAACTACATCCTATAATCTGTTATAGGATATTATGCTATAATCTATTCTATAATCCTGTTTTCAACAAGTATATAAAAGCATTTGTGGTAAAGATGGGGAGATGATCCACCATTTGGAAAGAGAAGTATTCCTTTTAATAAAAGGGTCTGCACTTCTGTAAAAGAAGTGAAACAGCTTTAACTGCACTCTGTTAGAGTGTAGCTATATGTGATGAAGTCATCTTGAGTGTTGTCATACGGATTTGTTCTCTAGTTTACACTAGGAGAAAGAAGAGAATGTGACATAGGAGTGAATACTGGGTACTTCTAAAAATCAGGCTCATGCTCCCTAAGATAGTCCCCCATTTGTGAGAAACCATTATTAACCAATGTTCCTGAAACGGAGCTTTCCAGCTCTGTTCTGCCACACAGGAAGGCATAGGCATGCTGTAGTTAAGGATACAATATGCTTGCAGTTACTGATGGGCTGTACAGTTGTTACGGTGTTGTACCTATATAGATTTTTAACTCTTAGAAAAGTCACTGTGTCTGCCTTTATCTGTACATCTTCTCAAAAAAATGATTAAAAGAAAAATATTCAAAATTGTGACTCCTGTTGTAATTAGACTTCTTTTCTTGACCTAACTTTAAACATACTTGAAACACTGCATTTTATCCAAGTCTAAAACCTGCTAGCCTAGCAAATACGGTATCTTAATTAGAGTGGGGTTGTTTAACAGAAGATTCTGTACCACATATATATTTAGCAAACAAGTGATTTACCTGTTGATGCTGATGTGAGCAGACTTGTACTATTAGCTGTGATGCAAAGGCTTATACTTCATACCAGAAGCATAATCTTCAGTTCATGTAGTCTTGAGCTACAAGTCTGTTAAACTTTATTCATATTTTGCACCTGTACAGTAAATGTAATTAAAGATTAAAATGAGGTAAGAATTAGTCTGCGTGGCAGGGATGTTCTTTAGGCTGGATGTTCTTTAGGCTACCGCTATCACCCAAGTTTGTAATCTGATCCTTAATTATTGGGAGATAAGAATGAAAACAAAAAGCTGAGATCAATTATTTAAATGCCCTTGTTCTGTCACTGGCCTGTTTGCTGTGAACTTCTCTTTCCTCCTCTGTACTGAAAATCAACATACCCGGTTGCAGGTGTTGGTTAGTATTTCAGTTAATATAAGCTTGACTTTTGGCAGGGGAGTAAATATGGTTAACAAAGATGTAATAATTAGCATCATTGTTTTCACACACTTGCTGTTAGGAACAAAACTACTGCACAGCTTGACATTAATCCTTGGGGAGGATGAGTGCATCTCCTCACTGCTGCTGGCCACCCCTGTGAATTGTTGTTGATGAGAAGGACATGCTTTTTCCTTTCATCCTGAGTTAAACAAAATGCTATTTACTATCGTATGACTTTCTAAAAGAGAATGATACTGTGAATTTCTCAGGATCTTAAATGCCAAAAGTCCTGGGGAGCAGAAAGTAAACTATCTCTACCCCTCCCTCCCCACACACATCCTTTCTGTAAACATTTACCAAAAGTGCATTCGCAAGAAATGGCACAAACAAGGTTTATTTTTCTAAGGTGTATTTTTTTCAAGTAAGTTAAAATGTGGGATCTACAGGGTCTGTTATTGTTTGCCTCTTAGTAACAAAGCCCACCATTTTCTTCTTCTATTCCATAGAAGCTTTATTGTATTAAATATAATCAAAGCAAGGAGTAGAGCAATATGACTGGTCACGATTGTTTTGGTACTTATTGCACAGCTAATTGGCTATTAACATCATTGCCTGCAAGAAGAAGTAGCCCTTGAAGGCATTGAAGGCACTATACTTGCTCCATTTCAAAAGAAAAAAACAACTGTTCCTTAGACATCCACATCTGCCATTGCTCTCTGTAGAGGATCAACAGACCAGTAGTCGTCATCCCAGCCCAGGAACCAGCCGGAGAAGGTTGGAGGCTCAAACCCTTGCTTAACGAGCGTGACTGGAGTTCTCTTATCTCTGCTGGCAGGATCCGTTTCAATGTACCGTTTAGCTGTAAAAGGCACAAGGAGGAGAAAAATCACATGGAGTCCAAAGCTTATGGAGCAACAGAGGAAACAGATTAACTACAGCTTAATGGATGCTAGAGATACAATTTCAGATTGTATCTGTAGTCATTAAAAAAAAAAACAAAAAACAAGCTTTCACTCTGGTTTTATCTACACCTGTTACAAGAGTGGCATTTGTAGGTAGAAAGCAGATGTTGGGATTGTAAAATTCTCCAATACAGTGGCAGTCTACAGCCACTTATCCATGCAAGAGTATTTTTTCACTGTTGGGGTTTGAGCACAGTGTGTCTAAATGCTGCACCTCTTTACGCTGATATTTGGGATCCTCCTTTCTCTATCTGTGGTCTCTTTGATCACAATATTGAATATCATGTCATGATTAAGATAAGTTTCTCTCTGCCTTAAGATCAGATAATGGGAAAACAAAACAAACACTTATTTCGGAGAATAAAATGTCATAACGGTACCAGATTTCAAAGCCTCAGTCTTTTCTTCTTCCTGGGCATCTTTTCCAATCCATACAAAGACCTATAGATTTAAAAATAAAAAATAAAAACAAATAATCACGTGAATTGTTTCAGCAACAGTCAGTATCTTTATGAAAGAGGGAATAAGGGCTCATTGACCAGAGTATGGCACAGAACAAGAACAAATTCCTCCTGGTGTGCGTGGCTTATTGACTTGGCTAAAGCTACTGGTAGTTGACAAAAAGCTTTTTGACTGCAGTTTATCTGCAGTAAATTCTAGATACATGAACAAATTATACACCGGTTTAACATCAGGAAAATTTGCTAATGTTTGAACATTCTTACATAAAACAGACACAAAATTCATCTCTGAATCACTGGCTCTTTTATAAGGTTCTGGGTCTAAGTTCTCTTCAACATTGCTAGTGAGGTGATTTGTTCTCGGGCCTGAAGGTGGAAGGACTCCACAGTAAAACAACTCTGCTAGTTCTTGCAATTTGGGTCTCTTAATCTAGAGCCACACTGTTCGTATTTACTTCCCTCCTCAGAGGTAAACATGACATACCTGATCCCATGTGTCAAGGATCATAACATCATCTGTAGCAAGGTCATCCTGAGTCAGATCTCCAGGAACTTCTTCAATCTGAAAAATATAAAGTTAAAAGATGAGAATATAGTTCAAGCATCACTTTACCTTTACAGGAAGAATGCAGGTTACGTGGGCTCTGGCTTCACCTCTCATCAATGAGGTGCATACCATTGGCACAGTCTTTGACCATGCAGCTCAGACTATGTTACAGAAGTGTTCTTACACCACAGAACACAAAATCAGTCTCTGTCTACCTAGTAAAACCATCTTTAATTCATGCATAAGGCTTTTAACGCTGCCTCTTGTTAATAGAAACATTCATGAGTTAAAATCTGAGGAGTTTGCTGGTTATTAACCAGGGGAGGACCAGTTTAATGGTTCAGAAAGTTGCTGTGATGACAACAGTGCTATAGAACTAGCTGCTGTCTCTGCAGAAAAAATGGTGCTGTTGCTTTCCTTCTGGAGGCTACACTGCAAAGGAAGATAAGGTATAACAGCCCATCAGTTGACTCAGAGCAGACTGAGATGAAGTTACCCCCAGCTCTGTCAGACGACTGCTGAGTTGACTATCTTCCCAGATACTCACTGTGAAGCGTCCACTCTTGTTGGAGCATGCAAAAAGACGAGGGGGGTGAGCATCCATCTTCTTGTCCTTCAGCCGGGGAGAGGTACGGTAAGGAGCTTTGCCACCCAAAGCAGCCCAGAAATTCTCTGAAAAAGAGAGTGATATACTGATGCTTCAACTGATTGTGGAAAACACAGTGGCAGTATAGCTTGGGTAGGACTTGAAGCACTCTTCTGCCTATGTCAAATTCCCAAAGGCCTACAAACATGAGTGCACTGTTAAACACAACGAAGGTACTAGCTTGGAGAAACCACTCTGTGTCTACATGTATGTGTACATTTCCTTGTTCTGGGAGACAAAATATACATGAAACAATAATTGAGAAAGTGCAGCTACACAGAAATGATCTCAGACTTCACGTATCTCCCTCACCTGGCTCTCTACCCTCAGAAACTTGTACTGAGCGAGCTCCCAGAACGTTCAGCAACTCTTGTGCCCCTGATTTCTCGGCATTGCTGGCTCCTTGGCCAACCCAAAGGTAAGCAGCAGAAGGAGTTTTCAGGACAAAGGCATCGTTGGAGTTCAGTTGACTGGCAGCAGGATCCAGCTGAAGAGAAAGAATATTGCATGTGTCAGGTATAATCACTCCCTATGCAGAGCCCATTATTTCAAAATAAAAATCAGCATCTGTCCTGAAACACACTTCAAATAAGATATTCCACACAAGCATGTGAAGTTAGGAGATATGTTGTATATTTGCCTATATCTGAGTAATCAGTTAGATTTAGTCATGTGAGAAGAGTAAACAAATTGTGTTTCTGCATTTAATCTACAGATACATATGACCTATGGCAAGAATGCTTGGAGCTGTCATTTTGCCAGTCTTCGTGGTTATGACAGGAGACTTAAGAATTTGCTGAGGAGCCTGTCAGAGAGCACCATCCCTGTTGCTGAGGCTGATGAATCATTAACGTAATTTCCACTACATCAACAAAGACATGCCATCATGACACTAGAAACTTAGGAAGTTACTGCAGACATAGAACAGTGCTCCTGCCTCACACGGAGCTCTAGTCCAGAGGAGGGTTACAAAGATGATCAGAGGACTGGAGCACCTCTCCTATGAAGAAAGGCTGAGAGTGTTGGGGATTTTCAGCCTGGAGGAGAGAAGGCTCCAGGGAGACCTCATTGCAGCCTTTCAATACTTAAAGGGGTCTTATAAAAAGGATGGAGAAGGGTGCTCTACTCGGATAGGTCATGATAGGACAAGGGGAACTAGTCTTAAACTAAGAGAGGATAGATTTAAATTAGACAGGAGGAAATTTGTCACTGTAAGAGTAGTGAGGCACTGGAACAGGTTGCCAAGAGGAGTTGTGGATGCTCTGTCACTGGAGGAGTTCAAGGCCAGGCTGGACGGGGCCTTGGACAACTGGATCTAGTGGGTGGCGTCCCTGCCCATGGCAGTGGGGTTGGAGTTAAATGAACTTTAAGGTCCCTTCCAACCCACTCCATTTTATAATATGATTCTGTGATAGCTGTAGACCAGGATTCACTCCCTTTTTTGTTGTTGCATGTTTTTGTGTGTGCGTGCATTTTTTTTCAAAGGAGTAGGGCTCTTAACCTGTGTCCTGGCACAGGTTCTATTTGCATATAGGGTTAGCAGCATGGTCACACAGGCTAAGAACAAGTCACAACATCCAGCACAACATCCATCCAAATGGTTTTCAACAGTACATCTGGCACCAGATCTTAATGGTTTTCAACAGTGTTTGAAAAGCGTTATTGTATGCAGGTGTTAACATCTGTTGTGGACTTCAGAGAAAACAACGTCAGCCTATTCAAGGTGATATTTATGAACTAATTAGAAGGTGATGATTATTACTACTTATTCATAGGAAAAGAGAAATCTTTTAACACTTTATCAAGGTTTCAAAGTATGTTACAGTTTACATCAGAAAGCTCAATCTGGCCCTTGTTCTTGTCAAAGAGCTCATGTCCCCATCACAGCCAATGCATGCAACATGGAAGTTGGCTCTTCACATACCTCTACCGCTCTAGTAGCTCCTGAGGTGCTGGATCGGACTTGGAACAGCCGTGTTTCTGCAGGTGTGGTTTGGCCACCTCCCCTAGAGGTTCCACCCTTGTAAACAATCAGGGGCTTTCCACCAAACATACTCATCAGGTGAGGTGGCTCTTTTCCTTGCACTACTCGTTTCTAGAGAAAATAAAAATAATTAAAAAAAAAAAAAAAAACACTCAGTTTTAAGCTGCTGCTGAAGAGTAGCATCAGATATGCTAGAAAAGGCTTCTGTCACCATACTTCCAGCCAAAAATCTTCCTATAGCATCCAGATGGTCATTGGAACTTAACTTCCACACAAAAGCAGACCAGCATTTAAACTGAGCTCTCACAGTTGCCATTTCATTTTAATTGATGGGTGATCAACTGGCATAGAGGTAACAAGTAACAGCCATGAAAAACCTCTTGTTTTATAAAGGCCGCTCGTTGCCTCTCTGTAACACCTGCAACACAACTTGGTGACTGGACTTCTCCACTGACATTTAGTATCAAACAGGATACAGAGAGGATCCCAAAAGCCCTTTCCTTCTGCTAGGATGGTTATCAGGGTAGACGACATATTTTGGCAAGTTACACTTTTCCTACGAAATACAAACATGTCCTCTTTCATTTGCCAAAACATATCAGAAAACAGCTTTCTCACTGTTTCTCAGCCTTTTAACTCTTTCAATTCTTTCCAGATTCACTTTAGAAAAATCTAACTGAAATATTATTTCATTCTTGTGAACTATTTGTTTGCTTCTCACTCCTCTCTCAAATGCCAAGGGCTTTTTTCTGCCACATGCCCTTTTTCTCACTTTAAGTTAAGAAGAAAAATAGATAACTTAGCTAACTCCAGAAATTTGCTGCATTCATCAATCCAGCTGCTTTTGCAAAAACATTGCTAAATATATCCAAGGTGTTCCTTCTTCTCTCACCAAGCTCTGTTGTCTGTCAACATGTTGCACTAACTGGTATGAAATGCAGATTGTTAATTCCTGGTGTTAGTAGAAGGCTCACTGCCACTTAAAAGGTATAAGAAAACCAGTTATATCTTATTTATTCCTACAGTGTATACTTTTCTGCTTTGTTGGATTTTTGTTTGGTTGTTGGTTTTAGTGTTTTTTTTTTCACCTGCACGGCGCTGCCTCCCAGCTCCTCATCCAGCTGCACTGTAAGGAATGCAGAGGTTGCAATTTCATCTTGAGTGGAATGAGCACCTTGCCTGAAAGACAAGGCAAAATTTGAGTTGTATTTGTAACGCTTTCCCTCCCTACACATGCAGCTTATAAAGACAAAGGCAGAAGAAAAACTTTTGCTACCCAACGTCTGCAGCACCTCATTCAACATGAAGAAGAAATTCACTCTCTTATATTGTAACACTGATTACAGGGGGAGATGGGGACATTTTCTAGAAAATAAGCACAGATTATTTAGTACCTTCGCACCTATCTCACATTATCCTTCTAGCAGCTGGCTTAAAAACATTCCTGTTGGTATTGTTAGCAGGAAATACACATGCAGCACCTACACAGACCACACCCTTTTTGATTTCAGTTACGGAGCTTGCCTGTGACCCCTCTGATAAGCAAGAAGTTCACCACTGTGAGACTAACCACTGAAAAAGCCCTCTTTAAGTGTATGGTCTGGGAACTGTAAGAGTCCCAAGCCACCAACCAAGGTGGCAAAATAACAAAAGACAGTCACAGTGGTCTCATATGTAGAAACTCTGCAAAAAGTCTACAGTGTGATCCAAAGAAGGGAGTAACTACTAGTAGGGAGAAAAAAAATGGGGGGAGGGGGAAGATGTTAGCACAGTAATTCCACCCATTAAAATTTCAAACAAAACATTTCAGAGTTCTGGTAGTGTTTTGGAAGGGAATACTACCCCAAGTGAAACCTTATTCCCTAAGGATCCTCTATAAATGGGAACCAACAGTGATCCATTTTCAAAGAAGACTCAGAGCACCACTTAGTCCCAGTGTTTCCTGACTTGCACCAGGAAAACCTTCTTACCAAGTGTAAATGATCTGTCCCTGTTTTCCAGCATGCTGGTAATTGTACAAGATAATATAACTATCCCCTCCGTAGAACTGGCCATATGTTGAAGGATCCACTGGCACTTTCTCTGAGCCTTCTATTCTCCAAATCTAGAAAAAGAACAGAAAGGAAAAGGAACAGAAATATTCTGAGTGAAACATGAAAGCAAAATAAACAGACTTTCCTGAACAGAGATTGTATTCCATTTTCTTCCCTAATTTGGCTTCCTAAAATTTACAGTCCTGCAGCCCCACCTGCTGGGGAAAGCCACTACAAGCCTGGCATTCCCGCCCATCAGATTTCCACAGCCTGCAGCCGGGCCTGAAGCAAGGCACATTTGGCTTACCTTATTGTGAGCTCTCAAACCTCGATCAGATTTATCAGAACAGTGAGAAACACTGGAACAAAAGCCAACCAAACTACTAACACCGCCAGCCCAGGTGCCTTTTCAAACCCATCTTCACCACTGCTTCAAAGACACCCATCCCATGCATGATGGCAACAGCTAGAGTAACAGGAAGGAGGTGGAATGAGAAAGTCTGACTACACACCGTTGGGTGAAACATTGCCCTCAGGGCAATCTTGGAGTGAAAATAACAGCTCATCTACACCACATGGTTGTAGGGCTCTCACGACCTTGCTGGTATTTCTGATGTTAAAAATTCCCTCAGTATTTACGAAACTGCAGTGAGTCTCAGGCTCCTATCTGTCCTATCTGTCTCACTGTTCTTCCAGTAGTAGCAAAGACAATTCTGGAAACCTTCCAAAAGGATTCTGAGGCAGCTCACCTGTTTCCTGCCAGAGCCATCATCTTCCATTCCATGCTGGGCAGCCATGGCCTTGGAGGTGTGAAGAGTGGCGGCATCAAAAGGAACCTTCTCGATCTTGGCAACATGACCAGAAATGTAAGCCTGTCCCAGTCCTTCTGTCTGGTCCTTGTCTCTCCAGTTCTTGAAGAATTGCTTAAACAGAGGTGTCTCACCACTCTCAGGGAGGACTTGGATCTGAAACAAATGAGCCAGCCCATCACAAGCAGCCTTACCCTGCATCCCGCAGTGCTCTGACTCCGGCTACTCCTTGCTTCATAGAAGCTCTGGTTTCAAGCTGGCAGAATTGCCTGGTACAACCCTTCTGACAATACAACAGTGAAGTGCTGGGTGCCAAGAAGCAGTACTAAGAGCCAAGTCAGGTCTCGCTGAGACACAGCTATCAATAAAATCTCCAGTTATTACCATATAGATGGTAATTTTTGATGTCTCTTTATTGAGAGACATCACAATCCATCTGTTTTCCGCTGCTTGCAACCACTAGTTCAAAAGAATTGATTTCTTCCATGCCAGTGTTAGTCAGTCTTTAAGCCTTTGTGTAACTATGCCTGGGTCTCAGAATATGCTATAGGTTTCAGACTCAGTCTAAGGTGAGTTTTGAGGAAGACTGAAGGGAAGACTAAGGGACTCTTAGAATCATCACTTTAAGAGCAAAAAAGGCAGGTTTACCTATACCTTCTCTTTTTCACCATTTTGAGAGGTCATGGAAAAGGTAAAATAAATAAATAAATCCTTACCTGGGTATGCTTTGGATAACTCATCTTATCAATGAACTCAGAAGCTGTTTTCAAGGCTGCCTTCCTCTCTTCAGAGTTGGCACTCCTGCCTTTAATGAAAATGGAGAGAAGAGGGATCAACTTTTATGAAGTTTTGTGTACCCAGAGAGAAAACTGTCACAGGCACTTCATCCTTTTGCAACATCTGAAGTGCACAGCCTGCCAGCTAGAAGATGATGCCAAAGAGCAAAGGAAAATTGTTTGATTTCCTTTTCTGCAATGACAGAACACAATTGCCATTCTACTTACGACATTTCTTTTTTTTTCGTCCTGGTTCCAAAAACCCTTTGTTTAATTCTGTACACTAAAGATGCTGTATCTTAACACCCAACATTTCAGGTGAGAGTGCTCTTCTGAGATTGTTTGCACTACCTGAACTTGCCCTGAAAAGCACCACCATCATCAAGTGTCCACTCCCCTACCCAGCTCAAAAGAAACAGGGATCAGTAATGGGATGCAAATCCTACGTATGCATAACCAGCTTCACCTGCATCGCTACAGTACCTTTCCAGACAAAGATCTTTCCATCTGTGCCGTGGTCCAGAATGAAACAGTCATCTGTGTTCAGGGCTGCCTGGGAGAAGGGGTTCTCATCTGCCACCAGGGAGACTGCCATGTTCCCAGCCCCATTTGAGACCTATGATAATACAGCACAGAGATTAGATAAGGCATTTCCTTTTTTTCCTCCAGCGTCATGGCAATGATCCAAAACTCAGGGAGTGGAAGGAAATCAATTTGAATGCATTGGCTACTCCAGGCACTACTGTTTTTCAAACAGGATACCTTTGATACAGCAACACTACGACAAAAGCATAACACTTACTCTGAAGTTTTCAAGTACTTCTAACAACACAGATAATGCTGGGACCAAATTAAGATTGATCCAAAATAGTAAATATCTTTGGTGCAAAACCAGCCAATACGTTTTTCTAAAGCAAAATATCTGCACCTAGCAACTGGAGAGGACTGTCTTGCTAACTGTGTCAAGTGGGTTTAATGGTCTGAGATCCTGTACTTACTAGTGAATAAAGACCTACATTACAAACCACCTTGGCAGACATTCACTAAATCATTAGCAGAAACTGCTGTAGATGAGATTCCTCCCAAAAAGTCTTGGATATTCTTCTGCACCTGTATTAGATGATGGCAAATGTTACCTTCCAAATCACTGCTTCATCCAGTGTGCACACTGGATGTAGAAAGGGATAGAGGCAGTTTTCAGGCTCAGTCTTTCTAGTTCAATCTTGTCATCTTCCTAAGACAATGTCTGGTAACACAAAGGAAGACTCCCTTTCTTTTACCCACTCATTTCACACTCTGCCTTTCCCTCAAAAATTCCTGAAAAGTCCCAGCTGAATCCCCACTGCTGACTAGCACGTGGGGATGCACTGCAAGCAACCAAAGTTCATACACTTAAAAAGTGCATAAAAAGCTCTTTGACTGAGATCAGATAAGCTTTTCTCCGCTACTCCAGCTCCATCTAATTGTGCAAAGATGAATCCATTCTCCACATTTGTCAGGATCTGTTTCTTGTTACCTTGTAGAGCTTAGCCAGTTTCCTATTAGCTGTATCGGTTTTGGTGTCATCAGGAGTTCCCACTGGCAGAGTGGGCTTTGGTCCCAGGACCTGAGAGAGAAGTTAAAAAAAAAAAGCATTACTAACCAACTGAAGAGAATCTGTGTTCCCCAGATGCTCCAGCCACGAGCAACGAGTAGAAGAAACTTCTAGATCAACAAAAGCAAAAATAAAATATATTCTGATGTCCCAGCAATGCAGAGGACCAAGTCTGCACTGAATTGAGAGTGTTTATACTGCTAGCACTTTATATGGAAAGACACACATTACTGAGCCTATCCACCTATTGCATCCATTCTCCCACATACTGCCCTTCCCATTCCAGCAGAAAGAAATGGATGAAGTGACCAACCTGAAGCATTTCCTCCCGCTCTGATCCTTCCTCTGAAACGAAGACCTTGGCTCGACCATTCCGCTCATTGTCCCGAATCCCCTTGGCAAGCACAGTGGCCTTCAGCCGTTCTTGACGATTGCTGTTGGAGCCACACCACTGGTAGATGTTCTGGGGGGGAAGAGAAAAATCATGCAGCTAACACTTGTTGGATCCAAACATGGCCCTCTCTGAAGGAGACTGCAGTACAGCTGAGACTGAAAGATGTCACAAGACTGGCTATGTAATCTTTTAGAATGCTCAACACTTCAGATAACTTAAACACTGTGGAAATAAATAAAATGAAAAAATGAACTAATCAGATTTCTGCCCCTGAAAGGCTGATAAACCCATCTTTTGCATGGTACTTACGCTGCCAAGGTCAAGGATGAAACAATCGCCTGTGTTGAAGCTCTCCCAGGTCACAGGGACCTCTGTTGCTCGGACTGCTCTCCTGCCTTTGACCTGGAGAAGCCTCTGCACAGTCACTTCATTGGGAACCACGTGCCTGAAGCCAGAAGCCACACCACCAGCCTAAGACAAAATAAAAAAAGAATGATTCATACTCGTGCTGTTGCTTTACTACCGTGGAATTCCACTACTGAAGTAAAATGGAATAGAAGCAGGCATTGAAGAGCAACTCCCACTGCTATTCATCTGCTTTACCCAAACATTATGTATGGTTAGGAGAGGGACTGAGCACAGAAAACGGGACTGGCAAGGTTAAGCTGTTAAGTAATCGGGGAGAAATTAAGTCTACTGAGTAGGTGTTTCCCATTAACTAGGGTTGCTGTTTCTTAAACTCATTCCAGACATCTTGGGACTGTTTTTTCCTCTGCTTCTTGAAGAAAAACAAAACCCCGATTCCTAAAATTGTGCATTATTAATTCAGCCAAAGTTCTCCCGCTGGGATCTGCTGTTCTCCACCCTGTCAGTTCCAACTCATTGAAAACATCTGTTTGAGAATGTTTTTAAGCAACTGGCAAAGAGGGAGCTCTCATTCTTCTGAGAAGTGGGCAGGGTGCCATATCTTGCAGACTTGATTCAGACTGGCAGTATAAAGATCCAGTTATAACCTACCTTGTACTTGATGCCAGATTTGAAGTATCCCAGGAAAGTTGCAGACTCATGGCCTTGCACTTCACGATGCTGGACAGCCTTCCCTTGAAGGTAGTCATCCATCTGAACAGTGAAGATGGCAGCTGCCCCGCGCTCATCTTGAGAGCTTTCATCTCCTAAGAAATGAAAAGGAAACAACAGGGTTTCAGCCTCCACATCCGCCTGCACAAGCACCAAGGAGAAAGGAGATTCCTGGAAAGCTTAGCTTGCAGGAAGGTCTGCAGAACAGCCATTTCCAAACTTTTCTAAGAACAACCCCAAAGAGCATTAAAAAGCTCATTTTTTTCTGTCAGGCTTATTATACCACCGTATCTGCTGCAGCCCCACTGCTTCACAGCTGCGCCTTTGATAAGCATCACACATTTGCCCTTTGCTATTTTGCCTTGTCCTGGAAGGAAGCTTGCTATGGACTAAATCATGAGCAGACGAACCTGCAGGGAGACACTGCCATGGATTATGAAGACTGTAGGGACCAACAGGGCATCGGTTCCCCAGCAGTTTGCCTCTCAGGAGCTCTTAAGCATGGAAAAGCTATTGAGAGATGGCGAATAGGACAAACCCCAAGCAAGTATCCTACATAGCTTTAACTACGATATTGCCAGAGTCTTGGTTTTGCAGGATGTGGAGAAGCCTTGCTATGTTAGTCGGTAACTTTTACTGCAGAAGGACAATTAGGAGATCTAAACTTCACAGAGACAAAGGACACTCACTGAGTGAGGAAGGTAACAGCTGACTTCTATCCCTCCAAACAGAAAGGATTTTGGCAGCCTCTTTCATCTGAGATCGTCTTCTCTGTGGGCCTGACATGAGGCTCTGGAGAGCTAGGACTTGTGTCATCTTGATCAGAAAAGCCCTTCTTTTGCTCACACAATTCTATTTCTAGGTACAGAGATGGCTATACTCACTCTTGCAGAAACCATTTCAAATATTTAAGTTGAGTAGCACTATGTGCACCCAAAACTGCATTCTCTGTGTTCCTTACTTCCTTGGCTGACACTGGACAATGCTGGAGTAGTGAGGAAGAGAGTTCGCTTTGGGCTCCCAGTTCAGGAGCACTCCCATCAGACTTACCTAACCAGAAGTGCAAGTCGTACTGGAGGTTCCCATTCCGCTGCTTGATGGTGTTTAGCACCAGATAGGAATCTCCTGTGAAGAAGTCTCCATACAGATTTTTTGGCACTGGGACCAAATCGAATTTCTCAATCCTCCAAATCTGAAGGCCAGGCTCCTTCCCAGCCTTGGAAAACTCAGCGTGTTCCACCATGCTGACAGGCTAGGGGCAGGACAGAGAATGTTATTCAGTACACACAGTACAAGGAAGCCCTTGTTTAAATTATATTGCTTCTGATCTCTTAACTATTGTTCCAGGCAACAAGGGGAGAGTTTCTTTTTTTTTTTTTTTCCTCTTGCACTGAACTGTGCAAATAAATAAAATCTTTCTCAAATGATCACTGTTACTTTTCACTTCCAATCAGCTCTACTTTTTTTTTTTTTTTGGTCTACTTTTCCTGGTTTTACTTTATATATTTTCTATACTAATTTATAACAAAACAAAAGTCAAGTCCCCTTACTAACTATTATCTTCTATAGATGGTGCATGAGGTCCAAGACCACGGGAAATAAACATATCACTGTACATTGTACATCTTGCACAATTATTTATCATTACTTACAGCTTGTGTAATCTTATCCAGCTTGTATTATTATTGTGTAATCTTATCCAGCTCTCGCTGGAAAATGTTGTGAACATCATCAAAGAGTTAGATAATTAACACGTTTCTTATATACCCTCCATTTCTAATTGTGGGACACGTTACTTCAGTATTTCTGCGCAACTGTTCCATTTCAGGAATTACACATACTGTACAAAACATCCTGTCCTACGGACATTGCAGTTCTGCTTTAAGATGTGTATTTTCATGTTAATATAATCTATTAGCAATACACAATCCATTATTTTAAAAAACACAATGAACACTTTCATATAGCTATATTTTACAACAATTCACTTTTGTAATACCAAAAGGAAATAGCACATTTCTGTAGCACTAGTAAAAGAAGTTTGTCTGTATATTACTGCATGCCTTTAAGTGGTATCAGATAACAGGGAAGAAAAAATTAAAAGGTTATATTAGAAGCATCCAGTATTTTGATAAAGGAGACAGTTCACAGTAGCTGATGGACAAGAGTACAATACGTCAGCTTCCAAGGCAGAAATAAAGAATGTTACAAACTAGAAAGCAAAATAGCATGTTAGCTACTGAAGTGATTCCTAAGCTGAAATCAGGTATCAGATAGAGACAGAAAACAGCGAACATCCATGTTCTGATTCCAGTCAGCCTGAGAATTTATCCCAAATCCCCACTACAAAATTGGACGAGCTCCTTAGAAAGAGTTAGAGAACAGTGTGACTCTTAGAAGTACTCAAAACCCTAAAGTTTTCCAATGTTTAATTGTGGCATTAGGCACTTACCACAGCTGAAAGCACAACAGCTGCTGTAACAACATATCCAAGCCCTGCAACAGACATGGAGCTAACACAGTTGAGCTTCAGAGCCATTGTGCAAAAAACGGTGAGAAAAACATAACCGAAGTCCTGTCTGCCCATTTCTAACAGCAAATGGGCTTCTCCCTTCCCCTGCAGAAGCTGTAGGGAGTCCCAGCTCCCTCCTCCTCCTCCCGCAATTGAAGACACGCTGCAGGAGCCAATCTTTTATCACAGACAAACACACCCACCCCCCCAGCACCACAGGGGCGTAACATGTTTGTGCACAGTCCTCTTGGAAATCTCAGAGACTCTTTCAGCCACTTACAGATGCTAAATCCCAGCAGGCAAGAACTCAAGACAATATGCTATCCATTACAGCTGACGGTGCAATTATGTTCAAACAAGCCAAATATCTGGTCGTAAGGCCAAATAGAGGGGAAGAAATTAAGAGATGTCAACAACAAAGGCAACATTTTGCCTGCTGAAAAAACTGCAAATAAATGGAAAGTTGACGAGACGCAGAGGAACAGAAAGGCTGTGCCAGATGGCAAGGGCTGCAGAGAAAGAGATGTTGAAAATGAGAAAAAGAACAGAGAACCACTAAAAGCATACATCTGAATACCCTGAGGATGGAGGGAATATGCCTTCATCTCTCTGAACTTGCCAGAGGAGAAAGAAGCAAAATTCAGCACAGGTTTTGTGAGTCTTGCACGTGAATGCAGCATCTACACAAGCTCTACCAGAGGAACACAACCTGGAGAGGGCTGAAACAGACCCCTGGGTTTCAGCTCATGTGTTAGCAAAAGGACAGTGGTGGTCTGGTGGGTGACAGACCAAGAGCTAACTCAGTAATTCCACAACCAAACGTTACTGAGGGTGTAGTAAGACCCCCGTGGCAGGAATTTAACAGCCATCAAACCTCACCAAACCTCAAATCAAACCTGTACTTCCAGCCCAATGGAAATACAACATAACATGACTGCAGCGTGCTGGTGATCTGCCACCAAGGACAGAGACAGCAAGGAGCTCGTTCTTCTGCCTGCCCTACCCTTCAGCGAGTCAATCCAGCACATTCCCAGTATGAACACTGCACAGAACAGCTTCTGTCCCACCTCCAGCCGTGGCAACCCCTGCGCAGAGCAGCCCCGTGCTGTCCCTGGGTGTTGGGGTGGCTCCCGAGGTGTGAGCAGTGTCTGTGCTGCTGAGACCTGCTGCAGGCACGCTGCGGGCTGTGTGCCCACGGGCATCCTGCAAGGCCAAACGAGAAAGACAGGAGGAATACAACTGCTGCCTTGGTGTTAATGCTGTTGGTTATTCTTCTGCTTTTAAGGCATCCAGAGAAGACTTACTGACAGTCTGAGGTTCCCCCTTTCAAAAGCTCTCAAAGATGCTTAAATAGGGGACCAGTGCTCCACCTGCTTAAATCCACAACAAGACTTCCAGGATGGAAAGATCAGACCCCACTTTGTATGTGCCTTCTCCTCTCTCCATGAGAATTCTTTTTTTTTCTCTCTCTCACCCAAGCCAATGCATTTTGTTCTGAAATCTCAAGTTGGCAAGCTCTGTTTTAGTGAATGTATCTTTGAAAATCTCACTGCAAATTCTCAAACTGCAACAGATAATCAAAACAATGCCTTAGTCTCACTGATATTTCTGATCTCTGCAAAGGAAATTCAGTGTCAGAGGTCCAAAAACTGGCAAAAAATTTTTGGAAGCCTAACTGTGTACTGGGTCAGCCCTTGTGTTCCGAGGAAGCCAGCTGTGAATGGCTCCCGCAGCTGCAGCATCCCCAAACCAAGACAACCCGATTGCAAAACATTCGAAAGAGGTGAGGCCCTTCCAAATGGAAAAATACTTTGGACTTTTTATTAATAAATGTCTGGATAGTGCCACGCTTTGATACGCTTCACAGGCTGAAGGCAAAGAGACCATCTTAGGGCCATCTTCATTGTTAGCATCCCATTTCAGGGTAAATTCAAATCCCCAAATATGTGCCTGTAAGGATATACATACAATATGTTGGGGGGTTTAGGAGAGGAATGGATGTGATCTTTTAATCAACTTGGAATTTTATAAGTTTTGCTGTGAGTCCAAGCTTGTCTTGTCAATTAGCTGCAGAATGTAAACGTGGGCAAAGGAAGGAAAGAGGGCTATATTGAGTAAATGGTACTTTATCATATTCATTGGTAAAGATTCAGCTGAAGCATGTCAGAAGGAATAAGGGTAACACACTTGAGCAGCTGGTATGGCTTACTGCTCTGTCAGCAAATGTGGCATTGTTAAATCGAGCCACAGAGATCTGTGCTCTGGATGTCTGACCGACGGCATGTGCCAGATGAGGTTGCCAGGACCATACTGAGAAGGATGTCTTCTTGGAGACATGGGAAAAAAGGCAGATTTCAAGCTGATGTTAATAAAAGTGTCCGGCTTAGTCACAGAAGTGGTGCTGTGCAGAGCCAGCATCTTATGCAAAAGAAAATTATTTAAGGAAAACAAGGAAAGGGCTTGAAATACGGGATTTCAGCGCAGATGGATCATCTAAGTGACACTTGGCCGCAGAGTGATAAAAACAAGAACTTAAGAAAAGTCCAATGTTCTGAGCAAGCAGTGGAAGACAACAGCTTGTTATGGTATCCAGATGTGCAGTTAACGCAATCGTGACAGGTCTGAGAAGGGCTCCTGATGGACACTGGCCTACAGAAATAATTGCAGGACTACCCCGCTATTTGCCACACGACATGCGAGACCTGGTGAGCCAGGGAAGCAGACACTGCCCGACAGTCTACGTGTGTCTCTCACAGATCAATGGCAGAATTTAGAGATTGCTTCTTCAAGAAATTTTTAAATGATTTTGTCCAGAGGCTGGATGCTGCTTGCTTCAAAAGAAAGGCCAGGAAAGACGGAGAAACCCTCTGGTCTCTGAGCCCAGCAAATGTGACATGCCAGCCCATGCTCCCCGCCACTGCACTGCGAGAGGCCCGACAGCACTTCCACCACCACTGCTTCAGGACCCTTTATTCTTTCCTGATACCCAACCCAAAATCCCTTTCTTATTTCCACCCTGGAACTTGTAAGAACCAGTTCTCTTTGCCTGCCTCCCTCCCTAAATACTCCCATTTATGCTCCTCACGTTAATCTCTGTGGCTGTGCCTCCCACTCCCCTGTCACAGCAGCTCTGTGCCCTCACAAACTGATGCCATCAGCATTTTCACTGTTTGCCTTTACTCCCTTCTCAATTTGTTCCTGACATGAAGGTGCCCGGTTCTTCAGCAGGGCCCCAGCCCTACACAGAAAGGAGCAGCCTGTTCCATGTCAAGACACACCTGTGAGCCCAGAATCTCTTATTCTTTGCCCCATCACACAGCAACACCCATTAGTGGCAACAATTAATGCCCAGTTCCTCCACATCAAATATACTGTCACATCTTCCCACCTACCTCCATTTAAACCATGTAATGATGCTACCTGAAGAATCTTTCTGTGAGATGACATCATCCAAACTCACAGAATAAAAAAAAAAAAAAAAAAGAGGAGAAAAATCTTCATTCTGTTAGGCTCCAGCCTGGTTCCCCCTCAACCTCAAACATTCGGAGCAGCTCACCACAGCTGCAGGAATGCACACACTCAGACAAAACGTTCTCTGACTTCTGGCACTGCCAGAGTATTTCAGACCACAAAATGTGCAAGGCAGTAATACTTTAATAATTAAAAATTTACTGAAGTGAGATTAAATACACAGGATCGGGTGTAAATATTTAGTAGCCAGTTCCTCTGTATGACATAGCAAATATTAGCACACAGGGCTTTCCTCAAAACACTTTGTACTCTGACATTTCTAAGGCTGCAAAAAGCACATCTATTTTTAAGCCATTCAGTGAAGCTTTTGGAGGCTTTTTTTCTGAATCCTTACTTACTGAATATGGGCAGTTGGAAAAAAAGAGGTGGAAAATTGCTGGTAAAATAGTCAATAAAAAAAGAAATAAGTGCAGTGGTTCGTTTAATAGCTTCAGCTGTAAAGAGGTCTACATGTTGCAAAGGCAAGAGATAATTTAAGTATTTACATGACACACAGAGACCCAGAGGTCTGATCGCTATGTTCATGGCATCCTGGTTTAACAGAAATAGTGCTTGTGAGCGTGCTTATTTTTGTTCAGCTGACAATGAATCAGGAGGACTCTGGACCTTCTTACTTACCCGCACAGGGCGGCTGCTCGGGAAAGCCTGGCTGAATTGAATCAGGCTGTGAAATAAGCAGTGGCAGGCGAGATCACCATGTGGTTGTTCTCATTTGCAACCCCAGTGTCCAGTTCATAACAGGTTCAGTTAATTTGGTTAAACTTGATGCGTAACAAGGTCCATACAGGAAGGTCTGCAGCCAGCATAACATTACAACACCGAGTATGTAAAACACCTGCTGTGTAATTCTGGAATGATTTCTGCATTTCTAGTTGGCAAAAGCAGAATATTTGATTTTGATGAATAATACTTACGCAGCATCAAAATAACTGTCAAGTACAGTCTGAATTTCTAAAATGTGGGGAGAACAGGAAATCTTAGTAGAGTTTCTATCCACACAGCATTCATGTTTCAAAAACGCTTCTTGTGCACCGATCCTCGCTGTACCTTGGAGGCAAATGGTTACATTTCCACCCAGGTAATAGTTTTCTTTTCTTCTACTTATTTGTCAAAAACTGCCTGGAGACTATGGATTGCTACAAAGAAATAATAATATACCTCCTCAGGAAAAGCAAGACTCCCTCGCCTCCTAGCATTCCACACCTCCTATATAGAGGGAGAGAAGTAAATCACCACCACATTTCTGCAGCAATGACAGGAGAACTGAGTCTCTGTTTTGCAAGGACCAAAGTTGTACTGCCAGCATGTTCAATCCTAATAAAATCAGCAGGCTGTACATGCAACAGTAACACTGCTGAGCAAGAGCTGCATCCTGCAGATCACTGTCTGAGGATGTCACTGAACAGATCAAACATACCCCAAATCACATTGCTTGCTTCGGGTACAGCTGTTTCTACACTTTAAAGAGAGTCTGCACTTCCTGACTACCCACGCAGCCATTGCTTTTCTCTCCGATCCTTTGCAAACCCATAAAACCTCTGATGAATTTATGAAAATTGTCAGATTGAGTATTACAGAATCATTCAAGTTCTGACAATACGAAATTCAAGACATGACACTGCATGAAACAGAGAAAGGAAGGCAATTCAGCGCAGTATTAACAGCTGCCAGTACATAGTGAAAACGGAAATACTTTTACGTTCTTTATAGCCTCCTTGCCAAAATAGTATATATGACTAATTTTTCAGTAAGTTGCTGAAAATAAATCTGGTGGGACGTCAGCTTTGTTGCCACGGTGACAAGCATTGAAAAATATCTAAAATGAGACATGAGATCAGTTTTCAGTCTCCTGACATTGCTAAATTCATATACACATAATGCTAAGAACAACCCCTTTCCTCCCATCCCTAGAAGAAGTTAGTAAACAAAGCTCCATGAGACAAGGCAAACTGGCATGGAAGAGCCTCCTTCTACTCCAACCACAGTGACTGCATAAACTATTTCAATCTTCTATAGGAGGAGCAGCATGGTTAGTGATATTCTTAACAGCTGAATAGCCAGTCACAAATCCAGAAAGTTCAAACTGGCATTGTCCCTTCTGCAGCTTCCTCCTTGATTTAAAACATGCCTCTGGTCCCAAGACGAACTCAAATCAACCATCCAGAACACAAAGTACAGCATTATCTGCACAAATGGCAAAGGAGGTTTTTGCGTTTAAAAGTTAAAATTCCTCCTAAACCACTTTAGCAAACCAGAACACCCAGATGATTTACGTATTGTTCACTTTTTCCAGCTGTTTGTTTGCATTATGAGTCATGTCAGCTCTATTCTGGGCTCTACCTTTTGAAAATGATCCACTCAGTAAACATAGAGGCTTCAGTCCAATGCATCAGGGCTGAAAACTTGGTGCACAGAAAAATACTGAAACTCCAGAAACACAAAAGCCTGAGTTTCTTCTCAGTTGCACTGATATGAATCAGGGGGAATATTACTTACATGGGAGAAACTCTTGGATAATGTGCAGGTCTCCCATCTGATTGAAACACACCCAGAGAAAATCTGCTGATACAATCAACTGTTTAAAAGCCCTGCCTTAAGAGCATACATGGGAGCTGAATCATGCACTTAAACACACACAGCAGAGATAAGTATGGACCAGTGGGAACTGCTGGCCACTTCTGTTGAGAGCAAAAATGTATCCTGAATTGTACTTAAACACAAATCATCGTTCACTGCTGAAAACACATCTCAAAGGAGGGTGTATATAGCCCATAAGACATAACCCAGTGCATTAAAACATGACTACAACCCCATGTTACGTCCCATAGACAGATCTGGTGGTGACAGCCAAAGCACACGCACGGAGACAGTGAGGAAATGCTCGTGGTCAGCTGCAGGGACATGACACAGATGTTCTCCCTCCAGCCACCAGCTTCTGGATGCATACCCAGGAAGTGATCTGCAACTTTATGCAAGCCGTTTTCCTCCTGCAAAGCAGCCAACACATTCCTCAGTAGCACAGAAGTCTGCTCAACTCATTAACATTAACCCAAAGAAGCAGAGAGCAATACATTATTGGAGAGGACAGGATAGAAAGCAGAAGAGACAGCCTCAAACAAATCCAAAAGGGAAGCGTGATGCACGGCCTTGCCCTCCCAGTGCAGCAGCAGGCCCAGGTGACCAGGTGAAGAGACTTGCAATAGGCCACGGCTACACGGACAGCAAGGATAAGGAGAAGTACATGCAAATATTGGGGTTGAGGATAAAGCAGCTGTGATTAAAAAGCACGTAGAGGGAACATTGTGCTATGCCCTGCTGGTGCAGCACGGCACGTCCCCAGCCCACGAGGGGTCTGGCTGCTGGGGCAGCACAGCCTGGGCAGTGCACAGGGGGGAGACAGAAAGCAGCTCACTGAGCAGAGGCACTGAAATCAGCGCGCTTCTGCTGCTCCCGGGATGTTGGTCGGAACGTGAGCTGTGTCTGCTGCAGGTTTGCAGTTCCAGCATTTACCTGCTGACGGGCACAAGGGACGAACTAGTGCTGCCATGGCTGCTCCCCGCAGGCAGTCCTGCACGTCCCCACCTCCCTCCTCCTCGGGGCGCCAGGGGCAGGACGCCCCCTTTTCACACTGCGGTCTGCCCCACAGACACCCACTTCCACGTAAATCGATGTAGAGCTACTAGAGTTCCCCTTTCAACTTCTCCTAACACATGCAGATGTGGTCCCTGCAGTAACGACCCTGGCTCGAGCAGAGCGACTTCTCACAAAGGCTGTTTTCGGCCCCAAAGCCACAACGCCTGCGAGCACCATGGCCTTGGCAGGAGCACCGTGCATCATCCATCCCACGTGGCGTGCAGCCACAAGATGGCAATGCTATAAATGGGAACGCCAACATAATCCCTCCTTCCTCACAGGAGAGTGTTTACAGCTCTCCCTCTGGTGATTGACAGAGGTTTTTAACTTTATTTTTAATGGGATTCAGGCTTTTGGTGGTGAGGAACCACAGGCGTTCTCAAGGAAGGCAGCCTGCAAGAAGGGAAAGTCCTAACGGCGACGGCTCTCAGCACTGCGGCCTCCATCCAGCCCGAAAGATTCGGGATGATTCATTTCCTCCGGAGTTTTCAAGATGCTGTTTTGAATTGTAGCTGTATTTTTACTGTGTGGAAACATTCAGTAAATAACATATGTTTAAACTTTGTTTTTGGATGGCATCCCATGGGCTGACTAGAAACAACACAAAGGGTTGTTTCTCCCTCCTCCAGTTGTGCTGGGACACCAGCTGAGGGCAGCCCCAGTTCTTCAGGTTCTCAGTGGGAGGTGGATGAGGGGCAAAAGAGAATAAGGGAAAGATCAAAAACACAGCCTGCGGTTGGAAAAGAACCCTGAAATGAGTAAAAGGAAAAAAAATCAGAGTCCAAGCCATCTAAACTTTTCCCAAACTTTGACCAAAAAGAGCCAACAACTTGGTTTTAATAATAATAATAAAAAAAATAAAAATAAAAATCAGCTCCAGCATGGCTGTTCTGGGCTGGCATTTCCACGGCACCTTACACGGCTCCTGAGCCATGCTGAGCACCCCAGGAAAAAGCTGCTGGAGCTCCGTTCAGCCCCACAAATGTCTGAGCTCTATTTAACCTTGCAAGTGCATCGTCAGTGGATAATCAGGGATAAATACCTGGCAACCCTGCTGCTAGTTCAAGTGCTTACTGTGAAGGCTCCTGCTTCCTCTCCTAATTTTTCAGATCACACTTTTTCTCACCGAGCAGTTGGGAAGTACTGAAAGCTGACAGCTTATGAACAGTCTGATCTCATTTCACCTCTGACAGGCCTTAACCGTGACACATTATCAAACCAGTTCTCTGATGGTGCCCTAAATACACACCTGGATCAGCAGACTACATACGCTGAGTGTCTGTGGAGCCGTGGGCTTGTGGTACTGCAAGAAAAACACTGACAGCTGTGATCAGGCAAGTAGCAGCAGCACGGCTGTACCTGGAGGGTACGGACGCACTGGTCTGTGTACTGATCACCTTGCTGCGTGCCAAAGGGCTCATAAAAGGCCTGGTGAATCTACCCTGGCAGCCACTGAACTTTGGCTATCAGCAAGCTGAAGACTGAAGGATGCAGTGCAAATACAGGAAACGCGCCAACATCCAGGACTTCTTCGGAAGCAGACGGGGCACAAACACACCCTAGGAAATCTGGGCCTGCTGCGTATGCAGCCCATGCAGACACTCCCACCACCCAGTTCATTTACTTTTACTTCCTTACTGAAAAACAAAATCGTGGGAAGACAGAAGATCTTTAACCACAGAAACACTGCACAGGTTTTGCAGTCTGCCTCGTGGTTTAGCAGCATCCCCATTCCTCCTGTTTGGGCAGGAAGCAACCAGCTGTCACTTACTTCCGTGGTGACAGCACTCTGGGTGGTAAATCCCCACAGCTGCTCCTAGAAGACAAATTCTTGACAGACTGGGCTCTGAAGATAACCCAACTCTAGACTTCATTTTGGGCATAACAATGACACAGGCAGTAGTGTGGGCTAAAACCAGAAATTCTCAATTTTTTGGATATGCATCAAGGCATTGTTTCTAGATGGACAGCCTAATTGCTGCGTAGCAGTTTTAAAGAAAACTAAAGGAGTACTCTGCAGGCACAACATTGAAACTATTGCTCAGGAGTAGAACCACAAGTGGAATCCAAAAGATAAGATAAATTCACAAGGGAGGGGATGATTAGGGACTATTAAACACGATAATTTGGATGCAACCTTCACTTCTGGAAATCCCTAATCATGACAGTTTTCAACTGCCAGAAGCCACAAGGATAGACCTAAGGAAATCTGCCCATGCAGACTTCATTCTCTTCCTTTGCCTAAACATCTGCTACGAATGAACCAGTGTGACAGCCTCCCTGCTCCTGCCCTGAGGGCTGTATCTGACTGCATTACCTTTGCACAGCGCCATTGTTTCGTGGAGCCTCCTGCAGGAAAATACTTCGCAGACTAACAGAAAGCAGCGGGCTCTGTGGCTGTGCTCTATCCCCACCTAGTTTGTGTCCCATACTGGTAAAACGGTTCCAGCCCGGCTTGTAGCTGAGATCCCTGGCAACTCCATTCCTTATATGGGAACAGAATGAATCATCCAGAGCATTTCTTTCAGATTCCCTTAGTCTTCTTAGTGTCTGCAGTGATTAATTAATGATTAAGAGACTGAGAAGACAAGGACTTTAACTAATGCTGAGATGCAGAATAAACTATGTGACAGAGGTACACAAAGTGATAAACTGCACATACATACAAAAAAAAAAAAAAACCACAAAAAACTTTTTTGCTTAATGTAATACCTCAGTGGCCTTTGAAAGCCACTGCACAAGGCATCTTTTGAGTCTTGAGCTTAAAATGGTTCAAAGCAGATTATAAGAGCACGTACAAAATAACAACATGTATGGTTTGGGTTTCAGTTTTAATTTTTAGAAGCAACATCAAATACCTTGCTTAGAGCATCAGACAACTACTAACCAACAGCAACAAGTATAACACACAACTTGCTGCTGACAAATTGCCCACTGCAGAATTTTCTGCCGCTTCATGAAAAGCATTTGATAGCAATCAGGCAGAGACATATTCAGAACTCAATTATTCATACAGCAGTTCCTAAGTGCAGTGAAAGTGAACAAAAAACAAGAACAGCTGCTTCTTCCTAGACAGTAGTTACTCACTGTGAGCACACCACTTCATGTCTGTGTTTAACCATGTTCTGCTTTACTGCAACCAGTCTGCAACGTGATCACTTCAGCTCGTATTTAAAAAAGAAAAAAAAAAAAAAAGGTGGAGAGAAAAAACAACCCCCAAAATATTTCTTTTGGTGTCAGGATTCCAAATAAAAAGGGCGAAATAGATAGTTTGCAGAGTCCCCTGCGCCTATCCACCATCTCCTTTCATATATATGTTACTGAGTAACAACACTAATGTCTGAGCCTAGAATTAAACTGGAAGGCTTGTATTTGTAAAGCAAGTTAAAAGCCGATACAAATCCCCAGCACCAAGTAAGTCACAGAGCTATTTTAAGAGCGGTTTAGTTCCCACCAGGACACTGTAAAACTGCCAGCCTACAAGAAGTTCTTTTATCAGAACCTGGGGAAGCATTGGCTCAGCACAGGTCTTTGAAAACAGCTAGCTGCTGCTTCTTGTGCTGTACAAAGGCTCTTACCTTTTCTTTTTCCCAGAAGCAGCATCCCCCCCCCTCAGTGAGGCTGCTGGCCACACTGCTAACTCAAGAAGTGGTTGAAGCACTCACCAAACTACATAAAGTATCTAGAAAAACTGCCTTGTAATGGAACATGTCAGGCAGCCAGCCTTTTAGCTGGAACTGGCAGCAATCCCCGGTGGTAACGTTATCGGAACCATGAACTGGATTGTGGAATGCTATCTCACATCCCTGCTTCAGTGACAAAAGGAGCACATTCACAAACAGGTTGGATTGGTGCCTGTAAAACCAAACCTGAAACTAACAGTAGCATTTTTGCTTTGTCACCCTTTAGACATTCAAAAGTAGCCAGAGATCAATTGCTGGTTCAATTTCCTTGCACTTTCCCCATAGCACTGGAATTTCATCAGGCTGAAGAAAGCGTCCATTCTTCTGCGGGCAGGAGATATTCTCCCAGGGACACCGAAGGTATCCACTGCTCACTAAAACGCTTTGGTACCTAAACACTCAGATGCCCACTGGGAAATCCCTCTGTGCATTTCAACACAAACCATTTCAGAAGCCATCCATCTACCTACGCCACCGATGAGGTGTCACTGCAATCCCTACCCCATCTTCCTGCTGAATTCTAGTGAAACCCACAGAGCCTGACTTCCCGCTGCTCCAGCAAGCCAGTCCTGCCATGGGGCCCATTGATGGTACAGATAAACTGACGCTGACACCCAGGACTGGTGCACGAGTGCAGAGGGCAGCATTCTCGTTATCCGCACTGGACGTGAGCGGCGCAGCACAACTCGGGGTGCGGGACCACACCTCGCAGGATGGCACAGCACGGGCAGGAGGCGGCTGCAGTGCCCGCAGCAGCCATCCCGCAGAGCAGACATCAAACAGGGCTGGGTTCTGCTTCTCCCTGCTAGCTGATGGGTTAAAGTTAGATCCCTCAGCACTCCCTAGTATGGATAACGGAATAAACCAGCTGATGGATAAGATGAGGGGAGCCCTTTGTGACACCCAAGGTTGTGCAAGACCTGCTCCCAGTTACCCAGAAAATGTTTCATTTGCCCAGGCAGATGTTATGTAGCATTTTGTAAAGTAGTTTGAGAAACCTGAGGGATGAGAGATGCTTAAGAAACCTGTTTTACGGCAGAGCAGGAATACCCTAAGCTGAGCCATGCCATAAATCCAGCGAAGGAAACTTTTTTGCTGATAAACTTGCGTCATGCAAAGTTGGTAGTGGAAAATTGAAGAATTCTAATGATCAGTACGAAAAAAAAGGAGACTTAGGGGAAACTGATGCTAGTGTCATCCTTGTTAGCAAAGTCGGATTTTTTACATCCAAAAGCAAGAAACATTCAAAGCAGTTTTATTCAGAGAGGATCTACTTACTAATGAGGCCTCCTTGAAACAAGTCATCCCCATAACTTTTTTTTTAAAAAAACTCTTCCTAGGAAACATTTCAAATACGTTTTAAGTGTCTACATTTTTGGCATTTCTGTTCAAACAGACTTTTCAAGCATTCCTTCCCCAGGCCGAGAACAAAGCGGCCGGCCCCGCGCTGTGCCCCCCGCCCCCTGCACGGCTTTTCTTCCTCGCGGGGGGCTGCGATCGGCACGGGGATTTCGGGAGGCGCCGTAAAACCGCGCCCAGCTCGGACGGGCGGCGAACAGGGGGGCACCGCTCGGTGCCGGAGCCTCCCGGAGCCTCCCGGTGCCCTCCCGCCGCCCCTCGGCCCCCGGCGGCGAGGGCTCCGCGGTTCCCCTCCGCCCAGGGGGGAACTTCGGGGAAGGGCGACCCCCCCCCCATAGAGACCCCCCCACCCAGCACCGCGTCCCCGCAGGGCTCCGGGGCCGGCCCTACCTGCTGCTGGCACTCGCGGCCGGGCTGGAGGCAGCTGCCGGGAGCGGGGCCGGGCAGGGCCGGGCAGGGCAGGGCAGCCCCGGGGGCGGGTTGCGGCGCGCCCCCGGCCCCGCCCCGGCTCCGTTCCGGCTCCGTCCCCGCCAGGGGGCGCGGGCCGGTGATGGCCCGGCTCTAGACAAGGCAGAGGCTGTGCCTCCAGCCCCGACAGCACGAGGAGAGGGCGGCACGGAGCCATCTCAGGGGGAGAGGATGCACGAGGGGTGCTGGCACTGTGGGGGCAGCGCGGTGCCCTCGTGTCCCTGCTCCTCCCCTCCCTGCAGGCCGCCCGCCAGCGGCCTCCGCGCTGCTGCCAGAGGAACAAGGCGGCGCTGAGCCCGCTGAACAAAGCAGCCCTTCACGCGCTGCCATGGGAGGCTCAGTGCCCTCGGTGCCCTACGGCAAGGCAGCGAGGCTGCAGGACTTTGTTCTCCACCCAGAACTGCACCAAGAAAGTGCCTGGGCCAGGGGACAAAGCAGGAGGTGAAGGCGAAATGAGCGCCAAAGGAGTCTCCTGAAAACCTGCTCAAATTCTGCGGACTTTGGGCTGTGTGCATGTGGGGCCGATGCCACTGCAGGGCAATGCGTGGCGTGCCCCTGAATGCCCAGCTCACCTCTCACCAGCTGTACACTGCTGCAGTTCCTTCCCCTGGTTCATCCTTCTCCACGTTTCACTTGAGGGCTTGAAGCTTCGCTGAGCTTCATTCTCCTCTCTGGACATTACTGCTTTTTTCCTGGCTTTGTCCCTGTCCCATAAAAAAAATAAACCCAAGTCAGACTGATTGTTTTTTCTGTTTAGCTAGGGGTTTGCTTGTGATGTGGAAAACTTTGCACTAACTGGCAAGTACCTCGCTGTTTCTTAATATATTGCTCCAAGATCTTCTAAATGGGTTTCCTTCTGCTACACCTCCCCACCTCTCCAATTCCAGATACTGTTTTAATTATTTTATTTCTTTTATGATTTCTTGTTTGCTTTCATATACTTCATCCAAGTATCAGTTTATCCATACAAAAGAATACGTACAAGGAACTAGTGGTACAGTCCCCAAATAGATTATACAGTCATTAATCAAACATAACTCACTGATACAGTGGCTTAATGACTGCACATGCACGAGGATGTGGATTTTATGGCTCGTGTTTGGTGTCTGTCTTGCAGAGCAGACTCACCCCTCACGTGGTTGTGTTGGAACTCTAGAAAGGGACACGATCCTTAAAATCAATCTGCTGTTAACCAGTTTCTGTGAGCTATCATATGCAGCAATGCACATGAAAGCCATTGACATGTTCTCAACGGTACTCTGAAACAACTGAACTTTCTAATTTCTTGCATTTTTAAGGCAGTTTTTCCTACACACAACAAGGGAGTTGTGGAAATGACCCAGGCCAGCAGGCACACCACAGACAGCTGTTGTTTTTCTTTCTCTCTGCATCGTGTCATCAGAGAGAAGCATTGTGTGGAGACAGTGCCACCCTGGCATTGGTTTTTACAAGAACAGTTTCTATGCCATCAACAATGCCTTCACTGGAATTGCAGGGAACTGTAACAATGACAGGGTTAATGACAAAAGCCAAGTCTCCTCTGTCATCGCTGTAACTGAAGAATATCGCTGTTATCCTTTTGTTTTAGGAGAACATTATCATCTGGGATATTTTAGAAAGACAGAAAACTATCTGCCATTTTGATTGTGCTATCTAGCAGAACTGTGCACAGCCAGGCAGTACTGAGCCTCTCATTAAATCAGGAACATACGTTACAAAGTGGTCTGCATGGTCACACACATCCTCTTTTCATAACTCGAGTTACCTACTCGATGCTCTGCGCCATGTCCACATCAAGCAGAGGTATATTTAGGGCTACAAAAGGTGCTAATTAGTTCATTAGTGCTACAAAGTGTATGAAATTCTGCTTTTTTCAAAATGTGTTTTAATTCCATGTGTAAATGTTTAATCATGTTTTTAATTAAAAATAGACATAATGCATAATATGAATTGCATTTATGCCATAACCATTACACAGCTAAAGCAGAAGTTCTTGAACTGTCAGTCAAATATGATCAGCGTAAAATAATTCAACTTTTACAAAATGCTGTTCAATTTACTTACTTATTTTGAAAAAATTATATATATATTGTAATGTTTCCATGGAAATTTTAGGTCCCAGTTGCCACAACAAACATACTCAATTGCAAATGCAACTACTGCTGGGTTGTTGACCGTATCAAAAAGTAATCTTGGAGTACTTAAACAGTTGAGATTGTTGCCTTACAGGAAGAAACCTCTCTCACTGCAGAGCCAGTGAGATGTGGGATTTTATCCATAGCAGAATCAAGACAGCATACTGATGTCAGGAAGAGCCTCGGGATTTGCCCCAACAGAAGGGCAGATACTTTGTGAGACAAATGATTGTCGGGTGTCCAGTCCATGTTCTGTACCTGCAATCTACTATATAATTGTCCTTCATCCGTTTGAAATTGGCGCACAAATATCTAAAGGTATTTGCTACTAGCTGCAAACATTGCTTTCTATTCTTGAGAAGCTCCGCATGGATCTAATGTTGATTTGTGCAAGACAATTGACTCACACATTGTTTTGCCACTTTTAAGATTTGGCCTAAAGTACGTTGTCATATCGACCAGGAAAACCACACAACTTGCATGTCTCTGAAATCAAATGTTAAGCTAAAGGAGAAGTAAACCAGACATCAGAGTTCAAATGTGATCTCCTAAATAAGTCAAAGGCAGTGCAGCTCAGCTTTGTTTTCAGGATAAAAGGAGTCACACTGAGCTCTGGCACTGTCAGCTGGAGCCGCTGCTGTATGTGCTTGAAAGTTAGTGTTGAATGAAAGGTGGGCAAAGGGATACATTTCCATTTCATACTTCCATTCACTGCCTTCAGTGATGTACAACTTCAGCAGAGAGAATCTGGCTGATTTGTATCTACTTAACACCAGAATTACTGTTGGCACAAATGTTCTTGTACTATTATCAAACTTAACTTGAAGCTTTGAGATTGTGTATGTGCAAATGAAAAAAAATGATTTGGGACTACCTATTTTCCAAGAGATGAAGGAACTAAAAAAAGATAAAGGAGGAAGTAAAAAAAAAAAAAAAAAAAAAAAGACCACAAACACATTTCTACAGACACCACAAAGCTGAAATGGTAAGATATGAAAGAAGAACCTAGAATCTTAAAATACAAGAAAGGACTGATTAGTCATTTCAGAGCAATACAGTGTTATGTGATCAACTCTCACACAAGTATTATACAGCAGAATAGTTCCTGAAATATCCCTTGCTGCTTCTTCTTTCTGTACTTGCCTATGTAAACTTGAATACGGCCAGAAAAAGAAGCTGGGGTTTAAGGGCAGAAGAAAGACAGAGAAACCACATCTAAAGAAACATATGTTACTTTAGCTGCTATTTTATTGGCTGTATTTGTGATGTGAGAGTTTAAATTCTCACCATCTGGTCATTGCTACTTCTGGATAACTTAGATTTTCCTAACTATTGCTAACTGCTGCTTTCATGTTGTCCTATAAATGCCAGCTGTGTTTTCTTTCTTTTTTGTTTGTTTGTTTTGTTTTTGTTTTGTTTTTCCTTTAGTTGTGGTTTATGGATCATTTTTATTTATTTATTTTTTTACTGTACAAAGTAGTATTTCTTGTAGGTTAAGCAAACTTGTGTTAGTAATTCCACTATCAAGAACCCGTGTTATGACTTCACGGCAGCTGTTGTGACTGCAGATAAGGAACTAGTGACCAATTGCTTGACATTTCCTCTTAGTCTAAATTGCTGAGCTTTTATTCCATGCACAGTATTCCAGCCCCTGTTTTTTCCATGCATACAGAACACTGGAGGCCTACTTCTGTCATTTCAAAGTCTGCCTATTTTTCTACGTTGCTGTTTTCTGCATTTCTATGTTGTTGCTGCCTCTTAATGTTTCTGGGGGCTGGTGACTGGATGAAAACTTCCCGGTTGCAAAGGAAAGGCCAGTGCTCACCAGTTTCATGGAGCCCTGCTGTTACTTGTGTGCATGTGCAAGCTGAGCACTCCAGGAACTGTAGCTCTAGAGATCCAGGAAGTAATGGCATAAATTCACCACCTCACAGGGGCGTTAGAAGATCTCAACTGCAGACTTTTTTTTCTTTCTATTTTATCTGTGAAAATCTAATTGAACAAAGAAACTAAGAATTGTCTGAGATGCAACGATACCTGTTTAAAGCAACGGTCCCACTGAAGTGGGAGCATACTTATGATTTGAACAAGCAGAAAAAAGCCTGGCTTCGATTTCCATCTCTTTGGTATAGCTGTGTCGTAGGGCAGGGCCCTCAGTCAAATTCTTTTTCAGTTTCTATATTTGTAGTATGGGGATTATAATACCTTCCTTCATAGGAATGCTGTGAATTACATTTTGTTTTGAAAGCACTTACTCAGAATTATATAACAATTAAACCTATTAGTGGTGAAACTGTTAATCATAGTGTGAGAGGGAGATCCCGTACAGTTTATTATATCTAAGGTAGAGAATTTTGAAAATATAATAAGTAATGTTACATTTTCAGAGAGTGTCTAGAACAATAGTAGGAAAGGAACCTAATGTTGGGTTAAAATAATATATTGCTGACAGTTTTTACCAGGAGGGATATAATATTCAGAGAAGCTTTGCAGAAGAAATCACTTTTTGGAGTATTTTAAAACAGCACATTGCAAAGGGAACACAAAGCATTTCTCTTAGGAACAGCTATAAAGCAGATATTACAGTTCCCTTCTGCTCTGAAAACATTGTAAGTGTTCATTTTTCATTATCCTTTGGTCCTCGGGCTGAGCTGTGTCACGAGGGACAGCCAGAGTCCTGAAGAACGGTACGGTGACTTTTTTCCTCCAGTCTCAGAAATATGCATGCTAAGTAAGCTGCACCTTCAGTTATTAAAGACCATGGATGTCTGCGTTTCCTGGGGCCAGCTTTAAGAATCAAGAGCTCTGTTTTGCTCCCAGTGACTCTGGGGATAGCAGAGTGATGCTGAGTTTGCTGACAACTCATCTTGTTCAAGGATTGAGCAGGCTGTGGGGGAACCAAAACTTCCTGGCCTGGAGGTGGCTCTGACCAAGTAGAATGGTTAAAGCAAGCCTCACTGCTCTCCTCAGTATAAAGAAAGTATCTGGAGTAAGAAATGACTGTAACTTTCTGCACAGTTCAGTTCCACGTTCTTCACGAATGTTAACATGTAATTTAAGCATTACTTTAAAAGTATTTTAACAAGGATACAATCTGAAACAAGGAAGCAGATATTATAGATTATTGTATATAATTTGAAAAGAGCAGAATCCACAAACCTATCAGCCGTATTAACTCTGAGTCTTTACTTTTTCCTGGGGTTTGTGGTAAAAAAAAAAAAAGTAAATCCAAGAGCAATGCTTATGTGACCAGAAAATTTGGATGCTGTTCTTTCTTGACAGAAACTTCAGAAAGAGTCACGTAGAAATGGATCTCCAAGAGCAGGCTGTATTGACCTAGCAGAAATCCACAAAGAAGGGTGGGACGATATGCAGTATTTCATCTCCAGCAATTTGGTATTGCTACCAATTTAGTGGGTTTTAATTACTGTTGTTAGGTTCTGCCCAGATGTTCAGAATGAATGAGCTGAAGTCAGCCTTTTCTCAATAACTGTTGTTGAAAAACTGCTGCAAGCTTTCAAGCACTCACAAGAATAAAAGAATCAAAGAAGAAATATAGATGCTATTATCCAGTCTTCTGTCTTGCTTCCATCTTTTGTGCGCTTTAAACTTTAGAGGAGTATTTGATAAAAACAAACAAAATGATTCAAAACCAGACCCTTTAAAGCAAATCTGTATTGCCTCTTAGCTCATCTGACAAATGATGACAGTTATATATACAATGCGTGTGAGAGTAAATCACTGAAATTTGAGTTTCAGATGAAAAAATACCATTTTGGTTAGATAACGGCTTCTAATCTTCTTTGTTGCGAATAAGAAATAACAATAATTATATTCCAAAACTGCTTTTCATTCTGTTCAGGATTAAAGTATGTTCTCCACAACCTAGTCCTCAGATTAAAGTGATTTGGAGAGTTGTTGCCTTAATCCTGAAGACATTCTGTGGCCACTGGAGGGGAGAAGTGCTTGTCCTGTTAGTCACAGAGGAGGTGCAATGCCCTCCTGCTTTAGGCAAGCAGTTCTGAACCAGGTGATGGTGTTGTTCAGCTCTACAGGAAAGCCCAGGGCACTCTGTGGTAACTTCATGCACTTTTGATGTCTGCAGAGTGAAAAGGGCCAGGACTGCTTGGAATTTTCACTGGAAAAGAAGATAGAAGGCAAGCCAGCTCCTCGTACTCTTTGCAGGCTGTGAAAGCTGTCATCCTTCGCAGGGCATCACCGGTAACACTACGTGTCATGACTTGCATCTCGTGAAAACATGAAAGCCAACACTGTTCAACTAACTACCAAGATGGAACGTTAAATAAAAACTGTGGATTTTTGTGTGGTATTTTAAACAGTCGTAATTTTAAAACCTGTTAAGGAAATGTTATTGTCTGTGTTAATAATATTTGGGAAAATGCCAAACGCTTAAAGGAATTTATTTTTTTTTTTTTTAAACAGAAAAACAGGCTGTAACTGGGTCAAAACCGTCAGATCATTTTCCGTTTAAAGACTCCCTCTTGTGGAAATCATTCTTACTGACCCATTTTGACCTATTTTTCTAGTAAAAGTCACTCCATGTAAGGTACTGCAAACCTTTAAAATGGCTCTGTTGCATGGTGCTGCCTATTTAAAAGTTAAGACCTTGATACTAACAGCTGTGAAAAAAAAGTTAACTGTCAGTAGTCATACAATAGTCATATACTGCCAGCAGATTTTATATGTTTCTACTGAGATCTTTTTTAGTATCATTATTCATAGTATTTTTTTTCTTGTACATATAATAGAAAAAAAAAAAAAAAGCAAGTAGTTGTTTTTTGTGCATATTTTTTACCCTGGTAAGAGCCTTCTGCCCAGATGATGTGGAACTGAGAATCCCGTGCCTCCCCAGTAGGAGCTGAGTAATGTGTCAGGGAAGGGGTGATTCATAGAAAGCAGTCACTTCAGAAAACAGGGAATTCCCTCTACGTTGCTATGTTGAGAAAATGGGATTAGTAAAGGAGATGGAAAATACCCATTCTGGAAAGATATTTCCATGGGAAAGTTGATAGCAGTGGCACGCTGCTTTATGTGAAGGTGCAATTTGAATCTTGGACACGGAGACACAGCAGAGGTTGATGTTTTCCATAATGTGAGACTGAAATCAAATCCTTATTATCCTCCAGTCATCTGTTAGGGGAGGAGATTACATTATTTAGATTCAGTGTCAAATATGTATGTGGGCAAGAAACACTATTAGCTCTCTTCAGTCACACTTAAGCCTTAATTAACTTTCAGTTCTAAAGTTAGTAGAATCCCTCTGCTTGCTGTAATTGCATCTGCTTGCTTTTGTGCCCTGAAGCTGAGGAGGCATCCTCAACAGCGCAGCCAGTGCTGCGTGGCTGCCCGCTAGCAGCCCCTGCAGGAATTTCTCTGCAGAGCTGTAACTGCCTTTGGCAGGTTTAGTAGGCCCTAAGGCTTTCCAAAGACAATCTTGAAGGAGTTTCAATTAAATGCTACATAGAGAAAAAGTGAGAATCTGAAAATCAGTCTGGAACGTTATTTGTCTTGATTTCAAATGTCTGAACTCATTTAATATTAGTTGTTTCTACAATTTCTGTGTTTGTGTGATGAAAGTCTGTGCACTGAGCTGAGCACTTGGGTAAGTTTATGGAATTGGAGATTCATAGAGCCCTTCGTAATGACACTTTTACTGCATTTCTTCATCTCCTGAGACACAGCACTTTTAATCCTACAAGCTGCGAGATTTGCACAGCATCTTGTATTTTTAGTTCTTTAGCATTGCCTGCACTGAGTGCTTAAAGAGCACATTTAAAAATGCAAAGCTAAAATTAACAAGCTGGTTAAAGCGTTCCAGGGGACGTTATAAAACAAATGAGACAGGATATGGATTTTACAGGAATGGGAAACAGAAAAAGTGCTTTCTCAGTTCCTGCACTACTCTGTGTTTCGATACCTGGGTGCTGTGTGTTCCTGTATCTCTGCAGCTGCCACTGCCCAGCTCGTCCTGACCAACACCGGGGCTGTGGGGACCTCACCAGCGGGGCCGGTGTGTGGGAACTCTGTGACCGGACAGGAGACGTGGGCTTTGCAGCTAACGTGTGACCTACGTCGGGGTCTTTTTCTTTACAATTCATTGTTTTGGGGGCTCGGAGACGTTATCTAAGGACAGAAATTGGAAAATAACCGTGAGGTGTGCTGTCAGCCCGTGAGCGCTGAGGCGGGCACGCTCCCGGCCCGCAGCCTGCCGCCATTTTCTGCCTGCCGGGGGCTGCCCGAGACCGCGTCTTTTCCCCTCAAAAAAAACACAAATCCCCCTCATTCCTTGTGCGGGCCTCACACACGACCCCAACCGAGCAAGACGCTGCCCTGCGGGCGGGCCCCGCGTGCCCCTCATTAATTTTTCCCCTCATTAACTCGCCGCACCCGGGGGGCTCCCGGCCCCTCCCCCTCTCCTCACCTGAGGCGGCGGCGGCGCAGCCTGAGGCGAGGCCCCGCCCCCCGCCCCGCCCGGCCCCGCCCCTCGGCGCGCTCCCGGCGCAGGGCAGGGACTGAGGCGCAAGCGCGGGCACGGGCGCGCGGCCGCCTCGCGCCTTTCCCGCCCCGCCCCCGGCGCGCTCCGCCATTGGCTGGGCCGCGGCCTCTCGCGCCCCGCTTTGTGCAGCCCGTCGAGAGTGGGAGGGGAAACCCCGTGCGCGCCGCGCCGCCATCTTGGGCCCGGGCGGGGATGGGGGCGCAGCGGAGCCGCCGGAGCTGAGCCTGAGGCAGCGGCGGCCGCAGGCGGGGACCCGCGGGGAGCCACAGCCGCACGGAGCCGCGCCGAGCAGGACCGAGCCGGGCCGCCCGCCGCCCCACAGCCCGAAGCCGAGCGCCTCAGCGCCCAGCGGGAGGGGGGCTCCGCGGCCAGGTACTGAGGGGTCGGTGGGGGCCGCGCCGCCGCCGCCCGTGCGAGGCTCCGTGAGGTGGCGGCGAGGCCCTGCAGGCCGCGGAGGGGCGGTGGCGCCTCCTGCTCCTCCTCCTTCTCCCTCTCCTCACGCACCGGGGTAGGCCCCGAGAGGCCGTCAGGGCCCCGCGGGGTGAGGCCGGCCCGGCAGGAGCAGGCCGCTGCTGGGCACCGCCTGCGGGCCTCGGCTGTGAGGGGCCCCGGCCCTGGGGTTTGGTGGAAAAACAGCGGCGGGGGGGTGGGAGCCGCGCTGCTGCCCTCTGAGGGGTGACAGGAGCGTTCCCCGCTCGGCCTCCGTTTCCTTTTGTCAGCGCTGCTCCTGCTCAGGCAAGTTACTTTGTCACCTGGGTGCCCGGTGCCCGCTTGCACCGCATCCTTGAGGGTTCAGTGACATCTCCACGCGGTTTTGGCTTGAATTAAAATTATCCTGTGTTCTCCTTGCGGTAAGGCCAGGGAAAATAAAGTGTTTGCTTTGGGGATTTCTCAGACCATGGCTGTATTGCTTTGGGGGAGGTTACATGGTGTGAGCTCTCTAGGCCTTTGAAGCATTGTGGCTCTTGGTTTTCAAATATAAAACCCTGCCTTGGTGCATAATGTAGGTGCTTTGTATCCCACATCACTTCAAACCCCATGAAGGAAGTCTTAACTCTTAGAGTTACTGGATGTTGTGATATGGGATGTGTGCTGTGGGGTCTTTCTGTTGTGATTTGGATCGAGGGCCTCTTGTGCTGGGGCATTGGTTGGGAATGGGAAGAAGATCCCAGCCCTGGGGGGACTTATTAAGCCCCATGGTGTTTAGGTATTATGATTTAACGAGGAATTCAGTGGTTTTCTGTAGGGATTTAAACAAGTCATAAATCTGAGCTGAAGGAAGAACCTCCTGTTTTTACTTTTTTTTTTTTTTTTAAAGAAAAAGTTACTGTAAAGAACAGTAGTCTAAAAGCAAACCTGTTCTACTGGAGGTACCAGGATTCAAAATGTAAATTGGACCTTTAAAGTCACTTGCTTGCCTTATGCATCCAATGGAACCTAATTATGATTCTTTCTCACTTTTTTGCTGTATCTTACTGGAACAAAGGAGGTAGACCTTAATTTTGTTCTAAAACCTTATTTTATTTTTCCCTCTAAGGTGATGACTCCAAACAGTTGCATGTTGTTCTGATTTCTGAGACTGAGAACAGAACTCCTCTGGTTTTTGTGTATACAGTCCCTAAGCTTATCTGATATCTCTGGAACTTCGTTCCTCTGCTGCCAGGACAGACACGTGGTACAGGTTAGACTCTTATAGGAAGAGGAAACTAGGATAAATGAAGATATACAAATGGATAAACAACCATGGCTAAGAGAATGGACATCGGAGAAAGTGCTCTTACTGATGAGGACAGGTATGCAATATTTAATTTAGCTGCAGTGCTAGGGTGTGGTTAGCAAGAAATGATGTGTGCGCATGTGAATGCAGGAAGCTTAGGAAATAAAATGGCAGAACTTGATAGGGTGTGAAACCATTTATAGGATAGCCAATACGGTCTGTGTGCAGCCAGACAGCTGCTGAGCAATGAGTGAAGATGGCGTGAAACCTTGACTTTATTGTAAATCAAGGCTAAGGCTCTCTAAAAAGGAAGAATGTAAAACCTGTGAATTCTTTAGAAGTACTCACTAGACCTCAGGCTGAGGTAGCGTGTTTAACATGATGAAAGAATATAGCAAATACATTTATTCCAAAAACAGCTTGAAAGAAGGCTCTGCATAGCAGCAAGCTCATTAGTCTGAGCCCCGAACATGCAGGCCTTGTACAATTTCAAAAAGAACTGGACATGGAAGTAATAAGGAAATACAAAGTGATTTTCAAAAGCAGTTCATAAGATGCTTGCTGGGCTGCTATCACTGGAGATCAGTTCAGCCAGATTTACTTGTGCTTGGCTTTATCAGATGCTTGCTGAAGTCCAATCAGGGTAACTAGAGAGGATGACTCTGGAAGAACGAGTAAGAAACTGGCCAGCAGGAAGTAATCCTGTGAAAGAGAAAGTGTTGGGCTGCTAACAGCCTGCTCACAGGACTCCTCGGGGATCAGTCTCAGAAGAAGGTGGGATTTTCAGTAACAAGCATACTAAAACCCCAGTAGAGGAGGGGGTGGAAAACAACAGGGTTGCTGGGGGGGCATTCTCTTAAAGAGGGCTGAGATGTTTATATGTTAAGGAAGACCTAAATCTCCTTGGTGCATGGAGGTGATAGAACCACAATGAAATGTTAACAGTACCTCGGGGCTTGCTACGGACTCAGGAGGAATTCACCAATTGGGTGTATTTGATAACAAAACTGTTATTACCTTGCAGTGTAGTATGTCGTTACAGGAGATGACAATTGATGCTATTATAGACTGTTTCCAGCAGCCCTCTAAAGGTACCAGTTAGACTGCGTTGTTTGGTGTATTTGACAAAAGTCTTTATCAGGAACAGTAAAATAATGAGTTGAAACAATTCTGCCTCTCACTAGATTTCCCTCCCTCCCCTCTGCCCACTTGTATTGATCTCTTCTCAGTGTTCATTGTGAATTAATGTCAGAGTAAACATGCAGGGAAAAGAAGGGAGATTATGCACTGGGGAAGCTCGTGACTACCTGTTAGTTTTGTGTAGAGATCTAGAATCTGTTCTAAATAATAGTGGTTGCACACAGTTCCCCTTATGACTAATATTTTTTCCAAATGTAAAAAGATGATAGCTTTTTTTTTTTAAGTTTCTGTTTTTGGATATGATTCAGTGGCATCCTCTTTTATAGAGGGAAACTGAACTGCCCTCTGAGTGTCTCTTCTGCAGCATATCCCTGAGGAATGACCAAAAGAACACCTGGATGGCCAGATGATATTAAAAAAACACACAAAACTTCAGACTAACTAAACTGTGGTCATCTGGCTGCAGGGCGGTATGTTTTGAAGGAGAACCTGTAATACTCAGACTGTCCTGAGCTGGAAGCTGACACCTCTGCAGACAGCTATCGCTTCTGTGTGGGTTGACCAGCTAATGGATTCAGCACATGCAGCGTCTAATAAAACCTGTGATTACAGGTTCTCGTCTCTTCTAATAACACACTGTTTCTTGCTCAGCATAATGCTATGAAAATTCTCCATGCAAATGACATCCAGTGAAGACTTGAAATGGGCTATGTCCTTGAGCTAAGCTCTGAGGAACTGCATGGCTCTCATGGAAGCTGCTGTGGCTGTAATTAGCAGCAGCTGGGTGCATCTGAGATTGGTGGTAGTGCACCTAGAAGCACCTTGTTTCAGTTCATATGGGTGGGTGCTTGTACTTAGAATAAGGCGTTAGTGAGATGGCAAAATGCTGGCATAGTGCTTGGTTAGAGGAAGAAATACAGGTGTTGCTAGCATCTTAGTAAGGTCACCTTCCCTTGTTTTTAAGCAAAAAAAGATATACAGAAAATGGATTGTGGTGACACTGTTTTAAAAAAATAAATCTATTCCTAACTGCAATGCAGGAATTAATTGGAGAGGTTTTGAAGCTAGCAAAACCGTGTGTAGAGTAAAACGTGATCCTCTGGCTTGTTGCTGTTCTGAAATAATGCTCTGAGCTCTGGGGAAGCTTCACCTCTGAAAAGCAGCCAGGGCTTGGTCTGAGTTGGCAGACTTTCTTGGAAGAAAGATGGAAGGCAGACCAACCCTCCAGCCCCAACCTCTGCTTTCTGGTACAAGTAAGCCTGGGGTTGGTTAACCCTGGTACCGTGCTGTGTAACAGCAGCAGTGGCTGCAGGTAAGTTGGGTGCCAGTCCTGTGGCTCTTCTACCAGCACGGCCGCTCCCTGCTCCCACCCCTCAGAGGACAGCTCCAAACCCCTCTATTGGGAACGGAGAGATTGCAAGCATCTGAAGGGCTGTGAAGTGGGAGTGGAGCACCAGTTCCTACAGATGGCTGAAGCAATCAACAATATTAATTAACCCTTAGTATTAACATGTAGCTAATGTTCTGTAGTTACGGAATTCTGTCGTGCTCCAGCCTTGTCTGGGCTTCCTTCCCCATCTGTGGGAAATGCTGAGCTTGTAAGCTTTAAGGCTGAATTTTTCCTGTGTCTTCTGCGTGTTGTCACACTTTAGCCCCTTCATCAGAGAACATTTCAGGTCCACCTTCATTTTTAGACCTTGAATATGTTACAGCAGGGGTTGTTGTGTGTGTCTACCTAGTGAAGTAACGGGGTGATGTAAAATCGTGAAAAGCTTGAAATGTGTTACTACTAGCAAGGTTCTGTCCCGTTAAGGAGATTAAAATGCTGTTAGCTGCAAGGTGGAATAGTTTAATCCCAGATGATTTACTTAATGTCTATAACTCTCGCTTAATATTTTCATTTCTGCTGCATGATTCATCTTTAAACAGAGGGGGAAAAAAGGGATGTCAATTTTATTCCATGATTTCAGTGTAGTTTGGATTCCTGCTTATCCTCATTGGAATTTGAATGTTAAAAGCCTTTTTAAAGAGGCCATCTGTTCCTCGGGAAAGATTCCTGACCTTAGTATTAATTTGGAGCATTTCAGCATCTTTTCTGTAGCATGACCCTTGGAATAGATTTACCAAAGCATTGCTTTATTGCTCAGTTTAACTCCAGAAACTGTTTAAACTTCGTATGCATCTCTGCAAGCTTTCAATACATCTGTCATACACAGTAACTTCTCCCTGAACTATGGGGGACTTGAGAGAACCTCCAGGCTCGTGGCTTCAGTGCATCTCAGTATTGCTGCTAATCACTTCAAGCTGTGGAAACAGCATGTTAGCTCAGCACCCAGTGGGGTCTGTGGTGCATCTCCCCTCCACAAGGAGCCTAACATCACTCTCAGAAGGAGGGTGAAGTTCTTGCAGTGAATGTGGCTTGAAGTCAGCTAGGAAATGGGTGGGAAGGGGTAACTGACTTTGTTGCCAAGCACAGAACTTCATTTTCTAGCTTTCACTTTGAAGTGGGAACTGATTTTGATGCATATGTTGCAAAGCAGTGACAGTTTCTTTTATACAGAAATAGCTTAGTTACAGAATTCGTTACTTAAAGACTGTAACAAAAACTGATACACCTCAGCAAGCAAAGAGTCCAGTAAACAACCATGTATTTGTCAGTAAAGATTCCAGTTAGAGACTTGTTTGAGGTTGTGATACAGCTTGCACAGGAGTCCTGGTTTGTCCACTCTTAAAAAAAAAAAAAAAAAAGTCTTCCCCCACCTTCCAGCAGTGCTTTTTGAATGCTTGGGTAGTAAGACATGTGCTCTGCACTTGCTACATACTGCCTTATTGTGAAGTCAGGTGTTCAAAACCACTAACCTTGGAGTATTCCTGAGTACTTAGCATTCCTTAGCCAACTGGGATTGTGAGGGGAGAGGGGACAATGGTGTTTCTGCAGGACAAGTTTAATCTCTGCATGAGCAGCTCTCTACCTTGAAACATGCAGCACTGCACTGCTGAACCCCTGCAAGTCAGCAGATGCTAGCACCTGTACGCCTCCCGTAGCTACTGCCCAGAACAATATCGCCCTTCTGACGGGATGTGTTAGTGCTTCTGAGCTTTTCAGCTTTCTTGCTGTGCTGTGGCTGCAGCACCTACTTGCTTTGAAAAACAGTGGAGTTCACACTGTCCTCCTGAAGGGCTTGCATTGGTCTATTTAAGTTTTTTGTACTTCACGGACATACCTCCTAGTTCAGCTCTCTGCCTAAAAAATGGATCAAGACATGAATTGAGCCCTGCCAGCTGTACCTAGAAAGCAGGCGGCAAGTTAAAAGGACCTGCAGGAATGAGTGCACTGGATCAGAAGCTGCTTGTGGGCTGAAGGCTGCTGCTACTGGGACATCTTGGAGAAGAGGAAGAACACGTGAAGATGGACTCAGAAATCTTGAAGTACAGTTTGTTTCAGCAGTGTCACAGTAACTTGGATTCTAACCAGCAGTTACTTGTCAGCATTTGCCAGAGTTAGAAATAACTGGTGCCTCTGCTGAAGCTCTTACTGTAACTCTGGATCTTTCACTTCCAGGAGATATGGCACTGCAGCCGCTGCCTTGCTCCATAGCGGACAAAGGGCAGCGCGTTGTCAGTTGTGGGTGTGAATCCTTACCCAGGAGAGCAGTAAAAGCGCTCTGAGCAGCTGCTGCTCAGATTGAGACCCGGGGGTGGTGGCTGTGTGGGCTGGCTGCACGCGGCTTCCCCTTGCTGCCGTGGAGGAACTTCCTCTGAAACTCGCTCGATGGAAACAACCGGTCTTGAAACCAGTGCGGCGCTTCCTCTGGAATTGTTTTTGCCAACATGGACAAGAATTGCCCCCCAAAACAGTCTTGTGTTTGCTATCATGGATTAGGCTTGGTTTAATAGGATAGCGCATGTGTATGTTTAGGGCTGAGTGTTGATGCTTTGGTTATGGCTTGGGAGAGAAGGCCTTGAATTCCCAGATCTTGAGCAAAGCATGGAGGAAAGGTGCAGATGGTACAAACCCTGCCTACCTACCTGCTGCAGCCGTCCCTCCTTCAAGGTCTAGATAGGAGTGTTTGCTTTAAACCTCAGCTGGGCGATGCAGCGGCTGTTGGCTGTGTGCTGCAAATGAGATTTCTTGTCAGTCACCTTTCTTGTGGCTGCAGGTCGGTGCTGGGGGTTAATCTTGGCTGAGGAAACACCAGTTTGCTTTTGAAAAAGGTCCAGGCTCGTAAGCTTTCCTGTGTTTTCAGTTCTTTGCAATACTGCTTCAATTTGTCATGTGGATGATACATGGCTGAATAGAAACCTTCCTAGGCTGAAGCCATGTTCTGTATTACAAGTACTGCTGTGCTGCTGGCTGGCTGCCATGCAGGAACAGGAAAGGAAATGGTGAATTCCTAGCAGAAATCTTCATTTGCTGAACTGATCACCCCTATAACTCTTAACTTAAAACCTGGGACAAAAGCAGGTGTTTCTCTGCAAAATGACAAAGGTGAATCTGGGCAGTACAGACTCGCAGTTGTGCTAGCTGATGTTAGCTGGCGAGTCCGTTCATGTGGCTGCAGCCAGTTCCAGTTCCTTCTACACACGAAAATTCTGGAATATTGAAAGAACTTAACCCAAATCTAACTGCAGTGCTGTCATATCCACTGTGGAACATTGATTAGTGAGTAAATCTTACAGGACTGGTAAGCTATACGATTTAAAAAAAAAAAAAGCTGCTAAGCCTTGCTGTAATGCAGTGCTGCTGTGCTAACCAAGCCACAGACGTGTGACTAACTTCCTGAACATCTGACTTGTGGCTTCTGCTGCTTTTCGGACCTGGGCATGTAGAAGTCCAGCGAAGGCTGCTGCAGCATTCCTGTGCTGTCTTAATTAGTAATTCTTACCTGTTGGAGGCAAACTGCACTGTTTCCTTTGCTTCTGCTACAAGTCTCAAGTGTGGTACTAGTTCCAAATTGCTGGTTTTGTTAATCCTCTGCAGGCTTTTCTTTTGGAGTCGGACTTTATTTTCAGTTCCCATCAGCTATTTGGTTGGTGAGTGCTGGTTTACTCAGCGACTGTGTGCAAATCAAGAAGCTCCTGGAGCTTTTCAACAGCTTGAAGTTTTTCCTGATAAAGCTGAATGAGTACTAAGAGCGTGTTTCTGTTCAGAGTTCTGGCTGATAGAGGTTCAGAGCAAATGATACGGGAGTCTGGCTGGAATGGCTCTGGCACCGACTCAGTGATTGGGGAAGTACAACAACACTTGAATGTGAAAGATAGTTGGGGGAGGGAGAGGAAGGGTGTTTTTCTTTGCTTGTATAAGCTAAATCGGGTGATTTGGGCTGAGTTTTGTGAATAAGTAGCGGTTCTGATCTCTTTTTTTTTTTTTTTTTAGTGCCACAATGGCAACTGCACCTTACAACTATTCCTACATCTTTAAGTACATCATTATTGGTAAGTATGAAGTGGACACATGCCTGTCGGTGCTTGTATCTGTGATCCTGCCTACAAACCCCGTGCCTGACTGTTGTTGACTTCTGTTGCGTGTTATCAGCTGTAGCATTAATTCTTCCAGTCCAACTTGTCCAGCCTCAGTCCCTCACAGATTGCCATGCTTGCCCTGAAACTGCAGCCACTGACAACGTAAAGGCAAATATTTTGTGTGCTGGTACAACTGGTGCCAAGCAGACTGGGGCAAGTACCAAAGAATACTCTGTAGAGTTCACTTTATTGCTGAGGTCCTCAGCAAATCGCTGCTCTTCTTGACATACTTCAGTGTTCTTGAACATCTTCCCTGCTAGGGCTGTGGCACTTAGCCCCTTGCACAGCACTAGAGGAAAAAAAGGTTCTAAAAACTTGTGCATGTTGTCCCTGAATCAGGCTTACATTTAGGAAAATCTATAAATGCCCTGGAAATGGGAAGAGCTTCTGTGATGGCTTCTCAGATACATGGGTTCAGGTTCGCTATAGCACTGTTACTGCCTTAAAGGTCTTACATATTTTTGGAGACAACTCAAGTGCCAACTAAAATCCCTTGCTTTAGGCTTATAAGCTCTGTTAGGCTATATTTGTGCGTTGGAAAGGTGGCTTTCACCTGCAGCTTCCTTGGCTATTTAGAGCCAGCAACTTGATTGCGTTTATTACTCTGCTGGAAGAACTGGTATTGCTGTTAATTGTTTAATTCTTAATGATCTTGCGTATGTGGCAGTGATGTGCAATCTTGTAAAGGTGTGTGAGTTGGGGTGCTGTGACAGCGTCAGCCAGTGGAAAAGTGGTACTAAAGATCTTGCTGTCTCTCACTGTGGGTGTTGTGTAAGGGGATCAGTGGAAGTGAAGCAATTTCTTGGTGTGTTCTGGTTGCCTGTCAGCATTTTCGATGTGCTTACCAGCAGCTGGAGGTGACAGGAGGAGGGCAGGCACTTGAAATGTGTGTTGCACTTCTACTTCTTGCAGGTCAGCTTGCAACCTGCTGAAACAGTTGTGAAGTCAGTAATGCAGGCGGTCTCTGTGTGTTTCTGTTTCGCCGTTGCTTGCAAACCTGCACCTGTAACCAAAATTGCAGTGTGAAAGTTGATAACTTCTACAGGCTGTAGCCAGGCATAGGATGCTGCGTACCAGACCTGAGGGAGGACTGGCTGCCTGTGTCTGTGCTCTTGTTGTGTGCAGTGAACAAAATGGACTTCTTGTGACAAAGATGTGGTGTCAGCTTTAACTGTTCTTTCTGTAACAGGGGACATGGGTGTAGGAAAGTCCTGTTTGCTTCATCAGTTCACAGAAAAGAAATGTGAGTATAAATTCACAATATTTATTCAAACTGGTGTACTTTGTCCCTCTTTCCTGCCTTTCTGCTTCTGTCATGCATGAGCTTGATGCATTGTCTTTCTGAACCTAGGTTTGTTTCTAACCATATGATTGTATGCTACTTGCTCAGATTTGTTTGTTTCTGACTCCCGCAAATATGGAACAAAATGCTGATGTAGTAATAGCAAGAGTGCTGCTTCAGTCCTAACTGAGTGGTGGGAAGACCGCGTCCATTTTCATAGCTCTTCCAGGGAACCGTGATATGAAACAAAGTGAGATTTATTGTCTAAATTGTGCCTGTATTTAATATTGGTATAGCTCGAACACGGAGTTGTCGTTTTTAAAGATGAAGGAATTAAAGGGGGGACAGTTCATTTTTCTTTGTTTACAGGCTTAAGTAGTAGTATTCTCTGTAGTTGCTGTGACTCATGACACTGGGACTGCCCTGCGTGATGGTGATTAAGGCTTACTGTGTTCCATCTCCACTATAATGTTTCCTCATGTATGCTATCACAGCAAATTAACAATTATCTTCAATTCTTCTCACCACTGTGCATTGCATAAGTGTGTGCAGTAGCTCTTGAACTCTTGACTTTCCTGTAGCTCACACTCAGTGGATAAGTCTGTAGTTATAAAGACCAATGTTGTATTAGCAGATCTTGCACCACTCTAGATGTGGCAATGTGTGTACAAGCTGTGCTTTAAATATTCTTATTTTCCACTAGAAAGTGGGCTCTTTTAATTAAAAATTCCAGATAACCCAGTTGTTTAGATGCTACTTTGCATATGGTTAAATTCATGAACGGGTGGTTCCGTGGTTAATTCTTGAAAAATATCAGCATTGAGTAGAACTTGTACAGCCAAACTAACGTGTCAAACACCTGTACTGCAGGACTCACTCTAGACAGCTTGAACGTGTGTTTGTCCTTTCTCAACTTTCTTGATCTCTTTAAAGAATTGAGGATTATTTTTTCTTTAAAAAATAAAAAGTGAAATTCTAATTAGAAGCCACGTTTTTGGTTTTGATTTGCCATATGATAGCTACTTGTGAAACTGGCTTTTTCCTGTGGACAGTCATGCTGTTACTCCATCTGAAACAACTTTGTTTTTCAAGTGTTAGAGGCTTTTAACTGTATCTGGGTAGTTCTTTTAAAGCTATTATTTTCCTACTGGATTAAAATAGCTAACCATTCCTGCAAGGACAGGACTGAGAATCAACTGACTTGGTATCTTCCCATGTATACAGCTAAATGGTATCAGCAATAAGATTAGAGAAGGCTTCTTTTTTAACTTCTAAAAACTAAGAACAATTCAGGAAATCCTTTTATTCCTGGTTAAGCAATATGGTTTAGTTACTGTAGCTGTGAAGATCTCTTAGAGACTGAAAGTGTAGTCAGCATAACAAAACTGATGGCAGTAAGATCTCTGCAACAAGGAGACCTCATGCTGGAAGGATCTGATCTTCCCTCTTACTTTTCATAACAGTTATGGCGGACTGCCCCCACACAATTGGTGTTGAATTTGGCACAAGAATAATTGAAGTTAGTGGCCAAAAAATTAAACTACAGATCTGGGATACAGCAGGACAAGAGCGATTCAGGGCTGTCACACGAAGCTACTACAGAGGAGCAGCAGGAGCTCTCATGGTCTATGACATTACCAGGTAAGATGCTGCTGGCACTTACATTGTAGCTCTGTGTGCTATAGAAGCTATTTGGATGTTGCAACCTTCTACTTACTGTCTTCTCTGTCCTCTTGACTTCATTTAAAGGACTCTGTGTTGGGATGTTGTGCATTAAGCTTATTACATTTCTTATGTAAATACTTTTTAAGCATTTAAAAAGCTGAAAATGAAACACAGGGAATGAAGTGAACTGCTTTTCTTGGAACACTTCACTGCCGACAAGCCCTAAGGGTCTTGCAATTTCAGGTCTTGGCTGTCTGTGTTGAAGTTGGCTAAAGAACTGGCCTTCCCCTTGGAATTACCCCTCGGTGTATGGATTTTTATCTTCCTGGTGATGGAGGGAGGCAGAGGATTCCTGCTGCTTGCCTGGCAGGAATGTTCTTAGAGTAGGCATAGGACAGAATATATTACTCCTACTGCAGTGGGCTGTGTAAACATGCTCAGTGTTCTCTCAGTACATAGGAATTGGAGGACGAGCCTGTGGAGAGGCCCCGGAGTCAGACTTCAATAAAAGGACACCGTATAGAAGCTATCCCATTCTCCTTTCACAAATGACAATGAAAGATACCACTAAAAGAATAATTAGATGTGCAACATGAAGTACTTCTGCCTTCATGTCTCCCATCTTCCTTTGAGGCTGTTCTTGATATTCTGCAAGCACCTCTCATTTTCACACATAGGTGTATTGCCTGTTTACTTAAATTTCAAGTAAAAAGCAAATTACCTCATGTACTGTCTGTTACCAAAGCTCTGTACTACTGTACAGGGCTCTGAAAGAGTATCTGACAGGAAATCCTTTAGTGTTTTATACAACAGTGTGAGTGGTGTCCTTGTGAAGAGCGTAGTACTGCTACGTACTGGAAGTGGGAATTGGCCTGTCTGTCTGTGTTCTGTTTGTGTTGCAAGAGTTGTTCTGTAGCTTGTTGAAATCTTGGTGCAAGTCCAAACAAGATACTGCTGTTTCTTTGTTCTTGAGGTTGGGAGAGGATTAGGTATGATGTGTTAGCGTGGGTAATGGATGCTAACTGTACTGTTGGCTCTGAAGTATTTTAAAAATTCTGTAGCTAAAACCTGTGCTCACTTGATTCTTTGCAGAAGAAGTACGTATAATCACTTAAGCAGCTGGCTGACAGATGCAAGGAATCTCACCAATCCAAATACTGTAAGTTGGACTCTACTTAGCTTGAAATCAAGGTTGATTATCTCAAAGCGAGAGTTAGAAGACTTGTGCCAAAGCATCTGGAGTGGTCACGGTGTTGTTTAGAAGAAGCTGCCTGTGCTTCTCAAGTACTTAGTTCTGAGTTACCCTCATGTTCCCACCCTGCAGTACACTGGTAACTCTTCCCTTACTGCAATCGCAACAAAAGCGTGGGCTCCTGTGTAGGAAAATGATGATGGTTTCTTCCAAGAATCTTGCTCTGCTTTACTTGCTTTTTGGGGCCTATTTTCAGCAGTTGGAGACCAAAATTATCGTCACTTCTGAACAATCCTTAACTTCTGTTACTATTTCGCCTTGCCTTGTTGGTGGTAATCAAGTGAATTCGCACTCATCTTAGACTGGAATGTAAATTAAACCTCAAAAAAAGCTGTCCAGGTCTGTGGAGGGGTAGGGAGGGAAGAAGGTTCTTCTGTGTCTGTTTGACTGAACAATGAAATTGTCCTTCAGTCTTTTGTGAATAACTCTGAAATACTTTATAACCAAGCTCATGGGAAGACTCTTACTGTGGTGAAAGAACTGCCAAAGATTCTGGCTAGACTAGCAGGTGACTAAACAAAAGCAAGAAGCGTGGTTTGGAGTACAACTTCTCATGCATAAAGAGTAGGAGTACTGCTTTTTCTTATGACTACCTCATGAGAACAGATTAAAGAATTTGAAAGTGGCAGCAGGGCACTAAGCCTGACTGCATAGAGGGGGGCACTGCTAGAACAGTGTCTTCCTGAAGATGCATGGGTGTTGTAGCAGCACTTTTCTGAACACTTCATTTTTCTTCTTTTCATCTTGTAATAAAGGGGTTACTGGGGAAAAAGATAATAAGCCTTTTCTCAAACTAATTTTCTCTCTTCTGAACTAGGTGATAATCCTCATAGGAAATAAAGCAGATCTGGAAGCACAGAGAGATGTTACATATGAAGAAGCCAAACAATTTGCTGAAGAAAATGGTGTGTCTCTTTTCTCTTGAGGTGTTACATTTCCTACAAGATAGTGATGTTAAAGTGAATCCTCACCCTTGATAGATGCAAGCTTTCACTTCCAAAGTAACGTAGTTATATGTACAAACTTCTACTGTGCCTCAGATAGCCTAGATTAATTCTAACTGTGCTTGGTTTTAGAAATCAGCTTGTGTATTGATGCCTTAACTTAGTACTAAATGATCTTTTATGATTAAAGTAGTCCCTTGCATGCAATCTGAAAGTCATAGAAGGTGACTGACTGGAGGCTATTTGAAGTGTATTATGCATTGACAGTTAAACTTCTGTTTCTGAACAGGTTTATTGTTCCTTGAAGCAAGTGCAAAAACGTAAGTTACTTCCGTCTAGAGTTAATGTATCAGATGTGATCTGTTTAGTTATAATCTCTATATTCCTCTTAAATATAGCCGTGAGGTTCAGTTGTTGTAAGGTTTTACTAGTGGAAGCACTTTTAAATTGTCTTAGTGTAAGGTAAGGGTAGCCTGACAGAACACAAGGAATAGCATCTCCAGACGTGCTAATAAATATGGTTCTGAGTGGCACGTGTTTTAATGGAACCTTTTAAACAAAAAGGTTTGACTAACAGTCACTCCACTGTGTTGTAGCCTCTTTGAAACTCGTTGTGTACGTGTGGCTCAGTGCCTTATCTTATTTTTGATATCCTGTGTTTTGGGATGCAGTGGTGTTCAGGGCTACTCCAAGCAGATTTACAGGCTAGGGAGTGAATTACCGTATCAGAAATTGTCCTGCAGATGAACCATTAAACATCATGCATGTGCTTTAAGTACCGTAAGCTTTTCTTTCTTGAGAAAAGAGGAGCAGGGTAGCAACAGCTTTCACTTGGTGACCTGTCAAATCCCAGCAAGGATGTCTAGCCAGCTGCCTCCATAGCCTGCTTTGCTGTGCTGAAGTGTAACTGAAATAACTCCTGCTGCTCTCTTCGTAGTGGAGAGAATGTTGAAGATGCATTCCTGGAGGCTGCCAAGAAAATCTACCAGAATATCCAAGATGGAAGCCTGGATCTGAATGCTGCAGAATCGGGTGTACAGCACAAACCATCGGCTCCGCAGGGGGGGCGACTAACCAGTGAACCCCAGCCCCAGAGAGAAGGCTGTGGCTGCTAGTGACCTCTGTTTCATGGCTTCATTTCTGACCTTTCACCTGTCTGTTGGGAGCAGTGCTTTTGATTGCTTCCCTGTCTTCTGTACATCTTATTGGGTTTAATTAAAACTGAAACAAGTTTAACACAATACTAAACTGCTAAACAACTTTAGATGTAATCAGGTTATCAAAGGCAAGTAGAGTAATAAAACCTCTCCTGCATGGTAAATCTAGAAGTTTTTTTTCCTTGATTGTCCTTGTGATAGTGTCACAGATACGTAATTTAAACTGAGCACTGATGCTGGACTCATGATTTTACACTTTCGCAGGGCTTTGTCTTGTACGGTTTAATTTTATGGTTCTTCAGCCTTTCTTCCCCACCTCTAACTGTGTAGAGCTGTCCATAGTAAAGGATAAGTTTTTTGCTGTGAAATGACTTCTGATGGTAGAAAGGGGCTCTGTAACGATGTGCTTGTTGAAAGAATTCCCTGTGGTGTGCATGTTGGGGGCAGGGGTGGGCTGGCACAGGAGTGTACAACTTGCACAGGGAAACAAACCATTCATTCTTGTGCTCATAGCTTTACATCATTTTTTGCCACTTTTATCCTTTACATTTGTTAACAGAACGTAAATATGTATAAAATTTGAAGGAACTGAGCTAACAGTTAAATACATCCTGTGTATATGATTTTAATGAAGAAAATGATTACTGGCATTAGAACAGTATATAAGAAAGTATCAGTTTGTACAGTATGACCTATATGTGGCCACATGCCCCCTCCGTACAGATATAGGTGTAACTGCAGTTCACTAACATAGGCTTAACTCCTCGGTGTTGACAGTGGACATTGTGCTGGGGGAACTCTAATCCCAATGCAGAAATTAACACTAGTGGAATCTGTCGTTCATCTTTGCACTGTGGTATATCTATGCCATTTTATTAATCCTGTTCTGTGCAATCAGCAGTGTGCTAACCTGCTTTCTTCTTCTGTAAGCATTTTGCATTATTGGGCTTCATTACCTGCCTTGCAGTGTATACAAAGGCTGGTTCTCTTGCACACCTTATGCTTTTATACCTTTAACTTTTTCAATGGTCAGATACTGAACTGGACAGTCAAAACAACGTGCTCTCCAGGGATTTTTAGCTACTGTTGTATTTTAACAGTACCAAGTGAGGGTTTCTTTTAAGACTTGGGCTTCTTCAGAAAGAGAGTACATGCTTAACAGGGTGATACAACCTGTATTTATAAAGGGGAGACGTCAAGTGGTGACCATGCACATGTGGATTTTGTAGAACTGCATGTGGGGTTTACTATGTTGTCAGAATTAAATGTGTTGCTCTCTATGCAGTACTGTATTTTACATGCAGCTTCACTTGGAAAACATCAAATATGACTTCAAAATGGAAGGGGGTAAGTGTTTAACTGATCAAATGTCCAATCTCTAGTCTTACTGCAGTGTTTAAAATACAAAGTAGTCCTAAAATCTCTCTCTAGACACTAAAACTATACAATGTTCAGACTTGTAAGTCAACAGTGGTACCAGAGTATTGTACAGTCAATGTTAAATAAAAAGCCAAAACTGGAATGTGCAAACCATAGGATTTGGGTAACTTGTGCACTGTCCCTTTGTTTTGTCTGGTAGTCTTTTTTTTCTTAAACTAATATTCTTAAATAGATGGCTATGTTCAAATCTACAGCTAAAGTGTCCTGCTTAAACCAAGGTTGCACCACAAAGGGTTTGCCCAGGGACCATGACCTGCTGCTGATAAGAAGTTTGGAAGTAAATGTTCTAATGACTACAGCTTGTTGAGGTGCAATACCTGTATTCCCAGAATAAGTTACAGTAGGTCTTATTGTTTCTGTCACAGAAAGGATTTGTTTGGACTGCTGTACTCCTCATTTGATGTAACAATGCTATTAATCTAAATATTTGTAAATAAAGTACCTGTATCTAGATAAACCAGAGTGGTTTGTGTTACTTGCTCTGGCTCTCTCTGCTTCTGAGCGCTAATGTTCCTTGGGAGCTGGTTAATAGGAATTTAATAGGAAAGGAGCCCCACAGCAGTCCTTCTAGCACTGCAGCTGGCTTGCTGAAGCTGGTACCAGGCAGTTCTGCTCATGTGCAGTCAGGTCTTTGCTTTTTGAGAAGTCCCTTAGTGAATTGTTGGAAGGGGGCAATTATGCAAGGTGCCCTTGATGTGATGGCAGCTGTGCTTTAATTGCTTTGTGTTAACTTAGGAGAGGCCTTCATGGTAAGAACTCTATAGGCTTAGTTTTTTGGTGGTATAGGACTGGCAAAAAAAACAGGCCAGTGCTGTGTGTCACAGGGTACATTCCTAGTGAAATGTGACACTTGCTGCATTAAAAAAAGGCTACATATCAATAATGCAGATAAGAGGGCAACTCTGAGAACAACTTCAAAGCCCCTCTCAATCAAAAAGAGGGCAGTAGCTCTGGAAGGTCCTTTATACAACTGTTTCCTCAGGCTGTGTGAATTGCACAGAGGTGGCTGTGGCTTGCTCACCTGGAGGAAGTTTGGCTGTATCTCCTAGTGCCTTGTTGCTGCTGTGCTAAGGCCGTCTTCATTTACAAGATTTTTTTTTTAGTTAAGATCATATTGCTTGCAAATTCGTGCAGAATTAAAAACCATATCCCCGTGATTCAGAAAAGCAACACGCATCACTGTTCAGAGAAGAAAGTGCAGTAATATTCACAAAGGGTAGCCAGTAACTTCCTACCTCAATATCCCTGTTCAACAAGGTTGGCTGTCTGCAACTAGGAGGGAGGAGCTCAGGGCTTGCTTCTGCCATCCTCATCCAAGATTGAGGAACTACCACTGCTACAGCATACATACTAAGAAACAGTATTTAGGAGAGAAAAGGATGAAGGCAAGCACTAGACACAAATTTAAGAAAGTACTCAAAAATAGCTTTATTTGCAATATTCATGCATTTGACAACATGTAAGTAACAACTGTCCTTGTTAAAAAAATTTCTTTGAAATGTAAACTGACATACCTACACTTAAATGGATATCCTTAAACCCATCTTTAAAGTTTTTTTTTTTTAAAAAAACATATATACAGAAAGCTCCCTTAGTCATACAAAAACTAACATACTTCACAGTACAGAGGAAGGCCTGCAGTCAGCTGTTATTGCTGGCAAATGCATTTCCTACAAAGGCTCACAAAATATTGAGGTAGAAGTCTTCAGGAGTGGTACAGTTCCAAGGAGCACAGCTGTGTATCTAGAATGCAAGTGACAGGAGGGGGTTTGCACATCAGTAATAAGAGGTGGCAGTGTGTGACCGGCTCTGTCTGCGGCACAATACTGGCTTGGACAGCACAGGCCCTGGCTACAGGTGCATGGATGCTTTGCATGTCCTGAGACTTAACTCCTGCTGTGTGGCAGGGTACTAGAAGTAGCTGTAGCTGTGCTTAAAACTTTCCTTCTCTCTACTGAGCACTGATGTATGGTAGCTCTTGAATTATTTTTTATTTAAATCATTACCACATAATCATTAGAAGCAGAATAGGAATGCTTTCATTTAGCTGAAGACAACATGGTCTGGGAACAGTACTGTGCCTCCCCCTTCCTTGATCACCTCATAAGCCCCAAAATTCAAGACACAAACAAGTATTAAGTGCAAATTAAGCTGAAGCAATCTCTCTTACCTCTGGACTTCACAGAAATTTCTCATGAGCAGGAATGCCATGGGTGAGACGCCACTGGAACACCTGCTGGCCTGCCAGGGATGTGTGCAAGTCTTCTCAGAGCACCCTAGAGAAAGCAGAAGTATGAGCAATAAGTTAGTCTTTGAGTAGTAAAGAGATTATTTTTTAAAAAAGAAAAAAATGATTAAAAAAATAAAAGGAAATGAAGCAAGTATAAAACTGCTCTTTGAAGAAGGTAGGCTTCCTCTAACAAGTTAGCTACTGGTGAAGCAACCAAGCATACAGTGTGGTTGCCCCACCTACAGAAAACCCCTGCAGTGCCTCCAGATGGTAAGCATATGGGTGTAACACTACCAGAGAGAGAAACATTTTAAAAGAATCAGAATTCTTGTACGCACTAGAGCATTACCTGTGTTTTTGTTAAACTCAGAGCATCATGGAGAGATGCTAGACTTGAGCTTTGGGCTAGAAACAGTGAGTCTGAAGAAGTGCTGCTGACCAAGTCATCCAGGGCATCAACCTGTCGCTTCAGGCTGTGAAGGGTGCCTTCGGTTTGTTGTTTCCCTCTGATCAGTACTTCTACTTGCTTGGACATGCATTGCCGGAGCTGAGCCTAAATAAATCATTAGTCCTAATTATATGTGGTTAGTATAATTTTGAAGACTATATTTAAATAACCTGATGACCTGAAGTCAAACCACTGGGGATATGATGTTAAGAATCTCTTGAATCACAAGCAGCTGGCAATGGCTTTGCAAATAAAGAGGTAAACTATTTTAAAATAAGTTTAAGTCAGAAATAAGCTGTATTCATCTGACATTTATCATTAGCTGCTTGAAGGGGCAACTCTAAATGAAACTGGCCATCACATCTGCCTAAAATGGTCATGGGTGCCCCTGAACTGTAGATTTTCGTGTTGCTAAAATGCCACAGTATAATGTAAGTGACGGAAACATTTTGGAATATTCAAAAATCCAAGTACAATTAACTTATTGAACATTACTCATCTTGATATAACACAGTTGTTAGGCCTTGTTTTACTATTCGCACCTAACAAAAGACACCCAAAGGTATTTTGCATGAGCTGGAGAAGGATCTCCCATGCTCCTGTTGTTTAAATTACTTTCGGAAGGGACCTAACAGATGTATTAGTGCGATGAGGAAGAGATGCACCACCTTCAACCGATCTTCATGATGCTGCAGTTTCTCTCGGAGAGCCTCTCCACGCCATTGTTCATCCTTTTGGAAACAAAAGCACATTCAGCAACTGAGCACTACAGCTAGAAGGACCAACACAGACATGCTCAGCTGTAACATGAGTAAGGGCTACTCCCTGAGAGCATTTTACCATTAGGAGGACTTTTGAAAAATCCATCTTTTCTTCCAATGAGAACAGTCTTTTGTCAGCAGCAGCAAATGGAAGAGTCTCCTCTAAGTTACCAAGTTCACAATGCAGACTTTTTATTGCAGAAGATGCTCCCACATCTTCCAGTGGTTCTGGTGAGGATAGGCTTGAAGATTTAAACCCTATCTTAATTTCATCTTCAACCTCCAATTTAAGCAGCGCTACTGTGTTCTGTATTTCCCTCTGTCTCTCTTCCAGGTCTTCTCGAGTCTTAACCTACAACATAAAACAGTCTTGCTATGTTGCTGGCACATTACAAATGCATCAATCCAGAGTGATTTCCTGTGCAACTGAACAAGTCTCATCTCTGAAGTGTTTATGCTTTGACTATTAAAATCAGAACTCATAAAATCTCTGAGCAGATACAGCCTTAATTCTGAAATTCAAGTTAATTGCTTACAAAGCCCCTCTGACTGGAGAGGGAAGTAAAGTTACCAAGACACAAGCTGTTAATTTAAACCTATTCGTACTCTGATCTAGCACAGCCTTCCTTGAATGCTTTGTAGTCACCAAAAATATTCTTCTCCAAAGAATCAGATTTAAAAAGGACTTACAAACAATTTATAAACAGCTTAAAGGAGGGACAATGTGGAATCAACTTTTAAATTTAAGCAAGTAATAGAAGAAGAAAATGCTGGACCAGGCTGGCACTACCAAGTTAAGTGTCCAGTGAGTAGCTTTGAACTGTGATAACATTTAATGATTTACATAAGTTATGACTCCAGTTATGCCAGCTTCTCATGACCAAACCTTAATGCAAACAGGAGCCACAGTCCTAGTTCTTGACTGAGGCATTACATAAATTAAGCTGAGAGCAAAAGAAACAATACAATTACCACTGACCTTTGTAACATGCAAATATTATTCTAAGGAACACTAGGACTGCCCCCCACCTTCCTCAGCTCATCCCCAAACGATATGGTCTCTATTTCAGGCACCACTCCAGTGGGTGAGAGGAACTGACCCATCTGAAGTAGCCTAATCAGAGCCTGTAATTCTCTACTGTGTGATGGGAAGGTAACCGCAAAGCTGTGCCACTCTGCCTCGACCCCCAAGATCTGAAGAATTGCTTTAGAGCTTGGCAGCCTTACACTGAAAACTCAGCACCCGACTGACTGGCTGGAGTTGGTCTGTTTGTTTTTAAACCAGGATTACTGAGCTGTCCTACTGAGTGTTAACAAAGCGTAACTTTTCAGATTTGAAGAAAAATAAATAAATAATTGCACAGCAGTTTTAAGTAGGTCTATTTCTGTTAGCGTCAGTCTGCTTCACAGGAGGAGATTCAAAACCAATACAATATCACCCTGTCTAGAAGGCACAGCTTTCCCTCCGACCTGCCTAGACTTGCCTATGCAGTTATACCTGGTTCTGGAGATCCGTATAGTCCTGCTGGATCTGGCCAAGCTCTTTAATAAGACGCTTGGCTCGTTCCCGGTTATGGTGCGCTACTTGTTCCGCAGTTGCTATATCACTCTGCAAACACTTATTTTCATGCTTTTGTTCCTAGGAAAATGCAGAAAGATTGCCTTTAACATGAGCACTCACTTCAGAAAAAAATGGATCAAGAGAACCCACACATGACAATTTCTTCAAGTTAAAAGGTAAAAACAGCATGAAGTAAGTGACTAGAGAGGTATTCTGCAGCACAGTCTAGAAATACCAGAATTTGTTTGGCTCAAGTTCTGTCTAGTCATAAAGTTATAATGCATGACTTCTGTTCTTCCTGCAATAAAAGGGGCTTTATCATTTTGCCAAAAAATCACCCAAAATTTCCAGTATTCCCCCTGTCCAATCACAGCTTACGTGCAATTCTCTTTCAAGCTGTGTCCTCTGCCTTTTCATGGCTTCTTTCAGACTCAAGATTTGTTTTTCTGTTTTTCTCCTCTCTGATGCCAGCTGACCTTGGAGGTGGTTTAGCTCAGACCTGGAGAGTTCCAGTTCTTTTTGAAGAGACTGAATTTCTTTATTTTTTTGTTGTAATTGCAGTTCTTTCTCTGAGATCTGATGTTCTGTAATCAACATTTAAAATAAACACTGATTAGCAAAAGTGTAAATATCTAATGCGTTTAAAATATATTAGGGTATTTTCAAACATTTTTCTGCTGAACACTGTTTGGAAAAACATTGGTATAAGGTGGGAGGGGACAGAAAACCAGTTGGTTTTAAAAATTCAGTTCTTTCAACAAATCAATTTAACAATCAGGAGTCAATCCAGGCTCTGACTCTCCACTCTCCAAGTGACTTATTTGTACAATAGGTCTTACTGTATTTTCTGATAGTTTCTTCAAGTGCTGCAAATTGGGATGCTTCATTTTCCAGCTTCCTGTTGTTTTCTTCTGTCAGCCTTACTTTTGCTATTGCCTGCTCCAGTTTCTTTTGCTGATCTGATAGTTCCTTTTCCAATAGTAGTTTCTGGTCTTTCAGTTTAGCAGTACTTTCTTCCAGTTTTTTTCCTTCACACTCTGAATTTTGCTTGAGCTGATAAAGAATCTGGCAAAAACAAACAAAAGAGATCCCATCAATTCAAACTTTAACTAGCAGCAACTCAAAGAACAAATACCATCACCAAAAGGCATAAGTTAAAGCATCAAAAACCTGAAAGAAGAAATGTAGTATAGTACTCAATCCAAACAAAATTCACCTTTTTTCCCTCTTTCTTTTCCAGGACAGTTTCAGTTTTTATTTTGGCTAACGCTTTGTTGAAACTTCTCGGCCAACATACGTTAATTTTACTACAGGAATATGCAATTAAGCCCGAGTTTTCATGAAGGGCTGATGGCTTTGCATAGAAATACAGCAGAACAGAAGAACAAGAACCAGCTACAAATTAATCCACTCAAAATCAAAGTAAACTTCTGGAATAGAAGACCCTGAACCTTTTGATGCTTAGTTTTTGAATTCTAGAAAAAAGTTGGACTTAAGTTTTGATTAGTTTCACTTGAAATACATTTTTAGCAGCTGACAAAACAGAAAGTATAGAGAATTATCTGTAGTAGTCCATTTCCTCGCCCATACCAGTAATACAACAGCAGCCCACATACAGCATTGTACAGTGCCTGCCACTACACTAGCCCTTCATGCACTCAGCAGTCATTGCTGATTTTACTGGTTGTTATCAGTTCAGCATACGATGACCTTGCCAAGAAGGATCAGTCCTTTGTTGGGATGCAGTAGCTTTCACTAAGACGTAACTGAATTTTGAAGCTTTGTGTTCATTGCTATTCCTCTAGAAATGAGGCTTTGTGTTTCTTGCACTGAAAGCTTTTCTATCTCCATTATTTTTAGAGGCCAGGCAAAAGTTAGACACATTATCAGGCTCATTACCGCTTCTTGTTTGGCTAGTTCTGTTTCTCTCTCTTTGATCTCTTTCTGGAGCTTCTGCAAATGGTTCTCCCTCCTCTTCTGTCTCTCTTGGCAATTGTTACATTTCTTTAAGCTTTCTAAGATATCTTCTTTCAAGGTTGCCTGCTCTCTAAGCAGCTCTTCCTGATGCCTTTTATTATTTTTCAAATCCTGTAATATAAACAGAAAAACAAGTGACATATCTAGCTGGTAGAAGTAACAGGTATCTGGCTAAACAGGCTTGCATTTATAAGAAAATAACTGATCACCCCTAAATGCACTGGAAGACTACCTTGTTTTTAAACCAGGCACTGAGTGAATAAATACAACAAGAACCACAGATGCCTAAGTTTCAAGATGCCAGAGTAAAGGCTGTACTGCATTTTAAAACAAAACAAACAAGTTGTCTTTGCTAAAGACGAAAACAAAACAAAAACCAACAAAACACACAAAACCAAATGGTAAAACAGGTTGATTTTGCCTCCATACCTGAATTGTTTTCAAGAAAGATCAATGTAAACAACAACAAAACCCACCGAACTGCCACCACCACACCCACACACTCCTGTTAGGTACATTTGGTAATAACAGCCTGACTGGGAGCCTCACCATAGTTGCCACTTCCCTTCATGTTTAAAAATGGAAAGCAAAATAGAAATCATCTGGTTAGGTACTTATAGTCCAAATCACTCCAAACTCAGCAAGACCAAAGAAACTAGACATTGTTTATTAGCTCTGCAAAGCATCTGATTTCAAGATAATGCGCTTACAGGAAGAAACAGGCAATGGACTATCAATGGTGATTAAAAAAAAATGTCCCTTGTTTCTGTGCAACCTACTCACTATGTAAGAACAAGCATAAATTTGACCAAAACTAACCTGTTCCACCAGATGAAGACGCTGCCTGCAGTCATTGAGTTCTTCTTTCAGCATTTCTAGTTCTTCCTTTTTTTCTAGGAAAACATTTCATGAAAGATAATTTCAATCAGCAATCCACAAAGTAACTAGACATATAAAATTTCTCTTCTTGTGAATGAATAAAAAAAAGTTTCCATCTTTTTGACATATTAAATACTTTCTGCCTGTAGATATTTGAGCATAACAGATCATCTATCATACAGTACAGTTACACATACTGTGCCTTTTAATGCCATTCTTTTAAACTACACTACAGCTTAAAAACAAAATTTGATCTTTACCTTGAAGATCTTTTTGTACAACAGTTATGTCTCCATTCAGTGACTTTTTTTGTTTGTTCAGTAGATCTATCTCCTGCTGCAGGCTTTTAACATCCAATTCCATTTTTTCTACGTTGGACAATGCAGTTCTGCTGCTATCTTCAGTAGCTGTCAAGTCTCTGTAAAATGTGAATGTATGTTCTCGGTTTGTTGCAAGTACATGGTGAGGACTCTAAAAGCAGTTGCATTTCAGTAGTTTTTTCAGCTCAAGGGCATGCTATTCAGTAGTCATAAGAACAAGACAGAAGTCTCATTCCAAGACTTAACCTTTTGCTTTTCCTAACATTCTCATTGCATTGCCAGGATGTAACAAATGCTGCTGCATACAGCAGCTATACTTGCTGCTTATCTTCTGTATGTCTGCTACAGACATTTGACAGACGTACTTAAAATAAAGCCTCCACAGGGTGTAAGAAATGACATATTCTATAGGATTCTATAGAATGGATGCCCATGTTCTGTAGGGAACCTCAGACTTCCTGCAATGTTTTTAAACCAGGATAAATTGACATTCAAGACACTTCCCATTACTTCCGATCTTCACAGCACACGTATCCCCCCCTCACACCTTCTGGTTTGTGACAACTTCTTTTCCAAACTCTGACAGTCTTCTTCAAGCTTTTGCTTTTCTTTATTCAAAGACTCGATATTACTTTGCAGAGTGCGCATTTGAGAAACCAGATGTTCATTTTCCTTACGGTCTTTCTCAAGTAGTTGTTCCTGCCAATCTACTTCCCCTTGCTGACACTGAAATAATCTCTGAATATTCTCCAATTTCAACTTCTCCTAAGAAAGAAAATATTGTGAACAACACATATGGTGAAAAAGAACAAGTTAACATCTTTATCTGCAGCAGTTTAAAAACCTTTCATTCACAGATCACGTGCAGGCAGATACAGTACTCTCTAACTACTGCATTAAAAGAGGGAGGAACTGCTTAAAGTGCCAGATTGATTTGGGTGTGTTTATGATAAAGGTTAGCATGAATATTAGGATGACAACTGGAAGATGGGGGTGCGAGTCTTCATTCCTTCATAGCTTAATCACTATTGCTTTCTCCCAGCCATAAGATGAGTAGCAAATACCTTCATCACAGGGATTTTGAGAGAACGACCACTTTAAAAGCTAGAGTTGACGCATCTAAGTAAAGAAGTGTTATCCTGGGCTCTGACCTAACAATCCTGTAGCTACTGCAAGGATGCCAAACAGATGCCACTGATCTTTCTGCAAGCTTGTGGCAAAGCTGAATGTCGGTCTGCATTCATCAAAATAGGAAGAGACTAGCTGAGCTGAAATACCTTTACAATTATAGAAAGCACCATCCAGCTGAGTTAGTACGCGGTCTTCCATACCAACTTTGCGAGTGAAGGCATAGATAGAATTTGGATAAAAGAATCCGGAAAGTAATGCTAAGAAAATTGTATTCATCATTCTGCAGATAACAGAAGAGATTTCTTTTTGCCTTTTTCACCTTCCTTCCCTTATATGCACCAAAAAATTCCCATCATTTTAAAGTGCTCAAGCAAGTTTTCCTATGATAAGCTGAAATCAGACTAGTGACTCAGATTTAAGAGCACACGGACTCTGTCACCCAGATCTTAACAGAACCACAGAACATGCAGGTCTCTTCTTCCAGTTACTGTACTAGCTATAAAAGAAATACTCACTTCTAGAACTGCAACTTGAGTCTTTTCTAGTTCGTTGATCTTTTGGTCATGTTGTAGTTTCAAACCCTGAAGTTCATTATTTTCAATCTCCAGCATTTCCAGGACATGTTTCAGTTCTAATAAGATGAAAAAAAATCAAAGGTTATTAACACACACATTAAATTAATTCTATTCTTTAAAAAGACATCAAGAAAAAAAAAAGGAAAAAAAAAGGACAATGCTGATATTATCCCTGTAAAAACTACATTTTAATTTGCTGTGGCAGTCACAGCAAGCGTTCTATCTGATGCTGTTCCACTGGAATGTCACAGGTCCTTCTGTCTCCTGTTTTTCCCGTTTTCTGGGGAGTTATTCTGGGACAAGTACCTGACAGACAATGAAGTAATTTTTTTTCTTTTCAGAAAGGACAAAATTTGCAAGCTAATGCTGATTATATTTCCCACAATCTGACAGGATGTAACCGTCTGGAAGGGTAATCCTCCATTTCCCTTTGCACCCAGATGTTTAATTCTTCTGTCAGCATGTCACAAGTGGCTGGTGTCTCCCAAACATGTAATACTAGAATGCAAACTTATTCAGTTGGTCCTGATGGTATATTTATTTACATTTCTCACTAGAATGAAGAGCTCCCGTCCCAAAACCAAAGCAGCACTAAGCACAGCCTCAGTTTAAGCATAGAGAAACAGTTAGCTCTGTACTGTGTACTGGAGATTCAGTCTCCAACTACAACAATTACACAGAACTCCTTCTGTCTAGGACAATATTTAAGAAGAGTGAAGAAAAGATGACTGCACAGATGTACGACTAGCAGCTTAGAGTAAATTTCTATTAAAAATGCAGAGATTAATACCTACCTATCTTATGTTTAGTAATTTGCCCAAGTATTCCTTGAAGATTTTCTTCCTCTTCTCCAATATCCTTCTTTATGAATGAAAGCTGTGTTCTTCTCTCATTTATTTGGACATCCAGTTCTTGCCTCTCAACAGTAAGCTCCTTCAGAAGCAGCTTTATTTCCTGTGGAAATGTATCAGTATTAAAATGACTGTCAATACTTGTCATTTGATTTTTTTCCTTTAAATAAATTGTAAATATTTAAGAATATATTTTAAATGTCTACTGTCAACTATAATCTGGACAGTTTAATTGCAGAATTTATAGTTACAATTAACAATTAATATAACTATAGTTATAGTTGACTATTTAAAGCATTAGTCTTGTGAAGATTTTTACCTAGAAATCTCACCATCAACAGCATAATTCAAGTGAACACTAGGTAGGCCTTAAAACAGGAAACCAGAAAAAACATCCCCCCCTAAAAAAAAAGGTAATTTTTATCCTTTGTTTTTATTTCAGTGCTAAGAGTATGAATCTAGTAAAGTCTTTCTTCCACAAGAAAGTACAGATGCCCTTCTGAGCAAGCAAACGGGAAGGAAGGAGACAGACAGCTGACTTATGCCAGCTTTGTTAAATTTTATGCACACTAATCAGATTGATTTGCTTTAGCTGATTGCCTCAGCAACAGTAAGTCATTTAGAGACTTCTATTCAATATAGTTTCATTCTCAAGGGACCAATCTGTAAGTATTAACAAAATTAGAAGAGTTCTAATTCTCATCTGTGCACCTGGTCTTAAGCACACAAAACTGTAAACTTGCTTGTCCTATTTTTTCAGGGGGGTTGGGGAGGATATAGGAAGCAGAGCTGGTTCTGTGGAAATTCTGTGATGTTTTTGATACTTTATTCTTTCACTCTTCTTCAAAGATATAATAAATTGAAAATTCAGAGTTACTCTTATTTGGCGTTGTTTTTCATTTGCTTCAGTCTCCCCATCTCGAAGAGCTTCTTTGAGGTCACCTTTCTTTTGACAAATACAGTCTTGAAGGACATGGAGCTGCTCTTTTCTTTGACTTAACTGTTGCTCCAGAAACAACAACTCTTGTCGCTGAGCAGTAACCTATAATGTGGAAATTCAGAAGTTTAACAGAACAAGCATCTGAAGGCTTTTGAAGCTACACAAATATACAAAACTAAATGCAATGCACCGTTCCAAGACAGATTTATTTGAATTCCATAGCACGTAAGGATTCCATCAGAGTAGTGAGCTAGACCCCATGTTACAAGGCCAATGCCAGAGACTAAGTTCTGATCCACACAAGCACAGTCCTGTATCTCAGGTGTTCTTAAGCTTTGTGTTCTGAAGTACAATAAGAACATAGAGAACTCTGCAAAAATATTTACTATGCAGAAATACCAGCAAGACTGGGGTCATGCTTATCACAAGTCAAAAAAAAATTTACCAACAGTAACTTAAAATTAGAAATTGAATTCTTCAGACAAGGTAGTCCAGAACATAAGATTCCCCCCAGTTACATTAAAAACAGTAAAACTGATGGTCCACAGTTAACCAGATACGCGTTACCTGATCTTTCAGTCTTTCCAGTTCAGTTTTCTTGCCCTGAAGAATGTTTTCTGCTTCTCTAAGGATTTGGAGGTCATGTTCTTCATTGCCTTCTGCAACTTGAATATCTCCTTGAAGCTTCTGAAGACTGATTGTGAGAATAAAAGCATGGTTCAGAACAAACAAGAATATAATTAGGCAGTAACTTACCGGAAAAGGTCATCAATAGTGTATCTAATATTGTTTAAGGTAAATTTACGATAAACTCACCTTTCAGTCAGCATTTCTATCTTCTGGTTTAAGGACTGGAACTCAGAGTCTCTTGCAGACACCATTTTGTTGATTTCCTTCAAAATACCTTCTTGTTCCATCTTATGCTGTTCTAAGTCCCTTGTATCTGCCTGTAATAATCTGAAGAAGCATTTATGCCTTTTCATATTAACATTTTAACAGCTCTCCCTCTCCAAAAGCATTATCTTGATATTTGAATCTTGTTCTTCTCCGCGTTTAATACAAATTCATAAGAACAGCGTACCTTAATTGCTGATCCGCTTTCACAAGTTTGATGGCCATTTCCTGAGCCCTTCGCTCCAGCTCCTCTGCCTCAGTTTCAGTACGGGACAAGTGCTGTTTGGCATGGTTGTACTTTTGAATAGTGTCTTTAGTCTAGAGCAAAAATTGAAGATGGAGACAACACAATCCCATCTTACCCTTTGCACACCTATAATCTGCAGGTTAGCTGTCCAAAAACGACCTCCTCCTGGTTTGAATATTCTACTGTACCCTCTCCTTCTGTATACCACGAAGTGGAAACTTCTCTCCTCTTCCCCCAGAAAAAAGAAGAAAGCGTCCTCTTCTTTGGCAAGGACCAAAACATTTTTCTTTTAGCACACATTATCCAAGGGCTTATTTTAAAACAGAAGCACTTTTAAAAGGCTGCATGTTATCCAAGTAAAAATAAATGGCTTAGACAAAAAGCAGACATTCTCTACCTAAAACAATCTTAACACACAAATCCTTCTGCACTTAGTTATGGCTTTACATACCTTTCCCCGTGTACTCTCAAGTTCCACTTCAGCTTCCGAAAGTAGCCTATCTGCCTCTCTCAGCTCTGCTCGTCGTTTCAGAAGCGTCCTCTCTATACATTCAATTTCATCTGCGATATCTTCCTGACGCTTAAGAGATTTTTCTAAATGTAATTCTGCCATTAGGTTTTCAGTATACCCTTCAATGAAGTCCCTAAAACACCAGGAAGAAAAACATTGCATTAAAATACAAGATGTCAGAGGCCCAGAAGCCTCTTGTAGTTACTCCATTTTATGTACCCTACAGACAAGCACATTAACTGTAAAGATGTCAAAATTGAGTTTTAGGTATTTCCAGAGGCCGACTTTATACATGTTCTAGTGCAATATTCTTACTTGCGTTTGTTATATCTTTGAGCTGCTCTTCGCAGCTCTGCTACTTCACATTCCAGCTCTTCTCTTTCGTGCAGAAGATCATCTATGTTTTGATGTAATTTTTCTATCTCATTCTTGCATTTATGTTCAGCTGTCCCTGACCATTTATCTCTGGATTTCCAAGACTTTAAATGATGCACAGTATCTTCTAACCTTGAGACTTCGTTCTCCTACACAGGAAAAACAGGAAAATAAGTCTTAATTTTCCTATTTCAGCCCTCCAAAGCAGGGTTTTGAGACACAGGAACACCTACAGATAACAGACACCAGACTACATACAGAAGACATAGCATTCTTATTAGCAAGCTCTCTCAGATCCAGGATCTTGCTAAAAAAGATTTTTAAAACTGAACTTTTAAATTGGTAGAAGCCAGATACTATTGTTTTCCCTCATTTAAGAGGGCATATTGTAAAGATGCTCTTAATCCATTCACAAGTCAATTGCCTACAGCTAAACCTGCAGCCTACAGCTCTGTATCTTACCAAATCATGATGTTCAGGCACGTTGCAGTGAAGTACTCCAACAGGAATGAGTGGGACAGTAAAGTTTGGAGGAAGAGGACCATAAACAACATGGGCCCCCACAGGAGGAGGGCCGTAGATAACAGATCCAGGAGCAATTGAGCCTCCATTTGCAGCTGCAGGAGGAGGGCCATACACCACGGTTCCTTGAGGTACAGGGACTCCATTTGGAAGGGCTGTGTAAATAACTGTACCAGGTGGTGGTACAAAGGCTGAGTCTTCATGAACATGAGCTTCCTCATTTCCTTTGTTATCTTCTTTTATTTTTCTAGCTTTATGTACAGAAAAAAAAGTTACTTAATCACTTTTTAAATGAAACACATTTTTCAAATGTACACTTCAAAGTAATGCACAGTATATATACAGAAATAATAAACACTGTTTAAACTAAATAATGAGTTCAGCAGTAGATTTGTAATTCACTCATGCATATCAAAAGCATTCATTATAAACTCTAAGCAAATCCATGCTTAGTATGCTCCTGAACGTTTTGAGGCCATGAGACTGACTTACCTTTATCAGGATTCATTTTGTATGACCTACTTCTGACTGGTGAATACATCCAACATCCCCCTGGATTTGGGGAGTCTTCCTTTCTGATTTGACCACACCTTCTCCTGGGTGGGGATGCACCAGGACACAGTAAACCAACTCCAGAATCTTTTGTGCTGTGGGAAGCAGGAGTTGAGGCCTAAAGAAAAAAAATGTGTTAATGAGATACCTCACATTCTAGATAATAAAGGTAAAACAATTTATTAGCTGTAGACAGTCTAAAACGTGTTTTTTTTCCAAGAACATGCTATACGTAATTGTCTTTCCATATCTCCAAACATTTTGCTGCTTTAAAGAGATGAAATATACTTTCCTGTATCATCAAGCAAGTGATATACTTAGTAATGTTTTTATAAAAATTGTCCTGTGCTACAGGGGAAAAAAAAAAGTCTGAGAACTCTCACTATGCACGGCTGTCCTCAACCTATTACCAATATAACAATAGAAAGTGACCAAAGGAAAGATGAATAAATAAAAATCCAGATTTGTGTATCTACAGCTTTGCTGAAAACCAACAACAAATATAAGTACTGCTTCCCTTTTAAACCTTTACGTAAATGAGTTTACAGTACTGCATTTTGAAGGGTGGCCTCCAAATCACGTGTCTAGATTTCTATCCCTAAATTATCCCTAAATAGCTCTGCAAAGACTTTGCCAGCAGACCTGTTTGTTTACATGTTGTTTCTGTATTTCTCTTCCATGCCTGTCAATGTTTTTCTTAAGTTCTCCCTAGACCTGGCAAGATTATAATGGACTTTCCCCATATCATATTGCTCTCCACGTAATAGGATTTGAATTTCTGACCTGTGATGATGGCACGTAATACCAATATCCCCTTCTTTTCAGTGGATCTGCTATACTGGCGATGTAATCGTTCTGGTATGAAAGCGTGTTTCTGAGTGCTGCAATTTCATCTTGTAAATTGTCAATTTCATCCTTGTTACCTGTAAATTAATCACATGGTTTTAAAAGCATGTAAGGCTAATAATAAAGCCAGAAATATTCAGAATTTAACCAAATTTACCAGAGGTCACAGAGCACATAAACTGACAAAACTAGAAACCGAGAAGTGCTAGGACTGTGGCTGATCCTTAGCCATCCATTTCTTCCATTCTATATATTCAAAGAAGCAAAGACCCACGCACTTTACATAGCCGTACTTTGTACATCTCAAATGCACTGTAAAATACTGTATGTTGGAAATGTTAGGTCTTACTGTTCTCTTCATATACGCAGATACAGAGAATCCACTGAAGCAGAGTGATTTAGGGACTGAATGTATGCAACAGTGTATGAACTGTACAGAAACATATCCTGAACAGTTTCTTCTGCAATAAAATTACAGAATTCTGAACAGCTTCCCACAAACAGTAAGAAATACGGAGAAGAAAATGAGTTCTTCTGCATCTGTGCTTAACTGAAAGAAATGGAGATAAGAGAGATTACCTGTCCCACTGTTATCCAACAACCATCTCAAATGGTCAATTTCTGCTTTCTGTTGCTCCAGAGTGTCATTTAGTTGATCTATTTCAAACTTTTGAGAGCTTGATGCAACATTCTTCTCACCAACTTTCTCCATTTCACGCTGTAACTATTTTAAATGAGTTAAAATCAAAGCAAAGCACTTCAGTTTAAAGTAGACTACACTAAAGCTTTCAAATAGGCTCACATTATCCTACAGAAATGGCCATTGGGCACAATGCACATACTACTTTGATACAACAAAATTGTTCTTCCCATCCTCTTATGACTGAGGCTTAAACATCTTTATGTGGCTGTGTATGTTAAGTAAACCTGTCACCTGTTCGCTAAGTCAGATAACCTACTCAGCAAGGTTTTCACTTTGTTCTTTGGCAGGTGTAAAGGGAGAAACTTGAAGAAAAAGACTATGGCAGACAACTGAATACAGCAGTTTCAGAAAGTTGCTGAACCACTTTTACCCTCCTCGTATAATATAGAGGAAATATTGCTCCAACTTACTTGTTCTTCCTTCTGTTTTAGAAGTTGTTGTAACAATTCTATTTCTGCTTCTGCTCGGGCAAGATCCCGAGCTGCACGAGCTGCTTCAACACAGAACTCTTCAGCTTCCTCAAATTCCTAAAATTAAAATTTTATTTTAGCTTTAGTTTGAAAGAATGCTTCACAAATTTGCAGACACATGAAAATTTGTGAAATGCAAAATAATGAGAAACATCATCACTTATCTGTTCCAGACGAACACTTAAGTTTACGTAAAATATTTTCTCCTTTAACTTCAGTGTTTCTACAAAGTAGATGTTCGTATGTAGCCAAAATTAATTTCCAGTTTTAAAAGCCTGACTTCTAAGAACTAAATTCCATATTTGCTTCTCTTTTCTTTGTCTTATGTAACAATGTATTATTTATCATTTGATTTTCAATTGCTAGAAGATCAAACTTGCCTCTCCCTCACATTCCACCATGCAGGAACATAGCCCGTCCAAACCCAAGTTTGCTCAGACATTCATCTGTTTTATTTCAAGATGAGACTGTCCAAAGCAACAGCTTACATATGGCAGGCCAATTCAAAATAAAGATTTGAACTTGAATTTAAAAGCAACACCAGGACGGCTACCATTATTATGGCATTAGAAAGCACTGCTTAATTATAACTAGCAATTAATTATCAATGTTGACTTACCTCAGCTCGTTCCTGATTAATTCTGAGAACAGTCCCATGAAGAGCCTTCAGCTGATTTTTAGCAATGGACAGTTCAGCAGCTGCCAGTTTATCTGAAGTGATGATTGCTCTCTTTAATTCCTTCAGTTCTTTATCTAGACTGGCAAATTGCATTTGTGCCCTGGCATCTTCTAGCTTTTTCTGAAACCAAGAAAATAACAGGATTTGTGATAATTTTCAAATAGAAAGCAGCATGGAAGAAAAGACTTCCCCACACATCCTATTTTGTATTGTACGTAGAGAAGTATCAGAAAAATACAAAAATAAGAGTGACCAATAAAATTTAAGGAAAAGAGAAAGGTTAAATGTAACTGCCATGCTTCTTCCTGCATTCAATCTATGTCTTAAAATGCCAAATACAGAAGTTTTTTTTAATTTTCTTTTCCTGGGACATCAAATGCAGTGCATGGATGTGTCCATACTCATTCTTACCCTTTTCTCTAAATCTTCCAGTTGAGCAAGAATAGTCTCTTTTTCTTCATCTGCCTCTTGGAGCTGTTGATCAGCAAGGCCCTGAATTTCTTCCATGCTCTTTATTTTTTCAAGTAAATGTCGAATTTCATTCTCTAACTGACGGACCTTATTCTTATTCTGCTTGTTTTCAGATTTAACCTGTGAGGAAAACAAGTTAGAATAAGCAGAGTAACTTTTGAGAAGGTTACTAGCTATATTTTTCTCCCTGTAGTTAAACTCTCTATTGCTTGAGAGACATAACATTCAGTCCAAATTTTAACTCACCAAAAAAAAAAAATGAGACAAAACTCATGAGCCTATTAATGACTCCACTGTTACATGAACACCAAAAAGCAGGTCTCTCCTCATTATCTTACAGGTCAAATTAGAGATCGCTTATGGAAGCTTAAAGGCATGTCAAATCCTTCTCTTCCAAGCAACATTTTTTCAAGCTTTATAAAACAGAAACTAACAAAAAATTGCACAGGAGCACATGTCGTATCTATCAAATATCTGATTTAAAGCAGTCTGAAGTATAAGCATACTTTTCGTATTCGTGGGGTTTTTTTTGGTGCCTTAAAGATACTTTCAGCTTTATTGCTGTCTTCACAGGGTTCTTATGAAAAGAATGTGAGAACAGACACTGTATTTCTCTACTTTAAACAGAACTTCATGACATACACAGCATGGAAGTGGTCAATTATTTGTTCTCCTCCTTCTTCAAAAGTTCTTGCCTGCTTATACAGTTTTTTAAATAGCAGGAATTATGACCTCACATACACTCATGTACACAAGGAAAAAAAAACTCACAACTCTAGTAAGGGTTGGTATCTCTGTGGGAATCATGGGTAACAGGTGTCCTGCTCTGATGGGAGCCGTTGAATTTGCTTCTGACAAGCACCTGTGCTCAATTTACCTACTCATAGTGGAAATTATACTTCTCTGAAAGATGGAGGGAAACAAAGATACACCCGCAGTGAAGCTCAATTCTTCAGCTGCAAGTTACGTATTTTAAATAAGCTGAAGTTTTCTTACTCTTGCTTTTGTAGTTTTGATACGTGCCTGTCTATATTTTTCCTGTACATCGTCCAGTTTTTCCTGCTGTGATGCAATTTCTTCCTGCAATTGTCTCTGTCTAATCCATGCTTTCTCTTTTTCCCTCTGCGCATCAGCAAGGATGTTATTAAATTCTTTCTGCAGATTTGCAAGGCTTTTCCCCAAAACATCATCTGAATTCCAACATCTGAAAGACAAATAAGCCAGACAGAAAACAGTGACTTTAAATTGCAATACCAGATATTGAAACAGTGAAACCTAGTATAATAGTACAAGTTGAAGACATCCAATGTAAATGAATTCAGGTGTAGTACTGAACAGGTTACACTGCATAAGACAGACCTCCATCCCCAGCTCTGATTATTCTGTTCTGTCTTTGTTTATTCCCATTCTCTGTTGCTAGGGGAAAAGGGTAAAAAAAAAAAAAAAAGAATTTGTTCTACCTCTCACAGTGAAACCCAAGAGGAATGCGTATTTCCCTCAGTAGTACAATTATTGAGCTCAGGTGATGCTATCTTAATTAACCACAGGGTGCTAAATCTCATGTTTGAACTGCCCACATTGTACTCAGCAGGATGAAGCCGACATACGTTGTTGCTCTCATGTACTTACCAATTTAATGTGCACAAATCTAACACCATTTGTACTTTTATTGTACTCACTTTATCTCTCCTGCTCCTGTCTGAAGCTTTTCCTTGAGTTCATTTATACGAGCTAGGACTTCCTCGGGATGAATCAAGTTGCCAACTGCATGGCTTAGCTGATTCTGAAGATCTTTAAGCTGTTGTTTCAGAAGATTATTGTCTCCCTTAAAAAACAAAAAACATCCACAAACATAATGAAAGAAATACATAAATTATTAATGCTTATTATTATTATAAAATTTGAATACCTAACTCTGTTTCTTTCTAAACAAAGAATCCAACGTATTTTTTTTTTTTTCCAATGTGAGCTGAACCAATATCAACAAAATGAGAACAAGCAGAAGTTACAATCCTCACCAGATATTAGCACTGTTTATAAACTGGTGTTCACTGTATCCTCTGAGGAGCATGTGAGATGGGAAAATGGGATCAGCTGGATGCAAAGAAGAACTGAACCCAAACTTCCCACAATGAAGAAAACTGCTCTAATTGCACAGCTTTTTTTTTTCCTTAATATTAAAAATTAAGCAGGCTCCTTTGCCAGATATATTTTGATAATCTTGAACTCAAGTGTACTACTCTTGCTTAAGAAAATCCTGTTGACTGAGCCTTTCAGCAGCTTCAGGGAGAAGCACACTTAGTTTCTAATCCCAGTTAAGATGAGGCACTGATCTGTGACACTCCTTTACATAGAGGTGTTTCTGAACACCAGTGAATTCATGAAGTGCCTAGAAATTCAACAATCACAAGCTGCGTTGCCTATTGTACTTGGATGCCATTACTGTTTTGTGGCAACTGAATAAGCTTCCTCAGGATCACAGCTTTAAACAGATGAAATAAGTTCTGCTTTAAGTATTGAAACAGTTTTTCTACTGCACACAAAAAGTTACTGATGCATACTGAAGGAGGCTTGTGGGAAATAAAGATACATTTAAACAATTTATCAATTCCCTTGCAATATAATACAGTAGCTCTGAAATAATTTCAAAAGTCCACAATAGATAAAAGACTATGGTGTAGGGTCTCCAGACAAGAAAATTAAAGGCAGGAAGAGTCATAAGTACTACCAAACTTCAAAACAAAAATTATAAGGAACCCCATAATTATTTTTTTTTAAATCACTTTCCCCTAGTGGCAGTGGAAAAGTAGACTGCGTATCAGGTAATCTGTTAAGGCGAAGTACCTTACCTGCAATTGTTTGAACTGAGAAAGCAGCTTGTAACTTTCTTGTTCCTTCTCTTCTACTAGTTGTGCTTTGGTCAGAGCATTCTCTAATGCTTGCCTTTCTTTTTCAAGTTCAGCTTGCAGAGCTGACAGTTCCATCTACAAACACAGAAAACCTTCAGATTAACTGCCCCACTCCCAGCCTGTCACACAAATATGTAACAGCTGCACTTCTAAAAGAATAACAGTCTGACAACAGCCCCTAAGAAAACAACCATCCTAAATTAAACCATTGCCATGTAACAGCTAATATTTCTTAAAACATCATCATCGTGAGTAGTATAGCAAATTCTAATATAGACCCAATATGAGCATATCATGCCCATTAGGAAACTGACAGAATTATATTTGGCAGGGTTCTACAGACAGCTTCCAAGTGAAACATCAAAACTAAAAGACTTGGAGGGGTTGGAGACAGAAGCGCTTTGTGTTGCATTTTCATGTCCTCCTGTCATCTGTAACCTGTAGGTGGAATAAATCTTTCAAGAAGGAAAAAAAGAAAGCCACCACCACAAAAAAAAGTAAATTTCTGATGAATGGAAATTGAACCAAGATGGTAGTCATCATCTATCACTGTATGAATCCAAATGAGGATCCCCAAACAGGAAGATAAAACAGAAATGTACAAATTAAAGCATATACTGGTTCTCCCTACAGAAAGATATTACTTTATGTTTAAAAATAAAAAATAAAAATGCTATAAAACTCAATTTCCACTAGAAAAAGCAACAGTGGCCTGTTTCTCCTGCTACATTTCACAGTACTGCTTCAGTATTATTTCTCTGACATGTTTATCTCTTTCCAAAAAGATACTGGTAATTATTTTCCTTTGAATACAGTGAATAAAGTCTACTGAGGCTGCAAATACTTTGTACCTCGCTTCAAGGCAAGGTTACAAATCCTGGTGAACTGATGATAACTTCCATTTCAGGACACATCTAAACCAACAATTCCTTGCAAAGGAATCAAGGTTGGAGACAAGGTGAGGAGGAAAGGCTCCCCCCACACCACCAGCCCAGCCGATTATCACCTTGGCAGCAGCAGAGCTCTGTTCTTACCTGGCTAAGTTGTTTTAGTCTTTCCAATTCTTCCTTTTGCTGATTGGCTTCAATTTCTCTGTCTCTTAGCTGGGCTTCCAGTTCAGCCTCATAGGCACTGACATCCCCTTGTGCATCCCTAAGTGATTCATTTATTTCTCGCTGCTCTTGAAGTGCACCTTCTAGCATTGCTATTTCCTGGAATTTTACATTAATTTCAGAAATAGATACTCAGGAGAAACAAGACTTCTTCAGAGTACATCACCCCTCTTCCTCAGGAACTCAAAATTAAATTAACTGCTGTAAAGTCGCAGTAGAGCCACCAACTCTAATCACCAAACATTTAAAATTTAATCATAAGTAGCACTGCTATATATCAAGGTCAGGTCAATGATTGCTGCTGTGACAGACTTTGCATAAAGTCTACACACAAGTTGAAAAGGTGCAGCCTAAAGTGAAACGTGCCTCTGGTATTAAGGTTTACATAACACTTACCAGGATACAAAGATCTTTAAGTAGCTGGATGATAGGACTGATGTAAGGTACTAATGCACAGATCCCTGGGCTAGTGTCTAGTTTTCACTAATGCAATTCACTGTGACAGTGACTGCAAATACATTTTCAGTAATGTTTGAAAGGCAGAGCCTGCATTTCTAGGAGATCTTCTAAAAAGTATGGATTTACTGTCTGCCTCTTGCTACTGGCATTAAAGGTTCTGTTCTTAATGTGCACGGGCACATCTGACTGAAGTTACGCTACCAGAATGTAAATTTGTCCAGAGAAATACGTTCTGACATTTCTTATTAGATTGCTTGCTTAGTTTTAAGTTTATTCCTAGTAGTCTGAACTTGGGGAGAAACATAGTACCGAGCCTTACTTTTTTCATATTTTCTGCATCCATGGCAACTACTTCCAGGTTATTTCTTTCCTCCTGTAGGTCTGTCAGTCTTTGCAGCAAAGATTCTTTATCTTTCTGCAACTCCTTACATTCATCATTGGCCTGTTTTGCTTGGCATTTAACACTTTCCAGGTATTCCTGTAATCCAATGATAATGCTTTCTAAATCCTTTTTCAGTGCTTCATTTGTTGCTATTTGACCTGCAGAAATGCAAAATGAATTCAAAATAGCAAAGTCATCATGCTTACTTACAAAATACACATAACTGTCTTTCCTAAACTTAAACTGTTCACCTACTGGAATACAAAATAAGAAGCAGTTAGAATTCAAGCAGAAAATGCCTGCATTGTGTTTTAAAGGCTAAGAGTTCCACTACTACTGTACTAACCTGGCCATTGGAAGAGCTGAAAAGAACCTACATCCCACCCCAGCTTCCTTCTAAAATGGCATTTTTTACCTTTCTAAAAGATTTTTTTTTTTATTCTTGTTCTTTTCAGGGACATTTACTTTCACATAGATTATTATGTACACAGAATTGCACATGATGAGGATATATTTAGTAATCAACAAATCACTCAGCTCAGACTTGATCAAGGGCCTTCCAGCCTCAACATTTTGATCCCGAACCAGAGCTACAAAGCACTTAGTCAATCAAAGCAGCTGTTTGCTCCTCCCACCTTCCAAAAAAAAAAAGAGAGAAGGAAAGGGAAAAAAAAAAAAAACAAAACACAAACACACTATCTAGATCAGCTTGGAATAGTTTTTAACCTTTTCCTACACACACTGTATTTCTTTGAAGCAAATAAAAGCAGAACTGATTCCTCAATTCAATTATCATCTTAGCCTAAATACAAGAAATACTGTAAGACAAGGAAAAAAATTACCATCAGTGAGCTGCTGCTCCAAGTCCTTGATTTCCTCAGTTTCCTTAGCAATCCTAGAAAGCATGTCATCCAGGCGACTCTCAAGCTGTTTGTAATGTTTGTTCATCACATCCAGCTGCTGTTCTTTACTTGCTTTTTGAGCTTTCATGTGAGCCTGTAAATGAATTGGAAAGGTCAAGTGGGTCTATGTCAGCATCAATTAAAGAAGTCAACTCTCTCTGTTACTCAGTTCTGCAGTGTCTCACTACCATTAGTGAAAGTCACAAGCACAATGTATCTTCTGGAGTTTGGTTTTATTTGCTTGTGTTCCTCTTTACTTCCTCACAAAGAATCCCGAATAGGCAAGTAATGTGTGACAAACTGCATGATTAGGTACAGTGTCCCCTCTTGCCCAAGCATGATGAATCAGACATGCATTTACAAGTCAGTATTCATAGCTGCTAGTGCTATACTATTTCCTGTTTCATTCAAAAACTGACATGACTTTCCCCAAAAGCTTTCTCCTGTCATCCTGCACTGCCTTTGTGGTAGTCATGCGTCAGAACACGTCAGGTTACCACCTGAAGGAAAACACTGAACAACCAGCAAGTCATGCCAACTTTGTAGCTAAGGTTTACATAAAGCAAAATTGCTTTTGTTTTTCTTGGTGGGAAATACACCAATTCCACACATCACACAGACTTTGATCAGGAATTCACATATTTAGGATAAGCTTAACTGATTATTTCAGTTGTATACAAAGATAGACTATTGACATGATATAGCGCTACATGTTTCTCACTAGATTAAGTTACCAACAACTTAAATAACAAAAATCTTGGAAAAGCATGTAATTTATGCTGTCATGGTAGCCAGCACCTTTCCTCTTACTACTCAAAAAAGAAATAGAGCTCACAGTAGGAATTTTAAAAATATACTCTTGGACAAATCACTTCTGGAAGTAACTTTATAACAAAGCACTTGGTAAAAATATGCAGTTTTCCGAATTTTAACGTATTGAAATATGAACGTTAGAAGCAACTTATCGAATTAATACAGCTCAACCTACCACCTGTTAAAAACAAACTAACGTTCAGATTTCAAAAAGCGAGATTTCAGCGAGTAAAACGGGCGGCGAGGCGCCGCTGCTGAGTCACTTGGCCGCAACCACAGCCCGCCCTGCGAGCCCCGTTTAAAAAACAACAAGCACAACAGGCACTTACAGCTCGCCCTTTGTCTGCTGCCTCCGCGGCCGGAACACGACGGTGCACCCCGGGCCGGGCGGCTCCGAACGGCACCGAACAGCCCCGAGCACGGCGGGGCTGTGCCCGCAGCGCCCTCAGCGCTGGGTGGCCCGGGGGGGGCCGGGCGAGCCCCGCCGCCGCGGAGCCGATTGGGCGGCCGCGGCCCCCGCGCCCTGGCTGGAAGCGGGCGGCGGCCACTGGGACCGGGCGGTTCCCGGGGAGGGCCGGGCCGAGGGCCCCGCAGCACGGGGCCGCCTCCCTCCCGGTAGCCGGCCGCGGATTTTGAAAGCTGGAGACGGGAACCGAGCCTCGGAGTTATTTTTTTGCATGCTTAAAAGCCTCAAGCTGGCTGGGAAAGGCTCTCATTTTAAAAGAGAAGTGCTTTTTAAAAAACTCTATTAAAATTAATTTTAATTTAATGGTTTAATAAGTGTTTACTGTGTCAGAACACAGTAAATGGCTCAGAAATCCAGAGTCGTGCTTCCATAGAGATGGAAAAAGAAGCTAGAGCTCTTGGCACCCCCATGTGACCTTGAGACCTTGTTGAATCCATCAGTAACAACAAGCACCTACAGCAGCTGAGGAACTGCTAAAAAAAAAAAAAAGCTAAATAGCAAAATAACGTCTATTTCATATAACCAAATGGTAACCAGTTAAAATAGCGTTTACTACATTTCTCAGTACATAAATACATGCAGTAGATAAAAATTTAAGATTTTGGTTTTACTCACGTGTCTTGGATCTTTATGATTTACAGAAGCAAGAGAACTCTGCAAGTCTTCAAGCTCTTTCTGCTTTTTCCCTATTTCTCTTTTCTGTTTCTCCATTTGTTTTTCCAGTTCTAAAGCTTCATTGCGTAGCTGATGCAGGATTTCTATCTTTTTACTCAACTGCTGCTCCAGATCTTCCTTGTTGGCCTGTGAGATCTGGAGACAGCGTTAGGAGGTTGGGTAAAACAAACTGGAAATAAGACTTTTTAAAATGTTGTCAATCAGTTAAATCAGACTGGTAGTTTAGTTAAATAAGTTGTCTAAATATAACCTACTCATTACTTTGAATCCTCATTGTACACTCATACATGCCCCATTTGAGAAAGGATGGCAGAAAAACACTGCTGTCTATATAAACAGTTTCAAACACTTTCAAATGCTAATCACTTAACAAGTCCTTTGTGTACCTTTTTCTGAGCCACAGCATCCTCCAATTGTCTCAGTTCCCCGGTTACTTTCAGAACTTGTTGCTCTGCATTTCCTATTGCACCTTGCAGTTCTTCTAATCTTTTCTGTGCTGTAACCCAAAAAAGTATTAATATTCCATACAACAGTGATACACATTTTCTATTAACATGTTAATCAGAAAAAAAAATCCTTAAACAGGGATAATCAGAGCTGATATACTATAATTTCTCAAAGAAAAAAAAAAATCTGACAAGTTTTTAATGTGACTGATGAAATTAAATTGATGCAACAGATGAGACATTTTCTATAATAATTATGAAAAGATTAAGTTTTATCTTAAAATAATAGCAAAAAATTGTTACGATTTTGACCCAAAAGACAAAGGACACGGCTGAGAGGTTACAGCAATTACAGCCTTTGACACTGTTATTATTCTCATGTCAAATCTGTGCCAAAAGTTTCATCAGTGGAATAAACTTTGCTATATGTATTTTATTTTTATTTCATAAAAAATAAAGCTTTTACCTGAATTAATCTTTTTCTCTTTATCCTCCAATTGTTCATCTAGAGTTTGAAACTGCAGTTTCAGCTGAGATTTCCTACACAAATCATCTTCGTCTAGTTGCATTTTTCCACTCTCTATCTGCTGAGCTTTGTTAGCAATATAGCCTTCTCTTATGAACATATTTCTTTTATATCTGGCCTTACCAATGTATGGGCTTTCACCAGGTACATTATCAAGTTCAATATCCTGAAACATATAGATTAGTTACATGTAAATGTTACATCATTTATACATCTATCTCAGAAACATCTCAGACTCCCCTCATTCAGGCATCTTTACAAAGATCATTTTAATTTTGCAAGTGACTAACAATATTCAACACATTAAATAACACACAGTTTAGATCAAATCACGTAACATGATTTTAAAATGAGATTTTTTTATATTTTACAACTGATAACTCTTTACAGAGCAGAATATATTAGAATTATAGAAAAGCTATAAAGTTTGATATCTTCCGAACAGTTGAAAAACAAGAGAAAAAGGAATGAAGAAACCCATTATTTTAAATTATTACCTCTGATGGAAAGTAACTTAATGGCTCAAATTTTGCATCAATCTTATAAAACGCCAGTTCCTGCTCCAATTCATACTGTTTCTGGCAAGCTCGGGTTAGCTCCATTGTTTTCTGCTTTAGCTAATAAATCAGTGAGCAAAGTAAGTTGATTTCAATCAAGTGTCATCACTATCGCGTACATTTCAATTCAGAATAGAGGATGGCAAAGACATCAACTTCAAAACAAAGTTCACATTAGAGAAAGCTAAGATGGTGTATTTAGGGTCAAGAATATCACAAAGTGTAACTTCATTACAAAATACAACATGATGACTAAGATTAGACGAGAATCCCACAACAAAGCACAGATCATCACATGAAAGGCCTCTTAAGTTTACACGTTTGAAAGTAAATTTTTTTTTTACAGGTTTGAAAGTAAATTTTTCACTAACTTTGGAAAAAAATTTGGGTACAATTCTTTTGTAAAATCTATGCCACATACTGAATATATTTACTGCTACAAATGAGCAATGAGAACTCATTCCTAGCAGCCTTCGTAAGAGGAAAAAAAACAAACAGCTATCTCAATTGTCAAGTGTATAAACTCCATACTTAAACTTGTGTTAGTTGGGTGTTTTTTGGTTTTTGTTTGTTTTTAAAAAAGGTCCATCATGTGATTCCTTTTTAAATCAACTTTTCGTGCTGAATACCTGAGGGAGAACATGCAGCAAGGCTCCAATACACAGTGGAAAGCAAAACTAATGGAGGAAAAGAAATAGAATAGACTGGAATAAAGGAAAGGGTTAAAGAGAGATTTTTAAAAAAACAATATATGTCATGCAAAAAATAACTGCTTAAGAAGAAAAATACTGTATCCAAAAAGTGAATGCAGTGCCACTGGAGCATTTTATGCGATGACCCAACTTTATTAACATGCAAAAAGTTCTAGAAATGAAAATAACCATGCAACTCAGGAGCACAGAGGGCTACCTTCAGTGAGGAATAAAGGCTCTGCGGAAAGGGAACTGTGACAAAACAATACACCAGCTAAAGGAAGAAAGAAGTGAGCAAAGTTTGTCATCCAGAGTGTAAGAGTGGGCTAAGCTGCAAACTATCTGCTGCTAAATCTCACTATACGTAAAACTACATTTTGGAAGTAGGCTGCTGGTTAGTATGTTCACAAAAGAAACAGCTCAATAAATACTAGCAATAAAGAATCTGAAGGAGAAAATTGTAGAGGATAAGTTTAACAAGTAAGATTAAAAGCCAAATACTAGGTTCGCAGCAAGTCATTGGTAACTGAGCACACTTAAATCAACAGGACTTTTTCCAGGGCCACTGTACAAGCCTTGCATTTTATACCTACCAATGAAAGACATTTATTATACGTAAGATTTTGGGATGATGTAAAGAAAATACAAGCAAACTAATGGGCATTACCTGAAATAATAATCATCAAGTGGTTATTACTGGCATGCAATGTATATGCCTGATACCTTGTTCTTATAAAGGTATTTAATCTTTTTCCCTTATTACAGCAGCATTTTGAAGTCTGAACAACACAGGTGATTTAGTACATCGACAATTTAGCAGCTGGAGGATGCTTAACCTTTTGTCAATTGAAAAAAAAAAAAAAAGACTACAGGCAAAAAAAAAGTTACTATCAACTATAAATTATGAGACTGATACTGCTTGTTCAATATACTTACTTTTTCCACAAAAACAATATTGAAGACATTCTATAAAAAGTTGAAAGGTCACAATTTTTGTCCTCCAAATACTAACTTCTCTTGATCTTTAACATAAATCTACAGTCATTTGAACTCTCCCACTGACATCTATTTCTGACAACAAAACTATTCCAAATATATACTTAGTGCAGGTGATTTACCTTACCAATTCATTTTTGGTGTCCACATCCCTTTGTAGATCTTCATAGCTTCGCTTCTGCTGCAAAGTTTTTTCTTTCAATGATTTGTTGACTTCATCTTGATGGTGAAGTTGTTCAAGCACTTTGGACTGGTTAAGCTTAAGGTTCTCCATCTCCTTTACCGTGTTTTCCAGCTCTCTTTCTAATTTTTCTATCTCTTCTGAAAAACAAAGCAAAAAAAATTACAATAGAAAACTTTTCCAGCTAAACTTGTTTCCTGTCATTAAATACACTTCTAACACATCATTATTACCTAAATTAAACCTCGTTAAAGCTTCCTGCCTGTCATTATTTGTCACTGTCTGTCCATCCAACTTTTCCAGCGCTCTCAAGTGGAATATGGTGTACAAGCGGTAGTGAGGCAGACTTGCAACTGGATTATCAGCAAGGCATAGAGAAGTCAGATCTTGTAGAGGCTTTAGTTTAGCTATATCATGAAGCTAAATCAAAGACAAATGGTACAATTATTAGACATCCTTCCAAGAACAATTAAACTGAATTAACTGAATTTCTGATTGTATTATATGTTATATGTTAGATCCATATAATCCATTTTGATGTTTATGATAAACTGGAAACTCTAAAAACCTACTAAAATACATAGCACTATGACTAAAGTAAGTTCCTAAAATCAAATTTCTTCCTCCATGAAAAAAAAAAAAAAAAAATCACCGCAAAGAGAACAGATGTCATCAAGTTTGACCTTGGATTGGAATGTCCAAGATCACAGGGTCTGTGGATATATCCAACCTTCCATTCTCCCAGACTAGTTCATGAGGCAAGTTAACTTCTATCGTGTGGAATACTCAAAGCTGGTTTCTTTCTCCTCCTAAATACCATGACTCCTTTAGAAGCTGTATTATTAAGTACATTCATTTCAGACACCCTCTTGTAGATGCAAAACATGGAAACTAAGTCACTTACTGATGATACTTTATTCTGTTTCAAATTAAGGATGCGCAGGGATCTCAGTTTCTTTCCTAGCCATACAGGAATATGTTCAATTTCATTCCCTGCAAGGTTCATCTTTTGCAGATTATGCATATGTTCTATGCCTTCAATCTTACTGAAAATAAGAGGAAAAACATAACTCATCATGAAGCATACCAAATTTACAGTGCAATTGAGGCATTACAGACAAACTACTGCAAAAGCTTTCTCAATTAATTACCTTCAAAGAATAGCAAAAAATAGTTGCTTGCTGCAATGGTCTGACAAATTAAATGAAATTACACCAGCTTACTTTCAAGTGAAAGGCAAAAAAAAAAAAAAAAAGGCAAGAAATTGTTGGTGGCAAAACCTTAATTTTTACACCTCTTCATTACAACATTAAAAACATTAAAATGGTATTGTCCCACATTTAAATAATATACAAACCTTGCTCTTTTTCTCTGGAGAATGCTACTGCACACTTATGCAACACAACTGAACCAAAATAAAAGGGTTTATTTTTTTTTCCTCCAGGCAAAAGTAAGGATCAACTGTAAATGTACAGTGTACAGAACTACATTTTTTAGTGTTTTCATTAAAACACTTAACCACTAACAAGGAAAACGTTCTGAGTTTTTCTGAGTTTTAATTTCCTTGGGTGTTGATCTAAAGATAAATATCATAACAAATTAGGGTTGAACATGCTCTTGTTGCTCTATTAGTTTTTGAGTAGAAACCAATTGTACGTAATTAAAATCTCAAAACATACAGTCGTAGCTACAAGCTGTCATGACCTTTTCAATTCCTGTTAAGTGAGGAAGTTGTGTGAATGCAGTGTGTAAAAACCCTAGTGTCTTGCTTACTTAATATTGTTAACTTCTCTACTGAGATTGCAACTTCTCTACTGCAAAATCAGACATGTAAAGATCATAATTCATTAATAAAAAAAAATACAGGAAACAAAGATGTTTGCTACTGCTTGAACCGTGACTTCTGATTTTTTTTATGCTATTCAGAAAAGATACTAGACTCTTGAAACAGTGAAAAGTGAAAAAACAATTTAGTGAGTTTACAGCATGCCTGATCAGGTCCATTCAGCTTCCTCTTCTAAAGAGAAACTTCCTGTACTATGGGTAACAACTTGCAGTACAAGATTAATTAAGTTGGGATATTGTATGCTCTTCATTATGGTATCTGAAAACTTGTATTTCTTGCTTGGTTTCCTAGAAAAAACATTTTTAACTGAAGCCTTGGTAAATCAACAGCACTTCCCAGAACTATTTCTCCTTCAAATACCTTTCTGAGGATTTTTCACAGAAACTTGTGATTTTTAGTAAGCGCTCAAAGCATTATGATCTTGCCGTCCAACTGATGGGAAATTCAGTTTAACTTTTCACACTTCAGAGATCTCATTTAAGCAATAAGAGAATGACAGCTTTAATAGTTTTGGTAAGATATGTTAAGATGAAATAAGTGTTTCTGCTTACCTGATTTTGTTGCAAGACAAATTGAGTTCACGCAACTTCAACAGTTTATCCAACTTTTCAATCTTCTCTATTTGGTTGTTACTTAGATTTAGTGTCTCTAGCTTAGAGCACTTTTCCAAATTTTCTATGTACTAAAGAATAGAAAATGTGTGACATATCATTGCACTTTATTTCTTTAAATGAGAAAGGCAGATTTCCAGTTTTAACAAATTCATTCATAGAAAAAAAAAAAAAGCAAAGTATTTCTAACATGTTATTAATCACTTTCATTGTTGCATTCATTGTTGCACCCTCTTTCCCTCTTTTAACTAATAGCCTTCTATAGATAGTGCTGGAGGAGTAAAACTAGATTCTAAGTTTCCAGTGGGCCAATCTACACAAAAGGGAATTTGCTATAAAGAACCTTGACTAAAAATAACAGCACAATCCAAAAATTAAGAAATTTACACAGTGTTCTCAACTTTATTCAAATTGATCCATGGTTTCTTCTTTTCAAGAAGTCTCCACTGACATTCTCTCTCTATATATAATTTTTTTTTATATTTATTTTTCCAGAAGCTTCTACAGAACTAGGCTAACATAATTAGAATATAAAGGTCTTTTTTTTAAAGTGGATATAAAGTTATTTTATATATTTATATATATATATATACACATATATATCAAAATGTACTTTGGTTTTATTAACAGTTATTTTCAATAACTTACCTTAAATTTCTTGTCCCCATCCTTTGGGGATGAAAGATTGAGTGAGCTTAGACATGCCAAGTTTTCCTGTTTTGACAGGACTTTTATGAGGGGTTCTGTAATGTACTTAACTCCTGGACTAACACCATTTTCATCTGAAATTAAACAAAGAAACTACCTTCAGTGGTGAAACAATTGGTGACCTTTACATTCATCATCTACTTCACTCTGTATACAGGGAAGGCTTGAAAATTATTCTCCCCCATATGGGATGAGAAGAAACAGCACACCAGATGCATTTACAGGAAATGACGTGTTAGCATAAACGGGTATATTCTTTCAAAAAAAAAAAAAAAGCACAGTATGTTCCTCCCTTTTTTAGTATTCTCTGCCGGTGCAGCATTCTATACAGCTTTCACTGCTGTCATTTACACCTTTGAGAGTTGAAAGCAAATTTCTCATATTTCTTTCCAGCAAATCATAGATCTTTAATCATAGAGTTGACAGAACATTGGCCTTCTGTGGTTTTAGCGTGTACTTTTATACCAGCAGTTTTTTATACATTACCTTCATGAAACTTATATTCAAGAGGAGCTTCTACATTTTTTGCTGTAATATCAAGTTGCTGATTCCTCCATTCCCTGCTTTTGTGAGCAGATGGAGACGTGTGTTGGCTACGAGGAGATGGTGATCTGGTGCTTGAACCAACAGAAGACATTGGACTAGGTGTCCGAGAAGATGGCATCTGTGTTTTTCCACATAATGCTTTTTTTACGTAGCTTTTCTTCATTGCCGAAAATACAGAATATCATATGACCAATATCTGTAAGGAAAAAAAATAAACATAATTCTCTATATAAGCCCAAACTCTTGATTGTTTGCTTTCCAAGAAAGTTGTTAAAAAAGAGTACCTTGTTGAAGGACTTTAAGTGCTTGTTGTCTAAGTATCTGTGCCTAATGGCACAAGTTATTGCTTTAGATGATACACAGTTTGAGACATCACAGAGGTGATAATTGAAAAATTGTCTTTTTAGCATAAGAAATATTTCCAGCAATAATAGAGTGCCAAAAATACATTTAAACCAATTCTCCAGTGGGTGACAGCTTCCATTTTTCATGGGCCAATGCATATCTGGAGGAATGCTATAGCTGTACACTTATGCCATTCTAAAGCACAACGCCAGGAACTGTGCTGAACTGCTTTCTGTTTTGCAGCTCGTCTTGGTAACTGTCCTGTGATTTATGGCTCACGCCAAGTCTGGAGACACTCACAACTCAGACTAACATCGTTGGCAGAGGACAGAAAGACAGGACAAGGCTCCCAAGTGCTTTTACCAAGGCTAGAAACCATCCACTTCATAGCTCAAAGAGTAGTTAGAAGCAAAAGGGGAGAAAAAAAAAAAGGAAGTAAAAATAAATAAATAAATAAATATCTAACCCTGGCACAGTGTCCCCTTTCTGCAACAAATTATTCTGTGACTGAGTGGGAAGTTCCAGGGAATTGTTAATGGCAGCTTCCACTGATGACGAATGTGGTTTCCCTAAGGGTAAGCGCAGACAGAGCCACGCTCATTGCGTGTGTGGAAGCCCTCGTAGTAAACATCTCTGGGGATGGAGTTTTACCAAAACTGAGACCCTGTAAGCAGAAACACATTTTAAGATGTTCTTTAAGATAAAAGCATGTGCTTTTAGGGGAACTTAGACACAATGCAATCACTCATATAGCTTAACGTTGAGAAAGCTTTTTTTCATTGCAATGGAATTTTCAATGAATCTTTAAAGACAAAAAAAAGAATGGAAATAAAAGCCGCTCTCTTGTAAGCCAGCATGAAGAGACACAACTCATTCAGGGCTGGGAAAGTGAGCTCTAAAGGGGCAGAAGAGGCGTAAGAGTAAAAAGCTACCATGGAAAGCATCATCATTTTAAAGAAAAGCAGTCAGTTACCTTAACGCTTAGATTTTATAGAAACAAACAAACAAAAAGTGTTCTGGCAACGAAAACCCCAACAAACCTCCCGTGCTCAAAAGGGCGGGAGGGGGGGAGTGCCGAGCGGTGCCCCCTGAGGGGAGCCTGAGGGGAGCCTGAGGGGAGCCTGAGGGGAGCCTGAGGGGAGCCTGAGGGGAGCCTGAGGGGCCCGGGTGCCGCCAGCCGGCCTCACGATGGGCGCTGACAGGACGCCCAGCCCGCAGCGAGGCGGCCGGGAGCGCGGTGCCCGCCGAGAGGGACGCGAAGCCCGCTGAGGGCGATCCCCTCGGGCCGCCGCTGTGCTTACCTGCGTTGACATGGTAACGCCGCTTCGCCGCTCGCCGGGGCGGGCACGGTGGCCTCCCACGGCCTCCCGCAGCCCCCAGCGTGAGGGAGGAGATCCCCAGAGCCCCCCCCGTCACGCCACCTGCCTTCCTCCGCCGCGGGATCCTCGCCCGCCTCAGCCGCCACGCCCGCGGGTAGGCGGCTCCTTTAAGGACCCGGCACCGGCGGCCGGCCCGACGCCATTTTGTTTGGTCCCTGGGCGCCGACGGGCGAGCGGGCTGGGGGCGGGGCCTCCCGGAGCCACGCCCCTCCGCGCCCCTGTCCCCGCCCGCCGCTTTCCCGCCCGAGGTGTCCCCTCAGGCGCGTGCGCTGCCCCGTTCCCGCCGCGGGGCCAACGGGCGCCTCGCCTCAGGCTGTGACCGCTGCTGAGGGGATTTGTCCTGAGGGGTTTTGTCCTGACTGAAGCCCCAGTGACCCTATAAAGTGACCCTATATAAAAACCTATTCCCTTGTGATGCTATTGGGGATTTAAGCTCGTGCTTTGTGTGTCTGTGTCCATCAAGTTTGAGCCTACACACGTAAACTTATCCTTAGATGGGTTTTACTCCGGAGCTTAATGGAGTAGGCCTAAATATAACTCTGTTTTCACAGCAATATTTAAATAAAGCCTTTTTAACAGTTTGGTGTGGTGTTTTTGGAGCCTGCCCGCTTTCGAGGTGTGAAATGTGCAGCAAGTAGAAAAAATAGTAAACCAAATCTGACAAAGAATGTAAGGAAGACATCACTGTTAGAGTTTATAACCAATATAAGTTGAAAAGCATCCAAAATGTTGTTACACCTTTAAAGTGTTTTCCAACATTCTTTACTAGTTACACATTTTTATTTACATATCACCCACATGAACATTCTTGTGGTTTTATATTGATAGTTATTTGGACGTGTTTTTTTTTGGTTTGTTTGTTTTTAATAACAATCATTACATTTTGTATTAATATTTTATATTTTATTATTATTTTATTTTAATATTAATATATTCTTTTATACTTTGTTGCTTCCCTTGTAGTTTGTAACTTCAGTTTCTGAAGGCCCTATTGGTCTTATTATAATTTAATTTTACATTGATCAGAAATAGTTTTGTAAATAGTTTTCCCGTAAAGGCTGACTCCAATGTTTATTTAAGCTTGAGAAGTCTTACACAACTTTAGTTTAACTTTCTATAATCCTGTTTGCTTAGGTCCTATGCTTAAATACTAAGTATGCAGAGTTTTTATTAGTTTCTTTTTGCAAATGCTATTCACAATAGTACGTGTGCTGAGTGTATTGTGCCCTTAAATTTTCATATTCTCATGTAGGTACTCAGAAGGCTGGCATAATCAGGAATACAAACAGATAAAAAAAAAGTTGCAAGCAAAGAGTTAGTTCAAAACAAAACAAAACAAAAATAAAAAGGAAACCTGATCTAAAAATATCAGGACAGTTAGGTCAATGTAATTGAAATGCTTTTTTCTTCAGAAGCAAATTTAAAATCGTATCATGGATTTAAATAAAAAATATTTTCTGAAGGGCTAGCTGAATCTGATTTTTCGTGGTTTTGTTTTGCTTTCTCTATTATTTTTTTTTTGTGGCTGTCTAACAGGGAGAATGTTAGGATTGACAGAATTGCTCCATATATTAAAAAAAAAAAAGAAAAGAAAAAGAAATCCTAAGTTTAGCTGTTTCGGATTCTTTGTGAGTTAAAGAATTTGGAAGGGGCAATAACATTTTAGTAAAACAAGATCTGCAATTAATTATTAACTGTGGGTGATACGTATTGGTGGTATTTCTGTTCATCTACAGCAGAAGCCAGATAGGGTTGAATCCAGATTTGTTAGCATTGTTGGTGTGTTTTGTGTGATGCTATGGCTATTTTAATATTTTGTCTTGTTTTGTTATTTTCTGGAACAGCTTTTAGTCAAGATAAAACGTAAGTAAAACAAATATAGTATTTACTGGAAATGATACTTTATAATTGACCGCTATTTTAAGTGAATAGATACAGGATTTCAGTAGAGCCGGTGCAGAAGACACTACTCAAACTGATGTGTCTTCACAAGCAAAATTCTTACTAATGTATGTGGACTAACCTTAGAAAAAGGACTGCCGCTCCTGGAATTACGCAATTTGCTGCCAAAGAAAGAGGTAGAATCAACTCGTTACGTTCCATAAATTCTGGACATAACGAAAAGATAAATATGCAAAAAAGTTAAGTAAAGTTTGGCGCTTGATACCTTTTCTATAGTGCCTGAAGACATACTATGCTGTGGGTTTCATAAAAGCTCTTATTTATAGCAATCGATCTAAGTGCTGTTACCATTTCAGAAAAAGGTGCACGTATATTGAATGTGCAGCAGCACTTCACATATGTGTATTTACATGAGGTATATTATGTGTTCAGGTATTAAAGCCTGGTTTGTGGTTTTGTGGAATAATGCATACTTCAGTTTATACAGCAATGAAGAAATTAGGGTAATCCTGCAAAAATTTACTCACATTTATCTTTATTGTAAGTTGCCCGTTCATTTCAATAAGAACGCTGCTGCTGGGAAAACTATACAAGTATGCTACTTGAAGCATTAGCATTTCAGGTGTTCATTTGGCAAAATAAGTAATCATTTTTACATAAATACCCTGTCATAGTAGGCACGCTTTTCTGTGTCTGCAGAATCGAATCCATAAATATTGCCTAAGCTGTTATTTGGTTACATTACATTACAGTTTTCATCAAAATGATTCTAACTGGGGCTATGCTGTTTTTAACTACTGTATTAGAATAACTTCACCTGGTCTTTAGCTCATTGGCTTTATCAGTGTCTAGGTAAATGAGGTAGAAACGGAAGTAAGAAATATGAAAGTATGGTTCCAATGCCCTTTGATTATTTCATGTTTTGTATACAGCTATGTCCTTACAGCATCAAAGGTTTTCCGAGTTGGGACATCTGAGAAAGTTGTGGTTCAAGCTTTTGGTTATGAGAAGGAATTTGCAGTCAACGTTGCCTTAAGAAGCTTTCCAGATAAGCTTGTTTCTTACTCGTCTGGCCGCATTTCTTTAACTCCAGACAACAAATTCCAAGATGCTGTAACTTTAACTGTAAGGAATTTGGACTTTTATTGTCATGTTTTTATTGTTGCATTTAGTCGTTAGTGTTAGAAAAACAAGATTGTGGTAAGCTTACGTTTGCTTAAACTGGGTGGAAAAGCCTCGGGCCCTGACTTGTCAGTTTGCTGCGTGTAGTTTATTTCATTTTAGTTTGTCTGAAATTGAAAATATATTGGATAAAATGAGTGTAAAGGAGTGATGTCAAAGCTAAACATAAGATCATATTATTTTAGAAACATTATCTTGTTTGCATAACATTCCAAAAAGAAAAAGGAAGGGATGGAGAAGCGTTCAGTGTGGACAAGATACCTCAAATGAGTGTTCAGAGTAAGCCAAACTGGCAACTGAAACTGAAACTCAAGCTATTTCACCAAACTATCGACCACAACAGCAACGTTGGTGTGGCTGAGATTCGCTGTTTATATAAATGGAAGTCTGGTAAATTATAATGTCATAACTTCATAACTTGTGTTTTAACTTTGCTATTTCAGTTCTTGAAATAAATACAAAATTGAAAATACTTCTTTGTAGTTTAATATTTCCGACTGTTATCAATGATGTAAGCAAGAATAATCCCCTCCTGTGGATGTTTTTGTTTAATAATAATTAACAACAGAATATTAATTGCTATTCAGAACCTATTCTCAACAAGAAATGCTGTAGAAAAAATACTTGAAAACTATTCTAATATTCTTTAACAGTATCTCATCTCCCCCAGCTTCAACCAGCAGATTTAGCAAGGACAGAGGATTCAGTCAAGTATGTGTATTTGGAAGCTGTTTCCCCACATTTTACCAGATTGAAAAAAATTCCTGTTTCCTATGAGAATGGCTTTCTTTTTATTCACACAGACAAACCAGTTTATACTCCTGATCAGTCAGGTAAATAATGTTTATTTCTCTTAGCTTTCACTTAGTTTTTATGAGCTGATGATATTGACAGGGAATGAGGATTTAAATGTACTTTAAGCTCTTGTTCATAGTATGTTACCATCAGTCACTATGTATTTTCTTAATCATCAAAAGAATATTTTGAAATATTTGATCATACGGTAGAAATGAATCATTTCTCCCGGTGTCCTCTCCTCTGAGTCCCTGCCCTCTACACCTTACATGATTAATCTGTGGCACAAACAGTGGAGAAATTGTACAGGGAATACATATTAAAAAATTGTCAAGAAATAGTGATGACTGAATCATTGGTTTTGTGTACGTTGAGCTCATTTACTGCTTTTATCTGTTGTTGCTGGCATGAATAAGTATTGTTTGGATAGCATACTTACAAAAGCTCAAAGTCATTCTATAAGTACTAAAGAAATTAGTAGAGAAAAAGGTTGTTTTTGTTTTTTAATATTGATAACAGCATGACTTTGAGATCTATTGTAATGTTTCTTACAGTGAAAGTCAGAGTTTACTCTCTCAATGAAGATCTGCAGCCAGCTCGGCGAGAAACTGTCCTAACTTTTGTGGTATGTTGTTACTGAATTTAATTTTAATATTCTGTGGGTCACAAAAGCAATAAACCTCGTTATATAGTAAATCAGCATTGCAATGGATATATAATAACATTGTCAGATAAATATTTTTGCAATAATAAAACTGTTAGATAAATACTTTTGCAGATCGCCAGACATCTTTTAAAAGATCTAAAACAGACAGCACACAGATCTTTTTTAAACCTTAATATCTAGGGAAAGGATTTGTGAGAAAATTTTGATAATATATTGTTTTCATATTGTTCTTTATTTCTTTTAAGATAGAAAAAATCAGTAGCTCCTGTGCTACGTTTTTTTTTAGCCATAACGATAGTTATTATTGCTATTACAGTAACCTGGAAACATCAAGTATTGTGAAGTAACAACTTTTAATTGTTGGAAACACAGTAAAATGTTTTATCAGAATTTCAGAACCTGCATTTCTTTTTAAAAAAATTGCATTTTGGTGCTGTGAAATTGGCAAAACTCTTAGAAGTGTACATTGTGGGCAGGGGCCCACTAAAATCCCCAAATGAAGATTTTTCTTTCAATGAGACTGATCTAACTGCTGGTTCTTTACTGTTATTTTTCAAAGGATCCCGATGGAGTAAAAGTGGATATCATAGAAGAAAAAGACTTCACTGGAATAGTTTCTTTTCCTGACTTCAAAATTCCTCCTAATCCTAAGTAGGTATAATTAATACTCGTTGAGAATTATTAGCATAATACTCCCTTTTCTTTTTTCAAAAGACTGCCAGAGTGTCTATTGCTGATACAAAGTATTAAACTGAAAGGGAGTAGATTTAGATTAGAAGAAATTCATTATTGTAAGGTGGGTTAGATACTGGAATAGGTAGCCCAGAAAAGTTGCGGATGCCCTGGAAGCATTCAAAGTCAAGCTGAATGGGACCTTAAGCAACCTGCTCTAGTGAAGGAGTTCCCTGCCCATGACAGGGTGGTTGGAACAAATGATGTTTAAAAGTCCCTTCCAACTCGAGCCATCGTATGATTCTATGAAGTTTCTTTGAATGGTAAAACAGGAAGACAGGCGCAGTTAAATATGATCTGCACCTAGACGTTTTGTGGGCTTAAGGAAAGCAATTTGAAATGAAACGAATGCCTTTTGAGTGCTTCTAGTTGCAGGAAAAAATCATCCAGGTTATAGTAAATCAGATAGGTGATGCCCAATAATCCTGCTGACTACACTGAAACAGAGCTGGAGAGCCACAAATAGGCATTTGTCTAATCTCAGGGGTGATAATTGGCAAGTGGAAGATGGCAGCAAATAGTGCTTTAATGACTCCAGTTACATTTGCGGTCTTCCAAATACGTCTCTGCTTGTTGTAACTGTATGACAAAAAATTCTGACAGTAGTCAGAACATAAATAATGGTATATTCTTTTCAAATATGTATCAATCCTTCAAAATAAGTTTCAAGTAATTTTATTCAAAATATCAGAGTAGCGGAATCTTCTCAAAGAGGTATCGTACACGTGCAAAAAACTCAGTGCCTGACTTTTCTAATTATTAATATTAATATTTTCACTTTTAATAATAATTTTCATTTTAAAAAATAACGATTGTTGATACTGTAGGTATGGAATTTGGAAGATTGAAGCCAAGTACAAAAAGGATTACATAACCTCTGCTGTTGCAAAATTTGAAGTTAAGGAATATGGTAAGGTGTTCATGTACACGTGAATTTTCATTTTACGTGCCTTTTTTGCATGAAATTCATGTAGGGCAGCTATACAACACAGAGGAACAAAACACAGAAATGCTTGAACATTGGCCTACTTAATACAGCAATGGGATGCAGTATAGTGCCAAGTGGCAATATCAGTTCAAGCTAATGTCTCATATCAGTATAAGATATATGATGACATATTACTGAGTATCTGTGGTTTGATGTTTAAAAATGCATCCAAGTGGCTTCATTTTCTACTCAATTTTTTCAGCGCTGCCAAGCTTTTCCATCGTCATACAGCCAGAACGTAACTTTATTAGTTCTGATAAATTTGAGAACTTCAGGATTGCTGTGAAAGCTAGGTAAGGAAATTAGGCTTTGATTTCTAGATGTGTGCCACATCTTTACCTTAAGAATGATTGTCCTGTGTTGAGAAGCTTCCTCTTTCTCAAGGAGCCCTATCATCACAATCATTTCTGCTATGTGAGAGAGCTAGGTGAACCTTTTTAAAATTCTCACAGTGATTATTTTTCAACAGAAGTGTTTGTAAAGCTACATAGGCATTTGTTTTCTGTTTCTTGCTTAGGAAATGACTCTCCTCAAAAATGAATGCTTTGTTGCAGCCATTACGATCTTAACATTTCTATCATTGTTTTATTCTCAGCTATTTTTATAATAAAAGGCTACCAAGTGCTGATGTTTTTCTTCGTTTTGGAATAATTGAAGGAACTGGAAAAAGAATGATGCCTCGTGCAATGCATGTAACTAGGGTAAGAAAAAACAAGCCTAAATTGCTTAGTTCAGGACTGATCTAATTCCATTTAAGTTGGGGAGAATATCTTCCAACTCCATTTGCATCGACAGCTATTGAGTGTCAACTTTACCTTTGTAATCCTGTCACCAGGGGCATAGAAAGTTACTTTACAATGAAACTCAGAGGCAGTGTCTCAGACAGAACGGAACTTCAGTCTCATTCAATTGCTTCCTTGAGTAAACTGTGTTTGAAGTTCCTGTGAAACAACATTTTTGCTATCTATTTATAGAATAAACAAAAAGAAATCAATCATAGGATCAATGTAATAATACCAAATCAGGATTGGAGACAGAGAAATCAAAATTGTATCAATATGTTATGGGGAGACTGTTCTCCACCAGTTCCCCTTCCCTTATCTAGTCTGGTCTTTTTGTTTTATTCATTGCAGAATGATAAAAGACATTATCTTCCCTGAATGAGCAGGGATATATCTGTGTTACTCGTAGAATCATAGAATGGTTTGGGTTGGAAGGGACCTTAAAGATCATCTGGGAATCACCTACCTCTTGTTTGGTCTGCATGCAGACTTCATAGCATGTACTATGGGTTGATTAATTGGTAATAAATTAATCAACCCATAGGTAAAAAAGAATTCTTAATCATGAAATTCTACATTAAAACGTCTCCATCTTTGATTTCCCCTAAAACAGTCAGAGCAGAAACATGCTGAAAAGAATTTACTCATAGTTTACCATATCTTATTTCTAAGTTATTGACTGTAAAGGAATACTTTTTATTTAATTTCCAGCTTGAAAATGGTGTTGCTGAAATCAGTTTTAACAGTAAGAAAGAAGTGAGTTACTTAGGATTTCAAAGTCTAGAAGAATTGGATGGGTCATATTTATATATTGCAGCATCAGTGATGGAATCTACGGGTAAGTTGCTTTCACGTGATTTCTTCAAACACATCTGCAAATGTAAACAGAACAAAAAAAAATATACAGCTAACTTTGTTAGTATCAGACTTTCTTTGGTACTCAGGAATCCTTCAGCCAGAAGCTTATAAAAAACAGCCTGTCCATCAGTGTAAAAATGGGGTTAAACTTTTTTTTTATTGCTATTTGTTTTCACAGTGCTAAGTGTTTAATTTTTAGGTGAAAGGACTTCACCATCAGAGACAGATTGTGCTGCCCTTTGAAGGCATGTGCCCTAGGATGTGCTTATTAAAAGCGGCATATTTTTTAGGTGGCCTCAGTGGTGAAGTAGAATATACTGGAGTCAGATACGTTGTATCTCCTTACAAATTGAACTTGATTGCTACTCCTCTCTTTGTAAAGCCTGGACTTCCATTCTTCGTAAAGGTTAGTTAAAAGAAGTATTGTTGCACGTTACAACGTAAAATCCATAATGCAGAAGCCTTACTGTTTTGTAAATATCTGTAGGTCTTGACACACTTTTCATTTCCTTTGACTGTTTACTTTTTTTTTTTTTTTCATTTGCTACTGTAGAAGGTTAGCAGCTTGTTTTCTGCTTGAAAAATGTTGTTCATATAAGAAATGTTCTCTCTTCTAATGAATAGGTGCAGGTGAAAGATACAGTAGATCACTCTGTTGGAAACATCCCTGTAACTCTCACTGCAAAATCATTCACTGAACAAATGGATGAGACTGAGTTGATATCAGAGGGTTCAGAATCTGGGAGAAGAATAACAAGCATCAATGATGGAACTGCTTTATTTGTTATTAATATCCCATCTGATAGCACGCTACTGGAGTTTCAAGTGAGTTAAATTCTCCCATTAACTTATTTCTTAGAAGATTTAATTCTGTACTTTTGCCAGTGTACAGCACCCGTGGTAAGACTTTGCTCTTAAAAGTTAGTAGTTTATAAACTTTGAGATTGTTCCCAACAATCAGTTATGAAACCTAAGTGCTATAATGAAACATTACTTCTATATTAAATTGTATTTGCATGTATTCTGAAACAAAATATCCCAATTTGTCATATATTTATTTAATAATAGTTGTTAAATAAAACACCTGAATGAATTACGAGAGAACAAATCTCTGAGAGTGATTCTCTTGTTAGATAGGAAGACATACATGTATTATTGACCTTTTCTGATCTACTTTTTTGTGGACATGCTTCTATACCGCCATTTTAATTTGACTTGGTATTTATAATTTTTTTTATTAAAGAAAACAGGAAAGTCTTGAGTTGGCTTATTTTCTTACCGTGATTGTTTATTTTCTGAAGTGTAACTTCATACTTAAACTATTCAGAAGTCAGGACATGCAGCTTTTGTTTCCTCCTTTGCTACAAAAATTTTTGGACATGTTATTATCTTTACAGATAAAAACTGTTGATCCACATCTTTCAGATGAAAACCAAGCAACCAAAACCTATGAGGCAAGAGCTTATTCATCATTAAGTCGGAGTTATCTATACATTGACTGGGCTTCAAACCACAAAGTACTTCAAGTAGGGGATTTCATCAATATTAATGTATATCCACATAGTCGGTATATTCATAAAATACATCACTACAGCTATTTGGTAAGTAACTGATGTTTCCACATGAAAACTTGAATTGAGATATGATCCTTAATGAAGAACATCAGCAGTCAGGATCTGTCACCAACACAGAATACGTGCTGCTCAGAAAACTGTTCAGAACATGTACTCTGCCTTTGCCTATAAAATGTGTCCGTTCTATAGTTATAATTTGTTACCAGTCTCATGTTTAAATCATATATTAAGGCTGTATTGTTTTGAATTCTCACCCAATGTAGACTGGAGTTAAGAAGTAGTGCCAATCTGAGAGGTGTTTCAGGAGCTGAATCATCTCAGGAAGACAAAGATGCACAGAGACAGCAGTTCTTTTTACAGGGAGGGAGCTACCCTCCCTCGAACTAGACACACCAGTCCCAAATGCATTTCTGTGTGTGGTGGATTATATCTAAATGCAAAATAACTTTTACATGTGTGAGACATGTAATATAAAATTTGACTTCTTTATTCTCCATCATCTTTCTACTATAGATCATGTCAAAAGGGAAGATAGTAAGCTTTGGAACTCAAAAAAGAATTAAAGATTTGGAATATGAACACCTAAGTTTTCAAATAACCCAAGAAATGGTTCCTTCAGCACGTCTTATTGTTTACTACATCGTCATGGGAGAAGAAACTGCTGAGTTAGTAGCTGATTCAGTCTGGCTGAACGTGGAACAGAAGTGTGGGAATAGTCTTGATGTGAGTAGTAAAATTGTCACTGAAATTTGTGGGTGTGCGTTCATTTTATGGTCAGGTTTTAACTTGGTATTACACAAGTTCTTTAACAGTTCCTTAACATAATAAAGTGTCTGCCTCCAGATGCATTTATTTTGGATCAGTGTACTTTAAAAATAACTAACATTTGTTTTTGATTTGTAGATTAAGGTGCTACCAAGCAAAAAGACACACAGACCAGCAGAAGTCTTATCGCTTTACATGAAAACACAGTTCAGTTCCTTTGTTCCTTTATCATCTACTGACAAGGCAGTATATGGAGTTACTGGAAGAGGAAGGAGAGCAATGGAAAAAGTTAAGTCGTAGCCAAAAAAGAAAAATAAATTGCTGTTTGTTTCAGATTCATACTCAGATCGCTGTTACAGTTTTTGCCTTCAATAAACTTGAAAGTACACAGAAGAGCAATTCAACACAAAATAAAATGTGTGGTTTCTAAGTTATAAAAATAATTTGTTTACTATGTTTTGATTTCCAGTAAAAGTAAATGGTGGTTTTAAAGCCCAATCTGAACTGTCTCAACAGAAATCTTCAGACTTGGTCAAAAATAGGCTGCAGTGTGAGAGAGCTCTGTGGTCCGAGAGGCATAGAGACTACATTCTCCCTTGTAGTTCTTCCTAAAATCTTTTTAGGTTCTGTTTTTTTTTAAGGGCATACTGTTAGAATAATATGGCAGATGCAATTATGTTCGTAGGATTATAGAGGTTTTCAATCCTTGTAGAATTCTAGATATGTGTGTATGTAAGTAAACATGCGTATCATCTGTCACTGAGATAATTCCATTCCTGTGATAAAACGTGGCAGTTCTTTAATACCTCAGAACAGTCAGATACAAGATAGGTAGAAGATGAACAGGAGAATACTTTTGCACCAACCTTGAATTATTTGAATCTGTTTTCTAGTACTGTTGAATGCTGGGTAAAAATACTTGATTTGGTTTTCAACAAGCTAGATGGAGTATCAGAACTGTTACAAACATTAGTGAAGCATTCTGCCTCTGTTCTGCATAACTTGTTAGCTCAGACGCGCTACTAGAGCATGATTGTGTTGGTTCTGGTGCTTGAATTAGTTCAAATATCGTGAAATGGTACTCTTCAGTGTATTGTGAAGACATTTTCTAGACTAAAGTGGCCTTTCGGCATGTATAATTCTCTTACCTGTCATATGATATATATGATATTCCCCACCTTTTAGTTAGCTGATGATATGCTTCTTCCTCAGGTAATGCAAGATTTGGAAAAGAGTGACCTTGGATGTGGTGCTGGAGGAGGACGGAATAACGTTGATGTATTCCGAATGGCTGGGCTTACATTTTTAACTAATGCAAATGCTGATGTTTCAAACGAAGCAGGTATATTTCTTAGTTTTAAACATGAAACTGTAGATTTTCTCTCTTGAAGTTTTCTATTGTGACTCACAGTTATTATATTGGAACCTAATAAAATTAGTAGGGCATGCATATACTAAGAAATACAATTTTGAGGGAGGAAAGCATTGTAGTTTGTGTGTCATTTTCTGTAATTTAAATTATATATATATATATAATTTATATTTTAAATCTATATTTTTATATAAATTTAAATTTTATATATATGTACATATATATATATATATATATATATAATATATATATTTGGTATATATATATATACCAAATCTGGAATGTGATTTTTTGGATTGAAGTGGGCTGTGTTATGACCAAGAAACTCCTGTCTTTCATAGTTTTTGTGTTTGTTTTTATTTTTAACAGATGAAACTTGCAAAGTAATTGTAAGAACCAAACGGTCTGACTTCGTGGATCAAATACACAAGGAAGGTGATAAAAAAATTATTTTAAATATATAATTATGAAAAAGGTCATGTCTATTATAAATCGATCATCTGAGAGTTTGCATAGTACTTTTGATTGCTGTTATCCACTTCATGTAGTAGAGGGATGGACAAATATAGAAAATGATAATTTAGAGGGCCCCATTTATAAAGCTCCTCATCCATATGCTCAGTCTGAATTCTATAAGATTAAGTACCCATTGAAAATACAGCATATCTGTAAGATTTCTTTTTCCTACTCGGAAAGGACATATTCTGAAAACTCACGGTACTACCATATGGTAGTCTTTCCAAGTGACCTCCTGTCAGTGACCAAGCCTGACAGAAGACCTTCTGTCCATTAGATCTTAGTGTAATAAAACTCCTCTAATTTATATTTTAAATTCAGTATTGTAGTATAAAGTGTGTGTCTCTAACATTTAAACATTTACATGTTTATGCTCAATCTGGAATCTATACCTTCATTGAAATTTTGCAAGTTTTAAAAACACATTTAGTATAACAAGTTAAAATGCATTTGAAAATAAAAACATCATCTCAAGGAAGGGATTTTTGTTGTTGTTGTTATTTCAGCATCCAAATATAAACATCCAGCAATTAAAAACTGCTGTATGGCTGGTGTAAAAGCATATCCAGTCAGTGAGACTTGCAGTGATAGAGCTCGGCGAATTCGGAGTAATGAAAAGTGCATTTCAGCATTCAGGGATTGCTGTGAATTTGCCAACAGACTGCGGGAAGAGGAGCCTAATAAGCTGCTAAATTTGCCAAGAAGGCGTAAGTACAAGAACTTTGACTGTTGTGTGGATATTTTTAATAGATTATGGATAGATACAGAGGTGATAGCTTTGTTAATCTAGTAACTCTCTCCAATTACCTGAGAGGGTTATTTGAGCAGATACTGTAGTCTCCATATACCTTGGTTGTATACCCCTAAAGAGAGGTAGGAGAGCGATTCTTTATTGTTAGGACTGTGCTGGAGAGCTGTGTTCTATGCATCCATGTTTAGAACAAGCAGCCATGCAAAATGGGAGTATTGTTGCCTGTGGAGGTAATGCTAAACTTGAATGCTCAACTGGAATCATTTGCCCAGGCCTAAAACAGCCAACGGGTAACACGTCAGCACAGATCAGTGGGAGTGTGAAATCTTCTGTCTCCCATTCTCTCTGTATAATCACTAGTTAACAGTTTTGTTTCAATGTTGGACAGGTATCCACATTTATAAATAGTTTGTTATAAATAAATAAACTTTGGATGAGGTTATTCAGGTATCATAATGGGAAATTCAGTTTAACTTTTCACACTTCAGAGATCTCATTTAAGCAATAAGAGAATGACAGCTTTAATAGTTTTGGTAAGATATGTTAAGATGAAATAAGTGTTTCTGCTTACCTGATTTTGTTGCAAGATAAATTGAGCTCACGCAAGTTCAACAGTTTATCCAACTTCTCAATCTTCTCTATTTGGTTTTTACTAAGATTAGAGTCTCTAGTTTAAGAGCACTTTTCCAAATTTTCAATATACTAAAGAACAGAAAATGTGTGACATATCATTGCACTTTATTTCTTTAAATGAGAAAGGCAGATTTCCAGTTTTAACAAATTCATTCATAGAAAAAAGGCAAAGTATTTCTAACATGTTATTAATCACTTTCATTGTTGCATTCACTGTTGCACCCTCTGTCCCTCTTTTAACTAACAGCCTTCTATAGTGCTGGAGGAGTAAAACTAGATTCTAAGTTTTCAGTGGGCCAATCTACACAAAAGGGAATTTGCTATAAAGAACCCCAACTAAAATAACAGTACAATCCAAAAATTAAGAAATTTACACAGTGTTCTCAACTTTATTCAAATTGATCCATGGTTTCTTCTTTTCAAGAAGTCTCCACTGACATTCTCTCTCTATATATAATTTTATTCTTCCAGAAGCTTCTACAGAACTAGGCTAACATAATTAGAATATAAAGGTCCTTTTTTTTTAAAGTGGATATAAAGTTATTTTATTTATTTATATATATACACACATATATATCAAAATATACTTTGGTTTTATTAACAATTATTTTCAATACCTTACCTTAAATTTCTTGTCCCCATCCTTTGGGGATGAAAGATTGAGTGAGCTTATACATGCCAAGTTTTCCTGTTTTGACAGGACTTCTATGAGGGGTTCTGTAATGTACTTAACCATTTTCATCTAACACAATTTTCATCTGAAATTAAACAAAGAAACTACCTTCAGTGGTGAAACAATTGGTGACCTTTACATTCATCATCTACTTCACTCTGTATACAGGGAAGGCTTGAAAATTATTCTCCCCCATATGGGATGAGAAGAAACAGCACACCAGATGCATTTACAGGAAATGACGTGTCAGCATAAACGGGTATATTCTTTCAAAAAAAAAAAAAAAGGCACAGTATGTTCCTCCCTCCCTTTTTTAGTATTCTCTGCCGGTGCATTATTCTTCTATACAGCTTTCACTGCTGTCATTTACACATTTGAGAGTTGAAAGCAAATTTCTCATATTTCTTTCCAGCAGATCATAGATCTTTAATCATAGAGTTGACAGAACATTGGCCTTCTGTGGTTTTAGCGTGTACTTTTATACCAGCAGTTTTTTATACATTACCTTCATGAAACTTATATTCAAGAGGAGCTTCTACATTTTTTGCTGTAATATAAAGTTGCTGATTCCTCCGTTCCCTGCTTTTGTGAGCAGACAGAGACGTCTCAGGGCTACGAGGAGATGGTGATCTGGTGCTTGAACCAACAGAAGACATTGGACTAGGTGTCCGAGAAGATGGCATCTGTGTTTTTCCACATAATGCTTTTTTTATGTAGCTTTTCTTCATTGCCGAAAATACAGAATATCATATGACCAATATCTGTAAGGAAAAAAAATAAACATATATAAGGCAAAACTCTTGATTGTTTGCTTTCCAAGAAAGTTGTTAAAAGAGTACGTTGTTGAAGGACTTTAGGTGCTTGTTGTCTAAGTATCTGTGCCTAATGGCACAAGTTATTGCTTTAGATGATACACAGTTTGAGACATCACAGAGGTGATAGCTGAAAAATTGTCTTTTTAGCGTAAGAAATATTTCCAGCAATAATAGGGTGCCAAAAATACATTTAAACCAATTCTCCAGCGGGTGACAGCTTCCATTTTCCATGGGCCAATGCATATCTGGAGGAATGCTATAGCTGTACACTTATGCCATTCTAAAGCACAACGCCAGGAACTGTGCTGAACTGCTTTCTGTTTTGCAGCTCGTCTTGGTAACTGTCCTGTGATTTATGGCTCACGCCAAGTCTGGAGACACTCACAACTCAGACTAACATCGTTGGCAGAGGACAGAAAGACAGGACAAGGCTCCCAAGTGCTTTTACCAAGGCTAGAAATCATCCACTTCATAGTTCAAAGAGTAGTTAGAAGCAAAAGGGGAGAAAAAAAAAAAAGAAAAAAAAGGAAGTAAAAATAAATAAATAAATAAATATCTAACCCTGGCACAGTGTCCCCTTTCTGCAACAAATTATTCTGTGACTGAGTGGGAAGTTCCAGGGAATTGTTGATGGCAGCCTCCACTGATGACGAACGTGGTTTCCCTAAGGGTAAGCGCAGACAGAGCCACGCTCATTGCGTGTGTGGAAGCCCTCGTAGTAAACATCTCTGGGGATGGAGTTTTACCAAAACCGAGACCCTGTAAGCAGAAACACATTTTAAGATGTTCTTTAAGATAAAAGCATGTGCTTTTAGGGGAACTTAGACACAATGCAATCACTCATATAGCTTAACGTTGAGAAAGCTTTTTTTCATTGCAATGGAATTTTCAATGAATCTTTAAAGGCAAAAAAGAATGGAAATAAAAGCCGCTCTCTTGTAAGCCAGCATGAAGAGACACAACTCATTCAGGGCTGGGAAAGTGAGCTCTAAAGGGGCAGAAGAGGCGTAAGAGTAAAAAGCTACCATGGAAAGCATCATCATTTTAAAGAAAAGCAGCATTTAAAATCTAAATGCTTAGATTTTAAAGGAAAAAAAAAAAAGTGAAAAAAAAGAAAAAGTGATCTGGCAACAAACCCCCCGTGCTCAAAAGGCCGGGAGGGGGGTAGCGCCGACCAGTGCCCCTGAGGCGACGCCATTTTGTTTGGTCGCTGGGCGCCGACGGGCGAGCGGGCTGGGGGCGGGGCCTCCCGGAGCCACGCCCCTCATCGCCCCTGTCCCCGCCCGCCACTTTCCCGCCCACGGTGTCCCCTCAGGCGCGTGCGCTGCCCCGTTCCCGCCCCGGGGCCAACGGGCGCCTCGCCTCAGGCTGTGACCGCTGCTGAGGGGATTTGTCCTGAGGGGTTTTGTCCTGACTGAAGCCCCAGTGACCCTATAACGTTACCTTATATAAAAGCCTATTCACTTGTGATGCTATTGGGGATTTTATGCTCGTGCTTTGTGTGTCTGTGTCCATCAAGTTTGAGCCTACCCATGTAAAATTATCCTTAGATGGGTTTTACTCCTGAACTCGGTGGAGTAGGCCTAAATGTAACTGTGTTTTCACAGCAATATTTAAATAAAGCCTTTTTAACAGTTTGGCGTTGTGTTTTTGGAGCCTGCCCGCATTCGAGGTGTGAAATGTGCGGCAAGTAGAAAAAATAGTAAACCAAATCTGACAAAGAATGTAAGGAAGACATAACTATTAGAGTTTGTAACCAATATACGTTGAAAACCATCCAGAATACAGTTAGACCTTTAAAGTGTTTTCCAACATTCTTTACTGATTACATCTTTTTATTTATATATCACCCACATGAACATTCTTGTTGTTTTGTATTGATAGTTATTTTGACTTTTTTTTTTAATAACAATGACTACATTTTATTTTTTATTATTATTTTATTTTAATATTAAAATACTTTATTATTTTATACATTGTTGCTTCCCTTGTAGTTTGTAACTTCAGTTTCTGAAGGCCCTATTGGCCTTATTGTAATTTAATTTTATATTGATCAGAAACAGTTTTGTAAATAGTTTTCCCGTAAAGGCTGACTCCAATGTTTATTTAAGCTTGAGAAGTCTTACACAACTTTAGTTTAACTTTCTATAATCCTGTTTGCTTAGGTCCTATGCTTAAATACTAAGTATGCAGAGTTTTTATTAGTTTCTTTTTGCAAATGCTATTCACAATAGTACGTGTGCTGAGTGTATTGTGCCCTAAAATTTTCATATTCTCATGTAGGTACTCAGAAGGCTGGCATAATCAGGAATACAAACAGATAAAAAAAAAGTTGCAAGCAAAGAGTTAGTTCAAAACAAAACAAAACAAAAATAAAAAGGAAACCTGATCTAAAAATATCAGGACAGTTAGGTCAATGTAATTGAAATGCTTTTTTCTTCAGAAGCAAATTTAAAATCATATCATGGATTTAAATAAAAAATATTTTCTGAAGGGCTAGCTGAATCTGATTTTTCGTGGTTTTGTTTTGCTTTCTCTATTATTTTTTTTTTGTGGCTGTCTAACAGGGAGAATGTTAGGATTGACAGAATTGCTCCATATATTAAAAAAAAAGAAAAGAAAAAGAAAAAGAAATCCTAAGTTTAGCTGTTTCGGATTCTTTGTGAGTTAAAGAATTTGGAAGGGGCAATAACATTTTAGTAAAACAAGATCTGCAATTAATTATTAACTGTGGGTGATACGTATTGGTGGTATTTCTGTTCATCTACAGCAGAAGCCAGATAGGGTTGAATCCAGATTTGTTAGCATTGTTGGTGTGTTTTGTGTGATGCTATGGCTATTTTAATATTTTGTCTTGTTTTGTTATTTTCTGGAACAGCTTTTAGTCAAGAAAAAACGTAAGTAAAACAAATATAGTATTTACTGGAAACGATACTTTATAATTGACCGCTATTTTAAGTGAATAGATACAGGATTTCAGTAGAGCCAGTGCAGAAGACACTACTCAAACTGATGTGTCTTCACAAGCAAAATTCTTACTAATGTATGTGGACTAACCTTAGAAAAAGGACTGCTGCTTCTGGAATTACGCAATTTGCTGCCAAAGAAAGAGGTAGAATCAACTCGTTACGTTGCATAAATTCTGGACATAACGAAAAGATAAATATGCAAAAAAGTTAAGTAAAGTTTGGTGCTTGATACCTTTTCTATAATGCCTGAAGACATACTATGCTGTGGGTTTCATCAAAGCTCTTATTTATAGCAATCGATCTAAGTGCTGTTACCATTTCAGAAAAAGGTGCACGTATATTGAATGTGCAGCAGCACTTCACATATGTGTATTTACATGAGGTATATTATGTGTTCAGGTATTGAAGCCTGGTTTGTGGTTTTGTGGAAAAATGCATACTTCAGTTTATACAGCAATGAAGAAATTAGGGTAATCCTGCAAAAATTTACTCACATTTATCTTTATTGTAAGTTGCCCGTTCATTTCAATAAGAACGTTGCTGCTGGGAAAACTATACAAGTATGCTACTTGAAGCAGTAGCATTTCAGGTGTTCATTTGGCAAAATAAGTAATCATTTTTACATAAATCTCCTGTCTTAGTAGGCACGCTTTTCTGTGTCTGCAGAATCGAATCCATAAATATTGCCTAAGCTGTTATTTGGTTACATTACATTACAGTTTTCATCAAAATGATTCTAACTGGGGCTATGCTGTTTTTAACTACTGTATTAGAATAACTTCACCTGGTCTTTAGCTCATTGGCTTTATCAGTGTCTAGGTAAATGAGGTAGAAACGGAAGTAAGAAATATGAACGTATAGTTCCAATGCCCTTTGATTATTTCATGTTTTGTATACAGCTATGTCCTTACAGCATCAAAGGTTTTCCGAGTTGGGACATCTGAGAAAGTTGTGGTTCAAGCTTTTGGTTATGAGAAGGAATTTGCAGTCAACGTTGCCTTAAGAAGCTTTCCAGATAAGCTTGTTTCTTACTCGTCTGGCCGCATTTCTTTAACTCCAGACAACAAATTCCAAGATGCTGTAACTTTAACTGTAAGGAATTTGGACTTTTATTGTCATGTTTTTATTGTTGCATTTAGTCGTTAGTGTTAGAAAAACAAGATTGTGGTAAGCTTACGTTTGCTTAAACTGGGAGGAAAAGCCTCGGGCCCTGACTTGTCAGTTTGCTGCGTGTAGTTTATTTCATTTTAGTTTGTCTGAAATTGAAAATATATTGGATAAAATGAGTGTAAAGGAGTGATGTCAAAGGTAAACGTAAGATCATATTATTTTAGAAACATTATCTTGTTTGCATAACATTCCAAAAAGAAAAAGGAAGGGATGGAGAAGCGTTCAGTGTGGACAAGATACCTCAAATGAGTGTTCAGAGGAAGCCAAACTGGCAACTGAAACTGAAACTCAAGCTGTTTCACCAAACTATCGACCACAACAGCAACGTTGGTGTGGCTGAGATTCGCTGTTTATATAAATGGAAGTCTGGTAAATTACAATGTCATAACTTCGTAACTTGTGTTTTAACTTTGCTATTTCAGTTCTTGAAATAAATACAAAATTAAAAATACTTCTTTGTAGTTTAATATTTCCGACTGTTATCAATGATGTAAGCAAGAATAATCCCCTCCTGTGGATGTTTTTGTTTAATAATAATTAACAACAGAATATTAATTGCTATTCAGAACCTATTCTCAACAAGAAATGCTGTAGAAAAAATACTAGAAAACTATTCTAATATTCTTTAACAGTATCTCATCTCCCCCAGCTTCAACCAGCAGATTTAGCAAGGACAGAGGATTCAGTCAAGTATGTGTATTTGGAAGCTGTTTCCCCACATTTTACCAGATTGAAAAAAATTCCTGTTTCCTATGAGAATGGCTTTCTTTTTATTCACACAGACAAACCAGTTTATACTCCTGATCAGTCAGGTAAATAATGTTTATTTCTCTTAGCTTTCACTTAGTTTTTATGAGCTGATGATATTGACAGGGAATGAGGATTTAAATGTACTTTAAGCTCTTGTTCATAGTATGTTACCATCAGTCACTATGTATTTTCTTAATCATCAAAAGAATATTTTGAAATATTTGATCATACGGTAGAAATGAATCATTTCTCCCGGTGTCCTCTCCTCTGAGTCCCTGCCCTCTACACCTTACATGATTAATCTGTGGCACAAACAGTGGAGAAATTGTACAGGGAATACGTATTAAAAAATTGTCAAGAAATAGTGATGACTGAATCATTGGTTTTGTGTACGTTGAGCTCATTTACTGCTTTTATCTGTTGTTGCTGGCATGAATAAGTATTGTTTGGATAGCATACTTACAAAAGCTCAAAGTCATTCTATAAGTACTAAAGAAATTAGTAGAGAAAAAGGTTGTTTTTGTTTTTTAATATTGATAACAGTATGACTTTGAGATCTATTGTAATGTTTCTTACAGTGAAAGTCAGAGTTTACTCTCTCAATGAAGATCTGCAGCCAGCTCGGCAAGAAACTGTCCTAACTTTTGTGGTATGTTGTTACTGAATTTAATTTTAATATTCTGTGGGTCACAAAAGCAATAAACCTCGTTATATAGTAAATCAGCATTGCAATGGATATATAATAACATTGGCAGATAAATATTTTTGCAATAATAAAACTGTTAGATAAATACTTTTGCAGATCGCCAGACATCTTTTAAAAGATCTAAAACAGACTGCACACAGATCTTTTTTAAACCTTAATATCTAGGGAAAGGATTTGTGAGAAAATTTTGATAATATATTGTTTTCATATTGTTCTTTATTTCTTTTAAGATAGAAAAAATCAATAGCTCCTGTGCTACGTTTTTTTTTAGCCATAACGATAGTTATTATTGCTATTACAGTAACCTGGCAACATCAAGTATTGTGAAGTAACAACTTTTAATTGTTGGAAACACAGTAAAATGTTTTATCAGAATTTCAGAACCTGAAATTCTTTTAAAAAAATTTGCATTTTGGTGCTGTGAAATTGGCAAAACTCTTAAAAGCGTACATTATGGGCAGGGTCCCACTAAAATCCCCAAATGAAGATTTTTCTTTCAATAAGACTGATCTAACTGCTGGTTCTTTACTGTTATTTTTCAAAGGATCCCGATGGAGTAAAAGTGGATATCATAGAAGAAAAAGACTTTACTGGAATAGTTTCTTTTCCTGACTTCAAAATTCCTCCTAATCCTAAGTAGGTATAATTAATACTCGTTGAGAATTATTAGCATAATACTCCCTTTTCTTTTTTCAAAAGACTGCCAGAGTGTCTATTGCTGATACAAAGTTTTAAACTGAAAGGGAGTAGATTTAGATTAGAAGAAATTCTTTATTGTAAGGTGGGTTAGATACTGGAATAGGTAGCCCAGAGAAGTTGCGGATGCCCTGGAAGCATTCAAGGTCAAGCTGAATGGGACCTTAAGCAACCTGCTCTAGTGAAGGAGTTCCCTGCCCATGACAGGGTGGTTGGAACAAATGATGTTTAAAAGTCCCTTCCAACTCGAGCCATCGTATGATTCTATGAAGTTTCTTTGAATGGTAAAACAGGAAGACAGGCGCAGTTAAATATGATCTCAATATCAATGATATCAATCCTTCAAAATAAGTTTCAAGTAATTTTATTCAAAATATCAGAGTAGCGGAATCTTCTCAAAGAGGTATCGTACACGTGCAAAAAACTCAGTGCCTGACTTTTCTAATTATTAATATTAATATTTTCACTTTTAATAATAATTTTCATTTTAAAAAATAACATTTGATTGTTGATACTGTAGGTATGGAATTTGGAAGATTGAAGCCAAGTACAAAAAGGATTTCATAACCTCTGCTGTTGCAAATTTTGAAGTTAAGGAATATGGTAAGGTGTTCATGTACACGTGAATCTTCATTTTACGTGCCTTTTTTGCATGAAATTCATGTAGGGCAGCTATACAACACAGAGGAACAAAACACAGAAATGCTTGAAGTAACATTGGCCTACTTAATACAGCAATGGGATGCAGTATAGTGCCAAGTGGCAATATCAGTTCAAGCTAATGTCTCATATCAGTATAAGATATATGATGACATATTTGTGAGTATCTGTGGTTTGATGTTTAAAAACGCATCTAAGTGGCTTCATTTTCTACTCATTTTTTTCAGCGCTGCCAAGCTTTTCCATCGTCATACAGCCAGAACGTAACTTTATTAGTTCTGATAAATTTGAGAACTTCAGGATTGCTGTGAAAGCTAGGTAAGGAAATTAGGCTTTGATTTCTAGATGTGTGCCACATCTTTACCTTAAGGATGATTGTCCTGTGTTGAGAAGCTTCCTCTTTCTCAAGGAGCCCTATTATCACAATCATTTCTGCTATGTGAGAGAGCTAGGTGAAGCTTTTTAAAATTCTCACAGAGTGATTATTTTTCAACAGAAGTGTTTGTAAAGCTACATAGGCATTTGTTTTCTGTTTCTTGCTTAGGAAATGACTCTCCTCAAAAATGAATGCTTTGTTGCAGCCATTACGATCTTAACATTTCTATCATTGTTTTATTCTCAGCTATTTTTATAATAAAAGGCTACCAAGTGCTGATGTTTTTCTTCGTTTTGGAATAATTGAAGGAACTGGAAAAAGAATGATGCCTCGTGCAATGCATGTAACTAGGGTAAGAAAAAACAAGCCTAAATTGCTTAGTTCAGGACTGATCTAATTCCATTTAAGTTGGGGAGAATATCTTCCAACTCCATTTGCATCGACAGCTATTGAGTGTCAACTTTACCTTTGTAATCCTGTCACCAGGGGCATAGAAAGTTACTTTACAATGAAACTCAGAGGCAGCGTCTCAGACAGAATGGAACTTCAGTCTCATTCAATTGCTTCCTTGAGTAAACTGTGTTTGAAGTTCCTGTGAAACAACATTTTTGCTATCTATTTATAGACTAAACAAAAAGAAATCAAACGTAGGATCAATGTAATAACACCAAATCAGGATTGGAGACAGACAAATCAAAATTGAATCAATATGTTATGGGGAGACTGTTCTCCACCAGTTCCCCTTCCCTTACCTAGTCTGGTCTTTTTGTTTTATTCATTGCAGAATGATAAAAGACATTATCTTCCCTGAATGAGCAGGGATATATCTGTGTTATTCGTAGAATCATAGAATGGTTTGGGTTGGAAGGGACCTTAAAGATCATCTAGGAATCAGCTACCTCTTGTTTGGTCTGCATGCAGACTTCATAGCATGTACTATGGGTTGATTAATTGGTAATAAATTAATCAACCCATAGGTAAAAAAGAATTCTTAATCATGAAATTCTACATTAAAACGTCTCCATCTTTGATTTCCCCTAAAACAGTCAGAGCAGAAACATGATGAGAAGAATTTACTCATAGTTTACCATATCTTATTTCTAAGTTATTGACTGTAAAGGAATACTTTTTATTTAATTTCCAGCTTGAAAATGGTGTTGCTGAAATCAGTTTTAACAGTAAGAAAGAAGTGAGTTACTTAGGATTTCAAAGTCTAGAAGAATTGGATGGGTCATATTTATATATTGCAGCATCAGTGATGGAATCTACGGGTAAGTTGCTTTCACGTGATTTCTTCAAACACATCTGCAAATGTAAACAGAACAAAAAAAAAATATACAGCTAACTTTGTTAGTATCAGACTTTCTTTGGTACTCAGGAATCCTTCAGCCAGAAGCTTATAAAAAACAGCCTGTCCATCAGTGTAAAAATGGGGTTAAACTTTTTTTTTTGATTGCTATTTGTTTTCACAGTGCTAAGTGTTTAATTTTTAGGTGAAAGGACTTCACCATCAGAGACAGATTGTGCTGTCCTTTGAAAGCATGTGCCCTAGGATGTGCTTATTAAAAGCGGCATATTTTTTAGGTGGCCTCAGTGGTGAAGTAGAATATACTGGAGTCAGATACGTTGTATCTCCTTACAAATTGAACTTGATTGCTACTCCTCTCTTTGTAAAGCCTGGACTTCCATTCTTCGTAAAGGTTAGTTAAAAGAAGTATTGTTGCACGTTACAACGTAAAATCCATAATGCAGAAGCCTTACTGTTTTGTAAATATCTGTAGGTCTTGACACACTTTTCATTTCCTTTGACTGTTTACTTTTTTTTTTTTTTTCATTTGCTACTGTAGAAGGTTAGCAGCTTGTTTTCTGCTTGAAAAATGTTGTTCATATAAGAAATGTTCTCTCTTCTAATGAATAGGTGCAGGTGAAAGATACAGTAGATCACTCTGTTGGAAACATCCCTGTAACTCTCACTGCAAAATCATTCACTGAACAAATGGATGAGACTGAGTTGATATCAGAGGGTTCAGAATCTGGGAGAAGAATAACAAGCATCAATGATGGAACTGCTTTATTTGTTATTAATATCCCATCTGATAGCACGCTACTGGAGTTTCAAGTGAGTTAAACTCTCCCATTAACTTATTTCTTAGAAGATTTAATTCTGTGCTTTTGCCAGTGTACAGCACCTGTGGTAAGACTTTGCTCTTAAAAGTTATTATTTTATAAACTTCGAGGTTGTTCCCAACAATCAGTTATGAAACATAAGTGCTATAATGAAACATTACTTCTATATTAAATTGTATTTGCATGTATTCTGAAACAAAATATCCCAATTCGTCATATATTTATTTAATAATAGTTGTTAAATAAAACACCTGAATGAATTATGAGAGAACAAATCTCTGAGAGTGATTCTCTTGTTAGATAGAAGACATACATGTATTATTGACCTTTTCTGATCTACTTTTTTATGGACATGCTTCTATACCGCCATTTTAATTTGACTTGGTATTTATAATTTTTTTTATTAAAGAAAACAGGAAAGTCTTGAGTTGGCTTATTTTCTTACCGTGATTGTTTATTTTCTGAAGTGTAACTTCATACTTAAACTATTCAGAAGTCAGGACATGCAGCTTTTGTTTCCTCCTTTGCTACAAAAATTTTTGGACATGTTATTATCTTTACAGATAAAAACTGTTGATCCACATCTTTCAGATGAAAACCAAGCAACCAAAACCTATGAGGCAAGAGCTTATTCATCATTAAGTCGGAGTTATCTATACATTGACTGGGCTTCAAACCACAAAATACTTCAAGTAGGGGATTTCATCAATATTAATGTATATCCACATAGTCGGTATATTCATAAAATACATCACTACAGCTATTTGGTAAGTAACTGATGTTTCCACATGAAATCTTGAATTGAGATATGATCCTTAATGAAGAACATCAGCAGTCAGGATCTGTCATCAACACAGAATGTGTGCTGCTCAGAAAACTGTTCAGAACATGTACTCTGCCTTTGCCTATAAAATGTGTCCGTTCTATAGTTATAATTTGTTACCAGTCTCATGTTTAAATCATATATTAAGGCTGTATTGTTTTGAATTCTCACCCAATGTAGACTGGAGTTAAGAAGTAGTGCCAATCTGAGAGGTGTTTCAGGAGCTGAATCATCTCAGGAAGACAAAGATGCACAGAGACAGCAGTTCTTTTTACAGGGAGGGAGCTACCCTCCCTCGAACTAGACACACCAGTCCCAAATGCATTTCTGTGTGTGGTGGATTATATCTAAATGCAAAATAACTTTTACATCTGTGAGACATGTAATATAAAATTTGACTTCTTTATTCTCCATCATCTTTCTACTATAGATCACGTCAAAAGGGAAGATAGTAAGCTTTGGAACTCAGAAAAGAATTAAAGATTTGGAATATGAACACCTAAGTTTTCAGATAACCCAAGAAATGGTTCCTTCAGCACGTCTTATTGTTTACTACATCGTCATGGGAGAAGAAACTGCTGAGTTAGTAGCTGATTCAGTCTGGCTGAATGTGGAACAGAAGCGTGGGAATAGTCTTGATGTGAGTAGTAAAATAGTCACTGAAATTTGTGGGTGTGCGTTCATTTTATGGTCAGGTTTTAGCTTGGTATTACACAAGCTCTTTAACAGTTCCTTAACATAATAAAGTGTCCGCCTCCAGATGCATTTATTTTGGATCAATGTACTATAAAAATAACTAATATTTGGTTTTGATTTGTAGATTAAGGTGCTACCAAGCAAAAAGACACACAGACCAGCAGAAGTCTTATCACTTTACATGAAAACACAGTTCAGTTCCTTTGTTGCTTTGTCATCTATTGACAAGGCAGTATATGGAGTTACTGGAAGAGGAAGGAGAGCAATGGAAAAAGTTAAGTCGTAGCCAAAAAAGAAAAATAAGTTGCTGTTTGTTTCAGATTCATACTCAGATTGCTGTTACAGTTTTTGCCTTCAATAAACTTAAAAGTACACAGAAGAGCAATTCAACACAAAATAAAATGTGTGGGTTCTAAGTTATAAAAATAATTTGTTTACTATGTTTTGATTTCCAGTAAAAGTAAATAAATGGTGGTTTTAAAGCCCAATCTGAACTGTCTCAACAGAAATCTTCAGACTTGGACAAAAATAGGCTGCAGTGTGAGAGAGCTCTGTGGTCCGAGAAGCATAGAGACTACATTCTCCCTTGTAGTTCTTCCTAAAATCTTTTTAGGTTCTGTTTTTTTTAGGGTATACTGTTAGAATAATATGGCAGATGCTATTATGTTCGTTGGATTATAGAGGTTTTCAATCCTTGTAGAATTCTAGATATGTGTGTATGTAAGTAAACATGCGTATCATCTGTCACTGAGATAATTCCATTCCTGTGATAAAACGTGGCAGTTATTTAATACCTCAGAACAGTCAGATACAAGATAGGTAGAAGATGAACAGGAGAATACTTTTGCACCAACCTTGAATTATTTGAATCTGTTTTCTAGTACTGTTGAATGCTGGGTAAAAATACTTGATTTGGTTTTCAACAAGCTAGATGGAGTATCAGAACTGTTACAAACGTTAGTGAAGCATTCTGCCTCTGTTCTGCATAACTTGTTAGCTCAGACGCGCTACTAGAGCATGATTGTGTTGGTTCTGGTGCTTGAATTAGTTCAAATATCGTGAAATGGTACTCTTCAGTGTATTGTGAAGACATTTTCTAGACTAAAGTGGCCTTTCGGCATGTATAATTCTCTTATCTGTCATATGATATATATGATATTCCCCACCTTTTAGTTAGCTGATGATATGCTTCTTCCTCAGGTAATGCAAGATTTGGAAAAGAGTGACCTTGGATGTGGTGCTGGAGGAGGACGGAATAACGTTGATGTATTCCGAATGGCTGGGCTTACATTTTTAACTAATGCAAATGCTGATGATTCAAACGAAGCAGGTATATTTCTTAGTTTTAAACATGAAACTGTAGATTTTCTCTCTTGAAGTTTTCTATTGTGACTCACAGTTATTATATTGGAACCTAATAAAATTAGTAGGGCATGCATATACTAAGAAATACAATTTTGAGGAAGGAAAGCATTGTAGTTTGTGTGTCATTTTCTGTAATTTAAATTATATATATATAATTTATATTTTAAATCTATATTTTTATATAAATTTAAACTTTATATATATGTACATATATATATATATATATATATATACCAAATCTGGAATGTGATTTTTTGGATTGCAGTGGGCTGTGTTATGACCAAGAAACTCCTGTCTTTCATAGTTTTTGTGTTTGTTTTTATTTTTAACAGATGAAACTTGCAAAGTAATTGTAAGAACCAAACGGTCTGACTTCGTGGATCAAATTCACCAGGAAGGTGATAAAAAAATTATTTTAAATATATAATTATGAAAAAGGTCATGTCTATTAGAAATCGATCATCTGAGAGTTTGCATAGTACTTTTGATTGCTGTTATCCACTTCATGTAGTAGAGGGATGGACAAATATAGAAAATGATAATTTAGAGGGCCCCATTTATAAAGCTCCTCATCCATATGCTCAGTTTGAATTCTATAAGATTAAGTACCCATTGAAAATACAGCATATCTGTAAGATTTCTTTTTCCTACTCGGAAAGGACATATTCTGAAAACTCACGGTACTACCATATGGTAGTCTTTCCAAGTGACCTCCTGTCAGTGACCAAGCCTGACAGAAGACCTTCCGTCCGTTAGATCTTAGTGTAATAAAACTCCTCTAATTTATATTTTAAATTCAGTATTGTAGTATAAAGTGTATGTCTCTAACATTTAAACATTTACATGTTTCTGCTCAATCTTGAATCTATACCTTCATTGAAATTTTGCAAGTTTTAAAAACACATTTAGTATAACAAGTTAAAATGCATTTGAAAATAAAAACATCATCTCAAGGAAGGGATTTTTGTTGTTGTTGTTATTTCAGCATCCAAATATAAACATCCAGCAATTAAAAAGTGCTGTATGGCTGGTGTAAAAGCATATCCAGTGGGTGAGACTTGCAGTGATAGAGCTCGGCGAATTCGGAGTAATGAAAAGTGCATTTCAGCATTCAAGGATTGCTGTGAATTTGCCAACAGACTGCGGGACGAAGAGCCTTATAAGCTGCTAATGTTGCCAAGAACGCGTAAGTACAAGAACTTTGACTGTTGTGTGGATATTTTTAATAGATTATGGATAAATACAGAGGTGATAGCTTTGTTAATCTATTAACTCTCTCCAATTACCTGAGAGGGTTATTCGAGCAGATACTGTAGTCTCCATATACCTTGGTTGTATACCCCTAAAGAGGGGTAGGAGAGCGATTCTTTATTCTGTTAGGACTGTGCTGGAGAGCTGTGTTCTATTCATCCATGTTTAGAACAGGCAGCCATGCAAAATGGAATATTGTTGCCTGTGAAGGTAATGCTAAACTTGAATGCTCAACTGGAATCATTTGCCCAGGCCTAAAACAGCCAATGGGTAACACGTCAGCAGAGATCAGTGGGAGTGTGAAATTTTCTGTCTCCCATTCTCTCGTTATAAACACTAGTTAACAGTTTTGTTTCGATGTTGGACAGGTATCCACATTTATAAATAGTTTGTTATAAATAAATAAACTTTTGATGAGGTTATTCAGGTATAATAATGGGAAATTCAGTTTAACTTTTCACACTTCAGAGATCTCATTTAAGCAATAAGAAAACGACAGATTTAATAGATTTGGTAAGATATGTTAAGATGAAATAAGTGTTTCTGCTTACCTGATTTTGTTGCAAGATAAATTGAGTTCACGCAACTTCAACAGTTTATCCAACTTTTCAATCTTCTCTATTTGGTTGTTACTAAGATTTAGTGTCTCCAGCTTAGAGCACTTTTCCAAATTTTCTATGTACTACAGAATAGAAAATGTGTGACATATCATTGCACTTTATTTCTTTAAATGAGAAAGGCAGATTTCCAGTTTTAACAAATTCATTCATAGAAAAAAAAAAAGCAAAGTATTTCTAACATGTTATTAATCACTTTCATTGTTGAATTCATTGTTGCACCCTCTTTCCCTCTTTTAACTAACAGCCTTCTTTAGTGCTGGAGGAGTAAAACTAGATTCTAAGTTTTCAGTGGGCCAATCTACACAAAAGGGAATTTGCTATAAAGAACCCCGACTAAAATAACAGTACAATCCAAAAATTAAGAAATTTACACAGTGTTCTCAACTTTATTCAAATTGATCCATGGTTTCTTCTTTTCAACAAGCCTCCACTGACATTCTCTCTCTCTCTATCATTTTATTCTTCCAGAAGCTTCTACAGAACTAGGCTAACATAATTAGAATATAAAGGTCTTTTGTTTTTTTTAAGTGGATATAAAGTTATTTTATATATTTATATATATGCACACATATATATTAAAATGTACTTTGGTTTTATTAACAGTTATTTTCAATAACTTACCTTAAATTTCTTGTCCCCATCCTTTGGGGATGAAAGATTGAGTGAGCTTATACATGCCAAATTTTCCTGTTTTGACAGGACTTTTATGAGGGGTTCTGTAATGTACTTAACCATTTTCATCTAACACAATTTTCATCTGAAATTAAACAAAGAAACTACCTTCAGTGGTGAAACAATTGGTGACCTTTACATTCATCATCTACTTCACTCTGTATACAGGGAAGGCTTGAAAATTATTCTACCCCATACGGGATGAGAAGAAACAGCACACCAGACGCATTTACAGGAAATGACGTGTTAGCATAAACGGGTATATTCTTTCAAAAAAAAAAAAAAAAAAGCACAGTATGTTCCTCCCTTTTTTAGTATTCTCTGCCGGTGCATTATTCTTCTATACAGCTTTCACTGCTGTCATTTACACATTTGAGAACCAAGAGTTGAAAGCAAATTTCTCATATTTCTTTCCAGCAGATCATAGATCTTTAATCATAGAGTTGACAGAACATTGGCCTTCTGTGGTTTTAGCGTGTACTTTTATACCAGCAGTTTTTTATACATTACCTTCATGAAACTTATATTCAAGAGGAGCTTCTACATTTTTTGCTGTAATATCAAGTTGCTGATTCCTCCGTTCCCTGCTTTTGTGAGCAGAGAGAGACGTCTCAGGGCTATGAGGAGATGGTGATCTGGTGCTTGAACCAACAGAAGACATTGGACTAGGTGTCCGAGAAGATGGCATCTGTGTTTTTCCACATAATGCTTTTTTTATGTAGCTTTTCTTCATTGCCAAAAATACAGAATATCATATGACCAATATCTGTAAGGAAAAAAAAATAAACATACATAAGGCAAAACTCTTGATTGTTTGCTTTCCAAGAAGGTTGCTAAAAAAATACGTTGTTGAAGGACTTTAGGTGTTTGTTGTCTAAGTATCTGTGCCTAATGGCACAAGTTATTGCTTTAGATGATACACAGTTTGAGACATCACAGAGGTGGTAGTTGAAAAATTGTCTTTTTTCAAGACAATTGAAAGGGAAGGAAAAAAAAAGAAAAAAATGAAGTAAAAATAAATAAATAAGTATCTGTCTAACCCTGGCACAGTGTCCCCTTTCTACAACAAATTATTCTGTGACTGAGTGGGAAGTTCCAGAGAATTGTTAATGGCAGCTTCCACTGATGACGAATGTGGTTTCCCTAAGGGTAAGCGCAGACAGAGCCACGCTCATTGCGTATGTGGAAGCCCTCGTAGTAAACATCTCTGGGGATGGAGTTTTACCAAAACCGAGACCCTGTAAGCAGAAACACATTTTAAGATGTTCTTTAAGATAAAAGCATGTGCTTTTAGGGGAACTTAGACACAATGCAATCACTCATATAGCTTAACGTTGAGAAAGCTTTTTTTCATTGCAATGGAATTTTCAATGAATCTTTAAAGCCAAAAAAGAATGGAAATAAAAGCCGCTCTCTTGTAAGCCAGCATGAAGAGACACAACTCATTCAGGGCTGGGAAAGTGAGATTTGAATGGGCAGAAGAGGCGTAAGAGTGAAAAGCTACCATGGAAAGCATCATCATTTTAAAGCCAGTTACCTTAATGCTTAGATTTTAATAGAAAAAAAAATAAAAAAAGTAAAAAAAAAAGAAAAAGTGATCTGGCAACAAACCCCCCGTGCTCAAAAGGGCGGGAGGTGGGTAACGCCGACCAGTGCCCCCTGAGGCGACGCCATTTTGTTTGGTCGCTGGGCGCCGACGGGCGAGCGGGCTGGGGGCGGGGCCTCCCGGAGCCACGCCCCTCATCGCCCCTGTCCCCGCCCGCCGCTTTCCCGCCCACGGTGTCCCCTCAGGCGCATGCGCTGCCCCGTTCCCGCCGCGGGGCCAACGGGCGCCTCGCCTCAGGCTGTGCCAGCTGCTGAGGAGATTTGTCCTGAGGGGTTTTGTCCTGACTGAAGCCCCAGTGACCCTATAACGTGACCTTATATAAAAGCCTATTCCCTTGTGATGCTATTGGGGATTTTATGCTCGTGCTTTGTGTGTCTGTGTCCATCAAGTTTGAGCCTACCCATGTAAAATTATCCTTAGATGGGTTTTACTCCTGAACTCGGTGGAGTAGTCCTAAATGTAACTGTGTTTTCACAGCAATATTTAAATAAAGCCTTTTTAACAGTTTGGCGTTGTGTTTTTGGAGCCTGCCCGCATTCGAGGTGTGAAATGTGCGGCAAGTAGAAAAAATAGTAAACCAAATCTGACAAAGAATGTAAGGAAGACATAACTATTAGAGTTTGTAACCAATATACGTTGAAAACCATCCAGAATACAGTTAGACCTTTAAAGTGTTTTCCAACATTCTTTACTGATTACATCTTTTTATTTATATATCACCCACATGAACATTCTTGTTGTTTTGTATTGATAGTTATTTTGACTTTTTTTTTTAATAACAATGACTACATTTTATTTTTTATTATTATTTTATTTTAATATTAAAATACTTTATTATTTTATACATTGTTGCTTCCCTTGTAGTTTGTAACTTCAGTTTCTGAAGGCCCTATTGGCCTTATTGTAATTTAATTTTATATTGATCAGAAACAGTTTTGTAAATAGTTTTCCCGTAAAGGCTGACTCCAATGTTTATTTAAGCTTGAGAAGTCTTACACAACTTTAGTTTAACTTTCTATAATCCTGTTTGCTTAGGTCCTATGCTTAAATACTAAGTATGCAGAGTTTTTATTAGTTTCTTTTTGCAAATGCTATTCACAATAGTACATGTGCTGAGTGTATTGTGCCCTAACATTTTCATATTCTCATGTAGGTACTCAGAAAGCTGGCATAATCAGGAATACAAACAGATAAAAAAAAAGTTGCAAGCAAAGAGTTAGTTCAAAACAAAACAAAACAAAAATAAAAAGGAAACCTGATCTAAAAATATCAGGACAGTTAGGTCAATGTAATTGAAATGCTTTTTTCTTCAGAAGCAAATTTAAAATCGTATCATGGATTTAAATAAAAAATATTTTCTGAAGGGCTAGCTGAATCTGATTTTTCGTGGTTTTGTTTTGCTTTCTCTATTATTTTTTTTTTGTGGCTGTCTAACAGGGAGAATGTTAGGATTGACAGAATTGCTCCATATATTAAAAAAAAAAAAAAAAGAAAAAGAAATCCTAAGTTTAGCTGTTTCGGATTCTTTGTGAGTTAAAGAATTTGGAAGGGGCAATAACATTTTAGTAAAACAAGATCTGCAATTAATTATTAACTGTGGGTGATACGTATTGGTGGTATTTCTGTTCATCTACAGCAGAAGCCAGATAGGGTTGAATCCAGATTTGTTAGCATTGTTGGTGTGTTTTGTGTGATGCTATGGCTATTTTAATATTTTGTCTTGTTTTGTTATTTTCTGGAACAGCTTTTAGTCAAGAAAAAACGTAAGTAAAACAAATATAGTATTTACTGGAAACGATACTTTATAATTGACCGCTATTTTAAGTGAATAGATACAGGATTTCAGTAGAGCCGGTGCAGAAGACACTACTCAAACTGATGTGCCTTCACAAGCAAAATTCTTACTAATGTATGTGGACTAACCTTAGAAAAAGGACTGCCGCTCCTGGAATTACTCAATTTGCTGCCAAAGAAAGAGGTAGAATCAACTCGTTACGTTCCATAAATTCTGGACATAACGAAAAGATAAATATGCAAAAAAGTTAAGTAAAGTTTGGTGCTTGATACCTTTTCTATAATGCCTGAAGACATACTATGCTGTGGGTTTCATCAAAGCTCTTATTTATAGCAATCGATCTAAGTGCTGTTACCATTTCAGAAAAAGGTGCACGTATATTGAATGTGCAGCAGCACTTCACATATGTGTATTTACATGAGGTGTATTATGTGTTCAGGTATTAAAGCCTGGTTTGTGGTTTTGTGGAAAAATGCATACTTCAGTTTATACAGCAATGAAGAAATTAGGGTAATCCTGCAAAAATTTACTCACATTTATCTTTATTGTAAGTTGCCCGTTCATTTCAATAAGAACGTTGCTGCTGGGAAAACTATACAAGTATGCTACTTGAAGCATTAGCATTTCAGGTGTTCATTTGGCAAAATAAGTAATCATTTTTACATAAATATCCTGTCATAGTAGGCACGCTTTTCTGTGTCTGCAGAATCGAATCCATAAATATTGCCTAAGCTGTTATTTGGTTACATTACATTACAGTTTTCATCAAAATGACTCTAACTGGGGCTATGCTGTTTTTAACTACTGTATTAGAATAACTTCACCTGATCTCTAGCTCATTGGCTTTATCAGTGTCTAGGTAAATGAGGTAGAAACGGAAGTAAGAAATATGAAAGTATGGTTCCAATGCCCTTTGATTATTTCATGTTTTGTATACAGCTATGTCCTTACAGCATCAAAGGTTTTCCGAGTTGGGACATCTGAGAAAGTTGTGGTTCAAGCTTTTGGTTATGAGAAGGAATTTGCAGTCAACGTTGCCTTAAGAAGCTTTCCAGATAAGCTTGTTTCTTACTCGTCTGGCCGCATTTCTTTAACTCCAGACAACAAATTCCAAGATGCTGTAACTTTAACTGTAAGGAATTTGGACTTTTATTGTCATGTTTTTATTGTTGCATTTAGTCGTTAGTGTTAGAAAAACAAGATTGTGGTAAGCTTACGTTTGCTTAAACTGGGTGGAAAAGCCTCGGGCCCTGACTTGTCAGTTTGCTGCGTGTAGTTTATTTCATTTTAGTTTGTCTGAAATTGAAAATATATTGGATAAAATGAGTGTAAAGGAGTGATGTCAAAGGTAAACGTAAGATCATATTATTTTAGAAACATTATCTTGTTTGCATAACATTCCAAAAAGAAAAAGGAAGGGATGGAGAAGCGTTCAGTGTGGACAAGATACCTCAAATGAGTGTTCAGAGTAAGCCAAAATGGCAACTGAAACTGAAACTCAAGCTGTTTCACCAAACTATCGACCACAACAGCAACGTTGGTGTGGCTGAGATTCGCTATGTATATAAATGGAAGTCTGGTAAATTACAATGTCATAACTTCATAACTTGTGTTTTAACTTTGCTATTTCAGTTCTTGAAATAAATACAAAATTAAAAATACTTCTTTGTAGTTTAATATTTCCGACTGTTATCAATGATGTAAGCAAGAATAATCCCCTCCTGTGGATGTTTTTGTTTAATAATAATTAACAACAGAATATTAATTGCTATTCAGAACCTATTCTCAACAAGAAATGCTGTAGAAAAAATACTAGAAAACTATTCTAATATTCTTTAACAGTATCTCATCTCCCCCAGCTTCAACCAGCAGATTTAGCAAGGACAGAGGATTCAGTCAAGTATGTGTATTTGGAAGCTGTTTCCCCACATTTTACCAGATTGAAAAAAATTCCTGTTTCCTATGAGAATGGCTTTCTTTTTATTCACACAGACAAACCAGTTTATACTCCTGATCAGTCAGGTAAATAATGTTTATTTCTCTTAGCTTTCACTTAGTTTTTATGAGCTGATGATATTGACAGGGAATGAGGATTTAAATGTACTTTAAGCTCTTGTTCATAGTATGTTACCATCAGTCACTATGTATTTTCTTAATCATCAAAAGAATATTTTGAAATATTTGATCATACGGTAGAAATGAATCATTTCTCCCGGTGTCCTCTCCTCTGAGTCCCTGCCCTCTACACCTTACATGATTAATCTGTGGCACAAACAGTGGAGAAATTGTACAGGGAATACGTATTAAAAAATTGTCAAGAAATAGTGATGACTGAATCATTGGTTTTGTGTACGTTGAGCTCATTTACTGCTTTTATCTGTTGTTGCTGGCATGAATAAGTATTGTTTGGATAGCATACTTACAAAAGCTCAAAGTCATTCTATAAGTACTAAAGAAATTAGTAGAGAAAAAGGTTGTTTTTGTTTTTTAATATTGATAACAGTATGACTTTGAGATCTATTGTAATGTTTCTTACAGTGAAAGTCAGAGTTTACTCTCTCAATGAAGATCTGCAGCCAGCTCGGCAAGAAACTGTCCTAACTTTTGTGGTATGTTGTTACTGAATTTAATTTTAATATTCTGTGGGTCACAAAAGCAATAAACCTCGTTATATAGTAAATCAGCATTGCAATGGATATATAATAACATTGGCAGATAAATATTTTTGCAATAATAAAACTGTTAGATAAATACTTTTGCAGATCGCCAGACATCTTTTAAAAGATCTAAAACAGACTGCACACAGATCTTTTTTAAACCTTAATATCTAGGGAAAGGATTTGTGAGAAAATTTTGATAATATATTGTTTTCATATTGTTCTTTATTTCTTTTAAGATAGAAAAAATCAATAGCTCCTGTGCTACGTTTTTTTTTAGCCATAACGATAGTTATTATTGCTATTACAGTAACCTGGCAACATCAAGTATTGTGAAGTAACAACTTTTAATTGTTGGAAACACAGTAAAATGTTTTATCAGAATTTCAGAACCTGAAATTCTTTTAAAAAAATTTGCATTTTGGTGCTGTGAAATTGGCAAAACTCTTAAAAGCGTACATTATGGGCAGGGTCCCACTAAAATCCCCAAATGAAGATTTTTCTTTCAATAAGACTGATCTAACTGCTGGTTCTTTACTGTTATTTTTCAAAGGATCCCGATGGAGTAAAAGTGGATATCATAGAAGAAAAAGACTTTACTGGAATAGTTTCTTTTCCTGACTTCAAAATTCCTCCTAATCCTAAGTAGGTATAATTAATACTCGTTGAGAATTATTAGCATAATACTCCCTTTTCTTTTTTCAAAAGACTGCCAGAGTGTCTATTGCTGATACAAAGTTTTAAACTGAAAGGGAGTAGATTTAGATTAGAAGAAATTCTTTATTGTAAGGTGGGTTAGATACTGGAATAGGTAGCCCAGAGAAGTTGCGGATGCCCTGGAAGCATTCAAGGTCAAGCTGAATGGGACCTTAAGCAACCTGCTCTAGTGAAGGAGTTCCCTGCCCATGACAGGGTGGTTGGAACAAATGATGTTTAAAAGTCCCTTCCAACTCGAGCCATCGTATGATTCTATGAAGTTTCTTTGAATGGTAAAACAGGAAGACAGGCGCAGTTAAATATGATCTCAATATCAATGATATCAATCCTTCAAAATAAGTTTCAAGTAATTTTATTCAAAATATCAGAGTAGCGGAATCTTCTCAAAGAGGTATCGTACACGTGCAAAAAACTCAGTGCCTGACTTTTCTAATTATTAATATTAATATTTTCACTTTTAATAATAATTTTCATTTTAAAAAATAACATTTGATTGTTGATACTGTAGGTATGGAATTTGGAAGATTGAAGCCAAGTACAAAAAGGATTTCATAACCTCTGCTGTTGCAAATTTTGAAGTTAAGGAATATGGTAAGGTGTTCATGTACACGTGAATCTTCATTTTACGTGCCTTTTTTGCATGAAATTCATGTAGGGCAGCTATACAACACAGAGGAACAAAACACAGAAATGCTTGAAGTAACATTGGCCTACTTAATACAGCAATGGGATGCAGTATAGTGCCAAGTGGCAATATCAGTTCAAGCTAATGTCTCATATCAGTATAAGATATATGATGACATATTTGTGAGTATCTGTGGTTTGATGTTTAAAAACGCATCTAAGTGGCTTCATTTTCTACTCATTTTTTTCAGCGCTGCCAAGCTTTTCCATCGTCATACAGCCAGAACGTAACTTTATTAGTTCTGATAAATTTGAGAACTTCAGGATTGCTGTGAAAGCTAGGTAAGGAAATTAGGCTTTGATTTCTAGATGTGTGCCACATCTTTACCTTAAGGATGATTGTCCTGTGTTGAGAAGCTTCCTCTTTCTCAAGGAGCCCTATTATCACAATCATTTCTGCTATGTGAGAGAGCTAGGTGAAGCTTTTTAAAATTCTCACAGAGTGATTATTTTTCAACAGAAGTGTTTGTAAAGCTACATAGGCATTTGTTTTCTGTTTCTTGCTTAGGAAATGACTCTCCTCAAAAATGAATGCTTTGTTGCAGCCATTACGATCTTAACATTTCTATCATTGTTTTATTCTCAGCTATTTTTATAATAAAAGGCTACCAAGTGCTGATGTTTTTCTTCGTTTTGGAATAATTGAAGGAACTGGAAAAAGAATGATGCCTCGTGCAATGCATGTAACTAGGGTAAGAAAAAACAAGCCTAAATTGCTTAGTTCAGGACTGATCTAATTCCATTTAAGTTGGGGAGAATATCTTCCAACTCCATTTGCATCGACAGCTATTGAGTGTCAACTTTACCTTTGTAATCCTGTCACCAGGGGCATAGAAAGTTACTTTACAATGAAACTCAGAGGCAGCGTCTCAGACAGAATGGAACTTCAGTCTCATTCAATTGCTTCCTTGAGTAAACTGTGTTTGAAGTTCCTGTGAAACAACATTTTTGCTATCTATTTATAGACTAAACAAAAAGAAATCAAACGTAGGATCAATGTAATAACACCAAATCAGGATTGGAGACAGACAAATCAAAATTGAATCAATATGTTATGGGGAGACTGTTCTCCACCAGTTCCCCTTCCCTTACCTAGTCTGGTCTTTTTGTTTTATTCATTGCAGAATGATAAAAGACATTATCTTCCCTGAATGAGCAGGGATATATCTGTGTTATTCGTAGAATCATAGAATGGTTTGGGTTGGAAGGGACCTTAAAGATCATCTGGGAATCACCTACCTCTTGTTTGGTCTGCATGCAGACTTCATAGCATGTACTATGGGTTGATTAATTGGTAATAAATTAATCAACCCATAGGTAAAAAAGAATTCTTAATCATGAAATTCTACATTAAAACGTCTCCATCTTTGATTTCCCCTAAAACAGTCAGAGCAGAAACATGATGAGAAGAATTTACTCATAGTTTACCATATCTTATTTCTAAGTTATTGACTGTAAAGGAATACTTTTTATTTAATTTCCAGCTTGAAAATGGTGTTGCTGAAATCAGTTTTAACAGTAAGAAAGAAGTGAGTTACTTAGGATTTCAAAGTCTAGAAGAATTGGATGGGTCATATTTATATATTGCAGCATCAGTGATGGAATCTACGGGTAAGTTGCTTTCACGTGATTTCTTCAAACACATCTGCAAATGTAAACAGAACAAAAAAAAAATATACAGCTAACTTTGTTAGTATCAGACTTTCTTTGGTACTCAGGAATCCTTCAGCCAGAAGCTTATAAAAAACAGCCTGTCCATCAGTGTAAAAATGGGGTTAAACTTTTTTTTTTGATTGCTATTTGTTTTCACAGTGCTAAGTGTTTAATTTTTAGGTGAAAGGACTTCACCATCAGAGACAGATTGTGCTGTCCTTTGAAAGCATGTGCCCTAGGATGTGCTTATTAAAAGCGGCATATTTTTTAGGTGGCCTCAGTGGTGAAGTAGAATATACTGGAGTCAGATACGTTGTATCTCCTTACAAATTGAACTTGATTGCTACTCCTCTCTTTGTAAAGCCTGGACTTCCATTCTTCGTAAAGGTTAGTTAAAAGAAGTATTGTTGCACGTTACAACGTAAAATCCATAATGCAGAAGCCTTACTGTTTTGTAAATATCTGTAGGTCTTGACACACTTTTCATTTCCTTTGACTGTTTACTTTTTTTTTTTTTTTCATTTGCTACTGTAGAAGGTTAGCAGCTTGTTTTCTGCTTGAAAAATGTTGTTCATATAAGAAATGTTCTCTCTTCTAATGAATAGGTGCAGGTGAAAGATACAGTAGATCACTCTGTTGGAAACATCCCTGTAACTCTCACTGCAAAATCATTCACTGAACAAATGGATGAGACTGAGTTGATATCAGAGGGTTCAGAATCTGGGAGAAGAATAACAAGCATCAATGATGGAACTGCTTTATTTGTTATTAATATCCCATCTGATAGCACGCTACTGGAGTTTCAAGTGAGTTAAACTCTCCCATTAACTTATTTCTTAGAAGATTTAATTCTGTGCTTTTGCCAGTGTACAGCACCTGTGGTAAGACTTTGCTCTTAAAAGTTATTATTTTATAAACTTCGAGGTTGTTCCCAACAATCAGTTATGAAACATAAGTGCTATAATGAAACATTACTTCTATATTAAATTGTATTTGCATGTATTCTGAAACAAAATATCCCAATTCGTCATATATTTATTTAATAATAGTTGTTAAATAAAACACCTGAATGAATTATGAGAGAACAAATCTCTGAGAGTGATTCTCTTGTTAGATAGGAAGACATACATGTATTATTGACCTTTTCTGATCTACTTTTTTATGGACATGCTTCTATACTGCCATTTTAATTTGACTTGGTATTTATAATTTTTTTTATTAAAGAAAACAGGAAAGTCTTGAGTTGGCTTATTTTCTTACCGTGATTGTTTATTTTCTGAAGTGTAACTTCATACTTAAACTATTCAGAAGTCAGGACATGCAGCTTTTGTTTCCTCCTTTGCTACAAAAATTTTTGGACATGTTATTATCTTTACAGATAAAAACTGTTGATCCACATCTTTCAGATGAAAACCAAGCAACCAAAACCTATGAGGCAAGAGCTTATTCATCATTAAGTCGGAGTTATCTATACATTGACTGGGCTTCAAACCACAAAATACTTCAAGTAGGGGATTTCATCAATATTAATGTATATCCACATAGTCGGTATATTCATAAAATACATCACTACAGCTATTTGGTAAGTAACTGATGTTTCCACATGAAATCTTGAATTGAGATATGATCCTTAATGAAGAACATCAGCAGTCAGGATCTGTCATCAACACAGAATGTGTGCTGCTCAGAAAACTGTTCAGAACATGTACTCTGCCTTTGCCTATAAAATGTGTCCGTTCTATAGTTATAATTTGTTACCAGTCTCATGTTTAAATCATATATTAAGGCTGTATTGTTTTGAATTCTCACCCAATGTAGACTGGAGTTAAGAAGTAGTGCCAATCTGAGAGGTGTTTCAGGAGCTGAATCATCTCAGGAAGACAAAGATGCACAGAGACAGCAGTTCTTTTTACAGGGAGGGAGCTACCCTCCCTCGAACTAGACACACCAGTCCCAAATGCATTTCTGTGTGTGGTGGATTATATCTAAATGCAAAATAACTTTTACATCTGTGAGACATGTAATATAAAATTTGACTTCTTTATTCTCCATCATCTTTCTACTATAGATCACGTCAAAAGGGAAGATAGTAAGCTTTGGAACTCAGAAAAGAATTAAAGATTTGGAATATGAACACCTAAGTTTTCAGATAACCCAAGAAATGGTTCCTTCAGCACGTCTTATTGTTTACTACATCGTCATGGGAGAAGAAACTGCTGAGTTAGTAGCTGATTCAGTCTGGCTGAATGTGGAACAGAAGCGTGGGAATAGTCTTGATGTGAGTAGTAAAATAGTCACTGAAATTTGTGGGTGTGCGTTCATTTTATGGTCAGGTTTTAGCTTGGTATTACACAAGCTCTTTAACAGTTCCTTAACATAATAAAGTGTCCGCCTCCAGATGCATTTATTTTAGATCAGTGTACTTTAAAAATAACTAATAATTGGTTTTGATTTGTAGATTAAGGTGCTACCAAGCAAAAAGACACACAGACCAGCAGAAGTCTTATCGCTTTACATGAAAACACAGTTCAGTTCCCTTGTTCCTTTGTCATCTATTGACAAGGCAGTATATGGAGTTACTGGAAGAGGAAGGAGAGCAATGGAAAAAGTTAAGTCGTAGCCAAAAATGAAAAATAAGTTGCTGTTGCTAAGACATTTTCTAGACTAAAGTGGCTTTTCGGCATGTATAATTCTCTTATCTGTCATATGATATATATGATATTCCCCACCTTTTAGTTAGCTGATGATATGCTTCTTCCTCAGGTAATGCAAGATTTGGAAAAGAGTGACCTTGGATGTGGTGCTGGAGGAGGACGGAATAACGTTGATGTATTCCGAATGGCTGGGCTTACATTTTTAACTAATGCAAATGCTGATGATTCAAACGAAGCAGGTATATTTCTTAGTTTTAAACATGAAACTGTAGATTTTCTCTCTTGAAGTTTTCTATTGTGACTCACAGTTATTATATTGGAACCTAATAAAATTAGTAGGGCATGCATATACTAAGAAATACAATTTTGAGGAAGGAAAGCATTGTAGTTTGTGTGTCATTTTCTGTAATTTAAGTTATATATATATACATATATATTTATTTTTTTTTGTAATTCAAATAATAGATTTTAAATCTCTACCAAATCTGGAATGTGATTTTTTGGATTGCAGTGGGCTGTGTTATGACCAAGAAACTCCTGTCTTTCATAGTTTTTGTGTTTGTTTTTATTTTTAACAGATGAAACTTGCAATGAAATTGTAAGAACCAAACGGTCTAACTTCAAGGAGCCAATACATGACGAAGGTGTTTAAAAATATTTTAAAATATATAATTATGAAAAAGGTCATGTCTATTAGAAATCAAGAATCTGAGATTTTGCATAGTATTTGCAAATATTTATATTTGCATTGATTGTTGTTATCCACTTCATGTAGTAGAGAGATGGACAAATATGGAATATGATAATTTAGAGGACCCCATTTATAAAGCTCCTCATCCATATGCTCAGTTTGAATTCTATAAGATTAAGTACCCATTGAAAATACAGCATATCTGTAGGATTTCTTTTTCCTGCTCGGAAAGGACATATTCTGAAAACTCACGGTACTACCATATGGTAGTCTTTCCAAGTGACTACCTTTCAGTGACCAAACCTGACAGAAGACCTTCTGTCCGTTAGATCTTAGTGTAATAAAACTCCTCTAATTTATATTTTAAATTCAGTATTGTAGTATAAAGTGTATGTCTCTAACATTTAAACATTTACATGTTTATGCTCAATCTGGAATCTATACCTTCATTGAAATTTTGCAAGTTTTAAAAACACATTTAGTATAACAAGTTAAAATGCATTTGAAAATAAAAACATCATCTCAAGGAAGGGATTTTTGTTGTTGTTGTTATTTCAGCATCCAAATATAAACATCCAGCAATTAAAAACTGCTGTATGGCTGGTGTAAAAGCATATCCAGTGGGTGAGACTTGCAGTGATAGAGCTCGGCGAATTCGGAGTAATGAAAAGTGCATTTCAGCATTCAAGGATTGCTGTGAATTTGCCAACAGACTGCGGGAAGAAGACCGTAATTGGCTGTTAATATTCGCATGATTGTGTAAGTACAAGAACTTTGACTGTTGTGTGGATATTTTTAATAGATTATGGATAAATACAGAGGTGATAGCTTTGTTAATCTAATAATTCTCTCCAATTACCTCAGAGGGTTATTTGAGCAGATACTGTAGTCTCCATATACCTTGGTTGTATACCCCTAAAGAGAGGTAGGAGAGCGATTCTTTATTCTGTTAGGACTGTGCTGGAGAGCTGTGTTCTATTCATCCTTGTTTAGAACAGGCAGCCATGCAAAATGGAATATTGTTGCCTGTGAAGGTAATGCTAAACTTGAATGCTCAACTGGAATCATTTGCCCAGGCCTAAAACAGACAATGGGAACATGTCAGCACAGACCAGTGGGAGTGTGAAATTTTCTGTCTCCCATTCTCTCGTTATAATCACTAGTTAACAGTTTTGTTTGAATGTTGGACAGGTATCCACATTTATAAATAGTTTATTATAAATAAATAAACTTTGGATGAGGTTATTCAGGTATAATAATGGGAAATTCAGTATAACTTTTCACACTTCAGAGATCTCATTTAAGCAATAAGAGAATGACAGCTTTAATAGTTTTGGTAAGATATGTTAAGATGAAATAAGTGTTTCTGCTTGCCTGATTTTGTTGCAAGACAAATTGAACTCACGCAACTTCAACAGTTTATCCAACTTTTCAATCTTCTCTATTTGGTTGTTACTAAGATTTAGTGTCTCTAGCTTAGAGCACTTTTCCAAATTTTCTATGTACTAAAGAACAGAAAATGTGTGACATATCATTGCACTTTATTTCTTTAAATGAGAATGGCAGATTTCCAGTTTTAAAAAAGAAATACTTTGCATTTTTTCTATGAACGTATAACATGTTATTAATCACTTTCATTGTTGCATTCATTGTTGCACCCTCTTTCCCTCTTTTAACTAACAGCCTTCTTTAGTGCTGGAGGAGTAAAACTAGATTCTAAGTTTTCAGTGGGCCAATCTACACAAAAGGGAATTTGCTATAAAGAACCCCGACTAAAATAACAGTACAATCCAAAAATTAAGAAATTTACACAGTGTTCTCAACTTTATTCAAATTGATCCATGGTTTCTTCTTTTGAACAAGTCTCCACTGACATTCTCTCTCTCTCTATAATTTTATTCTTCCAGAATCTTCTACAGTACTAGGCTAACATAATTAGAATATAAAGTTTTTTCTGTTTTTTTTTTTTAAAGTGGATATAAAGTTATTTTATATATTTTTATATATACACACACATATGTATCAAAATGTACTTTGGTTTTATTAACAATTATTTTCAATACCTTACCTTAAATTTCTTGTCCCCATCCTTTGGGGATGAAAGATTGAATGAGCTTATACATGCCAAGTTTTCCTGTTTTGACAGGACTTTTATGAGGGGTTCTGTAATGTACTTAACTCCTGGACTAACACCATTTTCATCTGAAATTAAACAAAGAAACTACCTTCAGTGGTGAAACAATTGGTGACCTTTACATTCATCATCTACTTCACTCTGTATACAGGGAAGGCTTGAAAATTATTCTACCCCATACGGGATGAGAAGAAACAGCACACCAGACGCATTTACAGGAAATGACGTGTTAGCATAAACGGGTATATTCTTTCAAAAAAAAAAAAAAAAAAGCACAGTATGTTCCTCCCTTTTTTAGTATTCTCTGCCGGTGTGTTATTCTATACAGCTTTCACTGCTGTCATTTACACATTTGAGAGTTGAAAGCAAATTTCTCATATTTCTTTCCAGCAAATCATAGATCTTTAATCATAGAGTTGACAGAACATTGGCCTTTTGTGGTTTTAGCGTGTACTTTATACCAGCAGTTTTTTATACATTACCTTCATGAAACTTATATTCAAGAGGAGCTTCTACATTTTTTGCTGTAATATCAAGTTGCTGATTCCTCCATTCCCTGCTTTTGTGAGCAGATGGAGACGTCTGTTGGCTATGAGGAGATGGTGATCTGGTGTTTGAACCAACAGAAGACATTGGACTAGGTGTCCAAGAAGATGGCATCTGTGTTTTTCCACATAATGCTTTTTTTATGTAGCTTTTCTTCATTGCCGAAAATACAGAATATCATATGACCAATATCTGTAAGGAAAAAAAATAAACATATATAAGGCAAAACTCTTGATTGTTTGCTTTCCAATAAAGTTGTTAAAAAAGTACGTTGTTGAAGGACTTTAGGTGCTTGTTGTCTAAGTATCTGTGCCTAATGGCACAAGTTATTGCTTTAGATGATACACAGTTTGAGACATCACAGAGGTGATAGTTGAAAATTTGACTTTTTTCAAGACAATTGAAAGGGAATTTTCAAGACAATTCTTCAAGGGAAGAAAAAAAAAGAAAAAAAAGGAAGTAAAAATAAATAAATAAGTATCTGTCTAACCCTGGCACAGTGTCCCCTTTCTGCAACAAATTATTCTGTGACTGAGTGGGAAGTTCCAGAGAATTGTTAATGGCAGCTTCCACTGATGACGAATGTGGTTTCCCTAAGGGTAAGCGCAGACAGAGCCACGCTCATTGCGTATGTGGAAGCCCTCGTAGTAAACATCTCCAGGGGATGGAGTTTTACCAAAACTGAGACCCTGTAAGCAGAAACACATTTTAAGATGTTCTTTAAGATAAAAGCATGTGCTTTTAGGGGAACTTAGACACAATGCAATCACTCATATAGCTTAACGTTGAGAAAGCTTTTTTTCATTACAATGGAATTTTCAATGAATCTTTAAAGACAAAAAAAGAATGGAAATAAAAGCCGCTCTCTTGTAAGCCAGCATGAAGAGACACAACTCATTCAGGGCTGGGAAAGTGAGCTCTGAAGGGGCAGAAGAGGCATAAGAGTGAAAAGCTAGCATGGAAAGCATCATCATTTTAAAGAAAAGCAGCCAGTTACCTTAATGCTTAGATTTTAAAGAAAAAAAAAAAAAAAAAAAAAAAACAAAAACAAAACTGATCTGGCAACAAACCCCCCGTGCTCAAAAGGACGGGAGCTGGATACCTGACCGGTGCCCCCTGAGGCGACGCCATTTTGTTTGGTCGCTGGGCGCCGACGGGCGAGCGGGCTGGGGGCGGGGCCTCCCGGAGCCACGCCCCTCATCGCCCCTGTCCCCGCCCGCCGCTTTCCCGCCCGCGGTGTCCCCTCAGGCGCGTGCGCTGCCCCGTTCCCGCCGCGGGGCCAACGGGCGCCTCGCCTCAGGCGAGCTGCTGCTGTGCCAGCTGCTGAGGGGATTTGTCCTGAGGGATTTTGTCCTGACTGAAGCCCCAGTGACCCTATAACGTGACCTTATATAAAAGCCTATTCCCTTGTGATGCTATTGGGGATTTTATGCTCGTGCTTTGTGTGTCTGTGTCCATCAAGTTTGAGCCTACCCATGTAAAATTATCCTTAGATGGGTTTTACTCCTGAACTCGGTGGAGTAGGCCTAAATGTAACTGTGTTTTCACAGCAATATTTAAATAAAGCCTTTTTAACAGTTTGGCGTTGTGTTTTTAGAGCCTGCCCGCATTCGAGGTGTGAAATGTGCGGCAAGTAGAAAAAATAGTAAACCAAATCTGACAAAGAATGTAAGGAAGACATCACTGTTAGAGTTTGTAACCAATATACGTTGAAAACCATCCAGAATACAGTTAGACATTTAAAGTGTTTTCCAACATTCTTTACTGATTACATCTTTTTATTTATATATCACCCACATGAACATTCTTGTTGTTTTGTATTGATAGTTATTTTGACTTTTTTTTTAATAACAATGACTACATTTTATTTTTTATTATTATTTTATTTTAATATTAAAATACTTTATTATTTTATACATTGTTGCTTCCCTTGTAGTTTGTAACTTCAGTTTCTGAAGGCCCTATTGGTCTTATTGTAATTTAATTTTATATTGATCAGAAACAGTTTTGTAAATAGTTTTCCCGTAAAGGCTGACTCCAATGTTTATTTAAGCTTGAGAAGTCTTACACAACTTTAGTTTAACTTTCTATAATCCTGTTTGCTTAGGTCCTATGCTTAAATACTAAGTATGCAGAGTTTTTATTAGTTTCTTTTTGCAAATGCTATTCACAATAGTACGTGTGCTGAGTGTATTGTGCCCTTAAATTTTCATATTCTCATGTAGGTACTCAGAAGGCTGGCATAATCAGGAATACAAACAGCTAAAAAAAAAAGTTGCAAGCAAAGAGTTAGTTCAAAACAAAACAAAACAAAAATAAAAAGGAAACCTGATCTAAAAATATCAGGACAGTTAGGTCAATGTAATTGAAATGCTTTTTTCTTCAGAAGCAAATTTAAAATCATATCATGGATTTAAATAAAAAATATTTTCTGAAGGGCTAGCTGAATCTGATTTTTCGTGGTTTTGTTTTGCTTTCTCTATTATTTTTTTTTTGTGGCTGTCTAACAGGGAGAATGTTAGGATTGACAGAATTGCTCCATATATTAAAAAAAAAAGAAAAGAAAAAGAAAAAGAAATCCTAAGTTTAGCTGTTTCGGATTCTTTGATTCTTTGTGAGTTAAAGAATTTGGAAGGGGCAATAACATTTTAGTAAAACAAGATCTGCAATTAATTATTAACTGTGGGTGATACGTATTGGTGGTATTTCTGTTCATCTACAGCAGAAGCCAGATAGGGTTGAATCCAGATTTGTTAGCATTGTTGGTGTGTTTTGTGTGATGCTATGGCTATTTTAATATTTTGTCTTGTTTTGTTATTTTCTGGAACAGCTTTTAGTCAAGATAAAACGTAAGTAAAACAAATATAGTATTTACTGGAAATGATACTTTATAATTGACCGCTATTTTAAGTGAATAGATACAGGATTTCAGTAGAGCCGGTGCAGAAGACACTACTCAAACTGATGTGCCTTCACAAGCAAAATTCTTACTAATGCATGTGGACTAACCTTAGAAAAAGGACTGCCGCTCCTGGAATTACTCAATTTGCTGCCAAAGAAAGAGGTAGAATCAACTCGTTACGTTCCATAAATTCTGGACATAACGAAAAGATAAATATGCAAAAAAGTTAAGTAAAGTTTGGCGCTTGATACCTTTTCTATAGTGCCTGAAGACATACTATGCTATGGGTTTCATACAAGCTCTTATTTATAGCAATCGATCTAAGTGCTGTTACCATTTCAGAAAAAGGTGCACGTATATTGAATGTGCAGCAGCACTTCACATATGTGTATTTACATGAGGTATATTATGTGTTCAGGTATTAAAGCCTGGTTTGTGGTTTTGTGGAATAATGCATGCTTCAGTTTATACAGCAATGAAGAAATTAGGGTAATCCTGCAAAAATTTACTCACATTTGTCTTCATTGTATGTTGCCCGTTCATTTCAATAAGAACGCTGCTGCTGGGAAAACTATACAAGTATGCTATTCGAAGCATTAGCGTTTCAGGTGTTCATTTGGCAAAATAAGTAATCATTTTTACATAAATATCCTGTCATAGTAGGCACGCTTTTCTGTGTCTGCAGAATCGAATCCATAAATATTGCCTAAGCTGTTATTTGGTTACATTACATTACAGATTTCATCAAAATGACTCTAACTGGGGCTATGCTGTTTTTAACTACTGTATTAGAATAACTTCACCTGGTCTTTAGCTCATTTGCTTTATCAGTGTCTACGTAAATAAGTTAGAAACGGAAGTAAGAAATATGAACGTATAGTTCCAATGCCCTTTGATTATTTCATGTTTTGTATACAGCTATGTCCTTACAGCATCAAAGGTTTTCCGAGTTGGGACATCTGAGAAAGTTGTGGTTCAAGCTTTTGGTTATGAGAAGGAATTTGCAGTCAATGTTGCCTTAAGAAGCTTTCCAGATAAGCTTGTTTCTTACTCGTCTGGCCGCATTTCTTTAACTCCAGACAACAAATTCCAAGATGCTGTAACTTTAACTGTAAGGAATTTGGACTTTTATTGTCATGTTTCTATTGTTGCATTTAGTCGTTAGTGTTAGAAAAACAAGATTGTGGTAAGCTTACGTTTGCTTAAACTGGGTGGAAAAGCCTCGGGCCCTGACTTGTCAGTTTGCTGCGTGTAGTTTATTTCATTTTAGTTTGTCTGAAATTGAAAATATATTGGATAAAATGAGTGTAAAGGAGTGATGTCAAAGCTAAACATAAGATCATATTATTTTAGAAACATTATCTTGTTTGCATAACATTCCAAAAAGAAAAAGGAAGGGATGGAGAAGCGTTCAGTGTGGACAAGATACCTCAAATGAGTGTTCAGAGTAAGCCAAAATGGCAACTGAAACTGAAACTCAAGCTGTTTCACCAAACTATCGACCACAACAGCAACGCTGGTGTGGCTGAGATTCGCTGTTTATATAAATGGAAGTCTGGTAAATTACAATGTCATAACTTCATAACTTGTGTTTTAACTTTGCTATTTCAGTTCTTGAAATAAATACAAAATTAAAAATACTTCTTTGTAGTTTAATATTTCCGACTGTTATCAATGATGTAAGCAAGAATAATCCCCTCCTGTGGATGTTTTTGTTTAATAATAATTAACAACAGAATATTAATTGCTATTCAGAACCTATTCTCAACAAGAAATGCTGTAGAAAAAAATACTAGAAAACTATTCTAATATTCTTTAACAGTATCTCATCTCCCCCAGCTTCAACCAGCAGATTTAGCAAGGACAGAGGATTCAGTCAAGTACGTGTATTTGGAAGCTGTTTCCCCACATTTTACCAGATTGAAAAAAATTCCCGTTTCCTATGAGAATGGCTTTCTTTTTATTCACACAGACAAACCAGTTTATACTCCCGATCAGTCAGGTAAATAATGTTTATTTCTCTTAGCTTTCACTTAGTTTTTACGAGCTGATGAGATTGACAGGGAATGAGGATTTAAATGTACTTTAAGCTCTTGTTCATAGTATGTTATCATCAGTCACTATGTATTTTCTTAATCATCAAAAGAATATTTTGAAATATTTGATCATAGTGTAGAAATTAATCATTTCTCCCGGTGTCCTCTCCTCTGAGTCCCTGCCCTCTACACCTTACATGATTAATCTGTGGCACAAACAGTGGAGAAATTGTACAGGGAATACGTATTAAAAAATTGTCAAGAAATAGTGATGACTGAATCATTGGTTTTGTGTATGTTGAGCTCATTTACTGCTTTTATCTGTTATTGCTAGCATGAATAAATATTGTTTGGATAGCATACTGACAAAAGCTCAAAGTCATTCTATAAGTACTAAAGAAATTAGTAGAGAAAAAGGTTGTTTTTGTTTTTTAATATTGATAACAGCATGACTTTGAGATCTATTGTAATGTTTCTTACAGTGAAAGTCAGAGTTTACTCTCTCAATGAAGATCTGCAGCCAGCTCGGCGAGAAACTGTCCTAACTTTTGTGGTATGTTGTTACTGAATTTAATTTTAATATTCTGTGGGTCAGAAAAGCAATAAACCTCGTTATATAGTAAATCAGCATTGCAATAGATATATAATAACATTGTCAGATAAATATTTTTGCAATAATAAAACTGTTAGATAAATATTTTTGCAGATAGCCAGACATCTTTTAAAAGATCTAAAACAGACTGCACACTTAGATCTTTTTTTTAACCTTAATATCTAGGGAAAGTATTTGTGAGAAAATTTTGATAATATATTGTTTTTTTATTGTTCTTTATTTCTTTTAAGATAGAAAAAATCAGTAGCTCCTGTGCTACATTTTTTTTTTAGCCGTAATGATAGTTATTGTTATTACAGTAACCTAGCAACATTAAGTATTGTGAAGTAACAACTTTTAATTGTTGGAAACACAGTAAAATGTTTTATCAGAATTTCAGAACCTGCATTTCTTTTAAAAAAATTTGCATTTTGGTGCTGTGAAATTGGCAAAACTCTTAAAAGCGTACATTATGGGCAGGGTCCCACTAAAATCCCCAAATGAAGATTTTTCTTTCAATAAGACTGATCTAACTGCTGGTTCTTTACTGTTATTTTTCAAAGGATCCCGATGGAGTAAAAGTGGATATCATAGAAGAAAAAGACTTTACTGGAATAGTTTCTTTTCCTGACTTCAAAATTCCTCCTAATCCTAAGTAGGTATAATTAATGCTCGTTGAGAATTATTAGCATAATACTGCCTTTTCTTTTCTCAAAAGACTACCAGAGTGTCTGTTGCTGATACACAGAGTGCCCCGACTTAAAACTTGGAGATTAGTATCATTTCACATAATCTGTAACAATGGTATAGATGAAGAACTCGTGACAAAGTGTTCTTTTTAGCTAACTTCCAAATGAACATTTGTCTCCTAAAGCAAAATGGGAAGCTTACTGCCTGTATTTCCAAACATATGGAATATTCTCACTGTAATGAGAGAAAGTGAGGAGATGCAATAAGTGAAGATACTGGTGATAAAACTGAAATAAGAGAGCAGTTGGTGGTGGGTTTGTCATGCTCAATTTAAAAATAAAATAAAATTTTCTATTGTAGAAATAGAAACACTGTCAAAAACATAGATTTCAATGAATGGAAGTGTATTTCATACATATACTCATACAAAACAACAATATTTTTCCAGTAACACCAACATACAGTATATGTGCCTCTACAGTTCTCCCTTTAGTCTTGAGAGGGTGCTGAAGATACACTGAGTTGGCAGAAGGATGCTTAGCAGGCACTTGAAAAAATGTTTTCTGACAAATTTACTGTACCTTAGTGGAGGGCTACAAAGATTATCAGAGAGCTGGAGCACCCCTCCTATGGAGAAAGGCTGAGAGAGGTTTGTTTGTTTTAGCCTAGAGAAGGGAGGACTCAGGAGCCTTCTAATACATAAAACTGGCCTACAAGAAAGATGGGAAGAGGCTCTTTACCAGCACCTAGTGATAGGATAGGAAGTAACAGTTTTAAAGTGAAAGGGAGTAGATTTAGATTAGAAGAAATTCATTATTGTAAGGTGGGTTAGATACTGGAATAGGTAGCCCAGAAAAGTTGCGGATGCCCTGGAAGCATTCAAGGTCAAGCTGAATGGGACCTTAAGCAACCTGCGCTAGTAAAGGTGTTCCCTGCCCATGACAGGGTGGTTGGAACAAATGATGTTTAAAAGTCCCTTCCAACTCGAGCCATCGTATGATTCTATGAAGTTTCTTTGAATGGTAAAACAGGAAGACAGGCGCAGTTAAATATGATCTGCACCTAGACGTTTTGTGGGCTTAAGGAAAGCAATTTGAAATGAAACGAATGCCTTTTGAGTGCTTCTAGTTGCAGGAAAAAATCATCCAGGTTATAGTAAATCAGATAGGTGATGCCCAATAATCCTGCTGACTACACTGAAACAGAGCTGGAGAGCCACAAATAGGCATTTGTCTAATCTCAGGGGTGATAATTGGCAAGTGGAAGATGGCAGCAAATAGTGCTTTAATGACTCCAGTTACATTTGCGGTCTTCCAAATACGTCTCTGCTTGTTGTAACTGTATGACAAAAAATTCTGACAGTAGTCAGAACATAAATAATGGTATATTCTTTTCAAATATGTATCAATCCTTCAAAATAAGTTTCAAGTAATTTTATTCAAAATATCAGAGTAGCGGAATCTTCTCAAAGAGGTATCGTACACGTGCAAAAAACTCAGTGCCTGACTTTTCTAATTATTAATATTTTCACTTTAAATAATAATTTTCATTTTAAAAAATAACGATTGTTGATATTGTAGGTATGGAATTTGGAAGATTGAAGCCAAGTACAAAAAGGATTACATAACCTCTGCTGTTGCAAAATTTGAAGTTAAGGAATATGGTAAGGTGTTCATGTACACGTGAATCTTCATTTTACGTGCCTTTTTTGCATGAAATTCATGTAGGGCAGCTATACAACACAGAGGAACAAAACACAGAAATGCTTGAAGTAACATTGGCCTACTTTATACAGCAATGGGATGCAGTATAGTGCCAAGTGGCAATATCAGTTCAAGCTAATGTCTCATATCAGTATAAGATATATGATGACATATTTGTGAGTATCTGTGGTTTGATGTTTAAAAACGCATCTAAGTGGCTTCATTTTCTACTCATTTTTTTCAGCGCTGCCAAGCTTTTCCATCGTCATACAGCCAGAACGTAACTTTATTAGTTCTGATAAATTTGAGAACTTCAGGATTGCTGTGAAAGCTAGGTAAGGAAATTAGGCTTTGATTTCTAGATGGGTGCCACATCTTTACCTTAAGGATGATTGTCCTGTGTTGAGAAGCTTCCTCTTTCTCAAGGAGCCCTATCATCACAATCATTTCTGCTATGTGAGAGAGCTAGGTGAACCTTTTTAAAATTCTCACAGAGTGATTATTTTTCAACAGAAGTGTTTGTAAAGCTACATAGGCATTTGTTTTCTGTTTCTTGCTTAGGAAATGACTCTCCTCAAAAATGAATGCTTTGTTGCAGCCATTAAGATCTTAAAAACATTTCTATCATTGTTTTATTCTCAGCTATTTTTATAATAAAAGGCTTCCAAGTGCTGATGTTTTTCTTCGTTTTGGAATAATTGAAGGAACTGGAAAAAGAATGATGCCTCGTGCAATGCATGTAACTAGGGTAAGAAAAAACAAGCCTAAATTGCTTAGTTCAGGACTGATCTAATTCCATTTAAGTTGGGGAGAATATCTTCCAACTCCATTTGCATCGACAGCTATTGAGTGTCAACTTTACCTTTGTAATCCTGTCACCAGGGGCATAGAAAGTTACTTTACAATGAAACTCAGAGGCAGCGTCTCAGACAGAACGGAACTTCAGTCTCATTCAATTGCTTCCTTGAGTAAACTGTGTTTGAAGTTTCTGTGAAACAACATTTTTGCTATCTATTTATAGAATAAACAAAAAGAAATCAAACATAGGATCAATGTAATAATACCAAATCAGGATTGGAGACAGACAAATCAAAATTATATCAATATGTTATGGGGAGACTGTTCTCCACCAGTTCCCCTTCCCTTACCTAGTCTGGTCTTTTTGTTTTATTCATTGCAGAATGATAAAAGTCATTATCTTCCCTGAATGAGCAGGGATATATCTGTGTTATTCGTAGAATCATAGAATGGTTTGGGTTGGAAGGGACCTTAAAGATCATCTGGGAATCACCTACCTCTTGTTTGGTCTGCATGCAGACTTCATAGCATGTACTATGGGTTGATTAATTGCTAATAATTATATAGGTAAAAAAGAATTCTTAATCATGAAATTCTACATTAAAATGTCTCCATCTTTGATTTCCCCTAAAACAGTCAGAGCAGAAACATGCTGAGAAGAATTTACTCATAGATTACCATATCTTATTTCTAAGTTATTGACTGTAAAGGAATACTTTTTATTTAATTTCCAGCTTGAAAATGGTGTTGCTGAAATCAGTTTTAACAGTAAGAAAGAAGTGAGTTACTTAGGATTTCAAAGTCTAGAAGAATTGGATGGGTCATATTTATATATTGCAGCATCAGTGATGGAATCTACGGGTAAGTTGCTTTCAAATGATTTCTTCAAACACATCTGCAAATGTAAACAGAACAAAAAAAAAAAATTATACAGCTAACTTTGTTAGTATCAGACTTTCTTTGGTACTCAGGAATCCTTCAGCCAGAAGCTTATAAAAAACAGCCTGTCCATCAGTGTAAAAATGGGGTTAAACTTTTTTTTTATTGCTATTTGTTTTCACAGTGCTAAGTGTTTAATTTTTAGGTGAAAGGACTTCACCATCAGAGACAGATTGTGCTGCCCTTTGAAGGCATGTGCCCTAGGATGTGCTTATTAAAAGCGGCATATTTTTTAGGTGGCCTCAGTGGTGAAGTAGAATATACTGGAGTCAGATACGTTGTATCTCCTTACAAATTGAACTTGATTGCTACTCCTCTCTTTATAAAGCCTGGACTTCCATTCTTCGTAAAGGTTAGTTAAAAGAAGTATTGTTGCACGTTACAACGTAAAATCCATAATGCAGAAGCCTTACTGTTTTGTTAATATCTGTAGGTCGTAACACACTTTTCATTTCCTTTGACTGTTTACTTTTTTTTTTTTTTTCATTTGCTACTGTAGAAGGTTAGCAGCTTGTTTTCTGCTTGAAAAATGTTGTTCATATAAGAAATGTTCTCTCTTCTAATGAATAGGTGCAGGTGAAAGATACAGTAGATCACTCTGTTGGAAACATCCCTGTAACTCTCACTGCAAAATCATTCACTGAACAAATGGATGAGACTGAGTTGGTATCAGAGGGTTCAGAATCTGGGAGAAGAATAACAAGCATCAATGATGGAACTGCTTTATTTGTTATTAATATCCCATCTGATAGCACGCTACTGGAGTTTCAAGTGAGTTAAATTCTCCCATTAACTTATTTCTTAGAAGATTTAATTCTGTGCTTTTGCCAGTGTACAGCACCTGTGGTAAGACTTTGCTCTTAAAAGTTAGTAGTTTATAAACTTCGAGGTTGTTCCCAACAATCAGTTATGAAACCTAAGTGCTATAATGAAACATTACTTCTATATTAAATTGTATTTGCATGTATTCTGAAACAAAATATCCCAATTTGTCATATATTTATTTAATAATAGTTGTTAAATAAAACACCTGAATGAATTACGAGAGAACAAATCTCTGAGAGTGATTCTCTTGTTAGATAGGAAGACGGATTATTGACCTTTTCTGATCTACTTTTTTATGGACATGCTTTTATACCGCCATTTTAATTTGACTTGGTATTTATATTTTTTTTTATTAAAGAAAACAGGAAAGTCTTGAGTTGGCTTATTTTCTTACCGTGATTGTTTATTTTCTGAAGTGTAACTTCATACTTAAACTATTCAGAAGTCAGGACATGCAGCTTTTGTTTCCTCCTTTGCTACAAAAATTTTTGGACATTATTATCTTTACAGATAAAAACTGTTGATCCACATCTTTCAGATGAAAACCAAGCAACCAAAACCTATGAGGCAAGAGCTTATTCATCATTAAGTCGGAGTTATCTATACATTGACTGGGCTTCAAACCACAAAGTACTTCAAGTAGGGGATTTCATCAATATTAATGTATATCCACATAGTCGGTATATTCATAAAATACATCACTACAGCTATTTGGTAAGTAACTGATGTTTCCACATGAAAACTTGAATTGAGATATGATCCTTAATGAAGAACATCAGCAGTCAGGATCTGTCATCAACACAGAATGTGTGCTGCTCAGAAAACTGTTCAGAACATGTACTCTGCCTTTGCCTATAAAATGTGTCCGTTCTATAGTTATAATTTGTTACCAGTCTCATGTTTAAATCATATATTAAGGCTGTATTGTTTTGAATTCTCACCCAATGTAGACTGGAGTTAAGAAGTAGTGCCAATCTGAGAGGTGTTTCAGGAGCTGAATCATCTCAGGAAGACAAAGATGCACAGAGACAGCAGTTCTTTTTACAGAGAGGGAGCTACCCTCCCTCGAACTAGACACACCAGTCCCAAATGCATTTCTGTGTGTGGTGGATTATATCTAAATGCAAAATAACTTTTACATATGTGAGACATGTAATATAAAATTTGACTTCTTTATTCTCCATCATCTTTCTACTATAGATCATGTCAAAAGGGAAGATAGTAAGCTTTGGAACTCAAAAAAGAATTAAAGATTTGGAATATGAACACCTAAGTTTTCAGATAACCCAAGAAATGGTTCCTTCAGCACGTCTTATTGTTTACTACATCGTCATGGGAGAAGAAACTGCTGAGTTAGTAGCTGATTCAGTCTGGCTGAACGTGGAACAGAAGTGTGGGAATAGTCTTGATGTGAGTAGTAAAATAGTCACTGAAATTTGTGGGTGTGCGTTCATTTTATGGTCAGGTTTTAGCTTGGTATTACACAAGCTCTTTAACAGTTCCTTAACATAATAAAGTGTCTGCCTCCAGATGCATTTATTTTGGATCAGTGTACTTTAAAAATAACTAACATTTGTTTTTGATTTGTAGATTAAGGTGCTACCAAGCAAAAAGACACACAGACCAGCAGAAGTCTTATCGCTTTACATGAAAACACAGTTCAGTTCCTTTGTTGCTTTGTCATCTATTGACAAGGCAGTATATGGAGTTATTGGAAGAGGAAGGAGAGCAATGGAAAAAGTTAAGTCGTAGCCAAAAAAGAAAAATAAGTTGCTGTTTGTTTCAGATTCATACTCAGATTGCTGTTACAGTTTTTGCCTTCAATAAACTTAAAAGTACACAGAAGAGCAATTCAACACAAAATAAAATGTGTGGGTTCTAAGTTATAAAAATAATTAATTCACTATGTTTTGATTTCCAGTAAAAGTAAATGGTGGTTTTAAAGCCCAATCTGAACTGTCTCAACAGAAATCTTCAGACTTGGACAAAAATAGGCTGCAGTGTGAGAGAGCTCTGTGGTCCGAGAGGCATAGAGACTACATTCTCCCTTGTAGTTCTTCCTAAAATCTTTTTAGGTTCTGTTTTTTTTTTAAGGGCATACTGTTAGAATAATATTGCAGATGCAATTATGTTCATAGGATTATAGAGGTTTTCAATCCTTGTAGAATTCTAGATATGTGTGTATGTAAGTAAACATGCGTATCATCTGTCACTGAGATAATTCCATTCCTGTGATAAAACGTGGCAGTTCTTTAATACCTCAGAACAGTCAGATACAAGATAGGTAGAAGATGAACAGGAGAATACTTTTGCACCAACCTTGAATTATTTGAATCTGTTTTCTAGTACTGTTGAATGCTGGGTAAAAATACTTGATTTGGTTTTCAACAAGCTAGACGGAGTATCAGAACTGTTACAAACATTAGTGAAGCATTCTGCCTCTGTTCTGCATAACTTGTTAGCTCAGACGCGCTACTAGAGCATGATTGTGTTGGTTCTGGTGCTTGAATTAGTTCAAATATCGTGAAATGGTACTCTTCAGTGTATTGTGAAGACATTTTCTAGACTAAAGTGGCCTTTCGGCATGTATAATTCTCTTACCTGTCATATGATATATATGATATTCCCCACCTTTTAGTTAGCTGATGATATGCTTCTTCCTCAGGTAATGCAAGATTTGGAAAAGAGTGACCTTGGATGTGGTGCTGGGGGAGGACGGAATAACGTTGATGTATTCCGAATGGCTGGGCTTACATTTTTAACTAATGCAAATGCTGATGATTCAAACGAAGCAGGTATATTTCTTAGTTTTAAACATGAAACTGTAGATTTTCTCTCTTGAAGTTTTCTATTGTGACTCACAGTTATTATATTGGAACCTAATAAAATTAGTAGGGCATGCATATACTAAGAAATACAATTTTGAGGGAGGAAAGCATTGTAGTTTGTGTGTCATTTTCTGTAATTTAAATTATATATATATATATATATATTATTTTTTTTTTGTAATTCAAATAATAGATTTTAAATCTCTACCAAATCTGGAAAGTGATTTTTTGGATTGAAGTGGGCTGTGTTATGACCAAGAAACTCCTGTCTTTCATAGTTTTTGTGTTTGTTTTTATTTTTAACAGATGAAACTTGCAATGAAATTGTAAGAACCAAACGGTCTGACTTCCAGGAGCGAATACACAAGGAAGGTGATAAAAAAAATATTTCAAAATATATAATTATGAAAAAGGTCATGTCTATTATAAATCGATCATCTGAGAGTTTGCATAGTACTTTTGATTGCTGTTATCCACTTAATGTAGTAGAGAGATGGACAAATATAGAAAATGATAATTTAGAGGGCCCCATTTATAAAGCTCCTCATCCATATGCTCAGTTTGAATTCTATAAGATTAAGTACCCATTGAAAATACAGCATATCTGTAAGATTTCTTTTTCCTACTTGGAAAGGACATATTCTGAAAACTCACGGTACTACCATATGGTAGTCTTTCCAAGTGACCACCTGTCAGTGACCAAGCCTGACAGAAGACCTGCCCGTTAGATCTTAGTGTAATAAAGCTCCTCTAATTTATATTTTAAATTCAGTATTGTAGTATAAAGTGTGTGTCTCTAATATTTAAACATTTACATGTTTATGCTCAATCTGGAATCTATACCTTCATTGAAATTTTGCAAGTTTTAAAAACACATTTAGTATAACAAGTTAAAATGCATTTGAAAATAAAAACATCATCTCAAGGAAGGGATTTTTGTTGTTGTTGTTATTTCAGCATCCAAATATAAACATCCAGCAATTAAAAGCTGCTGTATGGCTGGTGTAAAAGCATATCCAGTGGGTGAGACTTGCAGTGATAGAGCTCGGCGAGTTCGGAGTAATGAAAAGTGCATTTCAGCATTCAAGGATTGCTGTGAATTTGCCAACAGACTGCGGGAAGAAGAGCCTAATAAGCTGCTAATATTGGCAAGAATGCGTAAGTACAAGAACTTTGACTGTTGTGTGGAGATTTTTAATAGATTATGGATAAATACAGAGGTGATAGCTTTGTTAATCTAGTAACTCTCTCCAATTACCTGAGAGGGTTATTCGAGCAGATACTGTAGTCTCCATATACCTTGGTTGTATACCCCTAAAGAGGGGTAGGAGAGCAATTCTTTATTCTGTTAGGACTGTGCTGGAGAGCTGTGTTCTATTCATCCATGTTTAGAACAGGCAGCCATGCAAAATGGAATATTGTTGCCTGTGAAGGTAATGCTAACTTGAATGCTCAACTGGAATCATTTGCCCAGGCCTAAAACAGCCAATGGGTAACACGTCAGCACAGATCAGCGGGAGTGTGAAATCTTCTGTCTCCCATTCTCTCCTTATAATCTCTATTTAACAGGTTTGTTTGAATGTTGGACAGGTATCCACATTTATAAATAGTTTATTATAAATAAATAAACTTTTGATGAGGTTATTCACGTATCATTTTTTCTTGTATCAGAACTAACTTGAAGCAAATAGAGTTACAGTAACACAAAAGGAAAATACAATGATTTTCAGGCCTTTGGTGGAAGGCTGTTGGCAAGGGTTTTCTTTGTTTGTTTGTTTTCTTGATTTATGCATCTTCTACAGATTTTGAGGCTATCTTGGAACTGGATGAGGCAGAAGTTCGTAGCTATTTTCCTGAAAGCTGGTTATGGGAAGTTCACCAAGTTTCCTCTAGGTACTACTTTTCTCAAAGAAATTACTAACATTTGACTTAATCATCAGTTTAATAGAAAGTAATGCTAAAATTTTGACATAACCCGAGTAACTAGTCATACCCTAGATGTGTACTAAAATGCAGTTTTATATGAACACATATTTCGTGTCATGTTGTTCTAAATGCAGGATATACTGTCTGGTGCCCACATTGTTGAATCACTTTTCCTTTCACTTTGAACTTTGTTAAACACCAGCTTCTTTCAAGTCAGATAAAAACAAGCTTATTCAAACAAAACCCCTCTGTTCCCTAAGTATGTTCCCATTTCTTGTCCTGTCTGAGTCTGTCTTAGATACAGGAGTTGCTCTGGGCAGCTAGTTTTTATGTTGATTAGGTGTTGTTAACAAATGGCTAATAATAATGTATGAATGTGTTAAATGTAAAAGAATAACACTTCTAATTGCAGATCAAAGTCTCTGTCTATCACTCTGCCTGATTCACTGACTACCTGGGAAGTGCAAGGTGTTGGCATTTCTGATAAAGGTAGGTACTGCAACCTAACTAGCTTTTAGCCAAATAGTTACATAGCGTTTCTGTTTGGATTTTGTAGAGACTCTCATTTTAGTTGCCACATATGTTCTTTAATGTTCATTTTCTGGTTATTAAAGAGGAAAACATCAAAATTAAAAAAAAAAAAAGTTTAAAGTTTAAAAAAGTTTAAGGAACGATAATCACTGCCTTTCTTGCAGTGAACATAAAAATGCCAGGGCAAGACAAAGGTCTGTCTAACACAGTATCTTGTATTTGACAGTGGCCCATGATGACGAAGGAAGAATAACATCACAAATAGTTAGTGACTCTTCCTTGGCACAACTGGAGCGTCCAGCTATCAATAGCTTAGGGACTTGAGGAAAGGGAGAAACAGATTTTCTGATAGATACGGTAGTCCAGACAGAAGGTTTGCTTCTAGCTTTGGGAAGGGGTTGAAGCCCAAAGGACTGCTGTGTCAGCAAGTATGCAAAAGAAATGTATGTGAAAGTGAGTTTGTAAATGAAAACATACATGAGAAGAACAGGAAGCAAGAGCCGGTCATTTTTGAAAAAGCTGGACAAATTCAAAGTACATTTTGAAAAATGGTAAGATATCAATAAAGGTGGCAAGGATGTGGTTTATCAGAAGGGTGTTTTTGTGTTTGATTTTCTTAGGTATATGTGTTACTGCACCATTGGAAGTGCAAGTTGTAAAAGACATCTTCCTTAATGTTTATGTTCCTTATTCTGTGGTGCGAGGAGAACAAATTGAGTTAAAAGGATCAGTTTATAACCACAGAGCTTCTTCAATTAAGGTAATTTGTGGCCTTCATGAGTTCTGTTGAAATAGTGACAAAATAAACTGAATAAGCATTTCCTCTGCTAGTATCTAATATAAACACATCGTGGTATCAGATTTCTCCAATCCTTCAAGAGGTGTTATATATGCTCTGCATAACTATGTAACGATAAAATCCAGTCATTACTCATTTAATTTCCAGCCATTCTGATTACAGTGTTGTCATGCTCTTACATAGCAAATTGCCTCACAGAAGTTCAAATCCACTTTTCTATTCCAAATGTTAGGATAAAATGTCAAGTAACTAATGGGATTTTTAGAATAACTTGCTCCAGAAATGACAGATTACTTTGTCTAGAGTTTTTACATAAATGGACTACTTTTAATGAAATGCATTTAAACAGAAATACAGAATTATTGAAAAGTATGCAAAGGTATTTTTGGTTCCAGGATGTTGAAAAGGACATCTGTTAGTGTGTCTCTAATGCAAATAGTAGTAATTCCACAGTTAGTAACACTCGTAGCACTTGTTCATGGTAAACAGAAAACAAATATTATGGTTTAATAAAAAAAAAAAGTTCAGGATAGTATTTCAATGGCTTTAATATTTCTCTGGTATTGTACCTGTCATGGAGGTGAACATTAAAAATCTTTCTACTTTTCAGTTCTGTGTTAAAATAGCAGTTGGAGATGGAATCTGTTCTTTCGGAGGTTCTGCAACTACTGGATCAAGGATACATGGTTGTAATCTTAAGTATCTAGGTAGCAGTTCTTCATCGCCATTTATGTTCAGAATACTGCCTTTGGAATTAGGTCTTCACACTATCAACTTTACACTGCTGACAGACGGAAACAGTGAAACTGTAGTTAAAACATTACGCGTAATGGTAAGAAAAAAATTTAAAATGTTTAGAGTGTTTTTGAATTTCGTATCGATTCAGTCTCAAGAAGTACAAAATATATGAAATCAATATATGAATATTGATTTATTTTAATGTTACCATGCAAATATCATGTAGTATCATTGAATTCACTGTATGCACTGCAAAAATACATGACCAAGTATTTGCATATGTCCATTTTTAAACTTTGCATATAAAAATTGTCAGGACAATGCATACAGATTTAACTTAATAAGCAAGAAGGATATTGTATTCTAAGTCACTTTGTTCAAATTTTCAAGTGCTTAAGCATACTACATTGAAAGATACTTTTTTTGGTATTTTTTTACTTTCCAAAGCTTTTATTTAAACCTTTTGTTAAATTTTCTCAAAAATTTTGGGAGATAGACTACAAACTTAAATATAGAATAGGTGCAGAACAACAAGGTTTTTGGTTTACAAAAGTTAAACTCAGCTACACAGAAGGGTGTAGACAGCAAAGATACTAAGGTTTCAAACTGTTGCTTCAGCTAATGTATGTGATTAAACAAAAGTGTTTTAATTTTCTACTTTTTTCCTCTTAATGATTACAGCCAGAAGGCATTAAAAAAGAACTTCATGCAGGTTTCACTTTGGATCCACAGGGTGTTTATGGTATGAGAATATATGCCTTCATCTTCTTTCTTTATTTTTTCATTTTCTTGATTCACATAGTTATGATGATCAGTTTTTCCATAACGTGAAAAATTTGTGGAAATGGAAAAATGTGCTTTTCCTTCTTGACATATTCTTCATATGACCCTTTCAAGGATTTATTGTTCTTTCATTGACAAATCCATCTCAGAATAGCTAGTCTTTCAAAAAAAAAGTGTTTTTTTTCTTAAAGTAACATTTTTATCTTTTAAAATAATATAATACTAAGCTTTTCTCAGTGTGCTTGAAAATTGATTAGCATTTGCTTTAGTAATGAAAGTAGCATATTTTCTCCTTTAACCAGAGGTGACTCTGAAAAAAGAAAAATTAGGTCAAGATTAGATTTTCTCTTAACACTAATGTCAAAAGAAAGATTAATGTGTTTGCATCTGTAATTTTTCAACAGTCAATATTGTTTGTATGTACATTTGGGGATAGTTGTAGTTTTCATGTTGTTTCTTTTGTTGTTGTTGCTGACTTCTCAATAGTTGAAATCTTTAAATGTCTATTACATCTAAATCCTCTATTGAATTAGATTTTGCAGTATATTATATATTCAATATTGAACCTTTTCAATTATAGGTGCAGTCAAGAGACGCCAAGAATTTCGTTATAAAATACCACTAAATCTGGTCCCTAAAACAAAAATTGATAGAAGTGTCAGTGTAAAAGGTAAATTGAACTGAAGCTTTTAGTCTATTACTCTTAGTACATATACAGTGTCTCTATGTATGTTCTGTGTATCTTTGTTCTGTCTTACATCCTTTGTTTACATTTGCCTGAGTTTATTCCTAGCTTCTTCTTTTCAGTAAAGTCTTTGTAGATCACCTTTTTATGTAAAATTTTAAATACCTCATATAGAATAACTGCTTACATGTATAAGTATCAGATTCTGCCCTTGGATTCACTTCCATTATCATTCTTTTAAATCATTTTTTTTTTTTTTTTTTTTTTTTTTTTATTTCCACAGGACATCTTATGGGTGAAGTGATTGCCACAGTCCTTAATCCTAGTGGTATTAGTATTCTTACTAATCTTCCAAAGGGCAGCGCAGAGGCAGAGCTCATGAGTATTGCCCCTCTTTTTTATGTGTTTCACTACTTGGAAGCATCAGATAACTGGCACATACTGGGTTCCAAAACCTTAACTTCCAGAACTGAAATGAGGAGGAAGATGAAAGAAGGTAGAAAAATATAGCTGCTTCTCTTGCTTCAGAGCTGTAGAAGTGCATAAATTTTGCTGAATAAGAAAGATCGTGTATCTGAGTAAGCAAACACAATTTTAATATAAATCTCTTCTCATAACTTTCTTTCTGCCTAATATTCCCTTAGGAATTGTAAGTGTTTTGTCATACAGAAATGCTGACTTCTCATATAGCATGTGGAAGAATGGGCAAGCTAGCACATGGTAAGTTAAAAAAATCTTTTGATTAGTATGAACGGGAAAAGCTTCATTCAGCCCTTTGCTTTCAATTAGGACAAGTGAGCTTAATGGTAGATTTATATGATGCTTATAGCTCTGAATAGTATCTTTTCATTTCTTGTTTTCTTGTGATATATATTTTTTGTGTGTCCATAGTTCACACCATTACAAGCAAGTTGGACCTCGGGGTCCATACATAGGTAGACATACCTGAGATAGTTTCTAACTCTTCTTTGGGCTTGGAATTTTACAAAAGGACTATGTAGAGCTTGGTTTCCTGCTCAAGCAAAGGTTGCACTCCAAGTTTGAAGAAGGAAAGCTAGGTACAGGGAGGAGCAAAGGAAAAAAGGTGATACCCCTTGTTCACAGAAATATGATACTTAAAAGATATCAAACAAAAGGGGGTAATACTGTCTATGGAAAATAAAGTCTACCATTGCGAATTAGGCAAAATACATAGTCACTGTCTTTCCTTTCATGACAGCAAATGCAACTGGCTTATAGAAAGAAAGAAGTAAGATGCTTCAGAAGCATCTTCCTTAAGATCTGATGAAAGAAAAAAATATTTTGGACATGTATAGAGTAATGAGTTTATATTCTGAACCATGGGATTTGGTCCTAGTTATAAAATTATTTATGGCTAATTATTGACTGTTTGTTAAAAATTAAAATTCATTTGCTATATTCTTTGAACTGTGGGAGTGGATAGCACACCTAAAACATAAATAATGGATATTTTTCTAATCTCTAACAATGTGATAGTATCTGATAATCAAACAAATATAATCTGTTTGATTTCTTTGGCAGGTTGACAGCTTTTGCTTTAAGAATTCTTGGACAAGTTAATCAATATATAAATCTTGATCAAATTTCTGTTTGTAATTCACTTCTGTGGTTGATCGATAACTGTCAAATGCCAGATGGGTCATTCAATGAATTTTCAGATTATCAACCAGTGAAACTACAGGTATGAAAACCAAACATTTTGTGTGTGTACGTACAGTAAAAGATAAAGACGCAGGAGGTGCAAGGTATTTACGGCTGCATTTAACCAGAAAATCTAGTCAAAACAATTTTGCTAAATTTGCCTCTTTCCGAACTCATTTAAAGAAAGCACAGTATTAAAACTTTTCTGTCTTGCCAGTAAAAGTAGCTGTGTGACACTCAATATTTAGAAAGAAAAAAAGTGTAGGTTGATTTTTACAATTTAATAGCCCAGCTTTCTAGTAACTTTTTATGTTTTGGCCTTTTTTTTTTTCATTTTTTTTCAATAACCTATTGCATTCAAAAGAGTTGAATTATTATTTCTTACCAGAATTTCTATTTGTTTCCTTGCATAAACTGTAAAAAGTTATATTTATCTAAATTAACTCTTATTTCTATTTATTTATGTGATTATATTTGATTTTATAGGGTACATTACCTAGAGAAGCTAAAGAAAAATCTTTGTATCTCACAGCATTTTCTATTATCGGAATTGAAAAGTCAATGAAGATATGTCCTACTCAGGTAAATACTGCTTTTATTTCTGCCAGCAGTCATATGCTGGGATTCTAATTTCTTGCATCTTCTTTAACATCTGTTCAAAGAAATCAACACTTTTTTTTTTAGATTTAGTTGCTTTCAAAATCAGTAAAAGAACAACAAAATTATGGATCAGTATGTTTTAAGATATATTGTAGAAAATACTATATATCTCTATATTATCTTTTTTGTGTTTCTTTAAAACTATGTCTATTACTAAGCTGTAGTCTGTTCATCTTTTCAGAAAATCCATGATGCTAAAAATAAGGCAGGAGATTATTTAATGAAAAATGCAGAGTCTGCACAAAGCCCCTTTACTATGGCAATAATTTCATATGCGTTAGCTCTTGTGGATTTGAACCATCAGTCTGCACGATTGTTGTTCTCTGCACTGAAGAAGGAGGCATCTGTCATAGGTATTGCTTATTAAGTTCTCTCAAAGTGCGTATTGTAGTTGTTTCTCAGGTGGACTTTTCTTTCATTTTTAAAAAAAGTCTCTAATGGGCTTCTACTTGGATCATTATTTTCAATGGTGCTTGCTCTGGCATATATGAATTTTTAGTCTTGTGTTACCTAGTATTTTTTCAGGGTTTAATCCTGCTTTTGGCTTTTCAGCAGTGCAATTTCATAAGCAGTGTGCAAGTTGGTTAGACATTTGTCATTCCTCAGCGTATCACAATGTTTGTTCTGTCTGCTTTCTTTTTTATGCAAGTGTCTGTAGGGGGTTATTTTTGTCTGCCTGCTCATCCTTGTGATGTGACTACATTCTTCTTTACCTCAAACTGGAGTTTCTCACAGTATCTGCCAGCGCCCTCACTTTTGCTTTTGAGGGGGTTTCCTCTTAATTTCTCACTGGCTGATGAGGGACTTCGTAATCTCTTGTGAATGCTGTTTATTTTTAGTGCTTTTTGTTAAAGGCAAGAGACTCAGTCTGTTCTCCTAGAATAGAAAAGTTTTGCCCTGCATGTAGAAATTGACATTAAAAAAAAAAAATCAGTATTCTATTTATCTGGCCACTCTGTCACTGTTCAGGACCAGTAATTATTTGGATGTGATTCAGATGCTTTGCATCAGGTCTGTTTATCATCGGTTTCTAGAATAAATATCAGATTTATAAACATAAAAGCATATCTTCATTTCCTGTTAAATGTAGAGAGAATTCCTCCTTTTCTCCTTGACCTGAGTAGGCAACCTGAAGCCTGGCTTTTGTGTTTTTGTAGGTGAGCCTCCTATTTATCGTTTTTGGAAAGATAGTTTAAAAACATTAGACCACCCCACTCCCAATTCTGTTACTGCACAAATGGTTGAAACTACAGCATATGCATTGCTTACTGCACTGCTAAGAGGGGACAAGAACTATGCTAATCCAATCATCAAATGGTTGTCTGAAGAACAAAGGTATGGTGGAGGATTTTATTCAACACAGGTGAGCTTTAAAATACTTTGTTCCCATTCCTCAAATACCAAAATCTAAGCAGCCTTATGAGGGTAATATCATTAGATGACACCTTTGACAATTTCAGCATCCTTTCTGTGGTACTAGTATCAAATTGCTCTGATACTATGATTTTCTTTCTTTCTGGGAATTATGACTTCTTTTTCAGAAATGCATTATAAATAGAAATTTGCAAGCTGGTAAATATCTTACAACTGTGTTAAGTGTATTGCTGAGATGCTGCTAAGCTGTTTATCTGGTAATGGTTACTGTCATCCCATTTAGGTAGCAGAAAATGAATTACTTTGTAAAAAATGTTTACTTTTTAATTTTAGAAAGTAAATCTTTATAATTGATTTCTGACAGGACACTATTAATGCTCTTGAGGCCTTGACTGAATATTCCCTTCTTGTCAAACGGCTTAATTTGGACATGAGTGTTAAGGTAGCATACAAAAATTATGGAGATCTTCATCTATTTAAACTGACAGAAGAAAATTTTGTGGGAAGAACTTTGACAGTGAGTGAATGGCTTCTCTTTTGAAAAGTTAAAGCAAAATTCCCAGTAACCTGTTAAATAGTTCTTTGACCTTTGAAATCAGTACTAAAGTAGCTTTTTCTTTTAATAAAATGGTATTAAAATGACATAGCAAATGTTTAAGAAATTTGCTTATCTGCTACATTTAATCATTTTTTAATATGTAATTCATTTAAATTTAGCATTTCTGCTTGTTTCTGTGATCTTTTTGTAGAAGCTGTTTGTAGCCTTAATTGTATTTAAGAGGTAGGAAAGACAAGTAGATCATCAGATCTGAATTACGTTCTTGTTAGCACAGTCATTATTATTTTTCTTATTACCTTATAACTATTTATATTTAACATCAATCCTTTAGGTACCTTTGGAAGATGACATATATGTAAGCACTGGCAGCAGCACTGGCATAGCTACAGTAAATGTAAGTATGGAACCTTTTTTGTTTTTTAGTAGTGTCTCTGGTTTGTTAATGTGAACATTGAAAAAGAAAGTGATTTTTTCATAAGGTATTCTAAAAATGTATAGGTATACACAGGTATTCTAAAATGTAAATATTCTAATGTAGTAGTATCTATGTTCATAAAAATAATCAGGATAATTTTTAGTCTTTGAAATACAATCAGCAAGAGTGGTGTAGTTTTGCTCAAGAATTTTATGTTTTATCAAAACTAAACATGCTAAGCATGCTGTTTGTTTTTACTTGTATTGTATTCCTCTAACTCAAAATTCTGAATTTTCACTTTTTTTTTTGTTTTTTTGCCATATTTGAGGATTGTTTACTGTTTCTATTTTGTCTAATTTATTTGTATGTTTGTAGGTGAGGACAGTATACAACTTAATCGGTACTTCTGAAGAGTCATGTAACTTTGAATTGAAGATTGTTCCAAAGCGAGATGATGGTAAAGGGTTAAACTGGTTTTAAATAATAGTACCCAGATCACTGCAGGGGAAAAAAAAAAAAAAAAAAAAAGGAAAGCTTATTTAACAATGTGCTTTTTATTAAGAATGAAACTAAAAAAATATCTTACTTTTTTTCAGTGGAATGCAAAACTGGAAAAGAAATTGCTAGAAGCCTTCTTAGGCCTTCTTGAAACTATTGTCTTTTTGTGAATAGAACTAATCTTTAATGTATTTCTGTTAGTTACATTTTTACTCATTTATGGAAGGGTTATTACAATTGGGGCAGTGAGGAATACAAAATTCTAGCAGAAGAAAGAAATATAGTAGGACTAGGAGGGTGGTTTGGGGTTCTACGAGGTAAGAAAAAGTTCTTAGAAGGTAAGTTCTACAAAGTACTGAAAGTTGTAGTCCAGTTACAGCAGGGTGTACAAACGCATTCTGAGCTTTTGCCATGAAGTAGTTTTAATAACATAAGTGTGTGATAAATAATACTAAGCATTAGAGCTGATATTTCACCTGAATTATAAAAGACTTTAGTGTTGTTTGTAGCTACATGTACATAATGAGTTCCTATGAAAAATTGCTACCAAAATTATTTTAAAAATTCTCTTTCAATTACGAAAACACTTTACAAGAATTTTGGGGTTGCTGTTCCTGAGGAGTTTTAAGATCACTTATTTGACTCTACTTGGTATGACAAGGTTACAGAATAGAAGATGGTGGGCCACTTGGGCGCATAGAGGCTTGTGCAAAGTAAGTACAGCTGGTGGGGTTTTACTTGGGTAGTTTGTCTCAATTACTGTGGAAATAATAACAAACTTTTACTTTTAAAGGTTTCATTTAAACTTAATGCTGGTTCTAAATGTCCTCAGTTTCCTAAGTTTCAACACTCCTACTAACAAAGGTGGAATTCCCAGCTGATGTGTTAAGGAATTGGAGCACTGCAAACGAAATGCACTGTGGCTCTACAGATACATAATGACAGTACTCTAAGAATGTTACAGACTTTTTGGTCTTACATTTTTTCTTAGTTATTGTTTTAATATTACATTAGCTGACATTAGCATTATATTCGCTTATGCATTAGCATTATATTCAATTTCTTTTATTTTTTTAAGAGATTGAAATGTTTTTATTTGCTAGTCCTCCCTTATTAATAATTGCATCTGGTCTTCTGATCTTGTTTTCTTCATTTTTCTTCCTTTTTATGCATGTGTGTAAACAGAATTGGGATTGATTGTTACTTTTTTGGGAGAGTATTTTTTGTTGATTTATATCTGGGTTCTTCGAGAACATAAGTATTAAGAAAAGTTCATATCCATGATATTGACAAAAATCTGAAATGATTCATCTGGAATATTTTGCTTCATTATGATGTTCTAAACGTTGGTAGAATTTTCCTCATGATTTTCTGGGATTACACATTGAAGTTTACTTTCTGTTTCAGTTATGTTTAACTACTTCTATTTTTAATCTGTTTTAGGTACAAGCCCAGCACGAGAGAGCCACAGTCAGGGTCTGCTCATGCTGTGATGGACATAGGTTTGGTTAGTGGATTGGAAGCAAATATAGAAGACTTGAATACTGTAAGAATTAAAAAAACTTTATTTCTTTTACTGAAGTGTTGCTCTTTTTTTGACAGAACTATGATATTGACTGTTCAATTGTAATTGTTGTTCAACATGTCAATATCAGTTAAAGGCAACCCGAGCTATACTTATACTTACAGGATTTAAATAGGATACTAAATGTGGACTCAAGTATCCCTTTAAGGATAATTATCTTTCCAATTCTTTGTTATTTTCATGCAATGAAGATAAAAAGGATAATTTCCTTAAAAAATAAAAATAGTTTAAACATTATAAGAAGCAACACTGAAATAAGTTTTTTGAATCTCAGAATTACGTAAAAGCTAGTGATAAGTAAACGTTCATGATCATCCAAAAATCTTTAACTGTTGAATAATTTTTTTTTTCTCTGTTTTTTTGTTTTCCCTACAGCTTGCAAGTGGAGTGGATCAACTGATAGCTGATTATGAGATAATAGATGGACATGTTGTTATTCAGATAGACTCTGTATGTTACCCCTTTCATAACTTTAAGAACAACTTTAACTCTTCGGAATCACTGTGTTTCCTTTATAGAACTCCTTAATTCATGTGTCTTTCCAATAGGTTCCAGCTGATAGTTTCCTCTGTGTTGGGTTCCGAATAAGTGAGCTTTTCCATGTTGGAATGCGAAATCCTGCTACATTCACTGTATATGAGTATCATGCACCAGGTATGTATTCCATGTCTTCAAATTCATGTGTGTTCTTTTCAAATGTTTATTCCTTCTTGAAGACTACATTTTTTCTTCTTCCACAGCTTTATAATCCTTGTTACTTTAAGCTCAGGTAACTTCTGACTCACAAAGTTTCAGTGCTGACTTCTTGAATTTTCTATATTTATTTATTACAATTTTTTGTATCTTCTAGATAAAAGATGCACTATATTTTATAACCCATATGGAGATGAAAAACTTGTGAGGTTGTGTGAAGGAAATGAATGCAAGTGCATGGAAGGTAAATTTTTTTTAAGATGTTTTGCCATTTCATTTGGTGGGAAAATGCAGTTTAATGCTTTGGACAAAAACATATTAACACAAGGAAAAATCCTTGTAAGAACACAGCTGTTGTCCTCTAAAATTTTACATTAAAAAAAATAAATAAATGTGTGAACTATAATCATGGTTGTCCAATTGGATTAAGTTCAGGCAAGTAAGGATACTTTTTCTTTTTTCAGCATTCATTATTCCACCATACACTCCCATAATTACACTTTTTCTCAGTTACAGCAGATTATTCGAGCAGGTAGAGATCCATCGTGTTTTATCTGAAGACATGCAATGACATTGTCCTAACGCTGTTTTTTGTTGTTTTTTTTTTTTCTCCTCTCAATGTAGCTGAGTGTAGTAGAATACAAGGAAGACTGGATCAGTCAATAACTGCTGGTATCAGGAGAGAAGCTGCATGCCAGAATGATATTGCATATGGTAGTATTTGAATTGTCTTTACCTATTTCTCATGCTCTTACTCAGTCACTTCTTTACTACTGCTGCAGAATATTTTGTTCCAATTAGATCTTTAATGATCAAAATTCAGCAGGCATACACTGTATGAAGGTAACATGTCAGAGCAGAGACGAGTAAGTTCTGCCCATACCCTTTGCTGAACAAAACTCATGTAACAAGGGTTATTGACCCAGGAAACCTGGTCTGATGAATTCTGCTGTTTTTTCTCTTGGTGTCATTCTAACATGATCATGTAGATTGACGGGCCAAGTCCAGATGCATGACATTAAAAAAAGCTAAGTTCTGGATTCCTGCTGTTGGAGCAAAACAACCTGGTGCAGTGGCATAGGTTTGGGGAAGAGTGGCTGGAAAGTTGCCCAGCAGAAAAGGACCTGGGGGTGCTAGTCAACAACCAACTGAATGTAAGCCAGCAGAAATAGTGTGGCCAGCAGGATTAGGGAAGCTATTGTCCCCTTTTGTGTAGCAAGACTGCATCTTGAATACTGTGTTCAGTTTTGGACCCCTCTCTAGGAGAAGGATATTGAATTGCTCAAACTTGCGCAGAGAAGAGCAACAAGGCTGTTGCAACAAGGAGGATATCAGTTTCTTTTCTCAAGTAACAAGTCATAGTACAGGAGGAAGCAGTTTCCTATTGCACCAGGGGAGGTTTAGATTGGATATTAGGAAGAATTTATTAACAAGGAGGGTGGTCAAGCACTGGAATGGACTGCCTATGGAAGTGGTGGAGTCCCCGTCCCTGGAAGTACTGAAGAGACATGGATTTGGCACTAAGGGACATGGTTTAGTAATGGAACTTGGTAGGTCTGGCTGACGGTTGGACTTAATGGTCTTGAAGGTCTTTTCCCATCTATATGATTCTATGATTCTGTGTAGCTTTGGGGTCAGGGGAAGTTGCAGGCCATCAGATGAGAACCATGCAGTGTATAGCCGTAGCCATGATTTTCCCAGAAGTTAAGGGACATTATATTCTCTACCTGAGCATCTGTAAGGCATTTAGAATATATTGCAGGAAAAAAAAAGGAATAACAAAAACTTTGTTATGTGTTGTTTTGCAGTTTATAAAGTGAACATCTTGTCTCGTCGTGAAGAAGGTCATTTTGTAAAGTATTCTGCAACTATTCTAGATCTCTATAAAAGAGGTTTGTGTCCTATTTTTAATCCATTTAACTATTTTACTTAGAGCAAGATCTGTCTTGTTGAGACCAATGAAGCAGTTGACAAAAAACAAGAGTCAAATCTAGTCATTTCATGAAAGTAGAAAACCTTACTCTCAAATACAGCCCTTGAGCATTCTTTTATGCCCTAAGAAAGGCACTGTATAATGTTTTTAAACAGCTTTTATCTATTATAGCTGTTGTTAACAAACCTAAACTGTAATCAGTTAAACATCTCTTGTGTGACAAAACAAGTTGAACATATTCCACAATCAATTAATACAGTTGTGAGTTGTTTAGATATATTTAACATTCCATTTAATTTAAAAAATCTTCTGCAGGAAACATGTTTTATATTATCAAATTTTCTTGTTTTATAACGTGTCAAATGGCTCACTTGACTACACTGTGCTGTAGAACATGTTAATGTTTTCTATTTCATGCACGTGTAACTAAAAATTCTCTTTGTGAAATTTTCTAATTCTTGACATTCTACTTCAGGGCAGGCTTTTGCTGAAAAAAATAATGAAATTACCTTTGTTAAAAAGAAGACCTGTACTGATGTTGAACTGAGCCCAGGAGAGCAGTATTTGATCATGGGCAAAGAAGCCCTAAAGATAAGCATTGGTTACAGTTTCAGGTAAGTAATTTAACATAAGAATGTGTTAAGATTTAATCTTAAAGTATGTTGTCAAGTGGCGAGTGTTTGTATGTAATAATTCTCATGTAATATATAATTTATTTTTAAAGTATCCATTGACCAATGATAACCCAGTGTGTTTTCAGATGTGTAAATTTATAACAGGATTATGAACACAAATCAATCTATTTCATATTGTAATGCTTTTCCTGTTAGGCAATTCCCTCCCCAAATCTTAGGAGCAAATGTGCATTTTCTGTTGTCTTTTTAGATTCCAGTACCCTTTGGACTCCAGCACTTGGATTGAGTGGTGGCCTTCAAACACAGCATGTACATTTTGTCAGGAATTTTTAAACAGAATGGAGGATTTTGTTGAAGATCTCATCATCAGTGGCTGTTGATTTACGTGGATAATTTTTTAATTGAAAATACAGATATAAAAAAAAATCACAAAAAAAAATCCTCAGCTGTTCAGTAATTATTTTCAGAATTTAACATTCGTGACTAGTTCATCTTGGAAAACACTCTTAGCTTGTATTTCAAAGCCACTTTCTTATAACCTGGTAATTTTCAAAGTACGTTTTTTAAGCTTGGATGGAAGAATAAAGCAGAATACTGCAAAGACATTTGAAGTGAGATGAAGTGAAATGGAATGACTGTAAATATGGAAAATGCTGTCTTTTGCCAGAATAACCCTCAGAAGCACTGAAATCCAATGTCTTATTAAAACATAACCCTTACTTCAGAAAAAAAAATAAAAAATAAAAAAGAATTGTTTTATCAAATAATTTTGTTCCAACTTTAATTGGAAAAAAAAGACATAGCCTAGCACAATTGTATCCAAGTAGTTAGGACAAAAGCCTTCCTGAAGCCCTTGTTACTTTATAGTACCTATTTTAAATGTTCATTTTCCAACCACAGTAAAGTACTGTAGCGTAAGAATAGTACAAGACAAATCCTAAAGCTATTTCGTTTACACTATGAGTGTAAAGCCAGATGCTGCTTTATTGGTGACCCTTTTTTGCTTCTTTAGTTTTCTCATCCTCATTCTTTTGTACCTTAGACCTGCAGATGACAGATTCTTGCTTTTTTTATTTTTAACTTAAGCTGGTATCCAGGTGTTTACATTAACATTTTTCATTCAACTTGTGGTTGGAGCAACAAATTTTTAAACTAAATGATCCTGAAGATTTACTAAGTTAAGAAATTTTAGTTTCTTCATGTTTGAAATGCAAAAATTTATTTTAACAGTGCATTGAAATACTGCAGTGCAACTCAAACAACTCCCACTCCCTGCAATGGAAAGAAAACATACTGGAAACATGTTCATATTCAGTTACAGGCAACTCTTCACTTTTTATAACTAAACAAACTGAAAAATCTTCACCATACCTGGCAGCATTTCATTTTTGAAGTGATACTTACATTCATTGAAGATTCTGTCATTTGTAAAGCATTTTGGCATGTAAAATTCTCTGAATAAGCAAAACATTTAATTAGAAGCTTTTTAAAATCTCATTTGTATATGAAAGGGAGAACTTCCAAGTCTGTTGAATCTGCACAGCAGTTATGATTAATTTGTGAAGTGTCAGTGATGTATTCAGAGGAATTAATAGTTTTCTAAGGATTTTTTTTGAGAAGAGCCGTTGGAGTGATTTGAACATGCCACGACAGTTTGTCTGATGAGAAAAAAACATTTTTCTTAAGTGCTATGTAGGTGTGCTGCAAGAACAAACTTTTTTTTATAAAACCCTTAATACTTCCGAGTAATAAGCTCACACAGGACCTTTAAAATAAGGCAAACATTGTTAGTCTCATGATTATAAGACAGCAGTGTTAAATCAAGATGAAAAAGAAAATAGTCATGTTTCTACAATGAAAAACCAAGCATGTGATACAGGGGAACCCCACTCTGAGAGAGATCAAATCTAGTGTTTCCCCTTGCTGATGGTGTGCTAAGAATTTCAGTCGTTAACCAATTTGGTAAGTCCTCTTTCAAGATGTTGTTTATCATATCGTATATGATGTATTTCAACCAATTTTGAATACTTTTGAAGTTTTTGTATTTGATAGTGGTTGTTGTTTTTTGTTGTTGTTGTTTTTTGTTTTTTGTTTTTTTCTGATAACATTGGTATGTTATTCATCTGTGTAGAGAAAATATATTATTTTAAAAACTGTTCACAGGTTCTCTTTTAGGAAGACCACATTTTGGATATAAACCCTGCAGTCTTGGTAAGACTTGTTTGAGCAATTATGATAATAAGTCACAATACTATAACTTGTATTACAATAATATTTAAAACTCACATGGAATTATACTTTGCTAGTATTCTTAATGGAACAGACATCCCAGCTATGACCATGGCATTGAACCGTGCATAAAAGCTTATTTTCCAGATAGATAGTACAGTTTGTACTTGTTTTTTTCACTATGCTTCTTAATTTTTGAAAATATTTTGCCATAAGAAATTGCTCCCCTTTTTTAATTTAGGTATTATGTCTTATACAAAGGAATATACACAGCTTTTGAAACACTCCCAGATTGCCGCTCTGACAGAAACAGTAGAGGGAGCGCAAGAACATAGTTTTAATGTAGGTCCTATAAACATTAGTATGTTACCCCCTCATGTCCTAAAAAGAACTTCTGAAAGACATTTTTCAAATGTTCAATTACTGAAAATGCCTAGTGAATAAAAAAAAAAGAAGTACCTTACTGTATAGTGCCACAATGTTGATTTCCTGACTGCTAGCAGAAAAAAAATAATCTCACCCAAACTCTTAGTCAGTGAAGCTCACCTGCAAGACAGGAGCCACCCCATAATCTCTCAGATTCTTGGCCAAATTTTAGATTTGATGGAGATGGTTTCATATTCAGGACTGTGTGATAAAGAGGGTGCAAAGTATCCTCTGACCAGCACAGAGTTGTGAGCATGAGTGTCTGCAAGCAGCGATACAGCCAGTTGGTCAGGATGCTGCACGCATTTTAAGGATAGCAAAATTACTCCCCATGGAGAAATGCAGTATGTGAGAACTGAGAATAGGAAATGTACTTCAGTGCTGCTTCCTGCCTTTTAGAGAGATAATCAAATAAATGCAGTTTAAAACCACAGAAATAAGGAAATTCAGAATTCAGCCTGAGAAAGTCCTCCTTTCCCCAAACTAACCTGGGCATTGTCTAGCAAGTGCATGTACATGGTAGCATGTACTGAGTGAAACTTAAGCTACAAATTAAAACATTTGTATCAAGCAGGAGATTTCTTCATATTAGAATTTCCTAGATTCTATGATTTTAGCATATACGCTTTGTGATATTTCAACAGACTAGGCTACGCTGCGGTTTAATTTTATAAGGTCAGCTCACTTCAAAAGGTTCTTACCACTGGGTATATTGTACTGATAATGGCACTGTGAATTTCTCAGAATTATTAGCCTTCCACTAAAAGAAATGTAAAAGTACAAGTAGAGATGCCTAAAGTAATTCTTTTGCATGAAGAAATCTTGCAATGCTAAAAAATACTGGAAGCAAAATATGTGCGGTAGCAGACCAGGGAAGCAGCATGTAAACTAATATAACCTGTATGAAGTAGATATGGGGAACAAAAATTAGGGAAATGAAAAATAATAAAACAAAAAGCCATAAAAGGGCAGCTTGTTTCTAAACCAGTAGGAGTTCAGCATATCAAGTCTTTGTAATGCTTTCATTTTACTCTTACCCTCCATCAGCCTGTCTCTTCAGTCTTGAAATCTCTAATTCTGCTGTAAACCTGGAGCACTGGAGGATTTACACGAACAAGATTCTGAGGCAGCTCCCCTGAGACTGTATTTTTGGGGGAAACGCAAAGTTTTCTGTTTATCTTCATAAGAGAACATGCTACAACACCTCTGTGTTTGGAAGATATGGTGCGTAAGTGCCTAAGGATTAGTGTATAAGCCATGGAAAAGGATAGGAATAATGCTTCTTCTAACGTATACATTTGTCCTCCGTGCAAAATGTTTCTGCAGAATCCAGCACAGGTACCTGTCTGTCCTGTGTCATCTTGTTATTAAGGTAATTCTATATTCATAAGGTACACATCAGTCACTGCAAACAAAACTGCACTGACTTTAGATGGGATGTTTACACAATATTTGCAAAACCTGCACTGTTCAGATGGCTTTATCCTTACATCTAGTGGCTATTGCACATTGCAGTGGTCGCCTTCTTCTCTGTCACAGCGGACAAGTCAGAGGTTGCATATGTGTGGAGAATGTCTTCCTCTTCTGCTGTGGATAATCTTTGTCTGCTGTTATAAAATTATGTTTGTATGACTTTGCAAATGAAAGCAGCCAGTTCATCTACTGTCTGTGCAGAAAAAAAAAAAAAAAAGAAAAAAAGTAAAAAAACCAAAAGTTTTATTCCTTAGGTTTTCCTTTTTTACACTTTTCTCTGGAATACCTCTTTGTGGATGTTCCATTGTCTTTTCCTGATATTAACTAGTGCTATATTTATACTCTCTATGTTCTTGTCCAAAATAATAAAAAAAAAGAGTTCCCAAATAATATTTGTGCCATTCATTTGTATTTTAAAACATAGTAGACTGAACCAATGTCTACTGCAACATAGGTAGATTGGTAGATTTACAACAAATGCTATTTTGGCACTTGATGACTGAATTGGACAGTTAAAAAGCCTGCCTTGCCTCCAGGAAAGTGGCAGATGAAGGGCCAAATTACATTACATTCTCACAGCTGCTGGCACAAATCAGCTTAGTTCCCAGTAAAACTGAGAAAATAATTTGATACAAAGTACAGTTGCACATATTTGTATTTTTATTGACTAGTTGCCCAAAAGCAGCATGGCCAAGAACTTCAACATCACAGTTTTTCCTCTCTCTTAGGAGTATCTTCAGTCCAGAGTGATTAATATGTGGAAAGAAGAAGGTCACAGATGCACTTTTTAATTTTGGCTCTGTGAGTACTTTTTTAATCTTCTAAACTTTTCTAAGAAGCATAAGATAACACTATCCAATAATATCTGGATATAAACTCAAACTGCAGAGTGAAGTACACTTAAATGCTCAGTGAGGTTGTTTAGGCAGTCTGCCTGTAAGCATTTTTACTTCTGAACTGTACTTTACATAAAAGCTTTACATGACAAGGAGCACGTCTTGTTTTCAGACATGACTTGTGAAATTTCAGTTCTATTGATTATTTCAGTGAGACAGACCCCAAAGAGTTTGTATTGTTCCTGAAGATCTAACAAATTAATTTTAAATTACTGTATAAAAATGCTATACTTATTTTTTTAAAATCGACTGACTTGATAATTATCTTCAATCTTATTTGTTGTTGCTGCTTCTATCCAGTATTATCTATCCATTAGATAGAGATCATTACAAGATTGCCAACATATTTTAAACGTGTATTTTATGTGTGTGTGTATTTAGACATTTAACCATGTGCAGTATGGAGGTTTGTGTACATATGTACATACTGATGTTGAAAGATTTATCTTTCTCATGTGGCATTGCCTGGCTTTCATATGAAAACCATGGGGGAAAGGTACATCTATTTCTTCATCTATTTGACACAGGAAAATTCCATTGGATCTAATCAGTAAGACAGGAAAAAATGGAAGTAGCACGGGATTGATTTTAGAATCTACTGCCATGCTAATCTTAGTGATTTGCAGTCAGAGAGCCCTGAGGTACGCAGCAACTCACAGGATTAATCTCAGAAAAAATAGAAATTCCTGGAAAAATCACTGCTTAGATGACTCATCTGTATTATGAAATGGAAATTATTTCAAAACACATTCTGTACTTACTGGGGATTCTGGACATCAGAAAGGCCCTTTTATATCTGAATTGTACACAGTGTTTTTCTATTCCTTGGTTGTTTATATACATGGTGTGCAAGTCTCCAAATGTTCCAGGCTTTGAGTCATAGGCTAATAGCTTTAGTGGTTCTGGAGAAACATGCGTTTGGCTACTATTCTTTTGTATTCTATCCCGAGTCCAGTGTCCCTGTGTGAGCTTACTGGTCTGCCTCCATATTAATGCACTTGTCCAGAGAGCTATGTACTCCATCCAAATTTATTCTCACTTCTCTTAGAACAGCGATGGCTAACCTGGAGTCTGTCAGTTCTGGCAAGATGCCAAGGGCCATGTGTAAACAGGCTTTTTCTAAAATTCATTTATTGGCATAATAGCATGTTACAGTTGAAGTAGTCTCCAGAACAAACTTCAGAGTTGCTTCTAGTGATATGCACAGATAATCTCTAAAAGTAGGGCCCACTGAAGTCAGTGAAATGAGTTTGGTTGTTATACTTTTGTTCCTTTTTAATACATTTCCCAGATCAGTCTCTGAATAAGAAAATTCACCAGATGGCATTCTAACGTGATTCTCCTTGAATACTCTTGGCAGATATGTAAGACATGAATTAGATGAATTCCAGAGATAACAACTGTAAGGGTTATTACTAAATAAGCCTTTTAGTTCTTTATTTAAGTATTTTTCCATAAGTTTCCATTTCTATTTCATTGATTTTTCTAGATAGATGAGTGCAACAAAATGATTTCCCTCTTCATTGCAACCAGAAATTTGTCTAATTGATCCAAGCTAATAAATGATTGAACAGACCAATTCCACCCTATTATGCACAGTGACACATGAAACATTCACTTTTTAGGTCTGGTCATGAAAGCTGCTGTGCTGCATCTAACTACTGTGACTAATTTAGGAAAAGAGCCAAATGGTGCCATTCTCTGGCTGTTGCTTTACTAGCAGTGCAGAAATGATCTGTGAATACAACTTTCTGGATATATCAGAAAGCCTAAGTAGCCTGAGCCAGATCAGTGCTCTGTGAAAACTCTTTTGAGTTAGGAATACCCTACAGTTTTAGGAGAGGAATGCTAAGTCCCTGTATAAAGCTGTCACTTTTTATATTTAAGTGATTGCCATCATTCTTTCTTGGCTGACTTCAAAACATATCATGTGAAAAACAGAATTGCTTATGTGAGCCAGTAAGATGCAAGTCCAAGTTATCACATCATTTTTATTTTGTTATGACAGTAAACACAATCTGAAATCATCTGGAAGAGGAGAAATATTCATTTCATCATGCTGAGGTGTTTCCTCAGTGTATTTGGGCAAAGAAAAGCCAGGATATTGCACTGAAATTAATTTATCTCTCTTTATAGCAATAGAAGTGTTCAATATAGGCACAGCCTCTTTTCAGAGTCTGTAGGTGGGATCCTGCACTGGATGGAGAAATAAAAAACCCTGGGATCTAATCCTTAGTAAGACTTCAAGTTCAAAAATCTCTTTCCATAAGTAATCTCAAACTTTCCACAAACAACCCTGTCAGTAGATTCATTTATAGTATGGGTGTAGAAATGACAGAAGAGATGAGTGAACACATACTAGGGAAATCCATTTTTTCATTTGAGTGAATATTATTTTGTAATTTAAAAAATCATTCTCTTTCTGAGGGCTGCCAACTTGGTGTTCATCCATTGCGAGTTCTCATTTGACCCTACCTACAGAGCCTTATTTACAGTCTATGTAAATGTTAGTGTTTACGCATGTCTCCTAGCAAAATGTGTTCTTAATCTCCCGCTGAATTCTTACACGAGAACACACTGAAATTTGGCATGGCCATCAGTTATTTTCCAGTAAAAAAACCACCTTATAGGAGCTACATATGCTTTCAATTTTTAAGATATTTAATAATGTTTTCACCTCTAATTAGGAGAAATATCTGGGTTTGGCTCTTTCATTCTCCTGGGAACCAAGAGTTTGGTTTTGCCAATTGCTGGGTCATTACAAAATTCCATTGCTCGTGTTAAATTTTGCTTTTCAAATTCTGAATGAACTTGGAATTTGAATACGTGTTTAAGCAGCAACTGATTTCCTGGAAAACGCTGTACAGAATTAAACCCCACAACTTTCATAAAAAGAACATTCAAGTTTAGAAAACAATAGCAGAGAAATCTTGATTAAAGGTTTCTGTATTCAGCCCTTTCTTTTCTATCCCAGGAAGTATCTGTTACACACAGGTGCTTATTCATAAAGTAGTTGTATGTACCCGTGCTAGAAGCCATGAAATGCAGATTATCCCTCAGGTGCTGTGGTTCAGACTATGCTTCCTTTATGTGCTACTTGATAACTAAGCTGTCAATTTCTATCTTAAGGAAAGCAATCAAAAAGTTATATTTGATGCACTTTAAAAACAGCTGAGACAACGACAAAAATTGGGGTTTACAATGGAAAATCAGTTTTCTCTTAATGACAGCAGCCCCGCTGGCGCCGGTAAAAAGTTCTCCAAAAGAAACAGAGAGAGGCTTAGAGTTTGGATGTAGTACACTGCAAGCTGGTTTCGAGGAGCCCTGTCATGGACTTGTATTGTCTAATTTGGCTTTACAAGAGTAACCTCAACAGCGCATTCTTTCCACTGGCTATTATATGTTCTCTGCAATTTATACTGTGAGGCTATAGAGCACATCCTTGGCTAACGCAAATCAGTGTTACAATTATTTTGGAGAAGCTATACTTTTTATACTTGATATCCAGTTTTGTAGATGTAGTATTTCTTTTACCAATTCACAAAAAAAAAAAAAATCAAAGAGAAAATATTTTATAAACATCTCACCCCCCCACACATAGAGATTCACATTTCTCTATGCCAGTTTATACCTGCTGAAAGGTGATTTACAATGTATAGACATAAATGTTAGTTCTGCTGACAGACTGGGCATAAACTGCAGCTGTAACTGAAGAGTTGCACTTACTACGTGCCTGTATTGTCTGTCTCTGCCAGAGTCTGATTAGCCAGTTTTCCTTCATTATTTATAAAAAGCAATATGCCATAAAAATGTCATTTTCACTGCCCAAATCATAAAATTTTCCACAAAAGCTTACTGCTGCAGGGTCCTAGAAAATATTCAGACACATGCACTGACAGCTAGGTAGGAATAGGTATTCGTTTCCACCATTCCTGTAATTCCCAAAGTTTGGAGCCACCAGTCTTTGTGATATTGAAAGGTATTTTGTTTCTAGCTCCAGTTAGTTTTGTTATATTAGAACAGTACATACTGAGGAATTAAGTAGCATTTGTAGTTTCTTTCAGTGCAAATGTGGGTTGACCTCTAGATAAATACTTTTGAAAGGGAACTGAAAGTCAGGAGGTCCATTTTGGTCCTGAATTTCACTAAACTTTCACCAAACATGCATCACGCCATGTGCAGCAACAGTTTTAGAGTACCATCTGAGGTAATAATTACTCTAGACTTTAGACTCTCTGAAGAATTGACTCTGTGGACCCACTTTTCACGGGTGTTGAACATCTACACTTCTACTTCAATTTAGGGTACAAATTCTCAACACTCAAGAACACCAAGTTGCACATGCCTTTAACTGAGCACCCGAGCCTGTACACTAGGTACGAGAAGTTATTTTGAAGCCTGTGGACTTTCAGCTTTCTTATGTGTCTCCTTTTTCCGTGCTACATGGAAATGTACCTTGGCAGAGGTACCATTTGTTAATATTTGCAAAGTGCTTTGGGATCTTTGGGTGGAAGTCAGCTAGTGAAAGTGCTGCTCTTGCTCACAGCAGGGGCAGGAGGGGCAGGGAAGGGCATACTGACTGCTGCCACCTCGGCATGGCTCATTTTGAGCTGCCCAGGGTGCTCAGGCTCTTGTACAAGCATTTACTCCCACTGACAAGAGAAATCTGGAGATATATTTGTGGCAAAGATTTCAGCTCCTGGGATGAACCTCTTTGTGTACATAGTGACTGAAAAGGCAGTGCATGTTTTCCTCTGCACCAAATACATGCAAACAGAGATATATTGTCAATGTTTTCAATATTTTCAGTATTTCAAACTTCGGTGTCCATGAACCTCACCGAACTTGTGGTTATGTAAAACTGTTCAACCCAGGCTGATGGGGGAATCTTCTTTATGTCCCTAGTGTCACTTGTGGCTTCCTATCAAAGCTAATAACTTCACCATTTCACAGTGTCTGTATGGCACTGAAGAAGCCTGGCAGGATCAGCCAAGCTTCTGTTTTGGTCAGGAATCTCAAAACTGAGCTAGGATCAAAAACTTCCCATGGAAACTTGAGGGGTCAAATTAATCTCTGATGCAATTTAAAGGAGTAAAATGGATTAATACCAGAAACTTGGGAAGGTTCTTAAACCCATGTGAATTTAAAGCAAGTTCTTAGAAACCTATGCTACTGTGCATCACTTCATTGTGTCTGTTGGCCATTTGCCCCGGGTAAGCAATGCCCCAGCTGATTTTGGTGTCCAGTTCTGAACAGAACTGCTCTGGGGCGAGGCAGAGGGCAGTCCAGCTCAGGACTCTGCCGGCCAGGCCTGGGCTTTGAAGCAAAAAAAAAAAAAAAAAATCATGGTAATGGAAAATTTTAGATGTGATTTTAGATAACCAGATTAAAAAATGCTGAATTTCCATCCTGTATGTATCTTGTCACAAAGAAAATTCAACTTCAGCTTGTGAAAATTTTCACAATTCTGAACCATTGCACTATGAAACCAATCTGCAATTTCTTCCAGGATGACCCATTGTTACTGAGCATGAACAGATGGGAGCATTCATTTCCTAATCACTTTGTGCCCCATTCACTTGCTGTGGGGTTTCAACATCCAATTTGTGATGCATATATTCGACAGAGAGTTTCAAGGTTTGTTTTCTTGGCTGAATTCCAAGGACGCTGCTGGGAACTTGTATGTGATGATGTGATTTTGGAGTCCCATCTCTGGCAAAGCTGCCAAGATACTTGGCTTCATGAGAGGACTCTTTCTATTCCAGAATTTAAGCGCTAAGCCTGCTTGCCTCTGTCTGTTCAGAATATAGACCTGTCTTTCTCTTAGCCGGCTTTCTCCCACTTCCAACTTTACTCTTTCATTCAGGCGTCTCCTCTGTTTACAATATAATTTTCTTTCTCTTTCAGATTTCTCTTTAAAGACATTTTGTTTTGTGAACGCTCAGGAGTTTTCTTTCTGCAGCAGTGTTTTGATGGGAGGTTTGCTTCTCTGTAGAATACCATTTTCCTACTGTGAAACCTTGGATAAAGCTTGGAAATTCTGTGTTCCCCAGGTTTCTTGCCTATAAAATACAGGCACAAATAGACATTGTAAGTGGTGGTATAGAAATTATTCAGGTTTATGAACCATGCTGAAAAATGCTATTGCAAAAATAAGCCTCGTGCTGTTAGTCACTTTCCAACAGCAAAGTTAATTATGGTCTCAGTGGAAGAGAAATGCAAATTAGTGGATAGTAAGTCTCTTTCTGCTTCTATTACGTGTATAAAGATCATCTTTTAGGATGAAGGTGCTCTTATTAACAAAATGAGTAACTTCTGGCAGGGTTACGGAAAATTTACCATAGTCTTCAATATTCCCTCTATTCCTCTCATTAATGCAAATTAATGAAGACATTATTAAAGAAATCTCTTCTTTAACAAGAAAGAAAGAAAAAAAAAAACACGTTTTTTTTCCACTAATTAGTCCCACTCAAATATACCACATTTTCTGATAATTATATAGTTTCTGTAACACACTGTACAAGTGAACTGAGCTATCAATAGCGTATCCACATTTTGCCAGCTGCTTTATAGTCAAAAGATGTTGAATCTTAGCTTGTTTTTTCATGTTACATCCAGAGCATTGGAAGAGTGTTTTGGCAGGCTTCCCGCTGGGCACAGCTCCCATTCCCAGAGTTCTCTCCAAAGCAGTAAGAATGGAAATAAGCAGCTAAGAATTTTCCAGTTTAGATCAGACTCTGTGTATGTTAAGAGAAACAGAAGCAAAACCACAAGTACCAGCATAAGCCCTTGATGTAGACAGGCTGCAACAGAAAGCAGAGCTTAATCTAATGAAACTGTCATAAACTGTTCCATGTCAGCTTCACACATCTATACCCGCCGTCTGTCCCGCTGCAGAAACGTAGTGACTGAGACAGGTATACCACCATGAAGCTTCGTAATGTGAAAGAGGCCTGCATAATTAGGTTGCCTAATATCAGGCTCAGTAATCTTTTCATGATGTTTTTATGCTGAAGTAGTATTGCTTACAGGAAACTATCAGGGACAAGAAGAGAAACATTTTTCTACCCTTTTCTGTTCAATGGGATTCCTTGGCTTGTATAATGCCCAATTTTATGGGTAGTTCTTTTTTTTTTTTTTTTTTTTTTTCCTGACAAATGCTGAAGAGTTATTCCAGAACATCTATTGTTTGGAGAAAAAAAAAAAAAAAGTACTAGAACTACTAGGAAGCCGATGATAATACTATGCTACAAAGAATATGATCTGGAAAAATTTTGAGGCAAAGTGGGGATAAAGGAAAAAAAAAAATGATTCCCAATGTCTCTTTGAGGATTACAGTCCAGCTTTTATGGAATTTAATGGGAAACTTTCCATCTCCTGTAATATGAGTTGGACTAGGTCCTCAGGATATCACCATAATGAAGCAGAGCTTAAACTGGTAGTGGGCTCAGGCAGATACAAGAAAAACATTTAAAATCTTTTATTGGAGACAAGATTGAATTGTGGCAAAGCTGTCAAGTTTGCTGAGAATAACAATAAATCAAATTTCACGACTCTTCATGTTTTTATTTGAAAGTCTTGAAGATAAATTGATGAAATTTTACAACTTTGTTGTACTCCTACTGCGTGGGTTGCTAAAGTCTGGAAAGAATTAATAGCATAGAAGATAAAGAACAAACTAGTATCAGTGTTATGGACAGCCAGGGATCTTGACTTGGAGCACTCAGCTCCAGTTCCTGGAAGTACTGCATCTCACCAGGGCTGGATCTTCTTTATTAACAAGTTTTCATTCCTGTGTTTTACCAGTTTTTCAGGGTTCCTAGAATACATACACATTTCCAGATCATTTATACTAACTGAAAATTGTGTTTTCACTGAGTGAGACACCCCTATCTGCAGCATTTTTTTTTTTCTGTCTGAAATGAGATTCTCAGCCCTGAAAATACTGCTTGCACTTAAAACAGATAGCATCTGAGCCTAAATTCCATTTGTAAATACACTAATAACTGTTTAATTAAAAAGCTCAAGCTCAGGGATGCCTTCAAAAGGAAAATACTGAAATCAAATATATTCCCTCATGATCTTTTTTTGTTTTCTGGGATGTGTAAGTGATCATTCACCTTAAATAGTAACACAGTGCTCTGCAATGCTAGCATTGGTGAAATGGCTCTACAATGAAGTTAAGCTTCAAATTTTGGTCTCTCTCTGAGCCACATCCTGTTTTTGGTTAACTGATCTCATATGGGGGAAATTTACCAGAGGAAATATCTCTAGTTTGGAAAGTACCAAAAACTTATCTTTAGTTTCTTTCTGTAATTCAGCACCTTTTAAGATAGAGGTGTAATACTTTTGAGAACTCTCAAGGCTGAAGTGAAGGAGTGAGCTAACTGCACAGAAAGGAGGCCTTGTAGGTTAGTGGCACACAGTGCCCCTTCATCCCGAAACAGATACTGTCCCATGGGTGTAACATCAGTCTTTCTGAAATGATTAACTTGCACCTCTCCGTATTCTGAAAGCTTAAAAATGCCACGTCCAGAGCTATTTTTAAAACTTCTTGAAAGATTAGCTCACATCCTGGTAGAAACTGTCTGTGCCAGATTAACTTGCCATGACTTTTAGCAGCCCTAATTATAAAGCAATGAAAGCAAATATTTCAAGCCCTACAAACTAAGCCAGATCACACTTTCCACACAGACTCGTTAGTTAATACGGGCCCTTGATGACTCTGCATTCAGAGCATCTACAAATACATTTGCAGCATAGAGAAGTAAAGAGAAGGAAGTGGAAATGAAAAGACATTACATGTGATTCTGAAAGTATTAATAGGGCAAGTCTTCCTACTCGCATAAGTGGATCTTGATATTTAAATTGGAAGTCTTAAAAATAACTTTAATAGAACTGACATCATGTTCCTCTTCCACAATCTTATTGCCAAATCTTATTAACATCCTAGCTGTTAAAGAGGTTACACGTGCAGGTACCATGGCGCATACACAAGTAATTGTACACCCACACTGCTAAACGAGCCATTTTCTTGTGCTGTGACAGCATTACTAAACTGCACGTGATGCTTTTCATCTGGTGAGATCTAAGTGGTTTACAAAAGGAAACAAATGGTGCTCCCTCTTTGCAGATTGGAAGGTGGAAGCATTCACTTGGCTAGTGGTTTATCCAACGACACTCCAGTGATGTGTGGCAATAAGCCAGAAGGATACTCTAAAACAAACTCATGGCAATTGGCTCCATCAGGCCTATATTTTCTTCTCTCTAATGACAATTTCCTTTGCATCATCATATTTAAACCATTAAAACCTTAAACAATAATAATAATAACAAAGTCACTTTTTTGACAAAGTGAAGGATCAGATTATTTTCTTGGAAACAGTCTTGCATCCTGATTCCAGTGAGGCTACAGGGTGGAACTGAAAATAGTATTTGGCCCACAAATGATTTTATTAAATAAAACAGGGTGAAAGAAATCGTGAACATAAACATAGGAAACCTCTTAGATAACGCTTCCAAGAATGGGATTTCTATTATTAAAAATGCTAGGCATCAGAAGATGGTCGTTCTCTGTCTCCAGGTCCCATGAATATGCTAGTATACAGCTGTGAAAAGATTCTGCCCGTGCAGCAAATGAGCTGAAGTATGCTGTGTTACAGACAGCAGAGCCTGAAACGGTAAAGAAAACTGAGCAGCTATCTGCCCTTCATAGGGATGCCGTGTACATCTCTTGTGTTCTGAGTATATCTTTAATACTTCCTGTTATTTTCAATTAACCACAAAGATGATTGAAAATAAAATTTGCTATCTCAATCATTTTGTACTTTTTTTTTTTTTTTTTTTGGTAACAGGTTTTGTTAGCCTCTGTTGTGCAAATAGCGACAGGCTTGGTACTTATAGTGTCCTCACAGTACTGCATAGTTATAAGATTATTTTTTTCCTGTGTGCATATACATATCTGGTATATCAGCCCTATAAAGAATAAATATATATCCTATCCCTGGACCTGGCCATCTTTTTAGAGTTATTTTCTTGGACATATATATTTTTTAAAATTAAGTTGCCCTTCTGAAGTCTCAAAAAATGCTTTGTTTATTCCTCTTTTGCTTGACATTGTCCTTTTGAGACAAAAATGTAGAAGTTTAATGGAATTCTTTGCTGGGAAATCTTCACTAAACCCAGCATGCGCACAGTAAGGGAACACATGGAAATGAATACATGTTGCTATATCAGCCAGGCAAACAAGCTGAGTCACACACAGCTGTGTGAGCAGAGTTGATGAATATTCCTTTTTTCTTTGTGAAAACACATGAATATTGTTATGAATATGTATTCATAACAATGTGAGGAGAAAAAAAAAGTTCAGGAATTAATTCCAATGTTTCTTCTAGCAGTGCAACAAAGCACTACAGCGTTCACTTACGTAATGAGGGCTCTCCCTTGTTCCCAGAATATCCCCACTTTCCAAGCTATTATTTAATACAGCTCTGGTTAGTTTTATATTTGGTAATCTGCAATTATGTGGGGGAGACAATCACCCAGGGCAGCTATTCCACATGTGGCACTAACGGAGGTATCAGAGCTCGGTTGGACACTCACTGATAAATAACCTTGCAGGCTGGCATAAGCTACCTGGGTGCAAACGCTGCTCTAAGTGCTGCAGTGCAGCAAACCAAGCGAAGCGTCTAGGGCACCAGCTCCTCTTTTTGCCTTTAGTTGTCAGCTAGGAGTCCCCCCCAGTGGTATTTCCCAAATTTCTTTCACAGGGAAGAACTAAGAGATTTGCATCTGAAAGTCTCTTCTGACTGAATCATAGTCCATGTGGTTGCAGCATGTGATTTCGGTGTAAACTTGCCTTATCCTGATAGTGAAACTTCCTTTTCTAGAAATCTTCCCTGCGCTATGAGCAGCTGAGAAGGATTTGCATACCTTGGTTAACTGGCTTTGTGTTAGCTTGTTACGAATATCAACTGCATTTGAGAATAGCTGGAGGGCAGAGGCACGGGGAGGATCCCCAGGAGGAAATTCAGGCACCCAGCTTTACTCTGAGCACTCGGATTTCCCCCGAGCAGAGCAGACGGAGGTGCTCGGGGTGCAGCTTTCACTCCAGCCCCGCACTGTGAGTTACGGGGCCAGGTCGCGGTGTCACCCAGCCACAACGGCACCGCTTTCAGGAACCACCACCACCACCACCACACCTAACGCACTCCTTCTTTTAGCTGTCCTGAGGGGACTTTGAGGCCTTGGGGCCTTTCCACGCTCACTCCCTCAGCTCCCCCCCGCCGGGGCTCCCCGGGCCGCCTCCACACCCGCTTCAGCCGCCCCCGGCGGGCAGGGCCCGGCCTCGCCACCGCCCCCACCGGGGCGGCCCGAGGCGCCTCACGCCGCTCCCCGCCCGGCCCCGCGGCTCTCCCCGCTGCGTGCCGAGGGGCCCGGCCCCGGCCCCGGCCCCGCGGGACCAGGTAAGGGGAGCGGGAGGGAAGGAAGGAGGGAGGGCCCCGGCCCCGCCTCAGGCCGCCCCAGCCCCGCTGAGGGGACGCCCGCTGCCCCTCGGCATCCTCGGGCCTGGCGGGTGGAGTGGGGAGGAGGAGGAGGAAGGAGGAGGAGGAAGAGGCCGGCCCTGCAAAGCCTGTGGGTGGTTGGCAGCGTCCTCCTGTGTGCCTGCTGTCACCGGGTGCCCATCAGTTACGCCTGTAACAGAGCTTCATTAGCTGGGGGTGCGGTTTCTGCCACATTTATCGTTGCAGGCTTTCATTTTTGGGTTCTTGAGAGGTTTGGCAGCGCTGCGTTTGTTGCTCACCTCCCTTTTGAGTGCCTAGAGAGGCCAAGTGAATTGCCTGAACCAGAAAAAAATAAAGCTGTTCAAGGAAGTATTTAAAATCCTGGGGATGCCCTGTGTGCTGGGTGTCACAGTCACACCGCTGTCTCTGTGCCTTGCCTGGCCCAAAGGTCTGGCTGTTTGTCCCCACATAGCAAACAGCTTACATGGGAGGTGTGGAAAGTGCCTGCATTGCTGCAGCGGTGAAGGGAAGGGGGGAGATGTCAGTCTGAGTCCCCTGACACAGGGGACGGAGCTGAATTTGGGTCTCCCATCGTTACGGGTTTCTATACCAGGTGGCAGCTGCACTCACTTCCATCCCAGCCTCTCGCTGTGTGCTGGCACAGTGCAGGGGGCTGCAGCGTGTCCTGAGTGTGCCCCAGAACCACAGCCTGGACATGTAGGCAAGGCAAGTCTGCTTCGGGCAACCTGGCACCCACAGGGCACAAACCTCAACGAGTCCAATCAACTTAAATATTGATTCCATCGCTTTCACACTTGGTAGTGTTACTTTTAATAAAGTCAAAGTTGGTACTGAGATAAGTTATTTTGTGTCAGTACTGTCAAGGGAAAAAAAATAAAGTCTTCAGTTGATTCGTGTTCCAAATGTGCCAGGCCCCTGGGTAAAAACCTGTCTTGAACTTTCCAAGCAACTGTGGAGACCACCAGAATCACTTCTGGTTGCATATCCAAAAGTATTCAACTGCACACCTCTTGTTAACCAAAACCCGTGCTGAACATGCTTTATACCTTTTCATGTGTGGCTTTAGGTATTTCTGGTTAGAGCACAGGTGTTAAGCTTTTTGTGGACTTGAGATTTCCTTTTTCATTTTGCCACTAGTGTTAGGACTTAAGGAAAGTCATTAAAGACATATCAGTTGCTCAATTTCTGCATCTATAAAGTATAATCTCAAATTTTGGCTGCTGGAAATTGAATGTTGTTGGGGATTTACTCTACAGGAAATTCTTTTGTGTGTCATGGACAGATGGGATCAAGATGATGGGACTGTTTACTTCATCTTTCTACAAACTGAAAAACTGTGGGAAGAAAACCCTGGACTTTTGTTTAATGTATTGTCCATTTTCATATGGTGTTTCAGGGAAATTTTAAATCTGTACAGTAATTTCCTGCTGGTACCTCGTCAAACCCCGCTGTGACATTTAGTCACGCATGTCAGCTACAGAGTCAATTAAACAGATCACTAGACTACTACACAGATTTGGAGCTGCTTTGAGGACTTTGATGCCTGATGTGTTCTCTCACATCAAAGTGAGCGTGTGTCTCCTCGTTTCAGCACCTTTTATTTTTTCCTCATCTTTGACAGTAGTTTGCTTCAAATGGCTGAGAAATCAAGCAGAGGCCCGCAGGATGTCCCCAGCTCTTCTCCTGATGAAAATGAATTTCCTTTTGGATATCCCACTAACATCTGTGAAGATGCACCTGATCAGAAGTACCTGTGCAGCAACTGCAATAATATTCTGAAGAAAGCCCTGCAAACGCTCTGTGGGCATAGATACTGCTCAGCCTGCCTGTCGTGGATTGTACGGTAGGTCCTTGTTACAAAGGGTCACACTGCTGTGACCCGTTCTGTGGCTGGAAGTACCCTGTGCAGTGCCACTGTGCTCAGTAGGTGAGAGTCTGTGGCTGCCTGGCCCACAGGTCTGAAGACACTGTACGGTCTGGAAGTACTTACCTCCAGGGAACACGGGGTGGTCTCTGCCTCCTTCCTTGTTTCCAGTATGGATGTCTATGGGGTGGGAAAGGCTGGATTATTGAGCTTGAAAGGTGTCAGTTTTCCTGTGTGTAATTGCAACATAACAGTACTGATTTAACTTTGGACAATTGGTGCAAGGCTGACTTAATACTACCATAGGAGTTTACAGTCCTTTGGTAAGTGATGGGATGGGATTTTAATAAACATTATCTTAGAGTTTGAAATGTAATAACTCAGCTAGATCACTACATATTAAGGTGCTGTTGCCATTAATGACAAACAATGACAGCCATTATCCTGAAACCAGGAGCTAGGTGGGTATTTGTTATGATTGAATACCTGCTTCTGTCCTCCCTTTTCTTTCAAGAATTACACCTTGATTCAGAGCCTTTGGAAAAGTTCCTGTCTGCCCTACAGGTGGGAGGTGAAATTGCAGTACATGTCTGTGTATGTGAGCTGACTTGAGCTTTGATGTTTTGGAAAACAGAAACGGTCAAGATACAGTGACAGGGTTGCAGTCCTGGCTGAATAGGTTCCCAGCTTTATTGTTTTTCATGATCCAAGCTGCTGCTGCTTTGGTGAAATACAGGTAAAATGTACGGGCCTGGTTCTGATCTCAAGGAATGGAATAGCAGGGGTTTTGTTTGTTTGTTTACCTCAGTGTGTTTAAAAATCGGCCCTTTAATGAACAAAGGTTATGGATTCTGAGTAGAAATTACTTCCACATTTTGATTTATTTCAGTGTGTATACAAAGACATCCTAAACTACAGTTAACTAATTGATTGTTTATTCTTTTTGCCAGAAACAATAAAAATCCAATTTGCCAGAAATGTAAAGAGGAGGATCCCAGTACTTTAAGTGAAGGAAGCCTATTAGCAGAAGAAAGGGTAAGTCGTAGTTACCAGATCATTAATTTATCATTAATCACTGCCTGGTCTCCTCTATAGCCAACATTAAAAAATAATTTAGGAGAGAATGTTAACTTGTGCTTCAGTCATTTGAGTTTCCCAAAGTTTTTGTTTTTAAAAGGTGTAATGGCATCCTTAGGAGTTTTCAGTTCTGTTCAGTTCTGCAGTGTAAAATTCCCCACTGTTCTGTATAATTAACCTTTATTGCCTTCCGTTAACCTGTGCTTTCCTACCTGTAATAATGTCTTAGCTGTTACTTACTTTCCTTAGTAAGTATCATAGTGGCTTTCCCACTTGGGGGTGGCAAGTTTCTCTGCACCCTTCTGACATGTTACCGAACTTTCAGGTTAGAGCTGTCTCTCAGAGAAGAAGCTGGAGTATAGGCTAGCCAGCTGAATTGCCTGGAGAGTGCTTTGACAGCCGGGATATCTGGAGAAAAGAGTGGAAAACTTAGAGCTGAACATAATCATTGATAAAAATTATGCACTGGCTTGCATAATTTTCATCTGTAATGTAATGCTGCAGATCTCTTCTGCTGTTATGTGATTTTCCAGGCATGTCACTGCACTATCCTTTATCCTGAATACAAACACAGGGCTCAGTACCAGCTCATCTTCTTCCTTCCTTTCCAATTCCGGGCAGGAATACCAAGATACACATTATGTCTGAATTTGTTAGGAAAGAATGAAACCCAAGAGTCAGCTGGCAGTGAGGTAAAAGGCAAAATATAGCAACTGACTGCAGCAAAATAGTGAATCTGCACTTAACACTGAAATCAGTAAGATCTCAGAAAAAATCCTCAATTCTGCAGCAAATTTCCTGGTAACAGAATTTCATGCACCATAGAACCACAGGTAGATAGAGCTAAACCCTTATGAAATTCTTATTCTATGTCGACTGTTAATTTTTTATAACTTTCAGATTTCTCTGGTGCAGGATTCTCCCTAAGTCTTTCGGGACTTTCTGCAAAATCTGTGGGTGGGTTACAGTAAACAGGGCCCCACTCTTGCAAACTGATCTGTCTGGGCAGATTCTTATGCCTGTTGAGAGTCCACATGAAGTCAGTCACCACAAAAGCACGAGGATCTGCCTGTACAGATCAATTTACAACAAATGATCCACAGTTTGTGAACAACATGAGTAATAAAGACTGTATAGCAGGTTTGTTCTTTGCTCCATATCTTATCCTGGTTAATCTCTGCTTTACCTTTACTGTGGTTTTGCTTAATGTTTATTCCCTATGCTATCTGTTTATATGTTTATATTTTAAATAAGATACTTACTCAAGAGGAAATAAAAGGGCCTATCAAGAGGTGTATCTGCCTTATCTTATCCCATGATCTTCCATACCTTCCCTGTCATGTTCTTAATTTATGAACCATTGGTATACTACATGTACTTCAAGCCTTGCCCTGGTGCTCTTCGTTAGGATCAGTTGGTATGCATCTGCCACTGAAGTCAGCTAGAGGAATGGGGGGCATCCGCCTACAACTCTGTTCACACCCTATCTGCTGTCATTCATGAAACTTGCTTAGGGGGCAATTCTCTACTCTGCACTGAGCTCAAACCCCTTTGTGGCTCTCCCCTCCTCGCTGTGTTAGAGCAGTGGAAGATCCTGGTTCAGCTGCAGCGAGCTCTGGGACAGGCAGAACCAGGCGTCTGTGGTGTCCCACAACAGCCACCGGCAGCACCTGCACCAACATCTTCCTTTGAAATGGCTAAAACGAGAGGGAGACGTCCAACTACAATATAGCAAATCAGAGAGAAATAGTTTCTGTTTCCTTTTGTTTGACCCAGAACACTTTAGTGTCAGTGAGAGTCATCTCATTTACAGTACGAGGGTCTGACTCAGGCCCCTAACGAAGTTCCGTGCAAGCTTATGTTCCCAGATATGAGGGCAAGAAGTTCTGCGGGTATTTCAAAGCAGTGACCTATGTGGATAAAAGAAGAGAGGAGGCTTTTCTGCCTTGTTTTTTAACAGAGCTGTGTCCAGAGTGATTTACCAACTCCACGTGTGAAACAAAAAGCACAGGGAATGCACACAGCAGTAAGAAACCCTGGCACTGCTGGGACTGTCCCTGTAGTTAAATATATTTTAAAAGATCTATTTAGTAATGTCAGGAAATTCCTTGAGCTTTTTTCTTATGACATGGGGAAAAAAGCCACCATGTGCTTGATAACTTGAATTTCATTGATTTGTTCATGAATTAGACTAGAATATTTTAGAGGCTGGGGCTGGTATGCTTTCACTAATTGCTGGCTTACTACATAATATCTTCCATACATGCAGATGGAGCCACACGTGTTTGTACAGCCTATTAGTTTTTCTTTCTTTCTTTCTTTTTTTTTTTTTTAATTTCTTATTTGTGGAGTTGTTTGTGATCTGTGTGCAGAAATTCTTCAGAGGTAGACTTTGTTTACAGGTTGAGAAGAGGAAAGGAGTTTCTATTAGACTCTGCATATATAAATTTATTTCCTTGTTACCATTCATAGAGCTGGTTGTGCTTCTTTTACTTGATTTAATATGACGAATGTAGATGACTACAAACATTTATATCTAGATTAAAAAACAAACAGCAATGTTGATTCTGATAATTTTATTTGCTAACTTTTCTAACTCATTGTATAGAATTTCAGTAACCTCACTGAAGTGTGGACATCATTTTTAAATGCTTTTTCGCCCTTTATATGTAGAAACTCCCTCCTGGCCCCCAATTCCTGACTTGCTCTTCGTTAGGTTACATAGGGAATCTGTTGTCCTCTTACTGTGCACTTACCACTGTCTTGTTCTTGTGTCACTGTACCTATTTTGATTGTGCAAGAGGTAATATTAAAAATGTGTAGTATTTTATCCTTTGCTGAATAATTTCACAATTCTTCACAGCGTAAGAAAAAAAAAACAACAGCTAAGTAATAAAAAATAAATAAATAAAAAATCTCACATGTGGTTTACATTTCTTTAGTACACAGTGCCATACTAAATGGAAACAGCCTGGTCTGAGAAATGTAGTCTCACTGCAGAACAGACTCAAGTCCTCTCTACAGCACTTTAGGAGGTGTTAATGACCCCAATAATGAAATGCATTCATTATGGAAATGCACATGGCAGCACCCTATAGTTAGGATCACATCAGCACATTCGTTGCACGTGATGTATTTCAGGCTTCTGTGAAAAGGAACTTGAAATAAAAGCTATAGTTGGCCATGCATTTTTCAATAAATTTATAATACATCAAATAATTTATTTTAGAATCATAACAAAGAAATTATAATTATTTGACTCTACTAACATCAGAATACTTGCTAAATAGGGAAGTGTTATGGTAGTAGAGTAAATAAAACAAAAAAAAAAGAAGGGATTTATCAAGATCTGAAGTCTTGATAATTCCTACCACAAAAATGCATGCTGGAGTACTTTCTGACCAGTGATTTTTCCTTACTGTGTTTACTTTCCAGGCTTTTGGTGATGCTGCCATTAATAAAGAGATTTCTGAACTCAAAGTACACTGTGTGACCCCTGGATGCAGTTGGTCTGGTATCATGAAAAATTTTGAAGTACGTTTAAAGGCAATTTCTTTAAATTAAAATGTGTCTTTACTTGAATGTGGACAGAAGAAGAATGAAACTAGTTTCTCAGCAAACACAGATTAGTGCAAATTCACAAGAATCAACAAAGATATCATGATTCATACCAACAGAGTATCTCAAAACATCTCATTACTTTAACAGTGCTTTGATCAAATCCAGAACATCCTGAATGATTGTGAAATTAACGTTGCTCAAATGTGTCAGCTATGGTTTTTTATTGTATTTCTTTTCTGTAGAGTTTACTTATTATTTAAATTCAAAGATGCTACAAGCAGTAGCATGAAAATACTTCAATTTCCAGGACGTTGCTATGAGCAATATCTTCAGTATTTTTTTAAATAGAAATAATTTCATCCTGTGCAGATGATTCCAATTGATTGAATGCATTCATCGTTCTTTTCAGGCAGATGTGAAATGCCCCAGATAAAAAATTTAGATGGACAGGGTTTGTGAATCCGACATGCAAAACAAAATCATGAAAAAATGCAGATAAATCTCATGATGCTAAAGCAGCTTTATTTTGGACCACTGCTGTAGGAACAGGGTGCCTTTCTGTATTTATAACAGGGAGTCTGCCATGTACCATGGATGCCTGTGAATGCAATAAGCATCTGAGGTGCTGCTGCCTTTTCTTGTCTTCGCTAATTTTGCACGAGTTTTCTATTTGAGTGCATTCCTCTTTAAGGAAAAAAAGTCTGCCCAGTTTTCTCAGCTTCATAGTTTTGAAAACTGGAGCCCCTCTCAGCACGAATACATGGCAAAATGAATTTGAAAGTTGAGCGTGTGATTGAAATTGGCATGTCTGAGCCAGTTCTGTAGGGGACAGCCATCTCCCTCTAAAGACAAAATCAGTTGTGACACAGTGCCAAATATTCAGTAGAAGAGGCCAGAATAAATATTTTATGTTGGAATACCGTGTTTTTAAGAATGAAAGTGAACCTGTTGGATGTAGTCATGAAAGAAGATGCTGACGGTTTTCTTGTTGAGATGAGAAGATGCAAATAATGAAAAGTTTTAGAAGTTATTTAAAATATAGATGAGAGTTGTATCCTAACTGTTGCATAGGTGTCAGATGACCATTCTTTTATGCTACATAGAAATGTCAGCAGGCTAACCACATTCATCCTGTCAGTCAGAGCAGTTCCAGAGAGAGCTCATGTTTGAATTTATCAAAAGTTTTTTTTTAATATATATTATTACTATTATTTATTATTATTATTATATATTTTTTTTAAGTTACAAATTATCAAAAAGCCCCAGTAAAGATGGTGGATTTTTCAACACTAATCTTAGTAATGCTATAGAGTGGGACTTTACCCAAGCTTAGAAGAAATGTAAAGCAAAGCTGGCAGAATGCAAGCTATTTATGTTTATCCGCAGTTAACATTTTGGTTTGCAACTTTTAACTTCCAGGAGCATCAGAGTTTATGTGAATATGCTTTAATCCCTTGTCACACTGGCTGTGGACACGTGGTAATGAGAAAGAATCTTGCAGATCATTTGGAAGACGGATGTGTCAATAACGTGACAGTGTGTCAGAAGTGCAAGCGGAGCCTATCCAGTAGTGAATACCAAGTAAGAACATTTATTTGTTTCAAATAATGGTTTTATATTAATGGCTTAAATAATCTATCATGACGTTTTTCATCCCGATTTCGTGAATGCTGCTGCATGTAGAGAAAATTTAATTCTTCTGAGTTTGCTATTTTTTCTATGCATGTATTCGAGAGAAAAATGATGTGTATTTGATAGTCTGCTTGTGATGTTACAGCAGGGAGGGGGAAATACCTGTGTGCTCAGCCAGAGCTCGGGTAGTCCCCATTTTAGCTCCAGTGTCAAAGTGTGTCTCCCGGTATGAGGTAGATGTGATAAAGAACCACAGACAGTTGCAGGGAAGAGATCTTGAAAAGAGTCTTGTTTTTTTTTTATTCAAATTAAAATTGCCTTTTTCTTTTTTTTCCTTTCATCAGATAGTATTTCTATTAGGTATTATGAAAGCAGGGCAACAACCTGCATTGGTACTTGCAGATTTTAAGTGACTTCGTGTGCTCATTTTAACGTTTTTGAAGCTGCTCTTTATTTCCCCCCCCCCCATTTTTGAAGATGCAAAGTGGTACAAGTTCTGGGAGTGGTCTGAGGGCATCAAAGGATCTAACAGAAACTGCTCTGTGTTGCTGAAGGAGGAAATGGTATGGTGGGGCAGGTGAAAAGTGTTAGAAAATTATCTGCTATACGAGATTGCCAAAGATACAGCATCAGTTGCACGTTTCTCAGCCTCATGGTGGAAGTGCATCACCTTCTGTTTAGGGCATTCTGTGCTTTAAAAACTCCTGGGACAAAGCAATAGCAGCTTGAACAAGAGAGACCCACCCTTGCTAACACCACTACATGCGTTTCAATTTGAAACCTCTGAAAGCTTTCTCATCCCAGCCCCACCTAGCTCATGACCCTGTGGGCTCTCGTCTCGAAAGGTGTTGCTGGGACAGCACTCTTCTGGGGTAGAGCAGGATGAATGCTGAGCCCTCCAGATAATGCGAAGAGAATAGTTGCCAGCCCTGGAGTTTTGTCCTAGAGTGATGTTAAGTGATGTTAAGACCTACATAGCAGAAGCGTTGTGAGTATCTCAGAAGTGTAGCCTGATGTGAATAGCAGTGGGTGGCTTTATGTGCCATAACTGTCACAGATGGAAGCCTTTCCAAATACTGGGCCATGAGATACACCCAACATACGGGGGTAGCAGCTCTTCATGGAGTATGAAGAAGGCACTCGTTCTAAAACAAGCTTAGGAAGCTTTTGCATGCACTCTTCATATCTGCTGAGACTCTTGTGGAGAGAGAAGAGTATCTGGACGCAGGCACATTGTACCAGTGGTAAATCCAGTGTCTGTTTCAGAGAGACTGCAGATACCAGGAGGTGGCAACACTTAATCCCTTGCAACCTTCTGAAAGTGCAGCAGGCAAGCAGGAGAGTGAAACTTGAGCTGTGAGTCTGTTCCTTGAGCACCTTTCTTTTTCCTGAGCTCTGTGGCACTGCAGATCTACCTCAGCCAGCTTCATTTTCCTGCAGTGACAAACTGTTTTCCTCCCCCTCATTCTGGTTAGCTGTCATCTTACTAGTTTTTAGTTAAGAAGCTTGGCAGGGGATTTGCCTTGAAATGTTGATCTTCCACTGCCTGCCTTAGCTAATATTCATAAAACTGGAATTCCACTGGTTGCGTGATTTGCCTTATTAAATTTATAGTTATGTGGCATATGAATTTTGCTTGTTTGTGTGTATATCCCCAGTCCTCCAGGAGCACGGGAAGTTTGGGGCACTGCTCTCACTCTCTCCATCTTAGCTAATCAGTTGTTGGTCTCATGGCTTTTGCAGTCCCATGTTTTAAACAAACTTTCCGCCAGCCTCTCTCCCCTTCAGGAAGTCGGGGATCTGAAGGAGTGAAAGAGCAGCAAGTAAGGAATAAAGACACACGCTGTGCAATACCTAAGATACAGAGTATGCAGAAATAAATTAAAGAGTGGAAAAAAGACCTGTCTATTTCTGGGGATCAAAAGAGAAACCTCCGGACTCTTTGCAGAGGAAGGACTTGAGGGCTGCTGAAATGGCTTTATCAACAAAAAATTCCAGACTATAGGAAATGTACTGGCATGCAAAGGCATTTATAAAGATTAAAGGTAACCCCCTTGTGTAGTTTGGGTTGAAAGCTGACAGTTGCTGTGTTAAATACACAAGTTACAGTTGTAGTTTGAACCAATGGCAGGAGGATTACTTTCCCCTCCTTGAAGCCAGGAAAGGCAGGAAGTCTCATGTTAGCACTAATGCATTTTGCATTACTACATCATGATGGAAAATTTGGATCCCTGCCTTCAAAATGTTAATAAGCAGAACCTGAGAAGGGTCTGCACACTGAGCGAACTATGCGAAGCCAATGGAAGAGGAGTTTATATTTGGTTTTCCCATGTATTTGCTTTCTGTTCCATAATCCACCTGCATGCCACTGGGTGTACATATGTGTGAACATACACACGCGTGTGTGGTTGTACATGCTATGGTTTGAACTGGGCAAGACTTGTACGTTGCCAATCTTGTATCAGATTTCCCAGGATGACCTTGGAAGGCATCTGTAAGTAATTTCCGAGAACTCAGGGCCTCATAAGTAACAGATCACACGTTGTGCTTTCATTTAATGGGTGTTGCATCTGGAGATGTGTCACTGAACATACCTGCTGAGCTGAGCTGCGTGATCAGATGAGAAGCTGAGCTTAAGAAACCACTGAATCCATCTCCTGTGCAACCAACTCCTTGCAGAGGGGACAACAGCACCCACTTTTAACAGATGTGCTTTAGTCCCACATTTCCGAAGGTTATTTTGCCTGAAAAGAAGCCTGAAAACACTGCAGTCTATTGAGCAGTGAGGTCAAGAGTGGTCACTGGACAGGGGTACAGGGTTTTGTACCATGTGTTGCAGAGCTCATAGTGCTCCTATGGAAGTTACTCTCCTTTCTTTTTCTCTTCTTTAAATCCCCACCTTCCAGAAAGGAAGCAAGAAACTTCTTGCAAACTCTTCCATACCACAGAATTTCTTGTAGAAAAGCCCCTCTGACCTTCATTTTCTGTGAAATGGGAGTAGCATTCCCAAACAGAAGCAACGTTTCAAAGACTCCTAAGTAAAGATGCTCAGCAATTTTAATAATGTGCTCAATTCCTTTCTTCTTGTTTTAATGACAGAAACATTCCTGTGAAGGCAGTTTATGTAGGGAACAGAAACGTGTGCAAACAGAAACATCATCAAAGGAAAAGGTAAGTAAAAGATGAGTGAAAGCAGTACAACTTTATTTCAATTCATGGAAGTATCACTTGTTCATTTAGATTAATTGATCATCTGAGAACATCTTCAGACATGGCAGTTATATCTGGATGCTTTTTACATCCCAGCATAGCTCTCATGTATAGCTTCTCTTTTCTGCTCCCACAGTTACCTCACTAAATTAATCTGCCAAAGCCAGGGAAGTGTTTGTTTCCTTTCAAGTATTCAGGAAGACCCATTTGACTGAAAGAAGCATCTGCTGTATAACAGTGTATTTAAAGACAGGTGCTTTTGGTTGTGAAAGGAACTAAATTCTTGTGCCAGCCAGAGCTTTTGGTCCAATAGATCTGTTCATTCCCAGGCAGCTCTTCTGTGCTTTCTCTAAGAGCAGGAAGAGTGTTAAAGTGGCAGTGTGCACGGCTGTGGTGGGACACCTTGCTTATTGCCATATTATTTATGGGAAGTTGTTACTAGGGGATCACTGTGGCTTGCTAAACTCTGCTATATCAGTATGTTAGAAAGGCACTTAACTGCCAGATTGCCTCCAAGAAACTTCCAACCCACCACACTCTTGGTTGATTTATCAATGAGTTTTCAGAACTGGTCAGACACTGTAAGCTGTGGCAATGCCTTGACTTGAATTAACCTGATTTACACATGTAGCTGCTGAGGATGGGGCTGAGGTGTCTGTAGGTAGATAAAAGAATTGAAATTGGTATTTGATTATTTTCTTGCCTTCTTTTTTTTTTCAACAGAACCACTCTACAGTCTTGATCAACAAGGATGGATGTCGATTTTCTGAAGTTGGCTGCTCATTTAGGGTAAGTAAAACTGCTGCCTTCAGGAAGGTTTGTTCTCTGGCCTGTACAGTGCACTGACTTCAGATAAAAATGGATGTTTATTACAATTCTGCTAGGTTATCAGATGTGCTGTTCCACTCTGTTTTGGATGTTTCCTTAAGGGTAACACCTCTTAAATCAGTAATAGGTCTTCTCTGAATTTTAGTTTGCAGCTGCTGCCTTGCCTGATCTTCTGTGGACGGTGTATGTATTAAATACTGGCTTATTTGAGAATCTTGCTGGTAATCTGCCTGGTATCCTGTTTAATACATAAATCGTAGACAACTGTTTTCTTTTTATGTAACACGAACACACGTATGAACACGTACCCTAAACTGATCATTAGGGGGCTTGTTGGTTTTCCACTCTCCATGTCTCTGAAGAGAGTCTGCTGCTCTGTAGCTGGGCCTGTATCTTGCAGTCCTGCCATCCCTGTCTCTCCCAAGAAGCTAGAGGGAACATGGCTTGATTTGGCCAGTTGTGGTAGCTGTGTAGAGAGTATTAATCATGTCTTCTTACAGGGAAGCAAAGAGAAGATGAAGGAGCATGAAAAAACTGCAGTTGGGGCGCACATGCTGCTTCTGCTGCAGCACATAAAGCAACTGAAGGCAAGCTTGTGCACTGTTTCCAAAGCTGCAAATGGTTTCATCCCACCATCACAGCTGAATGTGAATGATACAGAAAAAAGCATCCCTGATCTGCAGATCCCAGGCAGTCTGGAAATCAATGGGGATCTGGAAGTAGACTGTTTTCCTGGATCTTCTGTTCCTGAAGATGATTCCATTCTGCAACATCTTGTGAGGGAGAAAGTGATTTCTGAGCTAGAAAATAAGCTACATGTGTTTGAGAATATTGTGTCAGTGCTCAATAAGGAAGTGGAAACCTCTAACTTGGAAATCACAGCCTTTCGGAGACAGAGTGAACTTGATCAAAATATAATACGAGGCCTTGAACTGAAGGTAAATATTTATGATAAACATTGCTTGTGTGCTTGCTGTATAGATGACGTACTTAACACGTCAGAGAGAGATGATGTAGAGACGGGGATAGAAATGAGCACAGGAATTGAAGCTGTGAAGTGTTAAGTTCTAGACACATCTACAAGATCCTTTTCTTGTTTTGGATAAATTTTCAAATGGGCATCTCTAATATTTTTTTTATCTAAATTTGTGTTTAGGCAGTTCTTTCTCTGGCTATTCCTGAGAGTTGTGAATGTTAAGAATTTGCCAAAAGAACTCAGAACTCCTTCAGAAAATGAGGACATTTGCACAATTCTGCTGCTTTTGCAGCACATCAGCCTGGGCAGTGGGGTTGATTGAGAACTGTGTGTTTTTTTTCTAGATTGCAGAGTTGCACCGGTGCCTGACCCAGAAGGACGCAGGCCTCAGCAATCTTCATAAGAGTCTTCTGTTCTCTGAGCAAGCGTCCTACGATGGGGTCTTTCTGTGGAAAATAACAGACGTTGGCCGGAAGTTACAGGACTCTGTGACGGGTAGAACAGTCAGTTTGTACTCACCAGGTAAAACACGACATATACATGTGTTAGCTAAACTCAGTCCTGTAGAAAACCCACTGATTTCTCTAGAATGATGCTCCTTTCTGCTCATGGGCAGGAAGTGCTTTAAAATAACTCCAGGGAGCTATTAAGGAGAGCTCCTAAGATGCTGTTTGTATGAAGACCTCATGCTCTCCTGCTTGGTATTCAGGGCGGCTGTGATGTACTCTGCCACAGAGCTGTGTTCTGTTCTGGGCTTTCATTTTGCAATTTGCCCTCCGCTGCAGCTACTTGCAGTGACATCTGCTGGATCTCTGTTGTCTAATCCACAGCCTTGGTACTTGATGGTACTGAATAGTCTTCTGCTGCAGTTACCTCCCATGTGAGAAGTAATTTGGTTAGGTAAATTATCCTTCTGTGGCTAATACCAGATAATTTTCACCAAGGTATGGGTCATTTAAAGGATTCCAGTCACTGGATTTTCATAGCTTATTAGCTGTACTGATTTGTGTGTTTTCCTCATCTCTGTAATACGAAAACATGACACAAATCTTTTTGCATATGCTAAAACAGTCATTTTGTCTTATTTTCAGAGGAGGTTTTACTAATAAAGAGTTCTTTTTTTCAGCTTTCTACACTGCAAAGTATGGCTACAAGGTTTGTCTGCGGATTTATCTGAATGGGGATGGGACAGGAAAAGGAACCCATGTGTCGCTGTTCTTTGTTGTTATGAAAGGAGACTATGATGCTCTGCTCCCTTGGCCTTTCAGACACAAGGTAAGAAGGGCAACTTCTTCATATCTGATCCTAGCATAAACCCACTGCTTCCCCCAGTGAACTCAAGAGAACTTTTTCTCTTGACTTTAGTGGAAGTTGGAGTGTTTTCCCATTTTCTTCTCTGATGGCTTATAAGCCACACTTTAATTTTGAGTGGTAATTTGGCACTGAATGGAGCGATTTGCGCTCAAGGAAAGCTGCTCCTACTGAGATTCAATACTTGCCTTGAAGGATTTTCAAACACCAGCATACTGAAATAACTGCACTTTCAAGGCTATTGTATCCCAACCTGTGTCCACCTGGGATAAACCAGGAGACACAATGTATCCTGGCTCTTGCTATACATATATAATATCAATTTATAAGAAAATTGCCATTTGCTGCTGAAACACAGGTGTTACAAATGTGAGGTTAGAGTTCCACTTATAAATGTGCTGTAGATGCCTTACATTAGTCTGATCTTTTCTTTCTTTTGTTTTCTTTTTTTTTTTTTTCCTTCTCATTTTCTCAGTGGAATCTGATAAGGGCAACAATGGTTACAGAGACAGTGGAAATATGCACAGGGTTCTGATCTCTTCTAGCATTTGCCTTTGTATGGTAATAATGCTGGAAGCCTTTCATATAAATAGCCTTCGTGCCATCTAGCAGTTAAAAAAATAGAAATCAAAGTTCTCAATCCTCATTGTATTAAAAAAGTATTATATGTATTTTACATTTCCAACTAAAGAACAGCGAATTAATAAAAGTGGTAATTAAATGTTGAGAGCCTATACTAATATTTAGGTTGTGTCTTCTACATATTTGCATACAAACAACAGAGCTGTTTCTTTTGATTCCAAACAACAGCACCGGAATTAATGTAATGACTGGAACCAAACCTGGGGTTGTTTAAATTGTCAGGAGAAAGAGAAAAAAAGTCTTTGCACTGTAGAATTCTCTACCAGGAAATAATTATTTACTTTATTTCATTTTATTTTATGGATGGTAAAGTTTTAAATATTTAATTTGGGAACTGTTACAATCTCCCTTGTTCCCATTAATTGGCCTTGTAGCTTGTGAAACATTCGTTATAGTTTGCACTTAATTATCAATAGAACATCCAACTGTTTTTGCAGCATGCTTGTGTGTTTGTCTCTGATATTCTCTGGTTCGTTTTTCAGTTCAATAACTCATCATTGCTGCATTCTGTTTTTCAGGTTACATTTATGCTGCTTGACCAAAATAATAGGGAACATATTATTGATGCATTTCGCCCGGACTTGACTTCTGCTTCATTTCAGAGACCAGTGAATGATATGAACGTTGCAAGTGGCTGTCCCATGTTCCTTCCTTTGACCAAATTGCAGTCACCTAAATATGCCTATGTGAAAGAAGACACACTTTTCCTTAAATGCATTATAGAAACAAATTCCTAAATCTTGAAATATGGGTGTCTGGTAAATTGACCACTGAAATTCATTAGTTTATGAGAAAAAAAAAAAACAAACATCAGCTTGAGACATAGTGTTAGTCTTCATGTGCACTCAAAATCCAGAGTCTGAGCCTGTGCTGCATTGAATTAATTCAGATCAACTGGATCTGCCCGCTAGCGACAGTTACTGCTGAGCATGCTGAGTGCTTTGCCCAGTGCCACATGGAGTGTGCTATTGCAAATGAGAACTGTGATTATTTCACGAAACAGCTGATACTCCTGCCTTAGATGTAGATTGCAGTCGCACCCCTGCAGATTCACATGTGGACAGAGGGGCTGCTCCTTCCCACGCCTGCCCAGGTGTGGGTGTCGCTCTGGCAGAGAGCGCAGCACAAGCTCGCATCTGGCAGCCTTGGCTTGAGAGGTTGCAGGGTTGCAAGAGATGAGGCTGAGCTTTCCACATCCTCCAGTAGCACTGAGGCATGCGGCTCCCTTTTCCTGGAGCTTCCGTGCACCTCTCAGCTGCCCTGGCTGCAGCCCTGGGGTGGAATTTCGGCTGTTCCCTGCCAGGGACAAGGGCTGATTCCTTCCCCTGAGGCTCTGTATGGGTGTCTTTGTGCTTTTTGGTAACCCTGAAAGCAGTGAGTTGTGGATAGCATTTGCAGCTTGAAATCCTTCTACTGGACAATTTATTTCTTGCTATTTATTTTAGTCCTATATTTATGTGCTCTGTAAAAAAAAAGCACTGTTGCATCAGCAATGTGACCAGATGACACTGTGCCTGGGGGAAATCACCTCTACTGTTTCTGAAAGGAGTAGTTTGACTTTTCACTTCAAATGTGGAGCTCTGAGGGTTAACCCCAGGGGAGTCCAGAGCTGCTGAGTCAAGCAGTGGTAAGGACCCTTCAGTAGCTTTGTTTTAAAGTGTTCAGTCCCTTCTGAAACTGTAAGGCAAGTGACTTATTAGGAAGCACTGATCTTTTTCCTGCTTATTTATTTTTCCATGTATCTACTAGAAATGTTTTTATCCTTTTTTTTTTTTTTTTCAAATAGAGACAAGGAACGAATAGAGACTATTTTTACAATCAAGTCAAGCTTGCAAATGTATGAAGTTCAAATGCTAAACCTTATCTCCAAAACAGCAAGCGTCATTCTCTTTATTCCCTGCTTAACAACTGATTGGCAGGATCACTGGAGTCAGGTTTTGGTGCAGCAGTTTCTGAACTCCCAGCAGACTCATGCCAGCAGCACAGCTTGCTCGTCCAGGACTGCAAGGCATTCTCCAGGGCTGGTGGCACTGTAGTGCACAAACCCAAGGCCTGATCTTGCAGACAGAGGCAAGTGTGTATTTCTGAGTGAAGGGCTTTTATGCAACTATATTCATTTTTCCTCTGCAATATTCCCCAGGTCTCACTTGAGAACTCAAACTGAGAGACAATATTGTGCCCACTGCATGAGAAGGGAAAGGAGAAACTGTTTGTCCACTGCTATTTTGCAAACCATGGAAACAGCAGCTGTCTGGTAGAGCTGGTGAAATGTCATGTGCTGTAACTAACCTCCAGCCTGACTGCTGACTTACCAACGGATTTTTCAATCTCTCATTTCTATCTCGACAGCATCCTTTTAAATAATTAGTTGTGATGAAGTATCAGATTTCAGAAAACAAAACAAAAAAATCATAAACAAATGTCTGTCAAAGGTTGTTTGGGAAGGAACTGGACGTTCTTTGCCCCCCCTGTAGTTTTTTTTCTCTTCCATGTTTGAAATGTTCTTTCAGGCACAGAAAGTTATTTTTCCAGTTATGTGCCAGACCCTCTAACCACACTGGAGTAATATGCCTAAAAATATTACGCTTTTCATAGCTGTGCAATTTTGACAAGTGCTGTATTTATTACAATCATTCATATTTTCTTAACATTTTATTTATTTCCTAAATAAAGCTCGCTAACGTAAAAAAGGCTTGTGTATTATTTTAGCTGTGAAATTGGGAATTGGCTCCGAAAACCCGGAGGTATGATGACAGCAGCTTGCTGCAGGAACAGCTGAGCCACGCTGCAAACCTCCCTCACTCCTGCAGTAGCACCAGGCAGGTTTATTTGCACAGCACGGGGCCAGCTGTGCTGCTGCTGCCCGGTGACCTGGTGACAACCAGCCCTGCTCTGCAGACCCCAGGATGCCAACAGACAACTGAGAGGCACGGCGATGAAGTGGCTCACCTGCAGTCCTGTAGGGAATCTGTGGAAACTTTGGGAACAAACCCTAAAGTCTCTGCTCTGGAAGTTGGTGTGTTTGTACGGAAGGAGTGGCACCCAGCAGACGGGCTTCTGACCTGATGGAAAATTGAACAAAGGGTTGTGAGGACCTCCAGGATGGAGCTGTGTCTTCAGTGTTGACCCATTTAAGTGCTACTCCTCCCAGGAAAGGAGATGGCTCAGACAAATCCCCAGCATCGCCCCAGCCATGCAGAGAGGGGCCGGGAGGCTGCTGCCCCCCTCCTGCCTGTCCAGCCCTTGCCCAGCACGGCTCAAGGCCTCCAGCATCACCCCCATCCCCGGCTGGAGCAGGGCCCTGAGCAGAGCTGGATCTGTCACAGGGAGGTGCATGAGTGGCACCATCAGCCCCGCTGCTCTCAGAGCCTCTGCACCTAGAGCAGAGCAGAGGGAGGAGGCCGCTGATCTCCAGATCACTGCAGATTAAGATAGCGGCCGCTCTGCCTCGTTGCCATGAGAGTGGGAGCTGCTCCACACCTGGGGGAGCTTTCCTCAGCCCTCGCTGCCTCTCCTGTAGGGATTCACTTGGCGGGGGGGCGGCTGCCTCTGTGCTCCGCTCCCACTGGTTTTGTGAAAAGCTTCCCCGCAGAGCGGTTATTGCCCGAAAGTACTCGGGAGGGTTTTCCTCGGGTGTGACAGACGGAGGGGGGGAAACGGTGAAACCGTGGGTGGCTGAGAGCTGGGGAAAGAGAAAGTGCGTGGGAGAGGAGACAGCACGTGTGTGCGGGACAGAAGGCAGCACGTGTGTGCAGGAGAGGAGCTGTGCTTGCAGGGAGGAATTAAAAATGTGCGTGCACGTGCAGGTGGAGGGCTGCAGCCTCCCGAGGGACCCAAAGCCTCCGCGCCTTTGCCTAGCCTGATCCTACCATTAACAGCTCCACTGATTTTGTTCAAATCCTGCAAGCAGCCAGTATTTCACCGACTGTGGGGCCCCCGGTGCCACTCCAGCCAGGAGGTCAGAGCCAACGGGAGCAGTGCAGGAAGGCAGAGGCCTCCCAGCTGGCCGGGCAAATACCCTGGGGAAAGGGCAGGATGCTCCGGGCCCCGTCCCAGCCAGCTCTGGGGATGGTGCAGGCCTGGGTGGCAAAGGCCTGTGAAGGCAGGGAGCCAGTGCCTGGTGCCACTTGGTGCTGTGCAGCGTCCTGGGGACAAGACACAGATGAAGCTTTGCTCGTTTGCAGCAGGTAGGAGCCAGCCTTGCAGGAGGCAGGGGCAAGCTGAGCTGTGAGAGCTTGTGAGAGCGGCACGTTTATTGCACTGTGTGCACACAGCCACCAGTACACCCAGGTCTTCACTCCTTTTCATGTTGTCCCTGGAATAAAACGGGCTTTTGTCTCTTTTTTTTCTTTTTTGGGGGGTGGGAGTGGTATTTTCTGAGCTGAGCTCAGGAACTGCAGACGTGTACATAACATATCTGTGTCAAAATTATGTAACGGCTCCATTAATATAAACCTTGCACAGCTGTAAGAACACTTACAAGCCCTTCACGTCTTATGCAATTGCATGGAAGCACGCAAAGAAAGTTAAGCCTAAAAAAAAAAAAGGATACGGATTAAATTCATGCTAAATAAACAATAAAAAGACATGAAACCCGACGCCTAAATGCTCTTCCTTTTAAAGGCACAGCTGGCATAAAGCAGCTGAACGTCGGATTTAGCTACCCTCCTTCTAATTACAACCATACCTTTGTTTCAGCGTGCCCTTTGGTAGATCTCTTTGCTCGGAGAGGGCTCGAGCGAGCACCGACTCCCCCTGCGCCGCGGCGCGCGAAGCACGGCCGAGCATTACCGTGTCCGTGTGGAATGCGCCGAGCCGCGGAGCCTTCCAAGCACGGGGCTCCGCAGCAGGCTCTGGCGTTCCTGGAACAGCCTCCCCGCTCCTCAGCTCCAGGAACAGCCTCCGGTCCTCAGCTCCGAGGCCGTCAGCCACGCGGCCTTCTCCATAAGGAAGCGGATTCCCCTTTCTGGGACAGCAACTGGAATGGGAGAAATAGCAGGAGTTTGCTAATCCAACAGATTGCTCCTGCTGGGCAAATTGTCTGCTGATTTTTTTGGTCCTCACATGATGAAAAAAAAAAATAGAGTTCTAATGAGCTAAATTAGGATGGTTTGCTCCATGATTAATGGTAAGACTGGCAAAGAGCAGAAGTGCTTGTGTAGCTTTGAGGGTCTAAAATAATCAAGGACAAGGTTTGTAGGGAAAGGTAGTATTTTTTGAATCAACTAATACCAAAAAATATATTATAATAATTAAAAAGACCCACTTTAGCCCTTCGTCAGGACAGAAGCAGAACTTGCAACCTCACACATGGCTGCTTCAAGCTTACTCAGCTTGATTGTGTTGGCCAAGGAGATATTTTGGAGCAAAGGTGGCAGAGACCTGGGAAGTGTTGGCCAACGCTAATTAAGTCAATAGCCTCAAATTATGTTTTTTGTGGCTACTTCTATTTAGCATGAATATGCAATATTTTATCAGCTGAACCTCCAGATGGAAACAGCACCTGGGAATTGTTTCGGGGAGCAAACGAGAGCCAGGCTGGGTCTTGAGGTCTCCGTGTGCTGCAGCCCCGTGCTGCTCGGCTGCAGGAGGCTCCTGGGCAGCTGCAGGCAGCTCACGTCGTTTCTGCAGATCCTATCTCAAAATCAGGCCCGGAGTTCATAGGCAGCTTCGTGTTTGGGTTTCCATTCAATATTCCTCGGCTTCGGTTTCCAAGACTACAAGCCAACATACAACCCCTCCTCCCACTCCTGTTTTCAAAGAAAGAAAAACACTGTGAAAAGAAGCCACCCGATTTCTGGGCAGTTTTCAAAGCGCCCTTGGAAGAAAGGCAGAGCTGGGAGCTGGGAGCTGGGAGCTGGGAGCTGGGAGCTGCTCGCCCCACGCTGCCCCTGTAAACTCCCGGCCGGGACGTGGCTGCAGGAGCCCCTCGGCCCCGGGGGTTTCACCCAAGCGCCTTCCCTGCCTTTGGAAGCGCAGGGTACGATGAAAGGGTTCTGGGGACAAAACGAGGGAGGGGGGGAGTAATTAACCACCAAGGCTTAATTCAAACCACTCTGCAAATGCTGTTTTTGTTTGGAGATCCAATGGCAGGGAAGGAGCCGCAGCGACCTGCCGTGGCGTGAGCCCGGCTCGTCCGAGGGAGGCGGAGGGCTGCTGGGGCTCTGCATGAGCCCAGGCTGTGCTCCCACCTCGGGGCCTCCATTTCTGCAATTTTGCTCCCAGAATTTTGCTGCTTTGCCTTAACCAGCATCGTCCCACCAAGGTCCCCACGGCCCCGACTGTGCAAAAGTGGCCACTCAGCTGTGTCCAAGCCCTGAATTGGGCTCAATGGGGGCAGCACAGCAGAGGCCCCCATGGAGAAACCAGGAGAGATGCTCACGTGTGGCTGGATTGGTGTTTGGAAACAGAGCATCCACCTCAGGTTCCTCTTTTATTCCTGTTCTTTGGGACTTTTGTTAACAGGCAATGTTAACGTGCTCTTTCCACTGGCAGGCCCTGGGCTTGGGGTGCCCTCTCCCAGGATGAAGGGAGCTGCTGCATGCTGGAGGGGGCTTGGTGACATTGTCCCCACTTATTAACGGGGTGAGCGTGACCCAGGGCTCGATGCAGCTGTCACACCACCCACATTTCCAGGACGCTGTGATCATAAACCACGATGGTTGAGGAGCTCATGAGAGGATCCCTGCCCGAGCACCACCGGGAGAGCGGCTGGCAGCACGGCACTGCCCCCCCGTCCCACACCAGCCACTTTTGATCCAAACCAGCCCCAGGCACTGCAGGGAGGTGAGCAGCGGTGTTTGTCCGTGAGCAGGGTTATGGTGCAGGAGTTATTTTAATCCTGCCGTGACTCATGGCGAGCACACCATGACTCACCGCGGAGTTTGGTCGTTGGGCTGTTCTGAAGATGCGTCAGGTTCCCTGTGAAGGCACAGGATGGTGTTTCATGCAGGGAGAATGAGCTGCCAATTTTTTTGGCTGCCTAAAGCTCTGCAAACATGGGCCCAGCCTTGGGCAATTGGGAGTAGGCACGGCACGGCACGGCACAGCACGGCACGGCACGGCACAGCACGGCACAGTGCGGCCAGCGCGGCACAGCACATGGTGCCGCGTGGTTCCTGGCCCCCAGGAGGACAATCCAGGACTATTCAGACTATTTCTGCATTTCTCGGCAAACCCTGAGCAGGGTCCCAGGTGCACTGCAGAAGTCACGTTAGCCACTGCACCCATGTCCAGGAGCTTTAAAACGAACGTGGGCTTCATCGTGCCCCGCGCTCTGACATTGCTCACTGCCCGGGCACTTGGGGGCCTGCAGCGCTGCAGGCAGGATATTTACTTGGGAGGCAACACGGGTTTACTGCTCAAACTTTGGAAATCAGCCACCAGCACTCCTGCAGTGCCCCACATGTGGCAGAACCCCTCAGGTTCGCACAGACGGTGCTGCCTGCCTGCTGGGCCAGGTGCTCGCAGAGCGATGCCGTTGGTTTGTAGGGAAGTTTGAGCTGCAGAAAACCAGCTCTAAGATGACCGAATTGTGCAGAGACCTTCAGGAGGCATCTTAGCACCGTGTGTGACGCGTAGGGGAGCAGCTTGTGTGCGGGGGGAGCTTTTGGCAGGTGTGCAATGAGCCCCGGCGTGGGGAAGCCGCCCTGCGGCACTGCGCGGAGCTCATTGATTACAGCAATAAAATTCGGATCCACTCCGCTCGCGCTTGGCTCTGACCCTAAATCGGGAATCAGCTTCTCTGCTGTCTGAGCAGGCCTGAAAACATTTCTGTTTTGGCAGCGCTCTCCGGCAAATAGCAAATCCTTCAGCCTCCTTCTTGGCACCGGCCGAAGCATTTTTGCAGTGATGGATTTTCTCTGCTGAGATTCAGAGAAAAGCGACCCCCGGTTCCGGGAATCCCGGCAGCACGGGTCGTTCCCTGGCGCGGGCAGAGCAGCGCGGGGGGCACCCCTGCCCACCCCCTGCCCGGGGGGCTCTGGGGGTGCCCCAGGGCCCCCCAGGCGAGTGGGTGCCAGCAGAGGCGCCCCGGTTAGGGGCAGGGGGAGTGGGGACACGGCGGGGTGGCACCTGCGTGGGGCAGCTGCAGGCTCCCCACGGGCTGTGCGTGCACTGGGGGGGTGCCTGCAGCGGGGGGGGGCACCGTGCCATGCTATAGTGTGCCGTGCCGTGCTGAGCTGTGCCATGGTGTGCGATGCCATAGTGTGCCGTGCTATAGTGTGCTGTGCCATGGTGTGCTGAGCCGTGCCGTGCCATGCTGCACTGAGCCGTGCCATGCTGTGCAATGCCAGTGTGCCGTGCTATAGTGTGCTGAGCCGTGCTGTGCCATGCTGTGCTGAGCCGTGCCATGCTGTGCAATGCTATAGTGTCCTGTGCCGTGCCGTGCCGTGCCGTGCCGACCCTCCCGTGCCGAACCGTGCCAGCCCGTGCCGAGCCGTGCCACGCTGCGCTGTGCCATAGCGCGCCGGGCTACGATGCCCCGTGCCGCGCCGCTCCGTGCCCACCCCCCCCAAGCCGTGCCCGTCCACCCCGCGCCGTGCCGAGCCGTGCCAGGCCGAGCCGAGCCCTGGGAGGCGGCGGCGGTGGAGGCGGCCCCGCGCTAATTGCATAATTGGGACGTCAATGCCCGCGGGAAGCGCGGGAAGATGGCGCCCCGCGCCCTGCCCCCGCCGCACGCCGCCGCTCCCCGTTGCGGCCCCGGCGGCCCCCGGGCGGGCGGGCGCTGACCCGGCCCGGCCCGGCCCGACGGCAGAGGGGCGGCGCGGCACCGAGCGGTAAGGGCACGGCTCGGCACGGCTCCGGGATTAATGGGATGGGGGGGGGGAGAGGAGGAGGAGAGCAGCCCCGGCGGGGAGGGAAAGGGGGACGCGGGCGGTGGGAGCGGGAGGGATGCGGGAGGGATGCGGGGGGAGCGGGAGGGATGCGACGGGACGGGAGCGGGAGGGAGCGGGAGGGACGGGACGGGGCTGGACGGGACGCGACGGCGCCGCAGCTCCTTTGAATGAGCCAATGGCGGCTCCTCGCCGCCGCCCGCCGCTCCCCGCCGCCGCCCGGCAGGTGCCGCCGGGGCTGGGGGAGCCTTACGGGGGGGGGGACCGGACGGGGCGGCCCCGAAAACGGCCCCGCGTTGGGTTGGAGCTGGGGCTGGGGGCGCAGCTCGGGACCCCCCGGTTGGGCGCTGACACGCGGCGGGCGGGCGGGGGCAGCTCCGGTCCCCGGGGGGGTCCCCGCGGCTCGGCCGCTGCCGGCGCTGAACGGGTGGCACCGGGACCGCACCCCCGGGGAAGGGAGGGAGGGAAGGGGGGGGGGGGGAAGAGGCTTGGGGCTGGTTTAGGGGTGGCTCAGAGCGGTGCGAGAGGAGCTGCAGGGAGGCGCAGCTGCCGGGCGCAGCCTCTTTGCCTCTTTTTTTTTTTTTTTTTTTTGCTCCAAATCTTTGCGGGGAGCGAAGCCCGGCCGCTGGGTTTCACTTGCAGGTTGGGGCTCCCGGCTCCCCCCCTCCTCCGGCTTGGGGAGCTTGTAAAACTGCAAGGAGACCGTCAAGTAAAAATTCACGTTAAGTTTAAAGCTGCAGATCCCCCAAAGGCACCCTCTGCAGGACGCGCTGCGCTCACGGAGCAGCTCGGGGCTGAGGGCGGTCGGGGTCCCTTTACCCCTGCTGGACAGTGGCGAGGACCGAGGCTGCTCCGGCTGATTTCACGGAAATCACCCGTGGCTCAGCCCAGCTCATCCCTGTTGGCTCTGTGGGCTCCGAGCACTCCCTGCAGGGGCTGAGCCATCCACAGGCTCGGTGCCCACGGGCAGAGCCCCCCGTGGGGCCGAGCACCTTGCCCAGCCGGTGGGTGCCTCGCATGACGGCGCGGTGACGAGCGGCTGCGTCCCCCCCCCAGGCTCTGCTGATGGAGAACAGCAAGCTCAACCCCATCATCCGCGATGTCTACGCGGCCGCTGGCCGTGTCCAGCAAGCGCCGGCCGCCACCTCCGCGCGGAGGGGGGGCAGCTGCAGGGAGCTCATGGTCAAGCTGACGGAGGGGCAGTACGTGCTGTGCCGCTGGACCGATGGGCTCTACTACCTCGGGAAGATCAAAAGGGTAAAAGGGGGTCCTCAGAAGGGGAAAGCGGGGTGCCCAGAAGGGAAAGTGGGCATCCAAAGAGTAGCTGGTGCAACGGCCATGCCGTGGGGTGGGTCACAGGGGTGCTGGCCTGTGCTGCACTGTGTCTTTGGTCATTTGGGAATTTTGGGTTGACATCCCCTGGGTATCACCCCCAAAACCTGCCTTCCCTCAGCTCTCAGTCAGGGCAGTCAGTGGGGAAAGCAGGAAAGTGCTGGAAATGGGAGTGGGGGCTCACCGATTCTCCCTACTCTGTTCCCGCAGGTGAGCGGCTCCAAGCAGAGCTGCCTCGTGACGTTTGAGGACAACTCCAAGTACTGGGTCCTCTGGAAGGACATCCAGCATGGTGAGTGCCGCCCCCTCCTCCCCTGCTGCCGGCATCCCCTTCCCTGCACCCCCAGCCAGTTTTGGAGCAATGTGGGGTGCAGGAGCCTGAGTGCCACAGGCAGTTGTGCAGGGATGTGGCTGTGCCCTGCATCTCTCTGACCCTGCCATCCTTATTCCACAGCCGGCGTCCCCGGGGAGGAGCCCAAGTGCAACGTCTGCCTGGGGAAGACATCGGGGCCTAGGAACGAAATCCTCATCTGCGGGAAGTGCGGGCTGGGTGAGTGCAGGCACATCCCCCTGCTTCTGCTGCATCCCATGCACCGTGGGTCCGGCCAGCCCGGCGGTGCTGATGCTGAGCCCTCCTGTAGGTTACCACCAGCAGTGCCACGTCCCGGTGGCAAGCGGCGGCGAGGGCCCGCTGGGGACACCGTGGTTCTGTCGCCGCTGTATATTCGCCCTGGCCGTGCGGGTGAGTGGGGCTGCCGGGGGTGCTGGCTGCATGTGCTGCCTGCTCTCGGTGGGGCAATGCAGGATGCAGCCTCCCCGAGTGGCCGTGCTGATCCCCATCCCACTCGGTCCTGCAGAAGGGGGGTGCCCTGAAGAAGGGAGCCATCGCCAAGACGCTGCAAGCCGTCAAGATGGTGCTGTCCTACAACCCCGACCTGCTGGAGTGGGACTCCCCGCACCGGACCAACCAGCAGCAGTGCTACTGCTACTGCGGGGGCCCCGGCGAGTAAGCACCCTGCCTGCCGGGAGGGCTGTCCCACGAAATTTAATGTGCAAAAACATTTGCAACAGCCAGATGGGGTCAGGGTGGGGATTTTTCCTCTGAGGGAGAAGTCCCCAGCTGGGGGACCATTCCCTGAGGCTGCCCACCCTGTGTCTGCGATCAGGAGGCACCGTTTGCCTCCACCCCTCTGGCTGCAGACAATGCCAGACTTCAGCTCCCTGGCTGGGGACGCCGGGGTGGTGGCTGCCACTTGTGCTGCCCTCGCTGTCACCCGTCTCCTCTCCCTCCCCAGGTGGTACCTGAAGATGCTGCAGTGCTACCGCTGCCGGCAGTGGTTCCACGAAGCCTGCACCCAGTGCCTCAGCGACCCCATGATGTTCGGAGACCGGTACGTCCTGGGGTCCCGGGGTCCCATCTGCATCTCCCCCATCCAGCTCCAGCACCAAGGCGGGTGCTGCTGCAGCTCCATGCTGGGGCAGGGGGAGAAGGGGTGGCCCCAGCCCTCAAGTCCTGTTCCTCCTGGTCACAGTCACCCTCAGCACCCAGCACCACCCATCCCTAGGCCCCCTTACGTGTGGGGACGATGCCACCGCTCCTTACGTGCTCCATCCCTGCTGTTTTCCAGGTTCTATGTGTTTTTCTGCTCGGTGTGCAACCAGGGACCTGAATACATCAAGCGCCTGCCCTTGAGATGGTAAGGAACAGCCCCGGCTTCTTTGTGATGCTTTGAGGTCCCTGCTGTGGGGTGGCTGTGGGGCACAGGGCTCACTGGTGCCCGGTGCTGCCAAACCCTCGCCTTGGGGCCAGCCCCAATGCCGGGTTTCAGCAGTGCGAGGTCGTGGAGCATCTCCCACACAGCGTGCTCCAAACCTGCTGTGTTGTCTGGGAGCCAAAGCACACGTTTGCCAGAAGATAATTGCAAAAAGCAATTAGGGGACGCGTCATCAAATTTTGTGATTAAATCCCAAGCTCATATGGTACCTTATGCTGCACCTTGGTGGTCCAGAAGCACTTTATAAAAAGTACTGATGGTGCCAGCAGCCCAGCTTTTCCTTGCGGATGCGTTGGTGGTGTGAACGGGCTGTGGGGATGCTGCAGGGAGCGACGCAGGGGAGCAGGCTGGGTGAGGGATGAGGGAAATCCTCCAGGATATGTTGCTTGGCTTTCATTTTTGGAGACGCAAGTGTAAAGTCCCACAGGGGAGGCGGTTTTGTAAACAGTCTGTCTTCATGTGAGTGAGAGCCATCCTGCTCTTGTACTTAACGGCAGCAAGAGTGCGTGGCTGGAGCTTATTAAAACACCAAAAATCTGGGTGTTTGTCCTGGGAGCAGCACGTCCTTGAGCTCCTGGCCTCAGGGAGCTTGCTTTTTGGGAATGTCCCCGTCCCTGAGGCACAGGGGTGCTGTGCTCTGGGCCATCACGCTTCCCACAACTGTGGTCCCGTAATGTTGGGAGTGGGCTGTGGAGGACATTGCACTGGGAGTGGGCTGCTGACCCCTGGCCTTGGTCGCTCCCGCAGGGTGGATGTCGTCCATCTCGCCCTCTACAACCTGGGTGTGCAGAGCAAGAAGAAGTACTTCGACTTCGAGGAGATCCTGGCCTTCGTCAACCACCACTGGGACCCTCTGCAGCTCGGAAAGGTAAATGCCCATGCTTGGGCCGGGCTGGGGGGCAGCAGCATGAGGGAGAGCTGCTGATGGGGTGGCAAGTCAGGGCTGGCTGTCCCCATGGTCAGGGTAATGGGGCCTTCCCTGTGGTGGCCGGGCTCGTGAGGCTGAGGCATGTTGGCCGGCAGGTGACGGGTGACCAAGGGATGGAAAAGGACATGTCCATGTGTCAGTGGGGCTGTGGTGCTGGTAGTCCTGCCCCAATGAGCGTGGGCATCTCTGCAAAAACCTGTCTCATGGCACGGACCTGAAGGAGCCCGCAGCCCTGCTCATCCCTGCAGCACTCGGCGTGGGGAGCTCATGCTCCAAGCTCACTTAATCGACTTTGCGATGGGATTTTCCTGTTTGTGATGTACCTGACAAGCTTCCCAGTCAGGGCTGGAGCTGGGAGCTGTGATAAAAGCGAGGCGTGTTGGACTCTGTTACGCCGCCGGCGTGGGTTTGCTTCCCTCGCTTTCTGCCGAGGCAGCCGGCGTGCGGGTTCCCCCGTCTGTTCGGTTTTTGCATAACGGCTGCAAAAACGCTGAGCCCGGCCTCTCCTCTGCCCCCACAGCTCACCGGCACCCCCGTGTCCGAGCGAGGCCCCCACCTGCTCAACGCCCTCAACAGCTACAAGAGCAGGTGAGCCCTGGGCATGGCCTGGGGGGGAACAGGGCCCGGGGGGGGGGATGCAGGATGCTCCTGTGCACCCTGTTGCAGTCCCCACCCGGGCTGAGGGCTGTTTTCTCCCCAGGTTTCTCTGCGGGAAAGAAATCAAAAAGAAGAAATGCATCTTTCGCCTGCGAATCCGCGTCCCGCCGAACCCCCCCAGCAAGGTGCTGCCGGAGAAAGCCCCGGGCGCGAGCGAGAGCGGCTCCTGCGAGCTGAAGAAGAAAGGAAAGGGCAAATACGTCCACAAAGAGAGGTGAGCGATGAAAGGCGCCCGGGACCCCCACTGTCACGGTCCCACAGCCTCACCCCCCCCTTGCCTTGCAGCCTGCTGCCACGGCAGCTCCAGCAGCAGAAGCGGCGAGCGGCGCGGCGGAAGCGGGCCAAGTTCCTGCTGGAGGACGCCATCCCCAGCGTGAGTCCTGCGATGCCCAACCCTGGGTGGGGAGAGCCCCCGTCCCTCATCCTGGGGCTGTGTGAAGCCCACCGGGTGCTGTAGGGCTGTGGGAGGGAGTGAGGTGGAGGCTGGGTGCTGAGCCCGGGTCCTGGGCCATATTGAGGGTGCTTGTTTTCACGGTGCAGAGTGACTTCACCTCCGCCTGGAGCACGAACCATCACCTGGCCAGCATCTTCGACTTCACACTGGATGAAATTCAGAGCCTGAAGAGGTGAGTGCCGCCGAGCCAGGCTTGAAGCCCAGGCGTGGAGACCCCAGCTGGGTCCCCTGCAGGAGCCTTCCCCTCTGTGGGGTTGGTGCTGGGGCCGACGCTGCCTCCCCTCCCCAGCGCCAGCTCGGGACAGACCTTCCTTTCGGATGTGGACTCCACGGACGCCGCCAGCACCTCAGGCTCTGCCACCACCAGCCTCTCCTACGAGTCCAGGTGAGGGCTGTGCCCGCTCCACCCCCTTTCCAGTGGGGTTCCACAACTGAGGGAGAGGGGAGTGAGGGGCTGTTATCTTTCCCCTGAAGCACCCTGACACCCTCATCCCCTGCCCTGTGCCCCTCTCTTGCAGCCGGAGGACAGTGGGCAGCCGCAAACGCAAGCTGGCCGTGCCGGCCTACGCCTCAGCGGGGGCGAAGCGTCGAGGCGGGGAAGCGGGCGGGCGCCCGGCCGGGGGCACCCCTGAAGGCAGCGAGGCGGCCTGCGGCCCCGAGAGGCCGGACGATGGCATCGACAGCCACACCTTCGAGAGCATCAGCGAGGACGACTCCTCGCTCTCGCACCTCAAGTCGTCCATCAGCAGCTACTTCGGGGCGGCGGGCCGGCTGGTCTGCGGCGAGAAGTACCAGGTGCTGGCGCGGCGGGTGACGCTGGAGGGCAAGGTCCAGTACCTGGTGGAATGGGAAGGCACGACCCCCTACTGAGCCCCCCCGGCCCCGATTCCTCTCCTGGAGCGAACGTTGGAGGTGTGGGGCATGGTGAAACCCCTGGTGCACTGCAGAGGAGGCGGCACTGGCACCACCATGGCCGGGGTGGGCTCAGAGCCCCCCGTGTTTGGGGTCCCGGCTGCCTGGAGCCATGAGGGGTGCAGGCAGCGTCCAAACCTGCCCCCATGCTGTGGGGTGAAACCTGCAGCCTTATTATTGTATTTCATTGACAATTTTTACTTTATTGGCCGTTTATACGCGAAGAGAGACGCTTTCCTGCTTCAGCCTCTGGCCAAGCCAGAGGCACCGCTGCAGCGGCGGGGGAGCGGTGAGCGGCTCTGGTCTTTCCTGGCACAGGGGTGCTGCCCCGGGGCTGTCTGTCATGCAGGCAGGCTTCTTGGGCCTCCCAGTGCATCCCAGTGTTGCCACATCCATGCCTTAAACAGCAGCTTGGAGGGGGTCTGGGTGCCAAGCACCAGCCACCTCCACTGTCATGCTGAGGAGCCCGACGGCCTGTCTCTGCGCCCCCAGGAAATGGTGGGCGACTCTCGCGGCAGCTGTTGCTTGGGGTTTTCCTTCTCATCGTGAATCCATTCGTTTGAGGAATGCGGTTTGTTCTAATTGAGGGGAAGGTGCCCTGTGTCTGCACATGCAGATGTGTGTGGCGGCCCTCATCCCACGGCTCGCACCCTGCCTGACAATCACGTTTTGGAACTGATCAGCCAAAACACACGCGCTTGCCTTAAACCACAGCGGGCACTGCCCGGACTGGAGCCCGAGGCCTTTATTGCTGCAGGAAACCCTGTCCTGCAGGTGCCAAACCAGCAGCCAAACCAAAAAGGCAGAAGAGAAGAGGAGGGGAGGCAGCACCGGGGCACTCCCCCCACACGCTGTTACTGGTGTGGGGTTGGTTCTTGCAACGTGGGTCTCTACTGACGGAGAATGAGCACCCCCTTCTTGTCTAAAGCAATACTGTCATGTTCAGGAGCAAACTGTTGTCTTTTTTTAAAAAAATCTAATATCAGACATACCTGTTAGATTTTTTCTAAGATATTTTTATGTGTATTTAATGTTGCTCTCCTCTCTCCCCCACCACCACTGTGTCTGCCCCACAGTGTGGGTGAGCCGTGTGGTCCTGCTCTGTCTGCACGCCCTGTCCTTGTAGCATCATTGTTTGTATGTGTGCTTTTGTGATCTGCCAGCCAGAGGATGAATCGAAAAGGTTGTCTTATTGAAGAAGTGTTACCTAAACTACTCGCCACGTGGCCGGGTGGTGCACTGTAAAGTTGCAGGGTGAGGTGAGGCATGGGGCGTGAGCTGTCCTGCTGCTTCACCTCCAGTAAAGGCCAAAATCCACCGGTGTGACCAGCACTGGAGAGCAGGTGACGTTTGCAAACCAGAGGCCAAAGCATAGTCCTGGAAAATAGACGGCTGCTTCAGCTACTGCCACAGCAAGGTGGTGCGGGAGGCTGGTGGTTGGATGGGGAGGTGCCCGCAGGGCTCAGGCCAGGCGTGAGCTGCTTCAGCAGCTGTGCTCTGAGCCTGAATACTCAGCACAGCAAGTAAAAGCCTTTTAATTCCCTTCTGATGAGTTACCTGGCATTCTGCTTGGTGGAGAAGCTGCTGGTGCAGCATGTGGCTGGGACACGAGGCTCTGCCCAGCTCCAGCCACAGGACAGTTTGAGCCAAGCAGGGTAAGGCGAGCTTGGGGAGAGGCTGCTGGCACCATCGAGGTCTGCATCCCAGCTCTCAGGGCTGGGATATGCTTCTGGGGAGCCCCTCGTCTTGAGAGGCATCACTGCTAAGCCCCCCATGCCTGGCAGGGATGGTGCAGCTCAGCTGGGTCCCTCCCCATCCTGCCAGCGTTGGTTGCTGGAGGAGCACTTACAGTATTTCCCTTTCACGAGTGCCTATGAAGCCCTTATTATTGTCCGAATTGCTGCCCTGGGGAGGGGCTGGGCGCTGCCAAGAGCCATCCCAAGGCCAAGCAGGTTTATTCCCATGGGATGTGCCAAGGGGACATTGCACACATGGGAGCACCCATGCTGTGGTGGCCCCAGCTCAGCAGCTCCTCCTCTCCCTCTCCTCTCGCAGAGAACTGAATGTGGAGCCTTTAAAAATATTTTTGTTCCAGAATATATTTTGCATTAGTTGTAATAGATATTATAATGACTCTGTGCACCTTCTAAAGATTTATGATTTCAGGTTGCTGCTTGTAATAACCAACTCTTGTTATATCCAAGTTGTAATTAATATGTCTGATGTACAATTAAAAAGTCTCTTTTTTTAACATCACTGGTTCTTTGTGGTACCAGGATTACTGAGTTAGGGCAGCTGGGGGCTGGGGGTCAGTGCTGCTGCTTTCTTCATGTGCTTTGCTCTTTTTTTGCCAGACAAAGTACCCAGCTGGGATCCTGCCGCTCCTGACTTAGCACTGGGAAGTTTCCAGCTCTCAGAGCTCAGACTGTTTACCCTGTCAACTTCTTTCCTGCACCTGCTACCCCGATAGCTGATGGGGCCATGCAAATCCGTGGCCCAACACCTGCAAGGCTCCCTGTACCGCTTCTGTACCACCTGAGATGAGCAGGTCAGAGCCAGCAGAGCATCACCTGGCATCAGGCTGCAGGGAATTGCTGCAGAGCCCCAAGGGACCCTCCTGCCCTGCTCACTGTGGATTTGCACCCGCAAACTGCAACAACTCACGCATCTGTGCAGGTAGAAACACTCCCATTTATTCCTTCCGCTGTCACATAACTGACTTGGTATTGGTTCTTAAGTTGCATCCAATTACGCTACATGAACATCTTTTTACAAGGCTGAACTTGGCCTGGGTGGAAAGCAACCATCCAGGCACAGGTGGGGGATGCAGCCCCTGCAGCTGGGCAATGCCCTGCTCCAGCTGGCACCCGGGTTCCCTGATCTGGCAGCGGCTCAGCAGGAAGGGCACTGTCAGTGTGTGCGCTCACTGGGGCTCCTGGCAAGTGCCTGCAGCCTCTGCTCAAGTTTGCTCTCTGCTTGGATTTTGTCAGACGAGCCAGCAGGCTGGATGACAGCAGGAGAGGGCGTGAGCCAGTGCCTCGCGGGGTGCCTGGCCACATCCTGCTGCCTGCGGGCTGGGGAAGCAGGAGGCAGAGCGGTGCAGATGCTGTGACAGCTGCTGCAGCAGAGCCAGGGAAGGGTCTCAGGCGCCGGCTGCAGGACGCCTGGGGACTGCCAGGCCACGGCCACCACCTGGCTGCTGGGGGCCTGAAATATCCCCGGGTGCTGTGGGGTCTTGATGTGAGCACCTCTGGGTATCCGTGGCTGCGACGCTGCAGCCCCTTGGTGCCCTCCCCTGCTGCCTCCAGGCTCGGTGCTCCCTGCAGCACAGTGTCAGGCCAAGGAGGGGACATTTCAAGTGCAAATAAAACTCCCAGTCCCAAGTTTCTGTGCCGTAGCAAACCCACAGGGATACAAGCTGCCTCCCTGCGTGTGCCTGCACAGGGACACCAGTGGGACAAAGCACATTTTGTCTCATCTCCCTGAAAGCAGGCTGGCTTCTGCACTCTTCCTTTAATCCCGTGGGACGTTTTCTTCTATCCATTTGAGGTAGAGAGGGTTTCCTTGGTCAATAGGCAGGCTGATGACTTCGGGAATTTCAAAGGGATGGATGGATCTGAAGTGGAACCAGATGCAGAGAAGAGTCACGGACCCATCCCCGTGGCAGGAACAGCCCCGCGCTGGCTCACAGGCGCAGGAAGCAGAGGTCTCTGCTCGCAGCGGCGCGTGTCAGCCGTGCCCCACGCGCCCCACCAACTTCAAAGCACTCGCCTTTCCTTTTTGCCATGTGAGAATTTTGTTTTGAGTTTGGGGTTTACCACAGCCAACAGCTGACTGCCAGGGGCCCTGGCTGTGCTCGGCGCTGGGGAGGGCAGGAAGGCTGCCGGGAGGCAGCCGGGCAGTGACCTGCGTGAGCAGAAGCTTGGTTGGAGCCCAGTAGCTGATACTCCTGCAAACCCGGTCTGAGCTGATGCAGTGTCTGGGTTTTTAGGGCTCACAGGGTACATCCTGCAGCACTTGAAACCCTCCTAGGTGGGACCTGGCTCAAGGAGCCTGAATCCCAAACCCCAAGCATGAGCTGGCAGTGTACCTTAGATGGAAACCCCGTGCTCCCCAGACCCAGAGCCTCACCTGACGTAGTTGGACAATTCACCTATTTTGGATGTCCTTGTTTTCACTAGCTGCAGAGAATAAGAGAAAAAAAAAATTAATTTGCCGTACCCACAGTGGAGTGATTGGGATCCCTAAGAGCAATCCCAAATCTCAGGCAGATTGGTGCCACCCTCCCCAAAACACCCTGTAGCTCCTTTTGGCTTTTGGCTTGGGCTCTCTAGGATGTGTTTTTTTATGAGATAAGGAATTGTCACTTACCAGCAGTATTTCTGTGGATTCTTCCAGTTCCCCTTTCCAGAAATACCTGTATTTAAAAGAGAAGAATAACCAGTGAATACAGCTATAGGTGCAGCCATGCTGATCCCCCTGGGGGGTTCAGTTTCCCTGCTTGGTGCTATCTGCACATATCCCCTAAAAATCTGCTGTCCTTGTGACTGAGCCACCCTTGCTGTGCCAGGTTAAGGTTGCTGGGGTCAGCAGGACAAGGCAAGGTGAGGGGCTGGGACTGGAGCCAGGGACTGCGATGTGGGCATCTGGCTCCCTTTGTCCAGCAGGGCCAGATCAAGAGTGCTCCTACTGGCTGTTTTGGGGCTTTGCTCCTTAACCTCTCTAAAACAAGGGCAATCCCTTTGCACGGGTGGCTGGGGATACCTAAGGTGCCTGGCTAGCTTTATTCTGAGGTAAAAGATACCATTCTTCCTTCCTGAAGGTGCTGCTTAATATCGCAAAAGCCTTTATGGTCCCTATCCTAGCTTCTTTTTAGGTTGTCTACAAACAGGAGCTGCGTCCTCAGGACCACAAATCACCCTACTGGATCTCTGTAGCTAAGTAACCAAGAAATAAATGGTCCCTGATGGCAGTCAGAGCATCTGTGCTCCTTAATAAGCTCAGTGCACTCCTCACGGGTGAGGAACATCTCAGCCACCCCAACAACCACCAGAACATGTGCTTCCATGCCCCGGGAGCCTCAGGGGCCCTCCTCCTCTTCCTCCTCCCCAGCAGCCCGGGGTTGCCTCCTCCTTTGGGAATCCCCAGCCCGACTTACAAGGCCGAGCTCTTCGGCAGGATGTTCACGTAGGCAGCCAGTCTCTTGTCCATGATGCCCCTGGGTGAAACAGGAGGGAGTCAGTGCCTGCCCCCGGCCGTGACAGCCGGGGCTGGGATGGAAGCTGAGGGGTTTGTCTCCCAGCCACGTATATATGTCAAGCTGTGCTTCTTCCTCGCAGAGCGAACTAAATGTGGAACTTGTTGATTTAACAACATCAAGGGTTTTCTACCCAAAATGTCCTAGAAATCCGAAGCCTAAATAAACTCCTTCCCCCGTGCTTCCTCCTTTAGTTGTGGGCTGATTTGTTATTGCAGAGCTGCTTGGCCTGCCAGCAGAAGTGGTATTTAAGTGATTAAATAGTATTGAAGCAAACTCGGGGTGGAATTTTGGAAGAACTAGGTCAAATGTTGCATTTGCTGACCGCAACAATGTCTGGGCCCTTCTGTCGGTGGTGGCAGCCTCGTCCCTCCTGCAGGCGCCTCTTACAGGCTCTGTGCTGGTGCCTTCACCTTTCTTTAACACTGGCCTTGCTGGGAACTGTTCTGTACCGAGGGCTTGAACTGTGCAAACGCTGAACTATTGAATGATCTTGAACTGCAGAGAAGATGATAATTATTAGATATGGGAAGGCTTGATTCAACACCCTGCAAAAATTAACCCTGAGTGAGCTAAAGAATCGAACCCATTCTGTTTAACTGCTGCTTCAATCCTTACACCCAGGTTATGATACAGGCTGAAGGTGATGGCAAAACAAAGTATAAGAAATCTTAGCTTTCAAAAAGACAGCCTGAACTGTAAAAACGACAGACTCGGTCAGTGGCGAGTGTGCTGCAGGAGACGAGCAGAAGACAGCCCGGCGGGGTGCTAATGTGCAGTTGCATCATGTATTGTAATCTGGCCTCTGACCCAGAAGGAAGGCTGGGCTCTTGTCTGAACGTGTATTAGCTCCTTGCACATTGGTGTTAGTGGCCTGCCCTCTCTGTCCTTTTGCAGCACTTCATACCTCGCCCAGGTGAGCCTGTGAGGCACAGGGAGGCAGCGGGAGCAGCCCTGGAGCTGTGAGGAAGCAGCTCTTCTCATGGCTCTTACACAGCCTTGCCACCACAGCAGTGACTCTGGTCACGATAATGATCTTTGGGGTCTCGAGTGGTCTCCAGAATTGCCCTCCTGGTCTGTGGCTGCCAGCTGTTGTGGCAGGGAGGCTCCGGGGAAGGGGCAGCGTGGCCGGTGGATGGATGAACCCTTGGCGGTGCTGACACCACAAGAGGAATCCTACAGCAGCACAATCAGAAAGTCACAGGATGGGTAAGTCCCTGGCAGTGCTCCAAACCCAGCAGCACCCTGAGACACCTGGGGAGGGGACCAGTGAGCTCCCTGGTGCATGGCCACAGCTCAATTACCCCTTGGATTTAATGTCAAAGCTCGGCAAGGTGGAGCTGGGTGTCCCTCTGCTGAGGGGCCGCGGAGGAGGACAGCTGTCCCCGCAGGCCTGGGTTGTTTGCTCTAACCACGTGTAGCCTGCACGAGTCATTTAATGCTTGTAAAGCATCTTGAGTTAATCTGTGGACCAACAAACTGCAGCAGCACACAGGGAGATATCCCCGCTGCGCTTATCATGTCAGACACATGGCGCAAATCACTTTGTTTTGCCATCTGCAACTTCCAAGCCACTTGAGCGCAGGAGCCTTTTCGATTTGGGTGAGTGCCTCCTAATTACTTCTGCTTTGCCCCCAATAAATGGTGATCTTAACCGATATCTTGAACTTTGTTCCAGCAAGCTGAGCGGAAACGAGCAGCCACCATGGTAACGGGAAACACTGTAAGAAGCTGAACGTGGTCTGTGGAAAACGTCTGCATAATAGATGGTATCTTTGGGTTGGGTACTTAATGCGTGTTTCTTTGTCCCTGCCTGACTAAACTACGGGCTCTGAAATGAGACAGATGAAATATTAATAAGCAGAAAAGACAAGAAAAAAGATACACACAAGTCTGAGGCAGAGCCAGAGGCTCACAGGCTGCTCAGGTGTTAGATGAGCTACGTGAGATGCAAGAGGCTGCACCATCCAGCCTGGAGGGGCCAACTTCTCACAGCGGGCACAGGGGAGAGGCTGGATCTCCTGGGTGGGCTAGGGCTCTCTTCTGAGGATTTTAAGTTATCTCATCCAGATAAACTGGGTTGGAGATGGTGCAAATGAACAAGCCAGGTGCTGAATTTTACCTATAGTTAGTCTGTTTTCACAAACCCTGAACTTTTCCTTAAAACCAGCAGACAATTTCCTTGCAGTCTGATCCTTCAAAGTAATTGCTCCTCCACTGAGCAACATGAAAGAAGAATAGACATGACAGTACCAGGAAACAGGTGGGTGGGAAAATGAGCGTAGAAGCCCTGTGTCATCTTTTACAAATGTTACTCATTCCTACAAATTCCAGAACAAAAGAAGAACTACTCCACCAGTAAAAATGCAACCAGAGTACATAAATCTCAGCAATGGGGTGTGATTTATTTCCTCTCCCTTCCCTGCAGGATAATGATCAAAGAGTGGAAAACTTTTGCAAAGCTGTTAAGATTAAACATTTTCAGGAACTGAGGGATCTTTTCAGCAGTCACGTACAGTTACTCGTTTTTCAGAAGACATCCAGCAGTACAAATATAATTCTAGTTGAATTTCTTAATACAGTTAAAGTATTTAAGGTGACACAAAATCCCTTTCAGTAGCCGGTCAGCTCCTGAACGGCTGCTTGGGAACGGTCAGCTATTACAGAAGACGGAGAGAGTTTTTGGCAAGCAGGAGCGCAGCAGGAAAAACAGCTCACAGGAGGTGTCGCAGGAAACTTAATGGTCCATCATAAACATTTCCCCAGTCAACACAGTTTCAGTAATTTGAACAAACCATCTATTGAGTCAGGGACTGACGGCTATGTGGAAAAACTGCATGCAAAACATCGTGCAATGCATGTGATACACTGAAAGAGGGAAAAAAAAATCAAGGTAAAGCCCTCATTCCTTGAAGTTTGTTTGGTGAGCAGCATGCAGACTTTCAGGTGGTATCTCACAAGTGCCTGCTCTGTGTTTTCTGTGGACCACTTCTGCTTTTATTTATTTGTATGTTAGTGCACAGTGCTTTATGGCTCTCCATAAACACTTATTCTGGAATTTGTTAATTGTGTTGTTTAGAGAAGAAGGAAGATTATAGCACATCAGAGAACATGGGGCTGGGGCTTCATCCGAGGACCCAGAGATTTAGGGACATGGCTTTAAAACTGATCTTGAAAATGAAAGGCAATGGAATAAATTAAGAATTAGCTTGATGTGTTACTTAGCACTGACTTCAGAGGTAATTATCAGCTTGCTTTTAGAAAGCACAGCTCTTGTTAAGTGGATATGTGATACAGAGAGAGAAAATGAAAGGGAGTATAGGAGAAAAGGAGCACTTTTCGGGCAGAAATGTGAAACCCCTAAACCAGCAGAGAAGTGCAGCTCCTCTCAAGGGACAAGGAAAAGCTTTATTCCACAAAAAGCTACTTTCGAATAATTCAAGCAGACAAGCAGGGGAAATTTCTCTGTACCTTGCAATGTCCTTGGCAATCTGCTCGTTGAGACAGTTGATGAAGGCAATGGAGTGGGTCCCAGAGATGTAGCTGCCAGTGATGGCAGCGTGCATCTGGAGAGCAAGACTTCTCAGCACTGGATACATCAGTAAAGACAGAGTCATCACCTAAAATGCAAAACATGAGTGCTGGTGTAAAGTAAATTGTTGCATTTCCTAAAAATAAGCATTTACCTTACCTCTGGCTCAAAAGAAGCTTCCAGTCTTCTTTCTTTCAACATTACAGTAATGCTCATTGAAATTTAAGTGAAAACATACGGAGAGATTTATTCCCCTACAATGGGGCCAATCTAATACTGTGCCACGCTGCCTCTGTTAAACTGTGGTTCTGTTTCAAAAAGGAGCGAGAGGGGAACCACACGAGGCTTGGCTCCCACACCAGGCTCATCTACTTTCCTGCTCAGGACACATCCCGCAGCCATCTGCTTGCTGTACGTCCAGGGTGAAGCACATTGGGTCCTCTGGGAAAGAGGGGGGACAGAACCTCAGCCTTGCTGGGGATGTGGAAAGAGGAAAGCAGTATTTCCAGGAGAGGTGGGAGTCTGGATAATAGATTCTGTGCAGGCCCTGGAGAGCTTTAGTCCTTTCCTGCAAACCCAGAACAATTACTGCATTCTGCTGACAGATGCTTCACAGTCCACCCAGGCTATCATGCAGCCCTCGCGTAGCAGGCAAGGGAGGGCAGGACTTAAATGTAGGTTTAAAGTTCATTTCATCTTAATTAACAGATAAGAATAGTACAGTCAAATTCAATCCTTTCAGGCACAGAAATCCTAATTGACACAGCCAGAGCCTGTAGGGCTGCAGAAACAGTACTGCTCTTTCTGTGTACTGCCAGTACAGGGGCAACAAGTTGTTTTGCTGTACATCACATCCCATTCCTGGCAAGCCCCTTGGCTGCTCTTTCTACTCACATGCCACAGACACGGTCACACAGAGATGGAATACATAAATTATCTTGGCCGGGACGTTGCTGAAATAGCAAGGTTAATTTGGTGTGCTGAGTAACAGCAAAAGGATGGGTGCCTGCGCGCTGGGTTGCAGCACTCGCTGTCGCTGCACAGCTGCTCTTCTCTTTGTCTCTTGTCTTGTTTTTTAAATAAACAGCATCTGGCCCTTAGTCAACGACAATGATGAAAAGGTTTTGATCAGACTAAGAAGACACTTTTTTTTTCTTCCCCTTATTTCCACCCTCTGAAAAAACTCGCATTACAGGGCTAATGTCAGAGATTTTTTTTCTTTCAAGATTGAATTAAAAAAAACCCCTCTCTTGTCACCGCAAAGACTGGAAGTCTTTTCTGTTTGTAAAATGACCGATGCTCTTTATTAGTTGTCTCCTCTTTTTCAATCCATTTGAGGCAATACTCTTTATTATCACAAGGTTTCTCATAATAATTTTTAGAGCTTCTTTTGTGTTCTTTTTTTCCACTAAGCCGTTTTACAAGTACTGCGCAACAAATCCCAGAACCCACTCAGAGAGTTACAAGCCAGACAGAGATATGCTGGTGTATCTACTTTTCCAGATTAGGATGTAATCATGTTCTCTGCTTAGGAAAAAAATCTGACCCGTTCAGCATGGCAATCAGTAATCTTCTTGGAAAGATGAGTGTGCATGTGACGAGGAAATCCCCTTGAACATTTGCATTGAATAGAAGTATAACAGTGAGCACCCGCTTGGTTTTTTGTTTGTTGGTGTTTTGTTGTTATTTGTTTTCTGGAAAGAAAGATTACAGCACTATTTGATTCTTTTCTCGGAATAGTTGTATTTGCCAAGGGATGGTGCAAAAGTGAAGGATGGAAACTTCAGGATTCCCACCTGATTAAACCAGATATACTCATGACTGCCAAGAGGTTAAAGCGAACAAAGCTGACAAATCCACCGTGCGATTGTATTTTCACTGAAAAGCACTGACTGGCACAATGACAGCCGAGTTTACAGAGACGAAGATTTTTGCAAGATTTATTTGTTTTGGCTTTAGCGAACCACAAACAGCTCCGGGGACCAAAACCACCAGGTTAGGGCTTTCCCTAAACGCCTCTAGCTTGGACGAGACACTGTACAAAAAAAAAAAAAAAGAAAAAAAGAAAAAACAAACCAAACCAAACCCGCCCCAAACAACACCGCAGCTGGTGGCAACCTCCAGACTCCCTCAGCACGAGTGGAAACAAACCCAAAATTCTCTTTGAGACAACGCCTTCGCCCCTTCCCCTCCGTGCACCCCCAGGCTCCGGCTGCAACCCCCCCCGGCTGCCCCCGTTCCCCGCCCGGGCTCCCACTTACCAGCAGCACCGTGCCGCGGCCCGGCCGGGGGCAGCCCTGGGCGGCGGGCAGGGGGCAGCGCTGGCTCAGAGCCTCCATCGGCCCGGCCGGGAGGGAGCCGCGGCCCCGCCGAGCCTCCTCCACCTGCTCTGCCCGGCCCGGGGCCGCTGCCCGGAGGGGGGGAGCCCGGCCATGGCTCCTCCTCCGCGGCCGGCGGGCGGCTGCTGCCCGGCGGGGCTGGGGCACGGAGCGGCCACCCCCCCACACACCCCCCCTTGCCTTCATCCTGCCGGCCCCCGGGGGGGTTTTGTGATTCTGGGGGTGTTTGCTTGGGGTTTGGGGTTGTGCTTTTTTATGGGGTTGTTGGCTTTGGGTTTTGCTTTATGTTTTTTTTCTTTTTTTTTTTTTGGGGGGGGGGTTGCTTTTTGGGTTGGTTGCTTTGGGTTTTGCTTAATGGTTTTTTGGGGGTTTGACTTTTGGGGTTTTGTTTTGTTTTCCCTCAAACTTATTTTGTTTGTTTGTTTGTTTGTTTGTTTATTTATTTATTTTTGAGACTTAATATTCTCGGCGCTTTGCATCCTTTGGGCATGAAACTGTTTTGGCGTTTTATTTTGTTTTCCCTCAAACTTATTTTGTTTATTTAATTATTATTTATTTATTTATCTGTTTATTTATTTATTTGTTTGTTTGTTTATTTTTGAGACTTAACATTCTCAGCACTTTGCATCCTTTGGGCATGAAACTGACAGAAAGCGTTTTATTTTGCTTGCCCTCAAACTTATTTTGTTTATTTATTTATTTATTAATTATTATTTATTTATTTTTTTTTGAGACTTAACACTCTCGGCGCTTTTGCATCCTTTGGGCATGAAACCGACAGAAAGCCGGGACCTTACCCCGACCTGACACCACTTGAACACCACTCCCACCAGCGGGGGGGGGGGCTGCCATCTACCCCCCGTACATTACCCCCTGTCCCCCAGGGTGCCTACTCTCCTCCTCAGCCCCCCGAGGGGGGTCCCAGCCCTAACCCCGGCAGCACCGAGCCCCCCACACTCGGGGCCGGGCCGTCTCCTAGCAACGCCCCCAGCGCAGCCGCCCAATGGCCGCGGGGCGGGTGGCGGCCGCCATTTTGTTTCCGGCGGCGGTGGCGGACGCGAGAGAAGCCCTTAGCAACGGCGCGCGCGGTTGCCAGGGGAGGCGGCTGCGGCGGCTGTGGCGGGCCCCGGGGCGGCGCGGCCAAGATGGCGGAGGCGGTGGCGGAGCTGCTGGAGCGGGCGGCGAGGCGGGGGGCGCCTCTGGAGGAGCTGCGAGCCCTCCGTTTGGCCCTGCAGGCCGTGCCGCCCGCCGCCCTGCGTGCCCGCCTCAGCGACGACCACCTGGGAGCGCTCTTCGGCCTCCTCAGCGTCAACGACCGGTGAGCGGCCCGGCCTAGGCCTGTTGCTGTCGTGCCCTGCTGCCTCCCCTGTCCCCCTTCCCCTGCTCCCTCAGCGCCTCTTTCATGTCCTCTGTCCCCTTCCCTGCCCCCCTCCGCGGTGGCACGGACGAGGAGGTGGTGCTGAAGGCGCCGTGGGTTTCTCTGTCCCGCCCAGGGAGCAGGTTTCTACGTGTGTTTCCATCCTGGAGAGGCTCCTGCAGGCCCTGGACCCGCTCTACGTGATCCAGAACCTGAAAGAAGAGCTGCAGAAAGGGCTTTTCCACCCCGACGACTCTGTGAAAATTCTCACCATATCTCAGGTACAGGTTTTGCTCCAGGGTGTTGCAGAGCTGCGTGGTGGGCCAGGCTAGGTTTGTCCCAATCTGTTACTGGTGTTTTGTGGCCTAAATTGTGACTAAAACACTACGTCGTGTGTTATCTGGGGGCTTGTGCTCTTATACATGGTTTTGGATAGTTACTGTGCGTTATGTCAGTATATAATGCTTCATGGTATATCTATTAAACATAATATTTGAAGCTGTGTCTTGACAGAAGTAACTTGTAACTGAGTCTTCTGTTTGTTGTGTGCTGTCATGTGTTCTGGGTTACGCATTCTAAGCCAGCGCTGACAGCAGGTGCTGTAAGAACTAAATGTAGCAGCGTTTTAATATTCAGGATGCTTGGAGCAGCATCAAACACTGGGGAGGAAGGGAGGAAAAGGCTTAACTGAGTTCATATTTGTTGTGTTGTGTTGAAAGAACAGAAGTGTGTAATGGTGTGCTTTGGGATGGAGCTCTGGTGGTTTCAGGTCCAGCCCTCAGCTTACAGCAGGCTGCTCAGGGTGTTGTCCAGCTGAGTTCTGGGTGTTTCCAAAAATGGTGATTCCATCTGACCGGGTAGCTATTCTAGTGCTGGCATGTCTGTGTGGAAAAACTTTGTTTTGGTGTAATTCAACATCATTGCTTAATATTGCCCTTAGATTGGGAGGATTGTTGAAAATTCAGATGCTGTTAGAGAAATTCTCAACAGTCCTGAGCTGTTACGGCAAATAATAAATTGCATTGGTGGAGAGAAAATAGCAGTGGCTAAAGAGGTAAGCATGGCTTTCTTTTTTTTTCTTCCTTTACAAATTAATGTAGACAGGGCATAGGATGCTTTTTCTACTGTTACTGAAACAGCAGCCTTTGCTCTCCTTTAAAAGGAGAGATCATGTGGCTTGAAAGATGATGTTGTAATCATGTAGGTGGCTTAAGCCCAGGAGTTTCTTAAATGTGATTTAAAAAACTTTACTCAATCCTGTTATCTTCCAGTAGCTGTTGATGCAAAGATGAACTTAGAGGTCTGCATCTGATGCCAGAGGCTTGTATCACAGTTACTATAACTAGCCCTTGTCAGCAATATGAAAACTTTAATTGAAAAGTGAAGGAAAACTAAAATTGTAGATGTTTAACATGGTTTAGTATCTTCAAAAGAACACTGAAACTGTCTGATTGTTCTGGATTTTCTTCCCTTTGTGTTATTCTTGTAGTAAGCTACTGTTTTTGTTTGCAGGCCATCAAATCTCTCTCAAGAATAGCGCAGACACAAGAGGGCTTAGAGGCTTTATTTGTGAGCAGTTTGTTGAGCGACTTGAAAAATGTCATGGCAACGAATGATGTTGTTCGATACAGAGTGTATGAGGTAGGAACGAGATCGATGTTATCCTTTTGAATGAAGTTGTCATTCAAAAAAGTTCTCTTTGACTGTGGTTTTGAATTAGTCTGGCTTTTGCAACATGCTTTTAACTTAGCATTCATCACTTTTTAACTGCTTCACAGCGTTTTCTTCATGTCTGTGCTTTGTCGAGACTAGAAGAGAGCAGGAAGGGTACTGCACTGTTGGTCTTCAAGTAATGTCAGAACTTCTCTTTCTCAGTTTATGGTAGGAGGGTGTGAAGAACTGTTTACATCTTTTATTTTGTAACTTGTAGTGCTTAGAACATCGGAGGGGCGACACAATGACTAGCGATGCAATTAAATGCTTGCCTCTCTGAAAGTGAGGGTAAAATACCATCTGTGATCTCATTACCACTGGAGGTATAGAGCTGTTGAAAGCTCAGAAGGGGGAAGAGGCAAGATACTAAGCATGTTGATCTAGATATGTATGACAAAAAGAAATAATACAGTTCAGCTGTTCTAGAGCTTAATGAACATAGCAGTGACGATGCCTTGAAGACAGTTTAATAGAATCAAATGTCAACTCGGAATGCTGTATGAGCCTGTTTCAGACAAACATTTAGATAAATAAAGAATTTCATGTTTTCATAATTTAGTATTTAAATAATCTGTATTTTAAGATGCATTTGGTCGTTATTGTAAATTGTTACCATTATAATATTTTTATAAACCAGCCTTTTTTCCCCCGGTGTTTTTATTTAGTTAATTGTTGAGATTTCTTCAGTGTCAGCAGACTCGCTCAGTTATTGTGCAAACAGTGGATTGATATCAGACTTAATTGGAGAGCTGACTGGAGATGATGTACTGGTCAGGTATGTTACAGCGAGTTTGAGATTTCCCTAACTGCTAAACAGTGACGTTTGGTCTTATTTTAAATAATTCTTCAGACACAGTTGTGTTCGTTTCTCATTAAACCCTTTAAATTTGAGAACCAGGATGAAATTTCCTTGATATACTGTGGTAGTTGTAATGTTGGGTTGCAATGTAAATACTCCTGGAAAGTTGTCTGTCTTTACATATATCATCAGAAAGCAGAGAGAGCTTGGATGAGTATTTCACAGCTGTGGTTTTGTTTTTGTTCTTTGGTTGGTTGTTTTTTTGTAAGGGTAGAAAAACTTTGTATGCTTTCTTGATCTCTCTGTACTTCAAAAATCTGTCTGAAGGAGGTCAAACGAATTTTTTGTCTATTTCAGAGCTACGTGCATAGAGATGGTGACCTCGCTGGCCCATACTCCGCATGGACGTCAGTACCTTGCTCAACAAGGAGTTATTGATAAAATTTCAAACATCATCATCGGTGCAGAGTCTGATCCTTTCTCAAGCTTCTACTTACCAGGTTACATCATGCATTTCTTATTTCCATTGGTTATTGCTTGTATTCATTAGTATGTTAAATGGGGAGGACTACCAAGCCTGTTCTGGAGGCTCATGAATGTTTGAGTAGTAGAACACATGTTGGGCATGCACAGCGTGCTGAAGGACAGTCTAATACACGAATCATTCATTTAGAGTGGGTAGCAAAGGTAAGATCTGGAGGGACTGTACCAGAGGTTTGAGGTTTGTCTTCTTGTAGAGGTTTTTTAAGAAGACAGAAGTTGCATCATGAATTAAGTAGCTTTTAAAAGATGAATACATCTTGTCATAGAAAAACTGTACTCACCTGGACTGTGCAAAGACTGTGTCCAAGTTGTGATGCTGTCTTTTGTAGTCTTAAGCTTCTTTTGGCTTGTTCTTAGTTCCTTTCACAGTGTTAATAGCATTTAATAGTGAATCAATTAACAATTAAATACAGTTATAAGTGAATAAGTCTTATGTTCATATATAGTTAATTTTGACATTCTTACGTTGTTACTCCACTCTGAATACTTTTGTTTTCTCTTTTTCTATCAGGTTTCGTTAAATTTTTTGGGAATCTGGCGGTTGTAGATAGCCCACAGCAGATCTGTGAACGATACCCTATCTTTATGGAAAAAGTCTTTGAAATGGCAGAAAGTCACGATCCAACCATGATTGGAGTGGCTGTGGACACATTGGGAATCCTGGGATCGACTGTAGAAGGCAAACAGGTTTTACAGAAAACTAGTTAGTATGATTTTTTTATTTTTTTAACAAAATAGTCTCAGTGTATCATACAAGAGCAAGCTGATAATGGTGTAATGGTGAGAAAAGAACTGAAAAACATTTGTCTAATAATCAAGGGGGTCTCTTCGAATAGCTGTGGTGTAGCAGATAAGATGTCTTCTAATGGTCTTGCCAGGCATGGCAGTCTTCATGCGTAGCAGGGAGAATTCTGGTATCACAAGTGCGATTCAAGTTACTCCTTTCCAGTGAAGTGCATCATATGAATCATCAGCAGTCTTGTAATTTTAGCTTCCTTTGTTTCTACTTTTGGAATGGCCTTTTCACAGGGTTAGAAATGTAATGGCACATTCCTTACAGGCTGCATTTATTTTCTTAATATAAAACGGTTCAGAGGATTCAAAGCAGGTGATAATTTTTTTGTTGTTTGGTTTTTCTGATTGTCCAAAGTGAAAAACTTTTAAGTGAAAATGTGTGAGCATATAACTATTGCAGATTTGTAGAATGAGATTGGACATATCTTAATCACAAATATACTAGGGTGTGTACTTCCCAAGATGACTCAATTATCTGTGACAAATAACTTCCTTTCTGACAGTCTTTGGATAGTCTAGAGAATGACCGTAAAGCTTTGTATTCATCTACTGTAGGTCTGTATGAAGTAAAGAGAATCTTTATTCTTTTTATTGTAGTGGGTCAAAAGCAATCCTTTCTCAGGTTTTATGTACAACCTTTATATACTCTTTCTACCAGTTAATGTAGTATAAAGTGACTGATATAATGTACTTTTTTCTAAAGTATATCTGAATTACTTAGAACTCTTTTGTTTATTTTTTCTTTTCCCCAAAGGAAGCAGATTTCAAAATTTGTTAAACAAAATAGGGCACCAGGCAAAGAATGCCCCTACAGAGCTACGACTTCGATGTTTGGATGCCATTTCATCTCTTCTTTACTTGCCTGTATGTTTTTGTTTGTTTTTTGTTTTTAAAATCTGTAAGAATGAAATAATTGTGCATATCGTTAGCCGTGTGAAAGCTTTCTGCAACATTTAGCTTAGGTAGTAGTGGCAGCTTTCTAATACTGTGAGTCACTAACTTCACGGTCTTGAAGTTCCCTGGTTTGTTTGTTTGCCTAAAGTTTGAGTTTGTAAGAGACCACATGTTATGAAATATATTTATAAAACTTGAGGTCAAGACATTGTTAGCAATGTAATGAGAATAAATAGCTTAATATTCTCGTGCTTTAAAGGCAGACTGCTCTGACTGTTCTTTAGATTCATGACCTAGCTGTAATAATGGAGCTCTAAGTGAGCAGTTTGTATCTTACCTTACTGTACTCCAGCACAGCACTTCTCTCATGTATTAAAATCAATTAATTTAATTCTGTCATCCAAGCTAAATGAAATGTAGATAGCTATTTCTTCATTCTTGAAAATATGTTGAAAACAAAGTATTTCAGTTTATTTTGCTGGTGGTTTGTTTTAAATAACTTCTTAAATCTTTGAGCATGTACTCAAAACTTGAAATTTGTTTGTAATCCTAACCAAACTCTTCCTTTTCTGTACATTTTTCTGATGTATGTAGCCAGAGCAGCAGACAGAAGACCTTCTAAGAATGACTGAATCATGGTTCACATCCTTGTCTAGCCAGCCACTGGAACTCTTCAGGAGTATCAGTACTCAGCCGTTCCCTGATCTCCACTGTGGGGCTTTAAGAGTATTTACTGTAAGTTTCTTTGCTTTTAAAGATCAGATAGTGAATTGTACTCAGCCTCGCATTTTTCAGTGGCGGTCACATGTTGTGTATTTTTTTTTTGTTTGTTTGTTTTGAAGTCCTGAAGCAGCCAGAAATAATGTCATTTGCATTCACCATTTAAATAATGGGTCGTGTGTGCAGTGCTTATTTTCTTATAAACTTTAATAAGTGCTATACTGTAGGTCACTGCTTTGATAATTTACTTAAAACATTAAAGAGAAGCACTGCACTGTGCTTGGTTTCCAGTGATAAATACTGCTGCTTGTATGGTGGTTGCAGAATTACAGTGTAGAATGAATATCCCACTTCATTTTTTTTCCGTTCTTTGACTTTTATCTTAACAGCCTTCTGTGTAACAGGTTTTTGGGTGTTTTCTAAAATGAGGTGTTCTTCCCCCTCTTTTTGTCTTTGCATATAGGCTATTGCAAATCAACCATGGGCGCAGAAGTTGATGCTGAACAGTCCAGGGTTTGTGGAATACGTCGTAGACAGATCTGTGGAACCTGATAAAGCTTCGAAGGATGCCAAGTATGAACTGGTTAAGGCCCTTGTAAACTCCAAAACAATTGCGGAAATCTTTGGAAATCAGAATTACTTGAGGCTTAGGGCTTACTTGCGTGAAGGCCCCTATTATGCTAAGGCAGTTTCTACTACAGCTGTGGAAGGAGCAGAATAATACCACTGATGTTCCCCTTCTTACAAACCATGTTACTGAAATCGATATTAAGATGTAAGGTGTAAAGGCTCTCCACACGGGAGTCATCTTAGATTGTCTCTTTAAAGGAACACGAAGCACTTTGACTCTGTTTGAAATGAGTCATGAGAGCAAATCAAAACCTGTAGGGCACAGTGTAATTTTCCACAGAATCTCATGGCAGAAATTCTCTGGGTACTGTCCTGAGACAAGTAAACAAGGTAAGCATTCTATCAACTGCTGGCTGTTTTATTTTGCAGAAATTATCAGTGTTTACTTAAAAACTGTTATTGGGTTTGGAGTTCCTATCATGTTTTCTCAGTAGATCACAGTTGAATTAAAAAAAAAAAAAAAAAAAAGCCAAAAAACCTTGAGGTTTGTAACCTCCAATGCTGCCATGGTTTCTCTTTTTAAAAAATTTTATTATTACTTTTTTCTATCTGCTGAAGTTGGTCCTTGCATAGAAAACACTTTAGCTAGATTTAGGTCTGCCAGAAGCTCAGGTGGTAAGCAAAAGCTAGTAATATTCTGTCCACATGAGGGAGTACAAACTGGCTTCTCTTCTCTCATCAACTTGCTGGATTTAAGTCTTGTTTGAATAAGTCCTAAATATTGTTTACATTTTATACTGAGGATTACAAAAAACAAACAAACAAAAAAAACACTTAGCCCTTTTAAAAACAAGTGAAAGCAAACTCTAGTGTATAAAACCAAATTGGGAGCTTTGTGTCATTAGCTGTCACTTTTCAGCAAGTAAACTGAGCTGCCAAAGGAGCATGAGCTACAAATCTACTTCAGAACCAAATCTTAAACAGTTTACACTTTTTTATCAAAGATGATTTTTTAATTTAAGTGTTATATATAAAAAAAAAAGTACCAATTTTATTTACCTGAGTTGGAATCAAATGGGTAAGAACATTAAAGCTTTCATGTTTAAAGGCATGAACTGAATTAGGAGGCTATAAATGTAGTACCTCGTGAGGCTTTGTCTTCTCTGAAGATGCTCAGCTAGCACGTGGGTGAGGTACAGGACTAGCCGGACCACTGGTCACTTTACTGACTTGTGATGTGCTGGTCTGTAAACAAAGACCACAATGTACTTTATACGAAAGGTTTATATTGTTTTTGCTGAGAATGTAAGACACAAATCTGGGGATAAGTTGCGGGGAGCATAATAAAACATGAATTCACTACTTTGGGGCTTGCTTTAGTAGTGTGTTAAGTCGGGTATGCCTCTATGGGAAGTACTTGCCCTGTGTCCCTGCTCTGCCAAGTGAAATGGGATGATTTAGTCATGCAGTGACCCCTTTATTGCTTGTAGTAGCTTCGGGATGCAGCAGAGGTGATAGCATTGCCCACAGAAAAATTGCTGGCAAGGAATTGAAGTGGGCTCAGAGAAGCAGGGTAGTTGGAGAAAATCTGTTGATGTTTAATAAACTATCTGAATGCAGGTGATCTGCTTTGTTGCTTGTGACCTAATATGTACAAAAAGTTGTCATCCAACGTTATACCGCTGCTCACACTTTCATTCTAAATATGCATAATAAACATCTGCTAGTGGAAACGGCAGTATGCAGTGTCTCGTTTGTGAACTAAGGGAGCAGAGAAATTCAATGAATCTCAGCATCCAGAAAAACATGGAAGTGCTAAAAAGGAAATGGAAAGGATATAGAAATCCTTGGTTTGCACTTTTACTGGGCAGTTCAACTTGGTTATTTTGGGGTGGCTTTGTGTGCAGGTAGCTCTGTATGAGCTGTATGCTAAAATCTCAGCAAAAGAAACCAATATAAGCCTTTTCTGCAGTTCATGAGTCTCTTCTGTGCGTGTTCTCAGTAGTTGCTTACAAAAGCTACTATGTGCCAAGTCTTTAACATCTGTTTTGCATGGTACATGTGCCAAATAAAATATTTTAAAATACACAAAGGTGCCAAACAAGGGGATTTTTATGGATGCACATGCACTTTTTGTTGAGTTCAGACTCTTACCCCTTGTTATCCACGTGTATTCATTATATGTGAATACATTCCATCCATAGCCATATGGTTTACGTGGTGTCAGTGGTGTATCTTGTACACAAAGGAAAACTCAATTGCATGCCCCTCTGCGTAACACGATGGGGGGGATAATTAAGGCAAAAGCAGAAATGGAATGATGGAGAATGAGGATTGAGGTAATGTGGTAAACTGGGTGAATTTGATTTAAAATCAAGCAAAAAACCACCGCCAACAACAAAAAATCAACTAATCAGTTGACCCTGGTTAACAAGCAGCATAACTTGATATTTAAGAACTGTGGAGTTTTGGGGCCCACATCTGATTCTTTCCATCACACCGGAAAGAGCAGATGGGATCCTCGAAGGTAAGTGTGTGCCTCTTTCCGTGTGTGTCTGTCACAATTCTAGCACATCTGTCCAGCTAATCTTTTGGCTTCTGAAGGAGCTGCTATGGAAGAGTTAATCTGGAGGATGCAGGCATGGGTGGGGTTGTGCTCTCTGACTTGTTCCTAATTTAGGGAGTTTTTACATTTTTAATGAGCTTGGTGTCAGCAGCCCACTGGTGAATTTGTTCTGACTTCATGGCTGACCCCATTCTCCAGCACAACTTTATGGCATGGAGATGGTTGTGCCAGTGTCTTTCTGATGCTGGGTGTGACAAGTACAGGACTGTTTCACAGGTAAGTCAGATTTCTGGTCCAGAACCTTCCCAGGCTGTTTACCTTAGCAATTCCCATGATAATTCAATGTTTGTTGCCTCTCTAAGATGTTCTGCGGTGTCACTGGTACTGCAAAACGGGCTGTTCAGAAATAGCTCCCTTACCTTGGGTGAAGAAATTCCCCTTTGTTACTAAATAGTGTGGAAACAGGCGATGCTTAACTCACTTGAATCTGATCAAAATACAGGAAGAGTTGTGGGTTCAAGTAGAGACCTTCAAATATCTGGAAAACACACTACAGACCACGTTTCTTGGAATACTCTTTACTTACATGCATGCACTGGTATGTACAGGTGTAAGTAGAATACAAACAATTCTGCTACTGTAACACTACAGCATTTGAGAACTCATTTGCTGTTGAAGAGAAAAAAGCTAGCTTGAAGAGGAAATTATTACTGACTATGTACAGGGGAAAATGGCTGGTGGAAGAAAATGCAGACCTCCTTCACAAAAGTTAAATTTTAATCAGCGAAATGAAGAGCCTCATTTTTTATTCTATCCAAGTTAAACTGTTTGAATTTATCAATATAGGTCAAAACCTTGCAGGACACTAGGCTGTAGTATGTTTCCAGTAGCGAGCAATCTTCCCCATCGTTTGTTTCCTTCCAGTCTTTAAATAACTCATCCTCTTTCACATTGGAAGAGGTAAAAATGAATTTATAGCAGCATCGATTGTAGCTGATGTGCTTTTCCCCAGAGAAGCGAGAGCTGTGAATGGGAGTGATGCCAGCTTTCTTAGCGCAGATTCCAACAAAGATATCAGGGGGCATTGAAATCGGCACCTCCTTGGCGGCCACGTACACCTTCCGAACGACGTCCTGGGACATGACAAACGCTCTCCTGTCGCAGTAATCTGGGTAAAACTCCTCTGAGTATCGATGGATGGGAACAAAGCCAGGGCTTTGAGGCGCTCTGTCAGGCACTCTTTGATGAATGACCCTCCCGGTGTAGACGTCCTCCAGCTGTGTTAAGCTGAGCAGGTATCCGGCCAGACTTGGAATACCGACAAACATTTCTTCATCTGTTTTAAGAATATACCTCGCGTGAGGACAGAAAGTTACTGTCCACTCCACAATCATCAACATCTTCTGCGTCTGTGCCTCGGGCGAATCGATGAAGCTGCCTTCAATAATGTCTCTGTGCTTTTGAGACTCTTCATCGATCTCCAGCTGGGCTGCTACTGAAGTTGGCTTTCCTAAAGCAAACAAAGTAAGGACAGCGTAACCTCTGGTGTCTGTCACGTTGCCCCATGTCTGCCTGATCACGTTGCGCCTTGTCCTGTTTTCTGGGCTGCTGCAGACGAGAACCAGCAAAAATATCTCTTGGTCTGAGCATGCTGCTGCACTGCTGATGGTGTAAGACTTGGAGAGATTGGCCTTCAGAGGGTCCATATCCAGCTTCCTGGCCTTCTCCCTGATTTCGAGAGTCTTTGCATCAGTGTAAGAGAGAGGTAATGACCGCAGGAAGTATTCCTCCAGTAAATCTGCTCCGAAAAGCAGCATGTGGAAAAGCAAGACGTTAAACAGAATGAAGCACCACTGGTGAGTCCGGAGCCTGCAGAGAGTCAGCTGGGGAAGAAAAGACACAGGCACTGAATGCTCTTGCTACTAGCCTGGAAAGGCTTTTATTTTATAACACCGTTAGAATACATTTTATAGTACATTGAGGCAAAATGGAACCGTGACATTTAGATTTGTACATGTACTAAGTGTAAGGCTTTTTACCTCCTAAAAACCCGACCAGCCCTACTTGTGGTGCAGTGAGATCTCAAGCTGAGAACATTAACATGCTGTAGCTTAAATGGCTCATCCCTGCACATCCACCTGGGGAAATACCGAGGAGTAACTGACTGCTCTAATGCTTTCTGGGTGGTTTTAGCCTGTTACTGAAGGCCTGAGCTCCTAGTGAGGACCTGTAAGGACAGTCTACATCCTCAGATGAGAGCCTTGGCACTGGGTCTGACAGCACCTTGTGAGACCTGGCAGGGCAAGAGGGGAAAGGGGAAGCTGTGGCCCCGTAGTGATGGAGCAGGACTGAGCCCATCTCTGCCCAACACCGACCCCGACCCTCCTGCTCCTTGGGTGCTGCTGGTTCAGCTGAGCCCCCTCTCACAGACCCCAAGGAGGGATTTTGCTGAGACCCCTGCACCGCCAGGCTCCAGCTCAGCCTCGTGCCATCATGCACAGCCACATAGGCACAAGACTGTGTGTTTGCTGCTCCCCTTCCCCTTACACAAACAGCAGCTGCGAGCCCAACCTCATGGAGAGGAGGGAGCCCAAAGCAGACGCCCAGTAGATGCCTTACAGCGAGGCTGTGCCCAAGCCCCAGCACTCACCTGCATGGCCGTGGGGAGCCCTGCGTGCGGTGGGCTCCACGTTCCCCTCGGAGGCAGCTTCTCCTCGGCAGCAGCGTGTATCTGGGGCTGCAGGATTGAGTTACCGCCCGAACCCGCACACGGCGGCTTCCACCTCGCCTGCCTGCGGGGAGGAAAGATGATCCTGGGGGCGATCGTGTTGCAGCTGCATGAAGCACAAAGCAAGCGAAGCCCGAGCTGTTGCCTTTATTAACTCCCAGCCTTTAAGTGGGGCTTGCGGTAAAGTCTGAGGAGTAACAAACTGAAGCCACTGCTGGGGCCACCTTGGTAAAAACAAGTCCCTTGGCTGCGTTGAGCTGCGTTAGGTCTGGCAGTTGGTTGCTGTTTGCCTGGGTTTTTGTTTTTCACAGCTGGGCTGTGTTCCTGTTGGTTCCTCACCCCCGTGCTGGGTGCTCTGCCCCTCCCCAGGCAGAGATTTGGCACACAAAAGCTGCTGTAGGATGAGGTCGGTCTATCCTGGAGCTGGGAGCACCCTGTTGGTGGTGGGGTGACCGTGCAGGGGGCTGGAAGGGCTCCCTCTGGACATAGGGGATGCCCTGGGCACTTTGGGGTTTGGGTGCTGCTGGGCCAGGCTCTGCAGTGTCCTGGGGGCAGTCTGAGAGGGGTGGGGGAAAGGGATTTTCCCTGTGCTGGGGTTCTCGGGAGTCAGGGAAAAGCAGGGCATCATTTGATGCCAGTGTTTTTCAGTGGGTCCCATGGAGCAAGGCACGAAGCAGGAGCTGTGCACGAGGAGCTGATGGTGTGCAGCTGGGGATGCGTCTTGAGGGCCCATGGCTTGGAGACTGGGGATGTTTTGGTGTCCCCCACCCTCCTGCCTCCTCCAGCACCCATTTACCAGAGTGGGAGTGTGAACCCTAGCAAGATGACTGCGTTGTCTTTTCCTTTGCTTTCTGCCCACCCATATTCTGCCCTGACTAAAGGTATTTGTGCTCTGGTGGTGGCTGCACGTCCTGGTACAGAGCTGTGATGACCGCCCCCAGAGGGACCTCGGGTGGCGGCCTAGGCCGTGCCGCAGCCTCTGTGTGTTGACGTTGGCTCGGCCACGGCCTTCACTGGGGCTTACTGGGCTGGGGAGCCGCGGGGGACTGGAAGTGCTGGTGTGGGAGGTGCCAAAGACACCACAAACAGGACGGAGGTGTCAGCGGGGGGAGCTGATTTTGGCAGCAGCTCCGCGAGGCCTAACGCCTGCAGAGCACCGAGGGGTGCACGGGGCGGGAGGGTCCCCAGCAGCTGTGTGGGGAGGGCTGGGGGGGAGCAGGCGGGTGGCAGCCTCTTTCTGGAGCGGAAAGATCATTATTTTTTAATTTTAAAGAGATTTCGCACAGGCAAGGGTGTGTTTCAGTTTGTGAATCCCAGGTTGAAGGGGTGCAAGGAGGGTGTGCTGCTGCTGTGGTTGTCTGCAGCCATGGGCTTTGTGAGACCCAGGGTGTGCTGCTCTGACCTTCACACCATCCCTAAAACATCCCTGGGGGAGCCAGCACCAGGTGAATGTCCCCAGGAGAGGGAGAAGAGCTCGGACTTCTCGCTTGGGTGACCAAAGGTTTCCCCCTCCACCCCTCCAACTACTCCTGGCAGCAAAATTTTCTCTTTGTGGGCAAGGAAAATCTCGTCTTCTTGGGCAGCTGATGCAGCCATAGCAGGGAGGTTCACCGTGCCCCTCTGAAGAATAGCCCAAACACAGCACATGTGCCCCAACCAGAGCTTTAGGATCTCCAAAAACTGGGAAACCTCCTTTCATGTAGGCTGTGTGTCAGCTGGGCTACAGCTTTGTCTGGACGAGCCTCGAAATCACTGCAGTCCTCTGAGAAGTTGTGCTTTGAAGCTTGGCAAGCTGTCAGCAGGGGAAGTGTCAGTTAAATGTGTTCTCTGAAATAAAAAGCTAATAGGGAAATATTTTTCATGTATAATAATATAGCACTGTAGCCCCAGATACACATTCTGAGAAAAAAAAAAAAATCCTCCTTTGAAGATGCTCTGTCTCCAGCTAAACTGTTTAATAAGTAAATAATACTAGTATTTGAAACCACTTCCATGAAAAATATTGGCCTTCCCAATTGTGCGTTTCTAAAATAACAATGAGACCCACATGTGTATCAGCCCTGTTGCAATTTCACGCAGCGTGATGCTTGCAGTACATCTGAAGTCATTGCTTTTGCATGGCTTTGTGGTGGCAGCAGTAATTTCACATAGTCACGTACTCATGTGCATACAAAATATATGCATACAAAATAGACATGTACTTACATTATCCAACCAAAGCTGTTCCATGAGGTTCAGCTGATAAATTTTATCCACAGAGCCTGGTGGGGTCACATTGGGAGAGGTCTGAGGACCAGCGTTGAGCTCTGGGGGTCCCATAACTGGTCTGGGTGCCACAAGGGCTGTCAGCTTTGTAGGGTTTGATGGGGAAAAATCAATATGCCTTTAGAAACCCAGGGTTTGGGCAAGTGTAACATATGGTGTTTTAAAACGCAGTGGTTTCTTTATCAGCCTATCTTGCTTTCCAAGTTGCTGAAGTCAAACATGTTCAGGGAAAACCTTGCTCCCTGAGAGATTCATGAGCTTGCAGGAGAAGTGGGAATTCAGGATCCCTGCAGGGGCTGAGCTTGGGTTGGTCTGGGTAAAATATTTTGTTCATGCATCTTCACTTAAACCCTAGGAAATCTTGTGGGTGTAAATAAGGGAAATGACCAGAAAAATGGTTTTTCTTGAGGCACAGGGTTGTAGCTTGTTTCTTGTAAGAGATTTTCACGTTTTCCTTATTTTATATCCAAGGGAACCTCATAACAGGAGCAGGGATGCACTGACAGCACTGTAGACAACTTGACCTATCTGAATGGCAAGCATTTAGAGCAAAGGGTGGCTGGGATTTGGGTTTGATGTTTGAGAGGACAGGACCACGGGCTCCCGAAATACGGGAGGTCAGAGCCCAGCGCGTGCCCGTTCCTTGTCCCACTGCAGGGCGCCCGGTGTGACGTGCTGCAGGGAGCAGCCGTGCCCACAGATTCCTGAAACGCCTTTCTGAGTCTCCTGGCTTCCCTCCTGGTGCTCGAACATTTGGGAAGGGGGAGCAAAGCCCATTCTGCTGCTTCTCTGCCTGAGTCTGCTTCTTGAGCATGCGAAGGCTTTGGATGACGCACAGTTCTTGAGTGATAGTGCAGGCGAGGGAGGGCAGACAGAGATTTTTTGGGGGAAAATCAATGAAAACTGGATTTCAAACACACATTTGTTCAAATATGAGAACCCAGGCTCTATCTGTCACATGTCCTCACGTAGTCACTCTGTGCCATGTGCTGCCCTTCCCTGCAGAGCCATCAACCCACCTGCCATCCACCCAAAACCTTCCCCAAAACCAATTTGATTCATACAGGCAGGCTTTAAGCCCTCCGCTTGGCTGATCTGGCTCCAGAGACATGCCAGATCCTGTGTGTGTGAGCCATGTGTAGGCAGGCTGCTCTTCTCAGCCTCCTTCCACAATTTTCACAGGGAACCAGAAGTTTCTGCCCTGTCTTCCCCCTGCTCTGGTGCAGGGTGCTGGGGAGAGGGGACAAGGATGTCTGTGCCTGGAGGGGCTGCCAGGAGCCGCCTGAGCCTGAGCCTGTCCTCTGCTTGCTGCTGAGCCAGGGTTTCCCTCTGCTTTCTGGCACCCAGGTTAACATCCCATGTGCTGCAGGTGGCACTGGTTCCTCCTGGACTAAAATTAATAGAATAAAGGGGGAAAAATACAAAGCTTCCATGTGTAATGCAAAAAGGAGCTGAGAGCAAGGTCCCATGTGTGTGTTTGTGGCAAGGAGAGAGAAGGATGCAGCCTTGGGTGGTGCTGAGCCCCCAAAGACAGCAGTTTGGGACACCCGTGGCAGGACATGTTCCCCTTGCTGGGACCATTCCCCTGAGCTGGTGCCCAGCCAGATTTTTGTGTCTTTTGCTGTGTTTCACCAGTGCACGCAGAGCAGATAGCGCAAGGGGCTGGAAAGGGACATGTCTGGTTTCTAATAACAGCATCAGTTGCAATAAATAACAGAAGACAATTGTTTTGGTCTTAGTCACCTAATAGCAATGTTTTTGCTTAAAGATATGATTCAGATCCTGCAAGCAATGCTTTACCCTAAATTCTCCATGAAGCTTGGGAGGTGATGGAAGAGAAGGTTTACAGAAATACTCTTAGCGTGCATTTCATTTGTTTTTTGATATTTAATGTTCCTTAGGGTGTTAAATGGAGGCAGAAAACTTAAAACAACAAACCAGAGTGCTGACATATTAGACAAATAGATCGGCCACTCCTGGCGTACAAATGAGGGTGTCTTTTTTCCTATGCAATGGCTCAGTTGTCTGCATTAAAAACATGTTTTATAGCCAAGTTCCTAGCATTCATTCTTTCTTTGCATACATCAGTCTTGGAATTACAGAGCTCCATCTTTTTGTATGTGTATGTTTGATTATTACTTTTCGAGTTTAATGACAGCTTTGACAGCCAGCTACCACTATATTCTTTGATAAAGACAGCTCAAAACCCTCTGTGCATTCTCTAAGTGCTACAGTCGGCATCAGCAATACGGGGCTAAATGTAAGCTGGATCGAGAGAGCATTAGCTTGTGAAAAATGTCGAGCTGGGGGCTGCAGGGCTCCCAGCCCCTTGGCTGCGCTGGTTGTCTTTCTGCCAAGATGTCAACTTGTCAGAAAAGTCACCTATTTTGCTGTAGAGCAGAAGTTTTCCACTTGTTGCCGATTTTCACAGCACGCCACGCCAGTTCCACCTTCCCCTTCCATTCCCTGAAGTTAGAGACGCACTGAATTCATCCCTGGCGAATCCAGGTTTCATGTGAAATTTGCATGAGATGTGAAACATCTGAAACATTTGGAGCCTTGAATGAAGCTTGGCTTTGGCTGGGTTCGGCCCACGCTCTGACAGTGTTTGCAGTGAGGAACAAGCTGGGCTGCGTGGTCCGTGTCTGCGCGGGTGCTCTGCAGCTGCAGCGGTGCTGGCAGCGTCGGGGTCTTCATTCCACGTGTGCCGTACCCAAAAATGCAAAGTGAGGGGGCTGAATGCAGGCTCCTGGGGCTCAGGCCATGCCCCAGTGCTTCCTCTTTGTATCCTGCAGTGCCTGCGTGGTGCTGGATGGTGCCTGCTGTGTGGAAACGGGGGTGCCCCGGGGATGGGGATGGAGCTGCAGCCCCCCAGCCGTGGCCAAGTGCCCTCCGGGTGGGGGTTATCAGGAAATTTGGGCACATCAGGGCACCCTCTGACAAGATATTTATTTGGCTCCGGAGCACCGAGGCATGCCGGACTTCGTTAATTCATTCTTCAGAAAATGACTTTCTCTCCTTCGTGCCTCTGACTCATCCCCGCCGCCGCCTCCCACAGATTTATTTATTGCTCCTCCAGACACAAAGCGCCAGAGCCGGGCCCCTCCCTGGGCAGCCAGACCGGGGGGCTGTGCCCCCCTGTGCCCCCCTGTGCTTTGGGGAGGGGATGCCGTGGAGGGGCCTTTAATGAGCAGTGGTGGCGTTACCCACGGCTGCTGGGAAGGTGCAAGCTTGATCCCAGGGCACTGCGAGCTGGGAGCTGAACGCGTTTCCAAAGAGAAGGGAATCTTACTGCCATTAACCTCAGGGAAGTGCTGGTGGAGGGGAAGGGCAGCGTCTGAGTGGCACTGCTGAGAGCTGGGGAGCGGAGAGCCAAAACCAAACGCTGCCCAGCGGCGGGGGAAAGGCTGCAGGGAGGAGCAGGAGCGCTCAGTGAGCCTTTCCACAACGCAAAGGAAGAGGTGCTCTGTGGCAGCGTGGCTTCAGGGGAGAAAATATGGGGAAAGCAGGCTCCCGAGGCTGTGGGATGCCCTCGGGGTTCAGCTCAGTGAGCTCCAGCCCACATGGAGAGCGAAGGGGTCCCTGTGCGCACCGGGCTGGGGTTTCCACGCAGTGGCCACAGCATCCCCAAGCCCAGGAGCATGGGTTGGGGGCAGCTGGTGCCCGTTTGTTGGGATGGCTGCCGTTCGTTGTGCCAACTGTAATTAAAACGTCCAGGCAAAGTGGGGAAACCTTCGAGCTGAAAGCAATCCGTGCCTGAGCAAGGAGAGCTTCCTGCTAGCTGTTTGCTTCCTCTGTGTGCCCAGACACCGCCGAGATGTGACTCCTGGAGCTCACAGACGGCTTCAGGCCAGGGCAGGACGTCCTCTTCCACTCCCACCACCAGCCTGGCTGTCCCCGCTGCCCACATCTCGTCCGGACATCCTGTGCTCAGCACCCAGGCTGCTGCCTCTGCCTTGGCTCAGGCTGGGAGCACGAAGTCCTTCTCTCCCCCTCTCCCTTCAGCCTGTGCAGGTGGGTGCTTGGTGCTGACCGTACACACCCCCAGGAGGGTTTTCTTCCTTTAAACTCCCAATTTGGAAGCAATGGGGACAGTATTTTGGTTTTATTCCTTTAACTCCAGGCTGAGAAATGATTTGTTCCGGAGGCTCCCCTTGCACCCCCTCAGCATGAGGAGCCCGGAGTGGGGGTGCTGGGAGCAGTGCTGGGGCTGGGGGCACCCCAAGCAGCCAGGTGCCCCCCAGGGACAGGCGGTGGTGGCAGTGGTGTCCCAGCAGCACGTGGCCTCCACTCATGGACACAGCTCCTTGCAGACGTGGCTCTGGACCTGCCTTGCTGCTTGGGCTGCAGCACTCAGGTGGGGATGGGTTTCCTCTTCTGGCTCTTTCTCGTTCATTTTTTTTTCACTTCTTTTCCCTTACAATCCCCACCCCCACCGTAACGTTTTAAATAATTCCTCCTCCACGCCTGTGTTATCACCTCGCATGTCAATACGCCGCTGTGCCACCCGCCCCCTCTCCTCGCAGAGCTGCACATTAACATTTTGCACCCGATAATGCGAGGCAATTAGTGAATGAAGAATAACTTTCCTTCTTAAAAGCATGATGGGCCGGGAAGCATCACATGGAAGGATCGCACAGGCAGCATTAATTGCTTTTCTCTCAAATGCCTCCTAGTGTAGGAGAGCCCATATGGAGCGAGAGGAGGAGGAAGGCACGCTGCAAGAGAAACAAAGTCTCCGGGCCTGGCGAGATGCGTAAACCCCGAAGCATCTGAGCGGGCTCACCTGGAGCTGGGGGCTGCAGCGAGGGGGCTCCGTGTGCTGCCACATCCCCAGCTGGTGGCTGCCACCCCTCGGGGCACGGCGTGTTCCTGGCTGGTGTCACCCTCCCCTGGGTCTGATCTATCTGGCTGTTGGCATTTGGGGTGAGTGCGGGAAGAGGAGCATGGAGAGAGAAGGAGGAGTTTTTCTTTGCGAGGGTTTATTTTGGAATAAACAATGCTTGGTTTTGGGCACCTGGTCACCTCCGCAGGTTGGTCCCACAGCAAGCACCCCAACTGCATTACATCACGGGCCCTGGGAGAGGAATAAAGCAAGAAACCAACACAGCTGAGTGTGCCTGGGCTGGGGCAGAGCTGCTCCCCTGCCCACGGGGGCTGGCTGGGCCATGGCACGGTGCGTGGCACCGCACCACGCATGGCACAGAATCACACAGGACCGAGCACCCAAGGGACAGAAGGCTCTCCGGGCTCCCTTTAACCCTTTCCCTGTGGCTCCCGGCTCGTTTCCAAGCCCTTCTCGACCCGGGGGCGGCTCCGTGTTATTGCAGCGGGGCCCCCCCGGGGAGATCAGTGCCCGGCCGCCCAGCACGGCTCAGCACGGCCGGGGCCGGCCGCGTGCTTCCAGCGCGCAGCACAAATATTGACGCGGCTCTCGGGGCCAAAAAAATAAAAAAGACAACGAACCATAAAAAAAAAAAACAAAAAACACCACGCAGCCCCCAAACACCCCCCGGGCGCGGCCGGCAGGTGGCGGCGCGGTGCAGCCGTGCCAAGCAGAACCGAGCTGATCCGTGCCGAGCAGAGCAGAGCAGAGCAGTGCCAAACCGAGCCGTGCCGAGCCGAGCCCCCACGCTTCAAACAAGCCCCCTCCGAGCCGCTCCCACCCCCCGGCCGCCTCCTCCTTTTTATTTTTTTATTTTTTTTTTTTTCTCCCTCCCTTCCTCCATCCATCCCTCCCGGGCCCCGAGATGCGGAGCTCCCGCGGGCTGCGGCGGCGCCGGGGCTCGCCGTGATGGGCGGCGGGCACCGGGAGCGGCACCGGGAGCGGCACCGGGAGCGGCACCGGGAGCGGCACCGGGAGCGCGCCGGTGCCTGCGGCCGTGCCGTGGGCAGCGCGGGGCGCCCATGCCCTGCTCCGAGCCGCTGCGCCCATGCCGCTCGCGGGCGAGGAGCGGAGCCTGCCCGGCAGCTACCGGCCGGCCGAGGGGAGGGCGGCCGGAGGGGCTGCGGGGTGCTCCGAGTGCTACACCAACAGCACCTTCCTCTACGACGATGGCAGCGCCCACAGGTGGGGCCGGGGGCGGCGGGGTCGGGAGGGGATGGGGAAGGGGATGGGGAAGGGATGGGACAGGGGAAGGGGAAGGAAAAGGGAAAGAGAAAGGGAAGGGAAATGGGAAGAGAAAGGGAAAATGAAGGGGAAGAGGAAGGAAAAAGGAAGGGGAAGAGAAAGAGAATGGAGAGTGGAAGGAATAAGGGGAAGGGGAAAGGAAGGGGTAGAAAAAGGGAAGGGAGAGGGGAAGGAAAAAGGGAAGGGAAAGAGAAGGGGGCACCGCCGGGACCCCTCAGGGCTCCGGCAGGCCCTCTCCCCACTGTGATCCCATGAAAGTTTGTGCGGGACACCTTCAGCCCCTACCCTCCCACCCCACATCCCCCCTCTGGGTGCCATCACACCAGGAAGGGGGCAGTGGGAGGCCCGGAGCCCCCCGTCACTGCTGCCCCGTATGGAGGGGCCCCAAGGTGCTGCAGGCTGGGCACAGATTTGGGGGAGCTGCCTCGGCTAAGCCCTGAACTGAGCCCGGGTCGATGCCTGCAGAAGGGTCACATCTTGGCCATGCTCTGGCCCCGTGTGGTCCTTGGCCAAGTTATGGGGTGCAGGGCCCCCCAGTGTGCCCAGGAGGAGCCTGTCTTGTTCCTGGGCAGGGGCAGACACTCGTCTTACAAGGGGACGTGTGTTTGTTGCTGGAGTCTCCCAGCTTTTCCCGATAACTCCGTTATATTCTCATCAGTCTGATTGCATTTACTGGTGCAGCTCTTCTGACTGCCACACTCAGCCAATGTCAGCTTCCCCGAGCAAATCAAGTGTGTGCATCGGTTCGCTCTTGGCAGACAAGGACCTTGGCTGGGTTTGTGCCCAGGGCTGGACGACTCTGGTGTTGGTTTTTTTGTTTGTTTGTTTTGTTTTTATGTTGACATCTCCCTCTGATTGGGGCAGACCATCTTTTATTCCTGAAGGACTAGACAGAAACAGACGGAGCAGGGTAGTCAGTGAACTCTCTAACTTCAGAACATTGCTGCTGGCTGGGTAATCAGTAAAGTCCTTGAGTTGCTGGGGGTGAGCCCCCCAACACTTCTCCCCCTGCTGTCCTCTCCGCAGAGGTGTCCGATGCAGCCCAGGCACTGCAGAGCCTCAGGACCGGGACCACCCAACTCCCCAAAGCACCACTTGGATGTCCGTCTGTCTGTCTGCTGGGGGCCTTGGGTGTGCCGGGACAGCCACGGGGCCGTGGTACCTTCAGCTAAACCTGTTTCTTCATTTTGCACCTGTACTCGGTGTGTTTGCAGACATGATGTGCTCGATGAGGTTCCCGAAGGTGTCCGTGGGTGCGCAGAGAGCAGTCAGGGGAGGCGGCTGCTGGGGGCCAATGACCCGGGACAGCCACGAGCTCAGCCAGCAGAGCTGTTGCTCCTTTCTACTTGTTCTGCAATACTGCTCGGTGGAATTTATCCTCATCTAACACAACAAAATCCTCGTCCAAAGGTCCTCCCCTCTGCCTTTTTCAAGCTGAAGAGAAGAGCTCGGGTTTTTAATTATGATTACGCAGCTCCATGTGTTTCTAACCCCCCTCTGGCTCTGAAGAGGTTGAAATGCCATTGCTTTCCGCGGCTCCTCTCGCCTGCTTGCTGGGCACAGCCCTTTGCTGCCCTTCCAGAGGTACCAAACGAGCTGCCTCGAGCCCGCAGGACTCGGCAGTTTCCTGCGGCTGCCCGTTTCCCAGGCTCGGTGCAGTCCGGATCTCTAACGTAGGCTTTCAGTGCTGAAGGAGAAGGAAACATTCCCTGTAAACAGTGCAAAGAGAAATGTGCTGGAGCAACAAGCACCATCCCGCCCGCTGGGTGGTCCGGGGGCCCTCTATCTGCTCTGCTGCTTGGCTTCCCCCTGGGGCTGGGGGCGCGCATCACTGTGCTGGGTGCTCGCCTGTGCCGGAGCGAGACCTTCCTCCTCGCCTCCTGGGGCTTCTCCTCTGTCCAGCTGAGGTTACACTCTAGGACCCCTTTATGGGTTCCTGGCCCCGCTCTGTGTGGCTTTGGGGTGGGGGCAGATGAGCGGACCCAGCACCAGAGGTGTGTGCAAGGGATGTGATGTGAGAGCCGGGTAGAGCTGAGAGGCAAAGATGTGTAGCACGTTAAATGTGCCTTCTGCCTAACGTTCGTGTTCAAGGGGATGTCAGCTGGGCTGGCCCCATTAAAATGGGTTGATGCCTCTGTTGTCCCCTTGCTCTGCAAATCTAGGGGTGACTTGGGAGCTGGTGGAGAGAAACTCCATCTCCTCGGTCACCGGAGTGTGCAGGTGTGGGTGTAAGTGTCCGTGTGCTCTCTGCTGGTCCTTGTTGGAAGGGGACAATCGTCCTGGAAGCTGTCGGAAAGCAAGGGGTTAACCATAAAAGCACTTAAAGGACTGTTTGGAGAACAAATACACATTTCTGGCACTTAGGGTACACATAGCCTAAATTTTACTTTCCTACCTCATGGGAAACATGGGTAAATGTTTGTACAAGGAGCTAGGCTGTCACTTAGGGGAATACAGGATTTCCCCCTGGCCAGAAGCTCTGCTTCCTCCGCCTTGCCCATGTAAGGGCACTCTGGCAAGGAGCAGTGATGGATGAGAGGCCATATGGAAGGGCTCACGCGAAAATACCCTGCACAAGCGAGGGGGCCTGCGAGCGAAGCAGACGTGCAAGAGCAGACGCGGCTTTTCCACCCGCTGCCTCCCGTCACCATGGCTTGTTTCAGAAGAAAAAGGCGAACCGAGAAGACACGTGTGGCGGTACCTGGAGAAGCTGTTTAGGAGCATCGCGGCCGTGCCTCAGACGTACGTGGCTTTTCTTGTGTCTGGTTTTGCAGCCTCCTCCAGGAGCGCTGTCTGTGCGCCGCCCGTCCCGTGCCGGCTGGGCACCTCGCCACGGCCTTGGGATCCGATCCCAACGGGATCCGCAGGGCACGGCGGCACCGGTGCGAGCCCTGGAGAGGCTGAAGCTGGGGGCTGGAGAGCTGCAGATGGGGAGGGGCATTTGTGTCACTGGTGTGGCACCATGGGACCAGTCCCTGCACCATGGGGTGCGCTTCACCGCTGGGTTTGTTCGCTCCAAAGGCTTCTCAGGGGCTGTGGTGGCTGCCCCCGTTATGGGGCAACGTGTCGGTCCTTTACGCATCCACTGTGCCTCTCTGCTTGCTGCTGCCCTGGCTCCCGGGTGTCCTGGGTGGAAAGAGGCAGCCGCTTTCTGCTCCGTGCTCATGGAGGGGGCTTGGTCTCAACGGGGGCTGTGCTGCAGCGGGGTCTGCCCCCAGTCCCACCGGGCTGGCAGCCAGGATCGTGCTCGCTGTCCTGGCAGTCGCGGCCAGGCTGAAAGCAAAAACAAAGCGGCAGCAAACACCGCCTGGAGGCATCGCCTGCCTCTCTGGCAAGAGCCTCTGCTGGGGCCAGGCCAGCCGGGTGCCCGCTGTCCTTGGCTCTCCAGGGCTTCGTCTCGATGCGAGGGCTGGTCCGAGTCCATGAGGGATGTGAATGCAACAGAAAGACATCGACTAAAACTGGGTTCGGGCTCAATGTGCACACTCCTCTGGGCACAGGATGGCTCTCCCATGGCTTTTTCTGCTCCACGCTGGGTCTGTCGAGTGACCTGGCTCGGTTCAGCGGAGGAGTGGTGCCCGTAGCAGGCAGCCTGCAGCTCTCTTTCCACTTCCTGGAAATGAGTGGCAAGATGCTTCCTTGGCAGGGCTCGCGCTGAACCAGACTCTGTAGCTAATCAATGACCAGCTCTGCCAGGCTAGATTACCAGCTTAGACATTTATCAGCTTCCAAAAAGCCAACCTCGTGGATTGCAACAACCGTTGTGGCTGTGGGGATCTTGGCCTCCCTGTTCCAGGAGAAATTGCAATAGGGAGCCATAAAACTCCAGGGCCAAACACCACGTATTTTCAGTGTTTATCTAGCAGAGATAAGAAGGAATTCTGCTCTTGTTTTCCTCAGCTGCCTAGGACGGGGCAGCACGCAGGAGCCTGAAGTCCAGGGCTGGGCACGTCTGTCAGCAGGTGGTGCTGCTAAAACCATCCTGCAGCACCCGACCATCATTGGAGAAGGGTTTCTGAAATGTCCTTGCTGTTGCATTTAATTAGAAAATGCCATTGGGGTCTAGCATGGCTGTGTCACCCTTCGCTGGAGGGCAGCAAAGTAGGTCATCGCCTGTGCTCAAGGCTTTTTCTGCTCTGCAGAAATATGTGCAGCATCTATTTGGATCCTCCCAGCTCTCCAACAGAGACCTCTTCCTGACCTCCACGCATGGTTCCCAAGTGCCGCACTCAATTTGTTTTGGAGCCTTGTTAATATTTCTCTTGCGGCCGTGCCAAACTGTGCCGGACTGTGGAACAGCTCATTCATTCTTCTTGTGAATAAAAACAGACAAGTGGCCGTGCTAGGGTGAACCCAGGTGCCTCTGGCCCTGTGGCTGGTGGCAGGCACTCGGGGCAAGCACAGCACAGCCCCCAGTTGTGCTGCTGGGGCTGGGACCGTGTCCCATAGCTGTGCTGAGCCACAGGGATGGATAACTCCCTGGGGACCTGCCTGGTCCCTCTTAAACCTATTACTTTCTGCCTTCACCAGAGGATGTGGCTTCTCTGAAGAGGTTGATCTGTGAAAGCTCGCTGCTTGAGCTGCTTTCTGCTTGAGCCCTGCTGCCCTGTAATTGCCCAGGGCTCCTGCAGCTCCAGTGATGTGCTCCTTGGTCGCTCTGTCTGATCTCACCTCCCTTTCATCGCGTCTCTTTCCAGGCTTAAGGCTCCTCCTGATCTATTTAGTCTCTCCTTGTACCAAGTGCTTTACATCCCCGTAGTCAGCTCTGTTGCCCTTCTCTGTGCCACATCATCTCTGAGGAGGGGAACCAGAACCGTGCGTGGCTCAGTGCGGGTTTGCCTGCAGCCCAACAGCCTCTGCTCGGGTTCTGCTCCTCTCCTCCGACCACCACTGCCAGGCAGCTGCTGACTCTGTGACATTCTCTGCAGTGACTTTGGTCTTTTCTGGCTGCTAATTTGCAGACCTTTTAGTGCCTGTGCAGGAATATGTTACCCCCCTTCCTCCCCATTTGGGATCAGTTGGCATTTACTGATGCTAATTTTCGTTGTTATTTTATCGTCAGGTCACACAGTACTGTAAGATCCTCCTGCAGCTCTTCACAGTCAGGTCCAGGCTTGGCCATTCTGGGTAATTTGGATTCCTCGCCATCACTTCTGAATTCGCGGAATAGCAGCGAGCCTTGTGGGACCCCACAAACAACGTTTGCTTCATGTTGCCCTCCTGTTTGTTTCCCGTCTCCTAATCCAGGAGATATCCCCCCCTTCGCCCCATCACAGCCCTGGTCTGGCAGGCAGGTTGACAAGCCTGCCTCTTGGGGTTTATTCCTGTAAGCCTTTGTATCCCCGAGCAATGTGCAGAGACTCTTCCTCCTCCCACGCCTCTCTATTATTTTCTGCTCTCAGTAAAAGGGAGCGTTCTGCAGGGGTCTGGAGTGCCGAGAAGTTTCTTCTCTGTGCTTTGTTCCTGGCTGCTTAGAGCGGAGGGGAGGATTTTCCCAGCAGATCATTAGCAAGAATTAGCAGTGTCCTGATTTTGCAGCCTTTTTTTTTTTTTTTTTTTTTTGAATATGAGCCTGAAAAGTGTTGGGCACTGGCAGATTTGGGAGGGCATGTAAGAGCTGGGAGCAGAAGGGCGAGCGAGAGGATCCTGTGCTGTGGGATACCAGGTGTGCCGTCAGTTCCTGGGAATAACGATGCTGGGGATTAACGAGCTCGGCCTGGAGGGGCTCTCCTTGCTCATCCTGATGGCAGCCGGGAGCAGGTAGCTTTCTCCTGCCTGCAGCCAGGCATCTACAGAGATGAGGCTTTTGGCTGGCTCCCAAGGTGGGGTGGATGAAATCGGTCCCAGGTAAGCTCCGCGTGGGGATGGGAAGCCCCAGGAAAAATTAATAAATAAATAAATAAATAAAAAATTGGGGCAACAGCACGAGGGCAAAGGACTATCAAGGCTCTGTCAAGGCTCAGTTTGGCTGGAGGAAAGCTTTTCTGCACCCCAGGCTGGAGGGAGGAGGTCTGCCTGTGTCGTGCAAAGGGGCGTGCTGGTGCCTGCGATGGAGCAGTAGGGTCTGTGGGGGATGAGAAGTGTTTGCATGGGAGAGCTGAGACCCACTCGGCCTTCTGGCCTTCCTCGCAGTGTCAGCAGCTGGAGCAGGGTCCCCAGGGGCAGCTGCTGGGTGATGTGGGAAGGGTGACACGGGAAGGGACACAGCACAGCGAGGCTGGGTGGCCGAGGAGCACTCAGGCTGCAGAGCCTGGGCCAGGAGCGTGCCTGCAGCCAGAAGGGTTTTCAGGGCATCCGAAAAGACCTGAAACCTTAGAAAAAGGGGGACAGAGACCTGTGGGCGAGGCTCCTTGTGGCATCTCCAGCTCGTGGACAGATGGGCTGCCCCGGGGCTGGGCACTGAGCGTGGCTGCATTGAGAAAAGCGACAGCTAAAGGAGGTGAGCAGAGGAGCCGCTGAGGTGTGGGGGCTTGTGGTGGTGTCGGTAGGAATTATATCCCCTCCTCACACAGGGAATAGTAGAGGGTCGGCTAAGTGGCTCCAGGAACAGAGCCGGGGGCTGTGACGAGTGCATTGCTGTCTTTTTAGTTTAATAATCTGTTTCGGTTTAATTTTTTGTGGTTTGGTGTGAATTGTGAGCCTGTTGTCCCTGCCCGTGGCAGCACCCTGTTGTCGAAGGCCTGGTGATTTCAGGGAGCCTGGGGTGCAGGCCTCAGAAATCCCCCCAGTGACACCGAGGGGCCTCGTGGCATGGGATCGTGAGGGAGGGATCGCTTCTTACTCCCAGCAGCATCTGTCCTTGTTGCTGGGCTTCTTGAACTCTGGGAGTGATTCTACTTTTGGATGAACTTGCACGTGCTGCCAGGCCACCTTGCAGGCCCAACATCATAAAGGACGAAGGCTCCGGTCCTTGCTGGGAAGGGCTGAACTCGGGGAATCCTGCTCTTCAGCAGCAGCGTGCGAGGGGAAAATCCACTCTAATGGCGAAATCCATAAATAGCCCCAGAGATCACCGGGTCAGCAGCTTCCCGGCAGGGTTAGCGACCTCAGCTCGCAGGCTGGGAGCATTTTGGGTCTGTCCTTCCTGCACAGGCTGTGGTGCCGGGAAGGGCTGGGCAGGACAGGCGGCCATGGGCTGGGACTGTCCTGGCCTAGGCCGTTTGTGTCTGGGGGGCTTCATCCCCCCAGATATTAGCTGTAACTAGATGCATGTCACAATTTGGAACCTGTTTCTGTGCCTCGGTCTTGCACCACTGGTGTGGCAGCCCCAGGCCAGGCTGGCAGAGGAGGGAGCTGGTCTGTGCCCAGGGCACGCGGCCTCTGCTCCCCTCCTCCTTCCCCCCAACATTATTTTGGCTCCTGGGGCATCAGCCCAACGTGTTTACCTCTACCAGTGGCAATCACTGCTGGTGAAAAGGCCTGGGCCAGGGGAGCTTGGTGCTGGGTTGTGCCACTGGTGTGCCCGATGGGACAAGGGGGTGACAAACCTCCTCGGCGGGGCTTCAGCTGCGGGGAGTTTCACCCTGTGGTACAAACTGTACGTGTGCATCAGGCCAGAAGGGAACGGGGATATGTGGCACTGAATTGCTAATACGGGGTTGTCTAATAAGAAAAACGACTCTGGACCTGGAAGGTACAATTTATACTTTTATCTTCTAGAAAATAGCATTGCCAGCGGGGAGAACGCTTGCGGAGTTGTGCACTGACTCACGCTTCCTGTTAGTTTTCAAAGTGAAATACACAAAATGCTAAATTTTCTGCAAGGCCTGTGGAGCTAAATTGCCTCCGCTTGTTGAAAGCGAAGCAATAGATGGATTCGTCAGAGGTCTGAGCGGTTTTATGTAGAAGTTTTGAGCAACTGCAGCCCCTGCCATGGGCAGTGTGGCTGTTCAGGGAGATGCAAATGTGGGTGCAGGAGTTAAATTTGGGGACCGAGCACTTCACATCTTGCATGTGTGTGTGGGGATGTTCTGCACCTGCTGTACCCACTGAGCATGGCCTGGGACAAGGCTGCCAAAAGCAGCTGGAACAGTGGCATGGGCATTATGAGGGGCCTATTTGTATCCTTTGGAGCGCTTAAAACTCTTTTTGAACCAAGAAGTGTGACCATCCTACAAGCAACAAGAAGCTGATAAAAATTGAATGACCTGGAAGCTGTTTGCTTGTAGACACAGAAATGTTTTATGAAGAAAATGGTCTTATTGAGGCAAACAGATCCCCTCTCACCTTTTCCTGATTCCCTATCTCTGTGTCAAGCTGAGGGCTGTAGTGCCTGGGTCCCCAGTGCCGGTCGTTTGAGCTCTTTTTCATGTGTGGTCGTGGAGTAGCACTGCAAGCTCACCAGTTCATCACTGCTGCCCCCACGCTTGGTCTGTGGGGTTGCCCTCAATGAATGCTCCTTTGGAGTGGTGTTTCACGAGGCTGTGCTGGGGCAGGCTCCATTTGTGCATCCTGCAGCACTTTCGTTCCTCGTGGATTATTTTTAAGGCTGGGAGGCATTCTGATTGCAGTCGCTTACCTCTTGGTTACGAGACTTGTGCTTAGAAGACAGAAGAGATATTTAAAATGTGTTTTTTTGGGAGAAAAAACATGTCGTGTGCGTGCTCTTCCCCAGCATGGCCCCTTGCAAAGGGCACTCAGCTCCTGGCCAAGAGAGCGGTGCCCACGCGTGCCCAGCTCCGGAGGCTGTGCCTGCTCCCCACGCACTCGGCCATTAGGAGACCCCACAGGGATGTCACTCAGAAGGAAAAAAAAAAATAGAAAAGAAAAGAAGGGGTAATGACAACTGTAACCCGGTAACCATAAGAGCTGTGGGAGGAGAAGCAAATAAATGATGATTATATATATTTTAATAAATATAGAAAACGAAAGGGCAGAATTTCCTGCAGGGCTCTGTTCGCAGGCAGCAGCTGATGGGATCAGGGCTGGGCGTGGGCCAGGAGCTTGGAGACCCACATGCTCTTGTGGGACCTCACTCTTCTTGCTGTGGGGGAAGAGAAGGGGATGGGACTCACCTTCTGGAGGGGGAGCTCAGGGCCCAGAGAGCTCCTGCTCCGAGGGTGAGAGATGGCACGGGCTGGCTGCCAAGCGTGTCCTGCGCAGCATGCAAGGAAGCATCAGAGGAACTTGGGTTGTGTCCATCCTCATCATTGACGTATACACTCAAAAATAGTGGTAAAATCCTAAAACGCACTGCAACAAGCTACCAGCCTGTGGGGTGTCCTCTGAGGCAAGGCTGTCTCTGGGTGATAAGGACCAGAACCGTGTCTGATGAGCTCTGCAGGGCAGGCACTGACGCTGGGTGCAGGTGGGTGCCTGGGCTCTTGCTGCTCTCCTGCGTGTGTCTTCAGTTTCTGGGGACCATGCTGCCAGCAGCAAAGCTTTCCTGTATGCCCTCTGGGGAAATAAAGCAAGGGAAGAAGGAAAGAGGTCGTTACAAGCCCATGCATGAGGACGCTTACCAAAGAAAACCAAGGCTGGTGCAGCTCTGCGACCTGGTGGAGCATCCTGCAAGGGGCAGTTGTGTTGCTGAAATGGCCCTGTGACTGCGTCAGGCTGCAGTTCAGTGGTAGAAGAGAGCGACGGCGAGGTTTCAGGTGGCTCACGCTCAGCTTGATCCCAGCTTCTGTGTTCCCAAGGCGCAGAGCAGGAGGGTGTCCCCCTCGCAGCGCGCTGCTTGCTGCGGGGAGCCGGCCAAGCTGGGGGAGAGACGGTGTGGTAGCGATGAAGTGGAATAGTGTTGAGGTTTCCATATGCTGATTACAGCGTGCATTTTTAGTTGTACGTGGCTCTGGAGGAAGGAAGGAAAGGCAAGATAAAAATAAAGCTGCAGTCCTGTATTTAGCTATAAACCACTTTGGGATTTTTTATTTTTTTTCCAGTAGTATTTGAAGACTATGCAATAAGCAAGCTTGTTCATGAATTTTTTATTTTATACCACTATTGCTTGGAAGAACTGTCTGTGTTGCTGTGGCATTTCTATAGCTCAGAATCCCAGTGTTTGGGCGGAGAGGAGGGTTGCAAATTCTCTGTACCGATGTAAGGAAATCTGGGTGCACTGCAGTAGCACTTTTTTTCATGAAACGTTGATTTGCAGCACATCTTAAAGTCAGTGTGTAGGAAAGATGTCTTTATCAAATAGGTGCATGTGATATTTGTCTTACCAAACCTCCATCTGAAGCCAGAATAAAGAAATGTGCCAAACTTTAAAAATTCTGAATGATTCTGTACGTGAGAATAAAAAAGGAATGTATGCAAAATGTAGGTGTTACTGTGGATGTGAGAACAAACTCCGATGCAAATACACAGCAGAAATTGTGTTTCCAAAGATACTGTATCGCTGGATTTTATTACAATTTCTTAGAAGCAATAAAGTACATTGGCAAATATTTGCTTTGCTTCATGAATTTGATGCATGGTCTGAGGCCAAAGGAGATGGATTAATTTGGTTTAAAAGGAGTGATGTTAGAGAAAAAAATCAAACAAAGGCTTGACATTTGAAGAGGATGGCCGTGCACAGGTAAGGGTGCCCTGAGCTTCCAGTGGGTGCGGGGTCACGGCAGCCCTGCCTACCCTCACCCTACCCACACCAGGAAGGACGCGATGGCAGCGCTGCGTAAAGGTGCCCTTTCCACATGGCAGTCAGTGCGTCCAGAGCTGAGCAGCCTTAGCTTTGTGCCTTTCCTCCGGGAAAGGAAGCAACATGCTCACTCCTTTAAGCAGGCACCTAATAATCAAAGGCGATTGCTGTGTGTAACAATCCACTTCAGATGCAAATACAATTGCCCACGGCTGGAGTCAGCACCTGGCTCTCCATTTTAAAGCATGCAGGATAATAAGTATATAAGTATGCAAGTATAATGATGATTTTTCTTATTTATTCTTATTTTTTCTCTCCTTGAAAGTGCAAGTTTAGGTTGCTGTCCTGGCCTCACAGCAACAAGTCTCAGCTGGACCTGCACTCTTCTAGGGGTGCCCTGGTGAAAGAAGGCTTTTGGCATAACTATGGTTGGGCTCTAAGAGGAAAGACTTAATTGTGGCTTTGTGATTAGATTAGCGTTAGATCCTCTTTTGCAGCGTGAGCTAGAGATGGACAGCTAACTTCTGTGCTTGTATCAATTGATCCAGAGGGAGTCCTTGAGTTGACAGGAATTTGGTCTGATTTCTCTTATAGACCAAGTTTCGGATCAATTTTTATCTTAGAATAACCTCCATGAAGCCCAAGGCCCTGCACGGATGCATTACTCAGCACCGAGCCTCGGCTGCAGTGTGCATATGGTAGCTAAAAGGAACTGAAAAGCTCTGGGGGTGTAGAATTAAGTAGCAAAAAACCTAGTGAAAATCATCTGAAGTGCTGGGAGCGAGCTGCACTGTCTTCTGGGGCTGTGTTCAGCAGAAATATTGCATGCTGGTTGCTCTTCCAGAAAGTTACAACCAGCAGCTGCTCAGCACTTCGGAGCCTCGTCAGCTGGGGAGTTACATACGGGGCTGAGTTGTCAGAGGTAGGAGAAGATCTGGGGAGCCTCAGATCTCTGCAGCCTGCAGCAAGAAGTTAGATGTCTGCTTGTTGATAATCTACTGTCAAGCTATTTGAAGCTTTTTTCTTTTTCTTTTTTTTTCTCCCCTGTATGAGCTTGTGCGCTATGTGCTGGAGGCCAAGGGAAGGTGGTAGGAGCGAGTCTTAGAGAGGCTTAGGGTGAGCCCCTTGGAAGTGCCCCTGGCAGGAGTTGGACCCTTTCAGCTGTTTGCATACCTCTCACTTCAAGCCTATGTGTGAGGGCAAAGAATTGTCTTGCTGCAGATGTGCCACATTCCCTCTTTGAGCTCTCCCCCTCCATCCTGCTTTCCACAAAGGGCTGTGAAACTGGAGTGACTCTCATGGTGCAGATTAATTTGAAATTGAAGTCAGGACCCAGAGGCTCGGGACCAGGGATCTTGCTTTGTGTGCCTGCACGTTGGCTCTCCAGGATTCAATGGCTTTGTTGCCTTGTGAAATGAGCTTAACTCCCATCAGCTCTAATTGGCAGCCCTAGATGGCATGGGGAGCGGTGCAGTACCCATGTTTGGTGAGTGTGGTTTGACAAAGGAGAACCAAGACGAGCCCTTAGCATCTCGAATGCCAGTCTGGGAGCTGGCTGAGCTTCGCCTCTCTGCCGTGTGGCAGGAACAGGCTGCGTGTAGGTGACCGTACAAAGCCCTCTTTGTCTGAACCACCGCTTTGGATCTCTCCCAGGCTCCGCGATCCCCCGCACCTCTGATCAGAGGCGTGAGCACGCCGAGGGACGGGTGATAGATCCTCTCGGCCATGACACTTGGCGGCTGGACAGATGACTGAGTCATCAGCCTTCGCGGTTTCTCATTTAATAGCGGGACTGTCCGGATGATTTAAGTGCCGGCAGGCTGGGGAGGAGGTTGTGCTTCTGCTCCCGGCACAGCCGGGGAGCCGTCTCCTTGTCTCTCCACCATCCTTACTTTTTTTTTTTTTCCTTGGGTGGTGGGGAGGGGGTTGAGCGGAGGGGGAGGATCCGGCTTTGGCTCTCAGCTGTAGAGCTCCCCTGCGAGCTCTTTTATTTCCCCTTGCCATTTCCAGGGGCTCCTCTCCTTGCGCTGCCCTGCGCAGCGAGCAGAGCCGAGCAGGGGGGGGGGGGGAGGCCCGAGCTTTGCCCCCTCCCCACTCCCGAAGCCGGCGGAGCCCCACGGGCGCCCCCATGCCCCCGGGGGGGGCGCTCTGCCGGGGGGGCGCCGCCGCCGGCCCCGCAATGTAAATGCACGGGCGGTGCGTGCGGGGCTGCGGGGGGGTGGGAGGAGGTACCGGGAGGGGGGGGGGGGGGGGGACGGGCAGGGCAGGGCCGGGCAGGGCAGGGCAGGGAGCCCCCCCCCCCACCCCAAACCCAATCTCACCGCCGCTGCCCCCTCGTCTCCCGCAGGCTTTCGTCGCCCGGCGGCTGCGGGGGCCGCAGGAGCGGGCTGATCCTGGACATCGCCGCCCTGAAGATGACGGAGCTGGAGTCCGAGGTGCTGCCCCTGCCGCCCCGCTACCGCTTCCGCGACCTGCTGCTGGGCGACCAGTCCTTCCAGAGCGACGACAGGTTCGGGGGGCTCGGCCACGGACCGGGGGGGGGGACACGGACCCGGAGGGGACGCCTGTACCGGGTGGAGGACGAGTACCCGGAGGGGGACGCACGTCCCCGGGGGGGACATGAGCACCCCGGAGGGGGGACACACATACCTGGGGGGGTCACATACCATTGGGGGGGACACGACCCAGGTACCCGGGTGGGGACACACGATCCTGGGGCCAGGGGTCGCCCCCCGGGCCCCGCAGAGCTCTCCGCGGTGCTGAGCGCGCCGGGTGCGGAGCTCTCCGCGGTGCTGGGCGCGGGGCTCTCCGCGGTGCTGGGGGTGGGCGCCGGGTGGCGTTGGGTACATCGGGGTGCTGGGGTGGGTTTGGGGGAGCCGGGGGGCAGGAGGAGGAGGAGGGTGGGCCTGTGGGCTCGTCCCGGGAAGCTGGCGCTGCGGTGTGCGTGGGCACGGCGCGGGTGGGGGGCACGGGGAGCGCGGGGGTATGTTGGGCACTGGGAGTTGTGGGGGTACTGGGGAAGTGGATGTGGAGACTTGAGGGTCTGTCGGGCAGTCTGCTGTCCCTGGGAGTCCTGATAAGGGATGGCGAGGATGAAAGGGGTTGCTTTCCGGGAGGTGGATAGCGTACAGATGGCGAGGTGAGGGGCTGGGGAAACTCCCCGTTAAGCCGTGTGCATGAGTGCGTACGTTTATTTCAGAAGTAAAGCTCAGCCAGCCTGTTCTCAGAGGCTGTCTTTGCGGCAGGGAATGCCGATAGGAGCAGATTGACTTGAAAGAGCTGCTGTGGATGTGGCACAACTCTCCCTTTCTTGGGCTGTCTAGGGAAATGGGCTTTGTGGCTTGAGCACCAAGCCTGCTGTTCCTTCCTGGCTGGCGGGGGCTTATTACTGGGTTGACTGAGCTAAAGCGAGGGGAAGAATGTCATGAGAGGCAAGTGAATTCCATAAGAGGAGCAATTACATGGAGAACAAGAAGAATAACTGTCCTTTCAAGTCTGTTCATATGATAAAATTCAAGGAGCTACACTGCCAGTGGGGAATCAAAAAGATTGTCATCATTTTCCATCAACTGATTGCACGATGTGACCAGGGAGAGCTGTTGAAAATCCCTCTTCCAGTGCTGCTGAGTTAGCTTTTGGGTAGCTGCTGTGTATTTGGTAGACCTGAAACAAAGCTTTTGTGCGTCTGTGTTAAAAGGTAGTCTGATTAGTTCATGCATAAATGTCAGACAAAATATATATATGAATTTGGGTTTGAGAATGTGGGATTTACAAATGTTCTAGATAAGCATTCCTAACTTTTATAGCTGCATAAAAATCGGTCTTTCTCAAAAATGAGTCTGTGATCCTTATGTTTTTAAAGCCCAAATTTCCCTACCAGGCATTTAAACATTAATATAGTCTTCTGGTATCAAGTGACAGGTTGTTTGGAAATTCTTGCTGTAGAAAATATCTGAATTTCAGAATGGTTACGATACGGATCATTAGAATAAGTTTGAAGTTCAGCATTTCAGTAGTTTTCATATGTAAGTATTTTAATGGAACAGAAGTGCAGAAAATAGCAATTATAGATTGTGTTTCTTCAGTGTTTCACTGTCATAACCCTTATTTTCCTTTTCATCTAGATTTCAATGTTTCTGATTCAGAATCTCTTTAATTTTGTTGTGGAGATACTCTGGGCTATTTTGGCAAATTCATTAGCCTTGTTTCTCAAGGTGTCTTTGTTTCACCGCCTTTGTGGGCTGTTATGTTTAGCTGTTTGGCTTTCCCTTCATTTAGAAAATAACAACTTCACAACGTGTTTGGGAGTGCAAATCTAGGAGCACACCTCTGCTGTTTGCATGTGGGCTTCTTGACCCCACTGGGAGTTTGGGGAGCCTCTGCTGAGGGTTTTTGGCAGTGTCACTGCTCGACCTCCGTTTCTGTCCAAGTCCATAGTGGTTCTGGGCCTTAGAGGTGAAGCAAAGTCTCCAGAGTAGCTGTCACTGTTAGGTTAATCTGTTCCAAACCAACTGGATCAGTAGCTGATTTAGGCCAGCAGAAGAAAAGCAGACAGCCTTTTAGGCTATGCTGTGCTTATAAATACCGAGCAGCTCGGAGATGTGCTTTGAAGTGCTTTGCTACAGCACTGAGATGACTGTGGTATATTTATTAATCCATCCTCATCAGAGAGGATGCTGAGGAGACACCAACCCTGATCCGAGGTAAAAAGAATGAGGTAATGCTGGAGCTTGAGGAGATTGCTGGAGCTTGATGAGAGCTTGCTGGAACAAGTGGGCAATTAGAGAGATGTGGTGTGGCAGGAGGAGAGATCGTGTCCAGACAACCCACAGAACTGAAAGAACTAATCAGTGAATAGGCAGGTGGAAAACACGGTGCCTATTTTACTTCTATTTTTGGACCGCGAAAGGTGAAGATAGTCAATCTAACCAAGTAAGGTTTATCCTTCGGCAGGTAGACCGATTGACGTGAAAATTAAAATAATACTTTAAGCGTTGTGTGGAGGATGTTAATAAATCAGCCGGGAAACAACTAGGAAAAGACCGTCTAGAGGAGCAGTGGGGGAGGTAAGTGGATTTGTGCAATGGGGAGTGAAAAGCCTAATGACAAGCAAATCTAGAATTACCAAATGGAAACGCTCCTTCCAACGTCGTCTTATTCGTGTTTGGAGCTCGCTGCCGCGAGGCATCTGGAAGAGTTGGGGCTTGGCTGTGTTTAAATGCAGTGCAGCTGTATTTAAATGCTGCGCTTGGCATTTTTGCAAGGCAGGTCATTTAGTTTATAGAAACAGGATTAACTGCCATTCAGCTCTACGTTTCCAGAGGATACAAACTGCTGTCTCGAGGCAGAAATCTGACTAATAGGGACTGGGAGGTATTTTCTCTGGGGAGACTTCTCTTTGGGAACACAGGAGCTGCCTCACTCGCCTTTTCCCAGCCCTGTCTAGTTCAGAAGTTTCTTCCTTTCATTTTGGAAGGTTCTGTCAATGTCAAAGATAAAGAGATTGGTTCTCCTCTGGGATGGCAGTGCTGCGTGTCTTATCTCACTCGTGTTTTGCTGTCGTGAAAGTCAATCAGAGCCACTGGAATAGAGCAGCGAAGGCAGAGCTTGCGGTGTCGGGCCTGTACCAAAACGAAGGTGAAGAACCAGGGGAACAAATCCTGCTTTCACCTGGCTACCCTTTCACCCACTTGGCACACAACTCTTCGGATTATGGGAATCCTCTGTGCTGTGGAAACCCTGTGTGTGTAGGGGCAAGGCCAAGGGCTGCTGGTGGAAGGGAGAAGGAGCTGAAGGTAGGATCCCACCAGGGCTGCAAGGAGGGCTTCTGTTCCGAGGTGATCCCGGTGTTTGCTGATTAAAGGCAGCTGAGAAAGCACATTTCTGCTGAATTGATAAATATTGTTTCATACTGCAAGCTGTGGCATCCCTTTGATCTTTGCTGCCCTGACTACAGCAGTTTTTGATCTCTTGTGTTCTCTTTTCTTGGGCAGTGTTGACAACTGGGTTGGGGCATGCTTAAAAAAAAAAAAAAGCCCATAAATAAAATTAAACTATCTCAGAGCAGCACCATTAGGAACTTATTGTTGCCTAATTTAAATAGTCTGAATACTTTCCAGAAAATCGTCATCATCACAAGCCACAGTCCTATTTACAGTAGCAAGAATTAATGGATATCACTTTGATTAAGTGCATTTTCTGAGACTAATTATCAGCAAAGAACCATTTTCATGGGTGAGAAAGCTTGGAAGAGCTGCTCGTGCAGAAGAATTCAGCAACATCTCTATAAAATTTTTAACGTCTCTTTTTCAAATCAAAGATTTTTCATATGTTGCATAACCAGGAAAAGAGAAGGTTTTAGCAACTAGGGCGAATTCTTTTAAATTTCTGCTTCCAAGTTAGATAGATTTTGAAAGCTTCTCCCTCTGTTAAGAGGTGGCAGGTTGGATTATACATGGCAAAAGCAAGCAGTAGTGCTGAAATACCAGACTTGTAGGATATTATACTTGTAGTTTCATGCTAACATGCCCAAAGTGACATCCTCATCGGATGCATCATTACATTAATGAAAATGAGCCCAGTTCGGTGTCTTTCTGTCAGGTTTCCTGAATATATCTGCAGCTGAATCCTCACTTCATTGCCATTTGATTTAATGGGTAATTTCTCTCATTTTATTTGGCAGATGTGGATCGTAATTGAAAAATCTCCATTTGCGTCCAAAAGCTAAAGACATTTATTTCTGTGATGGTGAGGTAATGGTCAATATTTTAGGTTTTGGCCTGCAGTGTCAGCTCAGGCTGTACTGGCTGTACTAAGAGGTAACACTTTTGGCTTGGATTTAGGAGATCCACCTCTGCTGCCCCTCTCCGACACAAAACTCCTCTGGCTGAGGCTCTCCATTTGCCAGAAATGTGGTCACTTGCTTGAGAAAGAAAGATTTATTGCCTAGTAGCCAGGTCCACCAATAAGTCACTGTTAAGACCCTATTTTCCACCAGCCCTGTGTGCAGAATCTCACCAGGGGTGACTCAGTCTCACTTGTGACGCCCGAGCCCTGCTCCAAATTGAGTAATAAATAACTGGGGAAGATGCTGGGATCCAAAACCGAGATGTGCAAGTGCCTGTGTGACCACTCGGATTGAATTGCATCTTCTCTGCTTTTGCCACCTGGCAAAGGAAAATCAAAGCCCGTATTAATGGGATTAAGCTGTTTTCCTGAGTCAATGCTTTGTCAGGAAGCCTTGGCCTGGTGGTGCTCGGGAAAGTACGGGCTCCTGGAAGCTCAGGCAGCCTGCGGCCCTAACACCCCTCCCCGAGCCAGCCCCTAGTGCCTTCCCAGAAAGGGCTGGGCGGGTGGTGAAGCTGTTTCCAGAGAAAATGCCAACGTGCCATCATGCCTGCACCCAAGTGCATTGCCATGGGGTCCTCAGCCCGGCTGCTGGTGGGCTGTGTGGGAGGGCAGAGTGTGTTGGGAGCCTGGGGCGGCTTTATAAAACAGATCTGGCTTTCCCTCTGTTTGTAGATTATTGTTTTTTTTTATGATATATGTCTTTCTTAATTGCGGTTTGCTTTTTCAGTTGTTCTGCAAGGCCGTAGTGATGGTTCCTAATGGGGTGTCTTAACTGATGTGGTGCTCAGGGTTTTTTTTGAACTGAGGTTTCCTTGTACCCATTGATGTGCCGCTGAGTATTCATCTTAAGGCGAGAACCCCTGGACATCAGCAGGAATATTAGTAAAGTTATGAAAGTAATAGAGGAAGGGAAGAAACGCACTTCTCTTACAATTATATCTATTATTTTATAAACAAAATGTCATTACTCTTTTCAGGGATATTGCTTTTCCTGTCAGCAGCGGGCCCTTGCTGGCAATAAAAGCGAGCGCGCACAGCAGCCTGGTGGAATGAGCGGAGGTGTCCCCGGGGTGATGCAGTGCGTACAGCTGGGCCGCGATGAGAGGGAAGCACAACATTGATTTTCAGTTATTTAGCACAACTTAACACTAAGGGCTCCAATTTCCATCCCTCCCTGGTGTATTTTCTCCGGCTTAGTTACTTTCAGCTTGGTTTCCGTCCAATTTGTTGGGAGCGTGGGGAGCAGAGCGCCCTGGGGGCGGCTGGGCTGGGCTGGGTGGCACGGTGCGGGCAGTGTCACCATGGATAAGGATCCATCCCCCAGCTCCCACTGTGTGCTGGAGCAGAGGGGAAGAGCAGGGACCTGGGCACGCAGGATAAAGAACCACGCTGACAAAAGGAGGGTTTTTTGCTCCTTTTGACGAGTTTTTAGGGCAGAATCGCCTTTCTGCTTGCTGCTCCTGGGCACGGCTTGGCAGCCACTTGAGCGTGCTGGTACAGAGCAGAAATCACACAGAAGCCAGTGAAAGAAGCTTGGCTGTGTGTAAGATCTCGGCACAGATCTACGTGGGACCTGGCTCCCTTTTGCACCAGGGAAGCATCAAGAATATGAGTCTGTGCCCGTGGATCTGGCCACGCAATGATGCTGTTTGTCATCGCAGCAAACCCTCTGCCTGCAGGAATTAACGGGAGGGCTGCGCCGGCTTTGGGGAGGTTGGGAGGTCAGAGCGAGACCGTGGCTGTCACATCTGCTGCAGTGACAGCACGAGAAACAGCTTGGCAGCTCTAGCTGTAATTGCAGAGAATGCATTACGGTTTTTTTCTGCTGTGTTTTCCCACCACTTGAAGTCACAGTTGCATCCTTGCTCCCGAGGGAAATAATTCACTGCCATTCTGAAGGTGGTGCTCGTGCCTTTTCCTCTGCACCGCCTGCTCGGGGAGACGGGTGCTGGAGCCACGGCCTCCTGCAGCCAGCCCGGCCCCTCTCGAAGACCTCTGCGTGGTCACAGTAAAACGATCACGAGCAGATCCTAAATAAATCGGTCAGAAAATCCCCGTGTAAGGCAGCATCTCAGAAACCTCATTTTGCGCAGCACACAGGTTTAGAGAGAAAAAAGGGACCGCAGTTTGAACTCTCTCCTTCCGAGACGTTCCACTCAGGGTTAATTTTATAGTCTACTATTTTCAGCTCTGCTTATCAACAGGGAAGTGAACACATTGCCTGCCGAAACCCTGCAGCTAGTGCAGATTTCCTTGCCATGCTGCATTTGCCTCTGCTCCGTTGGCACCAGCTTGGATCTGTAGCAAGAACTACGGGTATTAACGTGCAAAGAAAATGCTTCACGTTCCTCGTTCCTGGCGGCTGAGTTAATGGGTTGTGCAGGCACCGTACAAATGTGTCACCAGGTAGTTGTGAAGCCGTGCTGGCTGCACTTGGCACAGGAGGGCTTGGCAGTGCTGAGCAATTTGAGGCTGAGCAGCACCAGCCCAGGAGCCACTGGATCCAGAGGTTTCTTCTGGCATCGTTTTGTTACCGGCTGGATTACGCTGGTAGGAGATAACTTATCTCACATTCCTGCTCATCTGTCAGAGGGTTTGGAGTTAAGGATATACAGGTGCCTCTCACTTTGTATAAAAAATGATGTTGAGCTTTGTGTGCTGTCATTCCTGTCTTTTTGGGAGCATTTAGCTGCTGTTACAGCAAACACAAGCTGCCTGTGTTACCACAGGGGGCTGATCAGAGCCCAGCCAGCACGAGAACATTGCTCCTGTGGGGCTGACCTCCCTGGGGAGGCAGCACCTTGGTGTCCCCGTCCCAGCACCTTGCTTCGTGTCCTCACATCTCCCCTGTACAGCTGGGGGAGGAGGCTCCCTGGGCTGCAGGTCCCCTGGGTGCATTTCAGCATCACCCCCTCGGTGTTTCTAGGTGATAAATACTCGGTAATGAAGGAGTTGGTGGTGACAGAGTTGAAATACGGGGCTTAAGCGTTGGAAGGGCAGATAGGCTGTGAACCTGAGTGCTTGACTAGAGGATTAAAGTAAAAAAAGGGCATGATCTCCCAGTCTCTGACTCAGAAAACCTCTCCTTCAAGCAGGTAGCCTGTGATACAGGATCAAGCAATGCTCTGCACCGGTTACGTTACCTTTCAAGCATCCTGAAGCATTATTTTCTGTTCTGAAGATTACCTCAGACCATTCATTGTGGGTGACAGATGTGCCCCGCAAGGGCCATCTGCAACTTTCTGGAAGAGCTGCAGGAGCTCGGGGTCACTTTGCGCCCTCGGGCTCGCTGTGGGGCCTCTGGTGCACGGTCAGTGCTGGTGTCCTGCAGGAAGGCAGAGCACACCGCCCGGCTCCCCTTCCATCAGCTTGCTTTGGGAGGTGTCCTGGGGCCGTGGGGTTTCACCGACAAACAGGACACAGAGCTGGTGTTTTACGCTGCTTTTCCTTGCCTATTTTTTGCAGCCGTTGTGTGGGTGTGCAAGTGTGCGCCCGTGGTGTGCAAGAGCCGTGGCTCGGAGAGCTCAGGGCCAGGCGAGGGCACGGCTGCAGGGAGGAGAAGTGCAGGAGGCTGGGGTCAGCGGAGAGCCTAGGTACCAAAGAATTGATTTGCTTCAAGGGTGAAAGAATTAAGTCTGGTGAGAGAGGGGGAGCACGCAGCTGGCTGTCAACTCAGCAAGGCAGAAAAGGGAGGAAGCTGCTTTGGGTGGCAGGGGGGCTCCTGTGTCACAAATGACTTTTGCTGCTGTTCTTTCATAACACCGTGGCAGAGCCCTCTTGAGGACAATGCAAACACGGCTCCTGTCGGACTGAGCTCCCCGGGCCCCCCGGTAAAACTCTGATTTTGTTATTCTCTCCGGAACACCTCAGTCATCTGTCTTCTAGCTTCTGGCTGCGGCTTGGCACACAGCTGGCAGCAGGGGGTTGAATTCGCTGTCTGTGGCGTGCAGGGGGAGCCTGGTGCTGGTGTCGTCCTGGCTGTGGTTGCTGAAGCTCTTGGAGTTAAGCGTGGAAGTGGAGCTTGTGCTCCCCCTTCCTCCTGTGCCTCCTGCTTTCCTTCACGCGTTGGGTATTTGTTCTAGACGGCTGTGATGGGAGCCCCGGTGCTGTCCCTGTAACACTGATAAGATGCTGCCTGTCACAATAGTAGGAGTTAAAAAAAAAATAAATCATTTTTAGGTTGGGTTAAACCCTCCCATCTTCTGTGACTCAAGATCCTGGGAATTCAAAGAAAGACTGAAGCCGCTGGGAATTCAGTCGCGTTGGATTTTCTTTAAGCAGACGCTGTTTGAGTGAGGATTTCACCTGTGTGCGTGCTGTGATGCTCTGCTGGCACTGCTGCCACGTGTGGCTGTTACCCGCGGTGCCACACGTCGACGGCCCCGGCTTTGAGGTGCCCTGGGGCAGGGATCCGCGGGGGCGCACAGGGAGCGACTGTGCTCCAGCGGCTGCGCTTGGATCAGTGACTGCGCCTCCTGCAACCCACGCAGGCTCGAGCAGGAGCAGGATTATTGCTCGGCGCACGTAGCAGCTACCTTCAGGCAGGGAGTGATTGCTGTCTGGGCTGTGAGTTTCCCTTCGGAGCCGCGGGTAGGTCGGTTGCAGAGCTGTTCTGCACGGCTCACGTCCGTCCCCTGGCTCTGGTGGTGGCTGTTAGAAAAGTCATTGCTTTTATCAGTCCTTGCTGCGCTCCGTTCCTGACCTCGGGTCGATGCAGGAGGGGTTGATTTGGGAGCAGGGCTTCAGGATGCTGTGCTGCTGCTGCCAAGCAGGAGGTGCAGCTCCCCGGTGGCAGGAGCTGCCGAGGAGAACGTCCCCCCTGTCGAGGAGAGGAGCGTTTCTGGGGAGCAGGTGGTGAAGATGCTCAGCAAATGTCAGCTTGAGACCTTGCCATTCTGTGGGCAGGAGTGACATCGCTGAGAAATGTGCTATCCTGTCATAAAGCAGCAAAAAAAATAAAAAAATAAAAAAAATCAAACAGCTCAATGTTTACGAGGAAGGGAGGCCTTTGCCAGAAGCGGCTGTTTTTCCACCCCTGGGACTGGTGGAGCGAGCGCTTCACGTGGGAGCCCCGCTCCAGCAGGCAGCGGGCAGGACACAACATATCAGTGGCCACACCAGGCACCAGCCCCTCGCCATGGGGACAGCTCCTCTCCTTGTTTTTTCTTGCTCCCAGCTTCATCCAGCTCCGTCCTTGGTGCAGGAGGCAGCTGAGGCTCGGGTGGCGCTGCCGCTGGTGGCTGACACCAATGTGAGACCTGTGGCTTCCCGTGGGGCAGCTGGCGGCTCGCACCTTCGAGGAAGGCTCTCGGCACGAGATCTTTGGCTTTTAGGACATCAGCATCAGGCCAAGATGTGCTGTCGTACTTTTGAACGCCGTAATAAATCACCACGAGCTATTTAATTGGAAATTAGCCCTCTCGCTGCACACAGCATGCTACTCGGTGTGTGTGTCAGAAATCTTAAACAGAAAGCTCTCCTGTGGACAGATGCTAAATACATTTTTCTCAAAGCTAAAATGCTTTCTACACTGTCTAAAACTTCTCCTTTCAGGCCGGCTCTGGGTGTGATTGCGGGACTGGGGCAGGGGAGAGCTGCACAGCCCGAAAGAAACTCATCCACCCCGTGTCCACGTGTCAAAGTGTGAAGTGTGTAATTGCCTCTGGGCTAATAGCTCCGTATGGGAGTATTGCTTGAAAAATTTCTAATTTAATAAAACGGGTAGTAATTGGTTATTAGAAGAGAGCTTAATTGAAATAATTGCAATGCGTGCTAGTGTACTAATTTAGCTTGGTATTTATAATGCACAGTCACATTGTTTGCTCAGGGCTAGAGGAAAGGGTATTAGGAGGTGCTCATATTTCTCAGCAAGAAGTTACAGCTGGTCCCTGGAAAGACATTTATTCGGTGAAGCTATTTAGTCACTGTTCCCAGGCTTGGGTTCTGAAGACGGGCTCGCTTCATTACAGCTTGATGCAATTACGCCCACGCTGTTGGGAGTGGAGGCCTCCTCTGACACTTCAGTTCCCACTTCGGATGACTTTGGGTTGGTCTTTCCAGTCATCCGGAGCAGCGCCGCCTCTCCGGCACGGTGACATACGCTTCCTGACACGCTCACACAGGCGTGCATGAGTGTGCTCGCCCACCCGCCGGCATGCAAGCAGGAAAGGGGCCGCTTGCCTTTGCTGTGCACCTTCTCATCCCCAGGTTCGTCACTGCCTACACACGTGCCTTCGGTTCCAGTTCGCTAAATTGGCACCGCGAGGTTTCCCCGTGCAGAGAAAGGATTTGGAGAATCCCTCTGGGCTGGGCTGATGCCTCGTGCTGCTGTCACGGAGCTGTTGTGCGGGTGTTTCTGAGAGCTGGGAAGCTCTGCTGTAGGAGCTGACGGCCTGCTGGGTCACCAAAAGTGCTGCGTGGCGGAGGGACGGTGGCACAAAGAGCCGTGAGGTCTCATGAGCCTCAGCCACAGCTGGCATCCAACGATTGCTCCTCTTTGTCTTTCTCCAAAGTGCTTTTAACGCTCAATATTGTCACTTCGCTCGGACTTCCCACAGCATCTGCACTTAGACCGGCCTGGTGCTGATGGAGAGGTTTATTGCCAGCAGCCATTGGGCTAAAATTGAGAGGAAAAACAATTTCTGGCCTGCTCTTGTTATGGTCTCTAATGGGAGATATTTCTTTCTTACTAGGAACTTTGCTTGTAAATGCATTTTAATGCCGGATGCAATGCTTTGTGGCTATGAAACGTTCAGAGCTGCCTTCCAGGGTCAAAAGTGGTGGTACGAAGATTTCGGCTCACGGACGTGCACAGAGCACATTGCGTATGTGTGAAGGACAGGCGCTTCCCGATGGCGTGAGATAAAAACAGAAAAACAAAAAGCTGTGAAAAAGAGCAAAGCCCAACTATCAAATCCTTGAGAAAACTGAAGCCAACGGGTTGGATTTGATACCCAGGGCCATTCCGATGGCTCGTGGCAGGGATGACAGGCACGGAGCTGGGGTGTGCAGGCTGCAGCAGCAGGACGCTGCCAAGGGATGCTCACGCTGCCCGTGCTGGGGCTGCAGAGCTGGTGCTCAGCTTTGGGATGAGGCAGAAATCCTTCCTGGCATTTGCACCGTGCCCCATGGGGTTGGTTAGGTGCATCCAGGGAGATCCTTTTCACAGAGAGGCTGTTCCGCCTCTGTGCTGTACAGGGAAGTGTCGTCGTCTCCTGTGATGTGCGTTTTTTTTTCCAGAGCTGGGGATGCGCTGTGCTGCAGGCAGGCAATTCCAGCTTAGGATTTAAGGCACAAATTGTGTTCAGCGTGTAACTTCGCTGAAGCAAATGGCACCACGCCACGCAAGGATTTGCCCTGCCGAATACTGCTGCTCCCATCCCCACGGATCGCTTTGCTGCCTGGTTCTGTGCGCGGCTGAGATCGCAGGGACCGTCCTCCGGAGCCAGTGGAGCGGAACACGGCCCCGCCGGGCTTTTGGGGAGGGAGGAGGCAAAGGAGGGCCCTTTGGCTCTGCTGCAGGGGAATCTTTGGAATGAGGGTAGAATGAGATGAAACGCATGTTTGGATGAGTCCCATGCCCTTTGCCGGCACCGCGGGTGCTTTTTGGTGTGCCCATGTTCGCTTCTAATGATGTAAGAGAGCACAGCGGGTGCTGCTGCTGGTCGGGTGCGTTAGTGAGCGTGGGAGGGCACGGAAATCGGCTTTGGGACCTGGTGGCTGCTTTCCTTGAGCAATTTTTAGGAGTTTTAACTATTAAGACACCTTCTGAAGCCTTTTTCCTCGCTAAGCTGCTCTGTTTCTCACTGCCAGGTCTTAGGGAGAGAAGGGAGAACAACTGAACTGGCTGGTTCAGATATTAACAAATTCATGGTATAATTTAATCTTGATCACATTAAACAAACTTAACGATCAGAGAGTTTCTCACTTGCTTTAATGGACTCATTTCCAGATGATGAGGCTGCGAGATGAGAGACGTATGTTGTCGATGTCTGTTTATTAAACAGCTTTTCTTCCTGAAAGCTTCTGCCTGGCGAGAACGAGTGTAAGCGGAGGGACGCTGAGAAATAACAGCTTGCAGCTCTCTGTGGAGACACTGTTTAAAAAATTGGGGTCTGTTGCTTTTTATTGACGTGTGTCCTTATACGAGATATGAGAATAGGCCAAGACTTTTACCTTTTTACATGGTTCTTATGGCCAAGCAGCACACAGGGAATGTTTCTTCTCCTTTGCATGTCCTGGTGCTGATCCCTTCTTTAGGCTGTGGGTGTGAATAAATAGATCCTGTTTGTGTCCCCGGTGGTACCTGGGCACAGCACGAGCCCTGACATTGCACATCGCCTGGGCGTTGAGTGATGCCTGGCTCATGGCAGAGCTCAGCTGCAGCGCGCTGTTTGGTGGGAAGCAGAACTTCCTCACTGAATTTAAAATAAGAAATGTACTTGGAGGTCAATGGTCTGGTACAAACCCTGTTCTTGTCCTTCCCACACAGCCCGATGAGGCTGTCAGAAACTCCACAGAGTTCATGCCTCATTTCTGCAGCGCATCCTGAATCTGTTTTCGTAGGGACTTGCAGTTTTCTCTACCTTATGTAATGTATTAGAAAAATGAGCGGTGACAGATACTGGAAATATATGGTGAATGGTACGTCAAATGATCCAGCAGCCCTGGGGACAGAGGAAGTTTTTATTACCGTGAGACACAGCTGGCAGAGCTGATGGAGAGTCCCAAGGCCTAAGTTTCTCCTTTGAAGATTCATCTTTTAAAAAAGAAAAAAAAAAAACTTTAAGGAAGGCTTCTAGGTACTAAAATTCTCCGCATTTTAAGCAGAACCTTGGAGCCATTTCCTCAGTAAATAGTGTTTTGCAGTTTAAAGGTCATTTCATTAGAATTTTAATAGTTTAATTACAAAGTTTCTGGGCATTCTGTGTTTGCGAGGCATCCTCTGCTTCACGGGGAAAAGGCACCGCATGAATTCTCGGGGTAACAAACACCAACAGTGCAAAGTTCGTTAGGGTGGCAGGCAACGGGTTGCAGCTGATGGCAGGCAGTGCAGGGGGAGCGGGTCTGCAGCTACCGTGCCGCCCGTGCCATGCGGGGATCGCTCTCCACGAGCACCACCGTGCAGCCCCGATGGTGTCGGCTCCGTCACTGCTCCCATTAAACCCTGAGAGGTTGGCAGCAGCCTTGTTACGTGCTCTCCTGGAAAAGGAACTCAGCCGTGCCGGGTTGCTCTGCACTAGCCGGAGAGGTTTTCATGCTTTGCTTGCAGATATATATTTAGATTTTACCCCAGGGCTTTTAATTTCCTCACTGACTCCAGCAGCTGTGACGAGTATACAGATACGTGCCCCTTTTCCCCTGGCCGTTTTAACCTGGCATCAGCTTTGTCAAGAAAATTCGGAAGAGATCACAAGGCCCTGTCAGGCTCCAGGGCCTCATTGCTCCGCTCCTGAGCATGTAAAATGCACCAAGAAACAGGAACCCAGTGCCAGAGGCATCACGGCTTGGTAGGGATATTTATTCAGCATCTCTTCACGTCTGCTCTATTTCTTCCTCCGAACGGCTCCGCCGAGCAGTCCCGAGTTAACATGCTGGTTTTGCAGCTTTCATGCTCGTCGCTGACGAGCCACACTTAGGGAGGTAAAAATGGCTTTGTAAAGGCTGCGATGACAGTTTTGGGATTCGGCACACGCGGCGCTCACGTCCCTGCTGTTATGTAAGGCCTGGCTCTGCGGGCACCACAGCCGGAGGCACCAGGGACCCCCCAGCCCCTGGCACGGAGCCGCGGAGCCCGGCTGCACAGTGCTGGGCACTGCCAGAGCCCTGGGCACCCAAAGGAGATGCTCTCCCCTGTTGGACCCATGGACATTTGGGGATTGTTAGCGCTGGAAATGTTAATGTGGAGAAGTGGGGAAGAGAAGTGAAATCAAAGGCTCTTCTGCAATCAGCCACACCGTCCCCCTCTGGGCTTGCAGCCTGCCTGCCAGCCCTGCGCGCGTTTTCTTGCTGTACGTAATTTTCCCATCCGTATCCAGCAGCCAGGCTCTTCAAAGGCTTCCTTCTATTTCCAGCCCTCTCGCTGCTGCTAAAGATGCTTCCCTCCATTTTTGAAGTGTTATTCCCCGAAACCACAGCACTCCAGTTTATCCCAGAAGTCTCCCATCTCCTCCAAGCAGACCCCGCCAGGCGGAGAGCCCCTGCTTGAAGCTGCTCCCGGGGCTCTGCAGTCGCCTCGGCTGGTTGCTCTGCCAGGATTAAATGGGGAGAGAGAGCAAGAAAAGAGCATCCTGCACAGTCACACAAATCTCCTGTGCTCCTGTGAGTGTCCGGTGTCTGCTGCGGTACCGAAGGCTCGGGCAGCTGCCAGGGGATGTGGTGGATGGTGGCAACGCAGCTGCTCCGGGCTCTCTGGTCGGGCTCTTTTGGGTACCCCCCTTACCAAATCCCAGTCCTAGTGGGGGCTGATCCCCTGGCACAGCATGGGTAAGGGGCTTACAGCTTATCCTGGCACTGTCCATTCTGCCCCAGGAGAGGCTGCTGAAGGCAGCGGGGTCTTGTCGCACGGCTGGCGCTTTTGGCAGTACCGCCGAGCTGTGCTGCCCTCCCGGCAGCCGCTGCGACGCCCGAAATCCCTGGGGTTTTATGAACTTCTCCTGAAATGCTTCTAATGACAGTTTAATAATAACACTTAGCGCTCTGAACAGAGCTTCTCAGGCTGGGTACTTAAACGCTTTGCTGAGAAGGGTAAGGGCCATTATCCCCCATACTCGCAGAGGGGGGAGTAGCTGGATTTTATTTGTGAGAATAATTAGAACAAGTGGAAGTAATCAACTTTTCATGTGAATGGCGTTGCTTTTAAAAAGACAAACGTCAGGAAGGAGTCCTGGATACAAAGGGGAGCTCGCAGTGGTGTAGATCCGTCCAGCTGCTTCTCAGGGAACTTCTCGGGGTCCTGTTGTGCGCAGGAATTAACCCTGCCAAGGCAGTGCCTGGAGGGACCAGAAGCTGGTGGAGATGGCTGCGAGACCGGGCACACCCCGATTGCTTGCTTGTGCTTTAGGGGTTGGTGTGCACGTGCTGCAGACAGAGCTGCTTTGCCCCAGTCCCTGTGAGCGTTGCTGCCCTGCACCTTGCCTCTCCGGTTGCTCCAAGCCCAGCTTGAAGTCCCTGGCACTGAACGTCCTCGTGTGGGGAGCAGTGACACTGAAATAATTGCTGGCTTCTTAGCTGGAGGGCTCAAAGAGGCCAAAATCTCTGAGCAAGCTCCTGGGAAGTTTTTTTTTTTTTTTTTTCCCCCTTCTCTCCCCTGCCCTGAATCCCACCCCAGCCCTGGTCAGAGTTCAGGCTTGCAGGGGCCTGGCTCGCTGCTCTGTGCTTGTGCCGAACCCAGGAGAGCCGAGGCTTGTTTTGGCTGGGGCCTCTCGGTGTGACAGTAATGCAAATGGAGAATAATAATGCCTCTGTGCACAGCGAGCACAGGGGGACAGTCATTGAAATGCTTTCTCCTGCTGCGTGCAGCCCATTGCCGGATCTCTTTATGAGGCTGCCAAGACACGGGGTCACTGCAAAGAAAGGCAAAGTCCTGGGAAACCCCCCCAGAACCTCTGGCAATCTGCTGCTCGGGAAGAGAGGGAGGGTTGGGAGCTGCCGTGTGCTAGGTGTGGGGCTTCACATGTGCTTAGCTGCAAACCATGTCCTAGGTGCATTGAATTGCCAAGTGCCGTGGTGGCCTCGTCCCCAGCACCCCTTTGGCATCCCTGGGTGCTGTCTCGGAGCCTCCAGCCATCTCCTGCCTTTCCCCCAGCCCCTGCAGAGAGGGTCGGGTTGTTTCTCTCCTGAACCCAGTGCTTGTGGTGTGCTCCTCGCCCAGAAGGACCTGCTGGCTCCCCACAGCAGCTGGGTGCTGGGCTCCTGCTCCATGGTGTGCCGGGCGGGCTTCCTCACCTCACTGATAGGGGAAGTGGAGAGAGGTTTTCAGGTCGATCCAGGATCAATATAGGCTTTATTTTCTAAGCCTGGTTATCAATAGACAAGCACATCCTCGCTGTTCAGGGAAGATTCCCAAGCATCTCCTGCATATTTTAATCTCTCTGCAATTCTGGAGCAATCAATGTATTGATACCATATTCTCAACTGTAAAAGGAACCGAGGCTCTTTGGCTTCAGCCCTGTCATTAACCACAACTCCACCTACCGTTGGATGGTCAAAAAGATGGGCAGGAGGATCTGGCTTGGTTGGAAAAGAATTTCTTGGGCCAGCGCTGCACGTGGTGAGCAGCTCGGGTGCCCCCGGGGAGCCTCTGGGCTCACTGCCCGCAGCGCGGCACTGGGAGGATGAGAAGCGCTGGCACCCCACGGAGATGGAAGGGATGCGTCCCACGCAGAGAAAGAAAAGGGAGCATCAACACATTTTATTTTTTTTTTCTTTTTGACAAATTTGTCGTTTTAACTGAAATGAATGTCAGAGGAAAAAGATATTCTAGCGAGGAAGCCAAACCTCAGCCTTCTGCAATTTTAATTTCCCTTTGGAAAAGAGAGAAAAAAATAAAAAAAAGGTAAATAAAAAAAAAATCTTTAAGTCTCCTGAAAAATACTGACATTTGCAGCCAGCTCAGTTGGAGAGAGGTGCCTGTGCCGGTGTTTAGCAGCTCTTCTTTGTGCCTCTCCACGCCAGGCTGGCTGCAGGAGCCTCGTGGAGCCGCTGGCTTTGCAGGGCTGTGCACTAACCTTGGCAACCTTGAGGCATTGGCAGGTTTTGAAATGCTGTTTGCAAAATGCATTGTGGAAATGTAGGGCATTCCCCGGTGACTAACGGGCGGATCCGGCCCGGGTTCGCTTCTTGAAAAACACTTCAGCAAATGGGTTGGCCAGGGGAAATCTGTAACGTTTGTCAGGTATTAGTGGTGCTCTGAAGTTTACCAAAATGCTAATGTCGTGCTGTTAAACTTGCAGGGCCCTTGATATTTAGGTAGCGCTGCATCTGCTGAAGATGTTGTGGTGGTTAAAATTTTGTGGGACCTTGCTTTTCCTCGGGGTTGTGGCACGAAGCGGTGACGGCTGCACTGCGAGGGGGCAGGATGTGGCCTGGTGCAGAGCTGGGCAGCCTGGGCCAGCAGGGGTGGTCCTGGGGCAGCACCCAGAGCTCCCCAGAACCTGGGGGTTTGCTAATGATCCCATAACGAACCTTAATGAGTCTTCATTTCCCTGTAGTCCTGCTGGCACAGCAGCCCCTTGCATGGGGCGATAGGTGCTGGTGTTTCTCCGGTGTGGTGCTGCAAGGCTGAGCATGGGGGTTTTGTAGCAAAATGTGCACCCCTACACGAGCCAGTTACCTCGTGTGGTTTTCTGAAGTCTTCCTGCATGGAGTCTCTGCCTTTCAGGGCAAATTCTCAAGGTTTTTAAAGGTATTAAATTGGCTTTTCTTACAGAAGGCTGTCACGCTAACACTTTGGGGTTCTGTCTCAGCATAACGGGTTTATTTGCCAGAAGAATTTGGGGAAAAAAAAAGAAAAAAAAAAGAAAAAAAAAAGAAAAAAAAGAACCACCTTCTCATTTCATCAGCTTCTTACAATAAGCTAGATCATGCTTTATTATTAATACGTTGAATCGGTGCGTAAAAGGAGTTTTGGCAGTTGGGACTGAAAGCTACCTAGATAAAAGGGAAATATCTAATGAGACAGTTGCTGTGGATTCAATTAAGACTAAGGAAAAATCTGCTGCTTTTTTTTTTTTTTAAATCCTATCTTAAGAAATATTATTATGACTGCAACTGCTGCTGAGCAATTCCGAGCCATTTCCCTAGACCCTGGCGCAGCAGTGGGCTCTGCATAATGCAGGCCCCGGAATGAGAGCTCAGCAGTTTGTAATGGGTTCTCAAACGAAAACGAAACGCTGGCTTCCTGGCTTGCAGCCAGACATTTGGCACTCGTTTAGCCGGGCAAATATTTCTGGGCCAGGGGAATTCTGGTTCGGCCCGTGAAGTTGCTGGGGCTGTGTTTCGGTGGCTTCCCTTCCCCGTGGTCCCGTGTTTGGGGGTGTCCTTTGCCTTCTCACACCGTGTGCTTTGGGCTACGTCTTACAGCCACTGCTCTTTCTAGGAACATGCAACTTCCCAGCAAGAACGGGCATTCTGGACGCCGCTCGTTATATATTGAGTGCTGCCTTTTGGCTGTTGCTTTGCCCGAATTCTGGGTAAGCATCCATCAGCCATAAACCGGCATCAGCAGCACAGGGGACCTGCAATTAGTCTTCAGCATCTTTTGCTGAGTAACAGACCTTCGCTTTCCGAGCTGCAGCACTCAGTGCGAGCCCTTCCCCTCTCACAGACGGCATCGTGCTCCACCAGCGACCTGGCAGCCGAGTGCTTCTTTGCTTTTTTCCCTTGCCAGCAGCTTCGTGTGCTGCAGCCTGAAGAACAGCGCACAGCCCTGACCTGCTCTGGAGGACCTGGCAGCCTCCAGGAGGTTTCCTCAGTTTTGGGTGGCCTCTTTCCTGCCTCAGAAGGGAAGAAGCCGGTCAGAACAGCAGCCCCGTGTCCTGTTTCTTGTGACCCTGCCTTGGATCTCTCCTTTCTCTCCTGTTTCTTGTGTCTTGGCTCACGCTAAGTGCTTAACGGAAGAGGTGTCTTCAGGTAGAGGCTCCCACAGGCAGGAGCTGAGTTTCTCAAGGGGCTCGGCTGCGTGCTTTTTGTCACCTCCTGTACAACAAAAGTGTGACAGGAGGGCTTCAGTTTTCTGCTCAAATTCCCCAAGCCTTTCCCTAATAATTCCTCTTTATCCCCAGTGCCGCTGCTTGATGGCATTAGCGCCAGGGTTAGAAATTCAGCATAAGCCACTTTTCCCATCAAACCTCGATGCTGAACGTCTTATTCCTCTGGTGCAGAGCAGAACCAACAGGTCGTTGCCTGTAGGAGAGGAATTGTCCCCCAGCCCCAGCCCCTGGCCCTTCTTGGCCAGGAGGGCACGAAGCAGAGGACGCAGTGTGGGGCAGGGCAGGGGCTGGGGGGCTGAAGCAAGCCCCGAGGCAGGCAGGAACGGCTCAGTGAGGACCTGGGCGCATTGATCTGATGAATCATTTTGAGGCAAAAGGAGAAATTAAATGTGTGCTGAAAGCTGGCACATCAGTAAATGGGTTGCGGTTTTTTTATCCATTTTACATTTCAAGATGCTGAAATAAAACACGTCTTACGGAGAAATCCCATTAAGAAATTACTTGCCGAGTAGGCAAATGTGGGTTTTGTTAACAGGAGGCAGGGACCTGGTTTCTCTTCCCCACCAGCCTGGGACTGCCTCCGTGTCCCGGGACGAGGCCCCTCGAGGCACTGGCAGTGGGGAGGGGAGCAGCCAGCAGAGCCTGGGCTCGATGGGCCCCTGGCACGGCAGAGGAAGGAGGTGGCCGGATGGTTTTGGGATGCTCCATGGGGTGGTTTTGGGGCTCTCCATGGGCGGTGTTGGGGTGCTTCTGTCCGTGGTGCCGTGGCACTGTCCCCATGAGCTCCGGCACTACTGAGGCCAGCTGGAAGATGCCCCCATAGCGGGAGCAGCGATGGGCTGGTGGCACCCCCAGAAAGAGGACGAGATGCAGCCCCAAATGGGGGGACCTGATGGATTTATCCCCTGCCTGGGGCTCCCCTGGCCATGAAGATTTCCCTGCTCTGTTTGATGTCTTGAGAAATGGGGCTTCTGGGGAGGGAAGGCTGGGCTGTCCTGGCACAGCACCCTGCTGGGGTCTACTTGAACACCTCCAGGTGGGCGCAGGGGGTGCCCACTGCCTGCTCAGAGGGACGCAGCAGTGGGTTCCCCCCTCTCAGCTCACCACGGGTACGTTTAGGAGGAGCCTTGCTCTGCTGCTTGGCGTCTGCGAGCCAAGCACACTGCGTCTGTTCCCTGGCATCCCGTCCACCCTGCTCTTTACACAGAGGGATAAGATAAAATAGCTTCCTCCCCCTCGTGTCGCTACTGAAAAAACAGGGATGGGGAAAAAATAATCCCTCGTCCCCTGCCCTGCTGGTGGTGATAGGAGTAAAGCAATCATCTGTTTTTTAAAGGAGGCTGCCAAGGCAATTGCATTATTCACCGAACAAAGCCATTTCAGAGCTTTCTGCATTGTGAGCCTTTCCCCGGTCCTTTCGCACCGAATTGGTTGCAGCAGCAAGGCCGGGGAGTTTGCCTGGACTCCCCTCACTACCAAAATAAATGCCCAGGGCAGGATTGTTCCACTGGGCTGCTGCGAGTGGGGAGAGGGAAGGAGGAAGGAGATGGTACGTGCCGCCGGCTCTGAACTGAATGCGGTGAGGATTGCGATGTACGGGAGAGTTCAGGGGGGAAAGAGGAGGGAGTCTCGGAGCAGCCGAGGCTCGCAGGATGGCGAGAGCCAAGCTGAAGAATTCCCCTTCCGAGAGCAACTCGCACGTGAAAACCGTCCCACCGGCAACCACCGAGGATGGCCACGGGGTGAGCCCCTTGTTACCGGCTCGGAGGATGGGATCCCTGGGGAGCGATGTCGGACAAAGGTATTGCAGGACTGCAGTGGTGCGTGGGTGTTTTTTTTTGGGGGGGGGGAGGCAGCAGGGTTTATCTTTTGAATAAGGGGAAAAAAGGATTAGTGCCACCGGGGGCTGGAGGGGTGGCAGATGAAATCCTTCTGCGAGAGATGTTAAAGAGCCACAGGGGCTCTGAAGTTGGATTATGAAATGGGGAGCTGGGGCAGAGGAAAGCCAGTTCCTTTACATTTTTTATAAGTGTTCCATGTTTTTTTTAATATGCCATAAGCATGTGTGAATGGCAGCCCCAAGACTGTAGGGCTGCTACCTGACACTGTTAACTTGTACTGCACCTTCCCTGTGCGGTACAAGGCTGAAGCTTATTGACACTGCCTACAGCACAGCACGCACTGTGCAGGAGCACCATGTTTGCAGTTGGGAGAAAAGATGCTCGATCCCCCTTCCGAGGAATAATTTATTTACAACTGGGAAAAAAAAAAAAAAAAAAAAAGCTACCGTAGGAAATGCTGCAGCCTCTTTCTGCAAGCACACATCTGATATGTACAGGCAGAAACGTGCTGTTTTTTAGGAGGATAAAAACGATGTACATTGCACAGTGTTTCAGAAGAAGCTGGGTCCCCTCGTTACAACGAGGATGCATATATCAGCAATTCAGTTCTCGTTCTGTTTATTTTTATTTTTTATTTTTATTTTTTTTTTCCCATCTCTCCAGCATTTCAGCCCATCCATGCTCTCTTCCCTCTCAGCAAAAATCGCCTCACCTGTGGTTGTGTGCTGTGTATCTCCCAGGATGTGATTTCGGTGCTGTTTCTAGCTCTGGTTTCCAGTGCAAATTAGCACAGTAGGGAGGCTCCTGCTCACAGTGGATTTTACTTGCTTGGCGTTAGGCTGGAAGGAATTAACTGCCTGGGCTGCAGCATCCTCCCGGAGCCCCGTGGTGGGCTGGCAGAGGTAGCAGCAAGCAAGGATTAGGAGGTGCAGCCCCTGGGGAGGGGGCGCGGGCAGGGTTGGCGGCGTGTCCGACCCCCTGGTGCCGTGATGGGCCTGGTGCCTGCTTTGGCACTGGGCCTGGGAAGCAGAGTCCTGCTGTGCCCACAGTGCTCCGAGTGCAGGGCTCTGCCTGGGCATGATGTGCCAGCTCTCCAGATGGCACCGGCGCTGATTTTGGGGTGGGCTTGTTGCCTCCTGACTTGGTGAGGCTGAGGCTGGCGCGTCCAAAAGCTGCGATCGTAAGGGAGGCTGCAGCCGCGTGTCGTGCGGGTACATGGGAACCACGTCCCTGATTTTGGGGGGTGTCATCGTGCTTCGACAGGCAATTTCCGTCTGTGCTCCCAGGGGTGCCTTCGCTGGTTTTGTGCCCTCCTTCCAAATGGCACAGACAGCTCACCCACCCGGCTCGGAGCCGTGCTGCTGGCACCATGCGCTCCCGGCACCCCTGCAGGCGCTGCGATGTGCCCCTCAGCACCGTGCCAGGCCTCTCAAACCCAGATGTGCCAGGGCTGGGACAAGGCTCATTCCTGCAGCTGGGGGACTTGTATGAAATCATCCCAACCCCTGTTAATCAGCTGCAGTTAAACATAGGGATTCCTGCCCAGGGCTTCATAAAGACCCAGCGTTGACCCCAGGTCCCTGGGTTTCCCTGGAAGTCACGGGTTTTGCTGCAGTCCTGTAGCAAGGAGCTGGTGGTGCTGGGGACAGTCCTGGCAAGAGGTTTCGAAGTTGATGGCAACACTTCTGTGCTCCTCTGGCAGCCGGCTGAGCCCAAATTCCTTGACTGCTGAGCTCTCCAGCGCTGCTCCTTGGTAATCAAGTTGGCTGTTATGAGCGAGGTTTGTGCACTCGTATGGCACTGCGTATGCAGGCAACAAAGGGAAGAAGATTGCTTCTGAAATTATGAATACGTCTGAGACGCTTCGTCTCCTCCAAAGCCAGACAGAAGCAGCGTTACCGAGTTAGCAGGAATTGTTGCTGGGAGTTGGGGCTGAAATTGCACGGTGGCGGTGGGAGAAGATGTGGGTTCCAGGATGTTCCCGGGGATGCAGAGCAGCTTTCCAGACAGCTGAAGCCAGGGAATTTTATTCTCACCTACTTTATTTGCCTCTTGTTCTGTCTCTTAGTCACTGCAGCGCCTCGAAGCTTTTAGGGGTTCTCGGTCACAACAAGAGAAAAGGATTTGGGAAGGGATCGGGGAGCAGAGCGCTCCATGGCCCCACACATTGCGCACGGTGAGGCCACCAAAGGGCGCACGGGGCTGGCCCGGGGGGACCAGTGCGAGCAGGCTGGGGCTGGCCAGGCAGCTCTGGGAGAGGTGGCTTCATTCCCAAATGAGATGGGGCTGGTGCTGGGGGGAACTTGGAGAGGGTGGGACAAAATCACAGGGAAGCCAAATTCTCCGCTGTGCTCTCCGTAGGGCGCTGCTGCGGTGCTGCAGGCTGAGGGCTCTGTTTCTGGGAGGCAGCTGCTGGCAGGCGTGAGGATCTGTAAATCTCCGTGCTCAGATCTCATTCTGTGGGCTGTTGATCTCTCTGTATCACCGGACGTGTGGACTTTTTTTTTTTTTTTTTTTTTTAATATTTTTACAAGATAATTGTGTCCTGTTTATGCAGCTCTGCTGGGAAGTAGGGGAAATCCTGGCCACTATGCATCCTGGGGCAAACTGATATTCTTAAGGGACTGTAAACACACCCGTAACGGCTCCGGGTTTGAGGATCTGCCCAAAAAGCTGGCAGGGCCAGGGGCTGGCAGTGGTCCTCCTGTCCTGGATGGTGCGGAGGTTGGGCACAGAGCTCCACAGAGCTTTGGCGTGCCCCAGGGTGAGCTCTCCGGGCGCTCTGAGCATTGCAGGAGCACGCTGCAGGAGTCCTGAACTCAGGCTGCAGGAGCACGAGGTGCTGTTGTTTGAAACCGAATGAAGATGCTAAGGTTTGGGGGAGAAAATGAGAACTAGTTCAGGTTGGAAGGGGCGGCAGGAGCTCTGCGCCCCAGCCCGCTGCCAGGGGATGAAGGCTGAGGTTGGATCAGGTTGCTCAGGACCGATCCAGCCGAGTTTTGGAACCCTCCCAGGACGGAGCTTTCTCAGCCTCCCTGCCTGCCCATCGCAGTGCTTAATCACTCCGCGGGCGAATATTTTTTCTTTATATCTAGTCAGAATTTCCCTTGCTGCGTCTCGAGACTGCTCCCTCCCGTCCTTTCCGCACGCGGAGAGGAGTCTGGCTGCCTCTCGCCCCGCCGGGGAGCTGAAGGCAGCAATTAGCTCCTTCCCTCACCTCTCCTCTGCAGGCTCCGCGGTCCCACCGCCCCCAGCCTCTCCTCGTCTGGCGGTTGTGGTATTTTTGGCACCGAGAAGTGGGGCTTCGCTTCAGCCATGGTACAGGGAACTGAGCAGCAGCCCGGCGAGGAATAGCAGCACGCTGGTGGGAGAGTTTAACCAAGGCTTCTTGGATGCAGAGCGAGAAAACCTCCCAGACGGGTTTGAAAATGTAATTCCTGAGCAATCGATGCGTGGTCTCCCGGGGGGCTGCCAGGCGTTGACAAACAGCTCGTGCTGGGTGTGTGTTTGTCGCCTGATGCCCAGACACGAGCAGAGCTGTGGAAGGGCTCGGTTGGGCTGCTGGGACCATGAAAACCTCCCCATTTAACAGCCGGGTTGCTCGGCGATGGTCTCCATGGCAGGTCTCAGGAACAAGCGCCGGGTGCAAGTTTCACCTGCAGCTTGTGTGTTGCCAGGCTGAACCCCCCTGGGGGAGGACAAGGAGCCAAAAGCGATATTTTTCCAAATTTCTTTTGGCTTTGCTTTAATAAAAGCCTGTGTTGTTTGTGCACCAGCTTCAGGTGAGGTGATTCTGGGGAGAAGGGCTGGCTGCAGAGGGGATGGAGGGTCCTGCCCGGGGCTTGCCCACCTCTGAGGTCCCTCCTTGGTTCATCTGCTGGTGCTCTTTTGGATTTGGCCCCCAGAAAGGAGCTCTCAGGGGGCTGTGCTGGCGGGTCTGTGTGTCTGCCTATGTCTGGCTGTTTGAGCACTGCCTTTGCCATGGCAAAAATTTGCCCCCCGCCAGCCCCAGCTCTCCGCTACCAGGGCTGAGCCCCACTTCTCAGAACCTTCTACCAGAAAAAGAGCAATGCTGGGGCAGGAGGCACCCAGACGGTGTGCTCAGCAGAGTGTTTTTGCATCTGTGCTGGGCACAGCTCCTGCCCTGCTCCTCTGGGGGCTGGGACCGGCGGTGCCAGGCGGTGCGGGCGGCGCTGAGATGTGCCCCCGCAGCGCTGGGTGTGCAGAAAGCCGGAGTGCTGCAGGCTGTGCTGCTGCGAGCTGTCACGGAGGCGACCTGAAAAAAAAGCCTGGCTGGCTCCCTAGGGTTTTGCCTGGGAATCTGGGAGGGATTTGCCCTAAATGGGAGTGGTGGGGATGTCCCACAGGGCTGAGCATGGGGCATCTCCGCAGCCTGCCCCGGCACAGTGAGCGCACCGGGGGTGTTCTCCATCTGGGGTCTGCCTCGTGTCCAGCATCCTGGGGATCCCACAGCACCTCTTCATGCTTGGGTTGTTCTCCTGTGCACTGCTGGGATGCTCTGCTGGGGGTTGTGCATGGCAAAGCAGGGCAAGGGGCTGGGATGCGCCCAGCATAGGGACTGGAGGGGCTTGTTGTGGGCCCCCCTCTCCAACTTGGAGACTGTTGTTGTAAGGAGCTGGTTTGTTTTGCTTGAGCATCTCCTTCCTCCAAGGGGCAGGTGATTGCTCTGCCACCCCAGCAGCGTGGCACTGAATGGGCTCCAGCAGAAATGGGTGAGGTGCCCGATACCTTAGATCCCGAGCAGCACCGGGCTGTGAGCACGCTGTTGGTCCTGGAGGAGAGGCAGCAGCCCCAGGTCCCAGCTGGTGGCACAGGGAGCTGCCAGCAGTCGTGCTGAGCAGAGGAATCGTAAACACAGCCTGCGACTGTTGCTGGCTCAAGCCAGGTGGGTTTGGGGCTGCCTGGTTCCTGCCCTCACCCCAGAGATGCTCCGTGGTGGTGCTCGCCATCTCTGCTTGGTCCCCAAGTCCTCATGTCCTGCCCAGGGCTGAGCTCCCGGCTCCGTCCTGCAGGGTTTGGATGTGTTTCAGTCTGTGTCTGTGCTCCCCGTCCCTGCAGGTCCTGCTGGGTTCCTCGTTCCTGCTCCTCCTGCAAGGTGCCGTGCCCTATATAGGCACCGAGATGTGGATGCAGTGCCAAGCCTAAGGACGCCCACGCTCGAAACGTGCGCTTGGGTTTTTGCCCTGTTTATTTTTGGTCCCTTGTCCCCCGTCAGGGCCCGGCAGGGTGTGGGGGCAGAGCATTGCTGTGGAGGAGGAGGCTGAGCTGCTCGGTGTGGTGTGAGCGAGCAGGACAGACCCTGAGCCTCACCACGGGAGCATCCCTGCGGGCGGCACAAGCTGTCCCCACTGCCAGCCCTATTGCAGGTGGCACAGGGCTGCAGCAAGCAGGGACCCGTGGAGCTGGGGTGCAGCACTGCCTCCCCAGAGCTCAGCAGGGCCACAGGGACCCACTCAGCCCATCAAGGAAGGCAGGGAGACGTGCATTAAAAGCCGCCTCCGCCTCTCAGGGCTGCTTTGCCCAGTGGGCTTGGCACACGGGCGAGCCAAGCATTTCTGCAAGGTCAGGGCTGGCAGTGCCAGCAGATGCTGGGCACCTTCTGCAAGTGGCTCGTAATTCAGTCCCCATCCCAGCCCCCGGGCTCTGAGCACGCTGTGAGCCACGGATCCACCAGGGCTGCTCCGTCCCATCCCGCACGTGTTGGTGGCCAGACGCGTGCCTGCTCCGCTCGCTTCTCCCTTCCTCTTTCTCACTCTTTCTCCCCCTCTTTGCTTTCCTTTTTCGTCTCCTCCCATCTGTCCTTCTCACATCGGGCTATTTTTGTGGATTGGTTTCTCACTGTCAGTATGGTAAGAGCCGTGGTGCATCTCCTGTCTCAGAGCATGCACAGCGCTTTGGGAAGCCTTCCCCAGCGGTTACCTCGTGTGGTTCACTTTAGTCCCCCTGCCTTGCCCCGTCCCCTCCCCAGGAGGACAGCCCTGTCCAGGCTGGGAGTTTCCTTAGCTCCTGACCTCGAGATGCCTCCGAGCCTGGCAGGTGATAACTGAGCAGCCTGAATCTGAGTGCGGTGCTGGCGGGTGATCACTGGTGCCCTGGGGTCATCCGGGTCCCCCTAGTCGAGGCAGGGACTCTTTGCTTGACAATGATGGGAAATTCACAACCAGAAGTGAACTTGCAATACCCATCGTTTACCAAAATACCTCCCAGAAAGCTGCAAGATGGCAGAGGATGCGCTGGGAACTGGCTGGGGGGGAAGAGACCTGAGCGAGCTGAGCGCAGGCACCGCGTGTGCCTGGCAAAGCTGCGCCTTTCCCCCATCTCCTCCATCTTCAAGCACCGTACACACAACGTAGGTATTTATCCCCAAATTACCTGCATGAGGCAGGGGACCCGAATGCCTCCACGTTCCCTGGAGGTGCCGCAGCCTCGGGTGTGCAGCTGGAGCAGGACAGTGCCGAGCAGCTGCGGTGCGGCGTGGGCAGGCGGGTGCCTGCTCGCTCCTGTACACAAGCACGGTTCCTCGCTTGCCTTTGTTCTAATAATAAACGTGCCGCTGTCTCTTCCCCTCCCAAAGCCCTGCCCTCTGCGAGGGGCTGCAGCTCCAGGAGCAGATGACAGAGCTGTCTGCGGCAGCGAAGTTCCTTTCTTTGCTCTGCCTCTGCTCTCTGCTGGCACTGCAGGGAGCCGGGGCTGAGCACCCTGCTACCCAGCCAGGGATTGTCGGGTTACGGGCAGGAGGGGTGCAGCGATGCTCAGGAAGGCTGATACGGAGGAAATAAACAGGTGAACTCAAAGCAGGCTGTTTAAAACCCATTAAAACCTATTAAAATACAGCCTGCAGAAGCAGTGCTGTGCCCTGTGGGTCCCCCTGTCCATCCTCCCTGCAGAAAGTGGGCCCGGCCCTCCCGCAGTAAGCTGAGCCCGCCAACTTTTTGTTAAGTTTTTGGTGTCTGGAAAACAACCCTTCTTCAGGTGAGAATTGGAGTGGGGTTTAGTTTTCCTTACAAATTATTTTCTGTATTTTCTCAGCAATTAGACGGGTTTTGTGAATTCAGGTGCCTGGGGGGAAGATGGAAAGTTTCAGCACAACACCTCGGGGTTGCCTCTTCCCTCTGTGAGCCGGGCAGGTGCTGCTCGGGAGCCTTCGTCCCCTGCCATGGGGAGCGGGGTCTGGAGCAACCCCCCCTTTGTGCCAGCTTCTCACCGTCCAGCTGCCAGCTGCCGGCAAAAGGAGAATTAGGAGAAAATCAATTAATTTGCTGTTTCTTGCCCACAATGTGGCTGCAAGGCATGGACACATCCTGTGCAAAACCCAACGTGTGCCAGGGGGCTGGGGCAGCCCCTGCTGCTGCGTTAATCCGATTTTATGCGAGGGGAGCGGGGCTGGCTGGGCGCCTTCCTGCGCTCTCCTCGCCTCCGCTCTGCAGCTGGAGGAGCTCGGGGATGTTTGTCCCCAAACCTGGGGTCCATCAGTGCTGGGATGGGTGTGGGTGAGAAGCTGCAGGGCAGGGAGTGGGGCTGTGGGGGGCCAGGTCTGCATCCTGGGGGCATGGGGGGGCTGCTCTGCTCTTGCTGTGTCTGGTGAGGGAGGGCTCCAGCCTCACACCTCGGCTTCTCGCTGTGCCTGCTCGGACATCCTCAAACCCTCTCGGGGCAGCAGTCGCACAGATAACAAAGGCAGAACAGCAAACTCAATACATGGCAGGGAGGCTTCTCTGTTAGCTGGATAGCTGGGGAGTGAATTAGCTGTCTGTTGGGCTCGCATTTTAATTGAAATGAGGATTTATTGCTTTTATATTGTTTGGACTCTACTAGAGCGCTGCGGGCTCATAAAGCGTGAGGAGAAATGAAAGAAATCCTCCCCAGGCTGGATCTGCCCCTTTTTCTTTGCTGGTATCGCCTACTTGTCCTGATCGGGTTAAACAAGGCTGCCTCCCCCAAAAGGCAGGAGGGCACTGGCTGTGCGGGGGCTCCCACAGGGTCGCATCCATCCCCTATTGATAGGGGATCATTTTGGCACAGGGGATTCTTTCCTTCGCAGCTGTATTGCCCAGCACCATGCTGCTGTGTGTTATTTCGGTCCAGGGAAGGGTTCTTGCCATGGATGGCAGCGGGGCAGTGCTGTGTGGGGCTGTGGGGCTGCTCCCCAGCTTGGGGGGGAATTTCCTTCAGCTGAGGTGGGCTCTGCTGGGACCCTCAGGGACATCGCACGGCGTGAAGCTGGAACCTTCTGCAGCACCCCATGCTCCTGCCCATCTTTATACTCTCTCCCACCATGCCATCGACACCCCATGTCACCATCATCTTTCCTTTGTGTTCTTTTATTTTCGTTTATTTTCCTTTTTATCATCACCAACCGTGAGCACAAGCTCAGCTCCCTGAAGGTGCGCAGGGATCCCACGGTGCCAGGCGCCCGGCAGCACCCCGAGCGGCACCTTCCCGAATGGAAAATCTTTGCACAAAGTGTGAAATTGATTCGAGGCAGAGCAGAGGCTCATCAAAGAAAACCCAAAGAGCACAAGTAAAGGTTTTTATTTGCAGAGCTGAGCCCGTAGAAGAGCCGGGCACCCACAAAGCCACCCGAGCATCCCCGGGTGCCCGAGGTGGGACCCTGGGGTGACCCCGAGCAGTCCCAGGGCTCGGTGCCAGCTTTCCCTGGCGCTGCCTGGCCACCGTGCCATTTGTTGGACACTGACCTCGCCCCTTGTGATGCTCTCGCCCCGTAGGCCCCACGCCGAGGATTTCAGCGTGGATTCCTCCTTCTCACAGTAAGTGCCGTGCATGCCTGCATGTCGTGTCGGGAGCGGCGCGAGCAGGACGTGCTGCCATGAGCGGTGCTCGGGGTGCTCCAGGCTGCCCCAGCTCCTTCCTTGGCTGCTCCTGGCACCGAGGGTCACGGGCAGCGCCTGCAGAGCTTCCTGAAACCGAAATGGGTCACACCACGGGGAGCAATATCTGCTCGGCTCCTTCCTGGGGCAGGAGTGATATCTTGGCAGCAAACTGGTGATTGCCCATTAGCGATGAGCTCCGTGCGCAGACTCTAATTAAACAATCCAGATTCATCAGCAGAAGCAATTATCGGAGCAGATTCCTGAGTGTCAATCTCCAATGTTGCAAAACAAATAGGGCAAACAAAGCGCAGCATGTTATTCTGTTGCATCTTCTCTTTCTGAATTTTCATATTTTATTTTATTTTTTATTATTGAGAGCAACAGTGTGGCTGCGGGGCAGTGCAGGGCTGGGTTCCCCGTGTGGTCGATGCAGGGACGAGTGTGTCCCTGCCTGGGCTCGTGCTGCCCACGTGTGAGGAGGAAAATCCCTTCCTCACCACCTGCAGCTATCACACCTCGAGGCTGCAAACTCGGCCTGAGGCTGAGCGCCACAGGTGCTGCATGGAGCTGGAGAGGAACCGCAGCATCCTCCAGGGCACGACGAGCCGGTCAGCTCCTGCAGCACAAAGCTCCCTCTTCCCCAGCAGCCTCCCCAGTGAACGGCAAGGAGGAAAATAAGTTCAGCAGCAGATTTCTGCTCTGTTGGTACAGATTTTCCTGCAGCATGGGCAGGGCCTGAGCCATTCTGCCTGGTGGCACGGAGACATTTGTGGAGCTGGTGAATGGGGCCGTGATGGGTGGCTGGGAGGACCAGCCCCACGAGGCGCAGCTGCCCTTGCTGGTGGGCAGCCCCTTTCCAAAAGCAGCTGCTTGGAGCCTGCTTTTTACCAGAATCTTAACAAATCTGTAGTGTTCCCTGTTGGAGCCAGGGTGGCATTACCCAAGCTGTGTTTAATTTGCCGCGGAGAGGTTGGCAATATCGCCTCATTCCCTTGGGCACAAGGCACAAATCTGTAATAATACAGGAGATACCTTGTGGGTTTTTTTCCTCGGTTTATTCCCATGGTAAACAGAGAAAATTCTGAGGAAGCCACTGCACAACAGAGCCCACAGGGCTCCGTTTCGAAGCCGCTGCCTTGCCTGCTCCCGGGGCTGAGCTGTGCGGGCGGTGCGGAGCCGCGACACCCCCTCCTCCCAGCAATTGTTCAATTAGTGCTGACGGAGCGCGGGGGCAGCCTGCGGCGCGCATCTCGCTCTGGCAGGCGCCCAGGTGCTGTAATTGCACCTGATGCATGCACCCGACGTGCACGCAGACGTGCGCCCATCTCCCCTCCGCTGTCCCCAGCAGCTCCCTGTGGTGGCTCCCGGTGTCCCCACGTGTGCTGGTCACCTCCTCCCTCATCCTGAGACGTTCCCTGGGTGTATGGTGCTCCCCAGACAGCTGTAGGAGCAGGGATTGGAGATGCAGAGAGCTGCTGCTACCTCTTCCTCTCTTTCAAGAGCCACGTTTATTCCACGACACATTCACTGCAAAATATTTTCATCCTCGTGAAACAGAACCAAAGCATCCCATGCACGTAAACCCCTCCTCGGGGAGCAGCGGCGAGATTTTGGGCAGCACCCAGGCGGTGCTGGGCGCTGGGTCCCTGCTGGGTGCCGCTCCCGGAGCCGTCTCAGTTTTCAGGCAGCTGTCAGCCACGGGGCTGGAGAGGAGCCGCTGCGCCCACCGTGCCCCCCCGGGCCTCATGGGGACGAGGAGCTCGGGGTACGGCCGCGGCCCCCCAGGGTGAGCCCCGGTTTGGAGCTGCGCTTGTCGCCGTCACGGGTGGGTTGGTGGTGGGGTACGGGGTGTGTGGGGCCTGGGGGGGGTGTGGGTGGGGGCTGGCAGCTGGCCGGGCTCCTCCTTGCCTGTTGTAACGCTGTTGAACAGGGCTGTGCCCGTTTCGGTCTCGTACCCTGCGCTTTTCAGAAGAAATTATTGTGTCTTTTTTTTCAGGAGCTCATCGCCTTAGAACAAATTGTCTCTAATCTTAGATTAATAAAGCACAGTAAATAACCGGGCGAAGAAAATGAAATTGCTCAGGCATTATGGAGTGCATAATAGCAGTAATTACACTGCCAAGCGAGGGCTTGTAACCAAACTTGTACCTCGATGCTTATCGGGGCGGCTGGCGGGGCTGAGCTGCTGCCGCCCCCCCAGGGCATGGCCCCGCAGAGCTGCCGGGTGCTGGGAGGGCACGATCTGGTGCAAACCCTGCAGATGGGGGTCCTGGGGGGCTGGGGATCCTCACTGGGTGCTGTGGGCATGGGGGCTCTGGGGAGAGTGGCTTGGGTGAGCCGGGCAGTGGGGATGCTGAATTGGGGCTGCGAGCAGCGTGGTAGCGCAGCCGGGGTGTGCCATGGGCACGCTGATTTTTATTTTAAACTGAATTCTTGATAGTGAAATTAGAGGATGTGCTCTAAAGGATCGGATCTATTAGGTCCCTATCTGGAAGCGGGATCTGTTGTGCTTTCCTGTGACTGCTGCCCAGTAAAGCCACCACTCGCTCGCCATGGGTGGGACTCAGCCAGTGCCCACCCCAGCCCCACACTGGGGCTGCCCCATGGCAGCAGCCAGCACCCACCTCCCCCCAGGGCCATTTCAGCTGCTTTCCCAGTACTCCTTCTCCCCATTGCCTTGTGGTTCTTACTGGAGGTGTACGGCAACTTCACCGTCAAAGGCAGATCTCTCCTAATCATTCACTTCTTTTATCCACCAGCGTTTATATTCACAGTCCTGCTTTGGGCTGCAGGACTAACTGGCTGGCTGCCCCCAGGGATTTGTGCTGCTTATGGCAGGGAGATGAGCGGTGTCCCCGAGGTCCCCCCACGCTGGGCATTTTGGGGTTTTTAACACGGAGAAGGAGCAATTACCTTGGCGGGTGGCATTGCAAGCTGCCTGATTTATGCCCTGGCACAGCCGAATTATTTGCAAAGTCTGGCTTTGGAAAAGGTTAATGTTAACGTGTTTGAGCTGTGCTTGCAAAGTTCCTCATCCCTCCCTGCCAGCCCCTGAGGTTCTGCTGCCATCCCATCCTGGCCGTGCGGGGTGCAGGCGTTGGGGTTTGCGTTGCTTCGGGGCCAGAGGGACACATTTGGCAACTGAAAGTTTGATAACTCTTATAAAACATTATCCCAACTATCATGCCTGAGGCGATGGTTTTCTCTCCATGTGCTTGCTTTTTGTACATAAGAAGCTTGTAAAGTACAAGCCTGCCTCTCCAACCTGACGAGCAGCTCTCGAAGGGATGCCACGTTCCTGTGGGCACAGCTGGGTGCTAAATGCCGGCATCACAGCACAGGGTCCAAATATTGGGGGCTCCTGAGCCTTCCCCAGCTCCCTGCCCGCCCAGCTCGGTGTTCACACACGGTGAAGGTTTGTTTTCCCGTCTACCACATGATCCTGGCAGCTGCTGCCCCATAAATCACGTCCTTGGGGCCGTGTTTGGCTGCAGCCCGTGCCACGTGGGCACAGGGACTGCGGAGGAGGAAGGCACGGGGCAGGGAATTCGGGGTCTGACACCGTGGTTTGGTGCCCATGGTCTGCGCCTCGCCTGGCAATGCGCCTTGGTGACCTCCAAGCAGTTAAAAAATAGTAATTATAGCAGTGTTTCAGGGGCTTAGAAAATAGAGTGAGAGAGGGGAAATTGCTAAATCTTGGCACTTGACCCCGTTATTAGCGGTGGCACTGAAGAATGGGCCCTGTCCTGCCGGGAACCTAAAGCAGAGCATCGGGCTGCACTGAGCAGGCAGTGTGCCTTATAGCCCTGCCCACGGGAACGATTTGGGGCTGGATTCTGGTTTTGGGTGTACAAGATGGAGCTGGAGGGGGGGGATGTGTCTGGGATGGGAGCGGCTGTGCCCAGTGGGGCTGGGACGAGCGGGGTTGGCTTGGTCCCTCGTTCCTCCTGGTTCAGACCCTGTCTGGGAGAAGCCCCCGGTGGTGGCTGTCCCTCACCTCACCCCAGTGCCACCAGCCACCGAGGGATGCTCAGGGCTGGCTGGCAGCTCCTGGCTTCTTCTGGAACGGCCAAATGCGGTTTCTTAGCAACAGGGGGAATTTTCCTCCTTTTTGATCAGATTTGGTTCTTAACAGCTTCGCTGCCGAGTGTTGCTCCGGCACGGGTAAGGCTGACGTGTGGGACATGGCCCTGGCTGGCTGCAGCCCTGCGAGCGGGCAGGGGGACGGAGCTGGGGGGATACAGCCAGGGGGAGAGCAGCATCCCAGGGGGTGCAGAGAGCTGCACGGTGCACATTAGGGGAGGTGTTCGCCCCCCAGGCTCTAGCTTGGTGCACCTGAATGAGAGCAGAGCCCTTCACCCAAGCTGGAGCCATGCCATGGGGCACTGGGATGCCACCAGTGGGTGCTGGGTTGCCCTGGGGGCAATGGGGCTGCTGGGGATGGCTCCGGGGAGATCCAGCTTGCAGGGGCCAGGGCTGGGTGCTGGGGTCCTGCCCATGCCCCCCGCACTGACCGTCCCCACGGGTGCTGTCCCCGCAGGGTGCAGGTGGAGTTCTACGTGAATGAGAACACCTTCAAGGAGCGCCTGAAGCTCTTCTTCATCAAAAACCAGCGGTCGAGTGAGTGATCCCTGCTCGTGTGGCAGTGGGGACGAGAAACCATTGCCATCTGCTGGCAGCCGGCCCCGTCCGGCCTTGGTGCTGAGCCAGGATTTGGTGCCCAGCCTGGGGCTGTTGCCACCCCCTGCCCTGTCCCCAGCTGGAGTTGGGCACCCCCATGGCCCCTCAAAACCCCTCACCCTCCCTTCGGCCCCGCAGATGAGCTGCCCCTTGACTAATGCTGTTGGAAGCTGTTTTCTCATCAGCTGTCCGGAGGGAGCCCGCTCGTTAATTCATAAGCCCACATTTTCCTTTCCTCCCTGCATCCTGCCGGCTCGTTAAAATGCTGGAGCGTGGCACAACAGGGTGCCCACGGGGAAGTTTTTAATGAAAATGTGATGAATTCCTCACTTGCACTTTGAGTAATAACCCGATCAGCTGGCTGGGGAGGGAGAGCGGATGGAGAGGCTTTGCTCGGCGCCCCTCCTGCACGCTGCCCGCAGCCCAGCGAGGGGGCTCTGCCCATCCCGTGCTCTTCTGTGTCTGCTCCTTTTCTGCACCTGCTGTGCCATGGGGCCATGCCATGGAGCTGTGCCATGGGGCCATGCCATGGGGTGCTGCCTTGCCCACGCCGTGCCCCCTGTGCCACAGGTCTGAGGATTCGCCTCTTCAATTTCTCGCTGAAGCTGCTCACCTGCCTGCTCTACATCGTCCGTGTCCTGCTCGACAACCCGGAGGAGGGCATAGGCTGGTGAGTGCCACCCCACCTGTGGCCAGGGCTCTGAAACCGGGGGCGCACAGCCCAGGCACACAGCGCATTGCCAGGCAGGTGTTTTCTGGATGCCGACGCCCTTGAAGACACACACGTCTGCTAAATCCCATTTAAGTGTTAGGGAATGAAATGCGTTTTGCCAGTCAGATCCCCGAGGTGACGGATGATTCCATCTAGCAGCTCTGCTCCGGGTTTCGGCAGAGCCCTGTTTTTAATATGTCCTTGCTTTGTTTATCTCACATGCAGATTTTTATTTTTATTTTTTTCAAAGGGCTAGGGTGCTCTATGAGAATTAGCAGTTTGATTTTCTCTGTGTAAAGGTTGCAGACGGCCAAGGACATTTGCACTGCCCACAAGTGGTTGCGACTCCGTGAGAATTAAGAGCGACACGGGCAGGCAGCCTGGTGAGGTTTAATGCAGCTGCAATTTGGGGACACCCCCCCGTTAGTTGGGGGACATCAGCCCCTTTGGGTGTGCACATGGTAAAGCTGATGCTGGCCTGTGGGAGCGCATCCCTTGCCAGCAGGCAGGGTGACTGAAGTGTTTAATACTGCTCGGGCGAGGTAGGGTCCTGCAAAAACCACCAGGATGGGCACCAGCACGAGCCTGACCCCATAGGGTGTTGTTTGAGGGCCTCTCCCAGTATCAGGACAGATTGGAGATGCCATCCCCTGAGCTGGGGAGCCAAAGCTTGCACCCCTTGTCTGTCCTTCTGTCCCTCCACTGTCCCACTGACTGCTCTCCCCGGGTTTCTGTTTCTGTTCCAGCTGGGAATGCGAAAAGCAGAACTACACAGTCTTCAACCAGTCCACGAAGATAAACTGGTGAGCTGTGGGATGCTCGTGGCGCTGGGTCTGGCTCTGCTGTGACAGCGGGGACGCAGCGGTGGGCGCGGAGCCTCCCAGTGAGGAGGGGGCTGGAATGGGCTGGGGGCACTGGTGGGACAGGAGCTGAGCTGGGTGGGCTCACAGGAGCTCAGGGACTGTCAGACCCGGCTTCAGGCTCTGCATGGAGCAATGCCAGTAATGAGCCCGCCTTAGATGAAGTCAGAGATGGCCTCGGGCTGGCAGGCAGTGAGGAGTAAAGGCGCTGCTAATTAGGCTACGGTTCGGATCCATCTGCTGTGTTCTTTGCAGGTCACATATCTTCTGGGTGGATAGAAAGCTGCCGCTGTGGGCTGTTCAGGTGAGTTCCCGGCCACGTGGAGGTAACGGTGCTGGGTGCCCACCGACGCACCAGACGGGTGCAGGAAAACCGAGCGGGGAGGCTGAGGCTGAGGTGTGCAGGAGCACACCCCGAGCAGTGCCTGCTGTCTGTCTCCGCAGGTCAGCATAGCTCTGATCAGCTTCCTGGAGACCATGCTGCTCATCTATCTCAGCTACAAGGTGAGCACCACGCTGGGAGGCTGCGGTCACTGTGGCCATTTGTCCTCCGTGCGCCTGTCCCGCTGCTGCCAGTGGGCGCTGCCCCAGGGGATGGGGGTGTGCTGGCTCCCTGAGCTGGCCAAAGGCTGGGACTTTAGCAAACAGCATCTCCTCACAGTCCTCGGGAGGGTTTTTGCATGTTTTGTGTGGCTGGTGGAGATATTTCTCTGGCTTGGGCCCATCTGTGGCTGATTCTCATCCCTGGGGGCAGAAAAGGTTCAGCTCCGGCATCCCCCACATTGTTTGAATCAGAGGTTTGTGTTTGTTGCTGCCTCAGTCCTTACACAAAGCGTTGCTGTCCCCAGCTTTTGTCAGGGACAGCCACTGACAGAGGTGCCACCCATCTGGGAAAAAAATGGGTGTTTTGGGAAGTTTTGTCTGGCACCAGCACCATGACTGCCAAGCAAAGCGCAGCATCATCCTGCCTGCGCTAGCATCCTTCGCACGTCTAGCAGGGGCCGGGGCACTGGGAGCGTCTTAATTGGCCTTTGGCATGCTTTCAAGCTTTTTAATTAATTGTTGTTACTTTTAATTCCTCAGGGGAACATCTGGGAACAGATTTTCCGCATTTCGTTCATCCTGGAGATGATCAACACAGTGCCCTTCATTATCACGGTGTGTATTCCCCGGGGTCGCTTAAAGCAGCTTTAAGTTTAATACACACTGCGGTTTTGGTGGTGAAATATAGAAAAGCAGGTGCCTGGCCAAGAGTATTTACAGCTGGCAGTTATTTTTGGTAAAGAACTCCATTGCTCCGAGTCCTTTGCAAGTCAGCCTGTGAGAAACTCTTGCTTTTCTAGATATTCTGGCCTCCTCTGCGGAATTTGTTCATCCCCGTTTTTCTGAACTGCTGGCTTGCCAAGTACGCCCTGGAAAACATGATAGTAAGTGACCAGACACATCCCTCCCGGGCATCCCAGCTCCTCTGCCATAGGAACTAAAAGGCTGCTGTGCCACAACCCGGCACTGAGGTGCCCGAGGGCAGATTTTGGGCAGGTTTTCAGGTGCTGGGATGAAGTTTGTGGGGTTGAGGCTTGGCTGGCCGCCTCCTGGTGAGGCTGGGCTGCGGGTCGGGTCCCTTTGGTGTGTGAGCAGGGGATGCCCACCCCTCCACATGCCCCTGGTCCCATGGCACAGCTCAGCCCTGGGCTGACCATCGTGGCTTTGTGCAGAAATGCCCGACCCTGCCAAGGGTTTCATGTTTCTGGAGCCTGCGGGCAGCTGCAGGGGCTGTGGCTGTGCTGCTGCTGAGGCTCCTGTCCCGTCCCCAGAACGACCTGCACCGAGCCATCCAGCGGACACAGTCGGCGATGTTCAACCAGGTGCTCATCCTGATCTGCACCCTGCTCTGTCTCGTTTTCACGGGGTGAGTGTCACTGAACCCCCGCCACCATGCCCCTGGGCAGCTCATTTGTAGGCCCAGCTGATTAACAGGGCCCTTACCCTGTGCTCAGCCAACAGCAGGGGCAGGTTTCCGAAAGGAGCCCTGCTCCAGGTGGGTGCTTAGCTCTAAATCAGGCTTCTGGGGCTTTCCTCCCATCCCCTCGGTCTGGATTTGAAGCATATAATACCAATTCAGTTGCTGAGAGGACAGGAAATGAAGCTTTGGGGCTCGTGAGTCCCTGTCAGTGAAGGCAATCTTCTCAGCTGAGTGCTCGAGGGCCCTGTGCTTTCCCCCTGCAGCACCTGTGGCATCCAGCATTTGGAAAGAGCAGGTGAGAAGCTCTCCCTCTTCAAGTCCTTCTACTTCTGCATCGTCACCTTTTCCACGGTGGGCTACGGAGACGTGACACCAAAGATCTGGCCTTCCCAGCTCCTCGTCGTCATCATGATCTGCGTCGCCCTGGTCGTGCTGCCGCTGCAGGTCAGAGCCAGGGCCGGGGAGGCAGGACAGAGACCCTGGGCTGGACACGGGGACGTTCCCCACGTCCCCAGGGCCCCTCCAGCTGCCTGCTGCCTTCAGCCACCCCACAGACCGTGTCTGGGAGGCAGCAAAGCACCGCGGCCTGCCTCCCCGCCCTGCTGCTGGGACATCAGCACCCTGCTTTTGCTTGCAGTTCGAGGAGCTCGTCTACCTGTGGATGGAGCGACAGAAATCAGGAGGCAACTACAGCCGTCACCGGGCCCAGACGGAGAAGCACGTCGTGCTGTGTGTCAGCTCCCTCAAAATCGACCTCCTCATGGATTTCCTCAACGAGTTCTACGCCCACCCGCGCCTGCAGGTCAGGGCCGGGCCTGTGCTCGTGCTCACGGCTTCTGTGTTTTGCCCGTGCTGGGTTTCAGTGGTTTTGGGCATGGCCAGGCCGCACCAGCTGAGCACAACGAGCCTCTCTTTCAGGACTACTACGTGGTGATACTGTGCCCCACAGAGATGGACATCCAGGTGCGGCGGGTCCTGCAGATCCCGCTGTGGTCGCAGAGGGTCATCTACCTCCAGGGCTCCGCGCTGAAGGACCAGGACCTCATGAGAGCCAAGTGAGCAGCGGGACGGGGGGGGATTGCAGGCAGCCACTGGGGGGTACAGGGCTAGGGCCAAAACACTGCTGCTGGGGATGCTTGGCTGCTGCCTGTGCTGCCCACTAATCCCTAAACATGAACTATTCCTCGGGGGGATGCAGGACGGCTGCAAGCACGGTGTAATTCAGCCACACGCGTCCCCAGCAGTGTCACCGGCTGGGTGACGATGGCCACGCTGACATCTCTGCGGGCGCCCCGGGTGGTGCCTGCAGGCTCCCGGCGTGGCCGGGCTGGGTGGTGCACGGGCGCTGCTCTCTGTTTGCAGGATGGACAACGGGGAAGCCTGCTTCATCCTCAGCAGCCGCAACGAGGTGGACCGCACAGCGGCGGTAAGCTGCTTTGTAGCTTGTCCTAGCCGTGGAAGCGCTGGGGGAAATAAGCAGCCAGGAGCTAGCCCGGGCTTTGCTCTTCTCTTAGGACCACCAGACCATCCTGAGAGCATGGGCTGTGAAAGATTTTGCTCCAAACTGCCCTCTCTATGTTCAGATCTTAAAGCCGGAGAACAAGTTTCATGTAAAGTTTGCCGGTGAGTCTAGGGGGCTGTCCTCCACAAGCTGGATCTTTTCGGGAGCAGTTGATGTTTCTGGGGGTGATCCCATGTCTTCAGAGCCCGTGAGGGGTGGGTTTGCAGGTCAGGGGTTCAGAGTGGAGGAGGGAGGGAGGTGTATGTAGGGAGTGCCGTGGGTCCCCATCCCGTCTGGAGGGCCAGCATGTTCCCCTGTCCCCTTCCACCACCACAGTGTGCCCTCCAGACCCCAGCACCTCTCTGCCCTCCTTGGCATGTCCCAGGGCACCGTGATTTGCTTGGGTTTGCCACCCTGAAATCTCCAGGCAACACAAGCAGAGGCACCCGGTGCCCTAGCCCTAACCCCCTAGCCCTAGCCCTAGCCCTAACGCTAACCCCCTAACCCTAACTCTAACCCCCTAACCCTAACCCCCTAGCCCTAGCCCTACCCCTTCTCCTACCCCTACCCCTACCTCTACCCCTAAACTCTTCTTCCTTGCAGATCACGTTGTCTGCGAGGAGGAGTGCAAGTACGCCATGCTGGCTCTCAACTGTGTCTGCCCCGCCACCTCCACGCTCATCACGCTGCTGGTGCACACCTCCCGCGGCCAGTGAGTGCTGCCCACGTAGGGTGGGGGGACTGGGCACCCATGGCACAGGCAGCACCCTGTCTGCGCCCCCGGGGCTCCTGTCCTGGCAAAACACTGCCCGAGTTGCAGCCCGGAGTCTTTTCCTTCCAGCCAGCAATTACTGGTGGGAGGTACTGGGGGCACTGCCTTCGGCGGCAGCCCGGGGCACACAGCCTGGTTGTTCCCGTGCAGATTGCCTTGCTGGAGGCCAGGAATAAAACATCTTGTTTGTATTGAGCTGATCCCGCTGGCAGGAAGCTTGATTTACCAACCGCGAGGCTGGAGCCTGCAGGTTGTTCTGTGGGGCTGTACAAAGTGCAGCTGGAAGCAGCTAGGTGGGCCCTGGCGCGGGCCCCTTGCCCCTCAGCAGAGCCAGGACTTGCTGTGCTTTGTTAAAATGAAATCACAGCCTCCCAAAACATCCTTCCCAGAGCTTCTCGCCCCATGCTCTGAGCTGTTTGCCAACACTGGCTCTCAGCCCTGCCTCCGCCGCTCCCCTGGGAGCCCTCATTAAATAAAAAGGCACTTAAAGTCGGAGATCTAAATGAGCTCAGCCTCGGCCTGCAAGCGCTGACAGCTCATCGCCGCCACCTCCCCGCTGTTGGACCCGGTGGCAGCTGCTGCACCCCTGGGTGCTCTGGCTCTGGCTGTGGCCCCGTCCCGGCACACGTCTCTGTGCTTGCAGGGAGGGCCAGGAGTCCCCAGAGCAGTGGCAGAGGATGTACGGGCGCTGCTCAGGCAATGAGGTCTACCACATCCGCATGGGCGACAGCAAGTTCTTCATGGAGTACGAGGGGAAGAGCTTCACCTACGCCGCCTTCCACGCACACAAAAAGTGAGGACTGGGGGGCAGCGGGCAGAGCTGGGGTCAGGGAGAAGGTGCTGGGAGCAGCACTGGGGCTGGAGGGTGCTTTGAGGTCCCTTCTGCAGGGACGAGGCCCTTGGAGGGTTTTTTCTCTGGCTTTGAACGCCCGCACCATGCTCCCCTCGCAGGTACGGTGTCTGCCTGATCGGCATCCGCAGGGAGGAGAACAAGAGCATCCTGCTGAACCCCGGCCCGCGGCACATCATGGCCGCGTCCGACACCTGTTTCTACATCAACATCACCAAGGAGGAGAACTCTGCCTTCATCTTCAAGCAGGAGGAGAAGCAGAAGAAGAAGGGCTTTGCGGGCAGGGGCACCTACGACGGCCCATCCCGCCTGCCCGTGCACAGCATCATCGCCAGCATGGGTGAGTCCATGGGGCCCCCTTCTCCACCCCCTCCCAGATCACCCCATCAGCAAAACACACACAGGTCCCTGCTCCTCGTGTCCTGGGTGCTCTCAGCAAGCCCAAAAGTCACCATCAGAGCTCGTGATATCCATTACCATTAAGGATATTTGCAGCAATCCCCCGCCTCCTGGCTGGAAGAATGAATGCTGTTGGCCTCCTCCTAAAACATGTTTATGATTCACAACCAGCGTGGTTTGCTCTGCAGCGAGTGGTGCAGTTTCCCAAATAAAAAACGCCATGAGTCATTGCTCCCAGCCTGCAGCTGGGAAGACCAAGTTGTGGGGTTGTCCGGAGAGGCTGCGCTGCAGTAGCACATTGTACTTCAGGCAAATAATTCATGCATTTATATTCATGAGCAGCAATTTGCATGATTATCCCACAGCAAGCCGCAGAGCGCTTTGCTGAGCAGCGCTCGTCAATGTTCTCATTAGGTGGCTTGTTTGGCTTGTTCGCAGAGGGACTTTTTCAGAAAGTGCAATGAGAGAGAAATTGCCCAAGGGCGAGCGGGTCCAGCCCCACGGCTGCAGGGGGAGGAGGGCACCCAGCCCCATGCTTGGCTTGCTGTGGAGCTCCTGGCTTTCACACCCATCTGAAAATAACTATTTGGTGAAGATTTAGAAGACAGCTCTGGCTGGGGTTTCCAACTGAGGCCAAAACCTTGATGGCCATGATTAAAACTCCATAAATACATCTGGTTTTTAGGAGGTGCTGGAGCAGGGGGTCATCCAGCTTCTCTGGTCCATGTTGAAGGTCTTGGGCGGGTGCAGTGCGTGGTCCCCCCAGGGCTGACGGGCTGGATGCTGTGCTGTCTCAGCTCCCTTCCCCTTCTCATAGAGCGCGCTGTGCTTCCCTCCCCGCCGCGTCCAGGTACAGTGGCCATGGACCTGCAGAACACCGAGTGCCGCCCCGCCAACAGCAGCAAGCTGGCGCTGCCGGCGGAGAATGGCTCGGGCACCCGGCGGCCCAGCATCGCGCCCGTCCTCGAGCTGGCCGACACCTCGTCCCTGCTGCCCTGCGACCTGCTCAGCGACCAGTCGGAGGATGAGATGACGCAGTCGGATGAGGAGGGCTCGGCGGTGGTGGAGTGAGTTGCCCGCATTCGGTCGCGCCGTCCCTTGTTGCAGAGTGGCACGGACGCCTTTTAATTCGTGCCCATCTTTAAGTGAAAATTGCTGCTTCTGGTTAATCAGAAATGCACATTACGATTTCTTAAGAGTTGTTAACCAAAACCAAATCTAAAAATGGGCCGTGAGGTTTTTGCTTCCTTGTATGGCTTAGCGTCCCCCTCCTCTCCTGCAGCTCTCTGTCCTGTCTCCCTTGAGCCAGGCTCCTACTTGCTGTGTTCTCTGCCTGTGCTGGGAACGTTGCCTATTTGCAATCTCAGGACCCTTTGCATAACAAAAATCGTTCCTAAGTACATGTTTTTTTTGGACATTTCTGTCTGATACAGGAAACTTTTGCAAAACATTTGCCACTGATGTGTTTGAGTCCTGGGTCTGTGACTCTAAAGGTTTTTCCAAAGGTCTGAGTGCTGTATGCACAGAAAACTCTCCCCGTGTCCTTATAGTTCTGCAATTTCTGCTGCAGGTACGTGAAAGGCTACCCACCGAACTCCCCCTACATCGGGAGCTCGCCGACCCTGTGCCACCTTTTACCCGAGAAGGCCCCGTTCTGCTGCCTGAGGCTGGACAAGGTGAGCGGCAGCGCTGGGGCCGAGGCGGGTGATGGCCGGGGGCTGCCACGGGTCCCCGAGCTGCCTCCCCTCCCTGCAGGGCTGCAAGCACAACAGCTTCGAAGATGCCAAGGCCTATGGGTTTAAGAACAAGCTGATCATCGTGTCGGCAGAGACCGCAGGGAACGGGCTGTATAACTTCATCGTCCCCCTTCGTGCCTACTACCGGTCCCGCAAAGAGTTAAACCCGATTGTGTTGCTTCTGGACAACAAGCAAGTACTTCTCCGCAGATGCTTCCCATTGCACCGAGCCCTCCCCTGTATTAATGGGGGCATTTCACACCGCGTGGGGATGGGGCAGTAGGGGAGGGGAAGCAGCGGCACCGCCAGGGTGCCCCTCAGCTGGTGGTGGGGATGCGGCTGTGCGCAGCTCCATGGAGCTGCTGACCCCCTTGCTTTCTGTTGCTCTCCCTGCAGGCCAGAGCACCACTTTCTGGAAGCCATCTGCTGTTTCCCCATGGTTTACTACATGGAAGGCACGATCGATAAGTAGGTGTTTCTGCCCGTGGCCGTTGTTAATTGTGTTGCTGTCTAAAGGCACCGCGTTCACCCAGTCCTGACACCCGCATGCCAGGGGGGCAGATGTGCCCCCAGCCCCTCGCCCTCCCATCCCATGGGTCGGCTGCCATAGGGCTGACCCCGCCGTGGGCTTTTCGGGTTGTGGAGCGAGGCTGGTAGCTGGGTGCTGGTGGCGAGGAGGCGGCTGGGTGCGCGTCGCAGCGCGCTGCCTCCCTGTGTCCTTCCCAAGGGCTGACCCCGCGCTCTTCTCTTTGGGGACTGCCCAGCCTGGACAGCTTGCTGCAGTGCGGCATCATCTACGCCGACAACCTGGTGGTGGTGGACAAGGAGAGCACGATGAGCGCGGAGGAGGACTACATGGCCGATGCCAAGACGATCGTCAACGTCCAGACCATGTTCAGGTGGGGTGGGCAGCCACGGCCGAGCCCAGGGGGTGCAGGTGCTGCGGGGAGAGGTCACAGCAGCACTGGGAAAACACAAATCTATCCCACTAGGTCTGATCTCAGGAGGGCACGGGGGAGGTTTGGGTTTTTTGGGTTTTCCTCGGGCTGTGCACACAGGCAGCCCCTCGCTTCTGAGGCGGCCGCTGGACCACAGGTCTCTTCCCATCGCAGGCTCTTCCCCAGCCTCAGCATCATCACGGAGCTGACCCACCCGTCCAACATGAGGTTCATGCAGTTCAGAGCGAAGGACAGTTACTCCTTAGCCCTTTCCAAGCTAGAAAAGGTAAGGGAAGGCTTTCGCTTCCTGGGAAGGCAGTGCTGGGCGCAGGGACGCTGAGCAGTGGCCTCTGGGCTCCTCCTTCAGCTCAGTGACTGTGCTGAGGGCTTCTGGCAAGGGGGAAATTCCCCTAAACCGCACCCTGAGGCACCTGAAAGCACCACATCCAGCCTGTGTCCAAAAAAAAACAAACCGATGATGATGTCTCACACGTTTCCATGGAGAAAATCCCTCTTTCACCCAGCGTGAGGGATGCTTCCCTGCCTCCCTGCTGGCACCCCCAGAGTCACTCAGCTGGTGCCCACCCATTCGCACTGCGCGTGGGGGAGGCTGCGGGGTTTTGCTTTGCTTAATACCCCGGGAGGATGGGAACAAAATCCCACCAAGGGTGCTCCCCAGACCCTTTCTGCTTCCAGAAAGAGCGCGAGAACGGCTCCAACCTGGCCTTCATGTTCCGCTTGCCCTTCGCGGCCGGCCGGGTCTTCAGCATCAGCATGCTGGACACGCTGCTCTACCAGGTGAGCGCCGCGGGAGCTCGGCGGCGGGGGACAGCGCGTCCCCCAAAGTGCCCCTGCAAACTTTTTCCCCGTCTTCCTGCCCAAACGTCTCCCCGCAGTCGTTCGTGAAGGACTACATGATCACCATCACCAGGCTGCTGCTGGGCCTCGACACCACGCCGGGCTCCGGATACCTCTGCGCGGTAGGCACCAAGGCTGCATGCAGTGGGGGCTGTGAGAACGTGGATATAGGGGGGTCCCCTTCTGGGGCAGCAGGGAGAGAGGCAAAATTGAGCAGAATGGGGCAGAATGGGGCAGCTCATCGCTCCTGGCATCGCGTGTGGGCAATCTCAGGGCTCCCACAGCCCCAAAATCACCTCTGAGCCGTGTCCCAAGCCCCACAGCCGTACGTCCTCCTTTCGGACGGGAGCTGCCCCTGATGTTTTTGGGGCTTCCTTTCGGGTCTGGCTTCCTTCAGGGGAAGCCCAGAGGTGGCCCCAGGCGCTGATGCTGTTTGTGCTCTGCTGCTCAGATGAAGATCACGGAGGACGACCTGTGGATCCGGACGTACGGCCGCCTCTTCCAGAAGCTCTGCTCCTCCAGCGCGGAGATTCCCATCGGCATCTACCGCACGGAGTCGCACATGTTCGCCACCTCTGAGGCAAGGGGCAGTGGGCGCAGGAAGGGGCTGGGGGTGTTTCCATCCCCATCCACAACTCGGGGGCATTTCCTGGCTCCTGGGGCCAGCTCGGTGCAAATGCTCATAGCTGGGAGAGATGCTCCTCAAAGAGGTGCCTGCAGGCAAGCAGGGATTGCTTTATCAGCAATCCAGCGCATCACGTCATTAAATTCCCAGGGGCCAGGGGATGCTGCACAGCAGGGATTCACATTTCCTGTGCTGACCCATCTTTCCCCTCTTTTTTCCCCAATTGCAGCCCCACGACATCAGAGCGCAGGTGAGTACCATTTGCTCCCAGTCTTCGGGCATTAGGTTGGTGGTGGGGAATTCCCTTGGGATTATCAGCTCTGCCAGGCCCCCCCCAACACAGGCACTGCTCCGTGGGTGGTTTTGGGGCTGGTTTGTGTGCACCTGGAGCCCCCCCTCGCCTTGAGCCCCTCCTGCAGCTCCGGCACGGCCCCGGCAGCCGGGAGGTGTAATTACGCAGCACGGGGAGCAGGAGCGAGCCTGGCCCCGCTGTGAATACCTTTGGTTTTGAGCTTTGTAGAAGCAGCTGCAGGGAGCTGAACGCTGACATTTAATTAAATGTGATCCTGTTCGTTCTTAGAGGTGCTTTAATCCACTTTATTCGAAAATTAGTGCTTACCAGCGGGGCTTTCTGTCTCAGATGTGGCAGCGCATCTGCTGCAAGATGTCGGAGAGGAAGACGAGGGCAATTCTGCCACTTGGGCAGCCAAGGGAGAATTGTGCTAGCAGATACCAGGCGCCCGTTATGCCCCATGGCCGATGGTGTTCTGGAGAGCTTACCCCAAATCTGCTGCCCAGGCAGCTTTAGCAGCATGGAGATGATGTGCTGGAGGAGCATGGAGGTGGGATCCCAGCCCACCAGAGATGTCCTACCCTGTCGGAGACAGGACTGGCTCTTCTTACATGGCCAGGGTGCCACAAAGCAGCCGTTCCTGAGGCAGGCTCCGTCCCTAGGACGGGTCCCATGGTGCGGGGTGGGCCGGGAGGCAGCAGCCCCCAAATGTGCCCCTGGGTGCTCCGTCACCCTGCTTCCCCCCGTCACCTGCCGGGCTTCCAGTCACAGATCTCCATCAATGTTGAGGACTGCGAGGACACGAAGGACGTGAAGGAGCACTGGGGCATCAAGACGAGCCACCACAGGAACTCGTGCTCCAGCGACCAGTCCGAGCACCCGCTGCTGCGGCGCAAGAGCATGCAGTGGGCGCGCCGGCTGAGCAGGAAGGGCAACAAACACTCCAGCAAGACGGCCGAGTGGATCAGCCAGCAGCGCCTCAGCCTGTACCGGCGCTCGGAGAGGCAGGAGCTGTCGGAGCTGGTCAAAAACCGCATGAAGCACCTGGGCCTGCCCACCACCGGGTACGGTAAGTGCCGCTCGGTCGCGCTTCCCCGCAGCGGCGCGCCCCGTGGGCTCTGCAGGTAATCCAACGTGCCCAAGCCCTGTGGATGGGACCGGGGCCGTCTCCATTTGCAGTCCCGTCCCTTGGGGTGGGCGAGCTTCTGGTCAGCCCTCCTCCTGCACTCCCAGCGCTGCTCCAGGCAGCGATCACCATTCCTGGGACAGCCCCAGTGGGGCTATGAGCCACTGGATGGATGGGGGGGACACCGGGCACCAGGTTGGCTCAGCATTTGTCCTGGTAGAAATGGCATTAAGGAGACTCCAAACCCACTGCCCTCAATTCAGCAAAACCCGAGGGTCTCGCCCCGTAGCGCTTCAGGGAGAGGTGACCCCCACCATGGGCTGGTGCAAGGCCCCCAGTGTGGGTGTGAGCTCGGCCTCCTTCACCAAATGTCCGCAGCGGGGATTTCGGTAGCGGCAGGGCCGAGGGCTTTGCTTCATTGCGTGTGACCGCAGTGTGTGTGTGTCGCTGTGCGTGCGGCTTCGTGGTGTCGTCAGCGCTCAGGGACCCTCTGTGCGGCCGCCTTCCTCGTGGGGTCTGCCCCCCAGCACCGCTGCTGGAGCCTGTCTGCCTCCCCGGGAGGAGGGGGGAAATCCCCGGCCCCCGGTCCCGACGAAGCCCTCACCCCGCGGCTTTCTTGGTTCGTTTCGTCCTCTCTTTTTTCCTTTGAGACCATCCTGTGCTGCTGCCTGTCTGCTCCATGCTGGACGAGCTTCCATCGCCACGGCCAGGCCCCCCGCGCACGGCGCCGACCCCGGGGCCAAACCCTGGGGTTTTGCTGCTGGCTGATCCTCGCAGCCCGCAGGCCGTGAGGGTGGGGAGAGGAAACGTGAACGACCGCGGGGCTCTGCAGGCTGGGTGCTGGGTGCTGGGTGCTGGGCACTGGGTGCTGAGCGCTGGGTGCTGAGCGCTGGGTGCTGAGCGCTGGGTGCTGGGCACTGGGTGCCTCCCCGCCCCAGGGGAGCAGTGGGGACAGGTGGGTGCAGCTCGCAGCGTAGCATTCGCCTCTTTTTGTCCCCATCTGGTCCCCGAAAGCTCCCGCGGCTCATCCCGGGAGCCCCCCAGCTCCCTTCAGGGCTCTGCTTCAGGGCCTGCAGCACGGCTGATGGCACTCGCTGCCCGAAACGCTGCCCCGGCCCTGCAGGGAGCACGGCAGGGAAGGGCCGATGGTGGGGATGGGAAGCTCCCCGGCCACCCCAGGACAGCGCAGGGACACAGCGTGTCCCCTGCCAGCCTGGACACCGTGGCGTTTTGGAAGAACACCTTGCTGTGCCTGCTCCCCCCCTGCCTTGGTCTTTTTGCTCATTTAATTGCTGAAGTGCAGGAGCTCGTCTCTAATATTTGCCGAATCATGGCTTGCTGACCTCTCTCTCTCTCTCTGTTTATGTCTGTGCCTTTCCCTGTATGTTCTGTAGAGGATGTAGCAAATTTAACAGCCAGTGATGTGATGAATCGGGTAAACCTGGGATATTTGCAAGGTAATGCTCTTTCCCTGGGAGTCACGCGTGACTCACGGCGTACAGCGTCCAACAAGATCATGCCAGCTAAGCCCAATCCACACCCTTGCCGTTTTTCACCTTAGATATTCGAGCCTTTCACGCACTCAGTTGTTGGGTGGAGGTGGAAAACCAGAGACCGTCCTGCAGCCGCGGGGTGGACGCAAGGCTCTGTGAAGTCAGGAGACAAACAGCACGACTTCCCTAGCCCAATTCATGCAAGGAGCCCGCTGCTGTCTCTAACAGCCGCCTCCTCGCAGTGCTCTGCGAGTTGGTGTTGATCTGTAAAATCAGAGGCATTTCTAGGAGGGGATTTTGGGCTCCTGGTGGGCAAACCAGCGCCACGTGCGCTGGGGATGGAGCGGGACGGCAGAGTGCGGCCGCTCGCCCCCGTGCTGCCTGCATCTCACTGCGAGCTCCATGGCTCTGTAGGGTTTGGAAAGCCCTGCTTCATCCCAGGTTTGTGTTTGGGAGAACGCCGAGTTTGGCAGCCCGTAGGTCCCAGCAGTTGCCCCGGGCCCAGCTCGGGGCTGGGAGGGAAGGGTCGTGGGGCAGCCGTGCGGTCCCAGCCCTGCCGCGGGCGGCTCGGCGCTGCGGGGCTCGTGCTCGGCACACGGCTTCACACAGCGGGGCTCAGGAGAGCCTAGAGGTCAGCCACAGCCCAATTGATCCATGTTTTAGGCTTCGCTAGCCCATGCTTAAGGTGAAAAGTTGGCATTTTCCTACCAACCGTGTCCATCACCAGAGAACCAGCCCAGCCGTGGCTCATGGAAGCCCCGCGCCAACTCGGTATATTGCCAGCTGCTCTGCGGAGCTCACACCTCGCTGCTTTTCCCCCCCTCCCTCGGCAGCGTTTTGGCTCCGTGAGCCACGCTGCGGGGTCCTGGCACCGGGAGCCCACCCGGGAGCCACCCCCACCAGCACCCGTCTGCAGCGGGCGCGTCGCTAGCGTGGGAGCAGGAGCTGCAGATCCCCCCCTCCCCAAAATCCTACCTGAGGGTGCCGATGGGCTGAGCCCTGCCTGGGTGCAGGGGACACTGTGGCAATATACGTGGTGGGTTTGGCAGCGCTGCATGGGGGTGGGGGGGGGGCAGGACAAGGTGCTTCCATGGCGCAGGAGAACCTGCGGTGCCCTGGGGACCCCCGTCACGGTGCACCCCGCGGGTCCCGCGCTCTGTGTGCGCCCCAGCGTCGCCATTCCCCATCCCTGCCTCGCTGTAAGGCTGAGCACTGGCACGGCCGAGGGCTCTCAGCGGTGGTGGGACCGGGGAGAGCAGCAAAAAGTGGCCCCTGGGGAGGGGGTGAGCAGCAAAAAGCAGAAGGGGGGGGTCCATGAAGGGGGACCCTTCCCATTTCCCCTGCCTGCCCCGTGCTGGAGGTTTCGGCCTGGGCTCAATCCTTGCCCACCGTGCACCACCAAGCAGGTGCCCCGTGGAGCTCGATGTGTCCCATTGCCCCCCAAGTGCTGTTCGGGGAGGGGGGGGGGTCATGCAGAGCCACCCGTGCCAGTGTCCCGGTGAGCAGCCTTGCAGCGAGCCCGTGTCCCGCCGCGCTCATCCCGCCTCCCCAGCACCCGTCTGTCCCCTGCCATCCCCTTCGTCCTGTCCATCGCACGCCCTCGCTGTGCTCCCGCTGCTACTTGTGTCCCCTGCCCCTCCCTGCTGCCTGCTCCCCCCCCTTCCCCATGATCTTGTTTGGTAGCGAAGGGCCCCGCGTGCTCGGGCTGGCGTCGCGGCGGCTCCGTGCCTTAGGGCCATCCCCAAAGGGGACACACGGCGGCCGTGTCCCCCGGGCAGGAGCAGGGAGCGATGGCTGAGCTTAGTGCTGTTGCTGGAGGGTGACAAATTCAGCAGTTCAGCGAGGGAAGGAGGTGGCAAACCGTTGTCGTGGCCCTGGGGTGGGGGGGGGGGTGCTTGGAGGTGACCCCCGTGGGCAGGTGCTTGGAGGCGTCGTGCTGTACCTAACGCGGCAGAACTAACATTTTTCCTTTCTTTGCACTAAAACAAGGTAAGACACCTTTATTTATTTCTCCTGGGGCGGGATTTTTTAAGTGAAGAGTCTGCGAGTCCCCTGGCTGGGGAGTGGCTGTGGGGCACGGGAGGAGGTGGTGGCAGTGCTCCTGGTGCTCGCCCTGCTGCGGTGGCACGGCCCTGCAAAGGGACCGGCGTGCTGTCCTGGGGACTGGCTGCGACCCCGCTGAGCTGGGGATGCTGCAGGGGGCTGTGGGGGCTGCCAGATTCTCTGGGTGTCCATTGGGATGTCCATTGGGGCATCCATTGGGACATCTATTGGGGCATCCATTGGAGCATCCATTGGGGCATCCATCGGGGTGCCCGTTGGCACATCCACCAGGGCACGGTGCCGGCCCCGCTCACCCTCCCCATCCCCTTCCCTCCCCTGGCAGACGAGATGAACGACCACCAGAACACCTTGTCCTACGTCCTGATCAATCCGCCCCCGGACACACGGCTGGAGCTCAACGACATCGTGTAGGTACCACCCACCGACCCCAGTCCAACCCCAAACTGGGGTCTCCACGCGCGGGGCTGGGGTGCAGCCCTGCAGCGTGCCCGGTTTCTGCCCCGCAGGTACCTGATCCGCTCGGACCCGCTGGCGCATGTGGCCAACGATGGGCACAGCCGCAAGAGCAGCTGCAGCAACAAGCTGGGCCCCTGCAACCCCGAGACACGGGACGAGACCCAGCTCTGAGCACACCCCCGGGGCCGGGGGCGAAGGGAAAGGAAGAGAAGGGAAGGAAAGAAGGAAGGAAGGAAGGAGGCTGCTGCCCCGTGCTGGGGCCAGGCGATGCCCAGCCTGGCTGTGAAATGCCCTGGAGGGACAGGACAGATGGACAGACAGCCGGCAGTCACCCACGTGGGTGTTTTTAACATTTTCTATGAATACCGCAACTAGTGAGAACGCCTTCGCTGGTGCTGGCGGGATGTGTCCGAAACCACAGCTGAGGCTGCTCAGCAGGAGGGTGCAGGTCGTTGGCAATTTTTGGGGCACCGCTGATACAAGAGAAGCCACGCTGTGCTCATCCTGCTCCTCTCTCACCTGACATCCCCGAGGGATACCCAAAATGTGGCTCTTTCACCCCAGTTTTCCCCCCGTCGGCTTGCTGGGTGCTGCCGGGAGCTGCGCGGAGGCGCTGGGGAGGACGGGGCGGGACGGTGCAACCCCCTGCAGCGCCCTGGCGGCATCTCCAGAAACCAAACCACACCAAAAAGACAAAAACGGACCCAAAGCCATGCCAGACGTCTGCCACGGGCCTTGTCGCATGTGCCCAGGCGTAGCCAAACCCTGGCTCCAGCAGCTGCCACGCCGGGTGTCGCGGTGGCTCTGGGCAGGGCGCACAGGGACGCGGCGCTGGCACCAACCACCGCTCCTGGGGCTCAGCACCAAAGGCACTGAGGGCAGGGACGTGTCCCCAAGCTGCCCCTTCCCCTCGCCCCCTTCCCGGCTCCTCGCAGTGCTGTTTGGACCCAACCCGCCCCGGCTGGGCGGCTCAGACCTCTGCAGCAGAACAGGAGGTGGATTTTCCATCTATTTTTGCACACTTTACAATGTTGACGTGTAAAGGTTTTCTTTGACTGCCAAGTAAATAACCGAGTTGGTAACTTTATATACTTCTACATTCATATCTTAAAACTTCAATGTGATTTTTATTTTGTTTTCTTTTATTATTTTTTTTGGCTGAGAAGCCTGTAAAGCACAATGTGGCCGTGCCATCCCGGCAGCACCCCAGACGCTGGCAGGCGGGTGGGATTTTGCCGTTACCATCTGCCAGTCCTTCTCCATGACACACAAGCAAAGCTGTTTACAAAAACCTGTTAAAAACTGCGGCACCTCACCAAGTGGGTTGAGACAGGACAGACCTTTGTGGTACCTGAAGCAGGAGGAAAAGTCCAGTCCCGTGGAAGCTCTTGGAGGCCTTTGGGAGGAAAAAAAGGCCAGCTGGTAGTCACTACAGCTTCTGCAGGCTGATGGTTGGACGGGCTCTGGGCTTGGAATTTTTGTAATCCTAATTTTTGCTGGTTTGCTGGCCAGGAGACCCTGCACGACCTGCAGCCAGGCAGCCCTGCCCCTTCCCCTGCGCTTAGACGTGGGCACAAACAGAACCATTTCTGATGCTTTTTACATTTTTTTTGTTTGTTCGTTTGTTTTTAACTATATTTGATCTTGCTGGCTCTGGCAGACACGTGTTTTATTTATTTGCATTTGTACCTTGTCATGCCAAAAAATCTGAAAAGTTTTGGCAGGCTGAAGGGGGAGAGCAGCTGGGGGACAGCAGGACGAGGGGGCTGCACCAGGCGAGCCTCGCGATGCTCTGCAACCACCACTCCACGTGCTGGTGTGGTTGGGGGAGCCTGGGGAAGAGCCCGGAGAGTTTCCAGCCCTGCTTAGCCATGGGGACAGCGGCGCAAAGCAGAGCTCCAGAACCAAAACACGGCGTGGGCGATGTGATGCTCCACGTGCTGCCCCCCTCAAAGGGCACGTCCCGGCCCCACTGCGGTGTGTGCAGGGCCAAATGCCCCCGGTCAGCCCCACGGCCCCAGGCTCAGCCACATCAACCCTCCTTAAACCCTCCCAGCACGGTGGGGGAGGCTGCAGGGGCTTCGTGCGCGTGCCGAGACAGCCGCCCTCGCCGCCGATGCTTCTGTTTAATGTATAAATACGTGTATTTAAAGAGAAAAAGCTGCGTGTATAAATCCTACTCATTTTGCATACATTATTTCTATGGTGTAAATTTATAGCTGACATTCTAATGGGATGTTTAAAAAAAAAAAAAAATCCTGTAGATACTTACCTGTGGTCGATGCAAGTCTGAGAACAAATGTTTAATTTTTTTCTAATTCTTTAGACTCAGTTACAATACTAATGTAAAAACAAGAATATTTATTTTTGTAACGGTCCTGGAAACACTGATGCATCAAAACGAGTTGTTTCTGCTTATAAAAGGGCTGTCGGAGAGGGGCAAGCACTGATGAATTCCCACCCTTTGGTGGGGTTTGTGTGCTCTGGTGCTGCACGAGCAGCACTAAGGAGGTCGGGTGCATGGTGTGGTGGCATGCCAGTTTTGCTTAAACCCAGTGGCTAAGCCATAACTCACCACAATACAGATATATATATATATACGTTATATATATATCTGTATAAATCAGGAGGATATTCTCATTTTTTTTCCAGTTTACCTAGTGAAAAAATGGGTTAACTATTGATGTTCCAAGGGATCAGCCTGGGAACAGCCAGTGCAGTCCCTGCAGGTTGTCGCAGGTGCCACAGCTTTGGGTAAAGACCAGCTGGAAATGGTAACCAAACGCAGAGCACACGCTGTGGGTGGCTGCAGATGTGGGGTTTACCCCACCTGGGGTGTCAGAAAGCAATCCTAAATCCTGGGGCCACCTGGGGTCCCAGGAGAGCTGCGGGCACCCCAAGGCAGCCTCGTCCCTGCTGCAGCTTCTGTGGGAGAGGAAAGGCCCTGTTATTGCTCCCAGTGCTAGGGAAAAAAATTAGAAAAATGAAACTTTCTGAACGAAATATTTGTGCTTTGATGCAAACACAAAAGGGCCCTGGGAAGACAGGACTAGGCAGGAGCCGGGTGGGTGCGATATTTTGGGTTTACTGGCAAACGACCCCGTTGCATGTTACATGTCCACTAACAGCTTCATCCTCCAAATATGGACTAAATCCATGTATCATGCATTAAAGCAAAACCAAGTATTCGAACAACTGTTAGGATATATTTATCTCCCGTTAACCCCCTTTTTACTTCAGCCTATCTGAACACGTTTTAATTTCCCGAGTGAGGGACCTGTCATCTCTCCAGGTCAGCTCGTGCATGGGTTTTTATCAGCCGTGGCAGATAAAAATCACCTCTTTCCCTCTCTGAGACCTAATTTTGTGACATGTTCTTCTGGGATGCACTGTAGACAGCCAACTGGAGATGTTTTTGTACAATTATTGTGAAGATGCTTCACATTTCTGTAAAGACAAATTGAAATAAAAGAGCTGCATGCAGCAACAATGGAAACGGCTGTCCTGGCTGATGGCTTCGGATTTTTATTTTTTTTTAAGACGTTCTAGAAAAATACTGCAAAAATTACAATATATTTATTTACCGCTGTAGAGGACACAATACTGAAGATGATTTGAGGATTAACAAACATGTACAAGGGAGAAATTCAGCGACACCATCAGGTCACTGTTGTACACTCTGCTCTGGAAACCCAGGAGCAATCCCATGGGGGTGGCGTCCAGGTGGTCCCCACTTTGCTCCCCCGTTGTCCCAGCTGGGAAGCAGCAGCAGGCAGGCAGAGCTGCGTTTCGAAGGACTCCAGATCATGCAGAAGCTTCAAACTTCATTAATTCTGCCCTTTCCAGCAGGGGGTGGGAGCTCTCCCGAGCACTGTGCTCCTCTCAGAGCCCGGAGCTCTCGTCTCAGCAATTCCTCATTTCGCTTCACGTCCCACAGCAACAGGCACAGGAGGAGAAGAGGAGGAAAGAATTCTGCCAAGTTAACCAAAATTAAGTTTAAAACTTTGCCGCAGTTGAGAAAAATTAGTTTAACACTGAAAACTTTCAGACAAGAAAAATCTAGGGCGCTAAAATAGACATCAGAAAGAAAAAATAACAGTATGTTATCGAGAGGCAAAAGGCAAACTAAAACCATGAAAGATTTTTCACTTTAGTGTAAATTCGTTTTTAATAGCGTTATTCCCTGAAAGACGTACATCCAAAGGAAATGGTATTTCCTCAGTAAGATTTTGGTGTAATGCTGTGGTAATTCTGGGGTTTTTCTAAGCTTCAAACCATTCTTTCAAGGGGCTGATTTGAATTTAACAAATGCAGTATATTGAATCTTTAATCATCCCTGCTGCATACAGCAGGTTAAGAAGCTTTCCCCAGAGGTTTTGTTCCCCCATTATAATAAATGTTATTTCTGAACAAGTTCAGAGACTTTATTAGACATTACGGTATAAGCCGGTATTTCAGCACCAAGACGTAATTTGAAAGTTGATTTATTTTAGAACAAGCAGGGGACGGTCTCTGGGTGGTGATCTAAAGAAAACAGCAAACTTTCGGCTGCAGCATGTGCGAGGTACTCACATGTACGTTCCTCTGGCAACTCACAAAATTCGAGTCCTGTTCTTCTCTCTTTGCACTTTTGGTACGTTTGCCCTGAGAGTTTGCCATGCACTTCTGTCAGCCAGCAAGTCGAGGCTCACTGCTTTCATCCCGGAGTTTCTGAAGGCCACGACAGAGGCGGATTAAATTGGGATTAAATTACCTCCGTGTTGTGAGCGCTGATGGCTGCCTGGGGAGAACCTCGCAGGATCTGGCACATCTCCGCTCCTGGGTGCTGCAAGAATGTGTTAAAACTGAAGCCAGGGTCAGAATCGGCATCCATAGAAAATGTAGGTCTCATAACAAATGTGTAAGACAAGAAAAAAATCAAAGGTGAGATGAATTCAACTCTTTTCTCCCATTTTTAATGCTCATTCTTCATAAATATATAAATAACTATTTATATGATTCAACAAAAGAACATCTGATGGATGGAGGCGAGAACAAGGATTCGGTTCTTCTGGCTTTACCGTACTGAAGATGCATTTTTAGACATCTAAAAAACATACTCATCAACCACAGGAATAGCTCAAATTATCTCAAAGCGTCCTGAAGAGCGTTATATAAAAGTTTTTAGATGCACACACACAACACCTCCCCCACAAAACACCTCCCAGATTTCTCAGTCCTGCACGTGTAACACCGCAGTGAAACGGGTACGAAATCAGTCCCCAAAACCCTCTTTGCACCTCGCTGTTGGGTGATGCCCTTTGAGTGCCCCAGAACAGCAGCTTCGTCTCAGCTGCTGGAGTTCAGCTGCTGCCTGCCACCTCGCCCACTACGTCCCCTGCAGATATTTAGTGCCATTTAGTGCCATTTAGTACCTGGCAGCTTCTCCCCACCATCACCGCCTTCAACCACACTGGGAGACCCCAACCACCTGCATCTCACTGAATTGCTAAAAATGAATGTAAAACTCTAAATAAGAGAGCAGCTTCATATGTAAGCATAACAAGAGATTGGTTATTCTAATTGAAGAGCGAAGAAGTAAAAGCCTGGCTGTCATCCTGCTGTCAGGAAGGGCGCTGGATACCCAACCCCAAGGAGAGCAGGGTCTGAGGGAAGGCACCGTATCTCGTGTGCCATGTTTAAGTGGTGCTGGTAGGGGATTGTTGGAGGTTTTGTACTGCCTCTTGTGTCAGACCTGAAGAAATTCAGAAATTCAGGTCCTGAGAACTCATTCACATTTCTCTGCCCTTCCTCTATCCCCAAAGCATCGGTTGCAGTGACAATTCCCAAGGGAGGAGCAGTTCGGGTCCTCCTACCTCTCCAGGGTAACAGGGAGGAAAGGCAGGTTTATTTTTCTGTGCACTCAACCTTCCTACACAACCAGTGTTGAACTGTATGAAGGTTTTCAAGATGAGTAACTATTTTCAAAGCTTGGATTATTCTTGCTTGAAGGAGGGCGCATGATGAAGATGAGACACAGACACATTAACCACAAAAGCAGAACAGCACCCTTAAATAAATACACAACACACTGAAGTATGAAAGTTTGAAAAAAATAAGTTGCACTTAAAAGCACTTTAAAGATGTACATTCTTGTATTTATTATTAAAAAACGAGTAAGAAACTGAGAGGTCAAAAGGCAGATTCATGTTGTTGCTGCTCTCTGTGCTGAGCTGAGAGGCAATGCAGCTCCCTTCCAGGGAGCGCTACAGAAGTCTCTGAAGGTTCAGGGAAACAAAACACTTGTTTTCAGAGAGCTGGTGAAATTTATTTCCCTTCTCCTGTCAGGAGGCAGAAGTTGGTACCGCAGCTGAATCCCAGCTCCCATCCTCCCCTCCTGCCAAAACTCTTGGGAAGGAGCTCAGTCATTGAAAGTTTCAGTCATTTAAAGTGATTTCACTAGAAATAATGAGAAACACGGTATATCCAGAATTTGGGAAACTTAACATTAAGAACACTAACAAAGATAGTCATGGTCCTACACTCACATTTTATCTCAGCCTGACACTGAACACATTTGACATTCATAGCCACAGATTGTGCAAAACATTTTGAAGTCTATGAATTATTCTCCCTTCTACAAAGCTCGGCCTGTTTGCCTACACAAAGCTCTGCTCACACCCCCACCGAGTCAAGGTTACATCCTTCACCAACAAGCTGCCTGCCTCTTGGACTGAATTAATGCACCACGTTCCTTACCAAGCTATTAAGGATTAACACTTTTTGGTAACTGTGCTCTGCAGACTACGTATGTGTCAGACAATTCGATCTCTTCTCTCCTTCCCCTGTGATCCTCAGGACTTGATGCTGCCTACAGATGAAGGGCTCCCAGCTCCTCTCCTCTCCAAGCAGATGTTGCCTCCTGTTGCTCCCAGGAGTAAGCAGAACCACACTGCAGCAGGGGGAGTAAGGACATGACCTAGCACAAGACCCAGGACACTGAGGGTGCCATCACCTTTTTTAGTCCTCTTTCTATGGGCAGCAAGATTTCAGTCTGTATGAAATACAGAAGACTAAAAAAATCATGTTATTTTGTTTTTAAACTACAAGAACTATTTTTCTATGAAAAAAGTCAGTTACAGAAAATTATTTTTGAAAGCCTTTTGGTCAAATTCTTGCACATTTCAATCAAGGTCAGGAGAACGAAGCTCTTGTTTAGGACAAGTTATTGGAGCTACTTGCAGGTGAAGCTTTGTAAGAGCATAACTAAACACAGAATAGCACATCTTTAAAGCATGTTAGTTCTTTGACGGGATGAAGTGTCACAACAACAAAAGGTACACATGAAATAAAAAGGAAATCAGTTAATGAATTTTATTAAATTTCAGTGCTTTCATAAAATAAATATGGTATATAATATCAAACAGTGAGAAATAAAGCACAAGCATGAAAAGCATGGTAACAAAAGTTACACACACGATGGTGTTTAATACTTAGCACTTTAGAAACCATAAAGCCTTTAATTATTTACAAGCAGCAAACTATCTAACATAATTTACAAAGTTGCAGCAGCCTAGTCAAGAAGTACTGGGAGGGGAAAAAATGGAGAGACCGCAATGGAAGACCTTCACTTTGCTCTACCTAGTTAGTTAGCACTTTATTACGTACCCTATTTTCTCCTTATGTACATAACTCGTTGCAACTTCCATTACTCTCTAGGTTCAATAATTACACTGTATTGTAGTTTAGAGCTCAGTTCATCTCTAGGATTGGTGTAGTGCCTTCTGCACCGAGCAGGTATTTTCAAGTAACACTTCAAATAAAAGTAAACATGTGCAAACCAAGGTTACGAACCTCCATGACCCTCAGGAAGCAGTGTCCAACCGGATGGAGCAGTCGCACGTTAGCAGATTAAGTTATGCAATAGCTACAGAAAGCTACTCAGAAGTCCAGCCCGGGCAAAAAAAAATGGAAATGGGAATTTTTCTTTTTAAATGGAACTGAACTGCAAGTATACCCTGTTACCACAGACAAAAATTTAATCTGCTGAAACACAAAGATCTTTAAGGTCATAACTCAAGATTTAATATTTCAACATGAAAAGAAATCCAAGCCATTCGACTTATTTGGGCTTTTGAAACAAATGCAAATGTCTCTGTTTAAAAATTGCTTTTAAATGAGAAAAACAAATCAATAATATATTAATATATCACCCAAAATAAAAAACATACACACTCTTCATTTTAGAGCATGCTGCTCATTCAGAAGAAAGACAGGACAAAGAAAGTAGAATTACATTTCATGATGTAATAAAAACATTAAAATTTGTGATCATTAAGTGCACCATCGTACAGGATTAGCGTGCTCAGAGTGGAAATGTTCTATACCTACCAGGATCCATTTTTATTAAAGCAAACAAATCTTTAGGACACTACCTGAAACTGAAATCGATAACAACTCTGCTCCATTCAGCTTGCCTCAAGTTTCAGTCAGGCATGTTCCAGCCAGTAGCACCTGTATGCCTCTTCATGATTGTATTCCAGAAATCTTTAAGGTTGCGAACAATTATTTTTTTTTTTATTATTTTTTTATTTTTAAAAAAAGACTGGCTTTTGCAATCCTTGCAATGCTTATCCTAAACAGATACTGCAAGTAAAACTGTTCTGAGCAGCACAAGTTGGGGCTTTTTTCAGAAATCTGAGAGCTGGACTTACGTTGGCAGTAGATACAGTACAACAATTTGATGTATTAAACAGTTCCTCAAAAGGGTCTGAAAGGAAGATTTCCCTAAAGACTGTTTAAAAAACCAAACCAAACCCAAAACACTTCACCCAAGATCTGTTCAATCTTCTACTGAAGTTCAGAGCTTGCCAACTTTAAGAATGACAGGAAGGAGGAGGGAATGAGGCGGAGAGGAAACAGAACTAAATTCCCAATTTGTACCGATGAAAAGCTTCAAGTAAAAGGAAATCCACTTGTTAAAGATCTTGCTACATGCACAGTCCCTCATCAGTTGAAAGCCACAGTAGTTAGCATTGGGTGTAACAGCAGATTTATCATTTGTAAAAAACACCGACAATGTTCCTTCATTCTTAATAACTTGCATCCATGGTTTCTGTTTAGAAGCTTCTTAAAAAATGTTTATGGTTCTGCACATTTCATACCAAACTGTAGGGAAATGTCTTCATTTGCTGCAATCCCACTCAGCAATCTTCTCCCCAAGAGCTCAGTGTCATTTGCGAGTCTGAGTCTTCTTTGGCACTGCAGGTCGCTTGGCTTGCCACAAGTGGTTATGAATAGTAAGAGCATCCACACTGACAGACATGGTTTTGGCTGGAATTACATTAAACTGTTTTCTATCTGAACTGTACTTATAAAGTTTGTCAATCATTTTCTTGGTGATGCTCTTTGGCCCTGTTCCAGTCAGCTTGTAGATTTCTTCAGTGTCAGGATAGTAGCAATAAAGTGCTCTGAACTGGCAGCCAGCATCACGGAACAAAATGATGTAGTGGTTGGCATCGCATTTTTCAAGTTCCTGCATTAAAAATAAATAAGCAAACATACACACAAGATTGTTCAGTGAAAAATCTCACCTTATGCCCAGCTTTCAGCTTTCACATACATATAAATAAGTGTTAAACTTTTTTTGAAACACCAGACAGTTACTGACAACATTCCTCATTTCACAGGTACATTTTGGAAAATGATATTCACTGCAGTGCATCAATAGGATTACGAAGGGAGTACTGCAGACAAAATTACTGTGAGTGCATTGATGATTTTATATTTTATTGCTTACCTCTAATATTGAATTCTTATGTGGCTCGTTCACTTTTCCAGCAAGACAGCAATGAGATATAGCATTGTGAATAATCGGTTTGTTTGATTTGCTGCTGGGTTCCTTAAATAACTTTGGACCTAAAGGAAGATAGATAGATCAGTAACCTTCATTTGCCCAACGCTTATGAACATTAAGATTTTCTTTCATCAGAGGTATATAAAAGGTAAAAGGTATTGGTTTTTCTCCAATAACTTACTTTTAGATATTAAGCAGTACAAATTAGGCTTGACAACTTCCCAGAAGTTACAAATCACACCAAACATACCAGAACTTTTTATGGCCTGCTATTCGTAACCAACACTCAAATAGTCACCTGTGTATTCTGCCACTGAAGCAATGGAAGATGCCGTTGAAGCGTTCTCCCAGTCTCTTTCTGTGTTTCTGCTAGGATTTCTGCTCAGTATTGGTAAGGACTCCATCGATTCAACTCTGTTGGGGAGTAACAGGGAAAATAATTATGATACGCCAAGTGCCAACCCCCTGTCAAATCTTAAATAAATTGTCACTAGCCCTGAATGAACAGATTATTGTCCCCCTTCCTCCTCAGAATTGTCAGACTGTCCCTGCCAGATTATAGAGGCAAAATTCTATTATTCGTTTAGGAAAAAGAAAAACAAAATGTCAAGTTTGAAACAGACCATCAAACTTGGCAGCCACATGAAATAGAACATGAATTCACCTAATTATTGTTGTGCCTCTGTGATGGCAAACTGAAGTAAACAACAGTGAATCCCAACACTATTTAATAACTAAATGAAGGTTAAGCCTCTGTTATTTTCAAATATCATTACCTCTGGGATGGCGTGCCACCAGAATGTACACTTTCAGGTTCAGTTGTTGCTGCTGAGGCCAAAGACAGACTGGAACCAGACTGAGCACTGCTTAAATTATCAGCTGCAAAACAAAAGATAAAATGTGAAACACGTTTTGTTAAAGCAGATTTGCAGACTCATTGAGAACAAACAACTCAAAATTCTTACGGGTAGAAGAGCACTTTGTCCCTGAATCACTGTAAGATTCCTCACGATGGACCGACTTTGGCCTGGGTTTCTTGGGCTTTGATTTGGGCTTTCCAAGTCCCTGCTCCTCCAAGATTTGTTGCTGTTTTTTCCTAAGATATTCCTGCTTGATCAGTTCTCTACGAGCCTTCTCTTCTTCTTTGCGTATTCGGTCCTCCTCAGCTTTGCGACTGAAAAACAAACACAATGTTTAACATATAAAATTTTCCTCATCTTAAAGAGGAGAAAAGGTATCCCTTTCCACATTATTACCGAGCTTCATCTCTTTTTTGCTCAACTTCAGCTTCCAGCTGCTGTTTCCGAATCCGAGCCTCCTCAGCTTTGCGCTGCTGTTTTAAAAGGAACGCTGCACGTTTTTTTGCCAACTCATCTTCTGCTTTCTGTTCGTCCTGCAAGATTCATAAGGATAGAAAGCTTTAAAGAATACAAGAAAATACACTGAACTGGACATCATGAAATTGCTGAGGATTCCAGAAAGATTTTTAGGAAAACATAAGCTAATGTTTTTGGAAATCCTGTTTTAGAATTGACAAGCATAAATCAGAAAACAACCTTGATTTTTTTAGTGCTTAGGAGAACTTTGACATGAAGCTTTCCTTTAACTCCATGAGAAGAAAAGAAAATATGGTCTCATCTTACTCTGACTTGTTTTAATTATGCCTACCCAGCAGAAAACCTCATTAAACTGCAAAGTATCATGCAACTACAAAGTTGCCTAGGATAGAGTATAAATAACCCCAGCATAAATGACAACCTTTAAGTCATTCAATATGAATCACACTACACAAGATTAGAAGTCAAATTCACCGAGGCTGACGCTGCCAACCTGGACTTTTTTGAATCAGAAATTCAAAAAAAGAAAGTCCCATCATATCAGCACATCATAGATATTTATAGTAGTCACTGCTAAGCACAAATAAAGATACTAAATGTTTTGATACTGGTGCTGGACTAGAACCAGTGATATTTAAAAAACATCCAACCCAATAATATACGGAATACCACCAGACTCTAAAAACAAAAGCTGAGCAAGCCTTTTCCCAAGCCAGAGTTGGGTGTGAAATGAGATAAATTACTTAAATTTAACACATTTTTATCATGACATCTACACTCCACCATCACAAGACAAAAACAGAAACTGCACGAAAGACGACAATTTTTTCCAACATTGCCTTTGAGCATCTGATTTGTTGCTTTTACCTATAGTCACCCAACTAAGTTCCCCATTGAAGCCCTTGACTTCTTAGGCTGCTAGCCCGCTCAAAAACCAGAGAAGCTCAGTTGCAAATGAACAAAAACCCCAATTCAGAAGCTCAGCTCCCAGATAAGTTTTAAAGCCTGACCATGCTCTTTCAGAAATTTTTCTTCCAGTTGCTGCAGGTTCACAGAATGCTTGGATTTCAAAATGGTAAATTCTTCTCATTACATTCAGTGATTTTTTTGTGCAAAGTATTAACAAAATGTTTGTATGTTTGTCTATGTATGTTTGTCTGTTACTCACATAGAAAAAAATTAAGGGAAAGAAGAAAAGCAAGGTTAGTCCCAGTTCCTAGTGAGGTTAACAGGAGATCGCTCTCAATTTCAGGAGACTGATTTCATAGATTGTCAATTTTTTTTTCCTCTGCAAGCAACTCTTTTCAAATGCACTTTTTTTTAAAGTGATAGTGCTGCAACCAAAAGTGGGAAAAGAACTGTAATGCTGGACAAACGTGTACAAATAACTAAATACACAAAGATAACATATTTACCTTGAAGAAAAATCCCACACCAGACTTCTGATCACCTTCACTAATTATATCTGTAGAGCTATCCTGGTTCTCGAGTTCTCCTTCATCTGGAGCTTTTAAGTCAGACAAATCTACTTCAATGAGATTAGCCTTGCTTCTCAGTGGCTCATCCACTGGGACGTTTTCTTTTCCTGAGCCATCAGAAGAATTCAACCCTGTTTCTTTGAAGCTGTTATTCACCTCCTTGCTCATTTCTGAAATGATATTTTCATCTTTGGAGGTGGAGAGAACAAGTGCCCGTTGATTACTCTCATCGTGAAGTCTATAGGTATCAAAGAAACACTTTTCTTGAGAAACGCTTCCCTGATCAGGACTATTTTCCAAGCTTATTTCTGTTGGTGTCTTTGACAAGCTATTGGATGAGAACGGTCTTAAATGTGGTAATGTTTCTAGGCTTTGTGTTGGAGTTTTAACACGTGCTGAATTTTGTTGTCTGTCTTTAGGGACTTTCAAATCAGATGGTCTTCCTGACCGAGGATTCCTTCCTTGACCAAATCGAGGTGGTTTACGAAGATTGTTCATTCCAGTTGGTGAGAGGGGCTCAACAAAATGAATTGATGGTTTTACCTTTTGGTCCTGAGTGTTACTCCTGGTTCCTGGCGATGGCACTGTTGGAGATTTCATAAGTAGTTCCTGTTGCTGAGAGATCTTTAATATAGCCTGCTGGAGTGTGCTGATTGTTTCATTTAGTTTTTCAATAGAAAGATCACATTCATTAATATCTACTTCTGTAACACTGTCTTCTAGGAGGGCAGCAGAAATTATTTTACTTTTTTCCAATTCATGGATAGCAGCAGAGTCTTTAGGTTTATGTTGCTCAACAAAAGCTAAGCTTTCTTGCATTTTTACTTTTGCCACTTCTTGAGCATCATTCAGCATTTCTTCTCTCTCCTCCTCCTTCCCAAAAAACTCCTCAGACTTGGAACCCAAAGAGACTTCATCCAAATCTTCACCATTGTGCCGAGGATATTCTTTTGGAAAATGTTCTGGTTTAAGTGGTTGCGGAACATCAGGAGATTTCCCTTTTTTAACAACATGCAAGAAAGCCGCCTTGCCCAATTTTAGTCGCTGCCTGGCTGATAAGGCTTCCATCTTCTTCTTCTGAGCTTCTATTGCTCTTCGTTTCTCTTCCAACTGCATATGAAGCTGCACCAATTCGGAAGCTAAAAGATTAACATTATCTTTATTTTGCCTGCTGGGGCTTTGTTCTCGCTTCTGTTTCCACGTGGTCAGCGGTGCTGGACAGCTTTCTGACCCGTCCGGCGTGGTCTTTTGCGAACTACTTGTGCTGGACTTTGTTTCATAGCTATTAAGCCTCTGAAGCTTTCGTTCTGCGAAATTGGTCATTCGGACACTCCCACTAGCCATTGACACACTGCTAACTTGAGAAATTGTGCTCAGACATGGGCTGGAACGTCCACTTGCATCATCCTTATCTTCATGTTCTTTTACCTTCATATCTTCCTGCAATTTTGCAGATTCTTCCTCACCTATGTATTTAGCGACTATAGGATGGTCATCTATGACTACCAAGTCCTGTTCAGTGTCTTCGATGTCTAAGAGATCTGAATCAGAGTCCTGTCTCACCATAGTCCATGTAGTATCTGGAACATGCGAATTAAGACTTTTCACGTAACTTACGTTGACTTTACTTGCTATGTCATCATCAGATTTAGCAGCATGAAGAAAAAATCCTCCAGTAGGTTGATCCTGAATAGAAGGATCTAAACTGCTACTAGCCAAAGGTCTGGAAGCTTCTAACCCTGCCTCCAGCAGTGCTACTGAGTCTGCAGTACCAGAGTCCGCAACTGAAGTGAAATCCGAACTAGAAATTGGAGTAAAAGTCCTATTGAGATCATGGTCACCATGACTGCTGCTTGTTTTCTTGCGGATCAGAGGCAAGTGTCCCTCGTTTAATCTCTTTGTTATAAAACTCCTTTGTTTCCCCTCCCCACATTCATCCTCTTTATTGATTATCTGCTTTTCCTTTGCTGGTTTTAGAACTGCAGGCATTAAGGGCTCCAAGTAAAAACTGTCTGGTTTGCTTTCTAAAGTCTCACTATTTATTTTTGGAGACCATGCTGTTGCAACGATGCTGGGTACCCTGGCTGACGCATTCTGCAATTCAAGATCACCACGGTTTGGCCTTTCTTCAGATTTGATTATTGCAATAAGCTCTTCGTCTTCATCCTCAATTTCAACATTGTTCAGCAAGCTCTTCCCGTTAGTTTTCATTGACGGAGGATGGGGCTGGTTTTTGGGAGTTACATTAACTATATTTGAAGCAAGACTGTCTTTGCTGATTGATCTAGCCAGACTAATGCTATCACTAGATCCAGGGTCCACATCAGTACTGGCAGAATGATGAAGAGCAAATGGGGTTGGCTGAGACAGAGGCCTAGAAAAGAAAAGAACATGATGCTTATATATAAGAAGTTACAAATTGTTGAATTAAGGACTGTAATAAACACAGCTAAAATTTTTGCTCCACTTAAGAAATGTAACCAGCAAAAAAAAGTGACCAGCAATGGTAAACAACTTCCGATACTTAAATTTTTAACAGTGCTTAATGAAAATCACGTTTAAAGTATTTTCAGTTCAAACCCTAAATCCAGGCATCTGTAAAAAACAAAACAAAACGGCATTTTCAAAGAAAAGAGAGTCTTAGGCCAGGAATTGATACCATATTACTACAATGAAATTGTCACAGTATTGAGCATCCTTCCATTAAACAGCATTGTAGTACTTAAAAGCACCCATTACCTGGGTTTCTTCTCCGGCCATGCAAGAACTGAACCTCGTGGCTGCCCATCAACACGGGTCAGAGAATTAGAACGATGTCGATGACCTGAAATATTTTTAAACAGTTAATGTTTTAGAAACCGTCATTCAAATAGGAGTTTCATTTTCTTTTATAGCAAACCGAACACATTGTTCCACCAAGAGATGGCAGCAGAAAACAGATTTGCTGGAATATTCAAAGAAAATAAAAGCCTAACACAATGAAAAGTGACACTGAATGCGTGTGCATATATATACACACACACCACAGTATATATAGGTTTTTATACACGTATACAACTTTTGGGTTTCCAAGCATGGAAGTGTTTAATTTGCTAAAATTCAAATCACACAGACAAAAAAAAACACAACACAGAAAACAATACACAAATTATAACTGTTTCTGTATAAATACTACCAAAAATGAATGTTATTCTCTTTATTCAGAAAATAATTTTTTTCATTCGTTACTATACTGACAGGAATGGTCATTGTCTGTTGAAATGTAAATTCAAGGTAGACTTACCAGGGCTGTCTTCTCCCTGTAAAGATTTTTGTTGTTTTTGTCTCAAAGGGAGCAGTGGATGGGAAGGACTAAAGGCAGGGCTTCCTCCTTTGCCACTAATTCAGAAAAGCAACAACTTGTTAGTACAAGAGTTTTTTTCTATAACAAGAGAAGAAAGCAATACAGTAGGGGAAGATAGACGGGTAATAGGTAACCCTTTTCCTCCTCTAAAACACAAGATCATGTCATTAACTCTAATGTTAAAGAAATTACCTAAAGAGAAATAAAGGTTTTCATATATAACAACAGAAAAGTACACTATTACCTGAAATCAAAGTGTTTTTACATTTTTAAATAGTTACTTTAACGTACTGTTATACAAGCTACATTTTAGAGACAAAGTAAAGGCTGAAATAACTTACTAGTTCCCCTCAAACTCACTTCAGCTGAAAAGCTTTGATTGACCTGCTTGTACATTAGACCAGTGTTGTTTTTTTGTTTGTTTGTTTGTGTTTTTAAACCACCACTTAGAGAATATGGCCAGTAAAGATGAGATGCTCGGACAATTTTCACATTTCACATTTTCTTCAAAACAGAAATAAGAATTTCTTCTGTAACAGTTGCGACAGTTAGTGGTGAGGCTTACTGGAATTTGCTAAAGACTGAACATAACAGCGTCAAGTATTTCTTTGAGCTTGAGAATATTTTACAAATTGAATAAATTCAAATTATGTGCAGAAAATTTGTAGCAAAATCGGAACGTTTAGCAGCAAAAATTCCTATGTTACTCAAATGGATGCATAAATCAGAAGATTAATCTAAACAACATGAAAAACTTACAGGTAGTCAGGTTCTTCAGGGTGTAGGTAGTATCTGCTGCAAGCTTCAGAGCCTGTCTGAGCTGTGGGATGCAAGTCTGCTGGAGTTGTACTAGCAGGGCTAGCCATGAAACTTCGCTTGGTTGCATTGGAAATAGGAACAGGTGGACGACTGCTCTTCTGCTGCAACACTGTTTTAACTGTGCATATATTTATAACATTAACACAACTTCTACTAACCATTAATATAACAAAACAGAAAAGGAATTTTTCAGATTTCACTCAAATGTACTGCAATCTTTACAACACAAAACTAAAATGAATCCTGAAATAATAGCCTGCATTTAAAATATATATCTTACAGTGATCTTAATGGAAATGAAGTAAATAATTAATGGATTTAGAGAAATAAAAAAATCTGCCTATTCTGCCTATCTCGTTCCAAAATTTAGGACTCAAACCACAAGTGGATCTAGGACTAACCTTGCTTCCATTTTTACTGCTTTCAAAGAACGCCCAGCCAGCAGAAGGCTCAAGTAGAAACAAAACTATAAAGGAAACATCTCTGTGCAACAGTTTCACTATAATGTAAATATTTTTAAATAACATGCTAATATTTATGAAACATTAAAAACTTACCATCTTTTATTTCCTGAATATCTCTTGGTTGTACAAAGTCTGGTTTGACATTCTCAAACCACCAGAAGAGTTCCGCAATGAATACCATGACATTAGGCTAGAAAAAAAGAAAAAAAGTACATGTCACAATAATACATGTATATATACTAATGACCTTTGTTTTATTTTAAAGTATATTCTTTGCTATGTTTCTTACCTTTAAAACCAAAGGAGCATACAGCATGTCCTCCAATGTGAGATAAAAGCATTTGTTTAGATACTCATTTGAGAATTCTCTCAAAAGTTGAATATTATATAGGCTGTCTGCAATTGATGTGACCTCCTTCAAACAAATATCTAGAAAGGTGAGAAAGAAAAATGTTGACACTATCCCAGTGAATTAACCCTCCATCCACCACTACTGTGTACAGGAACTTCAGAGTGCTTATATACCATTCAGTATTTATTGGCTAGCAGTGACATCTCTACCTGTTAAGTACCAGAGGGACAGGAACAGGATGGGGGGGATGAAAAGTACACAACACATTACCAATTTTGCATTCATTTTAGAATCCATGATTCTATCACAGTCACAGAAAAGGTAAACAGACTACAGAAAACAAACATAATAACAAACTAAAATATAAAAAATAGTAGAACCTATTTTCAATCTAGATTCAATTCTAGCTTTCAATTCTAGATCAGAAATCAAAAAGGTGTTTGTATTTTAATCCACTGATTTTATGCAGATCTCATACATAACCTGACTAATTTGGTACAGATCACCACCTAATAGACGTGCTGCTTTTTTATCTGATAATGCATTTCTAGTTCAACTTTCAAAGACTTCAGAACGTTTATTTAAGAAACCTTTATTACATACCATCCAGTTTCATTTGCTCTGGACAATAATAGTGTATCACAGCTAAAAGAGCAGCACCATCGCTACCATCCTTCATCAAGTCTTCAAGCAAAGGGAAGTAAGGTAATTGCCTGCTTGAAAGATGGTCTCTTCGGTAACGCACCTAAAAAAGAAAACTAGTGTTCATGTGATGCCTAGGAAAACAGGAATTCTTGTACTGTAAACTCTTTATGGTGGATCCGTTACAGCATTTTGCTTTATCTAAGTCAAGAACAGTGTACAAGGTTATATTATACTCTTCTCTCAATGGAAGCCAATTCAGAACAATACGGTGCTTCCTCTTTAAACATTCTCCTCATATCTGGAAGCAATCCATGCTGCTGAATTCTTAGCTTCATACACATTTTAATTTATTACAAGCAATTTCTGTCAAAACCCTTCCACACAGATGCATGAATGCAGCAGATCCAAAGAAAGAGACACAGATAACTATACGTAAACACTTAAAGCTTTGGGGAAAAGAAATTAAGATGAGCTAGCGATTTCTCACATTACCCACATCCAGACTTGCCATCACATCCACAGAGAGCAATGTTTTCTTGGAGAGATGCAGAATATCTGGCAAGCCAGTATACAATACTATTGTGTAAAGCAAAAAAAAGTGGCTTCTTCCAAGAATGCTCTGCAAGAAGGCCTTTTAAAAATCAATGGCAAAACTCTCCTCGATTTCACTCTAGATTAACACCAAGTTCTTCTGCCATCCAGCCCCTGCACCTCATGCAGCACTGAGCATACCTGATGAGTATCTAAAGACAACCAGCTAAGGAGCAAATCTTGGCTTGCTTCTTGCAAAAATTGCAAGAAAAGTTTTAATGTTGATATTTAACGAAGGATTTACGTGCTAGACTAGAAGGCTGTATCCAAGTCCCAGCAGCAAAATGATGTGGCAAGCAAAAGAACAATACACTACATAGCCTAGAGAAACGACTTCCAGTGTTGGAAAACACTCCTTTTACACCGTAGGGCATTAACAACACTTAACATCTACTACGCTACATAGCTGTAGGTTTGGCCAGTGCAGTAGCCAATACGGAGTGTGTATTTAATGATCAGAACAAAATTTGATTTTTACCAATGGTATTATACACTTTCCAAGACAACCTGGGGGAGCTCTCTGCACACACACACACACACACACTCTCATATGCATCAATTGAGGATGGCACAGGCTGAGAAAAAAATCTATTCCAAAGAATGAAGATCACTTATAATCAGGGTAGTAAGAACCTGTTTCACTTATTTACTTTCCACATACATAAACATGTTATGTTAAGTTTCCCTGGCAAGTATCTCTAAAAGCTATATCTATATGCTAATGCTCTTTTTGCTCTCCTTTTACCAGGTGCAAATTATCTTTTTCCCCAGCCTAGAGCACTCCACAAATATGTAATGGAATGTGAATCATACTGTACCACACGAGCATATTCCACTGGTTCCAGCATGCAGTGCGATATGGCATGCATCAGATCAGGCTTACACAAAAAGAAATAGTGAGATACACGATGGCGGTTATTCAAACACGAAACAAATCAAATGCATTAGCAACATCCATTATGCACTGGAAAAGCCGTCATTAAGTCTGGTAAAGTAAGTATGCACACTAAGGTGATCTGGTTAGCTTAAAAGGTTCATCATTTATCCACTTCGTCAAAGCAAGCAAATTAAAAGACAAACTTCAGAATTTTTTTTTAAATGTTAGTTGCTCCTGTATTTAAAGTAGAAACATATTTCCTTTCCAGTAGGTTTAAATGGAATTTAAACCAACCACAGTCAATACTGAGAAATAAAATGTAAAATGTGTAAGTACCTCTTCTTTATTTAAGCTTTGCTGAAAACACACAATATCAAGGTGGTTTTTTTTTCATTTAATTTTTTTCGCCCTACTAAATTTTCTTAACCAGTCAGTCTTTTACAATGACAATTCTAAATTATTCTGTATATTCTGAGGTTTGAGATTTATTTATTTATTTATTAAATAAATGGCATTTGTATGCATTGAAGTACAAAAACAAGTGCTACTGAACTAAAAAGAGATAATTATATATGCTAAAAAAAAAATCAAAGAAAATTAAAATAGGGGAGAGGTGGCACAGCATAAGAACTACTAAGGAGACTGCAAAATCATCAGTAAACCAGGATAATCTAAGGGGTATTGAACTAGCAGTAAGATGACTTCTATTTATTCCTTCCTTTACCACCAGCTTGCTCAATGGTATCGTGCAAGTCAATTCCACTCCTGTAGCTATTTCTTCTACTCTCACCCAGTTGTCTCTTGAAACAAAACATCCTCCATGAAACTTAGAATTGCTATCAAGTGTAGGCCTCCAATACAGATGTGATCTTTGGGCACACACAAAGTGATAAGCACTAGGGCAACGCTTCATTACACTGTCACGAGTCATTAAATGAGGCTGGAAGACAGGGCTCTGGTGCGGGTTTAATTAGCCAGCAGGTCCCCACTCACACTTCCTTTATTTCAGATATTTAAAGTTTTTACTGTGGGCCGTAGATTCAGTTCAAACAGGTACTAGATTGTGAGCCAGAAGGGCGAGACTGAGCTCCCTGGGGAAAGGCAGAGATTGTGACTTCCAGATCACGCCTGCCTTTTACAATAGTGCTGCTCTTTGGAATTTATAACTGAGACAACAGCTCTCATCTTCCCAGACAGAAGATGAAAAGCACCAAATCCAGCAAGTGGAGGAGGAAAGGTATCAAGGAAAAGCACCAAAACAAAGAAGAATCTCTGCAAGTTCAAACAAACCCAGGAAGCTCAGCCAAAAGCAAGCAGGCTTGTATAATACAGCATCAATCCCACAATATATATATTTTGAACTTTTGTTTTCACACTTCATCAAAAAGAAAATATTTTGTTTTGATATGTAAAATGTTAATTTTCCTCCCATAATGTCAGCGTCAGTTTCCTTACTTCGCCATACAATTCCTGTAATTGTATTCCATACAATTGGCTGTAGTAATGGGCCCAAACTGGTTTGTCAAATCTTCTAACCTCATCTCAGGAAATAACGGTGCTCTGGTTTGGACAGATTTAACAACCCTGGGAGCACGAGTACAAAATGAACTAATGCAAACATCTACGCATTTTAATTATAGATTCAAAAATCAAGCAACCATTTAAACCGACCAGCTTTTATATCACCTTAGTGCTGTGATCAATTACCTACTTGCGACAAAAATAGTAAATACAGAAATTTCAGCCATTGTTAATTTCCTAGTTTTTGGCTTGCACTTCATATTCGTCACTCCTGCACCATGGAAACAATTCTGAAGTGCTGTCAAGTGATTATGCTATATGCTGTACAGTATGCAAAAGCCATGTCATGAAAATTAAGCCTGATGAGCCAAAAGCTTACACAGAGCGTGTTTGGATTTTTTTTAAGACTGTTTAAGAAGCATTGTGAATGGAAGCAAACAATCTGAAGGAATTTTAAAAAGCCATGATTTTGTGGATGACAACTGGTGTAAAAGTAGTTCACTTACAGGTACTAATTTCCAATACCATTTGGAAGGAGACTGCTCAGGAAGCAAGGAGAGGAATGTAGGGATAGGAAAGGAACATCAGCAATGCAAGTTATAAGCAGCAGTACTTAAATGCACTTGAGCAATAAACACTTTCATATTTTAGAGGGGCTGTAGCCTAGAAGCTTAATTTTAAAACATTAAAATGAGACCCAAAAGTCAGTAGAAGGTCAAATAGTTAAAGGGATCCTTCGGACCACACAGCAACTTGTAAATTAAACAGCTCTTAAGTCCTTTATCATTGAAGGATATGCTGCTATATAAAGTACATAAAAATCTTTGCCACTGACATTAAAGTTAAATAATTGTGCCTTGTTCACATGCTAAAATTTTATCCTCTTTGCACAGCAATGCCAACTAGAGGAAAGAGCATAGCAGAGCTTTTCTAAAGGTTTTATTAAATCATGAATTGGGAGCACAGATAGCTGGTATATGTTACATTTTAGAAAAATATTAATTTAAGTTCTCCAGAAATGAAAGTGTTCTTTGTTTTTGCAGTGTTAGTGCATTGTGATACAACTTCAAGAGAGAAAGGGGAGGGAGTGGGATCGCAAACACACACCTATAACAGCTAGGAGTATGCTTACTAGATACAACCTGAATAAGCCTCTGAATTTACATTAGACAATAAATTCATGTAAAACGAATATGCCCCAAAAGCTTTCAAAATATATGTTATATATTTTGTGCTTTGAAAGCTGAGCGAAGTTTTCTAAAAACAGTAAACTGAAGCAAGTTATTTTAGTCGAACTAAAACTTGAAAGAAAGTCTAAAGATACTAGGGGGACTGAAAGGTAAGGAAGGGCTCTGATGGTACACACGGAACAGACTGCATGCACGAAATCTCAGGGTTTTCAAGGACTGGATGCCTCATGTTTTCTGACAAAGAAAATGCTGACACGTTTATATTTAAATCCAGTAATCACTAATACAAAAAATTATGACTGAAGATAAATTTGTTTTTACCTTTTGATGCCCCGGACTTTCCATTAATTGCTGTTTTAACTTTATCTCTTTCTCTGTTATTTCTCTCATTTTAAGGTTCACCTAAAAGGGAACAGAATAGAAAGGATATATTCAGATGCATTTTAATGTTTCCTGAAGTTGTTGATTTTTTTTTCCTTCCCTCAATTTAATGGTCACTCCATTCTAAAAATACAGAAAGCTTACAGAATAATTTATTACAAAGATGATAGAAAAGCACAGGTAAGAGAGACAATCATCAGAACTTTTGGAAAAATTTGAAAATTGCCCATAAGGAACAGACATACATCTTGAAGTAAATTCTACCTTGTTAATCCAGAAAACCATTGCATCCTCCAAATCGTAGGGCAGTTCTTTTGAGGCACTGAATGTAGAGAAACGCTTGACACTAGCGACCACCTTTTCAATGCTGATCATTTCTACAGTATAGGCCATCATGAGAGCATCAATCATTGCCATATGAGAACTCTAGAAGAAGAATGCAAAAAGCGTTGAAAAACTAAATCCTTTAGGAAAGAACTTTGTATATTCTAACTGTATTTACAATGAAAAAAATCATGAGGTTAGTGACCTAGAAATTAAAAGCTCTTCATTCCCTTAACTGTTTAAAATGGTGTTAAATAAAAAGATCATTAGGTGGATTTAATTAAGCTAACCATTTTGATTGGTGCACAGCCCAGGTCGGATTCAGACACAGGTGTATCATCGCTCTCCATGACGTAAATCCCTTTTCGAGACAGAGCCTGGATCACTGACTGGTGTCCCTGCAGAGCAGCCACCTGATCCCCCTTCAGGATGAGGCTGCAGACACGACAGTACAGCTCACTGGACAGCAGCAGCTTGATGACGGGTGGTTTAATGTGTTCTTGCTCATATTGATCTATGTAAAATGGGTCCTTCAGCTCCTCCGGGACATTGTCTGAAACAAAGAAAGTTTCACTGAGTGACATCAGTAAGTGGCACCATCTACAGATTGGAGTAAAAAGTTCTTCCTTTTGTTCATATGAGAGAAGAAAGTCAAGCACTGAAGATACTGAATGCAGTAGGCCTGCAGCTCCATATCACAAATGGTTTTCCATAGGTCTTTTTGCTTTATTTTGACTACGTAAAGCACACACATAGTTCAGAAAAAATCCTACACATTACCAGGGAACTTTCCTAAATAACTAGAGCCCCATTTCACAGAATGAAGTGTCAACACAGTCCACTGCCCTCTACACATCTCTAGGTGTTCCTTGGGAAAGACCCAGCTCAATTACAACAATGCACCAAGTACTCTACCAATTACTGTATACAACTGGCATTTTATTTTTTTCCGGCATTTTAAGTTATTTACTCAGATCACAGGCTAGTAGGCTCTGTGTATCAGATTGACAAAGTATCCATGTCTTCCAAGCAAAGTTTAGAGCTCCTTCAAGCAGCATCCCTAAACAGCTGTGCACAGCAGTTAAATAACTGCAGCATTTGCATTTGGATCCTATGTCATCGAATCACCATTAAGATCTTCCCCCGAAATCACCTCAATAGTTCATTTCAGCAAGTACATTTACAGTTAAAAGAATTACTAATTTGGCAATGTTTTGACTTTCAGCTCATTTCCAGCATAAATTAATTTTTCAGTTGAGCACATTCCTACCCAAAGCATATCTCTGAACCGCAAAACAAGCCACGCAGTATTGGTGTGCTGTGGAGCACCTGGTGTTCATAAAGATGAGAAACTGAGCCAGAACACTATCAGTTACGGGAGCTAGAAGTACTCTCACTTAAATAAAACTGGGTAGTAAACCACTGTTGTCATAACAGCCCTAACTGGGACTTAGAGTTACTCATACAATACTGCCCCTACTTTGCAAAATTGAAAGCTTTTTTAAGTTTTTAGAAAAGAACATTTTTCCCTTAAGTGACACTGAACACTGCGCTATACAGACCACATATCGAAGATGGCAGGAAATACAATAAAACCTCACAGGCACCACATACGCAGTATGTTAACAAGGTTGTCCACTTTTTAGTGAAAGAGATAGTAAATGCAAATATTTTTAATCTCCTTAACATTAGTCAACCTGACCTAAAAATCAAAGGCTGTTGAAAGGTAATTCCATTTAATGGCCGCTGCCATTTCCAGGAGAAGAGGAGCTTCCGTTTCTAATGAGTGGGGAAGGATCCACAGCCCAAAATGTAAAGCAGCTCGCATTATTCAACATTCGAGCTTCATTACAAGCAGATGCACCTTCAGCTATCTAAGACGTATTGCTTTTCAGTAACATTATTTGTAAAAGGGAATACGAGAATGCCAGCTCCCAGAACACCTATGATGAAGTACGTTCTGGTAAGAGCATTAGCATCACTCCAAGTTTTAAAGGATTAAAAACATAAAAAAATTGAAACCTATGCAAGCTCAAAATGCCTGAAACACGCAGTATTTGTTTGCCATGGTGGTTTAGGTAGGAAGGTGTGCCCCCCAGCTCGGAGCACCTCGAGCAGGGAATTGAGGTGGCAGCCTGAAGCTGCTGCCCGGAGCTGTGCGCCCAGTTGCTGCCAACCCAGGAATTCCGTCCCTGAGCCAAGGCCCAGCAGCTCAGCTACCTGGGCATCCAAAGCACGAGCAGCAAACAGCTTTTCTGCAGGTTCCTTCTCCACAAGGCAGGTGCTTGCTTTATGGAATACAACAAAATAAGTCACTGTTTCCATTGCAGCAGCAGACAGAGGCGTTATTGGTTGGTGTTCTGATTGTGGTAGCAGAATTCCACGTTTGCCAATAGTACACACAGATTCTATTTATCTTTTTCCTACTGTGGCATTTAGTTACACTGCTGTTCAGGAAGAACTGTGGGTGCAGTCTTTGACATAATGCAAAATCCAGACCACATCCATCTATAAAAGGTGTCAGCAGCACACATCGCATGTCAATCTGCATAGTGTGCTGCCCTCTCTTGCGGAGCCGACAGTTTTCAGTTTGGTGCTACTTTAAATCAAATTAACCTAAGGACTCAACAATCCGGAACGTGTAAAATAAAATTCAGAAAAATAGTAGGAAGACAAAAATTAGGATTTGCACAATTCAAAAAAGGCTTTTAAAAGGCCAGATGAGCACACTATACAACGGTCCATGTCTAACTTGCATCATAAAAGCTGCTGCCAAGACCTCTCCCTCAAGACATTCAACTGATGAACTTCAAAGAGAAGGAAAAACAAACCAAACAGAACAAAAAAAAACACAAATGTTGGGAAAAGGATCCTATTTAATACCTTTTAAAGGGTGACACAATGTGAGGCATCTCTATTTGCACAGTTGCTAACGAAGGCAAAAAGCTTTCTCTCCACCACTAACACACAACAGGCACAACCCATCGGGGTGGGATTTTTCCACCCGTATCAAAACAGAAGACACTACTGGAACGTGCTGCTCTGCTTCCTGCCTAACAAAGGCAGTGAAATCCCCCACGCTAATTCTTGTTTAAACTAGCAACATTTGTGAAGATTTTTAAAATTCTTGTCTAGCAATGAATTGACCCAGTTCTTAGCAATGAGATTCCATGTCTCACAGACATAAAAACACTCAAGATTCTTGCTTAAAAAAAAAAACCATCTTGTATCTTGGCTACTGTTCTTTATTCTGAACTTCCAGACAAGAGATCCCAAATTATTCTATACTGAAGAACCCTCTAGCTTCATGTCCCCAACTCCTGTAACTGCTGACAGACTGAATGGATTATAACATGACCAGGATTGAAGATACAGGGGAGAAAAAAAAGAACTTCTAGTAGCTGGACTAATTATTTAAATAGGATCATTTGAAGTTATTCATAAACATTAATTGCCAATACTTGCAACTTACTTCACCATAAACACTTGCCAAGCTTTATTTCCTACATTCTTGGTGTATCCAAGACTTCTAGCTACGTTTGGAGCCCAATGCCTATCTGTTACAGCAGGGAACAGCATTGCAAATACTGTGATATCCCAACTAGAGGCCACACTGAAAAATTCAGATATAAATACTTCAGTGCTGAATAGTGGAATTATTAGCTTTGCTATTTAATTCAGATTTACTTCATATTCTCCTCGTGGACATAAAAATATTACCCACACAGCAGGCGCAGATGAGAAATAAATGGCAGAAAAAGTTGTAATGCAAAAAGGATGCTACAGAAGCAGCTCTGTGTTGAGAAACTTCCACTCATCACAGCTGCAGATGCTCTGTCCACCACGCAGTCAGTTCAAACTAGGGATAACACCACCTTCCTAGTCAGGAGCATCCAACAAGAAGTGATTTAATTACAAGATCTATCTTCAAAATCTGAAATCTGCACCTAAAAGTGCAATGCAGGAGACCTGCCTTTCACACCGCTGCTAATTACTCTTATCTCTAGTACAATGCCACATGAAACAATCGGTTGCAGCACCCAGGTGTGCTCATTCTCCCCTTACAAGTGCCAAGATTCCCAACTGTCAAAGCCTCAGAAATACGCTGTCAGTTTCAGGACAATTCAACACCAACAAGAATTAACCTAATGCTGATTTCACCTCCAGTAGCATGCCCAGATGCACAGGTAGCCACAGACACCCCGACAGATTGCCCAACCCCTACCGTGCGGAGTATCGCCGTCTCCAAACACACCACATGCTTTTTGCTTGCCTCACTGCTGAATGTGTCAACGCTCCTTTTGAAGAAAATGTCCCAGCCTTCAAGTCCCAGTTTCCATAAGCATCTTCTTCAACACCTTACTTTCATGACCTATAACTGTACTTAGATGTGAGAGCAACTGTGTGTTCATCAAAACTTGTGCTTCTACGCATTTGTGCTTTGGAATTCTCAAAATCAACTGGAAAAATTTAATTCTGAGCAAATAATGCCTGAGATCTAGCTACAAGCAGTTCAGCTTGAGCAGAGTTTAACAAATTCTACCAAAGCAAAACAAAACGAAATAACTAAACTGAGTCCTTTCCTTGCTTATACTGCGGTCTCCAATACCATGCTAGTTCCAAGAGGAAGTTACTTCTGTGTGTTACCAAAAAGCTTGCAACCCTTCTGCTTTTCCTAACCTGCTCTCTCAGTAGTTACCTCTAGAAAAATGTTAGCATCGAGTCCAATGCAAGCTTTACAAAAGCTTTTTCAAGCTTTTTAAAAGACATAAAACAAAGCCTACCAGCGTTTCTATAGCAACTTCAAAACGAGATGGTGTGCAACCTGATCATCAGATCTGTCAAAGTGCATATGTAATAATTCAGTTTGTCCTAAGTTTTTGTTAAGAATTGTCAAAGAATTTACCACGTTACATTCAGTACCTGAGCTGACTGGACACTGTTTTTATGCAAATGTTGTAAATGGTTGCATGCAGCTGACTCACAGTGCAAGGATGTCCAGTTTTGCTATCTCCAACACCTATGAAAACAAAATAACATTTCTCCAACTTTCAGCAGCAAGAACTCTTAAGTCTTCCTGTCCCCTTGAGTCTAGTGCAGAGATATCTGTGCTGGCTATTTTTACAAGATGAAGCACTCAGAAATAAGCCAGCATAACTTCTCATTAAGCGATCCTTTTGGTATCCTGTCGGTGAATTTTAATCTCTCAAAAAAAACTGTCAGTTCCAAGTATAAATCATTCTGCATACAAGGTAGTTTACAGGATTACAAAAATAACTTCACATGTAACAACAGCGAGGAAGACGATTATTTCCAGGCTCTCCCCTCCTTGCTTTAGGGTAGGGACCATTTCTTTACCATCTCACCTACAAACACCCGTTCAGAGACGATTAGCTGATTACAATTTGATAAAGAAAAATAAAGCAATCCTGAACAAATTTGTCTCATCCCTTGAACAGAAGAAGTGGATGCCAGCCAGATCTGACTTTACCTCGAGAAGCATGAAGAACTGGTTTCACATGGAAAGAGAGCCAAAGCATCACGGTAAACAGAACGAAGCTTATTCAAATTGTGAGTAAGATTTCATTAGTATCAGTATCTGTTCACAGAATTATTTAGTGCTGCATGAAGTCCTCTATGCTGCAGAACAAAGCAGAAGCTACACTTTCTCAGCAGCTCAGACCACGTACACTATAACAAAAACATTCTTTGTTGGTTCTCATTACAGAACTCTATTATAAACTCCAGAAGTGATCTCTAATATTACACACAAAAAATTTATGGAAAATGGGTAGAAAAAAAAAACAAGCTGAAGGCTTTGTATACTGCTGGTGAGAGCGACTGCACTTTTATTATCCTATCTTTTGATCAGGCAGAAAAAGCCACAAATCTGGCTAAACAGAAGAAACAAAAGAATTATGGAATTCTTCACCTTGTAAACTTCACACAAGTAAGAAGTGTTTATGAAACAGGCCTTATTAGAGAAACAAAACGTTTAACTACTAGAATATTTGCAAAACACAACAGCTTTCATAAAAATATTTTTATTACAGACCAGAGAAGAAAGCTGGCAGAATAGGAACAGGGAACACAGGGGTTTACTCAGGCAAGTTTAGCCCAGGAAACGTTTTCTCAGTGCCCCTACCAGCTGGCAACTGCATGTAGCTCTTACAGTACTGTAAAACCTTATTTAACAGGTAAGTATTAAGTACTTCAAAGACAAGAAAAGCCACAACTTGCATTTCCTCTACAATGGATTACATTAGCACTTGGCTCTGCTGCCTGGATCTCGCTAAACATCTCGGGCTGCTGTTAGCAGTAAGCCTGGAGCCCACATAAACATGCTAGGCCGTGGAAAGGTGTAAATAAGCAAAGCCCACCAGGTTCATTCGGAACAACCTGGATTTTACAAGCTGTGATGAAGCAGCAGCAACGTTTCTTATGGAAATGCTGGGAACAGCACATTTGCTCACAGCAAACTGCAACACAAGACAGACAACACTTACACACGCTCCTCACCTATAAAAGTTTATCATAACCATGATGATGGAAATCAATTTCTGTGCATAAATTAATGCTGGCCTAGCTCAATCCAACAAAAAAGTTCTCCACTGCCACTACCTATTTGCCCAAGGCGCAGCTCAAGAAATCAGCACGGGGCTTGGCTGCTGCTTCACAACCTGCTTCATCCGACCAACTGGGGAAGAGCGATTGCTCCCGAGGACGGCTTGCCAAGCTGCTCGAAGCCTCCTACTCTCCATTCTGCAAGGTCAGAGCGAAGTTTTCAAAGGGATTGAAGCACCCTGTGAACTCAGGTACCACGGAAACCCACTGGCACCTGTGCTCCTAGGCCACTTAGGAGTTGTGCTTTCACACTACTGCTAGAATTCTTAAAGCAGACATTTGGTTCTCATCAAAGACTGCTGATGGAAAAGATTATCCTAATCAATTTCCCTCCCCTCCAACTACTGTCTCTGCTGACTGGACTTCATTATAATCTTTCAGGTGTGCAGAAGGTTTCCAGATCTTTGTCCATTAATTTTTACAGAGATCCAGGACATGTTCCTAGAGTTATCTGGGGAAAAGGAGGAGGGTGACGGCATATGGGAGAACGCCTTCCTTCACAGCTCCACTCACTTCTCTGTTCTAGAATTTGGGCAAACAGTTGTAAAACCCATCCACAGAATCCATCTGTGACAACCAGGCAGCCACCAGAGACAGGCAGGAGGAGCCACGTGCTGCCAGAAACAAAGCATTCAGCTCCGTTCCTATTCAAAAAGGGGAGTTCTCACTCCAGCCATATTTTGTGCTGAGGAGGGAAGGTCGCTGCGTGCAGCTGTTTGGCTACCAAAATTCTCATTTAACGGGCAGAAGAGAAAAAAGAAAGGACGCATCATCAAAGGAAACAAATCCCAAACTAAGACCTCAAATCCAAATTATGTAAGGTATGCCATCAGTAATTTGTCCTTGAAGAAAAAAAAAACACAAAGGATGAAATTTTTTTCTGCTTAGATAGGGAAAATTTAAATATCTTGCAACAGTAAATAGAAAATACAGAAAAACAGAAAAGAATGAAGAATGATTATTAGCAACAGTCCACACTAGAACCTAATTCCTGTTCTTGACCATTTCCACACTGAAGCATGAGCTTAGCCCTGCTCAGGTGAAAATGAAATCCAGGATATGCACCAGCATTTGCAAGATGAAGGCACAAAATTAAGTCAACTCATAATGTCAACTCCAAATCTAACATTTCAGAAAAACACTCTTTACTCAGCCACTTGAAGACAGCTATGGAAACCCTATCAGACAAGAATTACTTCAGAACATAAAAGAGTGCTTTAATATGATAAACAGAGAACCTTTCTTTTTTCACCAAACTGACTAGAATTAAGCCTAATGTAACAAAAAGCCCCTCTGAAAAATATCTGCATAGTGAGATTTTAGACTTTAAAAAAATGGAATCACAATTGCTTGGTAGCTGCCCAAGACTCCCTGAACATCCAACGTTACAACAAAACAAAAAAAAAACAGAGATGACAAGTAACCTATTATGTTCAAATATTACTCAAAATGGTAATCATGCAGAAAGCTTCTTTAAACCCATCTCTCTATGAATTAAAGAGGCTTATAAATTTCTAAGTATTCTGCAATGCCATGCTAGAAGCTACGGTTACTATGTGACAACTGCAGAAGCCATTTCAAAAATCAACCAAATTTCCATGGGCCACGGTTCTGAAGATATCCACACACACAAAAACCAAAATGTATGCACTGGAGCTAACCAAGGATGTAACACCAAGAGGCCTAGCAAAAATATTTGCTGAAGGCATTTTATACATTAATAGAAATTATCTGAACAAGCCTAAATACAAACAGAAAACCTGGCAAATGCTGCTGCAGCCCTCTGCACACTAGAGCCATGCCACTGCCATCATGATAGGTGGGTTTTCCAAAATTCTTTGTCAAAGGAAAGCCAAGTACTTACTCAATGCAAATCCATGCTGTCAAGTGCACAAACAGACTTGTTGCCACCACACTGATCCGAGACCTGCATTAACAACCCTGAGCCCCAGGAGTCACCACCAATAAACATGAGGCCACAAAGTTTTCTCTGCAGCACACAACCTGTGCCAGTCAAACCTAAATCAGGATTAGCTTCCTCCTGAAACAAAGTCATAATATAAATGGTGCATCTTCCTGGCCTGAATATCCATTTTCTCTCTGACCAATAACATTACAAACAAATCCAGAGACTGCAAAATACGAGAAGAAACACCTGCTTACTCCTCCTAAGTTGATCACATTTTTAAACTTCATCTGACAAATGAATTTTTTGTCTCTTGGTGCTCGCATTAAAATACGTTCACTAATTTTAAATGTTACAAAAGCTCAATTTTCTTTCTATTTCCCCCGCTGTCATTAATGTGGCCAGACCACTGACAGAGCTGGTAATATTGAAGGAAAAATAATTTAGAAATTATTTCAAAAAGGGTAATATTTAACTCCAGGAATGCACTGCTTTTCTCCAGCCTTGTCACGAAGTAAGCTAGTGCTAATCCATTAAGCATATTATGAGTTTGTCGAATTAGACTTAGATTAACAGGGCTACCTCATTTTCCAAAACAAGATTCTGTAGATGCTTTTATTATATGTTTTGGATAAACAAGTGCTCCAGCATATTCCTTCATAATGAAGCTACTTAAACACAAGAGGCACCCAGCAGCAATAACCCAAAATAGACAGGTAGATCAAGATCCAAACAAAAAAGCAAATTTCAACAGATGCCAGGAAGATACTGTGCAAATATGAGTCTGGAACTCTTTCTTTTTCTATGTTTGGCTGCAATGGTTTATTCCAACATCTGGGAAGGAAGAACTCCTCCTCCATCACCCACACCTTGCTGCTTGATGTCACAGAACACAAACCGTATCTGCTCATGCAACGTTTCTTTCACAGAAACGACTTTTTCCAATCATAAATGCTTTGGTTTTTAGGGCGATCTGAACCCAATAATGCAGCCTGGCAGAACAAAACAGGAACCACCTAGGCGAGCATACAAAGAGCATCGAGCTCTTCACATCTGTTGGCCGAGATGACTAGACAAGGCAGCACTCCACAGCCTGATGGGATTCGGGGCCTGCAAGCACTGAGAGTCTACCTGGCTAAAAAGAGGATTTGCACGTTGCAAGACGTGCATTTTTTTTGTAATAAATAACAATGATAATAACAATAACCATAGTGAACGTTATCGGTGAGCATTTGCTGCCTGGTTTGGTGATTCGGAGCGGCTCACACGGCTCCATTATCCCCGATGGGGGTACCAGGAACCATGTAATGCTAAAAGCCAACGATCTGTCACATTATTGATATATAAAACAAAGGCGATCGGGGCTCGATTCGCTTCCTCCTGGCAGGGATGGGAGCGGAGGCGGCGAGCACCCCCCCCCCCCCCAGCGCACACCCTCCTCCTGACAGCGGCGGCCTCACCTATTCCGTAGGCTTTCGCGCAGATCCACTGCAGATTAGCGGCTATTTTCGCTCGGGCTGAGTCGTAGAGCTCCAAGGGGACGATCTCCAGGGCGCTCTCCGCCAGGGCATCCATTTTTCGCCTGGCGCCGTCGCCGCCCGCGCCGCCCTCAGCATCCACCATCTGCAAGGACAACAAAAGAGCGCGGGCCTGACGGGGGGGGCGGCCAGGGGGAGCTCGGCGGCCCCCCCGGCGGCTCCTCACCCCCGGGGGCAGCACCTGAGGCTCCGACGTCCCCCGCCGGGCCCGGGAGAGGCAGCACAGCTCCCTCACGCCCATGCTCCGGGAGGACGAGGAGCAGCAGCAGGAGGAGGAGGAGGAGGAGGAGGAGGAGGAGGAGGAGGAAGGCAGGGGACCAGCAGCTCCCCCTCCCCTCCCCGCCGCGGCCCTGCCCGCCTCCCCGCCCCCACCCTGAGGAGGAGGAGGAGGAAGGGGGGGAGATAGGAAGGGAGGAAGGCAGCAGCCCCCCCACACACAGGCCCCGCCGCCTCACCTTGCTATCGCCGCCTCATCCCCGGGCACGGCGGCCGCCGCCTCAGCCCGCACAGCCCCGGCGGCGCCTCGGGGGGCGGCGGCTGACGGGGAAGGAGGAGGAGGAGGAGGAGGAGAGGAGGAGGAGGAGGAGGAGGAAGGCTGGGCCGGGGGAGGAGGAGGAGGAGGAGGAGGAAGAAGAGGAGGAGGGGGGGGGGAGGAAGGCAGCAGCCGCCGCCGCCGCCGCCGGGCCGGGGCTGGCAACGCTCGGGACCGCGCGCGCGCGCATGCGCAAGCCCCGTGCGCGCTCCCGTGCCGCCCCCCCTCCTCAGGCCCGGGGCTGGCGTGCGCGCGCGCTCGCGCTCGGCGGGCGGCCACTGCGCAGGCGCCGCCGCCCCGCCGGGGCTGCCGCCCGCGGCCCTCGCTTGGCAACCGTCGCCATGGCGACCGCGAGCACAGGCCGCGGCCTGCGCCCGGCCCCCCCCTCCACACACACACACCCGGGGTTTTCACCTCATGGGCTCGGTGTCCCCGGGTGATGTTAAATAAACTCGGTGTTAAATAAAAAAAAAGAGTTTGCACACCACGGAGAGCATAAAGAAAGGCCCCGGGCTTGCCCCAGCCCCCGGGGGTTCCCCCTCCTGAGATGGGCTCCAGCCGCCACCCGGCTGCTGCCGCAGCGGTTGTTGAGGTCTCCTGGCCCTGGCTGTGGTTTCTGAGCAGCTGGGTGCTGTGTGGGGGAGATGGGGTGGTCCCTGAGGTGGTCCCTGAGATGGTCCCTGAGATAGACCCAGGATGGTCCCCAAGGTGGTCCCTGAAACAGTTCCTGAGATAGTCCCGAGATGGCCCCCCAAATGGTCCCTGAGATGGTCCCCAAGCTGAGCCTTTTAGATGAAAACTTCAATGATGGCCATAGCAGCCCGGGCCCCTTCCCCTCCCTGTTTGCACAGTAGCCATATCAGAAGGCCCCATCCCGCCACCCTGCGATCCTACAAGGCAAGCAGGGCTCGCACAGGCCGAGGGATCCACGTTAACAGACAAAAGTGCAGAATCGGAGGTTTTGCGGTGACTCACGTCGGGCTCGAGGCCTGCCACAGGCAGCCCATTGTTCGTGTGTTTGCTCTGACAGCCGTGTTGCGCGCGGTGCTGTCTCACCACGTTTCGCAGTTGTCATTTGGGCCTCCTTTATCATGCAGGGAAGCATATAAATGCCCAAGAATTTCTGTCTTGTGATTGTAAATCATTAACCAGGAAACCCTTTGGGTACACAACAACTTCCACAGTAGTAAAATCAGACATTCGCTTCATGCTATCTTTCCTGCTGGGCAGCCAACCACACTTGACAAAACATCAGAACTGCCAAGTGTTTGATCATCAGCAATACTTTTCTCCAGGTTATTACAACCAATTTCCCCCAAGACTTGACCTGTTAATATCTGCTTACAATCAAAGGATGCCAAAGGCGGTTTCCATGCAGAAGACCGGCTTATATATCCTGTGTATTACAAAGCAAATGGAGAATTTGATCACCTGGTTTATGTTGTGATAAATAGAAAGCAGCACGTAATGCTTGACAAATATAAAAAGGTTTGCTTGTTTATCTTTTTGGGTGCAGGTAGACTATCCCAATTACCTTAGGGTTCTTTTGCTGCTGGTGGTCTACCAGCCACCAACTGAAGGCCCACAGGCTCATAGATGCTGCTGGAACCAGCAAATGCATCCCTGTGCAGTGCGTGTTGGGTTCGTGATCAAAACAAGATCCTGCAGGTTGACTGACTTGAAAAGTTTCATTACTGGAAGCAGGGCTCATCTCCAAAGTTACGTGATGAAGAGAACTGAGCCTTTAATGCACGCACTGGATTGATAAATTACCCTAACATCCTTCTTATGAAAAAGTAATTATAAGCTTAGCCACACAACAATAATAGCAGACTGGCCTTATTCTACCTAATTTTCTTTGTTATGATTCTCATAAATTATTTTTTGCTACATATAACTGGTAGACTGTATAAATGTTTCAAAAATTTTTAAAGATTAATGTAGGTCTGTCTTAAGATACAATATTTATTTCCCTATATCTTTTCGTAATGCAAACGCAGGGCAATCTGTTTCATGTCATCAGGATATGATCTGGTGTTCAAAGGTTATCCCAGCCTACTTAATTGCAAGATTGTATGCAATTAAAGTAGATGTCCCTTGCAAATAACTTGCTAGTTGTTTTATAATCTCCGAAGAGTTTGGTTCTCAATAGTTTTTTACAGGCTGTTGATTTGTGACGTTATCAGTATAACAAGCTGCTTTTGTTTTTAGCTTAAGGCCCAATCCAAATCCCCTTAAACTCAGGAAGAATGTTTTCATTTACGTAGTGGATTGGGCATTAAACGTGCTGCAGAAACAGAATGGCCCTTTGACTCTTAGAGCAGGTGACCTGTATCCGAGGGCAAAGGTGCACACTGGAAGAAAATTGTCCTACTTTTTTCTCTGATATATTTTTGCTATAGATAAAGAATAGATCTAGTTGTTCAACTCATCAGAATGACTTAGAAACAAAATATGTTTTGAGAGGGTGGCAGACTACCTCAGCAAAGCAAAGTCAGTATTACCAAGACCCCTGAAACTCTCAGGATAAAAAAGTAGAAACATTTAGCTTAAGAAAATGAACACTGGGGAGAAAAAGCATAAGGGGAAGTCCAGTGGTAAAGATAATGCCATTCTTTTACAGGCTGATGTTGAACTAAAGACCCCGACTTAGTATAACTTTTTTTCCCTTTTAATTTATGTTGTGTTATCCTCTGGATTTGCATTTATTTATCACTGTTTTCCAGTCCCAGTGTGAAACGTGCTGTGACTTCTTCCTCTATGGTAATATCCTGTAACTGTTACTTCGGGCATTTGGGTGTCCTTAAGCAAAAACTCAAATTGATGTTTTGGGAAACTTTGCAGTTGATAATGAAGTGGTTTGGCCAGAACTCAGCACCACCAACATCAGCACCCTCAAAATTGTCCTGCAGGTAAAAAGCTTACATTTCAAATAGGAGGATCACCAGTAGATTGCTAAATATGTTTCCTTTTCATGAGAAAATAAACCTCTTCTATATTCAGTAGCAGCAAATTCATCTTTAATTTGCATACCACTTGTTTCTTTCTTGCACTCCATACAAAACATACTTAATGGCTTTTCTTCTGGAAAAAAAATAATACAATGGTTTTCTATACAAAATAATTTTCCTATTAGAGAATTCTCCTGGATTCCTTAACCATTCAGAGTGGGCGTACACGTGAACTGACAAATACTGCACGACCTGTCTTACAGCAGAACTGTGAGATTAATTACTAGGAGGTAATACCTTTGACAAATTACCATATTCAAGTGTGACACCTATTACCTGCAACAAAGCTAAACCCACGTGCTTGTTCTCAGCCGTACTGGAGGAATGCCTGGGATTTCGGTTTCTTCCACCATGTTTCATTTATCAATATGGGAGACAAAGTGTAAAATAAACGTGTTCTTTGTCATCCTGATCCGAACATCAGATCCGAGTTTATATCATAAAATAATGTATAGCCTGTAGAAATACAAATGTGCTGTGCACTGGGAACGTATAGGGCAGGGATACTTCCTGGGTATGGAGAGAAAGCAAGAGCTGGCCCATCAGCGGCACTAATTAGCACCCTCTGGTTAGAAAGGAATAGGGAGTTGGGATTCTTCCTCAGCATTACAAAAAGCACCTTCAGAAGAAGGAAAACGTGCATCTGCAGGAGGCTGCACAGAAAGCCTATGCTTCACTGTCTCCCTGGAGCTATTTACGGAGAGGGAAGACTCCATCCAATGTTGCCACCAGTCAGCTAATGCTCTGAGAGTTAAAATCAGCAAAAAAAGAAGCAGGGCAAGGGACTATGACTTGGGAATTTTGGCACACTGGGTAGCTTGATTGTATTGCATACAGCCTGATTCCTGCTCAGCTTACTTTCCCCTAATAGGGCTCACCACACTTTCCAAAGGTTGATTTCCCATCTTTTGCTTCCTTTCTTCCTTTCCCCAGGAAAAGCGTGGTTATTAGCAGAAGAGAGAGACTCTCCCTCCACCAACTCCTTTAAAATTGCCCACCATCAAGCCAGGCTTACCATACCCAGAGCATAAACACTATAAAGATCGGCTTGCTTCAGGCAGCACAGCCACTGAGCAAACAAGGAGGAACCACGCTGGTCGCATTTGTGCTGCGCGCTCTCTCCCCTCCAGCTGGTTTATAACCCGCATCCCCCAGGGACCGAGCTCCTGCTGCCACCGTGGCTCATTAGCATTGCTGGGGGAGCTGATCCACCCCTGCTCTGCCATGGTATCGAGGTGGGTGGCTCCAGCTGGGAAGAGCTTCAGCTGCTCGCTTGCCATCTCAGGAGAAGCGAGAGAAGAGGACGGAAGAAATCAAGTTTTTTTTTTTCCCGTTATCCTTGCAAATTCCAGACGGCCCCCAGCTCTGTTCTTAGGGCTCTATTTTCAGCCGTGAATGCTGCTGTATCTGCTTCCCCGTGCTTAGTTCTGCAGGGCCTCGTTTGCCCCGGTGCTGAGCACTTAATATGCCCTGCCGGAATCGACTTAGAGCCGGGCTGCTTCTGGAGGTCACTGCTGGGCTCGGGGCCACACCACGACTGCTGGCTGTGAGCTGTCTTCTCCATCTCCCCTCAAACCTGGCAGTCCCAAGGTTTTTTTTTTTTTTTTTTTTAAATGAAAGTGGTGTCTTACTCAAAATTCACTGAGTAAAAAGAGATGTGGTCAAAAAGGCATCTCAAGTGTCCCATGAATGAATGGATGAAGCCAGGGTAAAGTAACGTGAGGATGAATTGAGGGAAGGGGCAGGCTCCTAACTCAGCCGCTGCTCTACCAGCTTCAAAATGCTTGTCCCTGTTACGAAATAGCTCCCCATGACAGTTCATCATGTATTCAACCTTTAGAAAGAGGGAGCTGAGTATTATTCTTAGCAGTGGAACAGTCACTTCAGTGTAATTACCAACAACACGGGAGCGGTTTCCATAGCACACTGCAGCTATCAGGAATTATTACGTTCAGTCCTGCAACTCGCGAAGAACGTGCACCACAACAGCCGTGTGCATTGGGGAACCACACGCAACGAGCGATATTTTTCATGTAAATAAAGAAACCCAATTAAGCACGGACAGCAGCACCCGATTTCCTTCGTTCCCTTGTATTATTCTGAAGGTAACGTGCACGTCGTGGAGCTGTGTTGCTGATGGGGTGCAATACTAATTTTTCTTTCTTTCTTCTCTCTTTTTGGAAAACGCCCGATGTGCTTCAAGCGATGGCAGGGGCAGTGCCATATCAAACCTCTCAGAGGTTTCCTCCTGCTGTGCCCACCAAGACCCAGGGACCAGGGACAGATGAGGCGGGGGTGCCGGTGGTGCTGCTCCCTGCGGCCAGGGCCTCTCCTCCCACCTGCTGCACTCTGCCTGAATTTAAAATGATACTTGGACTTAGCGCCTCTCCTCGCAGCGCTGAACAAACACTAATCAATGACTCTTTATTGCCAGGGGGAGACAAGCCCTTGCCCGTGTGTCTCTGGAGGCCGCAGCGCCCGCTGCCAGCTGCCAGGCGTGCGGGGCTCCCTCGCCCAGCTCGCCGCTATCAGCAGCACGTCCTGCTCGAGCAGCGAGGGCAGGGGGGGGTTAGGTGCCTGCTTTAATAATAAGTATTTTAAAAAATAAACCATGTTAGAGATAAAGTCCCAGGACTAGTTTTAGGAGAAGGATGGGGCAATGGCATTTACAGCCCACCAGGTTTTCCAGACAGACTTCATCAAGCAGAGACCTGGTCCCATGTTCATTAAATCCTTATTAGCAGTTGTATTTGGGCAGCATTCAGACAGCAATCAGTTTTGATGGGACCTGTTGCTCTTCTTTACCCAGATGATTTATTTTAAAACACTTTTTTTTTTTTTTCCTCCAGGACACTTTGGAAAGTAAAACTCCATGTACTGCAAACGTGTAACTGCACAAAGAGAGACAGACTTACCCCCAGCTTTTTCACCACTGTTTAAGCATTCCTGGAAAGCAAGGAACAACCGAAAGGCAGGAAAAATGATTGGGTTCGTTTTCACCAGCGGTGCCGCATCACCAGCAGCCTGCTCATCCTCAAACCCTGCCATCATCAGCACCCAGAAGCGACCACAACGTTGGAATCCCAACGCCTGGCAGCCACCCGGGGCCACGCCAGCCCCGACGCAAGCCCTGGCAATTCCTCCCCAGCTCCCAGCACAGCCGAGCTGAGCCCCCCAACCAGCGCACTCGAGGCACTGCCGAGGAGCCAGGTCCCCTCTTTTGGGGATGAACAATTTTGTCCAGGCTGCTGCCATGCCACGGCCACGAGGTCAGGGCACGCCTGGAGGCTGACACAGCGGTGACAACGCCGCCTACGCTCACAACGCAGCACTGGGGGCTTCCCAGTACGTTTTGAGTCATTCTGCCTTAGTATTTTGAACTTCTCCTGTTTTGACAGGACGCTGCTCCTGGTTTGCTGCCAGCTTGCAGAGCCCCTTCCCGCGGCCAGCACCTCGCTCCCAGTCCCATACCGCAGCCGAGCTCCTCACCTGGCAGCCCCGGCCCCTCTCATCCCGCCTCGAGGTGTGCTAAAACAAACACGAAATCGCCTCACGCCCTTGGGTCCCCGCCAGCTTGCACATGTTGCACTTTAACGCTCTTAAATCTGTAGCCAGAGAGCTATGTTACCGTGCGAACCAGTCACCGCGACTGGAACGTCTCAATCCTGCTTATCCAGGTCCTATCTGCAACGAAAAACTTTACGACTGTGAAACTCCAGCACCGAGCAGGAAACAAAGCCAGGGCAGCAGAGCTGAGGCCAGCACCGCTGGGCAGGGGCTGGGGGCCCTGCAGGGCTGCACGTCCCGTCCCTCCCCGCTGCCAGGCCTGGCACGGAGCAAGGTGGTGCCTTTGATCACGTACAGAGGATTTAGCACACGCCAGGGGTTATGGAGACGCTTCCTACCAGGCGCAGCGCGGCTCTGAGCAGGCAGGGGTGTAAGCATGGGGTTTGTGACCCCGCTGTCCCACTGCACAGTGCCCTGACCCCGGCCATCAGGCACTGGTGGCACCCCCACAGTCCCCGTGCAGACCCCAGCCCCGCTCCGTGCCTCTCTGCTCCCCCCGAGAGCAGCCTGTACGCCCCCAGCCATGGGGATTTGGGGCACGAAACCCCTGGGGCTGCCAGGAGCACGCAGAAGGACACCCCACGTTCCTGGGGTGCATGCATGCAGCTGCCCACCCCACCAGCAAAGCCACGTGGATGCTGTAAGACCCCACCAGAAGCCCCCCAGACAGCTAAATCCCAGGCAGCGCTGACTTACCGGGGGCGTTTGCCAGCATCCTCACAGCCCTGGGGGTTTTGGGGGGCTCTGGGCGGCAGCAGGCGGCATGGGAGCCCATGGTGGGGCTGTGGGATCAGCACTGGGGGGCTCAGCCCCCCGAGCAGGGCAGGGGCAGGGGCAGCGTGGATGTGCTCCCCAGCATCACCCCGCTCCCCAGCATCGCTGCCGTTGCCACAGAAACTGGGGGATGACTCAGGAGCTGTGCTGCTGACATCAGAAGCGACGAGGAGGGGGCCGGGGAGGGGGGGGAGATGTTCCTCTCTCGGTTTTGCTCGTTAAAGCCCGAAGGCTTTGTCCAACGAAGACATTCAGCCCCCCTGCGGGGTATCCTGGGGAAAAAGCTGGTCCCTCGGGGTGCGGGGTTTGGTGATTTCCAGGAGATCGGTGTCATGGGGGGAGGCCCGGAGCCCCCCATGTGTGGGCTTTGCTCTGTCAAATGCTGCCCGGCCCCAAAGCCCCAGGGCAGGGGCTGGCACCGAGCAGCCCCCGGGCAGAAAATAACCCACCTAGAAGTGGTTTTGCCTGGTGCCAGGGTGCAGGGCAGGTATTTGGGAGCCAGGGGCAGGGGGACGGGGCTCCAAATGATGCCCCAACCCAGCCGTGGTGAATGATGCTGAGCACTGTCCTGGGGGGCAAAGCCCAGCAAGTGGAGCAGGACATCATCCGTGCCACCCGACCCCATCACAGCCCAGCCTGCAAGAAGCAGTTTCAGCCTCTTTTTTGTATATTTTTTGCCTATTTTCTTGCAGTGGCTTAAATAACCATCGAGCAAAATGACATACAGCCGGGGGGCTCGGGGCCACCCCCCTGCTGCACCCCGAGCACCGTGTCACCCCGCAGTGGCCATGCCTGGGACAAGGACACAGAGGAGGCAGCAGAGAGCGATCAGCTGCTCCCTGATGTTCATAGGACAGAGCTATTTTTGAAAAGCAGTAAATTAAAGCACTTTTCCACTTCGTGCTTGAGCGCGGTGCTGAGACGTCCCGGTTGGGTACCAAACTTGTGTGCTGAGTGCTGGCCAGCCAGGTTACAAACTAATTAAACTTCACCAGTAACTGGGAAATTAGTTAAAATCAGGGAGAGATATTACCTGTGCACAGACACAGGGGAGTTTAGGCATCACCCCAGGCAAACAGTCCGCATCTGGACAGAAACGTGAGCGTTTTGGTAGTGCCGTGCAGGGATTTATTACGCAACGAAGCGCCGCCGCTTCCTTATCTCCCGCTTACAGGCGTTGGTAGATCGAGCCCACGATGACACACTGAAATATTTTTAGCGAGATGAGAGTCCCACAAGAGATTCCCTGGTCAGTGAGAGTAGCGACCGATCCCAGAAATGCCACAGCCCCATGAAACTCCCCAGTCACTGCGCAAGCATCCCCAGGGCCAGCGCTGAGCCCCCAGCCGCCTCCCGGGGGGCTCCACATGGCCCTGGCACAAGCCCAGGATCAGGGAACCGAACGCCCAGGGCTTTTATTTTTAGCACAGCAAGCTATAAATAGAGCCCATGGTAACCCACGGAGAGGCGATGGACTTGGGATCAGGAAGTGACGGCACCGGGGAACCCCGGAGCTGCGGGATGGGGAGCGCCCCGTCCAGCCGGGCTGGAAGGAAACCACCACGCACAAACAGCCCCAAACCATGCAGGGGCTCAGTCCTGCTGCAAACGGGGCAAGCGGGCACCTCTGTGCCGAGCAGGGACATGGTGGGATCGTGCAGAGCACAGATTTCATAGGGTTTTGTGCTTTTTTCCCCTCTCACTGGAGGGTGTCTGCGTGTGGGAGCGGGGAGGAAGCCGAGCGCTGCCGTGCGCCGAGGTAAATGCGGCGAGCAGCCCGTGATTCATCGCCTGCAGCCTGGCAACAAGCTTGAATATAGGGGAAAACACAGATGGAAGGGGCCTGCTGTGACAGAGCCAGCAGCTCGGAAACTGGTGGCCTGCTAAGGATAAGGTAGAAGGGCCCAAACTATTTTCCTTTTCCTTCACATCACACTGAGGGGCTGTGCGGGGCCGGCAGCCTGCACCGCCTGGCTCACAGCCAGCCTGGCTGCTGCCCCTCTGCCAGGACCATGCAGAAGGGAGCAAAAATCAGACCCTCGATGCTAAGAAATCCAGGGAGAGGTCTAAGGAGATGTCCCAAATGCTCACGGCCCTCATGCAAGGTGGACAGAGGGAGGAGGCTGCACGCTGGCACATCACAGCCAGCAGCTACAGCATGGCACCGCGGGCTGCGCTCTTCCAAGGGCTGCTGTGTGCCACAGCAACGAGCAGGAGCTGAATAATTCAACCAAACTCTGAGCGTGTGGGAGCTGCCGTGGGCACGAGACTGCCGGGCCTGCATTCCCTGCAGAGCAGCCCTTCGGCAGAGGGCACACGGAGGCTGGCTTTAACATGAGTGTGGTTTATGCCAGGCTACAGCTCATAAAAGCCACGTAACCGCACCGTGCATAAGTGCCACAAGTCTTCCATGAATAATTTCTTCAGGATGCTCTGCTCACAGCCGTGCAGCACCGTCAGGAGAGGGAAGGGATCAAACAGCCAAGCAGAAGGTTCGAAGCCTGCAGCAGGTACGGAGCCCTCGCCTTGAACCAGCTCGACCAGCTCCCACGTGCTGCGTCCCAACGTGCTCCTTGTGCAACCACCGGTGGCATCAGCAGCCCGGCTGCATTTCACAAACCCTGTTGGAGAGCGCAGCTCTTCCCCGTGACAGTCCCAGGAAGCGGCAGTACAGTGCCCGGGGTGCAGGATCCATGCAGGACCCCAGCCAGAGCCACTGAGCTCAGGTCTGGCGCCTGGGCACCGCTCCCCAGCTGCGCGTCTAAGTTTACACCCTGGGTGTGAGGGTGCTGTGGCCACCTCTCCAGGTTTATTTTGGTGCAGGAGAGCTCGAGTTACTGGCGTCCCTCCCCCACCTCCACAAGTGACAGATTCCCGGTGACACGGGACACCCAGGGCTGGCACTGCACTCTCAGGTCACCCCCCCAGAGCCTTACACCAACGCTGCTGTCGTGCACACACGCACGCCAGAGCCCTGCCTCTTTCAAGCCATTTTCCAGGACCACACTGCAGAAGCTATGGTTCAGCTCACAAGTGCAAGGCTTGCATTTCAAGTTCAGGTTTTGAGTCATGAGAAGAGGAAAAAAAGAATTAGCTCCATTTATTCTACCCCAAACCTACCACCATGTAGCAAGACATCCTCAGCAGCTTCCACAGCTGCAGCTTCTTTTGGGAGACTCCCCCTTTCCAGGAAGATCACTACGAAATCAAGGATCAAGCGCAGAACAAGTTACCAGATTGCTGCACCCTGTACAGAGGGGGCTGCAGCCCTGATCTGACCGCGTTGGGCTGCCAGAGCTCACACGGGCAGCAGCTGCTGCTTCCTTCTGTTCCTGCTGGAAGCCAGAGCAGGCAGGTATGTTGGAGGAGCCAGCTAGGTAGTTTTACAGCATTCTGCTCCTTCCTGCAGATTTTCAGTTCATAGGAGAATAGTGTGTGCATGGAAGGGAAAGCCAGGACACTGAACAGCTTGCTTTGCTGGGAGAAGCTACGGTAACCAACCCGAGGAAACTGGAACAACTCTTGCCACACTGATTCTGTTGGTGCTGGCAAGGTGAGACATTACTAACGAGTTGGATCTCCACAGCCGGGTGCAGCCTGTACTCACCTTCCCTTTGCAGTGCAGGCTGAGGCTTTGATGGGAGCTGGAGGTAACGCTCGGGCCACGGCAGCAGGAGCGTTCCCTTTATCACTGCTCAGGAATGCAGGTGTCACCTCTCCGTGCTGAAGGCACGCAGCTCATCTCCTGCAAACACCGTGCCAATTACAGCCCATCTTGTCGCTGAGATAGCAGGCACTTTTTAATTTTGCAAGGTGTGGATTTCTGCCTAGACCTGCTGCACCAGTTTCGGTACACAAGTACCATTATCTAATGATATACCACAGGCTGCTCGCTGAGGTTTATTTGCTTTTGTTTTAATTTAAATCACTGCAGAGAGGGACCCTGAAGTGTCCTGGAGCCTGCTGCTAATTTGTGCACTGAAGGCAATTTAAGTCAGTGGCCACCTGGCACCAACAGAATACCTGCATTTAATAACACTGCATTCAAAGCCTGCACCGAATAGCAAGGGCTTGGATGCCTCATGCTCCAATCCTCCATCTTTCACAGGATATAATGAAAAGATATAATGAAAATTATTCTGAGCTCCTCACAAGTGGCTGGAACATGCGCTAAACAAACAGGCTGCTGGCAGGTGCTCTCCCCTGCCCTGAACATTGTGTAAAAATGCTAATAACCCCACCTTAGTCTTTAGAGAAAAAACCTCACGCATTTACACTCTTAATCAGTTGCCTCCAAGGCAACCACAAACACGTGGGCAAAGCTCAGAGGAGCTTCAGAGTTCATTGCCAGAGAGCAGCAGCAGCACTGGTGCCACATAAGCGAGAACAGCGTTTTGGTACAGTCGTGTGCAAGTTGCTGCATCCCAGCAGTGCCGGCTGCTGTTTGCTCAAACTGTTCTCCTTAATGAGAGCTCCCTTATTGAGAAAGCAAATTCCAATTTATCAGCCAATGTGTTCGAGACAAATCCTTCTTAAATAGCATCAGTCCACCACATGGGATCACTAAAATCTCGTTTCACATTGCCCTTGTGATGAATCCTACCAATGCAACTTTGTTCTGGGAAACAGAGAAATAGTTTCCAGGTGCAAAACCAGTTACTGAACCAGGATTTGCTCCTTAAGTTCTGTTATAGCTGATAAATAACCCTACAAAATACCTTATTTCTTGAGAAACAACTCCAGCAGTCTCCAGGTGCAAGGAACCCAACTCCAAATTGTTCATAAACCTCCGCTACTTCTGAAAATAACGTTTCGGAACACCTTGTAATAAATCAAAAAAACTTTATTTTTGAGATATATTATAAATTTACAGCATACAACATCAGTGTCTTTAGTGTGTATGTGTGAACAGGCTTAAGGACTCAGCATTCATTCTAGTCTCGCTTGTGGGTGTGCTTTCTCCACATGCTAAAGGTACGTAACAGTTCCAATCTGAACGGGTCTGGCTTTGCTAACGACCTCAATAACTTCTAGGGGCATGTTTCAGTAGACAACAGTGACTGTTTAGAAGGATAACAAATCGGTAGCACTTCTTACTTGCTGCCTGGAGGGCTCCTGTATCAAAGCAAAGCCTGCTGGTCTCCTCAGCCAGGGAGAAGTCATCGACCCATGCGAACGTGTCCAGAATGAATGCTGAATTCACAGGCTCAGTGATGTCCGCCCTAGTTAAGCTTCATAAAAGTAACATTACATCTTAGAAACAGCTGTGCATGCCACACATCAGTGTCAGCTCCATATAAAAATTATCGTATGCTGTACCTAATTGTTTTATACACAGGTGAAATGAAAATCGTTACGTCAGTACCTTGCAATATAATTTTACCGGTGCTACCTTGTGGTAAGTGCTGGATAGCAAATCATTCTTGTACAGTTCATTAACTATGATAAAAATATGCAAATTAAAAATCTCTACAGGCCCCTGTTACCTGCTGTAACAAAGACACTGTTTTGTGGGGCTTTGTTTAAAACATGATCCGATTTCTTCCCTCTCCCCAGAGCATGATACAAAACTATATCCAAATTCAGAAAGAATTTAATACATTTATTGAAGTTCACATGCTGCAAACAGGATCTGCATTGAAGATCTTTAAATCTAGGGCAAGAGGTCCTTAAAAAAATTTTGCAGTTATACCCAGATGTTTGGATGAAGATGAGCACAACCACCACGACAACACATTCATGGAGACATAAAGTACACTGCTTGCTTTTTCCTCTGCAGGAACACTGGGGTTGCAACCCATGCTAGGCTCACCAACCAGCCTAACTCTGATGAGGGCCAAGACAAATGCTTCAGAAAAATAACCAGCCCCAGAGAGGACAGTCAGTGGCTTGCTTATGCCTCAAAGCATAACAAGTTACAATTGAATGGAAATACCCAGCTGCAAGTGCTGCTCTTCTGCCAGTTAATAAAAATGCTACTTATTACAAGTAGAAAAATGAGCTATTACCTTGGATGAAACACTCACTATCCTGCGCACAATACTTTAGGAAAATTACTGCTGAAGTTGAGATCCCTGGGAACCTCTCCTCTCTCTTCTACAGGCAACATTTGCTGACAGTGTCACAATACATTCATTTGGTGCAATGCTTATTTAAACGACTTTCAAAATACATTAAAGATCCTCAGCCCGTGAATCATTACGTGGAAAAAAAACAGTCCCAACTAAAAAGGATTTCAATAACCACTTAAGCATTTCTTGGATATGAAGATCAATCTCCAAAAGACAAGCTTGGTTCCAGGACAGCGAGGAACGAAATGGGGGTCAAGGTTCTGGGACACATCTGTGACAACGGCTGCGAGCAGCCGAGCAGCAGCAATTAGCTGCAGGTTTCAGAGTTCTTGCAGGAACAAACCTCACACTTCCCCAGAAGAGCAGAAGTGCACTGACTGCTTTTGAAACAGTGCAAGTTAATTTTCCAGCTGCATGGAGAACTGAAGCGTCCTTGAAACGGTGTAAAGATCAGCGAACTGTGAAGGGGCTGGGTAATCTTGTGTGACCACCTCCATGTGATGATGCAGCAACCTTAAAGGAAGACTTGTGCCACTGCTCGCGTGGAGAGAAAAGAATGGCAGATTCTTTGGACTGTACCTAACACAAGAGGTTTATCAGGAGCGTTACGCTAGCTTGGTCTCACAGGTCAAGACCAACCAAGGTCCAAGCTGCAAAGTGGCCACTGGCATTTTTTCCAAATACATCCTTTTAAATGCATCCCCCTACAGAGTATAAACATGAAGCCCTGAGAACAAACTTCCATATAGTACATTTCTATTAAAAATATCAGTGTTTTGATGACAAAATTATAAATTACATACATTTAAATAGCTAGCTTTCAAGAGTCATGTAATATCAAAAGGCAGAAGATTGTCTTTAGTAATGTATGGGGCAAAGAGCTAAAACTATAAGAAACAGACACTGCACTTTAAGAGCCTCCTAGCACCCCACTTCCATGATTCCTTACTTTTCCATGATTTCACAGGCTTCCAAATATTCCCTTGACCATGTTGTAAGACGCTTAAGCATGACATGTCTTTGCTAGTTTTAACTTGAACACCAGAAAGACAAGCACAGGACCTGAACCTGTAAATCCTTATTCCTCACAAAATGAGTTTTAATATTTATTTTTAACAAAAACGTGATTTCCAAATTGCTTAGGGACCTCTCACTGGTTTGCAGACCAGATCCACCAGTCCTCTAGCCTTCAGCCTCAGAACAGGACAGTTTGCACCCCTGGCAGCACTCCTGTGACATACACTGTGCCTGGAGACCTGCCTGTGCACACTGACTAAATGGCAGTGACCCTTCAGTATTTTGCAGGTTTTGTAAAAATTGCTACAGTCGATACTTTTGCAAGCACAATGCACTTAGCTTCCCTCAACCCACCTTTAACTGATGAAGCAGCATGAACACACCCACGTGTTGCAAGGACACAGCTCCCTAAGCCCACTACTAATTCATACCCATAGCACAACACTGATGCCTTGATCAATTCCTCAGAGGGTTTGTTTACCCTAAAGGGTAGTTTTTTCTAGATCAACTCTTATGCCTTGCTGTGAACACACCATACCTCGTAAGTTTTGGCCTCTTTCAGAGACTGCCCGGTGGGAGCTAAAGTTCTCACGAGACAAGCAGCCATACCAAGCAACAAGCTGGTTTGGCAGATTAGAAGAACACACTCACCAACACTTCAGCTGGGTAATTGCCAAGCTCTGAAATGAGAAAAGCCAGGAACAACCACATTCTCAAGTCTTCGAGCATTTTAAAGATGCAGTATTCCTTTATCTGTACAGTTTCTAACTGTTGCTACAACATTAGGTCATGTTGAAGCTGGGTATCCTTACTTTTGTCTCTTACGTGTGTGCGCCTCATTTTACTCATGCTTTTTTCCTTATACGATGGTCAGTGGCACTGATCCTGTTCTGACATACCAAGGGAGGCAGCTCTGATGGCCTTTATCACCTCAACCAAACTGAGGGTGAAAGAACTCGCTCAGCAGCAGCTCCTGGCAGCACCACTCTGCAGAAATGCACAAGCAGAGAACTTCCACCCTTACAAGCGGCCACTCTGCTCCTCTGAAGAAGGTCAGACAGCAAATCAGGAACATGTTCAGTTTCATCCACCTAAAAATTAGACAGCTGGTTCAAATTCATCCTCCACATTGCCACGTCAGAGCCAACAGACAGTCCCAGGGGCAGCTCCTCCCGTGCCAGTGCAGGCAATGTGGGTTGTGCGCTCCTGCCACGTGGCCACTCACCCAGGTTTTGCTAGCAAACCAGAGGCCAAGGGTTTGGAAGGACTTAAAGCTGACAGGTGATTCTCACCTGGTCTGTCTGGAAGCTCTGCAGCCACTCTAGAGTCTGATCACGTATTACTGAAACCAAAAGCAGCATAGAAATGGTCTTTTAACAAGCCTTTACGCTCTTCCAAGAGCGAGAGACAGCTTCCCAAGTATCTATTCAGCAATTCTGAACCTCTACTTACTCATTCAGAAGCCAAATCCCACCAAAAACTACAGGATAGTCTTTTCCCAGCTTTGTCTTTTAAAAAACCTCATCTTTCATAGTACTACAACCTTCAGTCACAACTAGCCACAAGTATTTGTGCTGAACTTACTGGGTTGCAGAATCCGGTTCCTTGCTTTTAGTACTGCAAGACAAAGTTACAACTTAACATCATGCTGTCAAATCTGTTTTTAGAAGAATCCAGAAAAACATTTTTACTGTCCAATTTGAACAAACATCTCTAAATCTTAGAATTTCTAAATGTAAAAGTATTTCAGCTGTCATGAACTGTAAAGCTTAATATGAATTTACAGATAACAAATTAAAAAATCCTGGGATAGTAAGTTGAGATAAAATCTCATGCTGTTTTGGTTTCCCCACCCTTCATACTAATTATGTGAAATTGGCAACTTCAGTGCCTTGACTGCATAATAGCACAGATTAGATGCCAAGTTCAGGCCAAAACTTGTTATAAAGGTTTCGAGTTGCATCTTGTTACATTTTTGTTTAAAAAAAAATAACTGCACAAAAACAGCTGTAAAATAAAGGGTGACTAGCAGAGTTATTTAGGATCTCTCTATTTGACAGACACCTCTGTGCTATTTAAGGATAAGGTCTCCTTCTGATTAAACTGCACTTTGGAGAAGCAGGTCTCACCTGTCCTGCCTTTCCAATGCAAGACACAGCAGGGATTATGACAGACATCAACCAGGTTTCACTAACTTGAAAACAAACATTTTTGTTCAGCCTGTATAAAATGTAACACCTGCATGGCCCAATCATGAGGACTAGCTGGCAATTCACCGGTGAGTTCTTTCCTTAATAAGCCCACAACCACTGTCTGAAACCTTAAGTCAATCTTCTGACAAAACTAGGGAAGACACAGCCTGACTTTCTTGGTATTTCCAAGGTGAAAGGGTCAAGAAGAAACACTTCTATCTCAAAATAGATAATTTTAAGCGTGCTTTTAAATACGGTAAACAAGATAAAAGCCTAAGTGTTTCTGCGTCTTTGCAGATCACCATTCACTGAAAACCCATGCAAATTAGTAGCTTTTTTTGCAAACCGTTTGAAACAAAGTCACAAGTCCCCCCTTCCAAAACCGTGCACACAGAAATGGAAAAAATTCAAGGTGAAGATATCCTCCTTGCACTACGATATGGCATAGTGTAAACTGATGAACTGCAGCCTACTTGAGAATCCAAGGGTCGGTGGAGTAAGTTCTGTTGCGAAAGAGATACTGCATCTTTAACGTAGCTGGCAGAGAACCTCCTGCAAGTGTAACTGCTGCGGGACTGGAACGACACTAACGCAGAAAATAAATAGGAAAAAGTAATGCTATTTATTAAAAGAATTCCATCTGTGAATTACTCTGTTTAAATTATAATGCAAGACAGACAAGTTTGGATAGAAATGTGCTTGCTCTCCCAATATTTGGACTTTTAAAAAACGTTTCCTAAGAATCAATTTTAAAAAGCATTTTATAATTTGATATAGCCATAAATTAATACTGCATGGAGATGATTAATATCCTATGCTAGTGGTCAGTGACCTTTTGTAAACATTAGCCAGACGCTAGTAAAACTGGCTAGAAAACTACTGTCACAGGCCTTTTTGACAAGCAATATCGTATTTCTTTCCAACAGATCCTTAATTGTTTTCACAAAACCTTTTCCTATTTTTGATATACTTTATTTTTAACCTAATACCTGAAAAACATAAACAAGTCTTCAAACCTCTTCCACTAACACTAAATCCACAAGGCAATTAACTGCAGTTGGCCGTTAACTACATACCCCGTGCGAGACACCCCCTCGGCCAGAATCTGCCCCCTCCTGCCCCTTCCACCCCCCACCCCTCCCAACAACCCATGCACCCCCCCGTGAGGAGAAGGTGACACGAGGGACAGTAGGAAGTGGCACAGTGGACTGGCATCCCCCTCTACGTGCGATTCAGTGTCTGGAAGATTCGGGAGATCTGTAGCATGACAGGCCCCGTTTCGGGATCATTCATCCACTGAGTGCTGTTCAGGGGGTTTTCAAGCATATCCTCGAAGGCTGCCAAGAGATGGAAAGCACAACGTGTTTAGGCTTGTGGTCAGCAGATGCTTCCACCTTTGGGATGCTTCAATGACAGGAAAGTTAAAAATAGCTACAACTTACCTTACGCAGCAGGCAAGCATTCCCCCCACGGTGAGAACACATCACACACTTACCATTTGTACTCCCAAATCTCCACAGAGCAGGATGCTACAGGCTGTTACACTTCCCTCATTCCTCAGCATTCAATTCATTGTGGGCAGAGGCTGATTAAATACTCAGCCTGGATTATAAACCATTTTACAAAGCCTCAAGGACACGGGCTTGAAGAGCTAAACACTTCACAAACATTTACTTTGGTTACTCTTGTAACATCTCAGAAGGGGAAACGAAGCCAGCAAAATAAGAGGTAGGTAGGGAAAAGGCTGGCTAGGAATGAGCAGCAGAGCCAGCCCCCAGATCTCAGGGCTCTGTCTTTTCACGAAGGCCCCTGGAGCCAGAAGGGAAGCAGCATCTTCCCTCTGAACAGCGTGTGCTCTCCTTCCTGCCATCTGGAGGGCTGAGGACAACTGGGAGCATGGCAGGGGAAAGGAGGAGCAGCCAGGTCTACCTGCCTAGACACAGGAGAAAGGCTGTCCATGCAGAACAACTACCTCTATTTTTGAACAGTGACGAAGATCCAAATTCTTAAGAGCAATTTTTATTCTTTCTATATGTAGCTGTCTTTACACTAAGGTGTTTTTTTTTTTTTTTCATGCCAATTTTCACTCTTCTACTTATTTTGAAGGAACCAGGCATCTAATGCAAGAGCTAAGTCACAACTTTGGCAAGAGAACGATCCATGAAGTAATTTATAACCTTTATGACAGCCCCTGCACTGGACCACTGGACATTTGGAGCAGTGATTACGGAACAGGACTAAAAAAGCAGTTGCACATCTGATCTACTCAGGAGTCACCAAAAGGTCAGTGTTACAGGAGTCTGGCAGACCAGCACGAGGGGCAGCGTCTTCGCTTTCCCAGGAACGTACAAAGTGTTAGTCTACAAAGCTCTAACGACATTAGTGCGAGCCATAAGCACCAAGCACCTCTGAAAGGCTCATCATTAATACCTCGCTCAAGGTCACGCACCGTGCCTACTGCAAAGCCCAGAATAACGTACAGATCTCACCTTTCACCGCTCCAACTGTATTCTTTTACACAGAGTCAAGAGCTGAAACCTAAAGATTTATCTACATTCTTTAAATATCTAATTAAATGCAAACATTGTTAAAATCTGTGACATAAGCAATCTGCAGATGTATCCTTCTCCGATGTTCATCCAAGCCTTACAAGCACATATAATGGCATTTCGTTTTCTATTTATATTCTGAGCTGCAGTGTGGAACCCTCTTTGGAAATGAAGAGACCATTTGCTCAGAAATGAGGGTGGGAAGGTTCTGCTCTTGAATTATTTAAAGCCTTGCAAACTCTCCTAATTACATCTTAAGAAGTATTTTTAAAAGATCTCCTGAAAGAGCTGCGCACACATCCTTTATTTCAAGGCAAGTGTTCAAATAAATTTTGAAGCCAAACACTAAATGCAAAATTCCATGTACACAACATAGAGCCAATGTCACTCTTCTGTACTCTTGTCCGGTGTCAGACACACCAGTCCATCAAAGACTTACTTTTCACCATCAGGTTTGTCAGCCGAGTATTTGCTGTGCTCACAGCATTTTTGACCAAGAAAGCAGGCTTTACCCCAGATAGGGGAAAATATATTTTCACAAATGCTATCTCAATTTTGATAAGCAAGGCCTTAGGCCTTAGCTTTGACTTCTTGTTTGGTTACACTTTCACGAGTTATCTTCCATTCCACCGATCAGGCTGCAGCTCACAGTAGGCTGTCTCCTGCTGTACAGCTTTGTGTTTTTTTTTTTTTTTTTTTTTCCTATGAACTCAACAGGGTTCTAAACAGACATTCCACTTTTTTCTCCCATAGCCAAAGGGAGCACACAAAAGGTCTCCTAAATCCACAAAAGCAACGCAGCCAGCAGCTACTGAAGTTCTGAGTTCAGCAAGTGTAAGCCAGCAGCCTAGGGAATTAGTGTCATTTCTGGGACAGCCCCAAGTTCTGTTGGTGGTGTAGCTGAGTTGCAAAATGAAGCAAGCAAACAATACAGCTGCTGAAAGCGAGGAAAAGGGTACGGAGCTGCACACGTCCCCCAGTGTGCTGTCATCATCCTGTCTCTGTTCTTATTTGCTAAGAAACGAAGAGACTGTGTATATTTATCAGAAAGCCAATTTATCAGGACTTACCTAGTAGAGTTTTTGGGTTGGTTAACCCTAACTGTACCACTGGATTTTCTAAGATGGCTTGGAAGAGAGGGCTATTGGTGTCGATTCCCTTATCTAGGTCCTCTGGAGAAGGCTTTCTGTCTCCTAGCAGCCATTCACACTGAAAGAAATCACCAAACACAACATATTTCATGGTTGATTCCATTAAAATGAAAGTCTGCCAAAACATTCGGCAATACAGCATGAGAAAATATTTTGCCTCTCACAGAAGCATTGATTTCTTTTCACTCTAGGTCACTATTCATTTGTGTGTTGCTCTGACAGAAATCAGCTTTTTTTTCAAGAGGACAGTAGCAGTGCCTGGTATGGTAATAAAATTACACCAGCTTTGTGTGTTTCAAAGCTCAGCAATAAGCATGGTGTCGTGCAGATGCACTGCCTCATAGAAACCCCACCAGCATGGTTGCATGAGGTCAGCTGGAAGAACCATCCAGCCCAACATCCCCTCTGATAGTAGCTAGCACTGGATGCTTGTGAAGATTCCTTGACTACCAGCTGCACCCACACCTCTCTGCTTAATATACCCACTAATCAATCTCCGAAAACCTTCTTATTTTTGGATTCCATCAATTCTGGAATGCATCGCTGCCAAACATTAGTTCATACACTGCGTGGCTTGAATCTCTTGCCTGATTAATTCCTGCCCTTTAGTCAGTTATTTATTGGGAATACCTTTTCCTTCCTCACAATAGTATAACCTCTTCTGAAGCCTCAGGTGAAGGAGCTTCTCAAAAACTTTTTCAAAATCCACATATGCAACACGAACCAGATTAGCCTCAAGCTCATGCATGTTGAGTTCCTCTAAAAAATCTAAAACCTTTGTATTCTCACTTTGTATCTAACTGAAAAAGGCTCAGAATAGTGTTCATTTCATCTCCAGTAGCAGCTGAGCTTTATGATAAACCAAAACATCAATCAATGAGGAAAAAAATCAGTTGAACAGATGATTATGGCCATAAGGAACAGAAATGATGTTGTACTCACGGCTGCATTTTGCTGGTTGTTGTTTACTCTGAGTGCATCCACCACTTCTTTTTCATCAAATCCCATCTCCATCAGGGCAATGACAGCCTGTAAGATTTACACGGCTTCATAAATACATTTAAAACAAATGAAGAAATGAAATATTTAAAACAATCACATTCTCTACCTTCTGTCCACATTTTTTGGGGGGTAAAAAAAACCATTGTTTCCATTTGCAGGCCACTAAGCAATCTTAGCTACAGAGTTTTCAAATACTGTCTATCCAAAGATTTATCCCTTTTCCATAATAAAGACACTAAAGAGTGAGACTGAAGGTAGTTCCTATTGTCATTACTGAAAGCTGAATGCAAAGCAAAGAGCGAGTAGCTGGTGTGGGAAGGAGAAGAACAGGATGGAAACACGTTATTTTAAAACTCTTCGTGCCACAATGATTTGGTTCATCTCTCACTGACAAATCAAGCTCCAAGATCTTGTGCATTTGTAGTTCTATTCACTGGATTTAAATTTTACTCCTGGGATTTATTAATATTGCTATTGAGCATTGCATATTTAGATAAACATACCTACGTATTGTTACAAGAACATTTAATCATTTAGAAATTGTACCCAGGTCATCAAATTCCACTTCTGCAGCTTGCAACTAAAATCACAAAAAACATTTACTGTAAAAGCAAAGTGATAGATTCTAAAGAGCACCTCCTGGTGATTTTACAGTGTGATAACAGCACGCATTTTCACTTCAGCTAATATTGTGCTCTGAAAAAAGGCTAACTTCTGCATTTGATGCAAGACTTAAAGACTTAACTGCTGATGATATTTTTCCTTATCCCCTAAATATAACAATGCTCTTCTGTTCTTTTCTACAGCAAAAAGGAAAATACTGTCCTGCAACCCTTCCTTGATGCCAGACAGTGCTTTTTGTGACTGTCACATCAGTAGTATCAATTAATTTTCAGGTGTAAAGTGTCAGTAATTTAGATGCTGTTAACTGAGACAGCAGCGGTAATATCCCTTTCAGCAACCCAAATTCTAACAGCCCCTGAAAATTTCCACTAAAATACTGTCACGCCAGCATAACATACATCTGCACTCTTGTCCCATTCCATTTATTAAATGAGCATTCGTTTGGATTCTGTGATGCCCACCCAGTCCCTTTCAATCCTAACAGTTAACAAATAACAAGATAAACAGTGCGTACTCGTGGGTCTGGACGAAACTCTCTTTTCCTCCGGATCTTCTTGAATATTTCTGTCAGCTCATCCTTGGCCTCTTCCCCAGCTGCTTCTGAACTAGGACCTGCAGTTGCTTCAGCAGAGGATGCACCAGCTTCGGCTGGGGCTTCGGATGGAGTCTGGCCTGGAAGCGGAGCATCTACTGCAGGGTCATCCGCATGTTCTATCAACCACTCCATGGCCTGCGTCACCGACATACTGGAAAGAAAATTAAGACAAAGGGATGAGGAACACTCCAGATGTATGTTACACATACATTTTCCTTTGCATTTATTCCTGTGGTATCTTGACTTGCTGATTAATTAGCATCTGAATTGTCATAAATACAGTTTTGGAGCAAATCCCAGAGCACCTTAATTCTACATGCACTCAGGGCCCCAGAGTCATCACTCCTCTGTCATCCTGGCCTCAGAGAAGTTCAGTTTGGGCAGCTGCAACCCAGATTTTAGAAGGCATTTCTAAGGCAGTCACCTCATTCTCCAAATCATCTGCTTTGGTTTACAACAGACAAAAACTGACTATTCACAACTGCTGACAAAACTGCGAAGCATGTTCCAAATTTACATGGAACCACATCTCAGACAGAAGCTGCTTTGTTGCTTCCTACAGAGAGACCTCAGACATCTAGCGATAAAGGAATGCCATTAACAAGAGAAGAAAGCAGGACAACATGTGCTCTCATCCAAGTGCAATTGCCTGCATTGAATTTTGCACAATATACCTCGAACATGTATTACTTGTGTCTTCCTCTACTGACTCAAGAAGGAATCAGATCTCTCAAAGGAGAGGCCACCTCCAGGGAGACCAACAGAGCGCCACGATCATAACCCAGTCAACTGCTGGACTGCAAGCGCCCAAGCTAAGCGATCTTGAGAGACCCAGCACATGCCTTCCCAATGAATACACAGGAAGCGAAGATAACAACAGCATACCTGAACGTGCAATTTCATTTGACTGCACAGTAATTACATGTTCTGAGAAAGGGAAGCCTGCCTGGCTTTTCACTTACAAGGTGAAAGACGGAGGACATCAGGGGGAAAGTCCTCCTAAGCCCAAAGGGAGAGAGACTGGAAAAGAATGACTGGAATATTTTGTTGATTCTCTATCATTAGAAATATTTACGAATGGCCTAAGAAACCCCCTCTCAGAAATGAGGCAGCACAGCTGTTTCATCTTAAGAGCATGAGAAGAACTGCGTTACCTCCTCTTTTCCTACAGTTGCTATCTGGACTTTATAATATTCTTGGAATGTTTTTAAAAGATCAGCACAAAGTATTTTTGCTACAGCTGAAAGACCAATCTGGATGGGCTAGGCTTGCTTTTTTCCCCTCTAAAATTTTAAAGCAGAAAACGTGACTTTAATACTCAGAAACAGTGCAGCCTGACAGCCTTGTGAACTGCAGACAAGCTCTTCTTTCTAGAACAAGCACAACACCGTTTCCCCTTTCCTGGGCCATCTGCACCTGCATGTTGCCTGAGACAGAAGTGTTCTTTAAACTAATGCTTTGTTCAAACCTAGTTTTAGGTGACCCACTTAAAGAGGCTTCTGAAAAAAATGCTTTTTTTTTTTTTAAACCGTATTAAGTAATTTACAGGCAGTGTGCTCAGTACACTTACTGATTTAATCGAAGGGCTTTGACAGCTCTGCTCTCTGGAAACCCCATTTCTGTAAGCTGCCGCAGAGCTATCTCATCCACTCTGTCTTCCTCATCCTCATCCAGCATGGCTAGATATACACAAACAAAACAACGTTCAGACTGACTTCAAGCTAAAATACAACCCTTTCACAGTGGAGTGGCATGTGTTAAGTTCAAATCCCGTTCTTCTCTTCCATCCCTGCTTTTGTTTCTGCCCCAAATTTGCTATCTCACCATTTAGTCTGCTGCACTCAGCTCGATCAGGCTCAGATAGATTCTTCCAGGACAAAGACTTTGTCCAGATTTGTTCACGATCTCTAGTAACAGGCAAACTTTTTCTTGACTATAAGCCCACATAATTAAATATATGGGAGACCCACTGAAGATTTGCTTATCAATCATCGAGGAAGTTGGATCCAGTCCTAGCAAATCTCAAGGGCATTTCCCATGCTGAACCTACAGCTAGAATTTCTCCCCATTTTCCTATCTCCTTGTGCATTTTCAACTATTCTTTACCAAGTCTTGTGATGTTTTCCAAATGTTTCATTGCTACTGATTTTAGTTTTAAATGGAACTTCTCATCTATCCCTAAGGGACCTTATAAATTCCTTTGTTTTTTAAAAACTCGTACCACAAGTTGAGATCTTTGCCACAAAGTTATTATTAGCTCTATTACATTAATGTCTGGAATTAACTCTTCAAGGCTACACTTTTGCTACAGAAGAAAACAAGTTCCTAGGATTGAACTAATAACTATAAAGATATGTTCATACCATTTGCCTTCTTAAATAGTTCAACCGCATCAGGATTCAGTGCTAGCAATTTCTGTGCAACTTCAATGAGAGAAACTAAGATCTTCCGGAGCTCTGTCTGGAACTGCAAGAAAAGAAGCTGTGAAAACACTCTGCCAGGAAAAAAACAGGCATCATTAAGTGTTAATATGGCTGTTGTTAGCATCTCTGCTACAGTCTGACCCCTTGTACAGGGTGCTGTTCACTACATCATGCACCTACTAGTACAGAAAGACACAGCTAGAAGTACTACAGACAGCACTCAACTACTAAAGTCAACATTTATGAATCTTTTCAAAACCATGGAAGAGGAAAAACATTGCAAACACCCCAACTATGTAAGACTGAAACCTAACTGCACATCTGCCAGATCTCGAAAAGTATTTACTGAGGCTTTCCCATGGACAAATAAAACATTTAAAACCATAACTCAGAACAGAGTGGCTTTTAATCACTAAATGACTTAAGATTTACACACCGGTTGTACTATCTACTTTAATATACATTTATACACACCTGAATTTCTCTTACAGAGAAAGGCTAATCACAGTCGTATGGAACAGAAGAGGTTATACGAGATAAAAGCCTACTTGGATATTAGCGTAGGAGTTAAAAGGTCTGATACTTACATCCCTCATGTTGTGATGGGCCACAGTGCGATCTACATTGCGAGAGGGCAGATTTGCAGTTGCTTTGAGAATAGCATCCTTATCAGGAGCTTTCTGCTCTTGTTTCCTCTGAAGGATGGGAAACAGGATCAGGTTTCATAACCCATTATCCACAGAACAAAGAACATAGCATAGCTGAGAGCAGATTCGTATTCTTCACCAAGGCATCAAGCAGTGCTCTGTAACTTGCAACTAAGAGAAACAGCAGCCTAGCAATACAACGGATTAATAGCGCTCACATTTTGCGATTATAGAGCAGAACCGGACCTGTTGGGTTGCCCCACTTTCAGTCCTTTCTGTAAATCTATTTCTGCTATCTAAACAAGTGGGGAAATTCCAGCACAAAGAGGGAAAGTGATGCATTGAACATGGAGAGAACCTGGAAGGCTCAGTTCCCAGGACCATACTCTGCTCCGCATGGCCTGCTCAGAGCACACTCTCTCCAAACCCATGTTTTTTTGGGAGATGTACCAACACTGTGCACAGACTAACACTTAACTGCCTCACAGGGGAAGTGCTTTACTGCTTGCAAGTATCATGCAGAGATATGTGGTGCCTTGGATTTTCAGTACATGCTTATAGACCAGGAGAAAACGTAGCAAGGTACAAACTATAAATATTTCCCAGTCTTGTATCTTAGGTTCTTACGGTGACGTTCTGCACAGCAAGACCGTAATGGAGACAGAGACATACACCAATACCTACAGGAAGGGATACAGAGACAAACACCAATACCTACAGAAAGCAAGAAAAAACAAAGCTTTGCAAGGAGGGGGTGGAGAGACCTGGGTATTCACAGTGTCAAGCACAAGCATTGCTCGAGTGTTTATGCACTAATGTCAACTGCAGCGCCACTCACGGCTAAGTGTCACCCTGGGTATCACTGACCCTCAGTAACAATTACATTGGGGGAAGAAAACAGAACAAGAGTAGCAGGGGGCAACACTTCAGCTCTAGAAACCTGGTTAGAGGGCAATAATCCACTCATTGCTAAAGACATACGACAGCCTGAAAGCCAATCAATAGATTTCTGTGGAGTTCTCAAAAGAGAAAAGGCAGTTGCTGAAGTATGCTTATACAGTTACCAGGCATCTTTTTCCAAAGATAAGTCTATCCCACTTCCACAGAATGCATCTGCACGTCTTATTCTAAGGCAAATGTTCTCATAATCCAAGTTAAAAATGTAAAGTCAGTTTCCCCAAGGTTTAGGAGAAAGACGAAATAATTTCCCTAGAGTTTAACTGGCTGTATTTACCTCTACAAACAAAACGAGTAGACCACAACAATCTTTCTGCAGCTCATTAATAAAGTAGCTAATCAAAATGGCCAAATCAAGAAATCATTTCAAACTCACTTTCTCCTCTGCTGACACATCTGCCATTTTGGGGAGTGGAGGTGGTGCACGCTTCTTGATTAAGAGCAAGACATCTAGAAAGAGAACGATACCGAAATACATTAGAAAATAACATGAAAACAGGTCTTGTATGATACCTTACAAATTCAAGTTTTCCTAGAGATTAATTCTGCATTAATTCCACTGTAGCATCACAACTTTTTCTGACTTAAGAACTGTAGGGCTTTACACATTCCCCTTAGGTGTTTGCTATTCCATAGCGTGTGCTGAATTCAAAACATGCTCCATCATTAGTTACACTTTGTTACTGGCTTCTCCTCCTAACACAATCCCCTTAAAGAAAGGGTATGAAAAGCTCCGGGTGCTTTATATGATTACGTTAATAGCACAGTAATTAGCCCACCATAATAACAGCGCATCAGCTCTCCACTGAGGAGGAAACAGCAGAGATGTGCCACGTTATGGTTTTTGATCCAACCTAGGGCCTTCCTTCAACTGGAGAGAGTCAAGTGCCAAGCTTGGAAGACAATTTCAGTATCAGGCTGAAGCTCACCTTTGTTTGTGAACTGCAGCAGAGCGATTTGCTGCCCACCACGGGGCTGCATCACTGAGCCAACCAGGGCAAGCCTCAAGGGCAAACAAGTCTTCAGTCTTAACTAACCCACAGCACGTAGCATGAGCTTGCTTAAGGCTTTTGGACTAATGCTTTCTCTTTTCAAGGCACCACTTTTCCAGAAAGCATACGATGGTTTAGAAGTTTCTAGCACCTGAGTTATTACCCCATACATAAGGACACAGACACCGCTCAGAGCAGGCCTGCACGGCATCTGCAGTCCTTCAGCCAGACAGGGCAGTTTTCCGTCCATCACATTAAGCAGGTAAAAAGCCAACAAATCATGCTTTGTGCACCCAGTTTCCTAGGTCTGGCTCAGCACAGAACAGCCAGGAGCAACAGCTGGTGAGGGCTGTTAACCCTCACTCACCCAGCTGACAAGAACACGAAAGGATCCACGTGCTGCCTTCTGGCTGCCCTGTGCAGCAGCATGCGGAGCCAGCAGCAGTCAGCTGTCGGCTGCGATCTCGCCTCCCTGACAGCAGCAGGGCACTTAAAAGGCAGAGCACACTGCAGGGGAAGCAGGAACAGAGAGGCATTCGCATGACAGCTCAGTGCTGCTTAGCTGCCGTATGCTGCAATTCAAGACTCTGGAGGAGCCTAGAAATAACCCCCCACCGACCAGCAGCAAAGCTGCCCCTCGCCTCTGCCTAGGATGGCAGCTCCCAGCTCCTGTTCAGCTCTGGAGGTGATCGGTGAGGCTGCCTCGGAAGAGAAAAAGACCAAATTGCTGCTTGTGATCACAGGAACAGCTCTCCAGCCTGCATGAGCTCTGGAAAAATCAAAACACTACTGCTGTGAGCTCCTGGCTCAGACAACATTCCATTTTACAGCAGTCCTGCTTCTCACACCTCCTGGACCACAGCCTGTCGTCTCCAGAAGGAACCAGGAGCTTAAGCTGTCCAGTAAAAACTGATTCCAGCAATCCTGACAGCTCTTACCTTTAGATCTTTTGTCTCACATTAATCCTCTACCCCTTTAAAGTTCAGGAGCAAATACACACCTCACGTACACTGCAGCGTGAGGAATTCTGACCCACACGTGCAGAGGATTGAAGAAGATATAAAATGTGGACGCTCAGATATGCTTCAGCAAACATCCTTCTGCTTGACCTGGAGACCTCAAGAAAATCCCTGAGAAGTTTTGGGTTGTTTTGTAACTCTAAAGGAACAGTTAAGGAAAGCAAACTGCTTATTGTATATTATCAGGGGAAGGTACTTTTTCCTCTCTTCTTTTTCTGCCACCTAATTAGGTTCCTATGCTGAAGCAGAGCGTAGATATTAAAAAGAAAATTGGAACTCAAGAAGTTAAACCGTTTTCCATGTCAAAAAAGACAATCTTACCTCTATCTTGAATGTTTTCCTCCAACACTGTTTTTGTGTCTGTCAGCACCTTCTCAGAAGTCGCGTGTATCAACTTGTGATGTGTCACAGTTTTTGGATCCTCCAAGCTCCCAGGTACACACTGCAGAAGATAAATACTGAAGATCAGAGACAGAAATGAGCCTACTACATGAATCACGGCGCTTTGCACTTAGGATTCTGCGCATACAAACGGTGCCATCACTTACAAGCTTCTTAATGGCTTAAGAAATGGCACGCTATGCCAGAGGCCAGCGCACAGGACGCGTGTTATTAAAGAAACCGAGGCTGGAATCGTGCTGTAACGATGCTCTGTGGTCGGTTCCTGCCTGCATATCCAAGCTGCTGGCTGGGATGAATAATCAGCAAAAGGAAGGATTCCAGCCTGCCTTCCTCCACGCTGTTAATAGCTGCCGTTAAGTTCAACAGATGGTGATACTCTAGAAAACTTCCTTACAACAGTCAAAGACTCAATGTTACACCCACGTCACCCCAAACAAGCCCTTCAGGGGCACCGAGCCCATCTATGCAGGTGGATTTATACTTTTTCAGCACAGTACATCTGCACCACTCGTAATTTTGAGTGCCTGGTCCTATCCTCAGGCCCGTGCAGACTCAGAACATGGATACCCCAGGAGCCACAGCCCCGTCAGCTCTTCACCAGATCGCCAGGGTTGTGCCAAGTCTGGGGGTAGCAGCGAGCACGACAGCAGAGTGGAAACCTGTGAGCATCCTGTGCTTCACAGAAGGGGAAGCTGTAATAACGCAGCAGGTTTCTCATTTGTAACTGGTGTTGAAAGAGAAGCGAGCCTCTGCTTCATCTTCTAATTACTATTTACAGGCGCTGTCAGAGCACACAAGCCACTGCCAGCAGTGAATTTGGTACACTTGACCTTAAGCTGGGAAGGAGGCAGCGGCTGTGCCCTGTTTCAGGGCACAGAACAAAATCCACAGACTGGGCTGCTGGAGCCCTAACCCAGCTTCTTGCTGGAAGTGCTGAACCAAAGTTCCATTCACAACTTCTCTCCCAACCACAAATGATCAACATATGCTATTTTTTTCCATTTATGAACATTGTGCTCAATACTTTGTTACAATTCTAAATCGTATGTCAATTAATTCACTACAAAAATCAAGCTCAAACCCCAAAAGCTTACAACATCAGCATTGCCAGAGGTTTGTTCTGTGACTGCACCAGGTATATCCACACACACAGGCACAAACAACGCCCTGCCTCTTCCTTGGCACAAAGATTCAAGTACACAGAACTGCTCCTCGGTACCAAATACACTTTCTGTCCACAGCTCCGAAGTTCTGCTGGCACTGATGGACCTACAACCCATCCCAGCAGCAAGGCAAAGGACCACCTGGGCTTCTGAGACAGCTCCAAGCTGAAATGCCACACTCCTTACCTAATTAAGCATCAGCCTCCCAGTGCCCGTGCCCCCGCAGAGCCTTGCAAAGTTTGGGTTAGCGTTTAAACTCCCTGGCATTTTGGTGCTGCAGCAGGAAACGAAGCAGGGAGCGCGCACAGACCTCGAACTGACTCATCTTCACACACGAGTGGCTCACGGATCCGCAGCGAGAGCCTTCAAGAACATCACGTCAGCGCATCGAGAGACTTCCAATTTGTTCGAGGGGAAAAAGCGAGCGTAAGGGCTGCGATTCCAGAAAGGCAGAATTAGAAATAACCACCTCCCAGCCCATGAAACTGAGGCTGTTGTTCTCACACAGAACAGGCTGCTTAATGCTGACCTTCACCTCTTCTTTCTCATGGGAAATGGCTCTCGGTGACTCTTCTTTCCAAGCCCATCACTACGGAGCCACTTCTGCCCTGCGTGTGCCCCTTAGGTGACGGAGCCGTTCCAGAAACCCCGCTGAGATCAGCGCTTCACTTCAAACGTGGCACTGAGTCCTGGTAACCACACCGTGTGCTGCCAGCCTCCTTTCAAAGGAAGCTTTAGAGGCCATCATCGCTTCTTCTGGTGTGCCTGCAGCTGCTGGATAACTCAGGTTCTTGTTCTTTTTCCAAAGATAACACACTTGTTTTCAGCGTGGCTCTTCAGTTCCTCGTCTGAACTTTGGTACAGTTCTGATGCCTCAGCAGGATGGAGGTGAGGGCGTTCGAGCCCTGCTTTGTCTAACAGGAGCTTCTTACTAATCCCTTAGCATATTAACTGCTGAACGCACGCCAGAGAATGCATTAAGGCTTAGAAGGGACTGGGAGCAGCTCCCGAGATTGATCTGAGAAGTTACCCAAAAGGCGTAAAAGCACGCCAGTGGAGCATCTCTCTGAACAAACTCAAAAAGAGCATTTTTACACATTCTTAGGGTCGGACACAAGAAGGAAGAGCTTGAAAAGGGGAGCTGGGAAGCACCCTGATGGGGGCAGGAGGACACGACACATACCTGCTCTTTATTTTCTCCCTGGCACACAAAGCTGTGCACGCAATCATGGTATTTACTAACAACATTAAAGCACACATGAAAAACCAGAGGTTGCAGGTAATCGCTCAGTCACCTAACACCCCAGGAGTTCATAAGGAATCCCCCAGGGCTCACCCCGCGGGCGCTGCTCCACCAGCAGAGGTGAGCGTGCTCTGGAAGGTGAGCTCTCTGTCTCCTTTTTGTACGAAAGGAGTTTTAAGGAGGGGATCTGCTGCTTCATGGTTTTGCTTCCAGCAGAAATATTTACATTTCCTTTTAGCACTGGAATTTACAGCAGGCTGTGGTGCCAGGCAGGTGAGAAACCTCTGGTCGCAGATGCCTGAGCAATGGCTGAGCTTGCACGCCCTGGTGCTGCTAAGTGCTGTCTGCAGAGCTTGGAATCCTGCTAAGCCACAAGGCTTTCTCTTTGCTTATTTTTATTTTTTTTGCTTTTATTAGCAGAAACATTCAAAAATAGAACTGCCCCTCCCTACTACTAAGCTTGGGTGGCTTAAACCATCCGCATCCCTCAAAACACACAGAGGAGGCCCCGAGGAAACAAAACCCACTGTGTCTTTGCACTCTGAGCATTAGCACCTCACACCTCAGCTCCACGGAGACCCCTCAGCACACCCCGAAAGCCAGGCGAGCAGCGCTGAGGCAGCTTCAGAAGGGGAGCAGAAGCACAGGAGCATTGGAAGCTCACCCCATGATGCCACAAGAATTACAGGTGGAGCTCACGCATGCAGACAGCTCGCATCCGTGCGCTCAGGGGCACTCTAGAAGGAAGCTGCAGAGCGTGGGGCCTGATCCTGCCTGCTGCACCGCACACAGAGCTTGCACTGAGAAACGTCACTGCTCCAAGAAACGAGTCCAAAAAATAGCTAGGAAGGGAAGCAATGAGCTGTCAGGTGTTTATTTATTCACAGCCTAGGCAGTAGCACTGAAGGCAGCAGTTTAATGGCAGGGAATTGCCATTACATTGTTACAGGTCAACAGATAGAGCAAGAACCCTCCCCCTGCCTTTTTATCTGTAGCAAAAATACCCCTCAAATTCAGCAAAATATACATCAACAGTGACACTTCAGAGCTCGGTAAGCATTCGAACACTGGCAGGACAGAGCGTCCACCTCCCTAATTGAGAAGTGGGCACCTTGATGGATATTGCCTTCCTCTGCCTCCTGCAGGGAGGCTTTCAAGGACTTTGGAGAATATATTAATCAGCATCTTGTGAGAGATGGCTGCATAAATTATCTCAAGGTGCTATCAAGATTCACTGCAACACGCCCGTGATCAGGAGACATGATTCTTCCATTTCTGTTTTTCCCCTCCATAAAACTCTGTATTACCCATAATGGTTATGCAAATCCATACCATTAGCACGGAGCAGCTGAGAAAACGAAATCAAACATCTTGCCAAGTTATCAATTGTCTTCTGCCCTGACTTGCACTGCAGTGCAAGCATCTATTCAGTTATGTTTCCTGATAATTAAAGGCCTTTCAGCTCTGCACACATGCACGTAATCATTACCCCACCCTATTTTGGCAGCCTTTGTTTAATCCCTCAGCTGCACCGAAGGGGGGACAAGACAGGAGCAGGAGACTTCTTCCAGGAAGGTAACAGCGGGGGGAGCCCCGCGCTCAGCTCAGTTCTTCTCAGCAGGGTGCCCTCATTTTGCCTCGAGGAGGATCCCACCTACCTCAACCCAAGCAAATCCATTTGCAGCTGCTCTCCTCTCCAAATCAAAAAGCACTTAAAAAGGCTCGGGCTCCAGCAAAACAAAACCTACCATGATCCCGGGGTGGTAGCTGAAAGCAAACAGCCAGAGGGCACGACGCAGAGGGCACCTGGGCTGCTGGCCACCTGCACTTCACAGCACGCTCCTTCCAAAAATAAAGCCTGCCAGCCTCCAAACAGCTAAGTCACTACACATTATGGGCACGTCCTCGTATCGTAGCGTTGTTTTACTACAAAGAACATTTCTCCTAGTCTTTGTAACAGTTTGAAGACGAAAAATCACTGCTGAATGCAACTGATAAAACCCCGCTCCCAGGGCCTGGATCTGCTTTTAGAAACGAGAAGCCAAGGGGCTTGGAAAGGAGTCCTGAGGTCAGGCCCGGTCACGGGTCCAGCTTCATGTGCTTATTTTTGCTTTAAACTCCAAGTCATGGCAGATCTTTGAAATCCAGCCTAGCAGTCCTGCAACCTCTGGCATTAACATTTAGCACCCACGACCAGGAGCGTGAGTTGAGCAAGAGAGCACAAAGAGCCTGTGTCTTCCAGCTCAACTTTCACAGGCCGTATCCGTGTGTTTCGATGCATTTTCTTCTCCAGCCAGCGACTGGTAATTCACCCTTTGGACACGTCCATTAAGCCTTGCTGCTTAGAGCACAGGGAGAGCATTAGAGGAGCCCGTTACCTCCCTGCAGAGAGCCCCAGCAGCTACTGTGCCAACCCAGGGGCAGGCTGAGCTAAGTGTCTTGTCAGAAAAGGGAAGTTGCCACCGCCGTTATTATTTTCACTGCTTGTTAAATACGAAGAAGGAACAAAGAAGAGGGCTGGGAGGGGAAGCCCTCGGAAGCCAGACACACCAGTGCCTTACAGCGTGCGCTCAGTACACAGAGAGGAGCTGCAGGTTGGAAACTGCAGCTTGGGAAGGGCTCCCCCACACCAAGCCGTCCCCTGGCACTGCACAGAGCCCTCAGATCGGCGATTTATCTCTGCAGGGACCTTCCTCACAGCTCAGGGGGTGGGGGCTGAGATGGTGAAAGGAACACGCCCCCCCCCCCAAACCAAGCTGCCCTCTGTCATCGCACAGAGCTCTCAGAACGGGTTATTTTGGGTTATTTCTTTTTTTAAGGCCATTACTCACAATTCAGGGGGTGAGAAAGCTGCTAGAAATGGCCCCAAAGGACACCGGGCAGGCAAAACCCCCGGCCTAGCCCAGCTCTGCGTCCCTTTAAAGCCCCTCAGAGGGCACCAGAGGAACCCATCCCCTCTCCCAACCCCTCCCTAAATCCCCCTCACCCCCCTCGGGCCGGCTCCTTACGTGCTTGAGGCAGCGCTCCTTCAGCTTCTCCACCGTGGTGTCCTCGGGGACCTCCTCCAGCCACTCGGCGCCCTCCATGGTGCAGACGCGGAGCCTCAGCACCTTGCCGGCGAAGATCTTCTCCTCCTGCACGAACATGGCGCCGGGCGGCCCATGCAGGGCCCGGGGACGGCTCCGAGGCCCCGCTCGGCCCGGCCCGGCCCGGCCCTGAGGGGAGCGAGGGGACGGGGGGGGGGGGGAGCGGGGACGGCGGGGCCGCGACTGAGGCGGCGGGAGGAGGAAGCGGAAGGAGAAAGGGGGGGGATGCGGCGCGGGGCGTGCTGGGAGTTGTAGTTTTTTTGCTTTGTTATTTATTTATTTATTATTTTTTTCCTGATGGACTCGGAGCCGCCAGGGGGTGTCTCTGCCGTTTCGCTGCGGTTTTTAAAAATGAAAATAACACCGTCTCGGCGTTATTTTCCACACACCACGAAGCGCTCTGGGAAGTGTAGGCCTCCCCCCCCCCCGCCGCGGTGCACGCTGGGAGTTGTAGTCCGGCCGCTGTGGCGCCCCCCCGCGGCCTACAGTTTTTTATTATTCCTTTAATTTTAAGTTGTTTTTATTCCTTTTAAACACTCTGCTAAAAGGAGCTGGGAGCGGACACGGTGGTTTATTTGTGTGTCACAATCATTAACGTTAAAAAAACCCCTTCAGGGTCCGCTGCCCCCGTTGTCCCCCTCATCAGTGCCACCACCGACCCTGTCCCCAAGCACCACAACCAACCTGTCCCCAAACACCCCAGGGTCCGTGACACCACCCTGTGAATGTACACACTGAGCTGGATGGGGCTGTGTTGGGGGCACGCCGCTCGGGCTGGAGCCGGCTGAGGGGCAGCGAGAGCCCAGTGGGGGAAATAAACACAGGCACTAAGTGAATTAGGGCAATAAAGGGGGTAGGGGAGAGGATCAGGGGCAATAACGGGGCTAGGCGAGAGAATCAAAGGTAATAGAGGCGCTAAGAAGTAGAATCAGGGGCAATAACAGGGCTAAGCAAGAGGATCAGGGGCAATAATGGGGCTAGGGGAGAGGATCGAGGCAATAACGGGGCCAGGGGAGAGGATCAAGGGCAAAAATGGGGTTAGGGGAGAGGATCGGGGCAATAATGGGGCTAAGGGAGAGGATCAGGGGCAAAAATGGGGTTAGGGGAGAGGATCAGGGCAAAAATGGGGTTAGGGGAGAGGATCGGGGCAATAATGGGGCTAGGGGAGAGGATCAGGGGCAATAATGGGGCTCGGGGAGAGGATCGGGGCAATAACGGGGCTAGGTGAAAGCCACAGTTAAGCATTGTGTGGTGCCACCAACAGGGAGGGCTCCTGGCCACTCTGAGGTGATTTCTGTGATTCTGTGATTCTGAGATGGGCTCCGAGAGACCACGACAGGGAGAAAAATCCCTGAAAGGCTCCGCTTGGGGTGAACGACGTCGTTTGTTCGCTGGAATTTGCACTGCTCCACCGGCGGAGCTGGGAGTCTGGGTGCCGATTTGGGAAGGTGACACAGTGACACCCTCACGGCTGCCCCTGTGGCTCGCCAGTCGTCCCGCGGTTTGGTCAGGAGGTGCTTCGAAATGGCAAAGAAGCAGCCGGTGAGTTCCAGGCAGGCCAAATTCAGCTGTGAGCTCGTCGTGCAGGGAGGAGGCATGGATGTTACACGGCCATCAGGGGGGCTCTTAGCCCTCCTTACTGCAAGTCGAAGCAATATTCGGAGATGAAACTGGAGCTGCAGCAGAAAAGAAAAAAAAAAAAAAAAGAAAAAAAAAGAAAAAGATTTCTGCTGGCCAGCCATATCTTGCATCAAAACAGTACTTGCCTAACACAAGTGGAATACTTTATTTTCTTGCTTTGAATGCAGCTCCTGTGTGCTTGATAAAATGTAGCCATAAAATTGCAAATACAAAGCAATTTGACTACTGATGGCTAATGCATCATAATGGCTGAGGAAATGCGAGCATTTAAAAATATCCCATTTAAACGTGGGGCAATACCTCCTTTACTTGCACCGTAGCAGAATAAATAAACAATATATGTTTATTATGTTAATATTGTCCAGAGCCAAAAGAATGAGTGCACAATGTGTTGCTTGCCTCCTGTGACTGATACATTATGCCCAGAGACGAGCGCGTGAATGCGAAAAGGTGGAAATCAACATCTCTTTTCCTTTGAGAAATGGCTTCTTTTGTTTTATGTCTCCGGATGAATTATTTTATGTGATTGCAGCTAGCAGCAGGAATCTCCTGCAGTACTTAGGGCAATACCAGCCCCACGAAGACAGCGGCAAAACTCCCACGGATTCGGTGATTGCAGGTGTTTGCCTGAGGGTTCCTGCATTACCGCAGGGAAAGTGACCCAGGCTAGGAGGGGACAGAGCCCACCACAGCCAAAAAAAAGCCCCACAGAGCCCGGGTCTGGCTGGGCTGCAGCTGGGGAGCAGCCTAACACCAGTGCCAGCTCCTGCAGGAACCAAAGGGGAGGGTGGCGGAGCTGGCGGCACTGCTAAAGGTTCTCCTTTGGTGCAAATCAGAGCAGTTTTGGGGCTGCTGCCATGCCTGAAAATGGTCCTCTGGAGGGGTGACATGTCCAAGGTCTCCTCCGCATGCACTGGGCTCAGCCCTGGGCTGATTTCTGCTGGAGGGCCCCCAAGGAGCTGGTTCCAGACCCCTCAGTGCTGGAAGAGCAGGGAAGTCTCCACCAGGGACCTTCCAGCAAGCCCGTAATCTCTTCTAAATTGTCTGAGAGTGGGAGGAATAAACGAGAGTGAAAATCATCACCATCCCCCCCGCCCCCCTGCAGCATTTCTGGGCACTCTCCGAATTTATTGAGACAAGTCCTGTGGGATGCTCCATCATGTCATCCAAGACTCCGTATTGACTCTCTTTTCCTGCTGCTGCTGAGTGAAGAAATATGATAGCGGGAGGGATAATGAAGCAGACATGTTTTCTTCAAATCAAACCGATTTTCTCCTAAGATGGGATAAAAGGGTAAAGAACTTTCCCTTCGCAATATTTTTCCCGGTAATGTGTTTTGACAATTTAATTTAGAAGTCATAGAGTAGCAAAGACAAAGTCACCCGGTGGGTGGACATCGGAGAGTTCAGTTGGCTTTGTGATGAATTGGTGATAGTACAGAGATGACAAAACAACACAGGGGGACAAGAAGGAGGCTGGCAGCACTGTCGGTAACATGCACAGGATAAATTGAACACTACACTTCATCCAGGATCTTCAATAGTCCCAGGTGTCCCAATATAATTTATGAATTGCAATTAGCATTTTGTTAGGCCCGTGTCTGAGCTACACACCTAGCATGGCTTGGGCTCGGGTCTGCCAAAAGTTGTGAAGTTAAGTTTTTGTAAGTTTAAAGTAGCTATTTATGTAAATTAAAGCAATAAACGTGCTTGAGTTGTTGCTTTCCTGTTCCTAGCCTGCAGAGGATAAGAGGATAAGTTCCCTGTGGGGCTCCCATGGGCGCAGAGGAGCGCTGGCTCCCGTGGCTCTTCCTTGCCTCGGCTCCAGCCACATGCCCAAATCTGCTGGCCTCGGGCAGCCTGCTCGGGGAAAGCTGTGGGTCCCAGACCAGGAATGCCAGGAAGCAGCCGTGGGGAGCAGCGGGATCTGTCTCCAGATCAGGATCTGCATCACGGGCCCCCCGTCCTGCTGCGCGGGTCCTGAGCCCCGTCCTGGTGCCTCAAAGCCGATGGGTCTTGGGTTTCTCCTTCCCTGAGACACAGAAACTTCTGCCTCCTGCCCCTTGGCAACTCCCCTGGGGCAGAGAGAGGAGCAAGAGCTCCTCCTGGGTGCCCCCAGGGCTGCCCCACAGCACCAGCCCTGCTCCCCCTCCTGCGCCCCATTGCGCTCCCCCTCATGGAGCCACATCCCCGTGTGCAATTCAGCTCCTGAATCACTCCGAGAGGCCCCTGACTGTGCTCCGAACGACTCGGCAGGCTGTTATAAATATACAAAGCTTTTTTTTTGTGGGGATATTCATGAAATTCTATCACCACTTACCCTGGCTGGTAATGGCCTTGTTTATGTATGGTCTCCATACCTGGCTTTGCAGCCTCTCCAAACACAATTCCATTACGGCGTGTAACTGCTCCATCAGCGCCGTGCTTAGCGCTCGCTGCTCCCCAGCACCGCTCCTTAATGGCCAGGGAAGGTATTAAGGCACTGCTGCTCGAGAGTGCTCAGAGGAAAGTTCAAATCTCACCAAGTCTTTATTTTAAAATTCATGGAATTTATAAGCACCAACTTTTAAGCCGTGACCAAACAGCCATTTCTGCCTTAAACAACCTTTTCTTTCCCTCTGCTTCCCCCCACCAGTTACCTGGGGCTTCCCCTCCCAGCCCATCGCGAGCCTCTCCCGGTTTCCTCGCAGGCTTTGGCAGAATGTCACAATTTAATTGTTGGAAACAAGAGCAGGAAATATTAGCAGCACCAGCACAATAGGATTTTAATTTAGCTTCAGGATAGAAATGGGTCTCTAGCAGAGTGCCAGGCTCCGGGATTGCCTTCAAGTGCGAGGAGCCTGGAGTTTGGCTAATAGTTTGCTCAACTGGGGTAATTCTGTAGGGATGCGAGGGACTTAATTGGGCTCGTGCTTAAACACCCTCGTAATGCGAGGCACACTGCGTGCTCCGAGCATTATTATTAAACAGCCCATTTCCCTTTTTAATGATCATCTTGGATCACCGTAACAGTGATCATCAAATAATCCCGGACAAATAAACATCTGTCTCTGGCATCTGCACGGCGGGGCTGCCACTGGGCATGGGAACGGCCGTGTCCCAGCCCCACAGTGTCCCCACAGCAGCCCCACAAACCCAGAACCCTTCATGGGGCCAGGATGCTTCAGGACCATGGTTTGTCCCCAACCCCATTGTCCCCTCGGGTTGTCACCCCAGCCCCAAACACCGCCAGGCTGCACGGGAAGGCGTCGCCACCCGCCTTGACGTGGAGGTAAAATATGGGGCAGCGCTGAATTATTCAGCTGGCGAGAGGGGCTCTCAGGATGGTGCGTTGCTCTTCTGCAGTGTAATTAATAGTCTTTAGATTAAATATGAAATCATTCCTCGTCATTAATAATTTAGCCGCAGCGTGGCGATCTTTAGAGAGCGGCGCACTTCATATTCTTCTCAAGTACGTTGCCTGAAACGCTTTGGGGGAAGCCGGACGCCCTTTCATCCATCTCAATTACAGGCGCTGGCTGCTCGTTTCCGTCTCGAGCATTGTTGTGCAAAGGTGCAAAACTCTTCCGCTTCCTCCTGCCCGTCTTTAACAGCCCGGGCATGTCCTGGAAGCGAGGCACGGTGCCTTGCACCGATGACAATTTGCCATAAAGCACCGAGCCTCACCTGGGACCTCCAGCGGGTCCGTGCCTGACCCCAGCAGGTGCCCGGGAGGTTTTGGGTAGGATGGAGCCGGGTCCATCCCTGCCCATGGGACCAGGAGCGGGGTGAGAGCCCTGCAGTGCCCAGCCCAGCCGTGCTGTAGGGACCCCTCTCTCCCACCTCCTTACTGGACCTGGATGAAGTCGTTTTGGACTTGAGGTGGCTCCGACGCTGCTGGTGAACCTCTGGGAACCATCGGTCCCAGTGCGCTGCACCGAGCAGGAAACCTCTCCTGCTCCCTCACCCAGAACAATCAATGGGGAAGGGGGGAAAAAACGGCACCTGCATCACCCTACAACGCTCATCAGCTCCAGATGGAGGGCAGGAGGGGGCTGTGGGAGGGGGCTCAGCCCTTCACAGCTCCCCAGGGCCAGCAGACGCCGCGGGGATGCTCTGGGCCACGGGGCTGGGAGGGATGCAGTGTTTCGCCCTGCTCCGGGACTCCCATTTCCAAACAGCTCACAGCTGCCAGGCAGCTGCTGCATGGAAATACCGAAGCCACGCCAGGTCCCCAGGGTGTGAGGGGCAGGATGAGGCCGGCCCCGGGGCAGCGGCTTCGCGGGGTCCCAGCGGGGACTGGTGGGCTCCCCGGGGAGGATCAGCCTCGGCGCAGGCAGGCACCAAATGTCAGGTCTCCCTGGGAGCCCTAAATAACGCCGTAACCTTTCCGCAGCGCCCGTGATTCATGCGCTCGCTGCTACAATAGAATAAACTTGTTTGCACACCTGGCAGTGTTTTAAATAGGTCGAATCCCTCGGCGCCTCCCGCAGCCTCCTCCGACGGCTGCTGGCTCGGCAGCTGAGCGCTGACGATGAAACGTGGTCCTGAGCCAGCCATGGGGGGGGTCCTGAGCTTCAACCCCCCAAATTTTGGCTGGTGATGGACGCAGGATCTGGCCCCAACCCCATGCGGGTGCCCACGTCCCAAGGGAGAATGGCCTCGGTGCAGGAATCCCTTCGGGCACCGGGCACCCCAGGGGCTCCCCGCTTCACCTGGGGGAGCTGCCAGCCAAAATTCGGGGGGTTGAGGGGCATCCTCAGCGCAGTGCAGAGGGGTGTAAAAATAGGAACATAAGGGAGCACGCTAATGAATATGGAAACCTTCTTTTCTGGTATTGCGCGCTCATAAATGAATCCACTTTATAGAGCCATAGCAGAGAGGAAATGACTATTCGGAGCCTGATTTATCTGCTCAAATGCTTTGTAGTACTTCAGATTAATAAAAATATTTAATAAAGAATCAAGATGGTTTATCTGTAATGCAAAGAGAATCACATCCCCTGTATTTTTATTACTGAAAAATTGGAAGTGGGAAGAAATAATGATATAAGCTACTGTATAAATGACAAAAATACCCATTCTAGTTATATGCATTGCTGTACAATCTTTTTCTATCCTATAAACATAATATATTCTTATGCCTATTCCAACTGATTCAGTAGTCATATGCTGCATTGTGTGGTTTAATACCATCCCATCCTCAACAGCTCTGGCAAGTGATTAAATAAGAAATAAATTTTGCTGTCATTGCATTTAAAATCAAATCAAGGATCATTTGTTACCCCAAACGAACCAGTTATCCTTCTCTGCTCGTAAGTAGGCTGCTGTTTGCTGAAGCATTTAGAAATGTATATATAGTAAACTCTTTGCATAATGGCTTGTACTGTAATATGATCTTTATGAGCCTGCCGCTCCAGAGACACTTGCAGGAACCGATAAACAGTACATTGCTTTTTTAATTTAAAGTTATAGGTAGGAGACAGCTCCTATCCCCCCTGTATCCATCTGAGTCTTGTTGGCCGTGCCAAGGAGTTGGGGGCAAAACTTTGCTCCTTGCCCGTGCCCCGCACACCAGTTTGGCACCAGTGGCCCCCAGCCCTGTGCCAAAACCAAGGAGCCCCCGGCCCTACAAACCCCCGGCCCCATGGCAGAGCCCAGCCCCGGAGCAGGGCCGGGAGGCAAAGACAAACACCCCAAGCACATCGCATTTCATGTCACCGCCTTGTTAATGGCCCCTCGCCTTACAACGTGCGATATAAACTTAAAAATTAATTGTGGCGCCTTCTACGGCTTCCTTAACTGCCTGCGGAATGAAACCTGGCTAATAACTGTAATTTTAAGGCTGTTCTTCTTAGGAGATCCTGTCTGACTGAATCCCTTTGGTTTTTGCTTTAATTTCTCTGCTCCCCATTGCTGGTTTTGGACTCCCTTATTCAGACCCATTTTGGGCACCGCTGAAGAGCCGCCGGTATTTATTGGGGTCCCAGTCAATGGTCAACCGTGCACAACTTGGCCTGATGGACTGATGCTAACATGGGAAACAGCCTGCTACAGGGATCTTTTTCCTTAAAAAGGCCAAGAAATGACCACTGGAAGAGCCACAAGGTGTCCCAGGGCCCCACACGGCCCCGCCGCCCGCCCCACGCCTGCCACGAGCCCCACCGAACCCAGCGGGGAAATTGTTTGTTGCAAATTATTTGCTCAGCTTTAATTATCAAGTTTTGGCACCCATTAGTTAAACCGGTTAATTTTATTACAGAGAAAACAACAAATCACAAGGCTGACAATAATGAGGATGAACAGGCATTTAATTATCCTTGTTCTAGACAGAACAATTATTAATTTTAAATTGCAAAAACTCATTTGAAAAGTTTGGAGTCTGGAGAATTATCACGGGGAGCGCGGGATTGCTGCGGGAGATCTACGGTCAGATGTCTCATTAATACCAGTAAATCAAGCAAATCAATTCCTTCACCAGCCTCTTCCTCCCCGTTGCAGAATGCAGAAATAAAACAAATAAACCACGGCGTGGGGTTGGGTTGCAGAACGGGAAACATGGGCTTGAGAGAGGCTCTGGAGGGACTGCCAGTGGGACTTTGGGACCCTTCAGGTCCCTTCCCAGGCATAAAAGCCCCGCAGCCCCCAGGACCGTGGCCATAAACCAAGGTGCCACCACCACCACCAGGGTGACACGTGGCCCTGGGTGTCACATCGAGGGTCCCTTTTGGGGTCCCCCAAAGCCCTTCCCCTCTGCTCCTCGCCCGGCCGAGCCAGGGGCAAGCGGCAGGAGCAACAATAAGAGAGGAAAGTTGGCAAAAAGAATCTCGAGCTCGGAGAAACAAATGAAATCTCATCATTTATCCCCAGTGGTCAGTGGCACAGATAACATTTTTCAAAGTGTAATTGCAGTCAATTGTACTTTCCCCCCAGTGCCCGTCAGCTCATCTTAGCTGGTGTGATAAATGTTAGCTTTTAAGCAAGAATGGATTGATTATTAATAGCTTAGATACCAGTTACAGGAACTGCAATAAAACTAGATTTTAATTTCCCTCTCTATTAAGGAATCTCATGTTTCATTCAACGTGGAGAGAAAATAGGGTTTTTTGCACAGATATTAGATTTACTGCCGCTATAAAAGATCATTGATGCACCTAACTCCGCTTTGTGTCTGAGCAGCTCTTAAACAAAAACCAGGCTGCTGGGACACCCCGAGAGGGGCTGGGGGGGATGCAGCTCCTCGGGGTGCTGGGAAGCCCTGGGGGGGTCCCAAACCACCCGGCACTCCCCAGACAGAGTTTTCCATCCCTCAGGTGCCTCTGATGGTGGCAGAGCCCAGAGCCTGCTCCTGCTCTCCCACCTCCCTCCCGTGTGCTCCCGTTTGCCATTAGAAAAAAATCCCTGCAGAAAATCACTTAATCAGGGCAGGGATGTTTCGGCTGTGATTTGTGTCTAAATCAGGAGAAAAAGCATAAAAGCTGCCTCGACTGAAGAACGTAGTTGTGCATTTTAATCTCTTATAACTTACTTTTATGATGTAATTCTGAATTATGTTATTGCATTTGTATTTAGAGAGCACACCAGATGGTGCATGCAGTAACACTTTAAATTAGGGTTTCCCAAATACACATTAAATTTAGATTTAATAAGACAGTTATCACATGGGAATTAAATACCAATTGATTATTTATAAAATATCCCGGCTCAGCAAAGTGTGCGGCTCAGCCATCCCAGCGCAGAGCAGCTGGCGTGGAAAAAAGGCACCTTTCCCCATCAAATGGGGTCTCACCGCCTGCCCTGCTGCCCGTGGGGGTGCCACCAGCCTCCAGCATCCTTGCTGGCCTCCCTGGCACCCTTTTGGGCGTCCCCTGAGGCTACAGATATCTAAGGCCATTACAGCTCTGTCCAATTTCATGAAATCATTTCAGGCCCTGTGCTGCCAGTGATTTATTTATTATTATTGTTATTATTATTACTATTATTATTATTATTCAGCCCCACAATATGCTGCTCAAACACTCCGGGCCGTTTACCTTAATCAAGCTGATTTCCATTCAGATGAATTCTCTTATCCATCCCTGTTCCAGTAATGTTATTTTAAGCATGAGCCGTGCCTCGGTCCAGGCGTGTAACCGGTTGGCGCGATGCAGCGGGCACGGCGCTGCTTTATGGCGAATCAAACAGAAGTGAAATTAGAGAAGCTTTTAGGAGCCGTAATTTATGTATTGTAACTTCTGCTTGGGGCCGGTGAGTGCGATTACATTCCCCTCCTAGATTTATCTGTCCTCTTGGTTTGTGGCTCGGCGTTTCTTCCTTATATTTTTTTTTTATAACTTTTGTGCCTGCATTGCCCTGGGCGGATCTGATCGCTGCCCAGGGGAGCGAACCCCAAACCCTGTTGGCCTCAGGCTCACCCCGCAGCCTCCACCTCACATCCCGCCGTGGGACAGCCACTGCGGGAGCGGCCACGCGTTAATTACCTGCGTTAATTACCTGCCTGCTGGCGGCAGCTTGGCTCCAGGAGCCCGCTAATTGCCGCAGCGATGCTGCCTGTCACTGCCCCGGTGCAACCCCAAGAGCATCAAATCCACCACGACCCCACCGCCAGCCATCACCCACAGCCGGGGCGTTATTACCACCACTTTATTCTCCCTCCTGAGGTACCCTGCAGTAATGCTCCGACGACAGCGCCTGCTGCCCCTGCTCGGGGGCTGATTTATGGGCCTGGGGGCGAGCTTAATTCAGCGCCGCTGCACCCGAGTCAGCGCCGCCGAGCAGCACGGGCACGGCGGCGGCGCGCTGGGAATGATGCAGTTCCTACCCTTCACCCTTTATTTGTATTTTCTGTCCTGCACGATATATATCAGCCATCGCCGGCGCTGGAGTGCTGCTTCACAGTCTATTATAAAATGGCTCGGTGCAAAAGACGCATATAAATAAGAGGAGCCGTGAAGTGTTCCTCAGCCACTGATGCAGGCAGCGATCGCGGCCGTGATTTATGGCAGCTGCTCGGTGCTGCTCCCTGACATAAATCTCGCCCTTCCTTCACGTGGGTGAGGCTGGGGAGAGGCAGCGGGGGCACCCCCAGCACCCATGGGTGTGCACCCCGGGGCAGGGGCAGGCCGGGCCGGGCCCAGCCATCCCCAGAGGTTTGGCCCCCTGATGGGCCTGGGTTGGGGGGTGAAATTTGGGGCCGTATCCAAAACCATCCCCACACAGCTGGGGCTGATTCGCTTCTTTGGGGTGTGTTTTGGGTTAGGTGTCACAGTCGGGGTTGTTACGGCGTCCTGTGAGGCCGATAGAGGCAGGGCTTTAACATCTCTGGTGCTGCCAGGCCCTGCTGTGGCCGGGTCCGGCTCCTCCTCGCTCCTCTTTCCTCAAAGCTGAGGGCAGCGATGGCGAAGCCAACCCCATGAACCACGGCCTGCGCTGCCTGACACGGTCCGGGCCGTCTGCCCTGAGTGTCGTGTACCATCAGGAGCTGGGGCAGCTGGAGAAGAGAATATTAACTCTAAAAAACCAAGAAGCGGCCCAAATCTGCAGCCCAGCGGGGCCTGCTGCAAGCTTGGTTTGTTCTCCTGGTGGAGGGTGGAGCAGCCGAGGGCAGAGCCGTGGGGGTTTCTTCCCCCACTACCCCCAGCTCCGGGCACCAGCCACAGCCCCCCCCCAGCTCCCTGTGCCACCCCACGTTGGTCCCGCTGCAGCACCCAAGGGTGCCTGGCTGCTCCCATCACCCCACGGCAATGCAAACGGGATGCACCCGGCGCTGCCAAAACCCCATCCCGGGGTTTTAGGAGGCCGTGGGGCACCTCACAACTGCACCAAGTGCCATTAGGGCCAGCACAGCTCCCTCCTCGTGCCCCGGCTCTGCCCCAGCCCGAGCTGCCGGGGGACTCGAGCTGCCTGGCTTCAGGGCCGGCCCTCCCCCCGCGCGCTCTCCCTCTGCACATTTCTACAGCAACGTCGTTTACTTGGTTAAATAACTCATTTATCTTTTTATACTCTCTGCAGATCATAATACACCCACTCTGACAATACCGCACACCAAAGACCTAATTTTAGAAATGGTGTTTATAAGTAATCAGTTTGAAATATTGGAGCAGTCGTATGATGTTTTTTTTTTTTCTTTCTTTTTTTTTTTTCTTTCTTTTTTTTTTTTTTTTCTGAAATACTGACGTTTGCAAGAAAGCTGCTCATAAGGAAAATTCTGATTATAACAACTCATTTAGAATAAATCAGTTTGAAATGGTTTATATAACGCGGCGGTATGCGCTGCGCACGAGCATCCAAGTTTCTGTGTTTTTCCTTTCAGTAAGATGAGATTAAATGAAACCCCAAATGCAAGTGGTTTGGGGCACCTTTTTTTTTTTTTTTTTTTTCTTTTCTCAAAGCAGAGGAAATGCAGCTTCTCAGCAATTTTATGGCCAATTTGGTTGGGAAAAAAAAAGAGAAAAAAAAAAGACAAAAACAACAGCGAGCAGAATTACCTCCCTGTCAGCCCACGCTGCTGCTGCTGCTCACCCCGCTGCCTCGGTCACCTCGCTGGTGTGGGGGTCTCAGCTCGCCCCCAGCTGCACTTTCCTTGCCTGTCCCGATGCTCAGGCCACCGTGCCAAAGCATCCTCCGTGCCCACGCTGGGTACAACGGCACCGTGCACCCCAGCACCCCGCTCAGCAGGGACCACGTGCACCAGGGTGTTTTGTGCTCTGCCACCCCCCAGCCCCTTTTTGTTGCCCCCTTTTTACCTGCTCATGGCTTTGAGCTCGCTGAATGTCTTCTTCCTTTACGAGCAGGCACCAAGTGCTCCGCAGAGGGAAGGGGCCTCGTGTTCTGGCTGACACCGCATCCTTCTGGACCCCAGCCCTTGATGCTGACCAAGGGCCGGATCTGGCTGCGGGGCTGCGGGTGGGATTTAAAGCACAACAACCAAAGAGAGAGCGGCTGAGGGGGAGCGTGTGGTGCATGTGGGGGCATCAAACCCAAAGACCCACTGGCCAGCCTGGTGAGGTGCGGGGAGGACCCACGAAAACCCCAAATGCTGGGAGAGCCCCAAATGCTGACAGAGGTGGCATCGCGTGGTCCTTCCTCTTCCACACCCCAAAGCTGAGCCTGCTCCCTTCTTCCCCCCATCACACCCAGCTGGGGGTCCTACAGCTCGTGGGGAGCCCGTGCTGCCCCTGAGTCCCCAGAAACTCATTGCATCGTGCACCAGGGACCCATCCCGGGGCCATGGGATGCCCGCCAGCACCCTCCTCGTCGGTACGAGGCATTTATGGGATCTCCCCTGTACCATGCATCCCCTCCTGCCAGCACCGGTAACATCCATCGCCGATTAGTGACCTCCAGAAAAGAAAGAAAGCAGAGCAAAGAAAGGCTTTTAATTGCAATTTACTTTATTATTTTGTAAATGTGAATTTTACAAAGCGTTTTACAATTAATGATCACGTTTTTGTTTGTTTGTTTGTTTTTTTATGGATTTTTCATCATATGAAAACAGCTATGAGCACAGTTTCAACTGGGGGGGGGGGTCCTTAATCCTTTTTTTTTTTTTTTTAGTTACTGATATATCGTGTCAGCCATGGCTACAAAATAACAGTCTTAACTATACAGAGTAAGAGCACATAAATACTAGTGAATAATGCACGATAAAAAAAAAAAAAAAAGCTAGCATCTTTTGTGGCTGAGACAGCTGAGAAACATAATTCAGTGGTACTGTGAGATTTTTCTTACAGCACAGAAAGTATTTTTAACAGTCATGAATTACAGTACTACTTAATACCCTATGAAGACGCTTTAAAAACAACCTTGTACTTTTAAGTCCTTTTTCCCAAACATCCTGTCCAAAGGATTAATGTTCTATTTGAATCAAGTGCCATCCAAATGTTCAAGTCAAAAATATTTTATACATTTATACTTAGTTGTTTATTTATTTATTTATTTATTTATTTATTTATTTTTTTGTCTGCTAAAAATAGTATTGCAAGTTTTGGCTTTTATTTTGACATAAAAATCACAATGGTGTGCAAAACGCTTACAGTGGAAGAAACTCGTCAGAACACTTGGAGGTTTTCCCAATTCGAGCGCGCTCGACTTCGCGGATCCAGTTTGTCGGCTGTTGGGGCACTTTCTGCTTGTTTTCTACAAAAACTCCCTCATTTCGAGAGCCACCTTACAGCAAGCCCCGGCTGTCTCGGGCAGGGTAATGCGCACGTTTGCAGCTTGCTCGCTGACAAAATGACAAATTTATACAGCAGGAACACTTTGAAACAGCAGTTGGAGCCCAAGACAGCTCTGAACTCTCAATTTTGTGTTTAGGATTTACTGCCGGCAGAGGCAAACAGGGCTTGTCTCTTAGTTTTCAGTTGGTTAATGGGCCATACACCCTTCTCCACTCGCAGCGAGTTATTTCCATAAAAATAAGCAATCGAACAAAACCTTAGCAGTAAAGCGGCCGAGGACGGGTGCCGCCAGTCCTTCGCTGAGCACCGTGCCCGCGACGCGGCGCTCGGAGGCGTGAAGCGGTGCGCGGCGAGCCCCCCGCCCGCGGGACCCCCATCCCGGGCACACCACGAGCGGGCCCTGCCCCGCCGTCATCGTCCCCGTGCCCACCGGCACCGCAGCCACCGCGGGCATCGCCCCCGAGCATCACCCGAAGCATGAGGAGCGGGGCGGCGAGGCCGAAGGCCATGCAGCCCTTCGGCAAGCGGCAGCACGGGGATGGCACGGGGACACCGGGGGCACCCGGTGCCATGGGGGGCACGGGGCCAGCAGCCACGCGGAGCTCGTTAGGCTCACGCTGCGATTTCTTTAAAGGTGCTTGGTATAACTTTAGATATATAATATACATGTAATATTGCTAATAGTCAAGCATAGGAATAAAGGTGCAGACATACCATAAATACTGATGCTTCGATTTTACACTATCAGACCTAGATGAATGCAGTTTCCTATTCACATTATAAAGCAGCCCCAAGTTCTATAATTTAAGATAGTGTCGTAAACAAAGAGGAGGAAGGAGTCGGTCATGATCTGATTTTCTCAATTTGTTTTCCTTGGAAAAAAATGATCAAAAAATTCTAAGGCACTCAGGAAAGCCGCATACAATCGATGGACTGCTCTGTTCTCACGTTACATTCAGTATTTTAAAGGGGTTACTTTTTTTTTTTTGTTTTTCGGAAGAATACAATCATTATCCATATAACATTTTCAAACATATCATTAATCCTCCACACACAGGAAACATTAGTGCAAAATGCTTGCCCTCATCTACCAGATAAGGAAAAACCCAACGCCCTTCACATTTTAGAAGTTTGCCTTCCTAATAATAATAATTAATAAAACGAACAAACCCAAATCAGGAAAAAAAAAAGAAAGAAAGAAAGAAAAAAAAGAAAGAAAGAAAGAACCCCAAAAATATACAGGAAGTTGTGCTAGGTATAAAAATATATATTTTCACTGTGCAACTCGACTCTCTTCAGATTCTCTGTCCTAAGCCATTCAAGTACTGCTGCCGCTGTCCCCCGGGGACGCCCGTCTGGGAGCTGGTTTGGTCCAGGACACCTTGAGCCGGCCGGGAGCCCCAAAGTGCCGAAGGGGAGGAGAACCCTTCCCGCTGCCCACCCGCTGCCCACGGCCGCGGGCGTTTCGTTTGACGTGGGTAAAGTGCAAACAGGGCCCGGGCTGTGCCCGTCCCGCGCCCCTGCGGCATCGCGCCCGGCTCCGCACGGGGCTGGGGGCACCGGAGGCAGAGAGGAGCCCGGCGTTCACTTGTCTGAGGGCAAAGAGCAGTGGAACGCACGAAGTGCCGGACAGCTTCGTTATCACGATGCAAAAAAAAAAAACAGCTTCAAGTATCGAAGAAAACAAAACACGCGGCCAAAGGCTGGGTCGGCCTCTCACCCCTCCCCTTCCCTCACTCGAACACAAAGACGGAAGAAAACCCTGAGCAAAGCGCCGTCTGGATTCAGGAACCAAAGCAGGAAAGAAAAGAAGAACACAGCCACAGGAGCCTGCCAAAGTGACCAGTTGTGCACTTGTTCAGAGATCCACACTTAGTACAGGACACACTGTAAATGCCTTTCAAGCAGGCCTGTTAGTCACAGTAAAAATAAAAAATTATCATTAAAAAAAAAAAAAAAGCCATACTTGGCTTTCACATGGCTGCCCCCATCCTCAGCATCATCACGCACGAGCCTGGTGCCCGCAGGCACCCCGCATTTCCCCGTCCCAAGCAGGGGTGTATGGGGCCGGGCAGCGAGGCTGCTCCGAGCCGTGGCTTTGGGGACGATGGACTGAGATCCCTCGGGGGATGTCCCCCACGGCCGGGTGCTCTCTTGGATCCACCCTCACCCAGCTGGGTCCCCGCAGGCAGCCCAGCCCGGGGACAGCAGCTCTGAACCACAAGCGGGCGGATAAATCCCACAGGGCTTCTTCCCAGGAGGGTCTGTCCGGAGGACGAGCCAGAGGCCAAACGCCTCCTCCTCCCACCGACTTCATGGAGGGGCACGAAGCTAATTAAAAAAAAAAAAAACACAAAAACGACAAAACAACCCTTTTTGTACCCAATACACTGCAGCTAAAGACGGAAGAGCAGACTGCCGGCCCCAGCGAGGTCCCAGCCTACGGCAGCCACCAAGGGACGCGGCTTTGGCAGCCCCCCCGTGGGGCACCGAGCAAGGAGAAGGAGACAAGGAGCCGCTCGGGGCGGGAGAGCGAGAGGAACGAAACCCAGAACCCAGCCGCATCGAGAAACAACACCAAAGGAAAAAGGGCAGGGCTCAGCCTGCAGCCCACGCATCCTCCCTGCACGCACGCCGGGACACGGGGGCAGCCCCCGCTCCCTGCGCCGGGTCCTTCGCCGACCTTCCACCGACAGAAGCGTTGAACAATTTCCCCCACCCTGTGCCACTTGGCTAGAGCCGTTCCGCGAGAGAAAAATCCTTGCCAGTCAAACCACTCGTACCCTAACACATCTTGCTTTCCTGTGAAGCGACGGTGAAACTCTCTTTTCAAGGAAAAGGTTAACGATGGCTTTACTTCTGAGCTGAGAAATGGATGGGGTGGTGATGGCGGGGGTGGTTGGGGGGTGTCTAGCTTTTCTCCTCCCCTTCTTAGAAAAAGAAAAATAAGGAAAAAAAAAAAAAAAAAGGAAAAAGCTACAATCTTATAGACTAACCTCAGGAATATCAAAAAAGGAGCCCAATAGTTTTTTCTTTTTTTAAGTAGGTCGCCACAGACCTAGTCGTTTACAGTATAACGAATGCGATTATTTCCTTCATAAATTTTAAATACAAGCAGAATAAAAATCACATTTTTTTCAGGCAACAGTAGCAGTTCAGTAGGTAAGTGGCTTGATCACATTTTTGTTTTGTATTAGTAATGCATGCAAGCAGCTTTAGTATTACAGATCCCTTATAGGTCACAAAACGTTTGCTCTCTTTATAAAGTCCCTCCGTAAGTACCATCTTGTCTTCTCACCGGAGTTTCGGGCCGGCTGGAGGAGCCAGAACCTTGTTCAAAAGGTTGCGGAGTGCTTTGGGTATCCGATGCCATAGCATCTGTGGCAGCTGCCTCTTGTATAACAGAGCCAGCCCCTTCGGCATCCTCGCTCTGTTCAAAGGACTGGCTGGATCCATTGCTTAGATCTACGTTCACCGTGTTAGTTCTCAGAGCTACTATAGTTCCTGAATCGCTCCTCCTTTCTGCATAGATTCGCTGCTCAAAGACCTGAGCAGAGTTGGGCTGGAATTCGGGATCCAGGGGGACACTGTTTGTGGTGGAGCCCATGACCGTGCGGTACATCTCCATCCCCTCCGGCAGCATGGACTTAATCTTCGGGAGCCAGCGCTTGCGGACCCGGCGGGCGTTGGTGCACATATCGGCCGCTATAACATTCATCTCGCTTTCCTTAAAGCTCGGGGCAAAATTCTGACAATACACTGCAAAGACAGGGATACACAGAGCTGAGGAGTCAGGGAAGCAACACCATGAGGCTGAGCGACCGCAGCCTCGCCCGACCTGGACGCGCGCCGATCGCCAGCAGGTGGAGGAGCTCGGACCCGCAGAAAAGGGCTCCTCAGCTCCAGGGGCAGCCGGGAAGGGATGCAGTGGAAGGCAGAGAAACCCCAAAGGGACTGGAGGAAGGGGGGTGGAGAAAGACCAAGCACTCCCTGGGGATCTGGAGAGCCCCAGCGGCACCAAGCTCCTGACCACTGGCCCCGGCTGCCAGCAGGGAAAGGCCAGAGGAGAAATAGGTGCACAAGAGAGCAACAGAGGCTCCTAAAAACGAGCTCCATCAGTGGCTCTGAGAACGTGGTGGTGCACAGCTAATGGGAAGGGGTGAGCTCGGTGAGCCCAGCCCTGCTCTCCACACGGGTAAGGCACCCGATGTTGTGGAGCAAGATCCAAGCACTGCCTTGACAAACAGCCATCAGCTACAGCTTGTGCACCGCCTATTTCTAATACTTCCATTTTTATTCCTAAATCTTCCACCCTGCACACGACAGCGTGCTGTGGGCACTGTCACTGCACTACGAAGCCTTTCCAACCTCCAAAATGACCTACGAGCCTCAACAGGGAGCACAGCTTGGCTGAAACGCTGCCTGCCCGGGCTGCCGGGGGGCTCTCGGAGAGCTCCACGCACAGGCTCCAGGCAAGCACAAGCAGCATTTCCTAGTGATTCTCTCTTTATGTACCGAACATCTGCTGGTTTATCCTTTTCCTCCATGTGCTGCAAATCTCAGAGGGTGGCTGGAAGGCCCCTGGAGTTCAGCAGCAGAGCAACAATCAGGGAGAGGAAAAGATTTATCTTCCAAATCTCAATCTCTCTCTCTCAAAAAAAAAAAAAAAAAAAAAAAGCTTAGAGTTTCATTTTCCAGCACAATATTTACATAAAGATTTACTATCCAGAATCCAGCGAGGGTGAGAGAACATTTGCTTTCCACCATATATCAAGCACACACTGGACAGGCTCTGCCGTGCCGACCGTCAGCACTGCCCACGGCACCGCGCTGCTCCGGCTCCAGCCAGCGCCGTGTCGGCAGCGCCCCGGCACGCAGGGGGAGCTCAGCAGCCACGATTAACCACGGGTTTCTGGAGCCTGCTGCAGAAAACTGAACCACCTGGGTGCCAGTAACACAACCCTCTTTTCTCAGCACTGGCTGCTGGGCACAAGCTCGCCAAGCGAAGGGCACTCCGTCAGGTACCCCACACTGGCTCCAAAGTCAGGGTGTAAGCGGTGACACACGGGGACCTTACCTGCAGGACAGGGGAAGGGGTGCTCGTTTTGAACAGCTGAATTTTTCGGGCCCCAGCTCTAAAGCAGTCCAGCTGCTCTATGGACAGACCTGCTGAGCCACACGGCACGATGCAGGGCTTTGCTCGGGGTTCAAATGTTAAAAACAAAAGCTAGTGCTGCTTTACACAAACTTTTAAAAAGGAAATTATTTGCAGCAGGGTTCCTTTCAATTGTTTTTAAAAAAAAAAAAAGTCCATAAAACATATTATAAAACATATAAACCAGGGCACAGAGACCTGGTCCTGCAGTATCAAGCTCCGCTTGATGCTAAAAGCTTGATTTTCATTTACTTCTTATAGCACCCAGTAATTAACTGGGAAATTCGGGTTTTAACACATAGCAAAGCAGTTAGGTAGCAATAATGCTTTCTGTTAAGATATTGCCAAATAAAAAAAAAAAATCAGAACAAAAAATGACATGAAAAATTAATTTCCCTGTAACCTAATTTCACCATTAAGCTCCCCCTGTAACGCAACAGAGCAGGCCTTCCCTGCTTGGGTTTCGGCTTTGCTCCCGGCATGCTGCTCCAACACAGCAGCAGCAAACCTCTCTCCTTACATTTCACTGCGTTAAGGACCCTGCTGTCCAGGGGCTTCCTGCTAGGGTCGCTGGTGGAGGACCGGATTCCAGTTCCGCAGCTATTGGCAAGTGTGTTCCTGCAAGAAAGGCAAAGGAAGATCCTTACACTGGGCACTCCGAGCCCAGCAGCCATCCGAAGCCCCACACAAAGACACCAGCCTCTTCTGCTTAGTTTGGGCAGGGGGCACCGAGCTCCGAGATTTTAAGGCACAGAACTGGAAAATTTGGTGTTGAGGCTCAGGCATTGCTGAGAAACAGCAAAGAAATAAGCGTGGCATACACAGAGCATGGTGTGCTCACACATCATCTGCTAACGTAGTTAAACCACCAGAAAATAAACCGAGTCCCTGGGGGGAGCACGGGCTGCGAGAGGACATACCGATCAAAGAACGTGGCCAGGAGACGTCTCAGGAGGACCTTGTGTTTGACACCGGCACATAAGTGGCAATTCATCAGCTGCCCCCGCGTGATGTAAACACCTGAGCCTGGAAGAGAGGGAGAATTCAAAGTTAAGCCCTCGTGCTGCTGACAGGGGCCGCCTTCGACCCGGGATTTCTGCTTTGCTGCTCGGTCACGATCCCGACACAGCCCAGAGGGGAGCGTGCAGCCAGCAGGGGCATGGGCAAGGCTGGGGGGGCCGCTGTTACAGCCCCTCGGGGTCTTGGCAGGAGCCAGGTAGTGGCACTCCCAATTTTAGCCACGCAGGAAGGAGGTCTGTGGAAGTCAAATGAGTGGAATTTTTTTCTCTCTCTCTTTTTCTTTTTTCTTTTTTTTTTTCTTTTTCCAAAGACACACAGTACAAGGCTTTATCCTGTGATACCATACACACAACCAATTATCTATTTTTTTCTGAAGGAAGAAAACCCCAAACCGTTTGGCTTTTTCTTCTCTCCAGTGAAAGATCGAAGAACACAACTAAACTGAAAACAACAAAAAACCCCACCTAGCACAGAAAGCAGCGCTCATTACGCTACAGATCTGACCGTTTCCAAAAATCCCAGCCCCTAACCTCTTGATACTTCTGGCGAGCTGGGAATTTTTGCTTCTAATGCCCAGAACTGCTGACTTTGAAACACACGGGCTTTAGGGATGTTCTCCAGCAGCTGGAGGAGCCCTGCCAAAGCGGCTTTAGCCGTGCAGAGGTTTGGCAGCAGACCCCGCAGGTTCCTTCCCCTTCCCTACAGAGTGCCCAAAGGACAGGAGCACGCAGGCAGGGGGGAGCTGGGGCTTGGGCTTGCTTTTAATTAGGGTTAAATAACAGGCGATAGCGGGATCCAAAACACCCTACACTCCCGAGACATAAAAACATCTACTGGAGGAATAAAATTACCTCCTGGATTTCCAGCACAGCCTTCAGATTATTGTCCTTTATCTGCGGGATGAAGGCAGAGCTGCTGGGGGGTGGCTGTGCTGGGGGGGAAGGCAGCACCCCTGGCTGGGGGGGCCCCAAATTTGCTGCTGCATGGGGCAGTGTGCCCACTGAGCCCGGGGTTGCCAGAGGTTTTCCTGACCTTCGTGGAAAAAAGCTTGCAGAAGGCAAGCGAGCACCAGCGCGGGTTTCAGAGCGGCTCCGCGCACTGCATCTGCCCGTCGGATTTACTGTGAGCATCGCGAGGCTGGTTTAAGACCCTCTCAGAGAAAGCTGCTGAAGTTTGCAGAATCAGCGATGGCACGAAAAAGCCGAGACAAAGGAAAATGCTCGGAACGGAGAGTTTACGTGAGCCCTGGGTCCAGCCCCCCCGGCTTGGGGACAGCAATTAGCCGTCTCGCCTTTCTGCCCCCAGTAGCAGTATTTTAACACATAAGCCAGAATGCCAGCCGCTACCAAGGGTAACTTCACTTTAATAAATAAAAAATAACCTGGGCAGCCACTATCAGTTAGAGATATTAATCTGCTTTTTTTTTTTTTTCCAGATTGAAAAATGTAAATCAAGCAGAGCTGCCTCGAGCCAATTTGCAGCTCGCACTGTGAAAATAACCTGCACCACTTGATGTTTTTAAGAAGTCTCAGAGAAAATGTAAATGGGTACAAAATGAATATTCCAGATACAAAATAAATACCGGTGGCTTTGTGCTGCGTTGTGCTGAGTGCTTTTCGCTCCTGCCTGCCCCTGCAAACCCACCGTTGATCAGGCAGGAGCCGTTCTGGGCAATCCCTGAAATGAAGATTCCCTCTGCAAACTGATGACAAAACCCTGCTACTCACCCAGAGATAAGAGGCCAGAAAGGACTGCGGGTTTGGATTGATTTTGCTCCCGTGCCTCCTTTTTACAGCGAGGGCTTTGCAGGTGTAAATGAGGCTGCAGGTAAGGGACGTGGCACACAGGTCACCTCACCTACACAGCTACACGGGGGGAAAACAGGCAACTGCCATGCCGTGGGGGCAGCAAAAGGGATTTGGGGGAGCTTCCTGAAGCTCTTCAGACCAGATTCGATCCAGAAAGCGCAGCACAGCCGCTCTGCCCTGCCCTGTGTCCAGCCCTGCAGCACCGGGACCCCCGCAAGCACCACCTCCCACCCCAACGCCCCTATGTCCCTCACAGAGCAGCCCTGAATTCTCCAGGGACGGTAAATTGCCCCCAAACCGAAAATAAAGATGCATGAAAGGACCGAGCAAAATTGATTCCTTCTCCTCCTTCCAACCGCAGCGTATGACAGCTTAAAACATCCCCCATTTAAAAAAAAAAAAACTTCGACAGGTTTTTCAAAGCTTGTTCACTGACACAAATTTAATTTCTATTGCTTTGTAAATCTTATAGTGTGATGATTTTTTTTTTTTTTATAAGATCTGTGCATCTAAATCAAAATACAATTGCAATGCAGCCCACACCAATCAGGAAGAACACAAGCTGCAGAATTCAATTAAAATGCTAAATTAATTCAATTGAATAAATCCTGTTAATGACACATTTTTCTATCAGCAAATTAAAGGAAACTTAGAACTTTTTTTTTTAAAAAAAAAGATGATTGGTGATGAATAATCCAGAAAGACACTGCAAGGGCACACAAAGCACACGGCTCCAGCAATGGTGCGAGATGAACGCATTTCAAGAAGGAAAGTATCAGTGATCTCCAACGATTGCCAAGCCAAGAAAAGTTCCCCCCTTATTACCTGCAACGAGCTCGAGTTTCTCTCCAGGATCTCCCTCTGAGTAGAGTTTTGGGTGGCAGCGGTATCCGATTTGACTGATAAGACTGGCTGGGAGAGCAACTAAATCCCGGCGTATGAGGACACAGGAGCGGTTCTCCAGCGGGATCTGCTCTGGCTTTTCTTGAGCAACTTCAAAATTAAAAGGGAAAGACATGAACACGGATTATTAGGCAGGCACAACGTTAAGAGAAGGTCAGGTTTCAGCTTTTCAGGAAGCTCCTGCAGCCACCCCTCCCTCCAGCAGCCGCTGCCTCGGGTCTGCAGCCCCACGTGGAGGCTCACCGGGCTCTCCACGGGCAGCAGCAGCCTCGCAATTGTGCCTGGATGCTGCGAGAGGGACTCCTGGAGCCTAATTACACTTTAACCGGTTCTAGGTTAATCATTTATGAAAGTGGGCAGCTCTGCACATCTGCCATCAGTCTGGAAATGAAGCATGCAGCGCCGGCTTCCCTGAGCACTCGCAGAAGAACAAGCTGGCAATCCAACCGCGGTCTCTAACACAGGCACTGAACTGCCCGGATTTGATAAATATCTACCTCAGAACCCTAAATACTTCTCATGTTTTCCCTGCTGAAGTTACGGTCAGATTTTGCAGGCTCACACAGCCCCAGGGACAGTCACCAGCTCACCTCCCTCGCCACGACAAGTGTGACCCCAACCGAGAGACCAAAAATTGTGTTGAGCTGCAGCTGCAGGACCCAGTTACACCACTGCCATTTCCCTGCTGCATCTCCAGAGCCCACCAGCAAACATTGACGCTGGAAACCCCACAAAAATGCTTGAAAGCACAAATCCCAGCAGGACAGGGCTGACACGGGCGTACAGGGACTGCAGATGCACCGGGACAGGCCGGGAGCAGCTACAGCTCCTGGGTTTCATCCCAGCTGTGCAGCGATCCGTCCCTCCTCCCCAGGAAGGGCTGATAACGTGGCAAGTGCCATGCATGAAATCAAGTCCAGCTCTACGCTGCGATACCCGTGAACACCGATAAAAGGAAGACCAGCAAGTAGAGTTTCCAAACTTGAGACCTTCCCTCCGCAGCCGCGATGCCCTGTGGGCCGTGCTTCCTCTCTGCAGATAAACCGGCCGGTTTTGCAGACCTGTTGCTGCAGTAGCAGCACAAAGGGTCAGTGTTCCAGCTGGGACGTGCACGCCGTATCCAGTTGCTCCCTGCCACCACCGCAGGGGCTGGACCCGTCGGTGTCCTCCCCGCAGCACCGAGACCCTGCGCCGGGGCTGCGAGGGGCGCACGGCTCGTCCTTGTGTGGGTTAGGACCGATGGCAGCAGCACAACCCCATGTGCACACCTTCAAGCCCATGCCCCTGCCATCTCAGCCCTGTTATTCACACAAAGTGGCCGTGCTCCATCCTGCTGCAGTCCAGGTTTAGGGCAGGAGACCTGAGGGTCCTGTGCACCCCGATGGTGATGGGCAGAGCGCGTCCCGTTAGGCACAGCGCAAATAAACCCAAAGAGATGGGTGCCAAATATCCTATTTATACCAGGGAGAAGGAAAACAAAAGGCCAGCTCTGCTGTCCTTCAGACGTTTGGTTCTGGCAGAGCGTGCCCACAGAAGCACTACGGCAGCACAAAGGCCCCTGCGAAGCAAACACAAACGTGAAGGGGGAGAGGGACGAGCAGCTCCTGCGAGGCACCGCAGGAAGGTCCCGGCCAGCATCCCCTGAGTGCTTCTCTGCCGTGTACAAACCCAACCACATTCCTCCCAATTTCAGATTCCATCGACCGCACACGGCTCTCGTTCTGCCGAAAAGTCCCCAGGAGCCTTGGGATGTGCAAGGTCTTTAACAGCAGCAGTGGGAGAAAGGCAAACCATGCTGCTGGGGTAAGCAGCTGCCAACAGCTTTCTGCCTTGCACGCACGACCCTGAAGCAGCAGGGTCACAAGGCAGAGGTGACAACGGGGCCATGGCTGTGCACATGGCTTGTGATAATTGCGGTAATTGTGATAAATGCTGAGAGGGAGAGCAATGCCCGCTCCGAGCCCCTCTGCACACACACGGCATCCACGCTGCCGAGCAGAAATCCACCACGAAACCCCACCACAACCAGAAGCAGGATGCTCTGCCCTATTTGCGTAAAACTGCAATTTAATACTTTATTTTTTTTAAACTAATGACTCAGGTAAGAATTCCCCGAGATATTTATCACCATCCACAAACTGGCAGATCCTGTGCTGCTAAAGAGAAGCTGATACCGATGCTCAGGAAGGTTTCAGAGGCCTCCAGTGATTATTTTTTTTTTGCAGGTATGAACTGCAGGTCTCCAGAGGAAGCAATTGCAATCAATACAAACACTTCAGAGCAGAAGGGACAGCCAGAAGGTCCTCACTACTTCTGAGCTAATACTTCTATAATTGAAAAAAAGAAAAAAAAAAGATAGAAGTCAGGCTTGGGACCGAAATAGCAACGGGTTGCTGCTGTGATCACACCGGGGCTCCTTCAGATGGCTGCGTTGGGTAAAACCTGCAGGGGCACCGCATGGTGTTGGCCATCCATCGTGGCACATGGGGGCTGAGGGGCTCCTTTCACCCCACAGCACCCACCTGGTGGTGCTCTGCACCCCTGCAGCCCTGCCCTTCTCAGCCCGACCTGGCTGAAGACCTGGAGCTCCTCCACCGGCACACCTCCTCCGCCCCCCATCGCAAGCAATCGCTCCGTATAAAACCAGGCTGGGGCACCACAGAGCCCAGCGTAGCAATAACAAGGCACGCAGGAGAGAACGAGTGCTGCATCAGCACTTTTCCCGGAGAAATTTCAAAGAATGCGGCGTCAAACCCCGCTCCCTGAAAGAAAAGCAGCTTTTGAGGGAAGCAGCGGTGACACGCGGAAACCCGCACCGGGGAGAGCTGGTGGCAATCCTGCCTCGCGAGCACTCCTTGCTTTTGAAGTCAGCTCGTCTTAGACACATGGAGCCATGGAGAAGTTAACATTTCTTCTGCTGAAATCAAATATTTCTCAAAAACAACCCAAAATCTGATCTAACAAGACAAAGCGCGCCCGATCCACTATTACAACTCGGGCACATCTCTCCTGCCGTCTACAAACCTCTCACTAAACAGGCGCACAAACCGTTTTTGGAATTCGTCTCGATTCAAGCATTAGCACAACCTCAATGCCCCCAAAGAAAAATGAGCAAAGATTGAGGGCTTTCAGCTCCCCCAGCCAGCAGATAGCCATCGCCGCGCACAGAACAGTTATGTAAAGCCACGGGACACAAGGGACACTTTGGTCCCATGTTCTCAAAGAAAGCAAGTCTGTTTGGCCTCTGTGCGCGGAAGAACAGGATAGTATTCGCTTCTAATTAATGTGTATCTTCAGAGGGCAGCAGCTCCTTCCCTTTCAATGCACGGGCAAACAATGTGAAGGATTGTGTGGGGCAGTTTTGTCCCCGACCACGAAAGCAGCCTGCCCGCCGCCTGCAGGAAATCGCTGCCGAGGGAGCAGCGCTGGCCGCACGTCAGACGCTGAGGGATTTTATTTTCCAAATCCACGATTTTTCTGAAAGTTGTAGGGATGCTGCAGCTTGTCATGAGTGGGGTGGGGTGGGAAACGTGGTGAGGCTGCAGCAGGTGCCCAGGTTCTGCCTCGTACCATCCCTGCTGCGTCCTGGGTCCTGAGTCCCCGCTTCCCACCAGCCTGCGCTCTCCTCTTGGCCATTTGCTGACATAAACCACACCGGTGGGCAAGGAACAGCAACTTTGAGTTTAGGGATGGGAACCTGAGATACAGAAAAACCAGAGCGATGAACCCTCACCAAAAGCTCACCAAAATCCTGATGACAGAGCCACAAGTCGCGACCCCACAACCACCACCATGTCCCCTCCATCAGCTTCTCACCAACACTTGGGTCATTTTTCCCTGTTCTCTCCTGAAGTTCCTTTCCAAACGGCGATGCTTTACCAACGTCTGTATCCCACAAGCCCATTTTTCCCCCAAAATACCCTGCCCAAAAATAGCAGCCCCTGGCACGGCGAGCCCTCGGGGAGCAGCTGCCCAGAGCCTGGTGCGCCTGCCCGCACGCGTGGGCTGGGTGTGCGATGCAGCCCCAGCCGGGACAGTTTACATTTTCCAAAGGGTACATTTCTAACAGCGTGCTGGAAGGCAGAGCTTTGATTTGTGACCTATTTATACAGGGAGGTAATCTGGAATTAGTATAGGAAAAATATTACTGGTTTATAAATACCCCTATCTTGCCTTGCTGCAGACCTCAGCCAGGAGTGAAACATCTGCCAGCCTAAAATTAAACATCTGTGCTTTACGGTGCGGAAACCGGGACCAGTTCACTGCCTAAAAAGGGCAGCGGCTGCCTGACCCCGGGGCTGGCCCTGTCCCCTGTCCCCAGCCTGGGGACGTGCTCCTGTGGCAGGGGGCAGGTTTCTCACCCTCACCAGCACCTCCGCGCCCGCACCTCGCAGCCCCGAGAAGCCCCCGTGCAAAGCCAGAGCAAAAGCACCCCGGCTAACACCCAGGGCATGCCCTTGGGAGCGTTTCGGTTCCTAAAAAATGCACAAACCCTTTGCTCGGGGCATCCTCCTGCCCACGGCACCGGTGTCCGACCAGTCCCCGCACCGCGCTGCTCCCGGCTGCGCCACGCGCCGGCTCTGCAGCTGCCACCAGCTCTACCTCATCCCGAGCGCAATTAGCTGGCTGCAAGATGTTAATGGGTTCCTCGCTACCGGCTGCGACTTCAAGTGTTGCAGCGTTTCTCCTCCTAGCTTGGTTTGGGATACTTCGCAGCCTGCGCCGGAGCCGCTCATTACAGATTCTGGGTTGTTTCTTGCCCTCTTTCCTTACTGTCAGGAATCAGAGGCCAGGAGAGAAAACTATTCTCTCAGCTAATTACCACGACTATCCTATAATGGCTATTTTAGATGAATTTTTAATGAAGTGTGCTCTTGTCAGTTCGGGATTTCATAACTTTCAAGTCCAGCCTTTCCATCCCAGCGATTTGCTGCATAAAGATTTCTTCTCCCCTGCAAAGGAGCGCTCGGCGAGCAGGAGGGAAGGGGGGACCCTCGCCTCGCGCAACCTCGCCGCTGCCTGTCAAAATCGAATTAAAGGCATCTGCTAAGCAGCAAGCTGACTGACAGGAACGCAGAAACCACGCCAAGCATCTGCAAGTCCTGCTGCAGCCCACTTCAGAGCAGGCCCACGGCGCTGTAATTAAGAAGGATAAAAATACTTTGCTTTTGTTTAATATTTTCCCCGAGTTGTGCATTCCTCTGATCAGATGCTAGGAGCCTCAGCAGCCTCCCCGGCGTCCTCCAGGCCTGTGTTCTCCAGGTCCAGACCAACGTACGGGATCAGGAGCCACTCAGCACGCCGTGCTTAAGGTGTGGACTCGTCCTGGCATTTATCTGCAGCCCCTTCTGCACGCCCTGTGCTTTTTCCTGTGCGTGCCACCGCTGCTGCACGCTCCCCGTCCCTGCGCGAGGCTCTCTCCTGCTCCCCCTTCCACCACCCTTTGCCAAGGTCGAGATGTGCTCGTCGTCGCCTCTTGGATCCCAGCCTCAGAGATGGTTTCTGAATGCAAAAAGGGGGCGAAGGAGAACAGATGAGAAAGCCCACGGGTGGGACTTGGTGCTGCCCCGGCCAGGCGTGGGCGAAACCCGCGGCAGGGGCCAGCGCCCGCACCCAGCACCACGGGCCCAGCGCCGCCGCTGCTGGGTGGGGAGAAAGTACAGAAAAAGGGGAAAAAAAAAAATCTCTGAAATTCAGGGCTTAAGCTGCTGTGCTCTTCTCTGGCTTTGTTTTTGTTTTTACAAATGGGGCTCCTGGAAACCTTGGCAATCTGTTTTAAGCGGCTCCCCCCTCCCCCAGGCCTTTGTGAGGCTGCGGGCTCTACATGCCAGCAGCAGGATTAGCTGGCTCGCTCTCTTCCATCTTACGGTGTTGTTATTCTGCACCTTTTGAGGGTACAGTTTATCCCGAGTAATTAAAACACAGTTAGCTGTACAAGTCCCAACCATAATGAAATAGCTTAGATTTTTTTTTTTTTTGCTTTAATCTCTTTTTTGTGTGCCCTGTTTTCCAGGAAGCCTGATACTATAGCTGGCTTCTTTAAAACAGGAAACTCCCTTGAAATGTGCTGGTGCGGAAGAGATATTTTAGCAGAAACATAGGATGCTGCAGCCTCGCCGGGGCTGCTCGGCGCGGGGCAGAGCCACGGCCGGGGCGCTGCCCACCTCGTGCCAGCTCCTAGCGCATCCAAGCGGTCCCAGGCTTCTCCCTGCAGGAGCCAGGCAGGAAAACCTTCCTTCCCCGGGACGACCAGCTCCCACGTGAGGGCTGGAAGGCTGAAACGCTGCCAGCGACGCCCAAGCAAGCTGCTGGCCTTTGCAGTTCTCCAGCTGGAAGCACGCTGGTGGCGCGGCAGCGAGAATCGGGCACCATCGCCCGCCTGGGTAATAGCTGCCTCCTGCTCCATCCCGCGGCTTTGTCCTGCCACAGCCTCCTGGCGTCCTGCAGAATTGGTTTTGTTCTGCTGCTATATAAACTGGCCCCACGACAGAGAAAGGCAAACACAGTGTACAAGGCTATAATCCCATTTCTCTGAAGAATAATGCTCCGAGCGCTCGGCGCTGAGGACAAGCCCATATTACTCGCTGCGTGCTCTACAGTGGGAAAACACAAAACAAAATAAAAACAAAACCAGCATGCAGGAAAACAGCCTTAATTCTCTTCGGCTCGACACCAGCGCTGGAGTGCTGGCTGCTGGCACAGCCCCGTGCCCGGCGGGCACCCGGCCGCAGGACACCCCGTCCCCATCTGCCCGGCACGGGTGGTGACACTGCTCGGAGCGCGGCACAGAAAGCAGAGAGGCTTCAGAGGCTCGTTTTCTCAGCAGATATTTCTAATCTTGAAATAGCATCACTGCCACTAGCATGCCTTCCCCCTGTCGCATAGGGTTTAGGAATTATTGCTTGTCTGTTTGCTGCCTGGCAGGCGGATGGGGCTGAGGGAAGTTCGGGCTCCTGCTCTTTGGGATGGGGTGGGACGTTGCCAAGCCTCAGCACCAGGAGAAACCGGCTTTGGGCAGGGGAAAAGGTGGTGTTTGTCAAATCTTCTCCCTTGCTTAAGAATCAAACCAAACGGCTTTGAGGAAAGCATGCCAGCTTCTCAACAAATGAGTTAAATATTTGCAAAATTAGCCCAGCAATCTCAGCAAAGCAGCGGCACGCAGAGGCAGCACCAGGCTCGAGGCCACCAGACCCGGCGGCTCGTTCAGCCCGCAGAGACGGCCCTGGAAGCACGCACAGACCTGAGCCACCACCTCCAGCACCCCCCAATCCCACACCCCCCAGCCCTGCACCATGCCTGGGCAGCAGGACCGCCAGCCTCACCCAGCCCGAGGGCAAAGAGAGGGATTCCAGTTAGTTATGGGCACAGCGGTTCTAAGACAGAAATCAAACGTTATCAATTTGCCTCTCCCTGCTCGGCTACAATGCACCAGGCTGCTCTGGCACAGGAAATGGGTGCTACTGCAAGCAGGGGGGGGGAGCAGAGCCTCCCTGCTCGCCTTTCTGCAGATATCCCTAACGAGCATCTTCTGTGAAGATGATTTATTCGATGACGTTCGGAGGAAGGCAGAACACGCTCACCACTTATTTCAAAGGGCCAGGAGGGAAGGAGGCTGCCTCGGGATGATGCTGCCCTCCACGGGTGACCCTCGGGTGCCCCACGGGTGCCCCACAGCACAGGGATCGGCCATGGGGACAGGCGCCCACTGCGTGGCGCTCGCCAATGATGGCCTGCTTGGTGGCTGACGAGCCCATTTTGGGTGACGTAGCCTCTGACCTAAAGTGTCCCAGCTGGGGACACGGCACGTGAGCGGTGGCACCGGGGGACCTGCCCACGCCGTACCAGGACAGAGGCTTCCACTGCCTCAGGCTGCTGAGTGCAGATGTCCCCAGCACTGCAGGCATTGCAACGCATGTGAACGAGCAAAGTGCCCGAAGCCAACAGCCCGAAAACAGCCCCCAACCACCTGCACTGCCCGGAGAAGGACCGAGAAAAAACTTGGGGAGAGCAGAAAACCAAAGGATGGAGACGGTTCGTTACCAGAGTAGCCTCCCGAGGACTTGATGTACATCTGCCCGTACTGCTCCTCCACCATGGTGTCGTACGCCTCGTCGTCTTCCTCGTCCTCCTCGTTGTGGTAGGACGTGGGGCTGTCGGTGGTGGGAATGCTGCTGGCGCCGGGGCTGGTCCGCTCCCCCTGCGAGTACTGCACCTGCTGCACGTTGGGCAGGAGGGTGGCCAGGTTGGGCACCCCATAATAGGAGACCCGGGACAGCTTCAGGGGGCCGGCGGCGGGGCCACCGCCTCCCGAGCCGTCCCGGGTGGCCGCCTCGAGGGGCCGCTTGGCTGCCAAGCCGGGCACGGCGGCCGCCTGCAGCTCCAGGTTCTCGTGCTTGACGCGGGTGAGGAGCGGGATGGGCATGGAGGGGGACATGACGTAGGGCGCCGAGGCCGACTGCAGCTGGTTGCAGGGGCTCTGCGGCTCCGAGCTGGGGTCTTCGATCATGGCGGTCTGAGAGTCACAGTGGGGAGAGCTCACCTTGAACATCAAGTCTGTCCCTTTCTCCACGATGTGCTGGATCTGCAGGAAGCCCGCCGTGTACATCACCACCAGCTGCTCGCTCGCGGCCATGGTGAGCTTGCCGGTGTAGCAAAAGGAGAGGATTTGCTGGAAGCAAGCGGGGGGCACCGTCCCCGGCAGCTCGAAGGCGTTTTTGCTGTTCCCACTGAACAAGTCTCGGAAGTAGAGGCTGCTGGCGGCCAGCACCGCCCGGTGAGCCTTGAAGGCTTGGCCTTTCACCACGATGGAGACATCGCAGTACAGCCCCAGCAGCCGCTGCTCGTTCAGGCAGCCCAGCACGGTGTTCCCGAAGTTGGGAATCTCTATGTGCAACATCTGCGACATGGCTCAGGATCAGCTGGAGCTCCTCAGACATTCAATGCAGGGATATCCAAAGTAGGGCACATCTGAAAAAGGGAGAAGGCAGGGAGAAAGGAACAGCGTTTTTAGACAGTTCACCGGCACACGCAGCAGCAGAGGAACCAGCCTCGCCGCACATCAAAGGCTCCGAACTCAGCTCAGAGCCAATGCAGAGAAGCAATTGCTTATAAAATCACTTATCGATGTTTCTAAACAACGCTGAAAATGCTATTGGTGGATGGCAAGGGATATTCCAAAATTCAAATATTTTCTTAAAGTTGTGGTCTGTTTAAATAAACACCGCTGATTTATTCCCCCCGGGGTTTACTTTATGCAGGAAAATCTGAACCGTAATGGGAGAGGAGAGAACAGTAAAGCACACGTAAAACAGACAGACCTTGGGCAGCATTATATAAGAAACACAACAACAACCACCGGCGATGCTGAAACTACAGAAAAGATATTTATAAAAGCAACGTGCCATTTTGCCTGAAATAAATACAGGATTCTGTCGGGAGCAACAGCTCCCATGAAAAAAGCACTCCACAAAGCGACCTTCCCGTTTGCACCAGAAAGAGGAAGCCTTTCGACAGCCAAACCCCTTCCCGACAGAATCATCCCGAACAAAACGGCTCTTAGCTAAAATTTGGGCAGATGCCCCAGCCCCAGCCGGGTGCTGCCCAGAGGCCGCTGGACCCTCTGACACATGCCCTGGGGTTGGGGGTCCCGGCACAGCCCGGAGCAGCCCCCCCCTCTTTTTTTCTGTCCCCCCACCCCGGTACCTTCCTGCGGCGGGGGCAATTCCGCCTCTCACATCCCAGGGGAAGGCTCGGCTGAACGTGGAGCCGGTGCGCGAGCCCCGCGCGACGCCGAGGAGGTTAATTTTAGTGCATTCTGGGCACTAAAACTCCGGCGAAGCAAATCACTGCGTATTCAGCGGCACGCAGCCATAGCCCAGGACCCCCCCACCCCGGCCACCCCCCCCGCGAGCTCCGTGCCACAGTCCAAGAGATTTAAAATCCCCCCCCCCACAGCCTTCAACGCGGATGAAAAGAAAAACTACGTTTAACTAGTGCCGAAAGATCACAAGAACATCATTAAAAATAATCATGATAATAAAAAAAAAGAAGTTCATCAGAGAAGGATTAAAAAAAATAAATAAATCAGTTCCGAAAAGAGAATAACCCACAAAGAGCTGCTCTGTTCCCAGTGCTGGGGAAGGAAAAAAAAAAAAAAAGGAAAAAAAAAAAAAAAAAGAGTCCTATCTGCAAGGCCACGGGGTAACAGGAAGAAAAGGGAACGCGCTCAGAGCCAATTTAATTGTATCTGCATGGTTTAAAAAAAAAAAATTCTTCCGAGCGAGGAACTTCTCGGACCCCTCGCCGCCTGCGCGGGCACGTACCTTACAGACCGCACATCCAGCGCCCGCCGGAGGGTCCCCGGTCCCTCCTTATCGCCCCGTCGGCTGCGCTCTGTGCGGTGACGGCGATGGCTCAGGGGGGAAAAAAATAGTATCAGCCCCTCCGTTTGTATCTGCTGGAGCTCAAGCTTTTACCAAGTCAAATCTCCACGGCAGTGCACAGCATCTAAATGAATAGGCCGGATGCAGATTAACATTCAGGCTGCTCTCTGCAATGAATAGAGCCCTTTGATTAGGGACCTGAAGTAAATGCCAGTTTCAAACCGAAGCTTTAAAAACAGAGAAATATCAGTGCCAGAGGAATGCTCTCAGTGTTGGTACAAGACAGACTTTTGATGAGTCACTGCAATGCAAACAAAGATGGCAGAAATACTGTACTGTATGCTGATGAAATGCTTAGTGGTGCCACGGCAACTGAGACAGGTTTTAAATTTATAGTGCAGTTTTGCATATGAATTACGCTGTAAACTGCCTCCCCTGCCATCTAGTACATCCAGAGTGTCAAAGCATTTAAACTATTCCAAACAGTCTGCAGCGCTGGCACTGCTGCTGGTAACTCCTCGGGCTTGGGGAAGGGGCGGCGAGCACAACAGCCCGCACCCCAGCACCCCCATCCCACACCTCAGCACCCCCACCCCGCACCCCAGCGCCCCAAAATCCTGCCCTGAGCCCCGGCATCCCCCTGCTGCCACCCCAAAGGGGCACGGGAATGCCCAGGTCAGCACAAAATAAAGAAATAAAGGTGCTCTGTGGGCAGCCACAGGCATGGCCCACCTCCCGCCAGCCCCCCCCCCCCTCCCCGAACATACAAGAAAGCCTTTCAAATGCAGGAAAAATGTTTACCCCTTGGGGAAAGCTTCTTTCAGTCTGTGGCTGAATCCACTAAAAGCAAATCCATTTGCTTAAGTAATGAAATCCTAGTCACATTGTCTCCTGGATTCAGATTTTAAATTACCTTCGCATTTATTGAGCATGTTTGGTGCTATTTTCTGGGAAAGAGGGTGGGGCCTTACTTTGCTTACTTATCTCTTGCCCAGAGCGTTTTTATTTCAATTATTGCTCTAGGATTTGTTTCAATGGCTCTGCTCAGATGGTCACACGCAGTTCGAATTTAAGAGATTAAAGATCCAGCCACCCTTAGACAAGGACGACAGGGGAGAGCGCAGACATGGTCTGTGGCACCCCATTTTGGTCCTTCCCCAGATTTTTGGCCCATATCTCCACTTTGCTGCCCTGGCACCTGCCTGGTGCACCGAGCTGTGCCCCCAGGACCACAACGAGCTGCCCCCGTCCCCATCTGAGTGCCTGCCCTCAAACAGGGCGGCCCCCAGCACCGCCACTGCCCGGCAGAGCTCCCAGATCGGCCCAGGTCCCCTCTGCCTCTTGCTGATGAGGGAAATAAAAGCACAAAGAGGTGACTGAGGCGACCACACATCTCCACGAGAAGGTTGGAGAAGACACCGCAATGGCCAAGCCCACAGCCCTCCTCCAACCACGACGCTGCCAACTTGTCCAAAAAGTCATGGAGCTTCCCCCAGCAAACGTGGGTTTGCTCTAGATCTGTAAAAATTCCTGTATTTTTACGTGGGTTTTATGCTTTCTGCTTTCATCACCTCAGCTGGAGTGACAGGAGGGGACACGGAGAAGAGGTGGCCTTGTCCCTGTCCAGCCTCACCTCAGAGCGGCACCCATGGGTCCCCAGGCCGTGGTCAGGCCCCAGGGCTTGGGCAGGCCGTGCTTTGGGGTTTTAAGTTGAAAACTGACATTTAAGTGAGGGATCCTTGCTGGCAGCTTGGGACAAATGTCCCCATGGGGTGCAAGTCCCTGCTCCCCCACCAGTCCCCCCCAGTCCACGCCGGCCCCATAGCAAGCCTCCTTCTGAGGGCCGGCCTCCACAGGGAGGCTTGCTTAGGGGGGTCAGCCCTGCTGGCACAGAATGAAGTAACTTAAAACAGGTAAGAATTATTACCATTGCTTAGAAGATGCTCTACAAACAGGTCAGACGTGCCAGGAGGCACCCACGGCTCAAAAAGAACCAAAATTGCACTGGTTTGGGGTATGTCTGAGCCAGTGAGGCAACAAAACTAGTGCCCCAGCCTAGCAAATGATCGGCAGATTTCATTTTAATCTTGCCACGAAGCATCAGGGTTTGAAGCAAGATGCTCCCTCCATTCCCCCCAGCTCCCAGCAGGTTTCTGCTCTCAAACCAGCCAGGCCTCGACAGGTGAGCGCCCACACCGCCAGCCCCTGGCAGAGAGAGGCTCTGGCAATTTAAGAAATAATGGTAAAGGCACTGACAGCACCCGACGTCTGGGCTGGAAACACTACCCAGAACACAAGCAAACACTCAGGAGCTTCCAGAAGCCCAAATGACTTAAACTGCAGGCCAGGAGTGGTGGTTTTTGGTTTCTTCCTCCTTTAACCTCACCCCTTCATGGCAGGACTACAGGTAACCGAAATGAGACCAAGAAATGAGATAATGTTGTGTTGGAAGCCAAGCAGAACCTGCCCATCACCACACCTCGCATCCCCTAAAACCAGCAGCAGCCAGACATCACCACACCAAGAGGGTGAAGTGAGTCCCTGTAGGGTGATCGGACTTCTCCCAACACCACAAACCTTGGACAAAACCGGATTGAAAACAAACAAAGCACCCCCTCCTAATTATTTCAGGTATGTGACAACTGAAACAAAACATCGTCTTGTTTTCTAATGGAAGCCTCTTACGTGAGCTGTTAGATATACCAGGACAGTTTGTACGCTTCTGCGTGACTTCTGTAAAGTCAGAGCCTTTGCCACAAGAAGTTCATAAAAAATTCAGCTGCCATTTGATACAACTTCTGTGAGAGTTTCCAGGTTCTGCGTTCACATGCTTTGAGGAAAAAAAAAAAAAAGAAAGAAAAAAAAAAAAGCAGGTTTGCTCTGTCCTAAAGTATTTTTCTGCTCAAAGGCCTGAAATGTCAGGGCTAGACGACAACAAAGAAAAATGCATCGACCTGGAATATGATGCTGGCATCACATCTCCCACGGGAGTAATCAGAAATAATTAGATAATTTATTTAAATTGTCTTTTCCTTAGCCAAGGGGGAAAGGGGAGTCGCAAACTCAACCAAGAAAGAAAAAAAAAAGCCAAAAAGGGTTCCTAAAAAAGGGTCCCTACCGTAACTTTCTGAGAGGTGAGGCTGCGGGAGGACAAAGGCAGCAGAAAGCCTCCGGCGGCCGGGGACAAAGCGCCGCAGAGGGCTGCCATGTCCCAGGAGCACAAGGAAACAGCTGAAAAGTCCTGCCCTGGAGGGCCCCAGCGGGTCAAAAGAAACTTCCCTTTCTTCTGTAAATGAGGAGAGGGAGGGAAAATAACAAATGATTATAATAATCACATTTTTAAAAAATTGCACCCCTGGGCTTCAGGCTGCCGGGGCTGGAGCAGGGAGGTGCCGATCTGTTGGCAGCAGGGATGCTCGCTGACAGCCCGGCTCTGCCTGCAGGGTTTGGGGCTGTTTTCCCCCTTTTTACCAAGAGGGAATGCTCTTTTTGCCCGAGGGGGAGCATGCACAAGCACGCTGCTCAGTGCCAGAGCCCTGCTGCTGCTGCTCCCAGGAGGGAAGGGGCAAAAGGTGCTGGGTGGGTGCTGTGCACCCCTCCCAGGATGTGCCTGCAGCAGGAGACCCAGCAGGAAAAAAATTAAAAAAAAAAAAAGAAAGAAAGAAAAAAAGGAAAAAAGAAAAAAAAAAGGGTCGTTCCCCCCCCCCTATTTTGGAAGTCCCAATTTGGGGCAGGGACACGAAGGGAAGGGACTGGGGTCAGAGATGCAAAGCGCTGCGAATGCCGGTGCTGCTCAATGCCGTCCGTGGCAGGGGAAAGGAGCCAAGGTTAAGTTTGGTGCTCGGGTGCCAGGCACGGCTCCCCGGCTCCGTGCTGCGGCACCGGGGCTCCTGCAGCTCCAAAACGCTTTGGGTTCAAGCGGCTGCGAGAGGCAAGCGGGGCCCCGAGCTAACAGCCCCTGGCTTCAGTCTGGCAGCCGGCGGCAAGCAGCGAAGCGAGGTTATTTCTGGTCTGTTAAGGCAGGGGAAAGAGAATTTGCCAAGCTGGGTAAGTCAGAGAAGCGGCGTGCGCAGGGCAGCCGCCTGCTCCTGCAAGTTCCCAGGGAAAGCGGGCGGCTCGGGATGCTGCTCCCGGGGGAGCGGTGGCGGCAGTGCCGGTGGCAGCGTGTCCCCGCGGGGAGCGCTTCTCTCCCGGCAGCGCCCCGCGCTCCCTCCCGCTGCAGCGCTGGCAGCGGGGCTGCAGGATGCGTCCTGCTGCAAGGTGAGTCACTCGCAGCCTCCCCGAGCTGTCGCCGCCGCTCGAGGTCACGGACCCGGGCAGGCTCCTGCCTCCCAAGCGCAGCGGTTCGGCCAAGGCGAGGCGTGTGGCTGCCATTATTTTTTAATTAGGTTGTTTGTTTTGTTGTTTTTTTTTTTTCTTCCTCCTTATCTATCACTGATTTTAAGAGCTCGCAAAGCAAGGACATGCAAAAATAGAAAATGCAACATCTAAGTATTTTTTTTTTTCCACATTACTACAGGGAAAGGGGTAAAGGAGAGACATGGTTAGAAAATAAAACTATTCTGCAGAATTTCATTTTTTACAGCCTAACACAGCTCCTCAAGATCCAGCCAAAGTTCCAAGCCCCTGAAGCACCAGAACGCACACAGCACCCCGTTACCACGCCTGCTGCAAAGCCGTGCATTGCCTGCATCCCGTCACAAACACTAATTCACCTCCGTAACGCATCAAAAAGACAAGTGTCATGCTGAATCGTATTCTCCTCACTCCTCGCACACAACAGCAGAGCTAGCAATATATAACATGCATGACTCAGTCCTACCACCATGCCACCACAGAGCAGAAAGCCTTAAAATAAAGTAAATATCTTAAAAGGTCAATTAAGAAAAGCTTACAAAACATCAGACGCTGCTTCTCGCTAGAGCTCATTACCTAGTATGGTGGAGCTGCCTGTGTGTTTTTTTTTCTTGTGCAAGTTAGTCTGTGAGTCAGCATTAACACACATGAGAACATCAGGAATACTGCCTAGTTCTGATGCAATGGAGGTTGTAAAAAAAAAAAAAAAAAAAAAAAAAAAAACTCGCGCTCCGTTTGGACAGGAGCCTGTAATTCAATTGCCTTTACTTTTCAATTACTGCATAGCCTACCGTTACCAAACTGCATAGGGGAAGGAAACTTTGCTTACATCTCTGTCTCAAAATTAATGACTTCTTACTTCTGGCTACAGTTTATTCTCCCTGCTTTCACAAAATAAAAAGTAGGCATGATATAAATTAACCCTTTGAGGGTGGCTGAGTCCCCGGAGCTCGCAGGATCTCTGTGTTTTGGGAGGAATTTTAGCACTGGGGAGTGACACTGCCAAAAAGTTCTGGCGAAGGCAGACATTTATACATTAAACTTTTAGTACTCTATAAAGCGAAGCTACAATTGCATCTGAGCTTGATCCTTAATGGAAATATAAGCTTGCAGATAAGGAAAGTTACATACTGCAGACATTTAACTCTGTACTCGCAGGCTCGCAGCAGCAAACACGAGGTCGCACGGGATGTTGTGCAGAAGTGGCACCACTGGGCTTTGGGTAAAGCCACCAAAAAACCTGGAGGTGCTGTGACAGGCAGGACAGGACACAAGGCAGTCACCGCAGCCCGTGATGCCCGCGTTTCGCTGTGCCTCCATGAGTGCCACAAGGTTACTGTGAGCCCACGAAGCCCCTGATGGAGCTTGTAGGGGCGCTGATTGCAGCCCACCTCATCCCTTGGGGCAGCGGACCTGGGGAGACCCCAGTGCCATCCAGCCAGGCATCACAAGCAGGTTCCACATCCCAGTCCGGTTTCTTGGTTGCTTTTTTTTTTTTTTATGAAAACACAAGCACTAAACAATTATTGGGTCTTTATACGCAAGTACAAATCGTTATTAATGCTCATTAACCAAGAAGGCACCCCCCCAATATCCCAGACCAATCTTTCCGCAGCTTTGCTGGCACATAGCTCTGCCTGAGGCCAGCTGAGCCCTGGGTTGTTCCCCAAGCGTGTGGGACACTTGCATACAGATGAATTGAGTTTTAAAGGAAAAAAAAAAACCCAAGCAGCAACTCCCGGGCCAAGTTCTCGCGTGCCAAACTTCCCAACCGCCGCGGCGCGGCTCGACAGCGTTTCAAAAGAATTCCAGCGCTGTTTTGAATACTGCTGACAATCTTCCTCGTCAAAATTTGTAATTTAAATACCTCCAACGCGAGAAGCGCGCGGCTCCCCGGGGTGCACCCGGTTCCCCCCGCCCCAGCCCTGCTCTGGGATCAGCGATGGAGGGATCGGCATCCCACAACGCTCCCCATCGCCCCCCATCATCCTTGGGCTCCACGGGGGATCCTCCCCACGGTCCTCCAGCCACCAACGCCTCCACGATGGTTCTCCAGATTACTGGGGGATGAATCGGCCCCGCACACCGCAGACCCCAATTCTCCCCTTTTCCCCATACTTTAGGGGTGCAACCACGCGAACTGCCCGGATTCCTACAGCAAGGAAGGGTTAAGCCGAGGAGCCCCGGTGCCCAGCCCCGCAGTTAACCAGCGGATAAGATGTTCCTTCACATGACTTCGGATGTGTCAATAAACCAAAAATAATTCTATGCAAATAAGCCTAATTGGGGAGGAACAGCAAAATTAATTTCTTCGGGCACACGCAGTTTGAGAGGAAGCAGCTCCATTTTGGCTGAAGCATGTTTAAGATTCCCTCCCGGTGCTGCAGAGCACCTTGAAAGGTCGACGAGCGCTTTCATATTCTCGGATCCATCTACAACACTGCAGCAGATGAAACGGATTGACCTATACGAGAACCGAAACGGGCTCGGTGAAATAATCCATCAACACCCTTTCCCAGCCGCAGCAGCGTTTGTCATGGGCACGTTTGGAAAAGAGCACCTACCTACTGCAGCTGATAGCGGGCTCGATAGGTTTTAAATAATGGCCACGCTCCCATGGGAGGTAACCAAACACGGCATAAATAGCTGCAGAGCAGCGGAGCCGGTACGCAACATAAAATACGTCCATATTAAAGTGTGCACGAAGCCTGTGCCCATTACCGAACTCATTAAAGACAGTGATACTTTGTAACATACTCTAATCTTTAATATTCATAGCTTGCTTCATTTGCATATCATGCCATAAATAGTTGAAGCAGAGGTAAAACACAAAGCGCTCTACTTGCATTTCTAATTATGCCTAAAATCAAATGTAAATCACAACGCATCCAAGACAGAAAATATTAAATTTGCTGTCTCTCCATTACAATATTAAAATAAATAATAAAAAAACCCAAACCAATTATTTTTTAGGAAGAAAATCCAAAGCACAGAGCCGGGATGACCCTGTTCTGAGCGAGGGCTGCGGTGCCAGAGCTGGGCCCGTGGCCGTGAGCCTGGATGTGGCTGCAGCGACCCCAGTGCCCATCCCGCTGCTCCCTGGTGCTCGCCCCGGGTTTGTGCCGTGTTTCCTTCCCTGTTTGTTCTCCTTTGCCCCATGCACCAAGCCCCAAGAGCTGCATCCACCACCGAGCCGTGCTGCAGCTGCTCCTTTGACCTTGGGCTCTGAGGGAACAAAAGCAGCCCTTCTCCGCGGGGCGGCCGGGAAATCTTAACCCGAGGAGGTGAATTTGGAGAATTAGATTGAGATCTAACTTGTGCTGCAGTGCTGCAGGCGGTGGTGTGGGTGCGGAGGGACACACGGCCCTGCTGGATGGAAACCTCACAGCTGGGGAGCGGCCCCAAAGCCCATAGCGGGGTGCTCAGCACCATGTCTGAGTGACTCTGGGAGCTCTCCAACGCCCATGGCTCCATGAACATCTCCCCAGCCCTGCTGCATTGTGTGGCAAAACAGCCCCAGCACCCAGCACTGCTGCCTGGGGACACCCGAAGCCTTCCTCCCCATCTTCCTCCTCCTCCTCTGCTCCCAAGTTGCTGCTAACGACAGGGAAGTGCAGCGACCACAGCACTCTGAATAAAGTTCTGCAGATCCATGGCCAAAAATTTCATTAAAATCTACCTAACCAGGTTTTGGGAAAGTGGGGCAAAAATTGCTTCTGCCAAAAGGCATTTTTGGAAGCCCCCAGACCCACACGCAGGATGGAGGAGGATGGCCCATGGCTTGCCACCAGCCACCTCTGTGCTCCCCTTTCTTTTACCCCTGGGCCTGCAGCTGCACATTGCAGCGTAAGGAAGGGCTGCTGAGGGTGGCTGTCCTCAGGGAAAAATGCACTTTTAAATCACTTCAGCTGGGACTGCTTGGGGATCTTGGCATTTGCAGCACCCCAAGATCCCACCGCTGTTGGGCTCGGAGCCTTTTGCCACCCCAAGGCTCCTGCATGACACCAGCACTTCTTCCTGCTGCCTTGCCAGGCTTCTTCCCAGTTCAAGAAAAATACCGTAGTTGTTCTACCACAGAGCTAAAGTATCTCTTCAGCAAGATCTACCTCCAAAGAATTCCAGAGCAGTAATTAAATTTAACCCCGAAAGGTGAGTGTTTACTCCTTTGTCCCGGTTAATACAGCTGGCATACAGAGAGAAGTGAAAGCGAGCTGCTCAGTGTGCAGAGCTTTTTTGCTGTTCATATGTACCCTGGCATTTTGCCCGGACCTATTTTTAAGCCCATTTACTAGAAATCCCACAAATTAAAGGAAATACGGATAATGTTGTAAGAATCCTTTGGGCCAAATAAAAGCTACACATAATTTTCCTTGCGCATCAGACTAAGATCCTTAACCACAAAAACCAGATTTCCCCAAAGCTCTTTTGCAACTGCGAGAGAATCTCGTTTTGTAAAAAAAATAATAATAATAATAATAATAAAAAAAAAAGGTGCTCTGATTCCCAGCTGGATGCCGAGGGGCAGCGCAGCAGGTGGCAGGAGGCACGAAGCGGACACCGCCAGGCCCAACAAGGCCGCTGGTGATGGCGGTGGAGCCTTCAGGGAGTGTTTATACATGTAGGGAGCCATGAGATGTGCCCTGTGGGGTTTTTGTCTGCACGGAGAGGTGTGAGGCCTCCAGAGGTGTGAGGCCTTGCTTCCCGGCTCAATCCCAGCCATGTGTGGCGCATGCAGAGCATTGTATCACAGGGAGGCCCCAGTACATCCCAGTCCGGCCCAGCCCAGCTTTGACCCATTGCAAGACCCAGCCCCAAAATGCGCACTGAGGGCAGTGACAGGAATCATACAATGGTTTGGGTGAGCCCACCCAGAGCCACGGACACGACCCCACCAGCCCAGGCTGCCCAAAGCCCCCCCAGCCTGGTCCTGGATGGGGCACCCGCAGCTCCTCGGGGCCTGGGCCTCACCTCCCTCAGAGCAACCAATTTCTTCCTAATATCTGACCTAAACCTTCCCTCTTTTAGCTTAAAACCATCCCTGCCACCTCCAGCTCATAAAACTGCTCTAATCAAGCTCTAACAAAGCCATTCTCTGTGCCTGTAGCAGGTGGGAGTCCAGTGATAAGAAACAGGTGAGAGAAGTGCCCGCAGCCAGGGCCGGGATGGGGGCAGCCAGATCTGTGCTGACCCCAGGGAGGGACTGCAGTGGGAGCAAAGTGCGGGCGTTAAAACCAAACCAAACCAAACCCAAGCCAAGAAACACACACCTGGGATTTAAAAGGAAACTAGCAAGCAGGTATGTTTCAACAGAATTCATAAAACAAGCATAAAAAGCCCCAAACCACACCAGTTAACGCGGCTTTTGGGGTTAGTCCTTGCGGGAGGGGGCTTCGCTCCCTGCAGCTGTGCGGCAGCAAGGTGAAGCAACCCTCATTAAACCTGCCTCTCCTTTCGGCCTCCTTCCTCCCCAGCAGTCCCTGAAAACGTCCTCCTTGCAAACATTTCAACCTCCTTTTAGAAAGGAAAATAATTACGCAGGGGAATAAACACTCCCCTTCTACAAACGCACAGAAGTGAGCAGTTAAACACGCAACTTCGGGAACTTTTCCAAGATTTATATGTTTTGCATGAAAAGCAAATGTTTTTTTCCTGCCTGGGAAAACATTTAAATGCCACGCTTAGGAAGCCAAGTCCGTTTGTTCCCGCTCGATGCTGCTTCTTGGGCAGAACCCAACCCGAGCCTTGCGCAGCCCAGGGACCGGTGCCCACCCCAAGGCCGAGCCCCCGCAGACCCTACACAGATGGGGCTCATCAGCGCCGCCCTCCTCGCTCCCCCCACGCAGCCGGATTCAGCCCAGACGTGGGGTTTTCCACCCCTGCTCTCCGAGCAGAGGAGGCTCGGCAAACCTGGAGCCATCCCCTGGGTCACAACCCAACCGGACCATGACCCCAATCCGTTCTGCTTTCCTGGGAAGAGGAGGAGGAGGAGCTGGGAAGGAAGGGGTGAGGCTGAGCTCAGGAAGAAGGCAGGAGGATGCTTTACTTTTATTTCTCTCTATCCTACTCGATTTTTAACTGGCAATGAATTGAACCAGCTCTGGCCATGTCGGTAGCCACGAGCTGCCTCTCCCCATGGGGCAGGGCTGCCCCCTGGGCTCGGCTCCCCTTCTCTGCCCCCCAGCAACACCAGCAAGACCCTAAAATGTGGAACTGTGCCCAGCCCCAGTGCCAAGTCCTCGCTGGGACACCTGGATGCTTGTCACCGCAAAGCCCTCCTGCTTTTTGCAACAACACGGCAAGTGATTTCCCTCTATTTTCCCACTTATTTCTATATTTTTAAAATCTTTCTGGCCAGTTAGACCAGAACCATCACAATTGCGAAATCCAGGAAATGTGCTGCAACACTCTGTAATACTTGCAAGGCAATTAGCCAAAAACCTCACACAAATAAGCTTTTTTGCCACACCATTCTAACCACCAAGCATTAACCCATTTCTTAGGAAACGACATCTGCTGAAATAACTTCCTAATCTAGGAGCAGGCATGGAAAAAGAGCCGCCGCAGTATCTCTAGCCCGTGGTAAACAACATCTCCAGCCAGGGCTGCTCCACCAGAAGACCTCAAAGTCACCCTGGCTGAGTGCATGGCTCGTCCCGGGCTCTGTCCCCAAGGCATCAGCTCGCCAGGAAAGCTGGCATGTGGGGAGTTTTCCCTGCAGCATCCAGGCACCGGTGTATGGAAACACGGCGCTTCCTTGGGGAGCCCATGGCAGAGGCGATGGCAGGAGCAGCCGAGGGTTTGGGGATGGGGGTTTGCACTGCTGAGCTCTGCTTCTGTAGGACCCAAGCTGAACCCGACTGCGTTAGAAATAAATCACAGCACAGGCAGGACAGCTCCCAGGCAGTAATTGGGAAGAATAAAGAAGCCACTGGGCAATAACGCAGACAGCTTGGTTCAATTTCAAACCTCAGCGTTTACAGGGCTTTTTTTTTTTCTTGGGAAGATGTCAAAATATAAGAAAAATTAAGGTTCATGATTTGCCCTAGGAAACTGTTATCATCTACAGATAAACTGAGGCAGAGCACGATAACATAACCAGCACCACACGCTGAACTAGAGCTCACAGGCAGCCAGACACAATTATGCTCAAATATCTTTCCCTATTCCAGATTAAAATAGCAGCTACGGTTCTGCGTTATTTATTACAACTCATTCCCACTCTCATTCTCTCTCCCTGCTTCTCCCTCTCCCCCATCCTAAAAAGCCAATAAAATAAAATAAAAAGCTTCCTTTTGGGAACGTGGTGGTAATAACGCCGCTACCATCTGTTGATAAGTCCAAGGACCTGCACGGGGAGGAAGCAGAGTGCGCAGCTGAAAGGGAGTCAAATGTTTGCATGGTTTTATTGAGAAATGAAATCCAGCTTTAAACATAGTAAATCGGAGACTATTCTGAATCACCTCTTGAATTTTTTAATGCTACTCCTGGGAGCACTGAAGGTAAATATGTTAATTTGACTTCAATCACGGTTCAGGAAAAAAAAAGCGCACTGTATTAGTTTAGGGTACCAAGTCTTAAAACTATTCATGCATTTCTGCATATTTTATACTCAGCAAATAAAGTTCCAAGGTTCTATAAGGAGGCTGCGAAATTATTCGGAGTAAGCAATAATGAGGCGTGCATTATATAAGGCTGATACTAATGGCAATCTATTATTAAAATTTAAGAGTTATAGCAGCTACATCCCGCACAGCCCTGCGCCTTTCCCCCGGCTGGAAGGGGATGCGGCACCTGGGGGACAGCAGGGTCCCCAAAATTCCTCCCAGCCAGCTGCCTGCCACGCAGCCATGCACATACAGCGTGTGTCCCCCAAGGCTTCACGTTCCTTACACCACGCTTCGGCTGATGCTTCGGTGTAATGGATCTCCCAGAACGTGTTGGCATTAAAAAATTAACGAGGTTTCAAGTTTGCGTGCCTTAGCGATCCTCGCAGCTCCCTTGGCTCTTGATTTCTGTCGTGATACCCCACTCTGGAGGCAAGGAGGATGGAAATTTGACTGGCATAGTAAAAACTTACGTGTTTTCCTTCGTGTGCTCACGTGGGACACACCACGGCCACCACCCAATGCTCGTCCCGTGCCTCAGCTCCACACCTTTCTCTGCCCTGTCCCACACGTAAGCACCGGTGGCCAAACCACCACAAAAAGCAGGGTCGTGACTTATGGGGGCTGAACTGGTGCCCAAAGGAGCTCTGGGAAGAAAAGGGTAACTGCACCCTAGTGCTGCTAACAAAGCGAGCTCCTGATTCCGTTAAAAATAAAGGAAAAGGACACCAACCCAGAATCTGGCTCGTTTTCATCTTTCCTACATCTTTCGGTGAGCATCAGAAGGAGTCTCTGGGGCTGTCAATCTGTAGGTGACAAGCACACACAGAAATAGTCACGGCAGGAGGGCTGAGGAGCGGCAGCAGAGCAGTGCCTCCACATTTAACTTGTTGCAGGCTCCCCTGGCCACAATTCCCTGACCCCACAGAGGGGCTGGGCACGCAGGGACCCATGGAGGGAAGGCCCCTTCGCCTCAAATGCAAAATGACAGCGTTCTGCTGGGGTACAGCAAAGGTTGTTTTTTAACAGAATGTTTACGTTTAGACCTGAAAAGCGTTACTCTGCCTGGCCTTGGCCCCTTACCCATGTTCTGAGGGGGGCTGGATGCAGCCACCGTGGCCAGCAGGAGCTCGGCACCAGGCCCCACAGAGGAGCAGGAGGCTCCAGGCCCTCCTCGCCCGCACAAATGGTGCCCACCAAAGGCTACGGTGAAGCAGAGGTTGGCTCAGCCCGACCTCCACTCCCCCAGCCCCACCCGTGCACAGAAACACGGCTTTTCAACCCAAAACAGCTGAGAGAAAGGAGCTGGCACCGGCGGGCACTCGAGGGAGGCAGCAGAGCCCTGCTTGCCGCGGGGCCGCTTCACACGCCGGCCCCTTGGTATTTTTTCCCAGAAGGAGAAACAGAAGATGCTTTCCATAAGCAGACGATTTCAGCAGCTAATTTTACCATCACTTATGGTCGACTTTATGACTAAGATTTCATGCTGACTATATTAATCCTGTCAAATCTCAGAGTGAGAGAGAAATGATACTGTATATTTTATGGCTGCAATAACTTCTAAGCCATTAGACATGCATGCTGACATGAAAGTAATCAAATTGATTTTTTCCCCTATTACAATGAAGAACTTTGCATGAGCATATAGCCTCCCTGGCAGAGGAATGAAACCCCAAGAACCTTGTGCTCGCTCAGGAAATTAAGAAATCACCACAAGACATTGTTCAGAAATTTGGGCATTCTGCTTACTTGCATGTTGTTGTCACTAAAGCAGAAAGGCACACGCTAGTCGAGCAAACGACCGACAAAAGACAACGCAAGGAATAATTTGAGGTTTTGGAAACAAGGCAAACATTGCAGCAGTTGCAATTAATTGCCTTCCGAGCATCAAAGGCTCCAGCGTGCCGTTGTTCACCTCGCCGGGTGCGCCAAGCCCCTGGCACAGCTTCCTTGCCACGTTCTCAGGTGTTAAATAGAAAAGCGAGAACAGATCAGAGGAAGTTCAGAGGACTTCTCGGGAAGCCCCGAAGACCTGGAGGGGCTCAAACCCCCCCAAAGCTGAGCACTGGGAGAGCCGGGGCCAGATCCAGGTGCTGGTGGTGGCAGCAGCTCCATCCAGCCCTGCAGCAAGGCCGGGCTGTGCCGGGGGAATTGGCAGACGGTGCTCAGCTGTCACCCTGTAAAAAGCCACTTTTCTCCTGGGGAAAAAGCAGCTTATCCCCAGGGGTGAGACGAGAGCTTAGATCCACAGGCAGAGGCGCTGCTGGAAGCTCATCCCAGCAGCAGGAGCCCACCGAAGGCAGGGACGGGACCGTGCTGCGGGCAGGAGCCCTCTGCTCCCCCGTGCTGCTGTCCCCTTGTAGTTACACAGGCAGGAAAAAAGAGATCATTAAAAATAATTGTTAAAAATGTAAGTAAGCTTTTAGTTTTAAATTACACTTGCTCTGTGGTTGTGTTTTTTTTTAAACTCAACTCATAATTACACCTGGAACCACGAAACCTTTCCTTAACTACAGCAATTACCCGGGATTATGATTTAAGACCTTTAAACTGAGAGACTTGTAAAGTTCTGCAGAAAGTCAGCTCACAGCCATCCACCCCTCTGACGGGCAGACAAGGCACGGGACAACGGGTGCTGGGTGTTTTTTTATTTTATTAGTTTTTATTTTAAATATAGATGTGCGTGTGTGCAGCTTCTCTGGGCTAGCAAAAGAATTCTGGATTTAACCTGCACGCATTTAGTTGCAAATCAAAATGCTTCAGTGGCTCTCTCTCTACCAACAGCAATCAGTTCTGTCTTTTTTTTTTTTCTAAGCAAAAACTTGGAAGTACAGAAATGTAAAACCACAGCTACAAGGATCACTTCAACCAAGACTTGCAAAATGCCAGCTCTGGTGAATTAATTCAGCCCGTTACCCAAGGCATCTGTAACGTCATCTGAGCTGCTGCCGTCCAAGCGAGCAAAAGGTTGTCATAAAAAGTTATTAAACAGAAGAAACTGCTTTTTGGGATAACTTTTTAGTTTAGTACAGTTCAAATTTAAGAGTTAGCACCTCTCCCCAGCGGCAGCTCACAGAAGCAGAGACTCACCCTTGTACCTTTAAAGCCTCGTTGCGCACCCCCTCCAACGCACTTTGTTGCCTCCTCCTTTACGTCTTACCTCTCCAAAACCAAATAAAAGCAGCCTGCGACTTCCCCATCATCTCCTTCGGGCTCTGCCCGGGCAGCGGGACAGAACCCCTGCTTTGCTGCCCGTGCCACTTCTGCCCGTGTTTACCCACCGCATATTTTTTAAATGACCCCCTCCCGCACGGCGCGCTGGGAGCGGCCGCGCTGCACGCGTGACTCGCGGCGTTACGGCCCAGCACCAAGCTTGTCTCTCTGCCCACATTCCTCGGCAGTGACCGCATCCCCCGGCGCCGTCCTCGCACGGACCCGCGCCCTGCCACGTTACCCGTGGCCGTGGGGGACCGTGGGGGACCGGGGCTGGCACCCAGTGCACCAGGGGCACCCAGTGCACCAGGAGCAGGGCTCCTGCTGCTGCTGCACCTCCTGCAATCAAGAAAGCACTTTTTTTTTCTTTTTTTTTTTTTTAAATCATATTTAACAAAGGCTTTCCCAACAGAAGGGGACCAGGTGACACCTGCAGTGATCCCGGCCACCTGGCACACACCGGGGCAATTTGGGCAGCCAGGCACCGGGCCCCGCTGCGGAGCGCGGTGCTTGTTTTGGGGCGGTGCGGTAACTGTCCTCCCACACACCCCTCCCAGTCTGGCCACCCCTGCCTCGCTCAGAACACAAGCAGGCTATTCACCAGAGGGTCCCTTTAGCCAAATTGTGACAAAATTATGCTTTAAAGTTATTAGACAAAACACCCAACCCCATAGTTTTGCAAAGGTAGACGAGGTCTCCCGGGAGAGGCGGCGAACAATATCAATGAGTTTCTCATGACCTTACAGAGATTGCCATGACAACACGGTTTCAATCCTCCAAACATGGATATATTCATTTGCACCAGTGTGATTGAGAATAATTAGAGCGAGATTCTCCGCGCTGGGGAGACCGGGAGCCACAAAGCGGCGGCGACGCCGCGGCCGCACAGCCCTGCACGGAGCTCAGCCCGCGCCGCACGATGGGGGAAGCGCTCACATTGAAATGTAAAAAAGAAAACCCACAACACTCTTTAGAGCCGTGTGACCTAATTCATTATAAAGAATGTCAGTTAGCAAACCTCTTAAATAAAACATTAAGCTAGAGGTAATTTGAAGCCTTGTGGATTTTGTTTTACTCAATTATTTTCTAATGCTTCAAGTTGAAGAATAAATATGCAGAAATAAAAAAAAATACCAAGGGTTTCATTTAATTCTTTTGCAAAAGAAATGAAGACATCCATACTAAAACAAAATACCCTCTACCAAGCCAGATTTTTAATTAAAACTTTTAAGTCCTACAAGATTCTTCAAGGTTGCAATATCTGCTTTGGTTTCTTTGGGCTGAAGCTCAGCCGCTCGCCGATGCCAGGCTCTGAGTCAAGGTTCTTCCACTCCAGCACGAGGGAGAGGCAGGGGATGGGCAGCAGCGGGGCAGGTGGGGACAAAGCCTGCAGAAGAGCAGCAGAGGGCAGAGGACACCCCTGATGTGCACGATCTAATGCCAGGTTTACTGGGAAGGAGGGGAAAACAACAGGAGGGAACTTGATGAGCAGCGCTGCCAATGCTCTTCTAGGAAATACCACCAAACCCAAGGAAATTCTGCCTCGTTGTACCACAGCCTTCATGAAGAGCTTAGGCTTCCTTATAAAAAAAAGTAAGTTAGGGGCCAGAAAAGTCTGCCTTTAGCTTAAAACTCCTGGGCAGGGTTTCCTGAGCCCTTGCCTCCATCCCTGGGCACCCAGAGCGGGTGCGATGCACATGAGGACGAGGAGTTGTGGCCACCACCCAAAACCTCCCTCAGATAGCATTCCCGAGGCTTCCATTTACAGGCTTTTCCAAAAGAAAAGGAAAATCAGCCATTTATATGCAGGAGCGTTGCCTTATTCTCTAACTGCAGCAGTTCAGGGGAGCAAACTTCCCTCTGCCCCATTTACAGCACACATTCCTGGATAAAGACGCAGCGCAGAGCATCCCTGCTGCCTCCGCGGCGCAGCACCGGCAGCTGCTTGGTGGCGAACGGCAACAGCGCGGCAATTTAGGAAGAAGGACGGCCCCTGCGTCCGGCCGAAAATACAAGGGGAACACTGGGAAACAGAAATTAATGGTCTGCTGCGACAGATTAGCCTGCTGTCTGGGTGAACCCAGCACCGAACACAACGGCACGGGTGGTGCATCAGCCCTGGGGACGGATCCTGCCCGAGCTGCAGCAGACACGTGCAGGTTTTCTTCCAGCCCCATGGGGATCTGCAGGAATGGGGGATCTTGGTGGGACAGCTGCCCATCAACCCCCAACCTGCACCATGGGATCAGCACGTGCCTCCAGAAGAGCCTTGGAGCAGAAACGGGGAGAGCTGGAGCTGCGCTTGGATGTGCGCGTGGCAGCGTCCCCATTTTCAAGGGGACACCAGGAAGAGGTTTGCAGGAACGCGCTCGGCAGAGCTCCTCCACGCTGCGAGGGGAAACATCCAGGAAACGAAAACCCCGACGATCAGATATGCCTTCCTGCCACCGCGGTTAGAGCGGAACACCTCGCCGCTTTGATTCATCCTTCACACAAACCAAACCAAACAAAATAACAACCCAAACCAAACACTCCTTTTCCCGAAACTCAGCAAGCAGGCTGCAGGGAAATGCCCGGGGCTAACCAGGAGCCAGCTGCTGCCACCCCTCACCTCTGCCACCCCTCACCACTGCAGCAGCTGCACCCCGCGGCCACTTTTGGGGTGCCCCAAGTTCTCCTGTGCGGTGTTACCCAGCTGAGCACCGACACACACAAATCCTTCTGAGATGGACAGGCCCTGACGGATCTGCTCCTCTGCACACTGCAGCAGAGCAGGAGCAAGGATTAGTATTCACCCGCTAATAACGGGGAAACCCTGCAGCTAGAGGTGGAGTCGGTCGGTGCCTGAGCATCCAGCCTAAGTTGCTTGATGAATGCTAACTATGACTTCCAGCTTATTTATCTAATTTGGTTTGATTTTAAAATATTGAGTTATCTAACCAGACAAAAAAAAAAAATAGTCTGAAAATTTCCCGTGCTGGTGAAAACTCACTCTGCTACTTTACAACAGGATAATTCAATATATATCTCTGAATATTACTGACCTTTCTCAATCGCATTTGTATTGAGAAATGCCTAAAGAAATTTCAGGACAAAGGCTACAGTTTTTCAAAATGGCCTGAAGTGCCTGAAAAACGGGGTTCTGCAGTGAATGAGCCTTTTCAGCTCCCACTGCCATCCACAGCCTGTAAATATTTTAGCCATATGAGCTGGTTACAATATTTATTAGGGTCTATTTTTGTCAATCAATCCATACAGCAGAACATCTGATACCTATAGAACGACCCAGTGGAGTCTGGTTTCTGTACCGGGAGCAGATCAGAACCGATACAAGGAGTTTCTAACACAAAAAAAAAATGGATGAGGGATGGAGTCAGTGGCCAATTCACCACGACTTCAGCAAGGGCTAGGATCTCCTGCAGGAACGTGCTGATGCCCAGAAACACGAAGTGGGCAGGGCTGGAGAGGCTTGGGGCAGGACGAGCCCTCACACCAACAGTGACCATTCACGGGGGCTTGAAGCAATGTCCTGAGCACACGAATTCTCCCCCTTTCCCCCTGAACCCACGAGGTACAATATCCCCCCCTCACGCAACCCTGCCCTGGTTTTAAAATTCACATTTTATCAGCTTGAGTTGAGAAAATCCAGCAGAAAGGCACAAATGGATTGTGCTAGTAAGCAGAAAAACTGTTACATCTTCTGAATGTAATTTTGCCAAAAGCTTCTGCACAATTTTTTTTTGTCACGCTTTGCATTATGAAGGAAATTTCTTTTTAGAAGAACAGGAGAGTGATTTGCATAATATTCTTTGCAAGTTAATATCAGCCTCTGATAATGATCTCTGCATAATGCAAAAACGTTTGAGAAGACTGTTACAACACTAAGTAATCATATTTTAAATTATGTTTCCCTTTATAGAAAGGTGTTGCAAAAACACACAGACATGAAATCTGTCTGTTGAAGTCCTCAGCACCACCTGACCATCTTCCCACTATTCTACTGTTACATATTGCAACACCGCCTTTCAAAATCTTACAAAACAAAAATTACGCTGCAACAGTCTGGCTTCACAGAAGGCAGAGCTTTTTCCTGTGCCGATGCTACGGCGCAGTAGATTTCACAAGAGCCTCTGATGTTCCCTGCCAGTTAAGCAAGGAGCCGCAAATTAAGCCGTAACACAATTAGGCACGCCGCATCAACACCGGGCCGGTGGTGGCACTCCCAGTAGGCCGCAAAGCCCCTCGTGGGTGCTGGAAATGGGGACCCCACAGCCCCTGACGCTTTGTCTGGGATGGTCCCGACCCTGAGCTGATTGCTGGCAGCCCCCGAGCCCCCCAGCAGCTCGCTGGGTGCTGCTGAGGTGCTAATTGCTGGTGTTAATCAGGCCGGGAGCTGGTCGGGAGGGTTGGGGAGAGGCCGCCTGCTCCTGCAGGCCCCATGGCAGCTCCTGGATGTGGGCACAGAGCGTTTCCCTCTAGATTTCCCTACCTACATCTAGTGAGGGATGTGGGTGGGAAGGTAACGTCCCGGTGTGTCACACGGGTACCGTGCCACCGGGGCCCAACAGCCCCAGCCAGGAGGTTCAAACCCCAGCTAACCACAACCCACGTCCCCAGCACGTGGCGGGGCAGAATGCTAAGGGTGAGTTTTTGGGTTTCTCACCTGGCTGCATGCTGCTCCAGCCAGCCTGAGGAAGGGAATCGATGCAGACAGCATGGGGTGGGCGATGGGTTTGTCCCCTGCAAGCCTCGGGACCAGATGGAAAGCTCAGCAAGTGATCCTCCAGCCTGCAGCAGATCCCTCACCTCCAGGCAGCAGCTCCTGCCGAGCAAGGCTCCACGCAGAGCCCGGCCAGCCTGAAGAGGCTGCGTCTTTATAGGAAGTACATGCTGGGATTTGGTTAAAAAATAAAATAAGTATTTGTGGTCTGGGTGAGATCTGCGAGCCTTGATAACAGCTGAACAGCTCTGGGCTGCCTGCAGAGAAGGATCTACCCGCGCAGGCAGCAGCCACAAGTCCTCCCTCTGCATCGCTCCGTACACGAGGAAACTTCCTAAATTTGACTGTGAAAATATTCACAAAGATATCGAGTGGCTGGGAACTTGCCGCCACTCTCTTCAGGAGTGCCTGTTCTATCAAGGCTACAGGACCAGAAATGCCAACACCATGCAAGGATATAACAGAGCCTGTGTGCCAAAATTGGCATTGCAGTCTGGAAAAAGGAGCATCACCAGCACCGGTGGGTCCAAAACCCTGCACAGAGCTGAGCATAACATGTTCATGGTTGCACAATGGAAAAAGAGAGAAAAGGAGTTAACAGTTGTCTGAAAAAGAGAGTTATTGGATTTCTTCAAGTGACTTCAAATGAAATTCCCACAGATTTTATTGGGCTGCTCAGGTTATCGATCCTGGCGTGCTCCTTTTCAGGCCTGCAGCACAGCAGCTCACCTCGCCGTGCCAGCAGCGTGCGCCGGGGGACATTTGGGGCTGCTTTGTTCTGCTCCCTCTCCTTGGCCCACGACTGCCGGGCACATCGCTGGAGCGAGCCAGGGATTTCCAACAGCGACGCCTTTGTTCCCTGCTCGGAGGTGGGAGAGAGCAGGGGAAACCCCTGTGCCCCTGGGGAAGGGGAGCACACAACACCACGGCCCCCAGCGCCTCCCGGGGCCGGCCCCATGCCCTGGGGGTGCTGTCTGGGCAGGGACACACCAGGGACACACCAGGACAGCCGCACTCCTGTGCACGTCACAAGCTCGTCCGACCCACGGAGCTGCACCGAGGTGGAGCTACGCTCCGTGACCCTCGTGGTCACATCACGTGAAATGATTCTAAGTCCCTGCCCCGAATTCTCAGGTTATAAATTCAGGCAGTGCCTAACCACTTGACACGGAACAACAACGTTACGCATTAAATTATTTACCCACTTCAAAAGGAGATAAAACGCTTCAAAATCTGCACGCAAACGGGGAGCTCAGAACTCAAGGCAGCCCTGGATCACCCAACGCTGTCCAACGTGGGGTCCCTTGTGGGGACCTGCTCGGTGCCCACGGCTCCACAGGACGTGAACTGAACCCCAAGCAGCCCCACTTTCCCCCCAGCCCTGCAGAAGTCCCAGCTCCGGACGGTTCGGGGGGCTCAGAAGGGTCCTGCTCAGCACCACACCACCACCTGCCCTGCACGGACAGCCCCGCTGCCCTGCAACCTCCCAGTTCCCACGTAGCTTCCCTGAAGCCCTGCTCGCAGCACGAAGGCGAGCTGGGCTGGGACACCACTCCTCTGGGCTGCCAGCCAGCTCCCTCATCAGGATGCGCTCATCCTTTGACTTCACGGCTGATCCCCTCACCTTACTGCCTCATTCAGCGGCACACCCAGCCCGTTGCCAAGCCCATTGCCAAGCCCATGCCCCGTCCCCGTGCTGAGAAAGCCTTCAGCAAGGGATCCGCGCTCACAACCTTCCCCAACACCCTGCAGGGCGATGGGCAGCTCTTAGCACACAAGGAAAACGTCCAGAAACCTTCAAGAGAAGGCACCCAGGCAGCGAGCACGGCTCGGGCTGAGCAGCACAGAGTGTTCTCGATGGGCTGGAGGCTTGGCAGGGCTCGAACAGCCAGGCGCAGCCCGTGGACCTGGAGAAGCCATGGCACGGTTCCTAGGAACTGTCTGATGAGTCAAGAAGTCCCGTTGTTCGGCTCGCTGCACGGCCCAAGGATTAGCCAACCCTTCTCTTCAGCCTACCCCGCAGCTGGGGGGGGGGGGGGGAAGCACTGGCCCCCTTCCAAATATAGTGCAAACTGCAGAAAGCCTATTAAAAATAATTAATAATCATAATCACCCAACCTCTAGAAACACCGTTTTGGAGGAAGGGAGAGAACACGAAGCCGTAACAACAAATTATTTCCTCTTTTCCCAAACCCTTCACAAACTCACCAGCACCCGATGCGACGCCCTCGCCACACACAGCCCTGCTGGCAGCAGGACCCCACAGCTCGGGGGCTTTTTATTCCTGCAGACACCCCCAGAGAGCCACGGTGAACCTCCCAGCTTCCACTTTCTAAAAGGCTTCCCCCTCTCCCTCCTTTTCTTCCCCCACTCTTTTAAAATCCAATTATAGCGCAGCTCTCTCAGCAGGGGTCAGTGTAGAATAAGAATCGCCAGAGTTAATGGACACAGGACCAAAAAAAAAAAAAAAAAAAAGATTAATGCCTAAATGGTTTCAAAAGTTGTATGATGCAGATTTCATTAACATTTTAATTGTAACGTATCTTTTTAATCTGCTTTCACACTAATGGTTTTATAGGCTTCAAAAAACGAAAAAACTGCTGACAACAAAAATATCAACATACAAAAATTAACAGAGAGAACTTGGGGCTGTAATGGGAAACGAACGAAATGCAGAAAGCCGTGTTAATGATGCATTAAGAGCAGAGACTGTGCTTAAACAAGAGTCAAAATTTAATGCTCTGATTGTGCGCCTGGGCACCCCTTCCCCTGGCTCCTAGCGGGCCCCGGGCAGCATGACCCGAGGCAGGCACACTTTTATGAAAAAAAGGGCATTTTAAACTTGTCGATTCACCTGATTCATTCCCGGTGATATACCAGAGCCACAGACCAGGATAAGGTTTTTTTCTGCTGTTGTTATTGCCCTGCGTACGGATGGCTTTGTCCTTGCTCTGCAGGCTCGGGTTCCGTGGCCACGGCAGCGCTCATGTGAAAAATGCAATCATAACCCCTGTGCAAACTTTACTCTTAACTGGGAGACAGCTAAACCCGAGCAGCAATGTTCTGGTAAGCACAGGCATGCGTCCACGACGTCTGTGTGTATGAAGAGGCACGCACAAAAGGAAGAGGGAGCAGCAAAGCAGGCAGACGAAGTTTCAACACAACTTTTCTTTGTGCAGAGCAGCGATCAAGTGGCACGGCCCCCGGCCGGGAGGCTGGCCTGCAGCTCAGACACGCTGCAAAAAAATGAAGTAAAAGGCTGCAAAGTCAGGCAACGGAGTCTGTCAAAACTCGTCAGGAGGGCTGAGATCAGCCAGAGTGATTCAAATCCTCTGTACGGCTGTAAGCAAATCACAAAAACCCGAATCTGTGGTGGGAGCGTGATCCCAAAGGTAACCCACAGCACATCACCCTGCCCAGCTTTACTCCTGCAAGGGCTGCCCCAGCTGGTGCAGCCCTTCCAAAGCTTTCCAGGGAGCAAACACCTATGGGGAAGGAGAGCCCCTGCTCGTGGGCACCCCGATCCCACAGGCTGTGAGGGCTCAGCTCAGCATCTCCGTGAAATGCCTGCACCCACGGGACCGTGCGGGTGCCAGGGCAGCGGGTGGGTGCCTCCTGCCCCGTGCTGCCCGGCCCCAGCTGCCTCTGTCCTCCCAAACCGAGCACTTCCAGCCTCCGAGCGTGCAAAACCTCTCTCCCTGTCTCTGTCGGGCCACTGCCTTCCACATGGGATGCCCCAAAATGCCAGCTGTGTTTACACACCTGCATCTCGTGCCTCTGCGCAGCATAATCCCTGCACAGCTTCGCGTGCTGGGAAGCACTGAGGGCTGAGCATCATCGCTCCTCGGTTGTGCCACCGCTGTATCTTCGCTAAACTGCGTCTTTTACGACATCTCCGCAGGAAATTATGGTGTTCTCCAGCCCCGCTCTTGTTTTGCTAATGCCTCATATAATCGGAGCGTAAATGTTTGTCCTATGACAGCGAGAACTGGCATGTGAAATATGTCCCCCCACACAATATATATAACCGAGGCTGCCATATGCTTCCCCGGTGGATAGCATGATACGAATGCGCTCGTGGAGCCCAGCCAGCGCTGGCACCAGAACACAGGACCCTTTCCACACAACTGCGCTGCCATCGGGCCCACGAGCCTGACGAAGCACAAGCTGGGTCATATTTAACTCGCAACGCTTCGCACGCGCTGCTCCTCAACCCGCTGCCGAAATTCCGGCTCCAGATACCCCGGGATGAAACACATCCGTCTCCTTCCCCCAGGACCAACAGACCCCGAAGAGCCCCGATGGTTACAAATCGGACACCATGAGGAAAGAGGATTTTTCTCCTTTTTTCCCTCGTGATTATCGGGTCCCAATGCTGGCTGTGTCTTGGTGAGGTGAGGCGCAGCATCTCGCCCCGGTGCCTATATATGGCCACCCCGATGGGTGTTGAGAATCACTGCATCGGGATGGGGTAGGACCTGCCAAGTTCCTTGTGTTCAAGTGGACAGATCGGATTCGCCCAGAAGTTTGAAAATCCACCTTTTTTTCCAAAAACTGTACCCATTTACGCAGCCCCCCCCACGCCGGTTTGTTACTGGAGGGCAGCTGGTGGCTGCTGAAGCAGCAGCGGCGGCGATTTCTCCGCCCCATCCACCCACCTAAGGGAAAAAATGCGCTGAAATATTTGCCTCGATAGGAAACGAAACATAAAAATGTACTTGACATGCAAATTATATAAAAAAAAAAACCTTGATGTGAGGACCTGCAAAAGGCTGAAGCAGAAGCAGGCTGTCTGCGAGCAGCGCTGGGAGCACATGGAGCACCGAGCCCGTGCCAAGAGCCATTTATCTTCATTTGAAGGGGCGGCGAGCTTCGGAGGGTCTCCAGCACCGCACTGAACAAGCGGCCACGCTCGGCACACGCGGCCCAAGTCCTGCGAGCAGCTACAAGCGCCCGTCCTGCTGCTGTCCCCATGGGTTTCAGCCCTCCGAGACCCCTCTGGCAGGGGAAGGGAGCCCGGCGAGCTCCCTCCATCCACCCGCGGCTCCGCGCGGCACAGGCTGTCCCCGCAGGATGATTTTTATTACCTCCGTCCCCATTTAGGAGCCATCACATGACAAAAAGGAGCGCAACGCCGCCCAGCTGAACTCACCCCGGGACTGCTTCTCCCTGCCCGGGATCGTGTCACGTTAACAAGTTTTCCTGTAACGGCAGCATTTGTGGGTACAAACGCTGTAGGATTTCATGTATATATATATATATATATATATATATATATATATATATATATATATTTTTTTTAATTTTCTGTTCTGCCTCCAAACATTTGCTTAAAAACAAGTTGAACTTAGAAAAAAAATAAATATCGCTAATGAATCACAGTTCCTAGCAAATGAGCAATTGCAGTTGACACAATGAATTATGCCTGAAGCAAGCTGGGAAGCATATTTTGCAAATGATCTCATCCACAGGCAAACCTGGCATGACACTTGATTTGCTAAAAAAGACACAAAGGCTGTCAAAATTCCTGTCACTTCGCAAATAAAGTCAGGTAGAGAAAACCAACAGCCTCACCCTCTTCAGCATGCTTAACCTATTTCTCAAGTTCTGCACTGGCTCGGTTCAGAGGAGCCCTGCGCCACACACGCCCTGTAGGTGTTTCCATCCAAACTTGTTTGAGCCCGGTGAGAGCAGGAGGCCACCGGCCCTGCCTCGACCTCCCGAGGCGCTGCAGACCCCGAGGGATGCTCGGGTGGCAAAAAGCCCCCGGCTCTAACCCTAAGTTTGAGGGGCTAAGTGCAGCACAGTGTGGAGCTCTCTGGCCGTTCGGTACGCTGGGGAACTTCCATTTCAGTTTATTTTCCTGATAAAATTTTATTTTATTCTATTTTTACATTTCAGCAGAATACTTGCATTTTATTTCTTTCGTTTCATCCGACTATACTCAAAGAAATGTGAAATAAAATTTAAAAAAAAATAAGGAAAAGGCAATTAAAGTGCTGCCCTTCCTTTCAGTTCTGCCCCGTGCTCTTCAGCATCACCGGGGCTCCCCGGGACCCACTCCTTTCCGCCCAGCCCAGCTCTTTTCCCCTCTGCAGGTCCCACTAAAAACCCGCCTGGCTCATAAAACCTGGGAAAAATTCAAACCTAAGGCTGAAGCCTCATTCTAACCCCATTTTGTCAGCCCTGGGTATTTTTAAACACAGGCATTGTACAGAGCAAACCAGCAGCGCAGTCACATCACCGTTTTGCAGGGTTGTTTTGCTATGTTTATCCACAAGCCAATGGGTCCGCACAATCCTTTACAGCACGCCCGCCTATCGCATCCGAGAGCCATGGACCAATTTAAGTGCTATTATGTCAATAAAGCCAGCTTTCAAATAAAGCACATATCTGCAGAGGTACGCAGCCCAGCTCCAGCCCTCCAGAAGGCCTGGCAGGGAAATCTGACTTTATAATAAGACGGGCTAAAATAAATATTTCCATTCCAGCGCGAGATGGTTTGCATCCCGCCTCGGATAAGCGCACACAAGTCCAGAGGTTTCTCTGAAGCAGACCCAAACCCTTCCCGGACTGCTCTTGCAGGGGTTTTTGGCCCTTCCCCATGCACCCATGACCGATGACCGTGAGCCGTGTGGCTCAGCACCACAGCTCCAGGTCTTGGCCAGGACCCAGTCCTGACCTGACCCCCCCGAGCTTTGCAGAAGGGCTTGGGCAGGGCGAGAGGATTTCTATTCTCTGGAATCATTTAAGCAGCCGCTGTTGGAGTTCCCCCGACAAAGGATCTTATTTACCCGTGCCCATCTCCTAGTGACGGGCACGGAGGTTGAGAAAAGAAGGAGGAGCCCTGAGCAAGCCAAACCTGAAAAAAAAAAAACAGCGAGGGCAACTCGGGGATGGGGAGATCACCCCACGGCCACCCCCAGGCGGTGCACGGGGCCCTTTGCCCATGCAGGAGCCTGGACACGAAGCTCCCCACTCCCGGAGCACCAAAACCCACCCGGTCCCAGTGCCAAAACCCAGTGGCACCAGGCAGGTGCTTCCAGGCAGGCTTGATTCTGGCAGCTGTGAAAGTTTGGTGTAAAAGAGAGCGTGAACACCTGGGTTTGGTGTCACAGGTGTCCTTGGGGAAGCCCTGCAAGTGCCCAGCCTCTCCCAAAAACAACTGACTTGCTTTTGCCACAGCGGGCCCTGTACAGCTACGCGGAGCCCTCCTGTTTATGCACTCACTGCAAGCTGATTTCTCTCCAACTATTTGAATTATTTAGCAAGCGTTGGAAGTTTTCTCCCAGAAATTCGAAGTTTGAGAAATCCCTCCCTAGCCTCTTAATGTTCAAACATCTCAACTTTGCTCCCAGCAGCCTTCATTATAAGACCTCTACAGGAGAATAAAAGAACCTGCGGTAGTCACAGCTGCCTTCGGTGCAGCGCGGAAGGACATTCGTTCTCAGAGGGAGGAGGTCAGGATCCCTAATTATTTTAGGTTTGCTGCTTGCTTCGGATCAGACTGTTATTACCTCGATTATCCACACCTTGAGGTCATGCACCGACTGTCCCAGGCAAGGCAAGCAACATCAATTCAACTAATAAGCAAACGTTTGGCTTTATCCTTTTGAAGGAACGGGGAGCTTCCAGAGCCGCGTGTCCGGGGCGATTCCTGCGGGAAGCCCCCACAACACGACCCCATCCTCTGGGGCAGGGAGGGGGCAGCGATGCCTCCGCTTTGTTTACCGCCCGCGCCTTCTACTACTGTTTAATATTTCAGCTGGAGGAGGCGAAGCAGCGTGCCAGAGCCTCAATTACGCGGGACACGAGGCGAAGGCTTGGCAGGCGCCGAGCACATCGGGGGGCTGCCCGCAGCCTCCCCGACGCCCCCCCGGCAGGAGCAGGAAGGCAGCGCTGAGCCTCAGCCCCCAGCCCCCTGCCCAACCGAGCCTCCGCACCCCGACAGCCGGGGCAGGTGCATCGCATCCAGCTTTTGGGGCACGGAGCCCCCCCTGGAGCCCCCCACAAGCTGCAGCCCCATGGGGGCTTTGGGCAAGCCCCAGCCCCGCCGTGTCCCCCCCCCTCTCCCGGTGCTTTCCCACATTGGCCCGGCTGGGCTCGCTTGTTCCCCACCGTCCTTTTGCTTTTGTTTTCCTGCTCCTCCGCAGCGCCCCCCCCCCCTTTTTTCCCCCCCTTCTCCCCCCCCTGTGCCCGCAGCCCCCCGGCTGCCAACCACCAACGCGCCCCCCCCCCCCCCAGCACCTCCCTGCAGCCCACGGAGCGGGACACGCGTGGGGACCCCCCCTCCACCCCAATAACCCCATAACCCCTATAATCCCCTATATCCCCCTCCACCCTCCGGTACACCGCATCCCCAGTGGGGGGGGGGGGTCCCCAAGGGGTGCACCTCCCCGCAGGACGGGGACACGGAACGGGACACGCGTGGGGACCCCCAACACACCCCTATAACCCCCCTACCCCCTATAACCCCCCCCTAAGTCCCCAAACCCCTCCGGTATACCGCATCCCCGGGTGGGGTGGGGGTGTCCTTAGGGGTGCACCCCCCCCTCAGGACAAGGACACGGAGCAGGACACGCGTGGGGACCCCCCCACACACACCCCTATAACCCCATACCCCTTATAACCCCCATAACCCCCCCTAACCTCCCATACACCGCATCCCCCGTGGGAGGGGGGGGGTCCCTAGGGGGTGCACCCCCCGTGAGGACAAGGACACGAAGCAGGACACGCGTGGACACCCCCCACCCCCCTATAACCCCATACCCCTTATAACACCCCATAACCCTCCCCACACCCTGTACACCATATCCCAGCGGGGGGGGGGGGGTGTCCCTAGGGGGTGCACCCCCCCTGAGGACAAGGACACGAAGCAGGACACGCGTGGGCACCCCATAAACCCCCCCATAACCCCCCTTAACCCCCCCTCACCCCTCATCCCCACGAGGACCGGGGTGCGTGGGGAGGAGGAAGAGGAGGAGGTGGGGGGGGGGGGTCCCAAAAACCAGCGCCCCACAACAGGACGGCGCCGCGCCGCGCCCCCCAACCCCGCTAGGAGGAGGGAGAGGAAGAAGAGGAGGAGGAGGAAGGCTGTCGGGGGGGGGGGGGGCTCACCTGAGGGGTGCCGGCCCCATGGACGCGCGGCGCGGCGCTGCCCGGGGCCTAGCGGCGGCAGGAAGTGATTCCAGCCGCTCCTCGCCCCGGCCGGCCCCGGCCTCGCCCAGCGCCGCCGGGCGCCGCGCACAGGCGGCCCCCGCCGGGGGAGGGGACGGGGGAGGACCCGGGGGGGGTGAAGGAGGGGTTAAGGGGGGGTTAATGAAGGGGTACCCGGCCCCCCCGTGGCGGTTTGTGGGGTGCCGGGGGGGCGCGGGACCGGGATATGGAGGGGGGGTGTGGGGGTGGGGGGCGCGCACGCCGTGGATCGGGGGGGGGTCCTGGATGGTTGCCCCGAGGGAAGGTCCCGGTTTTGGGGAGGGAAAGGGGGAAGAGTGGAGGGAGGGGGGGTTTGGGGACACTACGCTGAGGTGGTGGGGCTGGGTGGAGGGGTTGGGTGGGAGGCTGGTGGTGTGGGATAAATGGGGGTGGAAGTGGGAAGGGTGCTGTATGGCACGGCACGGCACTGCATGGCACGGCACAGGATGGCATGGCATGGCACAGCACAGCACTGCACAGCATGGCACTGCATTGCACAGCACTGCATGGCATGGCACAGCACAGTACAGCACCAAACTGCATTGCACAGCACTGCACAGTACAGCACGGCATGGCACTGCATTGCACAGCATGGCACAGCACGGCACAGGACTGCATAGCCCAGCATGGCACAGCACAGAACAGCACTGCACGGCACTGCACAGCACTGCATGGCATGGTACAGTACGGCACTGCACCACACTGCATGGCACAGCACTGCACTGCACAGCCTGGCACAGCACGGCACAACCCACCTGCCTGCAGTGCTCACAGCACCATTTCCTTCCCTTGTGTGACAAAGTGGCCTGCAGTGCAGGGGGCTGTCGCTGCTCTGCCCCCTCACCTGTGCCCATCGCTCACCTGAGATTTGTGGTTTTGGGATCGGGGAGCAGGGACCAGGCAGGAGCTTGTGAGCCCCCCCCCAGCGCCGCATGGCCCAGCTCCATGGTGGGGATGCTCCAGCGCTGTCCCCTCGGCGAGGAAATCCTGCAGGACTCGCTTGGAGGTCGCACTGAAGGACAGGACGGTGTGACCTGCACGTGTCCCCATGGCACAGCCCTGAACTACCCGCTGTCTGCAGCAATCCCGTTCGCTGCCACTGCCAAAGCCAGCGCGGTGGTTTCCCAGCACCTTATCTGGTTTGTTTTTGTCATTAAGTCAGTTCTTGCCACCTACGACTTCCCACTTTTGTTGGCTCCTACCTGTGCTATCACAGTCGGTCCTGGACACGTTCCCCAGCCTGGGCCCTGCTCCTTTGAACACTTGTGCAAACATCCCACGGAGGGGGCACGACCCACAGGGGGGCTCCCACAGGTGGGGGGCACTGGCAGGACCCCAGCATCCCAAAGGATGGGGCTTGGAGGGAGCACATGCAGCACCTGCTCTCCTTGGGAAAGGGGCGAGCGAGCTGTGGTGCTGGTACGAAGCACGGATGCTGCCTCCCCATAAATCACGAGGGAATTTGTTTTTGACAAAGTCCCTCAACGTCGGCAGTAAGCTGACACCTGCGCTGACCTCTAACTGCAGTCGCGGGCTAGAGCCCGGCCAGCCCCGTGTGCACGGCCTCGGCTCTGCCGGCTGCCTCCAGCTCTGCCCCGTTCCTCCACGCCGTCTCCCTGCCATTTCCCCACCACGGAAAGCCTTTGAAGCATCACAAAGAAAAGTGGAATTATCCGAAGGAGCACTGCTCGGGACTTGGGAACACGAGGAAATTTTCATTCCAAATTTCACTCTACAGCCTAAAAAGTCTCGTTTTGTTTTCTTGTTTCTCTAAGCCCTAAGTATTAAAATCAGTGAACCTATTTGCATGATTAAAGTGAGCAGTGTTAGCCCTATGCCTTCGAAATAAATTTCAAAGGAATAACAAAAACCTCTTTAAAGTATGAGCCTCTTTCTGTCTGCTTTGCATATAAGATTGTGTCAGAACTTCTTTGAATCTGGAAGTTTCTTTTCTCTCACACATTTATCATTTTGAGGCTGCCTTAAAATCTGCAAAGAAATATCCCCATATTTTAAAAATCAACATCAGATCCTTAGAGCTGCTCAAGGCTGAGGAATTTCATTAGCACTCGACACTTTAAAAAACAGTGTCAGGTCAGGACAAACACATTTTCTTTGCTGCGCAAGATAAAATTGTTTTTTTAGAAATGATGCATGAGAAATATGTCCCCATACCGCACTCGGAGATAAAGCAATCATAGTCCCCTTAAACGTGACATTCCCTGTTCCTCTTCCCTGTGCTTCACAGAGGGATCTCACCGCAATGCTCCAGGTCTGTCCGCACCCACCTGGGCACCCGCTCGCTGGCTCACGGGGGGTAAACGGGGCGAGCAGCCCACCCCGGGGGCACGGAGCAGCCGGGGGGGCTGGGGGCATCCTGCCCTTCCCCGGGTGCTTACATAGGACAGAAAATGTGGCTTGCCAAGGGCCTTTCCTCAGCTTCGGAGGAGAGCAGAAAGCCTGCTAATGCGCCAGCCCGGAGACCGCCGCTGCTCCCTTCAGCCATGGGCATTTTAAAAATGTTCTGTGATGGAGAAAGAAACATTTCTTAAGTACCATTTGATGTCTCCGAATGGCTCCAGGGCTAGAGAAAACATGTTTATTTACTACTGTGCTGAATTTAATGCAAAAGATTGGTTCAGAGACTAGAGGAAACAAAATAGGCAACATTTTCCGTAATGTCTGCAAAGTGTTCTTGGGATGATGAAAATATTTTCTTTCTTTCTCTCTCTTCCCTGCATTTTTTTTTAATCAAGCATTTCAAATTGAAGAACGGCTTGAGGGCTGAAGAAATCACTTGATAAAACACCCAACATTTACATTCTTGCAGGAGACAAGCTAACGTTTTTTTTTTTTTTTTTTTCCATCCAAACAGTAGTTAGTGCAGCAGTGGAAATAAAACTGCAGCACGGCACATCTGCGTTAACCCTTCCTGGCTGCAGCTCTCGTGTTAAACATTAGCCACCCACTGCAAAGCTTTAGAGATGCTGTTCCCTCTCCAAATCCCAGGCTGTAAGGACTCTGAGGATGGTTGAGATACTCTTTATGGTGCTTCCCAGCTTGATTTCTAAACACCTGTGTGAAGGAGCTGGGCTGCCTGGGTACCTCACCTGGAGCTGCCAGGGAGCCTGTGGCAAAATCGTGTTGCACCACGACTCTGAACAAAGCCAGGGAAAACCAACTCGTTTTGTAGAGATGTGGCTTTCAAGCAAACTCCATAATGAGCAAGACCCACAAGATCTTTCCAATCCTCACACCTTCAGAGGGCTGAGAAACAGATCTGTGGCCGTAACAGGACGCATTCTTGTAGCTGGGACACAAGTTTGCTTTGTGGGTATAAAAAGCGTTATCTACTTAGTCTAATACATGCAAACAGTGTTTGTCTTGCACTGTGAACTACAAGGCAATCTGGAAAGGAGAGAAAATTACTTGCTACCAGAAACCTTTCTTTTGATGGTACATTTAGCTAACACTTCAGCGTAATTGGTATTCGTACAAGAGGAGAGGACACAGCAGCTGTATGACAGCCGTGCAAAGTTCAGGGGGATTAACACACCATCATGGATAGCAGTAAACGGCAAAGCAAAATGTATCCGAAAGCCTCGTTTACATATTTTATTTGTTTATGGCAGAGGGATTTGCCTGTTTTTCTCCCCACCACCTCGGACAGGTGATGGGTGCTGGGTGTCCTGTCAGAGCAGGGACAGCCTTACACATCCCTGTGCAGAATCTGGCCAGCTGAAGGGAGTGAAGAGTGTGCTCCCAGGGGGTTTGCTGTGGGAGGACACAACGGGTCCTGGCCATGGGGAGCAGTGCAGACACCCAGTGACACCCCACTCAGCCATGAAGCTCGAAATGGGCCTGCAGTTAGGCACTATGCCCATGTCTCCTTTCAGACCTGGAGATAAAGAGGTTAAATGGCAACTGGGGACCATCACAGGAATTCACCCGGCCGCTCTGCAGCCTTAGTCTTCTGCTCTTTTGCTCCTTGTCCCCTCCGTGGTGTCTTCGTTTCGCTTCCCCCCCTTTGGAGCTAGGCCCCGCTCCAAAGGGCAGCACGGCCTGGCGCCTCCTGCAGCTCCCGGGCAGGGCCTCCTCCTGCATCGCCCCTCACACAGAGTTTCACAAGTCGCTTGTGGAACAAGGCAGTGCCCGGCGAGAATTGGGCTGTAACAGTTGTGGGTTTTTAGAAATAAAGCTCTTTCCATGGAGCAGCAAGGCGAGGAGCAGGCATCTCAGCGATGGGCAGCACGGCGTGAGTGGCGGGTGTTTGGCCTACAGCCAGGCTTATTGTTTTCCATTAAAATGGTTAGGAATAAGTTAAAATAAACACAATTTGGGAGTGCCTCCAAGGGGTCTGCATTGTCCTGACTAAGCCGGTACAAGGTCGTGTGTAAAAAGGCTTTACTTATTTGTACATGCAGAAAGCCTTGAGCTCCTGTCATGAGAATTGCTCCAGAAGTGCCTGGCATTGCTTCTTTCCTTTCTGGGCCTCCCAAGAGACGAGGGTATGACAATAACAAAAATAATGTATCATTGGCCTTTTAAATAGCCGTTCATTACGTAATGGTACAGTGACCGTGAAACAGGAGGAGAGAAAACCCGGTCCCAGGAGGCATTTTCACTTTGGCTGCATTAATTCACACACCGGGGGCTGAATGCCTCGGTTTGCTGAATTTCCTGGGCTCCGATGCTGGAAGGAAGCACCGCGGCTCCTGACCTCCCTGTACGCAGGCTGCAGGCTCCTCTCCCAGGAGCAGCATTAAAATAAAATTTTCAGGAAAAAAACATCTACTTTCATCTTGAGAATGCAAAGTGTTTGTGGATAGATACCTCTTCTTGTAAATGATCCTGATGGTTAATTGCCTTTACTGCTCAGAAATTTTATTTAATTTGACTTGGCACAATTCACGAGATTAAAATACCTTTGCTTTCAGATGCTTCTTCCACGCCCAGGGACCCAGCTGCTCAACTTTCCCTTCAGTTAAATGAAAGAACTCAGCTCACCAGCTTGTTTCCCAGCCCCAGCTCTTCTGGCGATGCTCTGCCGAGCTCCCCACGTGCTTCCTGGCCCATCTCGAAGCCGGGGCATCCCTTTGGGACGCAGCTTCCTGCTATTTCTGCCCAGGAGTGTTCGGCCTCACCTGTCCCAAAGCACTCGTGACTTGCTGTAAGTCCCTACAAGTCCTCTCCTCTCTTTCACAAGCCCTAAGGTCTGGCCGTGCTCTCTGCTCCCCACACATGACAACACATCTCCAACATGAGTGCCTTGCCAAACCGCCCGGTGACCGCAGTGATACGTGACAGGTTTATCTCCCACTGAATTGTGTTGTATTTTGGGGACACGGAGCAGCACCGGTGACGTATCTCGCACCCCAACTCCCTGCAGCACGTTGCTGACATAACCAATGCTTTTTCAATGTCTTTCTTGAACCGCAATTCCAATTAACTTAAAAAGCCCAAAAGAGACCACTGAGCAACCAACTGCAGGGTGTTCAGCCTCTCCCTAAGGATTCCCTTCCATCCTTCACCGCTTTGTGATTTAGATGCACAGCAGCATAACCAAGGTGCCTAAAATCAGGTGGTTTTGGAGGGGCAAGTAATGCTGGCCAGGTGGGTTTGTGTCTGTGCTGCAGGAGACACCTCCATCACCAGCAGGAAGGACAAACTGCCTGGGGTGAAGCCAGGCAGTTAATTTTTGCCAGTTAAGCATGTAAATGACAGACTGGCATAATTGGTCTGTGTTCCCCGCTCCTTTCTGCAGAACATTTGGGTTTGAAACGCCTGTGATGTGGCAGGTACAGCGAGTCGCTCATGTCGGAGCGGTGGCTCCCAGTCAGTATTTGGGTGCTGGAGGAGCAAACAGCATCCCTGGCTCAGGGCAGGCTGCAAGCCCTACTCCCAGGAGACCCATGCTTGGTGTCCCCAGCAGGGAAGAAGCTGTTTCACCCCTGGAAACAGGCTCACAATGACACCAAAGATTTTATCTCGTAACGCTGGCATGTGGAGAGCTAAAGCAGCAGGTCTGGGCTGGCCGGTACTTCTGTACTGAGAGACAAGTGGGGCAGGAGAAAAAAATGCCTGGTGCAGCGCCTCTCCATTTGCATACCGATACGGGCAGAGGTCGTTCTGCTGGGACAGCCAGCTGCAAGCTACAATAAAACGGGGCACGGACCCCAGGCACCTGAAAAAACAAGAGGGGCTGAAATTTACCTGCGGGCCTCATCTGACCGCTGCTCCCCAGCTGCCCGTGGCACTGCAAGGCCGCTCCTGTGAAGCCCTCCGGGGAAGCCGGGTGTTATTGTCTTTAGTTTCAGTCACACCGACTTCTCCCCAGGATAAACGTTCCATGTGGCTTGTTCTGCAGAGCTGACGGAGGATTTTAAGACGGCAGATCCCAAAGATGACCTCTCCCATAATCTTGGTGCACTGCACACAAAAGATTTCCAAAACGACTCCTGCTGCTGCTGAAGCCAAGCCAAAACTCTTAATATTTTCCACACAGACAGTGTGATCTTATCATGGGAGCTGCAGTCAAGGCCCGCACGTTGGCACAGCTACTTTACTATTGCAGGGAAAATCTCAATTTGAGAAATTTTCAAGTAGCCGTGATCGCTCCTGAAGCGCAGCCTTACTCTTTGTTCTGTTCTCTCTCTGGACAATGCTGCGAGGGGTGAGAAAACTCCACCAGCCTGAGACCTACTGGAAAGAAGACTTCAGCCTCTTGATTTTCCAGAAGATTTCCCACAATAGTTTTGAGAACTTTTGTTTCCCACTGTTAAAGGGGGATTTAATTCTGATCTCCTCCTTGGGAGCTTGGCAGTGACACAACATCCTGCCTGGCCCTTGGCTTCCCCATCACCACGGGACCTGCTCCAGGTGCTGCTGCTCCTGCTTGGCACCAAGGGAATCAGGAGGGCCTGGCTGTGTGCAGGGAAGCGTGGAAAAAACCCTCCGTGATTTACCCACACGAGGTTCAATAAACATTAGATCTGATGGCATTCATCGTTTTTTCATAGCATGCTCGATTACTGCCTCAGTTATTGCTCAAATGACATCATTCCTGGCACAGGAATTGATTGATTTTTTAATGAATATTCATATGGCATTTCAGCCAGGAGTAGGCATTAATATTCCAAGAAAGAAGAATGAAACGCACATCCTAATTTAATGAATGATTGTAAATATGTATCTGATGGATAATGTGACGACGAACATTTCGAAAGGCATCCATAGTCACCTCTGACGCTTCCCTGAGGAACAAAGGGAAAACCAGGGCGCAGGAAGGGCTAAAGGGGGGCGAGGTGGGACCTGGGCACCCCTCAGGGTGCTTTTACCCAGCCCAGCCCCAAATTCCCATTGCTGAGGCTGAGGCTCTCCGTGGGGAGGCAGGAGGCGAGGAGAGGAGAAGGCAGAGAGCTCCGACCCCGTGTCCTCGCCGTCCCCATCCCACCCCACCGGGGACACGGGGCCTTTCCCTCCGCCGTGGCAGGAGGCACAGCGCCGGCTCCGTCCTCCGGGCCGCCCTGTCATGTTCGATACGCCTCACCGTGTTAGGAATTCCAGGCTCGCGGTCCCCACTTGTACATATATTTGTCAGACACTCTGAAGATGTCTCCCTGTTGCGAGCGCTGATCCTTTGTGAAGGCGACAGTTGTAGTGCTTAAAGAGAGGCAGCGGGCCGGCTTCTCCCCCGGCTCGTGCCAGTCCCAGCCCAGGGAAGTATTAAAATACAGGCTTAGCGTGTCGCCTCTTAAACACACGTTTAATTTAAATATGTGGTCAGGCCTGTGGGGACGGTGCGCACCTAAAGCATCCTCTGGAAGCAGGGCTTAAATCACGGCATCGCCGTTAAAGTCAGCGAGGTGACAGGCGTGGAAGGCTATTTATACCCAGCGGCTTTCCATTGTGCAAGGCAGAGAACAGCCCCTTCTGCTGACGAAGCAGAAATGCGCCTCATCCCCACATGAAATGGAAAAAAAAAGCGATACCCTAAATCCACTGCAATCACAGCCACAACTGCGCTGAGGTCTCCCCAGGATCGAGGAGGAGGAGCCGGGACCCCAACGGGTGCAGAACTCGTGTGTGTTTTTTTTTTTCCCCTCTCCAATCAAATCAACCACTTGCTATTCCTCTTAGCAGCTGGCAGCTGGCAGGGAAAAAAAAAAAAAAAAAAAAAAAGATACCTTTGCAGGCCAGCTCCTGAAAATCCGACTTAAGCGAGCAGCCGGGGACCATGGCTCTGTTCCCCCAGCGCTCCCAGGAGCAGCCCTGCAGCCAGGGCTCTTGTTTGCACATCTCGGTGCGTGGGACCGAGTTTGCCGATAAAAATATATACAAAGTTATGCTTGGTATGGAACAAGCAGGCAGTAGCTGCTGAAGACTTCACGACATCCTGCTGCTGGCGCGCCTCCAAAATACCAAAACAAAACAAAATTCAGTTGGCATCTCTGCAGATTGGAGCGAGTTTGCTTTTTGCGGCAATTGCTGAACAAACGTTTCGGTGCTGTGCCGCCTCCCCCGCCCCTGCCTTCTCCCCCGAATCATGTGCTAGAAGGATGCAGAAGATGTTCAAGGTCGTGGGAGGCCACTGAACAGACCCCCCCTGCCCATCTCCCGTGCCACCCCGGTGCCTTCTCCCAAGGGGTTCACCCCAGGGCTTCGGCTTCCCATCACACCACATACTTTTGGACCTCACCACGGCGGTGCAGCATGCACAGGGCTGAATTCAAGCCCCCGTGCTTGCCTTTCACATGCAAAAAACAAGCTCCTTGTCCTGCCGAGGGTCCCACCCGTGCAGGCCAGCCGGGTTTTTTAATGCCAGCCGGGAGCTCCAAGGGCAGCGCAGCCAGCCTGGGGAAAAACCCGCAGCGGTGCCCTGCAGTGGGGGACTTCAGGGTTTGGCCTCATATTTCTTGTGCCACGCGCTGACACAAATCAATGTACACCTCCTGTATGCACGCACATTGCGACTTGACCTTCTGAGCATCGCTTTCAAATGTTTTATTTATTTCCCCGAGAACAGGCAGTTTTGTTCGAGAACACAAGGTGAAATTCCGACCTCGCTGAAGGCACTGAGCCTTTGCCATCGACTCCAGCGGAACCAGACATTTATCCCGAGCTATTACCAGGTTACAGGGCTCGGTTCTTGCTTCGCTTCTTAGCTGACGTTTGATGCTTTAAAGAAAGACCCAACAAATCCTTGAGCCCTTTTGTGCACGCCCAACATTCCCAAAGAGAGAAAAAAGCAGCACCAGTCCCCTCCTGCCCTCTCGGGGAGGCAGTTACGGGTCTTGAGGTGTGAAAATTGCTCGCCCTCATTGTAGCACATCGCTACCACGTTGTTACCTATCACCAAAATTCCCCTGTTTTCTCAAAGTCGAGCAGCGCATTCACCTCCTTCTGAAGGCGTTCATAACGTGCGAATACAGGCATCATTTAAAAAACCTCTGCAGAAACCAACAGTTCTGCTATCACAAAGAGAGACTTTGGGCAGCCAGGTGTCACCAACACATCGCCACCTGCCCTGGCTGGCACCGCCGAGCCCTGCAGAGCAGCCCCCGGGCTCAGCGCGGTGTGCGCCGTGCTGCCCGCCTCGCCTGCAGCCCGAGGAGCTCTCTTTGTGTGCTGTCTTCATCAAATGCTCTCAGTGAAATGCTGCCTTCTTCTGTTTATTTGTCACAACTGATGCTCTGGTGAGCGGTAAATAGGAAATTTGTTGGCAAATCAGCAGCGCCAGCCTGGGAGCCAGCTTCCCGGGGAAAAGGAGGAAGCAGCAGTGCCTACACCGCACACGGCCGCGAGCAAACGCTTTTCCAAGAAACTGTTCGGCAGCTTTCATTTGAAGTTTACGTGAAAAAAAAAAAAAAGTAAAAGGAAACCTTGGAAGAATTTCTCTTGGCTTGGAGGTTTTTTATAAAATACACGTTTCAAGCCACCTCTACCTGCCTGGGGTGGCTCGGTGTGAGCAGGTCCCCAAGGCCACGTGGGTCCCCGAGCACAGGGGTGCTGGCAGCGGGCTGGTGTGAAATGGCACCTTTGTGACAGCAGGGACATCGCCAACGAAGCACAGCAGCAGCAGTCGGTCCTTCTGAGGTCTGTGTGCACGAGGCCGCTGTCCCCACACAGCTTCAGCCCCCCTGGATGTCTGGACAACCGAGCAGGAGTCCTCCCAGCGGCCACATCAGGCTTTTAAAACACACAGTGCTGTGATTTCTGCTCATTTTTCGAGGCAGGGAGAGAAGGCTCCTACGAAAAAAACCCTCTTTGCCCATCTAAATTCTCCCCATTACTGAGCAAATGGTTTGCAACAGCAAATTTATTCCGCAGCGTCTCCCGTGCTCTTTTTTTTTTCTGTTGTTTGAAAAAGCCACAAACAGATTGTGATTTTCTCTAACGGATTCACCATCTGGGAAATTTTTCATGCAACTCCTTTCCTCAGTGGGAGCAAGTTACTCAGAGGGGAATTCCCAGCAGAGAGCAGAATCTGAAGGGATGGGTGGTTCATTTAATTAGCATGCATAATCCCGACGTCCTTACTCAGGCAAAACTCTCACCAGGGCCAACAGGAGATTTATTTTTATTTTTTTTTGAAAGAACCAGCTAAGGCCTTTGGTATTTGTCTCTTGGTGTTATAAACGGCATTTTCCATGCAAGGGAAAGTTGGCTTTTGTGTGTGTTAGCTCTGATCTACTCCAGCCCCGTGCCCGAGGTCAGGATGTGGCCCTTGGAGGCTCCGTCACGCGGCCGGGCGCTGGGGGGGAGCTCCGGGAGCTGCTCCCTTTCGCACACTTCCCAGCCTGGGCCAACATCCCACACTTCTGACCGACCACGCTCTGCGGCCCCAGACTGTGGGCTGGAGGGCAGCGGGGAAAGAGGCTCTGGGAGATCTCAGCTGGGGCCAGCGCAGGGTTTGCGCAGCCCCAGGACAAGTTTGGTGCTTGGTTTCCCTCCCAGATGAATTCAGTGCTCGAAAAAGAAGCTGGAGACGTGGGCAAGCTCCTTTTATCCGTGCTGAGAAGCTGGTAAAGCAGCCGGAGCCCAGCCTCCGATCTCAAGCCACTCAAGCAGGGAGCTCAGAGAGGGCCCTGACAGCGCGGCTCTGCCTCACCCCGGCACAGTCTGGAGAGCTGCACAAGCTCTGAACGCTGAGCAATCCTCCCTGACTCATCACTGGACAAAACTTCGCTTTGAAGTGACATTTTCTGGGCACGATGACTGCTTTGAAGCGGGAAGACAAAATTAGTGCAGAGAGTTGGCAGGTGAAGAAATGAGATTTTTTTTTTTTCCCCCCGGCAGCAGAGCTGTCCAGGAGCTATGGAAACCTTGTTTGGCTAAATCAAATCATGGGAAGATAACAGGGCTTCATATTTTCCAGCGACGTCTTCCCTGGAACAGCACGCTATCTGTGTGTGTGCTAGAGCCTCCAGAACAGCCAGAGCTGTTCCTGAAAGTAAACGTGCCCACTGCTTTCTGTGACCGGGAATAAATGCTGCCTCCTGCCCCACAGAGGGGAAAAAAAAATATCACAGGCTTCGGAGAGCCCTGGGAAGAATTACAAGGAGCTTTTAGTGAGGTGCCCGGGTAGGTGCTCACCGTAGGGACTGAGCAAACGAGGCTCCCCGAGGAGATGGCAAAGGCTTGTGTATTTAAATATAACATTAATAGCAGAAATTGCATTCTTTTACAGTACTTCCCTGAGCCTTTCGCTGTCGTTGAGCACGATGCTCCACAGCACTCAACCAACGTCGCCATCTGCCACCAGGCACATTTCTGAGCGCCGCTTACTGTTCCTCCTGCAATCCTAAAAAGGAGAAGGCATCCATCCTTGCCCAAGTCACCCCGTGTTGCAAGCCTTCTTCCCCTTTCTTTCGAGTCCTCCGCTGTGATTCTTCAGCTGCTCGGTTCAGAGCATCTCTTCCATGCAAAGCTGTGGCTGCTCTATCCACACAAATTCCTCCCCAGGAGCTGAGCCCCAATGCAGCCTGCAATGGCTCTCTCTGTGCCTTGCCAGTCACTGGGGAGCAAATCCTGTCTGGTTTATGGATTTCACGCTGCTGCACGTCACTGTAGCACCTTCCACCTAAGAGCAACAGGAATTATGATGTCGATCAGAAGTGGCAGCCCTTCAAATCACTCCAACGCCCCTGATGGGCAAACGCAGGCTGCCTGCTAGAGCCAAAGCCTAGGAGCTAGAAATCCGGGCTGTACCCAGCCCTCAGCACATCACTGAATGACCTTTCCAGGAGGCAAAAGCAGCGTTTTCCCCAACTCTGTTATCTTTCTGAGCCATAACTACAGAGGGCCTGATTCTGCCCTGCTCTGCTCCTGCTGTATTTGCACCAGCGCAGAGGGGAAGAGGATGTAGGCTCTCCCCGCATCAGAACGATACCAGCACCACAGAGCTGTTCCTTTTTCTCCATAAGCAATCGACCCATCAACATGTTATAAAAAAAAAAAATAACTTTAATGTAGGTGGCATGTTCCGTACAGAATTTAACAGGCACCCAAAACACCAACTGTTCTCGTGTTCTGCAGCGTTAACAAGGTGAAGCTCCAACACTTGGGTCTCGTTTGTGCATTCCCAGGCTAGGCAAGAGGCCGAGGCAGCTTTGCCACCACACGCACCAGCACCTCCCTGCCCTTACACCCACACCACGCTCAGCTCTGGTGGGCAGGAGGCACTGGGGAAACCCTCCCAAAGGGCAGGGCAGGGCTGGCACGGGGCCGGGAGGGACAGGCTGCCCCAAATCAGCATTTGTAGTGTTTTTCCTAAGTGCCCTCAAGGCCATTTGTAGCCCGGTAAGCACAATAGCAATATTTAAAGCCCAAACATGGCAGCAAGAAAGCAAACAAACAAACAAAATAACATGAGAGGGAACAAGCTAGCTGCTCTTGTTCGGGACGGCATCAGCGTGAAGGAATGTTAAAATATAAATTCCAAAAGATTTTAAAGTTACAGCCATTTAAACAGCCAGACAGGGAAGACAACATACTTCAAAGCCTGATCTACCCCATCCAGCATCAATGAATTTGGAAAGATTAAAAAAAACAATCCCAAAGAGCACAAACTTCCCCAGAGCTGCCAGTACCTGCTTTGCATTAGGCATTTCTGGCAAGGAGCACTACGAGCCATTTGTCTGCCTTGAAAAGCAGAAAGTCCAGCTCCCGTCCGTTTCCTTATTTGCTGTGTTATAGCAAATGTTTTTCCCCCTCTTTATTAAAAATGCCAGGTTTCTCAATGAAAATATTATGGGGAAAATAAACAGCTTGTTCTTTGCACATACTTAACATTTATTCTGCCTTTTCCTCCCACCCTGTTGTGGCTTGGCTCCCCTTAAGCTTGTAAGGAACTTGTAGAATCTCAACTCCTTGAGAAAAAATGTTTTGGCAAAGCAATCCTAAAAGCCTTGAAAAAAAAAAATCTCAAAAACACTGAATTTAAATTCTGAATCATTACCAAGATCTTACTTATTCCGCAGTCTCCTGGGGATGTTGTGAGGTTTAATTAGCTCTAGCTGGAAAACGCTCTGAAGAGAAGTGCCGTGAAGGTGCCAAATGCTGCTCTACTCATGTAGATCTAAAATGTTCAAATTATTACATCATAAAACAAATCATTTGAAAATTAACTCCTTTTCCGTGCCAGCGTGCCTTCAAAGGGAGCTCCTTTCCCCCCGTAGGCTGGTCGTATCAAACTGCCTGAGCGCTGCAAGGTATCCAAGTGCTGGTAATGAACAAGAACGAGAGCATTTTGAACCTCACCTTGCCTCCAAGGTCTCCTCAATTATTTAATCTTCAGGTTGCCTGTCTTTGTGTGCAGCTGCACTCCAGATTCAGGGCCTTCTGACAGCAGTTTGGCTGTGTTTGTAACAGAATGGGCAATCGCTTCCCACTGTCTTCTAAGCAACCTCTCCCCGAGCTCGCTCTCTCTCGAGGAACAGTTGAAGATTTGGCAAACGCTCCTTTTTTTGTGATTTGGTGGGGATTTGTACCTCTTCCTCAGTAAATGCTATCAAATGGGGATGCAGAGGGATGACAGAAAGCCCACACAATAAAACTGATCTCGTTTGGGCTGTCGCTGCTGCGGGAGCACCCAGCAGCGGGGGCAGGTGCAGGTGGGGAGCAGAGCAGCACCCCCAGGCACCACAAGTCACCCTTTCACCCTGCGTTATAGGCAGTGCTGACAAACAGCTGCTCCGAGGTGAAATTGGTCCTACCTTCAACTGGTGCCCGTGCTGCTTGAAGCAGAGGGCAAAGGAGAGCTGCTGCTGGGCTCCTGGCTGCCCTCTCAGCGTGTCCTGGGGCTGTTTGCTCTCTGGCTGCAATTCCCTGCAGGAATTCCCTCGCACAGCCACCGCAGGATGCCCACAGCCTGCACGGTGCCCCGGGCTGACGGGGGTACTGGGGAGGAGGAAAGAAAGGCTGAGAATTACTGGGAACTGTGGGAATCGCCTCAGCCCACAGAGCAGGCTGCAGCTGGGACCTGCAGGACACGAGGTCCCACTGTCCCCAGCGTGGTCCCAGCATGGAGCTCTGGGGAGCTCCACAGTGAGGAGGAAACTTCCAGACAGCTCGCGGCACGCGCCGGGCTACGTCCTTCCTGCAGAAACAGCCTCTGGCTCTCACGGGGCTAATCCGAAGTTCATGCCAGCGCTGCCCATTATTTATTCAGCTCTGTGTGCTCAGACTGCATTATCTGTAATGCTTGATAATGAGATAATTTCTGGTTTTGCTTTAGCTTAGGGCTTCAGACACAAGCTTCCCTGTTTTGCATCTGTAAGCCTACAAATCAAAGGATGTCAGCAAAAGGCTCCACCGCACGCACTGAAAACACTCACAGGCTGAAATATCGAGTGTCCTCCCCTGGGCGCACGCTGACTTTGTTCTCAACCGCATTCCCATCGCAAAGATCATAAGGGGATGGTCACGTACCTCCAGTCTTGCTTATTCTACTGTGATTGACTCCAATGATTTCAGGGGAAAAAAAAAAGAGGTCTCATTTTTACCAGCTTGCTTTTAGCAGTTCTTAAAAGAAAGAGTAATGTTCCATTACAAGAAACAAAACCAAACCATAAAAAAACAGAATCAAAATAAACTTTGGAACAGGTTCTGGTCTCCATAAATAGTTACCTAACTGACTGCAGAGGAACAGTCTGAGATCTTAGACCGAGACCATTAAAACCAAGTTTAATGCTTAATTCTCTTCCTCAGCTGCTAGCAAAGCTCTCCAGGCGCGCTGCCACAAAGGTACGGGTGTTTTCTGTAAGTCTGGAGGACCACCACTGCTATTGCAGACCATACAATGCTTTCAAGGGTCAGCCAGCCTCATCTCGCTGTGCTCTGTAAGACAGAAGCATCTCTGAGAGGAACCTGCAGCTAACCAGCCCGGGGGAACACAGAACCAACCACCAAGATCTAAATGCTAGGAACCACTGCAAAGGGTTCCCATAATCACTGCAAGATGATAACGCCTTTGCTATGATGGGAATTTCAAGAGCACTGACACTGAACTCTGCCCCCCTCACTCCAGTGGATTTGCTCTGTCGGGGGAAGACTCCAGTTACTCAGCACTAACAGCCTGAAAAGGACAAAACCATTCAAATCACAGCAAAGTGAACAAGACAATACGGTGCTGAATGCAAATCTTGCATGAATCTTAAAAAACAAACCAAAAAACAGCGTTTAATTTGGCCCTGTATTCTTAGTTGGGAATATGCAAAAAGCAAACTACACAGAGAAAGGACAGCACGGGTCAAACAGGGTACACGTTACATGCCTGAGACATGGAGGAACGTTTTTTTTTTTTTAAAAAGGGTGAAGACCAATTCAGAGCGTGGGGTGCAAAGTTATCTGGCTTCTTTCCCTCCAGAAAAAACACTGCTTTTTTACAGGAACAGCAGCAAAGGCAGGCGCCTATGGGCAAGAAGAAACGTGTATTAACTTGCACTACGCAAAGAAAAAACACCCGATCAAGTGTTGCACCTTGATGATCAGAATGGCACCTTAACCCTCAAAAAAAATATATACAAATTCCAGAGACAAGTACATTAATTTATCAATAAAAAGTAGCACTGATAAATAAATTAATTTATATAAAAAAAAAAAGAAAAGAGGATAATTGACACATTTGGGGGTAGAAGAACAGTCACCTTCTTGGCCCACATGCGCTTGGTTTATTTACATATCCACAAATACCATGAAACACCATCCCAGCCCCCCCACTAGCAGCATGGTCACATGAATTCCGTAGATGAGCAGTTCATTCATGAGGCTGAAGTCTACCCGCCTTCGCCCCAGTAAGAGGAGGATGATGGAGAGTTTGTACTGGAAACGCAGAAAGATCCGGATGCCGAGGTACTGAAGGCAAAACAAGATAGAGAGTGCCACCCAGAGGATGGAGGTAAAGAGGCTGCAGCTGAAGTACAGCAGGAAACGAATGAATCCGTACATCCATCGGGATTTGAGATAGATGTCGAAGTTGTTGTACTTGGTGCGCACCAAGTGAGTGGTCCTCACCGGGCCGCAGGCCGAGTGCAGGCAGGTGGTGTGGGGGCCGTGGAACGAGCGGACCCGGCGGGGAATGGGGATCACAGGCATCGGGCACCCCACCGCTCACCGAGTCCCAGGGCAGGACTTACAGGGCACATAGCAAATATCATCCCTTAACGTGGAAGAGCTCCAACAGCCTGGGAACGCTAACTCTTCGCTGAGTTTCCAGGAAGGAAGGGACCTGCAGGAAGGCAGAGAAGGAAAACACGTTTCAGTAGCCCCAGCAGGAGGACGCGCGGCAGGACAGACGCTCTGCAGCTCGGTTACGTACAAATGCTTTGCACAACTCCACTTCTTCGCTTACAACAACTTTGCTAACAACTTACGGCTCACCAGGCAGCCATGCAGCAGCACAATTCTGTTTGCCATCACCCAGTCACATCCCCCAACGCACCCAAGCAGCAGCAGCACCAGCTTTAACCTGTTACAAGCCTTACAGTGTTAATGGAGGAAAGAAGGAGCTTTTTTACAGAATTACCCCAGTTAATTAGGGCTCTTCTTAATCAAACAGAAGTCCTGCACCAGCCCACCAATGCAAAAAGTAATATTAATGTGTGTTTGCATGGGATCAGTTTTCTCTTGTTTAGTTTCTGAAGTTCTCCAAGGGCTTTTACAAGTGAGCTCTACAGCCCGGACACGGCGGTGATTCTAGATTTCTGCCACTGCAGATCCTGGCAAAGCTTCACCAAATAAACAAACTGAAAGCAATGGAAGCTCTCGCAAGAGCCATGAGGCAATTGTGTTTTTCACACTCTACAGGATGTGCCTCCCCTGCTCAGACGAGCCTCGCGGTCCCCCTGTCATTGCGCCCCACAACAAGGCAGCATCTCAAAGACACCCAGGAGTTTGTTTCTCCTTCTGTGCCCTGCAGAGACAAATGAAATATCTTGACCTTCTGGAGTGTTTAGAATTTACAACCTTAACTTCCTTCCACACGCCTGCTGTTGTTATCCGAGGGATGAGCAGCAGCCTGCGAGCTGCTCTCTGCTTCACCCCAGGCTTATGATGTGCCAGATTCCGGGAATTATGAAATGACAATGCACTCCTCAGATAACGCTGGAGAACAACAGGGACTTCCCCTGCCTCCTCGCACACCCAGGCACTCAGACACTTGTTGAACAAGAGATCCTATCACCGTTAAAATAAGAGTAATTTAAAAGTTAATTCAGGATTTTTTTTTGTTGTTACTACCTAATCACAGAGTAAACGATAAGGCTAAAGGCAACTGTAGTCTGATATCAAAAACCTTCTCTGCAGCAGTGTGCCACTGAGTAAATCTTTTCACTGCTCCCTGCCTCAAATTGTACACGTGTGGCAATAACAGCTCTGAGCACTGCTGCGAGGCCCCAGCTTTAATTACCTAACATTTCTCTAACAGAGGAAAGGAATCTGTTGGCTCTACATGAATCAAGCTAATAAAAAGGAGAATGAGTTAGCTTATGATTAAGGAATTGTGATAATTGAGGTCTGTTCTCAACTACCAAAACCACCGGTGTAATTTAAGTGCCTCCTTGCCATAATTTCCTGCCGGTAAAGAGGAAATGCTCGGTAGCTTGCGCGTGTGTTACAAGGATGTATTTTGCAAGGCATATAAGGTGGTCAGATGCTAACCCAACACTGCTTAAGGACAACAGTTTTGTGCCTGGAGCGTGCAGCGGAGCGTGCCTTCCACGTGCTCTGCATCAGCTGCTCAGTGTTTGCCTTCAGAAGTGCTTTTGGAGGAACAAATTAACAAGACAAGTTAAAAATTCATATTCTGTGGACTTGGAGCACTGCATTTCTGATAACGCCACCTCTTCTTACAGCCTCTTTCACTGGGACATGAAAACAGCTTATCATTCCCAGCAAACTCTGGCTCAGCTCCTTATCCTGATTCCCTGAGCAGCCACGGAGAAATCAGTGTGAACACGAGAGAAGCACTTGGTAAAAGCATGCCTGAGCAGCACAGCACAACCCCCACGGGCATACGTTACAGTTTCTGGGGCAAACTCAGCACGCTGACCTCACATCTGATGAGTTTGAGAAGAGTTTAGGTTCTCTGACAAAACCTTTGATAGGTGAATCTGAGAGAACTGCCCCAAACAGCTCAGCTGCAGAACTGATTTGGTGCGAACAGCAACGCCTCGCTCACATTCACCGTGCCCACCACATAAACAAACAGCCCCCGGGAGCTTGATGCCTTCAGATAAATTGAAACGCCAACACCGTGCCAGCCACAAACAGGGGGAAGCTGTGCAAAGGGGAAACTTCCTGAAGTATTACATCGCTAAGGGCGCTGCCATCCACCCCGCAGGTCGATAACCCGCTGCTGTTCCTGGGTGCCGCTTAACTCCCCCAGCACAAAGGGGCAGCTTCCCTGAGACACCTGGCCCCCTAGGAGGAAGGAAAGAAACGGCTGAGGCGCCTCACAGACCCCCAACACCCTACACGCGAGTTATCTAAGAGATAAAAGGCGAGATCAGGCCGCAGATCGCTCCTTTTGTGCGTTAACGGGCTCAGAATCACAAATTTTGATCTGCCAACGCTGCAAAGAATCCCCCCCCGCCCCCCCCTCCCTCCTCCCTCACCAAGGCGAGAGGCCGGGGCCCACCGGCACCCCCCCGGTAACGCCTCAGGAAGGGGCCGCGGCCTCCCCCAGAGCCTCCCCGGTGCCTCCCCTCGCCCCCCGGGGCCTCCCCTCGCCCCCCTCGCCCCCGCCCCGCTCTCACCGCCGTGCCCATGGCCTCCCGCCGGGCGGCGGCCGCCGAGCCCGAGCGTCCCGGGCCCGGGCTGACGGTAGGCCCGGGCCTAGTGGCGGGCGCCGCACTGCGCATGTGCGGGGAGCGGCCGCGCTCCGGTTCCGGCCCGCGGCGGCGGCGGCGGCGGAGACGGCAACGGAGAGGGAGCGGCCGCGGCGGCGCGCGGGGATGGCGTCATCACGCAGCGCCCGCAAGGCGGAAGCGGGAAGGGCGGCGCGTTGCCATGGCAACGGGGCCTGGAAGGCTTCAGGCGGCGGGGAGCGGGACTAGGCCTCGGGGAGGGGGGAACCGAGGCCCTCGGGGTGGTTCGGGGAGCTGTGGTAGAAGCCTGGCTGTGTGTTAGGCAAGGTGTGAGCGATCCAGGCTGCTGGGGAGCCGAAAAGACACCAAAAAGACACCAAAAGTTCCTAAAATACACACAGGAGGATGGATCAGAGGCGAAATAAAAAGGAGGAAAAACAAACAAACAAAAACAGAATAAACAAACAAACAAAAACAAAACAAAAAAAAAAAACAAACAAACAAATCAAACCAAACCAAACCAAAAAACCCTCCCTGCTCTTTCCCTTTAGATTCAATTAAGAATTACTTTCTGTAATGGAAAGAATACAAAACTTTTTTTTTTTTTTTTTTTTTTTTTTTTTAATTGGCCCCCTGCCCCACTTGCCATCCAGGCACTGTCGCAGTGGAAAAACATTAAATAATAATAACTCGAGCCATCTGCCAGCAGCGAGCCGTGCCGCGCTGCACAGGCAGCTGAAGGCACCAGGCCAAATACCTCCGAGCGCACCAACTGGCTCCGACGCGCGCCCCGCTCTGGGCACTCCCTGCTCGCCCGCAGCAGCCTCTGCCCCACGGAGCTTTTTTGTTCCACAAACACAACGAGGGGCCCGAGGTGCTGGATGTACAGCGAGGGAAAATCCCAGCCAAGGTGAGGAGCGGTGGTGTGCTCCTCGTAAATTGCCCGTTGCTGTTCTCCCACCTACCTTCTGGTGGGAGGGAGAAGGGGAGGCGCGGAGCTGATGCATTTTTCCCCGATGGCATGAAATGGGAACATCTGTTCGGTGACTAAGATTAGCACAAGAGCCACGTTTCATTTATTTCGCTCCGCCATTGCATAGAGCAGGGAGTCAGGGATGGGAATTTCAGCCCAAGCAACAGCATTATGAAAGCACTTTGATCTTTCCAGCTTTGGCTTGGAGAATGAATGCAAGCGCTGCAGAGGGGGCTCATGGCTTCCCACAGGAACTGCTCCAGGCAGGCGAGGTCTGCCATTGCCTCCAGAAACACCCAAAGAACTCCACTGCCCAACCCCAAACCCGTACACAAGCACAAGGGGGTGACACCGCAACATCAGTGCTGAGACCAACCCTTTTCATTTCTTAGGTCGGGATGACAAAAAGCAAGGCAGCACCATTCAGCCTGAAATACGTTGACCACTTCGCTGCTTAAATAAATGTGTATCATCTTAAAAAATATACAGTCCCCGGGTCAGGCATGAATTGAAGCTTTGACATTCAAAGAGGTGAGGTCCTAAGCAAATGCTTGTGGTGCAGCCCGAAGAGAACCCGCCCACAGCACTCCAGCGGGGCTCTCGGTTGTATTTCTTTCCTGTGCTAATTTTACTAAAGACACAACTCATATTCCTGTTGATTGAACAGTTTTGTGTTGACAGCATTGAAGATTTGTGATGAAACTTATCATCAGCCCAGAGAGCGGGCCATTAGTACTAGTCACAGCGGCCAGCCAGCGCTGATATATTTTATGGCACGCTTCGAAGACAAACATACACATTTATATGTCACTTGTTGCAATATAAATGCTAACTTGTACTTCTTTCAAAACTTTTAATGAATTGTATACATTTCATGAGATTTATAGCATGAACCGAATTGCTCAAAATATTACTTTAAACATATTTGTCACTTTGGCAACAGAACAAAAAAAATCTGGAAGATATTGCATTTAGAAATAAATCATAAATATATGCATCTTAAAAGAGTTTATTTCAGTCATTAATAGTTGATGGCCCCCCCCAGTGCAGGATTTAAAGTTAAATTATGCAAAATCAAAAACAAACCTTATAATACTTAATCAAACATGCATAAAACTGTCAGGGCCAAATAAATTCTCTCAATTAACTTGCTTCAGATTGTGATTGCATTTACTAATTTAATCAACACTAGAATAATTTGGAGACTGGGTAATGATAAATTACTATGGTGCTGCACATGAAGAGCCACTAAGGTAGTGTGCTAAGACAAGAATGCAAGAAATGCTTGCTAGGCTGAGGGAAAAAAAGTAGCAGCAGAGTTATCTCATTGTATAATGGAAACATCTTTTCAGTCCCATTTTTGGGGGAGATTTCTTTTCAGTAAAAACCTTAAAACACCTTTCACGGATAGATCTTGTCTGGATGCATGGCTTTAATGTTAGTCCACTGAGTCAATCCCGTTTCAATCTGAGATGAGTTAAGAGGTGAAACAGTTCAATGTAGACATTTGCTTCACATTTCTCGCTCATTTTGTGAATGTGATCTTTCGCTCTGAACACAAGGCGAGGGACTGTGACTTACAGTCCTGCTTGCTGGCACCGCTTCACACTTTGGCCTCAGTCAAGTCATTTAGGCTGGAGCTGGAGTAACAATCCTCTAATATCAAGATGTCCTTTAGCTCCATCCTTTTGCACTTAGAATGGATCTGCACTTTCTGACCCCTGTCTAGAAAAAGCTTTCAATACTATTACTTGTGGAGAGCTAAACATTTGATTTTTGCAAGCGTAAGCAAGGTTTTATGGAGAGGTTCTCATTTAGAGGTTCATTTGAAGGAGGCTGTAAGGTATTCAACCCTGTAAAATACCTGGACCTCTGAAAATCAGACCCATATTTGGTCTGAAACCTTTCTACATCTGTTTTACAAAAAATAACTATGCCCATATTGCTACTGTGGGAATTAACTCATTATTGCAATACTCTTCCTCTTCTCTCTCTCTTTTTTTTTTTTTTTCCCTTTCTGCAAAATATCCCCTCCAGTGGCTAGCTTTACATTTCTGAAAGCTTTTATTTGAAACAGATTTTGTGTGTACATTTATAAATGTATAGCACCCAGTACTGTTTGGCCACCAGCAGAAATCTGTAAACCTGTGTGCTGAAAAGTATATCCAGAAAGGTAGCTAATGAGCTTCCTTCAGTGACCCAGAAACACCTCCTTGCACAGTAAGTATAAAGCCATATAGATAGCCATAATTTCAGAGGTCTTAAAGATAATAAACATGTTAACATGGTATTTTCAAGCTAGTATTCACTGCTGGCAACCTGTCACATCCAAAAACACCATCCAAAACCAATGGCATCTTGTGCGAATTCACTTGGGTTTTGCTGAACCAGTCTGTAAAGCTGAAATATAACAAACCAAGGAATTAATTCTTTCCTTTTCCTTAAAGGAGATTTAGGGTCAAGTCTGGACCTTAAATATTAAATGTAATCGATCCGTCCTGCAAATCTACACTGCAAAAGCTTGTGAAATATTGTGAAATATTCCTTATTACTTCTTTCCAGATCTGATCTCTTAGTTTAAATGTCAGTTTTAATCAGTTGGAAGAGATTTGCATGTGGTAAGTAATAATAACACAGTGTATTAGACTAATCAAATAAAAATAAACGTGGCAGAAAGCCGAACTAATTCCCACTTCTGCAGTGTGCAGCCCCCATGACACTCAGAGCCCTGGGCTCCCTGGCAGGGCAGCGGGGCTGTGGAGCTTGTGGGATTATTTGGGGTCCAGCAGCAGCATAAATGGAGGGAGCAGAGGGAAGGAGTGGAGTCCATGCACCAGCACGCCTCTCCTTCCTCACTGCAGGGCTGGGCACAGCAGTGCCAGGTACCAACGACAAGCCCAGCGCAGATGGTGAGGTTGCAGTGTGCTGTCAGTCCCCTGCAGGAGTCCTAGTCCTGTAACGCTTTTATAGATACATATTTTAGAGGTGACTTGTGAAATATAAAACCAGATCAGTCAGTGGTTTCTAAAGAAATAGATGATACATGGTTCACGTGAGGCCTGGTGAGACAGTAACGTTTGATGTGCTCAATATACGTGACACGTCAGCATGTTTTCTGGCAAAATAAGCAATCTGCCCACTGCTGCCATGAGCCTTCATGACACTAAAAGCAGGAAAGCCTGGGGGATGCTCGGTGGGGTTTGGGACAGCCTCCTTCCCTCTGCCCCCAAAAACAGCTCGTGGGGGCTCCCCCGCCACGTGAAACAGCATGGAAAGAGAAAGGCTCATGCTGGTGTGGGTGAGATCCCAGCGAACACCCCCAGATTTGATACACATAAAAAAAATGTGCATTGTTCTGCAGTGGGGACACTTAAAAGCCCAGACAACGTAGTGAAACACGCAGCTTCCCCAGCCCGGCTCCCTCTCCTCACGGCTGGGGAACAGGCAGGGGTTATTCTGGAGACGCTGGAGTCATGGAAAGATTCCTGCTGACCTCCAGGGGCTGGGGCGGGAGCCAGCTGCACACATATGGCAGGAGAGAAACTGTCTCTAAAACAAATGAAAATAGAATTGGCCACTTTGCCAGGGACAGGCCTCCTGCCAACGCTTGTTGCTGCATCATGCTGGCTAGCCCCGATCTGGCTGGTGTCAGAACTGCCGATTATGCAGAAAACTCTCGCAGAGAAGTGTCAGCGCTGCCTTCTGTTCAGCGCTAGGCTAGGCCTAGGGGAAGCGTGTGGCATTGTCCCAGAGCCAGCCCATACCTCCCGCGGGAAGCAGGGGGCTGGTGGGCACGCTTGGGAAGCACACAAAGCACTTTCAGAGTGCTGCATCTCCTCAAGAAGCAGGAGGGTGGCATTTTGGGGCAAAGAAAGCATTGTCTCTGGGAATCTCAGCTCCTCAGTGTTTGATTCATTAGTAATGTGTCCCAGTTCGTATCATGGTTGTAGCAGGCGGGTCCTCTTAAGCACTTTGCATGGATCCATCAGGTCTGAGCCGGGATCGATCTGCTCTGAGGTCATTTTAACATCAGCAGCCCGCCCCCCGGGGTCAGCAGCAGAGCTGGGACAGGTCTGGTCTCTGGTGCACTATTTTCAGAGGGATTCGGACACCCTAGGGGGGCACCCAGCACCACACCAGCACTTAGATCAGAAGGGCTCTGGGGCAGGGAGTTTGCAGGGCCATAGGCAGCACCTCCAGCAGCTGCATGCAAATGACCCCCCCAGAGCCCTGGGGAGAGGGCTCAGGCTGAGCTCTGCAGTCAGAGGACGCAGAGCAGCTCCCACTCCATCATTCCTCAATGATTTCCTGGAGAAATACAGATGGTGAGGGAAAAACACCTATGACCCCAAGATGCCCAGGCAGACTCTCACTGTTAACCTAGTCAGTTCTTTTTAAGTCCCTCCCCAGATGCTTAAGCCTCAGTTTTCCCTCTCCCTCCACCTGCATTCAAGCTTAAAAACGTCAAAACTCCTTTGGCTGTTGGTCAGCAGCTAACGCACCACCGGGACAGCCCCGGCCAGGCTTTGGTGCCTGTGCCGGGCAGCTCTGGTTGCCAGAGCAGTGCCCAGCGTGACGGCCCCGTGCTCTCCATTCCCCTCTGGAAAAGGGCAGGCACTTGGGAAAGATGGAGAGTGACAGGAGAGAGGAGAGACAAACCTCTGCTTGCCAAAGGTGTGTTTTCCCGAGCTCCCCCCGCCTCCGTCCCTCCGATGCGAATCAATGGAGCCATCTACTCCGTGCATCGGCTAAACGTCAAATTTAGAGACAGCGTTCATTTTTCTGAGATCAATGGAAAGCGGAGTTTGCCTGTATTTCTTAAGCAGCATTACAGGGCATCAGTCAGTGCCCAAACCCACCACTCGCCGGGATTAGCTGCGATGGCAGCTTTTCCAGCGCTAGGGGGTTCACTGCGTCAGGAATCCTCCAGTGCTTTCCATCAGGGTGCACAAAATGTGTCCGTGCTGTTTGAAGGTAAATTACTGCAAGAGTTCGTTTCTTTTTCTATTTTTCCCCCCTTTTGATTACTGTTTTGAAATCACCAGGTGACTGGATAGCTCCAAACCTGAGCACAGCACCACAGCCTGCACAGAGCAGCCCTGTCACCGCGGGGCTGGGGGCACAGAGGGACTGGGGAGGGACACAGAAGGGCTGACACGCTGCCTCTGTGGAGGAGCCACAGGGCAGAAGCAGGGGAAGGGAAACAAGCAAACAATCAAGCAAACAAACAAAGAAACAAACAAACATCATCATCAACAACAGCAGGTGCTCACCTCTGTCCTCAGCCCCACGGTGGTGGGGGTGTCCTGTCCCACCCCGTCCCATCCATCCTGGAGCATCAAAGGTGTGAGATGGGAGTGGATTGCAGGAGGGAAGGACCCTGTGCACAGGGGAGGCATCACCACCTGCCCACGGCGTCCAAGAAAAAGTTCAGCCCCAACGCAGAGCAATGCTGTGCTGGGGGTTGAGAGAAAGTTCTGGTGCTCAGCACACGTCAGGAGTCTTCTTGACCTTGCTTATGTTCAGACTATGTTCTGCAAAGGAGAAAATGACTTTCCAGCATCATTACAGCAGTGGCATCCTTATCAATGAAAATGATCAAGGAAAAAGGTACAAAGGATTTATAAGACACAACCATCTTCAATTATATCCATATTTAACAACAGATTTCCAAATGGGGGAAAGCTACTGCAATGGTCAAAGCTGATTTTTCTGTAAGATCAGAGCACTGCCTCTCTCCTTATTACCTCCAAACTGGGGAAATGTGGGTCTCCATGACAAACTGCACCGCCTGCAATAGAAACATCATTTTATCACTGTAGGGAGCAGAGGAATAAGAGCTGAGAACATTTCTTCTGAAAATGGAACACAAAAGTCCACTCAGTGGTCACATTTGCCTAGTTCTTAGCTTTGTGCCTGCGTTTTTCAAGGTATGAGAGTCAGCTCTGGCAAGTCAAGTGACCCCAATAAACACCCCAAAAGCCACGTAGGCAGCAGCCCCACTGCCTGATGCCACCACCTGCACCAGTGGCCTGGCAGGACCAAGAGGGGACCCCATGGAGCCCAGCTCAGGATGCAGAGCAGGGCAAATCCCACTCCTCTCTCCCTAATTTCCCTCGTTTGTCGCCAGCAGACCAGCCCGTAACTTAACAGCACTTTGCTGGTGAGAACATGGAGAAGAGAAAAAAACCAAAGCCCTCATCAATCACAGCCTGGCTCCGGGTACAATTAGCAAGTTCTATTATCTTAAGAATGACACTTGTAGCACAGAGCAAAGCATGGCGCACCCCGGATTATAATACTGCATGCAAAAAAGGGAAGGCTTGAATTGCATTAGCATTGCATTAGGTTCCCATGACTTTTTATATCAGCACTTGTGAGTTATTTATGAATTCATTTATTTACAAGGACAGCCCTTTCTGCATTCAGTTGCCATGGTTGCTTTAACTCCTGTATCCTATTAATTCTGGATGTTATGAAATAAATATAGATCAGACAATCATTGTGTGCTGCTTTTTTTTTTATATATTATTATTATTTTACAGTTTGATTCCCTGTGTCCTGGCCAGAAGGGCTTCTCTCTGGCGCATCCACTGCCCCTCCCTGAGTGGGAATTGCCCCTGAGAGCCAACAGCTTGGTTCTGCTGGCCAAGGAGCTCACACGTGTGTCCCCCATGCCTTGGAGAGGGCAAAGGCACCGATCAGGGAGGAGGACGGTCCTGGGGCTGGGATCCCAAAGCCAGCGTGCTTGGAAGTGTTTTGTAATGGAATTCCACAAGCAAATTAAATCAATTACTGAGTCTAATAAAGCTCTCAAGGTTTTTAATTAAACTAAGTTTTAATTAAAGCAGCATGAGCCCGTGCTCTTTTGATATTCTGCCTCAGACCCCAGAGGATTGCAACTCCTTTTTGTAATTTACATGGGCTGGATCAATCACGAGAGTCACGAAAATGCGAGAACTTTGTCAATTTTACGGGATGAAATACTGTACGCTGGGCAGGAACCTCGGGCAGCTCGGGGCCGGGGCAGGAGGACGGGTTGGGGGTCACCTTCCCTGCTCTCAGCAGCAAGGAGAACAGCTCTCTCTGAGCAACCCACACCACACCACAGCCCGGTGCCTGCACAAGAACCTGCCCCCTGTGCCCGCTCCGGGCAGGCGAGACCCAGATCATCCAACCTGCACATCTGGTAAGTGGCCCTGGGATGTTCTGCCTCTATTTTAGTCTTGTTTTGTACACAATATGCCCCAAACATGCTTTTTTTTTTTTTTTTTTTTTTTCTTAAGGAGATAAGGATCTTTATGTAACCCATTTTTCCTTAACGCTAAGTCCTTTGTCAGGATTAAAGAATCCTAAAACATCTGCACAGGCTTGGGTGGCAGATGCATGAAGAAAGCGGCCTAAAATAACATAGAATATTAACCTACTAAATGAGGTATTTAGAAAATAGAAGGACCCTCCTGCATCCTTCTTTGCAGCCACTTCCTGACCCCAGCTACGTGATGCAGGTGGGTAACAACAGTGTGCCATCCGACATGATTTTCATCCCAGATTTTTTTACCTGATGCCAGGATTTGGCCTTGCCAGGAATCTCGGCTGTACTGGAGGAGTGGAGCTGACCTGGCTGGGGTCTGGGCCCCCTTGATCCGCCGAGGGGCTGAAAATAACCTAGCCAAAATATCTGCCAAGCCTTTCAGGAAAGGGATGCACTACCAGGCAGTGTTAATTCCTCGTTACGCCTGGAAGTCAACGCTACCTGCCTGGGGCTGCTCAGGGAGCCTTTACGGTGTATTGGGTTTCTTCCCTCTTGTCTTTAGGGATTACTCCAAGGAGAAACCAGTTTGTCCTTCCTCCAAGGGAAGAGTTCACGAGATGTGTGTTTGCTTAAAGAAGTGAGCGAGGAGGGGAGGCAGGGGCTTGGCGCGGGATGGCCGAGAGCACTCCCCAGGCCCTCCCAGCAGCCGCCTCCCCAAAGGTTTCCAGGAACTGAGGTCAAACCTGATTCGGATGAGAGTCCACAGAGCAGGTCAGCAATAACCCCACAGCACCTCGGGTAGCTGGAGCAGGCTGTCAGCACCTCTACCACCCCATTTCCCAGCCCTTCCATCCATCCATCGCGGCCCGTCCGTCCTGGCCGCAGCCAGCCCCCCGGCCAGCCAGGGCCATTAGTGTGATTGCTGGGGGTCGTGAAGTTCAAACCAAAATGTCAATTTTCATCTGGAAGAATGGTCCCATTTTAGGAGCGGAGGGATTTCTTTCCTCTCTCTCAGAGCCCCCGCCTGTGAAATCATTGCTCCCCAAAGACTTGCAAATTTCTGGCCAGCGAAAGGTGCCAATAGCTGCTGGAGCCAATAAAAAGATTAACAAGGGTCACCGTCCTTCCCTCTTTGCCTGCACTCGAAGGCTCTGGGGCCTATTTTGAAGATATTAACCATTGCCTTTACCTCCTGCACGTTCATCACGGCTTTGGGGTCTGTATGGATTTATCGACGAGACGTTGCCATCAATCTCACCCGCTGAATGCCAGTCACTGGGTTACATCACCCCACCGGCATTTAGCCAGGAAAGTTCTGGAAGGAGGACAGAAATAGGACAAAGCAGCTGCTGGGGCTGTGGGTGCTGCTCTGGGGCAAGGACAGCGTCACCCTGGTGCCACCAAGCGCAGGGACTGAGCCTGGGGCAGCATCGATCCTATGGGGCCAGGATGCAGCCCCTGTGCTGCGGGGTTCGGGAGCCAAAAGGGTGATCCAGGAGGACAGTGGGATGATGAGGGGCCGGCACTGACCCCACTGGGGTGTCCTCAGCAGAGCACTGCAGTAAATTGGAAATTGGAGATGTCCCTGTTAGGGAGAAATTTGAAATAGCTGCAGGTGGGCCTGGTCACGGCCTGATGGCACCACAGGGTGGCACATGGCAGTGCTGGGGGGACACACCAGCAGCGTGTCTGCAGTCACCCTGTGCCCAGGGTGCAGGCAGAGAGGCAGCGATGACTCAGGGGGGGATTATATGGGATCCCCCACCCAGGGGCAGGACTCACAGGACACCCAGGGCACCCTGCACCCAGAGCTGCTCAGCCCACCTCGAGGTGTCACACATTTCAGGTGGGTTTTTTCTTCTGTGTCATTGCGTTAAATAATTAAGTCTGCTCCATCTTTACCTCCTGACAATGTGGCACTTAATTAAGTGGTTTAATTAGACGCTGGCAACTTTAATTAAGTTTAGGACGGTGGAGGTGACTGGGAGCCTCCGGATGAGTTGCGGAGCCTTTCCCTGGGGGCGCGATGTGGGAGAAACTTTCACTCCTGGATCTGGCCTTCAGGGAGGAACCCAAGGGACCCACCACAGCATCCATCCCCCAAATCTCCCCTATTGCCCCACCTCGGAGTGGGTGGCTGCTCTGGGCACCCTTTGCTCAGATCTTTCAGGGAGCCAAGGCCTGCCCTGGGACCGCGGCGTAGAGCCAGGCAGGAGGGATATGGGCAGGGGCTGCACCAAAGGGGGTGTCAGGAGCCCCAGGCTGTGCCGGGTGGGTGCCCACATCCCCCTGGGTGCTGCCTGATCCCGCTGAGCACTGGGTTGGGCTGCTGGGAGCGGGACAGGGTCGGGGGGAGGCTGCGGCAGGCTGAGGAGCAGCATCTGCAATTCCAGCCCATGCACGGGGCTGTCTAAAAGACGTATTGCTTTTTAATAATGTAAATATGTAAATATTACCGAGGTACCATTAATCGTCGTTGCCTCAACATGATACCACTCTTAAGAACAAATGTAATAAGATATTATTAATATGCAAAGCAACAACACATTAACCTGACTAACGCCAATAAATTGCAGAGCTTAGCACAATGTGAGAAGCCCCGGGGAGCCCCCACACCCCGCGACCTCACAGGAAAAGGGACTTTGTCCTTGCTGGCCGCCGAGGGACCTGCCACCCTTCTTCTGGAGCTGCTGAGGATCCTTATTCAAAGCCTCTTGCGTTCTTCTGGAGGATTTCCTGATCACCCTCATAACAGGCTTGGTTTAAATCCTGCTGTAGGTGTGTAAGAGGAGAAGGAGCCTGGCCAGACCCAGAAGCTGAGGCATTAGCCCCGGCTTTGTTCCATGGCTTGCTATGAGCCAGCCCAGCCCTCATCCCGTGAGCTGTTGGGTTTTACCCCTGAGAAGCTGGGTCTCTGCTCACAGCCCCAAAAACCCCATGACCTGGCCCAGCACAGCCCCGCTCTCACTGCCTGCTTTGGCGGTGTATTTCCTCCTGAAATACAGGCTCACAGCAGGATTAAAAGCTGGAACAAGTGTCCTGATTTATATTTGCCAGGCTGGAAGTGCTGGTGTGGCCACCAGTCCTCGGACCCAGCAGGGCAGCCCCCAGCTCCAAGCCCTGTGAGCGGCAAGTGGGAGAGGGGGGAGAGCACGTGGCCGAGGGAAAGGCGCAGGGGAAGCCATAAAGTCTGAATTTAGGACTTGAAAGGGAAATTATTCTGTGCAAATGGCTGCTTCAGTTCAAATCCGCCCTGCCTTGTAAATCCTGCTCATCCTTCTCACAAGGGAAAGTCGGTGAGATAACCAATATTTCAGCAGCACGCAGCCTCCCGGAGACCTTCACCTCCCGGTGTCCTCTGAGCCCCGCACCCAGGCCCAGGCCTGGAGAGCAATTCAGGCCTGCACACAGCCATGGTTTATGCAAAAATTAACCTGTTGCCCTTGCTTGGGTCAAAGTAATTCCATTTAATTTGGTAATCTGGGCCCTTTATCATTAATGAGTCCTTGGGGGGTGGGGGTCAGAGCATCTTTCTTTTTTTGGCTGAAGAGAGCAGCAGAGATTATTGTTAATATTCAGGCTGCTCAATAAAGCACAAAGACCTTTTGCTATTGACAGCACTGTTGGTTTTCACCTCATTGGTGAATGGAAATTGCCAAATTAATCTCTCATTAGATCTGAAGTTAATCCTCAATTTTGTGATTAATGAACCCCCAAACCACAGATTTACCTGTGCAAAGTGTATTGGGAAATTGCATACAGTAAACGTCCACAGAAAATCAAGACTGTATCCAAGAAAAGGAGCAAAAATAATTATTTCCTGTTCCCCTCTGTACAAGAATTAACTGGTAAGCAGTAAAACTATCAGGCCGTAGGCTGCATTTTTCCCCCAGATCACTGACGGACTGTGGCCCTCACTGCTGGAGGATGTTGTGTAAGTCATTGCTAAGAGGGAGCTGAACAAAGGACCATGCAAATTCGTGCATTACGTGTCCAGCTGTGGCTTTCAGGCCAGGAGGTCTCTAGCCGATGGGCTACTGAGAGCAGCAGTGGGGTTGCCCTTCAGACATCTGCTGCCGTGGGGCTGGCGAGCAGGGCAGGCTGCATCGGCTTGCAGGGATATCAATTAAACCACTCCAAACTCAGCTGGGTAAGGCTTCAGGCCAACCAGCAGGGCCTGGGTTTATCCACCCGAGCTGTCTTCTGCCTGCCTCTCACTGAAGTCTCCTCACGTGCTCCACCAGGGCCCCGTGCCCCCTCTCTCCGTGGCTGGAGCTGCAGTGTGCCAAGTGCCTGTCCCTCCCCAGCCGTGACCCCTTCCTTTCCTCCCAGGGTTTCTTTTATGCATCATCACTTTAGCAGGGCTATTGTACTGGAAATCTGTTTGCCACATGTTAGCTGGAGCTCATCTGCTAGGATCCTCGGTTAAATATTCATGGCGAGGTAGCTATTAAACTGGGGGCGAGAACTCAGGTTACACGGAGGAGATGAGGAGAAGGCTGCGCTGGCAGAGGAGACGGACTCAATATCAAGTTAAGAACCCTCGTGGAAATGACTCACCCCACATAAGGTCTGGGCACGGAGCAGGAGGAAAAAATCCCGTTCTCGTTGTGCTGCAGAGATGCGTTGGTTACCTCGGTGAGATGGGCACGGCGGTGCACTGGGCATACTGGAGCCCCAAAATGCTTCTCCAGTAGGACCTGAAGTCCGTGGGCACTGAGGAAACAAGAGAGGATTTCTAAATGGGTTGAGCTTTTAAGATGGGAGGAAAAAGGCGGTGTGTTTGGACGGGATTGGGGCCTGCAGCTTCGCAGGTGCAGGGAACTGCGTCCGCACTGCCCTCGGAGAGGTGCTGCAGCGAGGAGGTGATGCTGGAGCAGGGCTGGGGACGGAGCCCATGCCACTGCAGGGGGACACTGGGGACGGACCACCCAGCACGCTGCAGCCATTGACTCCTGCAAGCCGGGGGCAGGAACAGGCAGGGCAAAAGGACAAGAGGGCAGAAGTCAGGCTGGGGGTGTCGGGTGACCGGTTACCTGAGCCCTGCCTAAAGGTGACTTCCTCATGAATAGCCCAGCAGCGCTCCTGCCAACACCAACACGCCAGAGCTGGTGAATTATGCAGGGCACCGGGCTGTGCGAGCAGATGGCATCGCTGCTGTAACGTGAGCAGCCGCACCAGACAAAATGCAAAGCCCAGCAATTAACCTTTTGGAAGGTTTCCTCTTGTCTCGGGGATTAAACCTCCTCCAGCCCCCCCCGCGCTCCGCTCCTACCCAAGAGGGAAGAGTAATCCCCCAAACAAACAAGGGAAATGGACTTCCACAGCCCCAGCAGCCCCAAGCTGGGCTTCCAGACCTTCACCCTAATACCAGCAGCTCTGAAGCAGCCTGCACAAGTAAGCAACACGGCTTGGGAGCTCGTTGCTGCCCTGAGCCCATGCCATCCTGTTATTTTTCTTTGAGATGAATCCGTGGCTCCAGAGGCTGCCTGGAAACTGTTTGGGATGCAGTTTTTATTTACATCCCCAAGCTTCAGCATTTTATTCTTTTCAGAGCCTGCCCTCCTGGAGCCTTGGCCAGGGTTGATTTATGAGAGGGAAATAAAAGGAGAATAAATCATTTTTTAAATGAAGAGACCAAATTGATCTTTTCGTCTCAGAGTGAAAGAGATCCCAGTATTCCCAATATAAAGGTATATGGCTGTGATTACTGGGCTAGGAGAAGGATGGACAAAAGAGGGAGAAGAGGGCCGGGGGACAGCAGCCCTCCACGTCCCAGCACAGGTGAAGGTTTTGTTGTGACCCTGCTCCCTCCAGGACTGGCCTTACTGGAGTAGGCAGCACTCAGAAACCTGTGAGCCTCCAGGCGGGGCTCAGAAAAGAGGCAGCACGGGGTTCATCCTCTGAAAAACCACGGCAAAGAGGGTTTGAGTGGGCTGGAGATGGGAAATCTGGGGCACCCTTTTCCCTTTCACCGCCCCTGGGCTCCACCTTCTCAGCAGCTTGGTGCCCACATGGTGCTTTAGGGAAGGACGTGAGCAATGATTTACTATTTAGGGGAAAAAAACAAAACCAAAAACATATTCCATGCCAGGCTCTCACCTCGGTGTATGGCAAAAGCTATTATTTTAACTGTGATACTCAATACTCTTCATAATTAAACTGATTAATTCCCAACAATGGAGTCTATATTGCCTAATACTTTTAATTAACAAAGTGTTGTACACATACTGGCAAAGCATTACTGGCACGCTTCCTATGCAATACACTTAATTCCATAATAAATTATTAGTACCAAAGACTAAGATGCATTGCACCCTGGAAGAGGCTGTCAGGAGGACTCCAGCCTCGTGGTCACGGCTTGGACCAGTGTGGGGCAGGAGAGATGTCAGATCCTCTCCTTGTTTTCTCCAGTGTCCTGCATCAGGACAGTGCCTGTCCCTGCTGGACGTCGGTGCCTTTGCACAGTTCTGCTCTAGACCTTAGAGAAAGCCAAGACAGCTCCCCCGTGGCCTTCCCGAGGTCCTGCCCACAGAAATGCCAGGACAACACTGATCTCAGCACAAGAGAAGGGTCCCTGAAGGGTGGATGCTTTGTGCCACTTCACGTGGAGGCTTGGCTTGTGGTTTTTGTGCTGACATCCGAATCTGAGTCACACACTCAGGCTGCGACACGCACGGGGATTTTGCCTGCAGCAGCTTTTAAGATCCGGATTTTTGCTGCTGAACCGTTTCTCATTCAGGGTCTGCTTCAGGGAGAGGAACATTGCAAGGTACAAAAATGAGTGGGTGAAATCAGTGCACCGAGGTCAGGGACGGATGAAAGTGAGCTTTGCAGTTAGCAAAAGTTTGAAGTGGAATAATCAGTCTGCTCCCGCGAGCCCCAGAGCACACGACACGAGCCTGGGTCAGCATCCAACACGGGGAGAGAGAAAACAGCGAGGACAGGGCGGGCTCATGGCAGGAGGCAAGCTCCCAGATTGGAACCAGCCCCCAGCAAAGCCACACTAGGCCCTCGGGGCTTGTTGGGCTTCAGGGCAGGGGGATACATCTCTGCCAGCAGCTGTGCCCCCTAAAAATCTGCTTTATGGCCACAGGAGGAGCTTTCCTGGGTGCGCACGCTGGAGCATCTGTCATGTCCTGTGCCGGTCTGCTGCAGAGCAGCCCCTGTCCTGCTGCCGAGCCGCGAGGTTAGAGGTGAGCGATGCTTTTATGAATGGTCATTACACCCGAGGAGGAAAGTGGGTCTTGTAAAGTAAGGATACGAAGGTTAATGGAAGGATTCTGTGTTTTCCCTGGTTTCTTACAAATTAGTTAAGAGACAAATACCCTGGGGCCACATGCAAAGCAAACTTCATTCCTACAGCTTTTATTGGATCACAGCGGAGGAACCTGGCGGTCAGAGGTCATCGGTGGTGCTTTAAGACACAGTCACCGGGGTCAGGCTAATTAGCACCGCAGAGCACACTGCCGGCTTTTCCCTTTTCTCTTTGTTTCCATGTCCTGGGGTCAGAGCCTCCCAGTCCCACCAGTTTGCAGGACCTGGCTGTGCTGGGCTTCGCAGACCCCTGCCTTAGCCCCAGGGCATTGGGGAGGTGACTGGAAGACAAAGGGAACCTGCTCTCACCTTCCTAATTTACCATTGTTCTTACTGGGGGCACTCACGAGCTGGAGAGATGAACCCATAGCTGGTAACAGTGGTAAGGCCACCACAGCCCGAGGGCTTTCAGCCACATCCAAATGCATGGCAAGGCTGCATTCCTGCCGGGTTTTTTCCCTGGGATCTCTCTGCAGTGCCCAGGATACTGATTCAGGGAGAGGAACATTGCAAGGTACAAAAACGAGTGGGTGAAATCATGCCGGCACTGCGGGCTGGCACCGCGTCTCTCTGAGGGGCAGGTCTGAGCCCTCCACCCTCGGGCAGGGCATCACGATGATGAGTTTCATGCAAAAGCTGAGCCCAGCTCCCCGTCTCATAAATTTGTTGTGCATTACATCCAATTAATGTAAATTATTGCACTGACTAAATAATGGCTCTGCCATCGGGATAAAGGAATAATCATAAGCGAGCCTGCGATTTTCCCGAGTCCCAGCTGAATTAACCCTTTTCCCTGAGTCCACCGAACCTGGGATCAGAGCTGGGTGCCACCCTGCTCCTGTCACCACAAGAACCGAGCCCATCTGTCCCATTGCCATAACCTCCATCCACGAGGGCCTGGCAACACCAGAGGGATCGCAGTAGCTGCAGCTGCCTGCCAACAGCCTCAGCATCCATCCTTTCCCCCACCGGCTGAAGGACGCCCTTCTCCCTGCATCCCTTTCTGGGCTCCATTCCTTAGGGAGCACAGCCAGGAGCCATCAACCCCACACCCCCAGCCCACGGGGCTGTCCTCCTGCAGGGTGCAGAACATCCCATGTCCCCGGGGACACGCTGCTTGTAGGGTACAGAGCATCACCCAGCAGGGCAGAAGGGAAACGTGGCTGTGTGCTGGCAGCCAGCTGCCCCGGGCTCATCAGAAACGCCTCCGGGTCCCTGTGCTGCCGAGACCCGGAGGGCTCCCCGGTGTTTGTCAAGGCAGAAGTGATCACCAACGTTTGCAATAATTCCCGGGCTCAGATTAAACTGAATAAAGGAACGAGTTGAGGGCAATAAATAAATAGCCCTCTGCCTGCCTCGGCGTGCTTCTCATGGACTCATTCGTAAGCTTTCCTGCACCGTGTTCCTCCTCGGCTCGCTCGTGCCCAGCTGCTCGCGGTACCCGTTTTACCTTGGCAGAGCAGCCCACAAATCATGCTGACACACCAATCAAGGGATCGGGATTTTTTCTTACACCGCTCTGCCTCCTGAAAGATGAGTCACCCTCTGCACTGTGTTCCTGGGCACCCGAATAAATCTGTCACAAACTTCTCCTTCCTCCCAGGTGCCAAATCCCTTCCCTGTTTCTCTGGGGCTGTGTTTCCTCTCTTTAAGCTCCTCTTCTTGCCCCGGCACACATTCACACCCCTCAGCCATCTCAGTATATTTCTCCCTTTGTTCCTCTTTCACTGACAACTTCATCCTAATAGTCTCCTCAAAGGAATGATGAATGCATAAGCTGCATATTGATCACCGCAGTGATTGATTACTAGATCTCTTTGACAGATGAGCCTACTAAGGTGGTTGCCAATATGGAGGTATGGATGGCAGGGCCCCCTTGTACAACAGTCTAATGGTATCTGACCTGATAGGGCAGAAAGGCAACTCCCTCATTTCAGCAGGAAGAAAGGCCTCTTTATACTCTTTATAAAATAATTCATAGGAAACTTAAAACACTCAGACACAGAGAGATTGCAAATGGGGAAATATGATGGATTATGGGTTGAAAGGAGCCGACTTCTGGAAGCTAAATTGATCCCCAGGAAAATGTTTTTGTCTGCTGTGAAAAATGGGCAATATCTCAGCAGCTCTGGAGGGCTATAATCTGGAAAATAATTTGCTTTTGATTTCCTTTAGTTTCAGGCTTTTTTTTTTTTTTTTTTTTAAAGTTGGTTCCTTGCAGGCTTTGTTGCTCAGCTGGGAGAATCGGTGATGAAACAGGCGAGGGATTAGCCATGCTGACAAACACGAGCTGATCCCTACTTATGGTTATAAAGCCCTCACCCCACCCTTTGTCACTTATTCCGCTGGAGATGTTACATCCCCTGCAAGAGGAAGTGCTCCGCCGAGCAAAAATAGAAAAGCCAAGCACATAATTGCATACGAGCGTATGGGAATCTCCAGACAAGATCCCGCAGAGCCCTGCAATCGCCTGCTGCATGTCGGTTTTCCACGCTCACTCTCATTTTCTAAATGTTTCTGTGTAAAGTGCACAGACGAAAATTTACAGAGAGTTAGCTACAGCCTCCCCCTGCCTGGAAATTCCTTTGCTCCAGAGAAATATGGAGTCAATGGCAGGCTAAGAGCTCAGGAGCCTCCTACAATAACATGCATACCTCGAGTGCAGACAATCGATAGCTCAGCAGGGCGCAGCTACCTGAACACAACAGCAAATTAGTTAGATTTCCATAGACTTTACATTTGGTGAGTAATAATCAGTAAGTAGAAATGAACCTAGCCTGGAGAGACCACAGAGCCAAATGGAGATCTTTTATTCATGCCTTCACCGAGCAGAACGTTTGGGGAGGGCTCCAACCCTGCAAACACCCGTGTGCGTGTTTGACTTTACACATATTCCTACTGAGCTCACTTATTTTATTGCTAACGGACTCCTGTTTGCAGAGGTTTTGCAGAGGTCCAGTGCTGTGAGACCATCAGGCTTAAATTTAACCCATCTTATTTGCATGTTCCTGCTCTGAGGTACAGCCAAGATGCCCTCTGCCTATCAATAAACAGTCCAGAGGTCAAATCTTTCCCAGCTTACACATTACTGCCGCTGGCTTATGTTCTTAGAAGCCAGCCAGAGCTGACCTCTGGCTGCATAAAGCACCTTGAGCGTGAGTCCTCAGAACAGCACGACCACAAATCACCGGATCAAAGTATTACAAATAGTTCTGAAGCTACTTCCACGGTATCTATACAGCCAAACTGCTTCATCGGAGACATCCAGACTTACTTTTCTCCCCCTAGAATAAACATCATTGTCATTTCTTTTTTAATCAGCAGATACCTGTCTAGAATCAATAGAAGCTCTAGCAATAAAAAGATGCTTGACTAAAACTTAATGATAAAGAAAAGCTTACAAAAGTGCCAATGACACCCACACCCCCCAGATGAATTCCTTCAGGCCACCGCTGCTGTCCTGCCCCTTGCAGCTCAGCATCACAGCAGCAGCCCGTCGCATTTCACCTGATACCCTTGCAGGAGAGGGGGCAACAAACAGCCATCTCGATTCCACTTGGCTAAACTCAGAGCAGCTCAACTTATTCCCCTAAATAAGAATTAGATCAGAAAGCAGCTCCAAAACATTAGAATTTTAAATGTTTCCCACACTCATTTGGTAGGCAATTTCAAAGGAGCCAGATTTCATGCACCCGTAGCTGATTTTATTTGCTCAGGTATTAAAGACTCCTTTTCTTGACAGACTTTAAGGAGCTTTTTTTTATTATTATTTTTCCTCCTGAATACAAGGTTTTATTTAGCAGAAATTCTTCCTTTGGAACAAACTGAAGCTTAATTTACTCAGATCCCTATAGCTCAGAGTTTCTTTAGGATATTCCTTTAAACTAACACAACTTACAGTTACCCAGTGTACTAATTTACACTCCTTTAAAACAAAGATAATTTCTGAAATCCTTCTAACGTTGTATCTTCCAGCAGAACCAGCCTCACCAGTATAGGAAATAATATTCAATAGCTTATTCAATATCTGCTCAGAATGGAGAGAAAAGGCCACATGAGCCCCCACTACCTGCTAGCAGCAGAAACACCATCTCCTGCTGGTCTCGAAGGCTGGTGGGAACAGTGAGCAGGGCTCACCTGGAGACACTCAGGCAGGTGTGGGCTGTAATGAGAGCTGCAGATCTCTGCCCAGACCTTCCTCTGCGGAGCAGTTTAGCAAGCAGCTCTAATAACCTCCTTTGTACCCAATTTATTACAATTTTGCTAGCTAGTGAGGAAATGGCTTTGCATCTGAATGTTGTTGTGCCTGCTCTAATTTGTGTTGCTACCTGAAACACAAATACCAAGTGGGATGTTTTATAGAGATACGTTAGCTTATTGCATTTAGTAAAGCCTAACTGCTGATTGCAAGCTCTTTAGAGAAGGGACTTCTGTGTTAGAAGCCACCTTCAGCAGGAGGGATCGTTCCTAGGCTGTGAGATTAGAGGGTCAGAAAAGCTGTTAATTATGTGGTCCTCCATCTGACTGCATCTAACGAGTGGCTACACCTGCAGAGGACACCAACCAGAGCAGTGAATGAGTGTACAGTTCCTCGTGCTTATTTTGGTTTTGTGTTCGTTGCTTACTTATTTTTCATTCGTGAGAAGCATCACTTTCCAACAGGAATAAGAATCCTTACACTACCCCCAAACTTGCAGTCATTTCACAGCTGTACCAGCAACCACACTCACCCAATCTGAGAACAGGCAAGAGGGAAGGATTTTATCTTGAAATGAAGATATTAAATATAAAGCTGTGCCTATCAGAATATACATTAAGTGGCTCCAAAAACAGATGTACCTATGGGGTGTTGGGGAGGGCCCAAAATTGTGAATTTAATTTCAAAGAGGCATTTTCATATGTATGTAGGGAGGCATTCAGCAGCATCACGGAGTGATCTATGTCTCTTGCTGTCGGCAGCATTGGCACAGTCCAGGCACGAGCACTGCAGTGAACTTACACACTCGTGCACGTGGAACTATTTTTCATGGAATTGATGAATTCTGCAATGATGTTCATAGCAGTAGGACACATTATTGCTGCAATATATGACTACCCGTAACACCTACAAGCCTTTAATATTCTGCAGCTGAACTGTGGAAACAGAAGAAAGTTGCCTGTAAATGACTAATTCGCGGTTTAACTGGGTTGTCCGTCAAAATAACTCTCAGATGTGAAGCTTCAAGTAGGAAGCCTGAAAATCAGAAGAATGCGAGGAACTTCTTGATGAATGTTAAAAGCATTTTGGAGAAGGTAAAAACTATCAGAATACTTTTCTGCATTCATCCTCATCACTGAGAATTTCAATTAGCTCTGTCTGCACAGCTGCCTAATTGCAGGCTTCCTGGAGCCCTAGCAGCTCCGTTACCTGCATGGTAAATACAGATTTAAGTGATGGGGCCTGGTGGGCAGAATGTGGTAAAATGGATTCTGCCTTTCATTTCCTCACTTCTGGAAACATTTCTTGCATATTTCTGTTTCACAGTTCACTTGTTTTGATGGAAGTGCTGCTTAATTTTGCTGTGCTTCTTGATTTACAGCTGCACTACTGTTTCTATCCTTCTCTCTGCAGATAATGTTGCTCTGTCAAAGAGCTCAGCCACTCTTGGGTACACAGGCAGACCTCCAAATCTGCACTTTTGAACAAGCATCCCAGTTGGTGGCAGGAGAATCATGGACTTTGAGCAGGAATGGACAGAACAGAAAGGTTACAGCACAAAACAAATAAAACCAACCTAAAAAACAGCTTGTTGTGTTATGTGAAGGAATCCCACTCATGCCTGATCCAGCTGCAGGCCTGCTGCAGAATCAAGGCGATCCACAGCCTTTGGGTTCACCAGGCTCGGTCTGCCTCCTCTGCTGTTTGTCCTGCACCCGGCACCGCGCCGTCATCCTGCAAACAAGGAGAAACAGCTACAGAAACAGCAGCACGAAGGGAGCTGTCAGTGGCTGGAGGGAGCTGCCCCTCCAGAAGTGCAGCCATCCAGCGGGACACATCTCGGTTTGCATTCCCGTCATCTGAGTCGCCAGATAGTTCTCTGCATGAAACATCGTCCAAGGCTTTGGCAGGAACTCGTGCTTAACGGCAGGCTCTCATAGGAGGCACTTGATTATATTAGACAGATAATTATTGATCCAGCTATAGTTTATCCTTGCTGCCTAATTTCAATAAACAGCAGCTTGGGAGAATTAGCAAGGGATTCTGTTCCCCCCTCCCCCTGCTTCTTCAGGATTTGTCAGAAACAAGATGATTTATGTGTATTCCAGTAAGATTCTCGTTTGTTGGCAGGCTGCAGGGATTGTTTGGGGTTGGAAGTACTAAGCTTTTATATTTAAATGCTTCTGTGCGAGTATTCATGGGCCTCACTGCCTTGCATTGTAATATCTGAATAATAACTGTGACTTATGCAAACCAGTTTTCAGCTGTTCACTATGATCAATTTTTCATTTTAAGCAACTCCCTGCCATCCCAGGGAAAAAAAAAAAAAATCTGATAGGCGAGAAGAGTGAGATTCAAGGAAGGTAGTAATACTCTTCCCTTTTTAAATAATGCACAACTCATTTCTGGAGCAGCTTCAAATGTGTTGCTTTCTATTAAGCACGGATAATATTCTGAAGATGTTCCCCCCCGTTTCAGGTGAGGCTTTTGGAATAACAAAGCAGAAGAACACAGTCTGCCTGGTACAGCACAGGCCAAAACCTGGCTGGGCAAACACCCACGAAGGACACCCAGGACTGCCAGAGCTGTGTCTGGCATAAAGGAGAATCACTCCCTGGTGCTGTGTGGGGGCACAGCAGCTGCTCCACCCCACCCAGGAAACACCCACCAGCAACGAGCTTTTCCAGAAGTGGTGGCAATGCATGAAAAGCACTGCACAGACACAGGCACATCACAGCAGGATTTTCTTAAAGCAGATGAGGTGCCGGACCGTCTCTCTTGCAGGACACTAGTTTAGCCTAACGAGCACGACTGGTGTCAAACAGGGAAAGGATTAGGAAAATATTTTCTCCCTGACAATATTCAAGAAGGCCAAGTCTATTAATGAGGAAAGGCTCTCCTGCTAGCAGCAGTGATGCTTAACCAGATAACTTCACTTGATAAATGTGAGCATCCGAGACTACTTCACCTGAACACAAGCCTGTGGTCATTCTCCCAGGCTGATTTCACAAGTGTGCAGTGGATGTCTTTGAATTTCACTCACATGATGATAAATAACTTCAGTTCCTTCAGGGAACACCTCAGTGCCTTTTCTCTGTTTTCAGAAAAGCTCCCGCATGGGAAGTGAAAGAAAAATGTCATCACTAAAGAGCTCTATATCAATGCTGGTAAAACAAGTTTAAAAAATTCTTGGTTTTGTTTTATGTCTAATTCCTGCCTCATTTGGGATCCCAAGCTGCTGCTAGGGATTTAGTTCTATTTTACCAGTACAATTTGGAAACTTGCTGTATGAAGAACACGTCATTAAGTATGAGACTGATGCATCATGACAAGATTTACAGATGAGTGCTTGGAAATACTCTGCTCACTTCCAGGTCTGGGCTTCCCAATGGGAGCCAGATTACTATCTGCAGTTTTCTCAAGGCCAGTTAGATTGATGCTCTGGTATTTTACCTTATACCCAAGAGTCATAGTAGCCAAAAATCTTTCCTGAGCTGCCAGATACAAAGGTCACATAGAAAATGACTTTCATGTGCATCCGTGAAAAATCCCCAAGTCAGCAATATTCACGTACTCCCAGTCTGAGGCACTTCAGCTCTCTGGAGTTAGGAGGAGCCCGGACTTCTGCAGGCATCAGCAAAGAGTCTTGTGGCCAGCAAAATATAAGACAGACAGATTCTACACCCACCATTCAATATTTCATACTGTCACTTGATGAGTTACTTTACCTTCAAGAAAGGTTTCAGGACAATCCTTTTACTGCAGTAACCTTTAAAAATGGAAAACTAAAACAAATAAATTTAAAAAAAAAAAAAAAAAGAACCAAAAGTTTCTTCCGATCTTAATATTGAGGGCTTCTTACTCCTAAATCATAGCTCTTATTATTAATAACAAATGTTGGTTAATATTATGATGAATGATCTGTTGTAGCTGGGAATCCCAGAAGAAGCTGCCAAGCTGGGCTGGCACAGCTTGCCTATTTCCTTTGACACCCCACAAAAAGACTAAAGTCCTTTCCAGAAGCTTTTGCAGTGGTTTAGAAAGAGAGCAACCCTCTGGCAGGCACCTGAACCTGCTTTAGTCTGCAGTGGTGAACATCACCACAGCCCATGGAAAGTGAACCCAGCAGTGCATCACTAGCACAGCACTGCCTGACAAATGTAACAGGTTTGGTTAAAAGTTACCGGAGTGAGATGGATTTCACAGACAAAATATCGAGGCTCTTTTAGAAAAGATCCTGTGTTATTTTTCACTTTCTTGCAGTACAGCAGTCTAGGATCTCCTATGCTGCATATTTAGTGAACAGCATCTGCAGCATCTTAATTACAGTAGCTGTTCTCATCTTAATCTCTTGCTTCAGAATAAGGTTAAGTGTAATCTGTCCTAGATTCTTATACAGATGGTTCATTTCTTAACTACTTGAGAAGAGTTCAGTCAATCCTTAATTCTTTAATCTGGGAAACAAGACCAACCAAACTGATTCTGAGTGATATTTTACCAGATTTTATAATAAAAATATAACACCCCCCAGCCCCCTCTAAAAGGGGTTGATTTCTTTTTTCTGTTTTTTCATTCTAATGAAAGTTGCTGGAGGGAAAGAGATCCACACATGATTCTCCCTTCATTCCATTAATCCCAATAACTATACAGTATCATGGATAAAGAGCATCTGAATGTCAGGAGAAGGTAGCAAGTACCTTTTTCTTTACTTGAAATATGGCAGTTTCTAAACAGTTCAATAATATGTTCAGCTCCTCTGTTCATGTATAGCCAGATTGCTGGCATCACCAAAATAACAAAGCACGATTGGACACAGATTTCTTTCCTGCAAGAAAACTGCGTTTAACCAATTGTGATTCTGGTAAGGACCAGACTAGGACACACAATGAAAAGACACTTTTCAGTTCAGTTCATATTGAAACACAGCGTGATTACAGCTGTGAAAAAATGCTGATTAAAAAAAATAAATAAAAAATGAATTTCCCAGCTCTTAACCTGTGCTTATGATTTCAAGCTCTGCATTCAGTAAGAAGTAAAAGGAAGCTCAAGAAATAAGCTCTCCAACGCAGTCATTTCTCTTTGTAAACTCTTCCAGAAAGAGACTTTGACTATGTTGTCCTTTAGCAAGCCTCTGGGGAAGGCAGTTTGACATCCTTTCTAGCAATTCTGGTAGCTCCATGAAACAATAACTGAGACGCTTTATTTCCCCTGACATAAAAACTGTGTTTGTTTTGCAGGCATTTTAAAAAATAACCATAATTACGCTCAGAACACTGCTCTGTTAACAGCAGCTGGCTCTGGAGAGCCCTTGAGATGTTCCCATTAAATGTGACGGTCACAGTATTCTGCAGTACACCAAACTGGCACACTGCAAGGGCATGCCAGCTGCTGCAGGCATGGTCGGGTCTCCCAGATATCAGCAAGGCCCCGTCATTACCATGTCTCCTTTCTCCTAGGTCAATTCTTGAGCTTCAGTTTCCTCAAGGGGTAGGTCTGAAGCTTCATGCAAGAATCTGAGCGGACACAAGCTTCAGTAGCGCTGTGATCCATGAGAAATGAGCCTACTTAAGAAAGACCTGTAAGCTCAAGTGCAGCACTTTGAACTGGGGAGAAGTCAGCATATAAAAGGGGTTAAATTTCCTCTTGCATTCAGTATCCCGGTCTCAAGCACTTACAAATCTGAACTCAGCCTGGCCCCTCTGCTGCTTGTGTGCTAGCACATTTGCAAGCAGTTTCCTTCTTTCAGCATTTACCCAATTTTCCTCCCACAGGTTGTTGCACAGGCTTTTCAGGCAAGACATGGCACAGGGATACAGCAGAAAGAAAAAGCTTCTGCAGCAGTACGTGGTCACAGGTCTGCAGCCCTGCCTTTGTGCTTCTGGGTGCTGCTGCGATAAAACTGACTGCCCGGGAGTGCTGCAGGCAGAGGGGCGGGTGGCTGCAGACTCCTGTGGGTGCTGCTGCTCCATCCTCTGCTTTCGAGCACCATAAACTGTTGCTGAACGACCCTGCTGGTGTTTATTCCAGTTTGAGAAACAGTACCTAAGATATCCTATGTGAAAGGCACCTCAGTCACTACAAACATTTTAGAAAACAGGGGATATCACTGCCACAGATTGGCTCAGGGGGAGCAGATGCCCACCAGCATGCAGTGGTGGAGCTGGAGGCCTCCTCGTTGCCTCTTCCCCAGGTCAGAACCAAATGTTGGACACCAAGCATCCCCTGAATGCCTCAGAGCTGCCTGTATCCCCTCATCACTCTCCGAGTTAGCAGCAGCCTTTATTTCTCCCTGCCACAAACCAGCAGCTCCTCAGCCACAGCCGCCGGAGCCCCCTGCGACCCTGCCTGCACAGGCGCTTTGTGGCAGCCCCTTCCCCCCCGCACGCCCTCAACTTCCCCAACTTCCTAATGTGCCTCTTGGCAAGCAGCAATTTTTCTCCGAGATTATAAATTTCAGCTGTTGCCCTGATGCAGCAGATGTTGGTCTTCGAGCTCTCCTCGATTGGTCCCCGGTGACAGGAGCCGATCGATTTTTCGCCCCGGACCGCGCGGACGGATTAACACGGTGATAAATGGCTGAGGATTGATTTGCACTTAATTGACAATTTGGTGAACCTGTTTTAAAACCCCGAGGTTTGGCCCCGGGAGCCAGCAGGCCGCGGTAATATACGGCCCGATCGATGGGCGCTGAGGCGCCGCGGGCCGACAGGGGGCAGCAGAGGCTGAGGGACGGCGGGGCCTGGCCTGCTGCTGCTGCGGCCGTTGGAACCGTTAGGGCCGTTAGAGCCGTTAGATCCGTTACAGCTGTTCCAGCCGTTAGAGCCGTTACAGGCTTTGAAAGCGGCCAGGCGCTTCCCCGCGCCCTCCCCAGGCGCTCCGCCAGCCGCCCGCTGCCCCTCAGCCCGCTGGAGCCCGGCTCGTTCCCTCCATCCCCACCACACGTTTCGGGCTCCATGTTGTTCCCCTCTGAATAAAAATTAAAAATGCCTCCCCCTCAGGGTACATCCTGCCCTGTCACACCCTGCCAGCACCCCTCATCGATACAGGGGCAGAAAAAGCCCCCAGCCCATGCACCCCAACCCCACCCAGCACCCTCCTGCCCTTCTGGGCCCTTTGCTCCCCATACCCCAGTTCTTCAACGAGCCCCATTTTGTGCTCTGCCTCCGTGGCAGGGGGATAAATCCCACCCACCAGGCTCCCAGGCTCGGCAGGATGCTGTTCCCCTTGCCCAGCTGCTCAGGGAGTGGTTGCAAACTCATTACCGCTGGCTTACCTGCAGCTTTGTGTTTATCTGCCATGTAACACAAACTGCCCCCAGGATCAGCCACTGTGACTGCCGGGCTTTGCGGACAAAGCCGTGAGTTGGATTGCTGGCAACAGTGAAAGTAAGGGCCAAGGAGGAAGTTAATTAACAAAAAACCCTAAACTCCACTTGCCTTTTCTGTCATCTTTTGTTCTTTCCTTCAGTCGTGCCAAATCCCAGAGCTTTTACCCAAGTAATAGCCCCACTACATTGTCTGCATTGAGACGATAAAAGCTCTGTGCAATTCATGACAGCAGGGCAACACTATCCTCCACTATTTATTATTCATCAGTACTTACTTTTAGAGTTGACAAGAGCAGCAGCGTGAAGTCAAGCTACTGAACAACTTGATTCAGTTCCACGTTGTGTGCCCAAATTGTCTGGAGGGCTGTGTAACTGTGAGTGGCCACGTCCTGCACAGTGAGCATGACCCAATCATACCCTAAACGTAAAGGATGCCTGAATTTGGATTGTTTCCAATAACTTTTCAACTCCAGCTAACCTGTGTTTCACCTCCAGCAACACCACCCAGAGCCACCTGTGGTTTGCAGCCTCTAGGTTACAGCTACATATGTTAAGTCTGGTAGGGTAAGCTGCAAACAAAGCTAAACCCTTCATCTTGGAGAGTGACCTCGGGCATCCTCTTCCTGGATGCCTTGGCCCCATCACACCCCACTGAAGCTGCAACAAGCACGGGCTTCTGGAACAAACTCAGGGCACCAGCCTTGGTGAGCCAACAGCTTGGTGCAGCGCAGTGGATGCCGCATTCCCATAACCATGCTGTGCACACACACAGGGCCCCTATTCTGGGATTGCAGAGCTCCTCTGAGTAATGGAAGCTCTGAAACTAATTACGAGGACTGCAGCGCGTGCACCCCTTCCAATGGGCTCTGACACTGCTCGGCAGGCCTTCCTCTAGGGCGATTGGACTTTGCAGAGCACAGAAATGAGGTGGTGGTAAGGCTCTGATTGAGGGCAGTGAGCTTAAATTACATCTGCCTGCTGCATGCCTAACTTGCAAACCTCAGCTGCTCACCAAATTCAGATTCTGTCTTTGGGATAGAACTATTAGTGTTTGCCCTACTATTTTCTCCTTTACTGCATCTCTTGGCTTTGAAAGTGCCCAAGAGCCAGCCCCTGACCACGCACTTCGTCTGTTTTGAAGCTGCGAAGAGAGACTTCACTGGTGCAAAAACTTCAGGGCAAGATGAAGGTTTCCCAGATTTTTGTGTGTTCCTCTTAAAAGCTTATCTCACATACAAATCAATAAGTTTGTTTTTCAGAACTGCAGGACTTCTCTTCAGCTCTGCTTCAACCAAGGAGGCCCAGTATTACCAAAAAATTAGCCCCACTATCCCCGTAATGCAGTCCTCTGGGCTATTTTGTTACACTGGTTATATGGTGGAATGGAGACACAGAGGCAATTAATTACGTGGGAGAAAGAAAAGTTCTTTTTAATGTCACCTGTAGCTTTGTGGCATCCCTGTATTGATTACACCAAGGAGAAAACAGTAGATTACAAGCCAAGTTGGAGCGCACCATCAATACATTTAATTGGAAATGAAAAGACAAGTTTGCTGGTTAATTAAGGACCATATCAAAAGAAGGCTAAAATTACTTGGAAAGAAAAAACTTTAAAAATTTCTCTGGCCCCAGAATGACCTCTACTCCTGTCCTAAGCTTTCTTTTGTATTCAGGGTAGCCAAATCTCTATGTTCTTTGCATGGAGAAACAGGAGCATAACTGATAGTGCCAGTAAGTAGAATAGCTCAGTATTCATTTAGCATGCCAGCAATTGTTATAACTCCTTAGCACAGAGAGGGTTTAAATAATCTCATCTGCAATTTTAATTCCCTATGCAAGAATAACTGGGCTATATGAGAGGACTGTGCTGCTGATACTGCTAGAATCAAACAGCATCTTCTGACAGTTTCAGCACGGTAAAAGTTGGTGAGTGCTGTGCGTTAGCGTTTTAATTATTGGATACACACAAATCATTTATTAGACATTGATTTGTTTTTTAAGAATGTTCTAGTAGTGTGAAAATAGCTGGTAATTAACCCATGATTAGATAGATTTACCTCCCTTAGAAAAGCAGGGGAATCTCTGAAGGCTTACATTCATCAGCCTTTTCACTGTTCATCCTAAAAAGTCACAAGTGTATATGAGACAAAGAAATGTTCATTTGGAAAGAAACAAATCCTCCAGAATTCTGTCTGGAAGAAATGAGAATAAGGATTTCAGATGTATAAGATTTAGGATTGTGCTTGTGATTTTATTAGATTCTTAAGCTGTATCCAAAGGAGCAGACAGCTAATTGGATACTAGATGTCCATTAGCTGTTTAGAAAAGCAATATTGGTAGAGAAAAACCGAATCCTAAGAACAGCTTGAGCTGTTGGTTTGATAGAGTTTCACATAATATATCAGCATCAAGTTCTAAATTCTACAGTGGTCCTGAGTCCAGCAGCTGCTGATAGCCAGTACTTCTGGGGAAAATACAATTCGTCAAATGTGTGTGAGCACAGGGAGAGAAGAAAAGCCATAGTAAACATCAAGCAGTATCTCTATTCATCCAAAAACAGGATGTTATTCCATTAGACTCTTACTCTTGGTGCCAGTTTCAGCTACAGCTTTCCCTGTGGTAAAGTTCACGGTTCTCATTGTTCTGGATAGGAAAGTCTGGAGGGAAATTTCAGTGGAGTGACAACTGTGCCTTTTGTGAGTTCACCTTCTGAAGCTGGAGGTGTGAGGTGGCAGCCTCTAAATTCGTGCATTCAAATAATCCTGGAAGAATTATTATTTCCATTTCCATAACAGCTTTCAGCCAAGGACTTCAAATCACCTACTTGCCACAGATGAATTAAATTTCCACCTGGCAGGTACAGAAATATTGTTATCCATCACGTTAGAAAAGGGAGGTTTTGTGGCAGTGCACAGCTAGGAAACACCCCACAATTTCCAGCTCTCTCTGTCCCGTCTCCTTCCCAGGATCTCCCTTGTGGGGGGCAGGTTCAAAATTAGGAATCTTGCACAAAAATCCTGGGCTCAACAAAAACAAGAGACAGGCTTCTGCTGGCTCCTATGTCATTGGGATTTCACCCTGTAGCTCAACTTGTCAGCTGAGAAATTATTGTATTTACTGCACTTTTACAATGGAGGTCTTAATAAAGAGACTTTCCTTTAAAAGCAAACAAGAAAGAACGGAAACGAGCCACACAGTAATCAGATGAGTTTGTGTGGCAAACAAGACTGGCTGGCTTGAATTTCTCATTCGGATGCTATTCAATGCCACTGTTATTTCTGAGCACGATGGTGCAGCCAAGTCTGGAAATGGAGGGATTTGAAGAACAACAGGAAGAAATTCCATATCCCCTACCTGCCCTTGTGAAATGTTACGAGAGACCTGGGGATAATTATTACAGGACTGCACCGATTGCAATCTGGGTCTGCACCAGGTGACAAGGGGTTAAGCCTGAGTTATTTTGAACAATAGATTTTACTTTATTTTCCTGTGTTTCCTACTTTGCAGACTTACATTCTGAGGCTTTACTACTTAATCCCCACTGTAGTAATAAAATTTTTTAATCCTGTGTTTAAAATATGAGATTTACTTGTCAAAATCTGGATATACAGCAGGAATTATAATCGCTGTTCAGCAAAAGCAATTCGCCTCAAGTTCAGGCTGGTGTTTGGAAGAGTTTGTCAGGTGCTTTATGTTCACGCTGGAGGTATGCTGATTGCTGAGGTCAGAGCAGCTTTCCCCTGGCCTGAGGATACGAGAAGTTCCCAGGCATTTCACGGGTACCAGCTCAGGTTTCCCATTTTTTCCTCTCTTTTTTATTTTGGTGGTGTTAACAGTAACACCAGCTCCCTCAGACAGCACCTGCCAGGCAATTACTAATGGACAATTAATGCGTAAAGTGTAATTAATGTGTAATGTGTAAAGTCTCTCTCCAGAACTGAAATGCAGGGCCAGTTTGCCATGTCAGCACCTCGCAGCCACCGCTGGGCACCACGTTGTAAGGCCTTTTATTGCACAAGACATCAGTCGGGGCACTTTAGGTAGGGAAGTGCTGCCAGAAGCATCCTGCAAGCCACAGACAGGGCCTGGCCACTTCAATATTAAACCTGAAATATATCCTTCTCTTGAAGAAAATTTATTGTCTTTGCCCAATATTTATTCAGAGCAGATTTGGAATGTGCTGCCCACCCCTCTGTCATGCAGTAATATGGCCAAAATGATTAAACTCTTTTATATTTTCATGTGGTAAAATTAATACCAATATTCCTGAGCTGTTTAGTGAATTCTTAAATAGCAGTGAGTTCTCATACCTATACCTGCACCTAGCACACGCTTATTGGCATAGTTCTGTTTCCAACAGAGGCATCTCTAGGAAAAAGAGTAGAGAGCCAGTTAATCAGCTGTTATGTCTGATTTTCTTATGTTTGGTTGGTTCCCAGCAAATAAGCTGGGAATGAATTAGTCACATCACCTCCCAGTGCTGATCATATCCCACTTGGAACAACAAAAAAAAACACTGCTTGGATTTGTTTGTTTGTTGTTCATTTGTTTTGATTTGATTTTTTTTTTTCACCTCCCCAGTTCATCTCACTTTATTGATTCAAAAATTTGGTGCCCGGAGAGGAAAGAAACGTCGTGGTGTGAGCTAACCTGCATTTGTGGCAGGGGAAGCTAGTTATTCTTGGGTTAGTCCTTAATGAATAGCTGGTTGTTTCAGCATTGCTTTCAGATTATATTTAAATGAGCTTTCAACAGAACATCCTTTTGTCTTGTGCAATGGCAGGAATGTTTTCCCTTTCTGTCTAAGGGAAGGTTTAAATCTAGATGAGGGAGAAAAATCTAGGACTAATGATTATTTTTTCTTAATGGAAAAAATATAAGTAACTATCAACTAAATCATCCTTCGTGCTAGGCATGACAGGCTTAAGCAGTTTGAAATGATTTGTTTTTAAATGATATTATGATTTCATGGTTGCAGCCGTAATACTTGGTGCATCACCAGGCTCTGCACATCAGCCCCCTTCCTTACCCAGCAGAGACACCATCAAGCAGCAATGGTGGACACATTACTGGCCACGGAGATAAAATCACACATTTTTGTTTGAATAATGCCCACTGCGGTGCCAGGTGACACGTACTCTGTGGGGCTGGCTTGACCCAGGGGACAGAGCTGCCCTGGTGGCATCTTCCTGGTCAGGCCACGGGCACACATCTGCCTGTCCCAGCCACATCACACCTACCTCCAGGTTTTGTCCCTGTTGGTTAAGCTTTTTTGCTTTGTCTGTGCAAACACACTTCAAGAAACACATCAAAACCCTTTAAAATGCAGTCAGTTCTCAGCTGAAAATCATCGTCTCTGCTCAGGTCTCCTGAGTTGAACACCTGTATCACTTCCAGCTCCAGTAGCTTGAAAAACCACAGATATTTTCCTGCCTCTTTGAACCCAGCACAAACTCCCTTCCCAGCAAGTCCAGCAGCATCTTTATCCAAATACTGTGACCTAAACTGCAACAAATGCAGCCAACCCTTCCATCAAGAAAGGCTTAATTTATTGTGAGCAAAGCACAACAAATCATGGACTTCCAGATTTATGGCCCCCAGGATCTGAATTGACCGTACAGCAACGCAGCCTTTCCAGCACTCTATTCATTTCTTTAATAAAGTTGAAAATGTAAAATATGCAGGCATGCAGAGCCACCCGATCTGAATTTTATGTAAAGTGCACAATAAGTTTATGGATGGTAGCAACATATGACTCCTTGTAATTTCATTATGTAAAAAGACACAGTTGGGATCTCTTAGGCCCCTATTTAAACATTTATGAATTAAATAACAGAATGCGTGCAAGACCGGGACTGGAGAACATAATTTTCTACTAGGCAGAATTGATGGGGAAGGGTCTCAGTGGCTGGATGCTGTACGAGTCTCTTTGTCACCCAGTTAGGGGAGAGAATCTGACAGGGAAACGAACAAACAAAAGCAGAAACCTGACAAGATGGGGTGAAAGAAAAATATAATGCAAACTTTGGACCCTGGAACAATCCCACCTGGAGCTTCAGGTAGTTCTAGAGTCAAATATGGGTGCTAACTTTAACACTTGTGTCTGTCACCCTAATGGAAGCACGAGAGCAGGCTCTTGCTTTCCTCAGCCTGTTACTAGCACAGCACCAAAGTCGCACAGCAGGCAGAAGATCCCGGTCAAACTGGCAATGAGAAAAGGAAGGCGCCAGAGAGCTGAAAACCAACCAAGAGTCTGCTGACAAGGTGCAAAGACTGCTTCTCCATGGCCCTTTCCAAAGGAAATTCAAGGACACTATGAGGCACATCCAGCTACCTCCACTCAACCCACACCCTGCTCGTGGGATCTCCTGGGACTGACGGCAGCACCCAACAGCCACAGAGGGACCCCCACAGCTCCAATCTGTCACTTCAGAGCATCTAATTGTTGCTACATCAGCTGCACACATACACTGTGGATAAACCTTTACCATATTGTCAGAGAAAAATACATATTCTTGACCCTGTTTCCCACCTCGCCAAAAAAATCTCGTGTTTAATTCCATTAAGCACCTATCTCAAGTGCCTTTGTAAAATAGTTTGATCACAGTGGCAGTATAACCAAGGAAGGAAAACGATTGAGTACATTTTGGTGTTATGATGGTATGCACGGGACATTTCATACCCTGAGTTAAGTAAACTCTAACCTGTTTGGGCAATACTTTTCGGTCAATAGAAATGCCATTATTTAGACTATCACAATCAATAAATTGGATTTTGCTTTTGCAAGTGAAAGGGCTGTTATTTTTCATACAGTTTGTCAATAAGCTCTAGGTTATGAGATATATGAAAGATATTCTACGCAGGCCAGAGAGTTATGAGCTCTCAGGTGGATGAATTATTTAAGTTCTTTTCACTTCTATAAAAAATAAATACCGGGATGGCCAAAACGGATGCCATAAATTGTGTTTTTGATGTAGGATTTCCATCTTTTCTTGTCTGTTCTAAAAAGCCTGGGCTCTTTGTACTAAAAATCCTTTTACCATTTGCATCCATGCAGGAAAAGACGTTATTATATACTGAAATAGCCTCCCTTGAACCAGACTTAAAGGTGAAGAGTTACTACGTACAAGAACTGAGAGGCAAAAGAAGCGTGCAGTTCTGGCTGGAAGGAACAGCGCAGTCTTCCCGAGCTGAAGCCTTTTCTCCTCCAGTAAGGTTGGCTTCCAAACCAACACTGGGTGCTGCTCTCTACAGGTAAGAAGCACTGCCTGCTAATGAAGAGCCCTGGCAGCCTTCCTGCAGGACATCACGCTGGGTGTTGGGGGCTGTGCTGCATCCCCAGATGCTCGTGTGCCCAGCCTTGGAGCACGAGGAGGGGATGAAGCTCGCAGCCACCAGCCTGGACCAAGCTGCGTCAGCAACTGAGGACATTGATTCCCTCCCCCTTGCTCCCTCCAGGAAGACTCACAGCCATGCTCCCAAGCATATATTGGGCAGCAAAAAGGCAAAGGGGTAGAATTCACCTCCCACTTTTCCTTGACAGCTCCCCCTGCCATTCCTATGGCTTTGCCACAGCCTGGAGATTACCTGTCCCCATGAGCTATTATAAAGAAACCTCAGCAAAGGAAACTGCAATTCATTGCAAATAGAAATGAGTTATTCGATGCTACAATAAAACCTGTGTAATATGGACAGGGAGCTCTTATGTTGCCCTGGTTTGAAATCTGTCTTGTGGTCTGCCCCTTCTCTTTGGCTCCAGTAATTCTCTCCAGCCCTCACTCGCCAGTTCAGCAGAGCTCCCTGCCCTAGCTCTCCACTCTGACATGATCCATTATTTAACCTTAATGTGCTCTGTATACCCCATCAGCACATTCAACATATATATATTTTTTCATTCACAAGCGTGCTCAGAAGAGCCAGGTCAGAGAACGAGGCCTCTTTGTTGCCAGATGCTGCAGGGACACGTAAACAGAAGGGGAGTTCTTACATCCGATCTCACATTAGGATATTGCTTCCTTCTCCCCACCAGCACACACTTGAAGCCTGCTCTGTCCTTGCCGTTTCCTTACCAATCCACTCTAGTTAATACCTTTTTCATAAGGAGTTTTAAATTATAAGCCTAAATGAGGCCAATAAATTATACTTCATAAAATTCTGTGCACATCATTTTCTGGCAGAAAAGGCTCCAAAGAAATATTTTCTATGCCACCACCTATGTTCCCATCCCTTTGCAATATAACATTTATTCTAATATTAAAATGGCAGCTGCTCTATAAATTGTGAATCATTAGCACTCTTCATTGATTTTTCCCTTGCAGCCTGCAACCCTGGGCAGCGACTGTGTGTGAATATCAGTCTATTGGATTGAGATTCATATCCTATTTGAGGGTCAAAGACCGAGACCTCATGAGCTTGAACTTCTATCAGCCTAAAGCTGATCAATACTTGGAGATATATTTGATCCTGGCTGCTAGCACAGATTAAGTGGCCATAAATACAATCAAAAACGTGAGGCTGCTGGGATAAGTGCCGGGGGAGCAGGAGCACGGCAGCACTGATGCCAGCTCCAGGGGGCTTCCCTGGGTGCTGCGTTTGCAGGGAGAGGGCTGGAGGCTCAGCCCTGCACCCAGCCCTGCTGATGGAGGAGGGAAGGAGGATTTGGTGCTTTAGGGACCTCAGGAACATGATGGGCTGCCTCGTTGCTTTCTAGGATCAGTGTCCAGGCTTGGGCATCACAGCCCTGCTGGGTGCAGAGCAGGCAGGAGGCAAGGAGGACAACGGCCAGAGGGTGCCAGAGCCAGCCACAGCTGCACCCGGCGTGGGCACACCAGGAAGGTTGACCAGGAAACATCAGATGGGTCAAATAATTTCACTTTTTCCTGCCTCTTCCCTCTCACCCTCCTCTGCCATCTGACCAAGCGAAACTTTAAATATATGATTAAAATGACCTATTAAATGGGAGAGACTTGTTCCATTTGAGTATATTGATGGTGATTCTGTACCGGCTGAGGTAGAAAAAAATCCATAATCATAAGCCTTATTAAAGAACAATATCCTTCGAGAGCTTTTTGTTTTCCCCTTTAGATAATGCGAAGCCTTGAAAAATAGACATAGAAAGAAATAGAGACATTGTGTGGCACCGCTACAGAGACCGAGGCACTCAGTGAAATTGCCTTCCTACTTTTTAGGCATGTTTACACCATGCCTATTCGCAGCATTGCCTTTGATCCTAAACTCTAATTTAAAGGATTCTTTTTATATACCTGGGAGATCCAGAATGGAAATAATTAGAGGCACGACATGAAGTCAGTGGGACTCTGGAGAAAGCAAGGGACTCACTCTGTATAAAGCGGTTGCAAGAGGGGATGCAGGGTGTGATCTGTGCCTGGACGGGGCAAAGGGCAGAAGCCACCGCCTGCCACTCGTGGGGAGGGAACCACTGCACTCCACAGCATCCTAAACCTGCACCTCCTCCGCTGATGTTGGGGAGCAGCACTGCCCGGTCACACTCAAATGCAGCCTGGTGTTTATGTTTACACAGCTCCATGCCCTTGTGGTGTCCTTGTGGGAAGAGACTTCATTACCATAAAGAATATGTTTTTATTCCAGTACATAAGTACTACTTATTATAGTCCCATATATTTTCTGACACAACCAAGGGGTCTTTATTGTTGTACATCAAGGTCACTGACAAGTAATATATTCAATCTATTAAGTTATTAGGAGATAAATAATTTGGATGCAAGCTGAACTCTGAACTTTTACCTTTTCCCCTGACAGACGGGTAGTTTCTTGGCGTTCATACTAATCTCGCCTGTGCTTGAATAGTAATTCCATTAGGGTTATGACTGCAGCTGTACATATGCAATGACCTCAAATACAATTTCTTTATGGAGATGGGCAATAGGAATATTAAAATTTTAAGCCAAAGAGGATGTAATTTAACTTTACATTATTTATTGTGGACACAAATCCTTTATAATATTAAAGGATAAAGAATTAATAAAAGAAAGATCCCCATAAACAATCCATAAAGTCAAATGTAGTTCTTGATTTAATGCAATTGCTTTTTAGTGTCTTGTGGTTAGACTTGCACCTCATTAAGAAAAGTCCAGTCAGGAATCAAGAGCATCCTGGCAGATTTGAGGGTCCCTGGGTGTTTTAGGAAGCTCCACTGGACCTGCTAAGCAGGGTATGGCTCTCCGCAGGCTCCCAGAGCTGGCACACATGAGGTAGCTCTGGGAGCTCTGATTTTTCCTCACCCTAATGCCCTATCAAAAAGTTTTCATTCCTGATACAACTTAGTTGCAGAAACTGTGTGTCTTGGAGGTTTTAATAGGTGGATGTCATGGGCTGACTTCTGGGACAGGAGGAGCACCATCCCCAAGTGCCATGGCAGGGAGGTGGCTGTGGCTTGATGTCATCCTGCATGAGACCGCGATCCCAGTGCCCGGAAAGCCAAAAATCACATCGTGTATTTAATAGGTGTTGATGACCCATGCGTTAAAGCTGTTTTCATAGCAATTCTTTCTAATTTAGACATGCCCTCCTCGAGCTGGGAATTTGCAGCTGGGGTGAATAAAGTGCCTGCAGCACTGCTCAGGGAGCTTTGGGTGCAGCTGGAGGTCGGCAGGGCACTGGGCAGGAGTGCACAGGGCCATTTCCAGAAATGAGGACAGCGGGTTGTGAGGACAGCAGGTTGTCTCACCTGGACCCGAAGATTCATGCACCTGGTGCTGTAGTGCACAAGGAAATAGCCGTATTACTTTTTACTCCATCTACTTACACCACAGTTTAGCTTTTACATATGACAAAGATACTGTTCTAATTACCTCCTGGGCTTTCTAGAACCATCATTAGCTCATTTTACATCTCTCCCCCCCCAAGAACCAGCTTTGTGGGTCCTGCCTCTAACTGCTGGTGCTGCTTTATTCCTCCTGCTGCAAGCAGAAGTCAGCCCCATCTGGGGGGTAACACTACTGCAGCCAGAGTTCACGCGCTCCTTTTCACATTCTCTATTCTTCCTTCCTTTTTCCCCCTCCTCCTTATTTATCATCCCCTGCCCACACCCTTTCAGCACTCCTTGGGGTCTTCCTCCGACCAGAAGTGCCCTGGGCACCAGCCCCTGGTACCCAGCTCCTACGGCTGGCACAGAGGCATCCCCTCAGCCCCCAGGAAGTGGGAGCTTTGCCTGCAGACAACATGTGAATGTTTTCAGACCGCTATGGGACAATTAATCAGTTTGATTCAAACTTGAGGTTTTTATCAGGTTGGGATTTGTTTTTTCCCCAGTGTCTGTTGGGCATTTGGGCTGCCCAGCCCTGCTGCTGTTACAAACACCAGCTTTTGTACTGCAAGTGATAAGCAAAATTCACTTAACATGACTTTACCACTTTTAAATCCAATCTCCCACATGCACTATTAATTTAGATCTAATCAGAACTATTGCACATGGAATAATTACCCATTGATTACAAGGGACATATTTATTGAAGATAAATCATACCTAGTATATTACGTGGCTGTTAATCCTCCTCTGGCATGCTTTAAATAATTAATTGGTGGTTATTGAACTCGGAAAAAGAGTCATTAAGTAGTTAGACTGCAGAGAAGTTGCTCTGCCTGGTGTTGCTCTTGGTTTTGAGAATGGACACACGAAGCCAAGCAGGGCAAAGAGCTTCAGGACTCTCAGCAGCCAGTCCCTTACCAAGCCTGATATTCAATAAAGCCACACCAGCAGCAGACAGGGGCCCTCAATACACACCAATAACTCCAGACTCACTGCCCAGAAACTACCTGTGATGGTCTCAGGCCCTTCTGAGTGCTGCCCAGAGTGGTTCTGCTGCTGGGGAGCTGGGTGGGAGCTGCCTGGAGCCAGGGAGCGCAGGCACTCGCTGTGATAGAGGCAGGGGTTGGCTTTGCTGCTGCAAATCAAAAGAATGACACGGATTTGTGGCCTATCATCTTTGGCAGCCTCCTTTAAACTGCTTATTTTAAAACAGGATAAACAGAGGATTAATAACCTTGCAGAGCACAGACAGCCCGGTTCCTCCCAGGTCAAAGGGAGCAGGGAAGCCTCGGCAGCATCCTCCCCCCCCTCGTCCCCAGCAGCTGGGTGACAGCTTTGCCCCGAGCCCCAACACCCTGCCTGCCTCCCCCATGCTCCAGCCCCCTCCCCTGCAGCATGCCTGGCACAGCCGGGGGGCACAACCCTGTTCCTGAGGGGGGCACAGCCCTGCCAGCAGCAACAAGGGGCTCCCTCCATCACCCTTGTGCCCACCGATCCTTCCCATGTGGGGTCTGGAGGGACAGTGCAATCCCAGGGCACCTGCACATGTCCAAGGAAAGCTCTACTCCCAGAGGAAAAGTTGACCCCAAAAACATACCCCAGAGGTGAGCTGAGTCCACCCCAGCCCCCAAAAGGGTGTCCTGCAGGCACAGGGCATGCCCCGATTCAGCTGTAGGAACGAGGCCGTGCTGACAGCCGGCTTTCCCCTGCACCGCTTGGATTAGGAGGGTGAGATTTATGGGGATCAATCTGAATATTTTATGAATCTTCAAAATAAAATCATTTCAAGGTCAAGTCATTTTTCAGAGGGATTGAGACTCTGCTTCCCCTCCCTCTCTCCCCGCAAGTAGGATAGCAACACAGGTTCAGAACACATTTGCAAGTTAAAGCTGTCACTAAATGCACCATCTCACTCACTGAGCACAAACAAGTACTTGCTAGTGAGCAACTGCACAGCAGAAGGGGTTATTTCATGCAAGTCCCTGCACTGCTCACTCATTTCAGGGCAGATTTTCTGCCCAGCACCAGTGAAGAGCCACAGAGACTCCGGGTAGGGTGGAGGGGTGGGTGAGGACGAGCAGGAAGGTCCCTTTCACACTTCTCCTGCAAGACCTTGCTGACTTGGAAATGCCACATTTTCAGCAAAGCAGCAGCACGTCCAATAAATCACATCTGCACACGGCTTTATTCAGAGGCACTGACAGTTTAGGATTGACGACACCCAGGGCAACCTCGTGTCAAGCACTCCTAATGAAAACTATCCCATTTTGCTCCAGTAGTAGCAGCTGCCAACAGACATAATCTACTGGCATATGGAGAAGGCCATGCTAATCCCTGCAAGGTCATTAACAAGAGGGTGAAAATTACATGCAAAGCACCAGCTGTGGCATCCCCTGCTCCCTCACACTTGATGTAGCAGGGGCAACAGAGGTGAAAAATGCAAGTACATCTCAGCAGGCCAAGTGTTTCTGGTAAGAGCACAGCTATTTTCTCCCTTCCCCAAACCAAGGTTCGGTCCTGCTGAAATTCCTCCCGTGCAGGAGAGCTGCCTTTTACCAGCATTGCTGGGTTTTGCAGTCAGAAGTGGCTCAGGGGAGAGGAGTCCTGCAGGGACTTCATCTTCTGTGTCCATGCAGCGCTTTGCACTCACACTGATGCTTGACAGGTAAACGCATCCCCCAAACACTCATTTGTGCCCTGGCTGGCCAGGACACTGGACAGACACCTGAGCACTGCACTGCAGAGCACAGTGGTCCAAATGCCTTTATTGCAGCAAGGAGCAGCACTGCACAGGGTGAACGGGAAACATCTCCACCCCATCTTCCCTCCAGCCCTTAATCTGCAAATAAACTCTGTCCCCATGGGCTTCCCTCAGATGTGCGTACTGTAACATTCACATGCACGTGAGCTCTGCTTCCATCACCCAAACTCCCTCCCAAGGAATACCTTACCCTCATATCTTCTTAGGAACTCAGGCTCTGTTTTTGTCTTTTCATTATACCACACTAATATTTTTTTATAAGCAATAAATTAAAAAGTCTGTTAAACAACCCCAGCAACTACCTAAAACAAATCTTTTCCAATTTAAATCCCAGCCTGCCTAATGATCAATCCCATAAGCCCCATTATTGTTAACATTACTTTGGGTAATGTTTAAAAACATTAATTTAAAAAAATGTAATAGGAAAAAAGCTCTTTAAATAGGCAAAAAGATAAATGGTCTCCAGCAGCATGACCTTTTTCCATACCACAGTGACATTGAATCATTTTAAAGTTATTTACATTTTCACTCTTCCTTGGAAAAATGTTGACAAGGCTTTCACGGGCCATAATGGATACCAGCAGCATCTATGGGAAGCGTAACTGCATCAAGAGCCCTTCCTCAATTCCTCTTCCCTGCCTCACGCAAAGCAGCTTTAATTAATGGAGGCGAGGTGACTTCAGAGCAAGGCTTCTCATTAGCACGACTGATCTGTGGGAGGTGACACGGCTCCCCAAAACACAGCTAAGGCAACCTGCAGCTATTTTTTTTAGCACCAGCATCTTTCTACCTCAAGCGTATGTGTTTTTAGCTCTGCTTTTCAGCGCTGGATTTGAGCTCGGGGCCTGTAGCTGCCCTTAGGCTCCAGGTCTGTCCATGACAGCTGAAGAATACCTGAGATAACAAACGCCTGGCTTTGCTTTCCAGCCCACTGGTGAGGGCAGCACCATGGCACATCACACCTGGCACACAGAGTACAGCAGACACACAGGGTACAGAAGTTGCATGCACACAGGGAGCAGAGAAACCTTTCAGAAATGCCTCCTGCACACACACATGGCCTGGAGCAGCAGGCTGGGTCATTGCTCTGCCCATAGAGGTGATACTCTGAAACCTGCAGCTTCACAAAGCCTCTCCCCACAATGGACACCTTCCTGTGCTCAGACACGGCCAGGAATGGCTTTGAAAGCATTTGGATCCATGTGGTTTTCCCTCTCCCCATGCCTTGATGGAGGACGATCACTCAGGTCCTTTCGCTGGGAAGGAAAGCAGCTCCACAGGGAGGCAGGTGCTGGCTCTGGGCCTTCATCAGCCCCAGCCACACCTCCCTGCCCTCTGCCACAACCCTAGCATGGAGCACACAGCCCTACCGGGGCTCCCTGTGCTGCAACTCGATCTCTGCATGCCCTGATACAATATTTATGGAAGGAGCACGCCAGCCCACGGAGCTGCAGGAGCGATCGCCTTCCAGCTGTGCTGTGCCTGCAGGAGAAGCAGGGGCTCAGACACACACAGGTACAGAATCACCTCGCACCTGGACCTACTGCCCCCAGTCCCCTTTGGGGCACAGGGACCCCTTTTGGGCTACACACCTGAGGCAGCCCCAATACCAAGCACCAGCTGCAAAGCTCCGAGCTTTGATATTTCAGTGGCAGCTTCTGTGAGTGCCATGGGTCATGGGGAAATGCAGGAACCTGCGGTGCTCTGCTTGGTCTGAGCAGTGCAGCTCGCACAGAGGACATAACCCTCCCTTTTATACCAAAGGGTGAAAGAAATACCCCATCTGATCAAAGTGTATCCAATTAGTGCTCCTGAGTTAATGAGATGCTTCAACTAATGCAAGGGTTTTTTTTATTATTATTCTTTCCCCTGAAAATGATGATTGTCCTGTTGGCAAATCCAGTGATAGCAAAACCTGCACAAATCTGTTCTGATGGGTCTGGGCTCCTGTTGTGCCTCCAGATCGAGCCACCACAGTCCTGTGGCCCTGTTGCTGCAGCACAGCTAATGTCAGCATCCCACAATTAGCAGGCAGCATATTAATCCGTGCAAATAAATGAGTCTGGTCCTCTAGTCCAGAAAAACACTTGGGGGACCAATTCTTTATTTCTGAGTGTATGATTAGTACAAATTAAAACCAGAATAAGTTTTAATTTTGCCATATCGGGCAGCTTCATCAGAACAATCTTATCCCCCAGAGCCAAGTCCCAGTAAGAGCATAACGGGGAACATTTCAACAAGCAGCATGATTAGGATACTCCAGGAAAATTAATTTTGAAGCTCATGAAAGCCTCCTGTCAGGAGCAGGGCACAGCGAGGAGGCCACACTCAGAGAGTGAAAACGAGAAGGCCGTGCCAAGTGGTGCTGGTGGCAAGGAGCAGAAGCAGGGCCTGGCTCTGCCCCAGCTGAATCACACTCATAAAAACCCCATTTACTGTGGGGCCAATTCAAAAGGATAAACTCAACAACTGGAGCCTCATCCCCACAGGCTGAGGCCTTGTGTATGGAGGCTGCCTGCAGCCCTCTGCCTTGCAATGGGGGGAACCACTTTTGAGAGCAAAACTAATGACGGTTAGTCACTAACCACTAAATCCTGGCTCAGGTTGGGGCACACAGAAGGAAAACCAGCCACATTTTGTGTCCTCACAAAATGGAACCACTCAACAACTGCAGCCCATCAAACCCAGGCTGTGTTCAAAGACAGGCCTGTATGCTCCACTGGAATCACCTGAGCTGAGCTTTGTGTCATTGTTTCTCTTCCATTACAGTTAGGAGAGACACAAGATGGGACCCAACCTCCCCATGGATAGAAGTCACACCTCACCCAGCCCATGGCCTACATGAAGGCCAAGATGACCCCAGGGAAGCCCAAGCACCCCAACTCAGAGGTGAAACCAGCCCCAACCCGTGCCCTTGGGACAAGCCCCGCAGTCCCCCACTGACCTGTAGCACTGAGGGCAGGCTGAGGCCCAAATCCAACACAGGCACCAAGGCTGAGCCCATGCTGCAGGAGGGATGTGGTGGAGCAGCAGGACATAGCCCAGGGGAAGGGGGACAGGCAGCAGGAGCCATTAAATGCCCCCAGCCTCACCTGCCGAGCCCAGGTGGCAGTGGTTGAGGTGGGTTTGTCATTAGGGAGGCTGCAGAGGATCAGCCCTCCCAGGTGGGAACCAGGCTCCCACCCCAAATATGACACAGCCCCATTTCACCCCACTGCTCTGTACCTCTGCTAAATGCCCCCTGATTTACCCCGGTGTAAGAGGGGGGAGCCTGGCACTGCACCCCCACGCCTGCCGTTAATGAGTATTCCCCCGATGTGCTCTTTCCGTGGATTGAGACCCACATCCTCCCTCGGCAAAACAGAAGTGATTCCTGAATTAATTTAGATTTCCCGCTGCCTCGTTAGACCAGCTGGATATGGCACGCTTCATCTTCTCTGCAAACAGTGCCGCCGTCCCTCCGGGACACTCAGCACTTTATAAACCTGTCAAGCCCTTAAAGCCGGCGACCGTGAGGCTTCGCCACGCAGCGCGTGGAGGTTTGTGGCCACACACACGCCGGCCAGCCCCGGAGAGCAGAACCAGCACCGAGGGCTTTGAGAGTTTGGGGACGTTGTTTTGTGCCACGGTTTCATTTAGGAGCAAGGAGAAAAAAAAAAAAAAAAAGTAAAAAGCCCTGCATGATTTATTTTAAAGCATCCAAGCTGCTGCAAACTGCAACGCTTTGAGAGCATATGTATATACATGGGGGAGAGGAGATTGTCTCCAAAACCATTTGCATTTGTTCCCCTCCCTCCCTCACATGGTGTTTTGCAGAGGACTCATCGTGGAGACAGAGGGAATACCTGCAACATCTGCGGGCATCAGACCTCTGGGTGCACAGCACCCCATCCAGACGGTGTTCATTTGCAAAACACACTGTCCTGCCAGCACCTCCAAGGCTGATTTATTTCATCTCCTCTTCCCTCAAGCTTCCCCAGACACGTTTTGCACAACCAGCATCGATTCAGCATCTCACCACCTCCCTCGGGACGAGGGCTCCCTGATAACCCTGGTGCTTGGGGGGGTCCCCAAAGGGGTGCAGGTGACGAAGCCCCACGCATGTTCCCGGGGCCGCTGCTGCTGGACCCAACACTGGGTCTGGATGGATCCCAGCTGGAGCCCAGCCTCGCCGCCCCCACGGCCGTTTTTGCAGCCGAACAGGTCGGCGTCTGATGGAGGCTCTGCCGTTTGGGTCCCCGAGGGATTACGATGTGACTGCAGCAGGTCCCGGCTATTCTCCGCGGCCCGGCGTGTTGTTGCTTCATTAAACGCCAAATTGTTACATTAATTCTAACTGCCCTGTAGAGATGTAGCTGTCAGGAATGATTTACTCGCCTCCAGCTGACTCGGAGACTTTCTGCAGGCTCCTGCAGGCGGAGGAGCCGGGGAGGGCAGAGCCTGGGGACGCGGGACGCGTGTCCAGCCGGGCAGCGGCAGCAAGTGGCTGTGACATCCCCGGGGAGACAGAGATGCTTCTCAGACAGCAGTGGAAAAATAACCAGGGAGCTAAAATAAATAAAAAAATAAAAATAGAAAAGGTGTGGAATTTGTTTGTATTTGGGCTGCCCAGTTAAAGCAGCATCGTTCCTGCGGCACTCACCGAGCTGCCTCTGTCCCAAGCCTGCGATCGCTGCCTCACCCTGGGGAGGGGGATCAGTCACACACCATGTCCCAAACCACCCCTGCTTCCCCCCCTGCTTTCCCTGGGTGCCTCACAACCTGGGATCAGCTGGGAGGAAGGAGGCAGCCGCGTCTCCTCCGATCGGGTCTGCAGCACCAGGGTCTGTTTCATCCACTATTGGCAATTACCTGCGCCTTCATTCAAAACGGAAAGAGAGCTCACGTACAGAAACTGCATTCTAACACGGAGAACTTCATTTAAATCCAGAAGCCTCGCATACTTGGTTATTAAAATATTTTTCATCACCACATTGTGAAATGCTGAGCACAAAAGCAGCGAGTGCTTCGTGTGCCCTAAATCAACGCCTTTGCTGGGCTCTGTTCCCTGTCCACTACATCTGTGCCAACAAACACGCCTGCGTGTGCTTCAGCACAAAATGCATCCCGCTTAGAGACATAATAAAGATGTCAAAAAGAAAAAAAAAAAAAAAAAAAACTAATTTAAACACCTTTGCTTTTTTTTTTTCCAACATATTTTTGCTCGTTTGGTTTCCCTGTCATGTTTTGACAAAGCCATTTGCTGCCTGTGAATGTTGTTTCGGTGCATAAATTGTGCAGGTCTCCACTTTCCTGCCTTCCCTGGGCTGCGCAGGCTTCGCCGCGTCAGGTTACGGCCGCGAGGAGTTGGCTCTGCTCCGCCGTGAGCAGGTTGCAGAGCTGAGCCCGTGGAAACCAAAAAAACTCAAACAAAAGGGTGGCGGGGCTCTCGCCTGGCCTGAGAGGTCTGCCTGTCACAGGGAATCAGGACGAGAAAAAATTAGTTATTTCTGTTGTTTCGCATGAAAGCTAAACATTTCCTGCATCTGCAGGGAACACGAGCTCAGGGCACAAGGACTCATGAAATGTGAAATTGCTGTTCAGAAAGAAAAGATTCGTACGTTAGATTTTCCTCCTGGAGAGCACAAAAAAAAGCCTTAGCTCCTGTCATGCACTCACACGAACCAGCGGAGGTTATAAAGCCCCCCCTGCAAACCGAGCAGGGCAAAGCCCCTCTTCCTAATTCTGCCTGGGCTTTACAAGCTGTCAGTCAGTTGCATGCTGTTAGTTTTATTTGCTTCTTCCAAATTGGTTTTCTTTTTAACAGGAGGAAAGCATTTATATTAATGGCACCCCTGGGCCTCAGCCCTGGAAGGAGAGCAACCCCCGACTCCTGTGGGATGGGACAGGATGGGACAGGACGGGACAGAATGGGACAGGGTGGTCGGGGAGCTCCTCTCTGCATGCAGACAACCACAAACATCAGGACCTTCCAGCCCCTTCTGCCGTTCAGCAAAGCACAAAGGAGCAGGGGGAAATTTGCATTTCTTCCTTTCTTAAATCCAGGCATCCCCGGGCAATTCCCCAAGCGAGGGGAACAGTGTCGGGTGTTTGCTGTGGGGGAAACCAGGAAAAAAAATCTACAGAATGGTTGTTTGATAACTACAGTCTCTAGGCAGTGGTTTTATAACAGCATCATCAACCTGAATTAGACTACATTTCTGTCTTTCTGCTCTTGTTTTCTTCTCTTCAAAGTCAGTCTTTTCTAGGAAATTATTATTTATACTTTTAAGTGCCAAATGTCTCAATGCAAAACAATTAGCCTGATTTGGACGGGGTGTTTCTAGATCAGAGAAATAGAAAAGGAAAAAAAAAATAATAAAAAAATATTGACAACAAGAACTCTTTTCTTCTTGGGCGAAGCTTTGTCATCTGATTTTTAAAATCCCATAAATTTCTGGTTACTTCTTATGGTTCAGTAAGAAACGTCCCTGCAATGTGGCCCCGAGCTAGCAGCAACAGTTGTCCTGTCCCTCCCTGGTGCTGGTGCAGTCAGAGAGCAGCTCCCGAGCCCTGCTGCTGAGCCCAGCTCCAGCCTCAGGCCTGGCAGAGGCTGAATTCAGCATCACCCACCTGAGATCTCCCCCGGGAGCTGAGGCACGAGGGGTTTCACACCAGCAGCCACACAGTGCTGCACTGTGGGGTTTCTCCCTGCCTTCCCATAACCCTTGGACTGCGTCTCGTGCAAAAAGAGTGAATTCTGCGCCCAAATCTGTTGTGCTTTGGGTGCTTTAGCCCCAGTCCTGGTGGCAGCAAACCCCCAGGAGCTGTGTGCTGGCAGCTCACCCTTCAGCAGCCATGGGCATCGCGGGGGGCACAGCTCAGCCCCAGAAGGCTGCCGACAGCACAGGCTGGACGTGACGTGCTGCTTCTCGGATGTGATGTGTGTAAGAGGAGACGCTCGCACAGCACTGCTGTCTAACTACATTTTGCATCTGCTCCTGCAGGCTAAGGGAAGGGGCGCAAACCCTGGGCACAGCACAGCGCTTCCCTGCCCAGCTGCCCCCTGCGGAGCCGCCTGGGCTGTGAGCGCTCGGAGCTGCTCACAAATGTGCCCCAGATTCCCGGGGCAGGGAGAGGCTGGAAGCCCACGTGCTTTAAAAAATATCTCCCACCTGCTTCTTGAATCAGATTTCAGTAAAGAGCTTCCCTCTGCTCCGAGCTGTGGGACTGGAGGCATTCGTATATGAAGACGCACGCGTGCACGCACCTCTCATGTGTGTGTACGCACACAGGGAACGTGTATGTTTGGCCAAACTTAATTCCATAGTGTTTTGGTTTTTTTTCCTTGATTTCTCTTTGAAATATTTCAATATATTTTACACTGTTCCCTGTGCACAGCTTCCAGTTCACAGCCGTACAACACCAGGCTCTGGGAATTGCTCTTGCTTTGTCGCCACAACTTTCTGCCTTACCTATTTCTAACTTTGCAATGAATGCTGAAAATAACCACGACCACCAAAAATGATCAGGGGCTGTGCCTGCTTTGGGCAATGCTGTTTGGATCTCCCATGGGCTGCCAGCCTCTAAAAACATCATTTTTTGTTTCTGTTCATCAAAATATTTTTACATCAGTGGGATTGCTGCTGTATTGCTGGGAAGAGCACGCTTTGACACTTTAGTGGATCAGAGCCTCAAGTTTTGGGGGCTTTTCCTTTTATTTCCAGGTGTGGTATTTACCTCTATTGATGCTTTTGATGTGAATTTAGCAGAAGACTATTTAAAGCTTAGCTGACAAATTTATTTGTAGTCTTGAAGTATTTGATCATCAGAGAGAAAGCGAGAATATAAATAAAAGACACGGGACGTTCACATCATCTACAGTAAATTCAACCATTTTTACAGGTAACAATATACATAATGCCTTGCCCTTCCTCACAGTCGGCTCATGCCGTATCTGTGGGATGACACAAATGCCTCAGACAGAGAAGTGCCACCAGGGAGGTGAGCGCTCTCCACGACGAGGAGCGGCTGAAACGGAGCCACCGGCCCCTGCCCAGAGCCCTCCTGGGAAGGAATTTGGCAACAAGACATCAGGACGAGGCTGAGACGCTTTGCAGTAAAACTCTTGCAAAGGGAATTTAAAGAAAAACATGAAATTCACAACCCAGAGCCACTGGTGTTCCCGGGCCAAGAAAAAACACCTCTTGCCCTCGCGATAAAAGTGTAGTTATTTGGTAATAAATACAGCTATTCGCAGTTTAATGCTTATCTGGAAGAATTAAACTAGGAATCTACAAATTAAAAAGATGAGAAGCAGAGTTAACAAATGAGCTTCACTTTACAAAGGAGAAGAGTTGCTGATCAGCAATTGGCATATTAAAGAACATTTCATTTTAGAAAAGTGAACGTAAATTGGAAATAAAACAAAACATACCGCATCGGGGCGCTTTTAAAAAATCTGCTGGAAGAACAGAGAGGTTTTCTACCATGGGTTTCTGAAGTGATTCACTATCAACATTTCTCCTATAGAAATATAGACATTGTCACACCTTTTACTGTGGACGAGGACTTTATTTTCTCTTAAAAAGGTTTTCGGCGTGGATGGGTGACGGAGCAAGTCCTCGCTTTGGAGAATGCACTGACAACAGAAAGCAAAATACCTTCTATCAAAAATGTAAAGCACAAGTCTCGGTGTTTAGTAAAGACACAATGACCAGTTCGTTTGGACGTCCCTTATGCCGTGGTCTCCCTTTGACCGCCGTCCGCTGCTGACCCACCGCCGGGCCGCCTCCCAAAGCCCGTCGGTGCTCGCCGTGCCGGCGCCTTCCTGCCCCACTCCTCCTCACGGCCTGTCCCTGCCTTTCCTCCGGGAGCAAACGGCGTTTGAGAGCGACGGGTCCTTCCCCTTCCCACTGCACGGTGCTGGATCCTGTATCAAAACTGAGCGTGGTCGACTTCGTCCAGCCACGAGGCCGGGCTGGCAGGAAAATCCGGGTACCCCCCGCTGCTGCCGGTGGAGAGGTCGGAGCTGGGTCCGTTCCCAGCCAGGACCCTCATGGGCTGGGGCACCCCCTGTCCGCCTTGTCCTATGATGCCCAGGCTGTTATCGGGGTAAACCAAGCTGGAGATTAAAGGCTGGTGGCCCGGCAGCGCTTGCAAGGAGGCTGGTGACTGGGGTATCCCGTAGGGGCTGTTGGAGCGCAGGTCGTGGTACTGGTCCTGAGCTGGGATGCCGCTGTGATCCAGAGCGAAGCTCCCGTTGGTCCCAGCCTGCCTCCCCAGGGCCGGGGACGCCTCGCTGAGGTTGCTGTAAATCCCGTTGGAATGGCTCATCTCGGACATGGAGGGCTCGTCTGGAAGGGAAGCGCACTGGTTATACTGGGAGAGCACCAGCACCGCCAGCAGCAGCACGGCAGCTCCGCGAGCCCCGGGTATAAAGGGATGAGATGGATGGAGCTGAGCAGCCCCGCGCTCACTACTTGTAATTCCTTATTATTCCTGTCCTTGCTGACGGGTCTCTGTAGAAGGCCACGGGATTATTTTGTCTGAGTACAAATGTCTAATACATTTTGGATCTAAAAGATGTGCACGAAAAGCACAAAAAGCACATATTAAAATGTAAGGCTCTGATTTAAAAATAATCCTTCGAAGGGCAGCGTGAGTTCAAGATCTTTCTCTTCTGCATTTCTGTTTGGCTTTGAGGTTTATCTTGAATTTTGCTGCCTTTTTTTAGGAGCTACCTGAGCTCTCACCAGCTCGAGAAAAACTTTCCATTGCCCAGAAAAAAATAAAACAAAACGAAAACCTATTAAATCTCGGCAGTATTTGTTGGCTCAGGAACAGGCTAATGAAATGTGTTTGTATGACTTCAGAACACTTCTGAAAAATATTTTTTAAGTTACCAGCAAAAATTGTTTGCTTTCATCAGGGGTTTTACGGACGGCGAGAGCCGCTCTGTTGCCTAGGATACAAACCTGTTTCTGGCATCCAGCTATCAATAATTGTTCAACGTTTTTTAGTTATTATTTATAGTATATTCATATTTAATGACGCCGGTGCGCAGTGTGTATACACAGGCTTGAAAATCAAACAGTATTTAGGGACGCAGAAGAGAAGCTGGAGCACGGAGCCGTGTGAGCAGGAACGCACGTGCCCTACAGACGGGTGGGCACAGGTTTGCATCTCAGCTTCTCTCCTGGGCTCGTGGGAGCGATGCTCACGGCGGAGCCCTGCAGTAACACAGCCCAAAAACCCTCAGCAGAGCCCCTCTGGTGCTGGGGCTGCTCTGGGGCCGTGCAGGATGCGGCCCCTGGGCACAGCAGCCCCCAGCACAGGTCCAAATCCTGCTCCTGCAGTGAGATGCCCTGGGTCTGGACAGCCGGGCTGGGTGAGAGCAAAAACAAGTGTGATCTGCCCCAAAAACGGGGCCCTGCAGCCCCAGCCTCCCACATGAAGCCACCTCCTTTGTGCACAGAGCAGGGGGCAGCTGCTGCTCGGTTCTGTGGGAGCTGGAAACTTGTGGCCACGCGAATAAAACTGCCTCTAAGGAGGATTTAAAAAATTGTCATGCTTTTACCGATGCTTCAGCTCGGTGCTTCTGGGCTCTGGGATTTGAATTCCTAAGAGCCCCTCGGAAAGGCCGTGTGTGGGGGCAGCTCGGACACCCCAGCGGCAGCCGGGAGCATTCCCCAAAACGGAGGCAGCCCCCATGGGGACGGGTCCTGCACCCCACAATTCCCCCACCCCCAGCCCCCGAGCTCAGCACCTCTCCCCCCAGCCCTCCTCTCCCAGCCGGGGAACCTGCTTTCACATATTCCAGCCGAAAACTGCCGTCAGGATAAATAAACAAAGGTGAACTAGACGGCAAAGCCCCGTCGGGGACCGACCTGTGAAGGAGACCTCGGCGTCGCTGTCGGGGCCCTCCTCCTGGATGCTGTCCTTGTCGGATTTGGAGGCCCCCCGGGAGCGCTTCATGTTCCTGAAGTATTGCCCCCACCGCTGCCTCCCCGCGTCCTTCTTCAGCCTCTTCTCCTTGGCCCGACGGTTCTGGAACCACACCTGCGAGCAGGGCAGGCCGGCAGCTCGCTCCGCACTGACGGGACCCCCCAATCCCACCTCCAGCTGTGTCCCCCCCACCCCCCAAAATCCCCGGGGGCTCACCTGCACCACCCGCATGTCCAAGCCGGTCTCCGACGAGAGCTGCTCCCGGACGTGCCGTGCTGGCTTGGGCGAGTTGTTGTAGGCGTTTTTTAGGGTCTCCAGCTGCTTGGCCGTGATGGTGGTGCGGGGCCGCTTGGCCGTCGATTCAGCCTCTGCCGATGGGGGGGGGGAAAAATCAGCAGCCGGGTCCCCAAGGGGAGCCGGGACCCCCGGGCTCACCCCACGTCCCCCTCCCCAACGGCAGCGGCCGCCGGCCCCGCTCCCGACGGGCAGGGGGGGCCCTGGCCGGACCTCCCCAGCCCCCCGGGGTTTTAGGGGAAGGGGCAGGGGGGGGGTACCTCTCTGCTTGGCCGTCTCGTAGTCAGCCTTGCAGACCAGCCTGCTGTCCTCCATGAGGTAGAACTCGTCGCCGGTGGCCAGCTGCCGCTTGCAGACGATGCAGGCGAAGCAGTGCAGGTGGTACACGAAGTCCTGAGCCCTCCGCACCACCTGGGTCGGGGGGATGCCCTGCTGGCAGGCGGCACACTTCGTCCCGAAGCGCCTGGGCGGGGGGGGGGACAAGCGGCGGCCGCTGAGAGCGGAGGAGGCGGCTGGGGAAGGGGGGACGGGGATGGGGACGGCGGTGGCTGGGCTGCTCCCCGCGGGGCTACTACCCCTCGGGGCTACTACCCCTCGGGGATACTACACCTTGGGGCACCACACCTCGGGGGGGACACCCCTCGGGGCTGCTACCCCTCGGGGCTACCACCCGTCGGGGATACTACACCTCGGGGGTGCTACACCTCGGGGGTACCCCCGCTGTGCCGCCCCCTCGGGGCTACTCCTCGGGGTTACTACCCCTCGGTGCTCCTACCCCTCGGGGCTACCCCTCGGGTTATCCCACCACCCCCTCGGGGCTACTACACCACGGGGCTCCAACCCCTCGGGGCTCCCCCACCGTGCCTCCCCTTCGGTCCTGCCCCTCGGTTCTGCCCCCTCGATGTTTTCTGCCCCCTCGGTTCTGCCCCCCCCCCGGCCCCACGCACTTGAAGAAGTCCTCCTTGCAGTACACGCCGTCCCCGCGGCTGAAGCACTTCTCGGCCAGCTGCGTCTGGCAGTCGGAGCATTTCAGGCACTTGCTGTGCCAGTGCCGGTCCAGGACCTTGAGGATGAACCTGTCCACGATGTGCTGGTTGCAGCCGGCGCACAGCGGGATCTCTGCGGGAGGCAGCCCCCCGTCAGCCGCCGCCCCCACGGCCCCGCTGTCCCCCCCTCCCGACCCCGGCCCGGTTCTCTCCGGGTCCCCCCCTTTGGGGCCGGCCGGGTTCCGGGACGAAAAAATGGCTTTTTCGTTCAATTTCGTTGGAGCGGAGCCGTGCGAGCGGCCCTGAGCCGAGCTCCCTCTGCGAAGAGCCCGGGGGCGACGGGGAAAATAAGAAGGGAGGTGACGGGGGGGGGGTGGGAGGAATTAACCCGGGCCGAGCCGAAAAGCCCGAAAGTCTCCTCGCAATTATTCCGTTTTTTTTTCCTTTTTATTTTTTTTTCCTTCTTTTTTTTTTTTTCTTCTTCCTACACTTCAAAATTTCACCTGCAAATAACGGCGGGGTAGCCTAGCCAGGGCGGGGAAAATTTCTATAAAAATAACGAAAATTATACTGAAAATAAAATGCAGCGGGATTGTCTCCTCGCCCTGCAGATATCGGTAAAGATGATACAGAAATATCTGAGATAGGGATACGGATAGAAGTAGAGAGAGATGAAAATGAACTGATACGGAGATAGAAAATGAAAATGTGCAGATGTATCGCCGTAAATACACGGCTATCGATATTTAGGCACAGGTGGGTAAAATGTAGATGCGGAGGTACAGAAATTGAGCTGCATCGCTAAAGGTACAGCCGTGGGGAACACCCGGAGCAGATGCAGATAAAGGCGGCCACGGGGGGGGCCGTCCGCGGAGATACCGGCACGGAGCTGCACGGAGCGGTACGGCCCGGCAGGAGCGGGGTGGGGGTGATGTCCTTACAGCCGAATCCTCCCCGCAACACCCGGCCGCGACCGAGCAAAAAATGCCCGCACAAAAAATGCCCGAATAAAAATAAAATACATATATATATTTTTTTAAAAAAAGAGCAAAAATCGCCCGAGCTAAAAATTTCCCGCAACGGCTCCGATCCGGGCAGCGGCGGCGGCCGGCTCCGAGCTGCCCGGAGAGAGCGGGATGCCACCGGCACGGCCACGGCCACCGTCCCCGTCCCTGTCCCCGTCCCTGTCCTTGTCCCTGTCCCTTACGCTGCTGCATGGTGCCCCCGGCGGCTCGGCGCACTCAGGCGGGGCGCAGCCCCCCGCGCATCTTCCGCATCTCCGCAGTCGCCGCCCGTCCCGTCGCGGCCGGGGCTCGGAGCCCGGCGCTGCCCCCCCCCCGACCTCCCCCAGACCCTCCCCAGCCCCCCGGGACCGCGGCGGCGCTGGAGCCCCCCCGGCCGCTGCCACCCCCGCGGTGCCGGGGCTGGAGGCGGTCGCAGCGCGGTATTTTCAGCCGCCGGCCGTGCCCGCCGTGCCGCCGGGCATCGCTGCGAGCCGTATTTAACCCCCCCGGGCCGGCGGCACGTCCCTGTCCCTGTCCCTGTCCCCCCCCCGCCCCCCGCCGCCCCTTCCCGGCTGGGCACAGCGACGGCTCCGGGGTGCTCGGAAACGAAAGCCGGGCGGGGCCGCCCCCCGACGGGGCAGGGGACGGGCAGGGGGCCGAGCCGGGCTCGGGGGCACCGCCGAGGGGGGCACCGGGGGGGTTCAGCGGCGGCCGGTGCCCGGATTTCGTTGTGTGCCGCCGAGCGAGGGTTTTGCCGAGGGAAAACAGCACCGCGCGGCTCCGCACACCGGGGGCACGAAGGGACACGCACCCAGCCCCGGCACCCCAGCTCGGTGAGACCCCCCCATAACCCCCCGAGCCCCTCTAGAGCCTCGCCGAGCCCCTGGCGTTGCCTCCCCGGCCCCCGGCCCTATTTACGGGCATCGCGTCCCGCGGGGAGCCGGCGCTGCGGTGCGGTTCCTACCCCCGGGGCTTGGCCCTGCGCCGGTTTTCGCCTCCTGCCCGCGGGGCCAAACGCGCAGAGACCGCGGGGAGGCCGCGGGGCGGCGGAGCGGGCGTTAAACGGGGGCAGCGGCCCCACGGCGGGGGGCTACCGGGCTGCCCGGCCCCGCTCCCGCTGCCCCGACGGCTCCGGCCCCGTCCCGGTCCCCGTTCCCGTCCCGGTCCCGGTCCCCGCTTCGCCCCCTCCCCGCTTTCGTTCGGAGCCCTCGCACCGGGGGAGCGCGGCCCCGTTCCCTCCCGCCCCGACGTCTCCGCCGTTCGTTAAAGCGGGGGGAAAAACGCGAGTCCGGGAGGAATTACCGGGAGCCTTTCCGGAGGGGGACGGAGCCGGGGGATTTGGCGCAGGGGGTGGCGGCCGCCGGGAAGGAAGGGCCGGGAGGGAGCCCCCCCGTTTCGTGCCGCATCGCCTGCGGTGCGCGGGGCCGCTGAGCCCCGCCGGGACGGACCCGACGGCAGCGGAAAATGAACCAAAGGAACCCAGGAACCGAAACGGGATCCTGGGGAGGGGGCGGCTGGGACCCACTGGGGATGCCCAGACGAAACGGAGGCGGCGGGCGGCGGAGCTGGGCCCCCCCGGTGCCGTCGGGGCTCCCCCAGCTCCCCGCAGCCAGCCCCGGCCGCGTCCCGTGGGTGCCCCGGGGGTGCGCGGAACCGGGGGATCTCGGGGGCTCCCGGTGTGTCCGCGGGGCTCCGCGGGGCCCCCCCCTCACCTGGGCTCCTCGGGAAGGGGCAGAGCTCCGCTGCCTTCTCCGAGCCGGCTCGGACCCTCTCCAGCAGCATCGCGGCGCCGTCCGAGGTGCGCGGGGGCTGCGCGCTTGTGGCGGAGCCGCGCGGAGCCGAGCGGGGAGCGCCGGGGGCTTGGCCGCCGCCCGGGGCGGAGCGGGGAGAGCCGGGGGGGGCGGGCCGGGGGCGGCACCGAGCCGTCGGGCCGGGCACAGCTGGGCCGCGGTGCACCGAGGGGCTCTTTAGCATCACAAAAGAGCTCGGGGAGGGAGGGAAGGAGGGACCGGGGGGGGGAATGGGGACGTCCCACGCGTGTTCAAGGCTGTCACCACCGGTAGCGGCCGTCCCCGGGTGCCAAAAAGCCCCCGCCAAGCCCCCGCGGGGGATCCGCGCTGCAGTCGGGGCCCGAGGGAGCCCCCGTCGGGTGGAGCCCCCCCACCGGGCCCGCAGCCCCCCAGGCCGTCCCCCTGCCTGGATTTCGTTTGTCCCCGCGGTGCCGGCATCCCCCGACGGCAGCCGTGGGGTGCTGGGGGGTTCGTCCCCCTCCTCTAATTAGTTAATGAGCGGGGAGAGGACGCGTGTCTGACCCGTGGCGATCAGCGCCCTGCGGCTGGCAGAGGTTAATTGTGTTAATTGAGGATGGGGAGGACGTGGAGCTGTGTGTGTGTGTGCACGTGTGCGCATTTGTGTGTGTGCACACGTGTGTGCATGTGCGTAGGTGTGCGTTTGTGTGTGCCTGGGTATTTGTGTGTGTGAAATTTGTGCATTTCTGTGTGCACATGTGTGCAGAGCCACGGTGTGTGCACATAGGCACAGGGCTGTGCACACACACGATTGTGTGCACTTGTGGGTGTGCGTGTGTCCATATTTATGCTGCGTGTGTCTGTGCCAGGCTGTGCTCGTGTGTGCAGGGCCGTGTGTCAGCCCCTGTACCCGTGGGGGTGTGCGGGTTTGTGTCTGCACACGGCTGTGCGTGCCCCTACGAGCCCGAGTCTGTTTCCATTGTACTCGTGCTTGGATGATCTTGGGGGGTCTTCTCCAACCCTAATAATTCTGTGCTGTATTCCGGGGATGTTTTTGTGTGCACACAGGTGTGTGTGTGTAGGTGTTGGGGTGCGTGTGTCCGTGTCCGTGTGCAGCCCGGTGGGTGCGTGCGTGCGCGCTGCTTGTCCCGGGCAGCCGGAGCTGATAATTGTGGTTGTTACTATGAGCCCGCTAATCCCCCGAATCCCTTTACCTCCTGCTCGCAGGGGATTACAAATTAATAAAAGCAGCTTAGGGGCGGGAGCCTCTGAGCACACATATGTTCCTGCCGGAGGGCAGCACGGGGACTTTCGCCCGGTGGTGGGGACAGCCGGGGAGCAGGGCCCGCGTCGGCCCCGCACCATCCCCGGGCATCCCGGGGGGCCAGGATCCCTTCCACCCACTCCCCTCCTGCAGCTCCTGCGTGGTGCAGAGCTGTGGAGAGTGATACCTGTGTGGCCAGGGGACAGATCCCAGCCTGGGGGACAGCTTGGTCCCATAGGGTTGGAAGATAAAGCATGGAGACGTTTTGGGGAGCAGGATTTGGGGTCCCCAAATAAAGTACCCTGGCACACCAGGCTGGAGTGCAGCCAGGGAAGGAGTGAAGCTGGCGGAGCATCGCTGGTACCGTGCCCCAGTGCTGCTGGGTATGGCAGTGAGTCCAACCGGGTACCACTGGCACCGGCTGCACTGGGGCTCCCCGACACCCCCCACGGCCACAAACAGCTCCTGGGGGCGGATGAGGGGGGCAGGCGATGACCCACGCAGTCCCTTTTAAGCTCGGTTTTATAAGTGGATTTTTAGTCTGATCCTCTAAGGAAGCAGTTTAAGAAAGCGGGCGTGTGTTGTGCGTGGTGGCTGCTCCCTGCGCACACGGTGCTGGGCACGGTCCTGGCAGCTGGGGCTTTGCGGGACAAGGTGACACAAAAGCCCCTTTGGATGTAAAAATAATGTAAAAATAATTGGTCACAAGCCAAGAGTGTTTCTGTCACTCCCACAAAAGTTTACCAATGTTCTATGAAGTTATGAGAACCGTGGAAAAAAATGGAGTAAAATTTGCATGTTCCTGGCACTTTTCAAAATTAAGCACCTGCATAAAATAACGGTTATGGTGGGAAATGGGTGTGTATATGAGCTATCCTCGCAATATAGTTCAGCTAAAAGGAACTTGAAAATATAGATAAAACCCCAAAACACAGCACTTTGCCCAAATGTTTGCAATTTATTTTTAACAAGCACATTAGTTTACAGTTTAGTACAAAATGGTCACTTTTCCTTCCTAGAGAGAGTTAAAAAAAAAAAAAAAAAAAAACAACTCCCCCAAAAGAATAGACATGAAAGCAGCAAGTTACTGAATTCAAATAAATAAAACATTTAAATTACTGAACGGTTATAGTCACTATTTTCAACATCTCATATGCAATGCACACGCCTAGAGAACGCACTTGGGGCTTTTTGTTGGGCCGGCGGTTCCCACCGGGTTCTAAAAACAGCAGGATGGGTACAGCGCTGGAAAACAAAAGTTAGAGTTCTCGGGAATAATTTAGTCCGGTTTCTTTAGCACTTGCACCTTTTCTTTCTCTCACCAGCCACGTTGCACAGTATTCCTTTTATTTTCCATGCAGCTTTAATATTTCCTCTTTAGAAGACTCTGTGAATTACGAAGGGCCAGAAATCCTTTCTGGAAGCATTAATAGCATTGCAGAAACTTGGTATACAGCACAACGCAGAAACAGAAGTCCCAGGACTAAGGAGAAAGTGGTGTGAAGCGTCTTTAAAAAGGAAACACTTCCTTGTGACACTGGTAGTGCAGAGGGGCAATGCAGCATCACCCATTCCCCAGCAGACATAACGCATCTTTACAACCAAAGTACGTAAAAGGACAAAAAATTCCATTATAAAGAAACAAAATAAGAACAAGTAAACCAAGATTTACACAACTGAGCCCAAAGTCGAGAAAACCTTTCCAGCTGAGGTCACTAGGAGCAATTAAAGTGAAAGCCTGAGCCAGTTACATGGCAGCACTGAGTTACGGCAGCGACACAATCGACATCTTAATTTCCTGCTTTTACACTCTTAAGAAAGAAAAAACATCATTGGAAATCTGTGTAGCTGTTCGTTTTGTCATGTATCCAGCAGGGCCACAGTAACATAATAGTTATTGGTATGTAGCAAAACCAAAACACAACCCCAAATCTTATTCTAACAACATTTGCTTTGTTTAATGGCAAAATCAGCCCTACCAACCTCCAAAAGCTTTTGTCTTTCCTGCGTAGATGAATACACAACTAATGAGTCAAAACTAAACAAACTCAGGCTAATATATTCAGCAGTAATTCCTGCTTTTCTGCTTCAAAACGTGCAATGATACTGACAAGAGGAAATTCACAGTCCCATAGAAACTGGGAAAAATTTCTAGACCCAACACTTGCTGTACTGCCTTTTGCTGTTTGCCTTTTATTTTTATTTATTTATTTTTTTTCTTTTTTAAAGTGAACTTCTTTGATTGCTGGCTGATACCAAGCTTTCCCCAGATTAGGTCAGTTCGAAGTTGACTATTTTACCAGCTTAAGTTTGGCAAGTCTGGGCTTTCCCCTCAACTCAGGTCCTGCAGGGACCTCTCACTGGATTCCAGCACGAAGCACAGATCGAGCAGGCTGGACAACCTGCCACCCTTGGGCAGCTCTTTCCAGTAGCTTAAAAGTTGTTTTAGTAGTGAAGTCCAAGTGCTGTATTTATAGTGACCCTTACAAATCTATAAAGTAGGAAACCACAATGCCTCATTGCATCAGAACAGTGAGGATCCTTAAGAAGCCCAGGCTTGATGCTGCTGGGTCAGAATTAGAGAAGTCTGCACGAGAGGAACTGCAGAAGGCAGTGTGCATTCGTACATTGTTTTGAGACTTAAAGGAGAAAGGGGCAGTCAGCTTTGGCTCAATTTTGTTATTCCAAGTGGAAGCTGCAGAAACTCCAGTCAAAAATGCTCAGTTTTGTGAATAAGCAAGATTTGGTTATGAAAAAATAACTTGATTTTTTTTTCCAGCAACTTTTAGACTATTTCTGTTGCTGAGCTTTAAACTTTCTACGCTGGGACTTACGATGGAAGTAAGACGACGACAATACCAGAGTAGATACAAGAAAGAATTGGCCAGGGCCTATCTACCCCTTCTCACGTAACAGAAGGGCTAGCGAACATTCAATTAAATTAAAAGTTGGAAATGTAGAATTGAAAGGAAAAGCCTTTTTATATAACATAATTAATCTGTAGAACTCACTGCCACAAGAAAACATTGAGGCCAAAACCTATTAGGATTAACTAAAGATTAGGTAATGGATAACTAGAACATGCTCAATTACATTGGATAGGATTATAAACTTCACTATCCAGGACGTGAATTATCCTCCACAGCTAGGAGCAGAAAGGAACTCCTACTCTGAATGGTAATTTTATAACTGTTTTCATGCTGTCTTGTAATTGCTCTCAGCTAGGATCCCAGACAGATCTGTAAAAGCAACTGCCCTATTCCCAATGGCTGCCACATCCCAGAACAGAGCAGCTCCTGGACTGGACCACAGTTAAAACCTTTCTTGACCCAAACAGTAGAGCACTCCAGCAGCAGAACAGAGATCAGCTGCTCTAAGCACTGTACAGCCAGCTTTGCAGCTGGCAGGTGGCATTCCCTCTGACCTCAGAGCTGGCACTACCAAATGAAGGATTTGTGCTGACTCACAGGAAGAAAAATTACTGTAAGGTAACGGAACTATTCAGGCATCCTAAGAAACGTAGTATTTCCAGATCTACAAATTTGCTCTGGCTTACTGATACAAACGGAGCCTCACTTTCCTTCAGTAAAAACAGCATTGTCCTTTACTGGAGTCCATCAGAATTGGCACAGGATAACACAGTATTTACTCAGCTACTTCTCTGGTTCACAGATGGGTGAGGTGAGTTGCACAATGCTCTGTTAACACATCAGTAGAGGAGCAAGGACAGCACTGGGTCCGAGTTTGTTGTTACTTACACCTGAGCTCCCTTAGCATGGATGGCAGCATCAGCAATCAGAATCAGGCTGCTTATAGAGATGCCTGCTGCCCCAAACCTCTCATCCTAGAAGCAGCTATCCTTGGCTGGAACACGAGAGAATGGAAGATCTACCTGAAGATGTAATGCCTTCCACTTTAAACATGCAGCGTAAGTAATATGGGAGAAAGTCACAAGGTTTAGAATTGATTTAATCAAAATAGAACTCTGGTTTCCTGGAGGAAAAAAACAAAACACCGAAAAAAAAATACAAAACCAATTCCTGCTTCTCCAGACGAAGAAGTCAAGGTAACAGTAACTGTTCAGTACTCTGGTAGGTAAAATCAGCTCTGGATAAATTAAAAAAAAATAGCTTGACGTACACAAAACAATATCCAATTTCTTTTCCAAAACCAGGCACAGTTGATTGCATAATGTAATGTTTACTCTGCAAATGAGTAAAGGATGTAGGCGGTAAGTCATGGAAAATCTGAGCTGAAAAATGCAATGCTTTCCTCACTGGGTACTTCATGACAGCACCGTGTGCCTCAGAGTCAAAGAGGGTTCTTACAGCAAGCTCCATATATTAAGCTAGAACACTTGTGAAATGACTTGGGAAGAAAGGGTTTTAAAACAAAGAATACTGTATACAAAATCCCTGATCATAAATATTAAAGCTGTATCTGGTACTGAACAGCCACGTACAATGAAAATGTTGTTTCCAATTTAAACGCCTATACAGAGGAACGATAATGCTTCACTTTCCACCGTTTAGATCTCATTCGGAAAAAAAAGTACATTATCATTAAAAATAAGGACGATGCTACATACAGTACGACGCACAGACTCATGTCTATGTTGGAAAATCCAATCCCTAAGAAAGATACAGACTGCCTGCTCTCTTCACGGTTAACCGATTCAACTGCATTTTTACCTCTGTCTTTTACAGGTCCATGATTCCCTATTAGTTTATCTAACACCTTAGATTCTGAATCCCGTATGTTTTCTTGGTCCAGGACGTTATTTTCTCTGTTTCCACTTGGTTTCTTCAGTAGATTTTTGTCTTTTGCCTCCCTCGTATCTCCCAGTTCAGTTTCACTGGCATCAGTCTGGCTTTCAGTGTATTTGTATAGAATATTTTCACTGTTATAGTGATACTTCATGAACTGTAGAACATGGTCCTCATTCCAGCTGTGTAATCCTTTAATTTCTTCATGACATGCAGGACAAAGGTCTGGAGTTGGCCACTGAACTTTGGGAAATTTGGGGTCTTCAGTCAAATCTCCTAATTGACAGGAGGGAAAAAAAAATAGAAGTGAATGAACTAGGAGAAGAGAACTACTGGAAAATATAGAAAATATATTCCACTTATAAACAGTGAGGTTGCCATAAGAAAGCCATCACAATAACGTTTGTATTAAACTAAAGACAATCGCGAACAAATTAGGAAATTCATGAGTTTCCTTATGGATGCTTCCTCTTTCCCTTACAAACACAATCAATTATTTTCCTTTTCTTTCAGTAAAAGCTGCAGCATTCAAATTCTAATGCAACCGGATCCCACAAGTGCTATGTTTTTAGAAGGCATGAAAACACCACCATCTGGGCCTTTCAGGGGTTAATTTGAGTTATGGTTCAAAACAAACTGCTCTTTTGCTCTCAATACTCTTTAATCTTGAAGCTTGGTTTGCAGAAAGCCATTTCAAGGCCAGTGACTTGCAGTTATTTTCGTGTTTCTATACTGTGAACTATTCCATCCTAAGCTTGCTTTTTCATAGCTTGTTTCATTACTATAACAAACTATTTCCAGTACTTTAAAAACCATTATCATATTTAAGGTGTATTTTTCTGTTTGCTTTTTAGCATTTAAACATAACGCTACCTTGGACTAGATCTCATTTTAACATTTCAGTTGCTCATAGCTCCAGCCACCGTTTTGTCTTGATGGCAAAGAGCTGAACGCTGTAGCTAGTGTTTTTGTTTTATACTTTGCTCTAACAAAACCAAAATCTTCAAAATACTTGTAAAACAAAAATCTCTACAGCATAAGAAAACAAATTTATTTGTTATCAGTATACTAATGCTTAAAATATCTGCAAAATAAATATAGATTCTTATTATTTTTATCTTTTTTAAAGGCTGGAAACTTCTCCTGGATTTTGATCAAAATATTGTTTAAGAATCCAAAGAATAATTAAGATTGTCTCTTTGGTATTTACAAGCAAAGAGCAAGTTTGCAATAAAAATCACCCAGTAATCAATTTGTCTCAGTAGAGAAGGCAAAAAACAAAACAACTTGTGGTATGATTACAAACAGAAAACTTACTGTATTTCATGTTCCCCTGCCAAAAAGAATGCCATAAATTTTGTACACTTTAAAGCAACAGGAAATAATTAATTAGGGCAGAACCATATACAACAGTCTCAAGGCCCACACTTAAAGGTTGTGCCAAGGCATTTTCATGGACCAACCATTATTTCTCATCAGAAGCTACATATATTACTAGAAATACAGATGCAGCTTTTAGGGATTAAAATAAGTCACTGTCCCAAAGAGAAATTCTAGCGAACTTAAAATGCATAATTTGACATTATTATTTATTCCAGTATTTCTATACTTCTTACTAAAAGGGTATTTTAGCCAGCTGCTGCATTATTTAAATCAATATCCATGCGAGTTTTCCAATAACTTAATGTTTAAATTAAGTTCATTGTTCCACCACTTAGCAACTTCAAGTCGGCAAGACTACTTTTTTCTGTGTTCAGCCCAGCAATAGTAACAAACATTAAGGGGGATGATTTTATTTAATACCTCATCGTGTTCTTCTTTCTCTTTGGAGAAAGGAAACATACTGTTTATACACACAACAGTATTTAATACTTCATAAATCGTGGGAATTCAGCTTAACCACAACATAAACACAATATAGCATATTTAAATTGTAACTAATGCTACATTACACAGATCCATAACAGCAGACAGGGATTAAGTGCAAAGAGAAACCAATTTTCTTTAGTGCTTTAGTTATTTGATATCCCCATAACTGAAAGGATTAAATACAACACAGTATTTTAACTGTATTTTTAGTCTAGCTGAAAACATAGCAATTGAGGGGGGGAAACAGGTATTCTTCATAGTAATTTTATTTTATTCAGTTGTTGATCCACTAATAGCTTAGGCTCTTTTATCCTGAGAAATCCTCCTCTTCAATTATCACCATTTTCTGTACAGCTTCTCTCCAGAAGAAAATGAAGAAATTTAGAAAAGTTTTAATACCCGTTTAAACTGTAATGGAAATAAATTTAATTATTTCTATCCACTGAGAAGTAACTTAACTTTTTTGCTCCTTTCTGAAGAGACTTTTGATTTGTACTTCAGAAAGAAATCACACCAAGCAACAGGTGAAATTTCAGAAAAAATGGTTTCTTCGTGAATGATGAAGATTTTTCATTGTATAGCATAAGAGATGAACTGCACTACTGAAGTGTATCTCAAGTGTATGCATTTCTCAGTCACTCTAAAGGTACCATGTGGGTCTTTGGAGTTACAGCTGCCCAGGACACTCTGTTTCGCTCTGTACACAAACATCCTTAATGTTGGTAACTTTGTACGCCAGTGTAAACATGGAGCTTGCCTTCTCAAGTCAGAAATTAATAAAGGAATGTTAAGCAGAAATAACAGTTACCATTGTTTTAAACTCATGTTACAGAGCATAATTTGATACCGATTTGTTCAAATATAAACTGCACTGCATAAAATGACATAGCCTTGTCTTTCAGACACAGCTACCTTGGGTGGGTTTTCCTAAGCAAGGTCTTCCATACCTGCAAGTCGGTTATTCACTACGTTGTGTTTCTCCCAGAGCCAGAGAACAGCCTTGTCTAACGTTTTGACAGAATCCATGGATTCTTTAGCCATTTCCTCAAAATGCTGAGCACAAGCCTTGCATCCAAAGAAGTGATGAATGTATCTCCGCATGATCTGAAGTACGATTTGGGGATTGTCTTCAAGACCTAGAAAGACAGATGACATGCATTTAGCACCATCTGGACAAACACAGGTTCCATATGCTATGTGTAACGTACCTAAAAGCAGGAAAAGGAAAGGAAACGTTGCTACCTTTTCATTCCATGCGTATTTACACCTTCAATGTAAAAGAGATGAAAAGCTTCACACATTTCTTTGAAGAAATACCCCTCCCCAACAAAATACATTTCTAATATCGTTCCTGAGTAGTCAAGGTGAGACATCTATTTATTCACTACCAAATCACTTGGTTTCTAATACAGAGGTTAAAGTGATCTCAAAGAGTATCTTTCAGAACAGTGTGTTTTGAAAGACTGGGATATCAGACACCTACAAGTGAATTATTTCCAACAACAGAGGCTCAAAAATGCTAAGAGTGACAGTGCTACTAAAATGTGGAGTAACTACTTATACCAGTATGTTGCTATGTATTTAGTCCATTCAATTGTGCTTAAAGTTGCCCTGAACAACATGTCAAATACAACGGTTAAAAGACCAAATATTCCTATTTGTGATATGTCTCCTACAGAAAAGTATTTACAAGCCGAAGGGGAAAACTTACTTGGACAGATGAGCATCAGACTAAAAAAAAAAATTCTCAGAAGCTCATAAGTACATTTTGAAATTGTTAAAATATGCACAGTCCATGCTATCTATATTACACACAATTCTTCTTGAAGTAGAGACTTACTTCAGTATCCTGCCCAATAATTAAATTAATACGTTATGCATTCACCATTAGGTGCTGAAGTTATGGTCAGTTTGCTACCAAGAAGCCAAGAGTCAAAAACCCTCTGAAAAATATTTCAGGAGATACCTGTGATATCCATCTGTTCTGCTGTAACCCCAAGGTATTACAGAGCACCAGAATCTCGTTACGGTTATTAATGGCACAGCTTTTCTGGCTGGCACTGAGCGCACACACCTAATAGCTATTTAGCAACAATTGAACTTTCAAGTGCAACTCAGGAATTCCTCCTAAAAATAAATACAAACACATTCTTCTTTCCGTAACATCCATATTCTTACACTAATAATGAGAAAAAAAATGGTGATTTTATTCAGAAGCAGGCTGAAGTCTTTACAGATTGAGGACTTTGTCCTGGGCCTTTATTTTGAGAGCAGGTCACCCCTACATTTGTAAGTGAATCAAAAATAGTGTTACTTGCTAAAATCCTGACCTTTCATTTGTCTCAGATTTTCTGATTTATGCTTAATTGATCTAATAAATTGTGTCAAAATGTATTTACAAATTCATGCGTTATCTCAAAAACAATTGCCAAAGGAAACACATTTTGTGATGCGGTGTCCTGGACTGAACAAACTCCTGACTGCTGCAGCTGAACACGTCTGCCTAAAAGTAATTTGCAATACAAGTTTTACAGATTGCACAGTAAGGGGTTACAGAGCTCACTGTCCTATTCTGGTAGCGAATAACAAACTCTAGTAGCACATATGCCCTCCATACAAGCATTATTTCTTCGAAAAAAAATCCTATTCAAAAAGCCCTATTCAAAAAAAAACTATTCAAAACTATCAGAATATTTACCTGTTAACTATGTAAGAAATGTATGCAGATCGCTGTAACACACCTTTATTTAGAACAGTGACATTGCAGTCTTAAACACAGGGGTAAGAAGTCTTTAAAACCATAAAGAAATCATAAAAACCAAACAATCTCTACTCAGACATTCAATATCTGTGATTGAATAGGCATGTATAAATAAAAGCTATGAGATTAAAGCAGATTAAAATACAGTATTAAAAGAAAGGCTGAAAAATAATTTTATAAAGTTGAAATGAATTTCAGGCAAAAGAGTTTTATCACATATGCTGAATATGAATTTAGGAAAAAAAAACATTAAAAATAACTACCAGCAAACCACCTCTTAAAACAGATATTTGTACACAAATTTAATTATTCTCCTGTGCAGCGTTACATTCTTGAAAGTTCCCTCAAAGTTCATTTTCTAGGGGAGGTTTTCTAATTTAGCAACAGATTAAAAAGAATTCAGATATATTAAAAAAAAATCCACAAGCTGGTCTTATTCACACCAGTGGATCCTATTAACTGAAAACACATTTCGTACAATTAAGTACACCCAGGATGTGATTCCTACAACGATTTTATCCACCCTCTGATACGAACAATTATACTTAAAGTTCCTTTGGATTCCTTTATGCTGATCCCACTGCAGGTTCAAATTACACAGGTCAACATTAAACCACATCAAATACAAAACAATAAAAACATTACATCAAGAAAGCCATAGCAAGTCCACACGGCTAGACTCTGCAAGCAGGGGAAACTATCAAGAAAAATACATCTGGTTTAAAAAGAAAACAAACAATTGCAAAATGGCTCATTTTGTTTGTTTTTCTTTTATCAGCCCAGAGATGAATCTTCTATTAACATCTGCCATGTATCATCGTGTAATCCTCCTTTTCTCTTTCCTCCCAAACTACAGCAATTCAGGGTAACCCTAATCTTTAAAGTGGACAAGAACCATAAAACCCTACCTGTGGTGGGAAGGATTAGGGAGTACATCATGCTTTTTAGTAGATGGGATTTAAACAAGCAATAAGGAGAGGAAAACCTCCCAAGACATAATCCGACAGTCTCAGACTGACCCAATTCTTTCGCCGTAAGAAGTGATCATCACATATCTGTCCCGATTTAAATCAATGCTTAAGTGTGCCGAAGAGTTTTCGGGTTCCACAGTGTATTTTTAACTTCAGACTGACTAAAGCTCACAATTGAGACATGGAAGCAATTTAAGATGCAATTTTGCATAGTTCGATATTAAGAACATTTATAAATTTAATCAGGACAGTTTGGGCAGTTCAAACAAAAGGGGGAATTTAACTTATGCATGATGCTGTTGAACAGCTAATATATCATGCAGCACAAAAATACTGGTGTGGCAGAGCACAGCATAACTTAAAGGGATTCAACCTACTCTGCCAACAATAACAAACAAACAAAAACAAAAACAAAAATTGTATGCAGGATGATTAGCTATTCTTAAATTCCTATTTTGCAGGAGGTTCAACATTAAGAGTTTACCACTGTGATTGCAAGTAGTGCTGGACAAATACATGTATCCATAATTTGTTTTTTTGTTTGTTTGTTTGTTAAATTTAATGTACAAACAACCAGAAAACCGGGTAACACTGCATAAAGCATTTCTTGCAAAAGACATCAAGCAGCCTTTATATTAAAGAATAAAAACAAAATTGAACTAAAATCAAACAATGCACTGTCTTGACAAGTATAAAATCATATGGGGAGTGATGCTTTAGCATTTATAATTCTATTTTCATTTGTGCTAAGACGACTAGGAATCAAAACCAGAATATTAACAGTTTCAGAAGACAATGCAAGTCTAAAAGAAGCGATTTTACGAAGTGTTTGCAAAGAAGTGAGTACATCACACTGCACAGATTAAGGGACACTATGTAAATTCATCTGAAAACAAATGTTTCATGACATTCTGTATTTATGAAATACAATTACAGAAGGATTAGCTAATGGTTATACAGTTTTTATAGCTACTGAATTCTGCAGTTACATCTTATTCTTTTCAAATTAATAGTGCCACCTCAGATAACAATCTTCTTCCCATTTCAGGTAGTTCAGAATTATTATTATTATTATTTTTTTTTTTTAAACTACTCCCCTCTCCTGTTTTCTTACTCACATCTTCAGGGCAACATATTTTATTTACCACATTTCTAAGCAAGGACAAATTGACACACTTTCTTTCAAAGGCACCACAATAAAGCTATGCTCTGACCCCTGCTGGTACAAAACTGAAAACTAAGCCTCAAAAGCCACTGTCCATGAATGTATCAGTTGAGAATTGAATGGATTAAAGCAATCTTTTCCTGTACTTTTTCTATTGCATAGCAGAACTGCTACACACTTATTTGTCTTGTCCTTCAAGTGTCCCATATAACTACTGCTTACCTGTATTTATCAACGCTTTTGGTCGCAGCGCAGCTTGAACAGTTAGGGTATGAAACAGCTTCCAAAGGGAGCAGGTATAACCTCTCAGCTCTGGTCTGCTGCCCTGACATCCGACCCACTCAATTCTCTTAGTGAGAAATATCCCAGAAATCTGAAAATAATGTGTATTTAAGATATACGCAGCTTTGGTACCTAAATTAACTTAAACAATTTTGGAAATGACACTTCACTACTGAACACAGCAAGTATGTTTAAGAGCTTCAAAGTTCCTAAAATATGCTTGTATTTTTGCTTTTTTTTTTTCCCCACATGGTTACCCATAAGCTAGTTCACTACTGAACACCCAAACACACATTATACACACTGGAAATTTCAGAGAACTTGAGACAGGCAAACTCACACAGCCAAACACATACAAGCAATCCTGTTGCAGGTAGAAACGCAACATTTCTACCTAAATAAAACGTGTTTAAATAAGCTTAATATTTTCATGGGACATCACTTTTCAAAACACAATGCATCCCCTCTCTTATTACAATGTTCAGTCCAGAAAAGAAAAGCCCACCCCCAAAGGATAAAGGCTTTGAATTCTCAGTTGAAATAGGGAGGAAATATGCCTCTTGTACATTCAGTACATTTCCAGATCAGCCCCTAAGTTTTTCAACTAGCATTAACAGCACTGGCAATTCATCCTGAAATTGAGGTGATCCAAGTATAAAGGACAGTAAATTATTCTCTGCACTTGTTGTTAATGAATTCATGCTTAAGGCAAACAAATTGTAACCTTGGAACAATCCTTAAGTCTGAGATACTCTGATGCACCATTACTAAACTCATCCCTCTGGCAAGCACATTACATGATACTCAGTGTACAATCACTGGTGTTAAACCTACCAAGATGCACATCAGAAACGTCCGATTAGTCTGGCAGAGTGTATTAAGTAGCTTAACTTGTAAAGATTTTATTTTAAGCCCAGTATGAAAATAAAACACTTACATACTATTGTGAATAGAGTTACAGTATCCCTGGGCACGACAAAAACTCTGCATTACTCCGCAAGATCTAAGTGACTTACAGTAGTAACATATTCACAGGATAAAATGTAGAATTCATTTTTATTTCTTCTTAAAACAAACCCACCATTTACTAGTGCAATATTTTTAGTTTCAGTGACTTATGTCTCTGCTTCCTAGAACACACATTAAGTTTCTAAATTTCAGATGGCAATCCCTCTTCATAGGAAGAAAGACAGAAATTAACTTATGTGCAAAGATGGCCCTATCACATCGCTTTGCGTTACCAAACTGAGATGGGATCCCTGGCAAGGACTATACTGCAACAGGAAATTAAAGAGTTTTTTGTTTTGTTTTTGTTTTTTGGAAAACTCCTCAGGAATAGTGCCCATAAGTTTCTCATCTTCTAACTCTGACATTCACTCAAGAGAAACCTGCTGATAGCAGGCAAAGCAAGCAAGGCTAACATAGAAATTTTTGCTGGAAATCTTGCATTTGAAACTGACATTAGTAAACACGTATATGTTAGTGATTGCTTCCTCATAAAACAGACAGGATTGTGGGCTTCATTTCTCTCATTTCAATTTCTTCATGTAGATTTTTTTTTTCCTGGTAATGACTTCACTTTATTTTCATTTTAACCTTCTTATAACTCCATTATGACTGAGGGACCATCAGTAAGTGATGTCTTAGATTTATATAGAATCTTATCCTTTACTAATGCTGCATTTGTGTGCTGGAAACTAGTAACAGCTTACCCGCATTTTGTTGTTGACCAGATCTAGAATAGCATCATAAGGGATTTTGTCTAATGGAAGGCTCACCAGCCACTCTTGCAAGGTCTCTAACAACTTCACCACAGGCTGACGGCCAGGAAAAAGCTGAGGAAAAAAATAAAAAGAAAATACCAATATTTTAAAGCACAAATCTCATTAGCCGCAAGACAGCTTTCTATTTATCGACATGTCTTCTTCCTGTATTCAGTAAGTTTAACAGACAAGATTTTCTTTGTTATGTGAAAACGCTTGTTCTGTTTACCAGTAAAAAGCCATCTCACATTAACTTGCTTAAAAAATTAAGCATGCTGCTTTCTCAAAATGTTAACCACTATGAAGTTACTCAATTTCAAGCAGAAATGCTACAGAACGACTTTTGCCAGATTACATAAACTTTTGTATTAAGGTAATTCAGCAGTGTATGATTCAAGAAGGAGCATAAAACCTGAGTGAATTAGAAAGGCTAAAATCCTTTCTCACTCTTAGAATATTAACAACAAATATGGATTCTTACAAAATTTTTGTTCAGACTTCTGATTCTGACCGTTTCAAATCTAAAGGGTCCTAATACAAATCAGTGGGCATCACAACTGAGAACTAAGAGAAAAGCCTTACACAAGAGAATGCAAATAAAGGACAGAAACCCTCACTTGTATAATGGCAGTCTGGAGATGAGCATGCAACTAAAAGACAGCATTCCCTATTTATACACTAATAGCCAGGGAAGCAAATGACATAAGCTGGCCAGGAGCCATCAGGAAGAAGAGAGGATGCTTTAGGGATAATATGATAGAAAGATTACCACTACACTTTCTTAAAGAAATGAGGCCAGCTAGAGATTTCTGACCTCTGATGGCTGCAGGGGGGCAAGAAACTGTCTGACTGATAAATCCAGATAGTTGGGGATAGTTCATATAGCCCTTATTATTCCCTTAAAAAGCTATTGGTTCATTTTATTTAAAATAAAGCAAAGCATTAGTTGCTCAGTGACACTGATGACTTTAGTAGGCTGATGTTGGAAAAAAATAATTTAACTTACATCACATACATTACTTACATTATCCCTTCATTCAAGTATAACATGAGCATCTTCATTTTTGAAGTATTGTACCTCAACTATATTCAAAATTTAGACTGACATTAGAAGTATCTGTAAATACCACTCTATTTGTCAAGAACGCATTAATAAAACCCAAAATTAAGAAGTGCAAAACATTTTTAATCTCACTGAGTTGAAATAGCTATTTATCCTGAAAATCTGATAAAGACTATTTATAGTAGTCGTTCAATATGCTGCAGACTGCTTAAACTTTATTTAAATTTGAGCCCTCGAAGATGAAACTAAGATGTATTGCAGCCCTTTAAATATATCAGAACTGTATACAGTAACTCAAAAACAACACTTAAAGAAATCCACAAAACTATTTTTAAGCTACTGAGGAAGTAGATATTTAAATATATTCTGAAAGACATTTTGAGAGGCTTACATCACGTAATAAATTTTATGTTAGTCATTTTTTTTTTGTTAAAATAATCAAGGACCAAAAGCGCATACCTTAGCAGCGATGGTAACAAAATCCTTGAAGGTCTTTAGCTCAGCTCCCTCAAGCATCCTGTGCGTAGCAAGTTCTACCCTAAGCAGGTAATGCAATCCTGATTCAAGGTCAGCCATGTACAGCTTAGATCTGAAACACACATATATAATGTTATGAAGTGGCAGGTTTCTTTCGCTCATTTTCTCACCAGTCATGAAGGTAAAATTGATATATAGTAAGGTGTCATTAAAACCTCAACATTTGCCACTCCACAGTGATTGCAGTATATCCTATGGCATACATGGAAAGATACAGCAGTTACTTCAGGTGCTCGGTATGGTGAATGTCAAGTTCAATGAGTTTCACTGTAGTCTTTTAAAGGAGTAGTTTTATGTCACTTTGTTCTGAAATGAGGCGAATGAAGCATAGTCACACAAGAATTTCTTTTATAATTGACTAAACTTTCATCTCCCAGCCAGTTTTACTTTGTAATGAAATTATAACCCTGCAATTGTCAGCAAGGAAATAGCTAGTGTAAGGAAATAGCTAGTGTAAGGAAATTATAGTTTCTCTTCAGGATCTGGCAGGAGCAGTAAAATGACATGCTATAAAAGAAGGAAGACTCTTGCTTAACACGAAGATGATTATACACAGACCAGAAGTGTAAACAAGACTGGGGAAGAAAAAAAAATAAAAAACTGAAAGCCCAGTAATTTGACCAATGAATCACTGCTCACGATCACAACAGTTACTTGCATTTAGAAGAAGCTGTAACCTCGGTGCTGGAACTAACTCACCAGTGTTATCTGAATATACTGAGAAATGGACTAAGTTGAATCAACAGCTGAAAGCATTGCTTTCAGTATTAAGCATGAATGCCTTTTATTTTATTCAGCAGAAGAATGAAGATGATTAAGTAGTGACCAACCTATTCAGTTCAAGGTGCATCACCTGTGGTGGAAAAAATTTTTAAACCACACTAGAATTTTATAATAAATGACAGCGCAGTTTCCTATGTGGCAAGGAAAAACTGCAAGCAAATTTTAATAATCAAGCATTGATCTGAATATCAGTATCACTTACTTATCAAATTCTTTCCACTGCTTGATTTCTGTGCTTTCCTCTTTGTTTTCTTTAACAGGTAGCTCAAGTGGCAAAAGTAGTTTCTTTCTTACACCTGGCAGCGACTTTAAATACGAAGAAAAGGAAGACCGAAGAGGCTTCACACTGCATATAAATGAACAAAGAAAAGATTACTTTTCATCTCACATTAAAAGAACATCCAAGGCAAATTAGTAAGTTTATAACATATTCACTTTGTTTTCCATTTTACAGTTCTTGTATGTTTTGCTAAAAAGTGAAAACAAAACTGTTCAATTTAGGAACAGTAATAAAAAACACTGGGATTAGTAGTTTGAAATTCCATACAAATTAAGAACATCAGCTTCATCGAAATACCAGCTTGCCTTATGCAGACAAGCTTACACATACAGCTTATACGTACAGCTTGCTTTTTGACTTAGAAGCAAGGTTTTTAGAGCTCTGATGTGTCATTATCTTTTTCTGTTTTTATTCAGGCATTTTCCTTTCAGGCGTATCACAGTAATAGGCTAAAGCTATAAATAGGCAACAGTGGTAAGCAAAAGTAATACTAGGTCTCTTATTAAAAAAATATACATAATACTAAATGCTTTATGAAGAGCTACCAGCAAATTGCTATCAGCATATCAAACTCAAAAATACAAACATTTGCCTAGAGCTTTCCAGTACGAAGCACTACTTCAGAATTGTCTACTTAAAAGTAAGTTTTGTCAGAAAATAATCTTGTTACTGTAGCCGAGCATCTCAAGGGTTATAATTAACTGCCACACCATTTTGATTACTCTTTCCTACCATTATATGAAATCTCACTTCCACTGACAGAACCCATATCTGTGCATTTTAAGAGCAAACTGTGTAACAAGATCACTACATACACTTTAGTAATTGCTAGAGTGCTCAAGCCAGGCGATTTTCAAAACACAAAGGAATGGAACACAAAATTTTAGTCCACATAATGTACTGAATACAAGCCATGACGGTGTCATTACATACATGCAAAAATGGTTATGAAATAACTTAATCTGTATGAAAGGAAGTTATAGCAACTGCTTTTATAGCTTCAGTGAATTCTCTTATGTTCCTCTGAGACAGAAACTACTTACATGTTAATTAATCCACGGGACCCGTTTGGATGCATCAGATAGCACGAAGGGACTGAGGTAATACCAAGTTTCTCTAGAAAAGGCTTATCAGAATTCAGCGCTCTCTTTACCACAATGTTTTCATACTGGATCAAGTCTAAGATAACCTGTGCAATGAAAGGTAACAGGAGTTATACATCCTTCAAGAAATATGGAAGACAAGACAGGTAAACAGGTCAAGTGCATCATCAAGCCGTTCACCAAGAAAGTGCATCTATGAGCATTCCATGGACACTAACAACTTCAGCTGAAGAAAAGTTACTCTGGAAATTACTCTTATCTTCCTTTTTTTTCTTGGTCTATCTTGATCTTTTCCCTTTGAAGTCTAACACACAAAGAAAACATGAGAATGAATGATGAAGTGTCCTTATACATTTCAAAACTGCATAGAGAATACTCCTCAGGCATGTTTCACATTATAAGAGTTTAAAGGCAAGTTTTCATGAAGTGAAGAAACATTTATTCGGTCCCATCACTTTAGGGCATTCTGATGTCAAAGTCCATGACTTAGAAAATAATCAAGGGCTTAAAGTAACACAAGATTTTGCCTGGCAAACCCTGTAGTCTGTGGTGTCACAGCATCTAGCTGTCCCTTCAGCTCTTTCTTTACCAACCCCACAGTACAGACTGCATATAGGAATAAGTGCCCATACCCTAAAAGTTACAGTTCAGAGTCCAGTATCTTAGCCCAAAACATTCTTCATTATCTCTTTAAACCTGATGCTGGGGTTTTACACTGGAGCAGCTGGGAATGAGCACACATTTCTCTACAAGGTGTACACTCTAGCAAATGGCAGAGGAGGCAGAAGAGGGCGATAACGTTAGGATGCCTCAAAGATTTGCCAGGATTCAACTATAAATGTTCTTTGCCAACTACAGTCAATGTTACTCCTACGAACATGATGACTCAGTTTTAAGTAGTGAAAATTTTCCATTTAAGAAAAACAGCCTAAACACTCCTTTTTCCCTTATTACAATGTTATTTCCTGTTTCACTATTTAAAGTTAAAATTCTATATTACATTAGCAAATGTTTGTCCTTCTGAAAACAGATTCCATTTTCTGTTATTCAAATGATACTCAGCTTTTCCTATAACAGAAGGTTTAAAATCAGCTTGACAAAGTACTAGAGAGCTTTACAGTCATCACCTTCTTTTTGGTAATGCCCACTTGTATCAACACAGCAGCTTCCAGAAAACAAATGTCTGGAAGCAGCCTGCTTCTCAAAGTGATTCTCATTTTTGGCAGCACACCCTCCACTTACACAACTCAGCCATCTCAGCATCAAATCTAATTAGAAACATTTCACACACATTGGATGTTTCTACACAGATTATGTCTAGATAATTGTGCAATTTATTTTCTTTACTTATCCTAGATCTTGGCAGCAGGAGAAAAGTAACAGTTGTCTAAGCTAACAGCAGGCTCGTTAAATGGCAAAATGATGCCAAATCAAATATATTATTGGGGGGGTGGTGGTGGTGAGGAAAGCAAAAACCAAAAGACTTTCATTTCATCAGTGGCTAAGAGCTGTGAAAATAATTTTATGTTATCATCTTAACTTGGAAAACATGTGAAAAAAAGAGAAACAGAGGTTTTAGATTATGAACAGTTGAAATCTTAAGAGCTGCCCAGAAGAATGAGTATTATGAACAGTTCTCTAGCAGTAACAAAAACACAACATCTGATAATATTTTTGTTGTGATCTTCCAGCTCTTGAAACAAAAGAATTATGCTAACAATGAAATTGAAATATTAATCTTCTTCCAGAGTGTAAACAGAAGTTAATATGACATTGTGCTCATTTGTAAGCAAGTTCCTTTGTGTAATTAAATACAACAGCCCTATGTAATCGCTTGACTTTGTGATATCCCAAATACACGTGACCTGACCCTCATCATCCTTAAATACTGTCCTACAATCACAAATTTTCTTGCTTGGCTAACTAACATAAAACTCAGCTGTGTTACGATAAAATTCATTCATACTCATTATGTCATAAATCATACATTACCTCTCGCCCGACGTAGGAGTTATTACTTTCAACCACAACGGCAGTATAATGATCGCTGTTCTTGTCAAAAAGAGCAGTGATATCACTGGACCTTTTAGGAAAAGAAAAGCCATTTAGCACAGGTAGAATGCCATAAACTCAGTGTTATCAATTAAATTTCTTTTTACCTGTCTTGTAGCAGAACTAACAACAACAAAAAGCTTACTCCATCTTTAATAAGATCTACATTTTATTAAATTAACATAGCAAGAATACACCAGCTGTATTTTAAACACAGAACTTACAAAACTGGATCCAACGATGGGCAAGCAGGTGGTCTTGACTCTTGAGAATGGTTCTGTAAGAAGTCAATCATCATCTGGCGAACTGTTTGCAGCTCACGGTCTGCTCCTGCTCAGTACAGGTTACAAAAAGATGTAATATCAGGAAACTGTGTGAAAATCTGCATGTTGATAACTTGTTACCATTCTTGTGCTTTTGTGTGGCATTTATTTGATTTACATTTGGACTCGAAAACCAGGCATTACTATTTGGCTGAAGAACAGAGGATTTAGTTGTAGGATTTCACTTTAATGTTGAGATGAGATCGTATTTAAAAACTGTCAACCCGTCCCGAAATGTATAAAATATTAAGACTTTTCCAAACCTAGCCATCTGCCTGCCTTGCTGATTTTCTCTTACAACAATGCTTCATTCTAAATCCATGCTTGTTTTCACAGTAGTTGCAGTGGGAGGCTTTGGTGGCTTTTTTGCAATAAGGATATTCACCACAGATTTAAAACAGAGATGTACCATTCTTACCAAATGGGCCAGGTGAGGTTACAAAGCCACAGAACAATATAAGGAAATAACTAAGTGTGAGAACATTTTGTATGCTTTAAAAGAAAGAAAGAAAAATGCAGAAGCTCTCACAAACACCAAACGTAACAGGTACAACTGCAGTCTAATTCTACATGAAGGGTTAATGGTGCAGGTGGTCCCTCTTCTGACCTCTGCCCTTTTGAATGTTAATCCCTTGGAAAAGACAACATTACTTTTGTCCTCAGACAAATCACCTCAAGCTGTGATCTTGTCAGACACACAGGATAAGCCTGGTTTCAGCTAGTCAACATCTGAATAGGGGTTCTCCCAATGAGATTCAGGATGCCTGGAAACTGGCTGACAGGTCAAAACACACCAGAGCCATGATTGATCAAATTGGAACTCATGCCCATGAGATTTTTTTGTTTGTTTTGCTTTGTTTTTTCCCTAAACAATTTTTTTTAAATAATCTAACCACTTGTGGACCACATTTCAAAACCTAAGAAATGTAAGTTTTTAAACAAAGCTCTGTGTTTTCACCTGTCTAAAATTCTGCCTGATATTTTGTTTTAATACAGTAATTATCACATCTTAAAAAGCTTTTCATTGTCTAGGTGTCTAAACTAATTGACAGGACAAGGGATTTTGCTAATTTTTTGACAAATTCCTGGCTGATAGGACAACTGCTTTGGGTATTGCTTACAGTAGGATAGTCTTACCTCTGGAATTTTCTCCAGTTGTAAACTGCTTTGTAAATGCTTTGAAGTACTATGTGGGGAGAAAAAAAAAAAAAGTGTTATTGGTATTATTGCTTTGAAAATAACTTCACTGTTTAAGAAAAAAAGCTCAGTTTAGAAACAATGAAGCCTTCAAGAGTTTCCACAGCTCTAATTACAAAACACATATCTATTCCAGTCTTTACTCCTAGCCTGTGAGTTCCAAAGACCGGCTTCTCAACCACATGAAAGTAGCTCATCTGTCAAAACTCTAACAATCAAGCAAACTTTCAGAGGAAAAATACCATAACAATTCATAATTGTAATATGATTGGTAACAATTCATAAGTGTTATCAATCTGTTACTACAAACATTAACCCAAACTAAAATTGACAGATTACCAAATCAGTACCACAAACTATGTATACACTCAGAACATTATTCAAATTTTCTCAAATCCAGTGGTTAGACTGGATAGACAGTGGAGCTTGACTGCCTTCTGCTACTACTACTACAAAAAAAACAAAAAACTTACAGTGTCTAACAAAGAGTATATTACAATTTATAACCGAAACTTTAAAGACCAAAAACAAACAAACCACATTGCTCTTTCTATCTGAGTAGAGCACCACAACTTCTGCAATAAAACCCCTACTGATCCTTCTTCTGTTGGAACAGTGCTCATTCAGCCCTCTCCTTCAATCACGTTCTTCTAATGCTTACAGTTCACAGTGTGATTATACAGACTGGCAAAGACAGAGAAGTTAAAAATTTTCAGATTCTAAACGGAGGACTGAATTCCTACTCCAAATAACTGCATCATCTGTCGCACTGAGCAAGAAGAACTTGATTCCATCCTTTATCAGCCCTGTGATTTTCTCTGCAAAATCACAGAAAAAGCCAAGATAAAGAACAACTGGGTCCATCCATTACTATGGACAAATAAGTTTGTTATGGTTTTAGTTACTATAAATGAACCACGCATCATTTACATACAGCAATATATCAAGCCACTTACCCTAAAAGTTGGGTAGTAGTGAATACCGTATTCTTTACATGTCTCGTAGTTCTCTTCTTCCCCACAATCCAGCACACCGATCCTAATTGCAGACTCCCAATCTGGAAAAAAATATTTCTATTTTCAGCAGAAGTCATCAGAGGTGCCAGCTGACAGATCAGCCTGGTTCCCAAGGAAATCAGGCAACAGAACTCCGATGATAAGCACGCAGAATATATTTAACTGAATAAGATGAATCCAGCAGTTACTGGTTTGCGTGGCCATCAATTACAAAACTTTAGTTTTGACGCATTTGATATCAGAGTTAATTTTAACAAAGGACTCACTAGCTGCTGAACTTGCCGTGTCCTCAGAGGTCTCCAAATTCGCACTCGCCACAAGGCTCCCATATTGCCTACTGACCAATATGTCCTTACCTTTTAGTACTTTCCAGGAGTACCTTAGAGATTCTTCAGAAATACCTGAGTTTTAACCAGAGCACTAAATGGCTGAGTTTCCTTTATAAATGTTTAATAACCGTAACCACAAGAGTTCAAGTATTTCTATAAACGTGCTTATATAACTTCAATAAAAGCTTTCAATTCATTCATAGCCTTTTTTCCTTCTCATATTGCCAGGAACTCGTCTTTTCGAGCCATGCTCCGCTGCAGCAATCACTTTAAAGAAGACCCCCTCCAAGAGGCTCCTTGTACAGCTACTTCTTAAAGCTAAGCTGAATCAAGACAGCTCTGGGCAGAATTTGAAGATGCATCACAATTCCCCAAGATCAATAAAACATAAACCAAAACAGCACTAAAAATTAAATCTGCTTTTATAGCAAGGAGCATGAAAGCATCATCAAGTTCAAGATCTGATTGTCAGCTGTATGCCTAGCTGTGCTGGAAATGTAGCTTGACCTTTATTTGTCTTTGAGGAGGATGGGGCAGCTGAGGGGGAATTTCAGTTGTGCTCAACATGCCAACAGCTGAACAGGCACCAGGAGTGACTACAAGCATTCTAGAGCAGATGGGCACGTATTCACGCGGACACAAAGGATACAACAGTCCATTTTATCAAACAAAATGCAAAATAAATAAAACAAAACTTCGGCTTCTGGGTATCTATCTCATTCAACTTCCACCACTCCTCCTCCTTTTTCCACCTGTCTCCATCCTCCTCGGCAGGCTGAATAGCAGCTCTATGAACTGATGCAAATAGCCCACGTACAACAATGGAACGCATCCCCAGCTAAACACTTGGGTTAAAGAGCACCAGCTGGGATGTGTGCTGCTTAGCATTTGCTTCTGCTTAAAAAGGAGCTTCTCATCTCTAAGGGATGTGGAAGTTGCTGGAGTACGCAGCGTAGGCTGTGTAAGTTCACACTATCACTGCAGCATAGATTTTGGGGGGGTTATGCTGCTGAATGTTTAAATAGTGTTAGCATTTTTGAAATAATACATAACTCAGTTCTACTCACTGCATGTTGTAGAGAGGGCAAAGGAAAATACCCACGGAGTTTGCTATTATGACAGAGTACAAGTGTTGTTGTAGCATTCAGAGCTCTGCTGGGTAGAACAATTAGCAAGGCCTATTCCACACGGAGTATTTTGTTAAATCTGAGAAAAATGTTTCAATATACTGAAGGTTGCTCCAAATTTATAACAAAAATGTAAGGGAAAAGTAAAATTTCTGACAGAAGTTATGCTAGAGACTCCAAACAACTTGACTAACTCACAAACTACAGGGAAGGGGCAGCTGAATGACACCACGTTAACCAAGCCCACTTCTGTTTATGCTAAACGAGTTCCAGCAATCACGTGAATACACGGGATAAATGAACTGCCAATCCAGCAGGCTGGCGGACTGAAATGCTGCTCCCACTTGTGAAATGCTACAGAATACCAGCACACCAGCCGTAGTGCATCGCTAGGAACATGCTTCCTTGCACAAACCTTGCGTGCTCCCTGCAGCACGTGTATTACCAGCATCGTGCTGCCTTCCGTCGTGACGTGCAGTCAGGGAGATCAGGAGTGCATCACAAGGATCCCCTCTGAGTGCTGCTTGAGAGCCACGTATTTATTTAACATGCAGGCTTCTTCCTGAATTTATTAATTATTAAATATTAACCATAATGATTAAATTATTAAATATAACCATAATGATTAAAGAATTTTCAGGTACAGTTGAGTCTGCATCCACAAAGATCCTTGAAACATCCTAGCAGGTGAGTAAATATTTTTGAAAAATAAATGTTGAGGCAGTGTTTGTGGGTGAAATGTTTTTCGGATGCAGCCACCCATGAGAAGTGTGGCTGTTCGCAGTCTCCTGCTCAAACCCACCCATTCTGGTTTCAAGATGGACAAATAACACCAATTTGCATTTGCTGGTCAGGCCAACATCCACAAGTATAAAAGTGCACCCTTTAAAAGAAAGTCTTTATGAAGACTTAGACTATGGTAAATTGGCCAAAAGCAAATCAAATCAGAAGGTGAAAATGTGACACAAGCTTATGCAAAGAAAGCAGGAAAAATACTGCTTTTATAAATAAAGAAGACCCATGGAAGTAATGAGTGTTTGAAAAGCCTGGAAACCACCAGTGCTCTGCGTTTCTTGTTTTTCTCAGTTTCTGCTCTGCAGTCAGCAGCCCCCAGCACATGACAAACTCGTCAGGGCCTATTTTTGGGTAGGCCTCCGTCTCCTTACGTCTAAAAACGTGTATACCCAATACTGCACCTACGCTTTGTTTTAGACTTTGTTAACGCTTTTCACACCCTAGAGTGCAGCAGAAAAGCCAGGGCACTTCACTGCCCCTCAAAACAAAACCACATCAGCGCCTCAGAACCGCTGTCTCCATCCTGAGAGCGTCCCTTGGGTAAAACGCGATGCCCAGAGCACTTTAAAGGCCTTTTAGGACACCCATACTCTGCACGGCATTTCCCACAAATTCCATCTCGGGTCTTCTCCCTGCCACAGGAGCTGAATTTAACCAGGAGCTCAGGGACCCGCTTGTCTCAGATCCCCAGAAGGTGCCAGGACCAGCAGGCAGACACCACAAACCTGACTCACCGAGCCTGATTTCTGTATTTATTTATTTTTATCTCCCCCTGTTCCTTTTTCCCCCAGGCCTCCCGCTCCCCCAACACTCCCTTTTTATCTACAAACCCCCCAACCCCAGGGATCTCACCCCAAAACCTCCCCACCCCACCGCCCCCACTGGGCCCCAGCTCCCAGGGCAGGCCCCACCGAGCCCCCCCCGCGTTGCCAGGCCCCGTGCCAGCCTCACACCCGTTCCCCAAAACCGGGCCGAGCCCTGACAGAGCCCTCCCGGTGCCGGGGCTGAGGGGACCGGGACCGGCGGCGGCTGCGCCTCACCTTTAACGTCCCCGGCCAGCGCCCGCCAGGTGGGGGCGAAGGCGATGCAGTGACCGCAGGACGAGCTGTAGAACTGCACCACCCAGGCCGCCGAGGAGTTAAGCAGAGCCCTACGCACCGTAGAGGCCGTCAGCACGGTCAACGGGTCCTCCCCGGCCCGGTACAACCGCGCCGTCACCGCCGCCAACGCCGCCGCCAGCAGCAGCAGCGGCACCGCCAGCGGGCGGCCGCTGCCCGCCGCCATCTTGGGAGGCCGGCGGCCAGGGGCGGGGCCCGCGCCCTAGCAACGCGGCCGGCCCTAGCAACGCGGCCTACCGGCCGCAGCGCCCGCCCGAAGCCCGCGGGGGGGATCCCCCCCGCAATGGGGAAGGGGATGCTGCAGCCCCTCTCGGCCAAACGGGCTCCGCAAGGGTTAGGGGAGCGGGTGTTGTCTCGCCCGAGGTGGACACAGGTCCGCTGAGGGCCTGGGGTAGGGTGAATGAGGGGAAGATCGCTCCCCGGTGCCCCCTGCTGCGGTGCGAAGCTGTGGGTGCTGTGTTGGGATCCGCGTGTCCCGTAGGGCTCCCTAAGGGAATGGGTGGAATGAAGAAGTAGGTTAAAGCAATGCTTTAAATGCTCGGTGGGTGGTTTTAACACGCAGGCGAGCCGCTGCAGGAACAAATCGCGGCCTCACCGAGCCGGGCGCTGGGTTGAAGGCAGCGCAGCCTCGCACTGAGCCGTGGCGGCAGGAGGGGGACAGCTCTCTTCAAAGCAGGAGCCGGTAAAAAGCTGCACGTAGGATGCTGTGAGTCTGACAAGCTGCTAGATGCTGTCCTTTACTTGAGATTGCTTGTGAGCCGGGAATGCATTTTAGCTCCTCGTACAGCTGTAGCCACAGTACGAAGGGCTCTTCTCAGTTGTAAATACAGGGTTAAGAAATTTTGTTACGTTAACGGAGGCAGAAAAACAACAGAGAACGTCCCCAGAGGAAGAATTCAGTGGAGTTTAAGGGGATGACAAAAGGCTAACGTCCCCTAAAAGTTAATTCTTGCTTCCTTTACACACAAACAGTACTTTTAATCCTTCAAGACCAAATAGAAAACAAATGAGTCTAAATCCTTACTTCATGCACTCGGCTGTAAATTCAGAGGTGAGAATCTGGTTTATGATCATTTATGGCCAGCTGTACACAAACAGTGTAAGAGTAGGAATCTCACACGCAGTAAAAATCCTCTCGTCTGAGAACTGAGTAACAGATTCTGCCACGTTTACCTATTTTTTCCCCAATTATGTCTTTTCTTGACCATTAATGTCTAAAGTTGTTCAGTCACATAGCTTTTGCGTCCATATTCACAACACAAGTTATTTGTTCCCTTGTATTACCTTCCATTTGAGGGGTTTTCCGTCTCTATTTTTCCTACCTTCTGTAAGTAACAAAATGAGACGGTTACAGTGGTGGAATCCAAATACATTAAAGCAATGGAAAATCTTGTGGCAGCTGCTAATTAGGATTTTAAAATCGGCAGTGTGTAAGGTATTTTAGAGTGCATTTTATTCAGAAGAATTATTAAATGTGTGAAGATGAAAGAGATGGATTACAGGAAAATTAAATGTAGGGTTTAACTGAGAAATAATCATTTTCTATGAAAGATAATGACTCCTCTTGAGGCTAGTATCAAGATTTATTGACCTAGGAGGTTAATATTGATCAAAACCAAGGCAAACAAAATATTAGACCTTGAAGTAGAGTAATCTTGATATTGAAGTCTTGCCGCTGACTGAACAGGTCAATATATCTGGGTGCCAGAATCTAAGGTTTTGAACACATAATGGTGGGGGATATTAAATATGTCTGACATGTTCTACGCGTACACTTTTTATTCTCATCAGCAGTAGTTACTTTATGGCTATGTCCTTCTGTATATAGCTATCTTGCAAGGGTTCAGGCTTCACTCACAGCCTGAGTTGCAAACATAATGGTTATCTTCCTCCAGTGTAACATATAGCAGTCTGAAATTAAACAAGTCCTTCATCTATTCATTCACACATATAAATGATATTTTTAATAGCTTTCATTCCAAACACACAACAAGGATTCTGGTGCTGCTGCTGCAGAACCACGGCAACAACAAACTGAAAATCTGTAGCGCTTCAATATATAGATCTGTCATTGTATCCAACAATTTGTCTATAAGTCCAGGGAAAAAAAGCATTGAATTAAATTCTACCATAAGCTGACAAGAAGAAAGCATTAATCTTAGAACAAATAAGTTATCTGGATTAATTAATCAATGAGGATAAAGGTCATGAGGGTGGTAATTCTCACCTAAGAAGGAAGAGCTCAGTTAATGCTGTATCTCAGCAGTGCCATCAGCTGCAGGGTCTTACCAGAGGTTCTCAAACCAGGAGAGTCAAGGCTTCAAGTACAGCACCAAAGTCAGTTAATCAGTTAAGGAAGAGTGCAGCTGAGTCTTTATCTTTACCAGCAGAAGGGATACAACCTTTGCAGAAGACTAGAGCCCAAGCTCAGCATGTAAAATCTTCCAGACTATATCAATCAGTTAGGAATACATTTTTGCAATGTATGTCAGGCTTCTAAGAAAAGGTAGCACTTAGGACATGAAACTAGTTTACAGGATATGATCAGCAGTTAACGTGCTTGGAACACAAGTTACCTTTTTATTTCTGTTCATAGGGCTAGTGTGACAGTGCTTTTTAATGGCCTAAGGATCTATTTCTAAAAACAATAGAACAACTCCCATTCACTCATGGGAACAGCAATATATACAATATAATCTGAAGTCAAAATTTCAGTAAAAATAAGAGACACAGAGGATTTTTTGTTTATTCAGAAAACAATTCAATATGAAAACAAGTAAACCATCAGTACTTAAAAACAGAAACAAAGTGCCTTGCAATTTTTAAAAATCATAATAGTTGTCCTGCTTTTCGTTTGAAAGGCTCCCTGAAGGAAGGGGATTTAAATAAATCTACTTATATTCAATTATTTAGTAATGAAAAAATTCTGAATGCCATTATGTATATTTGTTTTAAACATTAATACAAATTTATCATTAGTCTTAATGCAAAATAGGTAAGAGCACAATACTATACATTGTTAACAATTAGCATATTTGGGGAACACTTACATTTCCTTCTTCAAATCTTGATTTTTTTTTTCCATTTTACGAATACAAAATAAAATAGGGTTGTTTTCTTCTGATTTGCCAGTTAAAGTACATCCTCAGGTGTTTAGACAGTGTTGGAGTTCAAAGGGCCCATATGAATTCCATGATAAGGAATGTAATCAAATGCACATATTTATTATTCAGAAATTGAAGTTACTGGTAGAAAAGCATCCATTTAAAGTGCATTACATCAGTATATGTCTCATTTACATGATGTTATAGACATTAGAACTGAATGTTTGGCTGTAGATCCTGCCATATGCCACATCTCTCAAGTCATCTCTGGGCTAATTTAAAACCATTCCACAGGGTGTAAAAAAGTGGTCATTTTTTTCCTCAGTCACCTTTGTTATGCTGTTTCACCCATTAGGAAAAGTTGTAGACATGATCCAGTTGGAAGAGTTCATTCCAAAAGACAGAGGTCCATAGCAATTCAATTTCTGGGAGACTTAATTCCCTCTGTACCCATATGCTCTAAAAACATTGATTTTCCAAACAGTATTCTCAAAACATAATTTTCATCATCATTCACCATCAGAACATGATAACAAAATAAAATCATTTACACACAAATTGTTTTTGAACTGTTTGTATAACCATAGACTCCTATACAATTTTAAACACATATGATGCTCTTAAAAATGCGTAGGTGAATAAAGTGCCATCTTGATTAAAAAACAGACAAGAATAAAATTTCCACCACTTAGATCCCAAATAACATTAGTCTAAGAAGAACATTGATCTTAATGAGCATTCCCAGAGCTCAGAACTCAAGAAGAATATTTTATGTGATATTTTTTCTACGTGCTTACATCGCTGCTTGCATCCTTTAATTGTAAATATGAATGTAAAACTGGTATTGGGTAAAGTTCAGAATTAAAATTCTTAATCATGCATTCTTGCCTTAAAAATCATGGACTAAAATTCCACCATTAGGGAAAAACCTCTTATCACAGGCTTTTCTCAGATAAATCTTATTAAGAACTCCGATTGTATCAAGGATCAAGCTATCAAATATTCTTTCAGTCATTCTCATCTTCACAGTTAATTCGTCATCATCATAGTAAGTCCACTGAGATTCTTCTTTGCGGAGCTCCTGAATCTAAAATACAACATGGATATGAATGTTTACTTGAAGAACAAGAACATGGTCAGTTCTAAGAGGCAATAAGAAGCTGTGCCTAATCTGACAATTTACGTATGCAAAATCCACTCAAACCACTCATAAAAAATGAAAATACTGGGTTATTATTGCAAGTGTAACAAAGAGGAAGACAATAACTCGCTTTTTTTTTTTTTTTTTTTTTTTTTTTTAAGTAAACATGATTCTTATAAAACCATGAAAATTTCTAGTTTAAACCTAAAGTAAACAAATGTCTATCTGGATGTCTGCTTACCAGAATAAGGTCCACTCTGTCTCTCTCACAGTTTCCATACTTGGTCATATTAAGAATTTTTCTCTTCATTTCGAAGTCATTCTTTTCCAGGTTCATTATTTTAATAACTTCACCCTGAACAAATGTCTACAAAATAAAAGAGGCTGAAAAGAATTGTTCTTGTTGGAAGCCTATCATTGTGAAGTTTGCAAATGAGTGACAGGGGCTAATGTCAAGATCCAGTTTCCAGTCTAGAAACACCCTGGTGTTTGGGGAACAGAACTAGATGTAGTTAAGTAGTACTGACCAACCAATACATTTTAAACGTAAGATTACTTTAGGAGGTTACACCTAAGGTCATCATAACCACAGAGATTTAGAAGTCCATTCCTCTACAGAACTCCATGCACTTGGAATACTTAGCCTAACAAATCAGCTCAGTCTGTATTTATTCAGGCATTTCAGATCAATGCTGTTTTCTTCTCTGATCACCTCAGTTGTAAAGCTATCGCCCTCCCAATGTCTTTGCCATTGTGTCACTGCAATGTCTGCTCCCTTCACTGACTCTTATTGTGGTGCACTTTGCATTTCGTGAATTTACCTTGACCTCATTGACATCTGCACTTCTGCAATGACATCTGGAACAGCGAGATCCCAAATTTACTTTTAACCATGGAAGTCTATTTGGATTTGCAGTTACTTGATACTCTGTACATAGCACCTCACGAGTCAAATCAAATATAACCTGTAACAACCAAACAGTACCAAACTGAGTACCGACTCTGATACCCTTTCAAAAGTTTTTATTTTTCATTGAACAGTAAGAAAGGCTGCTGACAATATTTGGTCTTATGAAGAAGAGCTCTAGCAAAAGGTTTGCATCACAGCAAGGATATCTGTCCTGGTAAAATTATTTCACGGTTGATTAAAAGCAGCAATATATTTTGCAATAACTCTTTCAGTGTTCCTTTACTATATTTAGTATTAGCAGCTAGAATAATAGTAAGCAGTAGCTAATATGATTCAGGCTACAGAATACCAGAAAAAAATTAGTAACTGTTTTTAAAATACCTGATTATACATCCTCTTGCTTTCTGTTTCCAAATGATTCCCTGAGAAATTACATTCAAAATGCTTTGGCACACTAATTCTCTTGAAATTTGAATATATGTTTTCTGGAGTCCATAATTCTTCTACAGCAGATGCAGATAATTTTTTAACATATGAACTGTAATGTGGTACCACAAGAGGAACCTCCACAGTTTTTTTCCAAGGAGCTGAGTGCCATCGATCCAATTTGTATAAGTACTGCTTTTGTGTTTGTCTTTCTAGGGCACGTCCATCAGAATTAGGCTGATCAAAATCTTCAGAGCTTCCAAAAACACCCGCATCAAGGATTTTTATAAGGAACTTCAGTAAGGAGAAAAAGAAAAAACAGGTGACATACACCATATTTTTCCACAATTTTAGAGGTATTGAAATTAGCAAATTATTTAAGGTTGTACTTAAAACTAAGGAATCAGATTCTTTTACTCATGGGCTCAAAACAACTGGGCAACAGAAATGCTTGCCTGTGTAGACCCAATTTCAGGTTGAACACTCAGACAAACTTTGACTCTACTTACAGGCAAAGTGGTTGGAGAGGTCTCTGAAGATGAATGAAATATCTTGTCTGCTTTTGCTCCATGTTTTCTTTTAATCTTCTTATATTCTTTAACTGCATCATCTACAAATTTAGTCACAATTCTTTCTGCTACTGTGTGACAACCACGAATGCTAAGCATGTTGAAGTCACACAGTAAAACATCAGAAACCTTTGCTGATTGCTCAGATAAGCTAGCAACTGAATTGTCTTTGACGAGAAACTGTTTCAGATTTTCTTCTTGTCTTAGGCCTTTGCCATAATTCATAGCACTTTTAAAGGCACTTTTATATTTGTGTTGATCCATTTCAACAAATGCAATTAATGTGTCAAACAGAAGTTTATCGAGTTCACCTGTGGTATCATCAGCAAGTACATTTCTTTTCCGATCCTCTAACAAGCAACAAATACTTTTGTTTGTGTTTACCCCATCTCTGCTGCTGATCTTATTTTTCTTTAGAAGCACATCTGCAAGCATGCCTTGTTTTATTTGGGTAACTTCTGTTTTTTCTTTATCTGACCCCAAGCACATTAAGTTATTTTGACAAAGGAATTCATTACACTTACACTGGTCAGAATGTGTGAACTTCTGACCTTTTCCAGGCAGCAAGGCAACGTGTAACCTAGACTGGTTTTCTGGCATTTCTGATCCTCCTGCGCTTTTCGTGTCTTCAGTGTTCCGCTCTGTTACCCCTGTGCCCTGTTCATCAGCTTCAGGGTATTTGCAGTCTCTTTGGAAGGATTCATCATCATAGGAGGAGTCTGAGTCTTCATGCCCAGTGTTACTGGAACCATTGTTGTTATCCTCCAAGAGGTGTGAAATCTCATTAGGTCTGACAAAGATACCACAGTGCTGAGCACACTCAAAATACTTCACCCCTTTGTAAGTTCCAGCATGATCACCTTCAGCTTTGTCAAGTGCAACACCCGCCCAATGGCCACAGTCAAAACAAGTCCGGCCTTTGAACATGAGGGTTCCGGGCTGGGTCTGCTTTACTAACACTCTGTCCCCAATTTCAAACGATGATAATGGGTCATCACCATCCTCTTCAGCTTTGAGTAGTGTTAAGTATGTTCCGCATTGTTTCATCATGGAATCAGGATTTTTACTGGCCTGATCAGAAGTGGGATTTGACACAGGCAGACACTCCAAATACTGTGTCTCATGTTCTCCTTCTCGGTATTCTGATAGTTCTTGTACAAAGGAGGACTTATCTTCTTTAACTAAAGATTGTTCTGAGACATTCCTATCCTGCCTTGAAAAAACATCAGTCGGCTCTCGACTGAGCAGGGGAAATTCTTCAGGCATGATGTTATCAAGTAATGGGGGTAATGCATCCGTTCGCAGTGATATATCTTCATCCATACACTGTCTAGTCTCTGAGACTGTCATTTGTTCTGGTGGAGATGGGAAATCATCCATACTAAAGCTAGAATCATCATTTTTCATTGCATTTACACCTAAAGGGGGAGGAGGAAGATCTTCACTTGGAAATGACAAATCCTTTTTATTAGAGGATGGCAAGTCAGCACTTCCATAGGACAGCACTTCATCAACAGGAGACAGTATTTCTGACAAGGTGTCCTCATCAGCTGGAGGGAGGCCCTCATCACTAATAAAAATTGTATCATCTTCACCTTTGGAAGAGCACTTCTCAGCTTGAAATAGTTGCTTTTTTGAGGAGTTGGAAGCAAAACCCTTCCCCAATTCCTTTGCATCTGGCCTTTCAGTTTTTGAGTGATTTTGATTTCCTGGGGCCACCCTTTGCAAAGACTCAAACAAGTAGGCTTCTGTATGTACTTCCTCAGAAATTCCTTGCACAGACATGGGCAGAGATACAATTTTATCAAGTTTTCTGGATGCAAGGCTCTCATTCAAAAGCTGTGCGTGATTATTTTGCACTGCTGCATTTCTGGAAGACAGACATGCTACTAATTTACCATTTGTAATACCTTTGTCAGGGGGAAAAGAGACTGTGCTACTGAACTGGTCAGTAGCCAAATCTAGATGTTCCAAAGAATCCATCAGAATAAGCTGCTTTTGCTTTCTGCTGTGATCCATGAATAAACTGTTAATTCTGCTATCCTTTTTCACTCTGCTAGTTGTGGAAGTAGGCTCCTGCTGTTCATAGATCTTAAGTAGGTAAACACCATCACTGCCCAAAGAGCTGGCAGCTGCATCTTCTGAGTTTTCTGAGGCTTCCAAACTTGGCTTATCCATTTCCTTGGCTGGTTTTTCAAACTGGAAGGGATCCATTGGCTTTGTTTGGAAGGTATTTGCCTTGTCTGTGGGAAGGAAAGAAAGCAAATGATCAGGGCACCCATGATCTGAAGCCTTTCCAGGGCATTTCTGGGAGACCTGAAAGAGTGATGAAATCTTAGTGTTGTTGTCCTCTTTGGGTGCTTCATGTTCATTACGTTTGTCACTGCGTAATGTTTCTTTTCCAATACTTGCTGCTATTGGCATCTCTTTTGAAGTGTCAGAAAATGCACCATTGTTATCATAGACAAAATCTTCTGGGATGCTGACATCTGCATCCTTTCCATTTTTCACCTCTAATTCAGAGTCTGAGGTAGAGCCTTCAGAGATGTCAATCCAAACTGCAGACACTTTCTGAAATTCTGAGAGAGAAGAGTCTGATTTGGCACTTTCACATCTTGGAGAGAAGTCATTTGACTTGGGCGATGACTCAGCAGGATCTAATCCTTTGCAAAACACTTCTAAAGTTAGTTCTTCATCAGAAGCTTCATGAGAATTATGGTTCAAAGGCTTCAAACATGGGCTGCCATCCACACGATGGATCTCACAAGGGAAAGACACTTCCATTTCTTTAACTGGAGCATCTAAAAAATAATTTCAGAGAAATATTTGATAGAAGTGCTGATAGTTAACTTCTGATTCAAATCTGGTAATCCTCAGCAGTGAATTGCATTCAAAAGTCAGCAGCGTTAAATGCTGAGTCAACTTGAAGATTGTTTTTAATATCAAATCATACAAAAAATAAATGAGACATCAAATAAAGATGAAGAAATCATTAACTTAGTAAACAAGCTCATACAGTAGCGTCCAAGGTAGTTGATAAGAAAGGTTTGAATGTAGGGTGTACATTAAGATCTTTATTGTTTTAGCCCAAGGAGCAACTTCACTGCCTGGTACAGGCAGCAGACTATTATCCTCTATGAACAACTCCAGGAAGAATTATTACTCAGATTATAAATTAAGTAAATGTAGAAGGCGTGTTGGGAAAAAGCATTTCCTACCTTCTGAAGACAGCATTTCAGAAGGTGCTTTTTCATTCATATGCACAACTTCTGCTTTTCTCTCGGAGTCTGGGCTAACCCTGAAAACACCACATTGTAATTAGGTTAAAACTGAAGTTATAAAGTGAAGGCACTCAGTGGCATTCAAGAACGTTGGTGTAGAACATCAAATTTCTTTGGGTGTATTTGTTATCTACAGACAGCATAATGCAAAATGCCTTGTTTTTAGCTGTTACTGCTGATACTTTCTGTCTAGCCCAGTCTTCTGAAAAGAAGGCTTTTTTTTCCAAGTTGATTTCAACATACCTTCAGCTGACTCCAAAAAATTAGACATCCGAAGAAAAATTGGCAGCCAATATTTGATTAACATGGCATGTATTAAATATTATTAGTTTGTGAGAGCTTCCCCCCCACCCCCCCTTTTTATTTTTATAAGGTTTTACAAGACCAAAAAAAAATCCCAGGTTAAGGTCATTATGGCCTGCCTCCCCCCATTTCCACAACAGAACCAACTGTGGGCATTAAATCCAAACAAGGCAACATTGGACACATCGACAAGAAGCAGAATGTACGGCAGGTGGTCTTGACCTTGACAGATCTCGTACCTCTGCTGCTCCTGTAGTGAGTTTTCCTTCCTTAACTGCGTTTTCGCTACCGTAGCTTCATTGGAAATCAGTGCTGACCTTCTTTCATTATCTTCAGTGTCAAAAGAAGGATCTTCCTTCTGTGTCTGAGTCTGAAGAGACTATGATCAAGAATCACTAAGTATGCAGGAAAACTGAAGAATGCCAATGAATTGCTATTGAAATTCCCCCAGATTTAAGGGCAATATTTTAGCTCAGTACAACAAAACCTCATGCAGCTTCAGCTTCTCAATGTGCAAGCTGAGTCCCAAGTGTAATATCTCCATGACAGCCAACACTGAGGATTTCTTCTGATGAAAATTTAGGTGAGAAAAACAGTTAAGATAAAACTATAAGCTTGCTGCATACCTGAAACAGACAGGAGCCCTGCTCTTCTCTTGGAGTTCTGTGACTTCTCTGCTCCCCATGTACTTTCTCCGCTGTCAGAGAATCATTCTCTTGATCTCCTATTAAGGATGGTGCATCATCACCTGAAACAAAGGTTACTCAGCACAGAAGACAAATACAAGGTTCTCCATCACCTCAGTCACACGAAGTGCCACGACTAAAACAATTAAGGCTTGCTACTAGAGTTCATGTCACCTCTGCACTCACACTCTAGGTTATGAAAGAGCATGAGACTCCTGCCAAATACAAAAATAAAGTCAAAACACTAACGGTGAAATTGTAATCCACTGAAATCCATGGGAAGCTCTCTCTTTACCTGAGGGACAAGTTTTATATCAGACAGTTTGGTGTCCACATGCTAAGAGCAAGGCTTGAGAATCCAGTAAGTGTGCAGCCTCTGCAGAACTTTTATCATCAAGACCATTTTTACTAACTCTTAGTTACAGACATACAGTCTCACTCACTATGGTATCTAGGAGTAGATGCAGAAGAGTAGCTAATTAGAAAAACAAAAATATGAAATATTACCACAAAATGCAAGTATTTAATAATACAGAGATTATGCATACCCAGAACTCTATAAATTATATAACTGGCTCATATATAACAGCCAGTTTTATTTTTATATGTTGTACTGAGAGCAAGAAATATGAACTGAGAATAAAACCTGGAAACAAAAATAACTGCAGCATGCGCTGTTGAAGTCTATATTCAACTGATCTATGTTCTTTTAAAGTGAACACCCTTAAATTATTTAAAAAATGCCTCAAAAGAAAGTAAATTGTTAATGACACAATCAGAATAAGTTATGATTTTGTTCTGAGGAAGCAGTGTAATCATATCTCATAATAAACCTTAGAGAGATCTCCACCATCTTACCTAGCAGTGATTTATACTTTAGGTATAGTGAGCAAGACACTTCAGTAATAAATGAGAAGATTGTCTCTCTTTCTGTCTGGATTAAAGTTTGATTGAAGTGGTTGAAACAGATTGGACATAATAGCATTAAATATGATTTACCTGTTTCTTGAGGAATATTTTCTGTCTGAGCCTGACATAAGTTACACAATGTAGTAAGCATCCCCAAGTTTTTCACTGTAAACTTGCTGAAACATGGATTAATATCTTCATTATCTTTAGGTTCTATCTTTGCATTTGAAACAAATGCCTTTTCCTTCAGCACAGATTCCTAGAGCATAAATATGCAAGAGATAGAATTAACATCCTAAGGAAAAGGGACTTTGCTCTTAGCAGACTGGCACAGAGATCAGAGATTGAATCTACTTTTGCACTAGTCTTCATCTAAATGTCAGCGTATACAGGCTCAAAATATAAGTGTGTATACATGTACACTCTCTTTAGGGTAGTGTCACTGACATAGGAAATACGAAAGGAACTAGTGATAGTGATAGTAAGTCAGCCCATGTGAAAAATAAGTGTTTAGCTGAAGCATCTTGTGCTGGTCCTGTCTTAAGGCAGGTATAACCTGGGACACCATTACTTTAAGCAGAAGTGGAATTCCAGAGGTGATTTTTCTTACCGGAATCACACACTTTCTGCCTTCTATTGTAGTGGATGTGGCTATAGCTTCATCCGTTCCAGCTGAATTTACACGTTCCAGATGTAATAAAATGTGATCCTGAGCATTAAGTTCTGAAAGGTTACAGCATGAAGTTACATATTCGAAGATTTGCATTTTTTCCCCATGAGTAAATTGACTATCATCTTTTGTTTAACTAAGTCAAAAACACTTATCTAAAATGTTTATAGTTTGAATAATTTTATTTTTGCCCTACACATTCCTTGTCACTCCAATAGAAGCTGAAAGGAGCAATGACCTTATTCATCTAATCATCACCTTTCTTATCTTCTCCTTACATAATAGCAACTATAATGCCCACTTCCAGATATTTCTACACATGCTTTTTTCATCTGTGCACAGATACCTCAATGAGACAATTACCTCAAGTACCTCAATGAGACAATTTAGGCCTTTGTTACACCTGCTTGCTAATCCTGAATAGATCCTGGTACCAAAACCCACACTGGAGGTGACCAAGAAACAGATTAGCATCACAAGTTCTCTCTCATAGGCTAATCAGCTTGACAGTCCTCAACTCATTTGAGCTGCTCCAGAAAACAGCTGAGATTTCAACTTTGCTCTAAGTTCACAGTTGACTAGAGAAGTCTTCTCAGAAGTCTTTTATGTTGGGTACCTGTGTTTTTGCAGTCTTTAATCATGAAGACCAAGCCTGTGGTTTGACTGGTGGCATCACACACTTTCCTGGTCACTGTTCCAGACACATCAGGACCTTGCAGGACAAGGGACTGCTCCAAACTTGGGGAATTCTCTGGCCATTTCTGATGTTGTACCGGTGTTTTCTTGTTCTCACAAAAGCTGTAGACAGTTAGACAAGGAATTAATGATTGGGAGTTGTTTTAATGTTCTCTTGTTAATCATGACAAATCTATGCAAAGTCAATAAAGGTATGAATTAAATGATCCTGGTAGCCCTTGACAGTAACTGTAGAGTGTTTGCATGTGCGTAAGTTTATAAAACAGCAAATTATTTCTCTGTTCTCCTTCATCTCACAATACACTATTTTATAAAGCCGAGTATCTTGTCTTTATAGACAAGAATAGGAAAAGACCAAAAAAAGTCATCGGCACTGAAAAAGCAAAAATAGTCATACTCTGAACCTGAACGATGCTAGCTTGCCTATTTATAATAATAATTGCAAGCTCTGTATTCCTTGTTTGTAGTATTTAATATCTATTAACGAAACTCCAAACCAGCAGCTTTTCCTGCATGTTGGCAATTTATTTATTGTTTTGGTTCACTTTTATTTTACAAGCATCTCCCAGCCCCTTCCATTCCCTTACAGCCCTGCTTATTAACTGCCTTCCTGATCAGTGTAAAATATTAACATACCCGCACTGGTGGATAGATGGCATAATTATCACTCTACACAGGAAACAGATCTATATGTAATAACACAGCAGCCAGAGTTTGGGTGCATTGAGCTCCGCCAGGCCCTGTCTGCTCTAGACTTCCTCTAATATTCACTGTTCTCCTATGAGTAGGCTTGTCAATAATAAGAAGTGAAAGCACAGCCAAGAAACCTTTTAAAGATTCTTGTGACTTATAATCAATAACACCATGAATTATAGATCAGCTCCATGCAGGGATTTATTTGAAAGCCTTTCCCTGTGGGGAACTTAAGTAAATGCGCAGCCCTGACTCACCAGTCTGCAAAGGGTCTGGGTAATACTGAATGAAAGGAGTTTTTAATTCATGTAGATATATATTTGACTTCAATTGTCTCTCTTTCTGTATACTATGTTTGTTCATTTGAGCTTGTTTTGGACAATTGCTGTTTTGAGCAGCATGCATACTGCTGGGTCCTCATCTGCACTGCTCAGCACCTCCTGCTCAAGGTGAAGCAAATTGGGATGTTGGGGATACAGCATCTGGGGAAGGGGAGGCCAATGATTTCTCAGAACTGTCTCAAACTCCTGAATTACATCTGACTGAGGGTATTTTACATGACACCTCTAAGCTTCAATTTAAACATAAAATTAAGCCCCAAGTAGTATAAGAGCCTCCCGTGATTAAATCCCAAGTGGAACACAAACCTGCCCCTAAGGGGTTAAGCGATACATAGGCTTAGAGCCAGCAGATGACAAAGGAGTGAATTTCACCAATTAAATCAATACATTTCTACTCATTTCATATGGGTATTTTGAAGTTTAATTAACATATAGTTGCAAAGTGCTTCAGGTTTGTAGTTAAAAGCCATCATGGAAGTGTGAGTTATCATTAAATGTTGTATGGCATCATTAAAAAATATCCAGGTTATTAATGCTATGTAAATTAACTGGCCTAGGTCTGATGTCAAAGCTACATTTGTTCCTGATATTACGGTGGTAGGTCCCAGTCCCACAGACTTAGACACTGCTTAACAGTTCATACTATAGATAATCCTAGTGAAATGTCATACCTATGTGCACAAAAATGCAGCTTAAAAATGAATATGTAAAGCCTGCAAAGCTTTCTCAAAGCATGGGGGATTGTGACATTGAATGCAAGAGTACGGAGACATTCTAATGAAAGCACAATGGCCTGGAGAACAAATATTGCTCAACCTTTTACACACAGAATTAAAGTTTATTACCTAGTACAGCCCTTTCCACTCCTTCTCATGTGCAGTCAGTTTATGATGGCAGATCAACATGGCTTTTTTGTGCATGAAACAGGCTTGTTGAATTTGTAATGATAAATCCAAACCACAGTACTACATAATTACATGTGTATATATACACTCTCCAAAATTCAGGCTCAGATTTTGCATGTTCTATTGAAGGAGCTACTGTTTGTGATATAAAACAGAACTGAGATTATAACGCTGCTGCCTTTGTAACACCAGGAAGGAGTATAGGAGGGGTGCGTGTGAACATTAGAAGGAATCACTGATTTAGCCCAGCTGTACTGTTTATAATGACTCAAATACCTTTCCTGTAAAATCCAAAATTTCAGTTAAAACACTCCCCCCCCCCATGCACAGAAGAGCACTTAATCTTCTTAAAGGGTAGAAAAATCTGAAAAAAAAATACACTTGTTCTTATTGATAATATGGAAATGGTAAATGTATTCTACCTGAACACTTTAGCAAGTGGTACGTAGAGGATCTCTAGGTATGGATCCAGATTTAAATTTACTTGGTGCTGTTCACATACCTTGCAATAAGCTGGTACCTGCCCCGAGGAGCTTACTGTTTTAGACATGAGACGGTGGATTGGACAGGTAGAGGACACCGATCAATGAGACAGTATCGGTCAGAATGTTAAGCAGCGATCTTGATGCATCAATTGCTTGACCACAGAGGTTTTCAAAACTTGTCATTATAAAACTCCCTCTTGGGAGCATTTAAAGCTCACACAATTATCTAGGCTATAACTGTTTCTGTCTTCTCTACTGGATTGGTTTTTGTCTTCAGTTATCACTGTGGAAAGGGTTGCTCTTACCTATCATACTTCTTGCTTTGTTCATTCCTTAGCTGGGCACAATTCTTTTTATCCCCAGTCCTATCAGGCCTTTCTGAGCATGCTGTAGATTCTGCCAAGGAGTTGAACTTTGAGCTCAAAATCTGTCTTGTCTTTGGCTTATTTGCTTCTTCAGTTGCTGGGCTCCTTGTAAGCTAAAAGGAAGAGGATAGTGCGTAAGTTTTCACCTGGGTTCCTTAGTTGCAGTGTCAGTTCTTCTGACTTCAGTTATTATCCATTCAAAAAAAACAAACACACACACACAAAAGATCTTGTAACAGCCTCATTAAGACAGCAAAAGTAATCAAAGGGCTATGACTGAGTTTAGTGGTAACAACCTTAGGTGAGAATTGAATGTTTTGAAAGCATTGAAGTACCACTGCAGATCCAGGTAAGAACCTCTTATGTAAGAATCTTTGTCTTAGATTCCATTGAAATAATGAAAAACGTAATCCTTGTGAGACTAAGGCCAGAAATTCTGTGTGTTACAGTCTGAGGAAGGGCTAACCCTACAACTAAAAGCTATCACTTCTAAAGTGACTTAACCTTTTTCTTCCCAGTCAAATTATGCAGCTCTTCCTGGAGCTGTGCTGTTGAATGCTGCATCATTAAGATTTCTCTTTGCTGCTTTAGTAAAAGCTTCCTTTCTTGATGGGCTGCCCTGTAGAGATTTTGCAGGTGCTGTATTTCTACCTAAACAAAGCAGAAAAAGGAAGGAGTATAAGAGCAAAGATAGTAGAAAAGAGATATACTTTAAAAAAACATGTCTGGTGTTCATTAACATAAGGCAATACTGCTCTTAAAGCATCCAGAGAATTTTGCTCCAGCCACCTCCCAGTGTTGCATCCTTCCACCACACACAAGAGGAAGCCTGGTTCCTCTTGCTGTAGTGTTACCTGCTCCTGTTCCAGCTCTGTTAAAATTTTGTGCTGCTTCTCAGCCACAGCAGAGGCTCCCTTACTATCCTGCAGGCTTTCCAGGCAGCTGAAAACCAGAGAAAGACAGGTATCAGAGTCAGATCATTTATTGCCGTGAGCATAAGTCTTGAAAAAAACAAAGGGACAGGAGCAAAGCTTCTCTAAACAGCCCTCAAGCAGCAGTAGCCATGGAAGGCTCTGCAGCAGTTCTGCTGGGCTTTGAGGACACCCAGGACCACCAAGCCTGGAACTATCCTGAGGTGTTTTGGGCCTCCTCGGGACATCCAGTGCAAGGTACCAACTGGTGAGGGTCCCCAGCAGGGCCTCAGCACACCTGGTGGGCTCTGCCCTCAGCCCCAGTGGGGTTCACCCGTCACTGAGGGACGCCTCACACCACACCTGAGGGAGGCTGCAGCAGCCATTTCTTCCATGGTCTGAAAGGAAGACTGCACAAGCTCCTCTCCTTAAGAGAGAGGGATTTTGTACTCGTTCCTTTCCCCCAAAGCTAGTCAGTGTCCAGCTGCTCCCCCACAGACCCGTCCCCTCACAGAGACCCCAGGCCAGGCTTGTGGTGACCTGCCCCCGGCCTCACCGCTTCTGGTGGCCCAGCCAGGCCAGCTCAGCCCTGGCTTTTGCCCGGAGAGCTTTTCTGCGGAGCTTGAGGAGGGCAGCCTGGTGTCGAGCTCGCAGCTCCTCTCCCCTCAGGCACTGCTCCGCCATGGCCAGGCTGAAGTGGCGGAAGGTGCTGGAGCTTCCATAGTGCCGGCCGACCTCACTCCACTGGGGACAGACAGAGCAGAGTACCACAGTGACTGGAGAACCGCTGTGTGAGTGGTAAAACACAAAAAAACAACAACTAGGAACATCCTGCAGGCCAGCAGCAGAGCTGGGGTTACCTGGCTGTCCAAGCTGGCCTGGTCACTGCTCTCTGCAGAGCCATCTGCTGCACCAGGCTCCCCACGGGGAGCATTTCCCAGAGGTGACGACAGATTCGAGGCTTGGTGGATGTGCAGCAGCTCCCCATCCTCTGCCAGCAGGGATCCTAAGGAGAGGAAGATTTAAAATCACTAAGTAAAATATTTCTCTAACAAAAGGACCAAATGGAGTGATGTGTCTTGTTTCTAAACATGGATGTTTGGGCATAAAAAAGTGAAGGTTAGAGCTATATGCTTCTAATATACTCTCCACAAGAAACTGCTCACACAGTACATGAGTTAGCATCCCTTTGTGAATGCAAGCAGTCTCTGCAGAGACTCAGCGGCCAGGCTTATTCTTGTGCTGCCTTCAAAAATTTCAAAGTCAGTTTGGAAGTTAGCAAAATTTTTAATTAAGTGTTGTAGCCCCTGGATGCTATGCTCTGTCTTAATCAAGGCTGAAAGGCGTTTGTTTACTCAGAACCATCAAATCCCTTAAATCAGAGTTCACCTTCTTGGAGGGTTGAGCAATGTGAATCCCTTCCTCCTGGAGATTTTCTTTGTTCCACTGTTTTGGGATCCACCAGGTTGTGATCTCTTTCCATATTCAATTCAGACAGTTTCAGTGAATGCATCTCTTCATTACTGAAGGCAGGAAAGAAAGGTAATTTTTTTCTTACTGCAGTCAGAGATTCAATTTCAACCCTTAGCTTTCATAGAAAAGTCCTCTGGAGGCTGAATATTTTATAAACCAGCATGGTGCTTATTTTTATGCAATACTGGAAGCTTTACCTGTGCAAGTTTCCTTTCTGGTAATTGTATCCATAAGAGTCTAAGAGCAACTATCAAAGTCTTTAATATATGCCACTTTAAATAAACATAGGAATGTTAAGAATAATAAATAAACATAAGAATGCACATACAATATTTTCAGTCATGCCAAGGTATGTGATGGTAAAGGAAAGTGAGGAAAAGGATATTATTTTTTCATACATTTCTCAAAGGTGGTTGTACCTTAAGAAAAAGATATACACAATGTCTCCATAACCCTGGAAAGATGTTTTTCCTATGGTTTGTGCATTAATCAGAGTAGAAAGATTATATCACAAAGATGGATACTTCACAGAAGTATGAACGATCAAAGGGATTAGACCCTCATCTTAAAGGCATTGGGATTGCCATGTAAACTGCTCCTAAACAACTTGAAGCAAACATCTGTTTTAGGAACAATGCACAGCTCTAGAGCCCCAAGTCATTCATTTTGTCAAACCACAACCTAAACCACCTGAGTGCCTCGCTGCCGACTGCACTCTGTACCTGCCAGATGCGTTGTCACCTTCAGACTGGGATCCTGTCCATGTTTGCTCTGCGTGGTCCAGTTCTGGCACAGAAAAATAACTGCCTTTGGAGCTACTGCACATCTGCAAAAACAGAAGTTGTCCGTAGAACTGAATGATGTGTTTGGAAGCAGAACTCCCCCCCAGTCCTCTTAGATACAGATGTTTTCATAAATAATGCTCATGGTTCCTAAAGAACTGGAGTAACTAATGAAATGGATACTACTCACAGTGAAATAACTGCGTGGGCATAGGGAAGAAAGGTGGCGTAACAGCTCGCAAAATGTTTCTTATTTAGAGCTCTGCTCATGGGAGTTGGGGTACTGTGCTCATCCCAAGGGCTTTGAAAAATAAATAAAAATACAGAGATCGCTTCTGTCTGAGCTGTTCAAACAGATCGAGAGAATTCATTGAGCTGAAGTATCTTCCAAAGCAAGTGTTCACAATTATGTAAGAGAGCTTGGAATTGCAGATGAGGCCTGAGCTTATGTTTATGGATGTGGAGCTAAATTTTTATTCTGACAAATTGTCGCTGAAGTCCATCAGTTTCTACAGGAGTTCAGAATCCAGTGCAGAAAGGTAAACAATTAATAAACAGCATGGTGTTTTTTTCCTGAAATTATAACTTTTGGTTATGATTAGCATCTCACTATGCTCTCATGCGTAAACAAACATCGCAGTAGTTATCTCCTGAGGGCTTAAAACCCCTTCTCTTGATTTTACAAAAAACAACAGCTGCAGTATAAGTAATTTCAGAACCACAATCCAAATAACAGCCTGAGGGACTTTGTTACCTGAGAGATGTGGGTGCTTCTGAAATACATTACCCTGATCTACGTTCCTTACCAGTTAGAAAATTTGATTAAGGGACTCCAAGTGAGATAAAAAACAGAACGAAACATAGAGATCAGGGGAATGTTTTGCGGAATTCAGAAGCAATGGTACACAAACTGAATTAATTTACCTTTAAATTGTCTTGAAGGAGGTCACTCAAGAACCTCTGGCTTTCTTGAACCTCTCGCTTTGCTTTCTCACTCAGCACAGTAAGTTGCTGCTTCTGCTGGAGCTGATGGGCCTGCATTAGGAAATAGCATGCTATAAATGATATTTTAACTGAGCCACGTGATTCCTCAGAGCTGGGTCCCCAAGGGCAGCAAACTCCAGAAGAAGGCAGCACAGGTACCACGCCACCAACTCCTGTTACATCCTGCTGCCTTTAGACGGCAGGCCAAATGCTTCTTTGGCTAGAGCAAAATAACCCATTCTTGTACACCAGAACTAATACGTGATTTACAAGTGGTGAATTAAGGTCAGCACCTCCCCTTTGCAGCTACATGGGTTTTATGAACCTGTTGCAGAACCAGCTGATGCCAACTGATTATAACCTAGTCACACCTGGGTCTGGTGGTTGTTAGCACCACGTATTTATTTATTTATTTAATTAATTATTTATTTATTTATTTATTTATTCATTCATTCATTTATTTATTTATGTGTTTAACCTGTGATAGCAGCCCTGGCATTGCTCTTTGCATAGGTTGCTTACTGTACCTTCAGTCTGTGAGCCAGCAGGAGGGAGGTTTGTCTCAAATTGTCCAGATGGCTCCAGTGTTTCTCCTCCAGTTCTTTACAGCTAGGGTTTCCTGTACCTGCAGAAGCTTAGAAAATAGATGTTAACAGTCACCCATTTCTTAAAAAATAAAATAAAATAAAATAAAATAAAATAAAATAAAATAAAATAAAATAAAATAAAATAAAATAAAATAAAAGCATGTTCCATTTAATAGGTACCAGCTGAACAAAGTATCAGAGGTTACTAGAGGGAGGCAGTGGAAGCAGGTTCTTTCAGATTCTAGTGGGATGTTGCCCTCAAACTGCATTTCTGTGCTCTCCAAGTCCATGGAGATTTAAGGATTTGCTAAGTATTTTGCTGGGAGGGATGGCTTGCTGGGTCACAACTGAGGCTGGCACACCCTGTAAATAATTTAACAGCATCGTGATATTTTCAGTGGGGTTTCAGGACATCTGATCCTCAACTCTGCTGCATTTCAGATGTGGCTGTACTTCTTCAAACGTGCCTGAGTCTTAATACATAGACTTACAGAGGAGATAGCTGAGAGGGGAAGGGGGCTGTGTACATGGCTTCTACCTGCATTTTCCTTTTGAATCCTCCCTGGGCCTGTTTTTGGAGGCCTCCCAAATCTGACATCTGCTTTTTTTCCCTGGAATAACTTCTCTGCATGCACTTACATCTTCTGCCATATCTGAAGGAGGGAATTGTCACTACCTCCAGCCTGACAAGAAATCTGTTAGCATCAACTCCTGCGAGCACTGGGGAGAGGGGAAAGGATAGGATTCGGAGGGGCCAGCCCCAGGAAGAAGAAGGATGGAGAAGCCGTTCCCTTTCCAAACCACACCCTGGCCTGAAGTCCAGAGGGTGCACTATTGCTGCTCTTTTTTCTCCCTGCTCCTCCTCTGCATCATCAGAGTCAGACCCACCAGTTACAGAAGAAGAAAAGCTTCCCAACCTCTCTGGGATCTCTAGCAGCATCCTGCATGCCCCTCCATCTTGCAGCTGCTCTGCAGACTTGTCTTCTCTCTTTTGTCACAGGGGAGACAAACCCGTGGAAAAAAAGCTTTTGTTTTCAAGTGGGGTAAATATCTCTTGCTCCAGGTGCACCTATTGCACTGCTGCTTCCTTATTGGGACTCTCCTGTCTGTCTTTTACAGTGTAGGTGATGTAATGTTTACCAGTGATATGTTCTTGGCTGCTCTGAGCTTCTCAGATGAATTGCTAAGCTTATGCAAACAGGTTGAGTGTTTACTCTGAGCTGTGACACTGTCAGAGCAACCAGAGTCATAAATGAATTGAAGTGTGGGTCATAAATAGAAATAGGTTTGACTTGGAAACTTCAGATAAAATCTGTAGCCCTATTCAGATTGTCTGAATCCAAATTACCCCGTGCCCCAGGATAAGCCCACAACATGCAGGGTTTGGTTTTGTTTTAAATACCGAAGGATTCGTAACATGGGGAGGATCAGTGATGTGGACTTCTTTGCATGCCAAAATGTTCTTTATGTTTACAAGGATGTGAGTGAAATAAAATGTTAATGCTTCAAGCCTGATCCAGATTTTCTATTAGAATGTTGCTGCATTTTTATAAACAGCTTGGCTGCGAATTTCACTTCCATCTTAGAGTGTTTCCAGTTATCAAAGTTTTTTTACAATAGGAGGCTTTTCTTAACCCCCCTAAGGCTGGGTGAAAATCTCATCTTTTATGTCAGTAATACATATCTCCTGGTTCTGGGTGGTTGTTTGAAAAAGCAAAATCACACTGACTGATTTAGAAATCACATGGCCATTAAAGAGCTTATTCATTAAAAAATGAATAAAAAATGTTTTTACCCCAATCTTTCCAATTCTGGGGACTGATTCAGACTCCTTAATATCTACCAGAGATAATTTTGTGAAATGGTATATTTAGGATAATCCTATGGGTGAAAGTGCCATTGTTTCTACAAGGAAGTTTTATTACTTGTTTTAAGCAATGTAATATAAAAAAAAAAAAAAGGCAACTGAACAGCTCTTCAATAGATATACAGATAGCTCATCATTTTCAACAACTAGATGAGGATGTCCCCTTAAATACAAAGAAATAAGGTAACCTTATACAAAAAAATTACAACCTAAATCTATTGATGCTGAGTTGTCTGAGTAGTTTCATTGCTGACATTTGGGCCATTCTGAAGTACAGGAATCTGTTGCTGTCAGGAAGTATTTTCAATTTGTGCTTCAAACTGAACAATGGTATTGCCATTCTGCTCAAGGACTGACCAATAGTAGTGATCTGAAGGTGAATAAAAAGTTTGTTCTGATCTGTTTTCCCTCCTCTTGAACACAGTTTTCCTGACTGTGGCTATTGCCAGATGCATTTCTTGTGTTGTGACATCCTGCATCAAAGAAAATACCATCTGGCTAAACTTCATGTCCTCTTACCTTATGATGAATGGCATTTTACTGCATACCCAGATAGCTTCAATGTTCATACACTCAGTCTTCTTTTTTTACAGAATGCTATTTATTAAATCACTTTCCGCTGCACCTGCAGAATCTCAGTAAAGCCCTGTAGAATCTCTGTGACATGTAATTAAAAAAGCTGGGCTAAAAGTCTCATTTTTCTAATCACTCGAAGCTAGGCAGAAGCACTTACTGCTGCTTTACTCAAAGACAGCTCTTCCTCTTTCTGCCCATGTCAGCAATCAGTCCAAAGCAGTCATTACAAAACTACGTACTTGCAACTTTGGATAGAAGCACAACTTGGACTGTGTTGGAGGTATATGAAGATGGGTTGAAAATGGTGCTGAAAGGCTGCTGTGGAATGGAGCAGCAGATCCAGGAGTACCTGACCCTCCTGATACCCAAGTCAGGCAATCTTTCTATCTCCAAAATTACTGCACTGTCTCTGTCGCTTTATTATTTACTGATGCTCTTCAGGCAAGGGATGAAATGCTAGCCATGTGTTTGTTCATGTGTAGGAACAGAGCCATAGTGATGACAGTGAATGGAGATACAGAAACAAGGTTTGCTAACTGCTGACCACAACTGAGATACTCAGCACAAATAAATACTGTGGCTGTTTGGCCCTTCTCTAGCAAGACCTGAGCCAAGAGCCCTATTCAAGAGACTCTAAACTTGAAGGCTGTACTCGTTTACCAAGGAAAATCAAGGGGCTCATCTGCATTCTCGAGTACCTTGGAGAGTCTGGATTTCTGTACCCACCGGATCAGCCTCCTCTCTCCTCTCTAAATCCAGCTGGCATCCCACTTGTCACCGAAGAGCGGCTGCTTGCTAAACTAGGGATTAATGCGGCCTGTGCTGCTCCTGCCCTCTGCATGTTTTGTGCTTACATCTAAATCCTGCAGTGCGTAGGGTTGGCCAGAGTTCAGCTTCCAGCCAGATGTTGCAGCACTTGGCAGTACGCCTCCCTGCTACTGACCCTTCCCCGTGGGGCATCACATACGGAGCAGCCAAGCAGCTCTTGTCACAGGCTGATGGGAGAGAGACGGGCCTGGATCTGGCCCTAACCAGGACCCTGAATGTCCATGAAATGTTTCTTCTATTTCTCACCACTTATAAAATTCCCTCAGTCCACTGCACTTCCAGTATCGAAAACAAAACCCCAGCCTGTATGGCAAAGTGACACAGGACACAACAGAGCAAGAAACAACTCCCTTCTCCACACGCTTTGCAGCGGTATTTTACAGGTAGCAGCACGTTACGGGGTAGTGGCACAGAGAAGGACCAAGTCCTGACTGCTGTGCACACATGGGAGGCAGGATGTTGTACCAGCCAAGCTAGAGCAGTGCGAATGCAGTGTGTGAGGGTGTGGAAAGAAACAAGTTCATAGAAAAAAATGGTGTCAGAGGAAGTGAGGGCGATTCTCAAGAGCAGTTCTGGTGCTGCCTGTCAGAGTCACGAAGCATCCTCTGCTCCTGCGCTGCCCTCATTGCAGGCTGCTTTGGAGATGCTCACCAAAGCTTTGTAAAGCAGGAAAAATAGCGCAGCATTTTGAAGCAAAACACGAAGAGCTCTCTCGTCTCTAAACTATCAATCAGAGGACAATTAGCTGAAACCATGCTGTTAGCCTTGCTGATGCCATTAGTTTAATCATTTCTCCCTCTCCTACAAGCAAGAAGGCAGCTCCCTCTAGTGATACGAGGAGGTAAGCCGGTCAGCAGCTAAGGGGAAAGATGTTACATAGCATTTTTTTATTTTTATTTTTTAATTAAGGATAAAATTGTGTTTTATTATAACAGGTAGCATTCCATTTGGTTTCTTAATGCCAATTACTTTAAACCTGTAGCTATGCTGAAGATTAAACACTTAGAAAATACCTGTTTAAAATACCTGTTTAACAAGGAATTTCAGCTTATACTTTGTTGTCTCGCAGGTACTAAAAAAAAAAAAAAGGGGGGGGGTCTGGCTTGGTGAAATGAACCTTCTGGTTCATACTCCAAACATAAGGCTGTAGGAAGGACATAGGCCAAATGGTTTTAAAACCACCTCATTCCCTTATTTAAGAGTGACACAGAAACCTGGGTGCTGGGGCTGTATTCAGGGGGTGTGCTGCAGTTATATAGTTATAAATATATAGATAAATATATATATATATATATATATATATATATAGTTACAAGTATTTTGTGAATATCCACTTCTTGTACCGTTTTGTTACGTGTGAAATTGCAATTTGTTATTCTGCCAAGTGTGTTTACTGCAGGAACATCTAACGTCTTTGGCACAGCAATTAGCGGTTAGGTGCTGCATGTATCTTTTAAATGTAAATATTTATATTTTGCGTCAGATGTATAATTACACATCATTATGCTGTGTGTGCACGGTAACTTCTGGGCTGCGTGAAAGAGAATGGGATCAGCTGCCGGCGTGATGCATCGGGCAGACAATGCAGCCCCGCAGCTGAACAGCCGTGCCCTGATAAGAGAGGAGAACAGATCCACTTGTGACCCATATTTCAGAGCAACATTGTCTTCAGGCTGACAGTTCTGTGCCTCATCTGCAGCAACACGGCCCGAAGTGGAACTGCTGGCTTGCAGTCAAACCTGGGTTTGGACTCAGCAGCTCCTACAACTGCTGAGGGAAGGGACAGGGCTCTCCTGGCACAGACACCAGGCAGCAGCTCCTATTGTTCGAGTGCTGAGTAGGGTATTTTTGTCAGATAGCTCCCAGAATTGGGGCCTTTAATTATTAATATTCAATAAATGCAGTGTCTTTCACTCGCGGTGAACACTTCAGACAATGGACTTGTGTCCAATTGTGTAAGGTGCCCTCGCAGTCCCCGGGGGCTGGGGAGAAGCAGCATAAACAACGCTGGCTTCTCCACCACCTCAAAATCCAATATGACTTATAAAATGTTGTGGGGAAAACAATGAAGAATCCTTAATAAGAGCAAAGGCTTTTTGTAAGTACCCTCTTTGAGGAAAGGATATCTGAGCTTGTTCTTTTGTCTGGAAAAGCCCTTAAAACAATGCACCATCTGCTGCCGTTTGGTGGAAGCGAGCAGGGCTCTCCAGCCAGAGCAGGCCTGCACGCTGCCGTTTGCTGCTTAACCCTTTGGACAACAAAATCCCCTTGTTTCTATGCAAATACTTGTTGTCAGCAGCAGTAGCGATGCTTTGCCAGCCATGTGGGATTCTCGAGCATGTGTCTCCATTCGCCCCGCGTCCTTTGTTAACCCTGTGAATGTTCTGAGCTGCCCCTTGCTGTACAAGGAGGATCACGTCCCACACTTATCTGATGTGTTAATTACGAGGAGTTCATTGCGAAGCTCCTTGAGACCTTCAGAGGAAGCTGCAAGGGGCTCTGATCTGGATGGGGTTTGTTCCATTAGGGGCTCTCTGGGGCTGTCCCTGTGTCATGGCACAGCAGCCACTGTGCGGTGACGTTCTGGTCAATTCCACATTTCTGTCTTTATTCGTTCATCACCTTCAAAATCTGGAATGCTCACCAGCTCCTTGAAATTTCCCTTCACCCCTCAAGTTTTTCAGTCATGATCTGAACTTTTAGCAAGAGTCCTCTCGTAACCAAAGGCTACTCATTCTCCTGCAATAGCGCAAGAAGCACCTGGGGAGGGCACGGAGCACCCATTACACTGACACCATGGGGAACGCCACCTTACCAAAGTCCTGCTTGAAGCCGTCTCGAGTCTTTGATCCACTGGTTGGAGTGGCAGAAGGCTGGGTTCTGAGGCCGTCCAGTGTCCTCAGGCTCTCTGGAGGAGACCAGCAGGCAATTCCCTCCCGACGCTGAACTTCCAGGATCGTCTCAGGCCAGCGGTGGTTCCTCTGAGCTGTGGGTTCTCTCTGCAGGCTGTGTCAAGGCAGCAACAATTACCCAGAGAGTTTGTGAGGTGATGCACGACCATAAGCAACTGGTGAACTAAAGGATGGCTATTTTGTTTTATCAGATCTATCATTTATTAAATGTTGTTAAATGGAAATAGAAGATTCACTGAAAAGTCACACCTGCCCATGTACAAAATCCCCTTTCTTGTACTTTGATGTTGTCAGGAAAGCTAAAAGCTCTCTTCATTACCTACTCTAATTACTGCTCGGAAAGAGATGGAATTATTTTTCAGCCTGGTGGAGAGCAGAAACAACCTAGCCTAATTTATTGAGGCCGCATTGTACAATCCGGGCTGTTGCTAGTACTTGGTTGCACAATCTAGCTCTGAACCTCAGCAAAGTTTTCTGAAATCATTTTAGAAACTCCCCAGAGTAACGCTCGCTGGTCCACTGCTTCTGGGACTTGTGCTGAGCATGGTTGTGGCCCAGCTGAGGTTAGTTATGGATACACACACTTCAATATTCCAAAATAATGTCAGCACCAAACCCCATAGTCCCGACAAATATCGCAGCTAACCGGGTTTAATTTGTTTTGATCTGTAACTATCTGAGCTTAACTAAAAAGATGAGGAAGGAAGGTGTGAAAACGGGCATTTGTTGATCAAGCCTCAGCTGAAACACAGGCAAGGACCCTGGGACACACTGAGCTGGTGACAGATGTCTTCTTTTTATACAGAAAAATGAATGTGGAAATTTTTTTAATCAGCAATCAGCTTAGGGAAATCTCATTTCATTTTTCTTGTTAATAAGCTTTTCTTTGTTTTTCGTGACCCAGAAACTGCTAAAACGATTAGAGCAGTCTCTACTAGCACATCTTGGATGTAGTCTTCAGAAAGTGGAAGCAAAGGGGGATGAAAGAGAAGAGATAAAAGGGATTTCTTACAAAGCAATTCTAATATTTGTCAGGCAAATATGCTGAGTATAGTTTCTGCATTTGTGTTGTGTTAGTTTTTCAGGCAATGCCACTATTTCTTTTGGCTTTTGAGAAATGCCTTCTTGTGGTTGGAAAGCCTGATGTCAAGCTGAATCCAGCCCTGCCTAGGTCCTGGGAAGACTCCTGCTAACATCAGTGGAAGTCAATCCAGTTTCTACAGAATACACCGTGATGATACAGGAGTAGCCAGCAACCCCTCTCCTCTGAACACAACCAGCTCTGCAGCCAGCAAAAACCATCACAACTGCCAGATGAGGCTCTTTGGACTTGCACCAACCAAATAGAAAGCATTGCTGGAGTAGGAGGCAGAGCTGAGGTCCCTCATCTAACAGGCTCAGGACATCAGGCCTCTGCCTGACTGCTGCTTGCTCTGCCTTGGGCTGTGAGGCCACCCAGTGCAAGTTTAAAAATGAACTTATGGCAAAAGTGCCGCGATCTCTTTGGCTCTCTAGGGACGCCGAAAGCCACTTCTATAGGTAATTGAATCAAAATAAGGATGAAATTGCATAAACATTTTCTGGCGGTTTGGAGAATTCCCATCAGTGAGTGATTTGCATTAACAACAGATCTCCGTCAGCCGCCCCTGCGGACGGCCGAGCAGCCGTGCGTGAAATGGGAACATTTCTTATGGAAAGATGCACCTGCGGGATTTCTTGCATGAACATGAATCACTGTTTTCACAGCTCTAATTAAACATGTAAACACAAAACGGTGCTGTCGCAACTGGCTCTGCTAGGATCATGTTCAAGAGCACTGATTTTGTAATGCGGGATGTTTTGTATTTGTGAATGAGGCTGGCAAACAGTTTTTAACAGGTGGCTTTGTTTAAATGAAGTGTTGAAGGGAATATGCATGCAGCCAGCTGCAGCCACGTAACTCATTATCACTGGTGGCAACAGGGGAAGTCAGAGCAGAGGAGCAGAGACCCGACTCAGCTGCTGTTACTGTCACGTTTTCTAACCTAGCTCCTGGCTCCATTGGTGATGTGTGTTACAGGCATGGGTTTACCAGTGGCTAAGAACAAAGCACTCTCCCTGTTCTGTAGCACAATCCTATGAAGTTTGGTGTGTGAGTCAAGAGACCGGCTTCTTTCATTCTTTAGCATGCTGGTGCTCCTTTAGTGTGTGGCTTTCTGAGCAGCTCACTACTGCATCAGAGGGAGTCCTCAGCTCACAAGGAGATGAGTCTGGAGCTGTTCACAATATAGCTGCACTTCCCACTTCTAAACTCTACAAACAGTGATATTTTATCTGCAAGTAGCTCTCCTCATCTTTTGGAGCAGCACTCGCAGCAGGGTTGTGATTTATTTTTGGGGAGGTTTTTATCGCTGATATTTTCCTGCGGTGCTCTGAGGACTTTGTTTGACTCCACTGCTCAGACACGGGGGAGCTCTGCTCTCTGGGTAATTGCAGTGCTCAGGAGATCGGTGCAATCTGTCTTACTTCTGCTTTGCCTGATGCTTCTCCATTACAGCTGCTCCCGTGGGGGCCCACGGAGGGTCTGCACCTACCTTCGATTACCGTGAATTAGAGCTGCGTATAACCACGCGTACACCACGGAGCAGCCTGGTGAGGCAGAGCCACGCTGTCCCCGCCTGGGCTGGGGTCCCACAGCACCAGCACCTCATCCTGCTCTTCGAACGGGAAGCTGGAGACATGGGGGGCAGTTTGCTGCACCTATGTCCTTTTTGGCACTGCCTGCCCAGGCCTTATTTAATCTGCTAAAGTTTGGGACTTTATTCTCCGAGGGAGACCTCTCTGCAGGGAGATGCGTGGCTCCTGGTGGGACTCTGTCATTCTCCAGGGGCTGGACAGGGACACGGTCTGGTTTGCAGCCTGTGCCTTGCTTCTGAGCTCCCTTTCCAGCTCCCTTGTAACCAGAGACAAGCCACCCGGGGCAGCTACACAGATATTGCTTTGCTCTCTAAGATACAGGTTAATGGGAAGGGTTTTCTATCAACAGCCATCTACATTAAACATTTAATTAATGTTGGTTGACTGAAAATAACCTCCATTAATGTAGTCCTTTTCTCCAAACTTCCTGTTCTGAAACACATTTTCCATAATTATCATGCTCTATCATCCTGTTGGAGGAAGCTCAGAGTCTGCGGGTAGGTGTTGCTGCACATACACACAATCTGTGCAGCTGCAGCAACCAGATTTTTTTTACCCACTTTTGGAGCAAAGTGAGTGAAAACAATCACTATAAATGAATTTATAGTATTCAGTTGATTAAATCACTCTTTAATCCCCTGCAAAAAGGAGATCAGTGGAGATTTAACTAGGTACTCATAAAGATAATCAATTTATTCTTCTGCCGGTGCCATATGTTGAGATAGCGAGGTTTTTATTTTACTGGGGAGGGGAGGGAGGCTAGATCTACACGTGGCTTTTCAAACACCTTTACACAACAAGTGCTTTATTGTTACTCGGGAATGGAGTCACAGAGCAGAGCAGTGTACTTTGAGCCCCCTTTATGGCTCTGATGTTTCTCAACACAGCAAGTATAACGCTGGTGGAACTGCATTTAATCTATTCCAAGAGCTGTCTTCTGTACCACCTCTCCAGAGGCATTTTATAGTTTAACAGGAAGGTTTTTGAGGAGGTGCTTCCTAACACCTGACGCACTGGTCTGTACTGATTTGGTCAGGTAGGAGCTCTGCTAAGCCCAGATCGTTGGCATGGGGTTGGTGCAGGTTGGTATGGGGTTGGCATTGGGTTTTCACCTGGCAGGCAGCCCCGACAGTGCCCGCAGCATGCCCCCTGGTTTTCACCGCCTCCTTGCAGCTCCCCCTGCTCAAGATGGGGTGTACAAAGGCCGAGCTGCCCCGTGCAGATGAACAGAGCCTGGCTGCAGGAGGGGAATCCCCCCCCTCAGCCCCCAGCCTCCTCACACAGCTGGGAGGTTGCATCTAGGGCAAAACCCCTGTAGGGGAGATCCATCTCTCTAAAAAAAAAAAAAAATAAGGCTGAAACCTTCCTATTGATCTTCCAGCTCTCTACAAATAGGTGGGTCCCTCTTTCAGTATATCTTGTGTCAAAATCTGCCTACTTGGCAATTCTCGGGGTAAGGAGAAAAGAGCAGCCTGGCTCCGCGCTGAGCTGGTGCTATTTATTTTAACTGTATGTGTGTGCGGCGCATTTAGCAGAGAATAATATTTTAGCAGAGAATAATATATCCAAATTTGTTTACCTTCTAGTGAGGAATCCGTGAGATGGAAAGGCTGGGCTGGTTATTGGCTTTTCGTGCAGTAGGCTCATGTCCACCTCGGAGCCTTTATTCATAGGGAAACCTTTTAAAAAGACAAATGAAGGCATTTAATAAACATGCTCTTTGTAGAAATGAAATGTTCAAGCTTTGGCACCTATTCTCTGCCTGCTTATGTGCGAGCACTTAACTTCCATACGGCTTTTCTTATCCACACATTTCCAAGAATGTCGGGTTAAGCTTATCATTCCTTTCTTACTGCTGGGAAAGCCTGGCCACCAGAAGGTGAAGTGATGTGTCCAAATCGGCACTTTGGATACAGCCGAGAGGACCCACTTCTCAGGGATTTTCCCAAGACACAACGCTTTGATTAGCATTCATAATTTAGAAAGAGCTGGGCTATGGTATAAGGGTCTCCCTGTCACATCTTACCAACGTTATCTACCTTTCAGTGTGCTGCTCCTGTGTTCCCCAGGGCTGAGATGCCTTGATTTTATGCTGTGGGTGTTCCGTGGTAATTCCTTGCCCCCAGCACTCCCCCCAGACAAAGCAGTGGGTATTTTCTTCTGGCTGGCCTGGCCCATTGCTCCCTCAGTGCCCACAAGGCCAATCCTGCCCAGCCCATGAAATGCCCTGTCTGAAGGCACACGTAACTCAGCAGGATCTGGGTCTCCCAGAAGCATTTGTAAGGTCATGGTCCTGTCTTGCTCATCCTTGGAAGTCTCAGGCTCTGTGACAGAAGACTTGTTGGAAAGGTCCCAAGTTGTCTCTGCTGATGTTTTGTCAGCAAAGTCCCCAGCCCTGCTTGTTGCACAGAGTCTCTTGGTTGACATCTCAATCTTCTCTGCAAGTTCCTTGGATAGATTGTGTATGGCTTTCACTCGATCCCACTTATTTCTGTATGAAGAAAAACCAGAAACCGAGTCCTTGGTGTCCAGTTTTGCATCTTTCTGAGGAAGGGAAAAGCTGAGAGGAGGAATAGAGAGAGCTGGGGGAGAGCAGTCCCCCAAATCTTCACGTTTCAGAGGACCCAGGAACCAGCATTCAGATCCCAGTGCTGCTGCAGAAGGTAATGTCTCTCTGTTTTTAGGTGATTGACCTCTTAGAAGCTGATCCCTGTTTAAATAAAAAGCAGAACTGTCAGGTTATAAAACCAAATAATGTTAGGTTTTTGCACTGACCAGTGTCCTCAGCTAAAGCACTTCACAAAAGAAAAAGAAACAGATTTCCCTGTCTGTAGATACCTTTGTCACATGATAGATTCAGGATGGAGCTCAAACTGCTGACAAATAGAAGGGAGATTCAGAGTTTTGCCTGGCGCTGGTAAGGAATAATTATTTAAAAACACAAATCATAAAAGTAGGCTGAAACTGGGCTTTGCACTGGGTAGCTCAGGCAGTGCTGGTAAACCAGAGCACACAGAGGCCAGGTAAAGCACCATGCGGGTTCATTTAATGCGTTGGCAGAAGAAAAAAAATCTAATTTCACATCCTGAAACACACAAGCTGCGTCTTACAGAGCTGTAACTGCTCTGGACTTGGGTGCAATGAGGCCGATTTTAAGGTGAGATAAGAGAGTAGATTAATCCATTGCTCTGTTTCTTAAAGCTTTCAGCAGAACTCTATGAAAAGTCTGCAGTGTGCTGAGAAAGAGGCTTTCTAGGATGCTTTTAACATCTGAGTACCTGTCTCTGTGATCTTTATTTAGTAGAGTATGGGACGTTTCATCCACCCAGGCCATGAAACTCCTCTCCAGGATTCCACTCCTAGTTTGCTCCTGAAACAAAAGTGACCATTAGTGTAAGCACTAAGTAACTGGGCAATAAGAGCGGTATTTGGCCTTTGTTCCACTTAATAATCACTTCATGTAACCGGAAAAATGCACAAGCCAAACAACAAAACTGTTCTTTTAGCTAAAGCAATTGAGATTTCCAGGCTTTTGACCCTGAAGTTCAGGGTTCCAGCCTTACTAATGAGCACAGCAGTTGTTGCCATAATTAGAAGTCAATTGCTCTGTTTTTCCAGATAAAATTTTCTGACGCTTCAGAGCATTTGCATGGAGTGTTTCGTGTCTCGGTGCTGCAGTGATCAAGATTGTAGGGTTTTCAGTCTGCCTTTCCTTTAGGACTTACCTGCTCAAGTGCACACCGAGGGCTTTGTGTCGCAGCAGCTGTTCCCCCGCTCGGGCTGTGTGTCTGCTCTGAACGTGTTTTCTTTCCAACAGCTTCTCTCTGTTTCCTGTATACTTCTTGCAGCCTCTTATTCCTCATTTCCATGGCTTTCATCAGAGACTTTTTCTCTTCTAGCTTTTTTTTCTTTCTCTCTTTATTCTTCCTATGAATATATTCCCGAACAACTTCAGGGCTGTAGGGATGAGGTTTTCTAACATTTACCCTCCTCTTTGAAGGGTGTTTAAGGTTTTCCTTCTCAGACCCTTTCTGCAGAGGGCTGTTTGAGCCTTTCCATCCCTGAGGAGATGTGCTGCACTTCCCAGAGCTGCCGGGCTTGGCTCCAGCCTTTATTAACAAAGCTCTTATCTTGTCCTCAGTGAAGGCAGGGGGGGTCGTGCTCTGAGCTTCAGGTGAAGGAGAACGGATCCCAGGGTATTGCTGCAGAACTTCTGCCTCTGCTCTCACAGTATCTTCTGGGAGCCTGCTGTATCTCTGTTCCTCCTGCCACTGGCTTTGCAGATGCAGGTTGCTGAGTGCTGGGTTTGTATCCTTGGTTGGTGCACTGCTGCTCCCTCCAACGGGCCTGCGGGGGGGAACTGTGCAGCTTGTGAATTCAGGGCTTTTCCCCCCAGGTTCATTTCCATTTTCTCTAGAGCTGTTTCCCATTGCTGGCATTGCTACAAATCCTCCCTCAGGCTCTGTGGAAATGATTTTGAAACAACAATGGTGTTATCACTCCAGTGATGTATTAATTCCTGTATCTATCACATGCATCTCTAAACCTGCTTCCTACCATAGGTCTGAGGACTGCTGTAAAATTTTCTATAGTCTAGATGGAAGACAAATCTCTGCTAATTTTGAAGCGGCAGTGTCCAGTTATACAAATGATGTGCAGTTTGTGGCCAGGGAAGCCATACAGCTGTGTCTGGCAAACCAGCCTGGCTGAAAAGCAGAGCTTTTTCTGTTTGACAAGTGGATTATTGCTCGAGTCTTTAAAGATAGGTGCTTAGAAGAGCCCTGAAACCATTTATTTCAACTAGATTTAATAAGTGGTCCACCACTTTTTTGTTCATGTGCCAAAACAACTAGCATAGCAGTGAGAGGCAACTGTACCCAAGGTGTTTCCAGCGGTCTGCTCCTCAGCTGTGCTCTGCAGCTTTGGAAATGCAGGGGGTGGACCAAGCAACTGCCTAGCCAGCTTCTGACCTTCTCTCCATGCAGAAGCACCGGGTAGCTTTGTATCTGAAACAGAGAACCTCATTATTAAACCCTCACATGTTCTTTGAATGAAAATTACAGCTTTATCATAATTCTTTTTAATGGTGATGTCCAGAAATCACACTGAAGATGTGGGGAGATCTAAAGTTTCAGTCAGAGTAAGTTAAAAAAAAAAAGTTTTTAAAGCACTCAGACTTACAATTTATACCATTTATCACTTGTGTGTCACGTTCACACAGTTCTTATGATCTTTACTCAGAAGCCAGTGAACCCCAGAGTCCTCAAAAACAAAAAGAAGAGGTCAGGACACAAGCATCTGACAGCATCCCTCTGCAGTGGCAGCTGCAGACAGCTGGTACTTGCTGGGTTCCAGCGGATTTGAGAACTGGAGGGAGGGGGATAATGAAAATATGATTTTCCTCGTGATTGCATCAGCCTAACTAGGGTGAACTAATTCGTTTTTAAACTGGTGAGAATCAGCAGGATGCAGCGTGGAAGAATCAATGAGCAATACAGGACGAGGGACCATGTATAATGCAAAAATAAACGCTGCAGCATGCAGCACAAACAAATTATTCTTGCTTAATAGGTGGTGTCACATAATAGACAACATTTATCACTGTTTTACTTCATAATTTCAGATTGCATTCACAGCATGCCAATACTTGCACTGGCATGATTATCCATCCATTGCAAACACTTCTCGAGCAGCAGGTGACAAAACAGACGCCTCTTTGGAATTGGCAGGGCAGCTCCCTCCCCCCTTAAGTTTTACCCTGGCTAAAATATTCATGCTTTTTAGAGAAAGGATTGTACTCTTAAATAGTTACCAGCCTCAGTTCACAGAGATGTGGATAAAACCAACTGACTGAGTCTGGCTTTCCTGGCCTCTGCTCAGCAGCTGTGTGCTTACAGCACTGCTGGGAACCCTCTGCTGGCCGTGGGGCACTTCTGGACACTGGTTAACGGGGTTGTCCTTTGCTTTGTGCCCACAGCTAGAAGCAAGGTGACTTCTCCACAGCTATCCCAAACCATGGGTGGAACTGCCAAAATCTGTCAGGCTTGGGCAGGCTGAGCTCCATCAGTGTTTTTGGTTGAGCAGCTCACTGTATTGCTGTTTTCTAGGTTAGCGGTATTTAAAATGCAGGAGGATGCATTTATTTACTGTGCTTAGTTTCTCAAAATGCAACAGACAAATTAATATGCAGCTCTAATGATCTTCACTTCGCCGTCTTGTCTGATTTCAATTAAACCTTTTCTATCTACAAAGTATTTATTAACTACTAAAAATCTATGTCAAAGTTCAAGAACAGCCTGAGTTTGTGATGAAATCACTCACCAGAAGGAAATCTTTTGATTTAAATATTCTCCGCTTTTCTTCTACCTTTGAGCAGATGAATATTTTATAGCTGTTGTGACTTAATTTTTTGTTAACTACAGCAAATTTATAATTCATCAAATTCCTGAGCACTCCGGCTCTGACCCCTGACCCCTCATTCATCTCCTCCTAGCCCTGCCTCGGCTCTTTCACTGACAGAAACTAATAGCCAATAAAGACACCATGACACTGGCAGTTACAATGATGAATGTTTCATGTGCCATGGTCTTATTATGACCCACTCTCAGAGGAAGATCAAGCCATTTTTCAAGCAATCCATTAAAACAAAAAAGGAGGGAGAGGGAAATTATTACATATTTCATGCATTTTAAATAGTACTCAGGTAGCAGGGTGCGGGATGCAGCTCTGCTCATAATTTCATCTGCATGTATTAGATAGCTCGGATTTTTTTCTTTTTTGTTCCCAGAAGTTGCAGATCTGGTACTTCTGCCAGTGTAAAGCACAGCTGCTTGGGGTGAGCAGCACCCGCAGCACTTCCACTCCTTGCCTTGCTCCCCCAAAGTTTGAACACAACCATTTCCACTGCAAACTGCTAGCATTAAATGGGTAAAATTCCTCCAATAATTCAAACCTGCACTTAGAGATACCCTTCGTGGGGGCTAGTGATTGGCAATCCTGCTCCTGTGCTGAGTTTGTAGTAAGGCTGGGGGCATCCACCCGCCTTCGCGCTGCATTCGCCTGGCCCCTGCTTTGCAGGCAGTGAAATCCCTGCCTCTCGGTGGCACTGCTCAGTCATTAGCGAGCACAGGAGGGAACAGGTGACAGACGGTCCTTCCCACCTAGGACGTGTGGCTTATTTTTTATTTCTGATTATTTTTAGTCCTGGCAGGCCCGGAATTCAACTGCCGCAGGCAACGGGGTGACAAATTGTCGGAGGTCACAGAGGCTGGCTCTCAGGGCATCGGCATGGGGCCTGCGACAAATCCTTTGCACAGGGAGAGCCCGAGGGAGGGTCTGTGGCAGCGACTTGCCAAACTTTACCCAAAAGCCAGTGACAGCAAGTGCTAGCAGGTGGCTGGTCAGACACCCTCCCTGAGGCCTCAGCACGCTTCGCATGCAGCTAACCCAGAAATGAAGCCTCACGTCCTCGTGTTGCCCTTGCTCATCTTCTGCCTCCTCAAACAAATGCTGATTTTTGTCTCTCTCTGGTTTTGTTACTTGCTGGCTATACCAGGCTCTGGTCCCTAACTGGGTCCTAGGATCTGACACTATTTAATAAGCAGATAAATATTTTGGCAGGCGAGTATCCAGCTGCTGTGACCTCGGGTGGTTTTGTCCATCAGTCTGTCATTTCTCAGGATTTTCATCCTTACCTTTACTTGCCGCTGTTCTCTCCAGCATGGAGGATTTGGGTGAAGGCTGCCTCTGGCTTTGTGCTTGAATTCTCTGTGCTGAACTTCTCTCCTTTTGGTCTTCAATCAGGTGGAAAAAAAAAAAAAAAAGAAAAAAGAAAAAGAAAAGAGTTAGTGCGTAGGCAAAATTAAACTGCACACTTGGCAGCTGTCCCCAGCAAACCAAAACTGTGACACAAATGGCAGCTTTTAGGTGGCAGCTGCAAGCCACCTTTTCTTTGCCAGCTGGCCTGCTAGGAAGAACATTTCCACTTTCCCTGCACATTGTGCTGCCTTCCCGGGAAGCTGGCTGAGAGCTGGAGCTGTCCCGAGCTGCAGGGGTGGCACCTCTCCCTTTGGGGGCTTTCTGGAAACCCGTGTGTGATCCCAGAGACCCCAGGTGAGCTCCGTGAAAGACTTCCACATGTCACTGTAAAATGTGGTTTGGAGCAGATCTAAGGGAAACACCCTGGAAGCTGATGGTGTGTGACAGGGATCATAGTGCCCGATGAATTAACGCTAATGCTATTACAGCAATAAGATTTATTATGCAGAGCTTTTCAGCTCGTCTTCTCTACTCTGATCCAGCCCCAGTAATCCTGAGAGGACTGCGGGCGGGCTGACTGGGCTGGCCCTAGGGCAGTAAGTACTTGCTCTCGAGTCCGTGCATTACTCAGAGCAACCCGAGATCTTAAATTATGCTAAACTAATGTGACAGCTGTAGATGAATGGCACTCCAGGCCCAAATTTAGCAGCAAAGCAGGATAAAGAACTCCGATATTTGCTCTCAGATCCACTACTCCCACTGAATGATCTGCTAAATCCTCTGTAATGCCTCTGAACTACACAATTCCTGCTTTAAATACCTGCGATGCCTCCCCACGCTGCAGTGCTCTTATTTCCCATGTACTTATGCCACATCTCCCAGACACGGCTGCTGCCCAACGTGTAACTGAACATGGGGTGGGAGCCGTGTGGTTCAGTGCACAGCTATACCAAGGCACGGATAGGTAGGGCACAGTCTCAGCCTTTCTCTGGAGATGCCAGACCCCTACTGACCTCTGCAAACCGGAGCAGGAGGAGCCGACACCACCGTGCACACCTTCCTCCTCAGGGGGCTCTTTGGTGGCAGCCCCCCAGCACACGCTGCAGCCTGGCACTGCTGCACCTGGGATGCCGCTTGCTGCTTCTGCTTCTGCTCCTGGATCTTCTTCTTGAGCTGCTCTAACTTCTTTTGGGGTGATTTTTTCCACAGTTCAGCCAGCTTCTGATCGCTGGGCCCACTGCCTGGTGTAGGGCCGTATATCCAAGGTGTGCCAGCCGTGGGCATGGGAGCTGAGAACCGACTGCTCCCCGCTGGGGATGGAGCTGGGTGATGCGGGGAGCGGGGACATTTCCCCTTCTTCCCTGCACAACTTCTCGAATCCATCTGCTCCCCGAAACTCTCCCTTCTTGCTCTGCACAGGCTCATCGCAGGAGACCACATCCCACAAGGGGCTGAGCGTGGGTGTCCCCTGGGGGACAGGGGGACTGTGCTGGGTGGGATGGGGCTCACTGCAGGGCTCTCCTGGAGACAGCTCTGTGACCAGGCAGGGGAGAGGGCGGCACAAATCCCTTCTCTTAAGGAAAAGAAAAACGAGACTGAATGAATAAGGTGAATTATTAAATCATCCGTTAGTTTGCTAACATCAGCTGAGTTTCTAGGCACATTCTGCTGGTGGTCTCAGTGTCTCCATGGGATCAAAATTTTGTCTGTTACCATCAGTTTGGCAAACGAAGATAATATTGGGAAAGCACAAAGGGAACCATGGTCTGCTCAGTTGTTAGCATGGGCTAAGGCAGGTAGATAATGCAGAGAACTGATGGCATTGGCTTGTTGGTCAGCATTTATGAGGGTGAAATGGGGCTAAACTTTTTCTGAAGTCCTGCATCCTAGGATTTTAAATCCCTTTCTGCATGCCATTGCCTCTCCATCCCCCAAGCGCTGAACATTAATGTTAATGAACATTACCTGCAGGACAAGGGAACCTCATTGCTCTTTTTCTCAATCAAAGCTGTTTCATCTCTGCTTCTCTCCCCATCTACAGCGTAACAACATTATGTCAATATTAGCAAACAACATTTCCTTAACCATTAAATTAAATTAGTTCATTTTATAGGGACTATTCGCCAAAGGAATTTGGCCGGTTGGGCTTCCAGGTATGATATTGTTGTAAAAATTTCTGTGTACACTGTCTCCATGCCACCCAGGTCCTCAGGGCAGCCCAAGGACTCGGTTACTGGCTTGCACAGAAACCTGAGCTGCCTTTAGGAGCTTGTGTCCCAGCTACCTGGGCGACACTGCAGCACGTGGCATTAAAATGTGCTCCAACAGGTCACGTCGTGCCCCGGCATTTAAACCCAGAGACCAACCTTCATCTCATCTTTCCTTCCATAATACGGATGGTGTGAAAACAAGACAAAAGATTCACATGCAAAACCACAAGGCCCAGCAAAGCCCGTAGCAGATCAGCTCAGCATGCCTCCCGCAGCCTGAATCAGGGGGCAGGCAGCAAGCTGGCCCCAGGAGCGTGACACGGAGCTCTGCTGCGCCGGGAGGAAACAGCAGCCATCAGTCCTAAGGGCTGGTGGTTAAACTGCTCCCAGCCAGTGAGCCAGCTCAAAAACAAATACCCAGCAGATGCAAAAATAAGTACAAGTGAGGTCTGTTCTTGTCATTAGTTCTTACGTCTCGTGGAATTTGGTTACACTTCCTGTTTTTTTGTTGTTGTTGTTGTTTTTTTGTTTTTTTTGTATCCCATTTTGTCTCTTATATATTATTTTAAACACATTGTAAAAAATAAACAAGGTGCTGCATTTGCATCACATCAGTTATTGATAGGAAAAAAGAAACCCTCCGAGGTAAAGCATAAGCAGCTTTTCCTTTGCTGCAGCTGCAGGGCGTTGGTGCTGCATCTTTTGCCCGAGCTCTCTCCAGCAAGGCAGGACTCCTCGGGCAGTGTGAAATTCTGGGAACAGCAATAGACAGCTGAGGAAAATATACACTTTTTTTTTCGGTAAAGAGAGCCTTCCACCATCTCTGGTCCCCTTCCCATCCCAGCAGCACTGAAGCAGCCCCCCAGCCTCAGCAGTTTCCCAGGAACTCAGAACTCACCAAAGCTTTTTTCACACCAAAGCTTTCTTCTGGCTGTCTGCAATTTGGCACGGCTCCACGTTTGATGATACAATTTGTTTTCAATCCTTTGTAGCTGTGAAAAGGCAGATTTTTCCTTTGAAGGGAGACATATGTTTTTTTTCATGGTAGCCTTTTGCTGGCACACACTGCCTCTCTGATTAATTTTGCAGCTCCTAGTTACTCTGTAAATACTGGCGTGTCTGAGCATGTTCCAGGTGCTATTTCCTACGGCTGGAAAGAATGCAATTGACTGGGAAGATAAGAGATGAAATCACCTCTCTCCCCATTATTTACACTTTGCATGTATTTGTGCCTAAGGTTTTTACCAGGGCCCTTCTAAGGGTTTGTAAAAATGTCTTGAGCTCGAAGCAGCTCCAGCCAACAGCGACTTCAGCAGCACAGTACGAGCATCAGGCCGTGCAAGCAACACTGCGTTTGGGTAATATTCTCTGCTCGTCCACGTAACTTCAGGGTTATGATTGCATCTGAGTGCGCCTGATGTAAATTTTATTGTGTTTCCTACTAAGAGGACAATAAGACAGGGAGAAACCGGAGGATGTCCTGGCTCAGTGGGAGTCAGCTATTGTTCTGCTCAGGGCTTCAACCACAAGCAAGGCAAACCTTTACCTGGCGCCATTTCTTTCCAAGAGTTTTGTGCAATTTTGTAAGACTCCTTGCTTTTCTCTTTATCCCTTTTGGTCAGTTAGTGAATGATTAAAGATGTTATGTGTTTGTTTGTTGCAAAAGGAAAAGAAAATGGCACGTTTCCCCTGCTTTCAACTACACTATCTCCATAAAAATAAATAAATAAATAAATAAATAAATCTGCCGAGGGAACGCATGAGGAGCTGGCAGGGAGCAATAAAGCTTTGTGACAGGTAATGTTCCCCCTGGACCACACGTACCACTTCTTTGGCTTTCTGAAGGCTCTTCCAAGCCAGTACCACATCTGTGGAAAACAGGAGATGAAAGCATGGTTTAACATCTCTTCACATCTGTCTTCACTAGAGGCAATTTCCCCTCATGCCCAGCCCTGAACAGATTACAGAGCTGGTGGCTGAAACATGGAATTGCTCCTGGAAAATTGAGTCTGGGCTGCGTTTGTGTACGTCGTGTATTCAACAAGTGCTCAGCTCCGTCAGAGCTAATGCTCTTAGAGCTGCGTTACTGCTTAGTCAGCAACATCTCCACTGATATTAGCTGGTAGTTTGGCATGTATTTAAGAAAGACTGAGATGAATTTTCCCATTTCCATCCTACTTGGTACTAGTTACTTACAAAGAAAACATACAGGATTACTTCTGAGAGTAAGAATGGCTTCTCACTCATGTCTTTTTAAAGAAAAACGATCTAACAAACAACAGCAACAAAGCAACACATCAGATAGAGAATCTCCTGCTGCAAACTTATTGCATGCATTCAACAGAAATTGAGTCTTGGGACTTCAGGCTGAGGAAGACTCAAAGAGCAGGTCCCGGTAATAGAAAGGGAAAGGGGAGTTAGGGTATTGCTGTAAGAGCTGCAAGCACAGAGTTACAAAATAGTCCAGCACTGCCAAACTTCAAAATATTTCCTCCATTGTCATTGAAGACGTGCATTAAACTAAACACTAAGGAATTCCTTGGTTTAAAATAAAGTTATGTTTGAATATGACCGTGGAGAGGAAAATGGAAGCCCCATACCCACGTACCTGCTAGAGGAGCTGATCCTCCAGGTACAGAGCTGCTCGCCATCCTTCAGCTGTGCTGGAGTTCTGCTTGCTTGACATCTGTGGATTGAAAAAAAAAAAAAAAAAAACATGCAAAAGGACTACTTATTGCTGCCCTTTGAGAACAGGCTAGGTCTTTTTTATTCCTCTCTACATTTTTACTCTGTAATTGCTGACTGCTAATGAAGACCTTCATCATTTACATTTCTGACGTTGTTGCAAGCATTACTTGCTCTCATTAATTTTCTCAGCCTTGTGAAGGAATCCCGGGGGGACACAGGCATATGACACAGCTGGTAAATGACATAGTTATGCTGGGATCTCAGGAGCCGTGTGCTCACTTCAGACAAACAGTGTATGGCCAGGGGGGGAGGTCAGCTCCCTCCCACGGCCCCATTACTGCCTGCACTTACCTTTAAGTAAAGCACTTACCTTTTGTAGCCTTATCCATGCGAGGAACAGTGTCTCCACTTAGGAGCAATGCAAAACCACCTAGAGGAGCACTTTGGAGATGATCTGTGGAGGAGCTGAAACCTTTCTTACATCCAAATCCAGAAGCTGCTTCCAAAGGAAGGTGTGAGGAGGAGCTCAGCACCAAACACCCATCCTCAGCTCCTTCCCGGCGCTGAGCCACCTGCAGGCACCAGCTCCCTGGCACCAGCTGGGAATGCAAAGGTTCCTCTGAAACCAGGCCAGTGCCTGCCCTGCCCCTGAGTGCTGGGAGGTGCATGAGGCCATCCAGAGAGCCCCACCAGCCGTCAGCCACCGCCACACCTTTGTTTGGGCCTCTCGGTGCAGGGCAACAGCAACGGCAGCACAGGGAGAGGCCATCAGGAACGGCGAAGAAAACAAACAGCAACAAGAGGTGCCTGAAGGCTGAGCTCAGCTTGCAAACTTGCGGCGAGATGCCAGCAGCTTTCTTGACAAGCCCTTGTGTCCTTCCCAGGGCGCCTGGCATCCTGGCGGCGATGGGTCCCGGGGCTGGATGGCTGCAGAGCAGTGGGAAAAGTGGTTCAGGAGCTGTGAGTCCAACCCAGCTGGAAGCAGCCCTGGGATGGGGAGAGGACACGGTGCTGGTGCAGGGGGAGAAACGAGATTTACCCAGGTCCTTGTCCCAGGGCACCTCTCCTCACACCCTGCCCTCTGGGCTGGTCCAGCCTTTGATCCCGCTCCCCAGCATCCCTGTCTTACACACCTGAATCCTGGTTTCAGGAGAGCGGAGGGCTTAATTCTGAAATTTAGATTTAATTTAGGGAAAATATTATCATTATTATATTTATTAATAATAACAATAACAACAACAACAACCTGCATTTGTGATTATAAAGAAAAGCTTGAGAATATAAAGTAAATCTATGCTATCAGATTAGATTTTTCCGCCTTTGTGAGTGACTTTTTTAGTGGCAAAGTGTTTAAGTTTCATTACTTGAAAGCTGTGAGTAACCACCCTGGTTCTTGCTGTCCCTACCTCGCATTTCAGATTACCAGGAGGGAACAGTTTATTCAGCAAGCAGCAGAGGGCAGCCTCAGATCACAGACAGGGGATGAAGCTGTCAGCACTGGGACGCTCAGAGCCCAGTTTCTACCAGGACAACCCAGGAGAGCAGCAGTGGCCACTTGATCAAAGAAAACCCAGAATGGGGAGCAGCTGGAAAACCCTTGCTGTAGCAGTGATTCACTCTCCTCTTTTCCATACCCAGCCTTTTTAGAGAGTTTTTGTGCTGGGTTTCAGCAGGCAGTGGTGTCCCGCACTGAGGCCTGCCAGTGCTTTTCTTAAACCTTCCCAAAACGGTGGCTGCAGAAGGCCACACGTCCCTTACACCACATCTCAGCTGGTGAATCTGCCCTGTTCTGTTTGTGTGCTGCCCATGCATTGCTTTGGGAGAGCTGCCTCCTGCAGCTGTGTGTCCCAGGGTTACAGCTAATCCCTGCGTCTGTGATCACAACCAAAACTGTTACCATCAATATATAATGGCCAAGCCCAGGCTGATTGTTTGATGCTGCTCCTTTTCCTTGGTTGGATGAGCCTTAGATATTAATTTCCTGTGAAATCCCTACATTTCCGAGCTCTAAACTTCCTTCCCACAAATATCCTCTCACACAAAATTCTGCACTTCCCAAAGCCGTAGGTGCTGTTGGCTCAGATAGTCATGGAGGGCACATGAATATGATAAAGGCAAGCAAACAAGAGTAAAAATAATTGGTTTCCCTGCAGCAGTGACCATCAATTACTGCCATCACGGGCTGAATTTCAGTAAGTACCCTGAGAAAAGACATTGTGTCTTCTCCAAGGTGTCCTCACTGCAGAGCAAAGCAGACTAATGTACTGTTCCATCAGCATTTTGGCTTTTATTGAATCCGACTCTTGTTTCTGGTTTATGTCTTCAATTATTTGTTCGTGCTTTATAATTCTACAGATTTGCTCTCAGCAGCAATGTCAGTATTGTAAGCGTTCGTTATTACTGGAAAGTACTCAGATGGTGAGGCAAGATACTGACACCACATCCTTTCATCTACAAGGATCCCTGTGGTCTCTAGAGAAGCTCTCTTGAAGATACAGACTCAAACTGCTAATCTAATAAATGTCGCTGCAGCCTGCGCTCAGATACCCGCAGCATTTCAGCTTTTCAAGTCTAACCAAACAAGGAATTCCTGAGCTGCAGACTGGAGTCACAAAGTTCCCATCTCAAGCTGTTCCAAGCCAAGGTTTCGGCCTGATTAGAGGTTTCAGTGCTAAGAATGCAGAGCTTGTCCAAGAGGGGAGCCGCAGCTATTCAGGGTGTGCGAGAGATAAGAGCCTAAATTGCAGCCTGAGGGTTCAGAGGCAGCCATCGAGCAGAGCAGACTGGCACAGAGGAGAGGACAGAACGGCAACGTGAAACCTCAGCAGTGGGATGGCAACTTTTGGGGAAGGCTGGGTGAGCTGGGAGGCTAACAGTGACCAGGAGAGCCCAGGGCAGGGCTTGTCCCACATCTGCTCAGTTTGGGGAGGCACCAGGAGGAGCAGGACTGCAGGAACCGTGCCAGGCAGTGTGTTTGGTGCTTCTGAAGTCGCTCAGGTCGGACCGGCACTTATTTTGGCACCGTTATTTCCCGGCAAGCTGCTGGAGCTGACGAGAGCCAGGAGAGTGACAGATTGCCAGCGTGTTGTGCTGCACATCGTGGAGTGTTAGACCACAAATCTGCCGGGAGATGAGGAAGTGGAACCTACCCATCACTGGGCCAAGTCCCACTGCTGCAGAGCGCGAAACTCCCGAGTCAGGGAGCCAAGTGTGAACTGAGTCAGAGAGGAGCAAATCCTCCTGGATGTGTATTTTAGGTCTGCATGAGCAAAATGAGTCAGTCTTGCACAGTTCTGTCCTGCTGACTCCCCAGCCCCCATCACACGGAACTAAGAATTGGGCCCCATGTTTTTATTCACATGGCATTTATGATGCATCAGTCCTCAAACACTTCATTCCCCTTGCAGGGGTACTCAGACATCACCCACTAGTTTCAGCAGGTTCAACTACCGGCTATCACATACCTGGGACAGGTTTTACAAAAGCCTTTTTAGTTTTTTTCAGGGCAGGATATTGCAAAGTTTCTGTAGCTAAAAACCTGCCAGGAGCGATGCTGATAACCCACTGCATGGCATTATCCCACAGGGAACACACCGACAAGATGTGACCCTGCTTTTTCCCAACCAGCAGTTTCTGGGGATCTTGACAGGTACCCTGAATGTCCTCTGAGGTGGGACCAGAAGTGCCCAGCTCTGCCACACTGTGGCACTCTGAGCTTCGGTGTGTGCCTCCCCAGTGTCACAGCAAGGTACAAGCCAGCTTGGTAATTGCTCAGCCCTGCAGAAAGGTGCTTGGAGCCTGCAGGCTTGTTTCAGATCCTTCTGGCTGCAGGCTCACCTTCCAGAGCCTTCAGTTTGCCCTCTCACGGCTGTGCACTGTCACCGTTTAGGAAATATTTAAACCAATAACCCACAAGGCCTAGCAAAATTCAGGAAGTGCAGATGTACGTGAACCCCAACTAGAAATTCCTCCTAAGGCTCTGTGGTTTGAAGCTGCTGCATATCATGCAGATGTAGTTTTGTCTCCACCAGACGTGCTCCAAGGGTCTTATAAGCAGAAATTCACAGCTCTGGCACCTACACATACACTCCTTTCTTTCTCGTGCAGGTTTGCCCTGTGTGCCTACGTTCGTGGGAGCATTGGGAGTTCCTTCACTGATGGGAAATAGGTCCAGATGAAAGGAAAAAAATGGTACTGGGTTTTCTTTTGGTGGTATGGGTTTTTTGTTGATTTTTTTTTGTTGTTTTGTTGTTGTTTTTATAGTGCCTGACAAAGCAATTTACATTCTAAACCACTTTTCATACAAATTCTCCGTTAGCAAGCAATCAAACCACAAATCTAGCTTTTAACTGCAAGCTGGATGTGACAAAAATTTTGTAGTAAGCATATGGTGGGAAGAGGCAGCTGATTAAAAAAAAAATAAGTGTACTGCTCTGAAGTCTGACAGCCAAGGGCCCAATCCTGTGCCCGTTGAAAACCATGACAAAATACTAGCTGAACTGAAAAGGGACAAAGATAAAGACACCTGATAATTTGGGATTTGATTTGAAACTGCAGAGAATTTAGTCTTGGCTACTACACATTGGAAGTCATTCATAAAGGTGCGTATTATCTCTCAAACCAGCAGGAAACTGAGACTGAGATAAATTTGCTGCCCCATTGACAAAGCCTTGTCACAGTTCCTGAGATAAGACACAAATTTCTTCTTTCACAGAAAGAAACTGTTGTAAAAATAGCAGTGTTCGTGCACAACTCTTAGAGATACATACGGGTGAGTCTGAGCCCGGCTGCAGAAGTTTCACTGGTACCACGGATTTCTTTCTGTTCTTTTCATCCTAGCAGCTCATGTTATTTCCCATCTTGTTAGCAATAAGCAGACACATTTCCCATGGCCTGTGTCATACACTCAGCCCATGTTTTGCGCTAAGTGCTGTATAGAGATCTGCTTAAATGCAGATGAACTACCATGAGGCTGCCGCAAGCCTAGGGAGGGATTTACTGCAATAGAGATGCTCTTCCTTGCAGTGATTACAGCCAGAAACACAAGGCAATCTTAAGCTTGAATTTTCCTACTGAAGCCCTGAAATAATAAGAATAACGTGTGTCATCAAGAACGATACCTTTGGAATATCTGGATTTTATGCTGCATGTCAAATGGTGTGTGGAAAACAGCAAGCGCTTGCTTGATGTGTTAAGATATGTATAAATCACACAGTTATCAGGGAAAAGTGTGTAAAGGTAGGAAATAGCTATTCATAGTCTTTTTTTTTTTCTTTTCCCTATCAGTAGGAGACTATGTGAATGGAATCAGAAGCAAGGGATGGGGAGGCTGCCTGCAATGTGCAGCTGAACGTGGGAGAGCACACGATTGCCATGGAAACCTGCAGTAGTAAACGGGGCTCTTCGGCTGCGAGAGAGGATTTATAGCACCAGGCTGGGAGGAGGCAATTTAATTCAACGATCCACAGGTAAAATGGCACATTTCCCTGCACATTGTCTCCATGCACTATAAAATGGAAAGGAAGGGTAGATGGTAGGGGAGAACTGCAGCATTACAAAGTTATGAGATATCTCAAAGCCTGACCTTAAACCCACAGAAGCTGATGCAAAGATTCTTGTGGGTTTTGGTAGGGGCCAGACCCGGCATGCAAGGAGCAGGCGTACATTCCTTGTGCACAAAACCAGAGCAGTAGGTAGAAGGATGCAGCATACCTCTGCACAACAAACTCAGAGGGGACAAGCAGAGCCTGTTCCCTACTTGCACAGCCCTGAGGATGGTGGAGGCTGCAGTTCAGGATCACTGCCCAGTTTGTGTGCTTGGTTTGGAGCTGTGGAAGTGTCTGACAAGGACCTCCAAAACAGCTGGTCACACACATAAGTGAGATCAAGTCTGCTACAAGCTGCAACCAGTGCTTCTATAAGGAGAGATCAGACAAGCAGACAATGATTTATTGCCTTCAGATTCTCCCATTTATTGGCATCCAGACACAGTTGCATGGAGCCATATGAGACAGCAACAATATCATTTTTGTAGTGCTGCCTTCATCACTGCACATTACTAAGACCTGATGACAGTGCCACATATCCTCTATATCAGACATTGCATGCCTGACTGGTCTGGCTCCCATCTCAGGGCAATGGTTAAACATAACATACATGGAACCACCATGAGGCTGGGGGGTTCATCAGCTCCTGCAGAACTCCGTGCACTTGAGGAATTTGCCTTATTACCATGACTAGTAATGAAGCTCAGCATCTCCTGACTCACCAGGTATCCTGGGCTTACTGTGATTGGATTTAGACACAGTTTAGTATGCACCTGGGTATATTTGTGACGTTAAACATAAGAAGGAAAATTCATTTTGAGCTGGAGAATACAGAGTCCTTGGCAGCAAAGACACAAAGCTTTGTACACTCTAATCATGTTTTACTGTGCTTTTTGTTCCAATGTTACTTTGTTCTGCTTCAATCTTTCATCAAAGAACTACCAAGAATAGCAAGATTTCAGCCTTTTCCTTCAGGAAAAGTTTTATCTTCAAAACCAAAATGCTCCAAACAAAACAAACATCCAGAAATCAGGTCCTCCTGTCCTACCTCTGTTGCTGCTTTGTTGAAGTCCTATCCACCAGAGCTTCCACTTTCTTTTTGCAGGGTTTCCTCTTTATAGTGTTCTCCTTGGGCTTTCAGTGACTCTCTGAGTCCCCCCCCGCACCTTTCAGTTCTTTATCCCTGCTCAGCAATTTGCAGGCCGTTAATTTCAGACCTGCATCACTTGCAAATGACAGGTGAGCAGCTTATCAAATTACCTAGGTAGAAATTCTTGGGCAGGTGAGTATTTTGTGGCACATTCAGGTGCTCGGTGACAGCTTGTCTCTGTCATACAGCAGCTGCCTTGCATCAGCACTGATGTGCCCAGTCCCAGCTGGGACACCAGTTGTGAGAGCAGAAGATCTTTATATATCCCACTTATTAAGAATAGTTCTAGAGATCACTGCTTATAAATCTACCTAATTTCCCCTTGATTATATTTCATTTACCTCTAAGTGCCAATCCAAAATATTGTCAGTAGAGAAGCAGCAGGATAAGCTAATGCAAACGATTGGTTTTTGCCTTGTTATGCTCTGTCAAGTCAGGTTACCCTCATTTTTAGCACTGTTTCTGCTGTTGTCCCCTGGGATTCTGGACAGCACGGTCATTTAACCCAAGATTATTTTTGACTTTGATTGGTATTTGTTTGGGCATTTTTTTCTGTCTTTTTGGATGTAGGCTGGCAAAAAATATTGTCTTACTACTGATGAAATTAATCTATATGGATCTAAGTGCAAAGGAAAATAGATACTAGCTGCACACACATCTCCAATGGAAAATAAGCATCGCATGTTTGAAGGCTTAATTCTCTGCTGATGTAAAGTGATGCGGCCCTGTTACAGTAAATAGAGCTATCCCAGTTTATGTAAGTAGAGAAGCTGACCCTGAGGAATCTCTGTTTGCTTGCAGCAAAGTTGGTGGGAGTGTTGCTGCTGTCACCAAGAGAAAGAACTGATGCCCCTCAAAACGATGGATTTTTAATGCTGAGCCGCTCGGAGCGAGGAGTGCTGCCACTGCAAGAATTTGGTAGGAAAATCTGGGCTTGTTTAATTCTGCTGTCTGGTAGAAAGGTGAGAAGTTTGTAGAGACCTAGAGACAGGCAAGTGAAATGCTCTGTCCTGTGCATAGTCCCAACTGGAAGGGCTCCCAGATGTGATTTGTATGTTTCTATGACAACATCATTTGTCAGCGCTCGAGTGAAAGTCAAAAGCAGCAGCCAGGAGGTAGACACGCTGCTCTGAGCAGCCAAGCCTCTCCCTTGGCTCCCTTTGCGCTTCCAGGGAAAAGTAAGGGAATGGGGTTGTAAATGCAGACTAACACTGTGCTTTGCAACTCCCAGACGTCTCATCCAGAATCAGGACTCTGCTTTTTTCCAAGAGGCCAATGCAGCCTTCAGGCTGCAATCAACAAAGGACGCAAATGTTTGATCTCGATGGACAACTTGAACAAACGTTAATGTTCATTTTGTCCCTTAGGCAATACAGGCTGCTAATCACACAGCGTGATCGATACTTCAGTCCATGTTACAATGAAAACATGAGTGCTATGTCAACCATAATGCCGAGATTTGCCAGTCCAGGAAAAATTTAAAATATCGAAGGATACAACTAATCAATAGTTTAAAAAAAAAAAAAAAAAAAAAAGATTTTACAGATGACAGAGCAGATTGTCTAATTAGAGTTCTGACATAAATGTTCTCACATAGTGAATGCTGCATCAGGCCCAGCACTTGTGTTTGAACTGCAGCACAGTTAAACACAGTTCTTTCAGATATAAACTAATGGAGAGTGCACTAGGTTCCTAATAAGTTAGTTGTTTCACTGCTTAATTACCTACATTTAAACATCACAGCTTTTTTCTAGTCTGAATTTGCCTAACTGCAAGTTCTGAAAGTGCCTTTCTTCTATTGCCAGAATTTTTCTTGTCTATAAAGTTAAATGATTAAGTCACACCTTAAAATTTTCTTAAGCAAGTTAATTGACTTGCTTAGTTTTGCATCATGCCAGTAGCTGATATTTATACTCCTTTTTATTGTGTTGCTTTGTGGTATTATGCTTGGTTTGTTACCTCCCAGTACCAGTAGCCTTTCACTGCCAATTTTTTTTTTAGCACGTGCATTTTCATTTTGTTTGTGTTATCTGAACCAAGTTGTTTTCAGGCACAATGGATTGACATTCCGTACCCTTTTTGACTGTGTCCTGTACTGGACTAACAAGGCTGAAGATACTTTGGTCACCCCAGTTGTTTCTCTAAAAAAAAAAAATCAGTGCACTATTAGTTTCTTTTCAGGCCTTTGGAACTGTCTTTGCATTCTGTTATTTGCTCACAAATCAGCATTAACGGCGCCAGTAGTGTGTTATGTTAACTGTGCCCATTAACATTCCTGTAATGGGAATTATTATTCTAAGAAAATGTTGTTTAATATTGTCATAAACTTGCCTTAGTATTCTATTTCACTTATTCTCAAGTAGAAGAAATGTAGAAAAAACCACCACCACCACCAAAACTGTATATCCTGCCATCAGCACCTGGAAGCGCTGGGATGTGGTGACATTTTTGCATTGAATTTCACTGCTCGTTAAGAAGTTGACGTGTTTAGACATGAGCCCGTGTGGTTAGACTGCAGCTCTTTGGTTATAAACAGCAAGTGCTTCCTGTCACAAGTGCTGCTTTGGGGACCGGAGGGCTATGCAGCCCGGTGCTCAGGAGCTCTGTGACCTTGCGGTGTGGCTGCTGACACCACGCAGCGATCTCCTTTTGCACCTTCCATTTCTGGCCCTGAGCTGTTGGCCAATTAAATAGAAATAAACGCTGTCAGTTACACGTTTGGGAAGCAGAAACTTGGCTAAGCAAAGCAGTTGAAGTGTAAATATTGGCAATCTGTTTTAAAAACAAACCCAAACAGGCTTGCTTGTAATTGATGTCATTACCAACTGTTCCAATTTGAAAAGGAAAGAAAGCCCCCTTCCAAGGTGAGAATGTGTATTTTCCCCCTGGGCTTTGAAGTATAACAAAAGATTATTTCTTATTTGACTTAGTGCTAGTAGGCGGTTTCCCCAGACTTCCAGCAGGAGAAATTGGTTATTTGTCTGTTGGCTATTGGAACTGAAGTTGGTGAAACAAACCCTTTGCCATCGCTGTAAATATGAGCTAATTGTGAATAGGAGCTCGGGGTTATTTGCCTGAGCAATAAAGCTGTGATAAAAAGTCTCTAAGGAAAGCCTCCTGTTGCTGACATTCAAATCTTTCTTCTTACCAGTGGAAGAGAGGGCTGGGCATGAATGGCTCACCCTGGGCTGGGGAAAGGAAGCTAAGAGCATCCTCCATGTGTCACCTTCCAGACGGTGGGAAGGGGTTTGACCTGGCCTGACAGCCCGAAAATATCCCACCCACCATGACTCTGGCTGCTGGCTCTGGGCACTGTAGCTCTGGGTGTGAACCTGAGCCCCAGGGAAGGTCTCTTTGCTCTGCAGTTGTGGCTGTTTCAGGCATGCATGCACACAGGTAAATTATTCAGAGAAGCTCGTTACTCAGAGCTTTCCCTGGGTATCTGTGCTCCAGGTGCTTTTAAGAGACAACCAGAGGTAGCAAAGCAGCTCCTAAGTCTCTGATGATCTCGCTTATTTCAGGTATGAATAATATTTCTGGCTGTGAGTCTCTATTACAGGTTATCTGCAGATTGTAATAACCTCTTCTGTGTCTACTTTGGAGAGGAAATAATCATTATGGAGTCCCACTCCCAGAACAGAGGAGTTTTGTTGCCTTAGGACCAGATTCAGTGGAAGGAAAGATTGCAAAAACTCTTGAAAAATGTAATTCCTTTCCAGGTCCTGAAAAAAAAAAGCAGTGCATCACAGCGGTTTTATTCAGACCCATTAGATCTTCTAGGTGCATGCAGGGTTCTGCTCCCCAAAGACGGATATTAAACCTCATTCTTCTTAACGCATTGTTTTAAATAACAGGAATAGTTAAGCACTCCTGCTGAAACCCATCCCTGCCCCCTCAAGAGTTTCCTGCATGGCTCTGGGCTGTTCTGAGGAGGATGTTGTTGCAAATCACTTAATTATGTTTTATGAAAATCCCAGAGCCAAAGCAAACATTCCAGGTTCAGACGGGCTGTGTGTGGCCCAGATTCGTACATCAGCCTTTACACCTTCCAGGGATATTTCTTATCATCCCTTTTTTCTTAAATAAGGCTCACTTCTCTCTCACCCATCTTCACTCTCATTTCAGGCTCACTCAAACTGCTTTGCTTGCAGCTCAGAGCTACATTTAAGATCTTCAGAAATTAATTCTCTGTTCTTTCCCAGGAGGAACGGGCAGAAGTGTGTAGTTTCATTGTCTCCATTTTACAAACCAGCATACAGCAGCACCAAGGGCGATGTTTCACAGGAAAGCAGTCCCATCATCCTCTCCCTTTTAGCCCCCTGTTCTTCATCTGGAGCATCCCCCCTGCACGGAGAGGAGGTTTGCTGGGTTATCTTTCACTTGGATCACTTCTCGGATTCAGTTCAGTGTGTGGCTGTGTGAACATTTGTGCTGGACAAGTGTTGACAAACCACTCTGCCTGCCTGCTAGCAGATCCTTTATAGCATCCATCTCTGAGTAATGAGCTTCTCTGAATAATTTACCTGTGTGCATGCATGCCTGAAACAGCCACAATTGCAGAGCAAAGAGACCCTCTCTGGGGCTTAAGCTCACATTCTCTTCAGCCGCTAATTAACGTTTCAGTAACTGTTGCCTTTTTCTCTGAGCTGGGAAGATAATAGGTCTCTTTATCCCAACGTTTTTGGGAACCTGATAGAGATCTTGGGTCTTCAAAACTATTGCTTTTCTGTCAAACATGTTGGAAGTGAGCTAGGAGTGAAATGATTGTCCGTGGGGAAGAGGCAGGAACTGGATGCACCTGTCCATACACTAGGGGCACCTGTGTTCTTTCATAGGCAGTCACAACAAAATGAGTGCGAGAAAAAATATTCTGTTCTATATCCACAGAAACTGAGACCACAGCCTGCTTTTCCTTGCAGGCTACCTTTGAAGGAATTCAGAAAATGGCAGCCTTTTTTTTTCAGAATGCAGTGTAACAGCAATGTGCTTCAAAACCTGCCAGCTGGGAAAAAAGAAAGACAGTTCAAGGTGATGCTGTTTAATTCCAGCTGTTGCTAGTAAGAGCTGATGATTACAGTGCCAGTTCAGCAGCGCTTCCAGTTTGTGTCTGTCGGTGCTGGGAGCCTGAATTACAATGCTCTTCTTGCACACAAACCCCAGCAGAGGCCACCAGCAATCCATTCCAGGAGCCCCAGGAAAGCTACCATGCTAATTAAGAGAGATCTTAATGTCTTAGAGGGAGTGCCTGACTCCTTGGTGTGTCTGGATGGTGAAGACATCAAGGCGGTGTGGGACTGTTCCTAAATCCTCATGATCCATGTATGCTTTGCAAAATAAGCTGGCTGTCTACTGTGTTGCTGTTCTGTATTGTGGTCACTGCCTTTCCCTCAGCTTTCTGTGCCTTGTTGCTTTCACGGTTGTCTCTTCTAAATGGTGGGAAACGTGATGATAGTTAGAGCTCCTCTGTGCTGTGTTGTGATAGCTTTGGATATCAGGGCCTTAAAGAAATACTAAGAATGCCCCAAGGAGTTAAGAATCCTGCAATCCTGTCCCTTAGTGTTGTGATCCCGCCTGGGTTTATGCATGAAGCAAAGCTGTATCCAGGCTGTGCTCAGACACAGAGGCGTTCAGTAACTAGAAGGAAGAAGAATTCAGGTAATTTCATGGGTCTCGCTCTTCACTAGCAATCAGCGGTGTCTTTAGATGAATAAAAAGCTGTTGGCAGTGGTAGTTGTCAGCAGAGGTAAGTAATGTGTATCTAACACAGACCCTTCATCATCCTGTGATGGATTCTGTCCTATTCCATACGCTGCCCCCTTTCTCGTGATCCATTCCTCCTTTTTGTTGCTCTTTGCAGCAGCCCTCTGCATATTTAAAGATTATTGCTCCACTTCCTCTTGATCTTACCCAAACCGAACAAATCCATTTCTTTTACCTTTTTCTCATAGGTCACTCTTGAACACGTTCATCTGGAGTCGTTCTAATTCTCCATGTCTTTCCCAATGCGTGATGCAATGTGGACACAATCCATCAGATGAATTAGTGGTATTTTTTGAAAACCATTGGGGTTTCTTTCTCTCTGCACACATGTAATCTGCCTGGTTCATTGCAGCTGAGCAAGAGATCTGAGCTGTGGCTTAGGTCCAACTACTTGCAGGGAGCTCTTGGCATGAATGTGTAGGGTTAACCAAACCCAACCCACAGCAAAGTAATTGAATTATTTCATCTAATGAATTCAAATCTATTGTGACCCGTTAGCCACTTGTACAAGAAGAGAAAGAAACTGAGTTTGTCAGATGATAAATTATCCATAGCAAATTCATGAATTTTAGGGCCAAAGGGGACCATTACGCTCATCTCAGCCTGACCTCCCGCGTAACCCAGGCCGGGGAATTCGACCCGGCGATTCCCGTGTCATTAGCGTGTGGGTGACTCGTTTGCTCAGAGCTCTGTGGAATACCATAGATCTGGCATGGGCCCAAACTGGAAGCTGGCCTCCACCCTCCTTTCTCTTGCTCCCCTTTCCAGCATTGTTTCTCTAAAGGGCAATTACTCCATCTGCCCACGTCCACTAAATGCAGACCCAGCGCTGTGGGCCCCGGGGAAGCAAAGCACCCTCTGTCTCCTGCGGTTGAGGAAGCTCCATAGCCAGAGGCAATAGCAGCTGCTTTTCATCTTTTGCACTTTTTTCACTTGAAGAGGGGCTTGTGGGGAGGCACAGACAACCCCCCTTCTGGAAATACAGACTCTCATCGGGCTGAATGGTTACTCCTTGCCACGCTCTCATGAATGGCTGCTTGCACCAGGCTGCTTGCTGCTCTCAGAGAAACCACAAACCTGGGTTAAAAGCTGGCGGGTGCGAGGCACGGCACCCCAGCATGGCCTCTGGGGCTGCCTGGGGTCCCTCCAGCAGGGCTCTGCACAACTGAGCCCACTCCAAAGCTAAGACACAGATACAACTTTGTTTATGAGCCTTCTTTTGGATTTAACTGCCCAATCAATTAATTATTGGGAGAGAGGCTTTTGTGGTTTGCTAGTAGGGTGTTATTGATGGTGGTTTTCCCTGAGCAGGATCTCTGCTTGCTCTGGAGAGGGGCTTTTGCACAGGTCCCTAGGGTGAAACGTGCCAGTAAGTAGGACGTGGCTCTGGATTCCCCACGACCACAGGGTCCCCCATGACCGCATGGCTGAGGGGACTGCGGAGCGAGCTGCTGGAACCTGCCAAAAGCCACAATTTATGCCTGCGCTTCTTTGGGGAGTCTGCGACGATAATGATGTTTAATTTGGTGTTGCTGGATAAGCAGCACTCATTTACAGGCAGGCTCCTGCCGAGCGATCAGCTCACGAACCTACAGGAGCGTTGCAGGCCGTGGAAAACGGAGGGAGATGCATGCAGCATTTGAAGTGCCCTGCATCCAGCTCTGGACACATGAGAGGTGATAAATAAAAGGTGCCAGCGTCGAACGGGACACCTGCCATGGGCTGGAGGGAAACATCCCTTTTCCGATCGTGGTCCTGGCTGCTTGCTTGGTGGCTCCTGGCGGTGGGTGCTGCATCAGGCTGCCGGGGGGCTGCTGGTGCACCCCTGCTGCTGGCGTGGCTGTGGCTGTGCCAGGTCCTGCTGCTGGTCCCGCTGCTCCTCCAGGTGCAGGCACTCAGTGCTGGGAGCAGAGCCTCAGCTGGGCAAGCCAGGAGAGGTTTTCCAGCGGGCTGCAGGTGGTGGGGGGAGCAGGAGGCGGTGGGGTTTGCTGCTGCACCAACCCCTTTGTGCAGGAGCCGTGCCTGCACCTCGACGTGGGCACCGGGGGCGAGCGGGCACCCAGGGCGAGGGCACCCAGGGGTGCTGCGGGGCGGCGGCAGCGGGGAGCCCCGCGGCCGGGCCGGAGGAGGAGGAGGAGGAGGAGGAGGAGGAGGAGGAAGGGCCGCTGCCCGCCCGGGGCTGACATCAGCCGGAGGAGGGGCCTGCCCGCGAGTTTCTTTGCTCGGCGCATCACTTCCCGCTGCTGCCATACTCCGGTGCCCGGTCCCGGGCTGCTGCTACGGGGCCGGGGCCGGTGCTGGTACCGGTGCTGGTACCGGTACCGGTCCCATGGCGTTGCTGCCCGCTACCGACAGCCCGGGCTCCGCCGCCCGCCGGCTCTACTCGAGGTGAGCGGGGCCGAACCGGGGAGCGGGGCCCCGGCAGGATCGGTCCCTGCCCGCCGCCCCCCGGAGCCTCCCCGGGACCCCGCAGCCCCCCGCTGGGGAGGGGAAGGGTGGGAGGCTCCCCACGGGAGGGAGAGGGCTGCTGCACCCGGGTGGATCGGGGGGAAAGACACCGGGACGTGGCGCTCCCCCCCCCCCCGTGGGGCGGCCCCTGGGACCGGGGGGGGGCTGAGGATGCTGGGGGGGAGCCGGGGTTTGCCTCGGTCCCAGCCCGGAGCCATGGGTGCTGAGGATGCTGAGCCCTCGCCCGTGCTGGGCGTTTGCATGGGAGGCTTCTCAGTCGCACTGCAGAGACTTTAAGGCTCAGCTTTAAAACTGGGCGCTACACGGCTTTGTGCGAGGCTGGGGAAAAGAGCTTCGGTCTCTCTGGGCTTTGTGCGAACACCGGGGCTTGGCTCTCCTCTTCGTCCAGGTCAAAAAATCAAAAAGTCTGAGCAGGAGGCGATTTGAGGCCCAGCAGGGCTGCTTGGAGTGTTGTTCATCCTGTTAGAGCCTCGTTGTGTTTTCTTTCTCCTCTCGTAGTCACAAGTGGGGGTAACGCAGCGTTTGCATGGGAGGGGGATACGCGTGCTATATGCAAGATAGTAGTTCACCATCAATTCATTTTCTCTGCTTTGCAGTTATTAGAATGGCAACTGGTCGGATGTCTCCTTCCAAGCATTGGCTCGTTAGGAAAGCAGGTGTTTTCTGGTATATCAGCTCCTGGGGAAATGAAAAGTCAATGCGGTTACAGCCACCGGTCTGCCTGCCCCAGGAGCTGCAGGGAAATGCACTGGCTTTTGATCAGGCTTGATCTTTTTTGTTCTTTTTTTTTTCCTTCTTGAAAACTTTTTGGGGAATTGACTTTTCGTTTTGGGGATGGAAATCCTGGTGGGGGCCTGTGTACCCCCCTGTGGGCCTGTGTACCCCCCTGTGGGCCTGTCCTGCACCACAGGCAGCACTACCAGCTGTGCACAGGAGCCACGGGAAATATGACTTGGTTTGGGCAGCTCCTGCAGCGCTCTGCAGGCCTTGGAAGCGTGTGCCAGGGGAGCTTGTCCGCCTCTCCTGCGCTGCTAACTGGGGCTGTAACTCTGGAAGTTTCTCTGTAACTTCACTGGCATTGCCCTGGAGAAGTTTCTAGCTCGGAGTAGGTGACTCTAAGCCCTGGGTGACAGAAGCTCGGGTGCCTCTGAAGTAGTAAAGCTATGGTGACTACTATCAAACTGTATCGAAATCTTTCTCTGTGTGTGTTTATTTTCCATCGGAGCAGTAACTCTGGTGTAAGACCTGCTGTGGGCCCCTGTGTGGGTAGGGGGGCTGAGAGAGGAAGAAGAAGGCTGGGCTGGAGAGAAGCGTTTGGGGCCTGCTGGCAGCATGGAGCTCCCCGATCACACCCCACAAACCTGAGCTGAGCAAGCATGGACATAAGCCTGGGCTGGTGCTTTACATCCACCGGGGTTTTAGGCTGGTGCTAATCAATGTGCATCCAGTTCAGCTGCGTGTGACCTCTGGGGACTTCAGTTGGGCAGAATGTGGGTGGAGAGGCCCACGAAATGCCTGCTGGCAGCGGGTGTCCTCCTCTTCTCCATGCTGCAGAGTCTCGCTTGCCTTCTTGTGCTGGCTGGCCTCAAACGGGTGGGAAGCAGCCAGCACCAAGCCCATCAGATGGTTCCTTAAGAACGTGAAAACTGAGATAAAAACTTGCTTCGTTCGTTCCTTCTTCCCTTGGTGACCCCCCCAGGCCTCCCCTTCTCTTCCCTCGCTCGGTTCTCTTTCGGTGCTGCGTTCAGGGGAGCTGCTGGCTGCTGTCATGTTTACGAACTTCTCTTGATTGTGTTGTAAACAGTCTCCATCTCACTCATTAATGTCACTTCAGTGGGTACCTGACCTGAATGTGCACTGGGCAATTAGAGAGCTCTCTGAGAACACCAGGGATCTTTCTAGAGATGGTGGCTTTCTCCTGTTCTGCTGGGAAACTGAGGTGGGGGACTTGTCGGCTTTCTGCTGCTGAAGGCAGTGAGAGAGGGCATAACTCAGCACGGGGTTAAGGCAGGATAAACCTGTGTTTACAAGGCAAATTGTGGGAAAAACTCCACCACAGGGATGGACTTTGCTCTGGAACAGTTCCTGTTCGCTTTGCATGGGTGTCCAAGGAATCGCAACACCCTGGGATCCTCCAGATGCTTTCTGGGTGCTAGTTCTCAGTAACTTTCATAACTTTAGAAGAACAGGCTTGATGTAATACTAAAAGCAATGTTGTGTTCTGTTCATTCAAAAGAAAAAAAAATGTTTTGCATTGTTTTCTTTTAAGATACAATTGAATACCACCTCTTAAAAAGAAGACAAATATTTTCTGTCTGCCTACCCACAGAGATAAAAATTAGCACGGCTGGCAGTGCGACTTCTGGCATTTGTTGGGAATTTTCCTGAATGTTCACAGGAATAAGCCTTCTGCTGATAATTACTGGCTCTCTATTAACTTGGGCTGGGTTTGAGCAGCGGTGTGGTGGCAAAGAGCTTTGTGCCCTGCTGGAAATCCTCTGAGCATGAAGGTAGGAGGGCTGTTGGCTCACAGGAGGATGGCATGGCCGGGGAGAGGAGGGCCTTGAGCATCCCATTCGATTCTCCCATGTTTCACCTTGTGGGACATAGGGAAAGAGAACTCCTCACCTGTGTTTTGGGAAGGGGGGGTACCTGATATGTGTACAGTGCCTAGCACGGCATGGGCTTTGTCTTCTGACCTCTAGGTGCTGCTGCAATACAACCGATTGTCTCAGGGGAGTTAATCTGATGTGTGTGCACATACAAGTCAGGATGCTGAGCTGCTCTTCCCCATGCTGTGCCAGCTGACTTGCACACCAGACCCTGTGCTTCTTGTCTTGACACCCTTGAGCCCATTCTGCCATCAGAGGAACATTTCCACTGTATTTGGCCACCCCAGGGCCTGGGTGTGGGTTTGAAGGGAGGCAGCCTTTGACCCTTCCACCCTGGGATGCTGCAGGAAGAGTGAGCGGCGCTGCCCCGGCTGTAAGCACGAGGCTGGAGGGGTCATAATGATGGTGAAGGTCCTTGGGGTCCATGGTGCTCACAACCCCCTTGCCACCAGGTTGCAGGTGGGTCGCAGTGCCCAGGTGCTGCAATTTGCTTGTCTAATGAAGGAGTCCTGCTCTGGCTCCTGTGGGATCCGGGGCTGGTCAGAGCTTTGGGTGGCATCTGCACCACTGCCTGCTTATGAAAATCATCTCGGGTGTAATTAATTTCTGCTTTCCTGGTGGACGTAACTAACCGGGGATCTGCTGCCTAATATTTGTGAGGTAATTGAGGGAAGCGGTGCCTACTGCACCAAAGGATGAGAACCCTTTATGAAGGCTGAGAGAGCTATTTGTTGTTAGAGTGATTTAAAAAAAATCCTTTGTGGGTATTCCTCTGAACCACGACTGCTCTGGTGACGACAGCAGAGACTCGTCTCTGATGGGAGACCAGAAATATCTGGGCGAAGGAGACGGGAGCTGGCTGCGCAGCTCGGTTTGCATTCCCCTTCTCCAGGTCAGTGATGAGAAGGTCCCAGACACTGGATTTATTCCTGATCTTACACAAAACAGCTTTGTTAGTGCACCGTAGCTATGTGCAGTTTGTGCTCTCCCTAGAGCAAACAGGGGCATGTCTGAAGCCTCGCAGCCTGTGCTCTCATGCTCCCTGCTGCCTTGCCTCCGCTCCAGCAGAGCTGGCTGATCAGAGAACATAAACTGCATCTCTTTGTGCTGGAGTGGCTGCCTTTTTGCCGTTTTGTATTTTTGCACTTCTGGAGATGTCCAGGCTTGCGTTCAGCCTTGCCTGAAGAGCGAGTGTGAGCCGTCAGGCCTTACGCTGCGAGGAGCCACCAGCAGCACATTTCTTCAAGTCGGGGCTGTTGTATTTAACTCCTAATGCTGTTCTGCTGTAAGAACAGCTCTGTCTCCAAATTGCTGCTCGAGTGTCCTTTGTCTCCCTCCTCCCAGGCCAGCCGTGTGTCACTGAGGGGCCAGCCCAGCTCCCAGAACCCGAAGCCACTTCCCTGTTCCCAAACACGCCGACCGAAGCCGTGCAACACAAACAGCACTTGGGCATGCGGGCTGCAGAGCCCGACCACAAAGTGGGGCTTTTATTCTGGGCCTGGGCTATTTATATATCGTCAGTGGGAGAGCTTTCCATTCACCGAGCTGCGCTCTCCTTTAGGATACTCTTAATTAAACATTACTTGAGGGAGCCAATTTTTCTAACTGGCTGAGAATTCAAGTGGTGGAAGCAGGATTTTTTTCCCTTCTCCTGTTGAAAGCTGAAGAAAGGAGGAGGAATCCTGTTGGCAGGCTACCTGCAGAGGCCACATCTGTCGTCCAGCACCGTGAGCTGGCAGTGTAAGGCAGGGGACACCCTGCTGAGGAGGTGGGAGGGAGGCACAGCTGCTGGCTGAGCAATGCCTGGCAGCGTTGTGCAACTACCTAGGGAAGGAAGTGAAAATTTATCATTACAATGCAGTTTCAAGGGCGATAGTAAATGAGGGAGTTGTGCTGCAACGCTGCTTAACTGGTGTCTGCTGGGGTGGAATGGCAGGGCCAGTGGGGGCACGATGGTAGTGAGAGCCTCGGCTCACCTCCAGGAGCGGGGCCAAGGCAGGCTCTTCCTAGAGATAAATATTTGAGGCATGGCACTGAGCCCTCCGTGTAGGTAGTCAAACTCCAAACTGGTGTCACGGCCTGATCCTGCGTGTGCCTGGCTCATCTGTGTCCCACACAAGCCTGGAAATGGGGGAGGAAGCATGTGCTGAGATGTCTTGTTAGTATCCAATTGTTTTTCCTTATTTTCACTGAAATAAAAAGATCCTGTCAAGGAGCAAAGCCACAGACGCTGGAGCAATAGCACAAAACCTGAATGAATTACGTGGTAGGCAGTGCTACTATCTGATTGCTACTGTCAGGGTAGAAATAAATAGCTCAAGTCTTCCATTCCTAGTTTTCTTTCAGGATTTTGTCCAAGGAATGTAGGCACTGGGACCACAGGCCTTTGCTTTCTGACTCTCAGCTACATCATTCGTAATCTCGAGAAGCTTCGTCTTCTGCTGTGAGCCAGGAGGTGTGTGCAGCTGCTACACCCGCAGGGATCTCAGCCATCTGATTATCTTGTCTCCCTTTGTGCTCTCCTCTTGCTCTTTGCATTCCTCTGGAGCAGCCCGGTTCATTGCGTGGCTCTTCTCTGGGGCTTCGTTGTACACACACCTCTGCTCCAGATGCTGCAGGAGAAAGGCATTTCCCCCATTTTAAGGCCGTTTCCTTAATCTGCGCGCATACCACTGACATACCTCGGTGCAGGAGCCATTTCACGTTGAGCCCTGGCTCCACCCGAAAGCAGCTGTTCTGTCTTGGAAGCTGCTTTGAAAAACGTATGGATAAAACTTCGTGCTGTCAGCCGATCCGTGCGGTTTGCTCCCTGAGCTGCAGAAAATGCCGGCTGCGTTATGCCCCTGGGAAGCAGCCCTGATCATGCGCCGTGCCAGGCTCCTCCACTGCCCTGGGGACCCAGCTCCACTCCCCTCCCGTGCTCCAGCTGCCGAGGGGGCTGGTGCCTGGGCAAAGCATCGCCCCCGAGCCCCCTTCCTGGGTGCTGTGCTGAGCTCGCTGTGGACACGGCTCCTGCTGCTGCTCTGTGATGAGACCTGGGGTAATTACTTGATTTGCTGCCTCCCTGGTGCTTGTGCACAGCTGGGACAGGCAAGTGGCCTGCGTGTGTGTGCAGTGGGGTTTCCCCATGCATAGATTAAAAAATAAACCAATTCATGTAGAGTGGAGGGGTTTGCTGTGCATGTTTACAGGTAAAACTGCGGGGTTTGCTTTGCTGCTCCATCAGAACACGTTCCCTTAGTGTCCTCAACACCCCTGAGGTTTTTGCTGACCGCTGGGCTCTGCTCTTTGAGTATCCAGGCTGCTATTCTGTGATCTGCGCTGCCAAGTTGGAGTGCCCAGAGAACAACCTCATCCATGGAGCCTCCATTCGTGCCTGAGGAAAGCTGGAAGATGTTGATTAATATTCATCTCTCCGTGGCTATTTGCTAATTACTGTTATTTGTGGTTTGTATTACGGTGCCACCGAACATCCCACTCTGCTGTACCCGAGCGGATCCTCGAAGGGTTACATCCCTTCCAGGCGCTGAGTGCTTAGTGAACATTCGTGTTTTATTGCAGCCTTGCTGGGAAATGCTGTTCCTGTTTTCAAGGGTGAGAAGTTGGACATCCTTCGGGGTGAAAGCAAATATAGGTGGCAGAGCTGGGAACTGAGCGTCCTGACTCCCACTGCTTCCCTTCGGTGCTTCCGTACCCACATCAACGAGGTTAGCTGGGGGCTGGAGACCTTGGGTTTGTTTTAGGGAGCTGTGCAGGCACAGCACTCGCACGCACAACGTTACAATGGTGCTACTGTTCTGCTTAATGCTGGAGGGAGCGAGATGTTGTTCAGAAATTCAGCAGCTGGAGAATTAAAGCCCAGGCTCTCCCTGTTTGCGAGGTGTGCCCTGCAGATGCGGTGGGGCTGCTGCAACCCACGGGCTGGGGAGAGGAAAGGAGCAGCCTGGGTGGCTGAGAGGTCTGGATTTGGGCTCTCAGGGCAACCAGGCATCAGCTGGGAAAAGGCAGGGGAACAGCCCTGAGCTGCTGGAGTGCTCGGGGGCGTGTGCTTCTGTGGGGTTATCTGTCTCACCAGTGCTAAGAGAGCAGGTTACTTTAAAAGAGAATCAGTAAGAGAAAAATGTCCCCTGCCAGAAAATCACCTGCAGGTTAAATCACACGGGAACTGAGCAGGGTTCCTGGGTGCATGGAGCTTGTCTTGGGGATGTTGTGGAAGGTGGAGAGAGAAAAATACAGGGGGGAAGCTTCTGGGATGGACACTGGCTGCTGGTGTTCTGGGAAGGGTCCTGTCCCTGCTGTGCTCTCCCTGGGCTCCTGTAAAGTTATCACAGCTCGCACTGTGCCAGAAACCGACCCCTTTCTGTACCGAGTTCTGTACTGAGGGAAGGGCATCGGGGACTGTATCCTGCTGCAAAACACCGAGGCCATCGGCTCTGGCTTGTTTACTGGCCAAGCTTTCTGCAGCATGAAAGCAGAAATACAACCCCCCAGTGACTAAATGAATGGAAATCTCAAGCATCGTAAGCAAAGTGTGGTTCTCTTCCCTTTCTGACAAAAAGTCCCTCTGGTTTCTGGGAGGAGCAGCTTGCTTAGGGAGCCCAGGGCGAGTGAAAAGGGACTTCCACGTTAAATGCAGATGAACGTCCTGGAATTGTGAGAGTCCCGTGTGTGCCACGAGGCATTTCCTGGCCTGCTTGTCCCACCGAGTGTCTGAGCCCCTGCCCATTTAACTACGAAAACAGACGAGTTCACTGCGGCCAGAATTTTAAGGCTGCAGCCCCTGGCCAGCTCCTGCATCAGCTGCTTCCATTAGGGCTGTGATCCAGGGAGCTGCCAGCAGGAAAGAGGTGATTGAAGCGTGCGGTTTGATCCTTTGCTGGGTAAGGGCATTGGAGAAAGGGAGGCTGTCACATTATCTGCGTCCATCCCTTTCAAGTGCACCCCTGGGACTGTGAGCAGTGTGAGCGTGCCATCAAATACCCCTGGCTCCGAGGTTGTGCTCGACAGGGAGCTTCGATCGCGTGCTCGAGTATCTAAAGAGTGAAACGGTTCAAAACACCCAGCTTTTCCTCTGCTGTTCTGGAGGAAAATGAAAACTCACTCAGCAAAAGGTGTTTCCTTCAATAAATCTATTTTTTGGTGTTGGTGTTTCTGGCAGAAAGTCGTCCTCAGCCATGCCCCTGGCTCGCAGCACTTTGCAGGGTTGGGGAAATGATGGGTGCTGGGAAAAGCAAACCCATGAAACCTGTGGGGGTGTCTGATAGCAGCCCTGCACGGAGGGGTCCTGTTGTGCTGGAGGGGCTGCTGCCTGGGGGAAGCATCGTCAGGGCCATGTGCTGCTGGTGTCCTTTGGGCTCTGTGTCACTGCTGTCTGTGACCGGGGCTGGTCCCAGCACCCAAATGTGAAGCCAAAGGTGGTGTCGCAAGGATGAGGGGTAGAGATCTGTTTCTGAGGGACCTGATCCGTGGGACATCAGGGAGTCCTTTCAGGTCTGCAGAAGCAGGATCAGGCCCCAGGTGTGCCTGGAGGAGCTCTGTGCTCCGAGGGGAGAGCTCATCTGCTGAGGGCTGGGTCGGCTGCACTGCCAGCAGCCTTGGGAAGGGGAGGAAGGAGAAGCTGCACAGTCCTGGCTCCAAACGAGAACTGAGTCATCTGTCGAGGCTGTCGGCTCCTTCCCAGAGCTGGTTGCCTGAGGCTAACGTGGCACAGAGACAGGAGACGTAAATATATATATATACACATGGGAGAGGAAAGTAACAGCTCCGAACATGTGATTGGAATTTTTAAAAAAGCGAATTACCAATTAAAGCCATGTGTGTTGGAGGATGTAACTGCTCCTGAAAGGCTCTTGGAGGCTGTTGTACAGCACGAATGTGGCCGTTCCGTAGTGCCCTGCGTTAAAACAGGCCGGCTCCTCCAGCACACAAACCCTGGGGGAAAGCGGTGGTGTCCCCGTGTGTCAGCAGCCTCCAGGGCCTGACGGGTTACGGTGAGGAGCTGTCTCGGGTTGAGGTAAGGAGCTGTCTCGTCGCCTGTCTCGCCCTCCCTGTTGCTGCTGTCTGCGCTCCTGAAGCGCGTCTCTCAGCGCAGCCTGCTGGCGTGCCCTGTCTGCATTTCCCTGGAAGATGAAGCTGTCTCCGTGCAGGAGCAGAGATTTTTCTGAAGACGTGCATTATTCAGGAGGCAGTATGGAATGAGCTCCCTAGCTTTGGGTTTTGTGTGACCCTGGTGTTATCTTCGTTCCTCATTCAGCAGCAGTGGGGAGAGGGAGCAGTGAATTCTTCCAGTGCCACAGCACAGCCTGCGCTCTGCACAGCCCTTATGGCACCTGTCAGGTTACAGCAAGGAGCCATCCTAAACCTAAAACAGGTCAGTGGGGAGGTATCTGCTGCCCATTCCTCATTCTGTCTCAGCTGTGGGCTTCTGTCAGCAGGTAGTAATGGTAGAACATCAAACCTATGGCTTCATCCTTCCTACGTGCATGGTAACGAATGCTGTGCTGGGTGTACTGTGCGGCAGCAGGGAAGGTGAGAGTGTGAAAGAAACGTGAGGGAGGGAGAAAAAGGAACTGGAAGTTAAAATGATGAAGAACGTGGCCTTAGGAAGCTTGGTTTGGAAAGGGGAGGTACGGCTCTGTGGCTGGCTGCAGCAATGACAGAGCATCCCGGTAAGCTGCGGAGCTGCTCCTGCTCTGAGCTGGTTTTCTCAAGAACATCACCGGTGGTTTACCCTTCAATAAACCTCCTCTAACTTGGATTCTTCTTCAGTGATGGAGCAGCCAGAGCTGCTGCCAGGGCAGCACACAGACCCCCGGCAGTCTTGCTGAAAGCTCCTGGCAGTGTCGCTGGCTGTGCTGTGCCCAAAATCAAGCATCCCACCAGGGCTGCCCTGGGCAGGATGAGCAATTGCATGGCAATGCTGCTTGTACTGGGCCTGGTGTAGTCTGAGAGCTGTCCGTGTTAGAGGGCTTGGGTTATTTGGTGTCTCTTCTCCCTGGTCCAGAACCCACCCCGGCATCCTAGGGGTGGGAGAGCAGCTGCTGTGGTGCAACAGGAGTCGTGCTGGGATGGGAGAGAGGTGCTGAGCTTCGGAGGAGTCTTGGGTACTTCACTGCAGTTGGATGTGCTGCAGTCTTTTACTCTAGAGGAAAACAGAAAAGGCTTTTTGGCATAGAAATAAAACCTTAAAAATATAACTATTTATTTTAAATATGATGCTTTGTCCTTTTCTTCCTCTTACCCGAGGCTCGATTCCAAGGAACATAAAAAGGACATCATCTTTTTGTCTTTGCTCATAATTTTTGCAGTTTGCTTAAAAACCAAATCATTGTGTGGACTAACACATGATTTTGTGCTAGCAATGGGAAAATTACTAGGGAAAGTCATAATGTTCTTGCCATATCCTGGGAGACTTTCCAAGAAACAAACTCTTTATACAAATTCCTGCTGTGAGGGAACAGTACCAGAGTCTATACCACAGCTGCAGAGACGTACTGTGCTTTGCTCTGAGGCTGGCTCACACAGTGAGGCATACTTGCCTGCTGTTCACATGGGATTTACACACTGATATCACCATGTCGGAGCAAAACCTCATGCGGTGCGGTGTCTGGGGATGAGCAGGGACTTGTCTCCGTATGCTCGGTCCGTGCAGATGTTTGTTGTGGTGGATCCAAGCATTCCTGGGGTAGGTGTTATCTGCAAAGCCACGCCAGGACAGAAATGCTGAGAATTCTGGAAAATGCAGCAGAGGACTAAGCTGCATGATCCTCTGGAAGGAGGAAAACCAGCTTGCAGGATGCTGGAGCTCCAGGGCTTCCCACAGAGCCAGCAGACGCCCGGCATGCTGTGCCACATGGTGCTAGACAGTGGGTCTGTTCTCAGATGAGCAGAGCATGATTCTCACCTTGCATGTGAACTGCCTGGCCGCCTGGGAATCCTGCCACACTCTGATTTATGGGCTCGCAGATTAATCTGATGGCGCACGCAGATTCTCTATAATGTCACGAAGAACCCAGAAGCACTCTTGCTGCTGTTGTGCAGAGTCTGGGTTTGCACAGAGGAGCTGCACAAACTGTCTAGAGATGCTGGCAAGGGCTGTGCGGCTCTCCTGGCTGATATCTGAGCTCTCGGGGGACCTCAGTTTCCTGGCTTTTCAGACGTGTGGAACATTGTGTTTAGGAAACCCAGAGGGGTGCCCTGGGGCTGTGAAACTGCCAGGGGGAGCAGCAGCATCCTGTGCCTGAGCATTGAGTTTGCAAGGCAGCTCTCTGAGTGTACATGTGTCTGGGTAAACTTTGAATATTCAGCACCCCAGAAATTTTCAGGGGGATCTTGACAGTGCTTTCAACAGCCCTTGGAGCATGAAACAGCTGCAGAGGAGCAGCGTAGAATTGTTGCTACCTGCTCTGCTGCGGCCTGGCCAAGGAAGATCTGTCCTGCTGGGGTGCTCTGGCCTGGTGTTACCCTCTTCGTTGCCTTTACCTGGGGGAGTCTGAAAAAAGGAATTGTCGCCTGTTTGAATTCATGGCCTTGATCCTTCTGTTCCTGCTGATGGCTTCTCAGCGAGCTCTGCAGATCGTAAAGGAGGGTCTGGCTCCTGCTGTTCCTGCTTCTGAGAGCACATCCAGGCCCCTTTCAAGTGTGAGCGGTGCTCCGAGGCCTCTCGGTGAGCTGTGATCACTCAGTGCCTCCCTGGTTTGACGCCTGGGTGGCTCTTCAGGAGGATCCCAAAGGTGCAAAATGCTTGGCTGGGGGCTGAGGGAAGCAGACAAGCCAGGAAGGGAACAGCACCAGCTTGGCTGTAAGGTGTTGAGGAGCCAGCAGGAAAACTGTGGTGTGAACGTCGTTGCTATTGCCTTGTACCCTGCACCACGATGATCTGTTTGTCCTGCCTTGGGTCTGTGGGCAGGAGCAAAGCAGTGAGGGCATGAAGCCCCTGGGTGCTGGAGCTGGGTGGATACGGAGCAGGTTCAGGATGAGGCCTTCTGCATGGGGGCAGCTGGGGCAGCAGGCAGAGGGGGCTTCTTTTGTCAGGCAGGGGTTAACCACGCCGTGTTCCTGCCCTTGCTGGGACTTGGCAGCATCTCGTCACTGTGCAGTTGTTTTCCTGCCACGGTCGGTGCTCTGAGGCAGGAGAAATTGGCAGCTGGAGGGAGGAAGGAGAAGGGGGGCTGCAGCTGAGGGGGCTTCCAGGCAGCTCAGGCTGAGGAAGGACTTGGGCCCGTGGCCTCTGCGTTTCTGGGGAAACCAGGCTGATTTCCTTGGCTTCAGAAAGCTTCAGAAAAGTTGTCTGGTTGTGGAGGATAGGAAGTCTCCGAAGGCCCCTCAGCCCGTGCAGCTGGGGCTCTGTGAGCTGGAGCCCTGTGGGCTCGAACCTGGCCCTGCTGCCAGGGGGGTCCAGGAATTAGGTGTGGGGCTGGGCAGTGCTTTAGAATTAGAAAAAATAGCCCCTCCCCAACCAGAATCCATCCGTTTTCAGTAACAAATCTCGTGTGAATGTGCCCCATGTGTTGGTGGGTGAAAGGAGGTGAATAGCACCAGAAAAACGGTATCGAGCTGGTCAGCTGCCTTCGGTGTATGGCTGCTGGTGAGTCAACTGCTTGTAAACAAATTTGTTTTCCTGACGCACGTCGTGATTGTTACTCCGGGTGTGTTGTAGCAGGAGCAGTGCGGATTTAAATCAGAGCACACACTTCAGCGAGAGGATGTGTGTGTGACCTGGCTGCCAAAGTAACGCTGTAATGAAAAGCCATTCAGGCTGCGCGTCCTCTGTTGCCCTCTGGTTTCTGGAAGTGACTGAGGGAAATAGCACTTCACTTCTGGTGAAATCATCCCAGGAGTGTTGTTTCACTGCTGCGTGATGGATTAATTTCATTGAGGGCCCCAGCAGCGTACAAGCGAGCAGAATGCTCTTGCAGAACTCAGGAAGTTTTTCCTTGTGCTGAAATCAGTGAGTTCGTCTGAAGGATTTAGCAGGATGAGAAGGATTCATTCTCACGTCTTGAAAGTGAATTCTCTTGCACAGTCCCTCTTCTGAGGCATCTTGATCAGTTCATATGTTTCCCTGGATTTGTTCAGGTTGGGAATCAGAACGTGCTTTAATGAATTGTTCCCCAAACTGGTATCTCCTCAGTCTTCATTTTCCTAGATCCTGGGAAGTTTTTACATCTAGTTTAAGTGCTTTGAATCTGGATATCAAGTGAAACTGTTAACCAGGATGAGCTGAAATTGACATTTATACCTTAATGGTAACCTTAATTTATGGGTTCCTGTCCATCCTCTACAACTGACTTACTGTGGGCAAGTTCCTTGCTGGATTTTGGCTTCCTTTTGCACAAAACGGGTAATATTTTATGAAGGCATAATGGTAACTATTTTTGCAGTCCTTTGATCAAAACGTCTCTACACGTACAAGTTCAGCATGAATAAATGCTTCACAAAATGCTGCTAAAACAGCAAATAAATCCCATGTGCCTTCAGGTCTCACCGTCCCTATGAACCCAAGCCCTGGAGGAAGTCATTCCTCATGGCCCTGGCTGCACAAGACCCTACACGTGATCCCTGGGGAGCTGTGTGAGCAGGGGAACGCTGGCTGACTTCTGCTTTTAAGCAGGCAGCAGAAGTTGGAATTTGAATTTCTGACAATGACACAGCTTGTCGGAGCCATTATGACTTGAAATGGGGTTGTATTCAGCTCTGCTAATAAGAGGGTAAATGCAACTAAATACAGCTGTCTTCCTCGCTGTCATTTGGTATTTATTAGCAAATATGCAGTGGAATTGAATCCCTTGTAAGTACTCTGCAGCTAATGGTAGATAGCAATTAACTGAAATGAGTACTGTTGAGCACTGACGCTACCATCAGCCAGTGGAAGAGGAGATGTGGAGCCAGCACGCAGGCCCAGCAGCTTCCAGAACACCCCGTAGGTCTCCCCGCTGGATTCTCTCGTTTCATGCCTTTATCAAGACTGCGGTGAAAATCATCCTGGCCCTCCCAGGAGCTCCAGCTCGAACAAATGTTTTTCAGGCAGCAGTAAGTATATGGATGCCTGCGTGTTTCTGTGAGCAAGACAGACCAAGTGGGTGACGAGGAGGTGTGAGCGAGGAGGGTTGAGCTGCCGATCGCTCTGTGGTTTCCCCATTTTCCGCCCCTGTGCTGCCTGGGGCGGACGTGGGGCCGAGGCACAGACCCGAAGGCTGGGACGTGGCTGCAGCAGCAGCCCTGAGCTTCGGGTCTGCAGCTGCTGGTGATCCTCCAGAACGGCTCTTGGCTAAAAGAAACGTGCAGTGGTGTTTTTTTAAGCTAGCAGGGAGGGGATAAATGTGATGCTGCCCATGCAGTGTTGTTTTCTTGGATTGCTTGGCAAGGGAGATGCAAAGATTTGGGGGAAGCAGGGCATTGGGAGGTCAAACTGTAGCTCCAAGCCTTTAAACCCATGCTGTGAGTAGTGTTTCCCCTCTGGGGACCTGTATCATCACAGAAGTCCTATATATAGTGCTATTTTGACAGCAGTCACGGTGATTGTTGTTAATAGCACTGATAACACCCCGTGCCATTTGCTTTGTTTCTTTCTTGGCAGTGTTCTCAGCATCCCCAGCACTCCTGGGACCCTCGCTGCCTTCTCCTTATTGCTGTGTTGCTTGAAAATATTTGCTGCATAAGAGTCCTTGTGTCTCGGCTGTGCACCTTTTGTAAAGGCACATTTTTTGCTCTCTAATTCTTTCAGTAGCTTCCAAGGCAGCCACAAGGCAATCGTGCTACGCGCCGTCATTAGCTGCTGTCTGACAGTGATGAATGACCCTGAGAAATCTCATCGTTAAGGCAGTACCAGCCCTTCCTGGTCATCTCGGCTCCTTCTGCCTTCAGATCACGGTTATCCTTCAAAGAAGACGTGCAGGAGGAGGGAGGGTGGCCCTGTGTGTGCTTCATTGTCCCCGCACGGCGCGGGGTCACCCTCCAGCGTGTGTCGGCAGCAGCGCCCGCTCCCATCTGTGAAATTTGCAGCTTTGATGGGGGCCGAGTCCTCTGCCAGCACGATGCCAGTCACTCCTTCCCCTGGCAGAACGCTGTGCAGATTGCCTAACTCGTCTGTGGCCAAACATGAGGCTTATCTTTGGCCTCTCGCTGCTTTTAGTCAATCCTTGCGTTACAACTGGTGTCTTTAACGCTTTATTTTCACCTGGCCAACCTTTTGCTCTGCTTGGTGTGCTCCTGTCGTGGTCTGGGACCTGTGCTCCTGGAGGGGGTGTCAGAGCCTCCTGGCTGCCTGTGGTGGGCCTGGAGTCCATCTGTGAATCCTGCCAGTGCCTGAAGTCCTGCCTGGCTGCAGCAATGTGCAGATCTGCACGGGTGGTTTGCACAGACCGAGGGCAATGCTTACAGGCAAGGGCTGCTCCAAGTGAATTTTATTTTCTTTCTATTTTTCTCTCCCATATCTTTGCTCAACCCCCCAGCTGGGGGCACACAGCACTGTTAGCTGCGAGGTTGTGTGGTGGGGGAATTGCATTTTCCAGCTTCGGCGTTGTGGCTGTGGAAGGAAGAAAAGCAGCTCGTGTCCTGCAGCGTCCCTCCTGAGCCACGCCATATGGCCGAGCCCAGCACCTTCAGCCTGTCGGCAGCGATTTTCTGGCTCAGGAGGGAGGGAATCCTCTTTCCTGGTATTAAGGCGTGAGCAGAAGTGCTTGCTGAGGTGGTGCAGGCCCAGGCGTGTTGCCTGTGTGTCAGCAGAAGAGAAATTTAATACCTTGGGTGGGGTGGGGGGGACAGAAGGCTGTGCCTGCCCGGGTGGGGAGGCTTTGGGAGGCTTTGGTTCAGCGGGCAGGCGCGTGCTCCGTGCGTCTGCCTCGCAGACTGGGGACAAGCAGGAACTGCTTGGATCATTTGTGGACTTTGCAGAGCTTCTTTGGGGTCTGTCAGGTGACTGTGTGCTTCTGCCCAAAGACAACCCTGCTCTGGAGCAGCCCTGAGCTTTCTTCCTGACGAGGAGAGGCGTCTCACGACAGCAGCCAAGGAGGCACCAGCAGGAGCAGCCACTGCGACCACAGAGGCGAAGAGCTTTGGGAAGAGATCGATTCAGAAGGGAGGGAGATGCATGCCTTTGACCCCGACCATCTTTTGGACTCACCCAGAGCCCTTTTTCTTCTTTGGGAAGTGCTGAAAATATGTGAATAAGCCAAGACACTTGTTTCTGGAGTTTTAGCTGTGGACTCACCTCTCTGGTACCTGAAAGCAACAGATGACGAAGGATTTCTCAGAGGGAAGAGGACAGTGCTTTCTGCAGGTCCTTTGAAATAAAAGCAGCACTCCTTTTTCCCCTTCCCTTTCACAGGCAGCATACAGGGGAGAAAAAGAAGCATCCCATATAAATGCAGTTCAAGATCCCAGCAGCTTACTGGTGATGTTGCCCAAGTGGATGGAGTGAAAACTGGAGAGCAGCGCGCGTCGTCCGAACATGAAGATGCCATCAGCATCTTCCAAACCCCAGGTCTCACCTGTGAACTTAACAGCAAGAGCAGTCTGCAAAATCGTGCCTAGCAGACCTCAGCCCCGCTGCTTCCTTCTGCCCGTGGGCTTGGAGCTGTGGGTGTACGTTCAGAAAATGCGCAACCTGCAGAAGAAGAGGTAGGAGAGGGCTCAGGCGCTTCCTGTGGGAGGAAGCAGGGCTCTGACTCGAGGCTGGCTCTGCTCACGGCTTTCCTTTGCCAGGGTCTGGCAAGATCGGTTCAATTTGGCTCTCTTGTTCGGTGGATTCCTGTCTTCTTCCTGCCCAAATTGCCCTGCTTGTCCTTTCCTCCAGACAGCTGAGCTGTAGCCATGAGCACCCATTGTGCGTGGAGCGATTTGGTGTGCTTGTGTTTGTTGCTGAACCTTCAGCTGCCTCCTCTGCCCCTCGTGTTGTTTCTGAGCACTGCTAAGCCTGTGGTGACTAAATTGCACGTAGAGGTGCTTCCCTGAGGATGTGGGAAGGGCAGGCAGGTTTTACGAGTGGGTTGTGTTTCCAGTTATAACTCCTGTCCCCAGCTCTCGTCCCTCCGCATGGCAGTGGAGGCTTGGCTCAGGGAAAAAGCCGCCTCTCCCCTCCCCTTGCTTGCTCAGGTCCTGGGCTGAGCCGTGATGTTAATTGGGTAAGTCAGATGCTCTGCAGAGCAGCCTGGCCAAGGACAAACGGATTTTGGTTCCAGGCTGTGTGCACTGGGGCCGTGTCACCGCGCTGTGCCGGAGCGGTGATGGTGGGAGCCCCGCGGAGTGCACGCGTGTGTGTGCGTGTGTCAGTGCACGAGCTTCACTTCTGGTGACGCTTCCACTGGTAAAAGGTAGTCAGAACAAGATGCTGATCCTCGAGCCGAGCTGTATTGCCACAGGGCTCTTTGTGTGACCATTGCTATCCAGATCGTATTAAAAGTTTGGTCTGTATGTGGCTGCGGTGCTGTGAATCGGGCAAACCGAGCTCCAGCGTGGTTTTTAGGCTGTTTACAGCTGGTGAACTCAGGCTCTTAAGGAGAACCTGGTTATTGGGAAGAACTTTGTTGAAATGTGGAATTATACAAAATGTGCTTCTCTGTCTGCAGTCTTTTAACTGGACCCCAACATTAGTCCCCATGATAGCAGCTCATTCCCCTGTTTCAAGTCCTTTCAAGACTCATCTCTGCTCAGCTTCTTGAACTTAGTTGTGCTGATTTCAGTATAAGCTGTTCTCTGTCTTTCTCCAGGCCCAAACCTTCTTTCAGCCATTTGGAAAACATCGGCAGGTGCCTGTCAGTGCCTGCTGATGACACCAGGTGTCTGCTCTGATGCTCTGCAGGCCACGGAAGCTCCTTAAACTGCTGGGAGTTTGGTGCGATCCCCAGACAGGCCCCTCTAATTCAACTCACTGTAGCAGAAGCTGGTTCTTGTTCGTTTTCATGTGGCCTGGCAAGAGGATCAGTAGAGAGGAGTTGAATATTTTTAGTTTAAACCATCAACACTTAGCTTCTTCCTGTATCTAAGGGGAGTCAAGGCAGGACCTGATGCTGCACAGCAGCAGCCTTCTTGCAGAGCGAAGGTGCTGCTGACTTGGGCAGAAGATGCTGGAGCAGGGTCCTGGAGCAGGAGGAGCTCTGCCCCGAAGTCCCTGTGTGCGAGGGGTGCGTGGCAGCAGGTTGTGTCCTTGGGGAGAGAGCTGGGGTGGTTGCAAGGGTGGCTCTGGGGGAGGCATCTTCAAGGGGAAACTGCTGCAGGAGGCATCGGGGCAGTGAGGGTGGGCACATCGTTCTCCTGGGCTGTGAACTGCAATCGAGCTTCCTGCAGTTCTCTTTCACTGCAAAGCAGGATAAAAACCTCCTTTGGATGTTTGTCATCTTCTGTCTGACCCGTGCTTTCTGCCTCTGGACAAGTGAGCTGTAATTTTAGTGAGCAGCTGCCTGCCTCTGACCTCTCTGGGTTTGACGTTTTAAAATACATGAAGCAGAAAAGAGCAAAGGGGAAGGCGCTGCATGGAGGAGCAGGAACACGCCGTGTCCATCCACCTCGCGGAGGGGCCGACTTTGCAACAGGCAAGATGTTTCCAAACTCAAGCTTTCCAAGGCGTGCTCTGTCCCTTCTGAGAGCTGATGGACGCATGGCTCTGCAATCTTACGGCGCCAGCTGTGACTTAGGGCTTGGTGGAGCATTTTCCCCTTGAGGCAGTGTCGGTGGCATCGCTGCTCCCCCCCCCGGCTCGCAGAGCTTTGTGCCAGCAGCACGGCGTGCGCCACTGCCGAAGGCGTTGAGAAATGCGAGGGGGAACAGCTCGCCTGCAGGCCAACGTGCAGAGCGCCGGTGGAAAAAGTGACAGACGGGGAGTTAATGGAAAGCAGACGCGGAGCGCTGGAAGCTGCTCCGCCAAGAAATTCTGCACAGCCCAGGCTTTTCTCTGGTATCCAATAAAAACGTGCTGCGACTTGGCTACCCTCTCCGTTACCCCAGGGAAATGGCACAGGCACGAACAGCTCGGGTCTGTGGCTGCTGCGCTGCGCGCCACCTCGAAGAAAAACAGATGCCGTGCCACGCTGAGGGTTGCAGGCGCGTGATGGGAGAGCCAGGAGGCACGAGTTCCTTCTCCCAGGTCCCACCAGTAGCCCAGAGGCTGCTGGTGGCCACTGGTAGGGTAAATCTGGGTGCTCCTGTCCCATGTGCATGAGCAGCTGGCTGCACAGCCCCGAGGTGTTATATGGCCCCTTGGAGCCCATGGGAAGCAGTGGCTGCCCCGAGGGAGGATTGGGAAGGGCAGGCAGAGCCCCAGCCTGGGTGTTCATGGACTTGGCCCCTTCTAGAGGGAGGTAAGCTGCCAGGGAAGCAGGCTCAGTAGTCGTTCAGTCCCTATGGTTGTGGGCCTTGTCTGTAGAGGGTCTTCTGCTCTCTGATATTTCCCTTCCCTCTGTCCAAAAGGTAGAGCCAAAACGAACAAAATCAGCCTGGTGATTTAGAAGCTGGTCTGCTGGAGCCACACACGGTTTGATTTGCTGTGGACACCACTCAGAAAATGACTTAGTCCTAAATGCCGTGGTGGTTCCTGCAAATGTTGGTGGTAGACGCTGAAATCTGGCTGGGCTTTGGGCTCAGGCTGCTCGCTGTGCCTCTGGAGGTACAGACGTGCACTGCGCTGATAGCTTTTCCAGGTGCAGGAATTTCAGATACACGCTGAAGGATCTCTTTAACCGTCGTGTGGCTGCAGCCTGGCGCCTCTAAAATTGCTGTCTTGCTTTTGCAGAATGGAGGCCTCCTGCCTGGAGCTGGCCCTGGAAGGAGAGCGCTTGTGCAAGGCAGGGGACTTCAAAGCAGGGGCAGCCTTCTTCGAAGCAGCGGTGCAGGTGGGGACGGAGGACCTGAAGACTCTCAGTGCCATCTACAGCCAGCTGGGCAATGCTTATTTCTACCTAAAGGAGTACTCCAAGGCCCTGGAGTACCATAAGCACGACCTCACGCTGGCCAGGTAAGCGTGCTGGCAGTGCCTCATCCTGATCAGTCTGAGGAAAGAGGAGTTCTGTGGGGTCTGAGCCCAATTTAGGGACCCTGCCCTAGAAATGAGCATCCAAAAACAGCTCTGGGGCTTGGGGTGACCCTCCTGTGGAGAACTCAGGAGGAAATGAGAATGGGCTGGGAACAGCTAGATGGGGTGTCTGTCCTGGCTCACTGTCATTTGAATTTTGCCTCCAACAGTTAAGGAATAAAAGTCTGTGAGCTTTTTAACACCTCTTTCCCTCTCTTTGGCCTTCTTGTAGAACCATTGGGGACCGCATTGGAGAAGCCAAGGCAAGTGGCAACCTTGGGAACACACTGAAAATACTCGGGCAGTTTGACGAAGCTGTTGTTTGCTGCCAGAGACATTTGGACATTTCCCAGGAGCAGGGAGACAAGGTAATTGCTGCATGGCATCCAACAGGAAATATTTCCTACCTTGAAAACTGATCCATCTGCAAGCCAGAAGATGTGAAAGGGTAGAGGTGGGCTCTGGGAGGAGGTGAAGTGTCAAACTCTCCCTTACTGACTGTAACAACTGTATGGTAGTGGTGGTAGGGAAGGAAAACGTGGGCTTCCTGGCTTTGGCTGACTGTCTCCCTACTGGGATGGGAAGTGTAACACCTCTTCTTGCTCCTTTCAGGTGGGTGAAGCCAGAGCGCTCTATAATATAGGAAACGTTTACCATGCAAAGGGAAAGCATTTATCTTGGAACATGGCCCAAGACCCAGGCTACCTGCCACAAGATGTCAAGGAGACTCTACAGAAAGCTTCAGAATATTACGAGTAAGTATTGAAGCTCGGCCACCCCTTTGTCCTGCAGGGAGCAGTCATCAGTGACTGGTAAAATGCATGCAGGTGCACCTTTATTAGAGCTGAGTGCACTTGTACGGTTCGCTTGTGGAGCCTTCAGCAAAAGGCTGTCTGCATCTCTAAAAATTAATTGCGTACAGTTACTTTGTGTATTTGAAGGATCTGAAATTGTAAAACCCCTTTGCTTCCTATAATGAAGCAGTTCAGTTTTCCCTTAAGACTCTGCGTTTCTTTAATTCCTGCTTTGTTATTCCTCCACCACGCAGAGCGAACGTGTAAAATAGGATAATGCTGGGGATCTGGGTATTTGTAGTAAACGGATAGGAGAGGTATAAATCCCATGCTCTGGATAACATTATTTTGACAGTCTGAGCCAGTGCATTTGATTTTGCAACCCAGGAAGGTTAGGAGCCTGCACGCTCTGTTATTCATCTGACCAGGTGTAACTTAGGAAAGTGTGCAAGCCGCTGTTACTTTCAGCATGTTCATCTGTAAGCCAAGAGCCATGGGCACAGGGCAGTTTGGTACTCTGGCAGGAGCTGCTGCGTGCGAACAAGCAGAGATGTGGAAATTATATCATTTACAGGGGCAAAGCTGCGCCAGAATTGCCTCTCTCAGGCCAAAGCTGCATGCAGCTGTCTGTTCCCCTCTTAGCGTGCAAAAAATCATTCTTGAGAAGATGTTATCAACAATATCAATATTCCCCCACCCCTGGGAGGCCAAGGTATGGTATCAAATTTGTCTCAAGGAAGGCAAGAGAGGGACCGCACGCTTTTATAAAATTAGAGCTGAAATTCATCCTGGTATTGCCTTAATAAAAGTCTTTATATTTTGAAGTATGATCACGCACCAAAGTTCAATAGCCTGTTCCTTCTCAGGGCTATATTTGGAAGGTGAACTATCAGCTCCTGGAGCCCCTGCTGCTCTCTGCTGGCCTTGATGAAAATGTATTCCTGTGCATCTGCATTGCTGGAGCCACGGCAGAGCTGCTCCTTCCCCCAAGGGAAAAGGCTTTTCCCTGAAGTCCTGGTTATCCTTTTGATGGATCTGCAGCTCATCCTGCTCTAACATCCTTCCCTTTCCTAAACAGTCACAAAGTTCCCACTGGTGTCCCACACAGGAAGGCTGTTGCCAGACTTGCTTTCAGGCTCATGTTTTACTTCTCTTATCTTGGAGTTTTATTCCAATAATGAAGCTTTTTAAAGTAGTCTTTTTATTATCTGGAGGGAGTGTCAGGATCTTACATTGGTCTCCTCGTATCTGAGGATGTGATGGTGCCTATCTATAGCTCACTGGCCTTTTCCCAAAGAACGATGAATATTGCATAGCTGGTGATTACATTTGTGCCAGCTGGGAGCTCTGTGCTTCCCCATGTGTGCTGTACATAAAAAGGGGGGGGAAAAATGTGTAGAGAAGTGCTGGGAAGAGCACTGGCATGGCAATGTGGATCTTGTCCCTACCTCTAGCAGGGCAGGGAAAAACTTGGGGATTATCTCTGTCCTTGTAAAGATCTAGCACTGATTTCTTTCAGGAGGAACCTGTCCCTGGTGAAGGAGCTGGGGGACAGAGCTGCACAGGGCCGTGCTTACGGCAACCTTGGCAACACCCAGTACTTACTGGGCAACTTCACTGAAGCCATCGCCTTCCACAAGGAGGTAGGGAACTGCTTCGGGTTCTTCTGGGGCTGGGTACCTGGTAGGGAGCAGCCTTGCTTTCTTCTCACCACCTCCCAGGAAATACTGGGAGGTGTTTTACCCCCCTGCCTGTTTTACTCCCTCCTGTGTGTGCTCCAGATCCTGCCCTTGCTGTGCTGTGCTAGCTCCTGCTGAGCAGCACCTTCCTGCCTTCCTCATCAGTGCTTAACGAGCGACTTGAGGGAAGGGTGCTGTTGGCTTGGAAACCAAAGGAGATTTCTAAGGGCAAACTGCAGCTGGGCCTAGCAAGGCTTTTCTGTGCTTAATTTGTGTCAGTGTAAATTTTAATAAATGCAAGCCATGAATTTAATTAAGCTGCTGAAAGAGCTGCTGATCAGGAATAATTGTTGTTTGTAGAACATAGCTACTTTCTGCAAAGCTTTACAGAGGGGCGAGATGACACAGTCCCTGCCCCAGTTCAAATGCAATTTGGTTTCTAGTTTGGAGTCTGCAGTGGTTTCCTCAAAGCGGAGGGTGCTGAGCACCTTGGGACCTCAGGCGCTGTCACAGCTCTTCTGTTTGTGTGAGAAGGCTTGGGGGCAGCAGCCAGCAGTCATTTTGGAGAAGGCACTCAAAAGGGGCAGGAAAATTATGCAATGCCAGTGAGCAGGGAGCAGGTGCTGCAAAGCGAGGGGGGGGGAATTTGGGGAGAGGCAGGATGGAGGTACAGCAGGGATGGGAGCCTGGGGAGCAGCTGCAGTGCAGAAGGTGAGGTGCAGATCACACGTGTGTGTGTTCATTCTGTGACAGACGTGCTCGTGCTCCTGGTCGTTACAGTCTGCAGATAACCGCATCCCTTCCCCTGACCTCGAGCTCTCCACTCTCCTGTTGATTCAGCTGAAGTACACACAGCTCCTTTTGCACTTCAGCTGAACAGATGCGTACTGACCAGACTGGGGTAGGAGTGGAGAGGATGCAGCTCTGCTCCTACTTTTCCAAAGGTCCTTCCTGATGCCGAAGTGCAAAAGATGGAGAGCTTTCCTGCTGCATCCAGCCCCGATAGGCATGGGCACCCTTACCTTGTTGGACGTGAACTTTGCAAAACAAGAAGTTAATCTCCCAGAAGAGTTGTTGTGTGCCAGAAACCTGGCAGTAGCCAGCCTGTACTCACTGTCTGTGTCTGCTGCAGCGCCTCGCTATTGCCAAGGAGTTTGGGGACAAGGCAGCTGAGCGGAGGGCGTACAGCAACCTGGGCAACGCGCACATCTTCCTCGGGAGGTTTGACATCTCTGCTGAGTACTACAAGTAAGTGCTGGGGTTATTGCAGACTCGGGCAGACGTTCCCTGGAAATTCCCACCTATTGCAGTGAATTCATGGGCTCAGGGGAATGTGACAAGGGGCCTGGTGGCAAATTACCTGTGTGGTGCTCAGCAGTGGCAAGTGATGCTGACACCTGCCAGCCAGCCTGCAGTGTGTAGCAGGCATAAACCCCAGCGCAGTGCACACCAAACTGGGACTTTCCTGTTGCTTTATGGAGGTGCCCTACAATGATCAGGTTTCTTCATCTCTGCCTTTCCGTGCAGGAAAACACTCCAGCTCTCCAGGCAACTCAAAGACCAAGCAGTAGAAGCCCAGGCTTGCTACAGTCTTGGAAACACGTACACGCTGCTTCAAGACTATGAAAGAGCAATCGAGTACCATCTAAAACACCTGGTGATAGCACAGGAGCTGGGAGACAGGTAAGGGAGTGCCTCAGAGGGTGGCATCTTTGCTCTGGTGGGCTCAGAGCACCGGTTCTTCTGTGTGGATTTGTTGTTCTCCACCTCCAGCACTAAAGAGCAGCAACACGTATTCTTCAGAAATCTCTCAGGACCCAGACCTTAGTCCAGTTGTGGGTCAGAAAAGTAATATGAGTGAGGCCTTTATCATGTCATTGAAACCTGGGGATCATGCCCTTTAAGCTATGTCTGTCTGGACTGAGAGAGATTCCTAATGAGATGTACTTCAGGAAAATGAATTGTATCCAGAAAATGCTTTGCCATGCAGCTACTGCTGTTTTGTCCTATTGGGGCCTCCCTAAAGCCCCCTTACATCACAAAAATTGCTGCTTCTTTGGAAATCATGCAGATAGGACATGCGTGTCACCTTGTCCTGATGCTCTGAGATGGGGCTGGGAACTTTCACGAAGAAATAAATGATATCACACATCACACAGAGCATGCGCAGATGATATATTTTGCTCCTTGGTCTCATCATTCATCTTTGAGATTTAGTCTCTCTTCTTTCTATTTCTTCATCTACCTTTATTTCATTTTTTTTGACATGAGCTCCTTTCTCCTCTTTCCTCTCTATCTGGATACTGCTGGAGCCTCCCAGGAGCTCATTAAGTGACTTTGCAGCCCACTTGTTCAGCGTTGCTGCTGCTGGCTCTTGGGAAGCCGGGTGTCCTCCACTAGATGGAGCAGAGGCATTAAAATGCGAGCTCCGTGGCAGTGTGAGGGCATTAACTGCTCTGGGAAGGTACAATCCCACCCAAGGGTGAATCATGCTGTGGGGGTGCAGGCCTGTGGGCTCCTGCATTTCTGGGAACACACCCCATGAGCAGAAGGTATTGAATTGGGTGACAAGAAAAATGTTTAAATGCTGATCAACCCGCCCAAACCTCTGAAAAGGGAGTTGCAGTCATGCTGAACCTCCCCCTGCGCCCCCATGTGCTTTTTTTATCCCCTCACCCCCCACATCTGCACGTTTGCAGAGCTAAGCAGGCTCTGAGCGCTAGGTCTCTGCCTGCTTCTGCAAGCAGGTGCTGAAATCTGCTCCAGAGGCACCTGTGGGGCTGGTGCATGCTGGCTGTGCTCAGGGGCTGGGGCTGCCCGGGGCAGGTTTCACATTTGCCTGCTTTCTCTGGCATCTGAAAACAAGAAGCTGTGCCCTGGAGGTCTGCTGGAAATAGGTCAATGCTTGCTTGGCTGCTGCGTGCAGTCTGTGTGTGCATCCTGGGTGACCTGCTGGTATATATCAGGAAAATATTGCATCCCCAGAGTGTTTTCTCCTTGCCACCTTCCTGCTAATTTAGCTCTGGGCTGTTATGGAGTAGCAGGCTGGATGTTGCTGGCCCTCTTGATGCACCGTGTGTCTCTGGAGGAGAATCCTTGCTGTGTGGGGTGGAGGCTCGATGGGAGCTCTCACTTCTGCTCTCAGTCTGGCGCTCACAAATAAAGTCAGACCGCTTTGGGTCTGTGCTACACAGCTCAGCTGTCTGCTGCTGTGGGTACAGGCCCATTTCTGAGGCTATTGCTCATCCCCTGATCTTACTGAGTTCAGCATAAGAGTCGTTTAAGGTATACAGTGCATTTCATTTTCCTTTGCAGAACACTCTCTAAACATAAATTTAGCTAGGAGGTCTGGCTCTTGGTGCTCCGGAGCAGGAGGCCGTGAAAGGGTTGCTGTGCTGGGTTTTGCCCAGAATTTCTGTGGTTGACAGCTTCCTGTTTTGCAGGGTGGGAGAAGGAAGAGCCTGCTGGAGTCTCGGAAATGCCTACGTCTCCTTGGGGAGCCATGAACAAGCTCTGCACTTTGCAAGGAAGCATCTTGAAATCTCCCAAGAGGTATGAGAAGCTGGTTCAGGTCAGAATCAGTCCTCCCTGTTGAGGAAGACATGCTTTTTATCCCAAGAAGTTAATTGGATATAGTTCTTCTAGCTATGAGTGCTGTAGAAAGTGCCTGCCCTCATGCTGTTTCAGTGTTGTCTTCAGGAACTGCTGGGAAGTGTTCATTTCATGAGGTGCTCCCTGGCCTCCACTTAGTTAAGGCTAATGCATTTGCTGTTCGTTGCTAGTAACTGATATTCCTGGGTGAGGAATAGCCACAGTCACCATTTGGGGTTCCACGTCTGCAGCTGCTCTGGTTTTCATGTGTGCTTGCCCAGCTAGCTGCAGCTTTCCAGGTACAAAAACATGAGGTTGTTTTCGGATGGCTCAGATGTTCAGCAAGCAGGAAGGCCGTTGTTTGCTCTTTCCAGTGTGCTATGAGGAAGTTATTTGTGGTCTCTTTAAAGTTCCCCGGATGAAGAAATTGCCCTTTTGAAGCACTAATTGAAATGACTGCATGCAGGCGTTGTGCGTTCTCCTGCCTGTCTTTAGGCTGGCTGGATCCCGGAGCAGGGCTGACACACCGGCCTAATGATGCGCTTAATTACACTTATCAGACATGCAGGAGGAACGCTGTTCTTTGGCCCTGAGCATCTTAGGACAAATTAACTTTTCCAGTTTTCGGGTTTTCAGTCTGCCAGCACTGTGGCAGTGTGGGGCTGGTTACTGGGAGCCGGACGGGTGCGCGTGGTGGTGATGGGAGGGATGGAGCAGTGACTGGTGGCTGCTGGGGGCGGAGGGGAGAGCCGGGGCGGGCAGGAGGGCTCACAGCACTGTTCCCATCCCGAGGTGATGGCTGTGATTGCAGAGCATGTCAGGAGTAGGTTACTCATGGCAGGTGGCTGATAAACTCCCCCACATCCTTAATTACGGAGTGGTGCAGAGACCGCGTCCGTTTGTGGGGAGGGCTCGTGTCAGCTTCTAGCAGCTAGTGATTCTCTTAAAAACTGTTTTATTTTAGCCTCGGGAATGAAGTTAGTCGCCTGTGCTGTTGTGAGCAGCACCAGCACTTTGTCCAAGAAAAACCTGCAGCAGTTAAACCTTTGCACACTGATGTTTCTATTCCCTGACATAAATCTGACGGTGACATCTGCTCGGAGTAACCGCATGGGAAGCTGCTGCAGGGTGCTCAGAGGTTGCTGCAAAATTTCTTCTGAAACAGCCTGAGTAAAAGATAAATGCCTGGAAGACTCGGAGGCTGCCCCAGCTCTCAGCCACTGCTCTGCAGGACCTCTCCTGTCTTCATGTGGTGGGGGGCTTCTGGGGAAACGGGGGCACCCGAGCTGAGGGCAGAAAGCAGAGCCCTGCTGTGGTGTGTGGTAGGGGCTCTGATTGTCCTGCCAGGGTTCCTCTGAGGGTAATCAGGCCTTGGAGAGAACCTCGAATGAGTGGAAATCAGGGAAGCATTTAACATCAAGGGCTGTGAAACCGAACCAGGACATGGTAATTTCACTGGAGATGATGTCAACAGCAAATCTCTTGTAATTGGCAAGGGATTTATGTCTGATGATAAGCTGTTTGATCTGCCTCCCTTTACTGGTGCTTGGGGCTTTGTCATAAATAATGTGGGGATTTATGATTTTGTTCTGGGATGGCTCGCGCTGCAGTCTATCTCAGAGGACCACAAAAGAGCTGTTGCAAGGCGTTTAACAGGGAGCCAGGGAACAGCCAAGGTCTCTCCCTCTAGCAGAGGCTGCTGTTTCTCTAAAGATTAGAGGCTGCTTCTCAGTGACCTCCCCGTGTCTGCTGGCGATATGCAGAGCAGTCATTTTCGTGCTTGGTGTTAACCTTTGAGGGGCACCCAGCAGCACGTCCTACAAATCCCCATTTTAAGTAAAAGGAGCCACTGGGAAGATTCCTCAATATCTGCCCTCAGCTCCTTCAGGCTGGTGAGAGATGGGACTTTTGAAGACAAAAATAAAGCGAATACTGGAATTTGGACTGTCTCAGTGTTAGCATTAATTTAGTATGCGTGTATGCCTCTATCCCAGTTCTGTAGCAGCAGGCGAGCCGTGTCCCCTTGGGTCACTGTAGTGAGCTCTGCAGAAATGCTTTTCGAGGTGCAGCAGGTACACAGCACACCGTGCATGGACCCTCCCTGAGATTCTCACCAAAAAGTGGTTTTGGAGAGTTGTGGTGTTGAATAGCCAGGCTTGAATGGTCTCTCAGGGCGTCTCCAAGCTCTTGCTTTGGTATGGGACTGGCGAGCCCTTTGCTAGGGACAGTTTCCTTAGACCATGCTCCCTTTTAACCAGCTGCCTGTTGGCTTTGCAGATTGGGGACCGGAGCGGGGAGCTGACGGCCCAGGTGAACATGGCCCAGCTCAGGTCAGCCCTCGGCTTGGGCCCCGGGGAGGAGGACGTGGGCACGGCGCAGCATTATTCCGGCTATGAAGCTCAAGGTGAGTGTCCGGGCTCCTGCTGGCGCTGTGAAAGATGCAGGATGGTGCACGGGGAGTGGGAGGTGTTGGCAAGTGGGAGGGAATCTGAGTGCCGGAGGGAGATGAGGCTATCGGGTGCCCTTCCCAGAAAGGAGGCTGCATTACGTTTGGAGGGAGAAGAACAGGAGGACGAGGGGTTTTTGGCACACCCTTGCAGTGAATCCCTGTGGCCTGGTTCTCCCTTGTGGTTTCGCAGCAGAACCCTTCATTATTGCATACATCTGGTGTGAAATGCTTGCTCTGACAAAGGCCCACGAACAGCATCTTATTCTCCACTCCTGCTCCGTGTAAGTTTCAAGGACAGGGAAGGATCTACCCCAAGGAGGGCACGGAGTGAGTTAACGGAGTTAATCTGCATTAGGAATGAAATCCCACGTTCCAAGCAGCGAACCAGCTTTTGTCTCTTCTGAAGCTCTGCAGGGCCCTTTTAACTGATTTGACTGATAGAGGGAGCTTTCAAAAGGTGACTGGCAGGGATTTGGGGCTGCTGTCAGCCTGATGAGCACCCAGGGAACGAGAGCCTCCAACACGAGCTGAAGGCAGGCTGTGAGCATCGGCGCGCTGGGTGCTGTCTCATACCCAGAACACCTGCAGTGGTGCTCTGGAAACAAAGGTGTTACAAGGCTCGGTCACGGCAGACCAAATGGCTTTATTTACCAAAATATTTACCAAAAAAATATTTACTGGGCCTGGGGTTGTTCTGCCTCTGCTCCCCAGGGAGAAGCCACGCTGCCAGCCCCATGTCCCCTGCTCGGGGACCATCTGCCTGTCCCCAAATGTCTGCCTGCCACCATGGACGTTTGTGGGTGCCTGGCACGGGGCGCTTCCAGCCGGCTCTCCCGTAGCTGTGGCCAGCCTTATTAATTTACACAGACGAAATTGCATCCCAGGAGGTGTGGGCTGATTAAATATGACCTTGTTAGTGCAGACGCATCTTCTGAGGCGGTGTGTTCTCTCCCTGCTGGGACGCCTCGCTCAGAGATGATGCTCTGGTTGAGGCACGGTGCTCTGGGGAGGGCAAAATGCTGCCTGCGAGGGTTTGCTCTGTGCATTGATCCTGAAGTTGTAGCCTGCTACGTCGGTGCTAAGGCTTTTCCTGAGAAATCGAGCTGTGGATGAGGAGCCAGAGTGCCCTGCCATGCCCCATCAGGAGCTGCAGAGCTGAGTTCAGTCTCCTCAAAGGCCATAAGGGCCACGACAGATGAACCAACCTCCTTCTGCACGGCAGCTCCATCTCTATAACTGCTGGGGAATTTATTAGCTAGTGCCTTCTGCTGAGACCTGGCACCTTGTTAGAGGTTTTGCTCTGGCAAATTATTTTTGCTCTGAAAGGGGGTCAGGAAATGAACCTTGGTGCTGCTCCTAGGCCAGAGAGAAGCGTGGAGGAAAGGAGTCGATGTGGGTGCCAGATCCCACCAGCTGGGGAATGGGGGGTGCAGGAGGAAAACAGACTTTTGGTCCCTGAGCTGAACTCTGCAGGTGAGACTTGGTGATCAGAGCCTGCCTGTGTGGCCCGTGGGCTGCTCACTCCCCCTCAGTGATCCAGATGTGGCTGTGCTGGTGACATCTGGAGCCAGGAGTGAGTTTTTTCTCCCCTGAGAGAGAAATATGGAATTCCGTGTGTGGTCACGGAGAGCAGGCGAGGGCTGAGCTGCCCTGCTCGGGGCTGGAGGTCGCAGTGGCCTCGTGAATCCACGGTGCCCTTGCTGATGTTCCCGAGGTCGGGGCTGTTGTCAGCAGCAGGACAAAATGTTCTCTGAAGGAAAACCAACAAATAACCGGGGCTCGCTGTGTGGGAGAGGGAAGCAGAGCAGGGCCAAGGGCAGGGGCACGGAGTGTCGCAGCGTTTTGCACGTGGCTGGCTCTGGTGTGTGCATCCCGGGGGGAAAGGTGCTGTCCTTGTCACAGATCTGGAGAGAAGGTGGCTGTGCAGGAGAGAGGAGCCTGGCTCCCTTGGTTTCTCCCTAATTCTCATTCTGACTTCATCTCTGCCATTCTGAACCCCAGTGGAGGATAAAAGAGGCCACTGACGTGTCTCTGAGCCCTTCAGAAGGGAGATCTATTTTATGGCTGCCAGGCACTTTGGTACCCTCCTGTGCACTTATTAAATGATTAGAAAAGCGTGATTATTTATTTTATTAATAGCAGCAATTTACAGCAAGAGGAACATCTGCTTCTGTAATAGGAAGCAGGTGAGACAGTTGAGATTCAAGTTGCCTTCTGAACCAGGCGTGCCTTTTGATGTCATGGTGAGAAAAGCTTTCAGATTTTTTTTTCCCTGCTTAAGGCTGTAAAATGGCTGCATATTCATAAGGATGCTAACAGCATCGGGTAGGGGAGGCGTGGTATAAAACACACAAATGTCACCAAGCAGGTAGAATGAAGTTTCACAGCAAATCTCAGTTCTGGGAAAATCCATCCAGCTGGCTGAGAAACCCCAAACCATCAGGCGGGGATGTCCTTCACAGGTCGCTTGTGTCCAAGCCTTGGGCATTGTCCTCCACCCGGAGCCTGGGGGAGGAAGGAGTGTCTGGTGTTTTCCTCTGCTGTTTTGGCTTCCTCTTGCTGAGCTCTTTGTGATTTAATTAATATTCTGAGAGCAGTTGGATGTCAGAAGACAGAGCTGGAGGCCAGGGAAGTGGGGCAGCACTACAAAAGTCTTGTGAAAGCAACGACCTTGTGAAGAAATGCAAACAGGGAGAGCTTAAAGCAACAAACCAGACGAAGCTGGAGAGGAGCTAAAACACGAAGCAAATAAACAGAGGTTGTGTCTGCTTCTCCGAACACACGAATACACGGCCCTGAAAAGTGGTCTTGCCCTCTCACACGCTGCAAGTAAAGAACTGGGTACTGGGAGGCTGTTGCTGCTGGAGAAAATGGAACTGGCTGTGCTCGTGAGGGGTTTGTTGCAGAGGTTAAAGCAACCAGAGTTTGGTGCTGGGGGTGCCCTGGGTGCCTGCAGCCAGCTCTGCTCGACCAGGGCTACTCGGGGCTGAGGCTCAGTGGGGTGCGAGCTGTGCCTGGTGCCCCACCGAATTGGGGGCACTCGACCTGGACCTTCCTCGAGCAGCCTGTGGCCGCGGCACCGAGGTGGGTTAGCTGAGGTTGTGTGTGCACATTGCTGCCCTGCAGCGTTCCTCTCCTCAATTCCTCCTTGTCAGCTCTTCCCTCTGGAGCTGGCACTGGCCGGGGGCTGCCTGCCAGCCGCAGGGAGCACAGGGAAGGGGCTCACCCGCTGCCAAAGGGATGGAGGTGTCGGGCAGGAGGCAGAGAGCAGCCCCGGCCAGACAGCTCAGAAGGATTTTCAGTGCTTCTCCAAAAGACAAACTGCCTCTGGGCTGCTTTTCTTTTACACTCAGCAGCGTGTCAGCCTCAGCTGTCAGCTCTGATGGCAGCAGCAGTGTGAGGAGATGCTGAGCAGCACCTCCTGGCAGCTGGGTGTAGGTGGGGAGGGATGCAGGTGTTCTACAACGCGTTGGCACACACGGAGAGGCTTTCAGAGCGTTGTGTGCTGGCTCCTGGCACGGTTTCCGTGCTGTTTGCAGTACGCAGCCACCACTGCCCAGCTGTGCTCAGCGAGCTTGGAGGGCAGGAAAGGACTCGGCTGCGAGCCTGACTTCAAATCACAGAATATTCCCCCAGAATCAGCCTCTGCTGAAGAAGTGGGGGGCACAAGGCTGCTCTGCTTGTCTGCACTTGGGTTTCAGGAGCCTGTGTGAGAGGCAGCCGTGCTTCAGGTTGTGTTATTGGGGTGAGGAGGTGGGCAGTCCGGGTAGGCACGAAACTCATCCCCTTCCTGTGCAGCGATCAGCTCTGCGTGGCTTTGAATGCGGGTCTCTGCATCCTCAGTGCCATTCCCAGCTTGCTTTCTTCACAAGAATCTTTGAACCCTGGGATAAATTAGGGGTAGAAGAAATCTGCTTTTATGTTTCCCAGCCTGTTTGTTTGCTTGCTGGCTTGCTTTAAATATCTTTGAAGTATCTGAGAAGCGTCTAGGGCTGCTGAAAGACGCTCGGTTGACCAGCCTCTACTGACGCAAGGCGAGGAGGATGCAGTGTTCCCAACCCATACCAGCCTGAGCCCCGGGCTGGGATGCTGTGCAGGGATGGTTCTTCTCTGTGGCTTGCTCAACCATGCTGCGAGGAACTGTGGTGGGTGACAGGAGGGAGATGTGGCCCTCTGAGACCTTCCAACAGGGGGACAGCCCAAGGCTGTGACTTCAGATTCTGGAGGCAAGGCTTAGCTGAGAGATGCAGAAAGGCCACGGGGGGGACAGACAGATACATCCTTGATGTGGCACGGCTCCTGAGAAGGCCTGAAGGACGTAGACGCTTTGGGGCATGTGGGGAGGAAGCATTTTGAGGTTATGGTTTTTGGTCAAACAGATGCTCGGCAGAGCTTTCACTGCGAGTTCAGATTTATGTTCGGGCGATGAGTGTTGCCTCCCACTGAGGCACCTGCAGGAAGGTCTCCAAAATGACCTGAGGGCTGTGGTGGGCCTTGCTGTGATGGAGCACGGCTGGGAGGATGCCAGGAGTGCTGCTTGAATGGGAGGGGGGCTTGTGTGAAGATTTAGGGTATCTAAAGGATGCCTCTCTGTTATCTCCGTGTCTTTTCTAAACCTCTGAGTAACCTCTGCTGTTACAGCTGTTAAATCACTTCAGGAGCACTGACGAGGGGAGATGAACCTCTGAGTCATTTGGATTTAAATTGAGTTACTTAGCACTCAGCTCCGACTGCCCCAGCTTTACGAAGTTTTAAAAATATTCTTCCCAAAGTTTTAGCAGTATTTAACTCTCTCCTCTCACTTTGCCCTGCACACGAGCGACCTTCCCAGTGTCAGTGTTGCAAGATTTCCAGCTCACAGCAGATGAAATGATTCGGGCCTGGAGGAGAGGATATTGTGCTGATGAAATTCAGGTGCCTGCTTTATCTTGATGCCAGGGGAGAGTGCAAGTGCTGGAAAGGAGGAATGAGGAAGAGGCTTGTTCTCAAATCCTTTGGCAGAGAAGATACAACGTGGCCCTTGGCAAAGCCACCCGTTAAATCAAGGAACCTCTTGTTGTGGGGAGAGCTGACTTCATGGAAATGGTCAGCTCCTTACACAAACCCCTGCTCAGAGCTGGGAAGCCTGAAATCCCCTCTGGCTTCTGTTCCAGGCTCCTGCAGCCATCCCAGCTAGAATCAGTTTTTATCCTTAAAGGTTTTTATCCAGGGGACTTGGTGTGCTTTAGCATTTCACTGGGCACACCGCTGCCCTCAGCAGCAAGGCTGGCCCCTCGTCTGGCAGAGCCGGGCACCCAGACAGCAGAACTTTGCTTAACGAAGAGACCTGGGGCTTGTAGGGACACAAAGAGACCTGGGGCTTGTAGGGACAGTCAGAGCCCGTGAATTCAAAGGCCAGCGTGGCCAGCCACGTGCCAGTAGCTGGAAGGTTCCTGCTTGCTGCAAGCTGGTGACAGATTCACAGCAGCCTCCAGGAGGAGGGATCAGGTATGTTGCCCCCTCTCTGTAGGATTTTGCTGTGGGTGTTTGATCCCTGCGAGGCTCTGACACGTGCTGTTCTTGCACTTGTCCTCCCTCAGTCAGCCCCTAGGACTTCAGCTGCTCGGTGGTGCCCCTGTTAATTGCTGCGTGTCACTTTCTAGCTCAAATTCAGTGTCTTTTTGATCTCTGCTTGTTCAGCACAAGCTTGTAATGGGAGATCAGGGGTCATGAAGCTCTGCTATATGCTGGCAGAGAAAATTTTGCTCTTTTTAGAAGAAAACCAGGTGCTCCTGCCAGTCCTATCACGGCTGTTCTTGAATTAGCCTGAGGTTACCTGCCTCCTCCCAACCCACTCCACCCAGTTCAGTTTATCTCCCCGAAAATCCTTCTGTCCCTACAACTATTGATCTATTAAGCAGGTCATGGTTCTACAAAACCTCCCCTGACATGGCTCCAGGTTTCCCACAAGGTTTGTATTTGACTTTGTCAGGTGGGGCATCACTGGGTGCGCTGTATGGTCTGCATCCTGCAAGTCCAAACCGAGATACTTCATTCTTTGGCCTGAATTGCCAACGCTTTATTTGCAAAAAGCCATATTCCAGCCTTACTCAGTGAGAAGATGCCTGTTGTAGGATAACCTTATGCTCAAAGACCGCAGCTTTTCTGAGCTGCATTGTTTTTTTCTGGGGGAAGGAAACTCCTTTGTGTCATCTCTGTCCCCGAGGAGGACTTTTGCTCCAAGTCCCCCCTTGGCCAATTCAGAAGGATTTTGTTTTTGTTACTGCACATTGTACATGCATGTATGCATTTGAAGGAACAGTTTCACTACGGAAAAAAAAAAAGCTACAAGACTTTTGTTATTCTGGAGAAGGTTTTTGTAGTGCTCAGGATCTGTCTGGAAGGCTGATATTTGCTCAGCTGTGTGCGGGTCTGTGTGCCAACCAATACAGCACTTCGCAGCTAGTCAGAGCAAACACCCAGGAGCCCGATCTTCCCAGCAGAAGAGGTTTCATTCCTGTCCTCTGGGCTTCCAGCTTTGATGTGAGGGGCCGAGAATGCAGGACCTTGCGTGGGACCAAAGCATTTCTGAGGAAGTCTGACATGACAACGTGCTGGAAGCAACCTTCCAGGTCACCCTGACCCTCAGCTATGGGTTGATTTTTGTCCTTCCCATGTGTGCTGTCCTTTCTGTTGCAAGCTGTACATGTTCATGGCTTTTATCTGGACCTTAGAGAGCCCAAAGGGCCCTCATTTAGCTGCTAGGGAGGAAAAAGTTTCAGCCATGTCAGGGTTCCCCTGGTCCTTTCCACTCTCAGGGACGGGTGGGTAACCAGATGGTCCATCCCCCAGATCGATGCACAGCAGTGTGGTGCCAGCGTTTTATGGCTCAGTCGTTGTAAATAACTGATATTATTTGCTTTCTCTATTTAGAGAAAAGTATTGTTCTGTCCCAGTAACATCAACTGGGAAAACAAATGCCGGCATTTATCATGCGAGTGCTGGCAATAATAGAGGTCAAGTGGATTTATAGTGCCAGAACCCATTACATGTTTGAAGACTAATTAAAGCCCTAAATGAGCTGCTTGTCCTACTGGAGGCTTTTTTATTTTTTTTTTCCTTTCCTTGCTGCTGTGTTGTTTTTTTTTTTCCTTTTTGAAGAGCGCTCGCTGTAATAATGGAGCAGCAGCTAACCAGAGATTTCCTGATTAGATGTCAGCAGAGGAAGATTTGAAATGCTCTGCGTGCGTTGGGATTGCTGGACCACATCTCCACGGTTAGTTCTGAGCCTGGTAGGGTTTACAGACCTCTCTTCCACCCCAAACAAGTGCCTGGCTGGTCTAATTTAATCCTATTTAATATTTAGAGCTGTCTGCCACAGTCCAGGCTCTGAAATGCCGGGGTGTGTACAAAGGGAGGAAGGCAAGGTCCTGGGCTGGTGAAATCTGCCCCAAAGACAAGCTGATATCTCAGTTGATACAGGTGTGGAAGGAAATGACCTTTCCAAGAAAATCCAGCAACTGCTTCTGCCAAGATTTGTTGTGGTCTTTATTGTGCAAAGCCTGGGCTCTGCGGGGTGTCTCCTACCCCCCCCCAGCTGCCCTGACCTGCTACGTGCACTGCTTGAGCAGGAGAGCTGCAGGGCGAGGGGGATGATACTGGCTGTGTAACCTTTCCCCGTGGTTTCTGTGGAGTTCGCTGTCAGGTTTAATTCTCCTCCCTGTGCTGCAGCCACCCCAGAGGGCCACGGTGCCATCCTGGCCCCCAAATAGAACCATCCCTCGATCCGCATCGGGGAGCTTGCTCCACCTCAGCCAGGCAGCTCTCCAAGCTGGAGATGGGGGAGAGCCACGGAGTCATCAAAGCACACGTCAAGCTGATGAGAGCTGCTGGCAGGGCTCCCCGAGCCGCTACTCCACGCGTTGTGCTCCATCTCGTCAGCACTGAGCTTTCCGGAGTGCCAGCTGGAGCTGGAGACTGTCCACGCAGGAACAAAACTGCCCACGCTGTCTGCCCAGCTTCACCCCACTGCGGAGTTACCTGGCTGGAAGCAGGGGGAGCTTTGTGCTGAGCAGGCACTGCCAGGGCTGCGTGGCTTTCTAAGCAAAAGCCTGGCATGGTCTTTCCCCTAAATATGCTGTAAAAGCCCCAGAAGCCCTGAAAAGCAGAGTGTTGTCCTACACTTAATCAGCTCGAGAAGCCCCAGGACAGCAGGAGCGGCGCTATCAAACTTCTGGCTGAGAAGGGAAGTTTGTAGATAAAGCTTCTTGCACGGTGTCATCAGAGACTGTCCCCATCTCTGCAGGGAGACAGAGAAAAAAGCAGCATCTGGCTGGGTGTGTGGTGGGATGGATTGGGGAAGCGTCCCACGGACAGAGGACTGGAGAGCATTTGGGATGTGGGGGGATAAGAGGGGGCCAGGAGAAGAAGCTACGTACACGAGCATCTCCCCTGCTCTGTCCCAGTAAAATCCCCCCACACCACGAGATTTCGTTGCCTCCTTCCCATAGGGAGGTGACGGATTTTCAAGTTTTAAAACACGGGAATGCAAAAACCGTTAAACGCCCCAGGAACCAAACTGTAAAAAGTAAAAAAAAAACAAAAAAAACAAAAAAAAAAAACAAAAAAAAACAAAACAAAAAAAAAACAAACAGAAACCCCTCCTTGGCTCGTGGGGGTGTTAAGAGCATGGAGGGTGGGTGGGGGGAGATTTTGGAGAAAAAAAAAATATTTAAAACAGAAACAACAACCCCAAGCCTGAGCACTGAGAAGAACAACATCCGAGGAGCTCCAGGAAAACAAGCCATGAATGCGGGCAGTCAGCAGCGGCGCTCAGCTGATGTTCACAAGAAGGTTTCGGCTCGCTGTGTTGGAGACCTCAGCAAACCTTGAAGACAGAGAGAGCATTTAGAAATGCCCCTGAGGTTTTCCGTTGCTCTGCAGTAGGCTCGGTAAACATGCCAATAAATACTGGAGAGAGAAGAAAAGCCCTTACAGAGGAGCAGACACCGGTTTTCAGCCGCTCAATCTTCTGCCTCTGCGGCGGCTGCTGCCGGTCGGCGCTGGGGGGAAAGGGGCAGAGAGGATCCGAGCGCTGGGGCTGCGGGAATTGCTGGGAAAATCACTTCTCAGGAGGTTTCTGAGCACACCTGGAAGTTACATCCGGAGCTGTGAGAGGGAATGCCCCGTAGGAAGGCAGCAAGCTAGCGGGACAACTCGTGTCGCGGCGTGCCTGTGAGTATGGGAACTGCTCTGCGGCAGGATGAGCGTGTCAGACAGGGGAAAAAAGGGGAGAAACTGTTCTGTGAGCATGGTGGGAGCTGCTGCCTGCTGCCGTCCAGCTTACGGTAGCCCTGGCTATGGGTAGCATCTCAATTCTTCTGCTGGTGCTGCTTTGCCCTGGGACAGTTCGGTGTGAACGAGGGCAGAACCGAGCGCTTTGAGACCGGCATCTGGCCCCGGTGCTGGTTGTGTTTTGTTTGCCTAAAAACAGCCGAGCTGGCCTGTTGGGAAGTCGTATTTGTAATTCCTAACTTCTTCCTCTCTTAGCTCAGCCAAACGCGAAGTCTGCCCGGTAACGGAGGAACCACAAGCACCAAAACAACGGAGGAAGACAAATGGTTCCGCGTGCCCTAATTGCTGGGGTCGTCTCGGCTGACGACGTTTATTAAATTAGCAGAGAGGAAGGCAGGCTTTCGCAGAGCAGAGATTAATGGTTTCTGGCCAGCGGTTTAATGCTACTGCAAACGTACAAAAGCACCTGAGGACGGAGGTGTGTAATTAGCGACTCTTTAGCCTGTTGGAAACGCTGGGTGTTTATCTAATCAGGCGCACTTTGCTCCTTCCTCGCTTTCCTGGAAGTGGCCCTTAAAAGCTGCCGTGACACACGCTGGCTTCCAGGTGCTGCTCTCACCTCTTGGGCATCGCTTTGAAACCCAGACGCGTGATCGGGTCGAGTGTTTGTGGGTATTTTTTATCGCAGGTTCTCCTTGCTTCTCCCCTTGCCGAGCTCCTGCCGGCCGACGTGGCGGCTCCAGGAGGGCTCTGCTCGGGCTTTGCTCCTCTGGCGGCGTGGGGGAGACCCTGCAGAGCTGCCTCCTTCTTGCTGGTGCCCCCAGGAGCTGGTGGGAGCACGGTGGAGCAACAGGAGCCGGGTGTGAGGTGTCTTTGAGGACTTCAGCTTTCTTTAGGAGCTCTGGGTCCTCCTGGAGTGAGCCAGGGCGGACTGTGCCGACCCACCGAGAGCTGTGCGGCCGTCTCCGTGCCGTGGTGGAGAGGGCTTGGGCTCCATCCTTTCAGCTGTCTGTGTGGTGCACGTCCAGCCTGTGGTAAAGTGTTCAGACAGCAAATAACCGTGTCGTGTCACCGGTATCCAGCATCGTGAGCCTTTCCCATCCTCCTCAAGGTCGGTGCTTACGATGCCTTAGCAAAGACAAAATAGCGTAGTTAAGATTTCTTAGTAAAAAATAATCAAGGGCTGAAATAAAAATGGTAACACCAGGAGATCTGCCTGCTGCATTGGGGGCAGCAAAGTCCTTTCCTCCTACCCACACCAACAGGAGAACAGCCCCGTGTCTGAGCCCGAGCCAATGTCAGCAGCAATCGCCCAGCTTCCAGAACCAAATCCTGGTTTTACCGAGCTGCTGCCAAACCAGCGATGGCTCTGCAGGGTGGAAGAGAGTCGAGCTTGGTGGAGACAGCAGCCGTGTGTCACTGCGTGTTCTCCTTGCTCTCTGGCTTTGCTGTGGGTTCAATATCCATCCTGCACCTATTCGCCACCTCCTCCAGTACCTTCTTAACTCAAAGCCTGCTGCCGAAGTCACCTTAAAATTACACTAACGTGCTTTTTGGAGAGACAGAAACCGTGCACAAACGTTTTGTTGGTTTGGCCGTCGTGGCTGCAAGAAGTAAATCCCGTTGGGGTAGTAAGGAAGTCGTGAGGGGCAGTGGAGTTGTCTTTAGGTCATTCATAACTAAGCCGTGGTATGGATGCGAAGTCCCAGATGATCTGAGCTTGCCTTTGTATCTCACGACGCTGAGCGAGGGGGGAATTTTGTCTTTGGAGGTGCTGCAGCTGAGAGATGCCTGTGGTTGCACCTGGAGTCGTGCAGAGCTGGGTGCATGTTCATGCAGGAATCCCACTACCTGCTGGCTTTTCCATTTAACCACTGCCTTCTGCTCGCAGTCAGCCCTGAATTGATTTGTGAATTTTGGGCCTTCTCTCGTTAAGTTTGCCTGGTGAGCAGCTCGGTGGCACCCTGGGCTGGAACAGGGTGCGTGGGGGCTGCTGTGGGATGTCGGTGCTGGTGGGAAGCTGGGGAATCTTTCGGCTCGGTGAGCTTGCTGCTGCAGGAACCGCACAGAGTTCAGTGGTTTCCGTTCTCAGGGCTCTGCACGAGGATGGCTTTCAATTCACATGCACTCATTATTCGCCCTCCCCCAGGATTTCCCCTCCAGCTTGGAAGCTGTGGCGGGACATTGGCTCCAGAGCTCCCGGTTCTGCCCCGCTTGGTGCTGATTTCAGGGGGTTCTCAGCTAAAGCCAAACTTCAGGAAAGGGCAGGAAAAGGGAGCAGGAAGGGGAAAGGGCAGAAGTTTTCTGGGATGTGTTAGAGGCACCCCAGGGCCATTTGGTAAGTGCTGCATGTGCCAGTGAGCAAGGTGAGAGCGGCGGGGAGAAGGTTGGAGGGAGACGTGCAGGTAGAGAGAGTGTGGAAAACAGAAGGCAGAAGCTGAACTGGTTTTCACCTTGTCTGTTATTGTTATAACACTGTATTTAAATTAATTTTATTAAATCTCAAATATCTTAATGGTTGCCAAATTTGATGTTTTTGTCTGTCAGCTTCAGGGCAAGGTTTCTCTCTCCTTGAGGCTGGGCCTGTGATAGCTTGAAAACATTTGCTCTTTCACTTAGTTTTCCAGCCCTCGTGACTGCAGAGCAAAGCTTTAAGATGTGTCCCAGACACATTCTTTAAGTTAAAAACACAGAGATAAAGCAACAAGCCCACAGATGTATTCAACTGTATTTTTGTTATGATTTTTCTTAGTGCCAGTCCCCTGACTTTTCCTTGTTTGGGGTCGGCCTCGTAGCTCTGGAATTTCAGAGCCCTCAGCCGAGACCCGGGGTCATGGTGCGCCCCCGCTACTGGTTCAAAATCAAAAGCTTTGTGCAGCCCTCGCTGTTACTGGCTGTGCCGTGACACTGCTTTGAAAAAGACCCAAAACAATAGAGAAAAAAAAAAAAAAAAAACAGATTTGAATCTCAAGGACAGCACAGCTGCAACATCCCGTCCGCTTGACTTTGCAGCTCACGGTAGCTGAGGGTCGGCCACGCTGGGAGTTTGGGCTGGGTGCTGCTGGTGGGTGACACCCCCCTGATGCCAGAGTGCGTTGTTTTGCAGGAGCCAGGCCAAAGAGACTCCAAAGAAACAGCATGGACAGCTTAGACCTCCTGAAGTTCCCTTCTGAAAAGGTAAGCGAAGATGGCTGGCTTGCCTGGAGGATGAAGGATCGGTAGGAATCCGTAAGGGCTTGTTGACTGCCTGCATGCGCAGGGAAGTAGGCAATTAGCAGATAGCACGGGAGTCAATGGGATTAACCAGAGAGGGTTTCTAGAGAGGAACAGCTGGTCTAGCTAAAAAGGCACTTAGCTGAAAGCTGAAAAAGCCACTTCTGGGGTTTTTTGAAAAAAAAAATCAGCCCTTTATTGAAGAGGATAAGCACGAGCAGTTTAGCCCCTTCAGTGGCTGGTGGCACGTCTCGGTGCCTTGTTAACCCAGCAGAGTGCTGCCTTCGTGCAGCCAGGGAAGGAGAGGTCAGGAGGGAGCTGGAGCATTGCAGGAGGCAGAGGATCTTGTCCCAAGGGGCTCTGAGGATTGCCTCTGCTCTGGTTCACTGCTGGAAACGTCAGATCCAAGCAGATCAGTGTTTTCATAGCCTCCCCAGGGCAAAGGCTGTTTCTACAGCCAGCTGGGAGGCACTGAGCCTTTCCACCTGCAAGGATCATTTAAATTTCTGAGAAAATCCTACACAGGATCGCTGGGTCTGCCCCGTGGCAGGTGGCGGTGCTGCCGTGTGGTTCAGCCATGCCCGATCCCAGGGGCAGGCAGCCCAGCTCTGCTTTTTGGGAAAGACGTTGGCAGGAGTCATTTCTATTCATGCGGTGCTTTCCAGGCACAGCTCTCCCGAGTGCCCCGGGGAGCGTTTCCACTCCTGCAGAAGTGTCACAAAAAAAAAAATCCCCAAAGTTGTGGGTAGGTGCAGGGGGTCAATGGGAAATAACCCCAGGCTTGCAGAGACATCTGAGAGCGTAAGCAGCCCAGCAGGCACCTGGAGGGACTGGCAGAAGCTCTTTCCTGAATTAACTCTTAGGAAGTTAAACTCCAAGCACCCTTTTTGTTAATTCACCCACCTGCCCAGAGGCTGGCTGCCTCCTACCTGCTGTAACCAGTGCAGGTCCATCTCTTCTCCAGCCACAACCACACGTTCTGGGCTGGGTGGCTGCTGCCTAAAATCCCCCCGACCTTTCCCACACCACTGGGTTTATCTGCTTGCCTCCAGGTAGGGGTTGGACCTGAGGTTGGACTGACCCCATGGGTTCCCTGTGATGACAGGGACACGGTGCCCAGTGGCAGGGTGATGTGTGTGTCCTAATCGATCGGTTCTGTGTCCTGATGGATCAATTCTGTGTCCTACTCATCGCAGCATGGCCCGGGGGCTCTGGCAGTGTTGTGATACAGGAGATTTGTTGCTAGTGCCGCTGGTTTCCTGCTCTTTGCTCTGCAAGCTGGGCCTCGCTCAGTACTCCAGGCAGGGTGGTGGATTTCGGGGGTTCCGGGGGGAGCTGTGGGTAGTCCATAACCTGGGAGTCAGAAACGAGTTGTTAAACCCCAGAGTGGTCCTGTGTGAGCTCACCTCTCCTTGTGGAAGCAATTCCCCATCCTTTGAGGTGCTAAGACCTCAAAGAATAAACCAGTGGTGTGAAATGCGATCTCTCCAGCACCCTCTCGTTATTTCCTCACCCTCTCTGCCCTTAGCTCTGCCAGAGAGAGCCTTCAAAGTCAGCAGGACCCCCTGTTACCCAACAGGCCAGGAACTTTTGTGCAGTGCCCCTTCACAGAGTTGCTCCTGTGCTCCCCGACCTGTGCCTTGTTCCTTGGTTTGAGTTTCCCCTATTTTAGCTCCCAGCCGTTGCCTCTTGTTTATTCCTCTCTCCACCAGACTGAAAAATCTCTTCATCACATGCTGGTTTTTACCCTGGAGGTGCTTACGTGCTGTAATTGAGCCATCTATTCTTTGGGCATGAAGGAAGCCGTTTGAGGCATTGCGAGGCAGCTTCTGTCCACTTCTGAAGCCCAATTTTAGGCCTGCTTTTCCAGCTGTGGACACCGGCCTGGCTGCAGTTGGTCGCATTGATAGCATCTAAGGAAATGAAACTCCCCTCGCTTGTTCTCACTATTCCTGGTTGTGTTTCAAGGAGTGCAGAAGGCATTTTGGCTCCAGCATCCTGCTGCGTTGGGCTGCTGGTGTGCTGTGACTTTGGGTCCTGTTCAGTGTTTTTGCCTTTTCAGTGCTCACCTCTTAAAATCCCGGCCTCGTGGGTCCTTGGGTGAGCTGTGCTCCTGAGCTGGGCTCCAGCTTTCACCCACACGCAGCAGCTGAAGCGAGGAGTAAGGACACTGGGGAGTTCTCTCGGTGCTCTGTGAGTGATAATAAGATGGTTTGCAGCATGGAAATACAAAAGCCCAAAGCATGGAGCAGGTTTAGGCACTCAGATCCCACTGGTTATGTGCCTGGTGCCTTTAATAAGTGCCTTTGGAGCTAAATGCTGAATGCTCCTGCTGCTGTTTCCGTATCAGGGCCTCATCTGCGTGACAGCAGTAATGAGGTTGTTGTGATAATACAGGCAGGGCCATTACCACGGGGCTTTTGGCAGAGAAGGGACGGGGTTGTGTGCATCTCATGGGAGGGGAGTGAGGAAGCAGAAGCCAGGCAAATGGCAGGGGCTGGAAAAACCAAGCGAGGAGCTGCACTGAGAGGAGACAAAACCTAGGATTTAAGAGACGAGTTATCTGTCACCTCAGTTTCCCCATGCGTTACACAGGAGTGACAACCCTGTGTTTTATATGGCCACGGGAGCACTGCAAACAGGCGTTGAAGAGGGCCCAGGAGGAGAGCAGAGAGGGAGTACGTTAACTTCTCGTTTCTGTGGATATTTGCCATTTTTCTGGGGAAATTTGCCATCAGATCTCCACGTTAAACCAGAGACAAGCAATTTGTGCAATGACTATTTCTTGCTTTCCCAAGGACCAGAATGGGGACAGCCATCACGTGGGAGACCTGAAGATCTCGGGCAAAGAGTTCTTGTCTTTACCTGCAAGGTCAAAGAAATACCGGGAGCACCAACACGCTTCAGAGAGAAGGCCCCAGGGGTCAAGTACCTCACCGCTGGATGCCAGCGAAGTCCGAGTCCAGGTGTCACAGTCGGTAGGAAGATGTTTTTTCTCCTCTGGTACTCGTTTTGGAGCTTTGTTTCTAACCTGGTTGGGTGGGTGGCAGTGTGGCCTGTTGGCTGGAAAGCAGAACCTGCGTCTGGTTCTGCTGGTGACTGTTCAGGCAACTGCAGGCAGATTATTTTTCCTTTCTGAGCCTCAGCTTCACTGCTCATTACACAGAACTGCGGTACCAACCTCCTTGAACTGGTTTGTGAGAGCTTGGTGGTTAGTGGTGCTTGTAACCTTCAGCAGAGGGATGAGTTTAGACCTGAACTTTCCTGAGTTTGGGACTGTCTGGGTGCGATGCCCTGACTTCTAGAAGAACACAGCAGGTTGGAGGCCTTGCTTTGTGGAGCCTGACTTGAACAGCCTCCTGAGATAACCAAGAAAGTGCTTGTTGCCTTCAGGAAACAGAGCCCTTTTCATGTTTTTGGTAGCTTATCAACCAAAAATGCGGATGCCTTTGCCATTTTCAGGTTGCTGGCATGCAGCAAGGCCCTGTTGGGGTTGAACAGCTCTGACTTAGTCTGTCCTTGGCTCCCCAGAAGGTGGTGGACATCTGTGTCTTGGAAAGCTCTCCTTGTGCGTTTTTGACATCTTTAACCCAAACAACTGAGCTGTTTGAGGCTATTATCTTCTGGTTGTGTTGATGTTTATGTTGTAACACTGGCAAATACAATGTGCTGGGGAGGTTTCCTGCAGCTGTGCTGGTTTTGTTCTCAGCTCTGGAGGCAAGAGTCACACCCACGGATGCTGCATGTTTCTGGATTGTGGGAGCAGGCTTGGAGGTATTTGAACTCGGTGATTTCAAGTGAGAAGCCCGAAGTCCTCAGCTTGCTTTTTGCCAGGAGATGGATTGTTACAGCAAAGCTGTAACGATTGCATGGGTGCTCTGAAGTATTTGGGCTCTTGCTTTATGCTGAGGCTGTAATTCACTGTCGCACTGCCGTGATCACACACTTGAATCCAGGTGGATTAAGTCCAAGCCAGGAAAGGCAGGCCTATTTTCTCTTGATAGTTAAGAAAAGAGATATTAAAAAAATATTTTTGTGCTGGGTATGAAAGGGTCTGAGCTGCAGAGCTTGGGAGGAAGCCTGTCTGTAGAGGGGGGATGCTTAAAAGTGTTTCCTTGTTCCTGGTCTGTGGGTCACAGGTGGGACATGTCCTGCTCTGGGTGTGCGTACGTACACATCCCTTTTGACCACAGGCACTTCTGGTTTTCAGTTCGGTTGTCTGACCGCTGGAGACAGGATTTTTACACCAACTGTTATTTTTTTTTAGACTTCTCTGAGCTGATTCTTCATTCCCAACAGCGTTAGTGGAAATGGTCTAATAGGAAAAGCATTTCCTGCTGCTCACCGGTGCAAACATGATCATTGAGAAGGAAAACAAAGCTCATCTGAGCCAGAAAGGAGACAGCAGTACTGGGGCATCCGAGGGAATATAAAGGCAGAAAAAAAAACCACACTTCTGCCAGAAATAGCTATGTATTTTTAACTCAGACATTCAGCCAGAAACCGAACAAAAGCCATGCTCCAGCAAGAGTAAGGCAAAAAGCATTCCTCAGGAGTGTAGTTGTGAACACACAGGTTATGTCTGTAGAAGAGGCCCTGTGGGACATCGCCAAGCACTAGCGAGCTTGTGACCATGAACACAAGGATTTGGGGAATGTCCAGGCAAGAGCAAGTGAGGGCAGGGACTCACACACCCCGGTCACGGCAGGTGCCTTGCAGGCACCCAGGGTTTGCTCTTGCAGAGGGGTGGTGCAGGCTCTGCCTGAGCGCTGGGACCTGACTGTTCTCCCGAGGCCTCCTCCCTCTGCGCCCAGGTTTTGTAGAGTTTATTAGCTCTCTACTTGCTCTGGATTTGTGAGCTAAACCCCGACCGTGCAATTTTAGCTCAATTCCCAAGCGTTCCTGGTACACCTGAGAGTCAAACAGCAGAGAGGGAAAGGACACAGACCCGTGGAGAGATAAGGGAGGTGAAGCACTGTGTCCATGCGTTTGCACAGCCCCAGAGGCCAGGACTGGAGAGGGGCAGGAGCCTGCTGCTTGCAGCGGTCCCTGCGTGGGCATTTGAGCTTCTGCCCTGCTCCCTGCAGAGCCCGGTGGTGCTGCCTGTGCCGCTTGCCCAGGCACGGAGGTGGTCCATCGCCCCGCTGGCAGCAGTGCCCCACAGCCCCTTCCCATTTCAGCCCCACAAAGGATCAATGTGCAGAGCCCTGCTGGGCCGTGGCTAATGCCAGCTGGTGTCTTCAGACCATGCCCTGCCACACACGAAATGCCCTCCAGAAAGGGCTCTTCTGCCAGGAGAGCGTCTGCAGCGCGTTCTGGGCAGCGAGGCTGGGTCACTTCGGGTGAATCTCGTTTTGTTTCCATGCTCCCACCTGACAGGGACCCCAGCCTGACTCTGCAGCCCAGACCTCAGAGCGTTTAAATCAACATCTTCTCGTGGGTACTTGCCAAAAGCGGCGACCCTTTGCCTTGCGTATGGCTTTTGTCCCCATCTGTCAGAGGGCTACAGAGCTGTGTCAGCCTGTTGTGTGGGAGTGTGGGTGGGCTTTTTTTTTTGAAAAGCTCTAATTCCCATCCATGTGAGCCTTTTTAAATGAAATGTGGCGAACTGCACCCAAGACGGGTGGATGCTGGCCCCGAGCTCTGCAGCCCAGTCCCTTTTTCTCCCTCCCGCAGAGCTGGCTCTGGTCAGGCAGTTCAGACGAGAACCCCGAGGCATTCCTCATTTTGTGAATGCTCGAAACAAAAATCTCCTTTTATTATCCATCAGTAAACAGCAAGTCCTCAATTAGAGGTGAGCTCTGATGGCTGATCTGAGGCACTGTCACCATCAGAAGGCACCAGCTCAGGCTGTGAGCAGCCCTGCCTGCTGGATGGTGCCCAGGAACAAACCTCCCCGGCCCCACACGGAGCGATGTGGTCTCTGGATAAGTCCTGCAGTCGGTGCAGGCACTGACCTCCTTCCGAAGGAGCCTTCTCACCATGATGGGAAGGTCCCACAGGTAGGTGCAGGGCCTGATTCAGAGCCTCGTGTTCCCTGCCCACCGCTGCCACCACCGCCTCTTGTTTACCTCCGTCCTCCCCATCTGTGTGATGGGGTAATGCAGCTCCCCCGGGGAGCTTACAGAGGCGTGATGATGGCTGTAAAGTTGTTTGAGCTCGGGATGGCAGGAGCTGTGGTGGTGTTATTAGCATTGGCGATGCTGCTGCTAATTACTGAGCTGCTGGGAAACTCCCCATGGGAGGAGGCGGGAGAAGGGAGGGGAGGCAGGGGAAAGTGAAGGGAGGCGAAGTGCACTCGGGGATGGAGAGGAGCCTGGCCCTGCTGGCAGCCCTGTCAGGCCCTGGGAGAAGGGCTCAGCCTGTCGGCAAAGCCGTGGGGATGCTGGCATGGATAGGAGAAGCCATGGCCCAGGTGCTGCGTAAGGTAGGAGAGCGTGCCAGGCCGGCGGGCTAGGCCCCTCCATGCGTGCTGAGGGGGGCTGCACAAAATGGAGCCCGTGCAGGAGGGTTGTGGTGCTGGTAGGGCACAGACGGGCTTCGTCACCCCATGGGAAGTGGGGAGATGCCCGTCTGGTGGCCACAGAGACGAGAGGGGCTGGTGGCACCCGATCCCGGGGGCCTCTTCACCCTTCCAGCTCAGGCCTGTGTGAGCTCCCGGGGGAAAACACGAGGCTGTGGACGCCCGGTTCTCCCCAGGCAGCTTCAGTCTGGGAAAAGCTGATGGGGGTGACCCACACGTGGTCAGCTTTTCCCCTGTCACAGCAGAGCCACGAGCAGAAGGCCCCGTGCGAGGGCTCGGTGCCTGCCGCCGGGCGGCCGGAGCCTGGGTGCTCCCCGGGACGCGTGCGCCTCGCAGCTGCTGGCTCCTCGCTCTTTTTAAAGCAACATCAAAGCAGGAGGTTGTGTACCACATGAAGCTTGCAGACATCAAAGGCTTGGTCATAAATTTAACCCTTTGCTTTTCTCTGGAGAAGGTCATAACTCTCCGGCTCTCAAAAGACTCGGTATCAGCTGGATTTTTAGAGGGTTGGCAGGAGGATGGGATTTTTCTAACACTTCAGAAGCATCAGGGGACCACAGGTCAGTGAGGCCGTGTCCCTCTGTCCCCTACCTGAAAGCAGCCACTATGGAAAAGCAGGGAGAGAGCCCATGGAAGAAGGGGGCTGTGTATTCCTGAAAGAGCTGCCTGGGACCCTGAGGACCTGCCCCACTTCTGGGCCTTGCTTTCACGGTCAGCACTGAGCTGAAGTCCCTGAGATCAGTGGGACTGTGCACGTGGCAGGGTTCGAGGGCTAAAGCACTTCAACGGATCAAGGCCTGACAGCTGGAATAAAACACGGAGAGAGGTGAGGCTCAAACCCAATCCTCTCCCCTCGTTGGGGATCGGTGCTCTAGAAACAGCCCCGTTTGTGTGGCCGCTCCTCCGTCCAGTGAAGTCCATCAGCCTGAGGGAGTTCTTCCTCGCTCCTTGAACCTGTCCTCCACAAAGGCCATTTATAGTCAAGAGCAAGAAGAGCTTTGTGTGCAGTGAAGGCTTGCAGGGATGGGTTGCTGATGTATTTAGACACCGAACAATCTGCGAGCGTGCTGTAGCTCCAAACATTCCCCAGGACAAATGTTTGTATAAGGCCTGTTTTATGCTTCCAGGGAGAAGCAACCATAAAAGAAGGGAAAACGTTCAGGATGATACCCCCTAAGGCAGGTTGCCAGCGTTCTTTTGATGTTTTTATCTCTCGTGATTTACTGGTTATTGTTAGATGGCAGGAGCAATGTACGGATCCGATGCTCTTGGCTCACCCTCTGCCTGCTCGCCAAGTGCCAGAGCTCGGTTCCTGGTGTCACGGGGCAGGGAGCAGCGTGGCAGAGCTCCTGCCTGTCTCTGCAGGCTCATGTGCTGTCCACACAGAGCTCTGATGTCTGGTGCCCCCATCCACCCTGTGACTTCGTGCTGCACTGCAGAATTGCCCAGATGGATGCTGGGCTGCAAGGATAAACGCAGTCCGGGGGGCTTCCTCCCAGACACTTGCATGCCGTCGGCAGAGCATCTTTCTCCTTTTTGTCTTGCATAATTTGAGAGAAGGTTAAACTGGCACTACCCTGCAGTCCATTAAGAGCTTGAACATGTCTGCACCACGAGCCTTGGCTGCTCTGTGGCGGCTGTCAGTGCGTCTTCCCTCTCCTTTCCATCTTTTTGCATCTCTCTTTTAAGATGAGGCAAGCTCTTTGTCTCGCATTGATGTGTAAATTAACTCAACGCTAGGGCAGTGCAAATGCACACCCTCCTTTATCTCCAGGCTTTATTGTTTGTTTAACTGCGTGGCTATAATTATGCCATTATTGTTGGTCAGACTTTCTGGTGTAAACGTGCTCTGAGAAACTGAGAGCAAGGGGGATGGAGAGGAAGAGAGAAGCCAGAGCCAGGGAGAGGGAAGGCAGCTGCTGCGAAATTTCAGGCTGTTCCTAAGACACCTCGGAGCTGCCGTGCCGGTGTCAGTCCTGCTGGAACCGAGCAGGCGAAGGCAGAGCTGTGGGTCACTCTTGGCATGCTGCGTCTCCCCGTTCAGGTTGTGGGACCGTCTGTAGGGCTTCGTGCAGGCACAGACCTGGGAGAGAAGCTGCTCGGGACATCTCCTAGCTGGAGGCAGGATGCCCAGGAGATCTTTCTGGAGGGCTCAAGTGTGACCGAGGTAAGGTTGCCTCCCCAGCATCATCTCAAACTGTTTGCCCTTCCTGCCCGTATGCTTGTGTGAGTCTTTTTGTTAAGCACTGGGGCTCTTCTTCCCTTTAGCTCCTGTTTTCTGACCAGGTTGGTTGCTGCATGAGCCGGGACAGATTTCAGAAACGCTCCCCCAGATCTAGAGGTGCAGCAGAACCAGAGCCACGACTCTGGTGAGTTTTGTAATGCAGAGTCCTGACGTGCTGTTCCTCGCTGGGACTTTCAGGTAGCATGGGAGGCAGGGAAATGAGCAGGATGATAGAAAATCTCTGCAAAGTGACTGCACAGAGGTGGGGAGGGGAGAGGCAATAGCGTTTTCTGGCATGTGCTGCCTCTGCTGCATTCGCTGCCTCAAAGGTAAATTATCAGTTTCTCCCTTAAATATTAACAGCTGCCAGGTAATGAATTCCCCCTCGCTGTTTTATAATGGCACTAAAATTGGGATTTGCCTTGGTTTTCTCTGTAATTATCCAATGAGAGCGTGTGAGTGCGAGGGAGGTAGGGCAGAGCTGGGCCTCGCAGGCTCTGCTGCTGTGAGCGCCGTGTCTGGGGGCAGCGCTGCTTTAACCACCCCGTGCAGCGGGGTCTCGGGGTGTCTTTGCTCAGAGCAGGGGGCTCTTCAGATCCAGAGAGACTCAGCTGATGCTGTTTCAGTTTTGGGAAGGTGACTGCTCTGCTACGGAGCCCCTGAAGGTGCTGGGAATTGTTTTGACGTTTCTCAATCTAAGCCAGGAAAAGGCAAGGCTATCAGCTCTGGGTCATCTGTGAATATTTGAACCTTTTGGGTAGAGAAGCAGGAGAAATGTGTCCTACAAGGTGCAGAGCACAGGGCGAGTGTTACCGATTCCGTCCTCTTTGTCCTGCAGACGACAAGGAGGACAAAAGCAGAGAAGAGAACCTGTCCCCACTTAAAAGAGGCAGAAAACTCCTGTGCACTGCCAGGGACAGGACTGCTGTTGGCAGGGCAGCTGGCATCTGCACGAGCCACAGTGGTCAGTGCCCTCCATCTGGGGAGGGGACGAGCTGAAGACTGCCTGCTCAGGGCCACCCTCTCCACATTCTGTGCTGAACAGAAGCAAAGCTGAGGTTTTGCTGCCCCTGTGCCTTGATATCAGCCCCTCGGCTTCGTCCTCAGTGAGATGCTCCAGCATGAAGGTCCCAGAGAGAAAGCAGAATTCCTTGTCTGCCTTCCTCTGGGGTATTCTCGCTGTTGGGACACCCTCTTGCTGCTGCTTCCCACTACGCCGGTCTTGTTTTTCCTCCTCCCAGACCGAGGTCAGGTTGTGAATCAAAGCTGTGCTGCGGACAGGAGATGGAAGGCAGGATTTAGAGCAAGCCTCTGCTTGTGCACCAACCACGAGCAGAAGCGAGGAGCCAGCTGCAGAACGGCTGTCCCAGCCCTCAGCTCTGCTGAAGTGACACCAAGGACTCCAGGTCTGGTGCTTCTCAGGTCTCTTGGGCTGAGGATTTGGGGGACTGCATGAAAACACATCTGAGACCCCATAGTCCAGCCATAACCAGCTAAATGTGGGGCATAGTTCTGGAGCTGGAAACTGCAGGAAAGAGGCTTTACCTGAGGGATCTGATCTGATCTGGTTGTCCAAGGCCTTTGCTGGAGGTTAGGACAGGAGATCTGCAGCATGGCTGGCCCAGCGGTCCGGAGCTGCCTAACCCAGCTACCAAAATACATTCTTTTTCCCCTGACTCACTGTAACCGGGTTTTCAGTTATTGGCGCTTTGAAGCCGTAATTGAGGTCTGCTCTCCTCCTCGCACAGCCTTTTCTCCCGGCAAATTGTCAGCCCTCAAGTGGTATGAGACAGTAAAAGAGATGTTACACTCACCATTTCCTAGAAACTGTCGCTTTAAAGAGAACAATACTAAAAAGAGGGATGAATTGAATCCAGACCCGGAGCCATAAAACTCCAAATGTTTGACTTCTCTCAAAATCTGGAACTCTTCATTCATTTCTAGGGTCTCTGCCGTGCTCGGGGCACTTTGTACATTCGCAGTTCCGGCTTCTCACATTTAATAAACTGCACATGCCTGAAAAGCTTTAAAAAACAATCATAGTCCAAGCTCTCTGTGGATGTAAATCAGTGTAACTTTGGTAAAATCACAGGGAAATGCACACTAATGATGCATTTCAGGCACAGCCTGAGTCTGGGGTTAACGTGGCAATCACAAGGCTCCGCTCGCACCTAACCCTCAGCCTCCATCCACGTTTCCCATTAGCAGGGCTATTTTCAAGCCTCCCCAAAGCAATTAACACCAATTAATCTAAAAGAACCTAAATACTGTTGTGTTTTTTCAGAGTCCCTGGCTTCTTCCTGTTCCATGTGTGGCCCCAGAAGGCTGGTATCTGTGCTGCAGAGAGTGCTGCCCTTCCTGGGAAGGGGAACCAGCCCCTGCAGCTCGGTGCAGCCCCTCTCCGTGGTCAGCAAAGAGCTGAATTAGGTGTATTTGGGGTGCGGGAGGTGCGAGGCCTGTGGGATGTGTCGAAAAATCCCTGGAGGATGTTTTGCCTGAATTGAAAGCTGGTTACATCCCGGGGTGCTGTTACGAGGAGCAGATCAGCTCCTTGCCTTTGCTTTCCCCAAATGAGGCACGGTTTCACTGTGCCCCTGTTTTCCCGTGTTTGCCTGTGAGTTTTGCCTCCCTGGCTTCAGCTCTTCTGCCTGACCAGCGCCGAAATCACAAACCCACAGGGACCTGCCCCAGGATTCTCCCTGCCCCCAGCAGGGCCAGGGTTTCGCGTTTTGTGGGTGCCTTGCCGAGCGCGGCCTTGATCTCCAGCGAGGCCTCGAGGCGTCGCCGGGGTAGGAGTAAATACTAATTAAGAGTTGGGCGTTTGCTGCAGCGGGGGGTGTTTATCCGAAGGGTGGCTGCGCGTCGGGTGTGTGCAGGCACAACGACCCACCTCACCCGCTCGGCACCACCGCTGGCACGGCGCTGCCTCTGCTCAGCTGCTTGGTGAAACAGCGCAGTGCTGGGAGCAGGGAGGTGTCTCACAGCAGCACGGTTGTGGCAATCCAGAGACACAAGCAGGGTTTTTTTGCAAAGTGGTTTTGCAAACAGCACTGCCAGTGCTTTCCCATTTGAGGTGCACGGTGTGAGGTGGGGAGCGTTGGATGATTTCGGGGCCGCAGAGGAGCGTGTCCTTGGGTGGCGGCGTCCTCACGGGCACCTCCCTGCTCTGCCACCGCCTGCTCCTCGGGAGGTCGTGAGGTCTGCTGGGTGGGGACGGGGGTTGAGCGCCCCTTATTAACCTCAGCATCTGTGCTAATTAACGGAGAGCACGGGTTACAGCATCTAAAGCAATGGGATTATTTCAGTTTAGCAAATGACCGCCGCTCAGCTGAGACCCGAGAGCCGAGCACGGTCCTAGATCCACCCTCGCTGACTGCAAAGGAAATTGCTGTGAGGGGTTTTGGCCGAGCCATCCTGCTCACTGCCTGGCTGTGTTACGGTGTGCACAGGTTTGGGAACTCGCTGCCTGCCGGCAGCTGCCCATGGGCTGTGTGGGTGTGAGCAAGCAGGGCAGGATCAGTCCCACTGCTGCTATCGAAGCGCTCATTAAGGCTTCTGCTGGGCTAATTGGGCTCTGGAGCTGCCCGGCTGCTGTCCTGGGCTAGAGGGGCTGACCTGGAACGGTAACGCTTCCACTTGGTGTCCTTGTTTGATAGTTTTAAGCTTTGAGGGCTAAATCTAGGCTTGTGTATTTTTATTAAGTGGTGATAGGGACACCCAACCTGACCTGGTAAGCGCCGTCAAAAGCGATGTGGAAGAGTTGCTGCGTTAACTTCAGAATTGACAGGTATTGGAGGAGTGTTTGAGCACACCGGCGAGGGTATTGCCTCCCGGAGAGAAACCAGTAACGATTTCCACGCCGTGGATGCACTGGTCTCAGCAGCAAGGGCTGGTTGCCTGGGCTGTGATTTCAGGGCAGGTCACAGCATAGCTGGGGAAAAAGCACAAAACCAGAATTAACGGGGCTGCTGCACAAAGTCACCAAATCCCAGCACGTCGGCAGTCGGAGCGGCGCTGCGAGTAGCAGAGGTGTCGGTAGCACTTCAGCCAGGCCACCCACGCAGATGCTCCACGCTCCGTCTCGAAAAATAAGCAAAAAAAAAAAGGGGGAATTGTGACCCCGGCGGTGATCTGAAGGCGTGGATTTCAGCCACGCGTGGCAGCCGGGCAGGCTCCCAGCAGGTCATCAGTTGGTGTATTAGGGAAGGAGGCAGCGTGGGTGAGTTATTTTGATTTTGTTTGAAACAATAAAAGCCGAGTTATTTGAGATCTTCACAACAGAACCAGCTTTTAGCACCAGCGTTTATAGGGATGAGTGGGCGAGTTGTTTAAAGGGGAGGAAAAAAAAAAAGAAATCTTTGAAAACAGTCCAAGGCAGGGTGATAATTTCTTCCTACAAGGGAAGAGCGCCGGGCACGTCCTGTGTCTGAGGGCTGTGAGCGGCCGGGCTTCACCGGGTGCTTCGGAGGAGCTCCCACCCTCGGGAGCTGCAGGTGGTGTCTCCGCAGACTGCGGCTCTTCCCCTGGGTCCCCTTTGCTGCCTCCGAGACCCAGGTGCAAAAATTCATTTTCTCTCCCCGTTCCAAGCGCCCGATCCGCTCTGTGCGGGCTCTGCAGCCGCATTACCCCGGACGTCTCCGTGTCGCCCTCGCCACCAGCCTGATGCCCCTCAGCCCTCCTGGGTCGTGGTGTTCAGGTAGGGGCCAGAGGCTCGGCTGTGGCTCGTTTCCCTCCCTCCCCTCTCCGCCGAAGCCCCCCCGGCTCAGCCCAGCAGCTGCAGCCCAGATGTGCACAGAGCTCACGCGAGCTGCAGCACCGCTGCTCGGCACCGGGCACACCCGGACCCTGCACCGAGCGTGTCGGGGAGAGGTGTGCCATGCCCTGCCCCGTCCCTGCCCCTCCTTTCCCTCTTCATTCACTGTTTTTCATTTTTTTTTTTAAATTAAATCAGCGGGGTCTGGCTCCTGTATCAGCAGCAGCCCCCCTTGGAGGCTGAGTCCCGCGGTGCCCCCGTGGGCTGGCAGCAGGCTGGGGACACCGGGCCAGGAGCCCTCGTTTCAGGCCCCAGAAGGTCTCCACGCTTCAGACTACACTGCATGACTCCTGGAAATAAGTGTGCAAGGCAGGGGCAGTGCCCAGAAGCTGCATTTGTTCAGGGTGAGGAAATTCCCCGTGTTGGCAATGACAGAGGAGAGCGAAGTGTAAGGGGGCAGTGGGGTGGAGAGCAAACGGGGCTCCCCATTCTGCTGCTGTGGCCTTTGGACAGCTGCTTCTCTTCCCAGTGACCCGTCACAAAGCCACAAATTCCCATTTCTTATTTTCCCTTTTCATAAAGGAGAGGTAAGAAGAGCTCTTTGCCTGTTGCAAAGCGTTTCCATCCCTTCTGCGCTTAAAATCTTTTTACGATCAGAAAATTCCCCCCGCTCAGCAGGGATACAGCTAAACGAGGAGCTGCTTGTGGCTGAGTATCTTCGGTTTTTGCGATGAGACAACAAAAAAAATAAAACATGTATCTAATAATACGTGGAGCAGGAGGACTACCAGGAGCTAAAAATGGCCCTCCGATATTTTGGAGCTTTAAATCCAAGCGCTCGCACGGTGCCGGGGTGTGCACGGGGCGCTCGGGCCGTGCTGCGTGTGCAGATGTAGTCGGGCAGAACGGCTCCCGGTCTATTTTTAAGGCAAAGTGTGCGTGGCGGGTAGGAGGCGAGGAGGTGGAAGGAAAGCTAAATATTCACATAGCTCCGCTCCGTGTCTTCGAGCAGCATCTAATAGCGCCCGGCTCGTGGCGGCGGCGAGGTGAGGGCGATCTGAGCGCGGCTCAGCCCACCCCACCACCCCCCCCTTTGGTGCCAGGGCACCCGAGGGGCTGCGGGAGGAGCGTGGCGGTGGCAGGGCTGCAGTTTTCAGCTGGCTCAGCACCGAATCGCCGGCGCTGGCTGCGGGGTGCACATGGCTGGGAGCTCGGCATAAATCTCAGCTCCGGCGGCGGCGGCTGGGGAGAGCTCGCGGCTGGCGGTGGGAGCTGAGGAGAGCAGCGAGGAGCCAGCCCCCTGCCAGGGAAAGGGGGCTCCTGCTCCCGGCCATGTGAAAGCTGGAGCCCGGGGAAGAGCTGGCTGCGGAGGTCAGTGAGTAAAGCTTTTGGTTCACTTCCGAAAGGCGAGAGGCTGGCTCGGAGGAGGAATACGCAGAGAGAAAGGGGATTTACTTGGGCTGGGGCTCGGCTGTCACCTGCGTGCGCTTTTAAACTCGGCTGCTTCGTAAAGTTTGCAGATGGCTTCGTTTTGCACTTTTTATTATTAAGGATTTTTTGCAACTTTTCGGGACGGGCTGAGGCAGTGCCCAGAGCTGCTCCCTGTCCCGTGGCCACCCCGGTTCCCAAGCGGGCTGGGAGGGAAGGGGGCTGCTGAGGGAGCCGAGCCTCAGGAGGGGCAGCGGCAGAGATCTGCTGCCCTCGGCAAAGCCTTGCGTGAGTTTAGCAGCTTCTCTGAATCCAAGGATGTCACCGAGGAGAGGAGACTCCGGTGGCTGGGGACAGGGACAGCCCGGCTCCTGCGCTCGGGGCAGATGCTCCGGACGCTTCACCTCCCTCTGAACCAGGCGGAGGCGTTTGGCCAGGGGGTTTCTGTGCCTCCAGCCCCTCTGGGAGGCTCTCCCCAAACCTCTCCCCCGGTGCCTGCCTCCAGCAGCTGCTCGGCGAGGTGGCAAAGGCAGCTCAGGTGCCGCGATTTGGGGTGCAGGACGGCGGTGACGGTGCTGCTGGCCCCGCAGGGTGACGCCAGGAGGCAGTGACACCACGTGCAGGGCATCAGCAGGCTCCTGCCTGGGGATTTGGGGTCTGCTGCCCGAACTGAGAGCAGGTAAGTTTTTGGGGTGCATCTGGTTTATAGGGGGAGAGTCAGACAGGCACGGCATGAGGCTGTGGATGTGTCGGGGTGGATATCTGCCGGGCCCGGGGCAGGTGGGCACTGCTGTAACAGCGGGCAGGAGTTTGCCAGGAACTGCCTGGCGGGGACAGAGAGCTGGGTCCCAGCTCTGTCACTGCAGGACTTGGCAAGTTCCTTTGGCTCCAGGTCATCTCCTCACCGAAATGCAACGAGGAGGAGGTGGACGAGGAGCCGAGGAGGTGCTGTCTGAGGGGCTGCTGTAGGAGCAGCGCTGGAAACCGCCCTCGAGGGCTCCTTGTGCTGGGGCAGGTTTCGGAAAATTGAGCCTGGGCTGGAGGAGCCCGCTGCAATCAGCCCGTCTGCCTTCGCTTGGTGGCTTTCCTGAATCAGAGTGAAAACGGCCAAAGGGGTTTAAAGGCAGCGGAGCCTCTTCTGGCTTGGTTTTGCTTTGCCTGGGGTTGTTTCAGCCTTCACCTCGCCTGCCCACCCCGAGCAGCCGGCCTGGGGGATTTCCCCCTGAAACGCTGCAGACAGAGCCGGGCAGCACAGCAACGTCTGAGCCAGGGGGTGCGGGAGGCTTCATTCAGCACCTGTAGGAGTTTATTGGGGATGTGCACTTGTGGGGCAGTGACCGGCAGCGTTGATCTCTGCTGCCCTTTGCAGGCACACCAGCACACCCCAGGCCGTGCTGTGCAGCACAGAAGAGGTTTTTTTGTCTCTGAAGGAGGCTGGGTGGAGGGAATGGCTTGTGGTAGGACTCGAGTGCTGGAGGATGGGGAACGAGGCCAGGTGCAGGGTGGCCATGGGTGAGAAGTGGCCCCGGGGCTGCAAAGCAAAGCCCTTGCCCAGGAACCCTTCAGGGCTCCGGGTCTGGGGAGCCCCTTGGTTGTTGTTTGTGCTGCTGTGGGGCTGGTGCTCGGCCCCGTTAGGGGATGCCCTGGCTCTGGGGCCCTCCTGGGCACAGCTCGGCAGCAGACGGTGGCCCCGCGCCGTGACATGCATCCATCTGCCTGCACAGCTCCGGCCTCGGGGCCAGCAGCAGCCACACAGGGAGCCAGGCGCTCTGTGTGATGTCCATTTGGGCGTTTTAATTAGGTTTGGGATGGGGATGGAGGCTCTGTGGCTGGGGCAGCACCCCCCGAACCAGGCTGGCACAGGAGGTGCCCCCACACGGGGCCAGCCCCGTCCTGCACTCATGCCCCGGCCGCTCTCGTACTGATTGGGGCTGTCCCTGGCTCCCCCAGGTGTTCTGGGCAGAGATCCTGGCACAGCAAAACGCAGCTCCCTGCAAGGAGCCCCCCAGGGGGGGATCCCGGCTCTCCCGGGGGCTCAGCACCTCGCTCTGCCCATCGGGCCCCTGGGTGGGTCCCCTCCTTGGCACCGCTCCGAGGGAGCTCGGTGTGGATGAGCAGCCTGCCTCCGCTCCCCTGAAATTTGGGGCACGCGAGCCCAGGCAGCAGGGCTGTGATCGGGGTGGTTCAGCCTTGCTTTAAGCCCGAGCACGTTTTGGTTTCCGAAAGTACTGGCTCCGAGGGGCTGTGCCCGCTCTTCGGTCAGAGGTTCGGAGAGGTGAGAGGGGCTTTGCCCCTCCCCGATCGGCTCCCGCGTTGCCAATGTTCCTCTCTGGCCTGCTGCTAATTTTGACGCTGCCCTAAATAGAAGCTGAGTGCATCTCATCTGCTCCGCTTCGCATACGGGAAAATTGTTTGCCTTCGTTTACAGGATCCGAGCTGCGGCTTTAACCCTGTCGGCACACGACCCTTCCTGGCGGATGCCTCTCTTATTGCTGTCTAATTTTACATCCCGTTGTGGGAGGCTCCTCAGAAGGCTCCGCTGGTCCCGCTCCCTGCCTGCCGGTTCACCCAGCACGCGGCCCGGCTGGGACTGGAAGCAACACGGCAGCTCGGGGAGGCTGCTGAGTGCTGAGCCTTGTGCAGCACGACTTAAATATATCCCCGTCTGGTGCAAGGTGCTCATTTGGGGATCGCAGGCGAGGGCTGCTCCCGAAGGGCTGTAATTTGGTGGCATTTGCAGCCCGGTGATTGCTGCTCGTGGGGTGCTGCGAGCGGCGCAGCGGAAGGAAGCGCAAAGGGCAGCGCGAAGGGCAGTGGCCTAAAAATGTTAAATTTAGTGGGGTAGAGAGGGAGGCTGGAGCTGAGGCTCGGCTGGGCACACGGCAGCACTTCACAGCCGGGGCTGTGGCCGTGCTGGCAGCTCTGGGGGGCTGTGGCTCTCCGTGGGTGCCCCTCTCACCACGTGCAGGTGAGAAAAGAGGAAAAGAAAGATGCCCTCCAGAGCTGAGGGCACAGTGGGACCGAGTAGCAGTGACCCCAGCAAGCTGCGGGCACAGCCGGGAGCTGGCTCTGGGCACAGGACAGGGCAAGGCACGGCCACGGCCACACCACCACGGCCACACCAGGCTGAGCCGTCACACACGGGGCAATATTTGGGGCTTTCTGACTCTGCTGCGTTTCGTTGTCTTTCCAGAAGATCAACCGGACCCCTTCGGACGAGGAATGCTTCTTTGACCTGCTGAGCAAGTTCCAGAGCAACCGGATGGACGATCAGCGCTGCCCGCTGGAGGAATGCCCATCGGAGGCTGCCGAGGCAGCTGCCACACCAGTCCCTGCCCTGGAAGAACGGATCTGTAAGCACTGATGCGTTCAGAAGCCGCTGGTACCAGGGGGTGATGCTGCTCCCACGGCGTGGCTGGCTGGCGTGGTTTTATTGTGCAGCTTGTGATGTTTTCCCCAAGCCTCAGCTCCCTGAACCTAGCAATTATTATTTTGTTGTTGTTGTTTGCGATCTCCGCCACTGTGCAAGGCGTACAGAAACCTTCCTGCGGTAATGGTTGCTGAAGCAAAAGCTGGAGAAGGTGAACTGAGGCTTGGGGAACAGCCTGGCAAGAGAAATGCAGAATATACCGGGAGTTTTTTCAATCTTTTGGAGGTTTTGTCTGAGCGCTGAGGCTGGCAGGAGGAATTCTGCCTCCACCAGCGTCTGCAGGTGGGAGATGCTGGTGGTCGTTGCTCAGGGAGCCTCGGGAGGGCAGCGAGCTGGGGCAGCACGGGCCTGGAGGGGGTTTCATAGGCAGGGTAAAGCAACACCAGGTTTCCTCAGTGTTACCGTGGAGGAAGGACTGGGTTTTGTCCAGTTGTTGGATGCTGTGGTGAGAGGTGTCTCAGAAGCCGGGAGGACAGAAAGTAATAGGGAGCTCCCAGCACGCAGAGAGCTAACTCACTCGTAGGGAGAGCACGGGTAGATTGAAGAAGCCGCCTGACAAGTGGCTGCTGAGAGGCAGATCAGGGCTGTGTCTGCGCTTTGGCTTTGTGTCCTTTTTTTCGCTGTTGTGCTGAGGTCCTTTGTTTAAAGCAAGCTGGAGAGAAGCACTGAAACGTGCGGGTCCCACTGGTGTGCTTAAGCACCACCACAGAGGGCTCAAAGCCCTTCAGTCGAAGCCGGGGGGTGTTTACCAGCTCCCAAACCACCACGGAGCCCCAAGAGGGGAGGAGCAGACCCCGACCGCCCCCCAAGTGCAGCCAGGAGCGCAGCACGAAGCCGCTCAGGGTGCAGGTGCCAGGGGCTGAAGCAGCAGCCGGAGCGAGGCAGCGCCCAGGTGAGGCTGTGGTGCAGGAGGAGCGCAGGGTGGCTGCGAGGTGAGCGGTTCTTTCTGTGCTAAAAAAAGCTGGAAATGAGCAGCGCTTTTTCAAGATGCACGTTTCTGATACAGAAGTGCATTCGGCTTTAACAGCTGTGTAATTTAGGAGAGCGAGTTTAAAAGCTGACGCTTTATAAAGACTGCGTGAGTAGGCACATGTTCTGTTCAGCTGTCAGTTGGACTCTGAGCTTTTGGGACATGTTATTTGCGAGGTTTCTGTGTGAGCTGAAGGGGAAGAGACACGGCTTGGTGGCAGTGCTGAGATTATTCTGCATTTCTGTCCCTCCGCAAGCCGGGGCCCCAGGAATTGCACCTGGTGGCAGGAGACTGGGGGCACCCCCGGTGCTTTGTGCTCGCTGGGTCTTTGGGTCTCTTATGCTTTGGTTTTCCTGGCTGGGGCTGACTGGGTTGTTTCACAGCGGTCCCAGTGTTGCTCATGGGCGAGGTGGGGGCTGCCTGATGGGCACAGAAGCCGCCATCCAGCCCAGCTCAGCCCTGTAAGGCTCCCCTGGGTGATTTTGGGGGCGAGGATTCGGGCTCTGAGGGAGCAGAGCCGTGACCCTGCTGCTCCTCTCCCCGCCCGCAGCGCAGTCCTCCCTGATGGCGTCCCCGCAGACGGAGGAGTTCTTTGATCTCATCGCCAGCTCGCAGAGCAGGCGGCTGGACGACCAGCGCGCCAACGTGGGCAACCTGCCCGGCCTGAGGATCACCCACAACAACCTGGGGCACCTGCGCGTGGAGGGGGACGCTCAGGAGCCCGGCGACGAATTCTTCAACATGCTGATGAAGTGTCAGGTACTGCGGGACTCAGTTCTCCCCCAGCAGCACGTGCTGCCCCCCCCCGATCCCACCCGCAGCTCCCATCCCACTCCTAACGCCTTTTTTCTCCCCCCGCAGTCCTCCAGGATCGATGACCAGCGCTGTGCACCCCCCGACTCCATCCCCCGTGGCCCCACCATGCCAGATGAAGACTTCTTCAGCCTCATCCAGCGCGTCCAGGCCAAGCGCATGGATGAGCAGAGGGTAGATTTGGCCTCAGCCCAGGAGGAGGCAGCAGAGGAGCAGCAGAGGCCTGGTTCCAGCTAAGAACGGGGGTTCAGGTGGGGGGGTTTGGTTTCATTTCAGTTTTTTTAGAGAACTCCGTGTAGGTGGTTTCAAAGCCGAGTGCTCCTGCGCTTCCACAGACTTCTCCCAGGAGCGCCCCGAGCTGCACGTGGCTGCTCTGCAGAGGCAGCACCACAGAAGGCCCACGGGACCAGGGAGGGGTTTTAAACAAGGGGCTTTTTTAGGACGTGCAGCCACGGTAACACTGGGCCCAGCACCAGGGAAGGAGACTTTGGCAGTCCCTTTGCTCAGCACCTGAAAACCCAGGAACTGGTGCTGGCAGCCAGAGGAGGAGCCTGGAGCAGGTAGTGAAATCCAGCCTTGATGTCCTTTATTTCCAGAACACTTTAAATTTAACGGGGGAAGGGAAGAGCACCTTTTGCATTTTCAAGTCCTCCTGTCTCGTTTGCATCACGAGGTGACGGATTGCTCTGGATCCTTTCCTGGAATCTCTTGCTCAACTTTGTGCTTTCTAGAGGAGGAAACGAGCTCAGGTCAGCGGCGACACAGCTCCTTTCAACCCTGAGCCCTGGTCCCCCCACTTTGAGGTTTGTTCTGGGGTTGCTGTGAATTCCGGGGGCCCTGCGCTGTCCCTCCCCTCCGCTTCCCCAGCCGCTCCTGTGCAGAGCTGTACTGGAACCTCCTGAGCAGGACCCAAGGCTCTCCCACCCATAGCTTCAGTGGAATTTGGAGACCCCCAGCAAAACCCCAGCCTGGGACAAAGCCTGAAAGGTAACTGCCAGCTGTGCAGCCCCAAGGAAGGGAGGAAGAAGGTCTCTGCCCATCTGCTTAGCACAGAAAACTGAGGCAACGCATCGCTTCTGCTGCAGCTGGGCCAGAAGCCTCGTACAGGATTGAACTGAGTGCCCGAGGCAGAAACCTGCACTGGGCACTGAGCTGCTGCGAGAGCTACAAAGCCTTCTGGTCACAGCTTGCGATGCTCCCTCGTGCCCAGCAGCAGTGGGGGCCAGCAGCCCTGCCCTCCGCCTTGTTCCTCCTGACAGCAGGGCTGTGCTGCTGCCTGCCCCGCAGAGCTGCTCCCACCCGGATCTGCGTTTACTTACATTTCCTTCTGGTGACACTGGGAAAGCGAGCCCGGAGAGGAGGCCAGCAGCCATCTCCTTCGAGGAGGTGGAATGTTTTCTTCTTTGCTTGACCTGAGAGGCAATCTTGGAACCGAGCACCTCCAGCAACGAGGTCTGCCAAAGCAGGTGTGTTCCTACGGAGCACAAATCAGCACTTTCTGACTGAAACGCATTTGACGGAAACATTTCCAACCAGCAGTTGAGATTTTTAGACCAGTGATGCTGCTCGTCGGGCACTCAACCTGCCTGCGCTGAACATTTGGAGGGGAAGCTGCGTTTTGCCTGCCACCAGGGAGCACTCACCTGCTGCGTGCATCGCTGGGCTGAGGCTCAGCCTCCTGCCTGGGGCAGGTCAGAGCTCTGGAGCCAAGCCAGGAGGACCTGCCCGCCACCTCCGCACCCACCTCGCCTGCATTTGTCCAGAGGAAGACAGCGCCGAGGATGCCAATGACTTCTTGAGCAGCTGCAGGCCCCGGGCTGTGCAGCTCAGCCAGGTGGCGAACTGGAATCTGACCATGAAGCTTTCAGAGGTGTTAATTATTTGCCATATACTTGAATGTATTGAGCTTATTTATTTTTTACATGTGCATTTGCTAATGTCATTTTGATGGGGAATTTCCAACCCACAGGTACTTTTTTTCTAAAAAATAATCTGCCAAATGAATTAATATATTAGAAATGAATACAGCGCGAGGGAAAGGGGGGGGTTGTGCTTAATAAATATTTGTGTCTAAGCTTCAGTGACAGAAGTTAATTTCCACTATTTTTTTGGCCAGGAGAGCTCACGGGGGTCCTTTGGGATGGGACTGGGGGTGCGTGGTGGGGTCTTGTGGAGGACATCACCACGTGGAAGTGTTAAGAAAAAGGGTGTGTGCATCACCCCTATGTCTCTTAGGGAGCAGGGTGCTGTAGGATACAAAGCCCTGAGCCCTCCTGCCCTGTCTTGGTGCATTCCCGGCACCTGCCCCAAAATCTGTGTCTGGTTTCCCTGGTGGGAGCTGCCAGAGGAAAGGGCAGCGAGTGCCTGGCATAAGCTCTCGGTGAGGATACTCCCAGAGCAGCAGGCAGCAGCACGAGCTCGTTCCAACGCAGCAGGGAGGTGCAGGCCGTTAGATTTCGCTAGAACGGGGGCCTGGGAGCAGCAGATTTTTGGCTCCTGAGCCCTGTGAGGATAAAGCCAAGTCACAGCTGCTCCTTCCACGCCTGGCTAACCTGTGCAGGCTCCTGCCAGTCCTGATCGAAGCTTAATGAAGAGCCACCAGCTCCTTCTCATCAGGCGTTCTCAAGTTGCTCAGTGCCTGGCCACAAGCAGGCTCTGTGTGTGACCTGAGGCCAGAACCGTGCCCCCAGTTCTGCAAAGGCTGGCGATTCCCAGGATTTGAAACAGGTGAAATTCCTAAAAGCAAGGGATGGGGCTCACCTGCTGTCTCACTGTCCTTAGCAGCTGAGGAAGGGCACACCATCCACCAGAAAATGTCTCTCACAGATCCCCACTGTGAGCGGGAGCAACGGCTGCTACTGCTGCTCCAGGCCCTCAGCCTGTGCTGGTTGCTGCTGTGCTGGAGCCTGGAGTAACAGAAAGAGCAGCGTTATTGTCCGACAGCAGTGTGTGTGCAGAGCACAGCCCTTCCTCCCTTCCTCTGGTAGGGCACAGCTCGCTGCTGCTGACACCCGCCGGGCAGGCGCGGCACTGCCGAGCTCTGCGCCCAGGGCAGAGCAGGGAGGAAAGCTGAAAGAGCAGGCCCCGTGCAAGCAGCACAAAGTGAGTCACTTCCCAGCCCCCTGCGCTGCTGCTCGCAGGAGGGATTTACCTGCCTGAGCCCGTCAGGAAGGCGGCACGGTGCTGCTGAGCCCCCCGCAGCACACCCACGGGTGGCAGGGGCTGTAACGCCATCGCTGCACGCACAGCGATGCGCTTGGGCATCCGAGTGCAATAAAAAAGACAGGGGGTGTTCAGAGAGGCGGAAAGCAAGAGGCACAACAGCGCCTGTTTTGCAGCAGAGCCCTCATGGGACAGGATTTGGGAACAGAATCCCTCCCTTGGCAGCCCCAGGGAAACGCTTTGAGGATTGTGCCAAAGGATTGCAGCGCGTGCTGGGAACGCTGCCTTGCCCCCCTCACATCCCCAGCCCTCCTCTGTGCATCCAACACCCCCGTCCCAGCGCTGTCACTCACCCTGCCCTGCTGCACCAGGCCCTCGTGGCACTATTCCCCCATCGTGACACAATCTCCAGCTCAGGAGGAAGCCTTTTTTCTCTTCTCTCTCCCAGTCCTTTGGCTGCTGGGCTCCTCCTAGACAAAGCCTGCTCACTGGTGTCCTCTTTAACAAAAAGGTTTCCTTTTTTTCAGAAGAAAAAAAAAAAAACAACATCAAAACGGAGCACATTTTTAAAATACAGTCTGTTAGCAACAAATCCTTTTGTTTTACACACACAGTCCCTCAGAGAAGCAACCCTCTCCCTTCCAGCTGAAAACCCTGAAAACCCCGGAATGGTTTGCCACAAAAGGTGCCCGTTCCCTGGGGGCTGCCCTCGGGCCCCACCCTGCCTCTGCAGCGCACTCCCTGCACCCGCACCCCAAAGCTCTGCCCGCCCCGTGCGATCTGCTGCTGCCTGCCCTGTCCTCGTCCTGCCAAAACCACGTCCAGCAGCACAGCCAGGCCCTGCTCGTGGTGCTCCAGGACCACCCTGCTGCCCTGCCTCAGCGCCAGGGAAACACTGATCCCTCAGGCAGCCACAGACAGACTTTGCTGCAGTTTTTTACTGTAACAGAGCAAAAACTAGCGTAACCTTTCCATATAACCATAGATAGGGGCACAGTAATGGGTACGAAAGGTAAGGAAAACGGCTAGAACAGCTAAAACCTGGCTTTTTTAGTACTAACTGTTTCCAAGACAACGCAGAGCCTTCCCAGCGGCTTGGTGCCACCCCGTCACAGGCAGCAGAGGCACGGCAGCAGAGCGCTGTCTGCTTGGAGGTAACACAATCACCCCCCTTCCAGCAGTGCCAGCAGCTCACAACAGGGCGAGCACGCAGCCGTGTTCCAGGACTCCTGTTTCTTAATTACCACGTGGATCGCTCCAGCATCTGATTGTGTCAGAGCCATGTTTCTTTAGGACATGAGCACGCACAAACCTAGCTGCGGGAGGAAGCTCCTGCCCTTCAAAGCTGTTCCATCACTCTGAACTGAGGTACTTACAAGAAAACATGAATATTTGAACTATACTCACAATACAACACGTATAAAATTACTATAAATGCTTCAGGTGAACAAAGAAAACTCATTAACGCTCATTAATACATGCAATGCCCTCAATGAATACTTGAATGATTAAAGGCCACGGACACCTGGACGAGTTTGGCTGCAAGAAGTGGGTTCGTTCAGCTTGGAGGCACAAAGGCAGAGGGGTTTTAGGGCTTTCTGTAGCTCTCTGGTGGGAGGGCGTGGAGGATCCAGAGCCAAGGCTCTTCTCAGCAGTGCAGTGCTTTGAAGGAAGGCAATGGGCACAGGCTGAAACCCAGGGTGTTTCAGTTAGGCACGAGGATTTCTGGTATTCTTTTACTAAGGGATTGGTCAAATACCAGACCAGGGCTCCAGAGGCTGTGGGATCTCCACCATCCTCAGATACTCAAGCCTAGGCTCTAAGTGTCTTTAACTGAGCCTCCTTTGAGCAAGGTGGTTGGATAGAAACCTCCAGAGGCCTCCTCCAACCTGTTACTTTTTGACATCAAGTTTAAAAACATAAGAGGATACTTCACAGTGCTTCAGGCTGCTGGACCTTAAGATAAGCTGAACTTTTACCCAGGCGGAGAGAGGAAGCCCTACGAACGTGCAACATGATCACCTTGCAGCCTGATTCATCGCTACCCGTTACGCGCTGGTAAACACCTACATTTTGCATTTATGAAGTTATTATTTTTTGTTCTAGCTGATCTTAACGTGCAGCAGTAGCATTAATAAGCACCTCAACGTCTGTCAAATAAGACAAATTCCTAGGTGCTCCACTTATCTCCAACGTGCTTCACAAATGTTCATTCTGCCTTCACGCCCGTCCTCCCCCTCACCAGTGAGGAAGTTGCATAACCCCAGCACCCCGGGGCCGCTTGCTGCGTCACTGCCCCGAGTGGAATTTCCGAGCAGGGGCTGGCACTCCCACGGGGCAGCACAGCCAGCCTCGTGGCGTAACCCACAGACAGGGATTTTCAGCCTAGTGATAGACAGAAGGGGCACAGAACCTTCACTCTGGATGATAAAAGGGGAAATGAAAAAGCAGCACTTCAGTGGCTGCGGTGAGCTGGTTACCTGATCCTCCTGCAGGGACATTTTGGCTTTGCAAACTCACACATGGTCAGACCTCCTCCTCAGGTGGTATCAATCGCCTCTTCTGCTCAGCTGCTGTGCCCTGCGATGCTCCTCCAGCAGCACTGCCATCAGCTGCTGATGTGCAACAGCTGGACAGCATCAGAGGGCACTGCTAAAGCCTGCAGTTAGAGCTGCACCTGCCTAGGTTAAAACACACGGACAGCGAATTAACTCCCTTCTCACCTGAGAACAAAGCAGGCGTCCTGACACTGCTGAAATGCTCAAAATTGCTTTAATGTCAGCAAAACAAGTACCAGGAAAAATATCCACACTCCACCTCTAAAAATATTGGTTTGGTCAAAGGCAAAACTACGTAAGACAAAGACACAACAGAGAAAAGACCGACGCCTGACTTTATTTTAAACACAGACCATTGAAGTTAGGAAAGAAACGTTAACAGTCTCTCGTGCCATCAGCAGAACGACACAAATCCCACTCGTCACGTCTGTCCCTTGCCGCCAGTCTCTGGGGGGCCTTCCCCACCTTCTCCCTCTGTAGGATGACTTTGAGACCCGGTATCTGCCGTGCCTTCCAGAAGCAGCTCCAGGGCTTCCTCACCAACCACACGTCTCACCTTCTCCCCTTTGGCTGCCAGGATTTCCTCGATATTCCTGAACAGCAATTTGAAAACCAACAGTGACACTACAGCAAAGGCTGGACAGAAGAGTCTACTGCGTGCTGTTTCCTTTACACTTTGCTCCCGGTACTAACACCACACAGCAAATCAGCTCGTGCACTTTACGATACCTTTCCATAAGTTTAGGAAGCAGATGAAACTATCCAAACCTCCTAGGACCGTTTTTATCCATTAGGATCAATAAATTAGCAATTACGGCAAAACAGAAATTTTAAAGGTATCTAAGGGCGTTAGAAATCACTGAAATTCAACAGCACACTGGCCCCCACGTTTGAAACACATAGCCAGGTGAACCTAGCAGTGATTTAATAAAGCCTGTGGGAGAACAGAACTTCACACACAATAATTCACCTGCTGGCACCAACAAGAACATCTGCGTCTCATGCAGCTTCTGTTGCTGCTTTACACCATTTATTTGGATCCTAGGTAGTGAGGTTCAAATTATAGGTGATTATAACCTCCATTCATGTGCTTTCAGAAACTGGATGAAATATAGAATTATACCAAATAAATCCTATTTTGATCTAAACCACATATTAAAAGCATCAAAGAAATAATACCCCAACTCGGGAGGATCTGGTTATAGCTCAACAGTCTTTTTCCCTTGCTAAATGAGCGTTGCTGGCACACCTACCTTTTCCCTTCCAGATCCGAGAACCACCCCAGGTTATCTGCTATGACGTGGTGATTCTTGCAGCCGGGGCACTTCACGATGACCACCCCTTTATGGTAGGCTAACTTGGAAATTGTTTTTGCTGAGCGCGTCTGGCAGACCTGCAGAGCAAACAGACAGCAACAACAGATGACAACCGCAGCTTCTGGACCCTTCAGAAAGGGAAATATTTTGCCTGAGTGGAATATTTCTTTTGTCCTCCCTCATCTCCAGATACTCCAAGGCTGCTCGGCCACGGGACGATGCTGTGCAGCTCCAGGGGCACTTTGCAGCTCAGGTCTGCAGGAGGCAGCCCCACAGCCTGATCTTCCCAGGCTCTGTCCCTTGTTTCTTTGTAAAAGTGGTAAATGGTTTTCATAGTGGGGCGAAGTGCACAACTATAGAGTAAAAATGGAAATAAAACATTGGTGATTCAGGCAGTTCTGGTACCGCGGATCTGTATGTTGGGAACTTTGGGAATTTCACCATGATCCTCACCAGTTTGGAGCATGTTTTAGTACCATTATCTCATCGCACTGATACAACGCTCCCGTTACGTTTAATTAAAGAAAATAAGAGACCCTGCTACCCAAACCTGCTGCCTGCAAGGCACCCAGGGCGACGAAACGCGTTTGTTTTTCTCTTTTTAACGCATTTAAGGGAAGCAAACGTGCAGCGATTTCAGCGCCCCCCTGCCCTGTCACCACAGGGCTGCCCGGGGGGGGGGAAGGCGCCGGCTCCTGCTCGCCCCTCGGCCCCGGCCCACCTTGCAGGTGTACACCAGGCGGTAGTGCGAGGCCTGCAGCTGCCCCACGGGGCTCGAGGCGGCGGTGCAGAGCCGTGCCGGTGCCGGTCTGGGTACCGGTGCCAATATCGGGGCCTTTCGGGGCCGCCGTGCCGGGGAGCCCCTCAGCAGCACCCGAATCGCTGCCCCCGCCGCCCGCCGCAACATGGCGCTGGGGCAGGCGCGCGGAGAGGGCGGGCGCTGAGGCGGCGGCCGCCATCTTGGGGCGGTGCCGCTGTGGGGAACGGCCCCGAGGCGGGAGGTGCCCCCCGGGCCTCGCTCAGCCCCCCAAAAAGACCCCCGAGCCCCTTCGTGGCACGAAGCGGGGCCCGTCCCGTGTTGTGCATGAGCAGCAGCCGCTTTTTTCTGTTTGATTCCACGCGAGGCTGGAGCGCGGAGCAGGCTCTCGGAAGCAGAAGCTCCCTCCCACACTCCCTGGCAGAGCTGGTGCCACACACACGAAGGGCTCCGAGCCTCAGCCCTGTTTATTGATGTACTGCACACCCCTCACGTTATTGTGCATCTAAAGGACAAAGTTCTCACTGACAGATGGACGGGGACAGGCACGAGGCTAAACACAGTCCAGTCACACACTTTTAACTTCTCATAGTGTTGGTTATAGTCCAGTTACAGGCTAACTTCTCATACACATTGGTTTAGATGGTTTTAAAATCCATGTAGTCTGTTTGTAGAGACAAATACAGATCACACCGCAGCCCCCAGCCTCTCTGCTGTTTGCTTCTCATGTTGGCTCCTGCCTTTACGAGCCCTCGGTGTCAGTGTTGTCGCTGCCCGTGGTGTTTTCCCAGTCTGCTTCGTGGTGCTGCCCCTTTGGTACTCTTCGCATTGCCCTTTTTCTGAAAACAAGGGTAGACGTTTCAGTTTTGGAAGATGTTGAGCCTCTGAAAATAAGTTGTGTAAGAAATTTAAATCCTCCCTGAATCACGGTTGAGGACAGGGAACAGAGTGAGTAGAAGAAATACACACAACAAGCTAATCACTTAAGTCGCAAGGTTATGACTCAATTAGTCCTGCTTACTAAAGGCCAGACCTTCGGTAACGCTCAAAGCAGTCCTTCATCCTCCTCCGCTCCTTTTCTGCCAGTTCCTCATTGGCCAAGCCACACTCCTGGAACTGGAGAAAATGCAAACAGACATGAACTGCATCCCTCTGAAGATCAGATCAATTTTATTATCCAAAACTGTTCTTTATAGACGGCTGGTTTTGAGGCTGATGTACTGTGTTTGGCCTCTGCAAGATAAGGCTGAAAACCACCCAAAGAAGCATGATGATCTCTTCTCAGGCTTGTTTGTGCCCTGCATCATTCCAAATGCAAATAAAGAGGGAAAACTGGAAACCTATGCCTTAAAATGACAAAGTATGGCTGTTCGCTGCCCAAACCCTCACCAGTGTGTAGAGCTAGCTTCCTGCATCTGCTTGGACCTACAGAATGAAGTGCAGCGTGTTTACTCCTTGGCTGTTCACTACTGCATGTCCAGGATGGTAACACATCCCAGTTTCACATAATTTTACCATGTTTATTCTCCCCCAGTTGCCAATTTGAAATTCTATTTCATCAGTGGTACTGCAGACAGTTAAACTGAAAAACAACCATAACCAGAGATAAAGGCCAGAAAATAATTTGAAGGTCCTAAGCAAAGATGGAGAAATAACCAGCAGATGAGTATTTTACTGTTCAGAGCTCACCCTTTTTGGAGGGGGCATTTTGCACAGACTGCTTTCTGGAAAAGCTGCTTCCATGCTTCTCAAACTTAGTAAATCTATCATTAACAAGAACATTAAAGATCTCAAATCCCAGTCGGCGTCAAGAAAAGCCCACAAAGATTCTCTTACAGTGGGTGACTCCAGAGGCAGATTGCTCTCTCGGGTGCTAAATTGCTGGGTTTGTCCTTCAGGGCAGTCTTCTAAAAGATGGAAAAATCACAGCATTAGTCATAGTTGCCACTGATAAGTAACTTCTCCTTCCACTAGTTCAGCAAGTAGCAATAGTTGTAATGTAACAGCTGCCCAACAGAGCACAGAATCAACAGCAGAACTGAAACCAAGCCTTAAAATGTTTGGTCTGTTTAGTCTTCTAATCAATGTGCAAGTCACCGTTCATTTTATTTGATCCCCTAAATCTTGCTTAGGATGATGGACTTCCCAACGGGCTCAGAAAGAGAGACCATCTATCTAGTTTCAGCATATGGGGGAGCAAAATGAACCTTTGCAAAGCAGCACCTCTGCTTAACATCATCAAAAAAAAAAAAAAAAAAAAAAAAAAACGTGTTGAAGATGAGCACGAGAAATCATTCTAAACATGATTTTAATCACAATTTGTCCCTGTTCCCCAACAACTAAGTCTTGCATATCAAGATGCTTAACATCAGGTGATAATTTAGTGAAACTCCTTAGTGATCAGGTACTGTGCTACCCAATTTTGAACTGAGTGAGGTACAATAATACAAGTATTTTTTTGGATCAGTGTTGTTTAGCTTTTGTGAAAAATCTCCCATCTCAATAAATAAAAAGAGATCAGAATAGAAAGTTTCTTCTGTGCTACTTTTCCTTCTTTCTCAACATGTTTTGAAGGAGAATCTCAAGTTCTTAGAGGAGCCTGTTAATTCCTCTCCACACTGCTGAATCATTTCCACTGGGGATGCCACAAAAACAGAACCAGTGACAGCATTAATTACATGCTTCTGCTTTTGTGAAAACAGCCTGCAACATAAAAGGGAGGAGGGGAAGGAAAAATCCCTAAAGAAAGCCACATGGTCCTTCTGAACTGGAAGGATGCTTTTTCTGTTCTCAGCTCAGCCACAAATGCAAGAAGACTTGGAGAAAAAAAAGACATCCAGGAACTGTTTGTCAGAGGCACCATGTACTAGGTGATTTTTCCTGGACAAATTCAGAAGACAGATTACTGAAAAAAAAGACTCAAGGACCTAGGACAGTGTAATGACACAACTTTGGCACGTCATTCAGCTGTATGAAAGACTATTTCAAAGACCACGTAGTAAACAGCGTGGGGAGTTTTTTCTCTCCAAAAAAGCTGCACTCACTGTTCCCAGCATCTGGGGACGAGTTCTTTTTATAGGTGAGAAGGATGGTGGTATGGCAGAGTGCCTCGGGATTCTAGAAGCCTTGATTTATGGGTGCCTATTCTGAGTACTCTCAAGGAAACCTTACTCAGAGGGCCAAGCATGCCCACACTGAGAAACACCTCTCCTAAATTGAGTCTCCAGTCATGCTACCTCTTCTCTACTGAAAATAAAAAGCAGGGATTGTCTTTTCCCATCCCTTTGGAACACTGAATGATCCCTTCGAGAACTCTACCCTATGTTTTGCCCAACAAAAGCCTTACTTTTAGTCAGCTGTGCATCTTCATCTAGATGACCATGAAGAGTAAGCTACGGGACAGAAACAAAGCGAGATATGAGAACAGCCCCTTATTCCTTCTCAGACAATAGCTAGGAACAGATGGAGAAACATAAGACACAGCACATGCATAAAACCGACCTTTCCCTATTGTGTCTTGCTGTCAGCAAAATAGGAGACATTCTGAGCCAAAAGTTATCGATCTACCATAAATTTATCCTCCGCGACTATATCCAGTTCTTGTGGCCTCATTTATGCATTTTGTCTCCAGACAATGCGATGATCTCTTCCACAATGAAATTGTGAACTAAGTAAAAACTCTTTACTACAGCTGACCCCAGGGTAACACATTTGGCTGTTCTCCCACAAGAGGCAATCAGAAGCAACCCAAAATAATTTGTTCCCACTTGTCTGCTTAGACTCAACAGTCTGAAACTATCCCATCAGAAAGTAAAATGTAAACACGGCACCCTACTCACTTCCTGGGAATCTCTGGAAGAGGTGTCATCCAGGTCAGAAGTCTGAAATAAAACCAGTAACTTAATTATTCCTCGTGAGCAATGAAGTTGCAATAACAGAACGTATAGGAGACTGAAAGCTTCAGAAAACAGAGAATTGAGGACTTCCTCCCTCCCACAATCTTGTCTGACCACTTGGAGAAAGTACACAAGATGCCACACTAATTAAAAGCCCCACGATGTCTTTTTTAGTTCCAAAACCCCATTTATTTACTCTGCTTCCATTTCATCTAAATGGCTCATACATGTTCTCTAGAGTTCATAACAGTCACACGCTCTGCCTAAACTGAGCTTTCCAACCCCTCGTACACAGGACAGCCCCACAGGCATACCAGTGCAGGTAGCTCCAGCTGCAACCTTTTCAGCTTGGCTTCAGTAGCCAGTAGCTGGCTCTCCTTTTGGAAGAGCTGCAGCTGCATCTCGTCACATCGCTCCCCCAGCTCCCGAATCTGTTTTCGGTAGGTGTCCCTCTCAACCAGGTTCTTGGAGTACTGCGTGTAGAACTGTTCCCTGGTCAGCAGTGCCTGGTGTAAGGGGCAAGATGTCACACGTGGCACGTCACACAGCGGTACATGCAGGGTTACAACACCTGCCTGCTTCAAGCAGCAAGCCAGGAATTAGCAGCAGCAACCCCAGGAGGAATGTTTTATCACCTGGTCTCTTTCTGAAGCCACTTCCTCCAGCTGCTGCAGGACGGCTTCGATCCGTTTTTTATACATCTGGGTGTCCTTCCTCAGGGACGTGCACTGTAGCTCAAGCATCTCCTTTTCTTCTGCGTACTGTTGAGACATGGTCAAAAGCACCCTGCAGATGGGGTTGAGTCGGAGCTAGGATCTCACCCCTTCTGCTCCATGCCACAGCCTGACCTCCCTGCAACATCAAAGTGCAGCCAGACTGTCCAGCTGGAGGCAAAGCCAACCAGGAGACCGGTCAACATGACTAGGAGGACTGCTGACGTGGTGGATTTACAAGCACCAGAGCTGTCACTCATTAGAAAAGCTCTCATCACCCTCCAGGCAGAGTCATGGACTGTTAATTAACAGACACAGGCATCAACAGATAACATAGTTACTGTCACAGAGTGCTAAAATATTAATGTGCCCTTTTTCCTCAAACTGTAACACGGACCCTAGAACAGGAGCAGCAGGGATCACTGCTGAGCAGCTCCTCTGCTCCACAGGCAGGACACAGCAGGTGCTTCATCTGCCTGTATTACCCACTGACCCCCAGCAGGGATTTGCACTGCACCACTTACTTTGTCTTGGAGCACCTCGGCTCGTCGCAGCTCCCTGCGAAGGTTGTAAACGGTGTTCATCAGCTTGCGGCGCTCCAGTATCTGGCTGCAGTCGTTCTCCAGAGTTTCATTGGAGAGGCTCTTCTCCAAATTTTGTTCCCTGGCAACCTGCTGGACAAGGAAGAAAGTGAGATACAGCAACCATCTAACTCCGTCAACTCTCTCTCCGCAGCCCCACGTGCTCTGTTTGACCTGGGAGAACAAGGTCACAGTTGAGCCACACAACCTTCAGTACAGCCCCATCGCTGCCCGGGCTGAAACAAACAATCACTTCTTAGGATTCCATATCCAGTCGCCCCCACCAACCTGGAGAGTGTTCTCCAGCTCCTGATTCTTGGCCAAAAGCAACTCCTTCTCCTGCTGTATCTCCCACATCACCTCGTGGCTTGGACGCTGCTCTATGGCATGCTTCAATTTCATCGTGTGCTTACGCTCCAGCTTGCAGTCATCCTCAGCCTTCATGAGGCTGTGCTTCAAGTGATCGATCTACAAGGAGGTTCAGAACGTATCAGTCACAGGAAGAAAAGTCCGGCCTCCAAAAGCAGTTCTCCTGTGGCAGTTCTCACTCCCCAGACAAACGTGGGGCACGCTTTTCTCTGTTTTCCCCAGGAAATTTGGTGCTCTGAGGATCAGAGCCTTGCCTGGGTGCTAAATTGGTACAACGTGCTGGTTCTGTGCTGCCCTTGTGAGAAGGCCTGGGCTTGAGTGAGGCCAAAACAGTTAATTCTTCACAGCACAGCCTATAAGACATGAGCTACGGACCACCAAGACATGCCATCTGCTAAGGAATATGCACAGCAACTGCTCTGGACCATCCCAGACAAAGACGCATCTGGCGCACAGCACAGCTCTTCAGGGATCAAGTAAGAAGTGAAGAAAAGGGCGACCGACCTCTAGGAGCAGGTCCCGATTCTTCATGAGGGCAGCGCTCTTCTCCTCGCTCTGTTTGGCGTAGCTCATGGCCAGGTTGTAGTTCTCGTCCTTGCACTTGCGCAGCTCCTTGCTCAGGCTGTCCCGCTCCTCCTTCATCTTCTGCGCCCGCTCCTGGTGCTTGCGGAGCAGGCTGTCCCTCACCCACATCTCTCTGATCGTGTTCTCCTTGGTGTGCAGCCACACGGTGAGCTCCTGGGCCTTCTGCCGCTCCTCCTGCACTGTCCTCTGCAGCTTCATGATCTCGCTCATCAGGAGCTGGCTCAGGCCGGACTCTCCGGCCGTGTCTGTGGGGTGGGCAGGCATCAGCCGCTGCTGTCCTGTCTGCCCCCCAGCCACGCACGCAGCGCTGAGCCCACCCCCACTTATCTGAGTCAAACTCAGAGGTGAATTCCCCCTTCAGTTGCACAGCACCAGTAAGCGAGGAGCTGCTGCTTCTCTGAACTCAAACTTTACCTATGATCATAGAGAAAACCCTGCTTGGGTCCTTGCCGGTTATCTTCTTGTAGAGCTGTGGATAATACAGCTCAAGACTCTCCATAAACGCCTCAAAGCCCTTGCGCCCCGTTCGCTGAAGAATGTCCAGGAGAACACCTGAAAAACCAGCAATAGTGCTATTAATCTATTTTTCTCTTTTCCTATTTCAGCTTCAAAGAATCGCTCCCATTTCCCCATATGCAGGTTAAACTCCTTGGGATCAAATCTCCTGGCCAATACTAAGCCAACTGCTGTGGAGGAACAAATAAAACTTAACCCTTCTATCTAGCTCCTATTAAAGTGGGTGCACAAGTCTCAGAAGGGCACTTTGTTATCCTGCTGACAGCTACAGAAGAGGTAAACTAAAAGGACACACAATGATGGTTTCTGCAGCTTGAGGCTCCACTCAAAAATACCAGAGGCAAACATAGGAAGAAAAAAAAAAGTGCCACTAGGTAAAAGATAGCAGAGACAAACCTAAGACTTAAGACTGAGCTTAGTTGCCTACTTTGCCTAGAAATAACCGTACCAAACCAAGCCCAGGGTGCTTCTTGTCTGGGTTTGCAGTTTCCCAACGTGGAAAACATGGAATGTAAATTAAAAAAAAAAATGGAGTGTAACTGTTAAGTACTGGAAGGCTAGCAAGCTATTGCAATCTGCTCCCAAGAGCATGAGCTTATCTTCAGTGCACTTCACCCACCTGCCTTCCGTTTGCGCATGACCAGGCTGGGGTCGTTGAGAACTTGTTCTTCATCATCGTGGTTTATCACCTGGCACTGACGAAGGTAGGGCGTTATACGGGAAGGATCTATCACGGATATCAGCTTCACACGGTAGTTTTCCAGGTTATTCCAACACGTCTCGTCGTTATCTTCTTCCAACATGGTGGCGAGTGAGAGGTATTGGCGAGCTGTCTCAGCCGTCCTTAAAAACAGAAAACAAAAAAGCAGACTCTAAGCCTCCTGGAAAAACGTGGGTGGTGCTGGGGAAACCAAGTGTGTTCACTGAGTGAGAATGGAAAAGTGTCTTCTACATACAGGAACACATCTCTCATGCGGTCTTTAACTCAGCAATTATGAATTCCTTTCAAAACAGGATGAAATACTACAGCTGGACCTGCAAGAACAGTGCAGCGCCAGGCTGGGGATAGCAGCAGCTCCGAGGCCAATGCCAACATTACTGACACACACATGAAGGAGAACCAGTGTGAAATTATGAGAAACCATAAAAAGAGTCACCAAAGCTTGATGCTTTCCCTCCAGCCAGCTGAACTTCTCCCAGAGCACTGCAAGACAAAAGCGAAACTGCTTAGCAGCAGGACCACTGGTGACGGGAAAGTCATCGAGAGCCCAGTAGAGAGGAAAATCCAACAAACTCCAGATTCCCAACAGCGCACCCCAAGGAGGAGCTGTCAGATCTCATTGACTTCATTGGGAGTTCTCCAGATGCTCAGCTATGCTTGCAATTAAATCGTGAATTTATCCCAACAACAACAACACAAAAGGTTGGACCACAACACAAGATGAGCTGATGGCAAACAGCGATTTTCCACTTTGAAAGTGAGCATCTTCTGAATCGAAAGCATCTTTGAAGGCCTCCTAATTAGCTATTAGCTCTACTTTTTAAACAGTTCACACTCTTCCTCCTCCATCTCACAGCATCTCAGAGCCCTGTATTATTGCCTGGCTACACAATCCTAAATATAACTCCCAGAGAAGGCTCTGTGAAAACCCCCAGTGGTGATAGCCCAAACTGCATTCAGCTGTGTAAGAACCTGTTTTTTCTGCAATTTATGCTCTGAAATAACACGTGCAAAGGGTGCCTCGGTGTGCTTCGGGGGAGCTTACTTCAGGGCTCCCCCACAGCAGCTGGACCAGGTTATTAGTTACTTGCCTCCTGATTACAGCTGCTGTGCATCACGCTCAAATTCTTCAGCCAGGAACCGTGCAGCTGAGCAAAAGCAGAAAATCCAACACTGCTGTACCCAGGCTTTTGTCTGAAGGCGGTTTTATCAATTCAAATAAGAACTAAGGCAATATTTATATTTCTTTTGCCTTTTGTAGTCAGCCTGTTCCATAAGGAGTATTTCTGAAATCCCAGCCACTAATTACTATGCTCACATCACATGCCAGCAACCTTAGCAGTCAAGTTTTCAGTTTAGTTTGATTTGAGGTGGAGAGGAAAGAGTTCTGACTACACAGGGGCTGAGATTTCACTCACATCTTACCGCATCCCTTCAAGCATCCCCATTGATAAATACCACACACACCCCTCAGAGCTGTAAAATTAAAATTACTGGGTCAATATAAACAAATCAGCATTATGTGGACCAACCTGGGCCTACGCAGTCCAGATTCTTCTTGTCTCTTACGCTGGTCTGGGAAAATTCATCTGCGTCCTGTCCCTGAGGAAATGTGTCCAGGCTGCAGCCTGCCTTTATACTCTGTCTAGTGCAAAAATAATTCCAGGAATAAAACCGATTCAAGAAAAAGGGAAACTACTCAGCTACGCTCTGAGGCAGAAAAGGGAGAGAATAATAAGGGGCCCCCCCAAAAAAGGGAAGCCTGAAAACATGATGGGGGAGGAGAATGAAAGCTGACGACATTGCAAGTCAGCAGCATTACATTAGCAGTGATCTTAGACCTACTCAGACTTGCATTTCCAATCTGTACTGCTGAAGCACCAGCTACAGCCAAGGAAGTTTCTTTGTGCAGAAAGATTAAAAAGAGTGAAGGTCGCAGGCACAGGCCTGTCCAATGTATTTCAGGGGACAAAGCAAGCTGCTAAGAGTTAGAAGACAAAAACTCTTCAAGACAGCCTTTCAACTGCTCAGGTAACATCTTTGAATGCAACTGGAGGTGGCAAGAATGCGTTCTTGGTCAAGAGTTCAGCTGAGAGTGAGGATTTCTGAAGCAACGCCTCAAATTGTTGATGTCCCTAAGATTCAAGCACAATTATGACAACTGAGTATTTGGAAGGAGAGGGAGTCAAGAACTGGCAAAGCACAGCCCATGAGTCCCAAATTACAGGCTGTGGCTCTAACAGCAATTAAAGGAGCAGCCCAGCAAGCAGCAGCGCGGTGATGTTAAACACCAACAAACCTTTGACTGCCTCCCTCCCTTCCTACAATCCTAGAACCGTAGCTGCACCAAAAACTCACTAACAGCCTGTTTTAAAAAAGCCTCGAGCATGTACTCGCTCTGATACCATGGCAGCATGACACATTTTCCCATTAGCTTCCCACTCCACTCGTTGTTCTGCTAAATTCCAGGAGAGTTTCTGCATGTTCTCCTTCAGAATGGAGCAGACATGCTCAGATTCTATAATCCTGAGCTTCTTGGTAGACATTAAATTAGCTTTACACTCCAAAAGATGCAGTACCTCTATTATTTGTGCCCTTGCTAAATAGAAGTAAACAGAATGTCTGCTGATTGATCAATCTGCCACATCGATTTGTTGGGAAAAATGTTACCTATAATCAGCTTGGGGAAGACAGAGCACGCTGCAAGAGGAAAGCTATTTCAAAATGCTTCCTCCCATTCCGCAGTGTCACGCAATTACAGAGACCTCAGTACCCCCACGGCCTGTCCAGCCCCAGCTCTGCCAAAAGGGCCCTCAAAGGAAAGTTTTAGCTCACAGCACACTGAACTCACCACTAAGCTCTTAGGAAATGTTGCCAGGCACAGCGCAAGGAAGCTTTCTGTAGCAGCTTCCCACTAGATTTTTACCAGCTTTGACTCAGCTAGCCTTAAACCTCTCTATATGATGGAAATTACTGTTTTATGAATGAGGAAACGAGCTTTTGTTAAGTGATTTGCTGATGGCTGTATGGGGCAGGCTGGGGAAGAATCAGGAAAGAATCCAAGCATAATTCAATCTTGCATTTTTAGCTGCATGCATATTCATTTCCCACATTCTCCTTGGCTTTCTTTCGTGTGGCTTTCAGACTTCATTTTTCTCATTAGCAATCACACTCACACAGACATTATGTACCATAAAAAACACAGAAGACATCAATAGTTTAAGTGAGAAAAATAAAATATCTGTATTTCAACAAATACTCAAGGCTCATTTGATACAAAATTAACCTGCTGCTTATTCAGCAGTATTCAGTCAGCTGTCAAACAACACTGTCACAGCACTAAAACAACCATCTAATGGATCACACACTCTGAATACAGATAAACATTCACATAAATAGGGGCTAACACAAAAAGGAAATAAATAACCATCCTTGCTGGCTACCCCAGGTCTCCAGCAATCCCTCCCCACAGCATTTGTGGCAGGTGCTGAAAGAGAACAGAATCGCTCTGTGCCTCAAAGCCTTCCCTCCAGCATTTTGACTTCATTATTTGCAACTTGTCCAAACAAGAAGACATTGTTAGGCGATGAGGAAACCACTCCAGCAATTTTCCTCTCTTCCCCAGGTCTGTGTGGTCAGTTTGTTGGAAGCATTAAAAGTGAATAGTGCAAAGAGTATCTCCTACTGCCATGGAACAAGGCAGACCCCAGTCAAGTGACTCCTGTAACAGAGCACAAACAACTCCAGTTAGTCACAGGACTTTTTTTTTTTTTTTTAATAGGGAGTTTCTGAAACTTGTTCTAAAGGAGAAGGGAAAAAAAAAAGTCAATCTCAGCCAACAAGCAAGCAAATCAAACACCGTTCACACTCATTTGGTCCTCAACACATTAAAACATCACACACTTGTACCCTACAGGAGCTACTCCAGTATACACAGAGAAAATGGAACTGTATAGGAGGAGAAAGTTTTTCAGCTATGAAGCTTCAAAGATGAATTGCAATGATGAATCCACCAGTCTTAAGCCCTGGCTTCCCACCATCTTTTAATCCTATTCCTCACCTCCTCTTAAAGACTCACAAGCCAGGCAACAGAGAGCACCAAACTGTGCAAAAAGCTGAGGCTGCCTGCCCAGGACCTCCAGGACAGCCTCACAACACAGAGCAAGGACGTCCTGCTCCCAGCCTGCTGCAACCCGCAGCAATGATTTACTTTGGCTTCTACTTCGAGTATTTAGCGCTCCCACACACAAATCCACGCCATCAGCAGCAGCTGCCCAGGCTTTCCTGTCCCACAGGCTGTGACCCTTTATTCTTACACTGGCCTCACCTTAGCAGCCAAGTCTCTGGCCTCATCCGTACCTACTCACCAGGTATAATACTAATAGGCAGCAGCAAGGTCTAAAAGGCTGCCAAATGCTTAAACTTTACAGCATTTATATATAGTTTTATCATGCAGACATCACCTTTTCCCCATGAAAGTCACAGAATATATGTGACTTAATATGTCTTAATATATGATTGCAGAACTCTGTGCTAAGGGAAGGGAAGTCAAACCCATCCGCTCCTAGGGTCATGATTCATTGTCTGAGCTGTGCCACAGACGAAGGTATTTCAGGTTCTCCCTTCGAAGAGAAGAAAGGCAAGATTCACAGAACGATTACTAACCCGTTTCCTTCTCACGTCCTTCTCCTTTTCCTGAGGCGGGAACTCCTCCTGATTTGAGGAGCGCTGGCATCAGTCACATCCGTGTAGGAGCCCGAGACGGATTGTGCAATCTCTTCAGCTCCCATGCCCTGCAAGGTAAGCAGAACAGACTATGTGCACACTAACGCAAGACCCAGCATAATATTCAGCCCCTTCAACCCATCTTTTTATTTTAGGGAGCTCAGCAAGATTTCCAAAATATTCCCTTTACATTCAAAATTAAGCATGGAGCACACTGTTAGGTTACTGTGACCACAGGTGGCAGAAAACATCCAAATGCATGCATTTTTCAGAAAGATGACTGCTGCTTTTTAGGCCCCTTTGTCATCTTTCTGTATAAACAGCTAGTGACCTTGTTTGTTCATCTTCATTAGCATTTCTTTTGTCTGGTTTGGAGCCACAATTTATTGAAATACAAGTTTGAACTACACAGCTTCCTGGCATGTTCTGTAAGAAACAGTGTTGGGCATTAAGAGATTTAATTTAAAAAAAATATAAAATCAGAGTGATTTTTGGTTGGTATCATGGCTGAGATCAATCCATATACTCCAATAATCTTTAGTCACATCAAATAATTTGGGAGGAAAACATTAAACAGCAACAGGAACAAACACGCAAGTTCCCTTATGTTACAGGGGCTTGAAGAATGGAGACAATGAAAATCAAGGGCCTGATTTAAAAAGTACAGGAGCGAGGCCTTTATCTTTGTGAAGACCAAAGGCTCACAGCTGAACAAGAGAGCTGCTGTTACCAGGTGCAGAACTCTGCTTATTCAAGACAACCACATTTCTGCTACACTTAAGATCAGGGGGAGTTTCCCCCTAGATTCCAGTGGGAGCAATGCTCAGCTGGCAGTAACTTTCCACTTTCAGTACCTGGCACCTCTGTTTTACCTCATTCGGAAAATCGGCGTCTTCATCTCCTGGCTCCTCACCACCTGTCCCATCCGACTGCACGCCTGTTAATTCACTGCCAGAACTCTCTTCCTCTGACACTTCGTTCTCACTCTGCCACTCCTCTTCATCACTCTCGTCATCCTGCTTCCTGCTGCCTGACAGAGTTGTCACCACTTTTGGAGGAGACAGAGTGGCGAGCACAGCAGGGAGCGTGAAGGCCGCCAGGAATCTGGCTTTCAGAAGGAGAAAAGCAGGGTCATCGCCCAGTTTCTGATGCACCAGTTCCGTGATGGCACGCAAATCAACCCCAGCGCCCTCATCCCGACTACCATCAGAAGGCAGAAGACACGCTGCTTGCTTCTCCAGAGCCGCCTTCTGCAGAAGCAGTCTTGAGAGGGTTTTTAAGTTGCACAAGAAAGGTGGGAAATAAGGCAACCTGGTTTGCAGTGGCGGTACCTGGACACCCTGCTCCCCGCTCAGCCACTCTTTCACCACCTCCTCGTCCTCAAGGGAAATCAGGCTGAAATCGAGCTGAGTTTTTCCTGCGCTAGAAGTGGTTGGCTGGGGCGGACCCCCAGCAGGCTGCGTAGTGGGTGGTTTGGAGGCGATAGGTCTGGGTTTCAACACTCGGGCAGCAAAACCCTCTGAGTTCTTTGGGACGTCGTTAGGAGGAGCTGGGTCTCTCAGCTGGAGCACAGCCCCTTCTGTAACGATGGCTGGGTTGGAAGATGATGCGTTTGGTGTAGAGGAATCCTGGTTCTTCTCTGAGCTCACAGGACTTGCTGCACAGTGGGAATCAGACCCTGCAGTACTTGCAGGTAGCTGTGTTTGGGGCAGCAGCGCAGCACGCAGGGCTGGTGCATCAGCTGGAAGAGAATGCTGAGCTGCAGAGCAGTCAGAAGTCTTGGAGGAAGCATCAGCAGAAGCAACAGTGGGTGTGCTGCATGCAGGATTGGCTGAGGTGACAGGTAGGAGATTCACAGAATGGTTTACAAGGGTTGTCTTTCCCAGTGGTACCCCTTCAGCTAACTGGGAACTTGGTGCTTTTGTCTCTGCGCTGCTAGGGTGAGGTGTATTTGCTCCCACTGGTACAGGAGCCACTCCTAAAGCACTGCCATCAGACATCACGCTTGCCTGGCTTTGACTTTTCACAGCAGCAGCTGGCAGTCCTTGGGGAACACCCACAACAGCTTGCACAGAGGTGGGGAGCAAAGCCTGCGGCGTTACAACCCAGGTGAAAGGCAGCACGCTGCTGGGAACCAAACGGGAGCCAGCTTGTGGAGCTACAAGAGCAGGCAAGAAGTTGCCTGGCCTCTGCTGTGGTCCGTTACCGTTCGGGTCACAGGGAAGCGGTGCGGGAAGAGACAGTTTGCTGCTGCCAGACTCCACGCCAACAGGCACCACTGCAATTTGACGAGGCACAAAAGCTTGATTTTGCAGCACTACTGGAACTGAGCTACCAGCCAGGACCTGACCATTGCACCCTCCTTGATTTGAGGCCTGCTCTGCTCCAGGTGGATTCAGGCCTGGAAAACCACCTCCTTCAGGGCTACTTTGAGGAGCTTGCTCATTTAGTTCCTTATCGGATTGTACTTTTAGTCCTTCTGAGGAACCAGAGCTCTCCCCGGTTTTGGGTGCTGATGAGGAATGGTTTTCAACCACAGTGGTGGTAGAAGTGGAGCCTACAACAGAAGTAAAAGCTGGAAGCTGAGCTGGTGCAAACTGGACGTCGCTGTTTGCGCAACCAACTGCTCCAGGTGTGCTCCCTGCCTGTGCAGAGGGAACAATTTGCTGTGGTGGCTGCTGGATTATCAAAGGCCCTGGAACCAACACCTGTGGGGCAATAAATACTGTTCTCTGCATAGCTGCCTTGGCCTGGGATTCCCTTAGCCGCTTCTCTTTCAGCAGTTCTGAGACAGTTTTAGGCTTCTGCCTTTGTGCCTGGGCTGGAAGAGCTGCCTGCATGGCAAGAGCAGGAGCGCTGCTCTGAAGACCAGCAGCAGAAGTCTCCCTTGCTTTTAAGGCAACAGGTCTTCTGACAGCACTCCTTGGAACGCCCCTTTGGGAGTTCCTCTGAGTACATGGTTGTGATGAACTGCCTGTAGAGGAGTAAAGAAAGGGGGGGGGGAAACATTTCAGTGTCTTCAAAAAGGAAAAAGGCTTTAGAAGCCATTCCTTAGCTATTAAGCATCAAGTATCCAGCACAGGAAGTAGCAAAGTTTCTGCTTGTGAGAGCTCCCCCAACGCTGTAGTATTTATTTAACCAGCAGACGGGTTAGAAATGTACCTTAACACTGCACAGGAGGAACCGTGCTGGGCAGTGCAACACAAGCACTGCACATCAGCCAGGGTGACGACAATAAATGGGGCTTTTGGTTGGTGCCAGCATGTTTACTCCAGCCCACAGCCAGCATCTTGCTTGAGAAAAGTTTAGCAGTGATAATCTACAGACTGTCAGACAGGCACAAAGCCACTGGTCCCCTGGCCCTTCAGTATTTTTGCCATTCCTTACCAAAAGCAACACATTTAGCCAATAACTGAAATATCCAGGAACTACCAAAAATGAGTAAGACAATGTCGTTTTGTTCCAGAAGTTCCCCTTCAGTTAAATTAGTCATTAACACAGCATCGATGAATTAAGTGAAAGTTCCTGCATATCATAAAAATAAACATTCTGGTACGTACCTGAAGAAGTCTCCACATTTTGGGAAGCCTGCCAAAGAAAACATTAAATTATACTTGAGATACAGTAGCACTTGCCACAGCCATTGAAAAACATCTACTTTAGTCAAGACTCCGGTAGGAAAAGCTTTGAAATGTGATGCACAATACCTGCTGAGGCCCCGCTGCATTAGCCTTCAGCTCTGACTGCTTTAGTCTTCCCTCCCGAATAACTTTCATGCAACCATTGGTGTCAATCTGGAAGAGCTGCAAGACAAGAAATTCATAAAAGTTTGATTCAGAACAAAAATACTCTGGTAGAGCCAGTGCCAATCTAAGATAGATAGGGGAGGCTTTACGTGAAAGATTCTGGGCACATTTTCACAGTTATAGAAAAAATCCTGACAGTATTAGAATGGATGCAGAGTGTAGTACACATCATATGTAAGCCATGAGAGTAGATTAACCCAATAATCAGATGACTAATTTAAGGAGCAAAGATAAACCTTTTATTTAGGTATCAAATACAAAAAAAGATCACCACTGTTTAAAAGTAGATGCTATGAAGACAGTAAAACCTACCTGAATGAAAAGCGTGAACAGGGGAGTGCTCGAGAGACTGATTGACTTCATCTTCTCTTGAATAGCATAAGCTAGAAAAAGAGCCCAAGATGAAAATCAGCTGGGTGCTCACTTAGAAGGTATCAGAAACAAGGTTAGAGAGTAGGAGAGTGCTGTCCCTGATGGGTTACCACTACCTTTTGTCTGATGAAAAGCCATCTTCCCAGTCTGCAAGGTGCAAGGCAGCAGCACGTTGCCCACCCAAGGTGTCACAGCCATCAGAAGCTTTCTGTCAAGGTTTATTCTTTTCAAACGCTCTCTCTTTTGACGATAACTTTTCTTCAGCTGCAGCCCCTGAAGCTTCTGATCAGCAGATGTAGCAGCTCCAGACATTTTTGTTAAACCAGTGGAAAAAGGTTTTACCATCTTTGATTGCTGTGCATGAATAAACACATAATTACAATCCCAATTTGGTAGGTTCTAGCAAAGTTAGTCCCGTAACAAACTATTCACAAGGTAGTTATGAAAAAAAAGACCACAACCTTTTCCCTCTTGGGACTACAGTGAAGTAAGATCTGTGATTCTATGCTTATTTTCCACTAAATACAGCCTGGCAGTGCACACATCACAGGAGCAGACAAGACAGAAGAGGCACTTACAAGTTTCATTTGATAGCACGTGTTATTTCTTAATACTCTTCTCACATCTTCCAGGGTAACCTGTAGCACTTGCTTTCCACATCTGGAAGCCTTTAAAAAAAAAAGAGAGTACAAAAGAAAGAGTGTAATGGAAAGTATCCCACAGAAAATTATTTGTGCCGACGTTACACACAAAATGTACAAAAGTTTTCAACTTTTCTGCTACTGAAAATATTGTAGTATATTAGATCAGCCCCAAAGTGCAGATCTTTACCTTATCTTTTCGTCCTTGTGTGTTACCACAATACCAAATGTCTATTTTGTTTAAGGTTTAGCATGAAGTATCCACAAAAACCCACCCAAAATGTACTGGATTATTCTCTTTCTATTTTTTTGGCCTAACAGTACAAGGGAAGAAATAGGGAGAAGTTTGAAAAAAAGTCAGCAACTCTTCCCTAAATTTCTGGTCAAAAAAATCATGCCTTATCTGCAATCAAAATCAAAAGACTGATTACATCAGACAAGCATTTACAAACCACGCATACCATAACCACTTCTGTAACCAACAAACTTGTCATCAGTGCAATTGTCCCTGCAGCTGAGGGATGCACATGCTATTTAAGTTCACTTAAGCAAAAATATTTTCTCTTGTGTTGTATTTTTCTGCAAAATCGTGCAAGGAGGGTTTATACTGTTTCAGTGTCTGATCTGGGATGAAAACTAAACTCAGAATGAGACAGATGCACAGGTAACTGAGTGCTTACAAACTCTAAGTCTATGCACTCTAGTCTAGGTAGAGAGAGTAACCACAATTCACCGGCCAATTCTGTTTTATGAAAAATATGGAAAAAGTTTTGTTTCTCTAACATTATGGGTAGGAAAGAGCACAGTTGTTTTCTAGATAATACAGGGTCAGGGGAGAGCACTGCTAGAAGTTCCTTTAATCCCACAGCTCAATTTCCAATAGCACCCCCTGATGGTAAAACAAGAAACCAACTAACAGAGGTGCAAGAAAGATTTTATCATCTACTTATCATTCATTACTTGTTCTCTTTACTGCAGCGAAAGTACTTCCTGGCAATTTCTGATCTAAGCTGAAATTCCATCAAAACCAGACTGAGGATCCCAGGATTCACCTTGTTAATTACTTCTACTGGATTTGTCACGGTGATGTCTGTTGAATGTGGGCGTGCAATGCCCCTCAGGATGGTGTTCAGTTCTGCAGATTTATCAGCGACTCCGTCCTTGCCTCCATCACACAGTACACGTGGAACTTCACTGTTACTGGTCCTTGCATTAGTACTCATGGAAGAGAAAAGGGATGAAGTTTGGTATCTTCCTTTGTTCGACTCCTGTGTACTTGACTGCGTTGGAATCCACAGATCAATGCTGGGAAACGCACACTCCTCCTTCTTTGTTATCTCCTCTTCTGAACTGTCTGTTAAGTCCAGTTCTATGTCTTCGCTGCTGCTGTCTGAGCAGCTGGTACTCTCTTCTTCTACATGTCGCCGTTTTGCTGGCCTTGATCTTTTCTACTTAGTCAAAAAGAGCACAGACAAGTTTTAGCCAGTGTTCCTCCCTGACTTGCAAATCTCTCAAATCAGTAAGTTAAAAAGTTTTGTGGGGCAGTATCCTATCAGAAGCATGTGGCTTCCAAATGGAGTGTGCAGCAGCACCTGCTGGTGCTTTGACAATGGAAACATGACAGTGTTTTTAACATGGTCTTAAGCAACCACAATATTTCTAAGAGTGCTTTGTGCCAAACCTGGCAACTCATGATGTACCTATAAGAAAACGTAAGTTTATGCCATCCTTGTGGGAATTTCAAGGCAATAAAATTAATTAAATGATTGATAAAATTGATCATATGAAATCAAAGTCAATTTTGGTATTGATTTCACATACTTTCACTTTTAGTTTAAAGACTCTCAATTAAAAAGATAAATGGGACTGTGACATAACAGGATTTTGTACAGTACCTTAGACCCAATCATGAGTTTCCACTTGCTTAGGCACTGGGAGCCAGTCCGGTGAGGCAACTCAGAAGCAATTTTACTCCAGTGACCTAAAAAGGATGAAGAGCAGAGCACATGGAAGCTTGCAATCACCAGAATGAAGCAGAGCCTGCTTCTGTCAGCCACTTAAAATAAAAAAAGAAATTTAAATGGTCAATTACTAAATAATGCTTGCTTCTCTAAGCTTTTGAAGGTTAATCCACAGCCACACTTACCCAGGCCATGCTTTTGCACCAGATCAATTAGTTGTTCCTCTTCCTCTAAACTCCACCTGCCTTTTTTTACATCACAGTGCAATGCTTTTAAGTACCTTCAAAATAAAAACATTAAAGGAACATTCAACCTTGTTTGTACAGTTCTGATCATTACCGCATAATGTGAGGCTAAAAAACACAGCATCATTATGAGATTTTCTAAGGGGTCCCATTCCTACTCCTTTCATACAGCATGGCTACGATCTCTTTGTTCTCTAAACATCAAACCACACAATTAAAAATTAAAATGAGCAGGTGTAAAACATCGCTGAAATTATGACATGCTGCACTCTTAAGCCTCCTGCAGTTGGGTCCAATGCTGAAGATGGCTCAGCACCTCTTGCAATATTGGTGTCAGTTACAGGAAGTGACTGACTAGGTAATGTTCACAGCTACACAGACAATACATGAATGACCACCTTTCCTCCCTACATGCACTCACTCAGGTTTCAGGATAACTTTGGATTGTTCGGGACAAAAACATTCCCTACTTCTGCTTATCTCTGGATAATAAGCTTGAAAGAACAGTTGTTTCCTTTAGTGTACTTACCGATCTCTGCACTGAGCGTCGCTCCTGCCTGGTACTTCTGTCCGAATTTTGTACCAGTCACGTTCTCCATACTTCTTAACTGCAGCCAACAGCATCTATGTTAATCACACAGAGAATGAGTTGAAACTCTCATCAGTAATAGTCTTATTATCTATTGCAAGTCTCAGAAGTGTTTGGGAGCTCCTAAGCCCTCTGACTTGTAAAGTGCCCATCTTAATCCATTTCAAATTCCATGTGTGCCACTATTAAAGGTCAGGTGTATAAAAATTTCTAACATTCTAACCATTCCATTTTTGTACCCTGCAATTCTAGGAAATCAGAGAACAGAGCTTACAGCATCTTCCTCCGGTGTCCAGGGTCCTTTTTTCAAACTGGGGTCCACACTCTTGGTCCATCGGTAAATCAGCTGGGCAGAATCTCTTCCTTCCATGTAATAAGCAACTAGAAATGCAAAGAAAAGCTAAGCAACCCTAGCTCTCTTAACCACTCCTCATAAAATTTGTTCTCTAGACCCTCCACCATCTTTGTTGCCCTTCTTTGGGCACTCTGTACCTTATTTAGGTAACAGGCTACAAACGTAGGATAAAAACACAGAACTGTGACTATTGTGGAAATGTAAGCACTCATAGGAAATAAAACTTTACTAATTCTTCCAATCAGAGCAGGCTAGGTGCTCTAGCATGCAGAAGTATTAATACACACAAGCCTGGGAAAACAAAAACAACAAACAACAACTAACCCTCACACATGAATGGAAAACGTTTTATTTGTACATCACTTACTTTTCTTGTATGGGATATGACTTCCTACTCTCATCTCTTGAACAAGCTCTAAAAGCATCAGATCTTCTTCTCTGGTCCATTCTTTCCTTTTCAAGTCTTTGTTATAGGCTTGATACTTCTGCAAGCACTGGAAAGCTGTCCTGTTTGTCTTAATGCAATAAAAACAAAAGCTACTTAGAAAAATGGATATTTATGAGGACAAAAAGCAAGAAGAAAAAAAAGCAAGATTTTTCACCTCGTTTCCAGTATCACAGCCTTACCCCCAACTCCTGGGCTATAGTCTGCCAGTCCAAATAACCATGTTCAGCAGCTATCTTCTTCAGCCTCTCTGTTTCCTCCTCTGTCCATTCCTTTTTGTTGATGCTTGGATGCTCGTAGTTTTGCCAAAACTTCCTCAGTTCTTCTGAGCTACGTTGTCCATCAAACTAAGAGAGAGAGCAAAAATCTTCTCTGTTTTGTAGCTGGGACTGAAACAACTGGAAAGACACAAACACTGATACAAAGGATATATTTTCTAATCCTTACATATTTTATTGCTAATTCTTTTCAGAATTAACATATTAAATTTAACCAGTAACAACAAATGTCCAATGCTTCCATGCTTGCCACGTTGAAATCACACAACAGTCAACTTCTAGCAGTGCATAATGGAAACAGGGTGAAAACTACACCAGTTCAGGTGTAGTTTCTCTCAAGATAAGGGACGCATGTCAGAAGTAATAAAATAGCTGATCTCCCAACTTACATGGATGTTTGAAATTTTCTCCCAGTCATGCTCATCAAATCTGTCTCCTAACAAGTCACTTTCTGGAAGCTGGCTGAAGCAAAAGATACAAAGAGAAAGAAAGAGCCCTATTAAAAAGTTAACTGAACAGTCAGTTTCTCTGCCTGACCTTGCTTCATCTTATTCCTCTCACCTATTATCAACTTCCACAAAACCTGACTACCTCAAAGCATCAGGCTCTTTAACATCCATAACTTTTCCCCAAACCAGGTTTCCTTCTTACTGGGTTTACTAAAATAATTTTACTTAAGTATAAGGAATGCACTGTTGAAAAACAGCCCCCTACAAGATCATGTTAGTTTAGCAGGATAAACAGTTAAATGCTGTATCAAAATGAATTCCTCCGGATGCTTTAGAAAGCAAAAGCTCAGAATTATTAGAATTTGCAGAATTCTGTCTCCTTGTTGCTAAAACAAAAACTATTTCAAACTGTGCCTCTACACTGGCTGTACATATTACATTTGTAGATCAACACCCAAAACATGATTCTTAGTGAAGAGCTGTAGAGATGAGAGCTCTGCAGAGTTTGAACGGCATTTGATAGTTTTATTTGTGTTGGCTTATGTGAAGGTTTCTCCAAATGTCATAACCAGAAGTGCTCAAGGAAGGAGGGAACTTTAGGAATTAGCCTCCAAGAACATATTTGCATTTTCACCATGAACATATAAAGGTAACTTCTTACTTAATTGCCTCTATTTCTTGTTCCACTTCTTTGATTTGCTTTTCCAAGATTTGTTTCTCCATTTCAGTCTTGACTTTTTCCAGTTTCTGATTCCAGTAACTCAACCTGTTCAAAGACATTTTCAACATTACTTGAGACTAGATGTGAAGTAGGTCAATGGCATCAGAAGATACATAGCAAAGGTGGTTTCCCCACGAGTATCATTCTTTCCTTCAATTTATTTATGCAGTAAACAAAACTGTTCTTCTAAGTTTTCCCACATGGCAAACTCATCCTACTTTTACTGCTTCAATGCAAACGGTTGACCCAGAACAGGTCTCAGATTAATCATTTTGGTATTTACAGAGATAATCAGCGATGTGAGCAGCCAACAAACAAGACTGTACCAGCTCTAGGCACATAAATCTCTCACTGGACACACTGTTATGGCTCACTTGCAACATATCAAGTTCAGCTTCAAGCCCTGTAGACTATTTTAAGTTATACCACTGTGTCAACAGAAGAAATAGATGGCTATAAAATGCTACAGTATCTTCACAACAAATCCATTCCACCTGCCAGTTACCTGCAACACAGTCATCAACTGTTTACAGTCCAAGCTGAATGCTGTAACCTCTTGCTTATGGTCAGAACTTTACAGTCCAAGACCCTTCAATACCAGGTAACACACAGATAATATAGCTGGCAACAGAGAATGGAGGATGCTGCCATCTACAACAGCATCATCCTCTGCACTGGTGCCCTCAGGACATGGAGTTTGGGTATCACTGCTGCAATTCCCAGGCCCCAAAGTGGTAAAGAATCCCCAAGAATCCCCACTGTGCTTTGTAACCTTACTGAAATTGCAAAGAGTTAACACAGAACTTGCTGAAGGCAGCAGCATGTCCACATATTTTTTCTCCTTATGTCAGATGTTACATTGTCACGGGAAAGGATTTTTGCACAGTACTTACTTCAGTAGCTTTGGCTGAAGCAGGCGCTGCAAGCGATCACTTATGACTGATTTCTGCAATAGTACCTTCTCTCTGCTTTTCCCTTGACAAAATAAAGTAATCAAGCATTCAGTGATTAGTACAAAACCACTGCCAAAAAAGAGAGTGACGCATTGCTTTCAGCATCATTGTTAAAAGTATGCCTCAGGTCTTCAGTAAGAATTCATCCTTCATTTTGTTCAGCAAAGGAACTATCAGAAGCTAGGTAAATTAATTATATTCCCCACCTAAACCACTAACGTCAACGTCTGACCTCGGCAAATTGCAGCCTCTTACTCAGTTTTACTTCCAAGGAGGCATCAATGAAGATCACCAGGCAGGTGGATGTAAGCACCTAGAGCTTTAAGTGTCTCTTGAACTTCTCTCATCTAAACACTACCTTTGCATGGTCTCATTTGCTTTTGGAGTGTTCATGGGAGAGATGGAATGACACATCAAACCAAATGCAAGTGAAAGGAACGAAGTCATTAATAATTCAGCAAATCAATTCCTAAAGCATCCCATTTACTTTTAAGTACTCTTTCTGTGAATTCAAGTATGAAATACCCAAAGTGTTGGTGTTTAACTGCAGATGTGGGGGGAGCAAAGATACAAAGATAGACATTTGTTAGAGCAGAATGCTGAGCAGCACGTACGGTTCCTTACATTTTGTCGAAAGCAGTTGTTCAAAGGATTTTATGCCCTGAGCCGCCTTTTCCTTGGCATCTTCATTGGAAGGAGGGCCCTAGTAAACATTAGAAGGGTTAGATATGCTAGAAGAGTCGGATACACAGAAAATTTACCCATTCTTCTTAGAACTCTAGTATGAGCCACTGCAAAAAAAGAATGCTAACTCAGACTTGCACAGGCTGCCACATTAGAACTGCTTAGTCACCTTTACTAGTACTAGCTTGCAGATATGTCTGAAAACATAATATATAAGCAGACACTTAAGGAAGTTTGCCCACAGTTACACAGCACATTCTCAGCTCAACGCCAGGCCTGCTCACATCAGCTGACCGTTGGTTGAAGAAGCATTCTAAATTAGACTTAACACATGTTGGTACATTTGAAAAATACAACGTTCAATTGCCCCATGGCTGGAATGGCATCGTTCTGAACTCTCAGGTGGCACAACTAGCCATGAGTTGGACAAACATTTCCAAAGGACAGTAAGCAACAAGTGAGGGAAAAAGAGATTGCAAAGTCAGAAATGATACTGATAGTTACAGGTTACAATGTAACACTGTTACAACACAGATACAATTTAAATCTATCACTGCAACCTCGTTATATTTACTTACAATTCCTGTTGTTTTATCCTTAAAGTATGGCTTCATAAAATGGCCCAGAAATATATTTGCTGGTAAATTTCTACCATCTGCTGCTTTTGCTGTTTTTGTGCCATCGAGTTCACACATGATTTCTTTCTGCAATAAAAGAATTAAACCATGTCAGTACCTTTAAATTCCCTGATTTCAGAGAGCAGTGGCTGAGCTGTCACAAACATCCCAGGAAGGGTTCAAATAATTTGCAGCACCAGACTACAGATTAGTGCATGTGTTAACAGTGGGATTTGGAACTTCACGGGTTTATCTCCAGTACAATGGAGATAAAAAGACAAAAAGAAACATGTATATTCTGATTTAATAGCTAAAACATTCTCCAGTGGCAGCATTTCTGATAGTAAGAAGAGATGGAATCTTCAGTAAGCCACTCCAAAGGTCACCATTGAGGTGACACTGGTTTGAATTGCCATGCAGAAAATGAACCCAAGTCTCCTTGTCCCTGTCCACGCAGGCTGGTAACTACACCAGCACATAAACAAGGACCGTGACTGCTGATCCCACTGGTACCTGCGGTACATTAACGTAGTAGAAAGTTTTACTGGGAATGAGGCAGAGGAAGATGACAGCTAGCAACCTAAAAAAAGCACATTTTACTCCTGTTTGCTCACCTGCTGTTCTTTGTTTTGTGCAATCAGAAGCTCAACTTCCTCAATCTTTTCCTGGATAACTTCCTGGTACACGTGGTTCATCTGCAGACATGTTTCTGGATCTTCTGGCAGACTGTTTTCAGTATCATCATCACTAATGTCCTCTTCTTTTTCCACTTCCTTGAGGCATTTTAAAGAGTTAAAAAAGAAAGAGAGGGAAATGCTTGCTCTGAAGAGCAGAAGCAGGTATGCAGCACGATTATTATTCATGTAACTCAATACTTCTATTGTATCACAAAACTGATTCTCAAAAAGAATTGGAAGCACCTGTCTCTCCCTGATAGCTGCTTCAAATGCTCCCAGAGGCAGGGTTACCTGCCTTGCCCAGCTCCCTTTCTTTCTGTCCATTACTTCATCATGCTATCTGGTCCAAAGTTTGACTCTGAACCTTGCCAAGAACTGTTCTTTACCCAGAACAGCGCAAAATTTCCCCTTTCTTTCTATCCCCTTCAGTAGACAGATGGAAAGACATGCTTAAAGAGAAAATGGTTACCATTTCTTCCTGAGAATCTGGGTCATCATCTTCAGTATCTGTCAGACAACAAAAATACAAAAACGCCGACTGCAGTGAAAAACACAGCTTAGCTTCAAAACCAAAGATTTTTCAATTAAAGCACACAGAATAAGGTACTACATAGTGTCTCATGCATGAGCATTAGGGTTTTCAGGTATTGCCAACATCCTCAAGTGAAAGTGTTCAGTTATATGCTGCACATGCACTTTTTTTTTTTGGTGGTTCTGGAGTAGGAAAATTGGCAGCTTCTGCTGGCTACAGCAGCAATCAAGCTGCATCTTGGTCCCGTGCCTCATGGTAAAATAAAGGCCTCAGGACATGCAGACAAGTGAATGTTCCAACCCAACAAACCCCATATTCCATGACCACCTAGCAACCTTTCACCAGTGTTCAGCAGTACTGGTTTTGCCTTCAGTGTGGCTATGGAGTTCTGACATCTTTGGAGAAACATTATGAAAACTGAGGTGAAGGACTTGTGACAGCCACCAGAGGTACTGACACCAGAGCTTTTAATTTGCCCCCTTTATTGCTTTGAAAAAACGATTTTAGGAAGCACAGCCAGGCTGAGCAGTGGAATGATGCAGTGGGGTTCACGTGGTCCGTTCAGAGAGCGGGGAATCAGCCGGTTTAACCGTGCCAGCGGCTGGTGGGTGGCCGCATTTCACAAGGCAGCTCGTGCCCTGCCTGAACGCCTCCGGGAGGGGTCGGGGCCGTTCTCCGAGCCTCCCTCGAGCGTTTGCCGCGGGTTTCGTTACAGAAACGAGCGGAGCGGTGGTGCCCGCGGGCTGCCCTCCGCCGGGACAGCCTGAGGAGCCCGTGCGGGCGGCTCCTCGCACCGACGCCAGCGGGCAAGGCGGGCCCGGAGCGCCCGGAGGCCCGTACCGGAGCCGAGGCTGCAGTCCGACACGTCCAGCCCGGTGCCGGCGGGCTGCAGGCTGCGCTCCAGCTCCTCGATCTCCCTGCGGATCTTCTCCCGCTCCGCCTCCAGCTCCATGGCACCGGGAGGCGGCGCGGGGCGTCCGGACATGGCGGCGGCCGCAGCCCGAATGCACCGGGACCAGGCCGCGGCCGCTCCGAACCCGCCCCTCTCGCCCGTCAGCCAATCGGAGTCAGCGCCGCGGTCAGCTGAGCCCAGGCACGTGACAGCGGGCAGCCAATGGGACGCGAGGCGGGGCAGCCCGGAGCAGCGCTGGGTCCTAGCGCCCGCCCGCTGCGGGAGGGGGGTGAGGGCGGGGGGCAGGAGCCGGTCCCGGTGCCGGTCCCGTTCCCGGTCCCGGTGGGGCCGCAGTGCCGCAGCGAGGCCCCGTTCTCCCCCGGCAGTTTCACTGTCCGTCCTCGGGCACTTCGGAGATGCTGTCTATGGACTTGAGGAGATCGGCCACCAGCTGCAGGGACTCCGCTCCCGACACCAGCTGCCTGCAGCGCGAGATGGGAGAGGAGGGTAAGGCACCAGGGCGGGGGTTTCCGAGCATTTTGCAGAAAAAATTTAAAAAAATCAATCGCAGGTTAGCAAAAAGGACAGGGACTAACTCACTCACCTGGCACAATAACATGAGACCCCAAGAAACCAACCCAACCCCCTGCAGCAGGGGAGAACACCACGTTAGAGGGGGGAGGATAACGCACCCAGGTGGCGTTTTTTGTCATTTTTCAGAAAAAAAATAAAGCACAGGTAACAAAAACAGGGACTAACCAGCTCACCTGGCACACACAAGACCCCAAGCTTCAATCCTAAAACCCAACCCACCAATAAACCCAACCCCGTGAGGTTTCGTGGTGCTCCTGATGCCAGTTTGGGGGTGGGAGGTGTTAGGGGCCGGTTTTGAGCCTCACCTCACTGCAGACCGTGAGTTCGCGATGACCGTGAGAAGGTTCTGGAAGGCAGCCTCGGCGTTCTGCTTCACCGCAGCCAGGCTCGCCGACTGCCCCGACCTCAGCGCTTCGTTCTCTGCCTTGTAGTTCTTCAGCTGAACCTTGGGAGGGAAAAATTAAAAAATATATAAAAAAAAGAAACACTTGATGTGAAAATAACCACAGAACTCGGCTGTGAGCAGGGTGAAGCAAGTATTGAGCGGATTTTTAGCCAGACCGCCTAGAGAGAAAGTCCTCCCAGCTCTGAGAGCCCCTACACGGGACTGTAACCTCTCTCCAATTTCCCTCCCTTCTTCATAAGGCATTTTCCTACAGGTAAATATCTATTTGCCTTGTAGCACTCCAGGCCTTCACCAACCCCAAGTACCAAACTGCGTTTGAGTGTGATGTGAAACTTAAGAAGAACTTTAAGTTCCAAGACAGCACCACAAAACAAGCACCAGATGTCACAAAAATGACATTAACAGTCAGCACAGAGCTTAAGCATTCTAATCCAGTACGTTTTTTATAACATTTGACAGGAAAAATGAGGTGTAGTTAGGAATTCTCAGTTTCCCTTTTGTAGCCTCGATGTCAAGATGCTCCCAAGTCCCAGTACGCTGAGCACGGCCTTAACGATAAACTGCTTCGTACCTGCAGTAAGGCATTTTCCTGTTTCAGTTTTGCAGCACTGTTTTCTGCTTTAAGAGCCCGTTTCTGGAAGAGAATAAAGATGACTGAAACCACAGCAGGCCTTAGGACACAGCAAGCAGCCTGAGGAACATCGGAATTCGCAATTCCAGCACAGAAATTAAAGTAAGTTTGTGTTGCAGCACCTCTTTCTCTAAATGCTTTATGAGGTGGGGATGGTGCACCCGGTCACCTCCCTCCTCTCCTCCCAGTTTTTCCTTTCTCATTATTAAGTGCAGTCCGTTACTTCCAACCATTACTTTTTTTTTTTCTTTGGACTAGAGGAAAATGTACCCAGAATAAGAAAGAAGGAAAAACTGCTCTTAGTTCATAAAGGAGGCATTTGCAGAACTCAGCAAAAAAGCAGCTGAAGGTGCTTATGAATACGAAAAATGGTATTTCTGCAGAGATCTCCCTTACCCCAGGCAATGAAAGGAGTTCTAGACTGGGACCCAGGCTTGCTATAAGCAAAAAACACAGCCCCATGGCAGAGTTGTTTAGTGCTCACGTGGGTGAAGCAATCACTTCAGCTTCCCTTGCTCTCCTGGGAGAGGAAGGAACAGAAGTGGAACTGCAAATTTCCAAGTGTGAACAAGGTTCTGCTGCTACGGGAAACACCACCACTTACTGTCATCAGCTGGAGATTTTGTTCCACGTGCTGCACCATGGCTTCTAAGTCCTGCGTTTCTTTCTCTTCTTTAATTTTGTTTTCCTCAAGCTTTCTTTCGAGTTTCCTCATCCTTAAAAAAAGAGAACATTCAGTAAGCAGTTAGAACATCTAATACCCTTGTAAGAAAATTCTCAGGAAGGAACAAGAAACTCAATTCTTCCACGTTATAAGAAAAGTTAAGTCTTCCCACAGCAGTACAGCTTCAGGCTGTAGCTCAGGGGATTTCTGCATTCAGCATCCACCAGCAGTAATTTAAACTATCCAGCTGAAGGCACAATGGCCATACAGAAAGTTCATCTGGTCACAGTTGGTCTAGCTAAGGTAATTCCCCAACAAACAGCTACCCCATCACCGTGGGATGTAAGCGTGGCTTACGCACTTGTCTGCTTGAGTTTCGGAGAGAATCTGAAGCTTATTGATCCTGCTTCTCAAACTGGCGTTCTCTTCTTTTAGCTAAAAAATAAAAGCTCCTATTAGAAACGAGGGCAGTCGTAAATAGGGTTAGTACGCTGCTAACATTCCAAGGCCAGGACCAGATGAAATAATTCAACTTTCTTATCTTTAGTGCTAAAAAGTGGCATTCGAGGTTACTTTCACACCTAGTTTTTCCCTCTCGATGCCACTTAACTTCACCTAACCCCGTAGGGCACAGAAACGAGGAAGCAAACAACCCGTGTAATTAGCCAACCGCTGTTTGTGTGAAATTATGAACTTGTGCAGTGACGAGGCCGCTCTCACCTCCTCGTAGCCGGGCGGCGGGGGGGGGGCTCCGAGGGGACCCTCACTGAAGGGGCCGGCGGCGAGGTGGGCCCGCTCCACGGCGCAGGGCCGGTAGCTGCCGCCCCATTCTTCTTCCTCGTCCTCCTCCTGCTCCTCTTCGTCGCCGGGGGCCGGGAGCAGCCCCCCCCGGGCACCTCGGGCCTGGCTGCGCACGAATTCGTGAAAGGAGAAGGGGTTGGGGCCGGGGTCGGGGCCGGGCTCCGCCGCCATCGCCTCAGCCCCCCTCAGGCAGCGCCCGGAGAGGGGTGCGGCTTCACCTCAGCGCACGCCCCGCCCACTTCGGCGAGCGAGCCAATCACCAGCCGCTTTCCGAACGTCTCCACCAATCCCTATCGAGAGGGGCGAGGCGCCGGGCGGAAGGGAAGCGCGGAGGGGACGGCAAGATGGCGGCCGCCATGGCCTGGCTGAGGCGCGGAGCGTGGGGCCCGGCCCGGCGGTGAGCGCGGGGCTGTGAGGGGAGAGGGGGGAGAAAATGGCGGGAGGCGGCGCTGAGGGGCCTCGGCCGTCCCCTCACGGCGGCTGCCGCTGTCCCCGCAGGTGCGGCCGGAGTTACAGCGCGGGAGGCGTCTCCCCCGGCGTGCCGCTGAGCTGCCCCCTGCCCGGAGTGCCCAAGGCGGTGTTCGCCGCCACAGAGGGCCGGGAGCGCTTCGAGACGCGGGTGACGGCGCTGGAGAACGGGCTGAGGGTGGCCTCGCAGAGGAAATTCGGGCAGTTCTGCACCGTGGGGCGTGAGTGGGGGGCGGGGGAGGAGGAGGAGGAGGAGGAGGAGGAGGAGGAGGAGGAGGAGGAGGAGGTGGCGGTGAAGGAGGAGGAGGAGAGGGGGGGATGATGGAGGAGGTGGGGATGAAGGAGGAGGAGGAGGAGGTGGGGATGAAGGAGGAGGAGGAGGTGGTGGGGATGAAGGAGGAGGATGCTGTCCTGTTCCACACCAAGGCCCTGTGCTGCCCCTGTGGTGTTCCCGTAGCAGCTGCTGAGGTAAAAGCCCCGCTAACCCCTCGCCTTCTCCCCCGCCAGTGCTCATCAACTCGGGATCGAGGCACGAGGCCAAGTACCTGAGCGGCATCTCGCACTTCTTGGAAAAGCTGGCCTTCTCTGTGAGTACCATGCCTGGTGTGCGCGGGTCCCTGTGTGAAATACCAAAAGCTGCCGGCAGCGTGAGTGACAGGGCAAGGGGAGAAAGAGCAGCTTGTCCTCACCGCGGCAGCATGGGTTTAATTTGTTTAAATGGGTGCTGATGGTATTGAAAGTCTGTCATGCTCTCATCTCTAACGTTAGTGACTCGTTAGTGACTTAAAGAACGTAGGAGGCATCTGTGATGGAGCAGGAGATGTTTGTTCTGAGCTATACCGAAGGGCTGTTAGTTCTCAGTCTGCTAATCCGTAACACCGGTGTCTTCGTTCTTAGTCCACAGCTCAGTTTGGCAGCAAAGATGAAATTCTCCTCACCTTGGAAAAGCATGGGGGCATTTGTGACTGTCAGGCTTCAAGGTATGAGGCTTTTCCTGCATCCTCGGTTACCCTAATGGTTGTAACGCGGTGGTTTGGGGTGGCTGAACCCTTGCTTTTTCTGGTGTGTGAGCGTAGAAGTTGCTTTTTGGTACTCAGTATCAGAAATCTGTTTCTGACAACTGCTAAGAAGTCCCAAAAGTGAACCTGGCAGGGTAATGGAAGGCAGTGCTGTTGCCTTTTCAAAGCACTTGATGCGTCGTGGCCTCTTTATCAATGGTGTCCTGAATTACGTTTACTGAATGCTCTGGGATGTGACTCCCCGGTGCAGAGCCCCTCTTGCCTTGCAGGGACACCATCATGTACGCTGTTTCTGCTGATGCCAAAGGCCTGGACACGGTGGTCAACTTGCTGGCAGACGTGGCACTGCAGCCCCGGTTATCAGGTCTGAGAACACAACATCTGCCTCAAAACGGAGTCCCAGAGCAGGACTCTGAGCGGGCTTGAGAGTACATCAGCTCATGCTTGTCAAGAAACTTCAGAGTTCTCCTGTACCCAGTGAGTACTTTGTGTGGTGGTGGCGATCTCTTGCTTCCTCTCTTATTATAGATGAAGAAATTGAGATGACTCGGATGGCCATACGGTTTGAGCTGGAGGACTTGAATATGAGACCTGATCCAGAGCCTCTCCTCACAGAAATGATCCATGCGGTAAAACACTGAAAAGTCCACGTTTTTATGTTTAGTGTCCTCTGTGAGACATGCTGCATACTTTCTCAGCTTTTCCTTAACTGCAGGGTTTATTTCAGACTATTTAGAAAACAGAGTGCTTCTGTTATTTAGATTTCAGTGAGGGAGAAATTTTGCTTTCCCTCCACTTTGAAATCACACTTATATGCGTAAGATTGTAACATAAATTAAAGCTAACCATAGCTTACTATTGCTAACATGTTGATTTATGCAGACGTTAGTAAAATAACACTCAGCCCATCCTCTCTTACATGTCTCAAACAGGCATAATTCTAAAACAAAGGGAAGGTTTAGGTTGAGGGCCTGAAGCAATATTTGCTGCTTCAATTTATGTTTCCTTTTAGGCAGCCTACAGAGAAAACACAGTTGGGCTGAACAGGTTCTGCCCAGTGGAAAACACTAACAAAATCGACCGGCAAGTGCTGCACTCGTACCTGCGCAACTACTACACGCCCGACAGGATGGTGCTGGCCGGGGTGGGAATCGAGCACGAGCAGTTGGTGGAGTGTGCCAAGAAATACCTGCTGGGCGTGGAGCCGGTGTGGGGCAGCGCGCAGGCCAAGGATGTGGACAGATCGGTGGCTCAGTACACGGGAGGCATCGTCAAGGTAACGGAAGGTGGAGGTGGCCTTTTCCTTCCTGTTGGAGGTTCAGATTTGGATTTGAATTGACTTTTTGTAGGATTTGCTTTTTTAAAAGTATGTACTGGTCATGTAGAAGTAGTCTGTGAATATGCAGTCCAAACAGACCATGGTAGCCATTACCTGGGTGACAGGTTAATTAACATGAATTTATCACGCTGAATAAAACAAACATGAAAATGTCCTAATAATTTGTTTGCTTTTCACACAGGTTGAAAAAGACATGTCAGATGTGAGTCTCGGCCCTACTCCAATCCCGGAGCTTACCCACATTATGATTGGGTTAGAAAGCTGCTCATTTTTAGTAAGTACCTGCCTGAAATGCTCTGTTTCGGTTGCTCTACTTGCAGACTCCCAGGCTACGATCTCTCATTACATAAGTGTTGGCACTCTCGCTGCTGATGGTGCGTGTACAGGCAGCTTTTTCACTGTCAGTATGATAAAGGCACTGACCTTTACACTCTTCTTGTGCCATGTTTCTTTTGGACTCTTTCTCTCTTTACTCATCCCTCACCCTTGAGCCCTGCTTGATTTCTGCTATTGGGTGACTGAATTTCTTGTTGCAATTCAGGAGGAAGACTTCATTCCCTTTGCAGTATTAAATATGATGATGGGAGGTGGTGGCTCCTTTTCAGCTGGCGGGCCTGGCAAAGGCATGTTCACTCGGCTGTACCTCAATGTACTCAACAGGTTTGTTTGTCTTCTTGATTAATGAATAGCAGAAACTGTCTTCTCTAGCAGATTGACATGGAAGGCCTCCTCTTGGGAAAGACAGTTTTACAGTTTATTCTGCCTGAAACATGCAGGGTTGATTTTTTTAGAAGGTATTCTGACAAGGTGATATAAAGGGCAAAAGTGACTAGGAGTCCTATCTTCCTCTGTTAGCCCAACCCATCCTTTCAACCAGGGAATATTAAAAGAATTGGCTCTAGGTACCAGTAGTACTGCTGTATCCTTCACTTTTTGGTCTCAAGGATGCTGATGGCAAGAAGGAAGGAGATAGCACACACAGAGAAATTGTCAGAGAAAGGGACTGACTGTTCCTACTAGCACTGCTGAGAATCTTGAAAATGAGCTAGGAGGGGACTCACTGTCCATGTGTGTCTAACTTTGACATTTAAGTTCTGTTTTCTAAACTTAAAAATTTTGTTTGCATACTTGTAGGCACCACTGGATGTATAATGCAACTTCTTACCACCACAGTTACGAGGATACAGGTCTCCTGTGTATACATGCCAGTGCTGATCCAAAACAGGTATTCAAAACCAGGTATCCTTAGAAAGTGATCGCGTCGCTTATTACCAAACAGTGATGTGAGAACTTTTGTACTTAAACACTGCAAAACTATTGGAATGTAACATCATATTTTCCTGAAATTGAGCTAGATGTTGAGCATGTTACGCTATTTTAATAGAGTAATTAATCATTGTTCTAACCTGTTCAAATACCTGTTTTTCTTAGGTTCGAGAGATGGTGGAAATTATCACGAGAGAATTCATCCTGATGGCAGGAGCAGTCGGAGAGGTCAGCAGCCTGACTTACAGACTACATAGGCAGTCTTTGAGCTGAAATAGTGCATTGTGTTGGCTTTGGCTGGGATGATTTTTCTGTAGATCAGCTACTTCATGTATTACTTTAAAAGAACATAGAAAATTTAGCAGAACATTCACAAAAAATTCTGCAAGCACCTTCCTCCTAGGTGCTCTGTAGGTCTTCACAGCATTATTTTTTAGGGCAAGGGAAAGGCCTTTTGCTCATTCTTAATGCCAAGAGTCTGCCTGTTAAGCAGTCAGCTGCCTTCTGTTTTCCCTTTCCTGAGGCAGCTTGTCTAAGAAAAAGCCCAGCTCCTTCATGGACCAGAATGTGGCACTAACACAGCCATCCCCGTGTTTTTCAGAAACTGATGGTAGCTTGTGTTAGAGAACAGTGGCCAGTCTTCTTTGAACACATTTGTATTTGCTGCTCATTCACAGGTAGAACTTGAGCGAGCAAAGACGCAGCTGAAGTCCATGCTCATGATGAACCTTGAGTCTAGGCCTGTTATCTTTGAAGATGTGGGACGCCAAGTGTTGGCCACAAACACAAGGAAACTACCTCACGAGCTCTGTGCCCTGATCAGTGAGTAAACTGTTTTTCCTTGCCTGGATTGAATTGTAGGTACAATCTGGGGGTGGCAACTTAAAATACATTCCTGTAGCAGTGGTGAATCACCTGAGAAAACATGGGGGCGTAAAGACTGGATACATATTTCAAACCGATCTTCTCAGTTGCTTGCAAGCAATACCATATTTATTTTTTTTCTGTTAGAAGAAAGGAAAAAGCTAAGTATGATAGAGAAGGTCCAGAGCTAGTGATTTGGTCTTCTCAGCTAGGGGGCTGACCCAGCATCATAGTAAAGCTGCTTCGTGCTATTTAACATGTAGTCGTCACAGCTCTGGCTTTCTTTTTTTTCTGCAGGTCAGGTGAAATCTGCTGACATCAAAAGAGTGGTCACTAAGATGCTTCATAAAAAACCAGCTGTGGCTGCACTGGGTGACTTAACGGATCTGCCCACGTATGAACACATCCAAGCAGCACTTTCCAGTAAGGATGGGCGACTTCCTCGGATGTACCGGCTCTTTCGATAAAGCAGCGCATCCTGCATGTATCTGAGAGACTTGCTTTTTTTTTTTTTTAATTTTTTTTGATTTATAATACTGCTGTGACTCCACTCCTTCCCCAGTCTTTCCAGGCATACTGTGCAAACATGGAGCTATGCTACAGCTGAGCAAAGCTGCTTCAGAACACTGGTCTGTGAAGGGCTCGTTACATTGGGCTTCTCAGCCCATCCTGGCTTTGGATGAGCCAGAGGAAGGCTGCTGTTAAAAGGCTTGGCTCACATACCTGAATTCAGAGACAATTTACAGCTGTTACAGAGGGGAACAAGTATTTGGTCAAAGTGAGTTAGGAAAATAGTTGTTATCCATCTGAAATCAGGCAACAAGTTTCCCGCAGTCCAGGTTCTGTTACAAACATCATGGATCACTTCTGTGTAATTTACCCTCTGGAATACTCTAAGACATTGTATGTCTGGGAATAACTTAACTTTGCTAGAACTCAGAGGAAAGTAGACCTATAGCATAACTTCCTGGGGAGTCCATAGATGGAGGTACTATACATAATGCTACATGGACACTCACTCTAGCCTGAAAGTAATTTTCTTGTTACTTGAAAGTGAATTATGCAAAAGAGTAGAAGGTTTTTTATGCCTGAATTGTTATTCAAAGGAGTCGCTGCTGCTGCACCTTAAACTTGTACCCTACTTTTCTTCAAATTGTCATACGATTAACTTAAGGTCTTGCAGAAAGACAGATCTTTCAGTTTTAACAGCAGCAATGGAGCCCAGCTAGCTAGTAGTTAAGATCAACAATGTTGAGGAAGCTTGTGATACCAAAAGTGACTGCCATGGGACTGCCATCATGTTACATAAAGAGAGGACAAATATTTGCCACTTAATTTCAAACTGAAGTATGGAGACCCAGAAGAGAGAAGATAAAATGGTTTGTTTTACATAATCCCTTAATACAGGGGCTTAAAAATGTAGGCAGCTGCATTGCAGCATTTCACGGACTTGGTGTATCTTGTAAGGAACAATGAAATTGGGAGCAGAACACTATGAGGCAGCTATGGTCTGCTTTATCACCGTACCTTTCTTTATGCAATTGGAAGAAAAGGTGTTGCTTCTTACAGAACCCATGGTATGGAAGTCTCATTCAGTTGTTGTGTATGTTTTTAAAGAAAATAAAGAGCCCTTGAAGTCACTGGAGTAAGTAGCAAGAGTTCTGAAATTCATCAGTAAAGGGTGAGGTTTCTTGAACTGGCAGATAAAATGCCCTCTGTTGGTGCTTGGGTTGAGCAAAACCAACCCATCTCTTCCAGCTGAAGAAAAATGCCCTAAGGTCCCCCAAAGGGTTAGCATGCATCAGAGTCACAATGCCCTGCAATAAGACCTGGCTCTCATTGAAGGTACCATAGTAATTTATTTATATTCCTTTAAAAAAGAAAGGAAATCCAAATCTCTGATGGCTACAGACAAGTCAGTGCCATAAATGTTTGTACCGCAGAACAGAAGCTCTGTCTTGGACAGGTTGCATAGTTAGCAGCACTTCCTCCCAATTGTTTGCATGGTGTTATGTACCGAGGTGATTATGATCCAGCCAATCTGTACCTATAAAGACTTTAAGAATTAGCTGTACTTACATTTTACCAGTGCCACACTGGTCCATGGGGTATCTTTAGCCTTAAGACAACACTACTTGGAAAAGAGCAAGTTATTCACAGTTCACTGAATGGGGACAAATAAAGGAAATGTAACTCATCAGAGGTAACAAATTGCACTGATTTCACTTGCTGCAGTTTCTCTGCATCCATCCTTGGTACTCAGTTAACATCTCGAACCATTTTGGTGGAGCATTACGCAGTAGCTGTATTTAAACCCTTGTTTTTACCTCAAGCATCCTGCTGCTGAAGGCAGGTAGTGTTTTATCACCCCTGCAGAGGGGAAACTATTTAAAGACAGGATTGCCTCAAGCAATCTCAACAGCCAAAGATAGGGTGTAAGAGATTGATATTTACCCTCCCTCCCCAACAGAAGGCCTATGGAATAATTATTAAAAAAGGCAAATGTTTACACACCTTGAACGTACAGTGGTACATTCACACAGATCTTGCTGTAGAGGACCAAAAAGCCGAGCGCAGGAGCGCCATCCTGAGACAAACTGCCCAAGTCCCCTGACTGGTCCCCGTTACACATTGACAGAATACTGCACATTTGGCTACAGATAAGGAAAAAAAGAACAACCCCACAACCTGTGTGGGCTTACCAGATCAAATCAAACAGACAAAACAAAACGTTCGCCTTTCTGCGGGTTTTTCTTTGGTCCCCTGCCCCCAGTCATGCCAATTCCAAGAGCTGTACATCCTGCGTGGAGTTACCTTAGAACCAAGAGACTGCATCTGGTTGCTTCCAAAGACAGCATGGTTAAAAATAAATCAGTTGCATCTGTTGGAATGGATGTCCTAAATAACTGACTCCATTTTCTTCAGCAAAAGCACTTGAGCTATATGGATTAGCTCATGCAAATGAATCCAGGATGAGATTTAAGACTTTCTCCACAAGCCACAGCAACTGCCAGAGGTGCTTAGGCAGACAATTCCCTGCAGATTTTGCCATGGCCTGAAATCTTCTTTCCGGGTACCTCTAACACAAGCGTCGCAGTTTTCAGCTCAGGAAATGCTACATATGCTGCTGGATTTTTGGTCCTTTTGCACTCGTCGATTCTGAACGTCCCTTGTAATCCGCCTCTTGATTCCGATTAAGTAGAGTTCTCTGTCAAACTGCCCTGCAGCAAGTGGAATACTACAGTATTCCAGAACATAAACACAAGCAATTAGAAAAGGCACAAATACATCCCCGTTTGCCCAACACTGTTCAACTAGTTCATACAACAAAGTCCAGATTTTTTTTATTATTATTATTATTTTATTTTTACCTTTTTGAGGTATTCAGATATACGGATATTGCTGCTGTGGGAGAAAATAAATGAAACAAAGTTCTTCACTATAAATTTAATTGAAGAACATATTGGTCATAGAAGGCAAATGTACTTTCAACTTAAGCATGAAAATGCCTGCATTCATAAGAGATACAGATAGTGGGCATTGTTTATGTCTCTAAAACAAAAACAATACTTGGTCCAAAGCTAAACTAGCTTATTGTAAACCTGGTGCCCTCACTAGTATGGTTCCTGCAGAACAACAGCTCTGTTCTGCACAAGCCAGAAGGAAATCCTAGCAGCCCACCCTCTGCAATACTTCTATTTAACAGATATTTAATATCTGTAAACAAACAAACAAAAAGAAAATCCAATTCTAACTGCACTACTTATCAAGTGCTCTGAGAAGCCATGATTTTCTAGATACTCGGCTTTTGAAATTCTTAAGCATGCTACTCACAAAAAAGTGGCAAACTAAGTTTCAGTGACTTCACTAAATTTTCTAAGTTCTACTAGCACAGCAGCCAACAGTGGAACATGAATTAAAACGGAGGATCTCAAAATTCTCCACTGGCACATAGCTATGTTGAAATGCAACCACCACTGGGGAGTGCAAACAGCACTGACCCCAAAAAGGGAAAGAGGAATAGAAGAGGAGAGTTATCCGTGCTAATAGGAAAAGCAGAGAACTGCATCTCAGATAAAACGCAGAGTCACAGTCAATTGCAGTAGATTCCAATTATCTCCCTCAGGAGAATTAAGGGACCTGGCAGCAAGGATTTCTGATGTCAGGGCAAGGCTTAAGCACTATTACTGCTCTGAGCACTGACAGTCTGTGTTGGGTAAAAAACCCAAACATGCTACAGGGAGCTGCAGGGGATTAACTCTATTTCAGGAAGAACACCGAATCCCTGAAAGTCCCTGAGGGGACAAACTCTGAAGAGCAGCATGTCCTTGTCACTGCGGTCACGTGCAAAGAACAGCATAAGCAGGTACTTACTTGTCTCTGCCAGGCCTCACTTTCACACGGAACAACGCAAACACAGGCCGATGGTCCGAAGTTTTGATCACAGGACACGATGAGTACTTGACAGCATGGATGTCATCTCTGTACCGACTGCGGAACACTACTCGATCCTGGGGGACAGAAAAGAGAGAGGAAACTGATGGTAACTCCCTTTGCACATCTGTGCTGAAGAGAAGCACTTGTTCAAAAATGCCAGCATGGCTGCATGTCCTGCAGACCAACTGCTGCAGGGAGCATATCCAAGGCAGCTTTTTACTGCATGTGAGAATCCCCTCTGGAGGCAGGTAAGAGCCTGAGCAGCCCCTCCAAGCACACTGCTCCCAAATCATCTCTTACTGTGTAGGAAGGAGTCCGTTGTTTGGAGGTGGTGTCATAGCTGTCTTTTCCTATGTCAAACTTGTAGGAAGGACGGAAACGAATGTCAGCCTCTTGGAATCCTTTGAAAATAGATCCTGTAGGGGAAGGGGAGAACAGCATGAACAACAAAACTCCTTCCTACAACCTGGCACACTTTCTGCACTTCTTTGACACTGTTGAACTAATGCTGGCTGGCAACTGCAGGCATGTACATTCGTGACTATAGAAACCTGGGCCTGGGCTCTGGAAAGGTAGGAGGTTCCAAGTTCTTACACAGTGAGAATGAAGAGCTAGTCTGTTGCTATTTAAACAAACAACACTTGGTGTATGCACTTCCCCTTCCCCTGAAAGCTCCCAATGCTTTGCGTATGCTGCCTTTTCAAATCTAAACGCCCTAGGTGCTGTGAGAGAATGATGTCCAGCATCGGGATGAAACAAAGCAATAAATAGCCCAGGAGATTACACAAGGTACACAGCAAAATGCAGAATTCCCTTTAATAGACTGCCACTGGATTCGACAGCATTTGAGTTCTCTTTTTAGAGATCTTAACAAAAAGCAGTGAAGGTCTTTAGGAAATAGGAACCTGGCTGTAACTATTTCTGTGTGTAGGAATCTTTGTTCCTGGAGACTGGGGAGAAAAACAGTTGTTGCTCACCTCTACTCATTTCACTGGTAAGCTGGTCATATGCCAGGAGTTTGGACACGCCTGTTTCTGGGTTCTGGTTCAAGATGGAATCCACAGTTTCACGATCCTTATTTAGTCGGAAATTGAAGTCACCAAACCAGAACACTTCATCAAACCGAGTTGTGACATCACCTGCAAGTTCAAGGCAGAAGCATCAGCATAAAGGTGAACACTCTGAAAAGTTCCAAAACCAGAAAAAAACAAACACCATCCTCACACAAAAAGACGTGGTCTGTTTTATCTATTGCCTCAAAGAAGCAGTCCCATTCTCTCTTCCCTCGTGCACTCTTTCACTCTACACTAACTCTGTTCATTTGGGCTCATAACACCAGAATGTTTTCACACTTACTAGAGCTGGATCGATACGGATTTGTGTCCGGAACATTCTTGGGAAGTGTAAGTGCTTGAATGGTTTTATTGTAGTCCAGCTTCCTCTCATTCACCTTACTGTCTCCAGCTGAAAAACCAAAAGCCCACTACTGGCAACAATGCATCGTTTTCATTTAATTACCATATCTGATTACAACAGCAGCAACTTTCGATGGAGATCAGACATATTCCACATGTAAAATGGAACACTGACCCAGGGAGCACACAGACTTAAAAAATAACAGCAGAAAGTGTGGAAAAAGGAATACAAATTAACAGAGTTCATTTTTGTTTTTTCTAAATAGTTCCTTTTCAAGTTTGCTACCAAAAAATTCCCCCATCCCTTACTGTTTTCTCAGCAGCTCAGCAGCCCCAAGCTTTAACTTGGTCTGTCTGTTCCTGTATCCCCCTGCAGCTTTTTTACTTTTGTATATCAACCTCCCTCCACCCTCAGTCAGAACACTTCTACCAAGACTGTAAGCATCTCACATGTGAAGTGGGAGGTAATGAAGAGAAAGGAGGTCCCAAAAAACGTGAAGCAGATTCCCAGAGCTCCCTTGGTTTTGATCTGAGATACGATTCGAGTTGTCACCGTGGCATATTCCACTTCTGGAAGGAGAAAGAGAAGCTGCCGTTAGAGAGAAGCCTCCAAAGACAGTGAGCAGGAAAGTCAGGAGGGGGACAGCCCTGGAGAAAAGGCCAAGACACCTGATGGCAGCAGTCCTTTCACCTCCCTATTCTCCAGCTCACACTGGACCACACACCTGAGCAGAACCAGATCAGGTCCCTTCGAATGAAGACTGACATGTAGAGCACTCCGTGCGCAGCAGAGTAGAGCATGACATAGTGGGGGCCCAGTGTCTCTTGCAGGCGGATCTCCCACTCTCTTCTGCAGGAAAGAACAACAGCTGCATCACAAGGACAGCACGAGAGACAATAACCAGGAAAGAAAATCAGCATTTTGAGAACAATGTAATCCCTCTCATGAAAAAAGGCAAGCAAGCATAAGCAAAACCTCCCCTGCCAAAGCAACGCTGCTGGTCAGCCCGATTTGTAACCACGTATGCCATGTGGCAGGGTCTGCGTGTTGGTGAGTTGGCGCTTCCAAATCTGAGGAAAACCAAGTCCAACTGGAAAGATCCTAAAAAAGCAGGGTCTGACACGAAGCTTCAACCTGCTTTTGTAGGGTCTGTCCATCTCAGATGGTCTAGAAAATTTGGAGCAACATACTAGTATTTAGCACAAGGTTGCTAACACTTAAATTCAGCCAGTGAGCTGGGTTACAGCTGGCTCAGAAGCCCACTGAACAGGAGTTTTTCTATTTGCTGCCCTGGAAACAGGGCCAAGTTCTATATTCACAGATTTTGTGCCATTTTCCTCTAAAACCCATTTTCCCTGGTACTCATGCAATAAAGTTCACTGACATTAAATGGGTGGTTTATGGGTGGTTTTTCTAAAAAGAAAAAGGGATGGTTCATTACATTGTTTTTGCTACCTGTCTGGACAGCCTTCCTGAACTCCGATGACATACATGTCCTGGGCATAGTCAGGATCTGTTGGTAACAAGAAGTCATCCAGATTCACTGGAAGTTCCTGTTATTAAAAAAAATAATAATAAAAAGCAAAGATTTACTACAAAAGTAGAAGGAAAGCCCAGGCGAAGCTATAGATTCCACAGTATAAGCAAACAACTTGGGCTTCAAAAATGGATTAAGTGGTAATACTGAGAATATTCCTTCCCAGAGGCAGACTTCAACTGCTGCCAGTCCAGCAGTAACCAATACTCCACAGTTCAGCCATGTGGTCTGATACTGTGACATCTTTAATTTCCTGTAATGCGTTTTTTTTACCAAGTTCATAGGCTGTTTACCAAACACCACAAGGGGTTGCTTGTGTTCTTCCAAGCACAGCATCTCAATCAACGGGTTGAATCCATCCTGAATTCCTGCGCTACGTAAAGATGTAAGCAGGAGGCCACGCTCTTTTTCAGAGATGTTCTCTTTGTAAGTACTAAATAATCAGCCATTTTCACACGACCTTAATTGCAACGGAGCATAATGGAGCTGCCACAAAATGCCAGAGGAGCACTAGGAAGCTCGCTGTTTTCATACCCAATATCTGAGGAACCCTATTCCAATGACTCACCAAGGTGAACATGAGAGGGTAAAGACACTGAACTCTGGTTGATTAGGAACACAATCATGAACAGAAAAAAGTATCATACCAGCCCTTGTAATAAATACGGGGTAACTCTACCACTGCCAGAAGAACTCTAGAGGACTGATGTGCACATACCTTCTGACCTTGCATGTTCCAGGTAGCCACAAAAATTCCAATATTCCGATCAGGGAAATATCTGCTAAGCTCTTCTGCTCCCAGTAAGGCACCGTTTGCCAGAAGGCTGCCTTCCAAATAGCTTCTGCAAACAGAAGACCCATTAAAAAGCATCTCAGAAAATGGTGTGACAGTTGAAATAATGATTTGTAACGCTTGAATCTCAAGTATATACATTTAGCTCAAGAAAACAGAGTTTAGTCTTTATATACTGTTCTGTTTGCTTAAAGTTCATTAGAACATTTGCAGTTTTCAGAAACCCATAGTTTAGTGTAATTGACTTTGCAGGGAAATACAAGACAGCCCAAGCCCTGGTTATTCCCTTGGTAAGGTGTAAGACCAAAAGCAGATGCAACATGCCTCCAGGTTACCAGTGCAGAGGGCACTTCAGCCACGTGCCAAGCCTTATGCTCTGCTCACATCTCAGTACTCATCAACAAGAGACAACCCTTACAGGGAGCTCGTGGATCATGCACAAGAGAGCAAAATTGTCATAAACCAGCCAGGACACAAGCACGATGGTGAGACTGACGGTGCATGGGTTTTGTGATCAAAGACTTATGCTTCCCAACCCTTCTTCCCCCTTCGTATGTGATTTATTGAGTCTGAGGTCACGTTCCACACAGACAGCTCTGCCCCACGCTGCCTGCCTCTCCAGACACCACACTGTTCACAAAAGCAAGGGGTATTGGCAAAAGGAGAGCAAGTTAAATAAGCATTTTTAATCTTCCTTAAGCTCCATGAGTAACGATGACAGCATGGTGTTAGGCAGTGCTGCACAACCCACTGGCCTGCACAGCTCCTCACCTGATGCCGACAGCTTTTCAGAAGGAAGTGCAAGAAAACCCCGGACAAACACATAGCAATCTGAGTGGAATCTCATTTTTCCTCAAGAAATTCGTGGAAAACCTGGGGCAGAGGAGCTCCTGAGATACACCAAAATGGTTTACAGTGGATAATTTATTCTTGCTAGAAGCCAAATCTCAACACCTGCAGAGGACAGTCACCTTACAGGACGGTAGCAGGCACGTGTGGGCAACTACCACTGATAGTTTCAAACTAAAATATTTGTGTAGGGGGATTTCTTTTCCTGCCTAAATTAAAATTTATTTTCAGTTCAAACCCAAGGTATTTTTCGTAGATTACAAAATATATATACATATTCCCAAGTGTTGGTGTGCACAGCTACTGTTCCCTACCTTTCAAAACAGCTTAAATACTACATGGAAGTTGACAGCAAATCTTACTTTCGCTTATAAAAAACAATACACAACCCCAAGGAGAGAATATACAGTATCTGAACTCATCTTTTCATCTTCAAACTGTTGCCACTCACCAAAGCAAGTTAAAGAACCCAGAACTCTTGTGATTTACCCATCAGTCCGACGTTCCCTGCCCCTGAGCAGCAGGATTCTGTGCGGCAGCTGGCACCTACCCACAAACAGCAAGCTTTGCCACGAGAAGCTGGGCGACGTACCTGTTCCGGACATCCTTGGAACGAATGGGGGTGAGCAGGCTGAACGTGGATTTCATGGAGTCTGTGGAGCAATTATCGTAGACCATCCCATTGCCGTGTAGCCTGGTATCGCTCAAGCTGCTGCTCACCCTCCCAAACTTGTGCTGAGAATAATGGCGATAATCCATAAAATCTGAGTCAATCCTATTAGCTGTCCTCAGCGTGTGAGAGGCCACGTTGAGCTCCATGGGTGGCAGAGGTCGAGCCGGCATTATTTGGGACAGCCGGGGTTTGCTGCCTGCAAACGCTTTCCCGCGCAGAAGCCCACCAAAGGCACTGGAGATCTCGGAGGCTCGTTTCCCCAGGTCCGAAGTGCTTCCTCTGCTTTTCCCCATGGGACTGGCTTCTGAGGCATCTGGTGAACTGTGCAAGGAATTCGGCTCGCAACACTGACTGCAGGGGGTTGCTCTGCCCCTGACGGGAGGGCTGAGGGACGCTTCCTGCAGAGAACCATTTGAGGAGCTCGTCTCGTTGGGATCTGTCAGACTTTCCTGACTAGTTCTAAACCTCCTCCACCTCCTCCAGTTTTTCTCATCCAGAGACGCCGCACGCTCCAGTCGGGGTTTCCTAGGAGGCCTTGGGGTGATTGATTTAATTTTCATATTAGCTTTGAGTTCATCCGGTAGAAGCTTTATGGTTTCATTTAAAGAGGTGTCTTCACGTCGAGGATCTTCAAAGGTAAGCACGCCATTGCCACTGGCCTCCTTCTTCGCCGCTTTGCCAGCTTTTTTAGCCTGCAGGTCCTGTACTGCTCCACCTCCGGTGCTCTGAGTAACACATGCCCCTGAGTGCTGGGAAAATCCATTTAGAGCACTCATTCTCCTCCTGCGTGCCAGCTACGGACGCTGCTCCATAGGTAGGGTAACTCACAGCATGCCTCCCTTTCCTCTTGCTTAATCTGTAGGTTCACAGTGCTTTAACCAAGCCAGGAAGGCATGGGGTGTGAAGACAGTTCGGTCTTTAGCTGAGAACGAAGGGAAGGCGTACGTGCAGGCAGATGCATCGTCTGCAAAATGTCAAGAGGCGGAATACCTGAATTTTTCCAAGAGAAACAGGTAAGAATACAGATTTACTGAGCTGCAAACGGCGGTCCGTAATCATGAACCAAGCTCCCGACAGGACTCCATTCTAGAACGTTTCAATCCTTGTGACAACCTTGTTAGGAAACCAATGGTATTGTCGTTTCGACACGAGCAGAACAATGAACTAACTTCCCGGGTGACGCAGGCATCACGGCTACAAACACATTTCTTTAAGAAGAGGCTGTGTAAAGCGTTAGCGTGAAAGCAACTTAGAAATTCCCTTAAAACCCTGTGTTGCTGTTTTTACGCTCAGGACGGCCCCGCTGTGCAGTGAGTCAGGGCACAAGCAGCCTCCAGGCTGCCCCCAGCCAGGAAATTTCCAGCCTCCACCTCAGCCTCCGCACAGGGACACCGCTGCCACCTCCCCCGATTTCACCCCAAACCTTGCTGTTAACACCCTGAAGCTACCTCCCTGGCAGGGCAGCTCGAGGGCTGCAGCAGCAGGGTGGAAGGCAGACAGGCTCCTCAGCGTTATGCCCCCCCGAGCATCTCACCTGAGGAGCCCCACAACCCCCCCACCCCAAGGCGCGACCCCTCTGAAGCGCCCAGCGCGGTTCTCTTATATCACGTCAGGCTCCCAGCGCCTTGCAGGGACCTCGGGGGGGGGCTCTGCCGGCTCCTCTCCGCTCCCCCGGCACCCGAGCTCACCGCTGAGGGGTCCCCGCCGCCGCCGCCGCCTCACGGGGCCGGGCGCCCCCCGCCTGCCGCCGGCCCGGGCCCCGCCAGCTCCGCCCCGGCTGCTCCAGGCCCGGCCGCAGCAACCGCGGCTCCGGGAGCGCCCCCTGGAGGCCGGAGGAGCGCCCCGCCAGGGCCCGGCCCTGAGGCAAAAAGCGGCCCCGGGGGCTCGCTAACCTCAAGACCAAGCCTTTTTCGCTTAAAAATTAAAAATTAAAAGCTCCTCTTAGCCTACTTCTTCGGTTTGTAACATTTCAACGTTTATAAAGCGCAAACTGCTTCCCGTGCGGTCTCCGCAGCTCGCTTTAAGCAGGGCTTTTAGCCCTTTCCGCGCACTCAGGAGACACACGGAGCTTCCCTCGCCTTGCCCCAGCAATAAACCACAAGAAGTAGTAAAATGTGAAAGTGCTCCAGAGCGCAAAATATTTTATTTAAGAATTTACAGTGTCAAATCTTACACTTAGGAAAGACAGCCGCTCCCAGCTCAGAGGAAGCCTTCTTGAATTAAAGATGTTTGGCAGTCTCTACTGAAAGGAGAAAATAATCAGCGGCCTGGCTGAACTAGAGGAAGCCAAGTGTCTGACTAGGTTTCAGTCACAGAAGAGGAACCCCACGCTGCTGCTCACCGTGCCTGGAATTGAGTACGGACCATCGAGTACGGACCACTACGCCAAGGTTTCCGATTCCCCCAAACAGCATTATGCTTCAGCTACACACAACCCCTTTTAGAATAAAACGTAAGGCTATCGAGATCTCAGGAAGGTGACATTATTCAGGAAAAGAAAAACTACCAGGGACCAACACCAGCAATTTCACATTCACGTTATTTCTACTCATGAGCAGAAATTCAAGTAAAATCAAATAGTGTGGTGGCAAATTCTAAATAAAATATGGCCTAACAATTTAATAAATATTTAAAGTTTATTTCCCTCTTTGCAGATGATTCAGATTCTTCAGTCAATATGAACATTGCATATCATGGTTTTCAAGATTTCCTATATTAATCCTATAGATTTCAACGTCCATCGGTAGAGGTCTAATCCATCTACATTTAGTACGTTTGAAATTCAGCTGTTAGCTATTTAAGACCTTGGTTATTTTAGTAATGGAAATTCAAGAACAGTATTATGCTGATTCTGGCACTCGAGAGGAAAAGACAACTTTCAAGCTGTTACCACCTTAATTACACAGTGCCAGCAGTTCGAGAGAAAGCAAGTAACCGTATTGCACTTAAAAGAACACTCACTCATCAAATAGTACAGCATCGGCTATTATACAGAGAGCTTCTTTCAGACTATACAATTTGCTTTACAAGTAGTCTAAACCACAAACTACATACATACTAGATAAGATCCAAATCAAATTAGTATTAGATTACAGTCACAGTTTTCATTCGATATGGGTCAATTTATTTGGATGAGCTGTGGCCCCCTCCCCCCTTCAAAAAACAAACTAGCACGAGGCATTTCCCAGATGAACATCTTGAATTTCATACATTGACAAACCAAGTCCTGTTTTATAAGCATTACAATTGCGCATGGTCCTCTTAAGGCCACAGAGTGTTATGTTACAATGTGGACATGTTTTTCCCCCACAATGGGACGGGAGCATCCTTCAGAAATTAAGGAATCCCTGAAACTATGCCTTAAAGTCACACTAGTAGGTTTAAAATTATTTTAAGGAATAAATTGCCTATGCAATTTATGAATAATTTTTGTAACAGACAGCAACTATTTCCTCCCTTGTGTCTATTCTTTATCACAGCAAAGCTATTTCTAGCCAGTTCTTTAAAAGGAAAAGTTACATATATTTCATGTTTGGTAATGATTTATGTAGATGAAGTGCAAGTAGGGAGACCCATGAAAAAAATCACCCATCATTAAATTACTGTCCTGTCAACTGCAGCTAGTTCTGATACCATGTGCCATCAGATTGAATAGTTCTTCATATATTCAGAACACGAATGAGAATTCCAAGCAGAGCCACTGTATTCTACTTCAGCGTTGGATACTTCCTCTGTCCTATTCTTCCTGGCCTTGAACTTCCAGTGACTGCAGGAGACTGAAAAAGAGTAACAGGAATAAACAAAAAAATGTTCTGTAGAAGTGCCATCCTGGAGACAAAATACAAGAAGTTGTCAGTAAAGTCTTGATCCCAACACTGTTAGCTTAAAGGAGTTAGATTGGTCCACGTGCATGTTTAACACCCTGCATGCGATAGTCTGGATTAAACTAGTAAACCAAAATCAGAACATAAAAATGAAGAGGGTCCACATTCCATCAGACGGTTTTGAATATCAAAGCTAAATCACGTATCAAGAGGTCTGCTGAAGCACCAAATCTCACGATAGTACACTTTTATATAGTTCTCATCTGTATGGTTTCAACAAGGCAGGAGATACTCATCCTGCAGTGCTGAGAGCCTGGTTCCATGTACACACACCTCTCCATAAAGTTGCCTGGCCTACAGTGAGACTGCCTCTTTTGTTACAGTACTTTTTAACCCTTCATACTTGGTTTGAAAACAGATGAAAAAATACAGTGACATTCTAGAATGGGCAGCTACTCATTCCATTATTTTATCTTGCAAAATTCTTAAATGCTACAAAGGCAGAGAAAAGAGCAGAAGGACACGCCGTGACAGACTGGATTCTCTCACCATAAGGATCACCTGGGAATGGGGGAAGGAACACAACTACATGGTAAAAATATCTGGGAGGAAAAAAAAAGACAAAATTTGTACTGATATTTAAGGCCACACCGAGTTACTTATTAAAGGTAGACGTGGACTCAGCTCACTTAAAACAAGATTGTTCAGCATGACTGATTTACTCAAGCAACATTTAATTACTTGTTTGAACTCTCAGGGCTAACAAGTCTCTATCTTTTTGTTCAATAGTTTAGTTCAAAGTAACAATGAGGCCTTTACTCACTTGTGCAAATTGAGAAGGATTGTAGAACTGTACTGTTCCTGCTGAAGGTCCCCCCGAAGGTGGTACAGCGGCAGGCTAGAAAGTAGATTATACGAGAGTTACGGAACTGCAGAGCTTCACTGCCTCTCAGACTTGATTTGCTTAGTCATACAGAGAAAATATTCACAGTAATAATGCCAACAATATGGACAGAGCAGCATATTATAACAACTGCAAAAAGTGCTGGTACAGTTTGCATCCATTTCTTTAATATTATTTGCTTAATGTAGGAATTGGCAAAACAATGTCACATGCATAAACTGTAAATAGCTCTGAAAATCCAAAGCATGCAAAACCAAAACAAGACATTGGTGTGACTTCACTGCATTAGTACCTTCTGTTTTTGTTAGTAGACCTCAGGACTTGCCCAAAAATAAACATTCTATGTCAAGTTTTGCTTTACTAAAAACTACCAGAAAGAGTTTGTGTCACTCCTTTACGGTGACCCCAGAGTACTCCCAGAACAGCAGAGATGAAGCATTCCTTTAATTCCTACAGGGGCTTTTGCAGATGAAACAGGCAATGGTATTATTACCAACTTGAGATTGGCAGCAGCAGAATGACAAGGTTTAGTTTCATTGGGTCATTTGGGGAAGTGGTAGGTTGATTTTTCTTAGTTTGGAGGTTTTTTGTTTGCTGTTTTTTTTTTACATCAATTGACGAGTTTGGTAACCCAGGAAAGAGCTAATCAAAATTACTAAGTAAATCTCTTAGGAACATGAACATAAACAAAAAGCATGCCTGGATTACATGCATTCTCATAAACACAAAAGTCTGAAGACCCTGTTTGAGTGTTAAAAGGAACACTGCATCATTAGTCACTTTGAAGGTTATTTCTGTGAAATGAGAAGGGAAAATGACTAAAAGTAGCATTAGTATTTAAGCAAATGCAAAATAAAGAGTGGAAAAGTAAACACGTTAACATAAATGAGAATGGCCAGCCACATGTACCTGATTAAAATGCTGGCTTACTTCACGTGATAATGAACTCATTGAACTAGAGCGCGAAAGCTACAAAACAGCAAGAACACACAAATACAAAAAAACACAAATAAAAAAGTCGTCATGCATGTCACTGCCCCAAGCTTTCAGTTGTTTTATTTAATTATAAAAGTCTCACTCTGCCAAAGGTTAAACCAACTTCAAGTTAAAAAAAAATGTAAAGCCAGAAGTTAGTTTAAATCAAAAGGACTTCTTAAAGCACAAAATTATGTAGATACAGAAAACATTTAGTAGGAATAAAGGTAATGTTACTCTGCCTGGCACACAGCAATCTGTTCTCCTCTTTGTGTCTCACATTTAATATTAGTGAAATTATATGCATGCACAGAGGCAAGAAGAGATCCTTAAAGTGCTACTGACATTTTACTCTGAAAAGGCTTTTATAAGTTCACATATATTGAACAAGCAGATCACACCACAGAAAGTAGGACTCTGAACTTCTCATACGGACTTAGAGGTCTCTTCTGTACAGTTTTGGAAGAGTCATATGACACCATCTTGCCTGGTCACAAGCATCTGCATCCATCACAGAATTATAGAAAAACCCAGGTTGGGAGAGACCTCGAAAGATCATCTAGTCCCACCTTTGGTAGGAAAAGCGAGACCAGATGAGATTACCTAGCATCCTGTCCAACTGCATCTTGAATCAGTTACTTGCCATTTAGATGGCCCATGTTAAGAGCACTACAAAATAATGGTTAAAATATGCTTCACGAGTCATTAGCTAAGCACTTTGAACCAAGTCTGAAGTCTTACCTCTCCTGATTGGAAGCCATCAGGGTTGGAAGCAGGGAGCCCAGATCCAGGTGGAAGGATTGGAGGGTTTAAATACTAAGGAAAAACAATGCACTCTTTTTTAAATCTTTATTACTGTAACTCACTACAGTGTTATTTCACCTTTCTGCTATATTAATCCCATTGTAGCAAACAACATTGCAATACATGAAGTCAGATGAAAACACACCACGTATGGCTACCTCCTATGTTCTTGGTCCATTTTCTAACACATACTGCACACACAAAATGTGCAGTCCTGCCAAGTTGGGAAGTACAACTTTTCATGGGCTTCCTACTTCCATTTTCACTTGTATTTCCATTCTCCAGTTCTTAAACTAAAACATAGGGATTATGTTTGTGTAATAACAACAATTTTTGTACATCCTGCAGCTATGATGCTACTGTTGAGAATCTTAAATCATTTTTATGAGAAGTTTGAACAATATATACAAGACATTCTTCTTAACATACCTCTGGATCAGCAGCTGCAGCAGGTTCTGTGTTGGTTTGGTTTGCAGCTGGAGTGTGCTCTGCTGCACCACTCCCTTCCATTGGCTGGGGTTCCCCTGGAACTACAAAGGAAATGGGATTTAGTCAGACACACCAGATCAGGGGGGTTTGACTTCAAAGAATAAGAAGCAGGGTCATAAGCAGAACTGAATTTGTACAATACCAGTCTTCTTCCAGGGAATGAAAAAAAAGACAATTTAAAGAGTGCTGTATCGGTATCTACAGGTGTCTCAGTATTGTTTGCAAGTTTGCAATCAGGAGATGCATACAGTTTATACAGATCAATTTGGTGCAGGGCAACATGTTGTAAAAATGTATCAATTTTTAAGAAATCAGCCCCCCAAAATCAAAAAAAAGACAAAATAAATCAAAACAAAACAAGCAAAGCAAAACCCCAATCTCCTTTGTTTGCAGAGTGCAGAGCTGGGCTTTATTAATTTATTTTACTGCAGTTCCTAGACTGATTCCTCTTTAGAAGGGATTGGAGTTAGTGAGGTTGAATGCCGTGAAATGTTCATTGAAGGCTACATAATGCACACACTGGCAAAAGTGACTTTAAGGTAACCATATAACCTCTTTACAAGTTTAACCACGCACAACACACCTGAGTTTGGAACAAAGACATTTGCAGGAACTGGCATCGGTGCCAACGGGGCAAATAAATCTGCCGGTGCAGGAACAGCACCACTCGACTTGGTTCCACCTGGATTCAGAACATCGACATAACGGGCTCTGCTTCCTGCTAAAATAGAGAAATCCGGAAATAACAGAGAAATAACAGTCTCGTGTTATTCATCTCCATGTCTATTTTCAACAGTCTGCTGGTTAAACTGCCTTTCAGAATCAGAAAGTAATGCTGCAGGGATACAAACAATAATACCCAAGTCACAATGTTATGGTGAGAGCAATCACAATGCAGAAGTTAGGCACAAAGCCAAAAATAGACACAGATCCATGACATCACTGAGATGCCAACTGCTCCTAAGCACCCCTAGAAAAGCCAAGAGTTTTGTCTCCATATTTTATGCAATAGAAAATGTGAAGTCTTCCATGTCTGTTACCTGCTCTTCTGGAGAACATGTTGACAGGGGCACTAGGTGGGCCTCCAGGTCCAGATGGAGCAGTCTGGGGAACTTTAGGAAATCCTGTTGGAGGTGGTGGTGGAGGTTTACTCTGCCGGGAGAACAAAAAAGAAAAAAAAAAATCATCAACTAAGAGTGTCTGTCTGACTTCCTCCTTTTCCTTACCTACTCCAGAACACAAAACATTGCAAGATGCATGTCAGTATACCCAATGTGGATCAATATTCCTTATCTTACTCCATATAACTCCTTATCTAACGTCAAGATGTTTCTACACATCTTGACACCCCATCTACATTCACTCTAAAAGGAAAAATTTACAACCATGGTTCTCATCATTTGCTTATGCTTTGAAATAGCTCTTGACAAATAAGGATGGACAGGGTGGGTGATTTTCCTTGCTTTACAATGCATTACATTTTCAGAGCTAAGAACTCTTCTTTACTTCCCCTCTCCCACTCACCCCCCTCGCCTGTTTTCAGCAAATCAATTAACAAGCTATTTTCCAGGTGGCATCCACTTGTATGAAGGGATACATTGAACTAAGTTTAGAATAAATTCCTTTGTAAACTCAGTCACAACAACTGGATCTACACCAGCATGTGAAGATATAAATGGTTTCATAAATATGTGGACTATACAAATATGTTACTTGTTGCTGAGATTCAAAATGTTGCACATTTTAATCCAAATTCAGTAAAAGTCAGTAAAATTGTAAGCCAGTACAGATTTTAGTTTGAAGAAGTAGAAGGTCCTCAGTATTTTTTACCTCTTCTTCTGGTTCATCCAAATTAACCCAGCGCTGTTTCTGTTCATCCCAAACAATCTACAAGGAAACCAGAGCCAAAAATTAGCAGTTCAAACAAAGCTGGAATAAACACAATTTTTAAGTTTTACACAGATTTGTTTACTTGTTAAAACAAGGTTCATCTGTCATCCAGGAAGCCTCTCTGAACCACTTAAGATGTACAAAGGTTTTTGTGATTTAGTGGACTTACGGATTTGTTTTTGTCATCTGGAAGGTGAGCTTCATTCTTTCCTTTCCCCATCAGCCAGCGAAACCAGTTTGCACCAGTCTAAAATATAAATATATCTATTTAGTTGATTTTCTCAACACTGTCTTTACAGGCAAATCAAAAGAATTTCATGCAATAATTAGTTTTCTGTTAGAGACTTCAACTGTAATATAAAAAACACCAGGAAAGATGCCCTCAGCTAAACTAAATGGTATCGTTCTGAGAGATGGAGGAAAGAATTCAGAGGTAATATGCCACAAATGAAAGCTAGTCCTTATAAATGGCAGCCTGAGAAAACAGGGGAAAAGGTGCCAATGCACAGAAGTGGTGTAAGGAGAGGAAAATAAACAAACAAGTAGGGGTAAACCCACTGTGGTGAAAGGGAGTTGGATGAAAAAGAAGGTGTTTGTTTTTAATGTGAAGGGAAATTGCTCTGAATTCATTCCCAGGGAAAACAAGCTGCCGGAGGAACAATGCTTAAGTGCATGTAGAGGCAGCTAGTGGTAGCACAAACTTCAGTATGGGTGTATAAAAATGTCTAGATGTTGTAAAAGCCAAGACAATGTTACCACACATCCCGCAAATCTCTACCTACGACTACCTCACTTAGCAAGTTTACCTTTCTAGATGCTGTCTCTTTTTTTACTTCCTTTTTAGTCTCTTTCCCTACAGGAACAGGTGGAGAAGGAGAAGGCTGTTTTGCTGCAGAGTTGGATCTTTCTCGTCCCACAGAATGAGCAGAGGACTCTGAAGTTGTCCGTGACCTTCGCCCATAGCCCTGTATCACGAATACATGGGAAAGCACAAAGCTGTCACTGCTGGAGCGAACTGATTACACTCCATCTTGCTAAGCAAATTCTTTCTTTGAAAAGTTAGTAATAGGAAGAAATCCAAATACACCAGTAAAAAGTAAATGTAAATAAGAACAAAGACTTAGTGGAAGAAGCAGCCTGCTCGTGGCATACCATATATGCTGAAGACTGAGATGCAGATCTGGATCTTCGTCCTGGTGCCTGGTTAGATATAAAGCCAGGACATGCTTAATAAGCAAGCAGCTAAATATCTGACACAACATTCACTATTACAAATTCCCATATTATTCAAGACATTCAAGCTGGTTATTTGGGTACTTCTATGTCCTCTGACGTGTAGGAGGGACCAAAAAAAAGAGCTGATGTCTGGCCAAGTAATTACACGGTCATATAACTAATCCAATACAAAGTTAAATCAGGTCACTGCTGTGCAGACCAATCAGCCCACAAGGGGAAAGATATAAAAAAGCTGCACCAGACAGCACTTGCTGCAATTCCACCCTCCCCCTCTAGATTAGGCCAGCTGTTCTTCTAATGTTCATACAGCAACTCTAACATTAAAAAAAAAAAAAACATTAATCACCGTTTCTTTTGTTAGCATAGTTAAGAATTAATTATTCCAATGAAGGGAAGGAGAATGGGGAAGACAACTTAAGCTTCAAACCTAGATGAAGAGCAAGACAGACCCCCAATACACTTTGTGATTGTAAAGACATGCAACACAGCTGACATGCCAAAGAGATGTATAAAACAAAGATACCATGCTGGCCATTCTGTTGTAGAAATCCTCCTCTCTCTGTTCGGGGAAAGAGTTTCGTGAAGGAGACTCCGGAGGAATTCTCTGCATTCCTTAAAAAGCAAAATTACACTATGTTAGTGGGGAAAAAAAACACAAAACTAAATGCTTTTAAAGTAAAGTTTTTCACTAGTTATGAGTTTTGTGCTATTAAGAGCCTGATCTTTTACAGAACATGAAATGCAGTTGGTGTGATTTTTTTGTTTCTACTGCACAGGTATTGTTTGTTCCAGATATAGGTTAGAGCAGGGTGAGCAATGCAACCATCAGAATGGAGACAATACCGGGTTCTTCATATCTCTAACACAACTGTCAACACATCTATCCTTGCCTTCACGTGTCACGTTCTGCGGTCACAGGATTAAAAATTAACAGGGTGCTAGAAGCTACTGCCCAGAGATAGAAATCCCTGATGCTCCAATCACAGACCCTCAAGACAGAGCAAGTGGCAATTGCAGTGCATTCACCAATTCCATGGTACAGAAAATTGCCTGGTTTATGTCTAAATCATGACTTGCTGATTCTGACCTCTCTTTTAAACTAAGCCAATACTAAATGAATACTAAAGCTTTCCACAGATGTTTCTGTAACTTAATATTGTCTTATTAAACATAATTACCCAAGACTTGTCTCACTATTTTATAAATTGAGATGTTTTATATTAACCCCCAAAATACTTAATTCTCCTAAGATTTCAGACCTGTTTCCAGATTTGTCTGCTCTTCTTCCCGTGATTCAGTTTCTTGCGGTGGCCCTCCTGGTGGTAGCGTTGACCCCATATACAGCGGTGATGGTTCAGCTCCATACTGATTTGAAAACCCTGGAGGTGCAAAGCCAGGGCCTGGACCAACAGGCTGAGAAGCCACTGGGTAGAAGGGGACACTTCGGACAGCTTCCTGGTCACCAGGAGGAATCACAGCAGCTGACCCATCAAGTATAGCCTGAGGTGCTAAGGCACAAAATAAAGTTAAGAGCTGTAACTAAACAGAACCTTTCATTCTGTGAATAAGATGAAATAATGCTGAAATTAAATTTCACTCTTAAATGATTTCTTATATTAGAAACCCAAAACATTTACTTTCTTTCTCATGAAGAAACATAGGAAATGTCATAAAGAAGGCTATGGGACACTAACCTGAAGGCATCAGCTGCACACTTTGCATCTGTTGAGACATATTGGGTAATAAGGATGCTAACAATGCATTTTCAGTGCCTGGGCCCATGTCATGGCCAACTCCTCCTCCATCATATTGACTGGTATGGTCTAATTCAGAGCTTGGTGTGCTACACGGATACTGTTGTGGTGTGGATCTGTCTGTGTTATAAGCTATTGCACCCCCCTGCACAAAAAAAAAAAATATACTAACTCTACCAGATGTTAAGTTCATAACTAAAGAAATATATAGAAAATTAAATCTTAGGGTGATAACACTGTAATTTTTGTTGCTGCTGTTTTATTGAACTGTTAGGTCAGTTTTTGCATTTCTAATGGATCTCTTTCAATAACTATTTCTCCCTTTCCATTCTGTTACAATTTAGCTATACTAATTCACACAGCATTTTTGCTTTTTCTCCCTCCTCCCTTTTTACTGGCAAGCAGATTGCTTGCTTATAAGAGGAGTTGCTGCATTAGCTCCTTAATGAGCCTTGTGATTCTCCTCACATTATTACAGTACTAAGAAAAATCTGTTATGTAACATACACTACCCTTTAAACTACTCAGTACTGTATCTTAAGGCACTAAAGTGTGATAAATGCACTTATCTTGAATTATGATACCTGTATTTTATGGCATGGCTATATCATGAGGTAATCACTTTATACGTTTCTGTAATTAGTAATATGAATAAAGCCATTCAAAAACTGGATTTACACTAACCCTAAAAAGGGAATAGTTCATGTTGGAAAGTACATTCTTTACCTTGATCTGTCCATCCACATGGCGAAGCCTTACCAACCAGGAAGGTTCAACAAGAGATTCTTGTTCTGGTTTCTCTTTTATCTGTGGATCAAACAGGCGCAGTTGCGATGACATCTAGAAAAAGAAGTCATTGTAAAATTTCAGTTAACCAGCAACCAAAAAAGGCAACATTAGCCACAGCTTATCACCTACAGCATAAAGCCACAAACACTTAATTCTTCCGTATGTTACCTGGATTAGCTGGCCAATGAGTACAGGTGAATAGTAGTGTGGATCTTTGAGGACAGTTTTTGAAATCACTTCACAATAATGGAAGGCCTGAGCAGCAAGTCCCATTTCAGCAAGTCGGCAAGCATAGATGAATTTGAAAACCTATGGAACGCAAGCAGGTGAAATAAATCAAGCAGTGAGAACATTCTTGGGAACATCCAATGGAAATTATTATTTGCCTACAAGAAGCATCAACAAATCCTGCTAGATTTTTCTTTTGCAATATATGATAACAGAATTTAAAATTCCAAAGTTCAGAATGCACAGATAAAAAATGTTTAAAAAAAGACAGATTAAGTGACAAAACAGGGAAAAAGCTATCTTGCACTATGCTACCCATAAATATTTCCAGCTACCATGGATAAAATATCTTCTATGCTGAATAAAGCACATATGAGAGATGAACACCTCGCATAAAAGCTGCAAAAATGTATGAAATATCTCTTCACCTGGAAATTGGGCAAGCAGCCAGGTTGAGTTCCTAGTGACTGTGCGTATTCATAGGCTTCTGTTCTTTGAATGGCTTCATTGGTGGCAAACTTAAAAAATGGCAAGCTATAGGGGAATAGAAGAAAAATACTACTTGACATTCAGATCATATATAATAAATACAGATCTGTCAGAAATAAAGTCAGAAAGGTAGCTTTTAAACAGACAGTATGAGTAACTTCAACTCCTCGAACAAGGTCATGGCATCAGACATCAAAAAGGGATATTAAAAAAAAAAAAGGAAAGCCAAACCTATGATTTGATCCAATTAGGACAAGTTTTGTCGTCTTCCTTGTGTAAACTCCAAAACCAACTTGGGCCATAAGGTAACAGAAGTGAGCAGCATCAAGCAATCCTTTAGAAGCTGTAGAAAAATAAGTGATGTAACTCAGAATATTTTGTCTTGATAACACACCATATAATTCAGTGGTCCACACTGTTTTGGCTTTGTACTTAAATACCCTCATAGCACAGAGGAGCTTGAATAGAACTGTTCAGCTTTACATTTTACACAGCAATTGCTGTGTAAGTGCTGAGTAATTATTTTTTTTTTTCAGAAAGCTTTTCCTTCAATCATCACCAGTTCATCCCCCAGGAGTTACCAAGAGTGTCTCCCATGGTTGCAATAGTCCTGGATTCCAAGTCCACATTGTTTGCCAAGTTGGATAACACCATTGCTAGATGAGGCCTCCAGTCTCCCCATTTCTCATCTCCACAGCACTAAAATTAGAAGAATTCATTAGTCAAATCAGTGACCGAAGCTCTGCATGGTTAAGTGTTTAAACCCAAAAAAGGACAAAACTTATTTGTCTAGGAAGAGCACGTGGAAAGATTACTGTTATGAACTACGCTACTCACTGCAGTACCCCGTTAAGACTCAACTGCAGCTCACACTGCAATCTTACCGTGGATGCAGCTGGCATCCTTCCAGACATGAGCTGGTAAACAGTCTGCAGAGGGTCATTAATCGGGAGACTGTTGGCAAATCTACAGAGACATTATACAGAAAACCAAACAACAAACATTGGGTAAGCAGTTAAAATGTATTTGAACACTCAGCCACAGTTAATCTTGCTTACTTTAAGACAAGGAAGCGCTGCTTGAAAATATTACATCGAATAAGCAACTGCCCCCACTGGGTAATATCCAAAAGCAAAGCATTATTAATTACCTGCATCTGCCACTTTGACTTATACCAATCCAAGCTAGGAAAAACCTCATGATTCTCCCCATGCCAGATGACTAGACTTAGTACCTGATTTCACAAGCTCAGGAGGCAGAAAGTTTATCTGTCTATAGACAAAGCATGCATGAACACATCAACAGAAGTTGACAGTTGTTTTTTTGTGCCATCCCGTTTTCTCCCTCCACACAAAGCCTGACTAACAGCGCCTGTCAAACTAGCCCATGGATTACTGTGGTTAAAATATCCTTTAAATGGAAGGAGTGCATAGAATAACTTCTCAAGTTTAACCTTATGGCCTGGAGACCTCAGAATAAAAAGCAATGGCTTACATGAATCAACTGAACACAGACGTAAAATTAAAGTGTAATTACTGCATGAGCTATTAAAGATACCATGATTTTGACATTAAGATGTCTGAAGCACCAGACTACTCTTTAGCAGAACAGGCAGACCATTTCATATTAATCAATAACAAGCAAAATTGTACCTGGTCATAACTCTTGCATGCGTTCTGCTGTCCATCTTGCTGGCAAGTAGCAGAGCATGACCCCATAAGCCATGCTTCATGGCCGATTCCAAAGCATCCTAAATTAGTACAGAAATTAGTTTCCTCTGTTAGCTTAACATACTAGTCAGTAAGAGCGACTTTTTACAGTAGCATTTTGACTTAAAGTGTTTCGGTCATGTGCTAACACAAGAAATATAATTGCTTTATTTTATAAACTGTAGGACACAGCATTTCTCCATCAGTGCAGCACAGTTTTATGAAATATACACACTGCAAATAGCAAGAATGATTTTCACTGATGCTTAGAGCTTTCAGATATTTGAAAAATAAGTAAATAAAGTAAATAAGACAGTATTTGAATATAAGCATTCACCTTCTTACGGCCATAAAGCAGCAACTCTCTGAACCTCTCTGTCTCTTTCTCAAGAGTGTCAATCGTGGTTATAAGACTATCAGTAAGAAACGAGAGCTGAGCTTCACCAGATTCCTCTTCTACTTGTTCCAAAGCCTCATTAGTGAAATCGATCAAATTTGCTTCATTAGGGGACTTTCCAGGAAGCCATACTGTTTTATGATCTCGGAGCAAAAGTTCAGCCAAGTCTGTTCCCACAACAGTCTATAATATGCAGTAGGGAAAAAAAAAAAACTGTTATTTCAACATTGCCTTCACGTTGTTTTCAACAAGATTTAACTATCAGCACCTCTGAGCACAAGTGACCAGATTACCTGCTCCATCAACCTATTAACTGTTCACTACAGGTAAGTCACTATACACATATTACTTCTACAGAGATACCAGTTTCTGTATAAAAGATTTTAGGAAGGACAAAAGGTCAAGCAGTGAAACATACCCCATTCTGCCTGCACAACAGAACAATGAAGTCCCAAAGCAGACTTGCAGATTCTTTGTCAATTAAATTTTCATTCTTGAAGCACTGTGTAGATTTATTTTGTGCAAAATTAATAACGTCCACTTTATGGGTGTCATCCCTGGAAGAAGAAAAAAGCATTTAATGAGGCAAATATAAAATATTCAGATCATTATTGTGACTAGCATGAGGAACAAATTTAAAGCTCACCCTACCATTTATACAAGTAAAAAACAACAAATATTTTAGTTTAAATTCTGTAATCTACAATTGCAGGACAATAAAAACTTTGATGAAGAAATGAAATACAAAAGTGTGATTTTTCAAAAAAATCAGTTAGAACATACTTAGCAAGAGGACCAGGAAATGCTCTCATCTCTTCTTGCTCTGGAGAGTGCTGCATCATAGTCTAAAGACACAAACATAAACCATCAGAATTTTTTATAACTACAATTTTTTTGGTTTTAAGAATAAAAAACCAAACCCGAACATATCTATATTATAATCACAGCTATTGCTCTTGAAATATATATGGTGGCTTGCAACCTGCATGAGGATAATAAATTACAAGACCTGCTTCTTGACTGGGGGGGGGGACAATCTGTAGCAAAATACAAAAATATTCCTCGTATCTCCTCAATAATTTTCTTGCTGCCATTCTAGTGTTTGCATGCAATTCTACTTCCTTCTACTGATATTTTACCAATGAATCCTACTCTCATCACGTAAATCAGTCCTTACACACATTTTACATCACTGGAGTGCTGCAGTTCTTTGTAGAGGCATAGGAAGAATAAAAATATGCACACGATATTTAATCCCCAGTCAATCAAGATAACAAGCTGTTCTTTGTCCTTGTACATTCTCTGCAGGGCTATGATCTCTCTAGGAACAGTATTACATTAGTAACAAACAAAAAACTCCAGCACTTCTAGAAAGTAAGGATTTTACCCAAACATAATTATAAGGAGCTGGATGATCTAACCATGCCTATGTCATCTCTCATTGAAAAGGAATTGCTAAGTTACCACTTCACTTACAGCTACAGAGCAAACCACAATAGATAAATATACAAAGATTACATACACTGATGTATTAAAGAAACACAGGAAGCTACAGACCTAAGTCCCCTACTCCCCTTCCGAAAGAAAGGCCTGTACTCCTCCACCCTCCTTTTTGCTTATGAACTTTACCTCCATACTGTGTATTTCAACCAGAGCTGGCTGTCCTTCTGAAGGCAGGTTTGGCAGCACTTTTATTAAGAATCCCCCAGGACCAAACCTAGCACACAGATGAGGCACTGAAAATTTCTCAGGCGTTGAGGGCCTTAAAGGTGCTGAAGTAGGGAGAAAAGAAAATAAGATAAAGTGACCTGACTTGCAACAAAATAGACATGCTGATGTATTTATTTAATTCAACAATCCTGCAGTACTAGTGGAGAAAAAAAAGAAATACAATTTGGCTAAACTTCGTAAGCAACAACTAATCAGTTCCATTAAATTCTCAGAGATCTTCTGAAGATTTGCCACAAAGAACAAAATTAGACTAAAGAACTCTAAAATCCACTTATTGCTTTAATACAGAGGATTTACTTGTTTGTCTTAGACGTCTCAATATAAACATACGACATCTTCAAAGAGCTAATGACTTCAAGAAACTCTAGAAAACCTTTTCCAGATGAACCATGTTTTCTCATGGAAAAGGTAAAAAAATGTGGATAAATCTGAAGTTTAAGTTAAGTTTTAATCATTCCCCCAGAAGCATACACAATGCAATTCAAAAATGTATCTAAAAAAGTGTTTACAAATGCAAGTAGGCAATATTTAATGGCAATCACCATCTGGCTACTGCCGTTCTGTGAAATACCCATGTTTCAGCAAGCAAGAAGCTATCCTTTTGCTGAACAGGGAAGAACTTTGTTCATGTATACATACTGTAAATAGGAGTGCTTTCCTATTAACGGGCTTAACAAATACACAAAAGTGATCTCATGCACTACAAAACATTAACAGAATTACCACCAATAAACAACCTCACAAGCACAGTCCCTTCCCTTCTCCTTCCCCGATGGTGCCAATACCTTGTTCTACAGTTGACCATCCAGTTTCAGTCGGGTAGCCATAATCTGTAAAAGGCTGTTGTCCACCAAAGTTAGGAGCATATCCACCATACGTATAATCTGCATGCAGCGACACTGCCTGTGCAGTACTTTCATAGGCATTAGCCGTTAGATCATGGTTACTTCTATACAGCTGGCTCTAAATAGATCATATTAGTAGTCGTCAGCAGAGAGCGTGAAGTTACACAAAGCAAGCAATACTGCAGGCATGACAAGACAGCAAGCACCCCCCCCACCATCAGCTGTTTCAGTTCTTCCAATGGTTCTTAAACCAGGTTTACTAAACTTGAAAACGCTGCCCTGCAAATCACCTGGTACAATAGCCTGCAGAAGATGATCTCTCAGTGGTCTCCCCTCAATGCTTTTACTACTATTTGATTTGTTCACACCCATGTTCAGTTCTCTCACCACCACAACAATCACCTGAATATTACTCGTGTTTTTCAGATATTTGTAATTATGGCATAAATAGGTAAGTAATCAGCTAGGTTGGTTTTTTGCTTGTAAAGTCAAGATGCCATCATACAAACACTGAGTTAGTCTTTTAACAGATCCCATGCTTGTGATCAGAAAAATGACAACGCCGAAAGCCAGACATCAACTCCAGCCAAGCACAGTAAAGGCAAAGTTCTCACAACCATCTGGATTCAGTATTTTTTTCATTTCTGCATGTGTGGCAACTGACACAGCTGAGTGCTGATTTTGGTTAAAGTTCTACTGATAACTGTGATAAATGCTAAATTTGAAACTACATTACAGAACAGCCTTAACTTACAGAATACAGGTTTTCAAAACACATTTTTCCCAAGCTAAAAACTGAAATATTTGCCTATTTCTAACTTTTCATCCATGCCTAAGAGAAAGGCCCAGCTTAACTGTATGAGAATACTTGATGTGACCATTTGAAGCTTACTTGCTGAGAGCGAGAGCTAAAACTGCTCCGGTGACTGTGAACACTGTGGGAGCTACGGAGACTATGAGCAGAATGCTCACTGTGAACGCTGCGTCTGTCAAATTCATCACCATAAGGATCTCTGTGAGGCTCTGCTTCATCATCAAAGCTTCCAGTAAAACGAGGATCATATCTCCAATGATCTTCGTATCGGTCATGTCTGAAGAACAAAAGCACACCAAACAAAAATAAACAGTCAACTGTATCTAAAGGAAAGCGACTCCACTGCCTGCCTCTTCGGAAGGGAACTGTACCTAACTTCAGAAGGGCTTCTAGATCGTTAACTAGATTTCGTTTTTTATTACAGTAAACAAACTGGTACTTCAAGAACTTCATCCAGAATATTCAAGATGAAGATTAACATCATGCCCCAAGGTTGTTTAGAACAAAAAAACAAAACCTAAACAACGTTAATCTGAAAACGTGTCATATTTGCCTTGAATCCTTTTCTTAAGAGTTACATGGAAGTAAATCTGTTGTTCCTCATTTCCCTGTGTTCAAGCAAAAGAACAAACTAGCAAATGTACCTATTAAAAGTGTAATACTGCATTTTAATAGTCTGTCACAGGATGCAACTGTGTTCCTGCAGTACAGTATTGAGAGGATTTTGTTTATGAAACTGCATGATGCCCCACAATTCTGATGCCCATACAACTATCACAACAGTGCACAAATTTTTAAGGCTTTGGGGCAGATCTTTAACAAATAAAGCAGTATTTCCATTTCCTTGCCTTAGCACTTACTGCCATTATCTAGTTTCCTGATGACACATTTGAATATGAGGGCCTTAGTCCAGCAGAAAGCAATGCCAGACTGCCTGCCTTCATTCACAGTGGTTCTCTGGACACAGCACCTAAGTCCCACCCTGCCCTAGATATGGAAAGAGCAAGGACTGAATGGACAAACCTGCTGCCATATGGATATGCGTCTCTCTTCTGGTAAGGGTTGTGTTCAGCATCATACCAATACCTCTGATCATAACTTCTAGGATCTCTGTATCTGGGGTCATATGCTGACGAGTAACGTTCCCAACGACTTGGATCTTTGGAAAATAAAAATAATGGTTTAGATACTGGAAGTTATTACCTATAACTTTTCTCTCCTTTCTCTTTAATTGCCTGATGATTTGGTCAGCAGCCCAGAAAAATAAAAACATGACTATAGTTAGCTAGATACTGTTCAGAAGACCAAGATCAGATAGACCTTTCTAACAACTTTCAAACTTAATCGTAGCATGAAAATAATTCAATAGTAGCACAATCTTTGCCATCAGTTTTCAGAACTCCATGCTACATGCTTCAGGATACAGACAGATTTGCTTAAAATCCTGCTGGGCACTATCTAAGCAATTGCCTTTAGACTACTAACACCATTATGTCTCTGTGAGCATTCAGATAATTACAGACAACAACACATTCTAGTCATTAGCCAATTTCTGTTTACACCCCACCTAAATTTTACTTTAGAACTCCACCTGCAGGTTACACACCAAGGATACAAGCCAGCAAGTGACAGGTTTACAAAACACCAAAGAAAACCATTCTGTGGACATACCATGGTACATTTTTATACATTAAATGGCAAAGAGAAGTCTGGGAGTGAGCAAAGACTTTTATTTATTTTCTATTTACTACTTCTGCTGAATAAAAGAAATATATGAAGGATAGCATGGTATTAAGAACTACTAAAGTAGGTCCAAAGATCAATTTCTAGCAAGTGTAACTTTATTCTCACTGGTTGTAGGAAGGATATATATACACACATATATTTAATTACAGGAAAAACACAGTAATTCTCCAATTTTAAAATTGGAGCAAAATTTATGGGGAAAAGGAGATCTGCAATTTGCTACAGAAAAATTCAGAGAATACTTTGACACCTTACCTCCATAGTCATATGCATTTGGGTAATAGCCTGAATAATAATCAGTCCATCCAGTTTTTGCATAATAATCTTCAGGATACCCCTGCCTGGAAGTACACAGACACAAGAAGTTACTGTCCCTCCTTCAATCTCTCCAAAAGTCAGCAAGAGATATGAAGAACTACATGCCACAATTGGTTAGTAGAGTTTCATATTTAAACTAATGCATTTACAGGAAACCAAATAATCATAATTGTATAATTAGATGTTTACAAAGCTATATATTACTAAGCTGTTCTGTGCCATAACAAACTGACACTACAATACCTCAGTGGCTTTTGTGAGCTGCTCTGGTCATGAGATCAGTTACTTATGGGCAATTAATCACAAAAACTACTGCTATAATTAGAATGAACTGTCTCAACAGAGAGATCTGCAACCTAAATAATGAAATAACTGCTCCCTCAACTTTAGAAGTGTTTTCTTATACATCTTATGGAGACAAAAAGAGGACTACGGTCTGGAGACAAAGTCACAAAAACAAGTCAGGACGTGCACTAGTGCTCTTGTAGGTAATTCCAACCAGAAGGCTTCCAAACTGAAGTCTCTGGGGCTGCCATTGCAGCATCTGTCACCAGCATAACACACAAGTCAGAAGAGAAACAAAACCAAAATGCACTATGCTATTGTTTGGCTGCCTGGCCATCAAAGAACTCAATACTATCATTTTCTTGTTCTACTTGGAGCTCTGTTATATGCCATTCTGGGGACACTACCCAAAATTGATGAAACAAAGCTAGAAGAATATTAGATAAGAACATAAAATTGTAGTGTGTGTACATGTATGCACGTACACTTATATACATACTTATCTACACATTCATATGTTGATGTCTGTATATAAAACCATACGTGTAGGTATAAACACTCGTGTGCATGCATTCACAAACACTCCTATGTATACCTACACACACATGCACAGAAGGGAAAGCATTTTATCAATGGTGTGGAGTGATGGGAACTCCACGCTCCTCCCCAAAGCACTATTCATAGAAGTGATAGTGCAAACCCTGCAGTGGCCAAGCCAGTCAGGTGACACGGCACTGGAAAAACGTGTGGGAGCCTTGCTAACACAGCACTTAGCTCTGCAGGAGGAGTTTTGATCTTATCGGATCAAGTTTATCCACCTAACCAACCTTCTCGGTCCCCCTCAGAAAGATGGTATTCCCTCCCCCTCCCCAAACAGAATTTAAGAATTCTTGTCATCAATTATTTACAGAAATCAGTGCATCACTGGTACATTGTGAGAATGTTTCAGGAGCACTACCTTTGGGTGCCTTGCCACTCAGTCTGTGCTGCCCTGCAGTACCGTACTACAGCCTGCATCCAACTGCAGTCACATCACACATCAACACTGACAGAGCAACCCACAACAGGCTTTGATCTGCCCAAAGCCCTCGTAGGAATTTTAAGCTCTTCCAAACACTATGTAAAAAAGAGCATGCATCAGAAGGAGTGCTTTCTTAGAGCTACTAGACGTTATCTCCTTAGCAGATCTCACAAAGCACTCAGAGTCACTTAAGACGACAGAAGTTATCACAAACGGATATGCTTATCGTTTTGTACTCCTCAATGCCAAAGCTTCCTATAATCTTATAAAGGCAGTAAGCAGAATTTTGTTTTTAAGTTGAAGACTACTCCATGAGTGAAACTCCTGTCCTGGCTTGACCTGTCAGATAAATTAACCTGACACAACCCCAGCAGTTTTCACTGGATTCATCTGCTCTTTTCCAAAAAAATGAAATGCTGTACATCAGTGAGCCACACAGGCTGCTATGCTTGCAAAGCAAATCCCCACACCAAGGTGCAAAAGTGCCGTTTATTAACAGAACTAGGGGGCTGCTGTGTAAGTGCTACCAAGAAAATAAGCAATTGATTAACAAACCCATGGCCTACACGGTACTTCCACGGCACGCATGCAAAAGAGCATCAAGTCTGTTGCAGTGCCTTTCTGCCACGCAGAGAAGCTAACAGCCACCTACAGAGCTGAATGAAAGGCAAAACGAGCTGTAGCAGCAGAGCAGACTGCTGGAACCGTGTCGGTATCCTTTTCAGGCACGGCATTTGATACCGTACGTTCCTATGGCAGCACACAATGAGTTTTTGAACTTCCTCACTGCAGCTTATGCTGTAAAACTTGAACAGGTGTAACTGCACTCACTGCTCTTGGATGTACCAGATCGTCACTCAGTTTAGGAGCTGCATACCTAGAAGAAGGCCTGTCAGAGCAGTGGCTGGCTCTGGAACTGGGACGTTCGGGCTCAGGGTAACGATAGCTCCCGGGCTCCATATAAGCAGCGCTGCTGCTATCGTAGTGTCTGTACCGTGGGTCGTACTGCCCATAGCTGTCCTCCTAGAAAAGAGGTTGACACGTAAGGTATGAGGCTGCCCAAGTTCAAGAACAAATATTTAAAACAAACAAACCACCACAAACACCACAACCGTGATACCTGAAGAAATTAAAATCAACAGTCTATAGGACATTTTTTGGTACACCTTGTGGCAAGGCCTATTAATATTACTTCTAGAAACTACTTCTAGACTACTTCAACCACTACGATGGCCATTCTGCTAAACTGCCAATCAGTCAGGCAGCAGGTGAAAACAGAAATGCCAACTTTTCCCAAACAAATAAATAGTTATCAGCTGACATCTGTGCCAACTGGAATTAGTATTAACTATTTTAAGATTTTTAGATCTCTATTATGTAAATTTTATTACTGCAATTTAGATTTTCCCTGTAGTTAAATCCTTAATATGAACGCCATACTGAATGTTGATCGTAACACAACTATTAAAAGTTGTAATTCAAAAATGAAAACTATTGATACATGCTGAGTGTGGAAGGAAGGGGAAAACAAAAACGTATCCTACCATGTAATAAAGATGAGATGCTGCTCTGGGATCCGCAGGAGGGTACGGTGGGGGATATGGAGGCTGGTAAGCATCATAAGGATGTCTGTAGTAGTAGTAGGGGTTCTGTGGTGGACCAAAGGCATCCTGAGGAGTCTGAGGCGGGGGCGGACGCTGTGGGTCTTGCTGTGCACTTGGCACGACCGGCTGGCCAGTGCTGGTAGGAGGAGCTGTGGAAGTCTGTGCACCCGACAGCTGCCCAGGCACAGGCTGCTTCTCAGGGCTCGCCTGGTCGTACCTCGCCAGCTGCGATGAACTGGTCTCTTGGTTCCCCAGCTCCTGGTTCTCGCACTGCTGAGCTGCCTGCGTGGCGCCAGTCCCTGCAGCAGCCAGGTAGTTGGAAGGAGCCGAGGAGTGCCCGGAAGATGCCGGTTGCTGCATCTGAGCTGCCTGCATTTGGGGCAACGCTCCCTGCCCAGCTCTGTCTGGCACAGCCTGAGGCTGTACATCTTTTGTTACCTGTTGATAGAAATGTTGGTTGTCATGCACCTCAGGACCCACCTGGCCAGCACCGACTGACTGCGGAGGATACGTGGGACCAGAAAGCGACTGACTGTGCGCTTGCACAGCGTTACTCGCACTGCTTTTCTCCAATGTCCGTGGCACTGTAAAGTCAAGCACTCCAGCAGCTTCTTCTTTGTTATTTGAGCGATTTGCAGAACTATTAGCTTGTACTACGGAATTAACAGGTGGCAGCAGCACACTTCCACTGGGAAGATTAATCCCAGGTGAGATGGATGAATTAGCTCCCGGTTTGCTAGCAAATTCAGGAACAAAACCTTCAAAATTAACATTCTTTTGCCCTTCAGGAGCTAAATTAAGCGGTGTTTTCATGAGCAAGTTTGCAGGCTGATTAGAGGCAGTATCAGAGGAATTAACAGGGCTTTGCAATAAATTATGTTTTAACAGATTAGTATTTGGAGGTGCATTAACTAACAGAGATCCAACTTGCATCACAGGCAGCGGTGCATTTTCCCCCGAGATGATCCCACCAGTATGTGAAGTCTGGGGGCCCATCGAAGGCTTGTCCCCAACCCCGGCATCCTTCATTGGCTGATTTTCATTGCTGCTTAGCTGATTAGATAGAGAAATAGAAAAATTAATTGGCTGAGCCAAGTTATAGCTTTGATTAGGCTGAGCAATCAGGATAGGCTGATTTTGCAAAGACTCCGTAGGTGGAGAAGACAACAAACTTGCATAACCAGAACTTGCCTGAGACTGAAGTGCCTCCTCTTCTCCCATTTTGGGAGGATTCTCAAGATTTTCAGAAGATATATTTCCATCTTGGGAAGGCTGCACAGCAATATTCCCTGGTTTATTTGGCTGTTGATTAGGCAGGCCTTCTTCTGGTGGCTGAATGACTTCCACAGTTTGTTTGGCAGGTACATACACCGCAGGAGCAGCAGGAGCTAGAAGAACATTTCCCCCAAAATTAGGTAATTCATTATGAGCCCACAGAGTTGTTGCTGGGCTGTCACACTTCTTAATTGCTCCCTGAGCTCTCGTTGAAGACCTTCGCTCAGACAACGACTGCATGTTTTCTGTAACAGCTCCAGAGTGCAACATGTTTCCAGCTTCACCAGTAACTGCGAGAGGCAGCGGGTATACCTGAGGCATAAAAATAGTTTCCAGATTATCTGGTGGCTGTTCGAGATTGCCTGGTGACGCAGCTGGCACAGCTGTATTCTTCTTGGTGTTCTTTTGGTTTGAGTGGTTCTCTCTTAACTCGACCACCATCTTTGCCTGGTCAATTTCTGCAGGTTTTATGCCAACTCCATGGGACCTCACAGGTTCAAAAGAACTGTTTGCGCTCGTCTGAAACACTCCTGTAGGCTTGGGAGGGCTTGGAGTTGGAGGCTGGGAGAGGTTACTATGGTAGCTCTTGCTCAGGTTTACCTCGCCTGAATCACCTCCCAGAGGAGAAGAGTCGATCTGTTTGAAGAAGCGAGCAGAGGATTCTTCATCAGGCTTCCCACTTTCTTGCTGAATAAACGTACCGACTTGCTCGGGAGGTCTCGCTGAGCTCGAAGCACTCCTATGGCTAATGTTGCTATAGTTTGAAGATACGCTATCGGGCCGGACGGGATGAGGTAATGAATCAGGTGCCTCCAAATTTGGTCCTCCTTCAGCATGGCTCACAACAGCGTTCTTTGGAAGCATCTGCCCCGGCAGGGCTCCGTATCTGTACAGATCAGGGTGAGCAGGAGGGGATGAAGCGTTCACGTTGTGCGGCTCGCTTGGCAGCACTTCCTGATTCTGAATGCACTCCAGGTTCTCCACGTTTTCGTACTGTGACCCACCGTTACCGGCTGCATCACCTGCGCACGCTTTGTCATCACCGATAAACATCGCGTGCTTGGCAGCCTGTGCCTCCTGCTGGCTGATAATTTTAGGGAAATACTGCACATCCATTCCTTTTTGTACCACCTCGTTGGCCGAACCTGCACCGACCTGCGCCAGAACATTCGTTGCAGCCCACTGAGGCTGCATGGGCTGGTGATACAGGGGCGACGAATTTGGCTGAGAAGCAAACTCGGTTTTCTCAACCATGTAATTTTTTTCAGATGAAAGTATTTCTTCATTCTCTGCCTCATCCCCTTTGAAAAACATGGAGATGGTTCCCGAATCTCGGTCTGTGGGAACGGGCCTATTTGATGTTTCAGCCACACCCGGAGATTGTTTTTTGGGGTTGTTTTCCTGAGCTGTGGGAATGACAAAATTGGAGTCTTGCAAGGGTGGCTGTGGGTAAAACTGGTCCTGGTAAGTTTGATTTAACCAAGCATTAGTCATTTCTGCGTTCTGCCGAAACACATTGCCAGGCTGGATGCTGTTCATGTGATGACCATGGTTTGCAGAGAAATTTTTCCCATTCTTTTCACCACCAACGGATAAAGGCGCTTGCATGGGATTTTGTGGAACACCTTGATGTACAGGAGCATGCTGCAAATTCGTCTGTGGGGGAGGATGAGGAGGGCTGACCGAAGACTGAGAAATGTTGTGAATGTCAGGCTGAGAAGACGGCTCAGGATGGGGCACAAAATTTCGAACTGGAGACTGCAGGTTACCTTGGCCAGGTCTCCACTGAGACACGGGCTGCTGAGGAGGTGGAGGGAAGACTGCTGCTGCAGCGGGTCCCGAAGGAACATCGCTCGGATCTCTGCTAGCATCTTGCCTGCCTCCAGGTCTGTTTGACATAGACACCATTCCAGGATGCACACCGAAAGAATTTTCAAGTGCTGTTCCTGTATTATAATGCAAAGGTACCGCAGAGCCGTGGAGTCCCAGCTCTGCATTGGGATGCATTTCTGTAGTGCTATTTATAACGTATCCTGGGGACGGTGAAGGAACTGGAACGTTAGAAAAGGTACTGGTGTTTATTCCTGGTTGGGGAACAGGAGCTGACAAAGACGTGTGCAGTCCATGAGGATTGTCCCCTGCGTGTGAGGGTGAAGGATGCAGAACAGCTGGCTGGGGAAACGCCGCTGGGGAAGAACTTGGCATAACCAACGCATTGCCCTTGGATGGATTATCTAAGGGGGAACCCTGGGGAGTTTGTCTGCCAAAGGCAAAAGGGTCTGTCACAGGCTGCACCGGGGCAGCTGCTGCATTTGCTCGTTTACTCAGCGAGGTGTTTCTCCAGTAAACGTTCCGGGCAAGGCCTGCAGGAGGTGGAGCTGCTGCTCCCGCTGGAACAGTCTGTGGAGGCTGCTGCATGATGGCCTTCCAGCAGGGTCAGATGCCAGATGAAAAGCTAGCACTGGATGCCTCAACAGATTCCTTCTTCCACCCTGTTAAGGCAAAAAGACGATGAGTCAGTTTGTTTTCTTGCAACACATGTAGCAAGCACTTTTGCAACTGTTATTTTAGAAACAAAATTACCCAAAAAACTTGGAATAAAAGATGTTCTCCAGAACCTAGGAGAAATTCACGCTTAACATTGTATTTCTGAATGCAAGCACAGTGTTAATGAAGCTTAAGGCTGAGGGGTAACAGTGCACATCCTTTAACAAATAGCTCCAAGAGGGACTGAAACACAGTTTGGGCCTGTACAAAATTTAAAGTCTCAGAGTCTCATAACAGCACCAGTGGGATTCTCCTGTTACATTTCCCCAAATCTGTTTGAAGCAGAAGTACACATCATAGAGGCAAACACAGCAACAGCTGCTCTCCAACAGCATCTGCAATCGCTTTGGCAAGCTCAGTTTAGTTAAGAAACATTGAGAAAATGTTGTTAGAGACAATACTTCTGCAGCTCTGTCACTTAATGTGAACGGACCATTCTACAGGTAAAGTGAGAAGCACTCCAAGTACTCATCGGATGTTATTGCCCTGAACAGAATGCACTTGGGTAAGAAAATATCGTTCAGGGCAGGAGTGTTATTTATTCTGAGACTGCTCTGCCACCAAGAACTCCAAACAGCACCGGTCGGGAATTCAGTGCCCATGAAGTTCAGTAACTAGAAACGTGTATTTTTCATCATCCCTTACCAATCTGAGGAGGAGGGCACCTGACAAAATGAGTTCTTCGCTACTTGTCCAGCTCAGCAAGGCTTTAGTAACACGCGGTTTCTAATTGTATGTAACGAACTTGGTCTGCATCACACAGGCTGCCCATCACAGCTATTTCATGCCAGGTACAATTCTGTTTACAGGAGACAGGCAAAAGCTGTGCAATTCTTGTGTTTATTTTCTTATTTCAAAGATTCAGCAACTTGCCACTAACAGTAATAAATCACTTTTCCTAGTCAAGCCAAAATTTTCATAGCTACAGAGCAGTTTAAATGCAAGAAACTTCTGGTTTCAGGTTTAAGAAAAAGACTGAGTAAACACTGCATAACTGTGTGCATTCCATGAAGATTTACAAAGAAAAAACTCCTGTAAAAGCATTCTGGCCAGTACACTCAGCTCAGTCTATGTAGATTTTTTCCAAATCAGTACTGCTTAACCTCTTCTGCTCATCACTGAGAGCCCAGCAGCCTGATGTGTTATTGAGGCCCCTCTTTCAGGGCACCAGAAAGATCAGTCAGCAGGGATTGGGTCTCTCAATTTCTCCTCCGTGTTTATATATTTCATAGCCTTGATTGACTGCATCAATTCTTAAGCTTAGACTTCATAAACTCATTAAACCTTTTTTATTTATTAAAATGGGAAATGGGACCAGAAGCAGATTTCAACAGAAAAGCACTGAACAGGAAGCTTTTTTTCATGCATTACTTACATTTGTATTTATTTTTTTTAAACCACAGCTGCCTGTTGAATTCATCTCAAGGAATACTTACAGAGGAGTTTTAGTGCTGTGCAATCATTTCTCCTGTACTGACACCAAGGCGAAGTTTTTCCAGCTGTGCACGATTACTGCCAACCACGATGACACCAAGAAACCCTGCAGTCACCTCCCTCAGTTTCCACACGCTTAGGAAACCCCAGGGACATCTCTAAAGCTGTGCTGGACACCCCCATTTATTGTTCGTCATGTTCTGTGTGTCAGCTTAACTGAAAAACTCCTCTCCCCTCCCTCTAAATAAACTAGCGCCTTTATACAACATGTTGCAAATTGGGAAGAAAAATAAAAGGTAATAAAATCACCTGCAGAGATGGTTCCCTCCTGGAAAGCACTAACCTCGCTGAACAGAAGGTCAATATTTACCAAACAGTTCGGTTATTAATACAAGAATTATGTGAAGCCATTGAGCACAAAGGCCAGCTGTTTTGTAACTTAAATACCCACTTCCACATTTGATGTTGGCCCCACTCTCATAATAGCCTGGGCTAGTAATTAGCTAATTAGAGTCAGCGTGAAGTTCTGTGTTTGAGTGCTGCCTTGCAACTCCTATAACGAGACCTCTAACATCACGTTACAGAGGTTCAATACGAGGGCATCAGACTCCTTACAGAAGTTAATATTAACAGGTTGCACACTGTACTAGAAGTATGCAGGATTTGAAGAATTTAGTCCAAATAAAATGAACGTGCCCATGTCAGGTAGTTGAAACAGGAGATATCAGCTCCTAGACACTGACCCTCCCTGCCTCCAGTATTAGCAGAAAGGCTAATTTGTGTAAATGAGTAATAATTACATAACTGAAGAACAATCCAACTCTTTGCCTTATCTGGTTTGGAAATTCTTAACTTCCCAAAGGTTTATTAACGGGTAATACAGAGCAGCCTGCCAGACATCAGTCACTACAAACAATGACTGCAGACGGTACTTCCAACCACGTCAAGAAAATTTTGGCCAAAAAGGAAAAAAACAAGGAGAGCTGCCCTCGGGACAGGGCCAGCAATAAGCCCCACCTGACAGGCTCTGTGGTCACGATGGGCTTTAACTCCTCTGTGAGAACTTACCTACATGAAGGAATAATTGGGGGAAATTTGTTTAATACCATCTCCATGTATTTACACCAAATAAGTTACTTTTAAACAAGAAGAAGTATGCAGGTTAGAGTGCTAACATTAATTCTTAAGTTTGTCTATACATGTTTGTATGTGTACACATGATCGTATACAAATGATTGTGCACACAAGTGTCTATACCAAACAACAAATACACTCAGATATCCCTAACAAAAAGAAAGGAATAAACAGAACAAAGCACTGCAGTGCCACAGACACGGACAGCTGGGATACGCAGCTTGTACAAAACCAGCATTTGGGCCATGGGTTTATTTTTCCCACCGCAGGCAGCCGCACACAGCAGGCAGGTGGAGGGGCTGGGGGTGTTTTGTACCTTCAGCAGTGCTGCCTGCTCCCTGCCAGCTTTCCGATAAGCGGGCCCTACAGGTGATAACGCAGTGCTGCGAGAAGAGCCAAAAAACACCGAAAACACGACTTGAAGCCGGCAGAAACCCACAAAGCCAGCACCTCCCCGAGCCCCTCGCTCCTACCCCAGCCTTTTAGGGCCCGGGCCACCGAGTCAGCGCCAGCCGCCGCCCCGGGAGCGCTCAGCCCTCGGCAATTGGGCTGTAGGGAAACTAAAACCCGCCTCAGCCTGACGAGAAGCGCCTCGCCACAGACCGGCACCCGGTAACGACCGCCTCCAGCGGGACCCGGGCGGGCACAAACCCCTCTCCCGGCCCCGTGCTCCTTTTAAACCCCCCCTCAGCGGCCTCCCCGTGTACCTGCCGCCAACCGCCTCCGCCACCGGAGCCCCCTCAGCGCCGGGCGCCTCCGCCCCCCCTCAGCGCGGCCGCGGCCCCCCCGGCCGCCATCTTGGCACATCCGGCCCCCCGCTTCCGCCGCCGGTGCTGACGTGTCCCGCCGCGCACGCGCGGTGACGCCGAAGCGGTTGGCACGGGGCGGGGCGGGGCGCGCACGCGCCGGGTGATGAGGGCGGGAGCGGCTCCGCTAAGCCCCGCCCCGCCCCGCCCCGCCCCTCCCCGCCGCGCCGTGGCTCGGCGCAAGCGCAACGCGGCTGCGGGCCGGGAGGTCGCGGGTTCGAATCCCGGCTCCGGCGGCTCGCAGCGCGGCCGGGCGGTGCGAAGGGTTTTTGTCGCCCTCAAGCCCCGTTCCGCCCGGTTTTGGCCGCGGGGGTCTCCTCCCTTCTCCCTCGTGAAGTCCGAGCTGAGCCCGGCCCCTGTGGGCTGGGATTTGCTGTGATCCCCCCTCAGGAGGTGCGGTGCTGAAGGCGGCCGCCAGGGCGGGATAAAGGGCTGCGGTCGGGCCTCCTCTTGTGGCCTTCTTCCCTCCTGGCTTCCCTTTTTCCCTTCCTCCTGGCCCTCCTCCTTCCCTCCCTCCTTCCCCACACAGCTCCGGCTCTGCACAGGGTTTCCTCACGCTGCCCCCCGCCCCGCGGCCTGCTGAAGCACCCGAAGCTGTTTTGGGGGAGAAAGAGGCAATTCAAGAAAACGCCTCCCTCCTTCACCTCCTCGAGGTCCCGGCTTCACGGATAAAGTGGATTTAATCTGTGAAGGCTGCTTAATTATGCAGAGGGATGTTAATTGTGTGGGTGCATGGGTGGACAAGCGTCCAAACTCGGTGGTGTCACAGATCCCAAAGTCCAGCCCTGTGCACGTAGCCACCTCTGTGCTGCATTAAATAAAAGACTTAAAAAAGCACTTTTCTAAAGCATATTCAGTGTTCTTTTATTTCAGATAAGACGGGAGCATAATATCAAACGGCTATGTGCAAGCCTAGAGATTTTACTCGACTCTCCTTTGTGTTGCGGTGCGGCTCTGAGGGCCTGTTCCATGGGAACACAAAGCGTTTTTGGGGTGGCATTGTTCACGTGTGAGACCGGCCTCTCATTTAGCAGAGTTTGTACACAAGCAGTGGTCGCTCTGCCCATATTGTCGCACTCCACGCCGAACAACAGGCCCTGGAGGGGAAAATACAAATGACCTAAACAAACATCTTAATCAAGGGTCATTATCAGTGCAGGAGCTGTTTCTGCACGCTTGATCATTAAAGCAGGGTAATATCCTCAAAGCTCAGTCCAGGCAGGGGAAGCAGCACTTTGATGCTGGTGTGGGAACCAGAGGCAGCGCTGTGATTTTTAAAGTGCCTTTCATCTCCCTCTTTTGTAGGAACATTCTTATAAACCAGCTTGTCAAATACAATTTCCCTACACAGGCATGAATTGCAGATAAAGCCCTGGTGTCCCCTTGATATCTCCCCCAACAGGTGTCATCTGAAGGACCACAATTTTAATTAGCCTGATTGACTTTTTAAATATATACGTATTCTGTAAATACCATCATCAGCTTACACCTGTATCTATAGCTAGATATTTACATTATATATCTAATGTAACCCTATCTAACCCTCTTACAGACACACAATTCAGTACTAATGACGGACTTTGCTGTTCTCCTGTTAAATATGTGACTGTGAAGAATTGTCACATGAAGGCATTTAATCCCTTTTTACCACAAAGAGGTAAAAACTAACTTATTTGCTTCAGCAAATGCAGCCAGCTCTGGACTTGAGTGACATGCTGCAAATAAAAAGGTATGTTGAAGGGAAGAGGGCAGTATACACCTTTCTGTCCCCCTTCGTCATCTTCCTTGGGGTACAGCAGAAGCGAGACCGACCTTTTGCCATGAAGTTCTGATAATTCGGCCTTCGGCTTGCAGGCAACCGTAAACACAGCACCACCCCAGGGAGCTTCCTATTAAAATGATTTTTCTGAGTTTAGAAACAGGAACAATGTCTAAAGGAGAGTTTCTGTTATGAGTATTGGTAATCTGTATCAGGTTAGCCAACTCGGACAAGCTGAGTTTTATTTACTTACTGGTTTAGTTGCTGTGCTTATTCAGGCTACCCCAACCACATTAACCGATGTGTAATTCGAGAGGCTACACCTTAGATGAATTTGGCTCCTTTTGTGCATTCTTCAGGGGGTGATTTGAGCTGCAGTAACAATTCAGCAATCAGGGTTCGAGCAGCTGTTAGCAACTGTCTGAGCAAACACCAATAGCCTGGAGGTAAAAGCAATACAGAGTAGCAATTTCTAAATGTCCCATCTAATTGAGCAGGAATAATGAAAACAAAGATTTTTTTTTTTTTTTTAAAAAAAAAAAGCCCTCCAGCATGTAAATAAATAGTTCAGATGCACCCTCATAGCAACAACATGCGTACCATTGGAATAGCTCGGTTCTAATCTTGTTTTATGCAAACACTTCTGAACTCTTCCCTTGGCATGGGATATAATTTTAGTGCTTCTCAGCCTTTTTCACCTGGAATCCTAAAACAACCATGCACACCACAACCCACTCATCTCTCGGCATCTTCTGTTGACGTGAGGGCTTGGGATTCAGCTCCTGGCATCTTTACCGACACAAGGGCTTGAGATTGTGGTCGGACAGCACGAGTTGGTTGGAGGGGGCTGGAGAAATGCAAAGCCTCCTGGATAAAGAGTTTGTGGGAAAGCCCTAAGTGTGTGGGGAGAAAAACTTTCACTGTGGAAGCCTTCTCTGACTTCTAGTTTGAATTATTTTGTGGCCAATTTATTAGTATATATTCACGTGCCAATGCAGACCATTTCTTTTGGCCCCTTTCAGCAAAATTTGCTGCATTCAGCCTTCTCTTCCCTTGTGCCATCCCATCCCCCTGACGGACCCTCACGGATTCCACAGGCTGTGCAGTGACCTCACTTCTTTAAACGAGCCACGTTTTCAGCTGCCTCTCGCAGTGCCACTTTTTGCATATCTTCATAGCCCTTTTTCATGCCTGTTCCAGGCCAAATTCCTGTCTTGACCACGAGAGACCCAAGCATTACATGCAGACAGGAGCAGGGGCAGGAGAAAGTCTCACTAATGCCTCATGGGCCCCGGTCTCGCTGCCAACCCCAAGGCCTGCCATGCTTGCTGATGGCTAAGGACACGAACTCTGGGATGTGTATCCCAGATCACGCCCCTTAAATCCAAAATTCACTGGTGCTGGATGGTGTGTAAAATGCTGTGGGGTGCCCGGGACTGGCAAAGAAACCCACGCTCACTGAAGCCTGCATTGATGCTGGGGGCACGAGCAGTTGCTGCAGCAGCTGGTGTAGCTTCTGCAGTCTGGCAGGGGACATTAGGGCAAAAAGGGGTCTGCTGGGACTTCTGACCTGTTGTACAGCAAATGTCTGAAGGCCCTGAATCCATCTGGGGCTGGGCATTCGGTACATGTACACACATGCCCGCTTCCTCCCCGGCTGCTGAGTGGAAAATACCAGCAGCATTCCAGGGGTACCGGGCTTATCTGCCTTGGGAGGAGGGCTGCGGCTCGGCTATTTATGTCCGGGTATTTGGGGATGTTGCAGTTGCATTTGGAATACAGACTCCATGTAGGAAAGAGAAAGGATTGAAATTAATTGCCTTAAAGATCTGAGTGCAGGAAGCTCAGCGTTACTGCGTGACGGGCTTTGTGCACTGAGCACAGGACTCGTGTTCTGGTGCTGCTTCCCCTCAGCCGAGTCTTCAGATGCCTCCAGTCTGTGTCTGTGCAAGCAACCACATTTGAGAGCTCAGCCACATGCTCAGCTGTGTGTGAAGTAGGAAGCACGATACATAATTCTTATCACCACTCCTAGAGGGATGTGTTTCTAGAGACCCCAAATAATTAAAGGCATGTGGCCGTGCTTTACCCTTCTCCCATCAGCTGCAGAGTTATCCTGAAAATCTGCTGCTAGCCATCAGGAGACAATGATTTTAAGTGACAGAGAGTGCTTGGCACGCACGTGAAGATACATGAAACATTTTCAGTGTTAGCCCTTTGGGATCCTGACCTAATGGCAGAGGCGGCAGCAGCACCACGAAGGACCAAGCGCCTCGCAGAGCCCCTCCTGCCCTGCTCACACCACAATTCACACATCCACCAGAGTCTGGCACGAGATAAGGAGAAAGCTTCATTGACCAAAGGCCCTCTCTGAGCTGTAACTTGGAGAACAACATCAGGAAAGTGCCGGTTCTTTGTGCCGAGACAGCCCTGCAGTACTGAAGGACAGCGGGTATCAAGCCCAGATTTCAGTCGATTCGTAACAAAAACACTAAGTTCCAGTTTTAGTAAAATCTAGATGCTGAGAAGCACCATTTATTGCAAATCAGTTAACCAGAAAAAAATACATCATTTTTGCAAACTACAACTTTGCATGTAGATAACTTTATTACAGAAGATATCTTTTCTTAAACTACACTCTAGTTTATAAAACATAGGAAGATTCAACACCACGTGATGTTTTTATCACTCATTTTAGGGATGTCACAATAACAGTGGTCTGAAATGTTACTAAGATGAGTGCTCAACAAAGCTTTGTGCCTTGAGAAATATCCGTTTTATTTGGCGTTCTAATAAAAAGGAAGGAGGAAAAGGAACCCATTTCTTAGGTTTTCTGGATTAACTGCACTCTATTTGCCTGTCCCATACACGTGTCTAGTCGGAGGGTGTCTGCTTGCCTTCGCACCCGAGCGAGTGATATTCCAACACCTCTATAAGGTGATATATTTAGGATATATTTAAGACTTGCTCATTTAGATTTTTGAAACAAAATCCACCTTTTCTTTAAAAAAAAAACATATTTACAAACATTAAATCTGCCACAGGCTTATACTATATTTTACATGATACACAGACCGAGTGCACATCAGTATCAAAAAAGATGCATCACTCCAGACTAACAAGAACAAAATGTTAACGTTTCAGAGCACAGGCTCAGCTGTGCTGTCCTCGCCCCCTGCTTTGACAGCCCGGCGTCCCGCGACACCCGGCCGTGCCCCTCGCCCAAAACCCAGCCAGGGAGCTGGGGGCACGGGCGAGCACGGGGTGGTGGCAGCGCTGTAATGCTTGGGAGTCTCGCTCAGGTTGTCTGCATTAATCGACACGCCTTCTTTAAAACAGGCAGGCCATCCTTAAAATAAGGATGCGGTTTACAAGTTTATATTGGCATTTATTTCTTAAACAGTTCCTCAAATGCAAACACAACAACATCAACAAGAAAAAAAAAAAACACAGTAAAGATATTCAAAGTAAAATTAAGTCTCCTTTGTGTATAAACTCCACAGCTATGGGTTTGGTATACACTCCATAGTTATGGGTTTGCTGTCTTAGAAAGTTTGGCAGATACTCTTCTTTTTGGTGGGGAACAGTGTTCGTGTTATGGAAGGTTGTTTGTTTGTTTTGTTTTTAAGCCTAGATCCTGTTCTTACAGGTCCATAATCCTGATTATTTTATTTTTTTTTTTAGATCATAAAAATCATTTAAATATATTTTTATATATATATATAAAAAGAGAGAGAACAAAAATTTCTATTACCAAGGCAAATATACAACTATATAATACTGAAATTTAAACAAAGATTCATGACTGGTACCATAAAATGTCCTCTCAGATATAACAGCAAAGGAAACATTTTAAAGTACATTTTAAAAATCTGTCCGTGCTTAAATTTTCTTCCCCAAAAGGAGTGGTATTTTTAGTCAATTCTTTTCTTTTTTACATCTCTTTCTGACTTGAAAGAGAAAAAAAAAAATAAATTAATGGCATTTCAGAATCCCGAATGGTTGCTTATAGCTTTACATAAACATTTTCTCTCAAAACAGCACAATGAACCCCCCAATCAAAAGAGAATGTCCTATAAAAACCTAATTTCTTGATTTCTTGAAACACAACTGGTGTCTCACATTGAGTTCTTAACAATAGAACATATAAATAAAAAGGCAGTGTTTTCATGTAAAATAAAAAGTACATAAATAAATACTAAAAAAAAAAAAAAGAATTAATTTGTCTTTTTATTCTCGTATAAAAACATATTTAAAAAGGATCCTTTAATAAAAGCATCCAACGTCCTGTTAAGAAAAAAAAAAGATTTCTCTCCAGCTCCCCCCGCGCCGCAGCGTCTCTGAAAGCCGGCGTCTCACTTGAAGGCTTCGGGGATGTGTCCCAGCTGCGACTGCATGCTGGTCGGGGGGCTGGAGATGCCCTCGGACCAGTCGGACACGTTGGAGTGAGGAGAGGAGCTCGACCACTGGTCCGGAGACTCCGGAGAGGGCGTTAGGAAGGGGTGGTCGGGCACCTGGAGCTGGTGGCTGGGGGTGTTGTCCAAGGGGGAGGAATAACTGTGCTGGGAGGGCGGCGTGAGGAACTGCGTGGTGGTCATGGGCTGCGCGAGGGAGGACGGCAGGGAGGTGGGCAGCAGCTGGGAATCCTGCGGCAGGATGGTGTGCACCGCCATGGTGCTGCCGCTCACCGGCTGCAGCTCGGGCTGGCTCAGCTCGGTACCGAGGAAATTTTGGCCCATGTGGCCGCTGGCGGTGGAGCCGGCGCCGTGATGCTGCTGCGGCTGCTGCTGCGGCGGCGGCGGCGGCTGCGCGGGTTGCTGCGGGGGCTGCTGCGGCTGCATGCCGGGCTGCTGCAGCTGCTGCTGCTGGAGCTGCTGCAGCTGCTGGCTCTGCATCAGGTGAGGCTGGGAGGCCAGCCGGGTGTTGGGCATGGCCTGGTAGCTCATCATCTGCGACAAGCTGGTGGTGGGCAAGCCGTTGTGCAGGGAGGTCATCATGCCGTGCTGCAGGTTCTGCGTCTGCTGGTGCGTCCCCGGCTGCATGTTGCCCCGCAGGGGGTTGTACTGGTTCTGCACCATGCCCGTCTGCAGCCTGCTCAGCCAGTCGCACTGCCCGTTCAGGCCGGCGGCTCCGCCGACGGAGAAATTCATCGGGGCGTTGCTCATGGCTGTGCTGGGGCTGGAGACGGGGAGGTGCGAGAGGCGCGGCGGCACTGAGTCGAAGGCCATCCTGCTGGAGTTTCCCATGGCCATATCCTGCTTCCCCGCCATGTTGAGGTGGTTGATGCTCATGTGGGCGTCGGGCATGCCTGGCAGGTGGTTCAGAGGCATGGAGGGGGACTGCTGAAACGGAGAGGTCATCAGCGGAGGAGAGGCGACATCTGACAGGTACCCGTGGGGTGACTCCAGGGAGTCCACGGGGGACAGCACGCTGGAGTTGTCGAGCAGGCAGCCTTTTCCATCTTGCGATTTTTTCCTCCGGGCTTTCAGGTCTTTGGCATCCTTGCCGTTGCAGCTCAGGCCCTTGGTACTCGGCTTCCTGGCCTTCTTGCCCTGGACGGCGGGTTTCAGGTTGCCGATGTAGCTGTTGGGGGAGCAGAGCGGCGGGGACAGGGTGGGTGCCCCCAGGGGGCCGTTGTGCAGCGGCGGGCTCCGCACCAGGTTGTACTCATCCAGCAGCCTGACGATGTCGTGGTGCATGCGCTCCTGCGCGATGTCCCGCGGCAGCCGGTCCATGTGGTCCGTGATGTCGCGGTTCGCAAAATGGTCCAGGAGGACTTTGGCCGTTTCGTAGCTCCCCTCTCTGGCCGCGAGGAACAGCGGGGTCTCCTCCTAGGAACCCAGCAGAGACGATTAGGTTTGCGTTCAGATTCTCCTGGCTAACGCTTCCCTGAGCTCCATGTGGCTGGGTGCAGAGGCTGTAACTGCCCCTCCTCTGCTGAGGCTTTGCTGCTGCCCGTTTTTATCCTGCTGAGCCACAGCCTTGTACTGATACCAGACCAGGAGCCCCACGATTGTCCCAGAACATGCAGGGAGATGGCCACACTAACACTACATCAAACCCCTTACCAAGCACTGCACATCAGCATCACCCAACACCAAATCCCGCACTGCTTCCTCGAGCCGAATGCCACTCCTTGAGTCACAGCAGAACACAGTGAGCCCCCTACCTTATTGTTCTGCATGTCCTTGTTGGCTCCGTTCTTCAGAAGGACGACTGCAGCCTCAATGTTATTCACGGCCGCTGCCCAGTGCAGAGCTGATTTGCCTGCAGAGGAAGGCCAGGAAACACACCGAGCGTTAGCGAGAGGGAAGGGGACCAGAAAACAGCCCTTTTTCTTCGAGACTGTGTTTCGTTTGCCTGCAGTACCTAGATCATCCACGGCGTTGACGTCTGCGTGGCAGTTGATGAGATCCTCCAGCATGCCCTCCACAGCCAGGCGAGCAGCCAGGATCAGAGGGGTGGTCCCATCGTGCATGCGGGCGTCCAGATCGGTTGCCCTGTTCCTAATGAGGATCTGCCGGGACCAGGATCGAAGCACGGGAAGCACAAACGTCAGGCGGGACAGACAGCAGAGACACCCACGGCTCAGAACCCAAAAAACCCCCTTTTCCCATGGGCAGGTCCCTCCCATCCCCTCCCCACCCTGGCTGCACATCAGGAGGGCAGCCCCGGATCGCTGTCTCATGGGATTAGGATGGCTCTGGTTATCCAGACTTCCACCACCTTGCTGGGGCAAACTGGTGACACTGGGATAAGATCTTGGCATGACTGACCCAATGTGCAGCACGAGTACTTTCAGCAGAAACCCGCTGGTGGAGGTGAAGGGTGAGGGTACCTGGAAGACTCCTTGGGCATCGGCGGAGACGGCTGCATGGAGAGGCGTCCTGCCCATGTTGTCCTGGATGTTTGCATCAGCGCTGGCTTCCAGCAGGCGCTTGGCAGCGTCGGAGCGGGAGTAGCGGGCGGCCAGGTGCAGGGCGGTCTCGCCCGTGCGGTCGGTCTGATTGTGCAGGCTGGCACCTTGGTAAATGAAGTCGGAGATGACGGCGGGGGCATCGTCCTCCTCTTCGCTGTTGCCAGTCTCCAGCCCGCCTCCGCTGCACGAGGCGATCATGAGGGGGGTGAAGCCATCTGGAAAGCACAGGGGGGAAAAAAGGATTTATTTTTTGTACCTTTCCGTAATGCGGGCGGCTCAGCGAGACGTTCTGCCTGCAATAGATGCTTATTCTCATGGGTGCGTAAAGACCGAGTTCCTGACTGGCTCTGCACATCAAACATGAATATCCTTCCTCTGATATGGATGTGAAATTCCTTAGTGGTTATCTCACCGCTCGCTGGTTTTCCTGTTTCATCTGCTAGCCTGCACACTGCAACATGCAAGGTGCAATTTCTACGGGAGGTTGCTCAAAGCAAACTTTAGCGCCCTGCAGCGCAGCCTTAAATATTTTCAGTATTTGAGAAGACAGTTTCACAGAGGCGAGGAAGACCAAATGTTTGAAATCGTTTAAAAGTCTAGTAACTATTAACAGAGTTAAAAACCTGAAAAGAAAACTGTTAAATGTGCAGTTTGGTGGGAGGAGAGGAATCTCGGAGTGGCAGGGAGGGAAGCTGGAGGATTTAATAGGCACTTTTCCTCTATCCTCTAGTTTCCCTCTCTGTGATCGAATAAAGAGATCGTACGGAAAGCAAAATTTGTCAGGGTGTCTCTCATGCAGAACAGCAATCGTGCGATACAGAGCGGTGAGCAGTGACTGTGACACGGGGCTGAGAGGGCAGGGACAGGAGCATTAGGAACAGGGCTGGGCAGCTCTGTCTGGGACTGCCCATCTGCAGGCAGTCGGTGAGGATTTTGGATTAGCCGAGGCGAGGAATCCGCCTTACCGGGACCTCTCACGTTGACGTCCATGCAGTCCGCATCGATTTCACCCTGCGGTGGAGTAGGTGCCATGGAGGATATGCGGAGGTCGGCGGCGTCCAGGTGCTGTTGGGTCCACTGCCTGTGGTCCGTCTGATCGTCTGAATCAGGCAGCATCGCCTGCTCCTCGAACTGAGGGAGGACAAAAGGGGATGAGCACCACGAGAAACACACAAAAAACACACGAGGGGGGAGCTGAGCTGCAACAGAAAATTCTGCAAGCCACAAAGGGTGGGTTTGCCATCCAAGCAGGTTTGGAAAGCAGCTTTTGGAAGAGGTGAGCAGCACAGACAGGGCCCTGAAGGGGAATCTGTTCTGCTGCTTCTCCAGCGTTCTGCCCCTCTGTGCCACAGCCGAGCGAGTGACTGCTTGCAGCACAGCAAGGAAATCCTGCACAGGTAGCTTACCCTGAACTTCTTGGTGTCCAAGGTCTCCTCATCACCCCACTCATTTTGGTTGTCATCCATCAGTGTGCCATCTGAAGCATTTTTGAGGGGTCTTGAAAAATAAAACCATGCACAAACTCAGCTCCTGATACATGATGGGCTGTGCTTATTTATACACATGCACAGAAGGATCAACAGGAAGATTTTCAGCAAGTTCCCCTCAAGGCGCCTTTCATATTTTACCAAGCGCAAACGGATCAAGAATAATTTAAAAACCTCCTCCGCACTAGAACGTGGTTTTCCCCATGCAGAACAACACGAAACCCGATTTTTCTCCTCCCAACTAGGATGCACTAGAGAACAAAACTCTGATGGGATCCCTCAGAAGAGCCCCCAGACAGCCCCACTCCGCTGTGTTTCAGAGGCTAACACGCAAATTACTCACTTCAGTCCAACAGAATCCTCCCCAAGCGGCTCTCGTCGCTTCTTCTTGCTCGACTCTGTCACTTTGAAGCCCTCTGGGAACCAAAGCTGCCCATGCTCCCTGCGCCGCTTACGAGATACCAGTACTCCCACTCCAATGAAAGCAAGCAAGACCAGCACAGCTACCACCACGTACATAGGATAGAGCTGGGAGTTCCTCGTGGGCTCGGCCGTTTCACCTGAAAAACAGTGGGGCACAAGGAGACGCTGAGACATTAAGCTGCATAGCAAACCAGTGACAGAGTGGAAATGAAGCAAAATTAGTTAATAAAGGTACCTAAGGCTGATCTAAATCAGCCCCCCCAAAATAAGGTCATTTTATACGCTATTAATCAGAATTGCAAACTATCGGCAAATTCTCCGCTGCACAAGCCAGCCTGCATCAGGAGACAGCTTTACTTTTTTCTCCTTTAAGGAAAAGGATTAGCAAACTTCAAATCATTGCGCTCGCATTGAGCTGTTAAGACAAAAGGATTTAGGGGGGATTTTCAAGATACAAACTTCAACTCCTTGCATGTCACTGATTGATTGGAGCTGGTTGGGCTGTGCTTTTTTTAAAACTTTTATAGTGATAATGATTTTGAAATAAACCAGGAATAAGCAAAAATAAACAGGTTTTTTTGTGCATCCTTTTTTGAAACGGACTTAAAAACAAGGTGCAAGGTTTCAAAACCAGGCTGTGCTCAGCTGTGGCATCTGAGCCAGCCGACAGAGAACGAAACAGGGGTGAGACTGGGAGGTTTCAGCGCTCTCTCCCCCAGCCGCCCAGCCCTGCTTACTTTTAACGGCTTCTATTTTGTAGGGTATGTTCAGGTTGCCAAGGGAGGCCAAGGCACCCAGGAACGCCGCCACGTCGGTTGCACTCTGGAAGCACTGGGAAGACGACTGGATGCACTGACGGTTATCAATTTCCAAGTAGACGATGGATCTGCGAGAAGGGTCAATGAGAAATGAGGTGCGATGATGACACCGAAAGGCAGGCAAGACCCGTCTCCCTCCCCTCCTTAACCCCCCGTCAGTGGGAATTAGGAGGTGGGAACCCATTTCCTCGCTTCTCCGTGGCTTCCCTGAGCTCACACTGGTGGTCTATTGGATTTATCTCAATGAACACGACAAAGCCTGGCTCCTTATCCACGGGAATGCAGGGGAGTCTCTGCCTCGCAATGCTTTAAGAGTACCCAGACACCAGAGTGTCTTAAATCACGCTGTTTGGGAGCCTTAAAACCTTTCAGATCAGTTTCGCTGCTCGAACTCCTTTGCTTTTGGTGACTTTTGATTGAGCCCACAGAGAGGGAGAAGGTTAGATCTATATGTTTACACCAGAGGTCTCCAAACACAGTTTGCAGCGATTGAGCTTTACAACAAAGCTCGAGGAAGCATTTCCCAGGGAGAAACTGAGGCTTAGCTTAATGACTTCCTGCAGTCAGACAGACAGTCAGGCCAGCCTCGGCTTCCAGGTCCCACCCAGCCCAGCCCGGCTCCCAACAATGCACAAGACTCCTTCAACCGTGAGAGTCGGCGCAGCATTGTATCAGCGATTCCTGAGCGATCGCTTGCTTTTCCCACACCAGAGCAAAATCCGGTTTCTATTCACACAGAAAGCAACGTCTAAATACAATTATCTGCCCTACATCCTCTTCTTTATGGCGTGTTACTATTATCGACGCACAGAACAAATGCTGCTCGGCGAAAAGGAACCCGCTTGGTGCCCCTTACCCTCTGATGTCCATCTGGTCGAGCTCTCTCTTCTGCCTCCTGCCAGCCCGGGAGTAGAGGCTGGTCTTTACTTTGTTGATGACAGCACTGGACATATCGGACCAGTCCTCTGTTGACCTCTTGATGTAATGCTTCTTCAGCTCCTCCTCGTTGCCGTAGTAGGGGAAGATCATGTACTCCCCCTTGGAGTTCTTCTTGAAGACCACGTTGGTGTGCAGCACGCGGCTCAGCTCCCGCAGGAAATTGAAGGAGTTGTTCTTTAGGTTCTCGGGGGTGATCAGCACCACCACCACCAGGGTGCCGTCCGCAAGCTTCTCCGGCATATTGTTTGCACAGTCCAGACCGTCCCATTCGCACTCAAAATTATTGCAGCCCTGGTCGCAGTGACCGTCTGAGAAGTGGTCCTTGCAGTACTGGTCATACAGGGGGCTGGGCAGGAGAAAAAGGAAGGCAGAAGAATGAATTAGGCTAAGTATTGTGCATAGTACCTGCCTGCTAAGAAAATAATCTGTGCTTCACAAAGACCTCTGCTTTGGGTCAATACTTTTTATCCTAACGAACATGAAAGCGATTTACACAGAAGGGATCTGTTCCATGCAGGACTGCAAAGCATTCACATCTGGGGTGAAAGGCAGCAGCTGTGAAATTGTTAAGTCACGATTTAGATGCCAGAAAATGGGGACAAATTGCAGTGACTCAGAGAAGACACGGGGACATGGAATAGTTACTTAGACCAGAATTTGTCCAGAAACCTGGGATTAAGTTCCTGCTGTTGCCAAAGACAACATTTGGTAAATGCCTGGACGTTCATACCATGTTTTGTGGTTGGTCTTCCATCCGAGCTCTTACTACACTGAAACTCAGTGTCACTACTGCGAGCTGCAAAATGCACTTTTGTGGCACGATACAGACCAGGGCAGGGAAGCCAAACACAGAAAGCTTCAAAGGATACACAAAACACTGTAAGACCACGGGGAAACGTGATCACTTGAGATGCAGCCCCACGTGCAGGAGAAGAGAATGAAGAGAGCCAACAACAGGTCTGCACCGAGGAGCTCAAGCAGATACAACCCAAAGAAGACAGAGATCGGGGCTTTAAATCAAGAGGATCAACGAGCAGGAGGGGCACTTACTTGCACTGCCCTTCGTACTTCTGGCAGTCGAACCCATCGTACAGGCAGCCCGCGTTATTGCACTGGGAGTCGCACTTGCCGTCGTTGAAGTACTTCCAGCACTGCAGCGACTGCGAGCAGTTCTTCCAGGGGTCGTTGAAGTTGAGGGAGCAGTCGCCCCCGTCCCAGCCGCAGGCGTGGTTGTTGCACTTGCCATCGCAGATCTTGTTGCCGGCGTAGCCGGCGCAAACGGCGATCTCGCACTTCTCCTCGATTTTGGGTGGGATGATGTCCTGCCCAAAGCCACCTTGGAAATCGAAGTCGAGGATGTGGCAGTTGAGGCCGTTGAAGTTGGCGGGGCAGTTGCAGTGGTAATAGGGGGGAGCGTCGCTGAGGAACTCGCAGGTGCCCCCGTTGTAGCAGGGGTTGGAGGTGCAGGGGCTGCTGGCCGGGTACTGGCACTCGGGCCCCGTGAAGGCCGGCGCGCACATGCACTTGGAGCTCTTGTGGATGGAGATGCAGGTGCCGCCGTTCAGGCAGTGCAAATTCCCGCAGGTACGGGAGTCGTTCTCGCAGGTGGCACCCACGAAGCCCTGGGGAGACGAAGGCACAGAGGGAGTGAGAATAAAGTGATGCTGCCCCGTGTCCTGCACCACGTGTGTGTGTTGGGAAACTGAGCACAAACCCAGGGGTGATCAGATAGACCCAGCCAGGGCACGGCGCTGGTGCTTCCCCTGAAATTCGTGATGGACAAGGATAATCTAGGGTGTGAACCCCGTTAGAGCATCCTCCTGAAAATGAAGGGAGCTCTTCTCCATAGCTGCCTGCTCCACCTTTACGTGGTGCAAATCATCGTCCACCAACGAGATGGCAAAGAGCCCGTCCTACAGAGCTGGGCGTCACAGGGTGAGCCCCCTCCTCCTCCCTGACAGGCACCACATCCCCTTGGGGATGAGGAAGGTATGGATACATGGATATTCCCCTTCTCTGCGACCTGTAGGGCCCATACAACGTGCTCGGAGCTGGGGAGCAGCAGGCACCTACCGGGGGGCACTTGCAGATGAAGCCACGGCCGGTGTTGCTGGCCACGGCGCACGTCCCCCCGTTCCTGCAGGGCTTCCCCTTGCAGCCGTCCACCACGGTGTCGCAGCGACGCCCTGCAGAGGGAGAGAGGAGGGTGTAAAGGGGGCGCAGGGAGGCGTGCGAGGTGCTCGGGGTGGCCAGGCGCCGCAGGGAGCGGCAAGGAGGCGGCGCTCACCTGCGTAGCCAGGCCGGCACTCGCATTTGTAGTCATTGACCCGCTGCACGCAGTTCTGGGTGCCGCGCGCGTCGCAGGGGTTGGACAGGCACTCGTTGACGTCTCCCTCGCAGCGCTCCCCTACAAAGCCAGGGGGGCAGATGCAGCTGTAGCCACCTACCCGATCCGTGCACTTGCCATTGTTAAAGCACTTGGGCCCCAGGGTGACAGGATCAAAGAAAGGGCTGCAGTCATCCACATTGATCTCACAGTGCACCCCTAGAGAAATGGGGGAACAACCCACACAGCTCATCAAACACTATCGGGGTGCCCGGTGGTCCCTTGTGCGAACCTTCCCTGCACAGGGGCTGAGCCTGACCAACTCAATGGCAGTCTGAGCCACCGCTCTGGCGGGAAGCACGCAGCACCGTGCAGCTCGTGTCCAAGGTTGCGTGGCCTTGATGGCTAAGCTCGCGAGCAAACACAATCCTCTATCGTTGCGTTTGCTTCTGCTAGCCTGAGCAGCTAATGAGCAGATAGCGAGGATATCTGCATTCAACCCGCTAATGCCCCAGCCTGGGGAATTAATTTACCTTGGGTTCCTCTGGGGCAGGAGCATTTGTAGGTATTGATGAGATCGATGCAGGTTCCTCCGTTCTGGCACGGGTGGGACAAGCACTCATTGATCTCCTCCGAGCAGTTAACTCCATGATAACCAGCCACGCACTACGAGGAGGGAAGAGGGGAGCTGTCAGAGATGTTCACCCCATTGCCACACAGATACACAAACAGCTGCTCTACTCCTGCCCCTGGAGCTACCACAACCCCCAGAAAGGGCCCAACGCAGCCCTCATTGCCCTCATCCTGCCCCACAGCACTGCGTGAGGACAGCACCCACCTCACAGGAGTAACCTCCCAGGTAATCCGTGCAGGTGGCTCCGTTCTGGCAGGGGTTTGGGGAGCACTCGTCCACCTGCTCCTCGCAGTAGCTGCCGGTGTAGCCGGCCTGGCAGCGGCAGAAGTGAGTGTTGCCGGTGTCCACGCAGAGCCCCGAGTTCCTGCAGAGGTGTGCGACGTCGATACCTGCCGGGGAGAGCACCGAGAGACACGGGGACCTCAGTGACACCCAGGGCCAAGTCCTGGCCACCCTTTGCACTGTGTCCCACAAGGAAATGCAGCCCCAGTGTGGTGGGTGCACAGGACAGCAAACCCTGAGATCGCTCTGTGCTGTGCAAAGGTCCCCACCGAGAGACCTCTCCTGGAGCCCAGCACGGGAGATCTGGGGGACCCTCCAATGCTGTGAGACCCTACACGGCTGGGACAGGGACGCACCTTGCTGCTTTGCAGCCACCTCACAGGAGACGCTGGGGACATCGCAGTAGAGCCCGGTCCAGCCGCTGTTGCACTCGCAGCGGTACAGGTTGTTGGTCTGCCAGCACTTCCCCCCGTTCTTGCAGGGCGAGGAGTCGCACCAGCGCACCAGGTTCTGGAAGGGGAGAGCAAGGGATGGAGTCAGGACCCTGCAGGGCTTCTACGGGACACAGACCCAGCCCTGCACCCAGGGCAGTGACCCTCGAAATCCCCCCGGTTGGCATGGACTGACAGAACCATGGGCAGTGCCCACAACCACCCAAGCCTCCTCTACCTGGCAGTTGAGCCCGGTGTATCCCTGGGGACACGTGCACTTGTACGTCCCGTAGCTGTCCTGGCAGGTGCCCCCGTTGAGGCAGGGCTTGGAGTCGCACTCGTTGATGTTGTGCTCGCAGTAGCTGCCCGTGAAGCCGGCCGGGCAGAGGCAGGTGAACGTGTTGATGCCATCCACGCAGGTCCCACCGTTGAAGCAGGAGCTGGGAACACAAACACCGCATCCACGTGAACCAGCGCCGCTTGGTGACGTGACCCCAGCCCCAAAGCCCCCCATGGACCCACAGGGCTCGTAAGAGACCCTAGGACAGCGCGGGACCCCCTCGCACGAGGCAGTACCTCTCGGTGCAGTCGGGAGTGTTGTTCTCGCAGTGGATGCCGCTGAAGCCGGAGGGGCAGGTGCAGGTGTAGCTGTTGACGCAGTCGGTGCAGTTGGCACCGTTCTTGCAGGGGTTGCTGGCGCACTCGTTGATGTCCTCCTCGCACTTGGGGCCGCGGAAGCCGGCCAGGCACTCGCAGAAGAAGGTGCCCACGCTGTCTGAGCAGGAGCCACCGTTGTGGCACGGATCTGGATGGCAGAGGACATGCACGTTACCACGCAGTGGGTCCAGCCCCGGTGTTACCCACACACACACCGAGGGATGGGACAGAGGCCAGCCCAGCCCCAGCTGGGGACTGGGAACACGGAGGGCACGTGGGACACGTTTGCTCACTGCCTGCACGTCACCGTCCCCCCCAGCCTCCTTCCTGCCAGCTACCACCTGGCCCGGATTGACGCAGCTCCATCGGGACGGGATGGAGACGTTCCCAAAGGAACGGGGCTGACCCCAACCCCAGGAGTACGGGGAAAGCCTGGGGCTAAAACCATGACGCCGGGGGGCTCCCCTTGTTCTTACTGGGCTGGCAGTCGTCGATGTCGGTGTCGCAGTTGCGGCCGGCGAAGCCCGCCCTGCAGAGGCAGCGGTAGCTGCCGTTGGTGTTCTGGCACGTGGCCCCGTTGCGGCAGGGGCTCTTCACGCACTCATTGATGTCGATCTCGCACGTCTGACCTGCGGACACAGCGGGTCGGGTACCCTGAGCTGGAGGTGCTGCTGGACATCCCCAGGGATGGATGCCTTGCCCCGAGCACCCGCCGCAGCCCGCAGCAGGGCAGCGCCCTCGCAGCAGCGCCCACCTTGCCAGCCGGGCGGGCAGCTGCAGGAGAAGCTCTCGTAGTCCTCCGACTCCCGGCACTCGCCGCCGTTCTTGCAGGGGCCGCCGGCGCAGGGGGCCAGCACGTCCTCGCAGGTGGCTCCTGTGCAGGCACAAGTGGCTTCTGATTGCCCCCTCCTAAATAACGGGTAGCCCAAGTCCCCACGGTCCCCGTTCACCCCCCCCCGGGGATGCTGCCAGCCCTGGGTGCCCCCATCCTCTCCAGGGCTGCCTCCTCCGTCCTCAAGCCCTTTGTGACCCCTGGCCCCCCAGGAGCCCTTTAAACACTTGAAATCTGGGCTTCGTTAAAGGGCCACTCGTTTCCTTTGGAAGGGAAGCGCCGCTTGGGGTGGCTTTCCCCCTTACGCTCCCCCCCCCTTTTCAGCTGCTTTTCCTGTTTACGTCCAGCCAAGGGACACGTTCCCTCCGAACCCTTATCTTCCCTGTCAGCCACTATCTCCCGAACTGGCCTTTGCTATTTTCCAGAGCCTTCCACTCCCCGCCTGCCCCGTTCCCCCCACCCCCCCCGGGGGTTTCTATGGCCACTGCCGAAGGCAGGAAACGGCTCAGAGCTTCCTGCAATTGTGCTCCGGCGGCCGCTCTGCGCGAGCGGAAGCGGGAGGACGGCAAACAGGAATCGGCTCAGCAGAACCCCCCCGGCCCCCGGCCTCGCCTCGCTTTTTCCAGCGGGGGCACCAGGGCGAGCGAGCAAACGGGGCCCCCCCTGGCAGCGGGGAGGGTTCCCGGTGGTGATGCCCGGGGTGAGGGTTGAGGCCGAGCCCCTGCCACCACCTCAGTGCCTAAAAGGAGGAGGAGGAGGAAGGAGGAAGCTCTGCCCGGCTGCTTCCCGAAGCTCCTCGGTGTTTCCTCCAGCCGTGCCGTGGCACGGGGAGGTGGAGATGTGAGCAGGGGGGCGCGGGGTGCTGCCCCCTCACCTGTGTAGGGCAGGAGGCAGTTGCAGGTGTAGCCGGCCACGTCGTCGATGCAGGTGCCCTGATTCAGGCAGGGGTTGGAAGCGCACTCGTTGATATTGGTCTGGCAGTTGGGTCCTAGGGAGAAAAACAGAAATGCAGGTGCAAAACTGGCCCTGATGGAGGCGTGCTCGTGGGAGGAGGGGAGCCTCCTGCTGTCGGCTCAAGCTGGGGGAGCCCAGTGACATCTCCCAGGGCTCCCACCCCTGTCCCAAACACGTCCTTACCGCTGAACCCTTCCCTGCAGGTGCAGATGTAGCCGCTGGTCATGTCCTTGCAGGTGCCACCGTTCATGCAGGGGTTGGATTCGCACTCGTTGTTGTTAATGTCGCAGTTTGTCCCGCTCCAGCCCGGGTCACAATCGCACCGGTAACTTCGGGGAAGAATTAAGAGTGTAAAGCTGGGGATCTGGCCTGACCCAAGCAGCTGGTCCCAGCAGCCCCCGTGCCCCCAGCCTACCCGTTCAGCCCATCGTGGCATCGCCCGTGGATGCAGGGGTTGCTGTTGCACTCGTTCACTTCAGACAGGCACTTGGGGTCGTGGAAACCCTCGGGGCAGAGGCAAGTGAAGCCGTTGATGCCGTCCTTGCAGGTGCCCCCGTTGTGGCAGGGGTTGCTGGCGCACTCGTCGATGTTGATGTTGCACATGCGCCCTGGGAAGGGGCAGCGAAGCGTTACCTCGTGCCAGGAGCCTCCAGGGGGCACGGAGCACGCGGCTCCCCCCCGGCCACACCAAAAGCAACCATCAGAGCTCGGATCTCCGGGCACACGTGTGCCAGCCAGGTACGAGCAGGCCTGCCCCTGGTGTAGGGTGATTTCACGCCGCTGCATCGCCCTCCTGGCTTAATTAAATGCAGCTGGGAGGGGGCCGTGCCATGGGCTCTTTTGGTCCAGGAGGGAATAAGGAAAGGAGGCAGTTTCAGCCCGTAACCCTACCTGCCGGGGCTGACAAAGGAAGGCTTTATTGAGGGCTCCTGGCGAGCAGGAGCACAAAGAACCGTGCGGCCCTCGCTGCCGCGAGCGGGGAGCCGGCGGGGTCTGCTGCTATCAAAGCCGCTGGCTTTTTCCAGCGGTGATCAAACAAACCAGTCAGACAAGGCAGCAACCCGATACCCATGGGAGTGGATGCACCGGGAGTCGAATTCCCGGCACTGGGACCCCTTTGATTTTTGGCTTGAGCTGGGATCGCCCATTTGGACACGCAGGGGGTCCGGGCTGGGGTGGGAGTGCACGGGCACGGCCCCCCTGGGACCTCGGTCACCCTGGCTGCTCCCCACCATAGGAATCCCCCACTGGAGGACAGCAGTGCCATAGCTCCTCGCCCCATCCCTGTGTCACCCAGCGTGTCCCCATTAGGGCCAGGCTGCAAGCAGCCACCTCCGTGCCTTCCCTCACCTGTGTAGCCCGGCTCGCAGGTGCACTCGTAGCCATTGATCTTGTCGATGCACTTGCCGTAGTCGCAGGGGTTGCTGGCGCAGTCATCCAAGTTGATCTCGCAGTTGGGCCCTAGAGGAGGAAAGCAGGGGCGTGAGGAGCTTGTGGGGCCCCGGCGCTGCTGACGAGGCAAAACAAAACCCCAAAACCCGCGGGCAGGCCCCGCCGCGCTGCTCCCCGCTCCACAACAAAGAGCCTCCCCCGCAGGCAGCTTCCAGGCTCCCGGCTGGGGCGCGGGTGTTAAACCGGGAAAACTCGTCCTGGCCGAGGACACCCCTGCCCGGGGCCGTCCCCAAAATCGGGGTGGCTGCTGGCGGTGGCCCAGGGCCTCCTGGAGCATCACATGAACCTGTCCGGGGATGGGACCAGGCACCTCGCTGGCACGGCTGCCCCGGCCGCTCCCCTTGCTCACCTGTGGTCCCCTTGAGGCACAGGCAGTTGTAGGCGTTGTTCCTGTCCTGGCAGGTCCCCCCGTTTTTGCAGGGCTGGCTCTGGCACTCGTTGATGTTGATGTCGCAGCGGTGGCCCGTGTAGCCGGGCTGGCAGAGGCAGGTGAAGGAGGCGATGCTGTCCTTGCAGGTCCCGTAGTGGCACGGGTCGGGGTCGCACTCGTCGATGTCGATCTCGCAGTGAGCGCCCGAGAAACCTGGGGGCAGACAGGGGGACGTGGGGTGAGGATGGAGAGGTTGTGGGGTGAGGATGGAGAGGTTGTGGGGTGAGGATGGAGGATGCAGGGTGAGCACGAAGGGATGGAGGATGTGGGATCGGGACATGGGATGCTCCTGCCCACCCAAGGCGGGTGCTGGGCAGCACCCAACCTCTCCACCAGCGCAGCAGGAACCCCCTGGGGATGGGGTGCAAGGGGTTGGACCCCCCCTGGCTGTGGGGCCTTTCAGAGCCCGGCTCGCGGGCTTTGTCCCGGGGAGCACAATGCCCTGCATTAAGCCAGCTCGGCTCAGGAGCGGGGCCCTGCGTCTCGTCCCGGAGCGTGCGGGGGGGCCGGCCGCATGCACCCCCGAATAATCACCCCCCCACACACACCCCCGACAGATCCTATTCTCCTGGCCGGCTCCCTCCGCGACGGGCTGGGGGTGGAGAGCCGAGGACAAAGTACAGCTTTGACTAGACCCCGCCAAGCCCCACATAGCAGCTTTTCATCGGGGCTTGGCATTAGCAAGACACTAATTAGAGGCCATTCAGCTGGAAGATTTCTGGCGGGAGCTGCTCCACAAAAGAGCCACTGTTTGCCACCAGGGCTCGAGCCATCGTTCTGTGCAAGGGCTCCTTGGGTTTCGGTCCGCGAGCCCCCTGCACCTTGCGTCCCCATAGAGGCAGCTTTATTCCTTCCTTCCTTCCTTCCCCCTCGCCTGCCGCAGCAGGACGGGTGCTGCGGGGCCGCACCTCATTAGCGCCGCGCTCGTTACGCCCCGCACGGGGCTGGCTGGAAGCAGGGATTTGGGCACTTTCCTCGTGAATAGCTCATGGCTGTGGTTTTACGGCACTTTATGGGGCAGAAGGGGGGCTGCTCCTCGCGTGGAGGGGACGTGGGGACCCCTCACCTTCGGTGCACTCGCAGCTGTAGGTGTTGGGGCCGTCCACGCACTTGGCCCCGTTCTTGCAGGGGGTGCTGGCGCACTCGTCGATGTCGAACTGGCACAGGTGCCCGTTGAAGCCTGAAATGGAGGCAGAAAGTTGTGTCCCCGTGCTATGGACGGCCAGACCTGCCGGGGGGGCTGCCCGACGCCCCCTCCCTGTGCCGGGGCAGGTCCCGTGTGTGCGGGGGGCCCCCCACATCCCAGCCGGGTCTCCATGGGGACGGCTGCGCGGGGCCCTGAATGCGGGGCTGCGACCCGCCATTGAGAGCATCTTATTTACATCTCTAGAGGAGCAAAGTCTCTGAACTTCAAAACCTCCTTTCACAGATTAACCGTCTCCCCATTCTCTGCTCCACCCCGTGACTTTGACACCGCATTCAAAGCGGCTGGCGAGGCCCCCCCCCCTCTCCCCAACCTCCCCCCCTCCCCGGCCCTCTCCTTCCCAAAGAGGGGCCTTTTCAAGTGCAAAGCCGAGGGGTTTAATCCTCCTTCCCCTCTCCCATGGCTTGGTGGAGCATCGCCTGCGTGGCGCTCATGGAATGGGATAAACCTCCCCAAAAGCTCCTGTCCGCGTGCGGGGCGATGCTGCTCGCCCTGAGGTTTCTCCACCAGCATCCCACATCGCTGCAGAGCCAGGCGGCTCCGCGGGGAGCACAGCCCCTTTTTCCCAAACTTTTGGCACCGTCAGGCACAGGACACACGATGGCTCGGTTCCCAGGCCGCTGGCTGCCACGTACCGGTGGGGCACTCGCAGTGGAACTCGTTGATCTTATCCAGGCAGTTGCCGTTGTGCAGGCAGGGGCTGCTGGCGCACTCGTCCGTGTTGATCTCGCAGTAGACGCCCTCGTACCCTGAGGACAGACCCATCAGCCCTATCAGTTCGGTGGCACGGGGCACAGCAGGACTGGTGCCCCCTCCGCATGCAGGTTCCACCAGGAGGCACTGGGGTTTTATACAGACAGCCCAGGAGCTGTGCTCCAGCTGGTGGGAGCCCGTCCAGCCTTACGCACAAGTTTCTGGGTGGCCGTCCATCAGGGATTGCCCTACCTAAGCCCGAATGATTGGCAAGAGGACGGGTGTGGAGGGCTGGTGGTGCCCAGCTCCCCGCTCCGCTGTCCCCATTGCTATGGGATGCTGCGCCGAGCACAGCACGTTTCTTTTCAGTGCTCCCACCCCAGGCTCTGAGTGCAAATTGATGCTGAGCTGCTGCTCACGGGCACCCGGAGCCTTCCCCTGCCTGCACCCAGCACCCAGGGGTGCCACACACACCGGGTCCACGGGGCCGCCTGCCCACCTACCGGGCATGCAGATGCACTGAAACTCCCCAATCTGATCCAGGCAGGTGGCATCGTTCTGGCAGGGGTTGGAGAGGCACTCGTTGACATCTATTTCGCAGCGAGGGCCTGAGTAGCCCTGCAGACACTGGCACTGGAAGGAGCCCTGGGTGTTGATGCATTTCCCCGCGTGCTCGCATGGGTTGGCTCCTGCAAAACCCAAGAGTTGCTTCCAGGACGTGCTCCCAGCTGCAGCGAGCTCCCTCCTCTGCTGCACGAGGGGCTGGCACAGGGCACTCACCCAGCGAGCACTCGTCCACGTCCTGGTTGCAGGCTGGCCCCATGTACCCCGAGGGACACGTGCAGATGGCTTTGCCGTTGACGGGGTTGGTGTCGCAGTTGGAGCCCTCGTTGCAGGGGTTGCTGATGCAGGCGTCATCCAGGTGGCACAGCAAACCTGGGGAGCAAAAAGCACACGCACGTCAAGGTGCTGGGCACACCAGCTGCCACGCACCGAGACCTCTGCCAGGGGACGCTCGGGGAGCTGCCACCCCGCACCCCGAGCACCGGGGGCGCCTCTCACCTGTGCGGCCGTGGGGACACTCGCAGTAGAAGGAGGCCACCCGGTCGTGGCAGGTGGCCCCCTGGAAGCAGGCGGCCATGGCGCAGTCGTCGATGTTCTCGCTGCAGTCCTCGCCCGTCCAGCCGTTGACGCAGACGCAGTTGTAGCCGCCGTGGTTGTTGTGGCAGGTGCCCCCGTTCTGGCAGGCGTTGGGCATCAGCTGGCACTCGTCCACGTCCTCGGTGCAGTACTGGCCTGCGAGGGACAGGGACACGGGGGTGAGGTTGGCATGGACGTGCTCCCACTGGCTTGGTGCTTGCTGCTGTGCTCAGCGGAGTGGGACACCTCTCCCCAGCCACCCCCCCAGCCCCCAGGACAGCCCTGCCACCCTCGCTGCTACCTGTCCACTCGGGTGGGCACTGGCAGTTGTAGGTGTTGACGCCGTCCACGCAGGTGCCCCCATTCCTGCAGTTGTTCCCCGGACAGTCGTCGATGTTCTCCTCGCAGTTCTGACCCGCGAATCCTGCATGAAGGAGACAGCCGAGGTGTCACCAACCTCCAGCCCTCATCCCGTGCCCCCGCCCTAAAAGGGGGACAGCCTCGAAGCCCCGCAGGGCTCCCTGCACCGAGGCTGGGGCTCGGGAGCTGCCCTCCCGCCGCCCTCCCCGCTGCAGCCGGTTGCTCATTAGCAGGCAGACAGCCCGCCAGGCGCTCTCCACCCTGCCTCCTTTGAAGCCAGCCGCCCGGTTTCATCTCCAGCTCCAGCCCGCCTCCTCCGGGGCTGCTTTCCGACACGCACATTACCCCGCAAGGGAGCACTCGCCCGGGCCTGGCAAGCGGCTGCATCCCCTGCGCGGGGCAGACGGGCGTCCCCGGCGCCCCCGGCTCCGAGGATGCTCTCCCCGAGCAGCGGGGGCTCCGCTGGGGATGCCGGCCCCGCCGACTCCACAACGAGCTGGGATGAACCGGGGCTGCTCCCACCACCGCTCGCGGCAGCCAGCGCTGAATCAGCCTGTTTTAATTTCGTATTTAAAGAGCCTCACAAGCAGTGCTTCCCCCAGAGGGGAATTCTTCGCTTCCAAAAGTCTCTGGCAGCGCGACCCACGGCCCTGCACGCTGCACTGCTCCCACCCAGCTCTCCTCGCTGCAGCCCGGCCACTCAGGTTTGTGTTATCGCCTCCATCTGATAGCACACAGCCCCTGACCTCTCCCCATGTGCAGCAGGAACGAAACGGCCGGGAACTTATCAGGAGATCTGCCGAGCCACCCTGTCCCCCTTGGACTATCGCTCATCCTTGCTCCAGGGTTAGAACAATCGCAGGCCCTTGCTCCGGGGACCCACAGCTTCAGCCCCGCTAGAGGAGCAGCAGCAGCAGTGATTTATGATCGCTGATAGGAGCCCAAAGCAGGCAGCACTGCTCTGCCCCCTGTTTTTAAGCAGCTGGGCTGAGACCGAACAGCAACCACCGGCAGTGTCCTGGCTACCAGCATTAACTCATTTCGAGCCACCTGAATGAGTAATTAGTACTGCAATTACTTTAAACTCCGGGTTACATTCTGCAGCGATGGCACGATAAAACCAGACGAGATTAGTTTAACTTGAAGAAACCCGGTAGGGCCAGGCCTCCCTGGCAATGAAAAGGGGACATTGTTCCGCACCGGGCGCGCTGCATACCAGCGTATCAATCACCCTCTTATCATGAGCAACCGGCCCCCGGTTCCTCGTGCCTCTGCCCAAAGCCTCTCGCAGCTAGCAGAGGTGCCGAGGGACCTCCAAATCTCTCCCCGTTGGAGCCCCCCTGCCTTTCCGAGGGGCCGTGCCACCCCGCGGGAGGCGAACCGGCTCGTGCAGCATGCAAATCTCCCCGCAGCCGCCCGTGAAGCCGCAGCTGGGTGTGAACGTGCTGGTCCCCCCCCACCTCCCTCCAAGGCAGGGATGCTCCCCGGGGCGATTCCTCACCCCGCCGTGCCCGACGCCCAGGCTGCTGGGGAGAAAAGTGCCTCGTCAGCGGTACGGCAGGGCAGCGCCGCTCCTGCTGCCACCCGGCACCTGCCCGGCCCTGCGGCAGCGCCGCGCCGCCCTGCCCGCGCTGGGAGCTGCTCCCGTGGGAGCTGCTGGCTCGTGGCTCGTCCTGGAAGGAAAGGTTTCCTTCCCCAGGTCAGCCCCAGCACCTCGCTGCCTGTGAGGACGGGAGCGTTGCTCCAGCCTGGGCAAGCAGGCGTGGAGGGGAAGGAGAAAATCCGACAGGGCCATGGGTGTCTTTAACAGTTAAAACAGCCAGAAGCTTGGGAAGGGCATTGAGCCTCTGGGTTCTGAGTCTGTGGAAGACCAAGATGAGATTCCCTCGTGCTACCTTGCTCTCTTGCATCTCTCCCCAGCAGCAGCCCACACTGCTGGCAGGAGGCAGGGACAGGGACGTGGGGACATCTCTGCCAGCTGGGACACCCCGTCCCCACCCCGTGCAGAGCTCCCCATGGATGCTCCATGGTGGTGGGGCAGGAGGGAGGATGGGGCTCCCCTGGGAATGCTGAGCACCGTCTGGGGTGCAGACCAGAGGAGCTGCTCACCCCTCATCCTGCCCCTGCTGGGCTATGGGATAAAACAACCCCATGAGAACCTTCCCAGGCAGCTCACCGCTGCTCAGGGCATCTCTCCCCAGGAGAGGACACAGCTGGTGGGGCTGGCTCGGGTGACAAATGGCTCTGTCCTCCTGGCAAGCAAAGCTCAGGCTGAGCTCAGGCTGCACCGCACTGCCCTGCGTGCACCGAGCTTGCCAGAGGGAGCAGCAATGAGCACGGGCAGGGTCTCCCTTCCCCAAGCCCGCCTGCACTCAGAAACTTTCCAAAAGAGCTATTCCGGGACAATTATTCCATTCTGGAAGTGGATTAAGCTAAAACGGAAAAAGGCACTCTTATTCTGGAATATGAGCATCCGCAGAGGGGCCTCTGCTGAAGCAGTTGTTTGGGAAGAGCTATTTTAGTGAATCACCAAGTATAAAAAGCCCCCGGCTGACCTCTGTGCTAGAGGCACGGCTGCCCAGCATCTCCCCAAACGCACCCGGGGCGGCTCTGCTCCGGCCGCTTGGTTTTGTCACTCCCCAGAGCTGTGACGTGAGCAAAGAGCTGGGCCACTACGTCCTCGAGGAAGCAAACCGGGTGGAAAAAAAGCTACAAAAAGGGTCCCCGGCCCCCTGCATCCCCAGCACCTCTTTATGGGAGCAGCCAGCGGGCGCCTACCTGGCAGACACGTGCAGTCGTAGGTGGTGTCCCCGGTCTGGCGGCACGTCCCCCCGTTCTGGCAGGGCGAGGGGTTGCAGGGCACGTAGAGGTGCTCGCAGTTCTGGCCGGTGTAGGCGGGCTTGCAGGAGCACTGGTAGGTGCCCACCTCGTTGGTGCAGCTGCCGCCGTTCTTGCAGACGGGGGGCGAGATGTTGCACTCGTTCACGTCCTGCTTGCAGTTGGCGCCGTGGAAGCCGGCCGTGCAGCGGCAGACGTAGTGGGCTTCGAAGGGGACGCACTGGCCCCCGTTGGCACAGGGGTTGGAGGCGCAGGGGTCGGCCTGCTGGCAGCTTTTACCTGGGGAGGGAGGGAGAAGGAGGAAGAGGAGGGTGAGGATGCAAACCACAGCTCTTGGCGCACAACCACGCTGTGTTCATCGGGCGTGCAATTAACTCCCCCCACCTTTACCCTTTTAAAACCCCCACCAGTGTGGGATTTTTGCAGCTCACCGGCCACCTCCACGCCCAGCACTGCCAACCCTCTCCTCTCCCAAAGCTGCAGCACCGGTGAAAGCATCAACCAGCACCGGGGCAGCTTTCCAGGAGCAACCCCCAGCGAGGTTACATCCATCCCCGCTCCCCACGGCGGCCTCACCTGACCACCCCGGTGGGCAGCGGCACTTGTACTCGCTGAGGGTCAGCAGCTCGCAGGTTCCCCCGTTGCGGCAGGGGTTGTTGAGGCAGGCGTTCTCGCGGGGCGTGAGGCAGAGCTCGTCGGTGTAGCCCAGGCGGCAGGCGCAGGTGTAGTCCGCGGTGCCGCCGCGCACCACCGGGGTGCAGGTGCCGGAGTTTTTGCAGGGGGAGCTCTGGCAGGGGTTGGGCAGCTGGCACCGCTCGCCCACGTGGGTGCTCCTGCACCTGGGGAAAAAAAAAATAAAAAGATGTCATCGATTTGACCCAACCCCAGGGGGATCAGGGTGCCTTGGTTGGGTACCGGCACCGGTTTCGGGAGCGCGTGTGTGCGCCACGCGGGCACGCTGCCCGTGCCCGGCCCCGCGTTGCAGCACGGCTGCTTTGGGAGCTTGCAGGCTCTGCCCTGCCAGCTCCGGGCCGAGCTGCACCTTGAGAGAAGAGGAAGATGAAAGAGGCGCCTGGAACAAAGGCTTCCCCCATCAAGGGGCCTGCGCAGACTTGCAAAACCACAGTCTCCAGGGCCGACATCCTGCTTTTCAGCGCTGAGTGCTTTTTTCGCTCCCCCCCCCCTCGCCCAAGAGGAAACCAGGGCCCAAGGGGGGACGCGGCGGCTCACCCCACGCTTGCGGCTGGAGCACGGCAGAACCGGGAGCACCGCACCCACCCCTGTCCCCCCCTCCATGCAGACACCCCCAGATCTGTCCCAGGGGGAAGCCCTGGGGCCGAGCGGTGCAGGACGGCATCGCCTCCTGTCTCTGCAAGGGGGGGTCCCTGCAGTTTTACCCTCCCTGAGTCCCGAGAAATCAGCCAAATTCAACAACCAAACAACCGCGGGCTCGCCGTCGGCTGCTAACAGGTGGGGCATGGCCCAGCTCGGCACAGCTGAGGTCTTCCCCCAAGTTAAACCCTCACCAAGCTCCTGGCGGCCCCGCGTCTCCGCATGGGGGCCCTGAGAAAAGGCCCCTCGCCACGGCCACCGGCTCAGCCATCTGTCACCAGCAGCCACGAGGCAGGGACGGGGACGCGGGGCACGAGGGCAAACCCTGCAGCGGTGGCTCCACGCCGCCTGGAGAGGCTGGGCAGGACGTGGGGCCGGGAGGGGATCACACAGGGGGGGACCTGGCTCTGGGCAGGGGAGGACGGAGCCGAATATTGAACGGAGAGCCCAGGAATGAGCCCCTTTGGCACCTCCCTGGCACAAAACCTCTTGGGTTTGCAACGCGAGCTGCCACTCGTTTCGTTTCTCCCCTGAGCAGCTCTGCTGGTGGCACACCGCTTCCCGAAACTGCGCTGGTGCAGGGAGGGCAGGGCAGGAGCCAGGCGATGCCGCAGCCCTGTCCTGCACCAGGGTGCCACGCTCAGCCCCACGCCGGGCTGCTGTGCTCGTGCTGCCATCAGGGACCTCATGAGCAGAAATAAACGAAGGCTAACAAATAATAAGACAGCTGATGCCTGGGGAAGGCGCTGCTCTGGCAGGGTTTTGGCAGGACGGGGCTTGGGCACCTGCTGCGTGCTTGCACCCTTGGCCACAGAGCTGGTGGCACCTTGTGTCCACAAGGCACAACGCACCCAGGGGCGCATTGGGGTCAGACGGCCCCAGAGACCATCCTGGATAAAACCACAGCCCGAGGACCCCAAAGCCAGGACCCCAAAACCCTCACCCGCCAGCCAGCCCCAGCCCCGGAGCTGCCGCGCTGTGCCACAGGCAGGACCACGTCCCTGCCCTGCTCCCCCTCTCCTCTCCTACTTTTTTTTTTCACTTTTTTTTTTTTTAACCCAATTCTGATTTCATTGTTGGGGATTGTGTGAGAATTTGTCCGGATTCGGAGACATTTTGAGTTAATGAGACGGCATTATCCGGGCCAAATGAAAAAGAAAATGCGGACAATAATAAATCAGGGCATCTGCTCGGCACACAAAGGGCGGCGGGGAGCAGGTGTGCATCCTAATGAGGCAGAGCAGCTGCCGGCGCCCGCGGACGGACGGACGGACGGACGGTGCCCGGCTCGCCGGCGGCTCCGAGCCCGGGGCACCGCGGCCGTGGGGCGACGCCGGCGCTTCTGGGTGGCTGCGCCGCGGCCCCGCGCGGGGGAATGCGAAGGGGCCGGGGGCTGCAGCCGCCTGAGAGGGGCCCATTGTGCGGGGCCAGGCGAAGGCACGCCGCCGGCACAGCGCTCAAGTGTGCAGTCATCTGTTAACCCCCCCCCAACCACCACCACCCCGCGGGCCCCCCCCCGCCTCCCTGCACCACACACGCTTTTTTTCTTAAAACAATCCTGCGGGCGCTCTCGCGGCCGGCTGGCGGCCGGGGAGGCAGCGTCACGAGGTTCTCCGATGGGTAAAAAAAATAAAAAAATAAATAAAAAAACGAGGGAAAAGAAAAGTGATGCCGGACAAAGAGCCCCGGGGACAGCGCGGGAAGCGATGCTCTGCCCGGGGCTGGGTGCGCGGCGCGGCGCGGTGCGGTGCAGAGGGGGAAGCCCTCCCACCCCATTAGGTTTTGGATCTTTTCCAATTCCAAACGCTGGCAAGAGGCGTTGGGAGCTCGCCGCCGGGAAGCCGGAGCAGGGCAGATCCCAAGCGGAGCTGCAGGATGGTGATTAGCAGGGAGGTTAATTAGCGATCGCAAGGAACTCACCTGGGGAGGCAGCCGCCCCCTGCCTGGAGGCAGGAGGGAGCTTTGGGGCCTTTTGCAGCGCTGCCTCGCTGCACTGAGATGCTCACACACGTCTGTGTGACTTTTTTTAGGGCCCTCCTGACAGCAGCACCAGCTCCCACCAAGCCAGAGGCGTCAAAACTTCCAGCCAGGCATGAGAAACCAGGATGGGCAGACCGGGATACCGAGCATCAGCTTTCCCTTCCATGCAAGGGAAGTATTTCCAGGCACTGGGAGGCACTGGTACAGCAGCCCTAAAGAAATAATACAACGCAGGCACCCTCAAAAGCCACCTCTGTCCCCGTCACACCCCACGGAGGTCACACAGACGTCGTGCTGCTCCAGCACGTCTGGTACGAGGTGTGGTGCGAGGCCGGGCAGAGCACTGCTGGGGATGGATTTCAGTGCCCACAGCGCTTTAAAGAGTCCTGGCTGCAGATTGAAGCCAGGATCCAGGCGGTGCATGCAAAGCACGAGATCAAACCCTGGGAGATGCAGGCAGCGAGCACCCAGCGGCTGCTTTTCAGCTCTCCCAGGTTTGGGGAGCCCGGAGTCAGCAGCGCCGGGTCCAGCTCCCGGCCTCGCTCGGGCACGCAGCCTGGCTGCAAACCTCATCGCACCTCCACCTACTTCAGGGGCTGAAAACCTCTCCTGAAGTCCTGCCCAGGGAGCAAAGCTTCGCTTTCTGCAAAAAAAAAAATAAAAATCTCCTCGCTGCCGGTGCACGCTCGGGCGCTGGGTGCCGCCGGCCCCACGGGCTGAGCGCTCACCCCGTGGTTTTTCCTTTGGCATTTCCCAAGCAAGGGCTACGCAGTCCAAACCCCAAGCAGCTTCTGGAAATTAGCATAAGAGACATGAAAGCTAGGCTTTAATTAGAGATTTCAGTGTTGGCAGAGGACGGGGCGGGTGCTTCGGCATCAAAACATCTCCGAAGGGCCACCAGAAACTGGCTGCAACCTGGCCAAGCTCCGTGGGGGCTCGGGAGCCTCCTGGATGTCCGTGATCCATCCCCATCCCCAGGGATGCTGAGTGAGCTCCTTGCAGGCGCGAGCACACCGATTTACACCCCCCGAGTGCCTGCAGCTCCTGCCCAGCACCAGGACTTTGTGCTTTGGGGTCGAGGCAGAGGATTCCCACCAGGCTGGGCTGCTCCACGCCATCCCCGAGCACAGATTGCTGCGTGGAGGCAGCACAGCTCCCGACCCAGACATCTCCAGCACGATCCGCAGGCGATGCAGAAGGCCTCGGCCAAGGGCAGACAGCAACCCCCCCTGGGACGGCCTGGGAATGGGAACAAGCGGCCCCAAACTCCCAACCCGCTCCCAGCGCCGAGCCCAGGCCAAATCGGGATCTGCTCGGCGCGGGCACGTGCGTTTGTTGTGTCTGCTGGACATCCTCCGCGAGCCACGAACCACGGCAAAACGCTGCGGCGATCCAGCAGGGCTCCAAAAAAAAAAAACCACCAGGCTGCTCCCCGCGGTGCGAGCAGCACGCCGAGCTCCCAGAGCAGGGCTGGGGGGGCGGGATAAATTGGGGACACCCCTCCTGGCTCCAACCTCGTGCATCTCATCCTGCTGCCACCCCCTTTGTCCGCAGCGCGCGGGCTTTTCGCCGGCCCGCCAGCAACAGGTCCCGTCCCCGGCGCGCTCCCTCCGCAGCAATGCGGGCACTGAAAGCATCCCGAGGCAGATGTTCCTGCGACCTTTAACCCCCGCCTAATTCACGGGGTTTTGCTGTTTTCCTTTCCGCGCTAAGCTGCCATCTGCCACCCCCGGCGCAGATGACACTCGGGCGCTGCCGCAGCGCTCCCCGCGGCTTTGTTCAAATTCGGGACGCGCCGGCCCCACGCGGAGCTGCCCTGAGCCTTGAGGGGGGGGTTAAAGGTGCTGGGTGCTCATCACCCCCAAGGACGGGGACCAGGCTGGAGGTAAAACCCACCTCAGGCTTAAAATGCACAAAAGAAAGCAGAGCACGGCCCCTGGACACACACAGGGGCTGTCCACGCGTCCCCATCCCGTCCCAGCAGGGAGGGGACGGAGGGGCCCCGCGTCCAGGCGGCCCCTTATCTGCGCTGCCATCGCGTAACCTCGTCCTCACCCTCATCTGCTGGAAGCATAAACGGCTGCGGTTGTTTTCCCCAAGGTGAAAGCACCGTGGGAAAGCCGAGGAGGGACGGCTCGGGTCTTTGCTCGAGCCCCGTTTTGGGGCGATTGGGCTCAGGGGGCCGGGCGAGCCCCCGCTGGGGCTGAGCAGGATGGAAACACCTCCAGGGAAGGGTCAGCAGAGCCCAGAAGTGCTTCAGCGAGCACCCAAGGGTGGCCTTGTGGGGGAAGGGGGCCAGAAACCAGCACCAGGACCTCGCGTGGTGCCGAGGGTCCCCATCGAGGGACCGTGAAGCACGGCCGCCTGCTGCTGAGCGTTCCCATATGCAAACGGAGCAAACCCGGCGGGCACAGGCCCTGTGTGCTAAGCCTCTTCTGCCCCGCCAGCCACAGAGGAGCCACTTTTCCAGTTGTGCCAGTGTTTTCTCACCCGGCGCAGCCTGGAAGCAGCTCCCCGACTGCTCCCCAAGTCACAGCCCTCGCCCCGAGAGCTGCTGCCAGCACCGGGGACCCTCATCCCCAAAAGCTCCCAGCCGAGCTGCTGCTCGAGGGGACAGGTCACCGTGCCACAGAGGGACGGGATGCGTTTCCACCTTTCTCCCCATTTTATTTTCATGCTACTGGCTGGAGGAGAAAATCCTCCTCCTTCCCTAGCAGCCCCTCTGGCACAGAGCATCACCAGGGGCCGTGCGGGCATGCAACCGGCCACAGGACCAGCTCCCCAGAAACCTCACCCTCAGGAACACCCCGCCGAGCTCCCCGCAGGGCGAGGAGAAGGAAAACCTCTCCCGCTGGCAAAGCAGAGCTCCACAATCCTCGTCAGCTCCCACCTCACCCTCAGCTGCTCCCCTGGCACTGCTGCGTGGCTGGGGGACCTGTGGCACCGCGCGGCTGGCAGGAGATGGGCGCAGGGAGATGGGGAACAGCACGGCTGCTGCACCGAGCTCTCGGCAGCGTGGAGGAGGCTCCTTTTTTGCCACCCTCTCCTGCAGCTCGCCCTGTGGTTCCTGGCACAGGCACCCGGGAGGGAAGCAAAGGCTGCGCCGTGCTCCCAGGAGAGCCAGGGCAGAGCTGCCCGGCTCCTCCTCGCCCGCCGCGGCACCGAAAAGCAGCGCTGGGCTGAACCGGCGGTTTCTTTCCAAAGTCCCGTCCAGGTCTTGCTTTATTAAACACGCCGGGACACCAGCCTGGGAAAAAAACACCGAGTTTCACATCGGGAGGGTGGTTGGCAAAGCAGCGGGTTCCTTCGAGTGACACCAGGTTAATAAAGCAAGAGCCGATCTACGGTCTCGTTTAATTAAAAAAAAGCACGCTGCAATCCAAACTCTTTGATGTGTGTTCTTTTTTTTTTTTTTTTTTTTGTTCCAGTTCATTTTTGACCTAGCCCAAGCCATCTAATTGGGATTTTAAGACCCAGACTTTCATCTGGAGAGAAACTCAAGGAATTCCCAAAGCTGGATGCGCTCACGGACAGGAGCGGGGAGAGACGTGCTCCAGCCGCTCTTCCTCCTACCAGCACGGAGGGAAGAAAAAAAAAAAAATCATATGGCTTTGTTTCTTCAGCAGACATTAGTCAGGACAGTTTGGGAATCCAAGTTCCCATTGTAATGAAAAACAATATAATCCCATTACTAAGCAAAGTGGCCGGGCTATTCACCCCGAGCGGTGAGCTACCTGGGAAGGAGCTTTTCAATGGAGCTTCATTCACAATGCACATGAAAGATGGCCAAGGAAGAGACCAAGACAAAACTCGCTTCATTCCCACCCTCAACAATGGGTACTAGGAACGTTGTTGTGGTTTTTTTTTCCCCAGCTGATGCTTTTTATATCCTCTGAAGCCGCACAGCCCTATTGTTTGTGGGGCTGCACCGCAGCAACCTGCTCGCCTCGGTCCGTGCTGGTGGCAACGTGCAGCTCCTGGACATCGTGGAGCTGCTTCACCAGGGTGATCCGGGAGGAAACGCTCCCACAGCCGGTGCTGGAGGCACCCCGGGGAAACACAGCCCTATAGAAAACGCTTTATCCTTTAACCCAGCAGAGAGAAAAGGCTGAACTGGGGGATTTGGGATCCCCACATCTCTGGGGCATCCCCGAGCCCTAGGCCACCCTACATCCCCTGTCCCTTGGGGAGCTGAAAGCCCTGGCACACACACGTGGCAGTGCCGGTGTCACCACCGTGCTCAGCAATGATGAACAAACTCTTTTCCTTTTTTTTTTTTTCTTTTTTGTTTCCCCTCCCCAGCCAAGTTTTGGCTAAACACTGAGCTGCCCGATCCCCGTATATGGAGAACTCCCCCAGGAACACACGCGAGCCCTCCGTCCCGCTCCTCTGATCCTGGAAATAAAAACCTGCGATTAGGATCTGAACAGCTACCGCCAGTTTAAACAACCTATATTTAGCTCTGATATTTATAAATAGGGGGAGAGGAGGGGGTTTTACAGAGCCCAGCAGTGCCCCTACAGCCCAAAACCCCGCCGAAAGCCAAAGCCATGGTGCTGGAGCTGCTTTGGTGAGGTGGAGCAGACAGACAGACAGGAGGCAAAGAGGAGGATGGCCGGACAGTGATGGGTCCAGCCCGTCTCCAAACTCACACTGCTTTCTCTCTGCGAGCAAGACTCCCTAAAACACTCAGCAAAACTCCCTAAAACACTCAGCAAAACTCCCTAAAACACTCAGCAAAACTCCCTAAAACACTCAGCAGCAGCAAACCCCTTGCCCCTTGAAGGGACACTGCAGAGGCTTGAAGCCCGCCCGAGCAGACGGGCATTCCCCCAGCCCGGCATCGCTGCCACTGCCGAGTTGAACCAAGGAAACAGCAGGGAGGGAGGGAAGGAGCTGCCTCCGACACCTTTTGCCGGCAGAAATCCCTGTGTCAACATGAAGCCCCATTGAGCCCGGGGGACAATAGGGGCGGCGCTGCCCTCCGGCCGGCGCCCGCATTCCTGCCCAGCGTCCCCTAGAAACCCCCTTTCATGAGGAGCAGCAGGCCCTGTGAAAGGGCCGTCTGTCGCCCTGCCTTTTGACTCCCAGGCCTGTGTCTAACATTTTAATAGGGGCTGGGGGCCGGGGAAAGGCCCCCCTGCTCGCGGGCCGTCCCCCCGCAGGGTCACTCTCCCAGCCCGCCCCGGTGCGCGGGGCTCTCGGTGCCGAGGGGCGCGAGCCGGCAGTGCTGGGCATGCCTCTGTTGGCAGCCACGTTCCTCCACTGGCCCAGTTCAGCACTTTAGCTGCCCACAAATATCTTCAGGAGGGGCTTTTTTGGGGTTTCTCCATGAAGGATGCACCAGCCAGGCAGGAGTGATGCAGCAGAGCGGACTCACACAGCCGCCAGCTGGTGATTCCCACCTTGACATCAATCACCTCCAGGAACTCCCAACTCATGCACAGCAATGCCAGCGGGGAACATAAACTCCAGGAGGTCCCCATCGCCCTGCCAGCATCTCCTGGCAAGGGACAGAGCGGTCGGGGAAGCACCGAGCCCCCCTGCCCTCCTGTTTCTCCCTCAGGAACAGCCACAGGTGGTTATGGAGCACCACGGCGCACCAGGCACCAAGGAGCTGGCAAGGCTCAGCCCTGCAGCTCCAGCCCAGGCAACAGCTTGGGCCTGATCCTACACAGCCCCGGTGGCCCAAAAGGAGCCTGGCACCGCTGCCCGTGGCCACAGTGACTTTTTACCAAGCCCAAAGCCGGAGGCTCTGCAGCCCCGCGCTCCTCCCGGCTCCCAGCCCACCGCCACCTGGCCGCTCGCCCGCAGCAAGCCCCGTCTATTAAGTAAGGGCGACGTTATAGCGTCATTAAAACTTAATAAATCCATTTCCCATATAAATACCATTAAATTCAGATTTTGGGGAAGGGAATTAGGGCGAAAACTTGTTAAAAGAAAATGACTTGGGCGCAAATAAATTTTTGCAACTTGACTGAGCGTGAAAGTTTCCCATTAAAATGCAACTCCGCTCCCTTCGCTCGAAATGTGCAAGAGCCTAATAACCACGGCCTAAACATTAACTGTTTAACCGACTTTTCCAATATTAACTCCAGGCTGCTGTGGGGGAAGGGGAGGACGTGACGGGTGAGAGCTTGAAGTAGGTGCTGGTGCTGTGCGACCCGGCCCTGAGCCGCCGCGATGCTCCCAGCAGCGGTGCCCAGACACACGAGTGTGCCGGGGGGGCTGTGAGCACTGCACGAACCCGTGCAGGATGCTGTGGGGTCATGGGGAGCCCCCCCGAGCCCCAGGCAGGGGTTTTGGTCGTGGTTGTGATCCTGCATCACTCCTGCTGAGCACCTCGGGTGCCCAATTCACCTCTGCTACCTGCTGGGATGCGTTGTGCACAGAGATGGGTCTTGCTGCTCAGATAGGCAGGAGCAAATGGGGGAAACTGAGGCACGCAGCAGCACTCACTTGAGAGGAAATCCTACAGGGTGAGCCCAGCTGCTGGACACGTCCTGGAGCTGTCAATGGAGACCCTGCCATGGGTCCAGCTGCTGCCGTGCACCTTTACAGGAGAGCAGAGCCCAGGCGAGGTGTGCACATGTAAATGGGCACCAGGAGCAGCACTGCAGCCACCTACACCCCATGCTGCTTGCCAGCACCTTTGGCCAGTGCAAACTGCAGCAGCCCTGCCCCAGGACAGAGATGAGCTCAGTCCTGGTGAGGACCCAACACAGTGCCCACGGCTGGGGGGCCTTGGGAATGGGGTAACACAGACCCACTGCTGCCAATACCCACTGGGATCTAACCCCGATCCCAGCACACCCCAAACTGCACCTGCGGCACCAAGAGGAGCAGCCAAACCCCAGCAAAGGCTGCGAGGGGGCTGGTTGGCCCCTGCTGGAGGCAGGACGCAACCGAGACCCCTCTGCAGGTCTCCTGGGACTTCTAAGGCACATCCTAAGCTCTTCTGCTCCATACCCACATGCTCTGAAACCCCGGTGTTTGGAGACACGTTAACCACAGAGAGCTCTCCATCCAGATCCAGAGCTCACCAGCTGGTGGTAACTGCACCCCGAGGCTAAACCCTCGTTAAAAACCCTGATGCTCTATAAATTTCACATTCCCCTCATGTACACACGCAGTTACCACTCAGGACACCAAGAAACATGAGGAAAACGAGGGTCACCCCACCTCCGGGCCTGGAAAGAGCAAGTTAATTTCCAAACAATGTTATTTTAAAACTTGCTAACTGCCTCCTGATTATGTTATCCAAGCCCTTAATTGGTGAGTAGCTTGGTCCTTCAGTCACTTCTACGTGTCACCTGCATGCTACATACAACAACCCGTAACAGCCCTGGAGGTGAGGCCAGGGCGTGTAGCACCAGCTGGAACAAATTTGTGGTTTGTGACCACAAGGGGACCACGCCGGTGTGAAGATCTCATCCCATCTGGATCCTGGGGAGCCCCTGAGCATCTTCATCTCAGGCACTGCTGGGGGCCCTACCAAGACATCTCCTCTGGCGCACGACCCCTGCCCAAATGCAAGGCAACCCCTCTGGCCCAGAAAAATCCATCACAGGTATCCAAGCCACGAGAAAAAATAAGAAAACACTCAGTCCAGACGGTAAAGTCCCAAGGCGAGTTATCAGCAGGCAGCGAGACCACCTGAGTCAACCGATAACCACGGCGGCGAGGAGGGAGGGAACGAGATTCTTCTGGAAAAGAGCCGCACAATGTCCCTGCTGGCCCAGTGACCTCACCAGCTGAGCTGCTCGGCTCAGTTTCTCTTCCACTGGAATCTGCAACAGGTGACGCTTTTGTGTTTTTAATCTCCCCTCTTACCCATTTCCACCTTGTTCTTTTCCGAGCATGAGATCAGACTTGAAACAGCCATCGAGAGTGCTCAACATGGCTGAATCACCGCTCGGCTACTTCTTTAAGAGCTTCCTCTGCTCGATTGTTCAACACTCCACCCTCTTCCTCTCCAGCACGGAGACTGCATTTTTGCTTTGTTATTATTTCATGGAAATAACGTTGGGGTAAAGCACATGAGAAAAAAAAAAAAAAATCAAACCAGAAGGAAACTTCCGCCCTTTACAACGAGATAACAATGACTGAGCAGTTGAATAACTTGAAGGGCACAGAGAGCCGCAGGACTCAGATCACTCCTCTGCCTTCCTGGTTGTCTCCAGAAAGAGTTTTGAGCTAAAATAATCACTTCTGGCTGCTGTGGGCCCTCTCTGAAAGCTTCTTCCAAGCGCAACCAGCCCTGGTCCAACGGCCCTGGAAGCTGGGGGTGCAGTGGGCACGGCTCAGGACCCATCTCCCCGACTGCACTACAGCTCTACGCTGATTCATAAACAGAGGAAGTACTTTAGCAAACTGACTTTTCCCCCTTTTCAGTGCAAACCTAGTGATTAATTTAACTTATTCTTTTCCGTTGCAGACTATTTTGCTTCTCCGGGCGAGAGCATGACAACCCAGACGCAGCTCCTCCGACTTTAACAGGGAAAGGCTGGTGGAGCAGGGTTTGAAATTCAGCCCCCTTCCATGCCATCTGCTTTTAACTAGTGGAGCAAGGGAGGTCCTGGGAATAAAAGTCACATGGCACAGCAATCTAAAACGAGCCCTGCTCATTTGCAGGGATGCCAGTCAAAAACACAGTTCTCCAGCAGTCTAATTAGGAGCTACCACTAGGAGTCGGAACGATTTTTTTTTTTGGAAAACCTTCTCATTTCGCCTGGGAAAATGCCTCAGTCGAAGGCGAGCGCCTTTTTGGAAAGCCACAGCTCGCCAGCACCGCGAAACCACACTTCAAACACCGCAGCCGCCAGCCACAATCCCTGGCCCCGGCTGGCCCTAAGGCAGACCTTGAAGAGCTACAGGTCTGTGCCAGTGCCACGCGTGGGACACGAAGCTTTGCCACCGCTCTTACAGCCTTGGCAGAGCCCGCTGCCCCTGCCAAGGTGGAAAGCAACTCCAAAGGCGGCTTCATTAGACCGCGAGCCCTCCAGCCGATCAAATGCTCGGTCCTCCGCGTTCAATTAAAGCTCTGTGTGCCCCTGACTGCCTGGCAAGGGGACAAGCAAGATAAGGCACCTGGGGCTTTACAAACTACCACTGTAAAATAATAAAGGCTGAGAAAGCTCCTCGTTTCACACCGGTGACTTCCTTTCCGCCGCAGAGCTGATAACCGAGGTTTGGAGTTATCAGAGTCGTCTTCAAGTAACCCGGCCAGCTCTCCGCCGCGACAAGCGCCGGGGCGCTCGTCCACTCGAGGAGCGTCTCCCTCGTCCGCTATTTATTTCACTCCACTTTTTCTAATTGGATTTGTGGGGACAGCACAATGGGGCTTTATGGCCAAACTTTGTTAAGTGCCAGGCCGAGCGGAGATGTGGCCAGCAGCCAAAATGGTGCATTTCACGCAGGCGCCAAAGGGCAGTGCCAGCTTTTCTGCGTCTGGTATCTGTGCTCTTGGCTCCGCTTTGTTTAAGAAGCTTGGAAGCAGAACTCCTCGTAAAGAGAGATTCAGGCAAGTGAAAAGCGGGATTTTGCAAGCTGCTATCAGACACCTTGGAAAGTTGCATCTGGTCCGGTCTGCCAGCACCTCTCAAGCTGCCTCCGTCGCCCACGAGTTGCCACGGCATGGCATGAGGGCTGCACCACGCCGAGAGCACACCCTCAGCTTCCTGCAGGAATAACTCGCACCTACTCGCGAAGCCATCCTGGTGTCTGCAGCCGAGGGAGAGGCGGTTGTTCACAGCTAGCAATGAAGTTCTGTAAACTTAACTTTTTCTCTTAAAAAGAAACCCAAAAGAAAAAAAAAAAGCCACACCAGCAACCCAAGCCTACTTTGGAGGCTTCTCCTCCAAATAGAGCTTGCACACATCAGATCTAATTAGATTCCATCACCATCTGCACATGAAATGTAAATCAGGAGTTGCAGAGACTTAAGAAAAAAAGGAAAGAATGACCACAAGGAAAAGGAGGGGTGTAAGGTTGGGGAGGGGGTGGAGGGTTGGGCATTCTGGGAAGCCATACATGATTAGTCACACAGCATTAATCTGCCTCCCTTAACAATAGCTGCCGAATTTCGACCGAATCCCAGCTGTCGCTCTTTGAATGAAAGAAAACAAGATTTAGAGCGTCAAGCGTTGGTAAGGGCTTCTGTGCAAAAAAAAGTGGCGTGCATTCATTAGTGGCTCACAAAAGGACCCAGCCTTTGTCCATTAAATTGCTCATGTGCCTGATTGATTTGCTGATTTATTTTCACCAAAGGGTTGGGGGGCTCAGCTTGGAGAAGGGGGCGGGAGGTGCCCGGCTACTGGGCAGAGTAACGGCACCCGGGCAGATTTGCAAAAAAGCAACACACATTGTCAAGGAACACTGCCATTCAACAGGTCGGGATTGGAAATGCCTTCGGGTTCCTCCGCCGAGAGCTTCCTATTGGGAAATTTGGGGTGGGTGGGAACGTCTCCCTGCCCGCTCTCAGCTCAGCCCGTGTTTAACAGGCAGAGGGGAAATCTGGCCGGAAAACAGAGCCTTGCCCATTCAGATTTCTTTTATGGAATACTTTTAAAAAGGGAGCTGCAGCCTTATTCATTTCTCTTGCTTATTGTTCCCTGGGAGCCTGGAGTGAATCGGCCATCGCTGCGGTGGGTCGGTTGGTCCTTCAAAGAGTCCCAACGCTTCTCACATCCGTTTCCCCACAATCAGTTTGGAGAAGGTTCCTGCCCGCGTGCCAGGACCCGTGGGGTAATGCCGGGCTGGACGGTGCCACGACACCGTGGGGCCGCAGGAGAACACGGCCCCGCTCTGGCACCTGCCCCACAGACACACGGACATCCGTGGGGCAGCCCGAGCCATGCAACATCAACTTCTCTTCAACATTTTTGGAGATGTACTGGAAACCACGGCTACCAGGGTGCCGGGGAATGAAGGGCAAGGTTTTGGGGACCGGGGGCAGTAGCTGGGAGGCAGGCAGCCTCCCTCCCCTCCTGCCAGGCCCGCGAGCGCCGCGGGCTGGCCCTACCTCCTGCTCCATCAGCAGGGCAGCCCGCATAGGTTCACACCAGCCAAACATGGCCCTTTGCCCATGTTTTTCCACCCAGCTAGGAACAAAGACCGATCCTGCCAAACTCGCGGCGACTCCTACACAAGCAGGTTATTCTTGCCACTCCAGGAAAGACAACGCATGCGGCCCTATTAAATCCAGGGCCTTCAAAGCAAAGTCAACACGCGTGGCAGCGCTTCGGTCGAGGGAGATGGAAAATCCTCGGGCTCCTCCAATACTTACTGGCACACCTCCGTCCCATTGAGCAAAGTCTCGCACTTGCCCCCGTTGAGGCAGGACTCGGCCGGCTGCGTGCATCGCACACCTGCGGACAGAAGCACAGCGTTAGGCACAGCGCAGGCCCCGGCACCCCCCCTGGGGGTTTATATCCACACCAAGGGGTGACGGAGGGTCCGTGTGGTCCCAATATGGGAAAAGTTGGCCTAAAAACATCCTCGGGGGGTGCTGGCGGGGAGGCGCTGCCCTCAAAGCAGCGTTTCGGGCCCTGAGCAACCAACGCCATTTGGGAAAAACCATCCCGCCCGAGGGCCCGCGAGTTACCAGCAGCTCGGTCGCGAAATGAGTGGCTCCTCGCAACCCCGCTCTGAGTCAAGGTTTCATTGTCTGGCCCTCGGAGGCCGAGTTCTGCGCAGTTACCACAGCAACTCGCTGAGAAGTACCAGAATCGCTTCCGATTTCCACCCCGGGCTCGCTCTTCCCCTTCTCTGTCCCCGCCAGCTCCTCACGGGCCCCGACCCCACACGCTCCTGTGCAGCCCTCGCAGTTTCACCCCGAGCAAGCACAGCCTCGCAGCGAACCCAAATTCTCCTTGAGTGGCCCCAAACCTGAGGCGCTGCCAGCTCGGGGCCACCCCACACCCTGGGGGCTCCCTCCCCGGTGTCCCCCCCCCCCCGGGCCCTGCTTTAGGGACGCAGCAGGGAGCTGGGGGTGCACCCCGTGCCCCTACAAACTTCACCCCGGAGGGGGGCAGGCACTGGGATGGGGTCTCCAGCGGGACCCCCGTCGGGGTGTCCCCACTGATTGCGTTCCCCCAAAAGCTCCCGGCTCCCCCCCCCCCCCCCCCCCAGCTCCGGTGGGGTTTTGTGCTGCTCCCCAGGGGCTCTGTAGGGCCCCCCCAAGCCGTGTAGGGACGGGACAGGACGGGCTGTGCCCCCCCCCGTCCCACCCTGCTTCCACCCCGCGGGGCCAGCCGCCCCCCGACGGTCGCTCTGCACTTTTTTTCTTTTTTTTTTTTTTTTGCGGCCAAACACCCGGAGCCGACGCCGAGGGGAGGGGAAGGGAGAAAAAGGGGGGAGGGTGGGGGAGGCCCTGAGGGGCACCCGGCTGACTTTCAAGAAACAGGAAACCGAGAGAAAGAAAAAAAAAAAATTGCAAAACGGTCAAAAAACTCTCGCGGAACAAACAGGCTGAGCGCACCTCTGCGGAGCCCAGCCCCGTCCCGAGCTCTTGGTTCCCCCCCCCACCCCCCCCGGGCAGCACCGAGCTCCGGCTCCCCCCGACGGTCCCGAGCCCCGCTGCCCCCCGACCCCGAGCTCCGGCTCCCCCCGACGGCTCCGGGCTCCGAGCTCCGAGCTCCGGCTCCCCCCGGCCCCGAGCTCCGTCCCCGTCCCCCCCCCAGCTCCGCCGAGCTCCGGCTCCCCCCGACGGCCCCGCTCCTCGCGGTGCCCCCTGCCCCGAGCTCCGCTCCCCCCCCCCCCGACGGCCCCGAGCTCCGCTCCCTCCTCCGGGACCCCCCCCCCCCCAGCACGGTTCCGTTCACCCCCGCTTCCCCCGACGGCTCTGAGCCTCGCTGCCCCCCTCGGATGCCCTCACCCCGGAGGGGGGGGTTTCATGGGGCGACCTTCCTCCCCCCGGCCCTCACCTCGCGTCGGGGCGGGCAGCAGGGCCAGCAGGAGCCCGGTGGCCAGGAGCCGCTTCATCCCTCTCCGCTCCCACCGCTCACAGCCGCATAGATCCGACGGGGTGGGGGGGTTGTGGGGGGGGGGTCTGAGGGACACCGACCGGGCTGAACCGGGCCGAAACGAGCCGAACCGAGCCGGGCCGGTTCCTCCAAGGAGCCTCAGACACACAGCGCGCCCCAGCGCCCAGCAAAACCTCTCCGAGCTCCGGCGCCTCCCGCGGCTGCTCAGCCCCCGGCGGGCCGGGCCGGGCCGGGCGGAGGGCGGAGAAGGAGGGGGGGGGGGGGCGGGACGGGACGGTGTGGGGCGGGCCGGGCTCGGCACGGCTCGGCTCGGCCGCCTGGGGATGGTGGGGGGGGACGGTAAGGGCCGCCCCTCCCTGCCCGGCCCCTCGAGGGGTGTGGGGGGCACGGAGCTGGGAGGGGGCTGCGCGGAGATTGGGGTGCCGGAGGGGGGGGGGTTTGGGGTTGGTTGGGGTATCCCTGTGCTGCCCCCACACCTCGTGGAGCGCCCCCCCGGGCAGCCTCTCTGTGTGCCCCCCTTCTATGCAGCCCCCTCCCGGGTCTTTAAACAACCTCCGGGCACCCCTGTGCAGCCCCCCAGCCATGCAACTCCTCTCAGGCCCCATGCAGCCCCCTCCCAGCACTAGTGCAGCCCCCCCACAGGCCCTTAAACAACCCCTGGACACCCCTATGCAGCCCCCATCCCAATGCAGCCCCTCACCCCCATTCAGCCCTCCTCATGCAGCCCCCCCACAGGCCCTTAAACAACCTCTGGACCCCCCCGCTCACCCCCAGTTGCAGCCCCCCCAGCCCCCCAGGGCTCGCAGCCCCCGCCCAGAGCCCACAGGAGGCCCCAGGCTGTGCCCCCCCGCCTGCACGGGGCTTGGGCTGAGTGTCCCCCGGGGGTCTCAGGCCCAGGGGAGCAGGGTGAGGGGGGCATCCCTGCTCCGACCCTACACAGGTGGGTGCAGGTCCAAGGGGACGTTTCCCACCCGTGCCCCCCTGACCTGCACACAGCTACCCATGGACTGGGGCAATTTTGTTGATTAGGCCACCAATTAATGAACTGGCAGCCCCATGTGCCACACCAACAAATAAATTAGGGGCGGCAGAGAAGCCAAACCTGCGAGACAGCCCCACAAATCCCCCACGTGTGCAGGCTTCCTGCGCCCTCAACCCAGTGCCCCCCCCCGTCCCCCCTATTGCTCCGCTGGGCTTGAGCCCTGCATGCGGAGCTGCCCCATGGGGTGGGAGCATGGGGATGTCCCAACCAAAACCCAGCCACGTCCTGGGCTTGGGGACAGCAGCGGGTGCTGCCACCACCCCCACGGGGTGGCTGCAGGGCCTGCTCCCCCCCCCGCGGGGTCACCCCCTGCAGCGCACGCGGTTCCCACCGCGCCCCGGCACTTCCAGCAAATTGAAACCAGGCCGCGAGCTCGGCAACCCAAACGCAGGCCCCAGCACTTAAATCTCCCATTTTCATGTGTCGTCCTGCGGGGGAGGCCGGGGGGGGGGGGCTCAGCGCTTGCACCCACCTCCAGGAACAGCCTGTGGGGGGGGGTGCCAACGTGTGCCGTGTCCTTGTGGGGTTTGGGGTCCCCCTCTCCACAGCACCACTCCCCACACTGTGGCATTCACTGGGTGGGTAAACACTGGGAGCAGAAATATTTTGGGAGTATTAAATCCCACGGGGATCCAGGTGCCTAAATCCCTGTTCTGGCCCTGCTCTCCTCGGCCTCATACCCGAGCTGTGGCTGTGGGAGGCCATGGGGCGGCTCTTTTACAGCCCTAAAAGCTGCGGGGCCGTGCGGGGCTGCCTGCCCTGAGGCTCCAGGCATGGGAAAGAGGAAGAAGCGCGAGGGTCGGCAGCGGGTTAATGAGGGGGGGGGACACCCTCAGCTGTGCCTCTCCTCGTGGGGCAGCGCTCCGCCAGCCCCCGGGCTCATCCCGTCCCATGCCAGGCCTGGTGTTATCCCACCGCTTCCTGTTGTAAATTATTTCCAGAGCAAGTGTGAAACAATTAAACAAACCGAAGGGCAGAGTCTGCTCATTAGATCAAAGCCGCGAGCCCTGCAGCGTTCCTCGCGCTGCTCTTTCCCCTCCTTTCCCTGCCTTTTGCTTGAGATCGGGCTGGGCGCTGCTGGGCCCTGCTCCGGGCAGGGGGAGCACGGGGCCACCTGGGGTTTTGGGTGACACCGGGAGCTCGAGCCACCGTGTGAAATGTGAAATCACCCCCAGGACCATGCCCCGTGCTTCATTCCACTGCTGCAGCAACACGGGCAAGGCCAGGCCGTTGTGGTGTCCCAAGAGCAAACAGCAAAACGATGTGAGGAGGTTGGCTTCGTGCCCATCTTTATGGTCCTTCTCTACCCCTGGTAGGGCTGCGGGTGTCCCCCCATCTCATCCTATCTCCAGGCACGAGCAGGATGGCATTGCCTGGCTCAGGATGCATCCTGCACCCTGACCAAGCGACGTCCCTGTGTCACCAGGAACGTGCCACCGCCTCCAGCCCCACACGGCCGAAAGGCAGCTTGAGGTTGCCACCACCCGGGCTTCTTTGGTGTTGGATATCTCCGTCCCGTTCCCCTCCATCTCACCCCTTTCTGTCTCCCTGCTCGGGATCCGGGAGCATCTCTGCTCTGGAAATCGTGGCTGCACCTTGCCCGGGCTTGTTCCCCGCGTGCACAAAGCACCACGCGCTCGGCTTGGCTGCGCTCGGGTGCTTCCTTCCCAAAATTCACCCCCCCCCCCCGGCTCTGCTGGGCCATTGTGGCCGTGTCTGGGAACATGGGGCCACCGAGGTCCCCGCTGTGTCCCTCTCTGGGACAGCGGGGTGGTGACACCGCAGTGTGGTGGGGACACCCATCCAGGCACCAGCCAGCTCCAGAGCAGGGCAAGATTTATCCCGGACAACCACAAACTTGTGGCCAAACCCCATCCCCTGCTTCCTCCTGCGGTGGGGAGGGTCTGCTGGGGGCCAGGCTGCGAGGAAATGCGAATATCCCCGTGCGTGCAGCCACACGGCCAGGCTGCTTGGCTCCCTGAATGCAAAAGGTCAAATATATATTATTTACTGCCTTCACCCCGAGTGCCGGGGCAGACTTTGCCCTGGAGGAGACCAAGATTCCTCTGCGGCTTCTCCATGGATGGGGACACAAGTGCTGACACCTCCCGGTGCCCCGCTGCCACCCAGCACAGCCCCGCTGCATGTCCCAGTCCTCCTCGAGCTCCCTCCTTCCACTCACATCTTCCACGGGCTCCTACCAGCAAAAGAAAAACCAAAGAGGAAGGCGAAAGCCAGCCTAGGCATAAATCTTTTTGCAGTAAGAGGTGACTGTGACATAAATCCAAGGAAAGTTTTTTTTTACTTTGAGTGGTCTTTAGGGGTTAAATGCAGTGGGATTTTAGGTACTTTTAAAAATAGTGTTCATAAAAGGCTTGAAAAGAAACCTTGGCACGCGGCCATGTGATTAGTGATTTAAAAACATAAAACCTCCACACATGTTTAAAAGTTTTAATAAGTCAAAATTAAATGAGTGAAACTCTGGGAATATTTTTTTGTTACTGCAAGCTAAGAAAATTATGTCCGTTAAGCAAAACTTAATACAAATATAAACAGGTAATGCACATCTGTAAATTATTTTCATGTCTCCAGGGGCTGGAAAAAAAACTAAGTGAGACCAGCATTCTTATATATATTTTGCCTTGACAGCTCAGGAAAAAATTTGCCAAAAACCAGAGTTAGAGCACTGGGCTGGCGTGGGAAAGTTGGTTTAGTGAGAAATTTGCCCTAGGCTATTTAAATAAAAACAGGCGTTTTTTAATGGCAAATGCCTGTTAAATACAAGCAACACGCTTCCAATCGCCCGAGTAGCTGGTGTGCCTATTCCTTCATGACACTTTCATCTCTTTATCATCGCAATCAATATTTTGCTCTTATGCACGCAGCGCAATAAAAAGAAGACCGATAAGGCAGACAGCAGACTGGATCTTGCCTGCCCTCCCCGGCGTGCTTAGCTTGGCACTCCTCTGCCAGCTGAGCTGGGGAACGGCAGGCAGCACGGAGGGCTAGCCCTCCTCGTGATGCTACACGCACACGCACACTTGCTCACGCTCAAAAAAAAAAAAAAAAGGCAATTTTAGTAATTAAGCATGAATCAAAGTGGGTAGATCATCCTGGAAAGCCTAAGCAGATAAAAATACCACCGGTGGTGGAGCCTGTGATGTAAAACGGAGCCAAAGCTGCCCCGTAATGGGATTACGCTGCGATTCCCAGGGGCTCCAGAGAAATGAGGATGGATTTGCAAGAATGGGATAAATCCCAACTCTTTTTTTTTTTTTTTTCTCCTTAAATAGCCCAGTGGAGGACTTTGAATGGGCAGCGTTCCTCCAGCCTGTGCTGCTGGCGGCGGTGCCGGCACAGCCCGCGGCAGCACGTGCCCGCCGAGGACAACGTTCAGGGCTATCGGTCCCGCCGGCCCCGGAGCCCCGCGGTGGCACGTGGCACACGGGGTGGCAGGGGACGGGAGGGGACAGCGGGGACAGCGAGCTCGTCCTGCTACGGCCCTGCCCTGGCACAGCGGGTGCACCCGGGCTTGGTCCCCGTGGGGGTTTCCTCCTCGCGGGCTGCTGAAACTGGTTTGATTTGCAGGGTTGCTCCTGGCCATTATTTCTTGGTGTGTAAAGCGAGCTTAGGAACAATCACCTGCGGGATTAGCGACGGGCGGCGGGGCGTCCCAGGGGAGCAGATTTCCCTGCACGGCTTGTACCTGGGTGAAAGGTGCTGCCGCGCTATTGCGCTATAAAATCCGTGTCAGGTTCAAAACGAAATGCCTTTATGGGCCAGGAGGGGAGAGCAGGTGTTATGCAGGCGCCTCTCAGCCCATACCTGGCCTCTCTGTCCCCTGCTCTGCTCTTATCCGCCTCCATAAAACAACTGAAACATTCTCTGTTGTGTAAACAGAGGTGGATCGGGAGAGGGTTTATGGAGCTGCGGGTGACGGAGTGTGCCCGGCGCGGCCGTGCGGGTGCCGCGGTGCGGGCGCTCCTCCATCCCTCTGACTTTTGCTTTTCGTCTTGGCAAAGGAATCGCTCGTGTGCGTAAAGGGGCCAGGATCGGGCCTCCTGCGATATTTACATTTAATAATTGAAAACCATTGCTCGCAGCAGTGAAAACCCAAGCGTGATTCTCCGCACAAGCCCAGGCATGAACCTGACGCTGTGTTTCTGGACCGCCGAGCGGTGCCAGGCACCTCTGAGTTACGCTGGCATCACCGCAGTTTCGCTCGGCTCCACGGGGCTGCAACTCACACGCCTCCTCTCCTGGGGCAAGGGCTCAAGGAAGATGTCATGCTGTGTGGACACTTGCTCCCTGTGGGTTTTTGGGTATATTTTTTGGGAGACATTGCTCCCAGAGACCCAGCCATGGGGGTGGCTTGTGGGGTCCCGGGATGGCACTGATGTTACAGGTAGTTTCAGGGGCAGCTCGGTGCCAGCTCTGTTCTCACAGCAAAGGCATTTGAGAATCGGGAGCTTGTGTAATGTGCTGAAGCCAGCGAAAATTCTTAAGTGATTAAAAAAAAGGAGGGTAAAAAATTGTAGTGCCCTTCCCGCTTGCTCCATTACCTAGCGCTCCCACCACCTCCTCTGTCCTTCCACGTGGAAAAGGAGCATTTTGAGATGTTTCACTTGGCAGAGCGGCTGTAACACAGGTTTTCACCCCCAAAAAAAAACACACCTGGAAAAGACTGTGCCTCTCCTGTGCTGCTGTGGGGTCGGTGAGGCTGCCTCCTGCTACGGGCACCCAGCACGGCTGCGTGCTCCGTGGCCGGGCGCATGTGCTGGGCTGCCGTCGCGCAACGCTTCCCACCCAGCTCTGACCTTGGTGCCTCCGAGCAAAAACACCTCCTGGAGAGGGGCCAAGCACAATAGCCGGTTCCTTCTACTCCCTTCCTTCCCAGGCAGCCACATTATCACAGGGCTCGGCTGCGAATCAAAGCCAGGCACACGGGGATGGGAACCGTGAGGAATCAGCCCAAAGTTGCCGTTTCCTCTCCGAGGGGCTGGGTGGCAGCAGGGGGGGGCTCTTGGGAGCCTCCTGCTTTATCGCAGGGTGCCCATCACACAGCGCCCCGTGCCCTGCAGGGAGGGAGAGACCCCCAAACCCCACTTGGGTGCACCCAGGAGCCCCAGGAAAACCCCCTTGTGCCCATCACACCCAAGCCTGGTGTCCCCTGTGCCCCCTGTGCCCCCCTGATCCACGTTCCCGGTTCCACAGCAGCTCCCAGCTCCCTGTGCTCAGAGGCTCTGCCATGCTGTAAGGTTTTGTGGTGCTGCGGCCGGAGCCAAAGGGTTTGGAGCAGTCCCAGAGCCCATTCCCTGACCTCTGTCCATGGGCAGCAGTAGATAAGCGATGTATTTCCTGGAAAATCATTGTGGGTTTGCTATAGAATTCGGCCGAAAAAAATAAATAAACCAGGAAAAATCCCTGGGGTGCCTCAACCCTTTGGGGGGACCCCTCTCTGGGATGGATCCTCGCGTGGCCCTGGCTGGGTGTGGGCAGCATCCCAGTGCCTCCCACTGCCAACCCCCCCTCTCCCAAGCTTTTTTGGGGCCATTTTGCTCACTCAGCAGCCCAGGGGTGACTGCGGCTTTGGGGTGGATGGAGTCATCTCCTTCTCGTGCCCGCAGAGGAAAGCACCCCAGACACTGCTGTTTGCCCTCGCTGCTTCCTTGTGCACCTCCCTGCTGCCCGCTGCCACCACCCCGTGCTCTCTGCGGACCAGGGGCTCATGTCCCCACATCCAGGGATGGTCCCCACTGCGCTGGGTGCGGGGCAGGTGGCACGGGTCCCACCGTGTGCTGCAGCTCCCCAGCGGATGCAGGTCCCCAGCACCGCGTTCCCGGCACGGGCCGGCACAGGCAGCGGTGGGAACCACTGGCACCGAGGTGTGAAACCTCCCCTGCGCTCGTGAGCTGCCACTTCAAAGCCCGGGTGACCTTTCAGATGCAGCTGCTCTTCCCGGGGCAGTGACTCAGGGCCGGCAGGAAACGCCTGCAGGGGACGGGGACCTTGGTGGGGCGCTGCTGCCGGGTGCCCCACGGCTGCGGTGTCCTCAGCAGCACAAAGCCAGGCTGGGATCCTCGCTGTGCCTGGACTTTGGAGCACATGAGCCGTGCCCACGTGCTGCCCAAAGGAGCAGGGTGCTGGCTCTCCACTTGTGCCGAGCTGTGCGCACGTGTGCCCGGCTGGCAGCGGCACCGTGGTCCCCCCGAGCTCCCCTACACGAAGGGAAATGCCGTGGGTGGCTTGGTTGGGAGCACGGGCGCACGGGGGAAAGTGTCCCTGCCTTCCTGCTCCGAGAAAATGCCTCCTCTCCCATGAACGTCCAGCAGCAAAACTCTACATCAAAGCCCGCCTGATGGCAACGAGTAAACAGGAAGGGAGAGAAAGACAAACACGGCGACTTGCAACTGTTGGGGGAGAAAAACAACTCGCTCTCCAGGCGGGAGAAGGTTTGCTGCAACCCCAGGGGGAAACGTGGCAAATGAGCCAAATGAGCCAAATGAGCCAAATGAGCCAAAAGGGCTGGGGAGTGCCTGCTCCAAATGCTGCTGCGGGGAGGCTGAGCCCCACCGCCGGGGTTGGAGGGGTCAGGGATGCTGCTGTGGCTCCTGCTGCCCAGATGTGCTGGCACATTGTGCCCAGCAAAGTGGTTTTAGGAAACCTGGAGGAGACAGGGCCACGCAGGATGGAGGCTGGGCTTGGTTTTTGCTGCAGCAGCGGAGCACATCACGGCCGTGCCCTCGCCTGCCTCCACCCCAGTGCCTTGCAGGAGGCCAATTCCCAAGGCAGGGGTGCACCAGGGTCTGGTTAATAGGATTAGGGGCCTCCTCGCCTGGTCATCCCATCCTAATCCCGCTGGGAGGAGAAAAGTCAGGCTGGGACAAAAGGCAGCAGCCAGCCGTGTCTGGCCGTGGCCCGCTGACCCCTGCGCAGGCAGCGGGGACAGGGCAGCGGCCACAGACCCTCGCTGCCACCACGCGGGTGGTCACAGCCACCACCGGGTCCCTTCGTGTGCTGCAGCATCGGGGCCCCCAGCCTGCAGGACGCCGGGCACGGGAGCGAGTCGCTGGCACGGCTCCGCTGGGCGTCAGCGGGACGAGCCGATTCAGAGCCTCGGAGCAGCTGCTGTCCGGCAAAGTTCCTGTTTTTCAGTGAAATCTCCAGCTCCGTGCCTGGAAAAAAAAAAAAAAAAAAAAAAAACAACAACAAGCGAGAGTGGAGCAGGTGCCTGGCCCTGTGCGGGGTGGCTGCGAGGGCTTGGCCTTGGTTCGCTGTCGAAAACACGAACACCGGAGCTGGGCCAGTCCGTACGCACAGCCCGACAAAAGCTCCAAAAACTGCTCCCCCCCACTAAAACAAAGCGAAAGAAAACAAAGCGAAAACTGAAATTAAGGGGTTGGGAGGGAGTCAAAACCTCCTGCCTTAGAGCACGAGCCAAACGCAAAAGCTGGGAAAATTAAAACGCAGCTTTCCCTGGGCAGGGATTATCCCCCGTCTGCTCGCTGCCCCCCCAGAAGCTGCCCCTCGCCCCAGCTCCTGCACCCCTCCTGGGGTCCCAGCACACCACGCCGTCCCCATCCCCCAAAATTACAGCTGGATGGCTCTGGGCTGTCCCCGCAGAAGTGTTTTCAGCACCGAGGGGGGGTTATGAACACGTCTTTTTGCACGGGGCATGGTGCAGGAGCAAAGCCTGGTGCCTGGGGAAGGGGCGCACGGTCAGCCAGCACTGGAAACCCTGGGGGCACCTCCTAAAAAATGGGTTTCAGCAACACGAACGCGGAGGAACAGGACTGTGGGGGGGAGCAGCAGGATCGTGCCCCTCGCCTGGGGGGGCCAGGCGCTGGGGGAGCGGCGCCCGAACCACAAGGGCTTGGCTCGAACTTGGCGCGGCTTCGGTTTGCTGAGCGGGATGTTTTCGAATCTGCACCGAAGGGAGGAGGTTTGCCAACGGAAATATGTAACTGACTGTAAATAATGGCTTTTATCTGCGGAGGTGCCCGTGAAATGAAGAAGCGCCCAGGCAGCGGTGGGGCAGACGGAGCGGAGCGGCGCAGGTGACAGCGCAGGGGTTGGGTTACCGGCTCCCCCCCCGTCACCGCCGGAGCCCCCTGATGGCTTGTGACAGGTTCATAAGCTGAGAAATGCGATGCCCTGCAAGGTTCAGTAAATATTAGGGCTACTCCTCCCTCTTTCTGGTGCAGGTTTAATTGCTGGGATAATTCAAAAGAGCACAAGGGGAAAAAAAAGAAGAAAAGAAAAAAAAACATCTGGGAAAATAGGACCTGTTAAATAGAATCCATTAATAACGAAATAATTGTTCCTCTGCATGTGATTCAGACAGCTGCCTAATTGTTAATTACCTCGATATGAGAAGAACAGGTAATTACGAGGCTGCAGCATGAGGAGCTTTTTTGCTGCCTGGTTTTCTTTCAGCGGGTGCCGGCGCTGCAGCGTGCCCCAGCAGGTCACCCCGGGACTCGGGGGAGAGCCGTGCCCCGGGGGGATCCTGCGGTGGGTGCAGGGGGGGCTCCGGGTCCCAGCCCCATCACGGAGCTCTCGCTGCTCCTGGATCCAGAGCCCAGAGCCCAGCGGTGTCCCCGGTGCCTTTGGGGCCAGGAATCGCTGCTGGGTTCCCTTCCCTGGAAGAGGGAGGGTGGAAACGCAGACAGGCACCGCTGGAGGTGAGATAACATCTGTGCAGCTCGTGCCACCGCTGCTAATGATTTGCCATGGCCAATTTTGTGCAACCATCTCCAATTTTGTGCAACCATCACCTCTGGCTTCCTCCAAAGATCAGCTCCGGTGGCGAGATGGCCAAGCGAGGGAGCGGGGATGGAGAGAGCTGCCCGAGAGAGGTGGCCCCAGGGCCTGAATCCAGTGGATCCGTGGATTCGGATCCTTCAGTGCAGTGCCTTGCACGGAGGATGTGCACAATTCGGGGGCCCGATCCGGAGGCAGTAGAGCCGATGCTGCTTCCCACGTGCTCAGGGTCATCTGTCAGCAGAGATCTCCGCAGGATGCAGGGCTGATATCAGCCCCGGGGAAGGCGACACGTTTTCCCTTAAGCAGCGTGGTCAGCGAGTGCTGGAGAACACGAGCTGTGTTCTGGGGGCTCTGGGCTTGTCCCCGGCTCTGCTGTAGACCCTAAGCACAGATGGGGAGAAGTCTTTTTGGGGAGGACTTCACACCTTCATGCCTTGCTTTAGATAAGGCCGTGCTCGAGGCATGTCCCCTGTGCGCCGATGCTCCTACCCACGGCCCTTCCCATCACCCTGAGACAGCTCCGCTCCCCTGCTTGCATTTCCTCGCAGCAGCAGCAATGTGCAAGCAAAAAGCTCAGAGCCAGGGGCAGGACGTGCCCGGCCTCGAGGCGCTGGCCCTGGGCACGTCCTGCTGCCAGCAAAGCACTGGGAGGGAGGGAGGGAGGGATGCTCTCCTCATCCCCAGCTTCCTGCGGGCAAAAATAGCAGCGTAGGAAGCCCTGCGCTGCGGCCCCGGGTTCCTGTGCATCTGGTGTATTTATATCCTGAACGGCCCCGCAACGCTCTGCCCTTCTGGCTCTCACCTGGGCTTGGGGGAGGAAATCTCACCTCCCTCCCATGCCTTCAGCTCACGTCTGGCACACCTCGGGCTTCCCGCGGGCTCTGAGTCAGGGAGGTCCCAGGGGGGAGCCCTACGTGACCGCGTCCCCCCTGCACGGCCGCAGCCAGGTCCCCAGCACCCCGATGACGCAGCAAGGTGTGGATGCAACCAGGGCGAATTCTCCAGGACAGAGATGAGCAAGGACCTCGCCAGGATCAAAACCAGCACCCCCAGGCTGTTCTCCGAGCCCCCCAGGGCCACGGTGGCCGTCCCCGTGGCCGGGTGATGCCCGGCAGCTCCGCTCCGCTGCCCACGAGCCGCGCGGTGCTGGCGAGGGCAGGGCTGGCACAAATCACCTCCCACAGCGGTGACAGGAGTTTATTTTTCTAAGCAAGCAGCCAAAGAGGCTAAATATATATTTTCCATTCAGATCCCTAAAGCAGTGATAGCCCGGAGCCTAAAAATAAATCCCTTTCGATTGTGCCTGCTCCAGATTTAGATGGCTGCTGGACCGAGCCCTCGTTCGGCTCCGTCCCACATGGGGACCTCTCTTTGTGCTCCCAGCCTTGCCGGGATAAGTGGGACAAGCTGGCCCCATATCCCCTGCACCATTCCCAGCCCCAAAGTGCAGTGAGGAGTGGGAGAAAGGCCACGTGTGATCATCCCCCGTTGTGAGCCTTGTTTGTTGGAGGAGCTCACATTTTCCGTGCCTTTCCCTAGCCCAGGGCACTGCTGCCGCAGCTCCAGAAACTCCCAGCCCTGCTCTTGGCCCCCAGGGTCCGGCCCTGAGGGTTTTGGCCATGCCCACCCTGGTCCGAACGCTGCTGCTGCTCCTCCTGATGGGTTCCCAGCTCGGGGCCAAGCTGTGGTGCCCGGGCTGGGAGCCCTGCAGCAGCCCCAGCCAAACCTCATCCCTCCCGCTGCTGCTGAAGCCGTAACCGCCGTTACGTCCCAGCGAAATAACTCATCCGAAAGAAACAGGGAAAAAAAAAAAACACCCGAAACCCTGTAAAACTGAGATCGTAGTCCTCCCGGGATGCAACATCTGAAATATTCCCACAACCTTTGCATAATGCATTGCTCATGTCAGACCTCGGGAGACAGAAATTAATAGCTAACAGCAAGCAGGCATGGCACACACGTGGGTTTCCTGCGCTCCGCGCTCCCAGGGGCCGCGCTCTCCGGGGATCCTTTTCCTTTACATTCAGCTCCAATCCTTCTCCTTTAAAAACACGAGAAGAAAAAGCCCGTGGAGAAGTAACAGAGCGTTTGTGCCAAACAGGAAATATTCAATAAATGTTTATGCTCCGGCACAATGGTGGGGTTTCGAAAGTTTTCTATGTATAGGTTTTAAGGTTGCAGGCACGGCGGGGGCAGCTTCCCCCCCACCACCAGCCCTTGGACGAGCGGGAGCTGAGCTCGGGCTCTGCCTGCAGCAGCTCCCAGCTGATGGGGATGGGATCTGATGGTGCCACCTCCCCGTTGGCACCCACAGGGCGAGGGACAGGAGCTGCAAACTGTGCCATCAGCAGGGACAGTGCCCGCGCCGGGCTCCGCGGGGCTGCCCCGTGCCTCAGTTTCCCCACTGAGCTCCACCACTGGGGTCACCCTGCAGAAACGGGGCTGTGCTGAGCAGCCCCCCTCGCAGATCCGCTCTTTTCCCGGTCCCGTCAGCTTTTCCCAACCCTTCCCCCATGAAAATGTGCAAAAAAAAAAGTATAATAATAATAATAATAAAAAAAATAGCTCCATCTGGATGCTGTTTCCACCCAGGCGCAGGCCCCGGGGCCGGGAGCCAAGAGCGCAGCGCCTGTGAACGCAGACGTGGGAGCCGGGGAGGATGTGACGGGGAAGCTGTGAGAAAAGCCTGAGGTCGGCAAACCTTCGGCCTCGCCGTGGGATCCTGCTCTGCCTCACGGGACACGGCTCAGCACCCGCAGGCGCGGGGCGACGCCAGCCCCCAGCCCGCGGGACGGCGGCACTCAGGGCTCGGGGACAGCAAGGAGAGGGACAGGGGGATGCAAGGAGAAGGGACGGATCCTGGCCGTCGGCTCCGTGCTGAGCAAGGAGAGATTTCCCTCCCGGGGAGCATCTCACGGGGCCGTGGCTTTGGGGACGCCGCGCGGCTCCTCCGGCAAAACCACGGCGTGCTCCCCAGAGCCGGCCGCGGGAGGGGACGGGCTGGCTTCCTGCTTCCCAGACTTCCCATGCCAGCACGTGTTATTTATGACCCTCAGGTTTTCAAATTAAACATAAATTATGGGAGGCCGGGGGCGAGCGGGGTCCTGCCGCGCGCTCAGGCACCGCTGGCTGCAGGGGCTGGGACGGGCGAGCCCGGCGCGGGAGGAGTTAAAGCTGCCTGGCGTGGGGAAGCCACCTCCATCCTCCAAAATACAATCGACCAGGAAATAAACAGGAGCTTGTGTTTGTTTCAGTTCACAAGTGAAAAATAAAAGGATTTCCTCCGGGTCCGGAGAGCCCGGGGTCCCGCAGCCCGGCCGCCGAGCCGCCCGCCGCCCCGCGCCCATTGTTCGCCCCGGCTTTGTGCCTCGGGGGGGACATTGTTCCCCCCATGTCCCCTCTGATAAAGGGGCTGGAAACGGCTCCTTGGCCGTGGGGACAGCAAGATGGGGCTGCCCATGGGTTTGAACCACAGACCCAAAGGCGGTGAGGGGGTCGTGTCCTGCCCTGTGCCCCAGGACCTGAGTGGGGCTGCGCCCATGGGGACGGGGCGAGCGAAGGTGGCACATCAGGGCTTCGAACTCCCTCTCAAGCACGTTTCTTCCTTCCCTTTTTTATCAGCTGGATCTCACTGCAGCACTAAAACCTCACGTTTCCCACTGGTTCGTGGTGTTTGATGACTGCAGTGTCACAGCAACCGGACCGGATGAGTGGAAGGAAAATAAAGGCTGGGAAAACAACCCGCTGGGGGGACTGGTTGGGAGTCCCGAGCGCTGAGAGCTGCGTGGCTCCTGCCTGGCACAGACCCCTTCGTGCTGAGCTCCTGGAAAGCCACGGGAGTCGAGGGGAAACCTGAAGGTGCCGGCCAGCCCTTGGTCCGACCTCCTCTGAGCCTTGTACAAGTCCCTCGGGACTGGCACAAGAGGTTTGGGGTCACCGTGCCGCGGGGGCGCAGCTCTGCATGGCTCCTGAGCGAAAACCCCATCTGCTCCGCACAACGGGGCACTGCTGGCAGCTGGACCGGCCCAGACCCACTGCTTCTCCTCCTGTTTTTGTGTCGGGGTGTTAAATCAGCACCAAAACCCCAACCCGGTGCTGGGGGAGCTCCCACAGGACAGGGCAGGAGCGCTGCGGCCCCGTGCCCCATGGGGCTCGGCGCACCGACAGCGGCGCGCAGAAGCGAGGGCAGTGAAGTGTCTCAGGCAGAGTAAATATAGTTCATAACTTTTTTTTTTTTTTTTTTTTTTCTCAGGCCTGTTTGTACTCTTGCCTTTGTTTTGCTTTTTTTTTTTTTTTTTTTGGGCCGTGTTTTTTTAAGCAGCGCTCGATGGCAACCTCCCAGCCACACGTTGGGGCTGCTGAAAGCGCCTCGCTCTGCTGCGGCCGGGGCAGCGGCTTCCATTGATGGCTCCAATCACCGGGCAGCCTCCGGCTTGGAAAAAGGCAACAATGCTACAACACTCAGAGGTTTTCCAGGGCAAAACTTGCCAAAACAAAGATTAAAAAAAAAAAAAAAAAAAAAAAAAAAAAAAAAACCATAGGATTTTTTTTTTTTTTTGGTCTTTGACAACCATAAGCTAAAACCTCTCTGGCTCAGCACCCCGGCTCCGTGGCCGAGCAGCACCAGCAGCAGGCTGTGATGGGCTCCTCAGGCTGCAGCTCGCTGAAACAAGTGGCCAAAACCAGGACAGGGGTAGCCAGTGCTCAGCTGGCATTTCGGGAGGGCTGTGCTTCACACCCAATGGACGTGTTGGAGCCGAGAGGGCAATAACTCCTTGGCCTCTCCGGTGTTTAGGATGCGGACGGCTGTTTGTCCCTTGAGTTGACTCCCTCTCGGGGATTTTTCCCTCCCTGCAGCATCCTGGGGGGTGTTTGTTGGTTTTCCTTCTCAGCAAGGTTAAAAATCAAAAGGTGAGATTGATTCCTGCAGGGCCAGCAAGGGGACACGCGGCCCCTCCGGGCACTGCCCCCACACCTCCCACTGCCCCTCCCTTGGGGACTTGTTCTGGGGATGCCACAAGATTTTGGGGGTGACAGCCCCGAGCACACTCCCCCCACGAGGTTTTGCTCTCCCATTTTTCAGCACAAAGGAGCCGGGAGTGTTCCCGGGGGGGATGAGGAGGGGATGGCTGTGCCGGCTGCTCCTCGCAGGCAGCTGAGACATCTCACACCCAGCAGCCAAGTGGGGCCAGGATTTGGTGGGAAAGTGCCGGCCCCTGGGCCACCAACCCCACTCTGCTCCAGGAGGAGCTGGAAATCCCCCCCCAAGCCCACGGGAACCCAACCCATAGTGGGGCAGAGGCACCACCAGCCTACATCTCCCTCTCCTGTCCCACAGCCGCCTGGGTTCCTAGAAAACCACCTCCCGGCACGTCCCAGAAATCGGATTTTGCCCAGCGCAGCTTTGCAAACAAATCTGGGAACGATAACAGCTTTGGTGTCCGTGTGGGTTATTTTTCTTGCACGCTGCAACTGGGGTGGGGCTGGGAGCAGGAGCATGGAGAAGGGACCCAGCTCGCAGCAAATCCTGCACGGAAAAAATGAAGTGATGCTTTGGGAGCTGGTGAGGCCGAGCCTCTGCTCCTTCTCCTGCATCCTACAGGGCCGGGGCAGGTCGGCATCCCAGCGTGCGGGACCCTTCCCACCAGGGCCGAAATGGATGCACCCTGGAAGTGGGAAGCGGTGCCAGGTGCTGAAACGCGTAAAGGGAAGCAAGGTGGCAGGGAAAAGGGAAAAGCAGCTCCAGCTGTGCCTTAACACGTCCCTCGGAGAAGGAAAGAAGTCTCCCAGGAGAAACTTTGGGGAGAGGGGGAGAGGAAGTGAGGGGGATCCCCATGGGAAAGCACATACATGTTCGGGCAGCGAGAACAGAAGTGCTCATTACTCACGAAAAACACAGAAGTCCTTTTCAGGCATCGGCTTCCAGTAACAAAGCCAGATTGATGGAAAAAAAAAAAAAAAAAAAAAAAAAAGTGCTTTTATTTTTCATTCGCCAATGGCGAAGCTAAAAAAAAAAAAAAAAAAAGGATGCAAAGAATAACTGGGGGAATGTAAAGAGTCAGCTGAGGGAGCTGGGTCCCAGGAGCTTTCAGACAATGCCTCCTGCCCCCGGGGTTTTTAATTATTGTGCTCAGGAAATCAAACAAGTGTGCTATTATTTATTCGGAGTAGGCATCGGTTTCCGTGTGCTTTACAAGGCTGTGCCTGGGCGCCGGGCTCGGCGGCAGCGCACGGCTTGGTGGGGCTCGGGGCTGAGCCCGCTGCCTGCTGGGGCTGCTTCGCACCAGGATGGGGCCAAATGGGGTCCACACCTGGCTGTGTAGGGTCAAGGTGCTGCTTTTGGGGTGCGAGCAGAGAGGCTTCTGGCCATGGGGTGCGATCGGGGAGCAGGAGGCAGGAGGATGCTCTCCAGTCCTGCGCCCACCGGGTGTCCGTGTCCTCCCCTCGCCGTCCCCTCCTGCGCTCTCCTCCCTTCCTCCCGCTCCCCTCCTCCAGCCCGCCGAGCCCCACGAGGAGCCCTGGGGATGCTGTGTGAGTTGCAGCTCAAGTGAGTTTTATTCAGCTCCGCTAACCTTGGCAGACAGACCCCAGGGAATGGGACAAAAGGACAATTGTTTGCAGCAATTTTGCCCTCAATTGGTTTCCCCATCAGCTTTCAGAGCGGCACAGCCAGGCAGTTACTGGCTGACTAACATCATTAAATTCAACTCGCGCCGCTGCGAGCGGGAGGAGGAGGAGGAAATTCAACTTTTGGGGGCCTCCTCGTTCCTTTCGATGCCCCAAATCGTGGGGAGGAGCAGCGGGGAGCCGAGCTGTGCCTGTGGCCACGCTCCCCGGCCAGGCTGTGCGGGGGTGGCCGTGGTGCTGGTGGCTCCATCCATGTCCCCGTGACCCGTGCTGGGTGTGGGGCCGTGCTTGGGGCTCGTTGCCCACACGCTCACACTCACACCCCGGCTGGAGCCGGCACAACGCCGGGCTCTGCTCGTGCCAGCACGGACCCCCCGGTGCTGCCACCCCCACCGCTGCGCCCACGTCCTCCTCTGGGTGCCGCGGTGCTTCTGCAGCACCCAGGAACCCTTTTGAGTCTTTGCCCCAAAATTCATGGTCAGGACTGGAGGAAATCCTTAGCCCAGGAGGCTTCCCAAATTCGCAGTGAAGGGGCAATTTAACCCTTTGTACCTTCCTGCACCTCCCCTGCTCCCTGCCCCATCCCCAAGGCTTCCCAGCACCGAGGATGCGCTTGAGCACCAGGCACGTCTCCACCAGAGATGCTCATTTTTAACCATAGGATCCCAGTGGAGAGAGGGTTCGAGTCCTCTTTCCCAACCGCTAATTACCTCCCTCATTCCCAGCCTGAGCTTTTTCTGATTTTTTTCTCCCCAGCCGTGCCAGCTGTCCCATCGGATCGCTGGCACACGCAGCTCCGGAGGCGGCTGGCACCACAGGGACAGGGGCAGGGGGTGGCTGGGGAGGGCAGGAGCTGCGGCTGGCTGGGTTTGGGCACTTCTCTGCCCTGGGATCGTGGTTGTCGTACAGCCCAGTCTGAGATCCGGAGGATAATGAAGGGGTTGGTCCTGGCTGGGCCCCAGCTGGAAACTTTCCTGCCCCCTGAAGCCACCCGTGCCTGCCCCTTGGGCCCCGTCCTGCCAGCATGTGAGGGTTTCCAGTGCTCCACGGTGCAAAGACCCCATGTGTGGGTGACATCTCGGTGCAGGTGGCATCTCTCCGGTCCCCTCTGCGTGTGCCCGAGGCATCTCTGCAGATTTGAACTCCACGAGCTGTGGGTGGCTGCAGGGGACGGTGCCCGGGCACATCCCTGCGGTGAGGGGAGCGCAGCAGAAGCTCCCTTCCCTCACCAACCACCTGATGCTGCTCGTGGTGGGATGATTTGGGGTGCAGGGCAGATTGGGGAGCACCTGCCCGGCCCCCGACCCCGTTCCAGATGTGTCTGCAAACCTGGGCTGCTGCTCTGCAAGGGGAGCCGAGAAGCGATCATAATTAACGCAGCCCCAGAGGCCAAATTCCTCTCCGTGCTCTGGCGGGGGGAGCTGGGGTGGGAGGCGAGTGGGGGCACTGCCCTGTTTGGTGGGATCCCCTGCAAGCAGGAGGTCCTGCTTGCACCCTAAAATCGACCTGAGGCACGCCTGGGCTCCAAGGCTGGAGGTAGCCAGATGCCAACAGGCTGAAAGGGGCCAGGAGCCTCGCTCTGTTGTTTATCTCCTGTGTAATTAGGTAATTAACAAAGCAAATGAATTTCAGTTTCTGTCTTCAGGCTTGGATTTGGCTTTGTCGGGGAGCTGTGAGGAGCACCAAGTGAAGCAGGGTGTGCAAACCCTCCCCGGAGACCCCTCCGTCCCTCCCTGGGGTCGGGGTGGGCTCAGCACCCACGGACGCCCCCGACCTCTCGCAGGCTCTGTGCTCCCAGCGCGCTGCCTCCAGCATTTTGGGGGAGTTCACGTGCTGTGGCCTGAGCTCAGGAGCTTCCCAGCCCATCGGGGCTCCCAGCACGGCGCCTTTGAACCTTTTGCTCCAGTGCCTTGGAAGCAGGAGCTCTCCTGGCTCTGCCACAGCCGAGTCTGCAAAAACGCATCCCGGAAATCTTTGCAAACTTGGCTCCGAATTCCTACAAAACAGACTTTTTTGTTCCCTCTCCTTTCCTCCTTCCCTTGGCCCGTGCAGACAGGGAGAGGTAGGAGGCTGAGCTGTCCCAGGCCCGTCGCGGATGGAGATTTTGGGGAGGGAGAGAGAGAGAGAGCACCTTCCTTGCCAAACCACTTTGCATCAACAGCCCCGTACAGACGGCTTTTTGCTGCAGGGACTGGCGAGGGGAGAGGCTGCGTAACAAAGGCAGAACCTCTCCGCACATACCGCACGCAAATATTTGCCATAGCAGCAGGAAGAAAATAGCAAATTAGCAGCAAACGAGGCCATCCCGCGCCCGGTCCGAGTTCACCCGGGTAGGAAAGCCCCGCGCTAGCGGCGCACCCCGGGATCCCTGCAGGTGAAACGCATCCCTTGGAGCGGCTCCAGCCGTGCCCGCGCAGCTGCCACCGGGTCAATGTATTCCTCCCCGCCGCTTCCTTCCCCAACGGCTGCTGGGCCACGAGCTCAGAAGAAAAGCAAGAGGGGAGGGACCCCCGGGCCCCCAGAGGGGTCGGTGTTTTGCAGGGAAGTGCCATGGTAACCTCCCGGCGTGATGCTGAGCGCCGCGCGTCCTCCCCGCGCTGGGGCACGGGGAAGCAAAAGGGGACAATGGGGCCGGAGAGGCTGCGCTGCCTCCCCACGCTGCCCTACTTTGCTGCTCTGCCCCATCTGTGAGCCGCCAGGCTGCTGCGTGGGGGGCTGCTGCCCCGGGGGAGACCCCAAAAAACACAGCCAGGCTGGGAGGTGCTGGGGGAAAACATCTCCGGTTAGCACGGGGGGATTTTGGGTGCTTTAAGGGTGTGCGAACGTCCTGCATTGGCCAAACCCAGCCTGCAAAGAGCCACGGGATCTTCTCGGGGCTGATTTTTCTATTTCTTTATTTTTTTTTTCTTTAAGGAGAGGCACGGATGTACAGCCCTGTGCGTGATCCCTGCAGCACGGGGATCTTTGCTGTGTGTGAGCCCAACAAGCAGCCGCTCCGTGCGCTGCGATGTCTCGGGGTTTGGCACGAGCATGGGGGGACCTGGGGCTCCGCGGGGTTTCTCCCACGGCCGCCCCCACGCCGTGGGCTCAGGGTGCTCCCCACGCAGCAGGAGGGCGAAGGGCTCTCGCGGAGGCTTGCACGCCCTGGCAGGAGCTGTGCAGGGTGCAGGAGCACGCCCGAATCAAAGGGGGAATTTAATTAAGATTTCCGACCGAGCGAGATAGCGAAAACGAGCAGATCTGGGCCCTCACCTACAGAGACTCCCTCTGTCTGCATCGGCACGCCAGGCTTCATTTGCATTTTTAAATAGAGCGTTTTTAATTGATATTGTGCTGAAATAGGGGAAACCAAAGCGGCCTTTTCATGTCTGGGCCTCGGCTCCCCTGCAGAGAGCCCCGGGTACCCGGGGAGCCCGGCGCTGGGGCGTGCACGGGGGGCCTCGGGCAGTGGGCAGGCCCAGCCAGGCGCTGCCTGCGGGGCTGGAGCGGGGCTGGGAGCGCTTCTGGCTCTGCATGCCCTCAGCCCGGCCTCGTGCAAGGTCTGGAGAGGTTTGCACAGCATCACCGACGTGTTTCGGGGTAAACCCGAGCCTCCGGAGCAGGTCCCAGCTGCCGCTCCGTCCTCGCGCACACGTCGTGCCCAGCATCTGCGCAGGGGCGCATTGCTCGCCCTCACGCTTGGCCTCTCCCCAGAAATACCTCAGGGCTCCCCTTCCTCACATACCCCCAGGGGAAATGCTGCAGCGAGAGCTGAGCAGGGCGCACCGTGCTCCTCGCTCCCCGCTCGTGCAGCCCGTGCCGCGAGGCCGGTGCCGGGAGCGGGTTGGGAAGCGTGGGGGGGGGGAGGGAGGCGGCGCGGAGACGCGCTCAGAGAAAAAGCCATCTGAGGAAACGGCGCCAGATAAATCGGGCAGATTCATTCAGCTCCAGCTCTGCCCCGGAGAAAGGGCCGCCTTTGTGGGGGAGCGAGCGGCCGAGCCAGCCGTCCACCTGCCCGCAGCCCGCGCTGCGGCTCCGGCGCCAGCGGCAGCAGCTGGCCCGGCCGCCCGCGCCGGCGCCTGCCAAGGGCTGCAGCGTGGTGCTCAATGCTCCCTTTCAGGGCACCCGCCTCGGGACGGGCTGCTGCGGCCGGCACGACGGCTCCCTGGGAGTGGTGGCACCGAGCGGGGGCCGTGCTGGTGCTGCCCCCAGCCCTCAGCCCCGGGTGGATGCACGCAGGGCTTGGGGTGCAGGGAGGGGATGGGTCCCCTGCTTGGTATCCAAACACCATCAGTTGTTTTTGTTTTTTTCCCCTCTATTTCCATTTTTAATGAAAATCTCCCACTGAAAGCGGAAGGTTTGGAAAGCATTTTGATGCTTTGCACCCCCCCGGCACAGCTCGGGGTGCTGTGGCCCCCAGCAGGGCTCAGCCGTTTGCTGCCAGCAGCCCTCGGAGCCGCGCGCGGCTGCTCCAGTCCCCTGCGGAGCTCCTGCGCCCGGCTGCTATCTTTAACCACCCCACCAAGGGCACGGGGACGCAGCCCCGGTGCTCCCCCCACCATTTGCTCCAATTCTTGGGATGCTCTGCGTGTCGCAGAGCCCCGACCCCGGCGGGTGATCCTGGTGGACCAGGGGGGGTTGGAGAGGAGCCTTTGATCCACCCCACTCCTCCCTCAGTTGCTCGGCACAAGTGTGGCCGCCGAGCAGCTTGGAGGGGGGAGAGGGGAGAAGGAAGAGGAGCCGCTGGCTGTTTCCCCTCCAGTTCCCATATTCTGGGGGCTGTTTGGGGACCTGGGATGCGCCGAGGACCCGCGACGTGCCCAGGCGGGCACAGAGCCTCTCCCTGCGCCCCGCCAGCTGCGAGTCCCGCTCTGGAAGCGCAGCCGTGCCGGGAGCGTTCGCTGTTTCCGGAGAGGAAAATGACATAATTCATACCCAGAATAATTCCCTCCTTAGAGCAAGCCCGGCCGTATCTCCTGACTGACAACGAGGCCCAAAAACCCCCCCTTGTTGTTCCCCAATCCGCAGCTCTGGTCCCTACGAGGAGCTTACGGCACATCAGCGCAGATTAGGGGGGGGATAAAAGCCCCGAGGGCGGCAGGCCCTGCCTACAGGCGCTTAGCCGGTATTTGGCAACGGCACAGAAAGGAGCTAAGGATGCCTAATTCCTGCTTACCCCCGAAATAACTCGGAGCAGACATGACTTAACTGGGAAAGTGGCCCGGAGCCGCCCTGGGGCGGCAGCGGAGACCCCGTGGTGACATCGCTGGGGGACCCTGGGGTGGCATTGCTGTGGGGCCCCGTGGTGATGTTCATGGGGGCCCTGCAGTCCCCGTGCATCCCCTCCCCACATCCCACCAGCCCCAAGGGCTGCGGGGTGGGGATGTGGGTCCTGCCCCCCCCCCCCCCCCTTCTCCGCCTGCCTGCGCCGGGACCTTTCCCACCGGGGCTGGGCTGGGGCTCGCAGCGGCGGAGGGGCTGCGCCTGGTTATCTCCCCAACGAGGGGCCTGGAGCCATCAAGATCTGCTCCAAACAATCGCTTCCTTTCCCAGGCACCTTCCAAAAAAAAAAAAAAAAAAAAAAAAAAAGAACAAAACCCCCAACAATAATAGAAGAAAAAAAAAAACGCGCAGACTTTTCCCAGTGCTGCCGCGTTTCCCTGCCTTGTGTTTTCCTGCCCCCACACATCTTCCTCGCTCAGGGATTGTCCCCAGCTGGCTGGCGTGGGGCTCTCCACCGCTCCAGGCCGTTCCTCAGGGCCGGCTGGGATTTATTTTGCTGTAAGCCGGGAGGCACAGACGCTTGCTCGGCATGAGCGCGGTGCAGGAGGAATGGCGAGCACGGCGCAGAGCAGGGCCCACGCCAACAGGAGCGAGTTTGCCCGTTCCCAGCTCCACGCACAGCGCTTGCAGGAGGCATTTCTGTCCAGCCCACGGGACCAAAAAATCTGGTGGTGGCAGTGGGGACGCAGAGCAGAGCCCTGGCCGTGGCACACCCCATAACACACCCCATAACGCACCCCATAACGCACCGAACCCCGGAGCGCTCCCAGGGCAGGGCAGCTGCGTGCCCCCATTTTTCTGGGGGAGCCACAGGACCAGATGAGCAAAAATCTGCCAGGTCCCTGCTGTAGGGACGGATCCTGAGTGATAGGGACAGATCCTGCCCACGGGGACGGGGCCGTGCCTCTGCTGCCAGCTCCCACAGCTCCGTTTCCATCCTGCCCCGCCTGAGCCCTGCGCCTCCCCCAGCTGCCCGAGCGCTCGGGCGGCTTTAATAACGGCACCCCCTTCCCAGACATGTCCCCTGTAAGAAAAAAAAAGGGGAAATGCTGATGGATTTACGCTGCAGACTGCCCTTTCCCAGCTGCAGGGCTCCCGCAGGCTCTGGTGGGAGCGCGAGCAGCTCCGGGGCCGTTGCATTTCTCCGCAAAGCACAATTTTGGGGGGCTGCGAGGGCTGCCCATGGGGCTGGGTGCCCCGGGGTGGGGGACGCACGGTGGCAGCGGGGCGAGCTGCTGGTTCCCATGGTCCGTGGTCCCCGGGGAGCCCCGGCGAGGCAGATGTGGGGGCTGAACCCAAGCGGTGCCTTCTGCCGGGGGGACCGGCGGCGCTGGCCGCGAGGAGGTGTCCATAATTCACGGCAGCCCAAGGCGAGCTGCTGCCAATTGTTCCCAGGGTTTTTCGCTGGGGATGGGGCCGGTGTCCGTCCCCTGCTCCTGCACGGACCCCTGCTCCTTCCCAGCCCACACCAGGTACCCTAAAAACCCTTACAATGACCACCGAAATCACTGCTGTTCCCTCTCCTCGTGGCTGGGGCAGCAGCAGGGGGGACCCAGGCATCGCCCTGCTGGGGGTCAATGGGATGTGGTTGGTCAGGTATCGGGGGTGCAGCCCCTACACGGGAACCTCAGCCCTTTGGGGCACTCCAGGTGGTTTTTGCAGTGATTTTTTGGCTCCAAAATCAGACGAAAAGTGTGGGTAACAGCTCAGCTCGGCGTGGGGTTTGGGGAAGCCCCGAGGTTGCCGTGACCCTTGGCTGATGGGTGCCCTGTGTCGGGGATCAGCCCGAGGGGTTCCAGGCTGAAAGAAAACGCCCCAAAATCTTCTAGGAGGGGCTCCCCTCGCCGGGATGGGCGGTGGGCCACGTGCTGCTGGAGGAAGCGGGGGCGATATCTCCCCTCGGCCGCTATCTGTCTCTCTCGCACAGTTTCCCTTGTGCGGAGCAGCTGGCTCGGGGCGATAGGGCTGGGGTGACCAGGAGGGAAAATATCCCGGCTCCCAAACCTGGGGGCTTTGCTGGGGGTGCTCCCCCGGGGTGCTGGCCCAGACCCTGCTCCTCTCCTCGCAGAGAAACCCCGCCGCCGCCTCCGAAGCCCCGGTTATTTTCACAGCACTTCTCCCCGCGGTGACGCACCGAAAGCGGTGGGGACAGAGGAGCCGGGCTCATTTTTGGCTCTCGTTTCGGGCCGCCAGGGCTGTCCCCGGTGTGTGGGAAGGTGACCGAGCGGGGACAGCTGCGAGCTGTGCGTGCCACCCCGGCCGAGCCGCGCTGCGTCTTCCAGGAAGCGTGGGCACGGCCGCGCGTGGGAGCCGCTTTCCCCTGGCTGCTGCGCATGGGATCGCACAAACGAGTGCCTTCCCCCTCGGGCTTTCACCGCCGGCTCATCACAACCACGCTCCTCCAGCTGCCTGCGGCTCTCACTGACCCTGCCGTGGCCACCCGAGCTCCTCGGAGCCACCACGAGGCTTTTCCTAGATTTTATGGGATGTGGAAACGGTGTTTGCCCAGCCGCAGCAGGCAGGGAGGGACCCAGCGAGCCGAGCCGGGGCGATGGGCTCACGAGCACCCCAAGGGAACCGGGGATGCTCCCAGCTGCCTCCCATCCCCGTTCCCAAATCTGGGTCCGTTGAGGAGCCCACGTCCTACCGAAACTGGCGCTTTCCAAGGATGCTGGGTGAGGATTGGCCTCCTCTGACCCACGGCCTCGTTTGCCAGCAATGAAGCTCAGCATTTTGAATCTGCAGCGCGGGGTGGGTCGGGAGGGATTTTCCTGCCCCCCGGGGCAGGGCTGGGCACCAGCGGGGAGCAGCTTGGGGGGGCCCTGCAGCACCGACTGCACCCCCAGAGCCTGCCCTGCTCCTCGGTGGAGACACTGAGGCACGGGTGGCCGGGTGCTGTGCCCTGCTGCAATCCCCTTACCTTAATTAGGGACTTTTTTTTATTTTTTTTTCTCCCTTCTTTTACAAATTTAAGGCTTTCTGCACGTTCCAGGGATCCCACTGTTTTGCAAGCCGAGGGGGGGCTTTCGCAAGAGGCGGGAGGGGGAAGTTTTGCAAGCACGGGAGACCTGCACATGGCTTTTGAAAACAAGCCTGACCTCAGGGCACAGCCGCTGCGCCTCTCGCCGCTGCCTTCCCCTTTCTGCCCGCAAAGCCGGGGCCGCAGAGCCCCAGAGAGGGGCCGGAGAGGCCACCCCCGCCTCCAGCTTGCTCGTGCTCAGCTGCAGCATGGCAGGGGCAGGGAGGGGAATGCACCCCTCTGGGAGAAAATACAAAACCCCAGGGCCTGGCAGCATCTCCGTGCGCTGTGCCGGAGCCTTTGTGCGCCCCTGGGCTGGGCAGGGAGGGTGCGCAGGACACAGCGGAGCTCAGAGCCCAGCATCTCCCCATCCCCTGTGGCCACAGCTCTTGCAGAGCCACCAAAAGCCCCGGGGGTGTCTCCGGAGCAGCGTTTGGCTCTCTCTGCCACGTGTCCCGTGGCCCAGCAGGGCTCTGCCAGGGCTGCCCCCGCACGGGGCTCGCACCCGGTGCCGTCCTCCTCCCGCGGGCTGCAAGGGCTGGGTTACCTAATAGGAAGGGGTGGGGGTGGGCGTGGGTGTGATAACTGCACAGAGATAATTTTACTTCAGGGTAAGTCAATAAATTACTAAAGAGCCTTTGATTGTGCTCTGGGTGATGCATGTTGATTCAAAAACCCGAGACATTTAGCCTCAATTATGTCTATTTGTATGTCTTTCCTGCCTCGCTTCTCCAGGGGCAGGGGAAATAACCCTGCCTTGTCTGCGTTCCCACACCTCTCCCACCTCGGCCCAGCTCCAGATTTCGCTCCTGTCCCGATAACGCTTGCAGTGGGGAGCAGGAGAGGTCCAGCTCCTGGCACGGCTCCTCCCGGCTGTGCCGAGCTCGCACCGGGCAGAGCAAACGCAGGGGCACGGAGCTGGGGGGGAGCTCTGCAAAAACAGCTCCGTGCTGCTGGGGGGCACACCACGTTTCCCAGGGCATTTGGGGGGAGAACCTAAAGGTCCTTAAAGCCAATCCATCGCTGCCCCTTAGCCCCCAGGCTTGCCAGGCAGGCTCCCCGCAGGCTCCGGCGCATCCCTGCCTCCTGGCACGGCACGGCTCAGCCACGAGCCCCTGTAGGACAGGCTGCAGCGATGCTCAGAGCACACAGGTGCCTTAAACCGACACAAATTCGGCTCTGCAACACAACCTGGCACTGGTTGTACTGCAAAGAGGCAAAACTGCCCCGTCTGTGGCCGCAGCCAGGCTCCTCTTGCAGCAGCAGCCCTGGGGCAGGGCGGGAGCTGCAGGAACCGGCCCCGGGTGCCGGCGGGGGCCCCGCTGCTTTTCCTACATCAGGAATGCAAAATCCGCCCCCGGAGTGGGAGCTCATGGTCAAAGTCCCTTTCGGATGGACGCCGTGTGCTGTGTCATTAGGGACGAGCTCCTTTCCTTGGAGAGCCACTTCTGTCCTCGTGGGAAACCCTCTGTGCCGTGAGGGGCTCGGTGAGCGAGCTGGCGGTGGGTTTGCCATCCTGCCTTCACCCAGGGCCCTGGGTCGAGAGCTCCTTGTGGCCGCCCTGTGTGTTGGTGGGCTCGGTGTGCAGAAGGAAGCCGGGATCGCTCTGGAAAGCAGAGGGCATCGTCTCTGCTCCTGGACCGACTACGTGCGTGTTGGCGCATGCAGCCCTGACAGCGGCTTTTCAAGTGCAAATCTCCCGGGAAAACAAAAAGGAGCCCCCAAACCGGAGCTCCTCGCGCTGAATTGAGCTGCTCTTGCGACATCCACCCGTAAGCTGCATCGAGATCTTCCTTCCCCCGTGCCTTGCGCCTGCAGAGATGCGCCCAGCACCTTGCCCCGCTGCGCTCCGCCACCTATTTTTAGTGTGCGCAGAGGAAGCGCGCGGCGCCCTGCTGCAACCACCTGCCTCAGCAGAGTTTCTGCTCCTCGGTGCTGACACACCGCCCAGCCCAGTGTGTGCCTGGCAGCTTGGGGCTTCGCATCGGCGAGGGTTGTTACCTGACGGGATTAGATGGAGAAAGGGAACGGGGCAGGGATGTGGGATGAGGCAGGGACATGCTGTGCAGGCACAAAGGGTCCAGCTCCAGGCTGCGGGAAGGAAGCGATGGGGATGAGGGGATGCAGCCGGTGCCCACACGCCCAGACAGGTGAACCTGTGCACCCAAGTGCTTTGCTGCCTGCTGCTTTGCTTTTAGGCTCAGAGGCAAAACGTAATCCCTAAATGTTCCCAGTGTCCCACCCAGCTCCCAGAAGGAGTCACACAGGTGACAGCGGTACCAGCCGGCGGCGTGTGCCGGGGCTCTGCGTGCCACAAGCCACTGAGTCACCACCCAGGGCTATTTCTGCCCCGTGGGCTGGTTGGCTGGGTCGCTCCCAGTTCCCAATTGTCAGGATCAGACCTTCATAAATCTCACCAGAATGAGGAAGTCTGGGAACAGAAACCTGCTGCAAGCCAACCCGGCGCAGCTGCGGCCAGACACCACCAGCACCTCGTGCTGGGACCACTCCCATGGAGGAGGGCGAGAGGGAGGGAAGGAGCCGTGCCTTGACCTGGCATTTCTTGGTCCCTGCTGCTGTGTTTTGGCTGACATTTTCCTAAAGCAGCCTCTGGGACGGACCTCTCCCAGCTCCCTGCCTGCTCCCCTGGTGGGGCCGCGCCGTGCCGGCACAGAGGAGCAGCGCTGGGTGGAAAAAGCAACCCTTGCCCAAAAGTCGCACCACGCCCAAATATCTGAAAAGGCTTCAATGAACGGTTTGTTGGCTATTTTTGTCATTGCCTCTGCCCTTCCTGGCCTGGGCTGGGAGCAGAAACACTGATGGCACACCGGAGAGGATGAGGCAGCCGGTGTCCTGGGCGCAGGCGGGGGCGCTGGAGCCGTCTGGCCACGTTCTCATCATCGCACTCAGGTGCTCTGCACTCCCCGGTTGGTGGTGTCCGAGGGGTTCTGCTGCTGCTGCTGGGTTTTGTGGTGGGCTGTGGTCTCAGACGGAGATCTGCAGAGATAGGCAGAGCACAGAAACATTGCCATCTGCTGTCACACCCCGGTGCGCAGCGCGGCTCCGCGCTGGACCTCGCCGCGCCACCGGGCACCATTTGCACGGGGAGCTGGTGGCCTCCCTCAGCGCGTCCCCTCGGCCACCAGCAGGGCCGTGGCGTGACAGCGTGGCCCTGGCATGACGTGACTGCGGGAAGGCGAGGGGATCAGCACCCAGGCCTGGCACATCTCCAGGCTGTGGAGGCGGAGGTCTGACCGCAGGGCTGCACGAGCCTACGAGCCAGGAAACGACGGAGGTCGCCCTGCTCAGCCCCGAAGAGTTAAGAAACTTTTGCCTTGCTGCAAAGAGAGACTTCAAAGTGTCGGGGCAGCATCCAGCACAGCAGCCACGTGCAGACGGAGAGGGCAAGTCCCGGTAATTACAGCCTCTGATGCAAGAGCTGCAAAGGATTTGGGAAAATGTGCACTTGGCTGAAAAAAAAGGGTTTGATTTCCCTCGCCTTTTCTCCCCGCCGAACTCCCCTCTGTGCCCTCCAGCTACAGACCTTTAAGATGCGTGTCTTGGACTGGATTTGCTTTGTTTCAAGTTCCCTGGGAATCTGGCACTGGCATCACCCAGAGGAAGGGTGCTTCCAGCTTCCCAAGCGTGGGGGCTTCGCCACAGGGGGCAGAGAGCTGGGAGCCCCCCGATGCTCAGGCCTGGCCCTGCTGCACCTGCTGGGAGCAGCCCCAACACCCCAAAATGCAGCCCCACAGCCTCAGCAGGGCTGCAGGGCGGCCCCGGGCACCGCAAGCCATGAATGTGTCCTTGCACAAGCACCGGAGCAGAGCAAAGCGCAGCCTTTGGGCAGCCGGCGGGCAGCAGGACGCCTTCACAGCTCCTTCCTGGGGACTGCCAGCAGCAGGGAGCGGGAGGAACAGAAGATCCCGGTGCCATGAGCCTGCCCTTCCTTCCAGGAGTGCCCAAGGGGCAGCTCCTGCAGGCACCTCTCCCTGCAGCCCCGGCGCGAGGATGGCACCGGGTGGCTGCCTGCTGGCACCCCCCACCCTTGCACCCAAACCGAGGTCCCACAGACGACTCCAAGCAGCCTCTTCCCCTGGCTTGGCCGTGCTCCAGCCTCCTCCCCTGCAGACGGAGGACGCTGCTCCCCCATCCAGCCCCCGTTTCCCCCCCTTGCAGCGCCGCGTTCCTGCCCGGGGCCACGGGCAGGTGCACGCACCTCCACGTTCCCACCGCCCGCTGCTGGGCTGCTGCCAGCCGGGGATGCGCTGGCTCTCGCCTGGCCAGGCTGTCACCTGCGGGCATAAAAAGGGGAGGTGGGTGTTGCTGCTGAATGGGCAGGGGGGTAGGAGGGGATGGGGATGTGTTTCGGGGCCCCTGGCCCTGTGGTTCGTGGTGCTGCTGCAGCGGGGCCGGAGCCGCAGCTCTGAGCTCTCCCGGCCGGGTGGAGCATCCCCGGGGCACGGGCAAACCCGGGCACGTCCCGGTCCCTCCTCGCGTCTCCCTTCCTCCGCCTGGCCCGAGACCTGGCAGCAAAGGCAGTGTTTCACTCCTGTGTCAACATTTGGAAGAAAAAAGGGGGGAAAAGAGTCATTTCTGTCCAACCCTGGGAATGTGGATGCCCCGAAAACAAACAGAAGCTCTGTTTCTTCACTGAAAGGCCGTTTTAAATCTGGTTGGCTGCCAAAAAGTGATAAAAATGATTGCTGTTCCGGCGCTAGAGAAGAGTTTTGTTGAAAATGTCACCCCCCACGCACCCTCCCCCCAAATCTCACTTTTATGAAAACACCATTTTTTAGCAGTGGGCTGGCAGGCAGATGTTTGGCCCGGACCCTACCGGAGGCCAGATGCACCCGAACCGCCATTCCCAGCCCCCTCTGTGTCATCTGCTGATTGACAGCTGTCAGTCACCTCTCGGAGGGGCTGAGCGTGTTCCCTGCGCTCCGTGTCACCTCCTGGGGGACCGGGGGCTCCTATGGTTTATGGGTTTTTCTAGGGGCATCCCCCCGTGGAAGGGTCTCCCGGGTACAGCCTCCGGAGAGCGCAGGAGGGAGGATGCTCGCCCGCACGCACGGTGATGTGGAAGGGCACGGGGAAAGGCTGGAGGTTGTGTCACCGGAGCTGCGAGCTGCACTTGTCGGGGCTCGTCCCCTGTTTATTTACGAAGGGTGGCAGGTTTCCAGCGGGTTGTTTTCCTGGTGCAATATTCAACTCCCAACCTTTTGTTCCAAGGTATCGCCCAGCCGGGGTACGTCAGCCCCAGCCCCGTGGTGCTCCCGTTGCAGCCGGGATGGCACCGAGCCCTCCTCGGTGGGGCAGGGGCAGGGGCAGGTGGCAGCTCGGTGCCACGAGACACGAGGACAGCTCCGAATGTCCCCCGTGCTGGTGCTGGCACCTCCAGCAGGGACTTTCCGCGATGCTCCTGCGCTCGGCGCGCCCTCGCCCCGGGGCAGCGCGGCGCTGGCGGGGACGTGGCTCTGCCCCTGCAGAGTTTAAGGCACGGCCCTGCCCTGACTCCCACCCTCATCTCCAGGCTGTGCCCAGCACTTTGGGCTCCCTGCAGCCTTACAGACAGCCCCACATCCTGCAGGGTCACAGATCAAGGGCTGGAGGGAAGCCCTGGCCAGGGGATGAGAGGCTGGGGTGAGGTTGTGGGTGTCGGGGTGCGCAGCCCCGAGCACCGTGTGCTGCAGGGACGTGCCTGGGCGCAACCACTGCCCCGCGCCGGGCTGAGAAATCCCACGGTGCCGAGGCTCCTCCTGCACCGAGGGGGCAGGTGGAGCGCCCGGGGGCACAATTCCCAATCAAAGCCACACGTGTCCCGGCTGTGATACGGAGGCGAGAGCAAAACCTCCGGGACCAGGCGGAAACACGCGCTGGCTGGGAGCGCCGGAGGCAAAAACGCGTGCTCGGCTTCCAAGACGTGTGGCTTTTGCTTCTGCACACGCAGACATAAATAACGACAGGAAGCACAGGCAGGCTCCCAATTAATGGATAGAGCACCCCATTACCTGGGCGGGTTTATCATCCTCTTTCTGGGCTGCCCGGAGGCTCCCCTCGCCCCCAGCGGCTCTCCGGAGGGACACTGCTTTTGGAGCAGGTTGTGCCTTTTTTGCTCGGTTCCTGCTGTCTGGAGTTCAGCTTCATTTAGGAAAAACTCCCTCTTCTACACTTGCAGCCTCACTTAGAAAAGGCACATGGGTATGGAAAGGAGCACAGCTCCCTCAGCTAGCTACATCTGCTCGTGATCCATGCCCCGTGGGAGGACAGGCAAGGTGCTCCAGGCTTGGGATCAAGCCTGTGTCCCTCTGGAGCACGGCTCTCGGAGCGTCCCTCCTCTCCTCGGGTGCGTGGCAGGCGGACCAGGCAGGCTGGTGGCAGGGCAGCTGGGTTTGGAGAGCCTGGGATCTGATAAAACGTGTGTTCGTGGGGCAGTGCCACCACGGGATCACCAGGAGCACGGCCCTTCTCCTGCGGGCAGGACAGGCTATTTTGAATATCCCGAGTTGGAAGGGACCCATAAGGATCATCGAATCCTTTGTTTGAATGATCAGGAGGCCGAGTTCCTCTAGAAAACCTCAAGGGGTACAGCACTGAACAGCAAGCAGGGCACTTTCCCAGACAGCTAACCTTGCCCTTTGGGATTTTCCCTGTCTGGAGGAAGCGCAAAGGGGCACGAGGCCATGCTGGGGACCTGTCCCAGAGCTCCTGCCCACCCCAAATCCCCGGCACGGAGGCAGCACCACGGAGCACACGGTGGCTCGTCTGCAGCAGGGAGGCAGCTTATGCCCCGACATGTCCCACAACCTGCTGGGAGGTGCAGGCTGCTCTCTGGTAGCGGTACGAGCCGGGTGCTGCTGCAGGGAGCCCAGCACGATGCCCACAGCATCTCGAGAGGGAGCTTTGCTTGATTGCTTGATTGCCTTTCAAATCAGCTCGTTTGGAGCACCCACCCTAACCCGTGGCTCTATCGGGGCACTGGTGATGGTGGGAGCTGTGGTGAGCTGCCCCCAGCTGCGTGCCAGGGGTGAGGAGTGTGGGCACAGCCCGGCCCCTGCCCGGTCACCGGGCACCTGCGGGCGGCACCGTGCCCAACACGTGCGTGCAAGCCCGAGCCCAGAGATGTGCCACGTGGAGGGACGGAGGAACCCAAAAATCCCGACTTCACCATAAAAATATCAATCATCTCCAAACATCCGTGCGATGCTGATCCTTCCCTCCCTGCCCAGTATTTTCTCACGCTCTGAAGCTGGCAGCAGGCACTGGGAAGCGGTGTTGGAACTTGTCCTGCCGTCCCATCAAGGCCGTTTATCTCCTCCATCGAGCCCTGGAGCTGGAAGGGCTGCAAGTAGGGGCAAGGCGCGCTCCTGCTTGCCGCTTTCCATTGCGTCACTTTGACACGGGCTGAGCGAGCACCCCAGGGCCAGATCCCACACACAGCACCTTGCCTGGTCCTGCAAAACGCAGCAGGTCCGGGCAGCCCGGCGCTACCCCGCTGGTGAGCAGGACGCGGGGACCCTAATGACACCCCTGAGCATCACCCTGCCCTCCCTTCCCGACAGCCCGCGAGGAGCCAGTGCCTGACTGCGCCCCTAAAAGCCCTCGTACCCAGGGGCTGCACATCCAGGGTGACCCCAGAGGTGACCCTTGCTGTCTGGTGGGGATGGGGAAGCCTCTTGGGGGCCAACTTTGGAGCAGAGCATATAGATGGGGACGGGAGGGGACGGTGACCTTGCTGGGGGACAGATGAACGATGGATGGATGAGGAGGCACCTGCCCTTGGCACGAACGGCACAGCCCCTGTTGCGGTGTGCTCAGTGTGGGATCCTGCTCGGAGCGAGCCTACTTAATTAAGGCAATTATGAGGCAGGCTGCTCCCTTGCCCCTCCCTCGCCTGCTGCTCCGAGAACCAATGGGTTTGAAAACCCGGCCAGCCGGCTCCGCGCCCTCCTCCTGCTCCTGGCTTTGAACACAAACGTCCGAAATTTTGCCTCCAAGCCCCGGCGAGCACCGGCCTGCAGAGCCTGGGACCGTGGTTTCCTTGGGCTCCTCGCCTGTGTCAGTGCTTGGCCAGCACGGCACGGCACGGCACAGCTTGGTGTGGCATGGCTTGGCGTGGCAGGGCCCTTCTCCATCACAATCCAAGGATTTTGGGGCCCAGAGCTTGTTCCCTGCCCGGGCCAGGTTTGTGGAGGTCACAGCATGGTGGTCAGTGCCACCAGGAGCACAAGCACCATGTCCCTGATCCTTCCCACCTCTCGCTGTGCCCCGGGACAGGGACATTCCCCAGCCCTCAGTCCCTAGGGAAGCCTGGGGATCTGCTGTAGGGCCTGAGAGCTTCAGGGCAGGGGGCTGCCTGCTGGAAGGAGCCCCCTTTTCCCCAGGAACCTGGCCCTGGACACTGGCCAGGAGCACGCTCTTATCAATAGAGGAAGCGAGAGTTCAGCAAAACTTTATCCAAGAGTTCAGCACAACGTTATCTGGCGCTGCAGTGATTGCTGGTGGGGTTGCACAGCCCCGGGCACTGTGGCAGGGGTGACAGTGCCCCACGGGACCCCCGTGCCATGCTGTGATGGAGCTGGTAGGGGCCAAGCTGGGGCTCGGATGGGGCTCGTGGCACAAACCAGCACTGGGAGAGCAGCAGCAGGGCAGGAAACCAGCCTGGCTTCCTACGCACTTCTGACTCAAAGGGTTTCTGCCGCACGGGCGCTCTGCTGTCTAATAAGAGGCTGAGCTCCCTTCGCAGCCTGCTGCTCCGAGGTGACACCAGCAGCAACACCACCGGGGCCTCTCTGACCTCATCTTCCACCGCCTACGCGCACGACAGTCGCCGGCAGCAAACATTTCTGAGGCTGGAGCACCGCGGTCAGAGCAGGCAGGGTTCAGCCACCCAGGCTCCTGCGCAGCCGCAGCCACCATGGGCACGTTGGGGAGCAAGTTGGGAGTGCAGGAGGCTTCTTCGGCTTGTGCAAAACTCACGGGGCCAGGAAAGCTTCTCTTCCCAAACCTGGGTATTAAAATATATTCTTTTGGGACAAAGGAAACAGTTTTTAGTTCAATTTCTAGTTTAAAAACCAAGCAAGCTCCACCTTTAAGGAGTGCTTCGAGGTGAGAGAAAAGCCTTCGTTAGGCAGAAAGGCACAGATGGCCGGAGTTGAAAGTGTTAAAGGCTCAAAGTGTTAAACTCTCAAAATATTTGTCTTTGGCCAGCCAAGTGCTTGCTTTTCTAACAAAAAAAAAAATACTTTTGTTTCAGTGTCACCAGGATCCTGTGGCTCACCCCAGCCATGCTCGCCCGGCAGACTAGCTACGGGGTGGGCCTCCCAGCCTTATAAATGAGTGAATCCTTTAAAAAAAAAAATAGAGTAATGCTGCAAATGCTTGTTTACTCCAATAAATTCCCATTTTGGTCATTTCCCGGCTCGCCTGGGTGGGAGCCTGCGCGAGAGGCATCACATCCGTGCCGGGCAGCTCGCGGGGCTGCGGCCGGCGGGGCCGGGTGAGGAGCGCTCCTGGGGCTGCTGCGCACGGGGAGCTGGAATCCGATGGGCAGGAAGGAGGAAAAGCGAAAAAATCATAAAAAAATATACCCAGGCTGTTCTGATGGCAAGAAACCAAATGTCCCTCTGCGCCCTGACCTTCATTGTGTGGGGAAGGAGGGAGCACGGCTACTGAGAAAACGTGATAAGGACGGCCAGCGGCGCCCGGGCTGACACCGACCGTGGGTTTGGGCTGTTTGCACACCGCCAGCTTGTGCGTGGACGTGGTGAGGTTGTGAGTGTGCAGGGAGCTTGTCCGAGCTTTTTGGGTCATGGAGTCATGGAGTTTTGGGTCCCGTGGCACTGCTGCCGGGAGAGAAGCAGATGTGGTGCCCCAGCCAAGGGGACCTCGCTGGAGAAGGCAGGATGGGACAGCAGAAGGGAAAAATGCTGGGGAGAGGGGCCCGGGACATCTGCAGCAGCTCTGCCCTGACCCCAAATTGCAAGTTCCCAGGCAGGACCCCCTGGGGGCTTATCTCAGGTGGGACCCTGCCCTTTACCCGTCCACGGGGTTCATTGCCAGCTCGGGGGCAGGATTGGGGCTGGCCGGGAGCGGGGTCCAGGAGCTGTTGTCCTCCCCCTCCCGGTGCTGGGGGGGGGGGATGAGCAGTGCCTGCCGCCTGCTCCCGCCCCACAAACGGCGCAATTAGGGCCGAGGCTTAACTGAGTGTGCTAATTTGACATCTGGCGATTTGATCGGGCTGAGGGTACTGTTTACATTCACCTTCCACTATGTTTGGTTTGCGATAGCAGCGGGACAGAAGGCGATGCTGCGGGTGTCCTGTTCTCAGCGCTTTTATGGGGGTTTCCTATGAGAACAGCAGAGATAGGGCCGAGCCTGGCAGCCGCCCATCCAGGCCTCCTCTCCCTGATTTTTTTTTGTGTGTGTGTTTTATTTCTGTTTAGCCTTCGCCTCGTTTCAAATAAAAAGAGTGATTTAAAACTCTTCGCAATAAAACAATCCAAACAGAAGTCGGTCTGCAGCGCCGGGTAATGGGGGAGATGGCTCACGCTATTTGCTTAATTGCAGACTTGTGTTTGCCGAGTACTTGTGGGTGAATTGTTTGCAAATAACAGGTGAGTTTATTCGTGCTCAAAGCCCTGAGATTAGAGCAGGGCGGGGAGGCAGGAGGATGCTCCGGGCTGCGGGTGGCCTCCGGCAAGTCCCCACTGCGCTGCGGGAGGCTGGAGGGACCTGCTCGGGGTCCTGGTCCCCTCGGGGAAGCTGACCACAGAGGGCAGCAAGGACACAAGGTTTTGGAACTGGGTGCCTTTGTAGCAGGATCTAAAACCCACGCAGTTCACCCTTCGATAAATTTCAGATCAGGTCCCAGCACTGGGGCACGGATATCTCCCCGGTGTGTCCAGACTGATGGAAACCACAGCTGCCCTGCCTGCACGGAGCAGGGAAGTGACACCAGGCAGGGGGACGTGGCCCCAGCCAGAAAAAACAACGAGCAGGAGGTAAAAACATCCCCGCAGCCCCTCACCTCCCTCTCCACAGGGTTCAGAGAGCAAAGGCCCAGATGCTCAGACAGAGGAGCGTTCCCAAAGCTTTTCCAACAAGTGACGAAATCCGAAATGGAGATGGAGGTTGAAATGATGAGGAATACCTGAAGGGCAGCAGCCCCATCTCCACCTCCTGCCCTGCTCCCCCGCATGCTGAGGCCCAGGGCCCCACAGCCACATCCCAAGCAGGGGCAGGGGGGTGAGGAGGAGCCGCCCGCCTGCCATGCGCCTGGCTCAGGTGTGGGGCTGGGAGCAGAGGGAGGCTGCCCCGGCACGGCGTGACTCAGGGCCAAGTCACAAAGCACCCGCTTCACCCCGCCAGGGCTCTTGACTTGCTGCTTTGCCTAAGCCCGTGCTTGTACATTGTGCTGGGGGTGATAGGGAGCCGGCACGGAGCCACGGGTGATCCCTCGCCATGAGCCGGAGTGTGGGAAAAATGCAATCGCTGCAAACAATCAGAGGCAAAGCCGGCAGCAGCACGCAGCGAGGCAGCGAGGAATTTGGAGGCACATTCCAGAGGGGATGACAGAGGAGGGGCTGGGAGTGAAAAAAAAATAAAAAAGCGCTCTGAGTTTTTTTTTTCCCCCTCTCTACAGCGTTGTCACACCCCGCTTGGCTTTCGAGTAAAGCTGCTGGGTGCTGCAGTATCCCCGGCAGTGGGGACGGGGCAAGATTTGGCTGGGCACCCCACTGCTGGGGCACCTGGCAGCCCTGGGGTGCTCCGTGTCTCTGTGTCTCCATCAAGGCCATGGAAATTCACCTCTCTTTGTAGCTCCGAGACCTACAAGGCCCAAAGGGGGTCGGCTCTGGGCATGGGGACTTGTCCTTGTGCATCCCACATGTGCTACAGGCGGTGCTGGCACACGGGAGCTGTGCTGGCCACCGGCTCAGTGTCACCGCCAGCCCTGCACGTGCTGCCGAGGGGCTGCAGCACAGCCCGCGACCTTGCAGCTTCCCCGTTCCCTCCTGGCTCTTCCTGACCCACTTTCTACATCGCAGGATCCGAGCAAAGCGAAATGGAGCAGGAGGAAGGGAGCCACAGGGCTGGCACGGCCGCTGGCACGATGTGCAGGGGAGGGGACGGTCATAGGGCAGGGGAAGGCTGCTGGCAGGAGGGAGGCTGGTGCCAGGAGAGGCTCAGGATCAGAGGAATTGGGGTTGTGTGGTTTTCCCTTGCCTGCTGCCCTGTGTAGGACATGCTCAGGGGGTGCTGGTGCTCGCCAGCAGCCCCGCTCAGAGGGCTGGTGTTTGGGGAGGGAAAGCATTGGGGCAGAGCCCAAAGAGAGCACGTGAGGTCATAGGGAGCAGGACAGGGACCAGGCACCAAAATTTACAACCTCCTCCCCATCCTTGGTGCCCACCTTCCTCCCACCCCACCATCCTCCTCCTCCCTCGCCCAGGTGCCCGGTGGGCAGAGGATCCTTCCGAGGCACAAGCAAGGGATAATTGTTAGAGTGTGTGGGGTGCCCTGTGCCATATTTCACTCATCGCTTCAGGCAGAGCAGCCATCCGGGAGCTAAAAGCATTCAATTGTTCACTGATGCTTTTCTTTGAAGCCCTCATTCATCCTCCAAGGTCTGTATTGATTGGGGACTCCAGGAAAGCATCTGCCCTTCTCTGCCTTCATCAATGACTTTCCCACATTAATCCACCTCTTCCCTTGATAACCACACTAATTACTCTCAGCTAAGTTGACTCTGGCAGGTCACTGGAGGCTGGGAAGAGCAACCTGCTCCGCGGCCGGGCTGTGCCTTAAAGCTGCAGATCCCTGTCCAGTAACAGACCAGTCCTGGAGGGATGGATGGCACTGGGATGTGAGCACCGTGGCATGGGGCTGGCTTTGGGGCAGCACAGGGGTCCTCCGGGGCCATGCTGGGGATGTATCCTGCTGAGAGAGGCGTTTGCTTTCCATTTCAGGGGCTCGTGGACCTCTGATGGGATCACTGAAGGTTTTGCATGGATGGGGATCCCAGATCCTGCCCCAGCGGGGTGCACATCCCCACCCCCTGCCTGAATTTGCCCAGGTTTGGGGGTTCAGCACTGTCCTGTTGTGCTGTGGGGTGTTTTAGACCACCATACAAGGTTCCCACCCTTCAATCCAGGGTGGTCGAGGCATGAACGAGATATTTTCCACTTCTCCACCTCAGTCTCCTTGCGGGGTGTGCAGCTCTCTGAAGTCTTTTGCTCTCGGCCACGATCAGGAGCAGCCCCACAGGGAGAAGCTGTGCAGGGGGAAGGAAGGATGGATGGGCTCTGGGGGGGCAGTGGCTAAGGGACATGTGCCAAATGTCCCGCTCACTTGCTGCTGCACTGCAGCTCCCAGAGGCTTTGAGAAGACGCAGGAGGTACAGAGGAAGAAGTGTAGGAGCTGGGAGAGATAACCCTGCTTAAGCAATGCTGATCCTGCTCTCACCAGGAACTGATGCAGGAGGACACATCTTGACCCATGAACCCAGAGCAGGAGAGGGCGGAAAAGTGCCAAAGTGACCTGGCTAAGGGGGTGCGAAAGCCGAAGGACAGTGCTCAGCTCACCAGCTGGTAAAATGGGGAGGAGTGGGACAAGCAAAACTGTGAGATCTGGAGGGATGGCCAGCTTTAGCCCTGCCTCATCTGGGATCAGCCTGGCAGTAGTGGGACATCCCTGTTCCACTTCAGTCTGGCAAGGGGAAGGGATGTTTTGTCCTAATGTGTAAGTCTGTTCCTGACGCAGAAGATATCATCTTTCTGCCTTAGGGAAAGGCAGGAAAATCCTTTATGTGTCTTCTAATTCAAAGCCTGTCTTTCTGTTTCTCTCTGTGTACCAGCATCTTGCTCACAACTTCAATGTACACCATGAGCAGCTCAGCAGCCCGGAGGCGAGCGTGGGCTCTCCCAGTACGTGGGGTCTGACAAATCCCCTGTTGCTCTGGTACTCAAAGTGGAGACAGTTTACTGTGCTTTTCCTTACCTGGGAGCCAAAGTAGCCCTTCAGGCTGTAAGAAACACAGCTTCAAGGTTAAAAAAAAAGAACAAAAGTAAAGTTTGCAGGAGGGAGCAGGACTGTGTGCACGTGCAAGGAGTGTGCTGGAGCCATAAAATGGCTGCAGAGCTCTTGGTGATGAGGAACAGCCCGGTAAGGTGAGGCTGCAGCAGACAGAAAGGCTTCCCGCTCCAGTATACAAGGTCTTTATTTACTTTATTTACTGTATATAGTATGCAATGTCTTTATTTACTCACAGGCGATTGCAACACGGGCTCCCCTTGCCCATCCCTATGTACCATCTGCTGCCCGGGGTGATGGCGGTGGCACCCTGTGCCTGGGTGAATGCCCGGCCGTGTGGGGTCCCAGGGGTGGATTAGTGGTGCTGGGCCACCCCAAAATCTCTCTGAGCCGCTGTGTCCCCTGTAGGGCTGGAGGGGACAACTGCTCCCCTCCATGCTGCTGCTACCACCACGGTGCTGCGCGCTGTGCCTGCCTCCATGGCCTGGCATGAAGCCCTTCAATGTGACCAAGCTGACCAAGGAATCATGGCTGGGGATGGCCCCATATGTCCTCATTCCCCTCCAGATGGCCCCACAGGGTGCACGTCCCAATCCCAAGGCGTCCCTTTTACCACAGGCTGCTTCTCCCATGGTGGGCGAGCAGCACGGGCTCTGTGGTGGCCCTCCACTGGTGCCTGTGGGGACATGGGGCACCCAGGGGAGACAAGAGGATTGTGCTGGGCCCCCCTTGTAGCCTTGTGGGACCGGGGTCCCCCAGTTGCCCGATGATGGCCAAGGTTCCCCAGGACGGGCCCTTCCATGCCCTGGCGGCCATTTCTGAGGCGGCGCCGCCATCTAGCGACACAACAGCGGGCTGCCTGCTGCTGGCGGGTCCCCGGGGTGCTGCTGGCCATGTCCCCTTTCCCTGTCGCCGTCCCCACCATCTCCCAGCCCCTCAGGGGCTGAGGGGCTGCGGGGGCAAAGCCAGAGTTGGGTATGGGTGAGCGGGAGCGGGGTGCTCGCCATGCCACGTGCCTTGTGGTGCGAAGGACTGCGAAATGCAAAAATGCAACACACTTCTACTTCTTTGTCTTCTTCCTTATTAATATTTTTATTATTTTTTAATAAAGCTCAAAGGATGGCTTCACAGAAGGTACGGGGACAATCCAGCCCTCTCCAAGGTCCCAGCAGCAGAAGCCACCACAGGGCCATCGCTCCGCTGGGCTGTGACAAGACCTCTCCATCCCCCCTCTGGCTCGTGTTTTCAGGGATCAATGGTGACTGTGTGGTTGTCCCATGCCATCAGTGTAGCTTTAACTCCCCCAAACATCCTAATTCTGCCTCCGCCGAACAAAGGCGTTGGCCATCCCGCCGGCTGCGGGCCTGCCCGTCTCTTGTCCCCCCTCCATCTTCCTCCCGCTGGCTGCCGAGAAAAGGGATTGAGCCGTGCCCGCCGCATGTGAAAAGCCCCCGCCTGCCTCGTGTTTTATGAAGGAAAATCTCCTTGGGAGAGCAGCCAAACGTTCCCAGCCTCCTGCTGGGTGCTTCAGACGTGTGCGCGGGATGAAGCGAGGGCACGGCTGCCCCGCGGGTACGGGGGGAGCGCGGGGGGACGGGGATGGGGGCTGCTGGGCTCTGAAAGCTGCTGTCGAAGTGTGCTGGAAGACGAGACGGGAAGGATGCTGTGCCACCAAGCACTCAGGAGGGTCCCACGTCCCTGCCACGGTGTGCCATGCTGGGGCTGCCCTGAGGATGCTATCTATCCATTTTCTCCGTTATTATCCCCACATTTCTTCCCTCCTTTTCCTTTCTCTGCTCCTACTGGTCTTCTCCCTCCCCACCACACACAGACCCGTGACCTCTCCTGGACAGCCTCCTGCTTTAGAGACCTTTCAGACCCAGCGACTGTTTCAGACTTAGCCAGGAGGCCCCCAAGGCTCCAACCTGCCACATTAAACTCAAATTTGCAGCTTAGATGCAAACATAATGACTGTGGATGTGGGGGCTCCGCTGGCACACAGAGCAAACAAACATTAACACATGGCAGAGCCTGGAAGAGCAATAACCTCAGCTTCAGCTGGGCTTCGAGGCCAGGAGCTGGAGTTTGCAGCCAGCTCTGCAACAGCAGTGCCCACAGTGAATTAATCCCACCCGGGTGCAGCTGTATCGGGCACTGCTGTCCTGGGCCACTGTCAGCAGCAGGGCTGCATGCAAGGCTTGGGGAGAAACGGAGGGGAAAAAGGTGTTTGTACTCTGTAGCTGAACAAAAAAGCACACAAAATCAGACAGGGTCAAGCCCAAAGACAGCTTCTCTGCCATGTTTCCTTCTCAGGTTCATTTTGCTAATGTTGTGCTCCACATGAATTAAAAACCTTCCTTTATTTATCGGGGGTTATTTCACATCCATTAAAACCCTTTTTTATTCTTTCTCTTTAGGCTGGGATCCATTTGTCAGAGCACTTGCCACTTCCAAAAACGCATGCTTCATATCTGACAATGATGAAACAAAACATTTGGCAGATCCAAAATGAAACTTTTTGTTGGCAAAGCCTGGCGCAAAGTATTTCAACATTTGCATTGCATCCATCCTCCCCCTTGCTATGTGAAAGCCTCAATTTGAGCTGCACACAGAGACAATTTCTGTCGTTTTCTGATGTTTATTTGTGAGGCCGAGGAGCCCTCTGCTCTGAAACCACGCAGCTCCCACTAGCATGGCTCTCCCACTCCACCTTTCTGTCACCTGGTGCTGCTGCTCCTCCTTGCTTTGTGAGCTTTCTCTAAGCTTTCCTGAAACGTGAATAGGACAAAAGTGTTGCTGAGGCTTAGAACTGCGTCGAAAAAAGCCTCTGAGAGCCCAGCACTCTCCTGCTGCCTCTTGCAGCCCAGGCACTGCAGGTTTTCTGTGGTGGGCACTTTCCATAAGGGAGATCCTTGATGCAAACAGCCCTACCGAGTGCACGAGCAGCCGCGGTGGGGTGTGCTTCTCCTTCCCAAGCGTGCCTGGAGCGTGTGGGTGCAGGCAGGCAGCACGTACAGGCAGCTTCCCCTCCCCGGGAGCCGCACGTGTGTCTCTCCCCTTCCCAACTCTTGGTCTTGTTCCTCCTCCCCATCACATCATGGTCTATATTTAGTCCCAGACACAGCAAAACATTTTGCACAACTCCCGCCGAGCGCCTGGCAGGATCAGGGCTGGGATTACTTATGGTAATTCTTCGGGCTGGGAACACCCCGCCAGCGTTAATAACGAGTAACGAGGGCGCTTTCTGCAGCACAAAGATAATTATCCCTGCCACGCTGGGGGCTTCATTAAAGGTCTGCCTCCAGGTGAGCAAGCAGCCTTAGGCCGATGAGAACGATCCAAGGAAAACCTCCCAGGGCTACCAAAGGAGGGCAGGAGGAGGCAGGGGGACCAGCACCCCACCGAGTCGCTCGGAGTCTCCTCTGATCAGCCTGTGTGTCCCCGCGTTGTGCCCGACCTCCTACATGGCCCTGGGGATGTGGTGGCCTCATGTGGCAGGCGGGCAGCATCCATGCAGGGTGTCCCGAGACCCCTGCCCCTCATCCCACAGCCCAGGGACCTTTTGGAGAGCGCCTTCTCCCACATCACTCCTTGACACCAGGGGCAGAAGAAAAGGCAGATAAGGGCTCGCATGGAGCCGCTCACTTTCCCTTCACATCAAAGCCCCGTGTTTATCTCTGGGGGCCCGGCTGGGTGCACAGGGCTGCTCGATGGCTCCTTTTGGACAGGCTGGGAGGAGAGGGGTCGGGTTGTGTGTCTCCTGGTGCCTCGGCTGAGGTCGGTGGTTTAAGCACTGAGACCATTGCCTGCAGTCCTCCTGTCACCACTCTGCCCCCATGGCCCCTGTTGTGAGCGAGCCAGGGTGAGAAGGGACACCCCGCTCTGCTCCAGCAGCTCTGGGCAGAATTAAACCTTTTCTCTTCCTTCCAAGGTTGTGGTTGTAAGAGAAGCTCTTTCCTCCTCGTAACATGGGCTCGTGGGAGGACCTGGGGGCTTCCAGCTCCAGGGGCCCCTCCAGCAGCGGGAGATGGATGGGTTTGGTGCACAGGGCAGGCAGCAGGGGAGAATTCAACACGTTTAGGAGGGGGAAGAAACACAGAAAGGGGTTAAAAGTCACCTTCTTTCCCCATCCCAGCTCCTCGGGGGCAAAGGGAGCTTCCCGAGGTTATCAGCTGGGGTCAGCTGCTGGGAGGAAGGCAACGAGAGGCTGGGGGATTCAGGGCGCCAGTGTGGGGAGCTCTGCTCCCCAACAGCCACCCAGGAAAAGGCACGAACTCGCAGAAACACAGAGGGGAGGACCAAAACCCCTGGCTGGAGGAAGCGGGACAGCAAGGAAAATGAAATCTTGGTGTACTCCCTGCTGCCAGCGGGCTCCCAGCATCGCCAGCAGGGTCTGGCCCCGATGTGCATGGTGCTGTGCATATCTAACAGAGGCACGGCTCATGCCTCGTGTCCTGTGCACCCTGCCCACGTTTCTGCACAGCCGACAGTCAGCCCAGCCCCAGGGAAGCCCTCTGGAGCCCTTTTGGCTCCGTGGGTGTGAGATGAGGCCCAGGCTGAGCTGCAGTTGCCCTGTTTTGATGTCGTTAATGTGACAAGCTGAATTAATTAAGTGCAGTCGGAGAAGGCTCCGGCGTTCCTCCCCTTTCAAGGGTTTTCACTTCAAAGGAAGGCAGACAAGGAGAGCATCCCTCCCTGAAGTGCCTCAGCCTGGCAGGGCAGGGCAGCCCAGCCCTGCTGACCCCGTCCTGGGACACATCCTTCCCTGACACCACCGGAGCCGAATATCCACAGAGCACCAGAAGCTCCCCGTTGGTGTGCGGGTGCTGGCTCTGGACCCATCCTGCCTGGGGTGGGTGCTCTGGGATTTTCAGGAGCATCAGAAATGTCCCTGTGCAGATGGATACCAAACCCAAGCTCTGCTCCCCGTGCCAGAAACATGCCTGGAGCTTGCCCAATTCCCCTTGCACACCAGCGTGATCGTGTCCTGTTAGCGAGCACGTTGGGGACCCCTCCTGGAGCACTGTGCAGCGTGCAGGCTCACACCAGCAGCTGTTTTAGGCAGCTTCTGAGGGTCGTTTCCACACCAGCTGCTTTGCAATCCCAGCTCTTTTCATCCCAGAAGCCCTGGGATGCAGGGCAGGCGCGTGTGGCTCCTGCCAAACGGCTCCTTCATGCCCTACAGCCAGGAGCGTGGGGCTTGGATGGCAAAGCCAAGCGGTGCCAAATTCACCCTGCAGAGCCAGAGCTGCCCCTGGCCCCCGTGCACCCCTCACCCACTGCCCCCAAGCCCCCAGCCCCATCCCTGCCAGCTCAGCCTGCTGGAAGCTTGAGGAGAACAGCCTGGCTTTTCCTAAAGCCCCCAGAAGGCTGAGGAGATGTTTCACCATCCCGTTGGGTTTGTCCTGCAATGTTTTGGAGCGCTGGAGGGAAAACAAGGCTGCCGTGGGCTCCCCTTGCATCTGTTTCCTGTGCCTGTGTGCTGAGCCTGCTCGCCCCAGCCTGCGGGTTTTGTCACGGCGGCCTTCAGAGCCCGGCTGGAGAGGGCTGCAGCTGCGAGGGGAGCCAAAGAGCTCCCATCTTCATTGCCAAAAAGCAGGAGAGCTTCAGGGCCAGGGAAGTGCTACTCTTTATATCAAAACAGCACCTGGGAGCACATCCCAAGGCCACAACTGCAGAGCCTGGGCACGTGTGTGCAAGCTACAGGATGCTCCCGGCCTGAGGACATCGGTGCCAGGAGCCAAAGTCACCCCTGGAGGTGGCTGCATCCCCTGCACATCGCAGCCAGCTCCAGAGCCAGGCGGTGCCACCACCTCGCTGCCCTCCCTGGGTGCCCTGTGAGCATCCAGCAGTGGGTGGTGTGTGCTGGCAGCTCGCTCTAAGCTTTTAAAGGCAGGGGAGTTACTGATGCAGGCTCCCCGGGCTGCACGCAGGCAGCGTTTTGTAGATCTGATGTTAAAGGTGGAGCAGAGTAAAAAGAAAAAAAAGTAGGGGCAGGAAATGGAAAGCTCGCTCCTCCCTTCCCCGGGGACATCGCTCCTTATCCAGCCCCGCTCCCGTTTCCTTCTGGGATAAACCAGGACTTGGTTTCCTTCAGTTTGTGGTGGATGTGGCCACGCAGAGCCTCCCGGCAGCGCTGCCACCATGGGCAGAGGGGGAAGAGCCCCACACGGCTGCTCTCGGGGTGGTTTGGGAAAGAGCCACACACCGGGGCTGGCCCCGGCACGGGAAAATTCGCTTAGCTGGGCCTCCTCTCCTACAGAAAGCGGAGGCACCAGGGGTCCAGTTACAACGTATTTAATATTTCCAAGCTCACTGGGGCCTTGCTGTCTCAGAACTGGGTCATGCAATCAGCCCCGAGCTGCGACGTCAACCCGGCTCAAGGATTAAGTGTGTTGTAACCAGAGCCCAGCGCCCGGCGCGGGACTGGAGGCTTTTATCTCGCTGTGGCTGCAACGCGGGCACGGGGTCGAGCTGGGCCATGGGAGCTCATAAAGCATCCCCCAGAGATGTCCCGGTGCCTGCTCCATTGGGGCTGAGCCCCTCTGCAGGGCTTTCTGTGCTGACCCTATAGGATGGCGCTGGGTTAAAGGGAGATCTGAGCCCACAAAGCCGGCCTGCAGCCCCCAGGGTGATGCTGGCCACAGCTCCCCCTGCCAAAATGCTGGGCTGCTTCGTCCTGGCTGAGTGCTGGTCCCCTCGTGCTGCCCCTCTGCAGGGCACTGCTTGCATTTCTTGCTCTCTGGCTCATCTTCCTTGCAGTGACACGTGGGGAGAGCTTTCTGCTCCCAGGCCGGCTGGGGAGAAGCGGGCTGGAGCTGCCTGGGAGGGATTTCTGACTTTTGACACTTAACGGATGGAAAATGAAACAAAAGGCGTGCTGAAATTTCACACCAAAAAAAAAATAATAATAATAATAAAAAAGCATCGTTAGGGGTCGATCGACGTTTGCTTTGCGCTTTGAAATGGTGAAAAATGAAACCGGCATCATTTCCTAGCAGAGGCAGGGGGTGGGACCTCGCCGGTGGGGGTGAAAAGCCGCGGGCTGCCCCACAGGGACGTTTCCTCGAACACCGCGTGCTCACGAAGGTCTGCACGTCCCGGGGCAGGAGGCAGGGCTGGGCTGCTTCGGTGGCCGGTTGCAGACACCCCGCCAGGCAGGGCATCGAGCTGCAGCCCTGGGGAAGTGCGGGCGAGAAGCCCACGCTGTTGTCTCGCTCAGGGAGGGATAAAAAAATAAAGGGATCCGTATCAAAGGCTCAGCTTTGCTTTGCTCCGCTGCAGTTTGCTTTGTTCTGCAGCTCTGCCTCGCCCCCCTCGGCCTCCAGATGCTGTCCCCAGAGGAAGCTGGCAGCCAGGCCTGCTCTGGGGACACCGTGTGGCTTTGTGTCTGCGCGGAGGGACAAAGAAAATGGGACGGGGGCAGCTGCACAGCCCTGCCCTGCCCTGCGTGCCTGGCCGGGGGCTGCTGGGTCAAATCCTTCCCTAGTGCCGGTCCCCGGGGTCAAGGACTGCGGGGAAGCCTGATGCGTTGTAACAGGAAAACAGGAAGCTGGTGGCAGGGATGCGTTCCCTTTAGCACTTCACATCCCGAGCTGGATGGGGCCGGGGCGCGTTGCATCACACCCGTGCAGGCTGGGACCTGAGCCGCCGGGCACCCCGCAGCCCATCCTTCACTAGTTAGGGTGGCTTTGGGAAGGACTTGGTGCCTCTCTGCCATCCCTCCCGGCACCCATCCTGCTCCGTTAGGGTCGGGGAAGCGTGGGTGCCCCCAGGGAGATGGATCTGAACAGGGAGCAGTGCACGATGCAGGTGCTGCTCCGCCAGCTCCAGGCCAGACGTGTCCTGCTGATGCCGGTACCCCGGGGCGGGTGCAGGATGCCCTTTGCCCCGTGCCGTGCACAGCAGCAGCCAGCCCTGGCTGCCCCAGCTTGCTGTGGGGATGAGGAGGCTGTAAAACACTTTTGCCAGCCCAGCCCCTCGCTCAGCACAGAGCAGCTCCCTGCAAATACGGCCAGGGCTCACTCCTGGGGCTGGTGGCTGCGGTGCCACGGTGGGGAGCAGCGCACGGCTCGGTCTGGGGGGGATGCCTCGGGGTTATCTGGGCTCAAACATCTGCAGGCGGCCCCGCCGTGCCGTTACACCAGTGTTTGCTCTGCAGGGACGTGCAGCAGCCGCAGGGTTGGCTCGGGGATGCCTTCCTGCCCCTGAAATCCCCACTGCTGCCGGGTTGCAGCAGAGGGAGGCGACCGGGCTGGATTTCTGTTTCGTGGCTCCGAATTTCCACCTGGGGATGCGTCGGCATCTCCCGTGGCTGCTGGATCCCAGCGAGCTGCACCTGGGGAGTGGAGCCTGGGCAGGGAAGGATTTGGACCCACAGCCGCTGCCCCAAGGGCCCTGCCTTCACCCTGCGATCCAGGCTGATCACCACCCAGCTGCCAAGGGATCTTGCACAAACCCCAGCTGTGCTTCCAGGGAAACAACGCTGCTGAAATGGTGTCCTGGAGAGGCTCAGGGCCCTGGGACAGCTCTGGCTTGCTGCAAACACAGCTGGGAAGGGGAATGGAGCTTGCAGCTGTTGGTAGAGGGAAGGTCTCTGCCATGCTTGTGCCACTTGTGCTCGCAGCCCTGGCTCATCTGGACCACAGAGAGCCAGGCCAAGGTGCCAGCTCAGCACCTTTGCACGAGGCTGGACCTGGGTGAGCAAGGACGAGCCGTGCCTGCCCACGAGGGCACCTCCCCGTGCGCCCCGGCACGGGCACACGCACACGCGCCCCGCTCCGGCCCCGCTCGCACCGACTCCAGCTTCCTCCCCGCAGCGGCCGCAGCGGGTGGGATTAGTGATTTATTAATGAAGCAGAGCGCCTGTGCTGCTGGGGCGTGCCAGGCGGAAATGTCTGCTCGGGGAGATTGGATAACCCCCTGGCCTCTTTCCCTCGCAGCCTTCAAACGGCCGCGGCTCCCGGCACCACCGTCTCCTTTTCCCCTCGCTGCCCGGTCCTGGGGCAGAGGGTTGCTGCCCACAGGGGGTCAGGGACGCCCCCGCTGAGCCCAGAGGGGCAGAACCGTGCGATGGGAGCTGCCCAGGGCAGGACGGGTCTGTCTCAGGGAATAATTTCATTTATGGTGTCTGGTGCAGCCTGCGTCTGCTTTGAGCTTGCACGCATTCGTGCTAACATCCCAAAGCCAGTCAAAGCCGAGCTGTACGGTGTTTGCTGCTTCCAAATGTGGGGAAAAAAAAACAAACAAAACAACAACACAGAAACCTCAAAAAAAAAACTAAACCCTCAAAACCCAGACTGTGCACAAGGGATTCGGATGGCACTAAAGCCTTTGTGCCAGTGTGTGGCCCCAGCCCATAACGGGGAGGGCAGGACCGGTGCAGTCTAATTGGTGATGCCAGCTATTGCCACTCCGTTTGCTTTAGAAACAGAGCTGCTTTTAACTCCAGGGAGCACTAAAGGTAAACAGCCAGGGAGAATTGAGTTCGGTGAGCGATTCCTTTTGGGCTAAAACCTTGCTTGGGAAAACGGCAGCCGGGAGCAAATATTTATGGCTGCGAGGACGGCGGAGGTACGGTGGGCTCTGCGCTGTGCACACCAGGGCCTCTCCGCAAGGTGCCAGGGCCTCCACTTTATGATAAACATTTTAAAAGGGGCTTTTTCCAGCACCGATCCATCACCCGGGGTTTCTGGGTGTGGAGAGCTGGAGGCAGGAGGCAAGGCAGCTCGAGCTGGGGGCTCGGAGGGGCCGCGTGTGCAGCCGGGCATCCCGCGGCTCCTGCCCACCCCCCAGCACAAGCCGCTTCCAGGAAACGGGCCGGGAGAGGAAACGAGCACTAATGAAGAATCCCCTGGTGCAAAATGTGTTTCTGTGACCGTTAGATTATGGTGTCCTTGAAAGGGCAGCGAGCGAGATAATGGAGCAGCCTTGCTGCATTCCAGCCTTGTCTTTGGGGACGCTGCCACCGTGCTCCCCGGGGACCCGAGGGTGCCCCATCGCCCCCTCGTTCCCTTCAAGCCTCTCCTTGCCCCGTGCTGCTGCAGGAGGAGAAGCTCCTGCTGCACGGCTGCTCCTCCTGCTCCTGGCTTTGGGCCCGGGGCTCCCACCTCGTGTCCCCAGCACCAGCTCTGCAGCCTGTGACAGCCCCGGGCAGGGCTGAGCGACCGAGGGGTCGTTGTCATCCCGCACGGCAGAGGATGGGGCACGGATTCGGGTCCCTGCTGGAAAGCAGGAGGTGGCCATGGGGTGAGCTGTGCCCAGAGGGGGCCGAGCACCTTTTTAGAAGGAGCCAGGGGGAAAATAAAGATTAACTCAAAGGGGGGCAACGTTCCCTCCTTTCACATCTCTGGGGTGCCGCTGGGTTTTATGCAGGGGATGTGTGTCCCCGGGGCTGGTTAATTGGGGACAGGGACAGGGGAGCAGCAGGGACAGCCACAGCCGTGAGATGCTCTGCAATTATCCTCCAGCCCTTGGAGAGGCTGCCAGGGTCTGGTGCTGCCCCAGGAGCCTAAGACACGTGCAGGACAGTGCTCAGTGCTGGGGTCACTCGCTGGGGCTCTGGGACTGCCCCGATATACCCAGAGGCGCTTTCTCCTTGGCGCCTTTCATCTCCTGCACTCAGGAGTGGCTCAGACCAGGAAACTGGGGGATTTGGCCACCCGTTTCCATCGTGCTTGGCCACCCTGCACATCACCCTTGGGCTCTCACACCAGGACCCAGCGCAGGGCTGCAGCCACCCTGCACCCCGGGGTGCCCGTGGCACCCAGAGCCCGGCCGAGCGCGGCCACTGGGGGGTTTTGTGGGCAGCCGGCGGCAACGACATTCCTTCGGAGATGGGACGTTTCTGCTCAGGAAGGCCTGAAAAAAGCCAGGGACAAAGGGGGGAAGTGATGGCGGCTGTGTCTGGAGTTATCTTGCCGCTGCACTTGCGGGGGCCGCTGAGTGACAGCCCTTTTCTGTTTCGCTCCCGAGAGTCAGGAAACACTCATCTCCGCCGGCTCCCTTCCTGCCCTGCCTCGCCCCGCGCTGCGGCTCGCAGGGACCTGGGCTTCTCCTGGCCGTGCCCCGTGGCTTTGGGCACCTCGGGGGGCAACCTGCTCATCCTGCCCTTTGAGCGTGCAGGATTTGAGTCCCTAAATCCCCGAGGCTGAAGCATCCAGAGGCCAGGGTGGGCTTCTCGTGCGCAGCGCGGTTCATGAAGTGATGGAGCTGCAGGGCAGTGTGCGGGGTGCCCCAGGCTGTTAGCCAGGAATGGGGCACAAGGTGCTGCAGGGACACAGTGTCTGGCACGTGAAACCCGGCCCCACAGCCCCACTGGCCCCAAGGACCTGTGGCTGCAAACTGCTCCAGGGCTGGAGCTGGGAGGGATGTGGGATCGGCTGCGCAGGGATGGGGTCCCCCCGGCACGGCGTCAGCGCAGGGTGCAGGATCTTTGTCTCATCCCCCCTGAAATGGGAAGTGAAAGAGTAGCAGTAAAAGGATGTTTGGCTTAACCCTGTCTGCTTTGGAGTATCCTGTGCTGAAATGTTGCTTTGCAGCTTCTCCCAGCGCCTGCTCCGCTCCGGCTGCCAGCGATGCACCTGGGACTTTAACAGCAACAAAGGGATCTGTTTTCTCTCTCTTCGGGGGTGGAAGAATTGCAATAATATTTTCAGTTGGAAGGCCTGTTTTTTCCACTGTGAAAAAAAAAATAAATAAATAAAAGTGTTTTCTTTTTGCTCGTAATATTTAGCACTTCTCAGGCTGAGCCCAAAGGTGTTAGCAAGGAACGACCTGGCACTTCCCTGCCCCTGCGAGGACAGGGTCCCAGCGGGCACACGAGGCCCTTGGTGCCACAAAGGGATGGGAACGAGGATTCCTCCTGCCCGCGTGCTCAGAGCCAGCACCCAAACCCCAGGTCCTGCAGCAGAGACCCGAAGGAAGGCGGTTATACGTGATGGGAACCAGGTTTATCACCAGGGCAGTTTCCAGCACTCGCCCAGGCTGTCCTGGGATTGAAATTGCATTTCGGTACCTTTCAGGGTTGTTTTTAGGAGCTCATTTTTCCTTGCCAGGGCAGCCCCTAGCCCCCAGTTCCCACAGGGTCTGTGCAGGGTTTCAGCCCCCCTGGTGACTTTTACAGCCCGTTTGCTCTCATTTGCCTTGTGGTTGCAAACAGCGGGTTTGCAACGCTGCAGCCGCTTCTCCAGCTCAAGGGGTGGATAAAAAGCCACGGCCTCAGCCCCATGAGAGCGGAGCTGCTAGCCTGGAGGGAGGGGAAGAGCAGCAATTAAGAAAACAGCGGGAAAACAGTTTTTTTTTTCTGACACTGGGGCTCCCGGACCAGCTCCGTGTGGAATTGCTGCAGCCGCAGAGGTCAGGGAGCACCACGTGGCCCCGCGGCCTGGGATTGGGGAGCTGCTCTGTCTGCTTAAGGGGGATTTTGGGGGGTTCCCACCTCTGTGGCAGGTTTGGCCAGAGGGGCTGTAGCCAAGTTTTGCCATCAGGTAGTGCAAATCGCATTGCTGGGGAGGCAGCTTGCCCTTCCAGGCTGCCCAAGCCAAATGAGCTGAAAACGGCAGGTTCCACGGTGACCTGGAGATTCGGAAATGGGGGCGTTGTGTTTTCTGTGACATTTACAGCCTCCAGAGGGTGAAATGTTTTGGATCCTTGCTTGGGCACAGGATGAAGTGCACAGAGCCTGGGGGCTCGGTCTCCTCTGCTGTTCCTCCTGCCTGGATGGGGTCCCCACACCCCGAGCTCCGTGCGGTGGGGATGTCACCGCCACCCCCGGGCCGAGCAGTTCTGCCCTAATAACGGCCCTTCTAGGGCCAAGTTCCTAAAGTCCCGCAAAAAACAGGGCTTTGTCATGGAAATGCTGAGACAACATTAATGGCAGTGTCCCGAACGCAGCTCTAATTAAAGAGAGGAAGGAGAACTGAAGCAGGATGTCCTGTTTGGCTGCCCAGGATGGAAAGCTTGTCACAAATAAAGTGCATTCTCGTACTTTGTCTCTGTCCCTCTGCACAAGGCTTTCCCAGATTCTGCAGACATTAATTTTCTTATCTCTCCTGGATTCTTGTTTCTTTTCTTTTGAAACAGCTCCTCACAAGAATGTGTTTTCTCGGCCGTATTCCCCACCGAGCTTTCAAACACACCGATCAAACGAATGTCATCTCCTCGAACACAAAGTGAGCGCGCTTTCTTACTCCTTGAATAAAATCACTTGGGCACAATAGCTCTTTGGCTCCGTGCAAAGAAACTTTCCTATTAACATCGCCGAATAAGCCCTGGCAAGCAAGTGGGGACAGGCAAATCAAAGCTGGGAGCAAGACGGCAAATGTTTCCTTCAGAAAGCAGCTTTCCGCTGAATTAAACCAGGGTATGGCACGACCAGGCTCAGAGCTGCTCCTATGAGAGCAGAAAAGTAAATCAGAATGAAGCCAGGAAGAAAAAGGGGAATTAGGAGTACCAGACAAGGATTTTAGCTCATTGTGGGACACCTGAATACCAGTCCTGTTAATTTTTGTGCTCATATCTGACCAGGTTTGGTAGCCTGGGGCTGCTGGGAGTAAAGCTGGGACATCAGCTCGGATAATTTGAGCCCAAAGCGCTCTGCTGCGAATCCAGGATGCCAAATCTGGCGTGTTTATGGAACACGAGGCGCGCTCCCCAGACCGAAGCGCTCGTTTGCGGTGCGGGAGGAAGCGGGCACGTGAGGATGTCCCGCTCCGAGGGCTTGATTTCCCTGCTGCCAGATGAGATGTTATCGCTCTGCCTTTGCTCAGCTGCTCGCTCCTGCTCGCGGCACCGACCCTCTGGGCTGGCGCCAGGCAGGCGGCAGCTCCGGGGCTGCTGCACGGGGTGGAGATTTCTGCATCAAGCAGCCCCCGGCTGCCCGCTGCCTGCAGGGCTGGCACGGCCCCCGGCACGCTCACCAAGCCGGGGGAAAGTGGCCCTTCACTGCTCGGTGATCCCAGAGTCTCTGCGAGCCGTGGAGGATTCCTCCTCCTCTCCGTTGGGGCATTTGGGTGATGTTTGTGTGCTCAGAGTGGGGTAGAAATCCTGATGTCTGTGCGCAGCCCTGGCTGGGATTAATTTCTGCCGCCTTCTGATGGCCAAAGCGAGGAGAGGAGGGGGACCAGGCTGCCTGCAGCCCCCCCAGGGATTGTGTAGCCCCGTGGGTGATGTGGAGCTCAGGGCTCTTCTCCTTGTACCTCCAACCCTGCTGCTGCCCATCGCACACAGCCCCCTGCTCTCCCCACAGCCGCATTTTCCTTCCCAGAGGCCACGTCTGGTCTGGAAACCCAAGCCCAGTGCCACGACTGTGCCAACCCCATCCTCCCCTGCTGGTGTCCAGCCTCACGCATCCATCTCAGCCAGCACGATGCTCTTCACGCCACCACCACTGGCTTTTAGGCTGCGAGCTGGTGCTGAACTGTGCTTTGCTTTCCCTCACCGTGCCCTGCGGCAGCCCCCTGGGCTCTCCTGGACTCGGTGTCTTCCCCCTGTCCTTCCCCGAGCCCTGCTTGGGGCACATTCCTGGGCTATTTGCACATTTCCCTCACTGCTGGCACCGCTCCCTCAGCCCGGCCCCAGCACACCGGCCCAGCTGCCAGCTGCACCGCGGCGACTGGGGGAAAGTTTAGGACTCATTGTTCTCCAGGTTAATGAATTACCTCCATGCAGCAGGGTGCTGCTGTCTGGGAGCTGCAGGGGAACAGGAATAGGAACACGGGCTGGCAGCTCCCTGCCCAGGTATTGCGCCGTCATCCTCGCCTGCCCCATGCCCCACTCTCTCTGCAGTCCCAGTGATGTGGGGATGGGCTCGCCCAGCTCTTGATGCCAACAGACCTGTGAGCAGGACCCCAATTTCACTCTGGCTTCACCCGGGGAGGGGGCTTGGCCCAAAACCTTTGATAGCAGAAGGCAAAAACCGCTGGAGCTGGGGGCTGCGGTGGAGCAGGGCCGGCGGTGACAGCATTTCCTCGAGCACAGTGACTCACCGCGGCCACGGCGCTTCCAGGAGCACCTTTTTGCCTAGTGCTGGGCTCTGTGGATGTCTGACCCTAGCAGAGCTGGTGCCCGACCCGCTCAGCACCGATTGTGCTTGTTCCCCTGGCTCTCACCCAGCTGTGCTCTTATCCCTCCGCACGCTGGCGGGGGCATCCCTCCAGCTGCATGCGTTTTGCCTGGACAGCTTTGGAGAAGAAAAGTGGAAGGCTGCCAAGGTGCGTTGGGAGAATTGCAGCTTTAGTACCAGAGGTGATTTCATCCGAGCTCAGCTCCAGCTGCCGGGGGCTCTGCGCCTGCCCCGCCGTGCCTGGAGGCATTGCTGCAGCCCAGTGAGCCCCTGGGCGGGCTGGCTCCGGCCACAATTAGTGACAAAACCAGCACGGAGGCAACAAGGGAGCATAAAATAACGTGTTCGAGCATCAGCCCACATTCATCCTTCCTGTGATTGCAGGGGAGCCCCTCCTGGGAGAAACTCAGCCCCTTTTGTCTCATGAGTTTCTCTCCTCCTGCCACCCACTGACATTTGCTGCTGACATTGCCCAGCTGTCGCTGCACCTTCTGGATAAATGTTTTGCTTGGAGGGGAGCGAAACTGCTCCAGGGAACCCCTTGGCCCCTGTTTGTTACTTGTGACTTGGTAGGGCGATGCTGTGAGAAGTTACGAGCTGAAGCTTTTTCCTAGGGCTGCTCTATCAAGATGCTGGGTGGCACAGGGGTCGTGGCACTCACCTCCACCAGCTCCAGGGCTGATTGCCTCAAATATAGAGAAGTGTTTTGTGCCCTTGGATAATGTATGCTTAGGTACATTTCAAGGTCTCGACTACTGGATTCTCCAGCTCTGCATCTTCCTTGGGAATCTGGCTTGCATGAAAAAAAAAAAACGAAAAACAAAAAAACACAGAGAAAATTACCCAGGGCCCACTGAAGTGGTGAGGATGAAAATGGGCAGGACTCGGAGATAAGCCCACAGAGATAATGTTTGGACACTTAGTCAAACCCCGCAGGCCTCAGCTCACATCCTCTTCCCAGGGATGCTTGGGGAGGTTTTGTGGCTAAATGGAAGGGGGCAAGGTTTGGTGGGGCCACTGCGAGGTCCCGACCACCAAACAGGCTGAGCTGGCGCCCTACCTGCTCGTGGGGACAGCTACAAGTAGGGTTTGGGGACAAAGGTGAGGGACTTCACTCAATCCCATCCACTAAATCTCTTCCTGGCAGTGCTGGGGAGGGACAGAGAGAAATATAGTAAATATAAAAAAAAAAAAAAAAAAAAGGAAAAAAAAAAAAAGGGACTGTCCCTTGTAAGCAGGAACTGGTGACAGGTCTCGGTGACGCCCTTCACCCAGGATAACTAATAGGGCAGCGAGCGGCGCGCTGCCTGCAGTGGGACCCCGCCGGAGCCCTTTGCCAGGAGCAGGCCTTTATGGCTCTATTTGTGCAGGCAGCCCCGGCTGCTCAGACCTTTATTCTTTCAGCCTTTTCAACTAAAGGTCATTTTCTCTTCCCTTCCAGAAAAAAAAAAAAAAAAAGGAATAAAAAAAAAAAAAAAAAGTGAATTCCTCTTGACGCAGATCCCCTTCCCCTCTGGATGGGAGTTCAATTGTTCTTGCAAGCAAACTCCAAATCTGCCCCTTGCATTCACTTCCTGTTTCCTGCCAGAAAGGAAACAGAGATTTCGGACTGTGTGAACCGGTCCTTTATTTAAGGATACAAGAAAATAGCTAAGCCCTAATTCGGCCGAGCGCTGTGCACTTTACCATGCTGCACCGCAAAACAAAGAAAGAGAAACACACACCCGCCCTTCCCAGCTGAATTGTAAACTGCACGGCGATGCGAGCATAATGGGTATTTATGAAAGTTGCTCTAAAACATTCGCTGGAGTCCAATGCAAACCCAAACCCTTCGGCCAGGAAGTTTTCAGCTACCAAAAATAATCACCAGGCCTGGCTAATATTTTTAACGATCATGCGTTCTTGGGAATTTCCTCTTCCCTCCGTGGAGATAAGTGATTAAACAAAATAAAGGCAGTGGCCATTTTGATAGGACGGGACGTGTCGGAGAAGAGGCATATCAACAGTTCTTTTTTTATATCTTTTCCCGAAGTCTTGACTTCTGCATTCACTGTCTGGCTTTTAGGCTGAATTCCACTTCTCTATTATGTTGCTGACATCCAGTGAAGTCAGCAGAAAGACATCTATGTTTCCTGGGGAGGACTTCCAAGCCAAGGTATTAGATCCACTAACAGGGAGGCAGCTTCTCTTACACATTTCATTAATTTTATAAAAAAAGAGATCGAGTTCTATACGGGTGCATGGTATTTATCTTTATAACTTCTGCAGACCACCGTTGGTTTAAGGCCTGTCCATTCCTCAGGACTTCTCCACGGAGACCTCGCCTGGCCGTAGTCCCACAGGAATGAGATCAGAACTGGCCTTTGGAGTGCGATTTTTCAATACACCAGGTATTTTTAACACAGAAAAATTTTAATCAGTTGCAAGGGTTTTGTTCTGCGATGAGGTAGCTTTAATGTTTCAATCATTGTTGTCTGGAAAGATCGGGGAAAGTCGCTGGGAAAGGCGGGGGGAGGAGGGTTCATGGCCCTCAGGACTTTGGTGGAGGACGGAGCAGCCCAGAAGAAGGTGCCTTGAAGGACCCAGCACCATTTTGTGACATGGAAAGAGCTTTGCTGTGGTGAGAGGGCAACGTTTCCCCTTTTGGTGACTGCTGAAGCTAACCATGTGTGAACCAGGGTGAGGGTTTTGGGCATCGGGAGGGTCCTGCCCCTGCACCACCCAAATCACACGTGGCTGATGCCTCTGGTGCAGCACCCAGATCTTTGGTCAGACCTGCAAGGGGATGGCTTTGACTCCGTGTCCTCTGCTCTCACGACAAGCCTTTTCCTCCCAGTCATTCCTTGCGATGTTACACAAGGATTTCATAGAAATAAATTGCCTCTGAAGGTATTCCCAAACCTATTTAGTCAGGTCCCCTGTAGGGAACAGCAGAGCACCAAGGGAAGAGCAGGCTCCTGGCTCAGTAATTCACCCTGGAGAGACACAAATTATTTTGCTATTATGATTGCCGTTCAAACATGCCCGTATGTCAGGGCTGTTCAGGAAAGTGGCTTGTTGCAATAGGATACAGCTCTCACCGGGTCACTAAAACAAACATTTATCTGGATCAGCTCTCAAAGGGCCACGTATCACCAAGGCTCTGAAGCAGGGGGGAGAGCACCCAGCTTTCCCAGCCCAGCAGGGAGCCAGGACACTCGTGTCCCCGTTCCCTCTGCAGCAATGCTGTGTAGGGACCTGCAGTGAGAGGCCCTTCCAGCCCAGCCCTACCAGCTGAGGAACCCCGTTTTGTCCTCACACGAACAACGAGACACTGAAAACCACGCAGCGTCGATCTGATCCACCCTGTGTGTCTTTCCATTGCACACGGGTTTCAAAAAGATACGGTCTTACTCAAATATTTTCTGAAGGCCTGACACCCACCGCAGCACGGGGAGGTATCTGCGAGATACAGAGCTGCTCTGGCAGCACTGAAACCTTATCTCACACCAAAGAGAAGATAAGGAAGCCCTTTACCAAGCTGGCTTAGCAAAAGAGAGGCTCTGGGCTTTTTCCTGCCTCTGTCCTCAAAGTTGTCACAGCAGCAGCAAGGCACGGTCACGGCCCCGATGGGCTCGGGCACCCTGGGGTCCTGGTGGCACCTCGGTGCTGCGGGATGTGCTTGTCCCCTGGTCCTGGTTTGATGCCTGTGCGAGGGACACCGACGTGTACAGGAGTCACCCTCTGCTCCTTGTCTCTCTCACTTTCTTCCTCTCCCTGAATAGCTTCCCTTGAACCCTGAGCAGAGATGTGGAGAGAAAGGGGGGAGCCCACGGGGCTCACACAGATGAAGCCTGCCAAGAAGGGATTATTCCTGGGAATCCACACACTGCTCTTTTGGTAACCAGCACACACACAGACCTTGGCAGCCACAAACCTGGGAGCGTTCCAGGAGCATCTCGGGGTGGCTCCAGCTCAGGATATCAGTGGTGCATTACGGTAAGGCCTGGCTGATGCTCGATGCCAGTCATAGCTCTGCTGGGGATGATTTATGGACTTTGGGAAGCAGGCACACAGGGGATGGCCCTTCTGGGGAGCCCTTTACTGGAGAAATCTGTGGCGTGGCAACCTCCCCTTTCAAAGGCTGACCTTGATGACACACAGGGTGGTGCTGAGCTCTCCCCGTGCCTCTGATGCAGCACAGGAGCATGTGAGGAGCTCCAGGCGTGCTGAAAACCTTGCCCACGATGGAAACGCTTCCCTGGCCAGGGGCTGTTACTCACACGGGGAGCCTCTGCCTTTGCTCAGCTCCGTGTTTGTGGTGCACAGAACCTGCCCGCCTTCTGCGCAACAACCCGACCAGCTCCTTGTGCAACGCGGCGTTGAATATCTAATTAAAAAATGGGTGGTAATTAGCCTTTGGTGTTAATGAGCAGCTAGTACCAATGGGCGCAACCTGAGGAGGTCAGAGGGGTGTCAGCACACCTTGAGCAATGTCTTTTGCCAAAACCAGAGGCTTCCATGAGCAATGAGCAAAGAGGAGCTCTTGGCCCAATGCTGGCTTCTCCCGGGGAAGAGAGCCAGCAATCAGAGGTGGCTTCTGGTCCTGGCAGTGTCCACAGAGGATCCGTCCATCCCTGGAGGATGCAGCAAGGCGCTTCCCAGCTGTTGGACGTCAGGAGCCCTTCTGTCTCCCACTGTCAGAGAGAAAATAAGCATTTAGTGTAAGATAAAAAACCTAGAGGCATGCAAACGAGCTGAAACAACAGGGGAAGGCTTCAGGAGGGGCAGCTATCCCAAAGCATCTTTTCTTTAACTCTTTTTATGAATATACTTTTTTTTAAAGACTAATAATCAAAGAGCTGAGGGAACAAATACTCCCCAAAGACCCTTCCCCGCTGCCATTTCTTCCTGCCCAGCTGGGGGCTCGCTGTGCTCATGATGGCAGTGACCCAAAAACCTCTCCACAGGCAGAGACCGATGAGCTGGCCCTGCTTCATCTGCCCAGTCACCCCAATCCCATCCCAAACCAGCCACCGAGTGCCCCTGCTCACAGCCTCCCCAAATACTTCACTGGGGAGGTTTTGTCTTAACGATAATGCTTTTTTAACCAGTAGGGAAATTTCTGTGGGAAAAGTGCAATTTCAGTTGATCGTTCCAACTTCTGGGCCCCGAGGCTCAGTTTTTGAGCTGCGGGACTTTGATCGTTTCCAGGGACCTTTTCCTGAACTCAGATTTCTCAGAGATGGCACTTTCTAAGATGCGAAACGTGGATAAAATTTCTTTTCATACAAAATTTTCACCAGGAGAAGACAAATGTGTTTTCCAGCAAGGCTGCGGTTGTCTGCCGGCCTCCCGAGGCTCTCCCGCGTGGCAAGAAGTGCTAACGAAGAATGCAATCCCTGACCTTGATTAATTACGTCTGCACCGCAGTGGTATTCCCATGGCACCCTCGAAACTCCTCGGTCCTGCCCCAGCACACGAGGCACAGCATAAACTCTGGGCTGGAGTCACTCGTGTCAGCTTCACCCGTGTCTGCACCCCGGGGACCGGCTGGGGGGGAGATGAGAGGCGTATGGAGGTGCCCCAGGGGATCACGGAGTCTGAGCATGCAAAACCTGGGGGTGGCTTTCATCCCAACCCACACATCAAGAAATGTCACCGCAAGGGAGGAGAAGGCTGAGGTGCAGCTCAGCCAGGGGATGGTGGAGCACAAGTCCCCGCTGCTGAAATCTGGCTGCTGGGGGCCTTACCCAGCACTGGGGGCACTGAGAATTTGGCCATGGCGTGGGCAGGATGCAAAGCAGTGCTGGCACCTGGTGCCAGGCCCTCACAGCTCCCATTAATGCCCTTGCAGCACCCAGAGAGATTGTGAGGTTGTTCCAGCATGGGTAGGGCAAATGGGGCTCAGGATGGGACGAGCAGCCAAAGGTTTTGCTTTTCTTCCTCTTCTCCCTGAAGATGTTCGGGTTTGCAATACCATTTCCTCTTACTCTTTCAGGCTCGAGTGAGCATCTGATTCTGCTGAGAAGCAAATTAAATCCCGTGGCAGCTCGCAACATCTGCAATTAGGAGTTAAATTCGTGCAGCAGGTTTCATGCAGGAATATAAAAGCAGTTCATGGGTGTTAGTCGGGTAAATAGCATAACATCCATGCGTCGGGACTGGCGCTTTCATTATCCACAGTTGAGAAAACAGACAAGGGATGGTAAAATAGTTTTTCCATGGGGAAGAAGCAGCTGTCACTCAAGGATTTGGAGCGGCTCCAGCCTGTAAACATCTGATGCTGTGCTCCTGAACCCACCCCGGGTCAGGGCCAGCTCTGCGGTGCCCCTGTCCTGCTGCACTAAAACAGCTGGGCTGTCCCAAACCCGCTGTGATGCAAAAAGCTGTGCAAAGCGAAGGTGGAGATTTTGCCACCTGATTTTGCTTAGTAATTGATTTTATTAAAGTGTCACGTGCTGCTGCATGACAACATTTTCTCCGACAGTAGCTTGCAGCGTCACAGCTACCTGCTCCATGCTAGCAAACAGCCCCAAAAGTGCCCATCAAATAAACCAAGCAGATTTAGTTTCTCAAGAACGGCTGAGACACAGAGGGAAAAGACACAATGAGGGGCAACGTTCCTGCAATTAAACAGTGGGGGAAAACCGACCACAAAACCAACACGGCCTCAAATTTGAGGGATCAGCGTGGGCAGGGGGTATTCAACTGCAGCCCCATCAGCTGACAGGAGAGCAGCATGCCACGCTAATTGGCTGGTGCTAATGAGGAGCCTGAAGTCCCTCCATCCCCCTACTCCATTCACGCCTGACAGGCCCTGAATGCCGCAGGGCTTTTGGAGAAGCACGTGTCCTGGCTTTGTCTGCCTGCGTATCCTTTATCCCATGCTCGTATCCCTTATCCCGTGCTCGGCCCGTGGTGGGTCCCAGCATCACCTCGCCATCGGGACTACCCAAAATGTCACCATGCCATGGCTTGGGGCGGCTGTCAGGAGCTTGTGTGTGCTGGGGGACACCAGCAGCAGCTCTGGGGACATTGAGACGTGCGGATAGAGGTGGGCCATGGGCAAATTTCAAATTTAAAACCCATTTGTGTGGCCCCTTCTGATCACTTCCCGCCCCAGCAGCTACTGCCGCAGACACTGCAGGCTGGATAAACAGGAAACTTTTTTCCACACATCCCATCCCGCTCCTGCAGCTCCGCCACTGAGCCCAAAGCCATCCTGCGCGTGGCGGTGTGGGCGGCCGACGTCCCAGGGATGCACCGTGACCTGTGCCGGGGCAGAGGGCACAGGAAAGATGGCTTGGGGCCAGGCAGTGGTTGCTGAAAGTGGTAGGATTTGGGTCTTGAGCTGTCCCCAGAGTTCAGGGGCTTTGGTCTGGAGGAGTGGGGAGGGTCGTGAGGGTTCTGGGGGCTTTGGGAAGGCTCCGTGGCTTGTGGGGCTGCAAAAGCCGCCAGCTCTGGCCCTCAGTTTTCAGCATCCCTCAGTTTCCAGTGCTGCCTCTTCTTGCAGGCAGTGCAAGCCACCGTGCAAGCCCTATAACTCCATAGAGAGCTTGAAAACCTGCAGGAGAAGAGGTTGAGATACACCCTCTCTGCACACACACACACACACGCGGTGTTTCGTGCACAGCTGAGCACAAACACACGGTGGCTAGAACTGCTCCTGTGGAGTCCTTCGGCTGGCAATGCTGGCGGGAAGCAACCCGCGGTGTAAAATCACCTATTGCTGGAAAAAGAACAACGATGGGAGGCAGAAAACAGCCCTCGAAAAACCCTTCGTGCCAAGGAAAACAAGTGGGGTCTTTCTTTAGCCATGCGTTTATATAAATAAACATGGGAATATTTTGCGAGCCTCAGGGGACTTGCCCAGAGGAGCATTTTGCTGAATCAGGGTGGGAGTCATCCTCGGCTTATTGTAAGCCTGCGCACAAGTGTGTTGGGCTGCCGGGGCCGGGAGGATGCGGTGCAGCAAGGGCTGGGGTCCTGGGGTTGCCCTGTGCCAGCAGGACGGATGGCACATGGGCTGTAACACGGGTCTGATGGCCAGCAGCAGATCAAGGTTTCAAATTCTGATTAAAAAGCATGCTATTCCTCCTTTGAACCAAGGTCACGTATAAAGACGCACTTAAGTGGAAATGGCAGTAAGCTTTGCTCCAAAATGGCCTTCAAAATGAGGGAGCTGCAGCAGTTTTTTCTGCGCTCCTCTCTGCTGCCTGACGCTGAAGAGGCCATCTTTGCTGGGCGATTTCCAGCGGGTTTGGTAGCCCAAATGGCCCTGTGCCTCACTCGCCTCCAATGCAGGGACAGTGCTGTGACGAGGGTGACAAGCCAGCCAACAAACTGACTGACTGCTGAGGTGCAACCTAAATTTTGGGGCGTCCTAAACGCTGTGCTAGCACCCCACACTGACATGGCCCCCTGACAAGAAGATGGCCGTCGGCCCTGCCATGTTTGTCACGGGTTGTGAGGGCAGCCCCACCGCAGTGGGGGTCCCCACCAGCCCCCTTTGAGGGGGGATGCAGGGAGGCTGTGGCTGAGATGTGCACCAAGGGGTGCAAGGCGGGAGGGTGGGGGCGGCAGCCATTTTAGGGCTGTTGTGCAGTGCAGGTGGGAGCCCAGGCAGGCGGGCAGTGCCTCCTCCTTGGCCGCCTGTCCTTCCACATGGCCCTGATGGCAGCCAGCTGTGTCCCCTCCATCTTGGGGCCTGGCAGGCACAGGGTGGGGGTGCCGCCCCACAGCCCCTCTCCCCTCCGGGCATGCGGCAGCCGTGTTTGTTCTCCTCGCAGCGCCCGTTATCAGTGCACAACACACACAGGAAGTCCTGTCTGGGATTGTCCATCCCCGGCCTGATTTATACAGGAAGAAAAGCATAAAAAGCCACCCTTCCACCTCAGCAGTCACCTCCTGCCTGTGCGCGGCCGGCGGCCGGCCATGCGGGGGGCGCGAGGCGGGCAGCCGGGCCCTGGCCCAGGGCGGCCATGTGGGGATGGCGGCTGGCAGCCACGGGGCAGAGCGGCAACAGGGACGGTCCCAGCACGGCGGGGGACAGCGGGGCGCCGCAGGTACGGTACGAGACATGGCCATCGCCACTGAGGGGACAGACTGCGACGGGATGGGGTGGAGGGGTTGTGCTTGTCAGGCTGCGGTGGGGTTTTGAGGGCAAGGATGCAGAAATGATGAAGCGCCGCCGAGCAAACAGGTTTGCGAAGCATCCCTCGGCTGCCCCGCTGCCAGCTGCCTGATGGCTCCGGTGCTGGTTTGCTCAGAGCTGAGCCCAGCCCGTAGCACTATTATTTTAATTCACTCCACTGGTGCTTAGGCTGTTTTCCAGGAACAGAAGAGTCCTGGCTGCTGGACAGAGGGTTTATTTTAGCCCTTGCGCATGCAGAGGAAGGCTGCAACGCCTGTGCACGCAAAGATACGTATATAAGACAGCTGGAAATTCCTAGCAAACCGCCTTTCGTTCCGTCATTCCTTCTCTTTTTGCATCTGTCTGTCTCTTCGAGTGCCTCTGCAGTAACCCCACGTTGTTCATCCTTACATCCGCGCCCTGCCACCTGCGCCCATTCCCCCCGCACAGCCGGCGGCAGTGGGACCCCGGGCCATGCTGCTGCTGCTGCTGTGCTGCTGATTTTGGGTGGCAGTGGCAGAGCTCAGCCCTTGGGGACAGGCAGGACACAGGGCTGGACGAAGCTCAGAGCAGGGACTGGCCTTGCTGAGGCTGGTGCTGGATAACTGCGAGCCCGGAGCGTGCTGTGGTTTGCCTGCCAGGAGCTCAGCAAAGCCTCTTAATTTATAACCATGGGTGTTTTGCATACAGCTTTTTTTCAGCTACCTGCAGACCTGTGAGTCCTGCCCTACTGATCTGTGGCATTACACAATGCAGGGAGCAGGCTTTCAGTGGCTCACCGGGGGTATTTGGGGATAAAAAGTGGGCTGTGCATAGGAGCATGCGGGGCAGGACCAAGCCAATGAATATTCTTGACAGAAATAATTAGGTATACTTTTTCAGAGGGCCTAACGTTCACAGAAGAAATAATAAGGTTTTGTAAATGATAAAAGTAATGTGAAAGTGGGTTGGCACTGCCTGGGAGGTGTAAGACTGAAGCCCAGATGCGGTGGCTGGATCCTGAGCCTCCCCTGCAAATGCACCTCTCTGGGTATCAGTGGGGTTAGCGGTGCGTACAGAAACCCCCCAGCCTGCCCTCTGGATGCTGTTCCCTGTGATCAAGAATTAATTCCAGGGATTGAGTTAGTTCCTCTCTATGCTGCTAAACTATCAGCTCTGTACAACTTTCCCTAGAGGTAAGGAAGAGAAATTGAATCTGGGATGCAGGATTATTTGAGCCACTTCCCAGACTCTGCTGCTGCAGATGGGGCTGGCTCTGGGGAGATAGATTTACAAACTGCAACAAATTAGAGTAAACGAACCTGACTCACAGTCACACCAGCAGCAGAAGGACATGCTGAAACACAAGGGAAGATTTAACTTGAGCTTTCAGACCAGACAGCGAAGGAAAAGGAAGGGGTCTTTGCAAACAGAAGAGGGGAATAAAAAAATGTTATTTAATTCTCTGTCCCCTCTCCCAAAGCAAACCCTTGGCTTCCCGTCTGCCTGTAGCTGGGGAGGTGATGGCAGAGAGGAGCTCCGCTTAGTGCAGATTTCTGGAACTGGAGACTTTCTCCTGATACTGAAGGATAATTAGAGGAAAAAAAATAATAATAAAAAAAAAAACAGTCTTGTGCTGAATGCTCTCACTGGCATGGCTGTGATTAAGAGACCAGCTGAGCCATGCATGCAACTCCCAGCCGTTCCCACTGCACTTTCCGTGCGCTCCCTGGGGAGTGATTCACTGGAAAAACGCAGAAGGGAAAGGCAGGGCGGGAACCATTCCCCACTGACTAACACTACTTTTTTTTTTTTGGCCAGGGAAATTTCACAGAAAGCAGCAAAATTCAGTTTATTCCTGAGTGAGATGAATCATTTCCAGTTTGTATACAGCAGCAGTTACTGCCTCCCCTAAACGTATATAAGAACTGTGTGTACGAAAAGAAAATAAACGTGGCTGCAGGATACTGTCCTGTTCACACCTTTGTTTTTTGCACAGTTGCAGGCTGCCGTATGTCCCTGTCGCAGACTCGATTTATAACATGGTCCTACTGGAGGAGTCCTTACTCAGAGAAAAAAAATCGCTTTGTGGGAATGAGATCTGGGTCATAATACGCATAGCAGAGGCAACTGGTGGTGAGAGACCCAGTGCTATGGGCCAAGTACTTTTCTTGGTTTGACCTGCTTTGATCCCACTGACATCAATGGACGCCTCTAGATTTCCACTGAGATAACTGCTCCGCAGCTGACGCAATGGAGAACAATATGGAACATAATAGAATAGTGGGAGGTCTTTTTCCTCGCAGAGTTCTGCAGAGCAAGGGCTGCTCCAAAGCCTAAACTTTAGTGTAAAGTTTGCAGACAGCCTTACGAAAAGCCCGAGAAGGAGAATTTGTCCTAAACCAGGAAAAGCAGACCTCCCCCTTTTTTTTTTGAATCACCGAAAATTCCTATTTCTTTCACAAGCACTCCCGGTTCTGTGCCAGACCCCCGTGGAGGCCAGCGAGAGACCATTGTGCACAGCAGGTATGCAGCCAGCCCCAGTTTGGAGCGGCTGAGAGGTTTTGCATCTGTATGTGTGTCACTCATGTCCGTGTCCCCATCCATCCACCTCCAGCTGCCACCTCAGCACCTCTGGCCCCCGTTTTGGGAAGCTCTCCCGTACGTGGGCGCATCCCAGCTGGTGCAAAGGGCTGTGAGCACCCCCCTCAAGGAGCAGATCCTGCTGTGGGACCTTAATGCTGGTCTCTTACTAGGTTTCCTCCGTTAATCATTCCTTTTTCGTGCCGACAGAGCCCCTGCTGCAGACACTTTCATGCTCCCCAAGCTCTCCTCCTGCACGGGGAGCCCTTGGTGCCCCATGGGACGGTCGGATTTGGGGGCTGTGGTGTTTTCACCTTCAAAGCCCGCCTGGTGGATGGTTTGAGACCTTCCCTGGGTGAGGCTCGGTTTAGCTCGTAGTACACGCTGGTGGTAAAACCAGTGGGAGACGAGGAGATTGAACGTTGTTCAATCTGAGAGGGAGGTTGTGCAGAAACATTTCTTTCTTGGCCTGGAGACAAGCATTAATATTAGATGTCGTGGGAGTACGCTTCTGAAGTGCAAGGGAGAAAGCTTCAGAGGAAGCAGGGAAAATGCCAGCCCAGGGAGGACTTCAAATTCAGCCAGACTCTCAGTCGGGAGCCAAAATCCCTTACTGCCACTGTCAGAGGCTCATCACACCTGTATTAACAGAGCCAACAGATCTGATCTGCCCCTGCGCCCAACTGGCATACCTCCACTGCCTCCAAGGGAACTTGGCCAGGCTGTATCCTGGGGGATTTCCTCCCGGCATAATGAATATTAGCATACAAGACACTGAATCCTCCCTCTGAGCGGAGGATTAAATGCTCTTTTAATGTGCTATACGCAGTTCTTAAGCAGATAACACGGGCCCTTGCTTGCGCAAAGATTTGGCCAAGCCAATGGAGCTGAAAAGCAAACATTTTGCAATTCAAATAATTGCAGAAATTTCAAATCGCTGCAGTGCACTCCGGGAATTATTGTGGGATGGCTGAAAGGGCGCTCACAAAGGCCTTGGAGGTGTTGTGCTTAGCCCTGCAACGTGCTGATGTCCCACGAGGAGCTGAAGGCTGCGTGCCATGAGGGAACGGGTCCATCCCCTTCCTCGCCATCCCCGGGGACTTGTGCAAAAGTTGCCTGGGGATTGAGGGAGCTTAGTCCCTAAATCAACATCTGCAAGTGTTGCAGGTGGCAAAATACCGTGTTGGGCTGCAGCGGGTGGGATCATAAGCGAGCAGGAGGGAGTTTTGGTACAGCCAGGCTGTGTCAGCAGGGATGGGGCACCCCGGAGAGGTGGGGAACCTGCTCTTGGGGGTTCTCGGAAAATCCCAGCCTTGTGCAGCAGGGAAACTGCTGAGAGGGGAGAGCTCAGTGTTTAGTGAAGCCCTGGCGCTGCCTTTTAGGCAGTCCTGCTGTGCTCTGCCCTCGCTCATGTCCCTGTCTGCTCTGTCCCAAAGGGTACAAGGGCACTGGGGGTCTGCCCAGCCTTTCCCACCAGGCTCACAGCAGTGTGACCCCACTGCAAGGCCCTGCTGGATGCTCCTAAAGCCCCCGCTGCCCAGCTGTACTGCTCAGGAGGGACGAGATGGCCCTCCCGGCACCCTTCCACCATGAATGCTGTGTCCGTGCATCTCCAGCACACCAGCAAGCCTCAGGGCTAATGCCAAACACAGGCACTCTGCAGCCATGATCCCGTGCTCACCCCAATCCTCAAGGAGCTCTGGGTCCCTCATGGATAAGAGCTGGATCCCCGATACCTTCCCGCAGGACACAGAGAGTGTAACCACATTTTTTTTTTTCTGTCCTGACAGTAAGAAGCCAAGATGCTGCTTCAGGAAAGGATCCCCGCTCAGGACAGATGACAGAGCACCACGGATAAGGTGAGCGCCTCGGTCGCGAAATTAGGTGTATTTCAGTATGGTCAGATGGAGAAGCTTCCCACCAGCTTCCAAAGATGTTTTGCAACTATTAGACAAGCTGACTATCAGGCACTGTTCATCTCCCCATAAACCAGAAAAAAAAAACAACAGTGAGTTCTCTGCATAATAAGATAATTACCGTCCCTTTGAGGCTCTAGGGAAAAGTTGCCTGTGCTTTGCGCTGATGAGATTACGTGAGCTGAAATCAGCCCCCAGAGGTCTGCTGGATCCAGGCGGGGCGAGCAAACCCTCCTGTTTCCTGCTCGTGCAGCCTAAGGTGTAACGCGGAGCCGTGCTCCCACCGGCGTCAGGGATCCTGTGCCTGGCTGCGGGAGGGATCCCGTCCCCAGCACGCTCCGTCCTGCCTCGTGGTGAAGCTTTTTCTCCACAAGCACGTCCCGGAGCTGATTCCCATCTACTCTTTTCCCTTCCCTAAAGAGGGCCTGACCAAAGCAGTCATGCTGCTGTTACACGAGCCCACCTGAGAGCCCCCCAGCAGCACGCCCCAGCTTTCCTGGGGGGCACAACGTGACCCAGGGCAGCTCCGAGGCAATCTGAGCATCCACGGGGAAATAGAGGGGACGGGGCAGTGACCCCGGCTGCTCTTTTGGAGCCATTACTGTTTAACTGGTAAACATTTCCTTTAAATGCCTACATGGTTTCATTAAAAAAAAAAAAATAATAAATTGCAAAGCGTAATGGGAACAACTGTTCCCGGGGGGGTGTATCCTGCCACTCAGCCACACATCAGGCCCCTGCTATCTTGAAGGCTGGCTCCAGGCGCCTCAGTCCTTTGAAAAACAATAAACCTCCGTGCTCTAATTTCCCGAGGAAATAGACCAAACAAGTGGCACTTTGGCACGAAGCAAAGCGCAGGGTTTGCTTTGGTAAATAAGCGGGCATTTCACACCCAAAACCTGCCGCATCTGCCCCAGGGCGTCCCAGGAACCCTCCTGAGCATCCTTTAGGGCTGGCCGAAAAGCAGCCTCCCCGTCCTGGCAGCCCGTTGCCTGCTCCTGCAGCACTTTGGTGGTGTGAGGAGTTTTGTGATGGGTCCAGGGGGATTAAAGGGGCACGGCGGGACCCCGTTGGGTGTCGGGGGGGGGCAGAGCCACATGCAGCCTTTTTTAGGGAAAGAGAAATAAATTTGCACTGGTGATGGACAACTTCAGGAAGCCTGTAAGGGGATGGGGGCTATGCTGGGGTCTTCCTCTCTTACCCTGAACCCGCTGCCCACCCAGGGGAGCTGGTGTGCGGGGAGGGGGCCGGGACCTTGCCCCCCCCCCGATACCCTTGGGGGCTGCACAGATGCCCTGCAGGTAAGCCCGGCCACCAGCACAGCCCCCTGACAGCCCCGGGGACACCCCAGCAGCCCCCCCAAAAGGGTCAGGACCCCCCCGGGGACCCCTGGCACTTGTCACCCTGTGTCCCCCCCCTCCCATGGCCAGGCTCTGCCCGGTCTCTGCGCATCCCCCCACCCCAGGGGGCTGCTGGCAGCCAGCAGGGGGGGGGTCCGGAGGTTTTGGGGAGGGGGGGGACACATCGGGGCGGGGGCAGGCGGCTCCCCCCCGTGTCCCGGCGCTTCCCCCCCCCCCCTCTTTCTCCGGGAGGCTCCGCTTTTCCTGCTCATTCGGCCGGGGCGGAGGGACCGGCTGGGGCTTGGGGGTGGGGGGGGGAAGGAAACGCCGGGGGGGGCCGCGGCGAGGAGGCGACTCCGCGGCTCCGCCACCGCCACCGGTGAGTCCCGGAGGCTGCGGAGCCCCCCCCGGGGGGCTCGGCACGGCTGGGGGGGGGTCCGCATCCTCGGGGGGCGAAGGGGAAGGCGTGGGGAGGGGGTAAAAGGAGGGGGGAGAGGGGCTGGGGGGGCTGGGGCAAGGGGGTGTCGTGCCCCGGGGGGAGAGGGGCACCCTGCAGTGGGTGCTGGCACCCTGTGGGGGGTGCTGGCACCCTACAGGGGGTCCCCGCATCCCGGGTGCCCCCCACCCCCGGTCCCCAGGTCCCTGCGCTCAGCTCCGCGCTGCCGAGCAGCATCCATCCCCCTGCCCCTGCTCCTCGACCCAGGAGAGGGGCTGGAAGGGGTCGGATGGGGGGGGAAAGCTGCGCCCCTACTGCTGCTCCCGACCCTCCCCAAAGGCCTGGGCACCGAGCTGCAGGGCTGCGAGATGCGGGCTCACCTCCAAAATCGGGCCACGCTGATGGCAGAAATGCAGCTCGGGGGGAATCGCATCCCTCGGAGGGGCTGCAGCCTCTGGCATCACTTCTGGAGGCAGCCCCCGGGTCGTGCTGCTGGCATCACCTGGAGCTTTCAGCCTGGGTTTTTGGTGGCAGAGCAGGGCGAGGTGCCGCTCGCCTGCCTTGGGTGAGCGTTTTCCCGCTGCTCACCTGCTTCTGGGGTTGTATTTTCCCCTTGGGTCCTGCTGTGAGTTAGAGAGAGGGCTTGGAAGCGAAATGGGGATGTTTCCGGCTGCTGGAGAAGGACCCACAGAGCACAGGGCTGGCCGAGGAGCCTTTGCTGCCCCCTAAACCAGCAGAAGCTCAGATGCACCTACGTAGTTTCACTTGCCAAGCCGTGGGGCTTCAGCTCAACATCCAAGAAATGAGAAAGAAACTGAAAATAGGCTTTTTTTTTCTTTCTTCTTTTTTTTTTTTTTTTTCCTTAAACCTGAAAAGCTTTTCCTTAAATCATGTGCTTTAAAAACGGAATTCTAGGAGATAGAGGCAACAGGTTGGAGGATCTTCTGCAGCTATCAAGAGGCCGATTTTCACAATTTTCGTAAGCTCATCAAAGAGACAAGCACAGGCTAAAATATCTTCCGCTTTCAAAACTTCGTCTGATATTAAGCAACCAGGATTTGATGTCCCGAGGGGATGCTCAGACCACTTGAGGTAGGGCAGCGCTGCCCCAGTTCAAAGAGAAAAAACCACCCGTCTGGATTTTCGGCTCGTGCCCTGCGTTTCTGCCCTTCCCCACAGGGAAAGCTCCCCTGGTGGCTGCAGGAATTCTGTGGGAGGCCTGCGAGGGTTGGCAGGGCTCGACTTGGAGGCTTCTGGAGTAGATCCTTCTATCCCCGGATCTGTGCCTGTGGGGAAAATGCGTCCCAGTATAGCTCTGGGGAAAGCCCCAGTCTGAGCAGCAGGGATTGAGTCCCTTATACACCAGTGTCCCTGGGACGTCTCCAGAAGGACTGGGGAGAAAAAATATTGCTTTACTGGTTTTTAAGAGCTTTCCCACAGGTTTTTCCTGATTTATTAATCATTCGAACGTGAGAAGTTCTGTTAAGTCTGGAGGAAAGGTAGGAGGATGGAGGGCTGCAGGCTGCGCATCCCCCAAATCCTCCTTTCCTCCTCAAAGCCAGGCTCGCACCTTGGTTAAGCTGGGCCCAGGTGTGTGCAGCTCCCTGTGGGTGCTGGACCCACGGGGATACCCATGCAGCAGGAGGGTGGTGGTGTTGCCATTCCCTTAATGTGCTTCTGGAGCCATTTCCTCAGCTTCTGCCCCGGGTTTGGTGGTGGAGCGAGCTCCTGGGGCTGCGTTTTACAGCGAAAAATCTTCTTCCACAAAGAGATGCTGCTGCCTGCCTTGGAGGAGGACTTGGAGAGCTACAAGTCTACAGCTTTGGGATGATCATCCCCAAAAACCCGGCGTTAGGAATTGTCCATAGAAGTTTGGGGATGAACCTGCAACTCTCCAGTCCGTTCTCATCCCACCTCACCTGGGGATTTTAAAACTTTTAGGTAGCTCTGCGCTTTCAGAAGGATTCTCCTTGTTGTGTTGTACCCCAGTAAAGCAACTCCTTTTTCAGGGTTTAATCAGAAAGCATGATTCTTCCTTTAATTGTCGTGTGTTTAAGGTGGGTTTCTTTATTTCTTCCTCCTTTAACTGCTGCCATCCGGAGGCCAACTCTTTTGTATAAATCAGACACTGTGTAAATTAGATATTGTTACTGACCTCCTTCAGCCCTGTTTCAAATTTGTCCTCTGCTAGAAAATCAAAGCCTCTTCATTTCCAACTTGGTTAGTACTGACTCTGCGGACGGGACATATGGCCCTTAAAGCACTTTTCTCTGGCAAGAGCGTGTATGTTAAAGAGAAGAAGATCAGATTTCAGCATGTTATGTGGTGGGAAAATGCAGCTCCACAATGCTGTATGGATTAAGAAATTACAGGCCATTGTTTTGGCCTTGCTGCCTGGAATTGGCTGTGTTATTTCGAACGATGCAGGTTCCCTCTGCGCAGCCCAACGAGGGCAGCGCCGCCACCACATCCCACCCCGGGTGGATGCCTCGCAGGGAAATTCCTGTCCCCTTAGAGCCAGCCTGGCTGTCAGTGTCACGCCATGCCCTGTCGGATGTCATCGGCTGGGTGTGGGTACCACGGCTTCACACCTTTTTTTTTGCTCTCTTCCAGGGTTCCCCGCTGAAGCGTGAGCCATGCAGTAGGAGCCAGCGCTTCCCACCGAGGAGTGACCCTGGTCCGTGCCGCACAGCCCAGCAGGCAGCAGGAGGGGACAGGACATGCCCCGATTCAGCTGCCTCCTCTCGGGACTCGCCTTCATCCTCAGCACGACCAGCACGGAGGGTTTTGCCCGGGCAGGGTAAGCTCCCTTATTTCTGCATCTCCCAGAGCTGTCACCAGCACAGGCTCATCCTCACCCGGTGGTGGGCACCTTGCTGGGCTGGCCAGGAGCTGGGAAAAGGCTCCGCAGAGCCCTCCTGGGGCAGCCACATCTCGGCAGGTCCTCACTGGGGTCTGTTTGCTGGGCCACTGAAGCGAAAAACCCCTCTAGAGAAAATGCCCTGGCTCTGTTTAGCCCGTGCAGGGGACACAAAGGCACTCTGGGCTTTTTGTCCAGTAGATTCAAAAGCTAAAGAGGCCCTGAGCTGTTCGGGAATTATTATTGGCCCTTTCAAGCACATCCTTGCACAAAAATACTCGTGCTGTCTTGCTGTCGTGCCAGTCAAGCCTTGCAAACGAGCCATCAAAGCCAGCTGCCATCTCCCAGCTCCGAGGGGCTGCAGTGTGCAGGGAATGCAGGTATTAAAACCCCCAGGGACTGCTGCAGCACTTGTGGCCCCTGGGAGCAGCAGCCCCAGCAATTCCCCTTCCCTTTTCCTGGGATTGGGGGTGACATGGGCCCTACATCCATCCCAGCACCACCTCAATAACCACGTCTCAGCTCCCTGCTGGGCCAAAGGGTGCCTAGTGCTCAGCGCCCCGGTTCCTTCCCCACCAAAAGGAGCTCGAGCTCAGCAAATTCGGCTCATATTTTCTATAAAGTTTGTTTTTACATTGAAATACTCTCCTCTAGCATTGAACCTTTCACATTCTGGTCGTGACCGTACCCACAGGCTGGATTCCTCTCTCACACGCACACGCTGCAGCTATAGCTTTATTATAAAATCTGCAAAGCAAACAATTGCCATTTAAAAACCGTGTCTTCTGTAACATTAACCAGTGAGGCTGAGAGGAGTTTTCTGGAGTTAATGGAAGCCATCTGATGTCCATGTTAATTCCCAGACTCTTTTATTCTAATTTTCTAATCGAGCTGGGAGGCTGAGACAAGCAAACAAGCTCCTCAGAGGGACTGACCTGCTTGGGCTGGAAAATGTTGAAGAAAAAGAATCTTTAACTGATACCGCTTTGGCTCTTAACCTTGGGAAAGTTTTTGACTGGATCTCAGTTATCTTAGAAGGAACAGAGAGCAACTTTCCTCTGTCCTCTACCTTTTTGCTTTGAGCCTGACCCTTTCTGTGAAATCATTAAATTTTTGGTGACCACAGAGGCATCAGGTTTAGAAATAAGAAAGTCTCGGAGAGCAAAAAAAACACCTAAAATTGAATGGTTTTAGGGGAAGGGAGGTAGTGAATGAAAGGAGAACAGCCCTGAGTGAATCCCCCCCCCTAAATCTAGGCCCCACTTGTCCAGGACAGAGGAACTGTGCAGGGGTGAGTGGACGAGGGGGCGTCAGTGCCTTTGGTGAGGGCTGGGAAGGAGGAGGCCGTGCAGCCCGCAGCGCTGCCAGCGTTGTCTCCCTGCCCCAAAACAGCCTGCAGTCACCTCCCAGCTCCCTCAGGCACTGAGCCACTGCCATTTAAATAACCCCGGGTAATTTGGGGTGGTCAGGCTGTTCACCGACCTCTCTGCTCAGCCGCAGGGCCTGCGCCGCCGAGCCGCGGAGCCGCACAGCTGCCTACACCGAGTCCCACGTGCAGCCCGTCTACCAGCCCTACCTCACCACCTGCCAGGGCCACCGCCTCTGCAGCACCTACAGGTGAGGCAGCTGCCTGCTTTCCATGAGCAGGAGCTGGAGCCTTCCCAGGAAAAAAAAAAAAGCACCTGGAGTGGTGTGGGAGCGGGGTGGGGGGCTCAGGGTGGCCCCTGATGGTCAGTCCCGCAGCTCAGCCCCGTTTCTGTGTTGCAGGACCATCTACAAGGTTGCCTACCGGCAGGTGTACAGGCAGGTGCCCCAGCACGTGGCTTCATGCTGTCCTGGCTGGAGCAGAGCCAGCAGCCACGCGCTCAGCTGCAACACAGGTAAGGAGGCTGCTGTGCCACCCCAGGGCCAGTGCTCACCTTCCCTGTCCCCAATCCCTTGTGTCCAGGTAGCTCAGGTCCCCAAACGAGGCCCCAGCTCTCTCGTTTACTGACACCAATCCAATTCCCCCTGTAGGAAAGCGTTTACATTTTTAGCCTCCGATAGCACAGCTAAATGTGGCTCGATTTCTGATTAATTTCAATCCTTTCTCTGCTGCCTCACAGGCCGTTTTGCCTTCGGGATTGTTTATTAACTTTATGGTCACCGGAGGATAAATAAAATGAGTAAGTCCTTTCCATATCAATCAGCAGTAATGGAAGAGAAATGCTTTCAGGAGGAAACTGTGATGTGCAGCACAAAACAAACGCAGCTAATCTGCCCCCAGCAGAGCTCGGAGCTCAGCACCAGACATTTCCCAGGCCTGATGCTGCCTGAGCAGCCAGGGCTGCTGTGTGCACACACACCTTTGGTGGCAGGGGAGGGGGCTCAGGACCCCCAGCCCTGCCAGTGACGCTGTGTCTGATCTCTTGCAGCTCTCTGCCAGGTGCCGTGCCAGAACGGTGGCCGCTGCGCCTTCCCTGGCCGCTGCTCCTGCCCGCCCGGCTGGACGGGGCTCTCCTGCCAGACAGGTACTGCTGCACCCCACTGCACCCCACTGCACCCCACTGCTCTCCTGACCCATCGGTGGGGACAGGGAGCAGCACTGTGGCTCATCACCAAGCCTGGTGCTCCCCAGAGCCCGGAGGGGAACCTGTGTGTGAGCTCTCCGCACACACACCTACGCATCCTGCTCCAGGGCAGCGTGCCTGCTGGTCCAGCCGGGAAAGCAGGGAAGCTCAGAGCTCCCTGTGTCAGCGCCGGTGCTGCCAGAGGTAGAGCACAGCCCTGGTACCCACATTTGCTCTTTGCTGCTGCTCCAGGCTGGGTCAGCACGAGCAGAGGCTGTGCTCTGCTGCGACTGCAGCCAGCGAAGGGCCTTGTGCAGAGCGGCCGTCACACTCACGGGGTCAGCCCGAGACTCTATTTGCAGTGACCCATCTCCCAGCCTTTGTAAACTCGCGCTGTAAACTAAGACACCCATTTGCTGCACAGACTAAATCTGTAAACCAAAAATATCCGGCGGTGGAGGGGAAGGGCTCCTCCCCTGCGTGAGAGCAGCCTCTCGCCGGAGCGCAGGGAAATCTGGCAGAGCCGAGGCAGCAATGTTCCACAGCCCTTAGCACACCAGCATGGTGCAAACCACGTCTGCCGTGGCTCCTGGCTTTCCACCCTCCTGTAACGCAGAGGAGGAACGTGTGGCATTGACCCACGCTGGGCAGGGCAGGGCTGAGCGCATCGCTGACAGCTCTGGCTCCAGCGCGGGGGAAAAGGATTTTCCCACTGCCTAGAAGAGATTCGCCCGGGCGTGGGAAGCAGCTCTGCTCATTTTGCTTTGTGGGAACAGCTTTAATAACTCCCCCGTGTGAGGAGAGGTTACTGGGTTTTATACACACTTGAAAGGCTGATAGCTCCTCGCCACGGCTGGCTGGAACCAAAACCCCGGCCGTAAATCCAGGATGAGAGCCAAGCTCTGCAAGAGGCAGTGCAGGGCCGCCTGCGCCCGCCTGCTCGGGGATAGTGACCACCCCAGCCTGAATTTGGACATTTCTGAGCTTAGCTTTTTGCTTCTGACTCATATCTGGGGACACCAGAGCTGTGCCTGGCACAAATGCCAGCCCGCTCTGGGTGCCCCTGGTCCCATCACATCAGCGTGGCCGTGGCAGGGGAGCAGCAGCACCCTGCTCGTGTGGCACCGCCATCCGCACCCCTCGTTCCCCGTGAGCATCACCCCACAGCCCCGTCCCCACAGAGCTGTCCCCTTTCCTTCCAGATGTGGACGAGTGTGCCGGCCGGAGCCACGGCTGCAGTCAGCTCTGCGTCAACACGGCCGGGAGCTTCCGCTGTGCCTGCCGGGACGGCTTCAGTCTCGCTGCTGACCACAAGGAGTGCCAGCCCGCCGGGCTGGGCCCCGGGCCAGGAACCTTCAGCCAAGCAGGTAACCTTCTGCTGAGGCAGCACAGCCCCAGCTGCTCGGGGCCTTTGATGCAAGCTGGGATTACCTCTCGGCATCACAAGGTGGCTGGAGCAGAACTGGGAAGAGGCAGGAGAGGGGACAGCAGCCAGCAGCCAGCAGCTTTATTCCCAGTGACCCAGGAGACCCCAAAAAAACACCCTCGTGCACAAGTTTGGCCCCTGCAAGGGTGACAGAGCCTGCTGTGGCATGCGGTGGCCGGGGCTGGGGCTGTGCTCTCCGTCATCATCGTCATCGTTCTTCACGCAGGGCACGTCTGGAGCCACGAGGAGCATCGGGCGCTGCTGGTGACGGCCCATTATTACTTTTGGTACGCGCTGTGACACTTCAAACTCGTACCGTGAGTAATAATGCGCTGTGGCCAGCACTGGCATCGTGAGGGCAAGACCTGGGAGAGCAGGGCAGCCCCCGGCACGTGCCCTGCCACCTGCCTGCCTTTGTCCCATGTCCAGGGTGCTCAGCAGGGACAATCCTTGGAGCTGAGAGGGACAGGGCAGAGCTGGCTGCTAACTGATCTCCTGACAACACAGGCATTTTGTCCTTTAAGCATCGAAGCCTGAAATGCTCCCCCACCTTGTTCTAGGTACTCCAGCAGCCAGGAGAGGCGTGCTCACAGTAGCACCAGGTCCGTGCTCGGAGCAGGCGTTGGATCTGGTTCCTGAGCCCTGGGGATGCAGGAGGGGAGCAGCAAGCAGCAGTGCTTGGCCTCAGCCCAGCACATCCCACTTCACCTCGGGTAAATTTCGGGTTTTTACTAACCGACCTTTTCTTGGTGATATTTTTTCAGGCCCCTCCAATGAAATGAAGGAAGAAATGAAAGACCTGAAGAGCAGAGTGGAAGCGCTGGAGGAGGTGGGTGTTCGGTGCACCCCTCTACCCCTTCCTTCCCCTCCCTGCCACAGCCCACGGCCGTGCACAGCCGGCTCCAACCCCAGGCTGTGTGCAGCCAGGCTTTCCCTCCACCCCTGCTCTATTTTTAACGCCACGCCGGCTTCACACAGGCAGGGATCAGGCAAGGATCCCAGCTGTGCTCCACGCTGCTGCAGAGCCTCGCAGCAGCTCTTGCAGCACGGTGTCCCTTTGAACACAACCAAACGCTCCTCCAGCACCTCTCCTGGCCAAGGAGGGCACGCTGACAGCTCCCCTTCTCCCCGCAGAAACTCCAGCTGGTGCTGGCCCCCTTCCACAACCTCGTGACCTCTGAGCCCGAGGACGTCGGCGCGGACCCCATCAGCCGGCTGTCCCACTCCCTGCAGCAACTGGACAGAATCGACTCGCTGAGCGAGCAGATCTCCTTCCTCGAGGAGCGGCTGGAGACATGTAAGTGCCCGGAGGAAGGGGGATTGCAGCGTGGCACTCCGTCCCTCCACGTTTCTCCCCACGCAGCCAAACGCCGCTAACCCGGCCTCGGACCTCAGCCCACGGCTCTGCTTTGCCAGCAGCCTGGGGCTGTTGGTGCCCTGGGGCAGGGAGGAGGCGCGGAGGTTGGCCCCAGATGCAAGCCAGCCAGAGCAGTAACACACACACCACTATTAATCTGCATCTCCCCTCAAACTCGGCAGCCTGTAATTAATAAAAGATGAACACAAACAGCCCATTAGCTTCATTTCAAAGACGTCTTTATGGCTGCAGCATCTGATTGCCCTCGTAGCATCCAGAATAGCAAGACCAGCACACGGAAACGTGGCTCTGAGGCAGAAGCAGGAGGAGCCCACCATGAGGGCTCACATCTCAGTCAGCACCTTCACCAGCTCCATTCCCTTCCTCTAGCATTGTAACTTAGTCCAGGGTGAAATGAAAAGAATCCCAAACTTGTAGGAAATTAATAGTCCAAAAAGGCAATCAGGAAAGTTTAAGGAGTGTGCTGAAGCTGGCAGATTTATGAGCCTGGGAAGTTTTAGGCATGTTTCTTCTTGAAGTCTACAGAGCAATCCTTTGCCATGCAGCACACCGGTGTCTTGGTAGCAAACTGAGCAGATTTGAGCAAGAGATGCTGGTGAGAGCTGTCGGTGTGACTGAATGCAGTGTGTCCTGCCTGGCATGCTCCCCTTTATTTTGATCTGCAGCTTGTAGGCAATTTGCAGCTAATTTTCCCATGAAAAAAATCCAGTTAAACGTTCCCAGAACCCAGCCATGGTTTGGCTGGCTCAGGAGCTGGTGTGCAGCAGCAGCCTGCTGCTAACTGCAGAGGGGTTAGATGGAGAGACAAAGGGGCAGCGAGGTTTCAGGGCATATCCAGTCCCAGCTCACTGCTTGTGGTAATGGCTTGGATGTAAAAGACTTCAAAGAGCTTGCTTGAAGCTTCAAAATGACCCTTTAAAAAAAAATATCTCAGAAAGCGGTAATTATCAGACCCAGCAGTGTCACACAGCAGACCAAGTTTCCTGGCATTGTCCTGTACATATTATTAGTGACAGCAGCGAGGAATGTGAGTAACATCACAAGGTAACGTGGATTTCTTCCAAGGGATGACTCCAGAGCCCTGAAATTAGCTTCTGCCAAGCCTGCTCCAGCAAGCAAAGCGTGCTTCTGTCCCTCCCATGTTCTTGGAAGTCCCCAGAGGACACAAGACCATTTCTTCTCTCCAGTGAGCGGTGGGGTTTGCAGGGCATCCCTTGGAGAGCAACGTAGCCATCCATTTTCTGTGCCTTGTGAAGTGTAACGCAAAGGTGTAACTGCACCCCTCGATTCTCTGCCCAGTGGGGCTGTGTTAAAGCCTCTTCCTTAAACCACCGGTGAAGGCACGAGGTCAGATCTCAAGCCGTGACCGCTTGAGCCCCTCCAGGCCTGCATTACCCCGCTTAGCACAGCCCGTGTCAGCGCTCAGCAGGCCGCTGACAGCCAGCTGGCAGCCAGCAGCACCACTGCGTTGGCTGCTCTGCGGCCGCAGCTCCTTCCCCAGCCCACAAAACCTCCCTGGGCTCCTGCTCGGGCCAGCCGAGGCGCTGGGGGCTTCAGCGAGCGGCAGAGCCTGCTTCCAATTACTTCCAATTCCACAGGCTGCAGTCAGGACAGGCTGGTCCCAGCGTTGTCACTGCTGTCCCCGCCTCGGGACGCTTTGTGCAGGACTCCCCAGGCCAGGGAGGCGAGCGCCACGCTCCCAAAGGCAGCAGGAGGGAGCCAGCAGGGTGCTGTTTGGCAAAGGGAAGCCAGCAAAAACAGGTGACACTTATAAAGGTCTAGGTCAGCCCCATCGTTCTGGGGGAAGGAGACAGTGAGAGGATTTAGCACCTTCTGGAAGACGGGGATTGGTTATGGCCAGCACCCTGCGAAAACCTGGGTGCTTCTGCGCTTCTGTGCCCATCACGAGCGTGGTTGGAGACATCCAGTGCAGGTTTTGCCTGCAGGTGCTGAAAGGCTGACTCTTGGTGGGTGCAGCCTGCTGTAACAGGTTGTAGTTGTGTGATACGAGCCCCCAGGGAGTCAGGCAGTGCTCCCCAGCCCACGCACACCTCTCTGGCCAAGCAGTGGCACGGGAGAACTGCCTTAGCTACGAGCCAGGCGCTGTCACCACACCAAACCCCAGGGAACAATACTGCTGGGTTTATTGATTTATTTTTCATCTTCCCAGGTTCCTGCAAGAACGAACTCTAGCTGAGCGCCTGAGGAACTGGAAGAAGCGGAGCGCATCCGTAGCTTTTATCTCACTCTCCAGCCACGGGCTGGGGCTGAACCCACATCATCCACAGGAAGATACAGGGTAGCAGGAGAAGGCTGGTTCCCCATCAGCATCTCCGGCGTTTTCTCTTGCAGCTCTCCTTACCGAAGGTCACGCAGTTCCTTCCAAACTGGACTCCTAACCCTCGAGCATCCCACCCCACTGCTGCTGGAGGGGCAGACAATAAATGCCGTACCTCGTGCCTTTCATGGTGCCTGGCTGGCTCTATGTGAGGCCGTGTGGTGCTCGGTGCTGCTTGGCTTTTACTCGGCGTCACCCAGAGACATTGCCAACGGAGCTTGGGGCACGGGGGGGGCTGTGCTGCGTGCCCAGCACCAATTCCCAGCAGAGCACAGCCCCAGCAGGGCAGGGCAGTTGTCCTCCACGTCCCTCCTGACTGCTCAGGGACAGGGGTGCTTGGGGACCTTCCTCCCCCTGCAGCCAGCACTGGCAGGGGGCTGCTGCTTTGTGTCTCCTCAGGGTAGCTGCTGCAGCCGCTTGCTTTGAAATTACCTGCTTAACTCAGTCATCTTTGCCACCCCTGTGCCCCGTAGAGCAGTAAAGACAATGCTTTTACACCGGCCTGAAGGCACGGAGTCTGGTTTTACCTGCTGTAATGCAAAACCTTTCCCCGTGACACTCCCGTCATCCACACAGAGCAGCCAGGTACAAACCTGTGCAGCTCAGCCATGCCAGCAGGGTGCTGCCAAGCAGGGGACCAGTCCCCTGCACACCTGGTTTTGGGGCTGAGGGCTGACAAACCCATTTATTTACCCTGGCACGGTGCTGGCTGTGGGGGTAGCTGGTCTCTCCCTGCCCTACAGCCGCCTCCCAGCCCTGTTTGCTCAAGCTCAAGGTCGCAGGCGCAGCAGAGCAGATGGGACCGACCACGTACGAGGCTTTCCTACCACCGCAGCTGCAGGAGGAGCCCCGTGGGCACGGCCGTGCCACAGGGCTGTGATAAAATAAAGCCTCCTGCTGTGCACACCGGGGCTGTGGACCTGTTACTGGGGGGAAGGAGCTCCCCAGGGCCCTGCTTTGAGATGGGCTTGGGGCCACTGAGACAGCTCCCTGCAGGTCTTCGTCCTCCTGCCCCAGACCAGGCAGGGGCTCTCAAAACAAGGCTGTGAAATTGCCACCAGATCCCCAAACCCTCCCCGTGCCAGGTCAGCACCCTTCCTGACACCAGCCTTCCTCCCCCAGCTCCCACACAAGACCAGGACTCTCCTTTATTTAAATAACCAAAGGTGTACTTTTTTTTTTTTCTTTTTAAGCAAATACATCATTCTCACCCCAATTAAAATCGAGCAGCAGACAAGGCCCGGAGGCATCCCTCCCTCTTCCCAGGTGCTGCAGGAGTCGCCCCAGTGGCTGCTCTCCTGGGACCCGTCTGGGTTTAACCTCTCTGACAGCCGCTCGCCTGCCACTCTTACAAAGTGCTGGTTGAGTTTCCATCCTCCCACCCCGACCCATCCCACGGGTCTGACACCTGAGACTGTACCGTGAGGCCCCCCCGTAAAGCCCCAGGCAAGGCTTTACCCCAAAAAATGCCCTGCGAGCCCGCTTCCACCAGCGCAGCCACAGACAGGCTGCAAGACCCGGCTGTACGGGGTACCCAAGCAGCCCCAGGGGGCTCACCTCGAGGTGTTGCCCCTTTAGCAGGGGTGCTGAAGCCTCCCCGCACCCTGGAAGCACCCCCGTGAGCCAGCCCTGCTCTTCTCAGAGGGCATCAGTGCCCTTGGAGCTCCCAGCATGGGATCCAGGAGCCCTGCTGGTCCCCTACCCCGGAGCACAGGGGAAACCCCGTTAGCAGAACTCCTGCTCTGAGCACGGAGCTTATTTTACCCCCCAGGGGAAGAGCCGAAGCCTTCCCAGTTCCGTTGCTCGTTACAGATGCAGCTCACACACCCCGTGTCTCCTCCTGAGTTTTGCATCTCTCTCTTGGAGCAGCAGCTCTGCCGAGCTCAGCCCACAGACAAGGGAGAGGCACCATCTTTCGGCCAGTGCTGACCATGACAAGGCTGCGACAGGAGCCCCCTGCCTCTGGAACAAGCACCACAGGCACCGGGATGCTCAGTGCGAGGGGCTGGAGCAGAGAGCACAGCAGGGAGCTGGAAGAAATTTGCACCGAGGAAGCACTGGGGCAGCCCGGGTGCATGAACCGAAGCATCCAGAGGCTTGTCCTGAGCGCAGCTTGGCAGACCCTAACAGATCTGGGCAGTTTTTAATCAGGCTGTGGCTCTGAATGCCAGCAGCGGGTGTGGGGTCTCATTCAGAAGATGATTTCTGGCAAGGCTGGGCAGCACTCAGACAGCCCCAGCCCGCACGTGCTGGCTTGGGGAGCCTACAGCTTCCCCTGCACTGCTGCACCCCTCGGTGACCAAGAGCACTTGTTCAGATAAAGGAAATCTGAGCCATAAGAGACATTTAAAAGGCTGCGTGCACTCCCCTTTTCAGCCCACCTGCAGTTATTGGCTCTAGGAGCTTTCCACAAAGTGCAAAAGGCTTGGCTCAAGAGCACCTGGGCAACGCAGAGCCCCGGCACAAGGCACTGCTGAGACCCAAGGGCATCTCTCAGAGACAGCCGGGAGCTCTGCCCTGCCCCGGGAGGACACTGTGCTCCCAGCATGCACAGAGTTGGGCTTTTTACCCAATTTTCAGCTTGGTCTGAGCAGCGTCATGTGCACGTTGCTGCCTGGTGGCTTTCCACCTGGGGCCGTACAGGGCCAGCACCTAACGCAGGTGTGGGGACACGGGGCAGAGCCCAGCCCCCAGCCAGGCTTTCTTCATCGCCCCACAGCAGCTGCCTGAGCTGGGGAACTCACCTCTCTGTCATCGAGCCCTTTGGTAGCACAATTTTGATGCCTGAGAAATACAGAAAAAAGGAGACGTTTCATTGCAAGATAATGTACCCAGAAGAGAAATCCGCTCAGTGGGGAACCTCAGCGCTGGCTCAACACGCCTCGTGTGCCAGTCCACGATGTCCCCAGAGTTAGAAGTCACTGCAGAAGAGAAGTTCCTTGGGTATTTGGCAACAGACAGGTCCCTTCAGCCACCACCGCATGGTGACGCCACCGGAGGAGCATCTAGGACGAGTCCTTCACCTCGCCTGGGCGGCCGGACAGCCTGAAGAGGGTCTCCCTCATGATGCGGTAGCATCTGTCGGTGAGCTCAGAGACATCGTCGGATGTCAGGCCTTTGGTCTCTATCGGAGGCAGAACCTCGACCTTGATTTTGCCTGGGAAGACAAGAAGAGCCTGTGAGAAGCCCCCCACGCGATGGGAGCGCTGCTCCCTGCCCTCCCAGGACACCTTCACCCCCTGCCCGGCCTTCACCCCCAGGTATCCATCCCTGCCAGCACAGGGTGCGCTGCCCTCAGGGGGAAGAGATGGCTCTGGGAATCAGGTCCTGTCCTGAGCAGCTGCACAAAGCAAACAGCGAAGCATTTCCCATGCCCCAGTCTGCAGGGCAGGGCAGGAGAGGAGGCTGCAGCCTCTGGCAGCGTCGTGCTTTGGGTTAGGTCCCTCTGCTCCGGAGGAGCTCAGCCCACGGGCACGGCCAAGCCCCAGCCACACGTCAGGGTGTAAATCCACATCAGGACCGGGTGTAAATCCACATCAGGACCAGGTGTAAATCCACATCAGGGCCCACCACTCTCCTGAAAGACTGCAGCAACGCCTGCTCTGCAGGGTTTTCAGCCAAGGCTGGGACGAGCACGTGGGGCTCATCCTGAGCCAGGTGCTCCCTCCATCTGCTCCTACCCGGCCTCCCGCCTTTGGCTGGCTCCGCTGAGCCAGGCACGGAGCACGCAGAGCTCCCAGAACTGGAGCTACTGATCCAAGCTGGGTGAAAGCCAATTTTCTGCCCGGCACTTCCACCGACAGCCTCCCGAGCACTGACACAACTCGCAGAGGGGTCCCTGCTCTGAAAGGCCTGCAGGCAGACCCTGCTTGCTTCTTCCCCAGAGCCTGAGCCCTCATCCCTGGCTGTGCCAGCTACAAGAGGGCGAGGTGGTGCCCCATTCTTAATGAAAACTTGGCATGTTTAATCGCATTCTTTCCCGAGTTAACCCAGCCCAGGCTGCGGTGCCAAGCATTTGAACTGCCTCCACACATCTGCCAGCAGGGCTCCTGCTGCTCCGCACCGCTTCCCTCCCACACGGAGACGGCATCGCCCCCGTCTCCGCAAGGTTTCTTTCGTACCTGATGTGAACAGATTCTTCTTTGGGTTATAGAAGGTGGTGAAGGAGGAGTACACCACGGGGATCACCGGGACCTTGGGGAGGAAGAGGGGAAAAGGGAAAAGTTACTCGCACTGCAGCATCCCAGGGCAGGGCAGAGACAAGCCATGAGCGAGTCCCAGGCAATGGGGCCAACTCTGGGCCTTTTGGGGCGCACAGCCCCACAGGGGAGGCTACACTTCAGCCCCAGGCAGCGCTCAGCCTGGCTCCTTCCAGGGCAGCCCTCAAAACGCAGGTAGTTTCCGACCTGCAAGCATTACAAGGTGCCTGTTTGGACAGGCCTCCTGTGCTGGGTCAGCACGAGCGTGGGGCAGGCCAGGCGCTGCGCCTTCAGCTGCTCAGAGAGCGTCATCGGCTACACCCCCCCCCTGCTCCCAGGGGAGCCTCCGACAGGCAGAGACACGGCCAGGAGGGCAAGCACAGAGCCACGGTGTTCCAGTGCTGCTAACACAGGCAGGATCTGCAGCTGGTGACTCACGGGGAGTGTAAACAGAGCTGGGTGCCATTTCCGCCAGCAGCCCTTCCCGCTGGCACCACCAACCAGCCCCGGCAGGAGCAGGGGTGGCACAATTCGGGCTCCACCTGGGCTTGTACCAACACCCCGGGGCTCCAGTTGGACACCACCACTCCTTGAGGAGTGCCAACAGCCCAGAGCCAAGGAACGGGTTGTTCCCCCACTGACTGCTCACAGGTCTTGTCATTTTGGGGTGGGAAGGCATTTTAAGACAATGTGGAGCGGTGCCATATGGCTGCCTGGGAAGAAGCAGCCTTTTCTACAAAAAGCAAGCCCAGATGTTGCTCTGAAGCTTGAGCTTTAATAAACCCAAATCAACACTTTGCTATCGCAGCCTGGGGGATTGAGAAAGGAATTGACAGCTTTGGGATCCTCCAGGTTGAGCCGTGGAGGCGCAGGGCCCGCTGGGCTCCCTGCCAGGGGCGAGCTCTGCCAGGAGCTGCCCACGAGCCAGCCCCGAGGGCCTGACCCTAAAGCAGCTCTGCTCAGGGGTCAGGTGTGCCCGTCCCCATGCTCTGCCCTCCAGATGGGACACCAGGACCACGGTGCTGGTGTGGTCAGCAGAGGGGACACGGCAGCTTGTCTGCTGCCTGCAGCCACCTGCTCCAAAGGGTCATGTTGCTCCTGCAGAGGGAGAGGCCCTCAGCTCTCACTGGGCAGTGCTTGTGACACCTAATGGTGGTTTAACGGAGGAGCACAGCTTCCTTGAGAGCAAACTGACCCCGTGAGTGCACAACCAGTCTGCAAAACCTTCCAGGGTCCCCCCACGCAGGGGCAAAGCGCTGTTACCTGTGCCTGGACGGCGACGTGAAACGCTCCCTTCTTGAACGGCAGCAAATCCCCGGTGCAGTTCCTCGTGCCCTCTGGGTACACCCACACCTTCACCTGCATGCGGGGAGATAAGGCCCTGCTCCAGCAATCCCCTCGCAGCACTCAATCCCTGCCGGAGGAGGCAGCAGCAGGGCTGCCACGTCCCCCCAGGCCACCCCGGCCACACTCACGTTATCGGTCGCCATCGTCTTGGCCACCTCCGCCATCACCATCTTGGCACTGCTGGTGCTCTTCCTGTTGATGAAGATGACACCCCCGAGGTAGATGATGAGCCCCACGGTGCCGGCGTACATCAGCTCCTTCTTCCCCACCTGGACACACTTGTCGGGCAGGACCTCCATCAGCCCTAACGTGACGGCAGAGGGTGAGACCCAGCAGCCACCCCCATTCCCAAGCGCCTGCACTTGGACGGGACAAGAGACACGATCCGAGGCGGGGAGGGGATTGTGATGGCTCAGGGCGAGAGGAGAAACCCTTCCTGAACCCAGCACCAAGAGAGAAAGCTGGCCCAGCTGCCTCGGTAGCGTAGACCAGTGCCAGGGCAGGGGGGCTGCGTGGCCAGCAGGGTTTCCCAGCTGGTGAACAAGAGAAGCGCTCCCTCCCTCGGGCCAGCTCCTCACCCATCATGTCGAGGATGCTCTGGTGGTTGGACACGATGATGGCCGGGCCCTCCACCTCGAAGTTCTCCAGTCCTTTCACCTCAAACCTCAGGCCGAAGAAGTACTTGAAGGTCTTGACTACGGTTTTGATGATCCTGGGGAAGAGAAAAGAGAAGAGGAGAGCGGTCAGACAGCAGCTGGGCAGGGGTGTAACGGGGTCTGCTGCACCGTGCAGCACCAGAAGGGGTGGAAGGAGGTGAGAATCGTGTTCCAGCCAGCCTCCAGTCTCATTTGCCCTTGGTTCACCTAGGTGCCTGTGCTGCATGACTGGTCCCATGTGCCCAAGGTGCTTCAGTTGCTGAGCACGGCCCTTTCCAGCAGGGAAATTTCACTGGAAGCCTGGGGGAAGCCGAGTAACTTTGAGCCTGGACCACTCCCATCCCTTTATCACTGCCTGTTTCCCTCTGCATCATGATCTGCCCCAACGCCACCGACGCTTTCCTGCTGCAGTCAGCAGAGCTCCACAACCTGCTCTGACAGCTCTTCTAGGAACTGCCACTCCCCAGCACACGGCCACCAGCCTGCACCTTGCACCCGAGCAGTGCTCTGCAAACCCTGCCCACTGCTGTGCTGGCAGGTGCTGCTCAGCAGGACCACCACCAGCGGGGTGTTCTTACCCTGGGGGATGCCAAAAAAGGAGGAGAACAAAGGCAAGAAGCACGCCCTGGTACAACAAAAGGACACAAGCAGTAAACGGGGCACTCCCCATGCAGCTTGGCCTTGGGGAAGTGCCCCTGGCAAAGCCACCTTCAAGCCAAGAGCTTCCTCCTGCCAGTTTGGTCCCCTGGTGCACCTTCAGGTCCATCCACCAAGCTCCTGGCTTTCTTCCCCAGTGCCTGAAGGTCAGGGGCTGGCAGGAGGCCCCAGCAGCTCGGCTCAGCCCTGCCAACGCATCCCGCGGGTGCTGTGCCCTTGCTGAGCACGGACAGCCAGGGCTCAGGGGCCAAGCACCCTGGCAGCACCACCCACGGCCACCACCCCTGGGCAGGTGGGAGCTGGGGACCCTCCAAGTGGGCCAAAGGACGCGGGCAGAAGCTGGCAGCACACGAGGGCTATTTTGGGCAGGGGAGCAGCCATTTGCCAGGACGGGAGGTGGAGGAGCTTGCACAGGAGCAAAGCCCCCAGGAGCAGCCACCAGCACAGCTCTGCCTCCCCTAGAGCAGGTCTGTGAGCATCCAGCAGCACCCGGACACCCTGTACCTTCTCCCTGCAGACAGGGGATGGAGTTTTTCTCCCTGCTGTAGGGAAAAGAGGGACAGAATCAGCTTCTCCCCCACCACGGGGTCCTGCTGGAGGGGTACACACCAGGGAAGCATCTCTGTCACCTGGGCTGGCAGGTGAGCAGCCAGCAGGCATCTCATCCCAGTTTGGAGGGGCTCCCAGCATCTAATCCCCAAAAGTCCTCCTAATCCCTGCCATTAGCTCTTCAGCCACAAGCTCCCCTCCACACAACTTCCCTGCCTCGCTCCTTCCCGCAGCGAGGGCTGTGTTTCTGTAGGGTGTCCCACCATACAGATCCCTGGGGCTCTGGCTTGAACACCAGGGGTTCAAGGCAGGCCAGTGGCCGTGGGTAACTCCGCTGTGTGACACAGCTGCTATCAGCCCCCAGCACGCAAACCTGCTGCAAAGGTCAGAGCCGCACCCAGGGAAGGCAGGCGGGGAGGCACGGAGGCTGCGGGGCCGAGGGGGAGCGGGGACAAGGGGCAGGTGAGGAGAGCCGAGGTGACACAGACCGCTGAGGGCATGGTGGAGGCCACGGCACCGGCCTGACCTACATCCCACTTCTCCTCCCTTCTGCCTGCCAACCAAAGGAGAGGTCGCTGCTCTGGAAGTCACGGCGCTCGGAAGCTGCCGGCAGAGGCTGGTTACACATTACTCAAGAGCAAACCATCCAACTTCCCCCTGCCAGTAAGGAGCGAGCGCTTCCTTGCACAAGATGTGGCCTGAGCTGCTGAAAGAGGCAAAGGGGCAGAGCTCGGAGCAAGCGAGGAGGAACCGGGCGATGGGCAGCCCTGCTCCAGCTGGCCACGTCACCCACGGGGCCATGCAGACGGATCCTAAACCCTCCAGCCGTGCGAGCAGCCTCCCTGCTGCTGTGGGTGACCCTGACTTAGTGTAGCTACACACAGCTGTAAACCTGATGTGTTTGCTGCCAGGCACAAGGAGCTAGTGGATAGATAGGGAACGTGCCTTTCCAGCACATCTGTAACAGCTCGAGCCTGAGATCCAGCAACCCCGGCCCCACACGCTCCGCAGCCTGCGCCAGAGGCTTTTTTAGGATCCCCTGATTTTGAAGGATTAGCGCAGGCTGCTGCTTACCAGATTGGAAACTCTCTCGCAAGAGGTTTCGCCACTAGATAAACAGATCTGTCTCTATCAGGCACGGAGGGCAAACCTCTTCCAAGTCACACCGACTCGGCGCCGGGGCCAGGAGCACAGCAAGGACAGGGCGTTCTGCGCCAGGCAGCGACGCCGCTATCGCCGTCTGACCACCGGCATGTGCTCTCCCCTAACCCCTTTCCTCACGGCGGTATAAACAGCCTGGGAGATGGCAGAAATAAGGAGCTGGTTAGATCACCTCAGCCACAGACCTCCCAGCAGCTAGGATACGCGACCAGGATCATCAGCCAGCGCCAGCGCGTGGAAACGATGGGCTTAAGTTACAGGAAAAGGGTGGTTCTGGCCAAAATTCAGCTCCCGCTTTCAACAGGAGGATTGTTCAGAGCAAGGAGCTCTTGTTCCCAGCGAAGTTCCTTTTTAGCTTTGTGGATTTTAAAAAGTTTTAAGGGTAGGAAAAAAAAAAAAAAGAAAAAGGGGGAAAAGGGCGTTTCCATAACTGACATCACAAACTCTAGCGGTCGCAGGGTTGGCTGTCGACTCCTGGGAGGAGGAGACCTTGCTCTGGAAAGGTTCTCCGGAGCAAGCCAAGGAAGTCAATGCCCGAGACGGAGCTGGGATGGAGACCCCAGGGCACGGAGTGGTTTGTAGCGCCCACAGCCAGCCCACGGGGCGCATGGCAGAGCATGGCCCGGGGCAGGGCAGGGCGCAGGAGCCGCGTTTCCTCCCGACACCGCTCGCTCCTCCCCGCGTGGGGCACTGGGAGCTGCATCAAGCCCCAAAGCAGCCAAAGTCCAGCTCCACGGGCCGGGACGCTGCCCAACCTTTGATCCACGAGGATGTGTCAAGGCACCGGGGCTCCGCGTTCACCCCCAAGGAAAAGTTCCCCCAACTCCCTGCCCGCAGAGCTCAGCCTGTGGGGTGAAATGAGAAATGAAGCGGGGCTGGCAGCAGGGCCTGGTAGCCACCAGCAGCCCAAATCCTCCTGTAGAAGGAGGATTTTGGACAGAAATCACCAGAGGCACAAGTGCTAGCCCTGCTCATGAAACACCCCTGTGCCTTCACCCGCACTGGGGCTGCTCCTCTCCAGGAGCACCCCGAGCTTGTCCCCAAGCACTGAGCACCCTGGGGTGGCCGTGGCAGGACCCTAATGCCCCCTGGGCAGCTGCTTGGTGCCAAGTTCTTCATCCTGCTCCCCAGGTGGAGCACGGGGGGGTTTTAAACAGCACAGGCACCGCTTTTGGAGGAGACAACACCGCTGGTGCCTTCACCGGAGGCATGCCAAAGGGTGCGCCCCAGCATCACCCCCCAACCTGCTGCTCCTGCTGGGGTCCCACACACAACCACAGCACTGGGGGACACAGGGGGGGCTCTGAACCCCCCAAAACCTCCCTTAAAGCCTAGAAGCTACCCCCAACCCTCTCCCCGAGCCATCCCCAGCAGCATCCCCACAGCGCGGGCAGCCCCAGCGCGGCTCCCCACCACCCACGCGTGTCCCGGGGGCTCCCCCCTTTACCCCCAGCACTCGCCTCATGTTCTTGACGGTTCGGCCGCCGTTGACCAGCAGGCAGACGGGTGCCGTGAGAGCCGAGCAGACGAAGAAGAGCAGGTAGTAGAAGCCGATCCGCAGCGCGAAGTTGACGGCGGGGCTCAGCTCCATCAGCACGGGCAGCAGCAGCAGCACCGCCGCCCCCCACAGCAGCCAGCCCAGCTCCATGCTGCTGCTTTCTTCCCTTCTTTTTACCCCCCCAACCCCCGGGCCCACCGAGGAGAGCTAAACCCTGGTCCCTTCCAGCCTTTCGCTCTGGGTTGCCCCCGCCTTATGTGGGCGGTTCGCCCAGCCCCGGCCCGGCCCTCAGCCAGGCGGGGAGGGCAGGGGGAAGGCGGCCGGGGCCGGCCCGGTGCTGTGGGGAGGGACGTGGGGGGCTGTGGTGCAGCAGGGAAGGGGGCCCTAAGGTGCTTCGTGGTACGGTGTGGGGGGCTGGGGGTGCCTCCCGTGGTGTGAGGTGGGGGCTTTGGGTCCCCGCGTGGGCATACGTGGGGGGCTTTGGGTCCCCTGGTGACAGTATATGGGGTCTTTGGGTCCCCTCGTGACAATCTATGGGGTCTTTGGGTCCCCTCGTGACAATATGTGGGATCTCAGGGTCCCTTCGTGACAATAGGTGGGGTCTTTGGGTCCCCACTTGACCATATGTAGGGGTCTGAGTCCCCTTGTGACAATCTGAGGGGTCTTTGGGACCTATCGTGATAGTGTGGGGGGTCTATGGGTCCCCTCATGACAATATGTGAGGTCTTTGAGTCCCCTCCCAATGCTATGAGGGGTCTTTGAGTCCCCTCCTGACTCTATGTGGGGTCTTAGGGTCCCCTCGTGACAATATATGGGGTCTTTGGGTCCCCTCATAATGCTATGTTTGGTCTTTGGATACCCTCATGACAATATGTGGAGTCTTTGGGTCCCCTTGTGACAATGTGGGGGGTCTTTGGGTCCCCTCATGACAATATGTGAGGTCTTTGAGTCCCCTCATAATTCTGTGTGGAGTCTTCGGATTCCCTAATGATGATATGTGGGGTCTTTGTGTCCCCTCATGACTCAATGCAGGGTCTTTAGACCCCCTCCTGATGCTACATGGGGTCTTTAGCTTCCCTCACGGTGCCCTGAGGTCTGTGTTTGGGTGCCCCCGTGGTGCCATCTGGGGTCTTTGGGACCCTTCGTGGTGCCCCCTCACCACCCCCTGGCTGTTTCCCTGCCTCCCTGCAGAGGACCCTAGAGCCGCGTGCTCGGCGGGTGGGAGTTCCCCCACTGGCACTGGGGTGAAGTCAGGATCAGGCCCAACGGCTTTGTGGGCGCGAAGCTGGCAAGGGAGATGAAAGGAAGTCTGCTGGAACCAGCACAAACCCTTTCTCTGGCTTCAGCAGGTTTTGCAACACTTTTTATGGTAAAATCCCAGTCCCGTGGATGATAATGACTTCATCGGGGTGGGAGGTGGGCCTGGCAGCGTGCTGGATTTACACCCCTGGCGCTGCGGTACCGGTGGCATCAGCACAGCAGACTTCCCAGCTCCTGGAAAACCAGAGGAAAAGCGATATCCCTTCACAAATAACTCATCCCCTCGGCTCCCACGTGAGCAGCCACCAAAACCAGGGGCAGCTCGCTGCGTTTTCACCACCCCTCAGCAGCTGTCATGCCTGACCCAGCAGACAAGCTTTCTCTCTGTCGGAGAGAGCAACTCCCTACAACCGCCAGGCAATGACATCTCAGAGCCGGTCTCATGATCCCTGCTAACGCCACAAAGAACCCTTATTGTGTTAGCATCTCGGCATGGCATTAGATGAATCCCTCGGGCCCGCATCGCAGAGGCTGCTCGGCGAGCCTTGCTCCAGCGCGCTGCCAGCCTGGGAAGGCAGCGCCGCCTTTGCAGCCGAGCATGTGATGGCCTAGAGCGATCTTGCGTTATCCTCATGACTTTTGCTTTTGTTGACATGGGAGGAAAGTCACCGGCAATCCGTCACCGGGGTGCGTGCGAGCTGACCCACCGAAATGTGAGTTTCAATGTGAGTTTCAGCGTGGATGTGGTGCAGACGGCAAACGGCACTAGGAAATGCAGCACGGAGGGGACAGCATCACACGTTGCTTCGTGGATGTGGCTGTAATTCCCTCCTCCCCGTGCTCTCCAGCAGGTTACCTGGAGTGATGCAAACAGAACATTTAGCATTAGTCTGCAGCTCAAGGAAGGGGAGTGATTTCTGATGCCAGATTAGGAGGCAGACACGGGCCTGCACGTCAGCCAGCAGAGCTGTCCCTCTGGGTTATTTCATAAGGAAGGTGGTTGTGCTGACAGATGACGACAGCCCGTGTATGAACATTATCGTGCCAAGCTTCTTTACAGAGCAGGGCCCGCACACCCCAGTGCCACAGGGGTTGTGTCAGCAGCCCCAAGCCGTGGCCGACCCTGGGCAGAGGCAGCAGCAACCCCTCCCTGCCCGCTCTCGCTTCAGCAGCCAGAAGAAAGCAATTCCAAATGCTTATTAAAGAAAAAAATCAACTTACTAGATTGCGCTGCATGTTTTGCATATTTAAACTACCGACTGAATTATTTAGATGCATTGCAAGCGTACCCTGCAGGTAGTGTAGCTGAGCAGGGTCCAGAAACGCTGGCAGAAACGAGCACCCAGCCAGCGCTGAGCACACCACAAACTCTCAGCAGCAGGCGCTGCCTGTTCAGGTTGCGTGCAGTGCCCGGTGCCCTCGAGCATCCGCAGCAGCAGCCTGGAAAAGCTGCCTGAGATGAGAGTGCTCAGAGCAGAGCACGGTGCTGGGACCTACATGAGCAGCAGGGTCCATGCAGCATCACCGACGATGGGGTTTCTGTGGCTGCGTCTGCGAAACACCACAAAGCCCAGAGCGTCACCCGTTGGCTTCGGTCGTCTGATGCCTTGTAGTAACCTGGCGTTGTTTTTTTTTAACTCTTATTTGACTAAATGTATTGCTTCCCATGGAAACAGCGTGTGTGACCTCACTTGTGATGACTAGCTCCTGCCTGGAGAAGAAACGGAGCCGGTGAGAACGTCTCCCACGCAGGCAGCGCGATGAGCAGAGAAGGGCAGAGAGGGAAAGCACTTGGGAAGGAAGGAAGGAAGGGAGAAAGGAGAGACGTGTCCCTCGTTGGTTCCTGAGTGCCTGCCCTTGGCTTCTCCCAGTGCCTTTGGCAGCGCTGCCCAGCAGCCCGTTTCTCTTCGCCTCCTGCCAAGGGACGTGCTGAAAGCAGCAGCTGGTTTTGGTGACATTAAAAGCAGAGGGGGAGGGAGGGAGCGACCTGCTGAGCTTTGTTCTCAGCCCTGTCAAGGCACGCGCCGGTGACCTTGGCCCGGGAGCCCTGTGAGGAAGGACTGATAGCGTGGGCAGCACAGAGCCCCGGGGTGCTGAAGCACCCAGACAGCAACCTCCTGCTGCTGAGGGATGCAAAATAACCTCGCCTGCCAGAGACCTGGGAACCGTAAGGTGATCCACGCATCCGATCTAACCTCTTCTGGACCTCTGTCAGACTATCCATCCACGCACGGAGCCATCCTCTTCCCTCTTTTATTGCCTGTCTCAATAGCAGCCAACTGAGGTGCCTCCCAGAGGCTGCTGTGGCTTAAGTGTCACCTCTGTGTGGCTCAGGCAGGGGAGAGAAACAGCACGGCATCGTGATACCGATGTAATTACTCTGCTAGAGCTTGCTCCATGAAGGTACGGGTATAGATGGGTAACCTGGGCCATCTTTACCTCGATAAACAAGGCTGCCCTAAGGCTGACACTGCCTGCTGTGGGCTGCTCTGCCAGGCAAGGACGGCGGCTGAGAGCCGTTTGTGCAAAGGATGTGGGTTCATCCCCTTTCCGTCCCGCTCGCTCAGCCTAAACGGGCCCTGGGGCACCCGAGGCAAAGCTCACCCTGCCGTGGGGATGCTGTGACGGTGTTCCTGGGCTGCACCCACACTCACAGCCTTCCCTTTCCCTCCCCAGCTCTCAGGATGGCCGGGCAGAGCTTCAGGCTAACCCCAGCTGCCGCACGAGCTCCCGGTGCCCTGTGGCTGTGCTCCCTGTAGCTGTTGGGCTTTTAGGTATCACACGTCAGCGCTCTCATGACAACAGCGTAAGCACTCGGGGAGGAATTAGGATGTTGACTCAGTGTGGTTTAAATGCGAGCGCTGCAGTCACCCACCGGGCTACGAAGCAGGCGGGTTGCACAAGAAGCTGAAGGCTGGGACTGCCAAAATGCCCTGGCAGCGGGGCTGTGGATGCGCAGCCTCCCCTGCTCTCTGGAGAAAAAAAAAAAGGAGAAAGGAGGTTGTCCGTAAGAACGAGCAATTAAAAAGAAAAAAAATAAATAAATAAATTGCAAAAGTATGTTAGGTAACTGGTTTTCTTCACATAACCTTTACCCAGCTACAGATAACTATTGGGAAAGTGACTTCTTTATCTTCTCGGATGTTAGCTGCAGCCAGATGTGGTTTTATGGTCTCTCGTGTCAGGGGACCCAAGCACTTTGCACGTCTCACACCACAAGCTCCGTGGCAGCTCCGTGGCAGAGACCTGCAGAGAACAGCCCCGTGTCCTTTGGACACCCAGAGCTGCAGAGGTGGAGGTCTCGGAGCACAGCAGGACCAAAAAGGGCCAAGGGGAGCAGCAACCCCCTGCTGGTGTTTGCCGTTTGCTCCCCAGAGATGCCAGCCTCCCCACCTTGTCCCTAAACACTCCTTGCCAGGCTTCTGCTCCTGGCAGACAGCGCAGGAAACAGCAAACAGAAAAAATAAGAGGCTGCAAGATCTGCCTGCTGCATTTGCACACTGAGGCTGCAGAAGCTCCCTGCTCCCGATGCTCTGCAGGACCTTGCACCACGTGCAGCAGGCGGGGTGCTGGGTGAAACGTGAGTGCCCTGCACGCAGGGCACAGCCTCGGAAACAGAGCTGAAAGGTTGGGACCTTTTCTTTTTTATTTTTTTTTTTCCCCAGTTGCAATAGGATTCGGCTTTTCCCCAAATGTCATGTGTAAATAAATGAAATCAAACTGACCGTTTCTGATGGATTTTGTGCCGATGGAAGTGAGGGGGTGGTTGGCCCGGCTGTGCAGGGAGGGCAAAGTCACTGGCCCAAGGTTTCTCCTGATGGCCAACGTGGGACCAAAGAGGGGATTGCTCTATCTCCGTGTCAGAGACTCTCGTGTCAGGGAGCCACCAGACAGCAGCAGAACTCCCCCCAGCTGGGCTGGATTCGGGTGACAGCGCTGAGCAAACCTGCAGCTGGTCCTGCAAACAGGGATGGGAGAAGGCAAAGATTTAGGGAAGGGAATGGGTGGCTTCCTACGTGCAGTGCCAGGTGGCCAGCGGTGGCTCCTGCTATGGCCAGGAGCACCCCAAATGGAGGGGAATGCGAGTGTTTGTGGGTGTGTGAGTGTGTGAGAGCAGGGCTGAGGCTGTGCCGGCTGCTTACAGCTTGCGTGATCCTCCGAGTGTGCCTGCTGCTGGGAGGGCAGGCTCCCCATTGCCGCTTCCCCTGCTCCCTTCGAGCCCTTTGCCGTGGATGTGCGGCTGTAATTACAGCACAGATGAAGATCCCATTTCCCCAGGGAGCTGCAGTAATTACCACAGCGTAACGGCCCAGGAGGGTTGGAGCAGCGGGCCACTGGGGTTTGGGAGTGGAAGCGAGGCGTGTATGGAGAGGAAAGGGAAACTCTCTCCTCCGGGATCTCCATCCCCTCCTCCAGAAGGGCTTTTCCCTTGCTCTGAAGCATCCCTCGGTACATACACCCTTTGGACTGAGTCCACAAGTGCATTCAGAGCCCTGGGGGCCGGTCCTCAGGCCGCATGCAGGAGGCTGCAGCTCCATGCACAGCCCGAGCCCATCCCTGCAACAGCACAAACCTCTTGCAGCCAGCCAGGAGGGCAGGGGACCACAGCAACTCCTCACAAACCCCTCCAAAATCCAACCTGTCCTCCTGCTCCTGCGCAGAGGGCTCCCAGCTGCACTTGCTGAGCTCCAGCTCTCCAAGACGGGCTCCAGCACTTGCTGGGGCTGAGCGTAGGAGCTGATTAAGAAGAAAAACGGGCACACAAACACCCTGAGGGCAGGGAGGAGGGAGCAGTGCAGCCCGGGGCACTTTGAGCACAAAGAGCCTTCCTTGCAGACAGCCCCAAGCTCCCCGCAGGGCCCTGGGGGCTGAGCCACCCCACAGGGGACGAGCCCAGGCTGGGTGAGGGCTGGGACACCTCACGTTGCTGCCAGGCTGCACTGGATTTAGCAAAAGCATGATGTGAAATCAATACCCAGCAAGCGGGGCTTGTGAAACCAGAGCCCAGCTCCTCCTGGGGCACCCGCGTGGGATCAGGGCTGGGTGACACCGGGGTTGGGTACCTGGGGTCGGGTGTCACCAGCTCCCAAGCTGGACCCCTCTCTTTGCACAGCCTGGACGGAGCTGCTGGGTGCTGCAACCAGCTTGGGATCTCCTCCAAGTGCCGGAGTCCAACGCAAGGTGAACTTTTCCTGGCAGCCCTCCCTGGCTGGCTGCTGGAAACAAACCAGGCGCACCTCGGGAGGCTAAAATCCACACGGGGAACACGTCCGCGTGAAGCGAGCAGCTTGGCTCTCCGTGTTTCCCCTGTTATTGATTAATGCCTCTTAATGACTCCAGCTACTAAAAAAAGAACTAAAAATCTCGTCGTTGCCGCCTGTCACAGAAGATCAATGGAGCAGCATTAGCGAGAGACAGAGAGGCAAACTGTCCCGGGCGAGTTCTCTGCAGGAGCCGTCTCTGGGAGCAGCACGGCCGCCTGCTCGATCAATAGTTCATCACCACCTCTCCCCCTTGCTTGCTTTTTTTTTGTGAGCTAACTGGGCTGCAAAGCCCGCTCCCAGCTTTCCCAAGCACTGGATTATAACCGTCCCCATTGATCTGATATCCGCGGAGTGAAAGGGCCCCTTAAGCCAGCTGTCTGCGTCGGGAAAACTCAAGTGGCTGCGCAGCCGGGGTCAGGCCCTCATTAACGCCTGGGTGATCGGGAGCCCTGCTCACACGGCGGGTGAAACCTGCACCACGGCACTGGGGGCAGCCAATTAGGGCCAATTAGCCCTGATGAGCCCAGCCAAACCCATCCTCAGAGGTTTGCCAGGCAGCTGCATGCACCACCAGCACCTTGTCGTGAACCTAGGGAGTAAAGGGATCTCCCCAGCTTCTTAAAAACCCTTCCCTGCTGCACACGGAGCCTTCTCCTGCAGGCAGGTGAGATTAATAAACAAGCAGCACCTGGAAGAGGAAGGCTGATTTGTAATCCCAGGATCTCCATCCATCTTCTCCCAGCACTGCACCCTTAGAGGTGCTGTTGTATTTATCCGCTCGGACATGCCCAGGGCTGGGCTCGGGATAAAATCCACGTTTTGCTCCGTGTCAGCGCACCCCTTGCCACCACATCACCCAAAGGGGTTTCAGTAGCACCACAGGGTGAGGTCTGCCAGCCTCTGCCCTGCTGTGGATCCTTGTGATGCTGGGGAGAAGGCGATGTCCTGGCTCTTGTGGCCACAGGATCCCAGCTCCCAGGAGGCAGGGACGTGGGGATTGCCTGCGGGCACCAGCGAGCCAGGGATCCCCCGGGCTGTGCCTCCGAGCACAAGGCATGACGACGAATCGCTCCTCCGCCAGCTCAGCCCGGGCAGGGATCTGCTTGCTCAGCCTCCTTGTCCGTGCTCCTTTGCAAGCTCGTTTTTCTCCTCGGCTGGGAAGAGCCAGCGCTTGGTGCATGACAGAAATCCTAATGAGAGCAGCTCCCCTTCCACAGCCAGCGGGCACACCGAGCTCCTCGGGTCTGCCCACAGCCACAGCCACAGCCAGCATCCTTCGCCTCTGCCCCTCTGCTCCTGCCCACCCCAGACAGGGTCAGGGATGTCCCCAGGGTGTCCCCAGTTAAGGGACTGGTGGTGACTGGGAGCTCCCCCTCTCCCCAGCTCTGTAGGGCTGGGTTACAAAGAGCAGGAATTTGGAGAGGAAGCGGAGGGGGCGAGCACAGGACAGATGGGAGGGAAGACTGTGCTGGGGGTGGCAGGGCTGTCAGGCTAGAAGCACCAGAGCTGATTAGCATTTCTAATTATAAATCCTGTGCTCAGCCGCATCAGGGCCCGCCAGGAAGGCGGAGGCAGCTGTGGATGGCGTGTAGGATGAGGGTGAGCAGCCCCAAACCTTTACAGGGTGCACGGGAAGGAGCACTGGGACCCGATCCATCATCTCCCAAGCTGGGACTGACGGGGGAATCGCAGCCCCCAGGGGAAATCATGGCCGTGGGCAGCAGGGCTGGGGCCGAAGGCACCACTTGGAGAGGAGGGGACGTGGGCAGGGGGTGAGCCTGTGTCCCTCGGGCACTAGAGGGGCAAAATTCGGAGCTCATGTTTTGGTGCTGGGTGCCTCCCCTCCCTGCCCAGCAGTGGCATTTGGACGGGCTGTCCTTGGGCTGTCAACCAGAGCAGACACCCACAGCCAGGGGGTGCTGTAATTAATTAATTGAACAATGTGCTAGCACAGTCGGGTGCATGGTAAGGGGCAGCAAAGTTCTGTTATGGGGCCGGGGGTGCCCAGAGAGCTCCCTTTTCCCCGTGACGTGGCTCCAGGACATCCCCAGAGAGCCACTGTGAGGCGATCCCAGGTGATTGTGCTGCACGGGATGGGTTTAGCAGACATCAGCAGAGCTTTTGTGGGCTGAGTGACCCAGGAGAAACCAGAACACATTAATCAAAGGTGCGAGGGAGAGATTCCCATGGAGGAGATCAGCATCGATGGCTTTTGGCCTCCTCTGGATGCCAATGGATGAGGGGGGACAACATCCTCCCACCTCCATGCCACACGGAGCAGATCCACACGTCTGCCCTGGGGATTTTGGGGAAGGGGACAGAGCCCCTAGCCCAGGGCTGGGGGCAGCCCAAGCCATGGGAGCTTGCAGCAAAGCCAACAGCTCCGGGTGGTGCCCGGCTCTCCGTGTGCCTGGGATGCGAGCGGGGAGACCCCCACTGCCCTCGCTCCCTGCCTGGAAGATCAGCTCACATCACACCTGCAGAATTTGTATTACTCCTCTGATTGGATTAATTAATCATTTGGCAATAACTGCTCATTAAGCATTCCAACGATCAATACTAATCACCCAATTACTCGGCGTATTACAGCTCGGGAAGGTCTGCTCACTCCTAATTAGATTCTTTGGACAATCCACCCCCGAGCGCAGCAGAGATCCTCCCCGGCACTTGGAGCCTTGCAGCTTTGGCCCAGACGTGGCTTTTCTCATCTTAAACCCCAAGGACTCCAAGGAGGGTCTCGTCCTGAACATGTGCACCACGCTCGGCCCCAGAAATGAGGGAAATGAGGAGTTTGTTAGGCTACAGGGCACCGGAGCGCTCTGCCAGCAGCCCAAGGGTTTGCTCGGCCACATGTTGCATGCTGCAGGAGGCACCTGGAGCAAAGGGGGGAAAGAGCCAAAGGAGTAAAAGAGCGATTTCCCCATGGCTGCAAGGGAAAGCAGCGCGTTGCAGCCCCATGACCCCCAGGACCCTCCTCATCCTCACAGCTGGCTCAGCACCAAGCCCCCTTGGGGTGTCTGACACTGGGGTAAGTGTGAGCCCATGGGAACAGGCTTGGGACTGGGCTGGGGGCTCTGCCAGACCCTGGTCCTCGAAGGCATCATGGGGAGATCCCACAGCTGGGCACCCCTATCCCACAAAACGTCTCCCCCTGACACCCAGCGAGGCACCTCCTCATCCCCCTTATTCTCCAAATAACCGAACCCTCCACCAAAATAAAATAAAATAAAATTGAATCACTGCAGCTCTCTGTTACTGGGCTAATTAACACCAAAAATAAGCCGTGTAAACTCCAGAGAACCATCCTGGCTCTAGCAGAACACAAAAACCTGCGGGACGTGGGAGGACGTGATGCTGACCCGGCCCTGGCACTGAAGCAACGCTGCCGGCAGCGGTGGCACCGCACAGGGCGAGAGCAGCGGGGACGTCCTCGGGGCTAAAGGAGGCTGCAAACAAGCTGCAGCGTTCAGGGGCTGTGTGAAGCAAGCAGCCTGATATCAGAGGTCATCGTGAGACAAATTCAGACAGAAAGAAGCAATCTGAAGCACGGAAAAGGGGACGAACGGATAACCTGAAGAGCTGTTAATAGCAAAGCGAGGAATTAGCTGAAAAACGGCCTTGTGAGGAGTCTTCCCTGAGCGTTTCCCATCATATTTCTGCCTCTTTCTGCTGAGGCTGGCCCTGGTCTGTCTGCTCGGGGCCTGACACAAAGCAGCCCCTGTCTTGCCTGGAGCTTTCCCTGCCCAAACCCAACACAACCAGGGAGGGCGGCCACTGCTTCTGCTGCTGCTGCTGCCTCTGCTGCTGCTTCTACTGCTTCTATTGCTGCTGCTGCTTCTACTGCTGCCTCTGCTGCTGCTGCTGCCGGGCTTTCAGGAGGGAGAAATGCAAGGAGCGAGCGCAGCAGCAGCGATGGCTGCTCCTGGAGCTGGCAGGAGAATGCAGCCCCTGTGTTTAAATAAAAATAAAAAATAAAAAATAAAAATAAAAATAAAATAAAAATAAATAAAAGACCAAAGCAGCGCTGATGCTGCCCAAGGGGAGGCACCTCCGGGACCCCCCCGGATGCCCGGGGCTGGGGGACCGCCGGGACATCCCCGCCTGGGGACCCCCGGTGGCGGCTGGGGGGGGGCCGGGCTGATGCTGCTCGCTGCGGGGCCGGGCTGAGCCGTGCCATACCGAGCCGTACCGTGCCATACCGAGCCATACCAAGCCGGGGCTCAGCCCCCCGCCTCCCCGAGCTGTTGCGGAGCTGCGTGCGCCGCCCCGCGCCGAGCCGGGCGGAGCCGCGCCGAGCCGAGCCGGGCCGGGCCGAGCCGTGCCAAGCCGGCTGCGCTGCGGAGGGGCAGAGCGGGCGGCTCGGCTCGGCCCCCTCCATCCCCCCCCCCCCCCAAACCCGCTTCCCCTCCGTTTTTTCCTCCCGGTGGCCGGAGGAGAGGAGGGGGCCGCGGTCTCCCCGGCCATGCCCCCCGGTGCTTGAGGCCCGCGGCCGCCCGCAGCATGCGGAGGATCCGGCGGTTGGTGCACCTGGTGCTGTTCTGCCCCCTCTCCAAGGGCCTGCAGGTACAGCACGGGGATGAGCTGGGCTCGGGGGGACGGAGCCCGAGCCGGGGGGGACGGGAGGGGAGGGATGGAGGGGGCTCGGAGGTGCCCGTGCCCGCATCCCGGCACCGGCAGCGCACAAAGGGGAGCAGGGAGCGGGGGGCGCAGCTGGCACCGGGATGGGGACCGGCACTAAGGGACAAGGGGGTGGCATCGGGACACCCGGACCCGCATCGGGGTGTGGGGTCCGGGGAGCGGCACCGAGGGGGTTGCATAACCCGCGGCTCCGTGGGGCTATGGGGTGGGATGCTCCGCCAGGCAGCCCCAGCCATCTGGCCGTCCTTCCATCCATCCATCCATCCATCCATCTGTCCGTCAGGCAGCCCCATCCATCCCTCCTTCCATCCACCCATCCATCCATCCATCCATCCGTCCGTCCGTCCGTCCGTCCATCCGCCCACCCACCCCGCATAAATAACCGAGCCGGCCAACGCAGCAGTTGGAGCAGCACGGCCGACTCCTTCCCCTCGCTTTATTTCTGTTCCTTCTTATTTATTCATTAATGAATGAATTAATTTTCCCCCTCCTCAGCCACTGGCAGGAGCGCCCCAGCCGTGATGGGGCCGGGTGTTCCCCCTGCAGCAATGGGATGGGAAAGGTCCCGGAGCAGCGGGGTTATCCCTGAGGGATAGGGAAGGGGACAGAGGATGCTGGCAGGGGTGGGAGCAGAACCGAGAGCCCTCGGGGAGGGGGCTGTGTGGCCAAGGGGGGCATTTTGGGGGCTGGCACTAGCCGAGAGCCGGCTGTCACCTTCCCAGCCCTGCAGCCTGAGCAGCGGCTGCGTGGAGCCGTGCCAACGGGCAGGGGCCGGGCACTGGGACTGCCAGGGGTGGCCGAGCCCGTGGTGTCAGAGCTGTGCTGCTCCGTCTGGATTGCCTTTGAAGGCAGCTCTGGCCCCAAATCACTTCTACGCTCCTGGAGTCGCCCTAAATCTAAACACAGAGGCTCAAGCAAGCGGAGGGCAGCGGCCGCTGGTTTGTGCTCCCGACCCAGGCGGCAGGCAGGGAGCCCCGGGCCTCAAGCCTCAGCCCCCACAGGGAACTGTAACATCAGCCACAAATGCAAAATGTTGCCCAAACCCCGTGGAACTTCCCGTTGCAAAACATCCCAAAGCTTCCTGCTGCCTTCCACCCTCTGAGGGGCAATGTGCCACGCTCAGGCTTCAGTCCCGACCTCCCCTCCTGCCTGGGAAAGTGATGGGTTCTTGGTCTGAGGAAGCCAACGGGGATATTTGGGCTGTTCCAGGGCTTTATCACCCCAAAATGGGGGAAGTCCATCAACAGGTCCCTTTGCTGAGGGTTTGGTGGGTCACACCCCTGCTGCTGGGCAGTTTCGGGGGGTCTCCTACGCCCCAGGGACTCGTCTGACTGCAGCCACCAGAGCTGCCCTCAGCCCCTGGGTGCAGCCCTGTAGGAAAACGCCGCCGTCCTTTATGTTTGCCAAGTCCTCGCTGTGGCTGGGTTCTCTTCTAACAGGCGTTAATTAGCGGAGCACTTGCTCGACAGGCAAAAAGGGCACCACGGGCCGGCTCACGCTTGGGTATTGCCAATTAACCGTGCAAGGTGCCGTGATCTCGTCTCACACCCGGGCGGTTTCACGCTCCCGTTCACCCCGGCTGCGCTGCTGGCTGCAGCCTGGCACAGGAGCAAGTCAGCGGCTGTGCTAGGAGGTGTTTTAGAGTTGGGAGCAGTTTTGGAGGACAGGATCTGGACGTTTGGAGGACAGGGTCAGGACACGGAGCCCTGCAGCCTGTAGCGGTGCCGCATCCCCTCGGATCCAGTCCCAGCAGGCGTGCGGCACGCTGCGGTCTCACGGCCCGTGTGTGCGAGCAGGGCTTGGAGGCAGCCACCAGCCAAGAGCTCTGTTGGGCTGGCACGATGCAGGGACTTTGCACAGACCCCAGGAGAAATGGGGTTGGTCCCCTGCCCTGAGAAGCCACCAGGGACAGCACCGTGTGGTGCTGTACGGGCCACCAAACAGAGGGCAGCGGTGCTGCTGCAGGGTCAGACGGGAAAAATCGAAGCCAGGAGAACAAAATCATGCTGCGAGCCTCTATCATTAGCACAGGGCATCACCCAGGCACTTACAGGTTCGTTACCCAGGTGGGAGGACAAGCAGGGTCCCCATGGGCAGGAGGGGACCGCTCACTGCCCTGGCAGCGACCCTTTGCGGAGGGCAGCGGCTCCCGGGCGCGTGGATGCATGGCCGGAGGCTCCTCACAGCACTGTAATCTCCCTGCTCGTAGGGAATTTTAAGTGACCTACTTGCAGCAGGAGTTGCATAATAGGCTGCTGAATATACATAAAAAATGCTGAAGGTTTCATTGGCGCTTAGATTGGTTTGTGGGGAAAAGTTGGGGCCCGGCCTGCGCCCGGGTTGGGCGGCACCGAGGGGCACCCGCAGCCACCGACCTTCCCCCGTGATTTCTTTCCCTTCCAGAGTCGCCTGCCGGGCATCAAGGTGAAATACCTGCTGGTGGTGTGGCTGGGCATCTTCGTGGGCAGCTGGGTGGCCTACATGCACTACTCCTCCTACTCCGAGCTCTGCCGCGGCCACGTCTGCCGGATGATAATTGTGAGTGCCCGCAGCAGCACCGGGCACGGGGGTCCCGCTGCGGGGAGCCGGGGGGAGCTGGGGAGCTGCTGGCTGGGGCAGGGATGGAAGCGGGATGGGATGGGGGAGGTCATAGGAAGGAGGGAGGATGGGGAAAGGGAGCTCTGAGCTCGGTGCCGTGCTCTGCGCCATCGTGCCCAAACCCCGTGCCAAAGAGCTCTCCTGGCAGCTGCTCCCCCAGCTCCATCCCCGGCGGCACAGCGAGTTTTGTGGGCTGGGGAGGTGACCTTCTCCTGCCAGGGCGGTGGCAGAAGCTTTTAATGGGATGTTAGGAGGGAAGCAAGCCAGGCTCTGGCAGGTCGATGCCTGCGAGGGGAAGCTGCAGTGAGGGGGGAGCTGCGGGCGGGCAGAGCATCGCGCCGGGGTGCTCTGCAGAAGGAAAAAGGGAGCAGGCAGGCTGTGGGTGCACCTCTGTAACTGCTGTGCCCTACAGAAAGCAGCAGCCCGCATGTAGGGGAGACTCCGTGTGGGATCTTGGCTCAGCTGGGGCTGGTGAGGCGCTGGTGGCCAAGTGGGGACCCCCCTGGGTCCGCTTCGGGTGTCCTGTGGCAGGGCTGCAGGTCCCAGCGAGGAGCAGGACGCCGAGGCTCTGGCTGCAAACGCCTCGTTCATCAATCCTTCAGCAGCGAAGGGAGGCAGGAATTGCCATAACAACAGCAACGATCATTTAATTTGATTTTCTGCATGACTCCGACCACGGGGTCTCGGGTGCTAATTCCCGCTCTGAGCTTGGGATTTCAGACACCGTGTCCAGCCGCGGCCCGTGTGAGCAGGTCAAAGGGTTAATTCCCATCCACACTAAAAAAAAAAAAGGGAAAAAAAAAGGAAAAAAAGATGCTGTGAATTTCTGCAGCTCCTGTTTGCAGCCCCGAGGCTGTTGAGCCCTCGCTGCTGACTGCAGAGCTGCAGCCTCTCCTGCCTGCGGCTCGCCGACCGAGCTGCCCTGCGCGTGGATCACAGCCACCGTCTGGCCCTGGCCCTGCCGCCGCCTGGATCGGGGCCAGCCCATCTCACAGCACGGGCTGCTGCTCCCTGAGAGCGTCCTGAGCCCCTGCAGCCTCGTCCTCCCCCAGCCCCAGCCCCGCTGGGTTTGCAGCAGCAAATCCCCTCCAGCAGCACCTCGCCGACAGCAGCTAGGATTTGACCCGGCGATCCGCACAGCCTGCTTGCTGGAGCCAGGAGCCAAAAACCTCCTTTCCCCAGGACAGGACAGCCCCTTGGATTGCTCCCTGCCTGCGGGGAGCAGCCGGTGTCAGCCCAGCCTCGTTTTTCCAGAGGCACCAAACCCTCCCCAAAGGGTCCTTCCTGCAACTGCTGCGGGTTTTGCAGGGGCTCAGCCCCAGGTGCCCCCACACACCCAGCTCACATCTCCGCCGTTAAAAGCCTTGTTCTGGGGCCAGCAGGACTCCTTCAGTGTCGAAAGTGAGATTTTGGGTGGGATTTCTTCGGGAGGCACAGAGCAGGGAGGCTGGGGGGCACTGCAAGGGGCTGGACTCAGAGCAATGAGCGCTGCAGCTCCCTGACAAACCCACGCTGTCGTTCATCGGTGCGGGGCATTTTACCTCCTCAGCCTTGCCACCCCCTGGGCTGTGAGGGTGTTAGGGGGGAAACTGAGGCACGGAGCCATCCCAGCACCCGCTCTGTGGTGTACCAACACAGCCTGGGGGGACGATGTGGTCCCTGGCACCGCATCCTGGTGCTGAACCCAAGGCTGGGGTGATGCTGGGCTGGAAATGAAAACTGGAAAAACCCCAACTTCTGTATTTGGGATGCCCCAGGTGTCACGGGACACCCCCTTGGTTCCGAGGTGGATGGGGGAGCTGCACTGCACAGCCCCCGCTGAGCTCCTCTCTCTGCCTTCCCTCCCCAGTGCGACCAGTACAAGAAGGGGATCATTTCTGGCTCCACGTGCAAAGAGCTGTGCGAGGAGCACAGCCTCCTCTTCCAGCGCTGCCTCTCCTCCTCTCCCACCCAGCAGGTAGGTCTCTGCCCCGCTCCTGGGGCCGCCGAGCGGCTGGGGGTGGGTGCAAGTGCCAAAAAATGGGACCTGGGGGGTGTCCTCCTCCACCCAGCCACGCTTTTGCTCCTTGCCCATCACCGTTCCCCGTCAGGGTCTGGCTGCTGCTTTCCTCCTGCCTTTTTTCCCCTCTCCTGTGCTGCAGGTTTACAGCGGGCTGTGGAAGGAGAAGGAGGTGATCATCAAATGTGGCATCGAAGAGGCCCTGAAGGCAGACAGCAACCCGGCCTCGGTGCCCAGGAGGGATGTGGTGCTCTTTGACAAACCCACTCGGGGCACATCGATGGACGAGTTCAAAGAAATGCTCCTGAACTTCCTGAAGGTGAGCCAGGGTCCCTGCGGAGCCTGCCTCCATCCACTTGCTGCATGGAGGGCTGGAGGAGCTGAGAAATCCCCTCACCCCCACACGGGAATTGTTATTTCCAAGATTTCGGTGTCACAGCCCTGGAGGAGGCTGTACCAGGGGTTCCTGAACCCCGAGCTCGTCCTCTCCCAAGCTGGGCGCTCAGCTCTGCCCTTCCCCAGCTCAGACTCACGATACTGAAGCTGAACGCAGCGCTGCACAGCTCTGATGACACTTCTCTCCTTCTCTTCCAGTCCAACCTAGGAGACCAGCCCTCTCTGGCAGCCTTGGTGAGCCAAATCATCACCATGGCCGACGTGAACCGGGACGGGAAGGTGTCCTTGGCGGAGGCCAAATCCATCTGGGCGCTGCTGCAGCTCAACGAGTTTCTCCTCCTGCTCTCCTTGCACGAGAAGGAGCACACGGCCAAGCTGCTGGGGTACTGCGGGGACCTCTACGTCACGGAGAAGATCCCTCACAGCTCCCTGTACGGGACGGACGTGCCACCTTTCCTGCAGCCCCTGCTGCCCGCGGCCTTGCAGCGCGTCCTCCATCAGTGGGTGGCTCCGGCCTGGCCCCGGCGCGCCAAGATCTCCATCGGGCTGCTGGAATTCGTGGAGGAGATCTTCCACGGGACCTACGGCAACTTCTACATCTGCGAGACCAGCGTCGGGAACGTGGGCTACAACGAGAAGTACGACTTCAAGATGGTCAACCTGCGGAAGGTGGCGACGGAGATGGCCATCAGGGGGTTCCTGAAGGGCCGCCACTGCGAGCAGAACGTGGACTGCACCTACGGGCAGGACTGCACGGCCACCTGCGACAAGCTCCTGAAGCAGTGCAAAGGCGACGTGGTGCAGCCCAACCTGGCCAAGGTGTGCGGGCTGCTGCAGGACTACCTGCTGTACGGGGCCCCCCCGGAGCTGAAGGACGAGCTGCAGAAGCAGCTCCGAACTTGCATGACCCTCAGCGGCCTGGCCAGCCAGATGGAAGTGCACCACTCCCTCGTGCTGAACAACCTCAAGACCTTGCTTTGGAAGAAGATCTCCAACACCAAATATTCCTAACGGAGGGGTGGGGAGGGGGAAGCACAGCCCTGGGATTTAGATTTCGGATTTGAGATCTCGGAGCAAAGCCCAGCCAAGGGGCAAGGGCCTGCTTCTCCATCCTCTTCTCCCCCCGCAGGAAGCAACCCGCGCTCTCCGCAGGGAGTTCAGCGTAGCTGCAGCCCCGTCGCCTTCATGGAAAAACCAAATCCCGATGTCCACCACCATGGAGCCAGTCTGCAAGAGCATGCTGCGGAGCTGGGGGACCAGGAGCTGGGCTGAGGAACGGGCTGGGGGGGGAAAAAAACGACGCCACAGGAGGAGAGAAGGGAGCGGAGCCCAGCTGGGTGCCTCTCACTGTTCCTTGATTAAGAGGAAAGCAGTGCCGAAAGCCGAGAATGAATCATTCATGCTGTACTTGTCGCATCTTATTTTGATGAACATCTCTGATGTAAATAAATAGCTTTTCTGTGAATCACGCCAGTACATCAATAGTGCAACAGCAGCCCTTTGAGCACCAGCTTGCTTGCGAGCTAAAAAGGCGAAAAAGGTAGATTTTCCTATTCAGAAGCATCTCCCTAAGTATCTGAGTCAGCTACCATGAGATCCAGCTGCAACTTAGGCAGCGGATAAGCTGTCTTTTCCAGGGCAGAGAACCCTGGCGATTGTTTCACTGCTTTTTTTAAGTGCCTGACCCCGTGACAGTGATGCAAGGGCTTGCGTGAGGCTCTCCACCCAGCTGCTTCTGCCCTGTGGGCCCAAAGTGGCTGCTGGGAAGCCCAGGCCATTCCCCAGCGGGCCAGATTTTGGGGCATGTAAGGCCAGGACAGCTTAAAGGGAACGTAAGGGCTACCCTGTGCTCAGTTTGGACCAGCTACCACTAATTTGTCCTTCATTACTGCCCACCATCCTCAGCCACCTGTGCAAGGATGAGGCAACCTTTCCCTTTGATCCTCTAAGCCAGGCTTGCACTGCAGAGGTTAAAGATTAATGCCAGAATAATCCAGTGCTTCTCCCATCATCAGAATGAATTTGCAGGGACTCTTTTCGGCGGCAACCATTTGTTGGTCTGTGCAAATAGCACCAGGTCTCTTCGCCACAGGCTGTTTCCTTTAAACACTCGGCCTTGTGCAATCACGGGTAGAGAGGAAGAGTTTCTGTGAGCCACCCCGAGCTCGCTCTGCTCCCAGGACAATCGTATCGCTGCCGCTGGAGCACATATGCTGGTGCTCTTGCCAACAATTGCTCAGTGAAGTGGAGCGTGTATCTGAAGTACAATCATCGAGGGAAAAAAAAATACATCTGGCAGTATATATAGCCCGCGAAGGCAACGGGTAACGTCACGGCTGCAAATTTATGAGCCCTTTGGAGGAGAGATATCAGTATTTCCTTCTATTAGTTCCATAGGATCATCATTACCTCTCACTGTTATTTATGGAGGAAATGTTTCAGTGTCAACAGCGCTCTAAATCTAGCGCAGAGCCAGCCGAGCTTGCTCCCTGCAGAGGAGTCGGCTTCGCAGCATAATTCATCTGGGGTAAGGTTGAGCATTTGTAAGGTTTCTTCACTTGAAGGGTTGCGTGCTCCTCAGCCCACTGGAGGTGCCCTTAATTCAATATCAACATCACACAGCGAGGACTCCACCTCCACTAAGCACAGGTACAGGTTCCTGCACAGCACAGAGCCTTTGGGGGAAGGCAAGGACTGGAACCCTTTTAATGAGGCTCCACCGAGCTACCCCAGCTCCTCGTCTATTGTCCTGTATTCCCATGGCAACTAGCTCCACTGACAGATTAATTTTCTTCTGCCATTAGGAAAAGAAACCTAACAACCATGCCAAATCCTCTCATTTTCAGGACAGCCGTTTTTCACCCTCCCATCTGTTTGAAATCTTAAAAGTAAGTTTGGTCCTGATAAATGGCACTCCCACAACACTTCATCCCCACTGCTCCCTTCCCCAAAAGCCACACTAGATAAAGCAGCAGGTAAAACAAAAGAAAACAAATGCATTCTGTACTTATCCACATCATCCCAAGCATCAGAACCTCTTTATGCATTTATGAGTTGTTCAGGAGAAAGACAGCCCGTGTATTTAAGAGGCTTAGCTAAGACACTTCATTCAAATAAAGACTTTTGACAAAAATATCACATTACCATGTTATTCATCTGCAAACCCCCGGAACAGGGCTGGACACTCATTATGACACAGACCCCAAGAACCCAGTTTTGTTCATCACTAATACAACACACAAGTGTTTCCAAACAACTGATTATTGTTTGCAAGTTATGGTACAATGTGAAGTATGACTAAAGGCAAAGCTATTTTACCCTCGTAAAGCCTCCTTCCAACTTCCCACAGCAGTTGGAAAAGGACGAAGAGCTGAAACAGTGAAAGGCTGACAAACGGATCTCAACAGATGCTGCTGCTTGAGCAGCACGGTAGATTTAAGAGTGCTAGAAGAGAAACTTGCTTCTTAACTCAATCCTATGTTTCATTCTTCAAGGTTGAAAAAATATTAGTTCTCATCTGCACAGGTAAGTCCTAAATCACAATAGTTTACGGTATTACTTTGGGTTGTACTATTACACAAGCATAATTCAGACTTGTAGGTAGCGTTTTTATAGTAGTTTTATTTTAAGCCTCTTCAACCATATGGAGAAAACGCATCAAGACAACAGTGCTTCAAAACATGGGCGTGAATATTTTCACATTGCGTGCGAGCCAAGATCATTGGCAGAAATTGAAGCCTACAACTTTTAAGGCTCTTCATCAAGAGTACATGAAAAGGACACTTGGAGCTATACATTTGAGTTCACACGTTACAGCAAACATTCAGAGCTACATTTAAGCAGCACTGCATGAGCTTTCCCTGGCTGTAGTTTGCTTGAACCATGTAAGAAAAGATGAAGCTTTAGGAATCTTCAAATGGAGGCACTTCTAAACTGTTTCTTTTGCTGTAGCCAGGTTTGGGAGAAATTTTAAAATTCAAGACATGATCTGCAAATAAAAAAAATGCACAAGATGTTAGACAAGAACTTCAAGTAAATACAGCCAGCAAGAGTTAGCAATAAACATTAATCCTAAAAAGATAACTAATCCATACCATTGAGACTCCTGCTGCTCACTATGGTGTAGTATCTAAGCTCAAAAATTATACTTCAGTCCAGAAAAAAAAACAACACATGAACTCTGCAATTCACTGGCTGAAACCACTGCAGTCAGTGGAAGCTGAGCACCTGAAAACTTGCGTGGATCAGACCTAAAGCAGTGACAGAAGGCACTAATAAATCAGGCTACTTTAGGAGGTTCTGTGCCACTGCATCAGGAAGGTTTTGAAGTACTTTGGTTGCCCTTCAGCTCCCTAAAACTCAAAGGCGAGCTTGCCAACCCCAGTGCAGAGGCAAGCTATTAATAATGCAAAGGAAGAAAAGCTGGGCTTCTTCCAGTGCTCAAAGCCATGACATGAAACAGCTATAAGCAGTGACGGTAATATACATTTATTTATTTATTTTTAATCAGAACCACTTTGATACAAAATATTGATCTTTTCCAAAGCCAAAAGCTAGGTAATTCTTTCGATAAAGAAATACTCATAGCCCAGGATTGCTGCTCAGTCTTGGGAAGATGGTTAGCAGCAAATGCCATTGGGAAAATTTTAATAGATGTTCTTTCTATGCCTCACAGTAAAGGTCTGAAGAGAGCCTCATTAGGTACTCGCTACCCCTACAGGACCCTTGATGTGAGTGAAGTCTAATGAAAAAAATCCATTACGTATTTCAGCGTTAAAAGAAGTCAGGAAATTTAAATGGAAGAGTCGCATCTTAAGGCATGCCTCCCTGCATACCCATATCCCCAACAACCTTATTAGCATTCTTTTCCAACACCACTGCTGGTAGGCAGTGACTTTTCCCAATTAAATGGCTCATTTTGCAGCCAGCAGCTACCCGCTTGGTTAATGGCACCTTTGGCCCTCATAATGCCCATTTAATGAGGACATTTTCCAACATTTAGCACTGCCAGATTTTGTCAAGCTATTAGTCACCGCAAAACCTCAAGAGTTTCACAAAGCTACATGTAGCCAAAGCTTCTCTCACTTCCAGCATGCTAACATACAAACACAGCAGAAAACAAGTAAAAAGTTGCATTGTTCCCAATGATATTTTTGCTTTTTCTGTAATGTGTTACCAGTTAGACCACGATAAACAAGGAAGCTGCCTCTTGTCTCAGGAAGCACTCCCTTCTACATTTACTGAAAGACATTGTAATCTTTCTTTTTATTTCTACAGAACATCTAAGACATCTCGTCACTTGCAGATTTGTGACATTTTTTCCAGTAGCATTGTGTCAGACTGCAGCAGGAGACCCTGTTTTGATCATTTCTGACACTTTACAACACAGAGCATGTTCTCAGCAAATTGTCTTTGATTAAACAGCACTTCACTGTACAGACTCTTACAGCAAGTGCTGTGCTTTACTGCTGTTACTTCTATAACATTTATTAACATCAGCAATATGAAATTGCATAGCTCTTATCTGTGTCAATGACAAAGTAATTTTCATCTGTTGAACTTCTGGTTTCTCAAATACCTAAAAAAAAGATTTCTACAGGAACACCTCCCCCAACCAACTCTTACATGCACAATCACTTTTTTTTGTCTGCTAAGTTCATGTGCATGAGCTTAATTCCAAAGCACTCCACCTACAGTGCAGGTTTCTCAGAGAAAAAAAAAGTGAAAACCCTGAATTTTAAATGCACACTTCTGGAAAGATCTTAACATGCCACCTTGAGCAAGTTTTTGATTTGCACATGTCCTGTCAGAAGACAGAGGGGCAAGATGTACCAACCCAAAACACCTACCCTGACGCTGCTTTAGTAACACACTGATGTTTGTGTATGTTTCCAAGAGATAATACTTACCTTCAATATTTGATGCAAACTGCAGAACAACTCAGACCCGTTCTCAAATGCAACTGTAAGAAGAAAAAACATCTTAAGTTGTTTTTGTTTTTTTAACTCACCAAAGCAAGCATGATTTTATAGCCACACTTTAGAAGATTACCAAAGGTGCTGATTGCATCTTTTGGTCAAGCTGATTAGCACCCTTGCTAGTCAAGAAGTTGTTGGCTGAGAGTTCAACAAATGTTAGGGGAAGGTTACCATTTTCTCCATATCCTGAATCCACACCCAACTGCTTCTAGACCATGCCAATACTTTGAAAACAACCTCAAGTGCCTGCTTCCCTCATCTACTCCACTCCCAGGTAGAGTGGATTCTCAATATCCACATGCTAAAACCCTGCAAAACTCAAGAGCTGCATTATATTGCTATCCTCCCTTTCCAGATGGAACAGACATCAAAGCAAGGATGTCTCACAGGCCACAAAGGACTGCGTTCAAGGCAAAAATAGAACTCAAGGATAGAGTTGTCACTTCTGTTTGTCCTTGCAAAAAAAAAAAAAAAAAAAAAAAAAAAAAAAAAAAGGACCTTCCTCCCCGATGTGATTAAAGCTGACATCATTCTAACTATCTTTCCAAGGAAATTTGCTCCATCTTCCGCTGATTCTCTCTCGAGAGGTACACATGTGAACAATGTCAAGTTAAAATCTCTAGCAGTTGCAAGTTTCAGGCACAGGAAGCCCATTCATCTCCTCCCCCTAATGATATTAAGATGTCATGACATCAAACTCTCCAAGGAGTCAGGACTATTAGAATAAATACTGGAGTTGGCCATCCCTTCATGCCAATAAAAGACATGATATACAAGAAACCCGAATTAGCTTTCAACACAGAACATGTTAGTAAAATATACGTTAAGTTCTAGCCAAAACTAAAATTCAGTTGCTTTTTATCACATAGATTCCAAAGCCTTACCTTTTTTCTGTGGAAGTGTCTTCTCAAACAACTGCCTTCATAATTTCCTATTAAAGAACAGATGGTAATTAGATTCATAGCAAAAGAGATCAAAAGCAAGAAAAATGGATGTAAGCCCCAAGTTAAACGACTCTAAGGAATTTTAAAGAAGCAGTAGCTAACTTGGAATTCAGGCTCAGTGTCCTCCCTCTGCCTCATTCTTAGACAATGCAGCAGAAAAAAAGCAGCCTGGAAAGAAAAATACTCTTTGCAGCCCGGTATTTCCATGGAAGCAGAGCAAGACACCAAGGAAGCTACTGAATTTTCAAGACTGCAGCTCAGCATAATGAGCACACAGGACTGCTGACATTTGGTAGTAGATAAGTCAGTCACATCTCTCATCTGCTACACAAACAAGGTGTTTATTGAGAATGACTGTCACACCGACAGATAGGACTAGCTTCCGTACCCTGTTCCCTACACAGCTGTCCAAACTGCAAGATTTAAGATTAACATTAAAAAAGAGCCAGCTAGAAAGAAGTGTCAGGTTGCTCGCCATTTCTGAGTGCTCACAGGTTTCAGAGCACTAGCAAAGACGTCGCCTTTTCCTTTCTGCCACCTAATGACACAAACATGGCACTACAGCCACATCTGCAACACGACTGGGGCAGGGCATGGAGCCTCTCAGCACATGAACTCGCATCTGCAACTGCTCACCTCAGGTCTTGGAGAAGACCTCCCATCTTGGATAAGACCTCCTGGGTCTGCCACTTCACACACCTTTCTCTGGAAAAGGAGAAAATACATAAAGAATTTATGATAGCTACTTAGGCATGCTTCAAAGCCTGGTTATATGGTTATTTTCACTAAGAAATTGAAGGGCCCAGTAAAAGAGAGGAGCTGAAGAACTAAATGCATAGTGTGGGCATATTTTAGACAGCATTAGGGTTGGGGCTGCCAGCATGCAACCCCCCAAGACTTGCACATTTAATACAGCACATACAGAACAGCTTTCTATTATACTACATAGAGCTCTCACACTTTACGCAATTAAAAAAAAAAACAACAGGAGAGATTTAGTTTCTCAGAAGCCTCCTAACGTAACCAGCCTATCTGCAGTGTCAGGCTATCAATCACTCGAGTGCTCACGGGTTTTGGAACAAGCGAGCGTAGAACATAGCCTGTCTCTCTCTGCCACCTAATGACGCGGAGGTGCCACAGCAGCCACCTTCGCAACGCCTGTGGCAGGAAGCAATTTCAAAAAAAACCAAGCACACAAAGACTGAAGGGCTGTATTATGGGTATTTATAACAACAAGATTCTATTGCTTCCTCCTAAAGTTGTATTAGAAAGGTATCTGGTGCAGATAGTGACACTAAATGTAGCTCAGCACTTATATAAGTTTATGAGGTGCCTGAAACTCGTTTGCCAGCAGCAATTAGCTTTCCCTCACAGCTTGGGACCTGGAGAGGCCTCGTGTTCAGCGTTACTTACCCTTGGTGTTTCATGCTGGAAGATCTTCCCCATGCTGAAAAATCTCGCTCATTTCACTCTCTGCCTTCTGCAAGGGAACAGGAAGAGGCATAAAAAAACGAGTATGAATGCGATGCTTTGCCAATTACACAACAAGCTTCTTTCTGAGCTATACCACTTAACAGCATCTCAGGAAAAAAAGATTAAAACCAAAAAATGTAACTTGCTAAGCAGAAAATTACTCGAATCTTTAACGTTTAAATCCCGAGGAGGCCACAGGCCTGATTTCCGCCCCCACAGCACACCCCAACCACGCTCCCTGTCCCCCCCGATCCCGGTCCCCCCTCATCGCCCACGGCGGCTCCCGACCTTCATCTCCCGGCTCCTTCCTCCTCCTCCTCCCGCCCGGGCCCCCTCAGCGGCCATCCGCGGGGCCCCGTGGCGGAGCTGAGGCGCCTCTGCAGCTCGGTGCCGGCTCCCAGCACCATGGCGGGGCCTCCCCGGAGCCCCCTCATCCCTGCCTGGCCCCGTTCCCGCTCCTCTCCCCGCTCCCCGCTCCGAAAGGCCGGGCCCGTGCCCGCCTCCCGCTTATAAAGGGCGGGCGGTGGGGACGCCCCGTGAGGGACGCGGCCGCCGCCTGCCGGGCCGGAGGGCGAGAGGCGGCCCCTAAAGGACACGGGGAGATGGAGGCAGGGGCTGTAGGGCTGGAAAAGGCCTCCAGGATCTGCTGGTCCAGCCACCAGTACCACCACTGAGCCCTGTCCCCAAGCACCGCGTCCAACCTCTCCTTGAACACCCCCAGGGATGGGGACTCCACCACCTCCCTGGGCAACCCGTCCTGATGTCTGACTGCTCTTTCTGAGGAGAAATGTCTCCTCATTTCCCACCTGAACCTCTCCTGGCACAACCTGAGGCCATTCCCTCTGGTCCTGTCGCTGGTTATCTGTGAGAAGAGGCCACCCCCAGCTCCCCACAGCTTGCAGAGAGCAGTACTTCTCCAGAAGGAAGGCAGGAGAGCATGGGAAAACTACATGCTTAGTTTATCTTTCTCCACTCTTCACAAATGGTTACGTATTTTTTAAGTTTGGCACTATAAAAAGGTAAAAGAATTCATAAAAAAACACCTGAGTGGGAGAAAAGCATGTTTAGGTAATTATACAAATCAACCTCCGCTTTGGGTAGGTGAAAGAGCTACAAATTGTCACCTTCTTCTGGAAAGAGAGAGAAGAGGCATCCGAAAGTTCGGGTTCCCACTCAGCAGGGTCACAAAATCAGGAGCTTTATTGCTGTCATTGCTCTCATGGGGACACTGGGACACCTTCCCCAGGGGCTCTTCCCCTCCCTGTGCCTGACGTCCACACTGTGGGGCTGCCCTAAGGCCTCCATAGAGGCACAGGGCATGTTATGGGCTGGGTTTCCCTTTTCTTTGGGAAAAAGGGAAACCTTTTATTTCTTTTCATCAGACCGTTGTGGTGGATGCTTGACCCCAAGGGGCCCGACACCCCCGTGATGCACAGGCCAGCTTTGCACAGCCCCCTGCCCCCTGAGGGTCCCCAGGATGGAGCACCAGCAGCCCATTTTTCCCTTCATCTTGTGAGCATGAATGTTTGCCAGAGATTTCCCCACCATCACATGTAACAGGAAGAAAGAAAACCCTTTATTTGTCACACAAAGAGGTGCACGATACACGTGGTTTCATGCCAGACCGTTAGCTCGGGAACAGGACGGCCTCAGGGCAGAGGTGCCTCCTTGCAACAGGGCCAAACAAGGACAGAGCTGAGACTGGCCCTGCTCCATCTCCCCTCGGAACGCTCCAGCCAAACTATTTCTGAGCTGGAGACATCCCTCAGCACTGCTCTGCTGAAAGCTGGTGCTCTGGGTGCAGGACCAGAGTGATGCTGTGGGTGCAGCACCCATGGGAGCAGAGCAGGACACCCATTTCCAGCTGCTGGGCACAGTCACGCCTGCCCCTAGGCCAGCACGAAGTGGCTCTAATTGTCCTCTTCTTTGCTCTGGAGCTTGTGGAAGACCTCCCTCTGCTTCCTGTAGTCCTTTGCACGAATGATGGTCATCTTGAAGAGCTTGCAGTAGAGCTCCATGGCGCTGGGGCTGTCGTCGTTCCCGGGGATGGGGTAGGTGATGAGGCAGGGGTTACAGTTCGTGTCCACCACCCCCACCGTGGGGATGTTCATCTTGGCGGCATCCCGGATGGCCACGTGGGGCTCGAAGACGTTGTTGAGGCTGCTGAGGAAGATTATGAGGTCGGGCAGGCGGACGCCGGACCCGAATTGGATGTGGGCGTTGGTGAGCAGGCCGCCCTGCCAGTAGCGCGTGTGCGCGTACTCCCCGCACTCCTTTGCCGTGCTCTCGACCAGGTGGCAGAACTGGCGGTTGCGGCTGATGAAGAGGATGATGCCCTTGCGGTAGGCGATGTGGGCGGTGAAGTTGAGGGCCAGCTGGAGATGATCCATCGTCTGGTCCAAGTCGATGATGTCCTGATCCAGGCGGCAGCCGAAGATGTAGGGCTCCATGAACCTGCGGGGGCAGAGGGCGGGCGACACACGGGGCCGTGGGGCTACACCGAGCAGAAATTCCTGGCCCCACACCCCAACTCCCAGCCGACACCAGGGCTGCTCTCTGCATCCATCCGTGTCTGTCCCACCTGGGTGCAGAGGGGCTGCGGGTCTGACACCTTGCTCAGCTCGGGGTCCCTGCGCTTTTGTAGGGCACGAAACGGGGAAATGGATGGAAAAGGGGGGCTGTGTGAGCTGCCCCAACCCCTGCCTGGCTCGGTGCCACCTCCAAAGGTGTGTGTAGACTGTGGACACACTCCTGATGTGAAAAAGTGCCGGATCACGAGACGGGCAGCACTCACCTATGCCGACAGCCCTTTTTGTGCCCCAGGTGCACCCGGGCGTTGAAGAGATCCTTCATGGAGAAGAGCTCCTTCACGTTGAAGAAGTCGGGGTGGCTCAGAGGCTCGCTCAGCAGCCCGTCACCCGCAGCTGCGACAAGGACAAAAACCCCAACCATCGCTCCCAACCTCCTGAGCTGGCAGGGGCAGGAGCAAAGCCCCGGGGCAGGGGGAAGGGACCGGGGCTCGGCAGCACTCACCGGGACCGGGGGACCGGGCGGCTGGGGCCGGGGCTGGGACCGGCACCGGGGCCGGGAGGCTGCTGTAGAGCCGGGGGGCGGCTGCGGGGAGAGAAGGACAGCGGTCATACTGCCGGGCACGGCTCGGTTTAGCCCGGTTTCGCCCAGTTTAGCCCAGTTTAGCTCGGTTCAGCACTGCCCGAGCCCTCACCTGCCCGCAGGATCCGCGGCAGCGCCATGATCCGATCCCGTGGGAGGAAGAGGAAGAGGAGCGGAGCCTTCCGCTTCCACCGCCCCACGACCCCCCCGTGCTGCTGCCCCCCTCCGGTCCCTCCCGGTCCCCCCAGGTCCCTCCAGGTCCCCCCCAGTCCCCATGTCCCGTCCGGATGCCCCGGGAGTCCCCGGCTCCCGGTACCCGGTACCCCCGCACCCCGCCGGCTCCCGGTAAGCGCAGCCCCGGCTCCCCCCGGCCCCAAACCCTCCCCGGTTCCCCCCCGTTTTGATGCTCTGTGTCCTCCCCCCCGCAGGCAGCAGCACCCCCTGTACCGGACCAGCAACCAGGCCTATGGCAGCAGAGCCCCCACGGTGCACGAGGTGCCGGTAGGTGCGAGCCCGAGCCGTTCCCCGGGGTCCCGGTGACTCCAACGGGTCCCGGCCACCCCCTTGGGCCTCCTGGGGGGGCTTTTGCCACCCTCCCAAGGCTCGCGAAGCCCCCCCCCCAGTTCACAAAGCCACCAAGTTTGGTGGAAGGGAGAGCTGGTGCTGGCACACTGAGCTGGAGCATCCCAAGGGTCTGTGGTTAATGACACCACGCTGCCAGTGCTGGGTTCATTTTCTTCTTCCCAGGTCCATGTCCTCCATAAAAGCTTCCAGGCCAAGGCAGAGCAAACCTCCCTCCTGCCCCAAAGCAGCCAGGCTAGGAGGTTTTGGTGGCCACATCTCAGAGATGGCATTCAGCAGCCACTGGCAGACCCAGCAGCTCTGAGCCATCTCAGACCCCCATCCCATGACAATGAACTCCTTGAGATGCCTTGAGATGAAGAACCCTTACAGCTTTGTCCAGACTTGTGCAAACTGCAGGTGCTGCTGCTGTTGGTGTGTAAATCATCTCCTTTCTCCCATTTCTCCTTCCCACAGACCACCTTGCACGTCACCTCGCACACGTTTTCAAACACTCTGGGGCAGTGCGGCATGTACAGGGACAACGGGCTCAACACCTACCTGGAGAAGAGCCATGTCACCGGCCCAGACAACTTCATCACCCCCTATGACACCCTCAACTTCCACCCCAGCTACAACGCCAAGGGGCCGTCGCACTGTTAGAGCTGCAGCACCAGCAGCTACAATGCCAAGCCACTTCAATTTAGTGCTGGCTGCATAGGTAAAAAAAATAAACATCCCCCCCAAAAACAAACAGGCAAACAGCACTGACCTTCCCCTAAATCTGTTGTCACAGCAGAAATGTGTGTAAGCAAGCTGTATGACATCCACGGTGTTGAGAGAGTCCTAATCTAGTGTTTCGGAGCTCTTGTCTTAATAAAGAAGCACATGCAGGAAAATAATGTTGTTCTGAACTCCCGTGAGTACACAGCAACGCTGTGGCTGCTAGCTGGTGTCCCAGGCCATGCTGCTCTGCCACGCAGCTGTTATTTTTGGACAGGCATTGTTGCTCACCCAATAGTGATTCTCTGCTAAGATAAGCAGGGAAGGGGGCAATTACTTCTCTCCAATCACTGGAGTCCGTGGCATCAGCATTGTGTCTGCTGTGAGGAATCCACAGCACTTAAGTACGCTGAAAATCGTAGTTGTTGTCACCAAGGGGAGTACAGTCACCCTCAATCCTAGCACCTGACATTGAAACATTCACGCTCTCAACACAATTTTGCATTTTAGGACACTGCTCACTTTCAGTGACTCTGCATTTAGAAGTGAGCTAACGGAATTCTACCCCCACCCATTACTGTCACGCTGCCTCCACTGAGTCCCCAAACAAGATCTGAATAATAGATCTCACAGTTGTCTTAGAACACATTTTCAGGATTTGTTCCCCAGTTCATTTCGTGCTTCCCAGGCTTTTAAAGTGAATTACTGAGAGACGTGAGAGCTGCTTTATTCAGATTGGGTAGTCCAATACAACTTCACATTTCACTGTAGAAAGGATACAAAAATCTCTAGATACCTGAGCAGTTAAGTACAAAAATATAAAACACTCAAACTTCTCCAGATCCAATCCTCAAAAGCAAAACAAAACCAAACAACTTCAACCCTCTGCCCTCCCTGTTTCTGAGGGTTTCTCTTTTCCTTCAAAGCAGCCATTCCATTGCACATTCGTATGCCCTCACTTCCTCCATCCATTCAGCAGTAGCTCTTCCACCTGCAGATCAGCATATCCAAATAGACCCTGGATGCTGAAGAGAGGTAAAGGCTCAATGGGAACAGTCTTTGCACCAACCTTGAATTACATTTCAAATAAAAAAATAAAAATAGTGGTGATCAGGTAGCATAAAAAAACAAATTTATCCAAAAAGTCCATATTTCCAATGCCCCTTCCCACAAGCAGGAACCAGCTGAGAGATTAATAATTTGGCACTCCAAAGCCTCTTAGAACAAGGCTGTTAACAGCACTCCTGGAAGTTTACACACACACACACATCTGAGACAGCCTCATGCTGGTTCTAAACAGGAATGACAGCACAAAATGGGCCGGTAACAGTCATTGCAGGATACGGCAGCCTTCAGGTTCGGTGCTAGTCACTGAGCTCCAGATCATATTCAGGGTACAGCTGCTTTGTAGTAACCCCTCGGATAACAGCTAGAAAAGAAATAAATACCGTTGATTTCATTAAACAAAGAGCAAGTCATAGAACCTCCCATAGCTAAGAAACCAATCAAAGATTTTGCAGCTATGCCCCCTGCTTGCCCCACTACTTTTTTTCTTTAAAGCCTATGAATAACAAAGCCAACAGAAATTAGCGAGATGTATCAAATTTCAGTAACCCATACATGGACTAAAATACCTCTAAATGCCAAATATTTCATATATTCTAAGTTCTAATTTGAATCAGTTCTAAGAACATTCCTAGAAAATAACAAGAGTAGCATTTGTGCTTGCACAAGCACTTTTTTAATATAAGCCTAAAACTGAAGAATCTTTAACACAAGCTCTGCCTTCACGCACAGCATCTGCTTATATAAAAAGACTTGGTAAGGAGTTCTTCAGCAGCCTTCCCTTCCTTACCCAGCTTGCCCAGCAGCATCTGACCAGCATCTTTAATATCATTATACTCATGGAGCAGAGCGATGTGTTTCTCCAACTCCTCCAGGCTGTAGCCTCTGCAACAAAACCAGAAAAATCAGAAGTGACACAGAGGGATTGCTGCTGCTGCACGGTAAGCACTTTATACATAGAAAGAGTGCACATTGCTCCAAGAAGGAAAAACAAAGGAAGGTTATCCAGGACTAGATGTGGCAGGCCATACAAGTCACAATCACAGTTTTAAGCCTCACGTGAACAAGCACTTCTGGGGGCATGACATCCCATAGTACCCCGACAATTAAAACTATTCGTTTCCAACATACACTTAATTCCCTCAGCAAGATCCAAGGTAAAGTTTCCTTAACCAAGCTCTAAGTAGAATTTGTTCTCCTTTACCAAACAAACCGTAAAGGATCCTCTGCTGTCTTTACCAGTCCTGCAATTCAAACCAGTGCTGTAACCAACCCTGAGCAGCACTGGGACAAGAACAGCACCACCACAGACCCCTTCAGCTCTAATCACCGCACCACAGCACGCTTTAAACCCAAAACAACAGATACATCGCGCTCCCGAGGACATACTCAGCCATCAGCTGGGCGATCTCCTGGTCCAGAGCGAGCTCCTTCTGCCGCAGCTCCTCGATCTCCCGGCGCAGGGCTTCTCCGGTGGCCTCGGGAGGGCGGCAGGAGGCTGGGGCCGGGACCTGGGGGCACACACACGGACAGACAGACGGACAGAGCCACGGACAGACACATTACAGCACCCACCGACTGCTCCCGAGGGGCTGGGGCCGAGCACCCCCCGAATACCGGCGGGGCAGCCATTCCCGGGGCGCTGCGGGCTCCCTGAGGTGCCGGCCCCGCCCGGGCGGGGCCAGCAGCGCCCACCCAAAGGCCGCGGCCCGGCCTCGGGCACTCACCGGGGACTTGAAGCCGCCGCCGCCGCTCCTCCGGGGGCCGCCGAGGGACCTGCAAAGCAAAAGGCGGCTGTCAAGGGCGGGTGGGGAAGGAGAAAGGGGGGGGAAGGGAAGGGGGCAGCGGGGCCCGGCTCCTACCGGCGGGCCTGAGGCGCGCCGCGCCCCGAGCCCTGCGGGAGCCCCTCCGCCAGGGCGGCCGCTGCCCGCCAATGCCACAGGAGCCGCGGGGGGTGCTGGGAGTTGTAGGCGGCCCCCGGCGCGGGGCATGCTGGGGCGGGTAGTTCTCGGCGCCTCGAGGGCTGACAGGGCCTGGGTCGAGAATAAACGTATTTGTGTGTAATTAGAGGTGGTGTTTGGGTGGTGTAATAAATGTATCTGCGTGTAATTAAATGTGGTGCTTAGGTGGTGTAATAAACGTATCTGTGTGTAATTAAAGGTGGTGCTTAGGTGGCACAATGGTGTATCTGTGTGTGAGTAGAGGTGGCGTTCAGGTGAGGCGCGGTGTAATTATCCCAATTAACACCGGCACCCAGCGCTTCCAGCAGCGCCTCAAAGCCCCTCAGCCGCCCCCAGCCTGGTGCTGTGGCCGCCTGAGGGCTCCCAGCAGGAGCTCTGGGGGCCCTGGTGAGGGAGCAGCCAGCGCCCCGCCACCGTGACCGCCAACCAGACCCCGCAGCGCCCCTCAGAGCCCCCCTGGGTGCTCCCCGGGGGACACCAAGCGGCTGGGGCAGAGCCGAAGCGAGGAACGGGGCTGGAACCGATGGGCTGGAGCCCCTGAGCTGTGCCTGGGGCTGACGGGCTCGGCACCCCGAGCCGTGCCTGGCCACCCCAGCTGCCAGCAGCTGCAGGAGGGGGTGCCCGGTCCGTAGGCTCCGAGACGGGTCGGTCCCCAGCCGAGCTCGGCCCCATTAGGGCCGGGAGGGAACCGGGAAGGGACCGGGAGGGGACCGGGAGGGGCCAAGGCGGAGCCTGGCGGCCGCCTCCGCCGCTCCCCTCGGCGGCTGACGTGGCCCGGGCCCGGCCATGGCGGACGGCAGCAGGCAGAGCAAGCTGGCGGCGGCCAAGAAGAAGGTGAGGGAATAGGGACGGGACGGGACGGGAGCCGCCGGGCTGCTCGGGCCGCGGCGCCCCGTGAGGAGCGGAGCCGCCGAGCCCGGCCCGGCCTCCTGCGGTGAGGGCTGAGGGGCACCGGGAGGGCCCGCTCCGCTCCGCCGGGCCCCGGTGGGAGCCCCCCGGGTGTCCCTGGATGTCCCCGGGTGTCCCCCGGTGTCCTCCGGTGCCGGGCGCTGCGGCCGGGCCTTCCCCAGCCCGGGAGAGGCGGCCCCGGTGAGGCCGGGCCTGGTTCGGTGCTGCCCTCCCGCCCCGGTTCTGTGTTTGTTTGGCCTTCTCCTTTCTTTCAATTATTTTTTTTTTCATTTTTTCTTTTATTTATTTTTTCTCCGTCCCCACGGGGCAGCCCCAGCCCCGTCCGTACCGGTGGCTCGGTGTGCCAGTGTCAAAGTCAAAGCGGCTGTGAAAGTGTCCTGGAGCGGCTCGGGCTTCCATTTTGAAACCCTGCGGATAAAAAGGAGCCCTTTTTATCCCGCCTTGCATTTTTGTCACCTTGGCTTTGCCACCCGGCCCTAGCCGGCTGGGTGGTGGCAGCACTGCCAGCTGCGGGGCCAATTTGGGCTGCCTGGCAGGGGGCTGCTGCCCCCAGCACCCCACGGACACTCCTGGGACCTGCTCGGGCTCCGAGCGCCACCAGAAGACTTGGCAGGGTTCAGCTTCGAGCTCAGCAGCTTCGCCGAGCTGAAATGGATATTATTTTAAAATCAATTGGAGGTGGCTCACCCCCTCAGTTCACACTTAGGCCGGTGTCTGTGTTACTGCATCATCTATGAAGATTGTGATCTGTCTTTCCCCGAATGGAAGCTCTTCCTCTCAGACTGCTTTTCCACCTTGCATTTAGGCTTAATTGGTGTTTATTTGTTTTCCTTGCTGCTAGTTAGACTTAAAAATATTTTTTCATCTCCTTTCAATTACAGCAAAGGCTATCAAATTCTTTGTTTCCCAGGAACTTCATTAGTTGTATACAAAAGTTATATATTTACTACTCTATAATACTTGTGATAAGCCTATCATGCTAGTTCTCACTTCTAAGCATCTCTGAATTATTTTTAATGTGTTTTTTTTTTCGTCTCTTTCAAGACAGTTTCTCTCATCCTTACGTTTTATCTTTTTACCCTTTTTTTGTTTTCGACGTTATACTCATAGAAGGTATATTCTGTTTTTACTTCAGATTATTCTTTTTTTTTTTTTTTTTCACAGCTGAAGGAATATCAGCAGAAGAATAGCCCTGGAGCAACTGCGGGAGCCAAGAAAAAACGAAAAACTAAAGAAGGAAGTAGGCCTGAGACTCCCACAAATGATGAGAGACAACCTCCAGAGAACGTGAGCGTCTCATTCCTTCTCCCAAATAATTTGCCTCCGCCTTGTTCTTTGGCTTCCCAAACAGCATAACCACAGCTGAAAGAGGGTTATGCCAGTGTGATATTAATGGCTCGTGTGCCTGTATTAGCAGCGTATGAAGTGTGCTACAGTGGTTAGCAGCTAAAACTCCTGAAAGGTGCATGCTAGAGGCAGGGTACGTGGCGAGGCGGTGTTTGATCATACGATGCTGTAGTGCAACCCTGGGTATGTCCAGAGCTGCTGCTTTGAGGTGTGTGCTCCTACGGAGCTGGAGGATGCCAGTTTCTTTGGCTGCCTTTGATTGACATTTTTCTCCCTGTCCTTTTCTGAGCCGTTTCTCTTTCCACTTTTCTTTCGCCTCCTTTAGATTCAGAACATTCTGAAGGTGCTGGTGTCAGACCTTAACCGCTCCAATGGGGTAGCCATACCCTCATTGGACAAGAGGAAGGTGAGGCAGTGCTCGTGTCCCTCTCAGTGACTTGCTATCCCCGCTGCATGCTTCGGGTTCTGTTTAAACTGACCTTGATTTTCGGATGGAGCCTTGTTCTGGCATTATCTGCTGTCAGTTGCTTGAGTTTTTGTTGCTGTTTTTATTAACATGGAGCTGTTTGTTAACGCACATTTCCATTGCTCGTAAGTGCTTGTTTCCTCATGGTTTCTGTCAAACCTAACACGTGCAAAAATGAACCTTGTCAAATGCTTGTCCTTGAGACAGTTGAGCTGTAAGGAGAAAGGAATCTGGGGTGAAGCAATAAATTACCTGCTGAGGAACACCGCGCTAAGAAGAGGTAGTGCCTTTTTAGTCTGCATTTCTGCTGTTCCGTGTGTCACTGCTTTATTTACTCTCATGCCTTGCTTCTGAAGGGCATGTTTCTGCTCGTGCCTCGTCAAGCAGCTGCCCTGAACAAGCTATGTAGTCATTCCAGCCAACCCATTTTATGACGGGTGATGAAACTGGCACAGGTGATGTACAGTCTGGCAAGTACCACGGTTTTAAATATGTTTAGGCAGGAAGTCAGGTATTTCAAGTCAGGCATTTACAGGCTTTAGCTTCTTCCTTAGCTACTCAAGAAGAAAGGGCAGGAAGTACTCCAGCAAGTAATCTACATGTGCTCAGGAGCAAATGTCAGCAAACCGCCTTTAAAAAAAATATTTGCAGACAGTTTAATTAAAGAAGGATCTAATTGCGATAGAAACTAAGGAAAGTAAACTTTTGTAGCCCAGATTTTTCTTTTGTTTTTGTTGTAGCAAAGCTCAGCTTTTCATTTTCCCTTGCACCATTTTGGTAGCTTATCTACCATTTTTTTTCTAGTCTAGCCGTCACAAAGTAAGCCCTTATTATACTTACTGTGTATCCAAGCCTTTCCACCAATAAATACAACCAAGTGAATCACCAGGGGTACCAGAGAGATGGAGTGAAACCTGCAGGATGGGATGGAGTACAGGCTGAATTACTTTTGGATCCATTTTCTCCTTTTTTTGTGTGTGTGTGGACACTGCTGTTGGGCAGGACAGCTGCTGCAGGGTGAAAGCTCCTCCATCCGGACCTTAGGTGTGTAGGCTGTGTGTCAGCTGAGCTTAAGTGATACGAAGACTTAGTGTAAGGTTTGTGGGTCCTGGCTTGTGCCTGAGTAGCGTCAGAAAACACGCTGACGATTTACCCTTGCCAAAGGGGCTGATTTCAGTTCACCTCCCCAGCTCTGTACGTTGGATCTCAGTTGATGCTGGAGGTTGAGGTGAAGACGGGTGGTGCAGTGCTGCTGAGGTGGCATCTCGTCCTGCAGGGGAGGCTTACCTGCGCCTGCAGTTTCAGTTCTGTTCTGAAAATGGAAAACTTACTGCTTCTATTCTTCTGTTTTCATTTTTCTCTCTGCTCCCATAGCCCAGAGAGATGCATTTTGAGCCGATTGTTGCACAGTTTGTGGGTTATTGTGTCTGGGGTATTAAGGATATCTTGAAAGCTAATCTTTAATTGCAATCTGTAATGGGAGAAAGATTTCTCTTTCCAATTGCTGTCTTGTGAAAATCCTGAGTCAGGAAAATGCTGTTCAGAGCCTCAACTGATGCTAATAGGGCAGAAAAGCTGATCGTTAGCATCTGAACTGCTGCCATTGGTGTCTGATGGGAGGCAGACCCCTCCCACCTCACCCACTTCAGCTTTCTTGGCTGTGAAACACAGAAAACCCAACAAAATAGGAGCCTTTGTGTGAAAACAAATGCATCCTACTATAGGCTAGGCTGAGCAAAATTACCAGCTTCTTATTCTACCGTATTTGAACCTCACAAAGCAAAATTTCCAGGAAAGTAGTTTGCTCCCAAACCTTTCCATCTCCAACAAATTATGCAGTTCATTTTTTTTTCCCTTTGATTTATTTACTTCAAAGCTCTTTCTTTTGGAGGCAGAAGGAAGGCATTCTGTGGTTAAGGCATGTTACCTGTTTTTGCATCTTGAAGTCTTAAGCAAAGAGAAGTCCCAATCAAAAAAATTGAGAAAACGTTTTTAAGATGTATCTTGTCCATCTGGTGCTCTATCCCGATGAGTGCCTGAGCAAACAGAGGTGAAGTAAACCTGAAGCTGGAAGAAGTAAGGGAATTCCTGACTTTCCTTTAAGCACCTAACATAGATTACTCCTTGAGAGTGCAAGTGTCTGTCCTGCTAAAACGAAATCGAGACGATTCCATTTGTTTCCCTCTGCAGTTTTCCTGCTTGTTGCTTTCACTAAATCTGTCTTCCCTGTTACTGTCACCTCCTGGCTGCTTGAGTCATGAATGGAGCAGGTGAATAGGGAACGCTGAGAGAGAAAGGCAGTTCTTTCCTGAGGGCTGCCAAGAAGGAAGTGACCGAAGCAAAAGGGAACTCTTTCAGATGGAGTTGCAGAGAGCTGCAGTGTGTTAGTGGGGTTATCTGGTGAAAGATTGTCATTTGCTTCACAGGGTCGTTAAATGCTGGCTTACCAGAGCTGGATGATGAACTAAAAGCAATTGCCATAAAACAGCAGAGTGCTGCTCGGGGTCTTTACAGCTCTCTGGTGCTGTACAAGGTTTGTCCAGTTCTCTGGGGCCTGGCGGAGGTGTCATCAGATACTGTTCATCCTCCCACGAACACCTGATGAGAACTTGCATCGCTGTCCAGAAATAGTTTGGGGCCCTCTTCTATTTAGATTCTTGTAGTCACGGGATTCATAGCTCCACTGGGGCCAGGGGCACCTCCTCCCCTCCCAGCAATGCTGGGCTTGGCCTGTGCACAAATGTCCTGTTTCTAAACTGGTGGCTCAGGGCTTGCCACAAACATCACCGAGTTCAGGATGGAGCAGCTGAGCTTGGCTGACCCAGTTTGCAGGTAGTCACTAGGCTGTCCTTTCCCATCTCAGTGTGCATACGGCGAGCAGTGTTCCCAGAGGCATCCCGAGGGCACTGCATTTCAGAGCAGTGGCAACCACCTGGCTTTGACCTCGCTCACTTTTTGACAAATCCTTTGCAGAAAAGCTGGTCATGAGCTTAGAGTCAGGTGGTGTTACTGCCCCGCATACAGAAGTGAGCTTGATTATGGGGCACCAGTTCTTCAGGCTGGGTCTGGGATGATGTCTGTGGGTTGATGCAGTCTCCTGTTTGCTCTGGGGCGGGCACAGATCCCCTTCCACATGTTTCTAAATGATCGTTCGCATCTGTCTGTTTTTCCTGGGCCTTATCACAAGGCGAGGTGCTCGTGTGCGTTCCCTTTGTTTCGCATGTCGGCTGTAATTCCTGTGATGTGTTTTGTGACAGGCGTACTTTGACAGTGATGTTGCCACTCGTAACGCTGAACAGCTTGCTGCCGATGTCCCTGTGCTATCTAACAGCAACAGTCTACCTAGTTCTGGTTCTGTTCTGCCTGCTCCCGGGAGCATGCAGCTGACACAGGTTTGTGACTCACCCCCAATATTGCCATACTGGTTAGCAAGGCCACGTTTCTGCTGAGAGAGACAATCTTTGTAACGACGTGACTAGCTCAGATTGTCTCCTGGTAAAAATACTGCATTCTCCACATCATCTGTCTGAGAGAGCGGAGGGCACGAGCATGCACGTGCCTCTGCTCCTTCCAAAGCTGCCGTTCTCTTCCCCTTTTCTCCTATTTCATGAGCAGAAAGCTCTCCTAATAACATAGGTCTCCAGTTGGAGCAGCCTGCACTTCCTTTCACTACTTAAAAGACTCAGCTGAAGTTTTTCCAGCAAAGCAGCATTGATTATCCTGATAATTGTAACAGCAAACACAAAGCCAGTAACGCTTAACTCTTCATTCTGTGAAACCCGGGCTCTCAACACTCAGAAATTATGTGCAAGCTAGGAACTGAGTTGGTGGTGTTAAGTTTATCTGTCTTTGGGGAGCAGTAATTACAGGTACTGTGCAACCTGAGCCCACACGTAGTCAAGTCTTAGTGACACACTCGCAAATGTCACTCCCATCTTTTTTTACAGGCTTGTAATTTTTGTTTCAATCCACAGATTCATGAAGCTGAGGATCATAAAAATGCTTTGGATGAGAACAGGTGAGCGTACGTTTATTAAACAGCTTTGCAAAAGGATCCCCAAGTGTCCAACAAACTCAAGTTTTATTACTCCCCACTGCTGTACTGATTGGGGCAGTTCTTTGGGAGAAATTTTCATCACAAGGCCTTTCTTTGTTCCCAGGTCTCTCTCGTCAACAGAAAGTCTCCGCCAGTTGTCTGAACAACTCAATGGCCTGGTTTCTCAGGTATGGCCTCGTTTTGGTCCATTTGTCCTGATAATTTTCTTGGTGTCTGATGTGGAGCTTTAAGCAGCCACTTCAAGAAAAAGCTCTTCAATCTTGGAGATGTCTACAGCCATCCTACTGAACAATAAGATATTTAAGCACGGAGAAGCAAAACCTCCAGTTTTAGGAATGTAAAATTTCAGCAGTAGGAAGAGGAGCAGAGTGGGATGAATGAACAGCACGTATTCATGGAAAGATGTATTCTTGATTTAGTGGCAAAGAATCTGAAGTCAATCTGCATAATTCATATCAGCTTGTCACAGGGGGGAGTCTGCATCTATCCTTAGACACAGGAAAAAATACTCTTCTGGCTGGCTGTGGTACTTTGAAGTGAAAGGTGCTCTAAGAAGTATTCTGATAGTCAGTTTTTAATAATGATTCGTTGCCTGGGGGAATAAAACTGACTTGGCTGTTTTTCTTGTTTTTCTTCTAGTCTACATCATACGTGAATGGGGAAAGTGCTATTTCTTCCACAAACATTAAGGAAATGGAAGTAAGTTGTTCTCAGTCTGTTTTTTTTTAATTATTTTAATTTTTATTTTTATTGTTTTATTTGCTAGTCTTGATGACTGACTTGGGACTCTGTGCTTACAGCAGTGTTAACGAGACCCAATTGAATATACAATTCACATACATTGCAGTCCAGTGTTGCCTTCCTCTGTAATCAGGTAGTTGTGGTCAGCGGGAGGAGGCAGGTATCTGAGGTATTTCCCGTTTGGGGACTGGGGATAATCTGACCTCCATGCAGCTCTAGTCCTTAGTTTTGGTGGGCTTTTATGTCAAAAAGAAGCCTTAGCAGCAATTGATGACATACGTTGATGTCCCAGCTATTCTTGAAACCATAGATTTGTTCAGAGAATCTGATTTGTATCAAATTGTGATAATGATTTATTTTTCTGTTCTTTTTAATTATTGCTTTTTTTTCCTCCCCTCCTCCTTTTCTGCCCCTTCCTTTTTCTCCTCTCTGCATGTGCCCATCAGACACGTTACCAGGAGCTGGCAGTAGCCCTAGATTCCAGCAATCTAACTAACAAACAGCTCATTACAAAGATAGAGGAATTGGTAAGAAACAATCCAACCAACCAGTTTGATATTGTCTCTGCTGCTCCTCCATGCTCTCTGGGTGTCTGCGAGGTTATGGGTTCTATTATAGTGCCACAGGGAAGGCTGCTCATACGGCACCTCGTGTGGAAAACCTGTTCAGTTCCAAGTCTAAGGCCACATGTATTGGCTCATCCAAGGAACAAGAAACACGGTTTTGTTGTTTCCACTTAAATGTGCTCTGTTGATCTCATCGTGCTTTCCCTGGATGAGAAGCATCCTGATAAAACAACTATTTCTGTTCTGAGTCCCTGAAATACAGAATTCTAGTGCCAGCAGCACTGTGAAAACCTATTTCGGCAGGTGGTGATGCTGTTCTAAATATACCAGCAGAGTGGGAGCAATAGGTCTAAGAGAGAGCCTGGTGCTGGTTTCTGATCATATCCTCAGCTTCTCTTGGCACTATGAATGAACTGCTTTGTCCCATGGCTTGCATGGATTCCTGCTGCTGCTTTTCAGCCTTCAGCTTGAACGCCGTATGAAATGTAGCTAAGCGGACTTGTTTCAGTCTGAAAAGAGCCTTTCTTGGTTTGAAGCACTTTTCCTCGTTTTGTTCCTCTCTCACAGTACTCCTTTTCCAAAGTTCAGCATTTCCCAGTGTACCCCGCAACCCCTCTTGTGTTATTTTTGGTTTTGAGTTACTGTGGTTCCATTCTGTTCCTTTTTGTCTTTTAACTGGGCTGCAAAGGCACCTGTTAGGGGTATTGCCCACCCAGGATTCTCCTTGTTTGCCTGCTTCTGACAGGCACATGAAACATGGTTTTGCCTGGAATTATATAGGGTCTTTGCTGCATTTGTGGTCTTGTCTTTGCTTTTCCTGGTTATGTTTTGCACTGGCTTTGCTAGAATCAAAACCTGTAATCCATCACTCTTCCATCTGTAGTCATGTTTCAAAATGTGTTTGAAATAGCGGTAGTAAAAACTGAGCAAAGGGGAAAAAGTACTATTTATGTAGTTCTGTAGAGAAACTGCCACGAGGACACCAGCAGCAAATAGCAAACACTCCACCCCACACAAATCTGCAAAATTCTAAGGTCTTGTCTGAATTAAAACACTATGCTGTGTTTTCTTTTTTTTCTTTTTTTGAATGCATTTTGGTCACTATCCTAATGTATCAGGATTACAATTAACTTCATAGATGTGGGGTGCAAGCTTAACTCAAGTTGGATGCTCAGACAGGGGCTGCATTAGTGGTATTTGGGAACAACTGTGGTAATGTTCTGAGCAACAAAAACCACACCTGGCGTATCAGTGAAGGGAGCCCAAATCTATTATTTCTGATAGATAAGACAAACTTCGTAGTCTTCTACAGAAAAGGATAATGGAAATTGTTTGCATTAACTGGGCATGTGTCCTACTTCGTTAAAGTGGAAATGTGTTTCAGCAGTATGAGGGTACTCGCTCTTAATGCTGGTGCATCTGTTTTCTTCCACAGAAACAACAGAACCAAGAAGCAATGAATCAGCTGGAGAAGGTAAAGTGCATCCTATTTTTCGACAGATACAGAAGTAGATAGCTGTATCTCTGAGGAGCAGAAAGCATAGTGGACTTTGGCACAGGCCTGCGTGATCTTGTCTTACAGAACGCAGAATCATTTAGGTTGAAAAGGACTGCAGTGGAAGCAGCAGAGTACAGCTTAAGGCCTTGTCAGTAGTTTGTATTCCAAACACTGGCACATTTATGCCAGCATAAGGAACACATCGTTGCCATTCTGGGGTGGATAAACAAAGAAATAGTTCAAATAATGTTAAGACTGAAGAATGTCTTTTAAAAATAGTGGTATTGGTTAAAAGCTGGAAGTACTACCAATGAATCACTGTTTTTTAGTTTGACATAAAACAAAAAGGGTTAACTGTTTAGAATTTTGTGCTGAACAGGGATCATTTGTTTGCACAGGAAAAGAAGGAATTTGAACAGAAGTTTTCTAAAGAGCAAGCAGCACTGCGGGAACAGCTACAGGTAAGACAGAGCTTCCATTATAGTAATGTCGCTTGGCTTCTGCATTATTTCAGGAAAACTGGGAGAGCCAGTTAGCCAGACTCTTAATTGCAGGACTTCTTTACTAAATTATCCTTTTGTGGTAACAGTGGTGTTGCAGTTAGAAGCAAGGATTTTTTGCACTGAGCTCATTTTTTTCCCCCAAAGGTTCATATCCAGACTATTGGAATTCTAGTTTCTGAGAAGTCCGAGTTGCAGACAGCCCTTGGACATACTCAACAAGCTGCACGGCAGAAATCAGGTAAAGGACTCCAAAAACTCCAGCTCAAGCTGTTGGCTAAATTGTGGATTTCAAGTCACAGGCATGATAGTTGCTGGCAGGCAGCTCGCCATGCTCATTGACTCCTTAATGAGCCATTCTTGGCACCGTCACTGCTTCTGTCATCATATCTGCCCCCAAACTGGAGCATGGTAATCCCATGGCAGTTGAGGTTCTTTTGTGCATCATTACAGCCCTGTCAGCCCTGTTTGGGCCTGGTGACTACCCCAGACTGTTCTTTTCTCACTTTCTTCAGATTCTTTTAAAACTTTGTTCCCTTTTCTCCACCACCCCTCCCACACAGCTGTCATGTTAGTGTAGGTTTTACCCGATGCTTTCATTCTCACCTAAATTTCAACAATTTACTCTAGTAGAAAAAAATAAACATACTGCCTATTGTTCTGCAAAGGAAGCTTCATCTCCCTCTAAAATTGAGGAAAGTACTTACAGAGAGCTTTACTGCCCCAGGTTGCTGGTGAATGACCTGTATAGCCAGGAGTAGAACCAGGTCTACTAATTTACAGAGCTCTCAGTGGTGTGTTGCCCTCTCTGAAGTGTTTAAGAGCTTGTTAACAAAGTAGAAAGTGCTGTTCAGCCAGCCCCCAAAATCCCTTTGTGGTCTGCTCTCAACTGTCTCTGCTCTGACTTGCTCAGGAGAAGCTGAAGACCTTGCTGCTCGTTTACAGTCATCTCGCCAGAGGGTATCAGAGCTAGAACGCACTTTGTCCTCCATCTCTATGCAGCAAAAACAGGCAGAGAAGGTAAGAGTCACCTCTGTTTATGCTTAACCAGCAGCTCTGTGCTTGGCTATTTGCTTGTCACTATACTACTGGAAAGCCTGTAGTGACTTACTTAGAGAGGAGGTAGAAATTAACCTTGTTGATTGTTAATTAACCTTGTAAAACCCTGTATTCTCCATGATCAAGGCAAACTTTTCAGGTTTCTGTGACCACTAATTATATGGTCCAGTTGTTGTCTTCAGATCTGGCACCTTACTGCGTTAGTTCTGCCAGCTCTGCACAACAGAAGCGTCGCTGAGACCTCGTCCCAGGAGGGTCTCTGTCAAACAGACACTTCAGTATTGACATAAATCCAGAAGTTTGCAGAAATAACCTCATGAGCAGTTAGTAGCATCACATTTGACAAGACCAAGCAGATGAATTCCTGGCAACTTCATCATTTGTACAGGCTGATGAGTACAGCACTAGCCAGCCTGCTGTAGCTATAGATGAGGTTCTGAGCAAACCTGTCCTGAGGGTTTGATTGAAGTTCTGACCTTTTCTGCATTAGCTGATCTGTTAAAGGTAAAAAATGGTAATCTTTGAACATTTTATGTTACCTGTTTGTTTATTTGATTTAGATAAATTGATCATTTGCTTTTTCTCCAGCATAATAAAGAGTTAGTGAAGGAGCGAGACAACCTGAAACTAGAACTGTACAAACACAGGTAAGCCCGTTCTGCATGTTACTCCAGAGTAACGCTCCTCTTCTCAATACAGCCACAAAACTTAGCAAGGGGCACTGACCACAGGAGGTGCCTTGGAATGCTGGATATTCAAAGTAAAAATAATAATAAGTCACTAGATATGTTCCAGTGCTGTACATGTATTGCCCAGGGTAGCTGTGGAATTTTCATCCTTGGTGTTCACAGCAACTATACAGAGCTGTGGCTGACCAGAGCTGGTGTTAGCCTGGTCCCACTTTGAGTGGGATTTTGGACAAGATGACCTCCAGAGGTCTCTTCCAAACGTTTCTATGACTCCAGCTGCTGTGAAGAACCAGATTGTAAATTTATGACATGGGCATGTGCAAACCCCTAGACAGTACAGTGTTGCCACTTTATTTTTTGGTGTGTTTCTTTCAGCAAGGGCAATGAGGAAGTAAAGCAACAAAACTCAGAACTGTCAGAGAAACTCCGCTCCCTGGTTTCTGAGAACTCAGCTATGAAGTTGGATGTGGAGGACTTGCATAAGAAACTGGAAATGGCTGAGCTGATGATTCAGCAGGTAACCATACTACTGCTGGGATGTGAGGGGAGATCGCACTGATCATTGTAAGGCTTTGCTCCTGAGGGTGGAGGCAGGACTTAACTATTGTTTCTAAAGTCAGACAAAATCTCATCAAGATATCCTCTTAGTAACAGGTTTTCAGTGATACCCCTGACAGTAGAAAGGCTATACTCTAAGGAGTTGGAGCAGTAGATTGAAAGTCATTGTGACTGTTTTTTTTAAAAACAAACAAACCACACAACTTATACCGTATGAGAGGGTGACTGAATGTACCAAGTGTGCAAATGCAGTGAGTTTTCTTGTCACTGTTCAGCCTTTTGGTTACCTGGCTGTTGTGCAGTCTCACAGAGACTCCAGCTGAGAAGGAGTAGGTTTTGTACCCATCCTTAGAGAAGCAGGTGAATTGAACAATGGCAGCTCAAAGGTCAGCTCGGTAAAGTTAAGACAAGCAAGCCAGTTAGAAAGGGGATGTGTAAAGTCAGCTGTTAACAGTTCAGACAGCAAGTTTAGTGTTAAGGTGAGCCCACCATGAAAGAAACTGCTCTTTTTCCATTTTTTGGTGGTTGATTGCTTTTGGTTTTAGGCAGTGGCTTAAATTACCCTTGATATAAAGCCAGTTGCTACTCTTCTGGGGAAAGTATTACGAACCAGCCTTGTTGCTTAGTCCACTGACATGTTCCAGGCACTGGCTTTAAATTCCTGGCATGTTTGTCAACTTTTAAGGTCACAAGTTTTTATACCATCTGACCAGTCTGTGTAGTACAGACTCTTGAAATGCATGAAGTTTCTGAGCCAAGTGATTTGACTAAAGCCCATTTTCTTAATTAAAAAAAATACTAAATATAAAATTGTTAGGGAGGAACTGCCCAGTTGAGCTTGTTTTACCAGGCTAAAATCTAAGCTTTCTGATTTTAATCACTACTTTGTTGATACACGTACTTCAGTATGAGTTGGAGAACTTTAAAGAGCTACAGAGGGTTGTAAAATGGGTCACGTGGATGGTTAAAATCAGGGAAGAGGCTACACAGAAGTTGGATACTAACATTTTGCCATCATTTCTTGATTTTTTTGTGGGCAGTTCTCTAATCAGTCAGGGAATCTGGATGTAAACCAGCAGTTGCAGATGGCACTGGAGGAGAGGGCAAGCCTGGAAACCCAGATTGCTCAGGTAAAGTGTTGTATTAAGTACATTGATGATCCAATTCCTGACTTCTGTAAAGAAACTTGTGTGGCAGAAGAACGCAGCCTGAGCTTTGTGCTGTTTTTCTCAAGCTTTATCCTTTATGTAGTCAGCCATTTAATTTATTCAGCTGATACAATTTTCTTTGTGTTCTGCTTTGCACAGCTCTCGGAGTCACTTCACCAGCTCCAGACAGAAAGAGATCAGTATGTAGAGAAACTGAAGGAAGAGGGGAGCATTTGGCAGCAGCGAGTACAGCAGCTCGCTGAGCAGGTAACCTCAAGGGCAGCATCACAGCTGCTTTTGGTGAACACAGGAGTGAGTGCACCATGTGTGCTGTTTTAACCTTCACCTGTGTGGCCTTGCAGGTCCACACAATGGCAGAGGAGAAGGAGAAGCATATGGCCCAAATTCGAGAGCTGGAAGCCAATGTTACAGAGCTGTTAAGCAAATCAGGTAGGGCTTGCAGAGTGGGACTTCATATCACAGAGTATCAGCAGGTTAACTCTGTCCCTGCTGTGCCAGAACTTCTGCGTATACACGTGGGTCTGATGCTCTGAAATCATGAAGGTGGTGGGAAGAGTGGTAATCGTAAAAACCTTTCATCCTGTCAGAGAGCAATTGAACTACCTCAAGTAATTGATAAGCAGAAGGTTTTTGTCTTTAGTATCTGCCTGGCTGTACTGTCAGTCGCTTGGGCCCGGGAGATCAGGCAGGTGGGATGCTCTTGCTAGGGCTGTGAGGGAGAGTGCAGCACACAGCTGGGTGTTGTGCTTGGTTTTGGGGTAGTTTGTTCCCTCATTCCTCTCAATGCCCTGCTCTTCTAGATACTGTGGCTGGTTATACCTTCCGAGTCCCAGTGCCACACACTGGGGTATGCTTTGTATAGCTCTGATGTGTATTACACAAGCAATCCATTCCTCTGATCTGTTTTTATTTCCACTTCTTTAGCAGTAAAACCCATGGATATTGAGCCTTCCTCACCAGCAGGGCCTACAGAGGCTGAGTTGAGTCTGCAGGAAGAGATCCAGCGGCTGCAGCAGGAGAAGGAGGAACTGCATGGGCAATACCAGGCCCAGGTCCGGGACAACGAGCAACTGAGCCACCTCAACAGGGAGCAGGAGGAGCGGCTGCTGGAGCTCGAGAAGGCTGTGCAGCGATACAACGAGGAGTCTGTGGACAGACAGCAGATCCTGGAGAACATGCAGAGTGACAAGGCCACAATCAGTAGGGCACTGAGCCAAAATCGGGAGCTGAAGGAACAGCTGGCTGAACTGCAGAACGGGTTTGTCAAACTGGTATGTCTCTTTCATGCTTCTTTTCCCACTGTTACCCACACTGGTGCAATCCTTTTGCACAAATGCATATAAAGAGAAAAAACAAACAAACAAACAAAAAAAAAAAAAACACAAAAACTATCAGAAGCATTATCTGTCTGGAGCTATGGCTGCTCCACCTTCTGTGATTTATATTGCCATGCTAGGAGGTTCCCTCTCTGTACTCTTTCAGGTGCTCTGACAAACAAACAAGTATCTCTGTCCAGAGCAGTTTCCTCTTCATTCTCCTCTACTGGCAGGCAGGCTGTCTCTTCCCCTGGAATATTCTTACAGCCTTTTTACCTTTGAAGACACCTGTCTTCTGTTCCCTGTATTTGCCTGTGAGGAAGAAATTCTCAGCAGTCTTCTGTCCTGCTGCTGTCATTGTTTCTGTCCTGGAGCTGAATCCTCACTCTTGCTTGTTTCTTTCAATGTAGCAGCTTCTCCTCTGGGGCCCTGGCACACTGACAGATGGCCTGGTCACTGGTTTTTCTTTAGTCCTTTCTGAACTTCTCGTCTTGTTTTTGAATGCCTAGTGCTTTATTTGGGATATTCATGTCACCCATCTGCTTTGGAGCTGACAGGCTGTGTGATGGGCCAGGCCTCCTCTTGGCACTGTCCCAGCACTGATTCCCCTGCCTCTTTCCTTGCTCCTGTCTTCTGAACCTTTTTTTTTTTTAAACAAAGTTATTTACTGCCCTGAAGAGTCAATTTATGGCCCGTACGTACACCTCAGATTAACAAGGGATGGCACCCTGTTGTATCAGGGAATGAACAGGGTTTACTGATATAGTTTATACGAGAATATGCTTATGGTGGTTGAGGCAATTTCCTTATACAGTGGTACTGGATTCTTGCAGACAAACGAAAACATGGAGGTTACAAGTGCCCTGCAGTCAGAGCAACATGTAAAGAAGGAGTTGGCCAAGAAGCTTGGGCAGCTGCAGGAGAACCTGGGGGAGCTCAAAGAGACAGTAAGTAACAGCAGTAGGACGGCAGGACAGGTGTGTAGCAGTTTATGCAAAGAAGAGCTGGCAATTTACCAAACTTTGATGGAAAGATGGAAATTGGTATTGTAATGATCAAGCTGGGAGCCTCCCCACATCATCTGCTGTCTGATGTGGGGGACCAGCATGTGGGGGCAGATGGCGGCTGCCTGCCTGGTTGGTGGTTTTGGGGCAACATTGACAGTTTGGATCATGCCACATGGATCTTTTTCTGCAAAATGGTCTGATCTGGTGGTTTTGTCTTGTTATGTTAGCTGGAACTGAAAACACAGGAGGCTCAGGCTCTGCAGGAACAACGGGACCAATACTACAGCCACTTACAACAGTACACTGTGGCATACCAGCAACTGGCTGCTGAGAAGGAGGAGCTGCACAAACAGTACTTGCTTCAGACACAGCTTATGGATCGGCTGCAGCATGAGGAAGTTCAGGGGAAGGTGACAGTGGAAATGCACCTGAAGGAACTGCAGCAGACCAAGGTAACAGTGCAAAGGGGCAAGTGGGAAGACTGGAGGCAAAAATGATGTCTGGAGCAGAAGCACTGCTTGCTTTTTGTGTGTATGTGATGCTGCTGCCTCAGAATGTAGTGACTGTCTACAGTCTGGTTTGTGCGGGTTTTAGGTGTAGAACTCCTGTGAATTTCTGCTTCTCTCTTGTAGGAAAGTCTGGAAGCAGTAGCTAAGGAAAACAAAGAGCTGCAGGCTCAGATCAGTCAGTTAGCAGCAGAGCTGGATGACAAGATGTTGCACAGACTAGAAGGTGAGTAGCTGCAGCTGGTCTCTAGGGAGGAGGTAGAGCTGGGCTCTCTGGGGCATTAACTCTGTGTTCGCCTTCCCTCTTTTACAGGAGATGGAGTTGAAAGTGAAGCAATGACTGAAGAAATCCCAAAACCTTCATTAGTGATCCCAGAGAAGTTTGAAAGCCATGAAGAAATGGTGGGTCTTGATGTGTAGAAAAGCTTTTGTTATCAGTTGTGAACAAATGTCTAGAAAAGGGGAGGTAGATTAAGCTGCAGAGCGGTTCCACTGCGTGCATCACATAAGCTGTTTATCAGCTGTGATCCCTACCTACCGAGGCACAATAGTGAGGGAAATGTTAATAGCCCCTTGTGCACAGCAGCTTAGAAGCAAGACTTCTGCAGCATTCTTGAAAGACAGGCTGGAAGTCCAGCAGTGGCTTTATTTAATTATGAAGACAATTCAGCTGGCAGTCGCTCTAATTATTGTGTTGCTAATGTCCTCCTTAGTTTGGAAGGCAATTTGGAAATGGTGTTGAAAATCTATTAAATTTTTCTCTAAGTACAGTCATAATTTGAAAATATTGTGATCAAACAGTTACCATGGGAGTTCAAGTTTAATCTGCAGAGAAGAAATGATTTGTATTACTTGGGGATGAGAACACATGCAGTCGTTGCTGCCTGGTGTAATCCCAGGGCAGGGTTTCCTACCCATAAATAACATAGGGTAGATTCTCTTATTTTGTTTGCCCTGTGATGTATAACTGATCATACTTCACCCAGGAGAAACACTAACCTGTATACTTGGGAATTTATCTCAGGTTGCTTTCTTGATGTCTGCCATGTCACAAGTGGAAAAGGAGCGAGAAGATATGAGGCAGCAGCTGGCTGCTCAGAAACAGCAGTGCAGAAGCCTCTTGCAGCAAATAGCAGCTCTTCGGCAGGAGCAGCAACGTAACGTGTTTAGTGGAGGTAAAGTTTCGTGCAGTTTGGAGACAGTGTGAATATTGAGGTGTGCCCCAGCCAGCTGACCCTGGCCTCTGTGAAATAGACCTAGGGGTTTTATGAGTGCATCTTGACCAAGGAGGCTGTGTAAATTACATGTGTTCCTTCCAGATTCCACCATGGATACTGTTCCAGTAGAGGTTCACGAGGCTTTAAAAACTGCCATGGAGAAACTACAGGTAAGTAAAGGATCTGATCTTCTTTCGGCCCCACTATCCCACCCAGCTAGACTTTTAGCCAGTGTCAGACCCTTGTAGTACACACAACCAAATTGTAGGGGAATATGTTGCAGCTGTTCTGTAATAATAAGCTATTTTCCAAAAAGCCTATTGCTGCTTGTCTCATCACGGGAAGCTTTGAGTAGTAATTCCCTCCTACACTACCCTAACGACTGTAAGGGCCTAACGCTCACTTATTTATAGTTTTTTTTCTAAAGAAATAAGTGAAAACCAGACTATCTTAACCTTGCTGAGAGGTGCAGTCCCGGAGCTGAGTATGACCGGAGTTGTGCTATCCCTGCAGTGAGAAGGCTGAAAGGCACTTTGTTCCATCTGCTGCTCCCCAAAGTGCAGAGCCCTTCTCTAGTTCCTTTTTACCACCAAATCACAGAGTAGTTGTAAAGGCAGCAAGAACTGTTCCTAGGTTCAGACCGTTGTGAATGGAGGGTGTCTTTAACATGGGTATTTCCTATATGTGAGCAGCTGAAACTAATGCCAATTTCTGTGTTCAGTCCCGTTTCACAGATCTGATGCGTGAGAAAGCTGATCTGAAGGAACGGCTGGAAGAGTTAGAACATCGCTGCATACAGCTGTCTGGGGAAACAGACACCATTGGTATGTTTAGGCGACACAAAACTCAAGCTAGAGCTCGCTCAGTATGTTATTTGGGGACTAGCTTTTGGAGCTGGAGCCTCCCAAATACCAAGCAGTTCAAGTCTCCTGCTGCTGCCTAGCTAGGCTAAACTTCCACTCCAGGGTTGAATTTGCTGGATCCTCATGCAGCACAGCTCTGTGCTTATGGTAAGGTTAACACCCTAATCCCGTTAACACTTGTTCCTTATGCTTCTCTTGTGCTCCAGGGGAGTACATTGCATTGTACCAGAGTCAAAGGGCTATCCTCAAACAGCGGCACCAGGAGAAAGAAGAGTACATCAGCAGGTTGGCTCAAGATAAGGAAGAGATGAAGGCAAGGAATCTTTTCTGTAGTACTAATCCAGGCAGGGCACACAATGGGAGGCAGGCCTGGGGAGCACCTGCACAGTATAAACATTCCCAAGCTGTTGTTCAGCTAGCTTTAATCTTGAAGTTGCTGATTTCGTGAGAGGCAGGACAACAAACTATAGCATAGTTTGTGGCCTCGGGGATGCGTATGCTTCATAGGTTTTCCTTTACTTTGGTACAGGTGAAATTACTGGAACTGCAGGATTTAGTGATGCGCCTGGTCAGGGAAAGGAACGAATGGTACAGCAAGTACGTAGCAGCTGCTCAAAACCCAGAGCTGTTAGCAAGCCAGAATGAAAGTGTACTGCCCGTGGAGAGGCGCATCGAACTGAATGCTACCGATGGAGAAGGTAAGCTGTAGCCAGAACAAGCTACATAAAATGGAATAACCCAAGGTCTTGCTGTTGTACGTGGATGGGAAGAGTTACCTGTCTGCCTTGTCTTGTGTGCCTTACAGGGTTACGAGAAGTGAATTTATCAGATGAAGCAGAACAAGAGGCTGCTGCTTTTCATCAGTCCAGTTTCTCCCCCATTGACACTAAAGCTGCTCAGCCAAGCCAAGACGACCCCACAGCAAAGCAAATAATGCAGCTTCTCAGAGAAATCCAGAACCCTCAGGAGAGGGTGGGCTCCTTGCTGGAAAACCCCTGCATTCCATTCTTCTACCGCGCCGATGAGAACAATGAGGTCAAAATCATGGTGGTTTAAGTGGCAACAATTCTTAGAGCAATTTTCTATGAGCCTGCAAGGACTAAACTGACTTGTATGTGCCCATACCGCTGCTCAGTGCCCTTGGTGAGAACAGAGCTCTGCTCTAAAGACAGCAGGAAAGCAGGATTGCATCAGATGGAACTCGAGCATCAGACCTCATCTTCCTTCTGTTCCATGGTATGCTTGGAGTACAGGCTGGCTCAAATTAGGGGGAGGCAGCAGGTGCCAGCACATCACCTGGGCCCAGTGTGGGTTGGGGGAAGGGACTCCATGACTTCGGGCAAAATTCCTTGAGCCTTTGTCCTGTATCCCTGCCCAGGACTCTGCTGCCAGCACCCAGCTTCACAGCAGCGACTGAGCAGCAGCTCTCATCCAGCATTCATGACTGTAACCTGCCTAGTTCCTTCCAAGGCTCCCCCAGTAACTAACATCCTCTGGTAACAGAAACTCTTTGGATTCTAACCAGGTTGCTTTTGTTTCACACCATGTATCTTAATTTCCCATTTTCCACAGCAGCCTGCCTCTCGCAACTGTATCTGAAACCAGCCTTGGCGGTCTTCAATAGCCAAAAGTTCCAGGCTTCTGGCTAGCTAGGCAGCACTACAGACCCATTTATTCTCATCGCTAGGGGAAGGGGCTGAGGGTTGCCTTTTGAGTCTTTTCGGTTACTTGACAAAGCTTTATGTGATTATTGGGAGTGGGGTGGAAATGTAACTGCACTTTGAAGGATGACGTGTTTCACTTGTATGTGTCTGAAGGTTTTATTTATTTTTAAAAAAATGGGAGAAATAAGTAAAAGGAAACCACTTAATAAACATGCTTTGTTTTGAATTTCTGGATTTTAGGGGGGTATGGTTCTCTCTCTCTTAAATTTCTTCTCCCATTTTGGTAAGAAATGCATTGAGCAGGTGGCAAAGGTTGTTGTAATCTACCCACCTGAGAGGGGGTGGTACCTGACACTGCCTTGAAGCAAGAGGCCTAATTCTAAGGGGAAAACATGCTGCGAATAGAGGTCCCCAAAGTGACAGCAAAGCAAAGCAAAGCCCTTAGGTGTACAAACACTCATGCAGATACCTTACAACTAAGTCTTTCAGACGCAAACTCCCTGTTCTTAATACAGTTACAGCCTCAGCAATTAAGTTTTAAAGAAGACCTGACTTCTACAGCTGTGCAGCCCAGAAGTACTAAGCTGGGCTAGTGCCTGAAGGAGCAGGCTGAGCTGTCTAAATGAGAGGTGCAAGCACACAACTGCAGTATCAGTTTTTCCATTTGTCAACACCAGCCTGTGTTTACAGTGGTGTCTGAGTTAGGTGAGCTTTACTAATATAACAGAAGTTTTCTTCTAATGCCAAAAGTAGGTTAAGGCTTTATTTTTTTTTTTTTTTTTTAAACGGTTCATTTTGAGTTTTCCATATACAACTAGAAGCGTACATGGAACAAGAGGTTTTCCTATGAACCCACCAGAGGAAGGTGGAAGCTGTTTTTTTGACTTCCTTTCGCTTAATTGGCCCTATTGTGGTCTGTTAATGGCACAAGATGAGTGATAGGGGCCCTCATGCTCCTGGCTGCATAGGGTTGTGTACATAATGTATCTGTAAAATGCTGTATATTCCTTGAAGGAAGACCAGCCTGGTACAGTGTTTATACCTGTTCAGGCTACTCATGATCTGTATCATAATAACCAAGGGGCAGGGTTGTGATTTAATGCAGAACATTATAAATGGAATAAATATTTATTAAGTGTTCTTCTCCATAGCTGTGAAGGAGAAGCTGTTGAAGAAACTGCAGGCTGCTGCAAAAGTGACTTAGTCCTGTTACAGACATGCTTTCTGAATAAACTTATTCAGATGGGTACTGGCTAGGTGTATTTCTTCTGTTCAGATCACTTTGAAGTTTGGTTAAAAAAAAAAATAAAGAAAAATTACTCCAGAAACTCCCACCTTGGTACTGATGCCCTTTCCACTTAACTTTTATGAATGTTCTCTTGTAGACAGACTGCTGCCAGGTCTAGATGCTTTTCCCTTAGCTACTAATTTCACATATGAACTCCAGATTCTGATTTTTTTTTTTTTTAATCCTTTTCCCTCTAGAATCATTTCCCCAATCTCACCTTTAAACATAGTACACTAAGATGACACTAACTATTGTTCAGCTGACATACCTTACCTTTAACTTACAGTAACTGAACTGCCTCTGCCACCTCTGGTTTTAGGAAGAGCAGGAAAATGCTTCCTAAAGGCCAGAAGCACCAAGCAAACAGGAAACAGCTGGAGCCAGGACAATTTGTTTGACAAGGCTGTAGGTCAGGGGTAAAAGTTTCTCTTGCCTGGGCAGGGTAGCTGGTATTCGCATCATAACATACTTAACCATTGACAACCAGCAGATCAGAGGTTGCAAACTAAGGCTCCACTACTCACTTGAATAATTAGTTTAAATTAAAATAACGTTCTTTAAGAACAGCCCTAGGTAGTACCAGGTATAGGTAGAAGAGTTCCAGTGAAGAAAGAGAAACAAGGTAGGACAAGCGCTGGGTTGTTGGCTCAGTTGCGTAGAAGCTGAAATTCCAACTCAAGAATGTGCAAAGACAGAAATAGCTAGAAGATGCACAGGAAGAAATCACTAGAGATCTATTCTATTCACCCAACCCATACCACTATCCACTGTACATAGAAGCTTTGAGGAAAACTTCAGCTTATTAAAAATATTACTAGGGAGATTTAGACAAGTACCACAGCCAGCTGCAGCCAACAGCAACCAGGACTAAATCGGGCATCAGCATTGCAGTGATGCAGGTCAGAAACCCCAACCTCCTTGATTCTTCCTGGGGTAGTAGTGCTGGAACCCTGCTCCACAGAGGCCTAAGGAATCCATTGTGATCACTAGGAGAGCAGTGTTAAACTAGGGAGAAACAGGGTTGTTGCTGAGAAACAGCATGACCTGAAACCTGTAGCACTGTTCTGGCATGGAGACAGTAGCAGTAGGTTTACCCAGTTTATCCTAGGACAGAAATGCCACCTCAGGTTAAAAGCAAATTCCAAGTAGAATCCATCCCTGTGCATTACGACTGTTTGGTCTGTGCTTTGGATACGGACCCAGAAGGCACAGCTTGCCGCAGAAACTACAGCTCAGTGCCTGCTTGCTGTGTTCCACAAATAGGCATATACAAAAATACCTTTTTAAGAACTAAGCAATTGTGTGTGCAAAACTCCCACCTTCTGTGTGTCCAGTCACTGAAGCACCTCACTGCACTTTCCAGTGGAGGAAGGGAGTTAACATCTGCACATGATGAGCTGTTTCACTCAACTGCAGCTCCTGGACACCACTGTTGATGCAGATCTGTTCCAGCATCCCTATTAGTGAGAGCACCTGCTTGCATGTATAGCTTTTTAAACTCTACGGGATGAAAAGATCAGGTTATAATTAAACAGTTTGAAATTCACCCAGAGAAAGAGCAAGAGCAAGAGATGGTTTTATTCTAGTCGTGGAGTCCTTCATTATACAGAAATGATAGTTTATTTCATCCAATAAACAAGAGTGACAGGTAGATCACAAACTGCATCACAGCTACTACCAGCACTGAGACAGGTCACCCACAAGTCTGGGGTAGTACATTAACCCAACTGCACACAGCAGAGAATTTAACAATCAGCTCAAAAACTCAACATCAGGATTTGGTTAACTTTTTTGGGGTGTATATATATATATGTATATAGATATTCTTTCCCTACTTAAGCATTTCCTAAAATCCACATGGAAGCACAAATGGCTTTAAACACCTGGACATATATAGATTTTCCATCTTTATATATATATATTTATAGATATTTATAACAGTAAAGATATGTTTCTCATTACTACAATATACTTGTTTAACTCCTTTAGAGCAGCTGGGAAGAGAAAAAAAAACAGTTTCACTACAGTCACATCTGATAATGTGTGTATCACAAAATACAAACAGAACAAGCCATGTGTGAGGTTTGAGTCAGACCATTCCAGGACAGAACAGCTAAGAGGCAGGCAAAGAGTCTCAGAGGGAGCAGGCCTACATGTCAAATGGTGGTTTTGGGCTCTCCGGGCGGGAGGGACTGGCCTTACCCGGCCGGCTGGAATTTGAAGACAAGAAAGAAAAGGGGGAAGGGAAGGAAGAGGGGGAAGAGGTAGTAAAACAATAGTTAAAATACAGAAAGGAACTGTCATCAGAACAATAGAGGATCCACAACAGAAATTCATAACAATCACACTGGAAAGAGAGAACTTAAATCTGAATCAGACCTAGTTGGAAGTCTGCAACATGGGTGGCTCATTTCTGGTAGAGACATAACATCCGAGATGTACAGGGTTGATACATTTTTAATTCTGAAGTCTTTTTTTTGTAGTATTTTTAATACACGTAACATGAAGAGTAAAAAACAAACCTTAAGAAGATGAGTCGTGATAAACAACAGTTACAAGTTTCCCCAAACACGTACCATCCACATGCAAGAAAAGGCTACGGAAGAAGTCACCACAGTACCAAAAACACTGAGAGATGTGCTTATTCAAAGCAGAAATATTTTCAACAAAACATTACAAAGCAAACTCCCTGAAAACATTTGGTTGTCCATTTGCAAGGGGGGAAGCAGCGTATCTATTCCCCTCTCCCTGCTGGGTTCAGGAAAGTCAGCCAAAAATGATGATGCAAGACAGCTGCTGGCAGGAGCCAGTGCTTCACCAGCAGGATTTCCCCAGCCCTTTTGGAGAGCTGAGCACGAGCAGGTCCGTGTGCTCCCTGCACGCTGAGGTGTGTGCGCTATCTCAGACTTCACTCTAGAGGACTATGCCGATCCATTGAGTTCCCCCCTTCTCCATCTCCCTGCCTCGCTTTGATATAAGGTAGATTGCACTGTTCCCAACATGAATTTTTGCACCTTAGAAGTCAAACTAATACACAGGACACGTAATCTGTTCCTAACAGTGTCACGTTTGACAGCATTTTGCTCCTAAGTCACACTTTTATCTTCTTAACTATGAGAAAAGAATAATTACAGGTCAGTCCTAGGTGCTACAGCTAACTGATGCAGGCAGGACACTTATCCAGGCTAGACCAGGCAGATGGAATAACTGGACGGACAGCCACCGCTTGGACTTAAGGATGTCCCTGCGGCTGATCTCTCCAAGGAGCCTGTGTACTTCAGGGATCCGTGCCACTGAATGAAGGCTACTCTACGCTCACAAAGCAATACAGGACGCACGAGTGAAGACGAAGAGCTCAATCACTAGGCTAGTGTTTTACGACACACCAGGAAGGGGCGGTGGGAGGCAGATGTGGGATGGATGAGAGGAGTGACTGTGGCTGTGGAAGGGAGGGTGGAATGGGGAAGCCGCCAGCACGGCATTCGTCGCCAGCTGTCTACAGCCTCGAGTTATAGATCTAAGAGGGACGGTTCAGCCGGTCGGATTATGGTAGGTCGAGTAGGTGAGGCAGGGCCCCTTCTGCTGTGAAAAAGCAGAGAACAAAAACAAGAGAACACACACTGTGGTTAGCACAGCAATCGCAGTCACAATCACGCATGCTTCTCCACCTCGCCTGAGCCAGCAACAGGAAAAAAAACCACTGAGGCACAAACTTGCACAGGAGTGCAACTCCATACAGGAGTCTTGCATGTTTTTTGTTTTATCAGGCCTCACACTGGACTTTCTGCACAGCACAGGTCACCATTCAAGCAGTCTGCTGGACAGCCAGTTTTGCTTTCCCTCTGGAAATTTGGAAATGCAGACTTAGTGCCAGTGAGCGCCCTGGCTCTGGGATGAGAGTTGAGAAGCATGGCCAACAGTGAGCTCCTGTATCAAGCACATGACAGTCACACAGCATGGATGAGGTCCTCTGAGACACGCTGCCAGAGGGTCTTGGCTGGTTTGGAGGAGCACCTACTTCCCCTGCCCTGGAGGCTGCCTGAAGCCCAGCTCTCTCTATTCTAATACACGACACTGATCCTTGATAGAAGGGCCAAGCCTGCTGCCTTAGTTCTCTAGCTCTTGGGCTCAGCCAAAGCAACTTCTGACTTTAATAGAGGTACTTCAAGCATTGCTACTGTTTCAGCTCTTTTGCTGGTACTTTAGGTATGTTGGCAGCAATGCAATCCATGCAGGGGTCAGACGCTGTTGTTTTAGGATCTCCTTCTTGTACAGGACCCAGGGAAAACAGCAGAAAGTACAAGACAACACCTCTGCTGTCACTCCCAACTCATTACTTAAAGGACTGCTTTAGGCTTGGACTACAGGCTTTAAGGAAGCCTACAAATAACTAAGAAAAAGGGGTGTTCTGGAAGTCGGTAAGTTCATCCTACATTCTTCCTTTAAAGCACGCTCCCTGCAGTGTCAGCATCATGACTGTGTACCATAGTGATAATTAAATTGTTCAGGACCAAGTCAGTAGTTTTACAGTCCAAACTGCCTGAAATGCAAAGAGCAAACCAAAAGACCAAACGAAGAGGAAGCATTTGCATTAATCAAACAGAATCAGGTGTCACTGAATTAACACCAGAACATTTCCACACTAACAAGCTTTAGTTTGGATTACAGAGAATCAAGTGACTGCTGGAAATGAAGGCCCTCCCAGTACAGGGGGAGCTTGGGGGAAGGTAGGGAAAGAGGCAGAGGAAGATATTTGTACTAGTATAGTCTGAGATAGAGAGGTCTTGCTTTGCACTGACAGCAAACCTATAATCATTGCTTCTACCAGAGGAGCTATCGCCTTATAAACTGGGGCAAGCTCCCTCATCTCAGCAAATGAACCAGAGCAACTCTATAGTCCTGTTTATTAGACCTCAGCAGAGTTTATTGCTCCATATTGATTAAGCCTCAGATCTCAAAACAATTACAGCCACTTGTTCCTTTGCCTTGGGTAATGATACATTTAAAAAGCTCAGACAGTAAAAACATTTGGAAACGTTATTTCCTTGATTGAAAATGTCAATTGGGAGTGCAAGACCCTGTCATCAGCATGCCACTCAAGTTACTTCTCCTGTAAAGCAAATGATGGGATTGAGTGAGCCTGGAAATTACAGCCATCTTGGATGGATGCTGAAATAATACTAATCTGCTAGAAGCAAAATTTGCAGTAAATTACAGCTAGGGAATCTGGAATCTGCAATCCTGGGCCTTCACGACATATGGGATTTGTACGGTCTCTCTAGAGGGTGCTCATGGTGTAGATGTGGCCATACCAACCATTAATGGCTCCTTCTCTCACTGGAACACTAACAGACTGTTGAAATCAAAAGTTTACAAACTCCAGCTCAACCCTTAGTGAGACACCAGTGTGCTGTTATATGTGTTAGAAAGCATTTTTTAAAAAACTTTAAGGGCTTTTTGCATTTCAGGAGTTTGGACGGGTTGTCCTGACAGCCTCTGTGGATTTAGACAAAAAGGATACTTGAAGCCATTGGACTACATAAAGCATTCTGGCAAGGGAGGCCACTTGACCCTACCAGAACAAACAGGGCTCAAAGGAGCACAAACAATATTCTGGTAGACATGCTGCTTTTTGTGATGTACTAGATTGTTTTTTTGCAAATAACTCATTTCTCTCACCAGTCATAGTGTTTTAGGGGTCAGACCATCGCTTTTTTAAGTTATGTGTTTTAGCTCTGCTCAGGTTTTCTGGAAATTTTCTTGAGGTGTTTGGAGGATCTGCCTTGTAAGGTTACAAAGGCTGAAAACTATTTCCCAGGAAAAAAAAAATAATAAAAAATGGAAGAATTATCTCAGGCACCATCTACCCCCAGAATGCTGCTTCAGTTTGTCTCACTACATTGCTAGCCAAGCCCTCTTACACCACTGAAAAGTATCTGTTCTTTTCCTGACAGAAGAAAGAGTTCTGCTCTCTGGGAAGCTCCAGTACCAGGTAAGACAGACCCTGGCAGGAGCCCGAGCAGACCAGCTACACTGTCCCCTCCCTTGGGGTCAGTCTTTCAAGCCATACCCAGAGTAGAACATTGAGCTAGTCATCTCCAGAAAACAGCAGGGTAATTATGAATTCTGCTAATGAGAACCTAACAGGGATGGTAAAACACTACATACATTCCCCTAGTCTGCAAAAGCTTGCTATCAGAGAATTGGGGTGCATTTTAATTTTTATTTCCTTGGTGCTCTTTATGCCAGACTAAGAACAAAATACCCCATAACAGCAAGTCCCAGAAAGAGGTACAGACAACAGCAAGCCTCTTTCCTTCAGTATTTTACCAAGATGCATGTTTCTAGAGCTGCTAGGGATGTCTGCGGTAGGCAGAGTATTAGAAAATGCTGATTTGATCCAACACCTCTGCAGTATGTCATCAGTGAGGACTGACAGATGACATCCTCAGAGAGCATGTCAATCACTGAACAATCCCTGCATCAGTTTGATGGGATGTGGCACCTCTCAGCTCCAGCTCCATGCAGCAGTAGCAGTCTCCATTTGCTGCGGGATGGTCCTAGCTGAGAATCTGTAGACTCACCACTAGCTCTGAGCTCTCCTAACCTGACACAGGAGCTTGAACTGCTGCTATTCCTATTAGGACTTCAGGGCTCACTCCCCCAGCTCAGCCTCCCAGGACCAGCAGCAAGGGAAACTAAAGGAGCTGCTGCTCCACTCCTCTCAGATTCAGACATTTCACTTTGAGGAACAATGTCCACAGAGAAAGGGAGAAGGAACCCCAAACACTCACACCTGCCCTGTTCTGCCCCCTCTACCCTTTTGTTACTAAGGGCTAGAGGTTCCTAGGAAAAAGACTGAGGAGAATTTGCAAGACGTCCCTTTTCATACCCCCACCCTCATCATTCAGGGCACAATGAAGAGCTGGTCCTTGAATATCTGGCCAGCAAAATAGACATTGAGCCTGCCCCAGTAGCCTGCTATGTCACTGAGCACGTACAAGGCTGCAAAACACAGGGAGATGGGAAAGGGAAGCAGGCAGGAACCTGGGGCAGAGGTTAGGGGAGGACACAGATCACTAAACCCTTCCCTCTTGCAGTGGCAGAGGAGGGAAGGCAGCTTGAACAGAGGCAGAAGAATAATGAAAGAGGTAGAGGGTCAAGTGGAGAACGAGCAAAGGGAGTTTACTTCTAACTGGCATCATGGGATGCAAGGGTAACAGGGAACATTCAGTGTCAGAGGCATCCCGTACTCAGGCATGGAAGTCCTGCTGCTAATGACCCAAACTCCTCCTGCCTTCCATGAGCACTAGGGACACAGAGAGGAAGGGAGCACTTCTCCAGCCAGATGTTTGAATATAAGCAGAGGAGTCTGAACTAACAGCTCCCCAGGTCTCTATCTCACCCTTAACACAGCTGACAAGATCAAAACAGAATTCATTCTGTTAGTCTCCCACTTAATGTGGGTATAAGCCAAATGAAAGACACACTGTTTAGACCTTATTGCCAGCACTCGTTCCCCCATCCCAGCTCCTCTACCTGGAAGCAGAGAATGGGTCCTCTAATAACCCTACATCAGGTAGGGAGGCTTTCCCAGCTCCTGCAGCTCAAGCAGCTGCGCTGTCTCTGATCAGCCAGCTTTTCTGTTCAAGACTCCTCCCTTTATGAGATCCTGGCAGAGGTGGTTCATTGGACAAGGGACTCTTACTAATACAAGAACAAGGCAGCAGTGCTAAGCTGCAGAGCAAAGTGATGGAGGATGGGGACACAGTGACTCATGCATTGCAGGGAGAGTGCAAAACGTACCGTGGCTGCCAGTCCTCAGGGGTCACTGATAGTGATTCTGAAAGACAACATGAAATCAACATGGCAGTTCAGACAGTTCAAGGCAGAGGCCACACAGACTGTCAGGAAGGCGGAACAGAGATAGACATGCACTTGCACAGAGCCACATTCACATGCCCCCCCTCCCAGAACACCACACCAGTGTGCACTGCTGGGTAGGGCTGCACTCAGTCATGCAGGACTTCGCACACATTCACAGCCTCATCTTTACACACATCCAGAACCCTGCTGTGCACGAGGGCGTGCTCAGATCCATTTCTCTCTTCACACACCACCAGCTGCTGCTCACTCTCCCACCCAGCTGGAGACACAACTCTATTCACACATCCAGAGACCCCAAATACATTCACACTTGCTCAGCCTGGAGCATACCTAGGTCTCAGCACCAGGCAGCTGGGCACAGGTGGGTTGACTCATCTCATTGAGAATTCGTATTTTTCTGACCATATTTAAGTGTTAGAGTCAAAACAGACAGCTCAGGAAAGAGGGAGGTAACATGCCATACTGAGCACTGAGTACTACCCAGAAGAGGGAGACAGGTGAAGATATTTAAAAGGTCACTAATTATAAGATCAGCTCCTTTCACCTAATGAGTAACTCAAGTGATAAAAATGTGAAGTTGTTTACAATGATCCAATCACTTGAATCTTTTTCCTCAGACATACCGAAGAACAGAGAACTCACTACTGCCTTCAACAGATTTTTTCCAGTGGTTAAGTCATTCTCATTTAAGTTTCTTATTTCTCCTTTGAACTTGCCTGAACTTTCACCTATAGTTTTTGTCAAAGTTTGAACTTGAGACTAAGTGCCTGGTGGGATAGTTTTCTCTCAGACCAAATCCTTCTAAATATCCCAAGTGAGCATACAGTCCTAATACATACAGTCCTTCATTACACAGACAGGACCTTCTATTATTTGCAGCTTTCAGCTCCTAAATGGAGGAGCTCCATGTGGTAATATGGACTTCTGTAGTAGATTGAATAAACGCTAAGTACAGAGGCAGGGTGCAAAGTCAGTTTGAAGAGTACTTAATTATATGCAGGAAGACCATCCCATGTAAGAAAATGGACCATGTGGTGTTTGTATGTGAACGCATGTCTATGCAATTGTGTTTATGAGAAAAGTGGAGCAACATTTGTCTTTAAGTTCATCATCCATAAAATCAGATGCTCACACAAACTGGAGGCACAAACATACAGCTGAACTTCTACACAGGTATCAATGTGCACATGCACACTAAGTACACCCAGCCACCACCATGCACTTCCAGTTCACTACATAGCACCAACTCCTAGAGCACAGCCCACTCATGCCATCTACAAGGGCTTTGTTTCTCTCACACACACAAAATAGTGTAGCCCAGTTAGCAAGGGAAAAGATGGGTATTAAAAAAGCAAAAGTGGAGATGGCATTCGTTCACCCATGGCAGAAGGACCCGAGTCCAAGTGCTAGCAGGGAACATTCTTATTCTATATACAGGAGAAGAAGAGAAAGAGTCCCTTGTCATTGGAAATTCTCCATTCATCAGTGAACTCAAATGACAAGCTGGTATCAGGATCCGGAGGAGTCTATGAACGACTGGAAGAATCAGAGAGGGGGATCAGAGAAAGAGCATGAGAACTTCTTCACTTCACAACTTCAGGAATTACTTTCTCAACTCCAGATCAGGGCAGTCAGTAGCATGCAATGCAACCTACTATCTCTCCTTCTAAAGCAAGGGATTGCTAAGTATGAAGCACTTTCTTCTGCTGCTCCAGTGCAGTTCCCTACCTTTCCTTAAACCTTTCTATTTCATGCAAATGGCAGAAAAGCCAGTAAAGTAGGCTACATCATTTCTTCCAAAAAAAAAAAAAAAAAAGCCAATTAATTTCAGTCATTTGGGGGATCCTATCATGACAATCAGGTATATAGAATATTTTTCATGAGTGAAGAAATGAAACCGTGACAGAAGATGGAGACAGAACAAAGTTTAAGAAGTATACTAAGAACAAAACCACAAAATAACACTATATGGAAAAGCAGGGTCACAAGAAGCAAGAGCCAAAAATACACAGCAAAAGCATGCTGACATCCATAGGTGCTACCTATGGCAATACTGAGGCATGTGTGGACAGGTTACTGTGGGAGCTGCATCAAGGTATGTAGGGAGAACTGGGGCAGAGGCACCAAGAAAGTAAAACCATTTGCACACACCAGAGTCAGTAACTGATTCATCATCTCTTTGGATTCACCAGCTTCTGGGCTGGATACAACCTGACAGAGAACACTTCTCCAAGCAGGCAGTTTGTGGGGTGCTACCACAAGGGTATATACCATCACCACCTATTGACAGGTTGTGTGTTTTCAAAGAACATGGCAAAGCTTCAGACATGTAGCACCAGCACTCACTGAAGAGGATGCACTTTCCAAGAGGGAAATGTTCTTACAGACATGTATCGCTGGGTGGGGGTTCTGGTTATACTCATTCTGTATTCTGCAATTGCCTCCACTTTCTCACAGGGAGACCAAGTACCAACACATTCTTGGTTCTAGATTGCTTCCTAACTCCTCTTCGGGAAGATGTGCATGGCTGCATGGGGGATAACCACTTATGTTGAAATGTGTATGAAGTGACTGAACAGGAGAGGAATTAAGTTTCCTAATGGGAAAGCAAAGCTGTGTCTTCTGAGCCCTTTAGTCTGGAAAACATTCAAGTTGTCTGCAGAAGCAACAAAAGTGTCTACAAAAAATTAACTTCCATTCTAGTGACATGACTATAGTCTCACAGTAAAAAAGCACCTAAATATCCCAAATGAAGATCCCTCTACGTTGCCTTGAAAAGCCTCTGTGCCAGGAAAAGAGGGGCAACTTCAGGCTTTGGGGAACCCCACACAGAGGAGAATTGTCTTGAAACATACACTATCATTCTAGTCCCATGATTTTCTGGTGACCACCTCCTACTTACAAGCAGAATTATTGGTATGTTTGTTTTAGTAAAGCTCTCAGATACCGGGTCCTTTTCCCCCAACCACTGCAAGGAGGTTGGTGCAGAAGAGGCTGCCCCTCTACTCCCAAGAGCTACGATGGCATTGCATCATTTGTATAATATCTGAGTGGACAAAGATGCTCCTGCTTATGGACCAAGTTCAAATAGCTGAGGACTGTACACAAACCAAGAACTCCACTTGTCTTCTATGGCCTGGGCAGACAAAGTACTGTCAAAACTGCAACCCAAATGCTGCGCACATCCCACTTGCCTCAAAGCTGTATTTCAGGACTTACCTGGGAACACCAGGAGGAGCACGATTAGGTCGAGAAGGAACCTGAGGAGGGGGTCCAAAGGGATCAGGAGAGGCACCTGGCCTGGAGGGCACAGGGGGTGCACCACCCAGTGTTGACCCACCAGCAGGAGGTGGCCCAGGAGCTGGGCCTCGAGACCCAGGTCTGGCTGGTGGCACAGCGGGAGCTCTCCTTTGCGGCGTGGGGCTGGACGTAGGAGACCTGACAAACAGAGAAATTCAACTGCAACAACAGGCCTGGAACTCCTGTTTTACCACCAGGTCCCCATATGCTGCCTTCAGTGGTCCTTCTTCAGTTTTGTTTCACTTTAAGCACTACCCTTGGCTCTCAAGAGCTGTGCCAGGTTTCAGTTACCTCCAAAGCTGCTTCAGGCCCCACCTAACCTATAGGTTTAGCAGCTTCCACATCTTCCATAAAGATATAGCAGCCCTACATAGCTTTCAAGGCATAGAAGCTTCCCAACGCAAACACCCAGAACTCTTCATCCACAGGGAGAAGAGAAGAGAAGGACTCCCTGTCTCAGTAGGAGGCCCCAGCTAGCCACTAAAGAGGCATCAGGCAGGTCTGTGGGGCTCTCCCCCTGAGCCTCTGGTACCTGCGTCCAGATGGTACGCTCTGCACCTGCAGCCAAGAGTCGTCCACCGGTGGGGGCATTGGGGTGCTGATAGTGCTGGTGTTGATGTCCCCGATGATGTTGAGGGCCTCTTTCAGGGCATGGTACATGCGCAGCATTTCATCACGTCGCTGGGCCTGCTCTGCTGATTCCTCCATCAGCGTATTCTGGTCACCACAGGAATACAGGTTCGCCAGCAGCTCTGAGTGGATGAAGTCCTTGGTCTGCAGAGGAACAGAACAGAGGGAATCAGTTGCCACTGTGTCCCAGACCACTCCATTCCGCCCCCCACCTCAACCTCCTTTTTTCAAGCTGCCTTCAGTTTTTCATACCCTCCCTACTTTTCCCCCTTTCCTATGGCTCTCCACCTCTATCAACCAGTCGGATAAGTACATTGTTTATCATGAGGTGCATGATTGTCTTCGGCATGAGGTCTCTGATGGTTTTGTTGACAATTGCCATGTAGGAATCCACCAGATTCCTGATTGTTTCCACTTGTCTCTCCAGCTGAGGGTCCATGGAGTGCATGAAACTGTCTGATCCATTCTCCTCCGCTTCGCTGGCCTGCAGAGAGAGGCAGAAACACGGCAGTTCTTCAAATGCAATACAAAATTTGTTTTTCATGGCAGTTCAGTGAGGACAGAGGGAAACAAAGGAAGAGCATGCAATAAAACTTACACTTGCATTTTGAGCTGTGATTATCAGTACGCAGTTCAGCGTGTATATACTTCTCCAGCTCAGAGCTGAGGAATTTTAACAGTAAAGCTGCTCTTTTAGTGCAAAGTTACTACACAAAAGGTAAAAGGCAACAGGGACTCCTGGCTAACGTTCACAGGCTATGACTCTAGTGCATACTCAAAGCTATATTTTTACTTTTAGTGTTTACAGCTTCATGGAAGGTTTTTCATTTGAGCTCAGCTTTCCATACTCAGATTCAGTTCAGACCTAAGAATCACTTACCATAAATTAAGCCTTACAGGCTCTCCAACATACATCATCCTTACCCTCATTATACAATGAGGAAACTTATCTGGAGAGGTAAAGTAACTGCTCAGACTGCAAGTAGGAGGTGGAATAACCTAGAAAACCTTCCAGATCACTAACTGCAAATTCTACATCATGGTTCTGAGCATTTTTTCTTCCACACAAAGCAGAAGAATCTTGCCCTGTCTTCCTGAAATTCATTGTTTAGATTTCTGTAAAGTAAAACCCAGAGCGTGCTGTTTGACAGTAGGCAATTGCCAGAACTCATTCATTTGAGATCAATTTCAAAGTAACAGACCATGAAAGCCTTTGCTGCCTTTTTCAATGCTTATTTAAAAACTTGATTTTTAAAAGGAAAAAAATCTCTTAAACCAGTCCAGGCTGACTGATTTGCAGCAGTGTAGGAAATTGCTTATCAGCTTCTGCTTCAGGGAACAAAATATATGAGAAAGGGCAAATTCCTTTGAGCATCTGAGCTTTTCTGAGGAAGATCTTACATAATGAATAAATGGAAAACCTTAGTAAGAAACATGAGGTAAAGGAAGTGGAAGTCAAATAAAATGACTCAAAAAGAGGGTCAAAAAAAGATTTCACCAAGATTCAGAAATCATACAAAAAGAAATGAAAAGAAAAAAATGAAAACTCAAACCAAGAAGAAACAAACAGCGGGATCCAACATGAAGTACAAAGAGAAGAAAAATGCCTCTTGGGAAATTGTGACAAAAGGAAAAAAAAAGAACTATCCAGTGAGAGCCCCAGGGGACAACACAGAGAGGGTCACTTACTTTGTCCTTGTCCTGGCAGGCCAGTTTGAGCACACATGAAAAAAATAAAATAAAAAAGGACAAAAATGAAAAAAGGTTTTTAGCTGATCTTATAACTTAAAGAAAATCTTAATTTAGCACTGAGCAGACAAAACCAATCCCACTAAAAATGTATAAACACTTATATTACTCTGGAAGGAGAACAAGTGAATTGCTTAGTTAAAATGAAAATCAGAATGGAATGCTCTGCAAAGGAAATTGCGTTATCAGCAGTACAGTGCAATTTATACTTACCTACTATCGTTACTTTTTATTCTTTACATAATGTTTTGAGACTGTCAAAATAGAGATCAGTATTCCTATGTGAAGCCACTCCATTTGCTCACCAATAGGTGGCACACATCCTTTATGAGTGTATGTTTAAGAGGCCCAGTCTGGTCCGAAGTCGATTTGAAGTCACATCACTGATAAGGCCCAGAGTCCCTAATTTTATTTATTTATAAAATATCACATCAGTTTGTCAGGAAATGCATTAAGGCAGAAATATAATCTTCAAGTGTAACAGGAAGGATGCATGCAAGAAGTCTATTGGAAGCAACAAATACAAACAGATAAGCAATTATCACTTTTCTAATGGGAAAAGTATTTATAGCAGCAGCTTCTCACACTGAGAAACAGGAAAGCTTCGAACAGGAACTCGTACCACAGTTTTCTTTTAAAGGAGAGCAGAATGCTGACTGCAAGTGCTGCAGAACAAGGCTATGTGAAGAGAAGGAAAAAAGAAAATCCCTTCCTAATTGGGAAAGGCAAGGAATGGGCAAACTATAAAAAAAAGTTGTGAAGCTCCTAACAATACCATGCAACAAACGGTACCAAGAAGCAATGGTACCTTTGCTCAGCAGACACATACCACTTAGAAGTCAGGTAGTTAAGCATCCTTGTACTAGGGACTTAATGCCTGCAGAACAGGAGAGCTCATCAAGGCAGTCTTTGACTACTTTGCCTCCCATCTGAGGTTGCCAGTTACTACATCCCAAGCTTCCTTAAAAGGAAGCATCAGCACATATCAAAAATTTAGATTTGTTCTAAAGTATCCCCACCTCAGGAAAAAGACACAACCTTCATAGACTTATTTTTAACATAAGAGTATGCAGCTATCCTTAAGATACATACTGTGTTCCTTCCCATCCCGTTATTATTGCTTTAACTTACCCCAACACGTTCTGGGTAGACCCCTGCACGAAGGAAGGAAGCCTTCCAGCTATCCACTTCCTCCTGGGTCTCACAGGCCAGCTCCAGCTGCCGGTAATCCTTGTAAACATTTCTGAAATGAAGACAAACATTTTACTCTTATCCACTGCAAAAGAGGCTGTTGCCCATATTTGACAAAAGTGTCAAATGGCTAGGGTATCTTCCCATCATTTTCAGGCAGATTACTTGCTAACGTCCTTCTGATGTCCTTGCAGAGGGACCAGTAAATAAGTTTTTCATTAACAAGGCTGCCCCCACATCGGTTACTCCCCCAAACCTCTGGCCTTACCCTAAAAAGCCCCAGTTTCAACAGGGTCTAAAAGATACTCCCTTTTCAATTTTGCTCACTACTGGACTTCAATCAACCCGCTTCCCTTTGTCTGTTATGGATTTCCCTATTTGCTCACTAAGAACAGTAATGTTTGATAATAAATATGGCAACCATGGCCACACAGCCACAATAAATAGCTGAAGCTCACACTGCAGACCACAAACTGGTGAATGAATTGGCAAACAGTTCTAAGACCAGAAGAAATGAAGCTATACTTCCCTTTAAAAGTCACCTATCTCCTCTACAATTAGTTTTAAAGGACAGCCACCAAAGGAAGATGTGCGTACCAATTGTTTGGTGTTGAGGTGTGAGCTTACCTCTGTTCAGTGTTGAAGAGAGCAAAGATGTGCTTGCTGGACATGAATCCCTTCTCAACATCTCGCAGTTTCAGGTTATCCACTGGCAACATGTACTTCTTCTCCTTCTCCTGAAAAAGGGGATCAGTAACAAGTCACTCACTGCTCCAGGTGAAGCCTCTGTTCAGTCAGCAGAGAGGAGGCTGTCAGCAACGCAGGCTGCACGCCACCAGGGAGGCACTGGGAAGCACTCCCAACCCAGGCTGGGCACAGCAGACAAGTTTTCCTGTTACCCTTCGGTCATTCACACAGATCTGCACGCATCCACCACACAAAAAAGCCTCACCCCGACCAGAGCTCCCTCAGCCTCATTTACCAACACTGAAAAGCCAGCCAAAGAGCTCCTCAATGCATGACACTGCACCACGAGTACTGTGCTTCAAGCCCCATTCCCTCCACCTCCCAAAACTGCTGGTAAGAAGGTGCTTGGTCTTCGAGCATCGTTTCCCTATGTCCCTCACAAACAGACCTCCCATACCTTGCTGCAGCATCTCCTCAGGGACCATCAGCACTGGGGACATGCTGGCCCCATCCCAAAGACTCATGGGGAGGTTACTGCTTGCTCTGTTTTACACCACAATTATTGGGCAAGGAGGGCTCAGTATGAGCTCTCTTGCCACATCCAGTCAGTCATATGCAGCCCTCACAGCCCACTGTTGTCATCTCAGTGTTTCTTTCTTTCTTTTATTTTTAAGTCACTAAAAACCTCTGATCAGTGTTCAAGAAAAGCCAGGCATGTGATAGAGAAGCGGTTATGACACACATTAGGGACTATATCAACTTAAATTCATCTCTTTAGAGAAAGTGACTTATTTCATCCTGTCACTGTCCTACACTTTAAAAGGGCTCACAGTACCCAGCACAGTATTATTTAAGCAATAATAAATACACATTAAAAGAGCAAAGAGTAAATCTGACTACAATAAAGGATACTGTAAGGCTACCTGAAGGCCTCCTGTGTTGAGAAAGACAAATAATTGCCCTTATTAACAGAAATCTCATGCACTGAATAGTTAGAAGCTTAAGTAATATAGGAACTTTACTGCCTGGTGACTGTTAAAAGCCACAGCCTAAAGCTGTCAGACTGGTCACCTGGAATTTTAAAGGAACCCATTTTTCAGAGTAACAGGGTCTATAAGCTTCCTGTACCAGTTCCTACGAGGTATCTCCAGCTAGGAATAGAACAAGGCATCCAAAAGACAAACACAACATTTTCAGTCCTAGGTATCATCTTTTAAAGAACGAAACTTCATCTTAATTTTGATACATTCAGAAGCAAAGTCAGGAATCATTCTCCCTGCTTAGTTTCAAATCTGAATCGACAGCAAGTTAACATAGGGAGTTTGGTTTAGAGTCCTCATTTTGAGCATCCTGTTCCAGCTAGCTACTATACACCAAAATAACAAGAGGGGGAGCCATCACACTGGTCTCCAAAAGGCAGAACACAGCTATCCAAGACTCAAAAAGAAACAGAGCATACTTGTCTGTGTAAGCATGCATATGTGGCTGTTCCCTTGTGAGCATCTAGGGTCGGTAGACCTTTCTTGATTGGAAACGAGAAAGTGAGATTGCTCTTGTGGGAAATGAGAATGAAAAGCAAGATTGTCAGTGAGCAGAGACCCTAAAGATCCAGCTAGAAGACAAGGGCAGGGCAGAGCAGCAGATAAGGATGACAAAGCTGCTGAGCTCAAACACACACAGGAGAGCAAGGCCAACCTAATGCCCTCCTAAGTTTCAGTTAAATCAATTTTGTTAAGAATACCAGACGTGACACAGTTCAGGCGAGCCCCGAAGATTAAACTATACCAGCCAATTACTAGTTTTATGCAACAAGAATATCCTAGGAATAAGTAACATCTAAAACAGAGATCACTTGGGTAGCTGCTAAACTCTCCACTCCCTCCCACAAAATATATTGGGCTTCAAAGGAGGAAGATTATTACAGGCAAGTTTCCCTGGATTTTTGAATATTAACAGTGCTAACGGGAGGGAGGCAAGCACTTTTATGAGGAGACATCTGTCATCCAGGTGCTGGTCTCAGAACCACAGAGACCACGTTGGGCTCTATAAGCCAAACAGCTTCCAGCTTTCTACTGCTTTCAGTTATTATTATGCTAGGTTAGGTTGAACTAGTGACCCAGAAGCGAAGTACACTCACTGCTGACTCCCTAGGCAAGACGAGCCCATCCCATTGCAGTCTCACTTCACTGGAACTCCCTACATCAACCGGAGTCTGAGCTAGTCAAAAAATAACAGACAAGAACGCTGTCTGGGAAAAGTCATTCTGTAGCATTAGAACCACATTATTGCTAAATTTCTACGGAATGAAGTCATTCTTCAGGGATAAGAAATAATCAAATAGTAAGGGAATCCCACGTCCTGATACAGAAATGCATGCTCTTTGCCAGAGTTTCAACTTTCACTCCTCCTGAGCTCTCGTATAAATGCTGCTACACGATCAAGACAACACTGTCTCTACGTGCTGATCTTTCCATACACCAAAGACCCATCTCACTGCCTGCCAGCATGAAACTTTAGTCCTCTGGCTCCAAGGTAGAAAAAAAAGCAATCAAATTGGAGGGCGCCGCTGCAAGGCAACAACCCCCAGCCCACATATATTGCACACAGCGTAACGAGCCCCTGCTGCTCTCCATCTCCCCACACCTCCCCCCTTTAAGTCCCGTCCACCCCCCCAAGTCTTTCCAGCTTCTCAGTTTTCAGTCCAGCCTGTTTTATATCAACACTCTGACTTCATTTCCTGAATGTAGAGACAGGAAAATGAGGAACAAGCTGCCAAGGGCTGAGCCTCTCAGAACTTTGGCTGAGCCTTCTGCCCATATGTTAGCAATCCGGCAGTATGTGCTGTGGCTGAACAGCATCCTGGCCAAGGGGGGGAAAGGGCTTCTCTTTCTAGCTTTCCAGACTTAGAGGGGGAGAGAAAGAGCCAACACACATTGAAAAGGGAAAGAGTTTGTGAAATACTACATTGAAAGCTTGTCTGATCTCAAGAGGCTTACATTTCTCTTATCTCCCCTCACCTATAAGAGGAAAAAGGGAAGACAAAACTCTCAGCAGCATAATATAGGTTCTGCAAGATGTGCATACGGGCTGCACGTTAATCCATAAGGCCAAGGAGAGGTAGCAAAGTTGTAGAAGCACTCAGACTAGCTGTAGGAAGCAGAACAGGGATGCTCAGTGTTGGCTAGGGAATGTCGCAGACACGGGGCTAGCTACCCCTGCTTGGTGCTGCTGTGCCTAACCAAGTCACACCACTTGCATGGAGAACTGCAGGAAGATGACTGCAAGCTACTCACTCAGGCAGGATACGTGCCAGAGGATTGCTCCCCACCCCCAGCGTAGTGCAGAGACAGCCATATGGCTCTGTGCTTCACATCTACCAGCACAGAAAGAAAATTCACATGGCCAGGAAGGAGACCAGGGTCCATTAGCCATTTGTAGTTGTGGAGTGTGAAGCACGGCAGGGGGGAAGGGGAGAGGGGAATGCTGCAGTTGCAGCCTGATGATCTTGCACATCTTATTGTGACTGACTCCAAGATATTGGCTCTGGCCAGAGATGGAAGCTGTTTGTACTATCATCTGAATAGCTGTTGCCATCTTGTATATAATAACAGAGAAGAAACTCACAAGACTCAGCAGGCAGCAAGCCAGCCTGACTCAAAGCATTTCCTCCATTCAATCGGACAGTCTCAATAGCAAGTTACATTTTCCTGCTCTTGGATACATGTGAACTGAAGCTGACAGATGCATGTGTGGGCTCCTCTAAGGTTGGAAATTGGCACTTGCAGTATGAGAAAGTAATTGGCAGAATTATTAGGTCTCATTGCATTCAGAGACCAAGAACTAATTAAAGATTTCCCTGTAGCTGCTATGACAGACACCTCCTCTTGCACAGAGGCAAGGGTCTACAGATATGGGAGAAGCACTGTCATTGTTTTAATTGCTGGCTATGTGAAATTAGAAACAATTCATCTTACTCAAACCTCTTAATCTCCCTTCCTTATTGTAAGATGTAAAGTTCCACGAGTAAACAAACCTGCCCCAGAGATGACTGGAATTTCAGTCAAATTCTTTATGGTATTTTGGGATCCCCTGTAATAATATTCAAATGGAAAAAACATTAACATCATAATTAAGAACAAACACACTGCGTGGATACATGCCCACTACACAATTGCTAGGAATAAATGTCTAGAGAACAGACTGCATTATGTGAAAACAAGTTAGCTGAACGTTTTAAGTTGAACACCTCCAAGTGAGGTGCTATCAAGCACTCATCAATTTCTTGCTTTTACAAGAAAGATGCACAAGGAATTTTTTTTATTATTTATTTTTTGCTAAGAAAGATACACACTGAATTCCTGAGCTGCACTTCTTTCAGTAAGCCCCAGTCACCCATAACACACAAGGTCATCTTTCCAAAACTCAGCCCACCTGTATCACTTTTACCCTCAGAACGTATTTCCTGGACACTGATCACTAATCCAAGCTGCAAAGCAGCTGTAATGGCTTGTTTACATAGGAAAGCAACGTGGGTTTAAGTTAAACAACACACCCTAAGATTTTAAGCTGATTTGGTTCAAAAGCTCTGAAGACATTATGCCTGGACTCATGTGATTAATCACAACTGTTACTGCTGGCTTAGTGAGCACAGCATTGGTAATCAGCTGCGCTTGTGTTCCTCACCTGCTCATAAAGTACAGGATGAGACATCAGCTGAAGTGATGTGCAGACCGAAACGTGCAGTTCAGTGCATGGCGGCCACAACCAGCTGTCTGCAGCCCTAGGAAGCCATCAGAGGGTGGACAAGGAAATGCATGCAGAAACCAAGTAGTTTAAGAACCAGAGAGGCTTCAAAGCCTCAAACCTGCACCTTCGTGACCTCTGAGGTCACAGTAGTGCCTGCCAGCCCCTGCAAAGAGCAACACAATTCCTCCTATACCTGCTTCTGTGCCAGGGCAGAGATGAACCCTCCTCAAGTATTTGATTTGGTCTGATCAGCAAAGCACAACGCACGTAATGTTGTGCCCCTCCAGGAAAAGGAGCCTTGGCTGTCCTTCTCCATCACAAGGTTAGGGCCAGGTAGGAGCTGTGGGCATCCAGATTTGTGGCTAGAAATCTCAACTGTCCACCAGCGTGCACGGAGGAAAAGGCAACCCTGGAAGGGAGACGTGCGGCACGCATAAAGCCCTCTTTATCCCTGCAGCACCAGGGAGAGAGGGAGCAAACCGCACAGGCTGGGGAACATCTGGAATCGTTAGATGGGAGCCAAGCGGCACAGAAAGCGGCGGCATTCCTCAAGTTTCCATGCGAGGTAGGGAACCTTCCTTTCCCCCGCGCAACCCTATCCGCCAGCCGGCTCACTTCCTGCCAACCTCCGGCCTTCCCAGCAGCCAGCAAGCTCCTCCCTCGAGTCTAGTTAGCTTTCCACTGCCACGTCAATTGAGGCAGAAGGACAGAAGGGAAGCAAGAAGGGAGGGAGCGAAAACTACAAGAGGGAGGGAGGCTCGGCAATGCCAGACGTGGTGGGGGGAGAAAGACGGGCTATGGATTGCTGCTGCAGTAGCTGGAGGCGAGCTGCAAAAGGCAACTGGCCAAGGTGGGTCAAAGGACCCTTTTGAGGGCTTGGAAGCAAAGGCTGATCTTGCTTGAGCTTTACTCCGGACTCCAGGCAAAGGGGTTGATCTACAGGACAGGGCTGGGCAGGAGGAGATGGTGCATGGGGCCTGGGAGCCCTCCCAGCCAGCTCCACTAACTCTTGTGCCAGATCTATCAGGGGGAGAAGAGAGGTTGAATGAAGCAACAAATTCTGCGCACCTACGTGGCAGCCAAAACTTCACATTTCCTCCATGAACTGCAGTAATTGATTATTTTTTTTTCCCCCTCCTTTCTAAAAAAGGTGCAGCAAACCCCAGGTGGAAACCAGGTACCAGCCTTCTGACACCGGCACTGCAAGAAGGGGCTTGGAAGCTTGCTCTGAATTGGAAACACGCAGGAGCAACATCTCTTCTCAGCTGCCAGAAGAGGACGCTTCTTCACGCAGGACTTGGACCTTCTTTCACCCCATCTCTGCCCCCCAGAGCCCCATCCCAAAGGCAGGGAGGGGAAGGACTAATGAGCTGCTGAGAGCCGGAGAGCAGATCACAGAGGCTCCACTCCGTCTGCCCAGTGTTCAGACTACCTGTTCAGGACTACGAGATTGTACAGTAGTCTGCACATTGGTTAGGCTGTGCTGGGATACACCACACACTGCCAGTGCTGCACGGGGACGGCAACACCTGCACGGCAGAGGGACATGCTTGGAGAGGGTGGTGGGCTGCGGGAACAGCTGCATGCAAAGTCCATCCCTCAGCCTGGGAGGATAACACCCTTTGAGGCCATGCTTGATCACTTTTACCTGCCTCTTCACCAGCCTACTCACATCCTTCTTGTTCCTTCTCTCCCCTTCACCCCCCTTCTTTTAGCTTCACGCACTCGTCCCAGGGGTGGCTGCATTCAGGATGGCTTGTGTTTTACGTACTAAGCTTTGCCATAAAATACAGGGATAAACCTAAGGGCCTGGTGGAGTTACAACTGCCTTGCACTTTGCTACCTGAGAAGGCACGATCAAACAGAGAAAGGTGATTTTACATCTTAAAGAACGTTGATCATTTACAAAAGAAAAAGGATTGAGAGTTGGAGGTTTGGATGTTCTGGAAGTTGTTTGCTTTGATGTTTGTCTGGAAAAGAAAGAAAAGAAACAGTGAGTGAAAGCATAAGTAAGGACTGGGTAAGAGAAAAGAATAGTGTTACCCAGGAGAAAATATGCACTTGAGAAGAAAATAATGAATGAAAGAGTTCCACAGATGATGTAAAGAGAAGGAACGTGTTTCAGAGAGCACCTGAAAACAGGAGAGGAAGCACCTCAGAGCAGACCTGCTCCTATGGCCTTCAAACAAACTGGGTACAAAAACCAGGCTGCAGCTGGATTGTCAGTCACCACCTCCTTACAAGCTTGTGATGACTTGTGGGGATCAGCACAGAGACAAAAGGATTTCTGCCAGCTGAGCTGGGCCTTAAGGACAGACTGCTGGTGGCAGGGGGGATGGTGCAAGTGGGGGCTGCATGCATGCGTAGCAGGGGAACAACTTCAGTATTGATCCACGTATCTATTTTTAAGCTAGAATTGGACACAAGACACTGGCAGGTACAGAATAAGCAGCTATCTAATGGCTGTCAGTAAGGTCACATTTTCCCCAGGACAAGGGAGAGTACCTTTGTACTTTAAGCAAAAGGGAAAGCAAAGAAAGCCCAAGCACAACTGAGGCAGCAGGAATCAACATGATGCACAGGGTTATGAAGCATCCCCACACATAAACCTGAAAGCACCTAGAATTTGCACATGCAGGAATCAAAAGGCACTGCCACTGCTTGCAGCTCACCAGTACTTCTACACCAGCAAGCCCATATTCTTCTCATGTAGTCACCTGCTACCACAAACCCCAAATTTCTAGTCCATGATTTACCCAAGGACAGAAGGTCCCATCTGTATCGTACATTCACACAAACTGCCAAAGGAACAGCAGATACATCCTCTGTGCCTGCTTCTCCACGGAGGTCCCCCTCCAGCAGGGAGCTTTATGAATAGGATCCACCAAGCACAGGGCTCAGTGCATCTTGCCTACAGGGTCCTCATCACCAGAAGCTCCAGCCCAGCTCACAGCCTCTCTTTTACGGCCAGAGGGAAATCCCTGTGGAGAAGCAGGCACTGAGGATTTCATAAGGGATTGAGGCAGGACTATTTGAATCAAGTCCTTGAAGCGTGTCCACTACAGCGCTGGTCAGTGTGCTGTGGTGCTGCGCTGATGCTTTGGCCCTGGGGACACTGTGGCTTCCCCGAGCAGGGAAATCGTGTTCTGCATTGCCAGCAGGCAGAGCACGCTCCTCTCTGCCTCCCACAGCTGGCCTGCAGCACAATTCCCCAGCGTTCAGGAGGTGCAGGTACCTCAGGAGGGTCTCCAGGTCTTGGGAGGCCAGCTTTCTGTGGGGCCACTCTCCATAAGGCCAGCATTTGACTCATTGAGAGGAGACAGGAAGAAAAACAGAGAGCCCAGGAGCACACACACACACAGAAATGCTCTTGGCAGCAGAGCAGAGTGGGGAGCCAACTTTCCACCCCCGCCTGGCCCGCTCTTTCCTTCCCCTCCCATTCCCCAGCACACTCCTTCAGGCCCCTCCAGAGCATCAACAGCCATGTCCCTGCTAACATGTGATGCTGGGCCCTTTAAGACATTTTAAGTTTCAATTCCTTTCTTCAGAGGCAGAGGAAAAACAAACCAGCATTGCTGAAAGCCTGGTATTTCACTAATGGGGTCCAGATGTCTCCATTCCTCAGACTCTGGGTCCTGGCTTGCAAAACAGGGCAGGGAGAGGCTGCGCCCCTGCTCCCCCCAACGCCCTGCTAGCTTAGCCTTTCCCCTGACCCCACCACACCATTTCACCCTGCTCCTTCCCCCATCGCCACCCACAGCCCTGCCACCAGCACTTCCAGAGGCACACGACAGATTCATCTCCCTTCTCGTGTCCTCTGGAAAGCTGCCAGAGCACAGGGGAACTGGGACCAGCGAGCCTGCAGAAGCACAGAGCTGGGCAGACAAAGGCTCCCCCTTCCTCAAAAAGCTGAGGAGAAGAAAGATCATTGTGTACAGCCTTAAAAAAAAAAACAAAACAGATTATTTCAGAAACCATACGGGACATGGATCCTCCTGCTTCTGCATTAGTGGGGAAGCAGAGATCTGGACAGGCACACAGATAACCCTGTCTGACAGAGGGCCGTGCACTGCAGACAACCCTACAGGATGGAGCCAGCCACACACAAGACTGAGGTTTGGGATGGGAATTCCCATGTTCAAGGCTCTCCAAGCTGCCACTGAAACACAAACATTTATCTTCACTCTACTATGGAGTCCAGGTGGAAGCTGCTTTATTTCTGCCCCCCCCCCAGGCAGCCAGTGATCAAAGAGCTGAACCTGGGGAGGAATCAAAAGCACACTTCCCTTTCCCCTCTGCTCCTGCTCAGCTAAAAACAAAGGCTCCTTTCTCAGGAACTGCTCAGACTTTGTCAGCACTGCCTCCCCTGTGTTTAAGGGACCCAGGCCAGCAGGGGATTGCTTTAATTAGGCAACCCTACCTCTTGCTATGGAGAAGGGAAATGCTGCAGACCTCCAGTTGCTATTGACCCCCTAGGTTGCACTCCCCAGGGAGGGAGGAGAGGTCCAATCCCCATCCCATGCAACTGGAATCTATCAAGAGTTTATGCTACAGTCCTCCCTCCCACTCCCCAGGGGAAAAACAAGGAGTTCTGATCATCTCTGCAATACAGATGTAGCAGTTGGCTTTGATTAAACTACTTGGTGTTTATAACCACCCAATCAGCATATGTAACCTGGAGGAAAGTGAAGCCTCCACAAGCAGCTCTGAATACCCAGGTCAGGAGTCTCAGAGCAGAGATGCATTGATTTAGCCAAAAGACATCTAATGCCCAGCTCTTCAATTATGAAATCTCTGCCTGCTCATCCATAGCAGCACCACAGCAGTCTCCATGCAGAAAGTGATATTTAGAGGCTGATTCATCACCATATTTGTCATCACTTCCACCTGCTGAGAATGAAACAGACCCACTGATCTCAACTAGACAAAAATCCAGGCTCAGCTACAGCTCCCAGGCACACTGTGTGCCTCAAAACACCTGAGTGACAAAAAACAGAGTGAGGGACAGCAGCCCTCTGAACACACTATCAAAATATCAATATCACACACAAAATATCAACTCTGAACACACGACTACACCATAGCAGGCAATTTTCATCTCCCAGCATACTGAGTGGGGCTAACTCTTGTGATTACATCCTTATCAAAAGCATCCAATTATTCTTTATTCAGTATAATCAAAGACAACAATTATCTACCTTCATCTTGCAGAGGAAGCAGCACACTTGACAATGCCAATTTCTTTTGGGACAACTCTAAATGCTTACATCATTTCCCACTGAAGCAGAAAGACACCGTACCACAATGCCAGAATTCTTAATATTCACCACTTTTAAGCAGCTCTACAGAGTAGGCCCACGTTACTCTCAGTGATATTCTACACATTACTATTTTAATCAGCAGTACTCCAACCATTCACAGCTGAGAATTTTACAAATACACATTAACTGGTTCTATATTGAATATACCATGAGACTTTCTTGCTTTGCAGGCTTAGGAACTGAATCCTGGAGATGTTACTTTACCAGAAGTCAGAAGGAACCAGCATTTCAGCTGCCCCTTCAGCTCTACACAGAAAGGTGACAGCTTTCTTTGTAACCAGAACAGATGCATGAAAATCTCTGCCACGCTCCTTCAGAAAACTCACCGTGGCTGCCCCACAAATACCAAAAAGTCCAGATCTTGGACTAACACATTACTCTTGAATATAACTGTGACAGGAAGCCAAAAAAATATCAGATTCATTCCTAGTGTCTGTCAACTTTCTGCTGAGCCAGGGCTTCAGGTACAGGTTACTCCCTGTGCATCAGGGAGGCCAGACCAATTCAGAAAAGCTCAGCAGTACTAAAACTGCTGGTAACCAGGCCCAAGGATGGTTTAAAGGCTTCTGCTTATGTCAGAAGCTGCAGACAGTACTCAGAAGGCACACCTGGAACAGCAAGAGCTGAACGCTTAATTATACCAGATACCCAAGACTCAAGTCTCAGAGCTGAGCAAGCTACTCACCTCATCGTCCTTATACCAGGAGAGGTTCTCTGCTGTCAGGACAAACCAGTACTCCTTGGAGCCACCCTTCATGATCCCAATGTTGTTGATGGTGAGCCAGCCCTTCCGGATGACCTAAGGGGTTTGAAGCAATAAGTATCAATAATATCTCTAAAAGCCCAGACTTAAGTGACAGAAGAAAGAGCAGAGGGTACCCCTACACACAGAATCACGTGGAAAGACAAGGAACACCGTGCTCTCTGCTGCTGCCAGAAGAGCCCCCCATTCAACTGGCCAGTGAAGGTTTGTCTCAGAAGGGCCAGGAATAGCACAAAAAGGATGCAGGAAGAAACCTGGCTGTGCCTTATATCCTCTGCCAAAGGAAAGAGATACAGGAAGAACTGTATTGAGAGCGCCTTGGACACTGGCACAACTACAGAAGCACCAGGTCACAGCAACACACCCAGAGAAGACCATGCCCAGAGAACACCAAGGCAGCAGCGCACCTTTTGGCACACTGCACGTGAGGTGTGCTTCACCCAACTCAGGAGTGTGGGAAACCAGTTCGAGAGGAAGAGATGAGCAAATAACTCAAGGAATTGAGTTTAATAACAAGGATACACTAAGTACAAGAACAAAATGGTGCATCTGGAATTAAAAGGCTGGACTTTAGCATACCCATGTATTCAGGTAGTCGTTAACGTAGAGCAATACAAGCTCCTGTATGTAACTCTGTTGAGAAGCCAAGCTGTTACTCTGTGGAACTCCAGTTCACCACGTGCTGCTTTAGAGCCTCGCACACAATAATCAAATACAAGTAATAAAATACAAGTATGCATCAGCTTAAGGCATTAGCTTTTATGTCTTACTGCACTGTTAACACCCAGGTACTTCTGCATGCGCTGTGTGTACCTTGTTGAATGGCTTGCTTGTTGAAAGCGACTGCACTGCATATTAGGAAGTTCCACTGTGTGAGCAGCACAGTCCTTTTTACCTAATTTAACCTATAAAGCTAAACGTCAGAGCATTGGATCTTCACCTCATGCCCACTGATAAACCTGAGATAGTCCTATTCTCTCTGTGGACAGGAGAGGGCAGTGAAACAGAACTCCAGAACCCTGGATTACTGCTTTTTATTTCCACCCACTCAGATGTGCCAGCAACCCTAGGATTTTCCTCAACATACTACCTTTTCACCTCATTTATGCTTCACATGTGCCTAGTGCCAGCTGCCTTCCTCTCCCCATTCAGCAGCAGAGGGAATAATTTGCCTGTGCGCTGCTCTTGCCTTCCCAGATGCAACATTAATGTTCATTAGCACACCCTGCTGAGTGGCCTTCTACTCACCAGGATCTCATCCTGCAAAGGGGAACCATAGCAACAGCAGCAGAGCAGAGAGCAGGAGAGGAGCAAAGAGAGGAGAGATTGTTACTAGGAAAGCTGGAGCAGGAGAAGAGAGGCTCAAAAATAAATTGGAACCCAAGTCTTCTACTCCAGGCATTAACAAAAGTAACCCCCATCCCAAAATAAAACATAAAACCTGCTAAAGGGAAAAGCCCAGGCACTTTACAGGTCGGTCCAAAGCTTGCCCTTTCTGCTCTTTTGCAGCCAGCTCTTCAGCAAGGTATACCACAGGGTTTGAGGCTCCCTACAGCCGCTCCGAGATCCCATAAAGTGGGTGGTTGGGCAGTTCAGCCTGATGACCTACCTGCCAACAACACTGAAACAGTCTGCATGTTTGTGTGCAGGGAAAGGCGATTACACACGTTCTGAAGCAAATTGATGCTAGGAATGAAGGTCTTTAAAAAGATTAACTGAAAGCATTTGTTTTTATTCTCTATGAAACTGCTTGTACAGCTTTGTTTCTACAGGATCTTCTAGCCTAGATAGCATTGTCATTTTCCTAGCAAATCTGGAAGGTGTCATTAGCTCCTTTTTAATTGGATGTGCAATCCTTACAGTTCCTGAAGGAATAAGCAGACTCCTCCCCTCCACTGCTGTCTTCTCCCAATGGAGATGTTCTTATATATAACCAGTGCAGCCATAGCTATACATATCTGTCTCCCTGTACAGGGGGGTTAACTATTTCCAGCAACATTTTCCATCTGAGTGCCCATGAACTCTTGAAACCCCTTTCCAGAAAGTGGATACCACTGATGGGAAAGACAAGCAGGCATGACAAGTCTGTCTTGTAGCAGACCTAGCAATAATTGGACTCAAACTGAGAGTTTATCAGTAAGTGGCTCAAATGTGAGTGTATCTACAAGATCCTAAAGTGTTCTGTGCTACCTCGCTCCAGTGAAAGAGCTGGCACAGCTAGCAAAGGGGCTGAAAACCGAGGGATGTACATTAACAACATTAATAGTTATTTCTACCAGAAAAGAAAGACCAGACAGCAAGCAATGAGCTTACATAAGGTGGTGTACCCCTTCTGGCCATAAAAGACTAGATCTTGATTATCAAATATCCATTTCTCTCTATGACACGTTCTCTCTGTTGTTGCTACACTTAGTTCTTTAACTGCAGTGAGCCTCGAATACTACCCTCCAGGTACAAGCAGAGCTGGATCAGTATAAAAAACAAAAAGCCACAGCATGGAGCACCGCTGCATTTAGCCCAGCACTTGTCCACCTGGCAGCTTCCAGGTAACAAACATCCTTCTTGCAGCAGTGAAGGAGATGGAAACGTGGCCTACCTGGTTCCCAGCTGCCTTCTTCTTGCTCATCTGGCTGCTCCTCTGCTGAGCACTGCAAACAACAGTAGAGATATTCAAAACCCCGGAGACTCTTCTTCATCACCTGAATCCTGCTCCCATCAGATAGCTGTTACAATGAATTGAGGCCTCTCACCACTAAATTCCAAGTTTAGATACCCTAATCTAGCTCAATCTGCTCTCTCAGCCTTGCTCTACTCATCTGCTCAGTCCCACACTTGGGTCACAAACCCTCCACAGCTTGACGTAATGCTCTAACTCCCCCTTACAAGCATCCCTAATTCTCCTCCCCAGCCTTGTGGTATGAAACCATTGAAAAGGGAGACAATACTGAGGGTAAAGACATACTTTGGGGCAGCACCTGCACTGCTGCTTCTGAAAAACATTTATTGGAGCAGCTATGGGAGAGAGCCACAGGAAACACATTAAGATGAGACAAGATATCAGTGCTTACTTGGCAAAGCCAATGAAATCCTCATGGTTTGTATTCATGTAAGCCAGTTCAATGTCTATTAGAAGCATGACCTGCCAAACAGAGGCACAGACAGCACAAGACAGACATTAAGTGACTGACATTGTATTAATCAAGGCTCACAGAGAGCCTTTTATATAGTTCATCCGATCAGCCTCTGCTGCCAGACTTCTCCTTGGCTTAGAGTTTAGCTCAGCCCCCTCTAGCCTAGACCACCCTCCACCCCACATCGTCTTCCCTCTCGCACACCCTCCTGATCACCTACCTGATCTTTGGTCCTGCCTTCACGCTCACGGATGTGGGTAGTAACAATCCTCTCCATCTCCTCACGCAGATGAGGGTACTGGCTGAGCTGCAGGAGAGAGAAAACACGTGCACATGGGAAAGGGAGGTATAAAGGCGCGGGGGGAACAGCCCCCTGCATGTATGCATGCACATGTACACCCTGCAATCAGTTTTTTTTTTCCTAAGGGAAGTTCTGGGAAGCTGGACTTGCAGACAGATTTTCCAAGATCCTGGAAGCCTGCATAGGGCATAGTTCATTCCTTTTTGCTTTAGGCTTCAAAGACTCTTACAGCAACCTTTGTGTCATGGAAGACCTGCTCCAAACCCACCATACGCTCCCTGGCATATGAACAAGCCAGATAACTTTTTTTTTGTTTAACAATTGTTCTAGATGTTCGACAACTCATTGGCTAAAGTAGACAAATGGCCCATTGCTGCAGCCTGCTAAATCTCACGAGAAGTCCCCTGGGAAAAGTGGGTTTTGATCCCTATTTGCTGAGGCACTAAGTGAAAGCATTTAGCCCTCTCCATCAACACCTGCAAGCAGAGACAGAGGACCTGACTGACTCAAAGGGGCATATCTCCAAGGAATGCTGTGCTCTGGGCATGCAGGTGCTGCTCCTACCTGCTCTCTACCTGCATCAGGGCAGGATTACATAGCTGAAGTCCATATTCACATGGCAACCTATACTACAGTTTCTTTCAACTTCACTGAGGAAGGAATTCTTTCCTGAGTGCACTGAGAAAGAAGTGCAAGGACTTCACTGGCTGTGGATCAAGAGAGAAGTACCCAGAGGTCATACATGAGACACCCTTCCGAAGTGAGCACCCTTTCACACAGTGCCTACCTACTTGCCTATAATTAATAAGCCTCTAATTTCAGTAACAGTACCTGTATGCTACTCAGTTCAGGTTCAGTATGGCCAGAAAATGGATTTTCCATCCCCAGGGTCTAGCTTTTTAACTCTCCCCTCCCCCCCCCTTTTTTTTTTTTTAATTACTCTTAACTACAACACCAAACAGCATTTCCTAGCATCAGTCTGTTTTCAAATATATCCCCTTGAGGGGGATAAAGAGTCCTTTGCCTGTTATCTGTACTAGTTTTGTTTCTCCAATTTGTAAGAGCTTTTAAAACTGACTTGCCCACCCTAAACAAGCAATTATTTCAAGCAAGAAAGACTGGCTCAAAGGAGAGAAGCAGCACTCCTGAAAGACAGATCTTACACTAACCAGCAACAGCTCTCCTACCATCTGACCACAAATAGTCTCAAACCCTTGCAGTCAAGCAAGTTGCAGTAGCTTGGAACTGAATTTGAGAACTAGCTTTAACACTGCCTATTTTCAAATGGGTCGTTTGTTTTGAACACCAGTGACCCTGCAGAAGCAGGAAAAAAATATGGAAATCAACATTCACCACCTTGTCTTGAGAATGCAAACTGGGTGTTCTCCGTGATCTTTATGATTCAGGCAGCTGGTTGCTTCAGAGATACATATAGGCAAAGCTTCCTGTTTCCTCTGAGGGAAAGGAGGGTTGGCAAAGGATTGACAGGAAAGTTAGGTCAAAAAAGGAAAACAGGAAGTTGGAAAACCTCTAAGCAAGTCTCAGCTTCTTTGCTTCAAATAATAATAACAAAGAAAAAAAAGTCAAACACATCAACCCTCTCCCTGCCACCCCCACCCACCCCAAAGGCACGCAAAGAAAACACACTGTGGTTTATTCAGAACCTTGGTCATCCAGCAACATTCGTGTGCAAAAATAAATTGACAGCATCGGTCCCCATGCAGGAGCTTCCAACCCCAAGCATGCACAGGAGAAGCAAGGGCAGGCAAAGAAAAGTGACACCGACAAGCCACAGACATCCACCAGGGAACATGCAATAAGGCATAGAGGGACAAGGAATTATCATCAGCAGTACGAACAGCACCCAGAAATGCCATGACTCTGAAAGACAGGAGAGCAGGGACCCTTCGAGGGGCTACATCTGTCAGCCTGGGATCACATCCCAGTTCAAGTGGGTTTTCAATCCTCTTTTAGCTGGATTTTCCTGTTTTAAATACAAGCTCACAGCCCTCTTTGAAAACCAATTTGTCCCAATGTTCCTTAGTTCCCCTCTTTGCACATTCCAGGAGTTCATGCCAGCACACTGAAGATCAACCTTCAGCCAAAAGGATGCTGACTTGCAAGTCCTTCCCTCCACTTGTGAGATGCTGCAGTGCAGCCTGGCACAGAAGGTTCCTGATTCTGGAAAAACACTCGCTAGGACACCAGGCGTGCAAGCCTCCGTACTTGCACCAGCTTTCTGTTTATTTTGGAGCTACTCTCCATTTAACCCACTGGAAGAAGCTCAGAATCAGGCCAGGCAGAGAATGCCTGCTAGTGGCTACCTTTGTTTCAGTCCTCAACTCTAGCAGCCAACAGATAGTCAACTGGAACTCTCTCGGTGCAGGGAAAGCTGTGCTTCTGTAGCACATGAGGAACGGATGGGTTTGCCTCCTATGTTCTTTGTTAACACACTCCTATTATTCCATCTATGCAACTTTATCAACTGCACACAAAGATTTCTTCACCATCTGGGGGTGAAATGAAATAATTGTGACAGCACACAAACACCACCACAATAGTTCAGAACAGCAACAAACCAAGGCTACAGGACTGGTAAGCTAATTCACAAGGTGTTAGCCCAAGCTCTCTTCTTTTCACGAAACCTTGCAGGACTTCATTCCAAGGTTTGTTTTTGACCTCTGAAAGGCTGCATCAATCCACAGCACAGCAGACTGGGTGTGACCTTACAATTAGCATCAGTCCTGAAGTAGCCTTTTCCAGATGCCTCCCCTAATAGCACATGCTTTATGTCCAGATGAAGCAGCTACGGCTATAACATGCAAGATTAATACTGCAAATCAGTTAACGCCCCTGTGCAGTTATTACCCTTTGTCTTACAGCATCAGAAACCACCTAAGACTTGCTGCTAACCCAGAGTGGTCTATGACAATTTCGGAGATCTCCTGTTTTTTCTTCCCTCTTTCAGAGGGAGATACAGGCAAGATTAAGTCTTCTCACTATGTGTAGACATTCACCTTTAAATATTATTAAAGCCTTCCTTTCAGATTTTCCAATACTATCACTAGATACAGCCACTCAAGGAGTTGTCTCATCTTTAACACTCATCTCCCTGGCCTCCCAGGCTAAATTTTATTATAGCCATTAGCTTTCTACAGTGCCACTGCTACTATTGACTTCTTTATAGCATATATATCAGTTGCATCATCTTTGAATATCCCCATGGGGTCCTCCACCACGTCAGATTAAAATCTACAGAGCCAGTGGGTGTCCAGCTGCTCTAATGCCATTGCCCAGTACAGCTGTTGGGTATCAACACACGAGGTTCTCATGATTCTTCTCCCTCCCCTACCTACAGGATACATCTCCTGCCAGATATAGAAAACAGTGTAAACAAAATCAAAACCACCAAAATAAAACCCACAAGTGAAACAGGCTGGAAAGGAGTTACTCTGCCTTGCCACAGCTATTTGGCAACAGCAGCACTCCGCAAGAAATACAGACCAAACTCAGGAGTTGAGCTCTGTGTTCCCAAGTACAATTAGTCCTCAACAGCTTAGCTCTCAACTTCACTCTGAACTCAGTTATCCGCCCTTCCCAATTTTGGGCTGTATGATTGTGAGTCTGGCTACAACCCTGCAAGAATAGGATTGTAATTTTCATGTCTTAAAATAACCAGTGAAACAGCCCTTTCCAACTCAGTTCCAGGAGCATACCACTATTGTGCTACAGACCTGTTTCTGGCCCCTCACGTCTAAGTTCCACACAAATTAATTGCCACTCTCCCTTTATTTTCAGGAGGCATGTGGTGCCCCCTCCTGGACAAAACTAGCCTGGGAAACAAACCCACTCCTGCCCCAACCTCTAAGCAGTATTCATTTGACACCTTCCATGTCACTCAGCGAGCTGCTGCTGCCCTCTGCTAGCTTAAGGCTCTTGCTGTTTACAGTGTAAAAATAAAAAATATCTACACTACCTCAATTGAGCATAGTCCATGGAGCGAGGCATCAGCAGGAGAATGATGTAAAGGGTGCAATGTATGGAAAAGCCCCTACCTCCCCCCCAGTCTTTTGGGCCAGTAATCTGTTGACACTGAATCTCTTGCACCTCAGGCTTTAACTGATGGTTGTTTTGTGCCTGATACTGCTCAGCACAGCTCTGTAGCCAAGCTGAAACCTGCAGACCGCCTGCGCTGTGGGGGGGAAACACAAGGTCTTTTCTGGCTTTTTATTTTTAAATATTTTTCTAGAGTTTTTTTTTTTTTTCTCCAGGGGGTCCCATTAAAAAGTAAGCAAGAAGTTCCAAATATGCAAGCAGTGGCACAGCAAACTGGGCTTGCAAAGGGTTTGATCCACACCGAGGTGTGTGCCACTGGGCCAGAAAGAGGAAAAGGGCTCACTACAAAATAATCCACTGGATCCCAGCTCACTTAACAGCTGAAGAGCCCATCAGCTAATTTCCACTCCTCTTGGCCTGCTTTTGAACTGCACTGATGCCTGCAGACTGCTGCTCTCCTTTAGCTGCATCTTCATACCCATTTTCTCTCACTAGCTTTGCTGAGTTCCTGTGGTACGTGTGGAGAAACAGCGTGAATGTGTGTGGGAAGGGGCGTGGGCGTTGACCTTTCTTTGTATTTTTGGTTTCTTTACCTTTTCGCTACACTTTCTGATGGTGGATGTGAGCTCACTCACTACCATATCCACACACTTCAGACTCGGCTCCTTCAACTTCTGCACCTGCTTTTTCACTATGGCTTCAAAAGCGAGGTCAGGCGTGAAGAGACCCGTTCTGCATGGCAGGGGCAGGGTGGGAGGAAGCAACGGGGAAGAAGAGAGCGAAGCAGAGAAAGAGCAGGAAGAAGGAGAGAGGAGGAAGGAAAAGGGAAAAGAGAGAAAACAAGGCAAAATGAGAAGTGAGATCTTTGGTTCTCTCCATCAGCTTCTTGAACCAGGTGAGCATTGCTATGGGGCCTGCGCACTGCCAAGTATCAGGAGAGTCTACAGGCAAATGGAAGTGGCAGAGGGAGGGAGGGAGGAAGAGCTGGCTGGTGAAATGGTGAGCTGTCGAGAGCAAAATGAATGGATGGAAGTCCCCAGGGATCAAGCGATCTCTTCCTGAAGGCAAGCTTATGCAGATTTTAAGACGCAGCTGCTTGCCACAGCAAGCCAGACTGTTTCCTAGAGGCTCACCGTGTCTTATTTCCCTTTGTCTCTAGGTATTCCCCTTTCCTTCCCACTGTGGTTACCCCTTTCATGCTTTCATTTCAGGTGCGGGAGGCCTGAACAGGAGCCAAGCCAAGACTTGCAAAGGTCTGTCACTTGCACCTTGTGCTGGCCTGAGAACTGAACTGAGCGGATGTCTCGATTTCAGAGATTAAGATAACTGCTCCACTTGCACACTGTCTTTTATCTCACTCACCTTTCCCACAACAGTTAGCTTTCTCAGTAAAACCACAGGTAAGCCAGTGTTTAGGGAAAGGCAAACATGCTACAGGGCATCCACAGCTACACAAAGCATCTGTCCTGCATCAGCTAACCTGCAGCATCAGGCCCAAAACAGGCTTGTTGAAGTATACAACCAAGTATGAGTTTCCATACTATCTGATGCTATACAAAGAGCTCTGTATTCTCAGTTCCTTTACTACGACAGAAACAGAAAATCCACAGAAACTGCAATTACTAAAATATGGCCAAGTTATTCCAATTCAAGGCTATTACTGCAACCAAAGAAGTTTCTCCAGCACATCCATAATACTTCAGAGCTTTTACCGGGGTGCTTTTTGTGTCACTCAGGAACTCAGTTCCTTCTCTTTGCACAGCATATAACTGCTCTGAAAGTGCTTTCAAGGGGACAACACCCCCTTGACATAGGGGTGGGATCCTGCTTTTTTAAAGGCACAATTAATAGTCAAACTGTGGCATCTGCAGCTCACAATTAATCCAGGTCTAGCTATAACTAGACATCACTCCATCTAAATCAGATATTTACCCCTTCACATCATCTTTCATCTCCGTAGATAACATCTGCAAGACCTCAAGTGACACCACTCCATTAAAATACTTCAATGCATATTGTAGGACCTACCGTAATCTGCATTTTAAGTAGCAGAGAGGGTTGGAGTACACTAGAGGATTCAGCTTCACCCAAGGGCCTCTCTCAAGGTGCCAAAGCAGCCTCTTTTGATCAAAGCAAAGGCATTGTCAGAGCTTCCTTTGCACCCTCCGACTTGATTCCTTATTCCTACTATCTAGTCAGCCCGCTAAACTCAGTGCACGCCATTTCCCCTATGTGCATCGCTTCAAAGACCAGACTCAGGGGGCCTTTCACAAAGGAAAAAAACCAGTTCCTTCAAGTACCTGGGTACCACCTGAATGCCAGTATTTTGTTTCTTCAGACAGAAAGCTGTAACCATGACTACTAGCACACAACACAGCAAGCAGCGCTGCAGTCAGCCATCAAATGCTTAGCAGTGGGATCTAAACTAAAACAGAACACTAATCCTGAATCTGTGAGGTGGCCCCTCACAGATTCCCCTCTCCAACCCCCCCACACACACTCCATTCCTGTGGTCTTCTCCTCTTGTTTCCCACCCTACTGTACCCACCACCTGATGACTAGGAAAACCTGTTGCTGTCAGAACAGATGGTCTCTTCGCTACTAGAAGCGTCAGTAAAAGAAGAAACACAGAGATGAACAATGAGAAATGGAGGGAAGGATGCAAACAGAATGAATAGGATGCTTTGAGCAACAACTGATGGATGAGGAATAAACCAAGAGAAGCTTCAGAGGGCTTGAAAAGGAACGCCCTTCTGATCCAATTAGCAGGTGACTCTGGATACTTGGCAGCCTGAGGGCCTGTGCTTACCTGTCACCAGGCTCTAATGGCAATTTTCTGGGTGCTCCCCACAGTCACATACCCCAAGAGAGAACAGCAGGACAGAAAAAGGAAGCTCCTCCAGCACTCTAGAAACCTGAGCAATATCTCACTGCAACTGCTTTGCTCTCCCGGGCTGCTCTGGGAGGCAAAGCTTGTGTCTGCATGCCTGAGCCCTTCTACAGAGGCTCCTGGCCCTAAGGGCTAAGCATTTCTCCAAGTGATGGCAGCTATCACCACTTGGGCACCTCTCCCCACCCTCACAGGGAGAAGGTGTCAGACTCTCCAGACACCTCCTGCAATGCCCATTTACCTGCACCTGAACAGCCAGTGGCGATTCCAGTCTCCAGTACCCATGCTACCATCCTAACTCAGGTGCCTTTTCACCAGTACCCAGCCCTGGCTGAAGCAGCAAGCCATGGCTGAGAAGAATGGCATGTGTCTTCCTATCCTGCTGCTTTTCAGCCCCAGCCTCATACAAAAGCTGCCATATCCAGAGTGCAGAATCAAGGCAGGTTCCTTACCCCAGCCCCAATAAATACCAGTATGAATCCCAAAGGACAAAGCTTGAAGTCCTCTCTGAGGGAGAGAGCAGAAGAAGCCCAGAGGCAGATTGACATTTCTAACATGATTCTTCTCAGCCATGTGCTGCTCTTCCAGAACGGGATATGGACCAAGCCAACCAGAAACCAAGCCAAACACCACAGGAACGTTCCCCTGTGATACAGCCCACAGCTGTAACTGTGGTAGCCTCCAAAGTTCAGCCCCATACACCCAGCCAGCAGCACCCTGCCCTGATACTAAAGGCTTGTCTGGGATTAACCCTCCTATTTCTAGCAGAGGAGAGGGGACATAAATTAAATCCCAGTTTCTGGCTTGGAAAATAAAACCAGAAACTAAATTTAAGTCAAATGTGGCCCTATAAGAAATACCCTTGGCTTGGGGAGGAATCAGGAGTCGTGCTACAGACTGGAGGTGTGTGGGGGGAACATCTCCAGCACCCCTTTGCTGTAAAGATTTTTGGGAACAAGCCCATAGCCCTTGTTCCACAGTGCTTTTGTTTGGCTTGTTTGCTGGATCGTCCCAGGCTGGTACCGCTCAGGTCTAGTCATGCTGAGGAGGTGGTCAGAAACACGAGTGTCGCTGCAGGCAAGTCCCTGCCCCAGTCACAATGCTGTGCCGCAGCCAGAGAGGGGGTGGAAGGTGCCAGCTCCATGCTGCCTCCAGTTACCTTCTTGGTGCACTGTCTAACGGTATTGATTAACTCCGAAATAACCATGTCGACGCATTTCAGGCAAGGCTCTTTAATCTTCTTCACCTGCTTTTTCACAATGGTCTCAAAGGCCATGTCGGGTGTGAAGAGACCGGTTCTAAACACCCAGGATAGGGGACAAGACAAGGCAGGAGGGGGGGAGAAGGGGCAAGGAGAATGTCACAGAGTTACACACACATCTCGGAGCAGGCACCACCATCACTGAAACCCAACACACAGGGCTGGGGGAGCATCACGCCCCTCAGAGAAATCCTGCCTTGGAAAATGGGGGATGCTTGGCACCTCCCAGGAGGCAGGTGCTGAGGGCGAAATGGATCCCAGACGGACACCAGTGCTGCCCCTGACAGGCACTAGAGGCCAGTCACTTTCCCAGGAGCAGCATGACTCAGGGTCTCAGAGATGCGTTTTCAAGAAGTTAACCTCCACTGAGGAGAATGCAACTGTATTTACTACCTGCATACTGGAACTCACATCCTGGGGCCACTGGGATCCTGGTGATGGGCACCCTAATGCTCCCTTCAAATCTCTAGGGGAGGAGGTGCTCAGCACCAGCAACTGTTTTGCGTAATGGTTAGAATGGAAGCAGAAAGTGAAAACCAACATTTAAAACTAAATGAAGTAGTGGTATGGGCTTGCAACCCTGTCCTTTCCTACACAGGAAAGGAAGATGGAGAAAGTAACTAGTCACCAAGGCAGTTTTACCTTTTAGGCTTCTGCAACTCACGTGGGAACAGAAAGCAAGCTACTTTGTCCCTGTTCCCAGATTCAAGCCACTTGGGAGTCCAAGGAAATTATCCCTCCCCTCTGGCTGACCTACCGTACCTCTGAAGTCTTCAACTCCATTCGGAAGGTCTAGAGGTATTTACAAGGCTATGCAGCCAGTGGTCTGCCTAGTGCATGATACGTGCCTGATACCATGGATGTTCTTGATGGCATAGCTAATCTCCCGTCGCAGCTCCTTCTCATCAAACTCCATCTGCACCAAGAGAGAGTTTTTAATCAGAAACAATTTGATGCTGTTGTCTGCACAAGCCCAGGATACATAACAGCATGTTTTTGTAAAAAGGTCCCATGCCAGTACCGTCATGTGACAGATGAAATGTTAGCCCAAGTGTTGGATACAGAGTGCAGCCATAAAGCTTCTACCGTCAGTACAGATATCCTGGACAAATATGAATAGCTAAGGGCCTGCATTTACAGGTGCCAACCCCTCAGCAGCTCCCAAGGAGCTATTTAGAGATAAAGCAATAGGACTGAAGCGCTAGATTGCTTTCTACAATGAACTGTTTTGTCTCCTGAGATATAGCATAAGGTCTTGGCAGCTGTTTTTCAGCTAACACCTCAAGCAGATTTACAATTCACATACAAATATATATTGTCCAATATGAGGCACGCTCTTGTATTTCACTAACAAGGCCTCATCCTATTTAAATGAAAAAGAAGGCAGCAAAATGTGGGAGATCCAGTACTAGAATGTTTTGGCTCCCAACTTCATTCAAACTGGTATTAGAGGATTTTCTCCCTATCACTTCTGCTCAGGTTAGTATACTTGGCCATCCAGGAAATTTATCATTCACTACAGACCCTCTTCAGCTATGACAACTATAGAGCAGTTTCTACATCATTCTCACCTCTAGGCCATTTTTAAAAGAACAAATAAGTAAGGCCAGGTATATCTACATCCTCTTTCCTGCTTCTTGCATATGCATTAAGGAAGCTTTATGTCCAGTCTGATGCTCGGGATCAGGGATGTATAAGTTTCAAAACCATTTGCATTACGTGCAACTTAAATTAGATATCTACGTATCTGCAATGACAATCAGACATTGATTTGCTGTTGTCTGTGTTAAAGTTATTTTGCACATTTAATTTAGCCTTTAAGAATTAAGCAAGACTAGCATTTAAATACATAGAGAAAGCTCAGTTTTCACAAGGACATGGACTGAGGAAGATGTCAGTATTATGGGAAGGCTCCGATAAAGTAGAAAACATGAAGCAAAAAGTGAGGTGATAGTGGAAAAAATGACAAATCAGAAGAGGGAAAACTAGACAGTGAGAGATACTAATAGAGGTAGGAAGACAGGCAGAGAAGGTGAAAAACAGACAAGGAGAAAATGGATCTCAGCACTACCTTCACCAGTTCAAAGGGGAAACGCTCATGGAAGATACGGTTAATCCTAGCTCCTCCTGACAGCTCATAGGTATCAATTTGGTCGCCGGAGCCTTCGATACGTTTCTCAAAGTCCACAGCAAACTGCTGGACCATCCTAAAAGAAAACAAAAAGCATGAAGTAGAAGGCATGGCTGAACAGTTGCTTCCAGGGAGGGACATGCAGTTAATGCCACTCACTGAAGCAGAGCTTTAGTTTTGCGAGCAGGATCATCAGGACGAAAGTTCTTGTACTCCTCTACCTCCTTCTCAATGGAGAGAAGCTGGCTCTGGAGCTTGTTCCTCAGCCCTGGCAGGGTGTCACGGATGTGGTTGGTCAATTGCTGCAGAGGAAAAAGGTTCAAGATAAAAGCTGTAAGCAGTTAGCAGGAAGGGTGTGCTATGTCAGCACCCCAGAATAAAGAAGAATATTCCTCTCTTGCTGTGTTTTCTGAGTGGTCCAAATAAAGAGTCAAACCCAGGACAGCTACCAGTTATAAGCTTGGTGTATCCTGCCTTCCCATCTCCTACCTATTTCACCCATTTATTCCTAATTTTCATTTTTTGTTTTAGCCTAACACAAACCATCTATGCTGACAAGCCTGTCAACTCCAATCAGGAATAAATTTCACATACAATTATCAGCATTTGTCACGCCAATGTAAAGGCTGTTCTGTCTGCAGGTTATCACACCACTGACACCCATCTTTGTTCTGTGCACATGAGGGTGGTGGTTAAGCCCTTTTTCAGGGAAAGGGTGACAAGGCAAGGTGAAAGGAGCCAAACACACTAGGGTCCAATAAAGGGGTTTCCACAGAGCACAGATGTTGAAATATCCAACTTAAAGAGAAATAATTAAAGAAAGACAGAACAGCTCTTCACTTAAAGAATCAGTCTTAACGGAAGGGAAAATGACTACCAGCATCATATTTAAATCAATCTTCACAGCTTAGTATTAGGCAAAGACCACTAGAAATTTAGAAGTTGTCTTTTAGCTTAACTAATAACACTTTGCATTCATTCCAATAGTGTAAATTCAGACAAATGCCATAAACCTGCTACTGATTTTGTACCAGCGTCACTGAGAGGATAAAGCAGTGTTCTGCACTTGGTGCGTGAGCTCAATTATCAGCATTATCCAGACAAAGCACACTTCACAAGACCTGGCATCAAAATGCTTTTTATGAGTCAGAGAAGGAAGAGTAAGCCAATCTTCAAAAAGTCCCATGGCACCAAAACAATGTTCAGAAGTTTTATGTTTTTCTGTATTTTTCCATCCCAGGAGAGCCCTAATGAGCAACCTAGACATCCTTTTGGCATAGTGGGCAGCAGTTCTCAACTGGTAACAGTACCTGGTTCAGAACTTTCTGCAGGTAAGGGGTTCCCATGCGATCAGCCATGTGTCTGTAGGCGGGGTGGGAGAGAAAAAATTTCCTCTCTGCAGCCAGAGCTGCCTGAATGTCCTTCTTTCCATCAATGTCTTTCTGACTTCTGTTGACTACACCAATGTAACCTGCAGGAGTGGGGTTGAAGAGCAGATAGTTGCAAGGATGAGAATGTAAATGGCATTCAGATTGAGAAGGAAGTTACCCAGCTGTCAACATTGACAAAGGGAAGTTTTAGTGGCAACACTTTATTATGTACCAATTGGAAACATTTCAAACTACAATTTCTTCTGAAAATTGCTCATGTTCTGACACTTTGGTGTGCAGGATATAAGTGCAACTATACAACTGAGAATTAGCTTATTTAGTAAGAGTATAGTGTTATGCTTCTGCTAGGACTACTACAAACACCTAAAAATTTCCTAGGTATGACTAATCCCCATTCCCCAACTTTTCTCAGTTCCAGCTTGGAACAGAGATGGTCTAAGCACTAGCTTTAACAGATGTTCCAGGATCACGGAAGGCAAGGGATGAAGCCAGGATACCTTACACAGGGAAAATAAAGGAAGTAGATCACAAACATGATAAAATATACCTCTACGTAGAGGAAGTAATTTGTTTTCTAGTACATCTCTTGCATCAGTTCCTTCATCCATAAGATCCAGCTTAGTGATGACTCCAATAGTGCGTTGCCCTTCAGAAAAAATTGAATACAGTTGATCAAGCAAAATGACTCATGTTATGTTTTCCTCCGTTCAAATAACTTACAGACTACCCACCTTGGCTACTAAAGGGCTCCTGAACTCAAACACTACAGTTTCCATCATTCCAAGAGGTCACAACAGCAGACCAGATGATAACAGGTCAGTTCTCAGTTACAGCCTGCCAAAAACACTGACATGCTATGCCACAGTAGAGAGGGATTTAAGTGCAGGGATTTTCCTGCTTTTCCGCTAGGCACAAGGTGGATGACTACAGTAAAGGAAGGGAAGTCTTTTACCTCTTCAGAAACAGGGCTCAAAGGAAGAAATGTGGAGTAACAAGAAATTCTACTGTAGTAGCTATTAAGACTCACAACCACCTCTCAGAAGGGGATATGTTGGTGAGGATACCACCACCTAAGACAACAGGTGAGATCTCACAGCTACTGGACTAATTGCAGCCAAAAAGGAGAACTGGGCCACTGGCTAGTAGTCCACACTAAAATACAAGATTTACCTTGAGGATCCACCTCCTTTGCAATCTTCAGAGCATCAGAATTGGCCAAATCAGAGTTGGCTGGGGATACCGCCAGGATGAGACAATTCTCTTTGGTGACAAACTGCATAAGCATATCTCGGATCTGGAACTCTATGTCAGGAGGCTGGTCCCCTACCGGGACTTTTGTCATACCTGGTAGATCCACCAAGGTCAGGTTCAGGACTAGACATAGGAAACATAAGACAGAACATGAGTGTGTTGAGGTAGGTATGCTCAGGTCTATAGAGTACCTGTTGCTTTAGTGACTTCAGTACATTAGAGGTGTAAAAGATGCACATGACTCAGAAGAATTCAGAGTTTCCCAATTCCTTTTTGTTGATGCTCAATAAAAAATATTTGCTAGTTATTAGTCATGATTGTCAGTGAACTTATTGCCATTGTTCCCTTTAAATCATTTTCTCACACTGATCAAGGACTGACCTCAAAAGTCCTTCCATACTGGCTACACTGAAGGGGAAGGGATAACGGTACATTTTTACTACTTCATATCAAAGACTGGACAGTCAGAAGAGTTAGTTCGCATTAGCTGTCCCCAGTATTAAAATATTCAGTCCTGCAGCCCTCACTCAATAGGCTCTTGTCAAAGTTACATAGGCCTTCTCCTGAAGGATGCAACATGCAGCCCTAACTGTTTGATTGTCTCACTGAGGAAAAATTAGAAAATAAAAATCAAGCAGAAGTTCTATGCAGCCTACTGCTGATGTAGTGCCAAGCTGCTGCTTTCCCAACAATGCCCGAAGAGCTATTCACATTTAAAGAGCTTGCAAATTTTGTGCCATTCCACTCACTTGTTTAAGCAGAATTCTTACACTGAAATCAGAGGCTTATGGTTTGAACATTATCTGAAGAGCTCTATGCAAAATACATCTTGACATACCAATAGAAGGCAAATGCTCTGCAGGAAAGCCACCCTTCTCCCATCATTTTTAGCTCCATTTCCTTGCCCAGAAAGCAGGCAAGAAAGTAGAACTTCACAGTGATGTCAATACTGACGGAAAAGTCTCCTAAGGAAGAAGGTTCTGCAGACATCAGTTGCTTCTAGGAGCAGCTCTGTTAGCAGTCAGACACTTCACTTGGCAGACAACTTTTAGAAACATGGCAAAGACTGGCAGGTTGATGCACCACAGGCCAGGTGTATGGGGACTGAAGTGGAAAAAAAGGGCATGCACACTCGCCAATTCATCTTTCTCTTTACGTTATAACAAATAGGCAGTAACCTGCCTCACTTATCCCCTGACTTCAGAGAATGCATTAAGACTCACCGTGGGGAGAATAGACTCTGAGGTTAATGGGCACAGGGGAAATCCCTTTGTTGGAGCCAGTAACACGATCCGTTTCAGCCTCAATCTCCAAACGGACCTCCTCAAAATCTGTGAATTTCTTTCCTTTGCAGTGTAGGAACTCACCATATTCTGTTTAAAAACAGAAGCAGAGGCAGAGATGGTCACTAGAGTAAGAGAAACTTAGTCAAAAGTGTAACAGAAGTTACAAGCGTGATTTCCACAGCTGCATTGGGCAATACCTTTGTATTCAGAACATAGACTAGCTCTGTATTCAAGTACTGGGGGTAAATAATAGTTTCATTACATGATAAGTACAGACAAGAGAGCCTCAAAAAAAGTAAAATAAATTAAAAAAATCTACTGTCAGTTTTTAATTGGTTGCTTTTTTCCTATTGTTTGGTTTTGGCCATTGACTATGCTAACTAATTCAAGAACCCTCCATTTCAATTTAAAAAGCCTCGCAAAAGTCAAGCTGTCTTCTTCGTGTAGGCAAGAGGACTGCTGTGAACAGGTCAAGCCCACCCAACAAGAGAAGAATACCCTGAAACAGACACTTGTCAACTCCTCCTCAAGGAGTTCTTATAGGAGATCTTATGTTTGAAGGGGAACAGTAATGAAAACACCCTGCAAGCAGAGAGCAAAAAACTGAACAACCCAAAAGACCAGCCACAGAACTCTACAGCCATTCTTCAGATCCCAGCATTCTCACATTTAGTTTTTAGTGCAGTAAGTCATCTCACCCCCTTATTTCAGAGGATTATCAACACGGTCCTTTAGCTTTTGGGTCTTACCCATTCATAAGAGCCACAGCTGCACAGACAGAGAAAAATCATGATAACTATATGCATGAAACCCTGCTTAGATCAAACAAAGTAACAGAGAAGCATTTTCCATCTCAGTATTTAATGCATCAGATGTTAAACAGGCAGAACTTAAAACCAGCTGCAGGTCATTTTTATGGTGAAAAGCTGTTTATTTTTTCACATTGTGCGTTGTCATTGATCAAACGAGACCTTTCTAGACTAGGACAGGAATCCAGCTGGACACACGGGGAGGCAGCTCACATACCTGTGCTGGAGTTTACTAGCTGCAGGACCAGCGGGCGTCTGGTTACAATGCCAGAACCACGTGGCAGAAAGTCCCTGAAATGAAAGAAGAAGTTTCAGATGAGTGAATGATCGTTTCCTTCCCTTTTCGTGGCTTTTCTGCTTCCATTAATACTCATGGATTCCAGGGTGCTTCAGCCACAGCTATGATAGAGTTTAATGCACTAAAAAACAAGCGCTACTCCCCAAGGAGAAGACACTGTTGTTCTGAGGAAGCCTGTGCTTAAAGCACATTCCCTTTAGCCCCATCTGCAACAGCTCTGACCCCTTCATCTGAAGTTCCATGCTAACTAAAAAGCCCAATTAATACAGCTATATGTGGTTTGGTTTTGTTATCAAGGTACAGCTCTGTTTCATCAGAAAGAAAAGCTGAAGCAGAGACTGAATACTAGTGTCTTCTTTTGACAAAACACAGCTAGCTGAGCCACAAGATCACTCACACCCTGCACACTGGGACATGAGAGGACACTATCATTCCGGCATGCAACCACTGTATGACCTGGAAGAGAATAAATAACAGCCAAAGGCTTGCCTCCACTCAGGGCTTTTGCTGGCTAACAACTCAAAACTGGGTATTGCCAGAGCTAGAGCAGCAGCAACTTCCTCCTGAACTAAAAAGAATCCTGAAATTTTCTGTACTTCAAGTCATCTCAAGGGAAGGAAGCCTTTCACTATCCTTTTCCTAATGCTGACTTAGCAGCCACAGCCCACAAGTTCTCCTTGCTTTTTCTTTTTTCAAATCCGAGTGCTCCAAGCAAAGCTAGGCACGCTTACTTACATCTGCTGATGACCTTGCTAGTTTGTGGCCTGTTTTCAAGTACTCAGCTGTTTATGTGGCTCTTCAAGAGTCACTGAGCATTTCGGAAAACACGATCAATTTGCTTCCTTACACAGCAGAGAAGCACCACTTCAAAGATACGGTGTCTACAGCATGAATACAGTTGTCTTTGTTAAAAGCAGCCCTGCCCGCATTGCTTGGTTGCTGGCACGCAGTCCTCTCTGTTGATAGCTGTGGCAATGCAGAATTTTGCCAATTCAGGACTGACTGTAACTGCTCCACTTACAGAAATCCAGGCCTCTTGATTTTCTATTGTGCCCTTGTCCTGCATGAACTTAATACAAGCAATGGAAATGAAGACGAGGACAGAGCTTTTGTTTTTAACACCTCAGACAAGGGCTTGGGCAGTTGTGGTTTCAGCTCCTACTTTGGCTACTGATTTCTTATATAATCTTATGCAGCTTTTTCTACTTCCCTATATTTCTCTTTCCTCAGCTATAAACGCAATTCCAATTCCTGTGGCCTGCCAGAATAATTTGGTAATCTCAAAAGCTGCAGAGGGGTTTCAAGTGATGAGAGGTACGGAGGCATCCTATGATCTCTATTGCCTCAAACAGAAACATCTCCTGTAAGTTCACTCTGCAGTAACGTGACTTCTGGTACAACTCCACTACAGTTAAAATAGGACTGTAACCCACTCTCATTACTTTAAATTTTCAGAAATATAAAGTGTTAACTGGGATCTTTCATTTGTTTTTCAAATACAGCTCTTTTTTCCATTCCGGTGGGATTAACCCTGGAATCTTTGAGGCATTGCATCACTCTAGCAGTTTTCTGCTGCCTCAGCTTCATTCCTATAGATGTCTGTGGTCAATATGTGAAAGAGCCCTACTATAGCATCAGCTCTTTTAGCATTAAAAAAGATCCATCCAAGCTGCACTGACTTATTTTGACCTTATTGCAGGTGAGGAAAAGGTATAGATTCCCTTTCTAGGGCACTGAGATTCCATTCTAGCTATTGATCTCCAACTTGCAGCACCAAATCCTACCTTGCTGTAGAAAGAGCATTACTTGCTTTTATAAGAATGAGACCTCTAGGAATTAAATTCCCCTCGTATCATGCTCCCTGTTCTCCTGAAGCTTCCTGCTTTGGCCCAAATCCTAGTTTTTCTGTTGTCCTTGTCACAATTAAAGGAAAAAACCTCAGGGCAAAGACAAATGTAAAACTGATGTGGCTTCTGGATTCCAGCATTATAAAAAACTCATACAATTTATTGCATTAACTGAGTAACTTCCAGACTACTCCTAAGAAAAAAAAAAAAAAAAGAAAAAAACAGAAACACTGAGTCCTCACAGAAGGCAAGAAGCTAAAAACATAAGAATGATAACTCAAAAAAAGTTTTCTGCCAGTCATTTTTCAACAGCTTTCTCCTGAACACCAGGCAAGATGTCATTTGAGTCACTCCACTGCATTCAGTCAGGCCAGAACAGGCAACATTTAAGCCTCTGACTTTCTGCCCTTGTTGTTAACCCTAGCAATTGCATCTTTTAAAATACCAACAGTATGCTAGTTTACTGTGATAAGTAACAGTTCTTTTCAGTAAAGAACACATTAACCAAGTATTTTCTGGTTAAGAGTTCTTCATTCCAGAACTGCAGAACTGTTTAAGTTCAACCTTTCCATAAGAGCATTACTAAAGCAACACCTCCTCAGTTTCTGTGTCAAATTCCAGGCTGCCTAGCGTCGGGAATCTACGGCTCATCTACACAGGCATTTACCCATGGAGTTACACAATTATAGTTATATTAATATTAAAATAAGTCAGTATAAATATACACCCAGGGAGCTATCTAGGAATAAAGACACATCATCGATTCTCCTCCAGGAAGTCTTCCTTCCTAGAGAGGCTCAGGGTTAGTTACCTAAACCCACAGCTGGTCACCTATCAGTTATCTCAGTACTGTTTTCAATCTGAATGAACACTTCAAATTTGAAACCTACATAACAGAAAATGAACGTGTTGGTATCCACAAGCTACCAGAACATACATGCGGTTCAACTTTCAAATTTTCCCTATGCTCAACCCCCATCAGGGGTTACAGCCAAAAAGCTTTATAAAAATGGATGCACTATCACCCCATTGCATCTGTATCGTTTCCCTTTTGGGTTAGCCCCCTCCTTTTTCTTTGGGACAAACTCTTCCCTCTCCTGCTCAGGCTAAGCCTTTCAAATCGAACACGAAAAAGCCCAGATTAGTGAATTCTGTGGCAAGCTGGCTGGGTGCCAAGGGGAACGCAGCGTAGAGCAGCCTTGCCTGCCCTCTTGCAGTAGGCATAATAAATTACTTCTGTAAATAACCTACAGTGGAGCACGAGTGGCATGGACAGCACGTGTAGCCCAGGTTGAGTCCATTTATCAGCCAGGGGAACGGATTCATCCTGATAGAGCTGCACCAAGAGACAAAATTAATCCCGATAGATAAGAACGACATGCCAGATGAATGGGGCAGACAGGAGCAGAGAGGTGAGATAACCTGGCTTATTCGATTCTGGCACAGGAGACAAGCAGTAGCAAGGCTGGGATCAAAGGGAATAAGGACAGAATACATCTTTGGAGATAACGTGCTGTAATATGCCCACACTGGGATGACAAGGGCAGCCAGGATTCCCCTTGGAAAACGAGGCAGGCTCTAACATGACATTAAAAGCAGCCTCGTTACATAGACTGCTGCACAAGATGCCGTGCCTGAAACATGCTCTTCAATTAGGCTAAGAGCACCAACTCTGTTTTCCTCCTTTGTTTTTTATCTTAAGAAGGGAAAATTACTTTGTTGTTTTGTTTGTAACACGCAGGAATGACGTGACATTTGATTTCCTATCCTTTTAAGCACAAATACCACCCTGGGACACTTCTTTACGCTAAGTTTCACCCAGAAAACAAAGTACATAATAAAGTAGCAACTAAAAACAGAGGTGGAGATGCTGTATTCAGGAAATAAAAACCCACTTAATTTGCTTATATCTTTCATTTAGGAATTGACTCAAAACTCCCCCATAAGATACAGAGGTATCAGTTCTAGTAACGCGATTCCAAGCATTTTAGCAGAGCTGGAAAACTAGGCTCAGACTTGCTATATTCTCCAAACTGTCTGTTTTTGGAAGACTCAAGTATATGTTTCACACTCTTACTACTAAATTTTTGTTCTGACAAGTAATAGCTCTCCTCTTCAAAACTAAAGGACAAAGAAATAAGGATGTAAATCCTACTGGGTCTCTAAATCCTACTGGGTCTCAGGCTGAAAAGGTTCAGGCAGGAAGGAACAATAAATACCTTTTCAGTTCACATTTTGCATTGCTCGTTTCTGAAGTACTTACACATGTTCCCAACTAGCTTCACAGCTACCTCAGGGCAAAGCCAGTCACATCATCCCTTCCAGTCTTATTTCTATTTTAGTATGAAGAGCTGCATTAAAGCACAGATTTGGGCTGAAAACTGCATTTGTAATGCAGTAGTCAAAAAATATTTGAGGGATGGAAAGCAATCTAGCAGTTACTGTAGAGCAATGCTCAGAGAAAATCCAAATGTCACTGGCTGAAGCATTAAGAGAATCATGCAAAAATTTGTAACATTTATCATCAGGGGCTTGAGGGTTCCCTACTGGTTTTTTAAATTAAAGTCAGGCAACTCTACAAAAATCATTCATGCATCTGATATCTTGGCATCCAACAGAAGAAAAAGGTGCTATTATACAGTAAACATCTGCTTGTTCTATCATTAAACAAGTTCCTTTCTGACAAGGGGCTGAAACTTTCAGACGAGTTGATTGTTTATTCACTGCTCCTATACTCAGGGAGCACTGACTGCCCCTTTAAAAGATGACACTCGTGTGAGCTGGATTTCTGCAGTATGACCACATTTCTTCCTAGGAAACGTACACAATGCAATAGTCAAAAAAACGTACAGGTTTACCCCTTTGATCAAACAGTCTGATGTTTTCTTGTTAAACAAGAGACTGTAGTAAGGTCTTTGGAAGAACTAGTCTTCCTCTTAGCAATGATTAGGATGATTATCACAGGCATGGCACATGGTTCCTAGTTCACCTGCATTTTTAGAATAAACACTTTCAAACCTGATAAACAAACAAAGAAAAGTGAGAGCATTAGCAACTCTGCCCTTCCTGCTTTGCTCAGAGCAGATTAGCTGACTCTTCTGGTTTTGTGCTCTAAAACAGAGATTCCCCATAACAGTTACAGTGGCATTTAATTCCAGCAACAGAGCATTTGCACATAACCTGCCCATGACCTTGTGACCATGCCATTCTGTCAAGGCAACCCCCTCTTTCTACCATGGAGGAGGGCAGCGTACGAACAGCATCCCTACGTACCAGCTCAGACCGCAGCTGCTTCTCAACACATGCTCTTCCCAAGAGGATTCATCAATCCACAGGATGCGCAGCTAGGACTCCTGGACTGTAATATTAGGTTTGTAATTGGTTTATTAAGCCTCACAAACAAGTTATAATTAAAGCATTTTCACACCTTTTCCTTCTACTGGTAACCTGCACTTCTGAAAGAACATTGAGTCAGAGCTTTTCCACACACGACTTTAGTCTAAGTAAAGAAAAAGCAAAGCAACTTCAGTGAAGTTGCAACAAGAGTCATTGGCAGTCAGCAAGCAAATCAAGTCCATGTCATTGTCTTTTTTTTCCTAGGTGGAAGAGACCAAATGCTTTTGCTACACCACTTACTTTCCCTTTGGACCTCCAGGGAAGTTGGAAGGCTGTGAATATGTCTGTAGCAGGCTTTAAAATACAAGTCCAGTATATACATTAATACAGCATCCTTGCAGTTTGTCAGTCCTTTGAGATTCTTGGATTAGATTGCACTAAAGGTGGTAAAGCCTCAATTAGAAAGCCAAAGTAGTAGCTTATGAAGACAAAAGGAGGTCCAAAGAACAGAAGAGTGAACACCATCTGATCATTTAATTTCCATTTGATTACTTATTAAACATCTGCAGACAAGTACGTTATTAGGAGATGTGATTAATCCCCAGTTTGGATTATATTAGCTTCAGAAAATTAAGATTCACAGTATTCAGTTTCACGTGGCTGTTTCTGGTTTTAAAATACAGTATTTGTTATTTCTTGTGTTCTGGTGGTGCCCAGGGATAACAATTCAATCAGATCTTCATTGCACAAAGTGCTATGCCATTACACAGCATGAAATACAGTTCCTGTCCCTGTGGACTTCACTGTCTACTTACACGGTTCAGATATGCTCCTGTTTAGGCTTAGAACTAGATGTGGTTTATCTGTCAGGTCTTATAGCTGATCACGTACACATCCAGATCAGGAGTTCTTTGTTAACTCACTATGGGATGATGCAGGACAAGCAGCCCAGTGCAGCTGGGGGGGGTATCAGTACCTCTGACTCTCCTGATAATGGTCCTGACTGCCAACACTCACATCTTCCTGCAGACTGCGTTTTATCAACAGCTTGCAAGCCTCTGTAAACAGCACAACAGCTATGCTTTAAGCATTCTTACTCCATCTAACGTGTCTCAAATGAATCCTCAAAAACACAGGCTGACACCTATGCAGCATATTAGCCACTGAATATTTATAACAGTAAACATTTTTAGCCTCAGTCTTACCAACTGCTAAAACAAACACCTCAGGAATGATAGTAGCTTCCTACTTCTTACAGAAGCACTCAAGCCTGGGGCTCTTTCATGACAGACAGTACCCAGTTCAACTGCAAGGCAGAGGCCAGATGCAGGAACTGCCCTGGGGAGCACTTCATGGTCTGATCCTTCAAGTGACATGCAAGTACACGCATAAGCAACTCTGTAACTTAAATGTGGGGTGGGAGCAAGGGCAAGGACGTCCCATCCTCTGCTGCTCAGTCAGCTAGCATGAAGGCTGTGTTACAGATTCAGTCTTTCCTGCTGACTGTGGCCTCTATAAGCTCTTATCTTCCCCAAACAGAAGCACTGCTCAGCCAAAAAAAAAAAAAAAAAAAAAAAAGACAGATTGCCCAACATGAGCAGGACAAATTTAAATGCAGGTGTATCATGAACAGAAGTACCCATCCCCCTGCTGTTCCAGCTGTTTTTCCTCTACCCCTTAGCTTTCACCCTTCCTTCATGCTCACCATGTGAACTTGGACACCAGTCCTACAGGCTCAATCACACGGTAAGTCTCATTCTTAAGTAGCCACATCCTTTCCAGCAAAGTTATTACTTGCCAACTCAGAAATTTAAGTGAGGTGATGTATTATTTGTCAGTCTCTGCAGCACCACCACAAGTCTAGTTTTGACCCATAGTGAAAGACAGCAAGTCCATAAGCAGTTGGTAGAATATTTCCCAATAGTGTAACTAGTACTGGTCACACAATGGATGCATATAGAAATAGAGATCTATTGTAATTACATCCATTCCATCATACTGGCAGTGTTACTGTACACAGTGATTCATTATTCACAATGACAATTGCGAAATCAAGACAGGCAATACTTCATGTGTCTTCATAGCATACATGCTAGCAGAAACAAGAGAGAAGGCTTTCCACTGCCTTGTACCTTGAGTTCCTATTTACAGTCGTGCAAAGGGAGGTTAGCACTATTGTGCTGGCTTACAGCCCTTACAGTTGCTTTACATAATGCTGGCTCTCAAGCAGCATCTCCAACACCTAGCCACTTCTCCCCAGCACTGCACAGCTCTCCAACCCAGCAGCAGGAAGGGCCTAGCAGAGTCAGAGGGGGATAGATAATTAAATAGACAGTGACTTCTGAAATTCACACCTTCTCCTAATCCCCATCAGCCTTGAGTTCTGCTCCTCCGCACAGTATTGTGTCTGACACCGGTATATGCCCCCAGCAAATGAGAGGTGCTGTCTGAGAAGCCTTTATTAAGGTTTTCTGCAGAGACTGAGGCACTGTGCTCTTCAAATGCTAAAGGGTAACAGCTAGGTTAATTTACTGTAGGAAAAAAATAAATGTAGAAATAGGGTATAACATGTTCACACAGCATTCTGCTCCAGAAAAGATCCTCACTGTGAGAATCACGGTACCGCATTGCTTCCTCTGCCCCTTTCACCTCTGACCAGGCTGTGTGGTGTTTCTGGACCTCTGGTATCTTTTTCCCATGCTATGCTCTCCCTTTGTTCTAAATAAGGAAAAGGTAGTGTTTTCAGAGAGTTTACACAAAGTAAAGTCACATGAGAAGCCTACATTTACTCCAAAAGGCGATATTTTGAAAAAAAAGTGACCTCACGTCACAGACTTGGCCAAAGAGACAAAACCTGTCAGGAGACTGTCCCCTCCAAGAGAATCCCCCTTGATAGAAAATTGTACGGCTGGCTGTTTAAAACCTTCAATACAGTAAGCTTAGTGTAAAATCCATGTCCTCATGAACAAAGGCTCCATTACTGAAATGCATTGTCGTATTTATGTGCTCTTGGAGGTCTCTGGGATGTCCCACGTGCCTCGAGGACCAGGAATGTCAGTTAAAGCGAGTTTCCTCGCTCACAACACTTTTGTTGAGCCAAACGTGGGCTGAAGGGGCTCAGACAAACAGACGGGGAGCAGACCCTGAAGTGTTTCTTCACATCCCTGGTGTTTCAGCCCCAATGGCTGGATTCAGACCTCATCCTGCATCACCTTTGCGCACACCACTGCCACAGCAAAAAGGAAAGGACACAATAATTTTCACAATAACGTTTGCTTAGAAGCAGCTCTCTCTCTTACCCTCTGCCAGAGGGCACTAAGTTGTTTCTCTGGCTTATCTCTGACTGCACAGGCCAGCTCCCCAGAGTCACTGCACTTACTGCCTTCTTTATTCCCCTTTCCACACCTCCCTCCTTTGCATTTCACTCAGCCTCTCCTACACATGACTCCCTGCAGGTCTCTGAAAGCAGCAGGATAAGATAAAGGTTTTTTCTGCTGTTTATTTTGATTTGAATCCCTTGGGCTGGTTTTTCTGTTTCACACTCCACTAGCTTCAGGGTACATCAACATTTGGAAGAGAGCTGTGTGTACTATGCCAAGTCACGGCTGCACCAGAGCCTCTGCACACCAGTCAGACTTGTGGGGAACTTCAGAGCTTCACGGCTGTGCTGCTTCCACAGGGCAGGAGGTACACAAGGAGGTGAGGAATATTCTTACGCTTTAGGTGGTCCACTTTCATCTGATGGCCTGTGAACCCACAGAGAGAACCGGCACAGCCTAGAGACTGCCCCACAAATTTCTGCTGCTACATCTCTGAAGAAATTCCAAGAAGTCCACATACCCTAGGTCAACAGCAGGATCTGGCCTGATTTTCCAGGTGCACCATGTATTTTTTAGTTGACCTGAAACAAGGGCAGAGAGATGTTGCTGCATTCTTCCGATGCGTCTCCGTATCAAACTCAAAACCAAGGGTGAACGCATTCAGTCAGCTCACTGGCTGTGCTACAAAGCATGATGCAAGGGTTTCTCACTCAGAGCTGCACTCCAGCCATAACTCAGTTTACATATTACGTATACTGAAGTCCTCATGTACAGTGAGGGGAGGCAGATGCTGAGCAAACAATTCCTCTCCATTTAAAGATTATACAACCCTGCACCCTATTTGTGTAGAAATAACAAAATGGAATTCCTCGGGAAGAAGCCCAAGGCCTGAATGCACTCAGGAATTACCATTCTGCCAGTTTTCCATGGCCTGTGCTTTCTTCCTACCCAAAAAGGTAAGCTTTCTCTCTCAGTCATTGCCAGGAACAAGTACCTTTAGAAGACAGGATTCAAGTTATCACCTGAAGCCCCCGTCTGTAAGATTTCATCTTCTCCCAGTCCTTGGGGACACCACAGATAGCTCCCAGCTCTTGCTAGGAATGCACACCTACAAGAAGGTACCCTGAAGTGTGAGAACAATTCATCACCTTCATCGTCCTAATTGGAAAAAACTCTGCACTATACAGTCACAGATGCTGTGCTGTAATACTACAGGCTTCCTTTCCAACTGTTAGAGACCAAGGTCAATCCTCTGTTTCCAAGTGCCACGGCGGGCTGTGACCTGGGGAATCCTGGCACGCAACCTGGTGCTGTCCCTGCAGGGGAAGCCCACGGTGGGAGCGGATTGGATCCACGTGCTTCTCTCCCTGCTTGTGATCAGGGACTAGATAGATAATCCCTTCATGGGCTGCTGCTCTACAATTGCAGTGCAGCAGCCAATCCAATCTGAGAGCCAGAACCAGGCCCAGGGGGATAATTCCCCTCCTACTTCCCTCCAACATGGTGAAATCTACTTGTTCCTATGGAAACAAATCAGTTTCGTGTCCACACAGTTCCTGACTCCCTCACTGCTGTGCATCAGCCCCAAGCTGCTGAGGCTGACAGATTTAAAGCAAGTGTCTGCAGCTATAGGTCAAGAGTTTGCAGGAGGAACAAGAGGTATTCCTGGCGCACAAACCCCACCACCTCACCCGAGATGTCATTTGCTTCAGTTCATCTCTGCCGTGAGAGAATTAATCAGGAACATCCTTCCCCTCCTCCATTTCGAGGGCTGACTTATCTGCCAGATCCCTCCCTGCTATCATCCTGCAGATGGGCTAGCCCAGAACATGTGAGGACATAAAACACAGATGGGAGAGGAAAACAGGGCACTTCAACACCTCAAGTGCACTTGTGAGCCAATTTCCCCCTTTGTATTTTTGCAGGTAGCAACCGTAGAAGGATTCTGTTGTTTGGAGCTCTGCATTTTACCAAGGAAGATTATTTAGAGAGTGGTACAGCCTACGGTGCAAAGCCTGGTCTCAAAAAGTCACTGCCCATTATAGCAAATGCCGCATTGACTCCAGGCTGCAGCACTGGGGAAGGGAAGAGCCTTGAGAGGCTGGAGATCTGCAGCAGCGCTGCGTGCAGCTTCCTCCGGGATCTTCTGGGTAACAGAACCAAGTCCTGCATCTCGCTTGCCACCTTGGGATATCTGAGGTAAAGAACAACACAGCACTGATTCTACATGACAATATCGGGAACTCAAGGGAAAAAGCAGCCCAGTACATCCTAAGCGGATGTGGCAGCAAGGATTACACATTCATGGAAAATGCAGCTTCAATTTCAAGGGTAAGAATCCCAGGAGAAAGAAAACAAGGCTGATTTCACCTTCGGGGCTCTGAATTTTCAGTTCATTCATGAACAAACACACAAACCCACCTAACAGTAGATCTGGGCAGCGATACCAGGATTCAGGGGAATAGCAACCACAGCACTGGTGAGGTCCAGAGGCCTCCACAACCACGGTTATAGGAAATACAGTATGAACAGGTCACTCTCCACCCCAGAAGGTGTAAAACAGACCTCTGTCTGTCTGCCTTGCTGATTTTTTACCACCACCATATAGAAGCAAGTTTGCCTTTTGCTCTCACTGAAGCATATACACACTGTATACACTGGCAAAAAAAAGACACAGACAGTACCAGGCATCATCAACCACCTAGCAAGTCCAATTAGCCCAGTCCCAATTGCAGTAGTAAAGAAATCCAGTTTTTATATCCACAGAGGTAAAGCCATGACCCAGCATCTTTGCTGGTATCCTCAGGCTGCACTGATCTGTCATAATTCTGCAGTAACACCGCTCTGCTTTGGCACAAACAAACCTACTGACAAATCCTGGCTTTGCCATAACACAACAGTTGCAGCCCTGAAAAACATGACCCACACAGCACCTGCAACTTGAGCAGGGAGGAAACAAAAGGACAAGCTGTACAATAAAACTCTGGGGCAGGAATGAGTAGCTGATGGGAAAGCAGAGCCACAAAAACACGGTAGGATTAATGCACGCTAAGACTGACAAGCAACACGCTGACCCTGCGATTTCCCCACACCACCAGTGGGGAAATACCATCTGTCCTACCTCTCCAGAGTCAGGCTGCAGCTGAGTCTAGACTAAAAGCTGCCCTGCAGCAAAGGCTGTCTTGTGCTGGGGGACACCAAGGGACCACGCAGCAGTAACCAATATTCCAGCTGTTCATCACATGGAGGCTCCAGATATCAAGGGGCTTATCCCCTTTTTGCCCTCCTCTCCGGAGAGGGAAACCCAGTAAAACAGTAGATTCAAGGACACCAAAGACTCATGGTGTCACCTTAGGTTTCTTGTTAAGATTGCCACCTCTGGAGTCCTGGTGTTTGCTGCAAGGAGAACAGAGATGCTCAATGCACTGCAGTATGACACATCCTCCTCCCCCAGGCAGCAGCATGTGCCAGGCAAGGAGACAGTCTCCAAGAGGCAGAATGTCACAGAGGGTACAGGGAACTGAAAGGGTTCACTAGAAAAAGCAGAATGGTTTTGGTGAGCCCACTGGTAACCCAAACGGAAGCTGTGTGAGGAAAAAGGGTGGTATCTTGAACTGTGATGTGCTATCAGTGGCCAGACAAGTGGTTGGTTTATAAAATTGAATGCACATACCCTGGGAATTTATCTTGCATCAGAGGTAAGAGGCAGAGCACGCTGTGGGCAGCGAGGCAGGCCAGCTCCCTACTAACAGGCCAGGCAGGCAGGAGTTCCTCAGGGTAACTGCGTCATTCAGCACCCAGGCACCTCAGCCATGCTGCCCGAAGTGCAGGGCTGTCCTGCAGAGGGGATTTAAGATGCCAATTTACATCTCTGCTCTGTCTGGGGAAGCATGCAGGAACAGCGCCAAGCTCCTTGCTATGCGCTGCACCTCTGCAGTTTCAGATATAATTAGGATCACCCTGACGAGAAACGTGGTGCAGAGGGACTGCTCCTTAAGCCCTTGAAGGAAGACAAGCATACGGATTGCTACCACCTCTAGAGCAGAGGCATTAAACTCTACTTTAAACTCTAATTACCACTGAAAGCATCTCCATCGCCAGGCTACACTGGAGATGGATCAGCAGCCCCAGAAGAGGGAAGCCATCCCCTTTCTGGCTGGTTTCACCAGGAGGATGCATTCACCAGAGCCTTTCTGTCCAGCCGGTGGGGCAGCACTCCTCGTGGCCCAGGGAATATCTTTCCTCTGGTCAGCTTTAGGGGGGTGACCTCTAAAGGAGCCCATACCTTCATGAAAAACTTTTAGAGCTTAAATTCAAGAAGCAGTAGAAGGTCAAAATTGGTGTTGCACGTTAACAGGCACTCTGATTCTAAAGTGGAAATGTGGTGTGATGACCAGGACAAACAGACCAGAGTCCTCTGGTCTTCCACTCCTTTCTCCATTTTCCACGAAGTGTTTACCTGAACCCCTTCCCCTGATATCTCCCCCGACCCCTTCAAACCAACACTCTGATTACTAACACCATTTGCTTTTGCCTGTCCGGTTCAAGGTCAAAGGTATTCAAACAGAAGATAACAAAATACCATGGTAATGCAGGTCTTCGCTTGTTTTGCTCTAAGCATTCTTTAAATATCATTCTTTCAGTTTCCTGAATGAGTTTTTATAGACAAATAACCTCTTTTCTCTAAAAGGAGTCTGGAGCGCCAGGTATTTTACAGCCCTGGCATAACAAATACATCATGTACAAACAGGCACACACAGAGCAATCCCCAGGAACATGAACATCAAACCAAAGCAGCAGAGCCCCAGCAGAAGAAATATGTTGCAGGGGTCCCATCCAAGAGGTGTGCTGATGCAAAGAGGTGCCCCAAGTGCCAGCACCGGGGCTGCAGCATTGTCCCTGAAGCATGACACATGCTGTGCACCGATCCCTGGAGGATGTTCTGCGTTTTGGTGTGTACCAATCCCCCCTTTGCCTCCAGCTATAACCCTGCTGCAACAGATCTCCTCTCAAAGCCATCACCATGCTCAGGCAATTCCCAGCTATTCATAGAGAAGCTTCTATTAAAAGTAAAAGCACAATCAGCTTAAGAAATATCCAGAGATTACTCAAGAGATCACAGCAGCCAGAGAGAGGAAAACCTAACATATATTAGAAACAGGGGGCCCCCTCCCCACTCAGAGGGGTATACGTTCAGAGTGAGTCAAAGCAAGATAGTGGAGACAAAAATTAGCATAAAAACTGTCCAAGTTTGAGCTTTGCCTTCTACGGGCTTAATTCTGAACTAAAAGGTCACCAGGTGTATTCCCCTGCTGACAGAGAGCCGTTCCTGTGCCGGCAGGCAGGTGGCAAACGGACAGTTATTATCATTACAAGCCTCCGTTCATAGAAGTTTGTAATTACCCAGATGAGGAAGAGCTCTAAGAGCTGAAATGGCCTGCTAATTTGTTCTCAGAGCCCCGAGCCAGATCCTTCAGAATTTACTCTGCCTTTACACATGTAGGAGTAAGAGGAATGCAAAGAAGAGGAGCTGAGCAGAGACTTGTTCAAAGGCTTTTGCCTTTAGGTATCTCCTCCTTGTGCTAAGAAATTCAGCGTAGTCTCCCCCAGCCCTGGATCTTCTATCTCGAAAAAAAGAGAAGAGTTTTTTCCTAATGCTCTCCAGGGTAAGTTTGCTCTGCTGTAAAAATGCCTGCAGATGTTGAGAATCAACTACTCAGCATCTCTGTAGACTTCTGCCTTGCGATGCTTTCAGAAAGGGTTTAAATGCAGCTGAAAAACTGCTCTGAAATATGGCCGCAGCTTATGCTCAGCCTTCATACAGCATTACAGCAACACTGCCTGGTTCTTGCTCTTCAGCCAAAACCTACTGCAGCGTCAGTTTAAAGTCTGCCGTGTCCTTTCTCAGGCATCCCAGTGCAGTGCTGGCCATTCTTACATCAAAACTGCTTCACATACAGAAAGTGAGTCCTAGCGTAGTAAGGATCCCCACAATTCTCCTCTTTGGTATGGAAGCATTAACTCTTCACCCTTCAACACAGCTGCAAAAACACAACCTAGAGCCATAAGAAACAGGAAAGGGAGTGTTAAAGGGGACCATCGAGGCAATAAATTATTAAAATAGTATTTTCACCCCCAGAGAGTTGAGTTAAATTCCTGTTTCAGTCACAAGTAAGGAACTGGGTTTATTCCAAGCTTCATTTTGTATAATTTTTTGTTCATTATGGCTGCAGTACAAGTATTTTAACAGAGCTTATAGTATGGGGACATAAGCCCCGATTTTTAGAAAGGGAAGGCCAACATTTTACAGTGCAGGCCTTACAGAAGCACTGGAATTCTTTATGCTTCTCCTGGAACACTTTAAAGCAGTAACCTTTAAAGAAAGCTACCCCCAAGCATCCCTGTTAGGAACGGATGTTTTCAATACAAAAATCTGCATTGCTCTCCTGTTAGCCGAACTGCTGCGTCCAGGCCTCTGAGGAAAACCACACAAGTCACAAGATTTGCAGAAAAGTGGCAGAAGTTGGCAAGTTTGCTTGCAGTCAGCAAGACAGTTGGAGGAGCTTGCATAACGCCTGCTTCCAACAGGCCTCCCAAAGCGTGGTGTGCCGAACTGCAAGAAGAGACCGAGCAGGCTCCGAAACACCACCTCGCTTCCATTTGGTCCTGGCTGCTTCTAGCAGGGCTGTGAGAGCATCGAACACTGCAGAGATCTGAGACGCTGTTAGATTTCAGGCTCAGGGCTCCTTCTTCCTGTATCGTGTCTCGAAGGGAAGAAAAGCAGTTATCTGTTGTAGTCAACACCAGCCCGGGGGCTGTGACAAGCCTGAAGGTCATGCAGGAAACAACCATCAGCAACTTAATTGTTGCTTTTCTCCATCTATACAAGAGCCTAAGGAAATTGCTGGGCTGCCTTAGATTTGATTTTTGATAAAAGCATTCACTAACAGGACTTTGACAACAAAGTTCGGACACAAGTACGAAGTATAAATGAGTCACCTGGCATAACTGCTTAATTATCTAACACGAAGTTGTGCTCTGGGCTGCCAGTCACGATGTTTCGATGCACGCTCTCACCCGCTCCTCGGTAAGCACCGAAGTGTTGTCTCAGCCCTCTCTTCACAGCCACTCCAGTATTTATAGCAGCTAGTCCTGAGTAAGACACCCAATTTTCACAACTAAACTCCATCAGGTCACACAAAGTGAGCATGATCCATGCTTTAGAAGGATCATAAATAAACATAAATAAAGACAAACAGCATTTTGGAGCTTTTCAGAATGTGGCTTGCTTGCAGACTAACCTGCTAGAGGTCCAAGCAGCCACCTGTGAGCTTAAACACACCAGGCACAAAGCCCTGGGCTCATTCCTCTCCGAAGCCCGTGCTCAGTACCCATCCCTGCCCTACCCAGCCAGGCTGCTGGGTTCGGTTCAGGTCAGTGGGCAGGAGATTACACAAAAGGAGCTAAGGTCCACGCTGCAGCAGGTGTGCAAACAGAGCTCCAAGAAGTTCCCAACCTACGCAGCTCTCTCCATGCATCTCAGTCTACACTCAAAAATTCGACTGCTACCACCCCATCTAGTACAGCCTCTTGTTCCCCAGCGCTTTCCAAGAAATCCCCAGCTCCTCACACCCAGGGAGTGGTCTCTGCCAGCAGCACCAGTCCCAGTTTCCCAGATCTAAGCAACCTGTGATGTTCAATACCAGTTGGCAAGCGAGGCTGCAGGAGCAGCTAAGGCCCCTGGCACAGCAGCGCTGTACGGACGGCAGGTCCTCCACAGGGCTCAGGCAGGTATCGCCGCATCACCCCTGTACAGCTTCCATTTATTCTTAATAAAAATAGCTCTTTATTTCTTCTGGTTGACCTTTTCTAGTGTCATTTCAAGCATCTGTTAACGATAAACGTACATGACATGACAGAGACCGACAGCCTCACCTTTCTGCAGGAAGGTGCAGTAAGTGAACCCCACGAGAACCTCGGCTCAGAGCTGAGAGCAGGACCCTGACCCCACAGCCAGCCAGGCCTGCCCGTCAGACAGCACGCCTTGAGCTTCCCTGCTCAGTCAGGGTGTGCAAAACCAGGTCTGAAATCGGGAAAAATTCAGTTCAGGTACAGTGAGAAACGAGCCCACCACTGGGCGATTTCCCCACCATGCATGGCAGGATTTTTTTTTGGCATATTTAGTTTTAGCTCTCCTCCCAGCCAGCAGCACTCTGACTCATCCAGTTACACATTTGAGAGTCCAAGAAGGAAAGTATTACACCCAAAGGTTTTTTTTTTTTAGTGGCATATTAAGAAAAAAGGGTTGCTGTTCTTACTGCCAGTAACTTCCTTTTCACAGATGCTGCCACCTCAAAACCAGTTTTGCACTGGGCATATAGGCCCATCACGATGTGCTTCTAGGTGACCTCCTGCCACCCTTCAGTCAGATTTCTGGTTTTGCTGCTCAGATGCATTGCTGAAAACAAAAATCTGAGTATTGGCTCACACGGGTGGAGCACTCACGGGTTTGCATCTAACAAACTCGCTGCTCAATAACAAGTTTCATGCCTGCAGCTAATAAACAAGAGCTACATTTCCTTGATTAACTTAAACTAAATTGTCAACTTCTTCTGTTTCCCCTCAAAAAGGGTTTTCATAAAAGTGTTATGAAATCCTCCCTCCAGAATTTTTACTCACTCTTAGACTGCCAGGCTCAAACTTGAAGTCCAAAGCAGGAACGTTTGGGAATTCACCCGATCAGGAAGGGGACCAGCTTCCTGCCTTAGAATAACATTTTCAGAGGCTGCCTCAGACGTGAGGCGCCTCAGACAGACTCCCACACCTTCTATTTCAGCCTGGCGGAGTTCTGCCTACTCACAGCATCTGGGGAAGGTAGATTCAAGGACTTCACGTGGCATCCCCAGCTAGGTATTGAACTATGGCTTCTGAAAACAATCAGGAGTCTGTAAAAATAGAAGCTTGTCTTCCTAGTATGTGATTCTCTTTAAAAAAAAAAAAAAAAAGAAGTGTGAAAAGTTCAAGCATGTCGAGTTTTGAAAAAGAATAACAGCTTTAGCATATAGGAATGCTTTTGGGAGCTTCTGCCTTCATTCCCCCCCTGGTTTTGCAGGCCCTTATCAGCCCTGTGCTGCAGCACACTGTTTATAGAGCAAGTACAATAACACCTCTTACTTATTTCAAGGCACAGTAAGGACTAATTATGCTCAGGATACCACAAGATCCCCAACACAAAGGTTATCATGGTAGGTTATCATGGTAACAAGGAAAAGCCCACTCTAGCAGAGAAGGCATCCTCCCAGCCTGCTGGCTCCCAGGTGACAAATGCCAGCCGCGATAAGGCGACCTGTCACTTTCACACACCAGCAGGTCCACACAAGCCCCACCTCGCACGATGCCGAGCATCACCTCCCAGCTCAGCAGCACAGCTGGCTTCCTTTCCCTGCACAAATTCTGGCATGACCCAGGACGTGCCATAAGGAGCTCATTCCCTACTGAATCTAAGGCTTGTGGCGGTTACCAGAAGCATGAGATCATCACTAAAGAGTTAAGCTGAAGAATACGGTCAGACAGCAAGATCTGCAGAGAACATCTAGCTGCTGCAGGAAGCAGAAAATACATCAGCCTTGTGTTCACTTGAGCCAACCCCTGTAAGATTAACACAATAGTCAGAGGATAAACACAAGCAGACACGGCTGCACCTACAAACACAGATTCTCGCATTTTATTTTTCTTCCTACAGCCACTCATGTTATGTTTAAACTTAATTACCCATGCCCTTCTAATTATCCTCCCCCACAAGTGTTTGCTAGGAGCTATATAGATTTTTCTTACGTTAAAATAATTTATCTTGTGGTTTATTGAAAGACTACTCATTTCCTCCACTGTTCCACACCTTTTTTTCCTTCCCCAATTAATCCAGGATGAAGAGAGGTATTTTCTTCACTATAGACCAAAGGCTTGCTGCCATTCGAAGGATTATTTGGCCACAATACACATCCCTAAACAGCAGAGCCCTACTCCTGGCTCTTGGATCATCCTCTACAACCCCAAATAAAAATCCAGACAATGCTTGGGAAATGATTTAACTTGCAAATACATAACAGCATTTGGCCAGCTCAGAGATGTATTTATAATTAGAGACCCTTAATTGTTGGGTGAGTCTCTCTACCAGCACTCTGGGCATGTAAGCGTATCTCAAAGCAGAACAGAAAAAAGAAAAACCAAAACAAACATTTAAGGGCCCATTTTGTGGCTAGAGAAGATTAAGTCGGTGAGTGCATCTTCTCGGTTAAATTATCTGCTGCTAAAGTAGTGCACTGATGCTCAGCAATACCCGGTACAGCAGACAGCCTTGATCTATATGCAACATAGCTATGATTTTTAGATTTAATCCCTCAGTCCCCTTAGACAACCTTCAAGCTAACAAAGCAAGTACTGCAGAAGACTGAGCAAATTAAAAGCTTGAGGATTATTGACAAAACTGGTTTCCTGCAGTACCTGGACTGGCCAGGTATCTGCATCTCTGTAGGCATCCCCGTAGGATCTTTCACTTCTGGGTAGTTGTTAAATGCTGCTGTTGACCTCTGAAGGTATTTTGTTCAAGAAACTTCCCACAGCAAAGCCAAGTACATGTTATCAAAGAATGCATGCCCTCATCATATCATCTGAGTGGAAGTATTTCTCTACATGGCTGAGGAAGGTTGAAACATGAAGATACTAAGCTGCTCCTCAAAATTAAACCAGAATCCAAACTAAAGTCTGTGGCTTCATGGTCTAGCTTTGCTTTTTCAGTATGTGACACAGCAAAACAAAGACAGTCGTAGCACATTGCCTTGCCCTGTTTTGTTTTGTCAAAGCAGCCACTGTAGCACAAGTACCAACCTTTATCCTTAGGTGTTTATCCTTACTACTGCCACAGATACTGCAGTGCTGCATTTCCCCTGCTCTTTTACCCATGTTAGTGCATATTACAGAAGACCTTCTTATTGTTGAAATCTGTTTGCTAGGAGAGATGGGGCTAGCTCAACACAACTGAGTTTTACGCCCATACCTGCCTCCAGTTCCCTTCTAGTCAATTTACAAACATCAGCTAATTCAGCATGTACCATCAGAGCCTGGCGACAGCCTGCTAAGCATATCTATTTGGTTTGGAATATAAAAGTTCAGAAGAGAGGGGGATGCTTTTGAGGCTAGCGCTCAAGTCTGGGATCAAATAAACACCAATTCAGTTCCTGCAGCTTTGGCACGGCTTAGCTCCCTTGATCAGAAGCACGATGGTTTCACCTCCATTCAAGTCCTTCCACCTACTGTTCCCAGCTCTTAGTCATCCCCTTCTCAGCAGCCCCCTTAGGCCATCTGTTCTCCAGAAGTCAGAGGTGCCTTGTTTTCTCCATGAAGAGCAATGCAGCTGTCCTAACGGGGCTGAGCAGCACGCTGCCTTGGATCAGCCAACGAGAACACAAGGCACAGACATTCATACAGCCATCTGAACACAGTCCAGCGCTTTCAGTTCTTCCCGTTTGTAAAGCACAGATAACAGTAATACTGCCACAAATCCAAAGATTTATGTAACAGTGGTTTGACATCTCAGGGTTTTAAAAAGGCTCCTGGTCATGATTTATTTTCACACAGCAAAATAGGAGCAGCATGAACATGGATGATTTTACAAACAGCTCTGTGGGCTGTCTTGTACTTCCCCCCTTCTCAGTCCTTTTGTCTCAAGTCATACAAGCAAATTTGACTAGTTCTTTTTTAATTAGACCGATTTTGCTGGTACTAGTACTAGCTTTAAGACCACCTAACGTAAGAAAGGTGGCAGCAGGGAGGTAGCAACACCATAAGCGTGGACTAAATGACCCCCTGAGGTCCCTTCCAAGCCGAATTAGCCCATGAGCCTATAACCACAGCAGCAGGAAATGCCTAGAGCTGACCAGATTAACCTTCCTTCCAGTTCTGAGGCCCAGGATAAACCAGTCTATGAAGAGATGTGTCACCTGTCTGGTTTCAACACAGCTTCTCTTGTCTCTTCAGTGATTTTAACACCATCAGCCAGTATCCTAGTCACCATGCTGAGTCCTCGGCAGCAAAAGCACACATAGCTGCCTCATCGACATCTGGTCTTATAAATACAGGCTCTGCACTGTTGGATAATCTGTTAACAGCAGAATAAATGACACTGAAAGAGTAATTAGCAGCAACTAGGAAGCCTTTGCGTTCAGGAGGAAAAAAATATTTGTTTGGTAAGATACACAAGTAAACACTGATTGCACTCAGCAATCCTCTGTGCTTCAAGGTTTGCAGCGTGCGTGGGACTTGGTGCTACTGCAAGATGCCAGCAGCAGCCCTTGGCTGAGCCCTGCACAGCCAAAGGCTAGGTCAGACACAGGGGATAAGCATGCTGTCCTGCCATGTGAACATGGCTTGGTGACAATTCGGAGCAAGTCCCATAGGTACAAGCAGGATGTCAGCCCTGGCAGGGCCTCCAGCCCCTCTGAAGTGCCCGCACCAAGCACATCAGTCAGTCCGACTGCATCAGTGTTTGTTCTCACACAAATTTCCATCCACTCCAGCTCATCAGCACCCGCATTCGCCGTGTGGTGAGCAGCTGCCACGCCACCATCCCGGGATCCAGCTGGAGCAGTGACATATGCAGTGTCCACACCGCAGCCGTAGCTGTATTCGGTCACAGTGGGGCTACACAGTTTGCCTTATGCCTACTCAGCCAAGAAAATAGCCCTACCACAATGACATGGAGGAGCCATGCTTATTCTAGATACTATTTCATAGCTTCTTATCATGGGTTTCAATACCCACGCAGAAAGATGAGGCAATGCACTACAGCAGGGCCCCAACATTATTTTAACAAGATTGGGTTCTGCAGCATACACGCATTCATTCTGTGGAAAGAGGGCTCATGTTACTAGTCTCTAAACTAGCCAGCTCTCGAGGGTATCAAATGGAGAAAGACTTCTTCCCTTTGACACGTTTTCCATTTCCACTCCAGTTATTTCCTCTAACTGCTTTTCTACAGGCAGCTTCACTCAGGCCTCTCAGCTCCTGCTCGGGGACCCACCAGTATTTCATTTTCTAAAAGCCACAGCACCATGCACACTGCTGCAGAGACAACTGATGGTGCACAGTCAGGTCACGAGTTCTCCCAGGAATCATCCAAAAAGGCAGAAAACAAGAAAACAATTGAACTCATTTGATCTCCAACAGGCAGACAGACTCCCCAGTTCTCAACTGGAACCAGTGGAGATGCACCAAGGATTAAGATACCCCCTTGTGTTTGCTCAGAGGGAAAGAAAGGGGCAGCACACCCCAATCCATCGGCTATCCTTCGACAATCCCTGCGCTGGCCCAACAGCCGTACATTACACATTACGCCACTGCAGCACTGACTGCACAGATCCTCCAGAAGGGATTTACGAGGTTAGGCTGCCAGCACTTAGAAAGCATGCAAACAGCTGAGCCAACAGGTGAATGTTTTGCTTACATATTCCAGGGGACTTCTTTTCCCCTTCTTAGTAAGCTATGGCACTGCAAGTCTCTCACTTTGGTCATGGGAATCATTTTTTACTGGGTCTATGGATAAAAAAAGTGGATTGTGGCTGATGACCAGAGGCTCAGTAAAATGTGTTCATGCAGTGTCCTTCCCTTGGCGTGAATCCTGGGATGCCTGGGGGATATTGCATGGACTGTTGGAAGTTGGCTAGAAAGGATCCCAAGCCCTCTGGATGTATACCTGTATTTTATTTTATTTTTTTTTTTTTAAAGAAATCTCACTCCAGTGGTGCTTTGTTTGAACCATATGCAATCCTGGACCTCCTCCCCAGAACACACACTGCACTCACTGCTCGAGACAGAGGTCCAAAATTTGGGGTGCTCACAGCAAAACAAGCTGTGCATACACACTGCAGACCCTGCCAGCAGCAGGGAAGCATTGCAGGCCATTCTGTACCGCACAGATTACTTCAGAGGAAAAACAAACGGGGGGCGAGGGAACGACATCCCCGAGATGTTGTCATAAATGCAGCTTTCTGAAAAAGAAAAGCCCACGCAAGCACCTGACCAGGTATCGCAGCGCTCGCTGCTTTTCAGACAAGGCAACAGCAGCCCACACGCTGCTCGCGGCGTGAAAAAATACCTTGATAACCAGACCCGCAATTAATTAACGAGGCCAGACACGAGCTGCGGAACAACCCCCACAGCAACCCCCTCCCCAGGTGCTGCGTGGCTCCAGGGAGCAGCAGCCGGGCTGCGGATCGCTGGGGCTGCGGAGGATGAAGGCGAAGGTCACACGAAGGGAAGGCACCGCTACGTCGCCCGCCACAAAATGGTAGCGCCACAGCAACCCGAGGGCAGGGGAAGGAGATAACCCTGGATCCCCCCCCCGGCCTCCCCGACACGGCACCCACCAGGGTGGGCTGCGGGGGTTGGGGGTTTGACCGGAGCAGCCCCCAGCCCCTAATTGCATCCACACATGGGGGACCCCAAACCCCACTGGGAGGTGGGGGGATGCTCCTGTCGCCTCGAGGGGCCCCCTACAGAGGAGACAGCCCCCGCACAGCGGAGATAAGCCCCCCAGAGAGGAGATAAGCCCCCCCACACCTCGCACCGCAGTGCCCCGGCGCTCTGCAGCGCTGCTCACACGCAGCCCCCCCCCAGCACTGCGCTGCCCGTGCACTGCACCGCACCGCCCCCCGCAGCCCCCCCACCTCCTCCATCCCCCCGCATCCCCTCACAGCCTCTACGACCCCTTGCAAGCCCCCCACACCCTACTTCCCCCCCCGCACCCCTTTTCCTCACGACCCCCGCGCCTCTGCCCTCATCCCCCTCACCCCCCCATACACACACACACACACACACACACACTGGGACCCCCCCCCCCCCCCTCCCCAAACCTCACCTCCCGACGAAATTCTCCAGCACCGAGCTCTTGCCGGCGCTCTGCCCCCCCACCACGGCGATCTGCGGCAGGTCGAGGTTGGCGTTCTGCCCGATGGCGGCGAAGGCGTCCTGCAGCCGGTTGACCAGCGGGATGAGATCCTCCATCCCGCGGTTCCCCATGGCTGCGGCGTGGCACCGGCACCCCCCCCTCCCGAGCTCCTCACACCGCTGCTGCTTCCTCCTCCTCCTCCTCCTCCTCCTCCTCTCGCCTTCACCGGCGGCTCAAGCCCAGCCCTCACCGCCCGGCCGCTGAGGCACCGGCACCAGCCCCAGCCCTCGCCCCGCTCGACGCTGCCCGGGCTCGGCTCGCCTCAGCCCCGCCGCGCCTGCACCGAGCCCCGAGCCGCCGCCAGGGGGCCTTAAGGGCGGCAGGAGCCGCGCCGCAGCCTGGGAGTTGTAGTTCAGTACCTCAGGGGTCCGCCCGGTGGCAGAGACCCCCCCCATCGGTGTCGTTCAGCCGCCCACCGTCGTTGTCCACCCTTGGCAGGCTCCCGGGCACGGCCGCAAATGTGGCGGGGAGAGGTGGAAGCAGGGCTCGGGGCTGTGTGGTGCCCTGGTGAGGTTCAGCTGGGCACCTGTGTGGGGCATCAGGTACCTGCCCGTGGGCCTGGCCGGCTCTGCCGCTATCCCTGTGTGGTTTAGTCACTGTACGTGCACTGTGCAGTCAGTGTCCTGTCACGATTTGGTCAGTATGTGTGTATGGTTTGGTTCCTGCACCTGTATGGTTTGGTCCTGAGTACCCACGCAAGTGATAAATGTGTGCTCAGCCGCTATCTCTGGGCAGTTTGGTCACTGTATATATACTCTGCAGTCAGTGTCCTGTCACGATTTGGTCAGTACGTGCATACGCTTTGGTTCCTGCACCTCTACAGTTTGGTCTCGCAGGTGATAAAGGTGTGCAGCTGGTCAACATGCCCTGGGGTTGGGGCAGGGGTTGTGTCAGGATGGCACTCATGGAACTACCAGAATACACAAAATACTTGATACGATTCAGCTAGAGGCTTATAAAACACTTGTGCATTTCTGCTGCTTGATCCTCATTGAAACATGGATGAAAAACATAGATTTCTGTTTACTGCTGCAAAAGAGTAGATATCGCTGTTGCTCCTGTCCTTGTTTTACACAAACACAAATAAGCGATACATTTCACGCACTTAGATTTTCATTTTTAAAAAGTCACTCATCTGCAATAAAGAGAAAAACTGATTTTAGGCTTTTCAAATTATTGCTTTTTTATACAAATATGATGTGAGGCCATATTTGATCTGAAGCCGTAGCAGGGAAAACAAGCATTCAGAAAAGAAACTGATGGCTAGCAGTGACTCAGGAGAATGCTGCATTTCAAACACCTCTCAGTTCGTGCTACCCAGTACTCTTGTTCGCAGCTTAGAGACAGCTGGGGGTGGTGGGGGAAAGGAATAACAAAAAACTGCAACAGATTTTGAGCTGTATGTTTTGTTTTAAACGGCAACTTTTTATTCGTAAGGCTTCTGAGCAAAATTTCACAGATGTCCATCAAATTTAATCTGTACAGAAATACCTACCAGGGTGAACAGAGAAAGTGGAACAGCCACGCTTGATCGTGAATTTGCCTCGCTGTGTCATGGAAGATGCCCAAGGAAAATGCTTCAAGAAGATCATCAGTATGCAGGTAAGACAGCTGAAGGAAGGGAAGAGAACAGATCTGCTCCATCTGTATAGGTAACGTTATTGTAGGCCATACGTGGGTTGTTTTGGGGGCTGTTGATGCTATTTTTTCCTCTCAGTAATTCTCAAGAAACAAACTTAAGAAACTCAATTGATGCTGTGGACAAATGTCTTTGAGCAGATGCTCCAAGGTATTCTGATCACTTACATTGAAGGACCCTAAAAAAAGAACATTGCTTTTCCTTCAAAAGTTGATAGTTACTCTTTGTTAGAGGTCACCACAAAAAGAGCAAAGAGCATCAGAGACTTACAGAATAACATCACCTTCTTCCCTATGTCAGAGCTAACGTTCAGAGTACTTCACACCAAAAAGATCTTTGAAGCTTTATCTGAAGAATTATGAGAAGAAAATTGTTTTTATTTTCCTAGAGGTTGGCATAGCCTGAAGTTCACCCACGCAGGTCCAAATTCAGCACAGAGAAAAGAGCTGCCCAACTACATCACTGCAATAATATCTCATAGTATAACAGCTGTGCTAATGAGCCTTAATGGCCCTGACCAGCTTCATCTGGTGCCTCTTCCCACACCTGTGGGCTTAGGAGCTCTATTTAAACTTCAGCCCAGAATCATGGCTGCTTGGTTCAATTATGGGGGAGTGTTGTTTTCTAGCTCAGTCATAGTCTTTTATGCCCATAGAGCTATTGGATGCTGGTTTCAATTTGGAGATTGGCTTCTTAGCTTGTTATTAGTTATGCCTTGTTACTATAAACCTACCTGGAAATCACTAGACCTAGTCTTAATGTTGGCCTGATGGTTGGTTTCCTAACTTGCCCTTTTATGTGTCTCATCACTATGCTGTTTTCTTTGACTGGGACTCTTTGTTGAGTCTGGCTGTCTTCATCTGCCCTGCTTGTCTCCCCAGAGTGTTGTAGGACTGGGCACTAGTGGGTAAGGCCCTTGCTATGTCACCTATGTGTTTCATCCCCTGATTTCTGTTCCTTTGGGGAACAGCCTTGTTCTTGCTGCCCCCTGGCATCAACATCTACTGCTTACATAGTGCTCATAGGGACTTGACTTTGCTCCCTACCTTGCGCCCACTCCTGTGAATCCACACCTGCTTTTAAGGCTTCCATTAAAGCAACTATATGTGGCTGTAGCAACTGACATTTCTGTTAACTATAAAAACATCAAACTGCAAATACAGTGTTTCACCCCCTGCTTAGTGTTCTAAGCAGTTATTTTGTTCTCAGTGAGCCCACTCCAGCCCAGAAATAATCATTCTGTATTATACCACTAGAAGCAAAATCTAAAGATTAGATTAATGCATTTGTTTTGCAAAAGGTTTGTGGAAGAATATTGAGAGCACAGGAGGTCAACAGCTGATATTTGAGACTACAGGGGAAAAAAATAGGGTTAATGTTGCTGGTTAAGGAGCTGGTAGAGCAGAAAGACTCCAGTATGACTTCTTTGCAGGTATTTTTCGAGTATTTTTTTCCTCCATGAAACTAACAAATGGATCTGGGAAAATATGTGGGCCTATCATCTAGGAGTCCTTCATCTAATTAACGAAGACCTCAAAGTCCATGGGAGAGATATTAGGGAGCTATTAGGGTGTTCTCCAAGTAGACGAGAAAGGAAGAAGGGAGGAAAGTGGTAAAATTCTGTAGAAATATTGGCAAGCTTCACACATTTCTTAGCAGATCATTATTAGTGGAACACTGTAAGAGGGACAGAACATGTTAAAGTCTCCAGTTTTGCAGTTGTACTCGGAGGCAAATGAGGACACAGTACACGCCTGCAGCATTACTCCTACAAGAATTCATTAATATCATGGAGTCTACCTAAGCATTTCTGTAGCGATTGTAATCATCCAGCCCAGACAGACCCAAACAGCACTGAAAGCAGCGAGGCTTGATTTTTAAGAAGCTTTAGATACCTACACCTCCCATTGATGAAAACAAGAATTGCAGGCACTTAGAATCCCAATCCTAAAGCCTTCCATTTTCTCTCCTGCAAGAAACTGAGTTATGAGGATGTTAGTAGCAAACGGGGCTTTTGATTCTGTTATACCTCCTCTCTATGACTTAGGCAGCAGTATGTAGGAGCTATAGGAGTAAAACAACTATGTGATCATCCTTCAGGGGAAATGCTGAAGAATAGCAATGTCTGTGAAATAAAAAGGGGTTTTCCAAACTGGAGCACACAGGAAAAGCTATTTCTACCTTGAAAAAAATTATGACATCAGCAAAGAAAAAATAAGATTTTTTTTACAGGTATAATAAGTATTTCTGGCCATACATTGATATGAATTCCTATAAATGGGCATAGACATAATTATACGTTTCTATGTGTTGCTATAAGCATAAAGACAGTTGTGCATTGATTTTTGTTGCCTCATGCAAACAGAACTCCCAGTTTAGTTATCATAATGAGACGTAGACACTTGAGTGATAGATTCTGTCCTTCATTCCTTGCCCTTGCAAAAATAACACATCTAGTCCTTAGAGAAAGGCGAAATCATGAAACACAATTAGCTTGATCCTCCTGGTCACCTGCAAACTGTTTCTCAGAGATACAGATGTCACACAGTTTCTGTTGACTCCAGGTAGAGCTATGAATGTTTGGAACTTTTCATGGTGGTTCATGAGGTGGATGGTCCTTTGGTTGCTAAGCGGTGTTTCCTTAGGTTCCTAAGAAATGTTTAGAAATAGAGGTAAGAATATACATTAAATGGTCATAAGTAGGGGTGAGAATATAAGTTATAAAAAGAGTTGGGGATAGGATTATTGCTCTGTGTATCAGTATAGAGGATATTACATAGCCAATTAATAGTTAAAAAGCTTAATTATGACTACCTTCTTAAGTTGTTTCTCTATAGGCAGTTTTATAATTTGTATATTTTTTTAAAGTATTTTATAGGTACTTAAATACTACTATAGTGGTGATGATGCTGCTACAGTAGCATCATTGGTCTGTTCAGGTATCAGCGCTCAAAGAAAAAGTTTCTCTAATGTTCCTAATGGTTAGAAAAAGCTATCTGAAAGAAGAATAGCCTTTGATTTTGTGATTTTAAAATAGTCTTTCCTTGCAGCACAGAATAGCGAAATACTTTTACCTTCTGAAACAGGAGATCTGCTGAACTGGTCTGAGAATCCCTCAAAAAGAGTATAAGACTATTGGTAAGGATTATCTTTAATGCAGCTCCCCAGGAGCCAGAATATACATAAGAAGCTGAGCGTTATAGTTCATTAGAAAAAGGATCTGGACATAGATGTGAGTTTAAATGAATATTTTAAGAGTAGCAAAGCTGAGTTCTCAGCTTTCCACATACAGTGAGATAATACAAAGTAGTTTCTGGAATATATTTTATCTTTTGGGACTGAAAGTCGCTGGTAGAAGCGGATTAGCCATGTAGTGAAATCGTGGTAAAAGTAGTATCTTAGTTTATACCTTGTGGGCCTGCCCTGCCAATCAAGAAATATTTGGAATAGGTTTCTAGAGCAATAAAATGAAGAGTGGGTGCAAATATCTCACAGATTATCTTGCTTTGAAATATTTTGTGCTATTGCTTTCATACGTGTGAATGTAGTCTTCCTACAGATAAAATAGACGTAAAAAACAGTGTAACTCCAGTAACTAATACCAGCCTTTGAGGGTTTGAGGGCAGACCTGGTGAAACCTGACATTGTTACCCATTCTTTCAATAGATAGCCCCAAAACACAGGAGGAAAAAAAAAAATAAATATATATATATATATATATATATAGCTCCATGTGCTTTTTTTTTCTCCGAGGAGTTTGGGAGGTTTAGAGAGACTGAAGTGAGAACTAGAATATATCCTAGTGAAATGGATGAGTAATAACGCCCTCCTTGTGGATTTCAAAGGAAGTTGTGGGCACCAGAGTTTCTTGGTACTCTTATAGGCACTGAGAAACTGAGACTGCTATTGAAAATCTGAGTGTGCACAGCTTTACTAAAGGTTGCATAGCAAGTCTTGGAACTAAAATTAAAATGTACATCTGCACCATCCAGTTATGTTCTGTAAACTAGAAATGTCTGGTTATCTGCAGGCCCGATCTGGTCCCTGGAACAAATTCATATAGTCCAGCAAAAACTTGTCTGACTATGTAATGCAATCCAGCTCCTGAATAAAAAGCTTTCCTATGGTCTGTCCCCTTATCTGCCAAGAAATTTCATAACCCTGATCTAATTGTATAGAGGTGTAATGCAGGTTGCCTTTTAGCGATGATCCAAAAACCCCTGTTAGTCTCTTTATGGAAGAGTACTTTCTGGGTCATTTTCCTGTCTTGATCTTTTGATCCTCATAATGCTGTTTGATTTACTCCCATTGTCAATGAGACAACCTGTGTGTAACCATCCCTGGCCCTAGGATACCTAGGTTTCTCTGCCTTGAAGGGATTGAGTAATAACATTCTCTTTATTGTAGAACTAAGTTTTTAAGGTTCCATGTATTCACACATAATGATATGTTTTTACCATTGTATCCCAAACATTCAGCAGCAAGTTGCTTAATAGCTGAAAGGGAGGTGTTCCTCACAGGAGGGGAAAAAAACAACTTGATTTTCAGCAGATGAGAGGTCTATCGTGTACCAAAAAATGTAAATTTATATGTAGTAATGCTCAGTGAAGATCAACAGTACCCTTTAGGCTGTCAACTTAATAAATGCTATTTTCTAGTCTGTAACAAAGAAAATAAAGAATCCTAGCTCAATTTCCTGCATTGTTAACTTGCATCTATGTGTCTTCAAACCGAGCAGCAGGATTAACTGAATGTAGAACTTCTGTCTTCTGGATTCGGTTAAGCAATCTCTAGTAGGTACGGTGTTTACATCTGACACATAAAGGCATTTCTGAAGATCAGCCTATGGAGTATGGGACTAAATCAACATTCAGATTTGTGTCCAATGCAGTAGTATGTACATTGAATTGTAGACTTAATGTTTATAAACTTGTTGAAGAAGGTTTAATAATTTGTGTCCAGGACAAAGCAGAAGAAACCCAGTCTTTAATGTATCTGCTTAATATAGGGATTGGTCAGGCACATACAGGACTGTAAAACTATCCCTCCCTTACCAGTGCAGAACAGGCTGGTAACCGCTGTAATAGGATGATTACAGAAGCAAAAAGGATCAATTACGCAAAATGATTAGAAAAAGATTCCACATGTTTTCTGCTCCATGTATGTATTCCCTGTGATGATACTTAAGCTTTAATGCTTAACAGGAGAGCATTTTCTCTGTGTGCAGACAGCTGTGACAAGATAAACGACTCTGGGCATTACCATGGCCAGTCATTGATTCATACGGATGGTCATCTCCAAACTGATTATTGTAAAATCAGAACAGTTTAAAAAGGCCCAAAGGAAAAATCAACATATGCTGTTGCATTGAAAATTATTAATGCTAACTGTATATCACCAGCAATTGTGTTCAGCTTACAACACTTTCACCTAAAAATCAATTTTGAGGCCTTTAATGAGTCTTTATTAGCATGAATAAAGCAGTCTTTATTGGCGTGAATAATAAGACTAGAAAGTAAATTATTTCAGGACGGATTCTCTGCAATGCAAAGAGAAGAAATGCATCTTCACCCTTGCTAGGTTTAGTATAAGAAATGACAGTCACAATATATTTTTTTTTCATGCAGAGGTCGTGTGAATTGGACATACTTAAAATTAATTCACCACTGACAGAAAACAAGTGCCGCAGGAAGGGTTTTGCTGCAAACTCTCACAAAAATAAATAAATAAAAAAGTGGATGGACCTGCTAGAAAAGTCATCTCAGCCTACAGCACAGCGTAACATTGCAAAAGTCCCTGTTTTTCTTCCAGGTTCTCATGACAAGCTTGCCAAGATGTGACCACAGCAAACGGCCTGAGGCTGTTGGTTGTTTTTTCTTCTCCCATCCCTTCAGCGAGACGGTTACCAAAGATTCCCCTGGACTATGAAAAAACAAACAAACAAAAAGGGGGTTAAAAAAAAAAAAAGCAGAAAAGCAATGTAGTCGGCTACCATCTGCTCCTCCTCTTCAGCCGCTTATTGCAAATTCCCCCTGCCCCAGCCCTGGCCAGATGGTGCCCATCACCTCCCAACCCCTGTCGAGGGCCGAGGGACCCCTCTTCTGTGCGGGGGACGAGAAATGGAGGTGTCGCAAGCCGGGGCGATGTGAGAGGAGGCTCCGGGGGGGTGATGCAAGCCTTGCAGGGACGCCCTCTCGGAGCGGCTGGGTCCTCCAGCCCTCCAGAAGGAGCTGCCTCCTGCCCGGGCTGGGCCGGGGAGCGGGGCCGGGCAGGTGCTTTATTGTCCCCGGCGGGAAGATGGAGGCGGCTGCTGGGGAGCGGTGAGAGCCCCGGGGTGCGATGTGAGTGCTGGAGGGGCAGGGAAGAAGGGAAAATGCAAAAAAAAAAAAAAAAGGGTAAAGGAAGAAAGGGGGGCGCGGGGAGGGCTCGGCGAGGAGGGAAGGGGGGGGGGGGGGAGAGCGTGTTTTTAGGAGGTGGGGTTTGGAAACCTCCTCCACGGGCTGCTGCTTGCGATGACCCCGGGGGAAAGAAGAAGGAGGAGGAGGAGGAGGAGGAAGGGGGGGATCGGCTCAGTGAATGAATGGGCGGCAGCGGCGGTGGCGGCGGTTCCCCTGCTCAATGGCTGCTGGGCTGCTAAGCGCCAGCCCCGCAGCCGGTGCCTCCCTCGCCCTCCCGTGTTTTGTCTCAGGCTCGCCCCGTTCGGGGCTCCCCAGCCATGTTCAACCAGCAGCAGTTCCAGCAGCAGCTGCTGCAGCTCCAGCACCTCCTCCAGCAGCAGCAGCACCACCACCACCACCACCATCCCCCGGCGCAGCAGGGAGGCCGGTAAGCGCCGCTACGCGAGGCCGGGGATCGAGGGCCTGGCCCCGGGGGGGGGACCGCTCGCCTCCGCTCCCTCCTCGCCCTACCCCCGGCGGGGAAGGCGACAAAGGGAGGCGGGGGCGGGCGCTGCTGGACGCCTTGGAGGCTCGGAGGGAGGCCGGGGGGTGTTGAGGAGGGGGGGGTGTGGGTGCTGAGGAGGGGTTGGGGGTGATTCCTGAGGGAGGGAGCCTGGGGGGGGGAGAGGGCTGAGGGCCGGCAGCCCGCTGTGGGGAGGCCGCGCCGCCGGGCGGGTCGGGCTGAGGCGTGAGGAGCCAAGGGCCGCGGGTGCTTTCCGTGACTCTCCCGCTCCCTTCAGACAGCGTTTTGGGAGATGGTTATCAGCCTGCCAGGGCTGCTCCCGGCGCTGAAATCCCCGAGGGGGATGTCAAATGCCCCGGGGTTGAGCGAATAAAGCGAGATGCTCCGAAGGGAAGAGGCTGCCCTCACAGCGAGCGGGAGCGCTGGGGTGGTCGCTCCTCAGCCAGCGGGGAGTTCACTAAAAAAAGGCTGTTTTTACCCCAGAAATGTGTCTATGCACCTCGCCGAGCCTTGCTGAATAAAGATGCACACTTTCGTCTTGTATTTTTATAAAAAATGTATGACGGTGGTTGAACTTCAGTTGTGTTTGTTGTGTTTTTTGTGTTTTTTTTTCTCTCCCTGGGTCTCCTGGTCAGGGCGAGGTTAGTGGATGCTGTTTAGGCAACTTGTTTCTGCAGTGGCACAACGGCTGAGGACATGACTGGGCATTATGGGGCGTGTGTGGGGAGAAAATTGCGTTTTGTTTGTTAGAAGACAAAAAATGTATGCCAGATTTTTAAAAAAAAAATAAAATAAACAGGGTTTTCTGAAAAAAAATCAAGAGAGAAAATAGCTGTTTTGGTTCAAGCAGTTGTCCCTGATGAGCTGAGATTTATTGAACTAATAAAAAAATATCTGAAATGATGTATTTAATTGCAGTTACTGTGCTCTGTAAAGCCTTATGCTCTGGAAATTCACAGCAAGAGGATGTGAATTTAAGAGCAAAGTTAATTCCTTATTTAATAAATTATAAAAAAAAAAAAGACTTTATCCATATAAAGCATATGGTTATGAGAGAAACGTGGGAATCTTTCTGTTCTAGAAATATTCATCTCCCTAAATCTTCCATTTTTGTATGTCTAAAACTGTAACCAAAGCTGCCCTTAAAATGCAAATATGAGGCTGCGAGCTAGCATGGATGCATCTCGTACCTTTAAAAGTATGTTTTTTCTGGCAGAAATTTCTTCGCTCTGAGACTGGAACAATCTAGAGCAGGAAATGTGAAGATTAGCTGCTGTAAAATCTGTCAAGGGGTTGTTTTTTGTCAGCATGGTTATTTTGATCCATGTTGGTACCTGTTTACAGCCCTCTGACAGATTTAGCTGTGTCAGCAGTCGTTTTTAGAGGTGGGCCTGACCTTGCAATCGCCTGAAGAAATGCCTGCCCGTTTCTTCAGACTTTTGTCTCATGCCTGCTCCACCCTCCTTAGGATTGGAGAGTCCTTTTCAGCTCACTTCTTCCTCCTCGTGTTTTAAATACGAAGGCTGCGCTTTATTTTATCGTCCTGTTCTTGCAGTTAGGGGGCACCATTTACAATTGTGACCTGTCTGGCTCTGTGTGGGAGGCGTAGATTTTGGAAAATGTGCTTTAAGCTACTGAGAAAACTCCCTGGTTTTTAGAACTTTTGTTGTTGTTGTTAAATGTAGCTGCTGATCTAGATCGCTAGTTTCTGCTGAGGAGCTGCTGCATAATTCTGTAGAACTGCAGTCAGCTCCTGGGCTTTTTTTATGCTGCTTGACAGGCTTTATGTGGGCTTGGTGCTAAGGAGTTCTCTCTGACCTCAAATTCCTTGATAGACAATCTGTCAGCTTTGGAAATTCCAGGAGAGTGGAAGAAAGCGGATACAGTGCTGGTGTACGGTATCTTTTCATGCATGTATATGAGCATTTCAGCTGTTCTTTGCTCCTCCGTTTTGTACTTGTTAGGTCTCTGAAAATGAAGGGTATGTTTTTTTTTTTTATTGGATTCTTATGATTAATACCTTCTTTTCCAGGGGTTTGCCGCCACCACCACCGCAACAGCAACAGATGCTGAGCTTACGTGCAACAAATCAACCATCGCTACTCAATGCCAATCCTATGCTTCAGCGGGCCTTACTCATGCAACAGATGCAAGGTACTGTCGTTATGGGAGACGCTTTCTTACTGGAGTTATTTAATCACCCTTTCTAGACTGAAACCATAGTATGGCTATTTCTTGCTGAACCATTGCTGTCTTTGTATTTGGCATTTCTCTTTATCATCTTTTTTTCCTCTTCAAATTTGTCCATAGAACACATCACAGAGGTTCTTCAGTTGATGAAAATCCCATGTGCCTAAGCGTTCACAACTGGGAATAGCACTAGAAGCTATCAGGTTAATATTAAATATGTGCATTGGAAACACCTTCCCTCTTAGACTTGGTGGAAAGAGTATTTTTCCACCAATATATTCAGAGAAAATACTTATATTTTTATTATTTGTCTCATTTGGGACGCTTAACCAATTTATTTTATTGTCTGTTACATTACACTAACCTCATTTGCAAAAGTAGATGCTTGTCTTTGTCCAAGCTTTGTGGAATACAAACAAATAAAGCATATTGTGGTGAAAAATGGTTTGGGTTTCAATTGTTGTGTGGAATTTTGATTCCCTGAAATGACTGACATGGTGGGTAGTATCACTGGGATTGGGCAACATCATTGTATTTCCAGAAGTGGATTTTTGATGTATTTTCAAAACAAATTTATGGTGCTGCCTTAATTAAGAGCGTTGCTACCATAAAGATATTAGGAATAAATACCTGATATGTGTTTTCAACATAGAACATCTGTACCTGGGACAGTTCTAATATTACTAGTTTAGGTTAAAGCTTAGAATTTTTCTCTCGTTTGTGAATCGTGCCCTGATGTGAAGACAATAGATTTATTCTGCATGTTGTTAACTTGCCTTTTGTTCTCTTGCCCATTTAGCAAGAGGGCTCTCTAGTGACCCCAGTGGCTCTCTACAGTCCTGTGTCAGGTTGTAGGGAAACGAGCAGTAATGAAGAACAAACCACATTCTGGAGATTGATGCATATATTTGTGTCAGGGGAAAATTGACTGACTAAAGCACGGTCAGTCATTCTCCTTTCTGATACATTTAATGTTAACGTAGTCTGGGCTTTTCTCTAAAGCAAAACCTCTTATTGAGAAGTTGTATTTAAATAGTATGCCAAGGACCTGAGGCAAATGAGATATGAGAGCAGGAGCAGGTTTATTAATGAACGCTCTATGGCACTTTGTTTTAGTGTTGTCCCTCTGTTCACCTCTATATGCTGAGTTGCATTGTGACTTCTCTTTCATTACCCTGTACCAGGTAGCCACTGGTAACATGCAGCACAGATGTGATGTTCGTTGTGGCCCTTCATAGGGATCTGAATTTTTTTGGGTCATTTTCACATTTGGGTTACGTGTAAGAATATCTGATGCTGTGGTATTTCTGTACCTGGGAAACACCAGCATAAATAATTTATTGCCTGCATTCCAGTTCAGCAGTGGGATTAGGAAGAAAAATAAATACTTTGAAATGTATGCATGGTTCTTTACAGGTACTAAAGCAAGACCAGGAGATAATTTCTTGCCTTATAAGTGTGTTTGTTTTTTTTAATGCAGCTACATATTTTTACAATAAGAGATTATTTATGATAGGTAATACGAGATTAGATTACTTTTGAAGGCAAACATAGGGTGTGCTCCCTGTTGTGTTCCAGGCTTTAAGCAATGCAGCTTGACTTCAGATTTTGGGTGCCTGTCTCCAATCTTCTCTGGGCTGTTTTAACAGCTCAGCAGTTGGAATATGCACTTACTCAAGTGCGAAGTAAAAAATTGCAGTGTAAGTCCAGGTTCCCAGAATGGTAGACAGCTTCTCAGGGTGTGGCTGAGGCATATGTACACTTCCATTCCCTTATCCCCTGAAATGGGGGGACCGCCTTTGGAAGGGACTGTTGAGACTGTTAATGGTCTGTGGATGCTGAAGAGAACCGTTCAGAAAGCAGAGCATTATAATTGGAAATGGCAGCATCTCAAGTGTCTCAGTTTAGCTTGACATGTTGAGCTTGCTTGATAACCAGGTGGCAGAGAGGACTGTCAAATCTCTGTTTGAAAAGTCCAGTGTTGCTTTAAATGAAATGCAGTTGCTGGCCAGTGTTAAATAGCATCCATGGTATGGCGTGAGCTGCCAGCTGCACAAATGTGGGATGAATTTTTCTTTTTTTACAGAGAATTTCTGTAAAACGAGACTTGTTTTCTTGCAAACACAAGCACTGGTGTGCTTGGATCAGATAATTGCTCTAATGATCTTAGCCTGCAGTGACAATTATAATTAAAGAGCCCAATATATAGTAATAGTTGCTATCACATCAAATTGTTCTATGGGGACTAAAAAGGGTAGAGCATAGAACATCCATATGGCACCCAGAGCAGTCCAGTGTCTCGCGTGGAAGAGCCCTTCCCTTCTCTCCCTGTTGCTTGTACGGGAGGGGGGAAGATTTTCTCTCTGTTTTGCATGCCTCAGGGTGGTGATGTGCTGTGTGTTTGTATTTGTAGGAAACTTGCGTGGATTTAACATGACAGCCCCAGCACTGCAGCAGTTTTTTCCTCAGGCTACAAGACATTCCCTCCTAGGGCCGCCACCTGTTGGGGTCTCATTAAAGCCGACTCGCCTGGGCTTCCCCAGCCTTCCCTTCCAGCGGCAGAACCGGATGTTTCGCAAGGTGAGCTTGTAGTTTCCAACTGCTTACGAGCTTTGTGCTCCTTTTCCACTCACAGTGGTTGACTACATTACAGGTAAAGAGCAAAAAGGAGAGAACTTTACAGTGAAAACTATTTTTGCACCATACTGCTGACAAAGAAATGAAGAAAGAAGCCCATCCCTAAAGTTCCTGTGGCCCATATTTACATTTTTGATGCTAAAGTCTTCTGTCTGTTCTTGCCCAGGACAGAGAGTTCCTCATAGCACAACAGTTTAGATATAAAATAGAAGGAGACTTTAGAGGTACCAACTACAAAGTAATGACAGTAAAAGAAATCCTGGCTGAGTACTTTGCTTTACAGAGGCCAGAGTTTCTCCCCCTTCAGCCTTTCAGAGCAGTTTGGTGTTCCCAAATGACCTGCTGCTGCCATGGACGTGTCACTTTGCCTCTTTGAGCTGTTTTTCCTTTTTAAGGTCAGAATTATATCTGATCATGAGGATTTTGTAAAACTTAATTTCCAAAAAAATTTAGTATTTTGGAAAATGCTAGAAAAAAAAGCGAACATTCTCACCTTCTACCATTAAGACCTCTGTGTCCTGGAGGCTGGTTTTGGATTAATTGGCCTGGTACTTCTCCTCCTCTTAGATAAGCTTTTGCATATTTGATCCCATTCTGTTGGATAAGGTGGACTTCCACACTTAGACTGTGCTTTCTCTAGAGACTCTCTGCCTGTTGCAGGACTTCCAGAGGGTCCCCGACAGGAAGCGGGAACTAGATGCAGGTTCTTCATCTCAGACACAAGGTGATGAGAAAATGGAAATCCCAGAGGAAGTGCAAGCAGGGTCAGAGCAGAACAACTCCTCTCCATCCACAGGTAAGAGGGAGCCTGTAATGAAACAAATGCTTCCAGACAGTAAACTCCTCATGGCTATTCCTGCAGCAAAGACATGGGATGTCTTTAGCCTTATGTTTTACTCTAATTGTAAATACCTAAATCGTTTGCTGCACCTTCTGCTTTTGGTGCTTTTTATATATACTTTTTATCTGGATATTTTTGGTAGTTGTAAGCCAGCTCCGTATCTCTTGCATGAAAACCTCTCAGAATTCATCTCGACAATGAGCTCCATTTGAGATGTGGAGAAAAGAGAACTGGTTTAAAATTAAAACTTCCGCATTGCCTTACTCATGCTGAATCAAACATCTCATGGAGTTACAAACATGAAGCAGAAGGAGTCCCAATCAACTTGCTTAAGGAAAAGATGAGTTGAATGAGTGCTCCACTTGTCAGAACTGAAACTGGCACTGAATCTCTTGCAGTGTCTGTACAATACCGAAGTAGAAATATTCTTTCTGCATACTCAAAAATGCAGGAACATGGTGAGGTTGTGGCCAGTGTGTATGTGGTGGGGAAAGTGACCCGAGTAAATGGTTGCTGTCGGATGGCTGTGCCACTTGACATACGTTAATGTTCCAGTGGTCTGGGCTCTTGTCATCTAGGTGTAGGACTAAGACCCAGTTAGTAGATGTAAGCATGGATTTCTTTCTGGACCACACCTCTTACTGACATTTGCAATAAAATGCAGATCTCTTAGGTCATGAATTTCTTGAATTATCTAACCTTGTCACTACAATTCCCAAATTCAGAATAAGCAAGTGTACAGTATTATTTGCTCTAAATTAGCGGGGATTTTTTTTGGTACTGACCATTCAGTTAGGGAACGTGCTTGTGGTGCCATGGGTTGCTTTGCTAAGGAGATCTTCTGTGTTCCTGCAGGACCAAGAACTCCAACAGAATCCGTGTTGAACGCTGAGCCTGCAGCAAAAAGACTGAAGAGGTATTTATTGAATGGGGTATCGAAATAGTTACAGGCTTTAGAGGTATTGTCAGGTATTGTCTAATTTGGGGCAGTACTGTACTGGCAGTCAGGAGGTATTTCAAATGATTGTGAAAATCTCATGATTCCTGCTGAGATCCGGGATGATATATTTCTCTAAACCTCTTGCCTAACTGCCAAAAAGAGAACTGAGCAGTCAGGTATCAGCAGAGAAGAAAGCTTTGGGATATGTTAGGTACAGTGGGCATACAGGAGAGGATGGTTTATTTTGTGGAATGAGAAAGGGAAAAGAATCAGTACTCCCTGGTATCTGAGCCCATATTCATGGGCGTTGAGTTCTGTATCCCTTCTGCAAAGATCGTCTCTGCCAGTATCCCTGTCTGTTAGGTAAAAATAAACAAAGGCAATCCTATTATCTGCAAGGGCTGTGCAGCACACAGGCGAGCTGGCCGTTGCAGGCTGATCTTGGCACTCCCTGCCTCTCTGGAGGGTGCAGGAAGGCACAGGCAAGGCTGCATTGCCATCTAGTGGGAAGGCACGTTACAGAGCACTGTGCCATCTGCATGGTGCTGTGCCTCTCCCAGAACTGTCACTGTGAGCTGGTGCGGGGGGAGAAGAGGAGGAAGTGAATAAAGATTTCTGGAGGCATTGATTTGAGAATTCTCTGACATATGTTAATGACTATGAGTCAGGGCTCCTGGGTCCTCTTATCTTCCCTGTTAACAATTCACCGCGTGGTTTCGGACAAGTTTCCTCACCTCTCTGTTTCCCATCTGTAGATTAGAGATTAATGGCTAGCTTTAGGGAGAATATTCCAGGATTACTTTGATGTTCTGATAATACTTTCATCATGTAAAACATTAAAGACTGATAAATATTATGTGAGCAGGGACCATTGTGAATTATGGACTGCAAATTAGCAAGAAAGTGAATAAATTCAATTAAAGCTAAGTCAAATGCATTTGAGCATATGTTTTGTTAATCTGTTTGCCAAAGCTAATTTAATTTTAATTACATTAATATTTAGTAGGGTATTAATCAAAGTCCTGTTACATATACTCAAAAAAAAAAAAAAATCAAGTGTGAGGAATGACAGATCTCACTGCAGCAAACCTGCTATTAGGAAAATCCTCTCCTAAGCAGTAGCTAGGGACTGCCAGATTTGATGCATAACTTATGGCTGGTGTTTAGTTAGAATAGATCATTCTTTATTTTTTTTTTAAAGTGTTTCTGTTTACTTTTAATGAATAGATGATAGCTCTCTGAAAAAAAATGGTTTACCATTCTCATATTGCCTTCCGCAGATGAGAATAGGTCTCCCTCCATTAGTGTCACACTTTTATTTCTTGTTTCATCGTTCCATTTCCCTCTGGCCAGGAATACCAGCCTCCTTCTTCATTTCAGGTTTTTCCCACTTCTGCTTTTTCTCCTCTGTGCCATCTGTATGCCTGGAACAACATCCTCATTCCAGTGCAGAAAGCACTCATCTTCAAATCCTCCTTGAACACCCAGTTCTTCTAGCATGGCCTGACAAGTATCCATATAATAGCATTTCCTCCTTAGCTCCTGCTTGTGATGGCTTTTGCTCCCCTAGATTGCTCCCTAGATTTGCAGTTTAGGCTGCAAACCCTTGCCCTGGAGTGCTGTCACCATCTGTGTGTGGTATAGTGTTGAGCCTGTTGGCAGCACTTGACAAATAATGTTAATGCCAGCCACTCTTGTTTTCATCATGTTTGCACTGCCCAAACCCTGCTGCATATTTATAGCTGTATAACCCAGTTACATTTTCACTTATCAATCTGATAAATTATGTGGGGTGTGTGTGTGTGTGTTTGGATCACAGGATTCAGTACCTGCGCAGTCTGTGTTCTTGCCTGTTCAGAATGTGCTGTCCCATATTGGCAGCAGGATCCTGGCAGGTGGGGTATCAGGCTGGCCTGAGGGAGAAGGCATTCAAGCCATGGTGAAGGTGTTAGTCCTGATGGAAAAATGGGAGATGGGGAAAAGCATTGTGAAGTACAGTGAGTGTCCTCTGCAAGTCAGCCATTTTTTCTCAGCAGTCTCCCCGGGATCTTTTTCACCTTAGTAGATCAATAGTACCAAAGAAAACAAAGCAAAGTCCTCTGATTTGTGTCCTGGACAGCTCTACTTCCCCCAAAAGCGGAACTGTAGGGACTCTGGAATGAAGCATGACTGATAGAAATAGAACAGGCTGTTATGATGAAATCCCTGTAAGATGTAATCGAGAACCTCTCTGTTCTCTCATGCACAGAGCAACCTGGAGGGATGTCCAGGCTCTGCAGTTTCACTGCAGGTCACCGATCAAAGGAACGAACTCTGAGAGTCCTTACTAAGAATATTTCCTGTATGAGCTGATTTCTCTGCAGGCCTCAAGTAGGAGAGGGCGGTGATCCAAAGAATCATTTGTAACTTTCTTGTCCAGTCTATTTGGCTGCTGTTTCTGAACCTCTTCTAGAATGATCACTCTCCATTGTTTTCATTTATTTCTGCATTGCTTTCACTTATTTCTGCTGAATCCCTGCCTGAAATACACTTCCAGTAGCTTATTGATTAGGGGGGTTTAGTGGAGAGTGTGGTAGCTTAGACCCCAGCCCATGCCTCGGTGTGTTTTCTTAATCTCTTGGTCTTTAACATGGCAAATAAGGTTGTTCTCTTGATATCCCTGAAGTGTGACTGAAGAGTCTGCATTAGAGGATGCAGCAGGCAGCAAGGAAGAGTCGAGCACCCATGGCCAAGCTGATGGTGAGTTGCTGAGCACTGTGATTTGCACGTTTAAGGCACGCCTTTCTGGAATTGCACTTAACTGTCGGCAACCGTGGATCCTGTGAGTCTCTTCAGAAATGCCCTCCTCTCCAGTCGTACAGGATGGGGAAAGGAGGAGAAAATGTAGGAACCAAATCCAAACATAGTCCCCTAAAAACTGTTCTGTTACTGTTGCCTAGCAAATGCAAATGATGGGAAGAGTTTCCCTCTTTAATAAGGATTTATATGGAGAAAGGTTTGTATGCTGGGCTTATGGCCAGCAGCACTGTGAGGAAAGCTCCCTGACTTCACCTGCTGCTTTCTTTTTTTCTGTCATTGCTATTTTGATTTAAGACAGCTGAAAAGACTCTCTGTCCCTAGGTACAGACAATGTAAAGGAGTACGCAGCTGAAGATCTCTCTAAAGAGAGGAAATTCTCTGAGGAACCAAAAGCTCCTGAGGTAAGCAGACACCACTCCAAGCAGGCTGGGGTGCTATAGAACATACAACCTCCCCCTCCATCCCGGAGATGCCTGTTGCCACTGGGAACCAGATGGCACCCACGTCTGGAGCTCTGTCTCCTGCTGTAAGCTGTCGTCCCTAGCAATAAGGCATAATATGTCTGCAATTAGTGCACAGTCTGCTCTGACTTGCTGCTTTTGTACCTCTGCTAGCCTGTACCTTCCCTACTGCTGCCTGTTTGTGGATGCTAGGCTCGGCTAAGAGTTCAGTGCTCATATGGAAAGAAGGAAAGTTGAATTGAAAAAGCCATTGAAAAACCTATATATTAAATGGACATAGCTAAAAATACACCTTTTGTTGCTGAAGAGCAGACGTAAGAAAATTGGGTGATGGTAGGAAAGATGCAGCTGCTGTGGGACTTGCCATCACAGCAGGCTTGAGCAGATAGTGAGAGTCTATGCTTCTGAAAGACATCTAGGAAAAACTGAGGTGAGTGAAGCTAGCAACCTGAGAGCCTTTTTTTTTACGTGATTTACCTTGCCCACGTGCTAGACATTAAACCATCTCTTTTACTGTGTAAATCTGTGAAAGCAGACAAGATTTAATCCATGGTGTGAGTCAGACTTGAGTCTTCCGTAACCGGAGACATTTGAGGCTTAAAAATGTGGTCAAATATATCATCCTGCCCATGTATGAGTTTTTTCCTCTGTCAGGTGTGGTTCTGAGTTGCCTTTTGTTCTGCAGGAAAGCATGAGCTGATAGTGTCCCTTACCAAGGGACCACCCAATATTGCTTGTTGCTCATCTCCAGTGACTGGATCACACAGTGTCTAGAGGCTGTAGAAACAGCCATCTGTACTAGTAGGCCTGCTACCATGACACAGGAACTGTTGATCTGGCAGTGCTGGGAGAAGGAGTGTATGTGAGTCTTTCTTATCAGCCTCCTGTGGATTCAAGCTTAAATGTACTTTCGTAAGGGACAGAGAGCTTAGGTCACATCTAAAAAACAGGTGTAATTTTTAGTGTCTTCTACTGAGATATTGGATTTAGTCTTGATTCTTTTCTTTTGGCAGGTGTTGAGCTCTGGAGGTTCACTGAAAGTAACTATCCAGCAGAGCAGCGAGAGCAGAGCTATCAGTACAACAGCTCTGAAACCAGGGCACTGGACCTGCGAGGTGGGCACAGCTGACCCCAGCCCTGAATCGGTCCTTAAATTCTACTGTTATATCTGCAAGACCAACTGCTGCAGTCAGCAGGTATAAATCCGCAGGTCTGACTGGGGTGGACTGTCAAGAGAAATGAATTCGATGGCCAGCTGCCATGGGTGCAGCAGGAGGCTTGTTAGCCAGAGGAACAGAAAAAATGATGACAGGCGTGCAGATAAAGTAAACCTCTTCTGAGGAGCTGGCAGGCAACCTGCTAGGGAACGAATGTGGGTGGATCCACAGGCAGCCATGCTCTTAAGCTTTTATACCATTTCATTGTTATATAGCAGTCAAGAGAATGGAAAGCATAGCTCATACCTATTATTTGCTGTCTTTTGAATACATTTAAATGGATCTTTCTCCTAACCTTCTCTTAGAATTTCCAATCCCACATGGCTGGAATTCAGCACCAGCAGCGCCTTGGGGAGATTCAGCACATGAGCAACGTTTGTTTTGTTTCACTACTGCCTATGGTGAAGGAGCAGAAGTTGCTGGCAGAGAAAGATGGGTGAGTGTTGGTCTGAAGTAGAGAACACAACCTGAACAAGGACCTACACAAGTTCCAAAATTCCTCAGGGCACGAGGGTGCCTCTGTATTCTAGGATAACGTACAAACTCCCTCTGGTTTCTGGTGCCTTAATCTGCTTCAGGCATCTTCCTTCCTTCTTTTTAAAGGATACCAGTGTGAATTTTGATAGAATCATAGATTCATTAAGATTGGAAAAGACCTCTAAGATCATCTAGTCCAACCTTTAACCTAGTACTAAAGTCTACCACTAAGCTCTAGATCTGCATGTTTCTTGAAAAATGTTTCTTCCAGGGATGGTGATTCAACCATTTCCCTGTTCAGCCTATTCCAATGCCACACAACCCTTTCAGTAAAGAAATTTCTCCTAATACCCAACCTAAACCTCCCCTGGCACAACTTGAGGCCATTTCCCCTCGTCTTACCACTTGGTGCTTGAGAGAAGAGCCTGATCCCCACCTCACCACAATCTCCTTTAAGGTAATTGTTAAGTACAGTAAGATCTCTCCTGAGCCCTCTCTTCTCCGAGCTAAACAACCTTTGGAGAAAATAAGGTGTTTTGGACCTGGTGTGCAGTTTTTAATAGAGCAGATCAAATTGGAGACTTGTTCTAACTGGTGCCTTTGTGTCATCATGAACTATGCCTGCGATGTAAGGGGCTGGGAAGGGGAGAAGATAAATCCAAGCCTGTGAAGATAGGAATGCTGAGGAAAATAAGGCTGAGAACAGTTTGCAAATTGCAGTACTCCATGGAGAGTGTAAAAAGGTGTGACTTACAGATATATCCATTGTCACTTCAGAGAGACCCAGCAGCGGTGGTGTAACACTTGTCAGATACACTTCACCGGGGATCTTATCAAACATCGCAGGACCCAGGAACACAAGGTAACAGCCATGTCATCTTTGTACTGACCTTTTGTGGGGATTGAGTGGAAGTGTCTAGCAGCTCCTGCTCCCCAAGCAGCAAGGGAGAGGTGATTGGAGTGGAGAAATGCACAGAAAGTTCTGCCAGTAATGCTCTCACTGTCTGAAGGCACTACTGTGCTACCTGCTGCCTGTGAACACCAGTATGGGCTGAACTTCCAGTTACCGTGCTGTGTCAGTATTAGAGGTGCTTCAGGTGGTTTTGATTCTTGACTTTTCTGAATAAATATTCAGAAAGGACCTACTGTTTTTACCTAATCAGTTTTCAAGCTAAAATTTAGGCAGGTCACTGTATTTATTACGTGTGTATTTGTTGGCTCCTAGGGAAAAAATTCCACAACACCTCTTACAAAACACATTTTGCTCTGCATATTTTCCACTGTTTTGGCAGGTAGGAGCTAGCAAGCCCTTTTTCTTGAAAATAAGAGGCTTTTTTATGGTCTCCCCGTTTTAGATGCAGGTCTGTGTGTCTGTTGCCAAAGATTTATCTGCATTTCTTCAGTGGCTTCTCGTGACTTACTAGATCTTCTCATTCTTCTTTCCATAGCTGGCCAAACGCTCTCTTCGTCCTTTCTGTACTGTCTGCAGCCGCCACTTCAAGACCCCTCGCAAGTTTGTGGAACATATGAAATCCCCTGAGCACAAACAGAAAGCCAAAGAGGTAATACTGCCTGAGTGGAGAGCTGTGCAACATTGGAGGTAGCTACACTACAGAGCAGGTTAACTTTCAGCTTCTCAGACTACTGCAGGGATGAAAAGAAGGCATGCAGTTCTTCGAACCCTGTTTTCAGTTTTAATCTTTGTCTGGATTCCAATTGTCAGAGCTTAAAGAAATTAAGTGAGGAAGGGGCAAAGTATTGGGCTTATCTGCAAACAAGACAGTTTAGTGCCTCTCTTGCAGTCCCATCCAGTCTGTGCAGAGCCTAGGGTCTTCCTTGGTTAGGTGGAGAGTGCAGAGTTGATCTGTCTTTTCTGTACCTGACAGGTGAGAATGGGAGAAAAGGAGTTGGGCAGCCCAGAAGATTCAGAGGAGTTGATCACAGTGGATGCTGTTGGCTGTTTTGAAGATGATGAGGAGGAGGAGGAAGAGGAAGGAATTGGTGAGGATGAAGATGACCTTGATGTAGTGCTGGTAGAGAATGAGGATTCTGCTGCCAAGCAGGTATGCCATGCAAATGGAGAAGGACTGATCTATCTGAGAATCTGCGGTGGGCTCCTGTGACTTATTCGGTCTTGTCTGCTTGAGCTCAGGGGTTAGAGAGTCTAGTCAACCTTGCACCCTACAGCAGGAGGGTGAGGGCCCTGGACAAAGCACAGGACAGTGTAGAGGAGAATTGGGCACAATGTATGGGGATGCAGAAGGGTGTTTCTGCTGTGCTGTACAGCTCCTACTGGTGCCTTCAAACATTACCTTGTTGTTGAGGAGCATAAGCGATGTGTTTTCAAGGGAACAAATTTCTGTCAAAGACGTTGACATAGTCTCTTTGAATAGCCCAGCAGCAGCTTGGTCTCATAGCAAACATATGTGTGGAGGTTTATCTTGATAAATACCGTTTTCCCAGTAGAGAGCTGTTACCAAGAGGAGGAACATGGCTAAGCTACTTCAGACTTTGATGTGTAAGGGGTGTTTTTAACCCTTGCGATAAAATGGCCTCCTGACATTGGGGTTTGTATCTGGCCCTAAGCATATGCTGTGCAACTCCGTCTCTGGTGTGTGAATCATCTGTTTTACTCCCAAGCTTACCAGAAAAATGTAAGGTCCCGAGAAGGGAACTGGCATAAATATTGGCTAGGCACTAACGTTCTTTTGGTTTCCAGACTGGGCTGAAGGAAGTGTCTTTGGAGGATTACGAAGGAAGTGAGAAGTATTGTCCAGACACAGCCTATGGTAAGCGAGCACAGTTGAACACTAAGGCCCACAGAGCTTTCTACGGCCGCATGCTGTAACTGTAAGGGAGGATGGTCTCTGTCCACTGCTGTAATGAGTTCTTCGGCCATATTGCTTCAGCATCTGCATCAGACTGGTGCAGGTCACTGCTGCCTGGAGACAATACCAAGTTGCTCTCTTGTACTGTGATAAAATGTAAGGATGTGATCGACATTTGTCAGCTGTCTTTCCCTTTGAGGAAGAAAGGGTGAGAGCCAGATACCTCAACAAGGCAGGAAATGGAGCAAATAGGGTAGGCGAATAAGCAAGGTGGCAAACAAGGGATGCTCTGGAAAGATGGAGCCTGAAAGCGTATTGATTAGAACGCTTTCCAGCACAAATGCAGCTTGTACAGAGATACTGAGCAGTACTGACAGTATCGAGCTCTCTGCCAGAGCCCAAACTGTGCATGTTTCCTCTGCTTGAGAACCCCCACGCTCTACCTAGTGGTTATTCAGACACGTTGCTGGACTGGTGGGCAGCGTTGCCTCCAGATGGCTGTGTCTTGTCCCCACCCTGTAAGCAATTCTGACTTCAAACCTCTAACGGCCACTTGTGTTGCAAAGAGGGCAGCTCTGCAGAGGCTGTTTTGTGCCCAAGGAGAGCGCTGTTTACACCAATCTTCCATATCGCTGTAACCTTCCACTATCGTGTGGCAGATGGAATAATGATTCATGCTGTGAATGTTCTCTGCGTGTTCCTCTTGCGCGCCTGCTGTCTTCTGCTTGGTTTGATCCCATTACATTAGATCACATGTTCTCTGTAGTTTTCCATTGTATTCTTTTTTCTTTTTTTCCCCTTAATGCTCTGTGTAGTTTCTTTGCTCTGGCAGCCAGATTTCTCTCTGAATATCAAGCACACAGCCATTCCATGGTAAGACAAGATATTCAGCAAGTCATCTTGCAAAACCCCTGATTAACAGAAGCAAAGCTTTCCAATTTTCCTCCTTCTTCTCCCCTCCCCTCCTTTAATTTCCCTTTTAACATACTTTCATTATTTTGAGTTCCATTCAATGTGATCTGTGATTTCCCTTCCCCTCCCGTTTCGCAGGCCTGGATTTTCTGGTCCCCGTCGCAGGTTACCTCTGCAGGCTGTGTCACAAATTCTACCATAGCGACTCTGCTGCCCGGCTCGCACACTGCAAGTCCCTGATGCATTTTGAGAACTTTCAGGTTAGACCCTTTGGCGATTGCATGGCCTGGCATTTGTTACCCCTGTGCGTGTCTCTTCAGTGAATCCACCACATTAGCTGTCTTGTCCTCAGCTCATTTCCATCATCCTTGGTGTCCATTGTGCCACAGCTTTCTCCTGGTGTGCTCTGTGCTTGTCTCCCATTCACCCCTTTAGATCTAAAACCAGTCCAGTCCTGTTTTTCTAGCTACTGCTGCTGTCATCTTGTTGCCCGTTTCTGGCTGGAAATCTTCCTCAGAGTGTCTGCTCTGTTTGCTGAACCTGTGGAGTCTGTTGTTGAGTCTAGGCCTCCTCTTTTCCTTGTTAGACAGATTACAGGTGGGTCAAAATGGGGAAAGAACAAGACAGAAAGAGGCTGCTCATTTTAAAGAAGGTTGATGCGTGTGCATCTTTTCATGGAATACTGCAGTGACTACAGAAACAGCTCCTTTAGCCGAAATTAAAGGGGCCTGGTAAAATCAGATATTCACCTTAGAAATCTGGAAATTGAGCATCACAGCACACCGTGATGGAAGCTACAAGAGTCTGTTTGGTCCCCAGGGTCAGCCTGCAGCAGGAAGTCAGTCGGTCTGTCTGCTACACCTTCCTAGAAAACTCCTTAGCACAAAGCTCTGCAGCTGATGCTGTTCCTTAGGCTCCACCTAAAGCCGCAGCATTGCCCCTTGCTGCTTTCGTATCTAGAAGCTTTCCCTACTGGGCTGGCCTGGAACCTGCCTCTGTTGTTCTGTCCTTGTTGACATGCTCGGGGTCTGGATTAGTTCCTCATGGGAGGTATGCAGGACTTGCACTGCCTCTGCCCTCTCCCTTTGGTGACCACTGCCTGTGTAGCAGAGCAGCATTCCCTGACTCTGGAAAGAGGGAAGGTTCCCACACTGACCATGTCCTCTGCCAGTACCCAAAAGCTGTTTCCCTACCACAGATGTATCCAGCTGTTGCTGCATCTTAGTGTTTTTCTGCTAGTTGTCAGAGAAGTTAACTATTCCCCATCAACCACTGTGGCAATCAGCAGGGGTGGGGTTGCTGCAGAAGCCAACATTTAGAGCTGTGGATTTGGAAAGGCAAGTAGCAAGAGAACACTACAGCTGTTCCTTGAGGGTTGCTCATCCTCTCCCACCCCTGCAGCTAGTCATTTCTGGAATGAAGGAGTTGGCCTTGCAGCTTTCCTGGCTTATTTTAGATCGGCATAGAGTGAAACTGCAGCAGCAGCGTGTATGCCTCCCTTCTGGCCCATTTAAAAGCTGAAATCAGACGCTTTTCAAATGGACACCAGAGTGACCTGGAGGGATTACTTGTGGCAGAAGTCCAGCCTTCAATATCTGCAGGCAGATAGCTAGTCTGCTTGGCTGCATCACAGTCTGAGTTAAATCATTTCCAATTTCTGGAGTATTCTCATCAGAGTAGGCTAACAAAGGATTTCAAAGCAGAGAATTGTCTGCTGTGAGGCAGTTTACAGCATCGCTGTGAAAACAAACTGGCACACTTGCGCTTGATTACATTTGGGTACAACATTTGACTTGACTGATCTAGCTCCATTGCATTATAATATTACACGTATTCCACTATTTGAGAACAGGGAAAGAACAAACCTGCGACGATACACGAAATGAAAATGTAAAGCTGCCTGCCTGGCATGCTGTAATTTCACACTGCAGACTACAGAGCGCTGCTTAGACTGGTGAAAGCCAACGTGCTCAAAATAATTTTGTGAAATTGTCAGGTGTAATACTAGTGCAAGTTCAAGGGACCTTTCAGCAGAAAGCTGACAGCTATTTGGTGGGGGGAGCTGCTGCGGAAAGGGAGCTTTGTTTCATTCCCTTAGCTCATGCTGTGTCTGGGACTTGGAAGACCAGATTCCTGCTGCATGTTAGCTAGCTACAGAGAGTCACTGCTTTTCAGAAAACCAGGCTTGAAAATGGCTAGTAGCCATCTCAGTCTCTTTACAGACCTCTACTGGCTCACCACGGTAGCTAGTGTCAACAAGTCATTTTACTGTCAACATGCTTACCTTTATTCTGTAGACAACTTCAGTATCTTGTAAAAAGAGGATATTCTTGGTATCTTAGTGTTCCTACCAACAATTTCACTGATAGCAGAGATTGTATCAGCAGAATGAAAACTCGTAAGCTTTCAGTTTAAGTCTTGCTGTGGCTGTTGACCATGAAACCGCTCCTCTCTAGGTCAGGGCAGCGCGTAGCCTCATGGAGCTGGGGTACGTGCCCAGAGCTAGGTCCTGGCATTAGCTGGAGCAAAAGCTGTCACTTGCACTATCGTTATCTACCAAGTCCTGAGTCTGACTGATATTAACAGTTACCAAAACGTTATTTTTGTCTCAGGAGCCACACGTGTGCCATGCAGTCACTCAGCATTTAGTCATGAAGTTTTTAATATCACCACTTTTTCTGACAGGAGCTGACCCTTCTCTGCTTGAAAGCCTCAGCAGCCAGGCCAGGAGAGCTGCTGAGACAGGGTGTGCCCCTGCAGATCCTAGCTGTCACTCACCATTGTTTTTGTACAGGTTTTCCTGGACCAGCTTCTCGCTGCAGGGACAGTGGCTGGGCTGGGCTCGTCTCTCACGTTGGTTTATTTATGTTTACAGAGATACAAGGCAGCAAGGCATCGTGCCACAGCTGCCTACCCCGAGGCTCCTTTGCATTCCCAGGGCTCCAGCTCCCAATTGCTGGATGATCAGAAACAGCCTCCTGCTACAGCAGTAGATACCGGCAAGAAGACGAATGCTGATCATGGGCTAGACAAGGAGGGTACAGAGCTGTCAGCACCGCAAGAACAAACTTCAAGGTGTCCAGAGGGTGAGGGTGAGCTGGCCACCTCTGTAGCAGAGGGCAAAAGCCTCGCCAGCATGACTGATGACACGTGTGGAATCGCGGTTGTAGAAGAAGAAAACCTGCAGGAGGAGAGCAAGTCCGCTACCACTAGTGCCCATTTCCCACCCCCTGAAGAGACCAGCGCCGCGGGGGAGTTGTTGGGACATGCTGCGTCTGAGGAGGAGGAAGACAATGCAGCCGGGCAAAGGGAAGGCACAGACAACTGCCAGGATCCAGGGAGTGAAGGGGGGTTAGGACAGAAAGAGGCAACACACGCAGGTCAGGAGGCAGCAGCAGAGCCTTCCTCCCTAGCCAAAGGTGAGGCAGCCAGTCTTACCTCTGCTGGGTGCAGACGCTCTTCTAGGCGCAAACCCAGATAGAGTGGCCTTAAAGGGAGAGCCCTTTACATATGATATTTGCTGGAAATGTTTATTTTCGGAGTCTTTTAATAGAGCAAAACCTTCAACTTTACTGCTGTTTTTATTTTAAGAATAAAATAAGCCTGGCTTTAGCGTGTCTAATACGGGATGGTGTTGATTATTACTTGTATAGTTGGGATACTACAATTACATGGAAAGACTGAGGCTTGGATTGTTGAACCTAAAAGAAGAAAGTAATGTGATTTTTCTTTTTTTCATAGGGGGATATGGCTCATGAAGTAGATGGATACAGATTTTTTTTTTCCACTAAGAATCGTTTGTAGTTCCTCTCTGCTTCCTTTCCAGGCAGAGAAGTGTATTTCTTGGGAGGCTGTGCGTGCCCAATTCTGCTCCTCAGAAGGGTTTTCTTTCACAGATGCGCACTCTTGGACCAGCACTGTGTCCTAAGCTAGGCAAGAATGTACATCTCGGTCATTTGTTAATACTACGAGGCTTAATACAGTCTGTTCTCATAGCGGAGACTCAGGAACAAATTTTGTTTCAAACTGATTTTAATAAAACAGATTTCTTATAACTTCTTTAACTTTCAAAACCTCTTTTAACTCTACAGAAGTAGAACAGTAAGACTTGCTTCACTGTGCTGGCTCCAGGCCATCCGGACACGATCGCAAAGTCTCAAACCAGAATGCTCACCAGTATTCCTGTCAAAATGTACAGGCAGGGCTCTGCCCCCATCCCACGGCAGGCAGAGCCCCGTCTCTTTGTTCCCAAAGCTGATGCTGCAGTGGGGACTAACCCTGCTGCTCTGGCTCTAAAGCCCAAGTCCTTAATGGCAGCTCAAGGAGTTAGGCAGCTTCCAATTAAATTAAGAGTCAAAAACATCACCCCAGTAGCTTATCTGCTTGGAAGGGGATAGAAAAGTGCAGTTATCTGGGACTGTCTGACAATATTTCTTACACTGAATAATGGGGAACCTGTAGTTGAAGGCAGGAGATGGCCTAGGGCTCCTGTCTGTGCCAGATTACCCCTAGGGGCGAGTCTGGAGTCAGGACAGCCCCTGCCTACTGTGCTCTGTGAGGGAAGAGACTAGAGCCATAACGTTCCTCGCTCGGATGCAACAGCGCAAAACACCAGAGATCATTTTTCCTCTTTGTGACGAGAGCTTGCTTGCAACCAACCTGCATGGCATCAGGCTTCCTACAACCAGCTTTAACCGAGTGGCAGTGCCGGGGGGAGAAAAGAACCACGCTCCTACACCCACCTGCGTGCTTCTGCACCTGTTACCCAGCTAAAGGAAAACAGAACGTGGAGGCGAATGGCAGGACACTACCACGGGAAGGAACAAGTCATGGGCAGAAGGAACCTCATCTATTCAACTTTTATGTGAAACCAGTGACCGGTAAATGTCCTTAGAGATGGAAAGTGTGGGGCCAGCCCACTAGACAGGAGGCTGTGGTCCCTGCCTGTCAGCTTCCATGTTCTGCTGCTCGCTCTGCTGCTGGAACTCCAGGCGGGTCTGGCGGTTGGACTCCAGCAGTTCCTTCAAGCAGGCGTGTAGATAATCATTCTTCTCCTCCAGGTGATCCAAGCAGGAGTTGATCTGGTCCAGCATGGAGTTTATTGCTGCATATTCTAAAAGGAAGGGAAATAAGAGACTGAACGATGCAAGTACGTTGTCGCTGCAGTCGGTGAAAGCAGTAAAAGCTTTTGCAAAACGTGCCCACAGCATTTTGGTTCTTATCTGCCCCCGGGTGGGTCAAGTACGATGCAACTGAATCCTCCAGGTATTGAATTCACTGGTCAAATGAAACCAACGGGAAGCTGGAGAACTGGTAACAAGATCAAAGGCACATTACCTGTAAGCAGCCCAGACCCGTTCTGGGCATAGCTGACAGCCTTTGATCTCGTGCATAAACAGCTGAGCCCAGGCTGCCTGCTAGTATGTGGTGATCCACACTGCAACGGGACCAAATAAACCCCAAGGATGAGTTAGCCTTTATAGCTGCCCTAGGGCTCATCTTTCCTGATGAGGATGCTGGCATGCTGGCAGTGCGCCCAAGTGTTTACATTCTGTAAATTACTTGTCTAAGGTTCCCAGGCTGGGATGTGACTCAGGAGGGTCTGGGTGGGTTCACACTGCCAGAACATCACTGCCACTGCGGCAGCAGGAGCAGGGCCGAGCCCCAGGGGTGCTGGTAGTGCCACCATCCTTTCCAAAGGGAGGTAAGTGTGAAGCACCACGTCCAACCACAGCATTTTCACACCCCATTAAAGCTTTGGGTAATTTGAGTTAAAACCAAACTAATTCAAAGTAATCCTAATAGATGGGTTTCTTGTTAGTTTCTTATTTAAAACATTTGTTTCAAGTGCGGAAGCGTTAGTTTCGGTACAGTGGCATTTCACAGTGACGCATATGAACACCGCTCATCAGCTGACAGCCTGTGCTGCTGCCATGAAACCCTTGCTTTCGGATTGTGCCAAGCACTACTCACAGTCCTAGAGAACACCCAAAAGCCAAACTGGAAAACCAGCTGAGATAAAACCTCTGCTGACACATGACTTAGGAACTGCCAATTTAGCACTGGCTGAAACCCTGGCTTGCAGGGGCCCCTGGGGAGCACCAGTTCTGTTCCTTCCTGAAACTGCACAGGCTGAGTGAACGCAGGGAGGCAGGCGGCAAGCTGTGACCCGGGGGGGTGAGGTTTGTGAAGATCGTGGGCAGGGCGCGGGGAAGGAGGCCTGTGTGGGTGGGACAAGCCCACAGCTCACCGCCTGGCGCTGGCTCTTCTCTCTGAGCAGCTGGGAGAGCACCAGAGCCAAGCATGACCCACGCAGCACCTAGCTGGAGCGGTGCTCTGAGCCAACGAGGAATACAAAGAAGGGGAAGCAAGCTCCTAGGGATGAAGGTGAAGCCGTGCTGAAATCCCCCAGCCTCACGAGCCCAGCTTTGCCCCGCTCAGCTGCTGAGCCCAGGCACTCGTACAGGCAGGGTGCCCAGAGCCCAGCACAGCAAGCTCAGGCGCTGCCAGTGCCAGCAGGACACTGGGTGTTCCTGGGAGGCAGAGGGGTGATGCCAGGGAGAGCCCACACTGCAGCTCGGGGCGTGTTTAGGGTGGTGAACACAGGGCAGTGGGACTCTGCATCAGCACCCCATGGCGCTGCTGGCCCCAGGCCCCCAAATGTCCCTGAGTAACACAGCTCCTGAGCTCAATGCAGGATTTGATCTGCGTGTGGTGCTCCCTGTTCCAATTATCAAGATGCCGAGCAGATACAACAGCTCGTTCTGACAACTAACATTATTCACCAGCTTGGGCAAGAAGGCTGTAATCACAGCAGGAACCTAATTACTCTCAGTGCCTAGAGCTTTAGAAAAGGCCATTTAAGTTGTGCTGCTCTCGGAAGAGGGGAAAAAAAAAAAGTAAAAACATTTTATTTGATTGACTTCTGCTAGTTGCATGCTTTGTTTAAGGAAAATTAGCCACCTCCTCTAATGAAGGTGTTGACCAGGAGTATGGTTATTCACGTTGCTTCCTGCTCTGCATTGTAACAGGAACAGTTACCAAAAACCAACCACATTCCCTATTTAAGGTCACAGAAGTGATCCACGGCCCCAGCACAACTGAACCAGGAAATATCTACAGATCTTTATGACCAGCTACAGCACACAAAACCCCAGTGGTGATAAACCAGCAGAACACTTAATGGAGAGGCTGGATGCGGATCAGATTTGGTGACTGTCACCACCACATCTACTCACAAATCACTGGGGATGATGCAGAGCGGTGACAACTCTTGGGGTATCACAGCTCAGAAACGACCTCCTGTCAGTGCAGGAGGGTCCCAGCCACAACTAGGAGGTTCACCGATGCAGGTCTCATCTGGAAACCAAAGGGTCTTTTGGGAATCAGTGTCAGGGATTGGAAGGGACCTCAATAGATCATCTCATCCCATCTGCCAGAGCGGGATCACCTCAATCAGGTCACACAGGAACACATTCAGGTTGGGTTCTGAATGTCTCCAGAGCAGGAGACCCCACAGCCCCTTTGGGAATCCTGTCCCAGAGCCCTGTCACCCCCACCGTCAGGAAGTTTCTTCCCATATTTAAGCGGAACCTCCCATATCCCAGCTTGTACCCCGTGTCTGGGAGAGCAACACTCAGCCCTTCACCATTTTTAACAGTGGCAATGTGCCCTTGAAAGGCTTCTTCCTCCCTCCTCCTCCTCCTCCTCACCTTCCTCCCCGAAGCCGTCCCCGTCCCCGTCCCCGTCCCCAGCCCCGTCCTCGCCGTCCCGCCCCGGGGGGCCCAGCGGTGCGGGCGGCTCCGCGTTGGGTCCCGCCATGGCCGCGCTGCCATGCCCGGGGGCGGGGCGGCCGGCGGCCAATGGGAGCGCTGCGTTCCCCCCGCATCACGCCGGGAGCCGGGTAAAGTTTGTGGTTAGCGTTGTGCGGGGCGGGTGGGGTGGACGGGGCGGGCACCCAGCGGGGAGGTCTCCCCCCCGCACGCTGTGTGCGGTTTTTGTGCTTTTTTCCCTGGGTGTTTTCCCCAAATGAACTTCCAGCGTGAAGCTGTTGCCTCGCCTTGCAGTGTCTTCACTCCCTCAAGGCCTTCCAATCCACAGTCACTGCAAAGTGCACTTGGATGCATAACGAAGTTGGTCTCTAGGACCACCATCACCATCCCATGATTTTTTTCCCCCAAGAAAACTTATTATTTGTGTGATCAGGCCTGCACCTCCTGCAGACAGAGCGTCTCGCAGTGCCGTGGCTGCAGCAGAGAGATGCCAGCACTGCCGAGCTCCCCGCTGCAGCCGTGCACCGTGCTCCTGTCACCGGTTCTGCGTGGCTGCTGGGCGGTTCGCACCAGCCCCGGGTCACCTTTGCATCTCCTCTGCCCCAAAAGCACGAGCTCGCTTTGTCTTTCCTTGTCCTTGACACGCTATCCGTCGTACTTCACGCAGCCTCAGGAAATCTAATCACTGGAGAAATTTTTCATCCCCGGGAGAGATGTCACTGGGATGGAAATAACTCGGAATTAGAGCATTAAGTTAAACAGCTCAAGCCCAGTTCGAAGACTCTGTAATTAAGTGGGTATCTGGGGTGAAGAAGAAAGATAAGGTTATGTCCTCATTTGACATCACAGCCGGCTCTTTTCCTTTCTGTAGAGGCACCCATGCCAAGCTGGGCCCCGTGCCGTGCCCAAGGCAGGGGAACTGCACGTTAATATAATGAATACTGTGACTGGAATGGAAAACGGGATAACCCACAATGTAAAGCGTTGCGTTTGCACTGCGGGTACCTGTAGGTCACAGACAGCAACCCGCCGGGCAGAACACGCCCTCAGAGGACACATTATTTCACTTCCACCTTATAATTTGGCGTCTTCTCAGCGAGCCCGGATTAAATAATCACCGCTAGGAAACCGGGCCGCGTCGCTGCACCACCACCAAGTCCCTCAGCACTCACACAAACCCCTCCTCGCCCGCTTGGGGCGGCTTTGAACCTGGCTCCTTTTTCTCCTCCCTTTTACCTCAGCGCGGCGGCCGCCATTTTGTGGGCGGGGAGGCGCCGCGGGGCGGCCGCTCGCAGCCCCCCGCCCCTGCGCGCCCTGCCCGCAAGATGGCGGCTGCCGGCCGGGCCTGGCGGGCGGCTCTGCTGCTGTCCCCTTGGCGGCTGCGGGCCCCGTGCCGAGCCTACGGCGCTGCGGCGGGGGTCGGCGGCGGCTGTGGTGGTCGCCGCTTGCTCCTGGGTGCTGCCTTCGCTCTGGGTGGCGGCACCGGTCTCTACCTGGCGGCCCAGCACCGCCTGCGGGAGCACTCGGCCGCTGAGGTAACGCGCCGCCGGGCCCGCTCGGTGCCTGAGGCGGGTCTCGCCTCCCCTCCTCCGCGCTGCCTGGCCTCAAGGCCGGCCCCGAAGCTTTATCCCCTTTATCCCCTTCCTTTGCCTCCTCGCCTCCCCCAAGGCCAGGGCCTGGCGGCGGGGAGCCTCCCGGGGCCCGGGGGAGACACCTTCAGGGGGGCGCGGAGCGGGTTCTGCCGTCTCTGAGGACCACACGGCCGCTTTTGCTCAGTTTTCAGTCAGGAAACCGCTTAAAAATGTGTAAATATTTTTTACAGCCGCTCTCTTCCTGAGTGGTTGTACAAAGTGCCTGTCAGAACCGAGAGCGCGCGGCTTGTGAAGCTGCATTCTCTGTTAGATAATTGTTGCTTTTTGCCAGCACCCACGGAGGGTTGTGTAACCAAATGGGTTGCAAATAAGCAGCAGAGCGAGATGGCTGCGTTTGTTTTATAATGTATGACTGCCGGCCAGCACGTGTCAGGTTGCTGAAGTACCAGCAGCGTTGGGAACCCTCCCTGCTGCGATGCTTCGCTGGCAGTGTGACCCTGGGCTCTCCTCTCTGAGCTGAGCACAGGTTGGTTAATCCCAGGACACTGAAGTTAGGCCAATGCATGCCTAAAATCTTTATGTTCCAGCAGATTTTATGTCTATGTTTCTATAATCAATTGTGGTATAGTACTGCCACCCCTTGCTGTAGTGTGATCAACAGCAAAGTCTTTTTGTTCTTCCTATGCCGTGCACTCCACAGAGATTATTGGGCAGGGGAGGAATTGAATTGAAAAGGCTTCTTCTTTTTTTTTTTTTTTTTTTTAAGACCATTAAATACAATTGTGATTTTCCTCGGTTACAGAGTTTTGTGCAGAGCAGTAAGCTGTCTGGATCTGACTTCTTTCTCTTGTCTGTGAGTAGGAGCTTTCAACAGGTTAAGCAGATGTTTAGAAAAACGGGTATTTGGTCCCTATAGCAGGTGATTTGTGATGTCATTTGAAGAAAGCATCTGTTAGCAGAAAGATTTTAATCACCAGAAGTTGAAATTCAATGTCAATGACTAAGACTATAACAAAAATAAGGGTTAAATAAAGATAATGTTTCTATTTAATGGAAAATGAAAGCTTGTGGTCTCTTCCTTCCCCAGCTGCCTACAGGGGACCTGCAGCTTACTCTCTACCAATATAAAACATGCCCTTTCTGCAGTAAAGTCCGAGCTTTTCTTGATTATCATGGACTGCCCTATGAAATTGTGGAAGTGAACCCGATAATGAGGAAAGAAATCAAATTCTCTTCCTACAGAAAGGTGCCTATCCTGCTAGCCAATGCTGGAAGCACTCTGGTAAGTCTTACCGTGCTGAAAGATTGATTTCCCCATAAGCAGTGGTTTAGAGGTTTTTATCTCTCTGTGCTTTGCCACATGCAGTATAATCTTTAAATCATATTTTGTTCTCTCAAGAGCTTAAGATTTGTGTGTTGCTTTGTGGTATCCTCTGCCCTGGTCTTACTAGAGTTTAAGTCTTTCTTCCAAAGTGTGTTGTTTTGTGTAGTGACTCTGTAATCCAGTACTTGTCTGGATTCTTTCAGCCCTAAAGGAGGACACCTTTTTTTGCCTGAAGTAAAAAGAATGGCTTGTATCTTATGAGATCTCAAGATTACTGACAATTCGACTATCTGTGGCTTTTTTAATGTGAGCATTGCTTTTCTATTTGCTGCAAAGAGCCTAAATCCAAAACCTGCTAGTATTGCCTGAGTACCTGGCCCTTAGGTCGTCTCTTGTCACAGTGAAGGACAAATTTGAAATGATACTCAAATGATTCCTGCAGAGATCTGTGTGTAGGGCTTTAGACTTGCAGGGTGGCCAGTGGAAATGCATGAAGGGAAAAAGGGACTGTGGTACTAACTTGGGACTTCAGCATGCAGGACAAAAGGTTTTGAAGGATTTCCATTTTGATTTCACCAGTTCCTTTTAAAAGTTTGTCTTAATTCTGTTTTTCAGCAATTGAATGACTCTTCAGTGATCATCAGTGCAATAAAGACCTATCTCATTTCCAAGTAAGAAAATGGGATGGGGGAAGAGTTGAACATGACTATCTTTAGAAAACTGAAGCTTTAGAAGACTCTTTGAGTCGGTTGTTAGTGTCTTGCTGACCTTAGCCTCTGAAGCTATGGATGTTTGGCCAGGGACTGACTTGGCTGTGATGGAGTAAATGATGCATGTATGTGTTGGGATATGTGTGCAGTGACACACATCTGCATTTCAGAACTACTCTTTTTCACCTGTGAAATTCTCTTTGCATAAAACCTGCGTAAATGTGGACTAGAGGTAGTTCTGGAACTAAGCTTACATTTAGCCATACCATCTAGAGTGAAATTGCTGTACCTGTGTCCTTTGGATCCATACTAAAAACATTTGACAATTGTAAGAAGCTCTATGTCTGCAAAAACTTCCAGTCTGGCACAGAAAAGTAATGTATGCTGATAGTGGTTATTTGGAAGTAGCTGTTCCAGCTAGTTTCAAATTGGAAAGCTCATGCACTTACCTTTAGACTAATAGGTCGAATCTTTTGATTTCTTCTTTGCTCTTGGCCATTTTTGTAGCAGCCAAATCAGATGTGAACTGTGTTTCTGTCCACAGGAGGAATAGCTTAGAAGAGATTGTGTCCTTTTATCCTCCTATGAAAACTGTGACTGATCAAGGCAAGGAGGTATTTGAGTATGGGAATAAATACTGGCTCATGCTGGATGAGAAGGAGACAAAGCGAGTCTATCCTGTCAAAGAAGTGAGAGTGTAAGTGCTTTAAGTTTCTGGGTCCTCGAAGTCAGCTTACAGCCTACTACTCCTAGATATCCTCAGGGGCGGTGCATACATAAAGTCCTGTGGGTACTGATTATTCCTTTTAGCACCCCATTGACGTTTAAAAGCTTGGTAGCTGTGGTGTTTCGATGTGTATTTTGCATAATTTGAAACTATGTTGTCAGAAGGTCTAGTTCCCCCCCATTGTGGTCACACTAGCCTTCAGTTGCTTCCAGTTTCCTTCTTGGCCTTTCCTTTATGTCACAGAGGAATGCTGTGGAGTGCTCGTTTCTCAAGGCTGTATGTTCTGCTTTAGTTCTTGTATTGGGAGGAGGAACTAGTGCTCTATCTTTAGTCTTAATTTTAGATTGAGACTGAAGGAGCCTTGCCAAAGTTAATGCTTCTGAGTGCATTTCAGAGAGGTCACCAGAGCACACGGCTGGGTGGGATTTTGACGTTACTTGTCCTTGGTACAAACTCTGGCTAATGTCACCGTGATTCTGTCTGCCTCCTGTAGCCCTGCAATCTCTACCTTATTCACTGAAAAATCTCTTTTGAATGCCTGCAGGGAAGAAATGAAGTGGAGAAAATGGGCCGATGATTGGCTTGTTCACCTCATCTCCCCCAATGTCTACCGTACCCCAAGGGAAGCCTTCGCGTCTTTCGATTACATCGTCCGTGAGGGGAAGTTTGGCACCGTGGAAGGTTTCTTTGCCAAGTACATGGGGGCCATTGCCATGTTCTTCATTAGCAAGAGACTGAAGAAAAGGTTGGTACCACTGAATGCCAAGTACACAGGAATAGCTCCTTAATTGTCTCAGCTATGAACTCCAGAGATCAAAGGGCAGAAGCTCAGTATTTTAAACCAAACCGTTTCATGCGGTGCGAGTAATAGCTGTACTCCTTTACCCAGCGGTACTGAACCTCTCTACTCATCTACTGTTTACTCACTGGCTGTTCCCTTCACCTTAAAATACCTTCCTAATTCCCCAGCCCGTAAGATTAGAAACGATGAAAGGTTAAAGAAAGAAAGATACTGGTGCCTTTAGGCTGGTTCTTTTCTTTATTTAGACATAACCTTCGAGACGATGTCCGACAAGACTTGTACGAAGCAGTTGACGAGTGGGTAAAAGCCATCGGCAAACATCGACTGTTCATGGGCGGAAACCAGCCGAACCTTGCGGACTTGGTAAGGGGTTAATTCCTCTATCTGTAGCGACCTATATTGCAAGTTGGTTGGTGATCCACGTGAAATGGTGAATACTAACATAGGCAGAGAAGGCGAAGGATGTGAGACATATGTCCTTTGTGCAGTAACACAATTCCCACGTGAAAGGGACTTAAAATACTTGAGTTAAAATAGGACATTTGTTGTTTTCCTCTAGAGAAACATTCCTTAAGACAGAGCCTGCAGTACCCTTCTGCAGGTGGATGTTACAGATCTTGTGGAAGCGTGATAAAAGCAGGTTACAAGCCTGAACACTGCTCTGACTAGTGAGCACTGAACAGAGCCTCACACCTGCACAGGTTTTATTACACTCAGTGCTGCTGGGGTGTCTCTGCAGGCAGCAGAGAGTGGAGCATGATTCATTCCCTGCATCAGCAGTTCTCCCTGGAATGCAAGTGAAGCATTTTCTACCAGGGCTTGCTGCCGAGATGGGATTAACTGTTGCCCCATAACTGCATGTAGATTCTTGTGTTTACTTACCATTTCCTCATGGAAAAAGCATGTGCTTTCTTACTACCTTTCTGCCCACTCAGTCTTCCTTACTAATCAGAGTTGCGGACTAGATGGCAGAGCAGATAAAAAGCCCTTACTGTCTAGGCTATCGAGGCACTCTCATTGTTACCGAAGCTTTTTTCCACCACTGATTTTCTCAGTGTTGTTTTAATCTTCATCCTCTGGCACAGGCAGTATATGGGGTCCTCCGAGTCATGGAAGGGCTGGAAGCCTTTGACGACATGATGGTTCACACCAAGATTCAGCCTTGGTACCAGCGCATGGAAGAAGTCATTCAAAAAGCTGAAGTTGCAGTCTGATGCCAGCTTCAGCTGCCTTTCTGAAGTACTTGCATGGATAAAGCTTCAGAAGGAATGACCTTGTATTTTTTAAAGAGTTGAAGGGGCTGGTCACACCTAATGGACTGACGCGCAGGTACAGAGACTGTCCTGTTTATGGTCCTAAGCCTCAGCGAGCAAAAGGGATCCAGCTATGCACAAATCTGAATGTGATACTTAGAAGGATGGGGACAGGTAAAAGGAAGGGATCTTGGACGCTGCTGGAAAGGAGAAGCTCTGTGACTGAACTGAAGAATGGGCTGAACAGGCTTCTTTTAGGTGAGAGCCGTGCTCAGAGCAGGTTACTGTAAAAGCAAGCTGCTTTCTTGGCTAGTAAGTGTTATGGCCATATCAGATACAGTAAGTCTGAGCAGCTTTTGCTTCAGGCTGTCTTCCTCCATTCATCCACGTCATCCAAAGTGTTTTCTCGGAGTGAGACACTGGATACTAGATTTTAAGTGACTCTTAATTTTTCCTGCAATAGAATCCAGTAAGCCCAGTGCTGAGGGAACTGGAGGAATCCACGACACTGGCAAAGGCATCCTTCCTAAGACAGAAAAGATGCTGCGCTTGACAGATTGTAAGCTTTTACTCTTCCATGTAAACGGTTCTTTGACTACCTGATTCTGTACGGTCTGCAAGGATAAAGGCTTGCTTCTCTTCCTGTGCCCTTTGTGAGATCTGTGAATTCCTACCTGTAACGCCCCCAAATCGCACCCTACACAGAAACCACTCATGCAAAACAGTAATTTTAAAATTTGTCTTGCATGAAGTCTCTGGAATACCCCTGAAAATCTGTTTTGTTTTGTGTTTTTTTTTTTTTTTTGAAAAACAAAAAAAGATTAAGAGGAATCTGCATCCTTGAGATCTCTAGATGTTTCTGTCATATGAGAGGAACAAAGGGTTTGCTGTTGTAGCACTCAAATTAGGAACGATCACTGGGGGTATCATCACGTGTGATGCCGACTGAGCTGTGCTATGCAGAAGGGCCTGACGTATTTCTCAGTGACAGAGAATAGAGGTTTGAATGCAAGCGATCCTCTCTGCAGCCCAAGGCCTCAACTTCATTAATTATCAGTTCCAAAAAGTTGTTTCTGCAGAAGAAAATGTGCACTTCAAGGAAACTGCTTTGTGGGTGTTACACGTGCAGCTGGGAGCTGTCTGTAACGCAGTGACTTGCACTCCGTGGGTTGGGGGGACCTTTATTCATATAACAGCCATTGTGATGGTTGTGTCGGTTTTTGTACAGAATGTACAGAAATGGTAGAAATACCAGCAGGAAAACTAGTCACAAATTCAGTTATGTGATGGGGAGAAATAGAATGTTTACAGTAAAACCAGCTGCTTTGGTGGTGCTTTTTTTTGGTCACGCCTCACTGCATTTGTTAAAGGTGCTCAAAGTTCGGGTGGGCGATACTTGTTGTTTTTATTTATTGTATCGAAGCCACCCGGGGAGCTTGAAGAACCCCCTCAGGGCAAGTAGAGAAGCATCCAGAGCCTCCTGAGAGCCAGCTTTCGTGTGGCAGCCACCTGAAGCCTCCCGGTTCGTTGTAGCGACCGAAGCCGCGCTGGGGCTTCCTCCCCTCAGAGCTCCCCGTCAGGAGCCCCTCAGCGGAGCCCGCCTCCCGCCTCGCGTCGCCATGGCAACGGGGCCGGTGGCGGGGCGGGGCGTTGCCCCTTGTGACGCGGCGGCGGGAGGGGCGGGGCCGCCGGCAGGGTTTGAATCGCCCAATGGGGGAGCCGCGGGCGGCGGCGGCTCGGCGGCGGCCCCGGAAGTGCGGCGGTGGCGGCGGGGGCTCGGGCTCGTACCCCTGGTGCTGCCTCCAGGCGTCCGCCGCGCCCCGCAGCCGAGGGCTCTATGGCAGCGCCGCCCGCCGCCTCCCCGCCGCCGGCGAGGACAGCCTGAGGAGGCAGCGGCTGGGGCTGGCCGACGCCGCGTTCGGTTCTTCATGGTGAGGGAGGGGCCGGCGGGAGGGTGAGGGAGGGCCGGGATCCCCCCCCCCCCCCCCCCCTCACCTCACCTCACCCGCTGCCCGGTTCGGCTCCTCCCCGCCGGGATGGGAGGTGTGAGGGGGGCACCGGCCGCTGTGCAGCCACCACCCCGGGAAACCCCCCGGTACAGCCCCGGGCTGACCCCGAGCTGCCGGTCCCGGCTCGGAGCAGGAGGCCGGAGCGGGCCCGGGCCCTCACGGGTTCCTCTGAGAAACCCCCCCCGGGCTTCAGCAATGAACCTCCGTGGTGCTGGGGAAGCTGCCTGGCAGCTCCGCGGTTGTGTTCGTGGCGATTCAGCTGCCGTTAGGTTCCCAGCGCTGTGGCTGAAGGGGCGCTGCTGGGCCCCGGGAGCTGCCCCCGTCCTGGGGAAGGGGAGGGTGGCGGTGCCCGGCTGTGTTTGCAGGGGGAATCCTGGTACTTCAGAAAACTGTCACTTCCTTTTTCTCTTGATTTTCTTGATTTGCTTTTCGTGATTCGCTCCTGACTCTGCACTCAAGAATGTTAAGTGATGGACTGACAGCTTTAGAGCAGGTTATTACATGAACCTTGACAAATTGACAAATTAATCAGGAGCTATAAAGAGTCATCTAAATTCTGTTCTAGCAGAGGTATTGTGTAAAATCCTGCTCTGCTTCATTACAAGTAACACTTTACTTGTAACACGTGTTGTTATGTAGCAAATCATGAAGGAGTGCTTCCATGAGATTAGCAGCTAAGCCCTTTATAACACCAGGCTAATAGCTCTGCTCCCGCCATGCACAGCAGCCCTTGGACATCCCTCCTCCCTCACTCTCATTTCAAGTCCCCAAGGTGGTACCAGGCAAGCAGCTCATGCTGTGGCTGATTCCGTTTGGTTCTGTGTATGAGTTCACACACGTGCTTACTGGGTAGCACTGAGAACTAGTGTTGTGGGCTTTTTTTTCTTCTTTCCAGTTTAAGCACAGATTTTGATGCCTTCTCTGCATGTAGACCTAAACCCAGGATGTTGACATTTCTGTTAAATTTTGTTGCTGTTGGCAGGTTTTAGGAATGGTGTGGGGTTTGAGACAGAAGGGAGATGTACAGGTGCCCTTAAACTGTTCAAAACTGATTTCCTTATGAAACAGGTTAAAAGGGGCACTTGCAGCTGTAACTGAGTTTGGGTGAGCTCATCTTGTGTAATTCAACAGAACATTTTCTGTTGTTTAAACCAGCTCTCAGCATCAGTGTGTAAGGACTGATAATCTCAAATCTTTCTTTATCCTCTGCTTATAGAGGAAAGCACTGACACACCAACTTTTGATGTTTAGGTTCATAAGTACAATAAGTCTGAGTCTGCACCTTGCCTTAATTTGAAAGGAAGAGGGTGATGAGAAATTGGCACCCTTCCCTATCAGTGGTCATTTTATTATTTCTGCACCAGGTTTCCCTCAACCATCAAAAATGAAGTGACTTCAGTCTCTGCACAGAGCACACTGTCAAGAGGAACTAAAAGCCTTACAATAACTGTAAGTATACCTAAGCTGACATAAATTGCTGCGGGTGGAATTTTATAAAATTTTCCATTGCGCTATACTGAGGAACCATTACCTCAAATAGAGGATCATGTCCAAAACTGATTTCTTTAGCTTTGTGTTTTGCTTTTGTGTGTTGTGTTAGGCAACGTTAAGGTTATGCATGTAATTAATGTAGGGATTTGTAAATATATGCATCACTGTGAGGTAATCTGAAGAAAAGATATCTGAAAGTTTTTAAGCATTTGTTTAACTTCAAAAAGACTCTTGAAGTTAAGCACATATGAAAGAGTTTGCAGGTTCAGGGTTTTAGGATGGAGTGATCTTATGGTTTCCTCTTTATTTATTTTTTATTTATTTTTTTTGTTTTTTTCATCTAAACTATTAAATGAGTGCTTTTCCCTCTTTCTCTATAATTTGTGTTCGGACTCTGATGGTGCTGGGTACTGGAGCCTTTGATTTGCACGCTTGCTCTAAGACTTGGAACTCCAATGACTCTTACGGGCATCCTCTGTCACTCCAACTGTTTGGTCTTTAATAGCTGTGTTAAAAGCAGGAAATAGCAGAAGTAGAGAGATTGCTTGTGTTAATCTCTTTCCAGCAATATAAGGTGCTGTTCAAAATGGCAGATGCTGCTGAAAGGAAGCTCAAATTGTAACCACAGCTGGCCACTGTTGCACACAGGGAAATGTTGTTATTTCCAGTCTCCTTATCCACAGGTTTCCTTTCCTTGTATTGCCCTTTCCCATTTGTGGGAGAAGAGCCATGAAGAACCGTTCCTCATCTCCCCCTTTGCACGTCCATGTGGATGAAAACACCCCTGTCCATGTCCATATTAAAAAGGGTCAGAAAACCACACCTGCAAAATGCCAGGTAGGAGTGTGCAGCTGGGCATTTGTAGGGGCTACAGAGGAAACAGTGGGTCCTAGAAGCACCACCAAATCTTCAAGGTCTGCTTTACCTTTATATTAGAACTGGAAGACTTTCTGCCTTGTTAACTGTACGCACGTTCAGTGGTGAATTTTCAGTAATATGTTTTCTCTGTTTAAGGTGTGTTAAGTACGGTATTGAATAAATAGTTTTTGTGGATCTTGTTGACTGCAAAGTAGGGAAAACGTTTTAAGGATTTTTTGTAACTGCGCCATTCTTTTTTCTCTGGTGGTGCTGTTGTCAAATGATACAGCTGCTCTTTTGTGAGAGGAATTTGGAACAGTGAAAGGATCTGCCAGGTTGTTCCTTCTGCACGTGAATGGGTTGTATTGCAGTATTTTTTGTGTATCTCCATACAGAGGAGGCTTCCTTCCCTATCCCCTCTCCCCAAATCTTCCACCCCTGGCCTGCTGGATAAGGTTTTCATTGCTTCACAAGTGCATATATTCTGGTGATATAACAGAATAGCTATGTGATCAGTAGTGAGAATCTAGCCATACCATCAAGTGAATATGCTTCTGGCTGGTGTTAGCTTCCTCTGATGGCTGCTCGCTCATCTGATCTGCTGTATGACATCAAACACTCTGGTGTTTTTGCATGAATGATCTTCCATTTGTTTTTGCAGCACAAACTGTAAATGTTTTTAAAAGTCGTAGTGATTTATCTTATTTTCTCTTTTCTGTCCTTCAGCAAAAGCAAAAACAGAAAATGAGAGGGAATACCGTGAATGCACGCCGAACTGTCCGGGTGAAAACTAAGGCCCCCTGGATGCCCCCAGGGAAAACATCTGTCCTGGAATCCACCTACAAATGGGAGGTACGGCTGATGTTGCTCTTAAAAGCAAGCTTTCAGCTTTAGCTGAGGTTGAAGAGAGCACTTACAGAATGTTATGATGGAGGGAGCTGGGATGATCGGAAAGAATCCTGCCATCACATGCGATCCATTTTAAGTGTCTCATACACATCTTTGTCACTTCTTAGTATAGAAAAATTGGGAATTCATTAGCAACTTTCGGCCATCTCATGCCTTTCTATTTGTTGAAGCCAGACAAGCGTGTTTGTTTGTTCACATCAGTGCTAAATACAATGAGACCTCACCTGGAATATTGTGTGCAGTTCTGGGCTCCACAATTTTAAAAGGATATACATCCAGAGGAGGGCAACAAAGTTGGGAAAAGGGCTGGAAGGCATGTCCTATGAGGAGTAACTAAGAACACTTGTTTTTTAAACTTGGTGAAAAGAAAGTTGAGGAGCGACCACGTTGTTCTCTTCTGCGGAGATGGGGAAGTGGAGAGGGAGATGCTCACCTTTACTTGGTGGTGTCTAGAGACAGGATGCATGGGAGCAGCTCAAAGCTGCACCAGGGAGGTTCAGTCTAGACATGAGGAAAAATTCTTTACTGAGAGTGTAGTTAGGCACTGGAACAGGCTTCCTAGAGAGGTGGTTGATGTCCTGTGCCCATATGTGTTTGAGGTTAACACTTAATGATATGTCTTAATATTAGGTCATCCTCAAAGTAGTCTGACCGTTTGACTTGATGACCTCTGTAGCTTCCTTCCAACTGAAGCTATTGTATTCTATTTAATTGTATTGCTTCCCTTCAAGATCTCGTTTTGGGACACAACAAGGAACTGCTGTTACTAGTCTGTTCTGAAGCATGGAGCAATTTTGACGTATTGTGTAATATTTTCGTTTTCACATCTTCAACTCTTGCATTCCTGGCTCTTCCTCGATGAGAATTTTAATTTTTTTTTTGTTTTTTTTTCCTTCTTTTTCTATTTTAGTCTTTCCACATTGTTGAACTTTCCCTGATGGAAATGAAGGAGCTGTTTTCAATATTTGTTTCCTTCCTAGTCTTACTGTAGTGATGTATTTTTGGTAGAGTTAGGGTTAGAACGCTGCTTATAACTTTATATTTAAAAAAAAAAATGTCCATTATTGTTTTTCTACTAGGGACCAACTCACCGCCTGGAAATTACACCTCCAGATTCAGAAAAAATGCTGTCAGTGTTGCGTCTGAGTGATCTCTCTACAGATGAGGAGGATGCTGTTTGCTGCAAAATGAACGAGTATGAAAAGAAGATAGATAGCCTGATGAATGCGGTGGGAACACTGAAGAATGAGGTGAGGAGACAACATAAAGACAACATAAAGGCTGCGGATTCAGCCTTTGTAGCTGATCGTTTGGCAAGAGGAAGCTAGAGTCTTGGTGAAATGGAAGACTACTCAGCTTGTTGGTTAGCTTCTTAAAGAAATCAGTCTGAGTTGTTTAGAAGATCTGAACTAGTTTAGTGAGAAATTCACAAGTCATAGTATGAAACAGTTTTAAACTGTATCCATTTAATATGGTATTGCTGTGCTTTAGTTTCCAAATAATCTTTCTTCAGATCAAACACAAAATCTGAAAACTGGTCATTTTAAGAAGGTGAAAAAAGCAGTTTGATGATGTTCTATTGTCAAAGAATCCACTTATTCCACAAGATTGTTTCTTCTGATTCTGTTTTGAAATACGCAGCCCAGTGATACTGTGTTTTCCAGCTAAATAGCCTCTTTTGTACTTGACAGTGTTTGAAAAATGGACAGGAGACGTTTCCAGATTTCATAAGATGCTCTATGGTGGAGGCTAACTGCATTTCTTTCCTCTAAGTTCACACTGAGGGTAGCAAATCTTGTATTCTTATTATTTTATGTAAAACGATGTGAAGTTCAAATTAGTAAATAAGAATAGAATTTAGGATTTTAGTGTATTCTTCTTAGTAAGCCTTTTCTGTTCTATTTATGCTACAAAAAATAATGGAATTACTTGCATAATTGTTAAACAAAAATTTGTTTTGCTATTTCTAATGACTGAATTGAATCTAATGTTTGGTGATACTGCATAATTAAATCCGTGATGTAAGATCACATTAATTTTGTAGTTTTAAATCTGTTTGTGCCAGAAAATCTCAAGTGATCTCTGCTGCTGCAAAAGGAAACAAGTCTGGTGCACTAATTCAACCGCCCTTTGTATTTTCTCTTCTTGCACTTCTTGAACTGTTTGTAGTTCTCTTATCTGCCAAGTGGGATGCATGTGTCATTCATGAATCAAGTTCAGGTTTATTTAATTTTAAGTTCTATTTAAATTTCTTTATCAGGCCAAGATGCATAAAAAGGAGCACCAGCAGCTAATGACAAAGCGTCTCCTTGAGGAGCAGAAAGAAGAATTGAATGAGGTCACACAAGAGCTGGTAGAAACAGAGCACGAGAATTCACTGCTCAGGCGCAATATTGAGCGCATAATGGAAGAGAAAGATCTGACTGTGTAAGAAACCTCCTGTTCTCCACTCTTACTGCAGTTAGTGGTATTTACAGGATGCCTGCCTCCTTATTGCTAATGTTAGCTGAGGCTGAAGTTTGCACCCGGGGTTGCAGTGCTGCTGAGGAACTGATGCTCTTGTGTTTTTTTGTCATCATTTAGAAAGGGTATTTTAAATGGCAGTAGCTACAGAGAAGGGCTCTAGCATGGTCATTGAAATGAGGAAAAAAAACTATTCTGTCAGGAAGCTGAAAGCGGTTGGCTTGTGTGGCCTGCTGTAGGGTCATCCTAGCTTTGCAGTTCATATTTTGAAGGTTAAAGAGATGCTGTTTGTAATGTGATGGTGTTGGTACAACAACACATGAATAAATATAGAGGTGAATATTAGAAGAGAATTTCTGGCACAGCATTGTGTTTTGGCTTTAATGGGGTGTGCAGGCTTTGATATGAACCTAGTTTGGCCCATCTAAATTCCTGTTTCATGGCTGTGATCCTAGATAGTTCTGGGAGCCCACTTACTGCCTTCAGTCAGAAAAAACTTCTACGCTGAAAGGGGGGTGAATCTTAGGTACTATTTCTTTTGAGCTTTTATCCTCTGATTAGAGGGGTTTTATCTGTTTTAACTCAAACTATTTATTCATACTGGTTGGTACAGCTGTCAAAGTTTCTTGTTTCTCTAATTGCTGAATTACCGCAGGCTACAGAAGAAGTACTTGCAGCAGGAGAAAGAGTGCCTGATGTCCAAGCTGAGTGAGGTTGAGAGGGATGGAGAAGCGGCAGCCAGACAGATCCATGCCTTGAAAAATACAATTGGGAGACTCAACCTTGTAGGTGTTTTTTTTTCTTTTTTTTCTTTTTTGTTCCTTTGTTCTTTGTTATGTTGTGCTGTTTATGGCTGTCTTAAAAATGTAATGTCACAATTGCTGATCCACCAAAACCATAAAGAAAAATGGAAGGATTTAGCTTGCTTAAGGTGTTTGCTAGATCTCTTTAGAAACTGGATATTTGTCCACCTTCTCACCTTCTGCACGGGTGGTGTTGAATATTGCAGTGCTGCTGCTTTTAGCAGCGTACGTTAATTCCAGAGTTTGAGACATTGCGTGTGAACAATATTATTTTATTTTTTCCTCCTCTAGGAGAAACACATGAGCAGCTCAGACATTAACACACTGACAAGACAAAAAGAGCTGCTGCTACAGAAATTGAGTACCTTTGAAGAGACCAACCGGACACTCCGAGAGCTTCTCAGAGTGCAGCATAACCGGGAGGTGAGCAGTGCTGTCTGCTTCAACTTGGATGATTACTGAAGGCAATATTGTCTTCTGGACTGAAAATGGAACTTGAATTTGAGAGCTCTTAACTCTTTTTCCTAATGCTGCCATTGACCATGTGTCATAAAGGATGGATTGTTTTCTTTATCCCTGCCTTCCTCATTACAGTAAGACTGATTTTTCTGCTGTGGGGATGTTAGAACGTGTCTCTGACTGCATTAAAAGGTATAGGGCTCTACTGCACTGCTGACTCTTTTTCATTTGGATACAGATGTATCTGCAGGTCTTAGACTTGTGTCTGAACAATAACTCCTGTGGTTATGTCTTCAGCATCTGTGCCAACATTTTGGCTTTTAATGCTAGGCTGAAATGTTAGTGCTATACTGTTGTGTTGGCTAAAGCCTGAGGACTAGATGTTGCCTCAGCTAATGGGGGCATGAGGATTTTCGGAACTTTATTTTCATAGGCTGGATTGCAAAAGCAATGTCAGAAACTATTAACAGCTCTGTACTGTTTGTACAGAGCAATTCTGTGCAGCTTGTAAAAGCACTGCAGAATGAAACCGCTATGCTTCCTGTAGTTGATAGTTTCTTTGAGCAAAAGCAGGCCAATGGTAACTGTTTTCTCAGCCACAAGTGAGACTAGAGAAAAGGACTGAGTTCTTCTATATGACCTTCCCCACATAAGGAGAAAGTTATGAAAGATCTTAATTTGCCATTGTGCTTTTTATTATCATCTGTGTCTGGGAGAACTGGGAAAGCTTTTTGAGATAGGTGATGATATGTGAAATATTTAGCTAATTTAATACTTGAGAATTGCTGCTGCAACATGGGGAAGATGGTTGATTTTCCCACTTACATCTAAAGAATGTGTAAAAAGCAGACTTTTAATTACAACGTTTTTCCTCCCCTATTTCTTTTGCAGAGGGATGCTCAGAAGATATTGGAGCAGCAAGGTGTACTGTTGAAAAGGCTTGCTGACTCAGATGCAGAGAAAGTGGTAAGCAAACAAAAACAACTTTTTCTGCAGAATGGTAAAGGAGAGAGAGCTGAATTTTAAGCTCTTCTTTGTCTGTATTCAGCCATCAGGTTTTACACTAAACCTTTTAGACCTGTAAAAAAGTCCTGGCTTTTGTAGTAATCAAGAGCCACTATATTGCCCCTCTGGTTAACAGCCTACATTACAAAGTAGACAGATTTTCAGAGCCTTTCACATATAGGGCTTAGAATGGGGATTTCACAATTGAGACTTACATATAAGAACACTATTATGGTTCACAGTATTCAGCTATAAAGAACAGTTTTGGATACTTAAGCCTGTTCTCATCATGTTCAGTTCAAGCACAAATTACTCTGCTTGCCTTTTGCATATAGTACTGAATGTACAAACCAAGAATTGTACTACACATTTCTTTAAAAAGAAATGTCTGGGGGTGGCAGAGAAAAAAGTATCTACCACAAAAAGTACCCCTGACAACTGGGACAACATTCTTCAGTTTGGATATCATCTTGCTGTTTCTGTATGTTTCTCGTGTTATCCTTAGAGGTATCAAAGCATAAAGAGGATAAGCTTTCTGTTCCTGATTCTGTCACTGAATGAGTGAATGACCTGGTACCAGATTTTTTTTCCCCTGTTTATTTATCTGTAAATTGAAAAAAGTGTTCTTACATTGCCAGAAGTTAGAAACTGAGAGACATGGGCAGTGTCTTTTCTCATCTGTGGAGTTTATAATCCTGCCAGGTCCTGTAGTATCTGTAGGATATGCCATGCCCTGTTACACAAATGTATGCATTTCCCTTTTGCTTTCTGCTTGAGGAGACTGCAGGCTGTTTTTCTGAGACTGAGGATGCTGTTGCTGTGGTTACCAGACAGAGTGCTGTAGATCAGAGGGTCTCAGGAGGGAGGCACTTACACCTCTTTTCCTCCACCTGCCAACCTGATTGCATTTGTTATTTAAAATCTGAGTGGTGTTTTGTTTTCCAGCAACTTCAGATGAGGCTTCAGGAGAAAGAACAAGAGGTGGACGATCTTATCATTCAAATACAGGCAGAAAAGGTACTTTCCTTTTTCTGTTCTTCCCTCCGTGTTGCACCCTCCAGTTCCAAAGAACCACAGATAGTGCAAAATATGGATTTGGGCTTGAGTACAGTTACTTTATAAGGGATCAGATGGTTGCTTTGCTTTTAAAGCTAGACAGGTAAGCTACCTATTCCCACACAGTTGTAGATTCAGTATTCTGCTAATAAAACACCAGTCACAAAGATTAATAGGTAGTATTCTCTCTTTGTTTGGGTTTATCATTGAATTGCCTTTCTGTTTAAGGTCCTGGTTGATTCCAGATATCAAATTCCTTTAGATCCCTCCATTTAGAAAGTAAAAGGCAAGTGTACTGGATAATACCAGATGTGAAGGATGCTTTGCCCTAGAACAAATCTAACAAATCTTTCAGGACAGCTATTCATAAGATCATGTTAAAGAAATGCCTTTTTTTTGTTTTTGTTGTTGTCCATTTTGTTGGAGAAGAGTAGCTGTGAGGGTCCATTGAAACTAGAGTTGGCTGGAGATAGTATCAGATTTCTTCACTGAATGGGTACATGTTAAAAAGTGTTCCCTCTATAAGCTTGATGAAGCAAAACATGTCGTTTGCATCTTATTTAGGACCAGGCAAAGACAGCAAGTGAACTCTCAAAATCTATGGAGGCTGTGAGAGGCCATTTACAAGCACAGCTACGAAATAAAGAAGCTGAGAACAACCGTCTGACTGTACAGATCCGGGTAGGTTTTCAGTGGTCCCTGGAGGCTGACTGTTCATTTATACTCATGAGCTGAATCCACTGGCAAGGGAAGTAGCACTCACTGAGTATTCTTCTTTTCTGTGTCATAGACTGCAATATTGGATGGTGGTGCTTAAGCTGCTAACACATACTGTGACTTTCAAATGAATTAACAAAAGAAAAAGCTTTTCACTTCTGACGCATGAGGCATAATCGTAGCTTTAAGGGCTATGTGCATGTATTAAATTTTTCTTCTGAGTTAATTATTATATATTTATTTTAAAAGATGGTTTTGGTTTAGTCAGGCATCAAGACAGATCACAAACTACTCAATTTGTTTTCTGGGAAAATGCTATGCCATGAGCTTCTGTATTTGATTGCTCTCATGCATGCGTTCTACAATATTAATAAGGAGGAGAAAGTTCCCCTAATTTATCTTGATCAAAGTCTTATAACAACAACAGATATGTTAAATATGACGAACATGTGCATGCTAATAATTTAGAAGAGCTTTAATTTTGTTAAGCTGTACAGCTGCATAAAACAACATTATTATATGCAAATATTTCAATTAATAAAAAGAATATTCTCGGGTAGATCAAAAGGCTGGTAGACCAGTATTTATCTTGATTAGGAGAGGCAAACAGTATTCTGGAGAGCAGCTTATGAGAGAGGAAATGATGTCTTTCAGGAAATTTACAAATAGCAATAAATACAGAGAAAGATTTAGTTCTGAAGAATTGAGAGATCAGTAGATTCACGGTCCTGATTTGCCTCATTTCATTTGAGTTTGAAGGGTGTTTGAGAGTCCACTTTTGATTGTTATATATGAAATCTTTTTTATCAAGGTGGAAATACTGGAAAGAATTTCTGTGTTTTAAACTTCCGTGGAAACCAGAGATCAGTTACAAAAACTCTCTTGACGGATTTCGTATTTTTAGCATCTTCAAGCTTTTTTTTCCCCATGTTGTTATTTTATAACTTGCAGTGAAAAGATTTATTTCTGTATGGCTAGAGTAGGCTGTTGCTTTTTGTTATAAGCAGGCAACATCGTAGGATGCATTGGGATTGAACATACAGCTTTGCTGTCTCTTGCCTTTCTATATATACATGGGCATAAATGTTTTTTCATTCTTTCAGAGGTCATGCTGACATGTCTGTCTGTGTTAGGATTAAGCAGGTGCAATGCAAGTACCTACAGGCTAAAGGTTTGAGGTTTTTATGCCTGTCTCTCTCCAGTGTTTCTGGGAAACTAATTGCTGCTTTAGGTATACAGGTATGAGAATAATATTCCCTGTGGAATAATATTCCCTGTTTCTTTCTCCCACTGCAGAATCTGGAGCGCAATGAAGCTCAGCATAAGGCGGAGGTGGAACTTATCAAGGAACAACTGAAAGAACTAAGGCAGAAGACAGATCATGATAAAGAGGCCCTGAAGAAAGCTCTCCGTGCACAGAAGGAGCGGGCAGAGCGGAGTGAGGAGTATGCAGAGCAGTTGAGTGTCCAGCTAGCAGAAAAGGTATTTGATGATACAGGAGGAGAGACCTCATTCCAGATCATGTGTCTAAACCTTTGACTTTTGGTAGCAGCCCTAGGGAGAGTCTCTGCTTTCAACTAATGAGATTTATTTTTGTCTCAGTGCTTTGGCCCATTTATGCTAAGTTTAGAACAAATCCATTTTTTTCAGCTCTCACTATATTCTTTGCGTGTCCTTAACTTAGGACATGCAGTAACTTAGATTATACAAAACTAGCAGATCTGATTTTTTTTCACCTGATTCTTCAGAACCATTTGAGGGTTGGCAAAAGCCAATGAAATAAAGCCCTGTGGTTTGGGCTGAGAAGTCTGAATGGAGTCAGTTCTTCATCAAGCAGAGCAGAAAAGTACAAAGACTTTGAGATGCATGTCCTGTTGAAAAAGGACTGAAGGATAAAAGGATTGAAAGATAAAATGACTGAAGAAAAAGTAGCAAAATTAGGACTAAGGAGTAAGACAAATCAGAAGGGAATATGGATTTTATGCTGCTTGATTTTTCCCTTGTTTGTAGAATACTAGGACTGGAGCCACTACTGGAATTTTATCTATGTTTTGTATTTCTGATCATTTGTTTGCTGCCTTCAAAGAGGATTCTGCTTTCCATGATGATATGTCTGTTATCTGACAGTAGTGTTGTAGAATACCTCTCCGTGAAGGATCAGGAAGAATAAACATAAATACTTGTCTTCAGTATTTTAAGCTTCAGTAAAGTCTCTGTACATATCATGCTTAGCCATATCAGCATCTCTGTATGCTGTCTGGATATCCGATGTCTCGTGCTATTTTGGTCACACCTTTCTTTTGCTTGACAGGACAGTTATGTTGGTGAGGCGCTGTCTACTCTGGAGTCCTGGAGGAGTCGTTACAACAAAGTAGTGAAGGACAAGAGTGACCTTGAACTGGAAATCGTTACGCTGAACAGGTTAAAATAAGACTAGTATGGAGAAACTGGCATGAGGGGGGATGAGTACCTAGTTCAAGCATAAAATTAATTAATTTAATTGAATAATTTGATTAAATTTAATAATTTAATTGAGTTGTCTGTAAACATCCAAGCAAAACCAGTCCTGTCTATGGGACAGTAGAGTTTGGAGAGGCCAAGAAAGGTGTGGCTTCTGCTGCTGGCTTGCCATAGCAAAGGCAGGCTGATCCTTAAATCTTTCTGAACCTTCGCCATTTTGTCATGCTTTGAAATAATTAAGGTTATTTTTCTTTTTAGATGTTTGAGATCCTTGAATGGAAGGTATTAGAAATTATAGACAGTCTAGTTTATGGCAATTTTGTTGTGGTGGTAAATAATTATGTTGGTATTACTGCAGTATAGTTGTTGCTGTAGGAAAAAATAGGTAGGTATGGGGCAAGAAATACCTCTTCATCCCAAGTATCTTGGAGGCAATGCATTTGAGCTCCAGGGGGACAATTCAAGTCAATTTTGAGTGGGCTAAGAAGACTGAGTTAGTAGAACAGCGTAACAGGTAGGTATGTATACATGCACAGAACAGGAATATGAAAGTATAGGAAAAATATGTGTTTCTGAAGCTTATTTTGAAGGATTAGGGCTCTTATTCTTTTTTAGTCATTTAAGGATTAATTTTCTTTCTCTATGGCAGCCGTATGGCAGACTTGCTGGAACAACAGACAACCCTGGAGGATAGGATGCGGGAGGACAGAGATGACTTGATGGATAAATTGCATCAGCAGACGGCAGAGACCACTTCTTTCAAAATGGAGAATGAAAGGCTAAAGGTTAGTGATTCTAGGGATTTGAAGCTGAAATGCTACACAGAGAAGGAGAAATTATAATAAGGTGCTTGGCCTCTGAGGACAGAGCTGAATTGCACCCATTACTGCCATTTAGTTTCAAATCAGTTTCCCCATAGCCTGAGTATGATACCTAAAGTATGCTGGAAAGAGACATAAAAAAGTGAGCAAGCATTCTGGGAGGACTGCCTTTCTTACAGCTTTTGGTAGGAGTATCTTCAGTCCAAGTACTGGTCCTTCTTCCAGCTGACTTCTTAAGTGTTGTTCTTAATCTTCATGGTGCTAGCCAGGGAACAAACAACTGTAACTATTCATGCAGAGAGAACAGTAACCTCTATAATAATAATAATAATAAAAATAAAGGCACAATGACTGGTGTATTTATCCTGTCATTTCTTTTACCACTGGTGACTCTGTTGGTGACCTACGTAATTTTCTTCTTGTAAAGCTAGGCATTGAACCAAATGGAGTGGTCCTAATCCAAGTAGCACAGCTCATTCAAGCAAACAGACTGTGCATCCATTCTAAACCTACATGCTCTGCTGGCATAAATCTGGCAATCCGCTTAAGTCTGGAAAGTTTTGCAAATTTACACTAACAAAATCATTTTTTTTTTCCCAATCTAGACAACTCTAGATGGCTAATGTCACAGTTTCTTCAAGGCACTCAATCAAAGATGTATTCTTTTTCAGGCTAGTGTGGTCCCAATGGAGGAAAAGCTGAACCAAGCGCAAATGGAAGTACAGCAGCTCAAGAACTCTGTTAGGAACTATGAAGGGTTGATTGAAACCTACAAATCACAGGTAGGCATCTTATTGATTCCTTCAGCACTTGCACAAATGTGTTTTCTCCCCTTACAGCAGTGGTTTATTCTGTAATGTGTTAATCTGTGAATCGCTGTTGGAGGTTGCAGTTTTGTATGTTTTGGGATCTTTTGTCACTTTAGGTTGTAAAGATAGAGTTAAATAGTGAGATTCCTTCTTCTGCCTTTTGGTGTGCTAAATACTATTTCTTGGCAGCTTCTTTTGGGATTTTGGATATTCTGGTAGTTAGGAAAATAAGGCAAAAGGGGAGAATATTTGGTGGAAAGCTCAAATGAGCCAGACAGAAGAAGAAGAAAGTGAACTTATAAACTTAGCCTGAGATGGTGGTTACTGTGGCAACAAGTCTGTTGCTGATTCTTGAGCAGTTTCAGTCACTCAAAAGTATAGCAAGTTTGTTGAAAACCATGTGTAACAGGTAAAGTATGTGCTTTTTTTGTATGCCCAGGTGTTGAAAACCCGAATGGAAGCAGATGAAGTGACAGCAAAACTGGAGAAGTGTGATAAAGAGAACAAGACACTAAAGGATGAAATGAACAAGGAGATCGAACTGGTAATTATTCCTCTAAAGACTGATACGCTGTAGACGTTTATGGATTTTAAGATTCTCAATATAGTTAAAAATTGCTGTGAATAAAGGGTTATCTGAGTTTGCCTTTCTTGATTAGCTTTTCTTAGGGCTTGTTCATTCTGTATTGAACGCATTTAACAGCTTCTTTTTGACTATATGGCATTCTTCAGAGGTGTTTAAATTGAGTAGCCTGTTCTTTGCTGCAGAAATAGTGGCTTTGAACTGTGGGCTCTGTAGGTTACTCCATTGTTTGCTGCAGAATGACTTTTCCTCATAAAGCACATTATAATACTAGTAAAATTGAAGCCTAGGATCCATTGATGCCAAATTATAAGGGATAGGCTTTTGGAGTAGAAGACATTACCTGGGCTTTGAACTCCCAATGCTTGCCTAACTTCCTTAATGTCATCAAGGCTGCAGGCTAACAAAACTTTCACAGAAAGAAACTTTTTAGTCTAGACCTTATGAACATTTAAAAGTTCTTCATATTCTCTTTGACTATAGGCTCGTAAGCAGTTCCAGAACCAGCTTGCTGAACTGGAAAAGCTGCCTGAGATCCTAAGGATCACAGAGACGCAGCTGGCAAAATGTCAGGACCAGCTTCAGAGTTATGAGAAGAAGAATGTGGACCTGTCTGTCATCATCGCAGATCTGCGTCAGCGGGTAAGGGACTGGCAGAGAGCACCTGCAACACAGCAATCTGCAAGTCTGAGACCAAGATGAATTTCTAATCGCAGGAAAGTTCAAACTTCATCTCTGTCTCTGTTCTCGTCTCTTTCTGAAAAGATTAAACGTGCACTGCAAAATAAATGTGTGTGCCATGTCTTTGTGCAAGAAGTTAGCAGGGTAGCTAGCAGAATTCCTTACTGTTTGAAAAGTTTCTAATCCCTTGGTACAGAAGCATACTGGGACTTGAATAGCAGCAGTAGCAACACTTGCAAATGCCAACACTCACTTCTGTTACTTCCATCATCTTGTCAGCTTTACCTCCTGTGTTTTTTGCTGGTAGTGCTGTCCCAGCCTTGTTTTCCCACCCTGATTTTGGGTTGTTTTCCCAGTCTGTTTTTTTTTTTGTCCCCAGGAGGACTGTATAGGTGTCACAGAACAATTATAGACAGGCATGACTTGTACAACCATGCCTCAGGACACAGCAAATAATCTTGCAGTCTGACTGTTTTACTCTGATGGGCTTGGAGTTACAAACCTTCCTGGTATTTAAGTCTTTAGTGTCTTTGTGGGATGCTGTCATGTATGTGGCTGTTATTAATGTGTGTGCTTTCCTGTGCTTACAGGTGGCTGCTCTGCATGCAAGCTTTTACCAAGCTGGCTTTTCATGTGCAATATGAAAGAACTTTCTCATACCTTTCCAACCGTTAGCGGGAAGCACCAACAAAATGGATGTTAAGTGTGTTTAGTGCTTTGCTTTTCTATCCACTATTCCTTTCCTAGGATCCTGCAGAAAATTGTGAATTGAGCATGTTTCCTTCTGGAGAGCCACATACCTTCTAGGTGGTTGGTCGTGTGTGTAGTGACTAATCTGTAAAGTATCTAATTGCTGTAATTTTTAGATTGAGCTCCAGGGGGACAAAATGGATGTGACAAGAGAGAGGTATCAATCTGCCCAAGAGGAGAAAAAGCAGCTCACCCTGAAGGTGGAGGAGCTAGAAAGGTTAGAAATATTAGGCTCTCTTGTTCTCTTAACCTTTCCTTTCCGTCCTCATGGAAACCATTCTCCACACTTACTTATCCCACAAGGATCTCTAATCACTAGCTGTCCACTGGAGAGAGAGTTGCAGATTCTTGCAGCAAACTTCACAAATACTTTTTAAAAGGATCGTGACCTATGCAGCAGATAAACCAGTTGTTCAATCTAGACAGTTTTGACGTTAATGAGCATTACAATGTTTTTATCCATATTTATCAAAACCTTTTAGTGACAGTGTCTGGGAAAAGTCAGGTATGTGAGTATTCTGTGTTCTTCAGTCTTTGAAATTCTGATTTGAGAAATTAAGAAGTTTCTTGGGCCTTGGACTTTTTTGAGGGAGTATGGAATCTCCTCCGAGACTAGTCAAGACCTAACAAAAAGGCAGACTGAAACATTCTCCATTTAAAATGAATAGGTTTCCTTCCCTTGTTGTCTTAACCCAGAAAACTAGAGACAACGAGCGCCCAGAACATAGAATTCCTTCAGGTCATAGCAAAACGTGAGGAGTCGATCCACCAGTGTCAGCTGCGGTTAGAGGAGAAGACCCGTGAGTGTAGCTCCTTGGCTCGTCAGCTGGAAATGGCCATTGAGGATGCCAAAAGACAAGTAAGTAATTTCTTGTATTTGTGTATTTTCTCAAAATTACCCAGGCTGTGAAAGGGGAATAATGAGAATGCTGGACATAACCTCCTCAGCCTATGATCAAATTCATGAAAATCATCATGTTCAGTGAAATACAAACAACAAAATGTACTGGTACTGTTTGTCAGCACTTAAACCTTTGAAAAACTGAACGCTGCTTCTCCAGTTTGCAACAAAAGAAAGCCCTAGACTGAGCTGCTGCTTATGGATGTGTCCATTGAAGTTTATAGGGCTTTTGTGGGCAGTGGGTTAGGGAAAAATCATTCTTGCATAGACAAACCTTTAACAAGATTGTTGTTCTGTTGTTGCACGTAGGTTGAACAAACTCGAGAACGAGCAACAGCTAGAGAGAGGGCAGCCCAGTCCAAGATGCTGGATTTGGAGACCCAGCTGAGTAGGATTAAAACAGAGCTGAACCAGTTGCGTCGGAACAAAGATGATGTGAGTGACTTGCAATGTGTATTCTTGCTGTGCTGGTAGGGTCGTGGCAGCAACCGAATCCATAAAAAGGCCCTATGGATGTGCTGCAAAAACATACAGAACTTGCTCTAATCTCTAAACAAGATTTGCACCAGATGGCATGGGAGATATTGTGACTCCAACTTCATGTACTGTGGTTTGTTATCTGAGAGAGAAAGCTATTTTTGTTCTAGAGAAAAGTCTTTCTTTTAGAAGAAAGAAGGGGGGAATCTTTTATAATATCCTATTTATGCTGCTTGTTTACTTGAGTTTTACTTGATATGAATCAGGTCAAGCTGGTTTTCAGAGAAGAGTGTGTGTTAATTCCATAAAACTACAGCTAATCAGTTTTAAAAGCCCACATGATTAGCTGCCTTGTCTCCTGTTTTTTATTGTTGGGTTACTGAATGGTGTTGGGAACGATCAAAAGAAATGACAAAGGTCATAGCACCATGTATGGTAAAGCCATCTACTGCTGTGCTAATTTTTGCTGGCTGCAGCACTTTCTCAGAATAGCTCAAGTTTAATGTGAGTAGAGTGAATGCTGCTGTCTTTCAACCTGTGTTTTGTGCTTCTTTATATAGGCAGAGCGACGGTATGAAAGCCGCCTACAGGATTTAAAGGATCGGTTAGAGCAGTCGGAAAGCACTAATCGCAGCATGCAAAACTACGTCCAGTTCCTCAAGTCTTCCTATGCCAATGTTTTTGGAGAAAGTGCCTTGCTGGGCTCTCCTGGCCGCTCTCGTTCATCTCCATGAGGACAATGCTCTCCCTGAGTCTCTGCATTTAAGCACAAAATGAGCCCTACTTCAAAGCCATATGTTATTTAGAAAAGCGGTTGGCATTTCAGGGTCACATAAGGGAGAAGTTTTTCTCTTTTCCTTACAGCACAAGATGATACAATGATGGTGGCATATGACTTAAGCGTGTAGAATATCAACAATACTGGTTTGGTGTTGGAAGCTGGCATTGCACTGTAAGCTGTGCCCCAAAACCAGATGGTTCTGCATATGATGGAAAAGGATTTTATCCTATACAGTCCTGATGGTTTCAGCTCTTAAAACCTGTCATTGGTTTTAGTTGTGCATTAATGTTTGCAAGAGTTCTTTTTTCTTTTCATGCTTTTTTTTTTCCATTCTGCTTCTGTATTGGGAAGATCATGTGATATGTTTCTGCTTTTCTTTTTTTTAAGCCTTTTCACATTCTATCAATACAGTGGGTGATAAGATGGTGGGAGATGGGTCCACCCACTTATCACAGAAGTGTGAAAATATCTTAAGTGCCTGGGCTTAACACTTACAAAAGATTATCTCCTGAACCACCATGGTGTTTGTGAACAGTTTTATACCAGAAGTAATGATTTTATTATTTTTTTACTTGACTCTTGTACTCTGTGATCCTCACATTTTTTATTTTAGTGTGTTGCTAATTTTTGCTTTACTCTTCTCACACTGGTTTCCTGATCCCGAATGTCCCCGGGACTGAGTGAAAACCTTCTGTATTCAAGGACTGCAGTTTAACCTCAGTGGCACTTCAGTTGCTGTCTCAGTGTGAATGCTGTATGAGTTCAGGTTGTGCATGAAATACTGACTTAGGTCTTAAGCAAATTAAAAAGCAACTGTTGATGCTCAACATCTTCATCAAACTGGCCTGCACTTTTTCCTCAAAAATCAGGTCGGTTGATGGCATGTTGAGTCTCGAAAACTTGTTGACTCTTGTGCCCTGTTCTTTCCAATAAATGGTTCTTATGGGGACAAAAAGAAGCATTTTTTTAAAAAATCTCTTTTGTATCCTATTTATGTGTGATGTCATTGCGCAGTATTTGTCATAAAGCTTTTATAAGTTAATCATTAATTGCCAGTTCTGTAATTTTGTGTGTCATACTTAAAAATCCTAAAAGGTGCTATGGTGAAAAAACAAAAACAATAAACTATGTTTTAATTGATCATGTTATGCAGTCCTCTTCATTATGCTGTGCCGAGGGGCTTTGGGGGTCTTATTTTGGAGAAAAAAAAAAAAAAAAAGGTGCAAAACCAAAAAAATACGTGGGCATTTTGTCCGCGCAGGCGAGGAAAATCCGGACCTTTTAATGCCCGCTGCCTGCAAGCCGGACTTCCCGCGGTACTCCACGTTCGTCTCCAGCCCCATCCCCGCCGCCACATCCCCCCCCTCCGCCGCAAGCCCACGCAAAACGAGGGCAAAACGGGCAAATCCGCCACTCCCTCGGAGCCCGGCCCCTTCCTTTGTGAGGTGTGGCCGTGGGCGGGACTCGAACCCGCGGCCTGTGGCGCCCCGGCAACGGAAGCGGGAGCGGGGCCGAGGCTCGGCGGGGCTGTTGTCGGCGCGGCCATGCAGCAGCGGCAGCTCCGCTGGGACACGCTGGAGGCTCTGCGCGGCTCCAGCAAGGGCCGCCTGAAGTACTGCCGCCACTGGCTGCGGGACGAGGTGAGGGGTCCGGGACTCAAGTCCTGTGAGGGGCGGCTGAGGGAACTGGGGGTGTTTGGGCTGGAGAGGAGGAGGCTCAGGGGAGACCTTATTGCTCTCCACAACGCCCTGAAAGGAAGGTGTGGGGAGCTGGGGGCAGCCTCTTCTCACAGGTAACCAGTGGTAGGACCAGAGGGAATGGCCTCAAGTTGCTTCAGGGGAGGTTCAGGTTGGAAATGAGGAGACATTTCTCCTCAGAAAGAGCGGTCAGGCACTGGGACGGGTTGCCCAGGGAGGTGGTGGAGTCACCGTCCCTGGGGGTGTTCAAGGAGAGGTTGGACGTGGTGCTGGGGGATATGGGTTAATGGGTGACAGTGGTGGTAGGGGGGTGGTTGAACCAGGTGATTTTGGAGGGCCAAGCTTAGGGATTCTGTGAAAGCTGACAGAAGAAATGGGAAGTGGGGTGCTGAACCGCTGTTATGAGGCACCTGCTGACCCGTGCGGGTGTTCTCAGCAGTGTTTGTTCACGCTTTCTTGCTGTGCTCTGAGCTCACAACAAGTGTTCTCTCCCAAGGATGTCTTGGAAGGATGCATGTCGCCTCTCATGTTGTCCTCTTATTCTGGCTGGGTCCTGGACAGAATAGTTGAACGGTCAGACCAGGAAATTACACCATCCAAAACTTCAACACCTAACAAATCCACTCCCCGTACAAACCAGCTACCTCTTGAGAAGGTCACATCTGCCAGCCACCAGGGCTCTTCACCACTTTCATCTACAGTGCTGAGCGAAACAAAGGTAGCTCTCTAATTATAGCCCAAATGTGAGCAGCTGTGTGGAAAAAGTATGTTAACTTGCTGCCATGAATTGCCTGACAGAGGTTGGTTTGTGCTCTGTTAATTTGTTTGTGAGGAAAAACATACTTAGTTCCAGCTATTTTATTTTTTTTAGCATAGCCAGGGGATGCTAAAATTGGTACTAAGATCTTCCTGAAATAACTTTCACAGCAGGCCAAAAGCAAGCTCTTTTTCACCATAACTAAGGAAAATCTCGTTGGCGTTATTATAGTTATGTGGATTAGTAGTATGGGATTCATCCATGAGGAAGGATATGGTCACAGAGTAGGATCAGGCCTGTTGTAAGAGTCTGTGAGTGCTCTCTTTGGCTCTTCTGTCTCTTCTCTGGAGCCTTTGAATGACTGAGAGGTGTTACAGCTCTTCCTGAAGAATGGTTCAAAGCATGAACTATCTTGGTTTCCTGCAGTGTAATATCTTCAGTGAATGTAGAGAGAACCCAGGGTGTCTGTCTAGCCTTTTCCAGAGATAGTGAGCCCTTGTGAATGTCCTAGAGGCTATTGGTATCTGCTGTCAATTTTACTGATTGGGAAGAGCGACTATCACAACCTCGTGTGGGTGCTGGAAGATACTCAAAATTGTGAGGTTACACTTCTGGGTTGTTTAACTACTCTAAAACTTGTGTGTTGGTTGACTCCTTTGTCTGTTTATGTAACGTGTACTTTAAGAGACTTGATTTACCTGTATTCCTCCATGAATTTCTGATACTATATTCAGTCACTGATTCTACTCATATGCTAACCACGCAGGGAAATAATGGTCTTAGTCTGCTGGAAATGGATCAAGAAGTCCTTCCAACACTGCTTCCATCTAAAGTTACGGAAGTTGAAGGCTGCATTCGGATGTATGAAGAGATGTACAGGTTGAAAGGAAAGGTAAAATAAATAAATAAAAAAATAAATAAAAAAGGGGAGTGAGGAGCTGAGGTGTATGTGAATCACGGAAGAGCTATATAACCAGAGGTAACAATGCTCGAGTTAAAAGAACTGAGCAGTTGTTTACTCTCTAAGGTTTAGCATAACCTCAAGTGGACCACATTAGCTGTCTCTAGGTAATTTCATTTGTGTTTTCTTCTGGTGCGTTCTGGTGGTTATCACATTGTGCTGCTTCTGGCACCTTTGCAATCTTCAGGAGGGGCTCAGGCAGCGGCAGGAGCAGCAAGAGCAGATGGTGAGGGCAGTGTATGACCTTGCAAGTGAGCAACTGAAGCGTTTTGATGAACTGAAGGAGCTAAAGCAGCATCAGGAATTCCAAGATTTGCGAGAAGTGATGGAGAAGAGGTGAGAATAGCACCAGTATCCTTAAAATACTATAGCATCTAACCAAAGTGATGGTTAATTCTTAAAAATGTTTAGAAGTAACTTGTTGAGTGTTTGTGTTTGTATTTTATTGATTGTGTCTTTAATAGACTCTCCCCCCCCCTTTTTTGTGTATTTTAGCTTAAAGGAAACTCAGGGACAGCAAGAGAAGTTGAAGGAAGAACACCGACACAGAGCAAAGGTCTGAGACTTGTAACAGTTTTCTTTCATAAAAGAGCATGGCTACTTGGTAGGAACTAGAAAGACCAGTTGATTTATTTATCTATATGTAGTATTTCTGGGGTGAGAATATATTTTCTGGTGCTGTTCTAGGCACCTGCTGTGTTGTTGAGGAAATGCAGTACAGGCACATGCCTTACAGGAGAAGAACAGTGGAGTCTTTAACTAAATTAACTTCCATTCAAAGTTTGCTGATCATGCTTGAACTAGGGCTTGGCTCCTGCTGTATGATTGGTCAAGATGTTGTCTTGATGATTAAGGTGTTAGTCTTTAAAGATTAGTTTGCCTTTACTACTTCCATAGAGATGGGGTCTTGTGTATAAAAGTAGCATATTGTGATGTTCTTAGGCCTATCCTTACAACATCGTCTGTTAATTTATTTGAGAAAACTTGAATATATTTATTTTATGTCTTAAGATTGAATCTGAATCTTTTTATTTTCTTCCTAACTCTGTGGCAATCAAACAGTCCTGAGATTCCTTGTGAACCTCTTATTCTCCAGCCCTGAGGCTCCATGGATGCTGTAGGCAGCAAAATTTGTCAACCGTGCTATTGCAGCTTCTGTGGTACTTTTGTGTTCAGAACCATGTTCAGACTACAGCTGGTGAAAAAATTTGTTTGTTTTTCCCAACTGCAGTTCCTTTCATTAAGCTAGGAAGGACCTGTAAAGCTAGAGTTGCTTAACTTTGTGTCTGTTTTCTTTCGCTCCCTAGGTATTAAATCTAAAACTGCGTGAGGCAGAGCAGCAGAGGCAGCGTCAGGAGGAGCTGGAGCGTTTGCGTAAGGAAGAAGGCCAGGAAAGACTGCGTCGCCTTTATTCTATCCAGGAGGAAGTGCTACAGCTTAACCAGCAGATTGATCCCAATTACAGACACAAAGACTTGCCAAAAATTGATCTTTCTGCATACAGTAGTCGAGGCAACCAGATCTGTGGGCTGGTGTCAGGACTCATCCGCACCACTAGTGAGGTAGTGGCTCTAGGGTTGTTTTTAACTGTGCTTCTCCTTCCTTTTGAAGCTCCCTGTAATTGCCTTCAAACGCAGCTTGTTTTGAGACAGTTAACTAACATGTCACAGAAATGTTTTTAGATGTTTGGCCTATAAAGCAGCTAATTCAGAAGGCAAGTTCTCTTCTTTGACACTTCAGCTGTGTGAAAATGGCTTATAAAAATGCATGAGGATTTCTGCAAGAGCGACTGGTTATTAAAGTAGTGCAGCTCTTGATGCTATTTAGTTCCTTCTTGAGGAAACCATGGAAATTGAGTGGTTCATAAATTATTAGAAATACTGAATGCAGTAGGGTACTCCTATCTTAGTAAGTGTTTTTACAGGAACTGTGTGTCTATGAAAAACACTTTCTCTATGTGAAGGTGAGATACAAATCTTGAAAAATTAAACACTGTAATAATGCTTATCATCTGTTCCAATTTGTCACGGGTATCTTCCTGCAAAGGAAGCCATCTAGTCTTTGCACTGAAGTTCCATTCCACTTGTCAAAGTGTGTTACTAATTTTTGTTTTCCTAAGATCTTGTGAGATCTATTCATGGACTGAGACAAAGTTTATGTACAGATAAAGGAGAAAAAGATTTTCACTAAAAGAGGATAAAGTACATAGTTGGCTCCTGGATTTTATGAAAATTAGTGCTTCAAACGTTTCAAATGTTTTATCACCTTCTCTATTTCTTGATAGAGAGGTTTCCCTACTCAAGTGGATGTGGCCAATACTGAACGAGCACTGCAGGAAATGCGGGGGCTGATATCCAGCATGCAGCAAGAAATCGCTGCAGCTGTGGAAGAAAAAAAGAGGAGAGATGAAGAGGAAGAGAGACAGAAGCAGCAAGAGTTACTGAAAAAATCGCAGATGAAAGCTCAGAGTACTGCCCCTGCACAGCTGCCAGGGGGAAAGCAGACGAAGGAAGGTTGGTTGTTACTCTCTCCCTGCCATTTCCTCCTTGTACACTTTTTTACTGTTTTGCCAAATCCTATTTTGGTATCTTATTGTTGCAATGATGTACCTTCTCATAGCTTTATTAGCACAACTAACGGCATGGATATAGGACTGCCAGCAGCAAACTATCTGATGCATAAGCTCACTTAAATCAGGTGTTCTAGATTTTTGGGTCTTTGTTAATCTCCTGATTTTTAATATTTTATTTTTCTTTCTATTAGGACTTCAAGTTAAGACAGACGAAAGTATTATGCGCTGGTACCAGGAGCTTCAAGATGCTGCAAACCAGTGTGTCACTTCTTTCAGTGAGATAAGCAACTGCAAAGACAATGAGGTACAAACAAATGATTAACACTGTTGAAGAGGGATTATCTTGATCTCTAGTGGAAGAAGGAGAGCTTTCATAAAAAACATTTCTAACAGCAGCTTCTGTTAAGTCTGCTCATCCTTGCTGTCATAGTAGTAATGAAAAAAATATATTAATCTGTCAAAAAAAAACAGGAGCTGTAGAGCAGAATTGCAGCCTACTTTTTAAATTCTGCAGGTTACTTATTTTCTGCAGTTTTAACAATTTGGATCGGACTGCTATAGAGCATTAAAAGACAATGCTGTGTGCTGCTTCTAACGAATTACTTCTCACTCTCTCTTGCTTTTGTCACTTTTCTATATCATTCATTCTTCATGAGATTTTTTTTCCTGTTGATTCAATGAGTACTTTACATCTTGGTATGACTCAAACCTTGAGACAGAAAAATGTTGAACAGTGGGTTCTGAACATTTACGTTAGTTTATTTTATTTTTCTCAGTTATATTCATTTATCATATACTCTACAGCAGAATAATCTTTACTCATTTCAGTCTTGAACATCAATTCAAAATGCAAATGAAACAAAACCTGTTATATGCTGCCCATTCTGTCTTTTCCTCCCAGTACGTTATGTGCATTTGAAAATCCATTAGATGTGTCCTGAGGCAAAACTAACCTACTTGTCTGCTGCTGGCCTTCTGTGGGTATCTTCAGGTCTTAAAGATTGTGGCTGTAGGAATCTGGCATCTTACTGTCTCAGGAAGTGTTTTTTACTCATGTTTCTGGTCCTCTAGGTACATATAACGGTTAAATTAAACGCTAGGTATTCTGGAAATAAATATTCTGACCTCAGTTCTGTGAGATTAGATTCTGTAGTATTTTCAGTGGATTTAATTCAGCTAAAGATGCGTTAGGATTTAGGGCTGAATTCCTCCTTTCAGAATTTGGACCATAATGTATATACTGCATAAGTGAAACTCTGCCTTTCAGTCTTGATCAATTCTCTTGCCTTTAAAGTTTTTTTAAAATGTTTTGTTGTTGTTTTGCAGGTTAAGAAGATAAAAATGGACTTGCAGAAAGCAGCTACGATCCCTGTTAGCCAGATCTCTAGCATAGCAGGTCAGGAAAACACAAAGAGCTCAATCCAACAGTAATGCCTTTAGGTTTTAGTAGATTTTAGAAGAACACAGTGTATCCAAGGTTTCTATAATTACCCTTACAGAAAAGAGCTGGCGTAGGAAGAGGCCAAGTCTTTGTAGCACAGTGTTTGCTTTTGTTTTTAGAGTCTGTTGCCTCCCTGAGAAGCCTCTTGCTTCATCGTAATTCAGTTTCTTTAATCAGATGTAGCAAATGAGCAGTTGGAGGTGCCTTGCCCTTTAGGGTGTGGGTCCAGTTTTTGTGCAGTTGATGCGATCTTTTTAAGGCTTGTCTTTTTCCTAACCTTCTGTCTTCATACATTTCTGATATATTTACAGGCTCTCAGCTGAGAGAGATATTTGACAAGATCAATAACCTGCTCTCTGGAAAGTCTGTTCAGAGTGGAGGGCGAAGTGTATCAGTGACTCAGCATCCACAGGGTCTGGATTTTGTTTATTACAAACTTGCAGAGAAATTTGTGGTGAGAAACTCTTCTCTTTTTTGGGGTGGCAAAGGTAGCTGGTGCTTTAGGAAGCTCTTTTGGTCATTGTCCTCCCTATTCAACAAACAAAATTACTAGGCATATGTTAACGTTCATATTGTTTAGAGAAAGTGCTTTAAGGATTAAAAAAGCAACAATGAAGGAACTTTTTTTTTCTCTTTTTTGTCTCTCCTTCCACTGTTTTATCTTTTCTAAGAGAAATTATTATTTGAAATTCCAGGCTTACATGCTGCAAAATCTTAACTAGTTTTATAGAATAATAGTGGAGAAAAGGTTGATAGTTATTTATGATCTATGACAAAACTGTACACCTGCTCTAAAACCTACATCTTGGGAGAATTGGAGGAAAAAGAAGAAAGCTCACAAGAGTCAAGCTTCTGTCCCTGCTGTGCAGTTAGCACCTCCCAAAAATGTTGTATCATTGTTTGAATTGCTTTTTGAAGTTGGCAATATTCTTTTTTCTGTTCTTTATTTGGTAAATTTGGGTTGTTTGAGACTTTAATTTGTCAGTACAGAGACAAAATACATGCAAAAAAAAATTCCCATGGACTAAAACTGTGACTGAATTTGTAAACATTGGAATATGGTTGTTTGGAGTAAAAATGTCTGTGCAGCCTTGCACTTTGTGCCTGAAGATGCTAACTCCTTTTTTGAGTCCTGGGCCAAGTTTGTCATCTTCTGTGGGAGCTGATGACACAGGGCCTTATCAGCTTTTTTGCGGGTGGCTACAATAGTCATAGAAACATTAGTAGGGGCTAATTACAACAAAGGAGATGGGACAAAAAAAAAAATATTTTCAATTTGATGTCTGAAAAATGTCTTGGAGGGGTGAGAACAGACTTTTCTTTCCCTCTCCCAGAGTCAAGGAGAAGAAGAAGTAGCTTCTCACCGTGAGGCAGCTTTCCCAATTGCTGTGGTGGCATCTGGAATCTGGGAAATACACCCTCGAGTCGGAGATCTCTTTTTAGCTCATCTACACAAAAAGTGCCCGTATTCTGTGCCATTCTACCCTGCCTTCAAAGAAGGAACCTCTATGGAAGAGTATCAGAGGTAAATTTATTACTGGACTTCTTCAGCATGCACTCAACAAGGGCTAAGACTATTCTTGTGAGTGAAATCTGCTTTTCCCCATCTCTAATTACTTAGGCACTGCGACGTGATTGCATAGGGTCTGGAGGTTTACTCACAAGTGTGCAGTTCCCCTGATTCTGCACCCCTGGAGAATATTTTTCAGAACCTCTGGAAATGTTTTTAGGGGTAATGGATGTGAATGTGTTTTGCTGTCCTAATACTGGAACATCTTCTCATACTTAGGATGCTCGGATATCAAGTTAAGGATTCTAAGATAGAAGAGCAAGATCATTTCCTTAAACGGATGTCAGGAATGATTCGTCTTTATGCTGCTATCATTCAGCTTCGGTGGCCTTATGGAAACAGACAAGGGGTATATGTATATGATGTTATAATTATAACTCCGTTAGTATCCCAAGAGTCTATTAAATGTATTATAAACTTGATTTGCAGCTGAACCTAAACCAACTCATAATAAATTTGAAGAGACATGGTCATAATTATACCAAACAAGGCAATACAAAGTACTTTGTATCATCGACCTTCACTTACTTACTAGGTATTTTCATAACAGTCATGTTGGATGTAAGGCTATCATAAAACAACTTTATAAAAGTGAAAAGAAGTCTGAAAGCTGTCTGTTTTGATAAAAGCATTTTGCATATTGTAAAACAAGTGGTGGTTAGCTTTCTTGTATTGCTTTATAGACACATCCTCATGGGCTGAGTTATGGATGGCGCTGGCTTGCTCAGATGTTGAACATGGAACCTCTGGCAGATGTGACAGCTACACTTCTTTTTGATTTTCTGGAGGTCAGTGATGTATGAGTCTACTTAGCAGCAGCAAAACACTGGGAAATGACATAGCCAAACATTCTATTTCCTTTTTTTTCTTTTCCTTCTTTTTTAAATAAAAAAGTCATTATAGTTTATGAGACAAGACAGTAAATTGGTGAATTGGTGGCTAAAGGGATCTGAACTGGAGATACTGTAGTGTCTGAAGGGATTATTGACTGAGGTGATGTTTGTTATGATTTTTAAGAAGAGTTTTTTTTTTTTTTTAACTTGTTCATTTTCCTTCAGAAGGGAAGATGAATAATTCCAGATTCTTGCTAATACAGCCTTGGAGTTTGAATTATTTAAAAAACTGGTTTACCCAGACCACGTGCAACTACTGTTATATTTTCCTTTTAAAAAAACAAACAAACAACGGGAACCTTAAAAAAAAATAGTTGCATGCTCCTGTAAGAAGAAGGTTTGCTAATCACTTGGCACCAATTCATACAATGCAATGCAGAATGTAAGGTCCTGTGTCCTTTCCAGATGAATTACTTTATAAGACAGGATGAGTTTTTCAGGTTGGAAAGGACAGAGTCTGATATACATGTATATTAATCCATATCCCAGGATACGTAGCTCTCCTAAATAAGAGCCAAAGCTGAAGGCTGGAGTCAAGGGAGATGCATTATCAAACAGAAGCAGCTTTTGTGCTTATTAAATGCCTTCTAAAGATTGTATGCAAAGAGAGAGTAAATTACAAAGCGAAATACACCAGAGGCATTCTGTAAGCTGGCTATATGAATAAAATTGATAAGTACATATTGCACTAATCAAGATTGGTAAATGGCCACAGTACTCCTTAGCAAATGCTATTAGGGAAGGCTGTTAATTTTGAAGGGAGATTGGAGTGAGAGGAATTACAACATCAAATGGGTATTAGTGATGACCACCCAGTCAATGACAAGAAAAGGTGATTGTGCTGGCAGTAGGGCAAATTAGAACCTTTGTTGGTTTTATTGTAGGTATAGGTATTTATCTTAATGTCTGAATTAAATATTAAGTGATTGATATTGGACAGGTTCACTGAAAGTGTTATGCTATTCTGAGACCCGATTCTATACCGTAGGTATGTGGTAACGCTCTCATGAAACAGTATCAGATTCAGTTCTGGAAAATGATGTTGCTGATCCGAGAAGACTACTTCCCAAGGTATGATGCTTGTTTTTAGGAATGTGAAATAATCCTTGTTTTTACATTTTGGGTGTTTGGTGTTTGCTCTTAAAAGACTCTTCCCTCTTTTCCTATTTCTGACATTCACCTCCCTATCCACTTGCAAATAAAACTCAACTTTCTAAATAGATTTTGAGACATGCTGTTCTTTCTGCAGGATTGAAGCAATTACTAGCTCTGGACAGATGGGCTCTTTAATGCGTTTCAAGCAATTCTTGGAGGTAAAGCAATTTTTTTCAGTTTTAGAGTGACTTTTTCCTCCACTCCGTTCGATATATGCATCATTCCAATAATGATGTTGGCACTGCTTGCAGCACACTAGATAGTCCGGACCTGTAACTATGATGTAACCTGTCTTTCACTTACTGAATTCTCTTAAGATTAATGATAGTTACGATGTCAAACATCTTGCTTCTTTCTTACCTCACATCTGTTGTTCTCAGTGGAAAATTATTTTGGTTATAATTGATGTTCACTGAGAATAGTTGCAGTGAGAGGAGACACAGGGGCTGAGAACGATTCTGCTGAGTCATTTCTGTAACAGCTCATTTTCATCAGTGGTTTGCTTACTTTTTATGTTGTCCTGATTAGATTGTGAGGAAGCAGACATTTTGAGCTGCTCTTTGTAGCGTCTTGTTAGCATTGTATTTTGTGTATGTATTTTTTAGAGAAAACTTGCAGAACTGTTGAATACTTTTGTGTTGTGAATGTCGTCTTAAACTAGAGCTATCATATTTTAATATCATAGTTTGTACTTTAATTTCAAAACAAATTTTGATACTTTGTTAGCAATGCTTTGGATGTGTGCAATAAGAGCCGTCAAAATTCCTGAGAAGAGATTGCAAACCAAGATAACCCATTTCTTTCTCCCCCCACCCTTTTTTTTTTGATTTTTTTGTTGTCTTCTCTTACTAGGAATGTCTACAGAAGAAGGAAATTCCATTACCAAAGGGCTTTCTGCAGCCTTCCTTTTGGAGGTCATAAATCAGCATGTACTTCTTCCTCCCTGGATGTCAGTGCTTTCAGACCTGGCTTCCTGTTTACATATAGAGACAAAACAAATTCATTTTATATTTGGGTGGATGAGGAGATTATGTTCAACACGTGTGTTAAAGTGTAATTCATTACATTTTATGTTGAGTAGAACAAAATCTTAATTTGTTGGAAATGGATAAAGCTGTTCTTTATTTTCGATTTGTATAGGTTTTTATATACTAAATTATGGAAAACTGAGAATTTTCCTTGGTATGCTCAAACATGTGGAAGGTAGTTTACATACAGTATTCTGGTAACTTCTGGATTTCACTATAAACACTTGGACTGAAAATTTGCTCAGTGCTATTCTGTTCATGGAAGTGAAAATACCTCAAAGCTTTACGAAGTCTTAACATAGTTAATCAGTCTCAGAAACTTACTGGTGAAACTTTATTATTTATTATGTCAAGCTTTTGTAATTCACTTTCCGTTATGTTGACGTAACTTGCATCCTGTTTGTGGCAACAACATCTTAAAACTACTGAGGGACTGGTAAAAGGTACTTGGCCTAGCATCGTGAACGTTTCTCTCTGTTGAATGTAACTTTGCTCCAAGAGGCAGTGTTCTTGATCTAAGAGAGATAGACTCACTTTTTAAAACTTTGTGTGGATTTTTATGGGGAAAAAGCAGAGTTCCTGAAACTACAGAAATTGTGTCCACTATCCATTAAGTGATTGAAAGCTAATAATCAATTTTATTAAAAAAAAATAATAACGGTGAAACAGTGCATTCATCTAAACACTTTGGCTGATGTTCTGTCATCATTGAGGGGGAAATGGTATGCTTGAGTTACCTATGGTGCATTGAATTATATTTTATAATGACCATTTTATAGAAATATATTTCTTACTTTTCACTGTTATGCCATTTTTATGTATGAAGTACTGTAATGCTTTTATACCAATGGTGAATTATTCTGAGAATAGTTCATTCTAGAAATCTGTTTAAATTTAATATTAAAGTGTGATTATTTTTTTCTCTTTAATCTGATGCAGCGTGTTTTTCTGCGGCCATTGGAGAGTACATAGTACGGGGGATCAGGGTAGTGGGAGATTTGTTTGATAGGTATTGCGCTGTTCTTGAACTATTTTGATAGTCTTCAAGATGAGAAAATCTGCTGCAGAGTTCTAGAAAGCAGTACGTGATTTTTTTTTTCAAAATACTGTTACAAGTTAAAATTATTATTTTTACCAGATTGTTCTTCGATAATCCTAAACATTTCACACTTTGAAGCTGTAGAATGTGGATTTGAGGGGGCCATATGACAATCTGAATTTGATTTAGATTTGATAGCCCTTAAACTTTCTGAGAAAAGATTGTAACACATGTACTTGGTCTTTTAAAACCTTGAACTTTGACTTTAAAATTGACTGGTAATAAATTAAATTTGTATTTGGTGTATACATTTTGTGAAGTGACACTGGAACTCATTACATTAACGTTTCTGGTGATTGTTCTCGTATGCTGGAAATCTTCCAGTATCCTTTAACAGAAAAGTACTACACCTTTCATTAGTATACTTGAAAATGCGTATTTTTTTTTTTTTTTAATATATATGGAATGGAGATGTTATGAGTACATCTTGCCTATCTGTAATTATGTTGGAGACTCACTTTATCAAGATTGGTAGTGTCTGTTAGAAATAATTATCTGCCTGTGCCAAAACACAAGGGGTGATTTGATGGTATGTACAAGATACAGAATCTTTCCTTGTTTTGGTTGAGAGGTACTGGGGTTTACTAATGTTTTTTTTGGGGGGGGAATATAAGTACCTATTTTCATTAATAACAAATATACAGTATGCATTTCTACCTCAGTAAAAGGCATCCAGATATTTATATGCTATTTCAAAAACATTAATAAGGATTTTTAATTGAATGGGTATGCTTCCAAATAACTAATAAATCAATATTTATTTTTAGATGTAGCTTATGGCTGCATCTACTTCTTGAGCTGGTGCTTGACTTGTATCATGCTGTTCTGTTTTTTTTTATTTTATTTTAGCAGCTTCGAATGTTAGCCATTTGGTGTTAAGTTACGGTGCAAATAAGGTCCTATGCATATATTAAAAAGGCACCACATGCATATTCATATCAAACATGACAAGTGAGAGCATCTCACATGTGAAAATACTGCGCACTTAGGACCAGATGCATTAAAATTGCTGTGAGTCATCCTCTTCCTTAGAGACAATACTTTGAGGCAGTCCTACGGGTTCTGATGCAAGATCAGTGCCAGGCTGCTTTTTCCATTTAAGTCCTTTAATAAAAGAAAGCGTTATTAACTCAAAAATCACTAAAAGAAGCTTGCTGTGTTGGTCCTATGCAGTTCTGTCTCACTAAGCCTCTAAAAAAACAGAGATTTGGGTAAACCTTATTTGCCGTGTCTATTTAAATCATCTTGTTTATACAAAAAGCTCCTTTGCCTTTGAATTTATTCATTGGCTTTTTAAAAATAGACCGTTTCTGACAAGCGTGTGCACCCTTTTGATGTTCTGCCCTTGTCAAGCTTCTTTGTGATTCTGACATTGCGGGCTACTTCAAACAGACAGCTTTAACCATGTATATACTGTGTGTATATATATATTTAATAAGGGAAAGCTGCTGAGGCTGCTGTTGGAGCGGGGTTTATCGATTGAATTTTCACAATCTGCAGCAGCTCAGGGCTGAGAGCAGGAACCTGGCCCCAGCAGGGCCTGAAAAGGGGGCAGAAGACCCCACTCCTGCGCTAATTAAAATGATTTCCACTGTCGCTTGGTGTTTGTATTTTTATTTTGCACGTTTGTTATGGGTCGAGGAAAGGAGGCCCAAAGGGCCACCACATAGCCTCCGCCCTCAGGCGCCCCGCCCCGCCCCTCGGCTCTTTCCGGAGCCCTTCGGCAATTTCCGGAACCCCTCGTCAGTGCCCGCAGCCCCCCTCGGCTCCCTCCGCTCCTCCCCGCATGCGCACTCCCTCCCGTTCCACTGCGCTCGAGTGGGTGGCGCCGTCCCCTCCTTCCCCCCCCCCTCCCTTTCCGTCCGCTGCGGCGCTGACGTCACCCCCCCCCCGCCCTATAAAAGGGGCCGGCGCGGGCGGCGCGGAGCGGCCGTAGAGGCGGAGGGGCGGCGGCGGCGGCAGCACGGGGACGGGGAGCTGCGCACCGACCCGGTGAGGGCTGCGGCTGAGCGCCGCGCTCGCCTCCTTCCCACCTCCCTCGGGTAAAACGGGCCCCCGCCGCCACCGCCCCGTCACGCCTCGGGTGGACAGGTGGACGGGTGCGCTGCGGCCGGGGCTCGCCCCTCACGGCGGGTCCCTATGGGTGTGGGGGGTGAGGGGGGGGGCTCTCCCCTCAGGGGAAGGAACGGGGGGGGACGGGGACCCTCCTCACGGGGTGGGGGCTGCAGCCATGGGGTGAGGCGCGGATAAAGGGCAAGGCGGGCGGGGAGAGCCGGGAGCCGCCCCGGGCAGCGGCAGGAATTGGGGTCGGATCCCCCGGGGGGGTAACGAGGGGACAGCCCCCGGCCGTGCCCGGCTCCTGAGGAGAAAATCGGAGGGGCTAAAGCCCCGGTAATGGCTTCCAGGAGCCGGCCGGCCCTGCCCAAGGTCAGCGTGAGGGGAGAGGGGGGCGGCAGGGCCCGGGGGGCCGCTGGTAGAAAGCCTCCCCCCTCAGAGGAAGCCTTCAGCCCCCGAAATCCGCTCTATTCCTCACAGAAAGCGTCCCCTCCTCACAGAAAGCCTCCCCCTCGGTGTCCTCCCCTCCTCACAGAAAGCCTTCCTCTCCCCCTGCAGAAAGCCTCCCCTCACAGAAAGCCTCCCCCTCTTCGAAATCTTCTCCCCCTCACGGAAATCTTCCTCCCCCCAAAAAAAGAAAAAAGAAAAGCCTGCCTCCCCCTCACAGAAAACCTTCCCCCTCCAAAAAAAAAAAAGCCAAAGCCTTCCTCCCACATAAAAGCCCCCCAGCCTCCTCTCCCTCCAGAGGCAGGGCAAGCGCTGAGGTTTCCCTCAGAAAAAAGAAAAAAACAACAAAAAGAAAACCAGTATCTATTCCTCTCCTAGCCTCTTTATTTCTATATATATTTAACGTAAAGAAATGACCGTCTTCCCCCTCCCAGATTCCTTGCCCACCCTTGTGGGGTTGGTGTGGTGTAAATACATTGCCAGTTGGTCAATGCGTGCCCCTGAGGTAATCAGCTGCCCTGGTGTTTAAGGGGAAGCACAAGCATTTATTGCATTTATCGTTTTCCCGGCAGGTCCATGTCGGCTGTTTAGGATTTTTAGTACGTGTTCCCGTCTGAAATGTACGTGACAATTCAGCAGTCTTTCATACATATTTAAATAGGCTCTGAGCAGCAGTTGTCTGGAGATGGCAAATGAACGCGTGAGGGGGAAAAAAAAGGCCTGGAATGGTTCTGTATCTTTCTGGAAAAAAAAAATATCTATTGGTGTTTTGTTTGGAGAAAAGTGCCAGAAGATTCCAAAGACTATTCTCTGAAAGGCCTTGGTCAGGGATTCAGATTTTTTTTTCAAAACAAATATTAAATCACGTTGTGTGGCTCTTTTTGTGCATTTGAATGTAGCCAGCAATCCGTCCTTCCGTGAAATCTTCATTTGTCATTATTTGCTCTGCCCGATTTGTAGGTGAGGAACAAAAGGTTAGAAAATGGGATGTTTTCTGCTGCATGGTGTGCAGGATCTGTAGCTGTAGCAATGGAACTGTTACACTGTGGAAAATACTTGAACCAGGATAGCAGGTTACATTGTTCACATGAAGTAATTCATTTCCCTTCATACTGGGGGAGGAGGAGAAAAGTACATCTGGACAGGTTGGATTCAAATTCAATTTCTGTTGTTTTTTAATCAGATTTAGAGGTTTTGCTTCTATAAGATCCATAGTAGATGAAGTTAAACATATTTATGGTATTTTTAATTTAGAAAAAAGTAATAAGAGAAATACCAAATGTCAAAGACTGTCTTTTCAGCCTTCTTTACATGTTTTTCCTTTGCACAGAAGCCATGCATCTCTTTAAGACAGGGTGGTACCTCCTGGTGTGAAATCCCTGTTTCTCAATTATTACTTTTATAACTAACCCTAGTAATTTAAAGCAAATAGCTTAGTGTCCTTGTCTTCTTTTGATGTACTTAATATATTTAATGGGTTCCCTTGTTTTGTTCACAAATGCATTGCTTTTTGAGGGGAACTGGTTGTTTCCCCGGTATCAGAGGAAATGATACAAATTCCTCCCTTTTCTCCGCTCCATGTTAGTATAGTGTGGGAGTTTGTTTTTTCCATTTGTCCCTGAAGTGTAGGCAGCAGAAAAATGGGGTGGAGCAGACTGCAGATGCTGTCGATGGGGATTGCCAAGCGTCGTCCAGCATTGTGCTCCCATTGCTGACCATGGATCAAATGGGGTGGCAAGCTGCCTTCCCTCTGCTGCAACCGATACACATTAAGCTATGCAAATGCCAGGAGAGATATGCAGCAGCCTCAGCAAGCACAGACACAGAACTGCAGTTGTCCATGAACTGCTTCAGGGATTGCAGCACACTCATGGGGAAAACAAGAGTTAGGGGATGCAGGAAGTTTTCAGCTAAATATTTAGCGGATTAGCTACATCTAACAGCTATGTAACGAGCCATCTCGAAGAATACCTTCTTTTGCAGCTGCTACTTTTATTTTTTTTCATTTTTACTAGGGTAATTGAAAGTAAACATCTTTGTGTATATATATATATGCATATATATATTTTTTTTTTTCAAAACCTTCTCACAGAATTTGTGTCTTTAAATTAAACCACCCCGTTTGATTACTGTGTAGCAAGAAGAGTCATTTGCCAAATCCAGATAACTTCCTTTACTTTCTGTTTTGACCTTCAGATTGTTACAGGTTTTTTTGCTGTTTGTTTGCTTTTTTAATTAACTGGAGAGGTTAGCACATACCGAAGTAATTAAGTTTTCCTGCTGATAATTGTAACCTTTTTTGCATGGGGAGGTCTGTTGCTTGCAATAGCTTGCGTAACAATAATGCCAAGTTGTTGTATGTGGCAAGGAACCAACAGGAAAGTATGGAATGCGTGCTGTGACAGAATATGCATTTTGGAGAGAGAAAAATGAGTTGAGCTATGTCCTTCCACTTGTAGTTAGCTGAATGTTATCTCGATTTCCCCCTCCCTTTCAGACTCTACATTCCTCCATCATGTTGTCATCGTTTCGTAAAGTCAAAGTCCAGGTATTTTCACGTAATGCATGAAGTGTCATTGCCACACTTGCCTGCCTTTATTGCAATGACCTGTTTGTAACAAGAAGCCATTTATCTGGGAGTTTGTCCTGTACATCATATGCTTTATTTGTACTCCAGTGTTCAGTCCGATCTGGCTTTCCTTTAACACTCTGAATTTTCTAACTTCTCTCTGTAATGCATGGTGTGTGAACATTTCATGGTGTCTGAACATTCAGCATGTTCAGGCTGTTGGTGTGGATTATTTCTCTAAGAGCTTTTTGTTCTAAAGAGTTCTTGAGCAATATCTTTTTAGTTGTAACATCTAAAAATCAACCACCATAAGATTTACATTGCAGAATGTTTGAAGTTAGCCTTGGTTCCCATTCCATCTGCCTGCACAAATTTATAATCCCCATGCTGTGCTCGAGCTGCTCATGTGTGCCATTCTCAGTTCAGTGATGGCGAAATAAATAGGATGCGTGGACCAAGCTCAGACTTCACCTGGGTAACAGAGCGATGAGGTTTTATCTGGAAATGATAGCAAATGTGCTACAATTAAAATTATAAGGAAAAGATGCTAACTAGGGATAGAAAATGCTGGATAAATTATATAATATCCCATTACCTGCGTTTCTGCAATGCAGTCAAGGTGATTTGCTTTCCGAGGAGCCTGGGAGCAGCACGCAGCCCTTGCCAGCCCTGCATAGTTTCGTCAGAGGTCTGACATGGAAAACAAAGCCAAACCCAAGCACCTGGAACATAAAGGCACCAAATTCACACAGGCAGTTTGGCTGTCTAGTGCAGCTTCTCTGATTTAGCTCTCTTATTTGAATAGTGGAATGAAAATGTTAAGACTGAATGCCTAAAAGAGCAGGTTTGTGATCGACTTCCAGGCTTCAGAAGCACAGTTAAGGCTGTGCACAAACCCTCTAATCGGCCTCAAGCACCGGGTTGCAGCCTGCTTCAGTTCAAACCTGATTTGTACCTTTGTTTAAATGCCACAGCTTTTGTGTCTCTGTAATGCAAACTGAAATTTTGGGGCATGCGAGGATTTCAGCTGCACTGCGGTTGGGCTCTAGGAGTCTGAGGAATTCAGCACCGACTTCAGCACATCTTCCTTTCGTACCGAGGCACTCGATTCTCTGCCTTGGGCTTCGCAGTCTTTAGGAGACCTGAGATGGCAGCCAGGAGAACGGCGATGTAGGGTTTTGCTGCACGTATCCCCTTGACATTTCTTTATTGTAGCTTTAAATTCTTACCAAACCAAATGAGTGTGCATTAATTTTCTCTCAGTAGCATTGACATCTGCAGGATAGGGTGTACGACAGGACATCCTCTGGTCACTTTCGTAGCACGACGTGCTCCTGCAGCTCCCTTCCTAGCAGCAGCAGCAGCCGGCACTTCCAGAAGCTCCTTTATTCACCTGCAGGACTCGCACAAACTGATTTAGTACTAAATCAAACAGTCACCGTGGTTTTGTCCGAGGTGTACCTGGCGGCCTGCTTCTTACCCAGCCCTTTGAGGAAGCTGCCTGCAGAACAAATGTAAATGAGAGAAGCGTGCCCTGCTTTTTCCCCTCCGTCCTCTCCTCGCGAAGGTTATTTTCGCTTCCAAGATCAGGATTCGCATTCCTTCGCTTCAAGAAAGAGATGAGCAATCCGTTCCCCTCCCAGCAGGGAGGGAGTGGCGGATCGCAGGGCTGGCGGCTCCGGTGACAGAAGGCAGCGAGGAGCCCAGAAGTGTGCGAGGAGCCCAGAAATGCCTGGGAGCAGGGAGTGTTTGGGCAGGGAGAGCAAAGGGCTCACCAGGGACGGGTGCTGAGTGCACATAACTCATCAGGACTTGTCTTACCAGAAAGACATTATTTTACTACGTCTTCAGATAGTGATCTTTATATACGGATATCTGATTGCTTTTCAGGCAGAGTGGTTTAATTCTTTAAGCCTCGTGTAATTGTTTCTAAAAATCCGCCAAAATCTACTGTACTGCGCTAGATGCGTGTCACGTTTGACTTTTTAAATCCCCGAAACGTCCTCCTGATGTGTTGGTGGGGGAAATGCTGACATCTCTTGTGTGTCAGCCCTGCCGGCATCGCTCTAATTCCTCTCTAACCCTGCTCGCCGCCGCTGTTTGCCCGCCGTGAATGATGTTGCTGACATCACCGCTGTTGCACTGCGGTGGCTGTCGATCGCTGCAGCTGTGCATCTCCGTCCGCGTGTCAGCGGGCAATTGGGACGGCTCGGGGCAGGCTGACGGTCTGAGCTTCAAGGCTGAGAGCACTCAGTCTGGTTGTTATTGGTCTGCCTTCTTCAGATTTTGGCTTCAGTTCACTCAGACTTTCTTTATTTTTTTAAAAAACAACACCACTGCACCAGCACACCGAAGTGTTCCTGATCGCCCTTTGGCGAGACGTGAGCGCGGAGCAGCTTTCCAAACTGCAGCATGGGCGCAGGGTGGCAGACAGCCCTGAGCTGTGAGTGACTGCTGGTGTGGAGGCAGGAGGGCAGCAGCAGCCCCGGGCCTGGCACCTGGGGCTCGGGCTCTATCCGAGCTTATCGGCCCGGCGCAGGCTGTGCCCGGCGGCAGGGTGGGGCCGTGTCTGCTCCGGGACAGGCTGCGTGGGTAAAGGTGGCTGAGGGTAGGCTGTCTCTTCTCCACGGCCGTGCTGCTGGGAGGGCAGCTGTGTGTGGTGGAGGAAGGCTGAGCCTTTCTGAGCCTGGCTTCACAGCGTGTCCTGGGCTGGGGGCAGCTCATGGGTCGCCCACCAGACCCCTGTCCCCGCCCTGTCCTCAGGTGCTTTCAGGGAAAGGCCTTCTCCACTGCCCTCACCATACAGAATTCCTTCCTCGTGCCTCATCAAAGCCCTTGGGTAGCTTAAAGCCATTCCCCCTTGTCCTGTTACCCCTCTCCCTGATGCAGAGACCCTCCCTGCAGCCCCCTTTTAACACTGGCAGCAGCCCTAAGGTCTCCCCGGAGCCTTCTCTTCTCTAGGCTAAAAAACAGGTGATGCAGCTGAACCGAAAAGGCTTAGAAACATCTCGGAGAATGGCTTTGTGTTCCAGGGGGATGCTGCAGCTCTCGCCTGGAAGCGCCGGAGGTAGGCTGCACCACTCTGCAGCATCGATGACTTTGGAGTTCAGAGCTCCCCAGTGGCTGCTGATCGCGTTTTGGCACCGCGGCCGCTCGCTGACGTCAGCTGATCTGCTGCAGGAAAGAACAGTCTATTATTGCTAGACCAAAGCACTTCTTTTACAATTGACTAGCTCGACTTGCTGTAGTTATAAAGGGAGCCTTTCTTTTAACCAATTCCAGCAAAAAGATGGGCCAGATTGCATGATTTGTGTGGTGAGAGGCAAACCAGCTACCGGGCTAAAGCGCAGGAGGCCTCCTTCTTTCTTCTAATGTAAAATAGTTTAGCAATTTGAATAATTTAAATGACTTACTAATTTAAATAATCTAATTTAACCATTTGAAATAATAATTTAAAGTGATTTGAAATCATTTGGCCTGTGGGGGTTGTTTCTAATACCGACACACAGGCTGACTGCACGACGTTCCTAAGACCAAGCCGGGTTTCGTTTTTTCCTGGTAATGCCCTTCACCAGAACGAGGGGCGAGATAGGATACAGCGGGGCATTTGGGCTGTCTGCCACTGTGTTTCTCCTGAACACATTCTGTTAAAAATAAAAAAAGAGTTGCCGGATTCAAACACAATGTAGCAGCACAGGCAAGGAAGTCTTTTAGCAATAACCATCTTTTCTCGCCTGCTGTCTGTCTGTAGGGGAAGGCAGCGTGAAGCAGCGCTCGAAACGGCTGCTTTCCCAGGAAAACAGCTATGGTTGAGCTCAGGCTGTGTTCAGGATTCGGTCTTTTAAAACTCCAATTCCCCAGTCGAGTGGAGCCATTGGTACCCCTGCCAGATGAACCCAAATGAAATGCGCAGCCCCCACAGACTGTATTTTCCTCGCCCCTTTTGGCAGTAAGAAATGAAACACGCAGGCCTGGAGGAGAAAACGAAGCTGAATTTTCCTTCCTTCCTTCCTTAAAGTGCCGCAATGCAGTCAGGGCTCAGAGTTCACCGGAGTAACAACTGCTGCCAGAACGCTGCCCTGCGCGGGGTGGGACTGCGGGGAGGGAGCTGGGGACGTGTGAGCTCGCCCCCATATGTTCCCTTCTATCAGATGGGCCCTCTACGAGTGCTTGGAAACCAAACAGCAAACATGGCCCTGGAGATAGCGTTCCAACCCGTGGGGTTTTTCGTAGCATTATGCAAGATATGGCTCTAATTAAAGCGTGCGGCTAGCTAACGACTAAATAACATAATTGAATATCTAGCAGCGTAGTTTAGAGCTCGCCTGTGTCTTTCGATGTGCGCTTCCACACGTCGTTTCTTCCTACTTGATAGCATTGATGGGAAGCACGTTTAGTTCGGTGCTCACAACATTTATAATAAAAGCATTGACTGCGCTCTCCGTGTAAACACTTGGACACCCAGACATCAACCGCGCGATTGTTCACGCGCGGAGTGTTTGTTGCAACAGCCTCTTGATATGCACAGCGGGTTGGCAAATGACTGCCTCGGTAGCCAGACTCCAGTGACCGTAATGAGTCTGCTCTTTAATTGGTGTAACGCTGCTGTCCTCATGCATACGCTTAGTGAAAATCAAATTGCGTTTTGAATGTTTAGGAATTGAAAAGTAAAGGTTACTCCAGTTTTAATAGAACCCTAGATAGATAAAGCAGAGCGATAATCAGTTCTTTGGTGGCTGCGGTAAAAATACCAGGTTGTAGTGTGGAAAGCAGTGCGTAAAGGTTTTCAGTCAGCAGGATCGTTAGGTATACGAAATGCTCCTTTAATTCCTTGTCTGCTCACAACATCAGACCTGTGAAACGCAATGTGCGTCTCGGTATTGGCTTTTCAAAGCTTGTGTAGGGAGTGGCGGGGTGGGTTCATAACTTCCTAATTGTCTGCGAGAGCAGGGGGTAGACGTGTGTCACACATGTGTATATACATGCATGTATAATATATGTAGATATGTGTATATATGTGTATATATGTACTTCTGGGGGCCGGTTAGCTGTCCTTTAAGAAATAGTCATATATTAATATAATATATATTAATTAGTTTATCTATATTCAGTATTTTAAATAAAATGTTTCCACGTTGTACTAGATGTACAAGAAACATCTTGCATTTATATATCTGCATGTATATATATATACACAGACATATATACACATATGTGCACAAACACATTTTTAAAGCACATTTTATAATTTGTGTTGGATGCTTGCATAACACAATTTGAGATGGCCGATATACAGCAGCCATATTTTTCTAAGACAGGTTGATGTTAAATGCCTTTGTCAATCCTCTTTTCCCATGGTTTTCTGCTAGAAGTGTGTTTTAATTTATTTCTGTGTATAATATTTATATTTTATATACATATCTGCGCACACAGAGTAAGACTATATATAAACCACGTGTGATTAAAAAAAAAAAACAGCAACAGAAAACACACACAAAAAAAACAGGTTCTTTCATGGATTTCTTCCTTCCCTACCTTTGGTTTATAATACAAACAGAATGTTAACTGAGGTTTATTTGGCTTCCAGAAAATGGATCCAAGTGGTGTGAAAGTGTTGGAAACAGCAGAAGACATCCAAGAAAGGCGTCAACAAGTTTTGGACCGTTACCACAGGTTCAAGGAACTATCTTCTCTCAGGCGCCAAAAACTTGAAGATTCTTATCGATTCCAGTTTTTCCAGCGTGATGCAGATGAGCTTGAAAAATGGATCCAAGAGAAACTCCAGATAGCATCTGATGAAAATTACAAAGACCCAAGCAATTTACAGGCAAGTCCTACTGCCATTTTATGTTCTACTACTAATATTAGGGCATACCAGGTCAACTGGAATAGACAGAACTAAAGCAGAAATGTAGATCTGAGAGTAGTGAGGAAAGATGGATGCAAATACATGCAGCCTTGTAAAGTATTCTTCAAAAGCCCAGTTTCTTTGGTGATATAATTGGAATATTTCTAATAATGGATTATATGCTAGATCAGAGTAGAAAATGCTATTCAGTGCAATGTAGTGTAAACCCAGCAGGGATTAATCCTAGAATTTGTTGGGCTTTTTGGCTCTGTAAATAACTGTGAAAAAATTCTTATTGTTTCCACAAAAAGGCTATTTGTAGAAAATTAACTCGTGTGGGTGGAACTAGCTGATGAGTTCTCAGATGTTTGAACACTCTCATGTACAAGAGCAAATACAATAATGAAATATCTGAAATTTGGGATGCTTGTATCCACTGTGAAACATATGGTACAGCTATGACTTCAACTGTGTTATTTTATTGTTTGTTTTTCAGTACTAAGTATGCACAAAATACACTAAAAATCTTGATGCAGGGATATGTGGAGGAGGGTTGTGCATCAGATCTCAGCCATGTTCTTTGATGTTCTGTTTGCAGGGAAAGCTGCAGAAGCACCAAGCCTTTGAAGCTGAGGTGCAGGCCAATTCAGGGGCTATTGTTAAACTGGATGAGACTGGAAATCAGATGATCAATGAAAGCCATTTTGCATCTGAAACCATACGAGTGAGTTTTAAAACGATTTTTTCCCTTTTACAGGCTTTTCCTTTAAGACTTTTTGTATGTTACACAGATAGCTCTATGTTCTAAAACACTTTCAGAAATTCTACCGATAATTTGACTAGTGAAATCGCAAGATAATTTGTATTTCAAAAGCTTTTCAGACATTTCTTTTCCGTTGAGCACTAAGCTCTTATCTTTTCTTGGATCCAGTTTGTAAGTAAGCTGTCTGCCTATCGAGTCCAGGAACTTGGACAGGAAAATCATCAGGAATTCAAAGACATATTGAAAGTCACAAGGCAGATGATTAATTATGCTTGTGATTGTTCCCAAAATGGCACACTATCAAGAAGCAGCAAATTCACAAGGCCTGATGTCAGGGGCATTGCATAATTTTTGATTTGAAAAAAAGAAATGCATTTTTTGCTTATATAACACTAATTTTCTACAATAATTATTATAAGTAATACACACAACCTCATCAGTAAACTTCAGAGATTTAATTTGTCTGCTCTGGCCCAGACCAGGTCTCTGGTGATCTTAACCTTGTGGTTAAGCTGTACTGGCTGTACGTCCAACCCTCTTTGAACTTGCATTCCACAACTTTTTGTATGAGCTCCAAGTACAGCCCTGTGTGTGCAGCCGGGAAAGCCTCGTAGGACAGGTGCCTCGCAGTAGCGGGCAGTAAGATTCCTTCAGACCCTTTCTGAGATCTGTGATTGTTTTTAATCTCCCAACTTGTGCAATGCAATGTCATGCATTTTTAAAATCTTCGTTGCTGCACGAGGCAGGATTACACTTGACAATATTTGAGTGATAATCACATTTTTTTTAAGTTTCAACAATTATAACTTTTAAATAAGACCTTAAGAGTTGCCTTCTACTCTTTTCCTTCTTCTATGTATTCTCATTTTTCTCTGGATATTATTAGGGTTTTCTTATTCCTGTATATCTGTACAGGTACATACATTCACACACCCCACAATTAAAAGCTAATTTTTGTTTTTGTAAAGCAACTTCTTTTCTAGGCCTAATTTTGTTAGATCTGCTGTTTCTGGGCCTCAGTGAACTTGCTTCAGTGTTGGTTAAGTCTGTGTACTTAGAGTTATTTAAATAATCTTTTATATGTTTTGGATGTGAGCCGGTTTAACTTTTGAAAAGAAAAACACCTGTGGTATTTTTGTAGTGATTATCAAAACTTAACTGAGAACTTTTCAGGCACATAATGAGATTATGAAAGTAGTGACTAAGGAAAGCAGAAGTACTTCTTCATATGTTATTTAATAAAACATTCTAAGGCAATTATAATTTTAGAAATCTCGTTGTGACCACATAATCTATACTGCTAATAGAAAAAAATGCTTTTGGATGAATGACTTTAAATAATGCTGCATCTTAGCTGTGCTGCTCAATGTCAGTTCTTACTCGTGTTCTGCTTGGAGTGATAATTTGTTTTTTAATGGTTCAGTCTTTCACGCCGTACAGGACTGCACAGCGCCCAATAGTAACTGCCACCCAAGTTGGGCTCCACTTACGAGTAGGTGAAACTTTCGGCTGTGCAGTGCAACTCCTGTTTGCAGTATCTTCTTTCCTCCTTGGCTGACAGTTTGCACTATCCTTTGGGGCAGTGCTAGGAAATGGAGTAGTGTGGGCTTTTTCTTCCCTTGAAACCTACCTAACTGAACTTTCTAAGTGGATTAAAGATGAATCCACCCATGCTCGATGTTCAAAAGCTTCTCTAGCGTGACTTTCAAGTTTCAGATCTAGATGAGCAAAGCGTTAGAGATGCTGGGTGGAGCAGATACTTTCCTGTTTTGCAAGTTGTGTCCCTGTGTGGGAGTGTGGTTTTTCTTTTAATTGTCTATAAAATATATAGTCGCTCCCAAATGTTTTGGAAGGCAGAATGTAGCCATAAAGACTTAATATTAAACCTAGTAATTGCTCCTAGCACTTCAGTGTTATATTACTTAACACTGTTGGCTAAATATATTAGCGACTGGTGCTAAGAGGAACGGTGAAAATACTGTAAAGTGGCACAAGTTCGACTTTAAACAAGAATGCTCAGTTCAGTAATTTCTAGCTTTGTGTTGTTGTATCATTTTGTATCATCTGAAAACTAATTACTCAAGATGAAAATTTAATGAGGTTTTTCCACCCTTTGTCTAATGTAAGATTTAGGAACATAAAACTTTGGGGAAAAAATATTTTATTTTTAAGAACAAGAAGGGAATAAATTTAATCTCATCTGCTACAGGATTTTAATATCACCATCCTATTGTTCTAGACTCGGCTGCAGGAGCTGCACCGGCTATGGGAATTACTCTTGGAAAAAATGAGAGAGAAGGGAGTCAAACTGTTGCAAGCACAAAAGCTGGTGCAGTACTTACGGGAATGCGAAGATGTCTTGGACTGGATCAATGACAAGGTATATTATTACCTGCGTTTACTGTGTTCTCGAGGGAAAATCTGATGCATTTATATGGAAATATATCAACATATAGTTGCTGGAGTTCAGGTAGACAAACAAAGCTTTTAAAGGCACTAATACATTTTATTTAGTTTATTTATATTGTCTAAGCAGTACATCTGCAAACCACTGCTCTTTTGCAGCCACTTAAAAAAGGTACTAGAGGAAGAGAGGAAGCCTGCATGTTGGAGAGCACAGCTAAACGTAATCAGGTCTCTTCTTTGCTTTAAGAAGACCTTCATAATTATCATAGCAATCAAATTCAAGTTTTCTGTAAGGGAAAACTTCAACATGTAAAGGCAAATTTTTGTTAATATTCTCAATGATTTATTATAGAAAGTGGCCAGCCTAACCAGCAAACTCTATGTGCATAATTTCTTATGATTGGAATGTCTTTAGATGCACATTGTAAGGACATGTGCTACAAGAGAACTGTTGGCTTTTGATTCTTTGAACTCTGAGGAAACAGACCGCAAACCACAATATCAAGAAAAGCCACAAAATGATCATCTGGGTTTTCTTAATGATAGTTTGGTATTTTGTGTCACTGTGGGTTCAATCATTAAACCCTGCATAACTGTTACAGAATCTGACGATGCGATTTTCATAAAGAAATCTTGCATGAGAATATAGATAATATGGGCAAAAGCCCATAAATAATCTAAAAATGTAAACAAATTCTGGTTGCTGCATAGCCAATTATTTTGTTGTTATAAAAGTATGTTTTTTCCATGCGTATTTTGTTTCAGTAACTGTGTTGTTGTAGTCATCATCATCACACACAGAACGGAGAACCTATGATAATGGGATTTGTTATATTTAATGACTTGAAAATGGACCCATAGTGATCCAGGATGTTCTAAAGTAAAGGTGTGGGGTGGGAGGTATTTATATTTTGAAGGAAGATATTTTTACGTATGATTTTAAACACAGTGATTGTAACTCTCCTTGGCTTATTCCAAGATTAGCCCAATTTGCTTTCTGATCTCTGGTTGTGATTTCTCGTAAGTTATACTGAAATATACTTTTTTTTTTTTTTTTTTCCATCATGCTAGGAAGCAATAGTGACCTCAGAAGAGCTTGGCCAGGACTTAGAGCATGTTGAGGTTTTGCAAAAGAAGTTTGAAGAGTTCCAGACAGACCTCGCAGCTCATGAGGAAAGAGTAAACGAAGTGAACCAGTTTGCTGGCAAACTTATCCAGGTAAACATGCATGTGTGTTGAAAATCTCTCCTGGCAAGTCTGGCATAACACAGCAAGCTTTTGTCTGCAACTTCCTTCCCTCCCCTGCCAGTTTGGTAGGAGACATTTATAATTTTACTGTGTATGTGTTGGAGACATGGCTATTCTAACCTTCAGTGGCTATCATCCGATTCATGTGTTCTTTTGCTGTACAGTTTGAGTAACTGCCTCCACTGAGAAGGTTGATGAAAATGTGGAGAGTAGTGATTTGTAAGACAAATTGTAATATTTGAGTTTAAAGGTGTTTCCCTTGGACAACCAAGTTTTACATATCTTCTCTTCTACTATGTCATCTGGAGCTTGAGCAAGGGTGGAGACTGCACAGTACTGGAAAAAAATCCAGGAAAAAATAGATATTGTTTACAGCCCTCTTCCTGTTGTCTAATTAGTTCATAGGGAAACTTAGACTATTGCAAGAATATTGAATGTTTACACAGTGATGCTTTAGGAAAACTATTGAACCAAGAGCTCATGTGGAAACTACAGTAAATGTAAATTGATTTCTTGGAAAACAGTGGTGTTTTGAGGTTTTGTCAATGGATATAAAGCCCCGGAATACACGGAAATAGCATTTTTCCTTTGTTTACTAGGAACAGCACCCTGAGGAGGAACTTATAAAGTCCAAACAGGATGAAGTAAATGCGAGCTGGCAGCGTCTTAAGGGGCTTGCCCTTCAGAGGCAAGGGAAACTCTTTGGGGCAGCTGAAGTTCAGCGCTTCAACAGGTATGATCCTGGCTGGGTCTGCTGAAGTTGATTTTATATTCATGTGGATGTCTAATGATTCATTCAGCTACAACCAGTAATGTGAGAAGTGCTACCGTTGTCTGTTTTTATTTTATTCTTCCTCGTGATTCTTTGAATGAGGACCTTGTTCTAGAATTCCCTTAGAACAGTCCTTCTGATTTAGGTTTTCACCACCTGGCAGTTCTGTTCATTCTTGCTCATGGCAGTTTTCCCACCCTTTACTCTGAGAGCTTCTTCCTCCAGTTCCATCTTATATGAGCCACAAGAGGCTATTTTTTCTATAGCTGTCTAGCTGTCAGTCCAATTGTTCTCATCTGCTCTTTATGTTATTTTTTGAAGTTTGCCTTAATTAAATTGGAGAAGGGTCCAAAGTGGAAAGTGGACCAGTGGTGCTTTAAGTCCTTATTTGCATCTCATGACAGCATCTGAAGAATGGCCTGCCAACACACTTGAATGCTTTTTGAGATTAAAAATTATATGTATACAAATATATATATGTATTTTTTTTAATTGCAGTTGGCTTCAGTGTTTATATATGGATTTGTATTGCCAGTATGCCTGTGATAAGTGAAAACATCCTACCTTTTCCATAAAAGGTAGACTGCTTTCAGCTTGTGCTTTCTTTTGAAGGGATGTGGATGAAACTATCAGCTGGATTAAGGAGAAAGGGCAGTTGATGGCTTCAGATGATTTTGGCAGAGACTTGGCCAGTGTACAGGCTTTGCTGCGTAAGCATGAAGGCCTGGAAAGAGATCTTGCAGCTTTGGAAGATAAGGTACCTATAAGAGATGCATTTTACCTACGATTTAAACTATGTAACCTGCTTGTAAAAGGCTAGAAGCTTACTCCCTGTTTGTGACTGGGTTTAGGTTAAGGCCCTTTGTGCAGAAGCCGACCGTTTGCAGCAGTCTCACCCAATAAATGCTTCTCAAATTCAAGTGAAACGGGAGGAACTCATTGCCAACTGGGAACAGATCCGAACTCTGGCAGCAGAGAGGCATGCTCGCCTTAATGACTCCTACAGGTAGGAATACTGTCTTGCCAAAACAGCCTTTTTTGCTTTCCCTTCTTCCTTCTTCAAATTTGATAATAGTACTGTTGGAGGGGAAGAAAGGGAGACTACAAAATTTGGGGATGATTATGGTATATATTTTCAGAAATAGTCTTGTTCACCGAACAATATACAGTAGTCAAATCATTTGACAGCAAATTTAAAAGAGAATCAGAAACCCATCACTTTTTTCTGATGAGTGTTAAGCATATGCCAAAGGCAGTAATTGTAAAGACATGCTGGAAGGAATCTGAGAATTTGTTTGTTTGTTCTGAGGCTGAGGTACGTGCAGTTGAAATTTTCTGTTAGTCTACCACACACACACGTGATTGTGACAGAAGCAGTCCCCTGGGCTATCTTAAGACACTCTGAGAACTGTCTTGGTATCTGTTGTCTTCAGTGTACAGGCATAAATATGAGTATTCATTTTCCTTTCAATATAAGTTATATGCAAAACATATCTTGGAGAACTATCAAAAGGTATCCCACTTGTTTTTAAACTTAGCATTTTCCTGACTTTAAAAGACTCTTTTATTAGGTTGAGAGCTTATTTATTTAATGTTCTAATTGCATTTTGGTATTGTCTTGTCTGCTTTCAACCTGAGGAACAGCTTTTATGTTTGTAACCCCTATCTTTGGGGTAAGGATTGAGAAACTGTGCCTACAAATGTTTCCCAGCCATTTTTTCTGTTGTTTTTATAAGGTTGCAGCGCTTTCTGGCGGACTTCCGAGACCTCACTAGCTGGGTAACTGAGATGAAGGCTCTGATAAATGCTGATGAACTTGCCAATGACGTGGCTGGAGCAGAAGCCCTTCTAGATAGACATCAGGAACATAAGGTATAATGGTTAGCCAAATCCAGTCAGCAACACTTAAAGACTGATTTGTGTGTTTAATGCAGTCTCTGAGTCAGAGCTGCTAATGTTGTATCACTAAAGGCCTTTGATCATGCAGTATGGGTTGCTGTCTGTTCCGATTTAAGATTTTGTACTTTGTGGTTCTTGATAGCAAGTTTATACACTAATAAGTAAGTATTTAAGAGTGCTTATGGTGGTAATTTATCAAAAATAATTAGACCTGATAGCAATCAGTTGGACTAACAACTGTGTTAATCCTCTGTCAGGAGGAATTGCTATAAGTAAGAATGCAGCTTGAAACCAACCCTTAGTTTCTGTTTAACATATGAATTTATACTTGCCTTATCTTCATTGTAAGGTGATACATTTGATTCTAACTTTCACGTTCAGTGTGATGTATTTACAGATAGTTTAACATTTATAATTTAGGTATCCAGGCTGTTGTGTCTGTTATTTTCAACAGTCGTTTTCATGTTCTGAAACTATGCTAAGCTAACTTGTAAAAACAACTTATTCACTTTGCATTTCATAGGGAGAAATCGATGCCCATGAAGATAGCTTCAAATCTGCTGATGAGTCTGGACAGGCTTTGCTTGCTGCTGGGCACTATGCTTCAGATGAAGTTAAAGAAAAGGTAAGTTGACCCCTTGAGAGCAAGGGCTTCTAGAAGAATCTGTCTTTTTTCTTCTGCATTCCTTAAATTAGAAGTTCATTTCTGGTTAAGATCGTAAGCTGTAAAGTATTGTTTTTTTTTCGTGTTCCGTCTTGATTTTATGTTGAGATGGAAATTAACCAGTCTGTTAAGTAAAATATTATATATCCTTCTTCCCAATCCCTTAGCTGACCATTCTCTCAGATGAAAGAGCTGCCTTGCTAGAGCTATGGGAGCTTCGCAGACAACAGTATGAACAGTGCATGGACTTGCAGCTTTTCTACAGAGATACTGAACAAGTTGACAACTGGATGAGCAAACAAGAAGTGAGTGCATTATTTCCTAGTGGGAGTGATTACCACCAGACATGTAATGGATAGAATGCTGTGTGCAGTTATTTATGTGTCTGCCCAAAATGCTGCAGTGACCTTTTCCATCTAATGCTGAAACTATAAGTTGAGACAAGTTGCCCTGAGATAGTGTCTATGTTTTTTAATTCTCATAAAATACCATTTGGATTAGAAGGTAAATAGAATTATTCAGAACCTTTTGCTGTTGGATGTGTTCAGGGAACACAGTCCCAGGATATCATCCTGCATTTCCCAATCATGTGGTAGGAAATATCATTGATCATGCCTGGGTTGTCTTTTGAAGCAGCTGAGGATGGAAACACAAAAATGAATGATGTGTTTGTTTCCTTACTTTAGGCTTTTCTGCTGAATGAAGACCTTGGTGATTCTCTGGATAGCGTGGAGGCTCTTCTAAAGAAGCATGAAGACTTTGAGAAATCCCTAAGTGCCCAGGAAGAGAAAATCACAGTAAGACATTTACATTAGGTGATCACTAAAGGGGCAAGAAATAAAACAAGTGAATTTGTTGATAGGAAACATTGCTGAGGGATGACAGAGAATAATGGGATTTGCTCTGCGAATGATCCACTGTTATGTGTGATGTATGTACTGTTGTAAAATGGAAAATTAATAGTGGAAAAGTTAGGATATGGCTTGACTGCTACCTTAGAGAGCTCAGTAACCCAGTGCTTGCATACTGTGCCATAACATGGATGATGATTTATCAAAAGCTGCCATCTTCTACATGTAAGGTGATGGTACAGATAAAAAGGGTTTTAACAATAGCTTTCCTAATGGCTGTATGTTAGTTTTACTGTGAATTTTTGAGAATTAATTTACTATGTAAACTTGCACAAACAATTTTTATTATGTGAAATAAACAGAAAACTATTTTCTCTCTAGGCATTAGATGAGTTTGCTACTAAATTGATTCAGAATAACCATTATGCCATGGATGATGTTGCTACACGCAGAGATGCTGTAAGTAGACTGCAGACTTTAAATCACGTTCTGCTTTATTGTTTTAAACAGTATGACTGCAATATGGGATAAGTCAAAGGAGCTCTCCCATAAGAACAGATACAGTGGTCATTCTTGCACTCTGAAGAATTTGAAAATCATTACTTTTTTTTTATTTTCAGCTGCTGAACCGCCGAAATGCTCTTCATGAAAGAGCTATGTACCGCCGTGCTCAACTGGCAGACTCTTTCCATCTACAACAGTTTTTCAGAGATTCTGATGAGCTAAAGAGTTGGGTTAATGAAAAAATGAAAACTGCAACTGATGAGGCTTACAAGGTAAAAACAAAACGGATATCAGAATAATTTTAAGACGATACCAAGCGTAATGTAATCAGTCTAATGATACGGTATCAGCCAAATTTTGCTGAAGGAGGCAGTATTAATGGTAACAGGAAGAGTTCTAATTTCTTCCTGGCCCCAAGGAAGATTGTCCCGTTGTGCTGTAATCATGCTTATTCAATAGCTTAAATGTTCTGATTTCAAAGGTATATTTGTGGCACCAAATCCTCTTGTGACATCTTAGCATGTATGTAAGTGTACTCTAATTTAAAAAATTCTTCTCAGTTCTATGGATACTAATTTTGGATTGATTTTTTCTTTCTTTATCTGTAGGATCCATCAAACTTGCAAGGCAAAGTTCAGAAACATCAGGCTTTTGAAGCAGAGCTTTCAGCTAATCAGAGTCGTATTGATGCACTGGAGAAAGCTGGCCAGAAGCTGATTGATGTCAATCACTATGCATCTGATGAAGTGGCAGCTCGCATGAATGAAGTTATCAGCTTGTGGAAGAAACTTCTAGAAGCCACTGAACTCAAAGGTAAGACCTACTTGTAGGAGGAGTACAGACAATGCTTTTCGTAGAGAGTTTAGCTGGGAGAAGATGAGGAGGTGAGTTAAATGAAGTGGAAAACTCAAGTCACCTTTTCCTCATCACTCTTTCTCACTCAGGTATAAAGCTGCGTGAAGCCAATCAACAGCAGCAGTTTAATCGCAATGTGGAGGACATTGAGCTCTGGCTGTATGAAGTAGAGGGGCACTTGGCTTCCGATGATTATGGAAAAGATCTTACTAGTGTTCAGAATCTTCAGAAGAAACATGCCCTGCTAGAAGCAGATGTTGCTGCCCATCAGGTGAGGGGAATAATTTTTCTTCCTGCCCTTGAGTTCTGTTCACTTGAAAATATTCATTCCAGAGACCTTGGCAGATGATAGTAAGAATATGTATTTTCATAATTTTTGTAGCTTGACCTTCCCTGTTTATTTATCAGAAATAACTTTGAACTGAAATGTAAATTGACATCTACAAGAACAGTATCTTCCTGACTGACAAAAAAACATTTTTAGAAAATGTTAAATACTGTTTTGTTCAGCGAATACCAACTTAAAAAGATGTGCTGTGCTTTGGGTAATAATTCTCCCTTAGAGTCTCCATTTGCAAGTTCTTGCTTGTCTGCAAATAGCATATTCTTACTTATATTGTTGTCATACAGCTCTATAAGAGATGGGAGGGAAGGCAGAAGAGTTCCATTTTTAAATACAGAACTTTACATAATCTTTAGGAGAATTAAATTCACAGCAAGAAAATCAGCAAAGCCTAAGCCCACATGACTGGAATTATGAGTTGGTAACAGTCGAAAAATGGTTCATCTAGAGTAGCACATCTGTAAAACTAATGTAATTTCAAAAAATCTTTTGCCGTAATTTTATGAAATTGACAGATTAAAAACAAATTAATTTACATAATCTGTTGAATACAATCTGAGACAGAATTATTACCAAAAAAGTGTTGCACTGTCAGTGTGCAGCTGAGGTTCTCTTCCTCTACCACAGTATAACTTATTAGCTAAGACCTGAAAATACTCTTCATATATTCTTAGCCACTGCACCCAGTAAAAAGTGATAAAATTTAATCAAGGTCTTGACGTAAAGTTATTCCTGAATTAATTTTAGGATCGTATAGATGGCATTACCATCCAGGCACGCCAGTTCCAAGATGCTGGGCACTTTGATGCTGACAATATCAAGAAGAAGCAAGAAGCTTTAGTAGCTCGATACGAAGCTCTAAAGGATCCTATGGTAGCTCGCAAGCAGAAACTTGCAGATTCTCTTCGCCTTCAGCAGCTTTTCCGTGACATTGAAGATGAAGAGACCTGGATTAGGGAAAAGGAACCTATCGCTGCCTCAACAAACCGAGGTTGGTCCATCCAAGTGTCTTTAACTATTCCGTTAAATTTTATTACTGCTACAATGTCAGTGGCTAACTCAGATTTTATTGTGCTCTGTCTTCATGTGATAGTACTTACTCTGCAAGGTTGTCTAGCACTGGTTGCAGCTTCCTTGAATTTTTCTCAGTCTGATGACTCTGAATTAACTGGTTAACAATTTTACATTTTTCAGGCAAGGACTTAATTGGTGTCCAGAATCTACTAAAGAAGCACCAGGCTTTGCAGGCAGAAATCGCAGGCCATGAGCCTCGCATTAAAGCCGTCACACAGAAAGGAAATGCTATGGTGGAAGAAGGTATGTCTCTATTTTTTTATTCTTCATTTTTCAGGAAATCCAAGAGTCTTTGTGTAGGCTAGAGCGTTCTCTAGCCCTGTACAATTAAGAATTACTGCCTGTTTTTATCTGAGAAGTAGAGGGGTACCGGCTAGCAGGATGAACTTCTAGTCGTTCCTTCACTTGGAAGTAGAAATATATTCCTTAATGGGAAACTATCACCATTGTCACAGATCTGCACCTGCCCTTGACAGAACAGTCATATTCTTATTCAAGTAATTTAGGAACTTTGTGCTGATGATACTGAAGTCTTCATTTTTGAAAGCTATTAAAGGCTTTTAACTGTAATATGTAATCATGATGTAAGAGAAGTTCTTCCACAGATAGTAAGAGCCATTTCTGCTTTAAAATAAGCATGTGTTTTTATTTCTGACTGGGTGTTCTTAACTCCAGAATGCTAAAATAAATTCAGTTTCCAGGATGCAGAATACCCATCTGAAATAATATTTGTCAGCTGGAAAGATATGTCCTTTTCTGTTTCATAATTTAGAAGAAATATTGTGCGGCTTGTGTTGTTCTAAATGATTCAAATATTCTTAGTACATTTTGATTGACAGGTGCGGTGTTTTCCAGTCTGAGCCAAAAGACAACTTGAATTATGCTTTCCTCATTCCAGTCAGAATAGGCTATGTAAATTTAAACAGGTCTAAGTTTTCTGACTTTCAAAAAATACAAATAACCTTTTAGTCTGTGTTATTTATGTCTCTAAGTTCTTCAGAGCCTCCTGTTTTTGTTACATAGGACATTTTGCTGCCGAGGATGTGAAAACCAAACTGAATGAGCTAAACCAAAAATGGGACTCTCTGAAAGCAAAGGCATCTCAACGGCGACAAGATCTAGAGGATTCTCTGCAAGCTCAGCAATACTTTGCTGATGCTAATGAGGCAGAATCGTGGATGAGGGAAAAGGAGCCCATTGTAGGCAGCACAGACTATGGGAAGGATGAAGACTCAGCCGAGGTATTTGACATTGTTTAAATCAGTTGGGCACAAATAGAGCAAGAAATTTGTCCACTGGCAAAGAAAATAAGGGACTCTGATAATTTTAGGATTCTAATGAAAAAGGGTGGAAAATTTTTGCATCAAGCTGAATTTTGGCTCAGAGTCAAAAGGCAATGGCAGTTTTTCCTATGTCTTAGCTATTATTGTACATGAAATTTTGCTGTGCAGTATATTAAACCAATTGCGAGGAAAGTTTACGTTTGCATTCACTATATTATAGGGTTTTTGTACAGCATAATGAGATTAATATAAGTAAATTCCTGCCTGATGTGATGTTGCATTTCAGTATGAGTCTGGTTTTGAGTAGTTATCAGTCTGGAAGTCATTTTTTGTGTAAAAGTTGCTGTACAATTATCATTCAGTGGCCAACCACCACATCCTAGATGCTGCACTGACATTTCATTGAAATTAACTGCAGTTTAAAGGCATTTTTCCTTCTGTTTCCAGAGTTATATGTAGTACTCTTAGTCAGAACAAAAGAGCGTTACTGAGATAAGGTAGAGGAAAAGCATCAGAAGCATTTGGATGACTATCTAGCCTGTGAATAAATAGAAGTAGCTATTCTCATGAGAGTCAGAAGTCTGGCAGCTCTGAAAAACCCACATTGCCTGTGTATGGAGCCAAAGTATATGTTTTAAGCAGAATAACATCTGTAAAAATGGCTAGGTGTACATGTTGTTTTTATCATTCACTTTCAGGCTCTTCTGAAGAAACATGAAGCTTTGATGTCTGATCTTTCTGCTTACGGCAGCAGCATACAGGCGTTAAGGGAACAGGCCCAGTCATGCAGGGTAAGGAAAGATGCTAATCACGTTGCTAAAATTCTTGGGTCAGCAGAAGGCAAAGACGAAGCTTAATAACAGCTGTTGCTTTTGAGAAGTTATTGCAGACTGTACTCAATTTTCTCATAACAAAGTTCGTTTTCTCTTTTAATAATTGTAACAGACTGCTATGTTACATTGGAAGAAAACAGAATAGTGTGGTCGTTTTCAAGGTTTGAACCCAGACAGCATGTAAAATAAGTCCATCTCTACTACATTTATTTCAACAGGAATCATTTTAAAGCATTTACAGTAGCTTTAAGTAAGGCAGAAGTAATTTATAGGACAGTTACATTGATTGTCATAAGCATGCAACAATTTCTACATCTCTACTCATCTTCCTTCTGCTCCTTTGTTAGCAACAAGTTGCTCCCACTGATGATGAAACTGGAAAAGAGCTTGTTCTGGCACTCTATGATTACCAAGAGAAGAGTCCTCGGGAGGTGACTATGAAAAAGGGAGATATCCTCACCTTACTCAACAGCACCAACAAGGTATGCTGTTGTCTGCTGGTTTGCTGCTTTTCTTACTTTGTTCTATGTGTTTTGGTGAGTGGTTTTGTTTTTATTTTTTTAGTTAATTTGCTTATTTTTGAATAAGAGCATTCAGAGAAAGTAAAACATTTGCACATTTGCTGTTCCAATTCAGCACTTTAGCATACCTCTTTGGCTCGTTCTCATGTCTCCTTTATAGCTGCCAGCTTTTCCAAGTCAGATAAACACCATGTGCCATAGGTCATGTGTCTGTAAGAAAATCTTTTCCCTTTTTTCGTGGAATTTTTTACCAAACACAATGAGAGAAGTGGAAGTAAGACCTAGATGTCTGCAGGAGATAGTTTGAAATGACCTCCATAAAAAGAACAAGCTTGTTTTCTTGTGTTAATAGAAACCTCTAATTTGCCACCTTTCAGGTACACAGCATACTTTATTTAGTGCTTGCCTCACAGTGGTTGCTTTTTTTTTCCCCTTCATTCCAGGACTGGTGGAAGGTTGAAGTTAATGACCGTCAGGGCTTTGTACCAGCTGCCTACGTGAAAAAACTAGATCCTGCCCAGTCTGCATCCCGAGAGAATCTCCTGGAAGAGCAGGGCAGTATAGCCTTGCGACAGGAACAAATTGACAACCAGTAAGATCTAACTAATAAGATACAACACCCATCCAGTATTTGCTGGCTTGGCCTTTGTCTCACATATGCCCGAAGTTTAGGTTGTTGCCTCTTATGCTAGGGTGTAATTAATTGGAGCAAAACAGAGGGGCTCCGTTACTAGGGGCACCATACTGAGTCATGGTATTCTTATTCTAGATTTTCCTGTTGCTTTTCCCATTTTTAACTGTAAAATTCATGACACTTGAGCTCAATTTGCTGTCTGACTTCAGTATTTTATGTGTTTCTTTTGTTGTTGTACTTAACAACTTAAACTTGTTTGTGAGTTATATCTGTCCTAAGCAGCTCTTGTATTTGTAGTCGTCACTTCTTAATGTGTGATCTGTTTTGAAAAGCTTTCTTAAATTTGGCTACCAAAGTACAGTACCCTCCCTATACAGGGCTGCCTCTGCAGATGTCTCCTTAGGAGATGCAGCCATCTTAGTGCTAGCTTTTTGCTTTTCTTCCTGAAACGTGGTGCCATTATTTGTTGCCATAACATGGGTGAAAGCCTACTCCCGTTCCTTTATTTGTTTGTTTATTTATTTAAAGAGGAACACACCATTGCAAATGGAGAAAACTGTGTGACGGCTAGGTAATGACCTCCTAAAGCACATGGTAGTAGTAGATTAGTTCAAGGCAGGGCTGTGAGTGATAGCTGTGAGCTACTGGCTCATCTTATCAAGCCACTTGGAAGCCGAAGCTGTAAGTTTTGTGCATACTCCCATCTGGTGACATAGTTATGCTGTCACTCTTCATGAGAATTTCTTTCTCCTCAGTTGTTTTGAGTCACCAGTTATTACAATGACATACAATAATTACTAGCTTTAGCTCTTGGTTTTAAAAAACAAAAAACCACCAAACTAATAAAGTAGCCTGTACCAGTGAGAAGAGAGGATGGTTCAGGATTTTAATGATGTGTAACTATCTTATGGGTTTGCCTGAAGCTTTTAAGAACTAAAACAATGGTGTCTTATTTTAAAGCCAGAGAGGGGACCACCTTTCAGTTTTAATGGCACAGTGATCAGGAAACGAGGAGTCCTTATAGAGAGAGTTCAACTGTACTGCTGAGGTTTCCTCATGTGAATTGCACTCTGGTCTGATTTGCTTTGTTTGCTTCTGAATGACATCTAATTTTCTCCATTTAAATGTGAACTCTTAACCATCTCCTACCACAGACGACCCATGGATGGAGCTGCTGCTTTCATTATTTTTGTTAATCTAACTAATTTTTTGCATGCATTTGCTGTGCTCCCTCTGTCTGTGCAGGACTCTCATAACTAAGGAAGTCGGCAGTGTATCTCTGCGTATGAAACAGGTCGAAGAACTGTGAGTAGGATTAGCCCTTTCTAAACCATCCTGTCTCCATACTGTCACTGTTCATTCTCCCTTTGTTTCTTTCTTTGGGAAAGCTGCTCCAAAGGGACATGAAGGAAGCAATTTCTGCAATGTGAATTATTTTAGTGTAGATGAGTGTGTCCATGGTATGTGTTTCATGTGCTCTTTACAGCCAGCCATTCAGCCAGCTGCTTATCTTATTGGTCACGTCTGCACTGCTAAATTGGTCGTTGGTGTTATTTTCCATTCTAATGGTTTTGCTTACCAAATGAGGTTTTAGTGATATCTAGGCTGTTTTCTTTAAAATGCATACATTGCATTTTTTGAGGTGCAGGTAGAATTGCTTGTTTATATAAATACACACAAAACCTATATACCAAGTATAACGTCACACATAAATGCCCTAGAGTTTGGGAAGGATGGAGTTAACATAGTTAAAGTAACTTTCATGCCAGGTCACCAAAAAGCATTAGTTTATTTATGTAGGATGCATTTTTTTTCTCTTTTATTTGTAGTATAGCTTACTTTTCAAACTCAAATTCAAGTCTCCAGGAAAAAATACTGACCTTGCATTATATTATTGAAATTTGCTGGGAGCTCTAAAGCAGTAGTATTCCTTGGCTGTTCCTGGCTGTCTTTTCATAGAGAACACACTTGCTGAGGATCAAAAATGAAACCATTGTTAGTCTCTGAAGCATTGCAAAGTAACTTAGAGGAAAGGTCTGTTTCTAATGGAATTTTGCCCCAGGTTCTCTATGACCTTTGAAAGTATTTAATGCTTTAAATTGTCTGCTGAAGCAAGCATCTATAGTTGGGGCAGGCTTCAAAACAGTGTTTTCCTGTATGGCAGTAGCTCCTGCAAGTGAAGTCAGGGTAGGATGTTTCCATTCAAACCTAATTTGAAAGATCCGATCCTTAGCTCCTTTCTATCCAGTCTTGAATCAGAATAGACAGGAAACAAAGTCTGAGACTAAGTCTCAGCTTCGTGAAGAGGCTTAGAGCTGATTATCAGTTTGACATATAACAGCCCAGGGTATCAAGGCTTTCCTTCAGCAGCCTTTGTCATCGCTGAGTTACTGGTTAGGAAAATATGACATCATCAAACTCCTCGAGCTGGGAGGTAATTGCTTATGATTTACCTGTGTGCCCCGAGGTAGGAAATGAAAATGTTGGAGAGCTGCTGTATCCCCGTCCGAGGCCCCTGCAGGTGTCTCAGCCATGGTTTATATTATTTAATAACATCAGAACGGACATATTCATGGCTTAGTAATGAGAATCAGTTCTGCTGTTGATTACTGTAGTAGAGCAATTTATAATCTGATTCAGAATATGCAAAAGCCTACAAGAGGCAGCTGGAGTAACTCATCTTCTGGAAGACTTAAATAAGGTAAAAATAAGGTAACAATAAGAAGGGGTGTTAGTGGCTTTTCTGAATGCAAGCTTCTTTAAAAACAGGCATTTTGCATTGCTAAAGAGACTTATAATTCAGATCAATAACGACTGTAGCCTTCTGTTGACATTTCTCAATAATAGCTTGGGAAAGGTCTTACAGGGTCATCTCTGTCTAGTTGGTTACCAGGAATCAAATTAGAGACATCAATTTTCTTGTGCTTTTAAATACAGTGATGCTGTTATGTTTTTGTGGTTGTATTTTAAGGTTTATTTGCTCGTTCAAAGCAATTTAAGCACTTCAGATGTTTTACTTTGCATTTTTTTCTAATCTAAACGAGGAGTAATTTCACTGATGTTGGGAATTCCACAGATATAAAAGTAGCACAAGTAAATATAAAATTGATGTGTTTTCCCAGTTTAATGTAGTTTTGTTATCAAAGAAATAACGCCTCCTTTAAACATTCAGCAGATCTTGCACTGAATAGTGCCTAGATAAGACATTTTGTGTTCAATAGCTGTCAGGCTAGTGGATTTAAATAATCTGATGGCAAACTTGATGTACTATAGGAAAATACTTCTCAGAAAGTAAGCTCTTTTCTTGGTGTATCCCGTGCAGTCATTCCTGCACTGCACTGCTGCTGTAGCTTAAGAACCTACCTTGACCCGAACAGGGATTTGGGGTTTGCCTTTGCCCGCTAAAGTGTTGCATGTGGGAGGTCTCATTTTGGTGTGCTTATCCATATAGTGGAGAAACGTGCAGTTTACATTTGCCTAATTGTGAGTAACTAGATCATTCTGTAGAATAGCAACGTGTAGACTGCAGGGACTTCCCATATCTTTGGTGATACCAGCACCTGTTTAATTGCTCGGACTGCTCAGTTCAGTCTTGACTTCTCCTGCCTTCCTTTTCTCCTTGTTCCAGGTATCATTCTCTTCTTGAGCTGGGAGAAAAACGTAAAGGCATGCTAGAGAAAAGCTGCAAAAAATTTATGCTTTTCCGTGAGGCTAATGAGCTTCAGCAGTGGATCAATGAGAAAGAAGCTGCACTCACAAATGAGGAAGTGGGTGCTGATTTGGAGCAGGTCGAGGTGCTGCAGAAGAAATTTGACGATTTTCAGAAGGTATGTTGTAATGCTGCATAACGTGTGCTTCTGGGTCATAGGTCGTTGATAATTTAGAGCTAAAATATAGAACCTAACAAGCTCTGAAAGAATTCCATTTTGTGTGAAGCACGACTTTCAGTTAAGCTATTTCTATTCCTTTTTTTTGTTGAAAGGAAATGTGCATGTTAGTTTTCAGCTGTAGAGTGTTGGACAGGATATGTTAAAATAATTCTCTGTTTGAAAATGCTGTTAGGCTTTTGGATTTATTTATTTATTTTTCTCTCAGTATTTGTAACACTTCTGCAATACTTCTTAATTTTTCTTTACTTTGCATGAGGTATGAAAGAATTGCTTGTACATATATTATTGTTCTGTCCACTTTGGTAAGATACTGGACACTGAAGTGCAAAGATGCATTTGTTTAATTCATTGACACTTGGTGCTGACAGCTGGGATTTCTTGGCATAGACTCTCGTGCATTCTATATTCACTGGTAACTGGAAAGTTCAAGTGTGCTAAATTCCTTCTGCTTACAAACTGTACCTCGTGGCACCCCTGGTGTGCAAACTTAATCCATGTGTTTTGCTTGTGTGAATGTTAACGCTGTGATTTTTACTGTTCTGTGCAGGATCTAAAAGCTAATGAGTCACGTCTGAAGGACATAAACAAGGTTGCAAATGACCTGGAGTCAGAAGGACTGATGGCAGAGGAAGTGCAAGCAGTAGAGCAACAGGTCCACTTTTTTTTTTCCGACTTACTCTAATGCTTTTGAGAAGTGAAAGATTTTATTCCTTTCTTTTGTCTATTCTACTTTGTGTGTCGCTATAAGATTCTAGCTGTTCATTTTTGCTCTCTGGTCTGATAACGCTGGCATTCTAATCAGAGACACTTAGTGCCTGTTCTATAGTATGGCCAGCACAAGGGTATCCTTTGAAGTGTTTCTTTTTAAATAGTGCTGTATCAAATTGCACTATCTAGAGCTCTCTCTCCCCCTCCCCCCCTTTTTTAATGTCTTTAAAATAATATTAAAAATCATGGGGATCCCATGTATTAGCTTTATTTCTTCATATAAATATGAAATTTCAGCCTTTATTTCTTTGCAGGAAAAACAGCAATAATGCTAGGGGAAAAGAGAAATAGAATTTAGCTCAGTTTACAATGATGGGGTTTTCTGTTTTCTTGTTTTAATAAAACAACTTTTTTTTTTTTTTTTTTTTTGGAAACTTGTTACATATTTCCCTATTTCTGTAAGTAATTCCATCCACTGCCAAGAGAGTATTGAAGCAGCTTGTCTATTTTTTAAGCCCTAAGAGGATGTGTTATAACATAACGTTGACTAGTCAAACTCCCATTTCTGCTGCACATACAAGTTGTGAGAGCAATATTTGACTTTACGATATGCTGGTAACCATTTTGTAGAAGAAGCTACCTCAAAGCGTATCTCCTGATATCTTCCCTTTCTTAAAAACAGTCAGAATTTCCTTTCTGTTAGAAAATAACAAGGCATCTTGTCTTTTTCCTTTGCAGGAAGTCTATGGTATGATGCCCAGGGTAAGTGTTAATTTCTGCATTGCATTTTTAACACTTTGAGATGTACAAGTATAAGTTCAGCCGTCACTGTAATCCATTTCCATGACGGAACTCGATAATGATTTTGAATGGATGTAAAAAGATGATCTCATCTTCCATCCATTTATTTACTGAGTGTTCTACTCCACAAATCAAAAACCCAAAATGACACAAAATACTTAGTTGTAAAAACTGATTTATGTTGGTAAGGTTCAAACAAGGAGATACCTGAGTTTTTAAAATACATTCTGATATCATTCCTATTTCAAGTTGTTTCTTCACTTCTTTCAAACAGGATGAAACTGATTCTAAGACAGCCTCTCCTTGGAAGGTAGGTGCTGTCATTTACTAGCAAACAATGGCAAAGTAAATCAAAAACTATAGCACATCATCTTTTTTTTTTTTAATAGACCATCCACTTTCTCATATGCCCATTTTTCCTTTTTTCTTTTTTTCTTTGAGACTTGCCAAAGCAAGATTGCATATTGAAGAAAATTGGTCATAATTTTTCAAATTGTCTTTCACCTGTTTTGATTGTCATCTTGTGTTCTAAAATTATTTCAATTAACTGCTAAGCTGATTCTGCCAAAAGTTAAACCATTCAGGCAATTATTTTCTGTCCCTCTGACTGAGGAAACAATTGTGTTTTGTTTTGTTTTGTTTGTTTTTAGTCACTTCTTGAGTGTTGCATTAAGTTTTCTCTATCCTTATTAAGATAGCATTCACATGTACATGTCTAACTGTTCTTACCCTGATCTAGAATACCTTAGGTATTGCAAGTAATATTCTTAATATAGTTTTTACTTGCTTCTTGTTGGTGTTTCATAAACAACACTGTATTCAAAACAGTGTTCTAAAGATTTATAAAGAATTATATAAAAATTAAAAGAATTCAACAGTTTTCATTGAAACCTTTAAAATCTGTAGTATTTCTTTCTTCATGCATTTTGTATAGTTGTATTTTACAAAGTCTGTGGTTTTAACCTAAGCCAAGTCATTATGGATTTTTAAGTTTTCTTTCAATCTGATTTTGGCTCTGATTGGTTAAAGTAGACTTTAATGCTACTTTTTTTATTTCTGCCTTTTCATGCAGTCTGCACGTATGATGGTACACACAGTGGCAACATTTAACTCAATCAAGGTAATAACACAACTTTTTCTGAGGTTACTTAAAAGCTGAGAACTTTTTCACCTACCTTTCTGTAGTTCTTGTCTTTCATTATCCTTTATAAGTCTTCCTGAATGAACTTGTTGAGTGAATTATTAACATACGGCAATTACTTCTCAGGTTACATCAGTATTTGATTATACACACAAAATATTTTTCTATGTTTTTTTATGTCAGGAGAAACCGTTAATTTTTTTTTTTTGAACCGGGCTAATTGAATTTGTGCATTTTTCTGAAATTAAGCAGAATACTTCACCTGCACTGTTACTGACTGGTGAAATTTGCTTATATACTCTACATAACATAAACCATTTTAGGAAATCTTCCAGCATTGCTGTCTGTGTCCTTAGTAAACCCCTGAAAAAAAAACTATGACGATGGACGTGAAGAAGGTGTAGTCAGCATGTTTGCAGGTGTCAGCAAAATGAAAAAGGGGGTGATAAGCATAGTGAATGACGTGTTACTGGATAAATTTTCTGTTTGACATCATAAAGTTTCAGTGAGCCCAACACAAGAGTTTCTTTAAGCAGAAATGCTATAAAAAAAACTGTGATTCTGCAGTATCAGTGTGGAGCTTGATTTTTGCTGTTTTTCAGGAACTGAATGAACGTTGGAGGTCTCTGCAGCAGTTAGCAGAGGAGCGAAGCCAGCTGTTGGGCAGTGCTCACGAAGTCCAGAGATTCCACAGGTAAGGTGTTTGTATCCATATTTGATTTTAAATCAATAAAATAATTTATTTTTAAGAGTTCTAAAACATAGTGGGACCTGTTCCAAACGAGTCATATTTCAGCCCCTAATTTGTTTAGTGCAAGTTGGGCCACCAGTAAACAAGAAGACTTTTATATACTTCCTAGAAAAATAAAAGCTTGTTAACATGGGAGCATGGAACTACTGAGGGTTTGGGATATCTCAACTGCTGTTCTATTTTGCCAAAGTTCACTTGCGTCGTCTTGCAGTTTAATAGAATCATCAACTACTAGAGCTTCTCTAGAAATCAGCAACCTGCTGGGTAACAGAGATCCTAGCGTGGCCTCCATTTTAATTCTCTTTCTGCCTTTTGCTCAAATCAGAGATGCTGATGAAACAAAAGAATGGATAGAGGAGAAGAATCAAGCATTAAATACAGACAATTATGGACATGACTTGGCCAGTGTGCAGGCTCTGCAGCGCAAACATGAAGGCTTTGAGAGAGACTTAGCAGCTCTTGGAGACAAGGTGAGGCTGAGAAGGGGACAAAACCATAAGGTTTCTTTTGTCTAGCAGAGATAATTGAACTGTATAAAACATTATTCTTGTTTTCTTTGTGTTTATTTTATTTTCTTTAATTCTAGGTGAACTCTCTTGGTGAAACAGCCCAGCGTCTGATCCAGTCACATCCAGAATCCGCTGAAGATCTCCAAGAAAAATGCACTGAGTTGAATCAGGCTTGGAATAGTCTGGGAAAACGTGCTGACCAGCGCAAAGAGAAGCTTGGAGATTCTCATGACCTGCAGCGTTTCCTCAGTGATTTCAGGTGAAGAGTCTATCTCCTTCCTACCCAATTTGTCTGTCTGCTGTATTATACACTGAAGTATATATGGCTCAGTGGTACACAGGAATATTTCTGGGGAGGGTTTGAAAAAGAACTATTTTTCCTGTTCCAGATTATTTTAGTGGAGGAAGGGAAAAATTGTTTATTAATCTGTGTTTGCAGGGACCTTATGTCTTGGATCAATGGAATCCGGGGACTGGTCTCCTCAGATGAGCTTGCAAAGGATGTGACTGGAGCTGAAGCTTTATTGGAAAGGCACCAGGTATGTGAAAGATTGTGAGTGTGTATCATAAGCATCAACAGATGTTTGTTTTTCTTACACTCTCCACTTACAGATCCAAAAATAGATCAATTACAGCTCTGTCCTCTATTTATTTTTTAACACCTTTCTGTGCCATGCAGGAACACCGCACTGAAATAGATGCAAGAGCTGGCACTTTCCAGGCATTTGAACAGTTTGGACAACAACTTCTGGCACGTGGTCACTATGCCAGTCCAGAGATCAAGGAGAAACTGGATATTCTAGAACAAGAACGGACAGACCTGGAGAAGGCCTGGGTCCAGCGCAGAATGATGCTAGACCAGTGTCTAGAACTGCAGGTACTCTGCTGCATTTCTAAAAATAAAAAATAAGTCCTTTTTTCGTAAGAGTTTGTTCCATCGTGGTGATGAGCAGTGTTCGTGGTCTGTCTTTCTCATGCTCTGGAGTTTTTTCTCTGTAGCTGTTTCATCGGGACTGTGAACAAGCTGAAAACTGGATGGCTGCCCGAGAGGCTTTCCTAAATACAGAAGATAAAGGAGACTCCTTAGACAGCGTGGAGGCACTCATCAAGAAACACGAAGATTTTGATAAGGCAATCAATGTCCAGGTGAGGAGGGTATCCGAAGTGAGGGGGCAAAAGATTCGTTTTTCTTATGCAGGTTATTAATACAAGAAATTACTACTGTGTATGGTTTCTAAAGGTTGGTTCTAAGTATTGAGCTGTTTGGGATCTGCACCAACAGTTCAGAAGTGGCTAATGCAGACAGGGATGGGTTTCATTGCCCACAAACGTGATGTGGGAAGTGTGGCAGGTATTTGTGTAAATTTCTTTCTTACTTGAAAATTGTTTATTTTTACAGCAGAAAAAAAGTATGTTTTCCGTTTTTTGTAGAAGAAAACTTCCAACTTTTACTGAGATCATACTACAAAGTCCAAAAGATATTTTTTTCCTAAATGCCATAGGTGAGAGGTGTTCTGAATTTGAACTTTCCAGTCCTGTAGAAGATAGTCTTCCTTTAGAGAAGAGAAAAAAGAAGAAAAACAAACAGCACACCACCAAAAGCTCTTTTTCCATTCCAGTTTGAAGTACCTAAGTTGTTCTAATTTATGGCTTCTCTTTTGAATAGGAAGAGAAAATTGCTGTCTTGCAGTCTTTTGCTGACCAGCTCATCTCTGCTGACCATTATGCGAAAGGAGTCATTGCTAACAGACGCAATGAGGTTCTGGACAGGTCAGTATGCTGAAAGCCTTGTAAGATTGGATGCAGATACTAACTGTGAAAGAGAATGGTATTTGGCAATATTTTGCAGCTGTAAAATGTGCTGCTTTGTGCAGTCTTAGTTTTTCATTCTATACGTGTATTTAATTGCTTACAGGTGGCTGCGTCTGAAAGCTCAAATGATTGAGAAGAGATCTAAGCTAGGAGAATCTCAGACTCTCCAGCAGTTCAGTCGTGATGTTGATGAAATTGAAGCTTGGATCAGTGAAAAGCTCCAAACTGCAAGTGATGAGTCATACAAGGATCCCACTAATATCCAGGTGAATATGTTTCTCAGCTTAGAAATCAAATTGAAATATTTACCTTCACAAAGCATACTCTTTTTTGAAAGAACATGTTCAGAGGAGTTCTTGTTCAGTAAGGGAGAGAATAACACACCGTGTTGGACATGGTCTTCCTTTAACAAGGAGAAAATAGAAATTGCATTATGCATGAAAGGAGACCCAAAATAGAACTCACTGGATAATTATTGATGCGTATAATTAATAAGATATGTGGTATCTGCAACAGCACACTTTCTGAAGATACTCTTGAGTAGCTGTTCTGTTTTTCTCCTGGTATCTAGATAATAAAATAATGAAACTAAGTTCCTGGATCTCATCTCCATATGAGATCTCTCTTATATTCTAAAATATAAGTCTCACTCAATTTTCATTATTAGAGAATAATTACTTAGAATTACGTCCTGTGTTTAAATACTGGCTTATGAAGTAGTATAAATGCACTGAACTACTTCTTCTCTCAATCTGTTTTATAGCTTTCCAAACTGCTGGTAAGTAGTTTGGACTAGCCCCGGTATGTGAATTTGTTTTCTTTGTATAGCTTATGTGTGAGCACAAGGTCTGGTTGCAGTCTCTTGCTCCATCCATCAGTTCATGCAATCTCTTTGTTTTCTATTAGTTATTGACCTTCATGCAGGTACAGCTATTGATCTTCATGTTATGGATGTGGCTTTTCTGTTAATGCCTACTCAGCATCATTTATGTATTTGTTTTGCAGGTGTTCTGCATGATCTGTTTAATTTGCGATGCATAAGTGATAGAGTTTGGGATTTTTTTAATTTTTTTTTTTAGGTTTGGTTGTGGTTTTTTTTGTGTGTGTGTGGAGGGGTAGGAGTCAGCCCATAGAAAAATGGGTTCCTATCCTTTTTTAGAAATTTAGCTATGAGGCATGTCAACCTCCTTTCTGAATTTAGAGTGGTGGTGATATAACCCATGACATGTGATGTGAGCTCTGTTAGCTTGAGCTTTTAGAATCACAGGCTGAAGATGGCGAAACCAATAAAGCTGGTAGACCTAGATGGCTTACAAGAGTAGAAGAGAATAATGTAGAAGGAACCCTTGGGAAAAGGATACGTATCACGTAGAAAGCTGACAGGACTTGTTAAAATCCAAAGAGTAGAGTGAAATGAGGTTACATGAAAGAAGATGACAAACAGGGGGAATGTAACTAGAGTAAGGAAGGAGACAAATGTTGTGTTTGTTGCTTTAGGCTGTAGTACATTCAATTTTTTTTCTTAGTTGAAAAAATAAGAGTTTTATATTAAAAGAGAAAGGCTCGTCTTGGATTTGTTGTCATGGTTGTTATATGGAGATAAGCAATTGGCAGCTTTTAAATTGAGTTTTATGTGTTGGCAGATACTGCTTTGAAGGATATGTTTCTAATCTCAGCATTCAGGATTAGTGGTTTCCAAAATAAAGCAGTTCATGCAGAATTTCTCATGGCAGCGCTATAGTATTTTCCATCTTTTATTTCAAATCTAACATTTCCTTTCATTCCATTCTCTCAGGGCATCGCATACCCATGTCCAATGTTACTAGCATTTCCAGTTAATACTTGTAAATTCCGTCTTGTCATTTTTGTGCTATTCTTATCTTCCTGGTGGGTGGATGGATCGTGTAGATATGAGAGATCTGCATACTTCCTCCTACACCTAGGCTCCTGTTGTTCTCATGGTGTTCTCAACTCAAAAAAATAAATAAATAAATTGTTCAAAGTTATTTTATAGAGTTTTTGATGTTGATTCAGGACTGTAATATATAATGTCAAGTATGACTGAGTAATATCAAAACTGCAAAAAGCAGATAGGTTTTAGCAGTGATTTCTTTTAGCTACCTATAGATTACAAAGGGAAACAGAAATTTGTGAAGCTTCTATAGGAATAGAAAGCTACTGTGTTTATGCTTAGAGTATATGGAGTTTTTGGAGGTGATAGCATTGTACATGAGAAAGCTTTATTTGAGTAACCTCTAAGGTTAACGCAAGGAATGTTACATGGGCATCTGTAAAATGCAGAAGACATTGCCTGAGTTGTATGTATCAACTCCTTGACAGTTTTGCTAGGTCAAAGCTTGATAGCTCTCCAGATTCATGAGAGTTACCATCTGAGTGAACAGTCAATATGCTTACTGAGAGAGAGAGAGAACTTCTTTGGATCAGACTACACACAAACCTCTCTGTGTAGACAACTCTTGTGCTCTCTTCTCAGCCCATGAGAACAATTTAGGAGCCCTTTGTCCAGTTTCTAATAGTTTCATTTTTGTCGTGCTCAGAGCAAACACCAGAAGCACCAAGCCTTCGAAGCTGAGCTCCATGCCAATGCGGATCGGATCCGTGGAGTCATCGATATGGGGAACTCGCTGATTGAAAGAGGAGCGTGTGCTGGCAGCGAGGATGCTGTGAAGGTAGATAAAACAAGTCTTAGAAGATTTATTTAGTTTTGGGTTTGGAATGTTTGGACAACAGGAGGGAAATACCCCTTAAAAAAAAAACTTGATTTATATGTTATTCTATTTCAACTATCCAGTAGGAATCAGGGTAGTCGTTTTTATTTGTTCTTAAGAGGGAGAAAAGTTTTCTGGTCCTATGATCAGGATGTAAATGTTGAACTGAATTATAGCTAGGAAACATGGAATAGTTACTGTACAGTTTGTGTACCTGGAATCAGCAGCCAAACTTGTACCTTATTGTGGTGTTGCATTTATCAGAATGTGTTTTTCATTTGTGGCATTTGTCTTCTCCATTTTATAACAGGCACGGCTAGCTGCCCTGGCTGACCAATGGCAGTTCCTGGTACAGAAGTCAGCAGAAAAGAGTCAGAAACTGAAAGAAGCTAATAAACAGCAGAATTTCAATACTGGAATCAAGGACTTTGATTTCTGGCTTTCAGAGGTAATTGATTTGAATTATTTACTTGCAAGACTTGTTTTCTTTTTATTGTTTTTATTCCCTTTGCTGATTTTCAGTTTTCTAGAACACTGTATACCTTTGAGCAAGTCTAGATTTATTTAGTAAAAACCTTTATTACAAGGCTCTGAAAAGATTAAAAATCTTGTGGATGTTTTTTATATTATTTATAAACAATAAGTGAGAATAAGCCTATTTGCATAGAATCTTCTAAGAATTAAGCAGGTGATGAGGCAAAGGTTTTTCCACACTGTAGAAGGTTAAGGAGATAATTAATTTACATGATTTTAGAGACATTACAATTTCAAGGGATTTGTGAAAATACAACACACAGCTCATTCTTCATCCCCTTTTTTTTCCCCCACCCCCAGGTGGAGGCTTTGTTGGCATCTGAAGACTATGGGAAGGACTTGGCATCGGTTAACAACCTTCTGAAGAAGCACCAGCTACTGGAAGCTGATATATCTGCTCATGAGGTATTGCTTTCACTTTTTGTTTTGGAACATAACTCTGAGTAATCAGCAAATTGTGCAGATACCACTTCAATGCATGCTGCAGTCGTACACTTGTTGAAACATGTTTTCTTAAAAACTGTAGCTCTGCCAAGTAAGTCAGATTTCTGTGGTTTTGTTGGTATAGAAATAATGCGATAATATTATTCACACACCTTTTCACCCATGTTTCTAGGATCGTCTGAAAGACCTGAACAGTCAGGCTGACAGTTTGATGACCAGCAGTGCTTTTGATACATCCCAAGTGAAGGATAAACGTGAGACTATTAATGGGCGCTTTCAGAGGATCAAGAGTATGGCAGCTGCCCGCCGTGCAAAGCTGAACGAGTCCCACCGTTTGCATCAGTTTTTCCGTGATATGGACGACGAGGAGTCCTGGATCAAGTGCGTATTTTGGAAGTTCGAGGCTCTTGCACAAGGGCACATGCTTACTGCCAGCTTGCTAACAGCATTCATAGGCTGTAGTATGGTTTTGTAGCTTGCCTTTTCTACAAGTATGTGTCTCTACAAGAAGACACATACTTGCCTCCCAGTCAAGGAACACTGTATTCAAAACAGCTTCAACACCGATTTGGGTGTGGCTTCTTATCTACAGTTTACTTTGTCAAACCCCAAGAAGGAAACCTCTGTACTGGAAAAGTAACACTATTTAGCCCTAAACCAGATAACTGAAATTTGACTCTTTTTGGAAAAGCACCCAGAAAAAAATTAAACCTTACTCTTTCAGTCTGAAGTACTATTTTTGTTCCAGCCAGTTGTAGTAATTAACAAAATGTTGTTTCCTTATTGGTGTTACTACTTTTAGAGGAGGGAAAGAAGTGAGCATGATAGAAATCATTCAGTTTAGAGCACTTTTTTGTTATGCTTGTTAAAAAAAAAATAATAATAATAATCAGACAACAGAAAGTAAACTTTACAAAAAGTAATTATCTTCTTAAAAAGAAAAGTTACCAAGAAACTCTATCTTTCATAGAGAAATGATAGGCCCTCTCTCTTTCCTTTCTTTTCCCTACACGTTCCCCTTGATGTGCTGCCAGAAGCCAGCTGCTGTTTGCTGATAACTCATATGCAATTTCTTGCATCCAAGTTATTTATGCTATGAAGAGCATTTCCTTATTTGCAATGATTTTTTTTTTCTTTTGTGAGACTTGACCTATGTAAGTAATTTTAAAATTTTGTATTTCTCGCTTTTCTCTTGAACGTAGAGAGAAGAAATTGTTAGTTAGCTCAGAGGACTACGGCAGAGACCTAACTGGTGTGCAGAACCTGAGGAAAAAACACAAGCGCTTAGAAGCAGAATTAGCTGCCCATGAACCTGCTATCCAGGTAAATGCCTCTCCTTGACAGATTTCCTATAAGAAATGGCTTTCTTGTTTGCGACAAGTATGAAAGCCAGTAATTGGTTTGTAGGAATCCAGCGTGCATCATAAAAGAGCAAGTGATGTTCTATTGATTGGGTGTTTCTCTGCTTTTCAGGGTGTTCTAGACACTGGGAAGAAGCTTTCAGATGATAACACAATTGGAAAGGAGGAGATACAGCAGAGACTGGCTCAGTTCGTGGATCACTGGAAAGAGTTAAAGCAGTTGGCAGCTGCTCGGTGAGTGAGATGTTTTTGTAACATGCAACTTACAGCAGTTACATGGGCTTGTTTAGACCAGATTTTATTGAATTTCAGGTGTTTAGATATAGGTCATTAGCAATAATCATGTCATAACACACGTCACTGATGATGGGCTCTTTAGTATGAGTGATTGTATGCTAGGGTTCAGTCTCTGTACATTCCTAGGTTTTCTGCTGCTGTAATTCTCTGTAAAGCAACATCGCAGCTAATTTTACCTTTCTTTACCCATACAGGGGGCAGCGTCTAGAGGAGTCTCTGGAATACCAACAGTTTGTAGCAAATGTTGAGGAAGAAGAAGCATGGATCAATGAGAAAATGACACTGGTAGCCAGTGAAGATTATGGGGACACACTTGCAGCTATCCAGGTATGGAGAAATTTGTCAGCTCTTCAGTATCTTCACTGCATTATCATTGATGAGAGCTCAGTGAACCTTTACTTTGTGTCTTTCCAATGCTGAGGTTTCTTTGTTGGTTCATTTTTAAAGGCCTACATAGTAATAAATTAATTAAAAAACATCATGGATTTGTTTTAGAAAAGCACTCCAACTATGGTGTTTTCTTTAGAAATTACTTTCTTTCACAAGTAGTGAGAAAATATTTTAAAAAGTGGTTGTGTGTCATATTTGCAGGGCTTGCTGAAAAAGCACGAAGCATTTGAGACTGATTTTACTGTCCACAAAGACAGAGTGAACGATGTTTGTGCTAACGGAGAGGATCTCATTAAAAAGGTGAGAATAGACTGGTAAAGAAAAACCTTCAAAGGCTGCTCAGGACATTTTGATGTCAAAATAGACTTGCTCTGCTCTTAGGATTGATTTGTCAACTCTTTGAAATGAGCTCTTACTCATTTTTTGCAGCTGAATAAGCTATTGATGTTAACCTCTTACAGTGCTGTTTCTTAGGCGGTGTTGTACATTGAGAACAAAGTCTTTTGATTGAAGTCCTTGTTCTGCTCGCAGCTTTCTGGATGCCTTGGAAGACCTTAAGATCAAATTTAATTTATTTTTTTCCCCTCCTGTCATGTAGAACAATCACCATGTGGAGAACATTACTGCCAAGATGAAGGGCCTCAAAGGAAAGGTTTCAGATCTGGAGAAAGCGGCAGCTCAGAGGAAAGCCAAACTGGATGAGAACTCTGCCTTCCTCCAGTTCAACTGGAAAGCAGATGTAGTGGAGTCGTGGATAGGTACGTTCTGTGTTGGGGCACAGTACACTGTCACAAAGAAACTGAAATGCTCTTTCAGTTCAAAAGACCTCAGATAGCTTCTCATACAGTGCTGTAATGAGCAGACCTACACCCAAAGCAATCAGCAGTGCTGTGATGGATGCTTTGAAGTAATTGTTCTATTAGCCCAGAGGGCCTTCCCCCAGCTTGGAATGGAAGGAACATTTGAGATAGAGATGTCTACATTTTTAATGCATTTGTTTCATTTTCAAGGTGAGAAGGAAAATAGTCTGAAGACAGATGATTATGGACGTGACCTCTCTTCTGTGCAGACACTGCTCACCAAGCAGGTTAGTGCTAATGCTGCTTCCACCCTGGAAAGGGATGGAGAGAGGAGGTGAACACTTCTGCAATACAAAAGACTCTCTAGTATTTCTATTTCTATTTTTATTTAGTCACTCCTATATCTTTCATAGGATGCATAGCATATATTTCAATGTAAAAATATTTTGTTCTTTTTTTTTTTTTTTAATGTTTCAGGAAACTTTTGATGCTGGACTTCAGGCTTTCCAGCAGGAGGGAATTGCAAACATCACTGCTCTGAAAGACCAGCTGCTAGCAGCCAAACACATCCAATCAAAGGCCATTGAGGCTCGGCATGCCTCCTTGATGAAACGCTGGAATCAGCTACTTGCCAATTCTGCAGCCAGGAAAAAGAAACTCTTGGAGGCTCAGGAGCATTTCAGAAAGGTGAGTAGCCAAACCATGAGGCTACAAAAATGGAATTGTTCTCTTTGGAGGAAAACAAACAAACAACACTTGCAACTTATGTAGCTTTTCTATTTGCAGACAATATTTATGGAAACTTCCTTAAGAATTTTTAAGACACTTACAAGAAATAAGCAATAAATGCAAACTTAGGCTTGTTAATTCCAGATCACCTCATATACAATGTTTGCCTAACTGCATAACTTAACTGACCAACTGGATTATTTCCTTTTTTCAAGGTTGAGGATCTGTTCCTGACTTTTGCAAAGAAGGCATCTGCCTTCAACAGCTGGTTTGAGAATGCTGAAGAGGATCTGACGGATCCCGTGCGCTGTAACTCGCTGGAAGAAATCAAAGCACTGCGAGAAGCTCATGATGCTTTCCGTTCTTCACTTAGTTCTGCCCAAGCTGACTTCAACCAGCTGGCAGAGCTTGATCGCCAGATCAAGAGCTTCCGTGTAGCCTCCAACCCCTACACCTGGTTTACTATGGAGGCTCTTGAAGAAACTTGGAGGAATCTGCAGAAAATTATCAAGGCAAGTCTTGATCTTTTCATAGCTTGTGACCTTTAAAGTCCTCTCTGGAAATTGTCCCCAAAGGTAAGTATCCAGGATACTCTTTGAGTCTTCAGTCTTCTTTTTACCTCCAGAATTGCACCAGTATGCAGTGCTGTTTTTTCTTTGTTACAGCATGAAGCCAGTCACGTATTTCCCTGTTTGAAACGATTTTTATTCCTTTCTCAGGAACGTGAATTGGAGTTGCAGAAGGAACAGCGAAGGCAGGAAGAGAATGACAAGTTGCGCCAGGAGTTTGCTCAGCATGCTAATGCCTTCCACCAATGGATTCAGGAGACCAGGTATAGTTTGTCTTTCCAGGAGCAACCCTTAGAGAATTCCACAGCTAATAAGTGCATTCATCCTATATTTCCTTGGCCCATCTAAGTTGTAATGCCTCCTGCTGAAAAACAACTGATGGGCACTTGTTCATTTCCTGTAGTTGGGATCTGAGGGAGGCCCCATTTGCCACAGGGGAGAGGAAGACCCTGAAACACCAGATTATAAAAATGTTTCTGCTTCTGTATTCGTTTTTCTGTAGTGATTCCAGTTATCCAGGACTTGACGGTCCTCCTGTTCCTCCTGCACTAGTCTGCCCTACAGCTGGCAGAGGCAAGGAACGAACAGCTAGAAGCAGGCTGTCTGAAGTGCTCATGGCCTTTCTGTTAATGCCTTTTTGTGTTCACTGGTATATTAGAAATCTCATTAGAACTTTAGTAGAGAAAGCAACTGTGGAAAAAACCTGAAGACTACATTTTAAACACCTTCTTGGGGTGCTGTCTAATAATATCCATGCCTGGGGAAGAGGGAGTACAGATTTAACAGCTGCTTTAGTAATTAAAAAAGAAATCTCAGGGTTGAGAATTGCAGGGAACTGAAGAGCATGTTTCTAGAAAACTGAGGTAACCGTGCTCAGACAGTGCTGTTAGCCAATTCTGACACATGGGGCTTGTGATTCAGAAGAGGTGAGTTTTGTTTTCGTGTAATCCTGTGATTCTCTGTCTCTGTGTGTTTACAAATAGTTCTGTATGTGTCTTCATGAAATACCGAAATTTAAATACGATTTTTAACTTTTTGATGTTTGCTTCCCACCCAAATTTCTGTCCCTCTCTTACTGTCTTGTCTCTGTCCTGCTGCCTGATGTCTGGATCTTCACATTCTACAGGACTTACCTGCTAGATGGGTTAGTATTGAATTTTATATCTTTACAAATGTGGTGATGTGTTCTGCTCTATCTGTGTGTGTTCTTCTGTCATGATATTGCTTGTGAGAGCTGCACTGAAACCCCTTTTATTTGAAAAGAGCAATCTGGAGCTGAGGTGCACAGTCACAGGAAACGTGATTCTGGAGCAGACTAAGTGCAAACCAATGGAAACATAATTATTTCCTAGTCAAAAGCAGAGGAAGTTATTAATGGGAAGCCACTGGCATACCGTGGAAGTCCTAACTTTGCTCTTCCTTTCTCTGAGAGCTTGCACAAGAAAAGCCTGTTAATTTGATGAGATATGAGAGAACATAGAATAAGCACATTCATATGCTTTTGGAAAACAGCTGACAAAGCTAGTTTTCCAGCATTAGAGATTGGTTTAATGGAATAGACCTTTCCATTATAATTGTTCTTAGAACAATTAAACCTCCAAGGTATTGACCATTCGTTTTGCAAGGAGGAAGAAAGGTTCTTATGAAGACCCTGTGCTGAAGTTACCTATCTTAAAGCTCTGTGGTATGTGAAAATGAGTTGCCTGTTTTTAATCTGCTGCTTAACCATACTCAGAATAGGTGCCTACCCCACAGAGATCGTATTCTTGATAGTAGAAACAAAACCTTCCAACACGAACCCACAGACGTGCCTGGGTTTGCAGGCGGTTGGATGCCTGCAGTTTTATGTCCACTTGTGTCCATGGGAATAATTCCTGCTGAGGATGCACGTCGGTGGTTTGTCAAGTAGTGGAAAGGAAACAATCAAATTTTTAAACGTCTTTAGACTGCCAAAACCTCTGACAGCATGTCTGTCCGCTTTCTTTTCTTCAGTATTAAAAATCTGCAACATGGTAGAAGCTTTGTAACGAGGCATAATGTGAAATGTTAACAAATACTGTACGGGCCTGGCACAGAAGCCTGGGCGTCTGCCCTGTGTAATGTGCTGGAGAGGAGGCAGGGGCCTTTCTCATGAAGATAGAAGGCTTTTCATAATAAAAGGGTGGAATTCTTCGCAGATAACTGTGCTTCTTATGTGCTCTGTAATGACCACAGTGTCTTGTGTTCTGCTGTTTCTGCCAGATAAAAATAATTTGCCCCATTTTTGTTGTACAGTTTAATGGAACCAAGCAGATTTTCCTGGAACGGATGCTGAATTCTCTGCTCCTTTGTAAAGTAGTGTTGTAAATTAGTTCTGGTATCCAAGAACGAGCTAACAGAAAGGGCCATTTACTAAAAGACGTGGGGTCAGAGTTCGAGATCACCATGCCAAGCTCTTTTGTTGAACAAATTACCAGAAGGCTGCTGATACGCAAGGCAGAGTTTGTCCTTAATTCTGTGTGAATAGATTAAAAATGCAGACTTAGCTCAAAGAGGCATTGGCTGCGCTGAGAATGCCTTGGTGAGAGGGAAAGCCGAGCTTCAGAGAAGTTTCAAGATAGCAGCAGCTGCCCTGCGTGCACCTGGCTTTTCAGTGCATCCTAGTGGCTTGTGTGTGCCCGGTGCTGCCTGGAGGAGGCTTCCTGCAGGGGCGGCAGAAAGATGAATTTAGAAAGAAAAAAGCTTTTACAGAATCAGTAGGCGAATTAACTGCTAAACTTCAGTTCTTTTTAATGACCCTCCCTTTTGTGCGATTTACCCCAAAATAACCAATTGTGTGTGTGCGACCAGCGTTTGAATTATTTCACTAAACAGTGGCTTACGTTTGCTGCAAGGTGGTGCTAGCTTGGAGTGTGGCTCCACTGCAGTGGCCGTGTTTGGGTGTGTTCTTTCCTCTGTTCTTTCTTCTTCCTTTTTGGAATTTACTTGGTTTCTTTTCTTTGACTAGCATAGCCTATCGTCGTGTCATTCGTGTCTATCAGTATGAAGTTGGGGATGATCTATCTGGAAGGTTTTTTCCTCTTTATTTTCTTACCTCACTTTGGTTTTCAAATGCACTCTTTAATTCCAAGGCTCGCTTTCCTTCCAACTAACTTTCACAGCTTAGAGATGCTTGGAGGTTTGTTTCCCCGTTGACTCTTTCCTTTCTGTGGTTGGTTCCCAGCTTCCTGCTCTGGGCGCGCGCTTCATCTCCTTAGGCACGCATTGAATCTGAGCCTTAACCCCGTGGTGAGAGACACCCGGGTGTTTGATGTGTTTTCATTGCTGCAGAGTGATTCAGCACTTGAAATCCCCTCCTCAAGAAGCTCAAAAGCACGTAGGGTAGATCTCAGTGGGTATGGGAACCTTACAGTGACAGGAACTTAAACACCAAAAGCACGGCGCCCAAGCACAGGTCGTTCAGTAAGAGCTCTCACTGTGCGTGCTGGAAGGGCAGAGGTTCCTGAACATAGCTGAAGGTTACTCAGGATTTGGGGAGGAAAAAGCAACACCCTGAGACTTTCTGTAGCTAGTCCACATGAAGCAGTTCTTGGAGCCCAGCACCACAGTGTGTGCTAGGGCAGGGGGCTGCTGTGCTCAGCGTGGAACTGGGCTGAGAGGAGCGGCCCTGCCTCAGTTTCCCCGGGGGCAGGATGGGAGAGGGTGGGCAGGAAAAGCAACTTTCCATCAACCACTGCTGCCTAGGGGAGAACTATCGTTTTCTACAGTGATGATACTGTATAAACACTACTTTTAAACCAAGCCAGTAGTTTTCAAGGTCTTTTCCCCCATTTTCTCCTCACGTAACACACCTCTGTAGAGCTCCTGTATCTTGCTGGCTAATACAGCCTGTCCCCGGTGAACCACCCGTAGTTTGTGTGCGTGTGTGCTGGGCACGGTGGGGTGGGGTGGGACTGCACCGAGTTTCTAATTTCATTAGGTCCAGTAAAGTGGGTGCTTTGGATCTGGCATGAAGTGTGGCTGCTGATCGTGTTGCCTTTCAAATGGGGCTAGAAATTAACTATGTAAAGAAATAAGAATCAAAGAAGATGTACACGTGTCTGTCTGAAAGAGGATGAGTCAGAATAAACAAAACGCAAAACCAGTGTTTAAATATTTACAGGAGAATAATACTGCTGTAAGGATTTTTAATTTTAAGGAAGAACTGTTAATTTCAAGCCCCACCTGCCATTTTTTACGGGAGAAGTGCTCTCTCTTACTGTGATTCTGTGTTTAGGTCTTGTATGGTGGAGGAGTCGGGAACACTGGAATCACAGCTGGAAGCTACTAAAGTAAGTGATGCTCAGCGATTTCTGAAACACCTCTCCTGAGTGGTATCTTGGGAACACCGGGTGGGAATGAAAATGCATGTCATTGTACGGTAAAATCTGAATCGATTTTATATATTTTGAATAATGAAGAAACCTTGGGGATTACCTATTTACATATCCGATGTCTGCTTACATCCCAAGCCATTACACAACACTCTGATAAAGGTTTCCTTTTTGATCTTTTTTTTTCCTAAATGGCTGGGGTAGGGCAAAGAAGATACAATATTTTCAGCATGTTTTCTAGTAAGAGTTTATTCTTTCTGTCTCAAGAGCTGGCTTGCAAGCCCTGTTGGTTTCCAATAACATGCACGAAGAGGTTATTCTGAATACTATTTACAAATCCCAGTATATGTATGCGCATGTGTGTGTATAAATATATATATATACATAAAATCCCAGCAGACAGAATATAAACCTTCTTCCCCAGCCAGCCCATATTCTACACACGTTCATTTTAAGGTGGTTTTTTTTTTTTTTTCACTCCTTGATTTCATCCTCCTACTCCCTCCTTGCAGCGCAAGCACCAGGAGATCCGAGCTATGAGGAGCCAGCTGAAGAAGATTGAGGACCTCGGAGCTGCCATGGAAGAGGCACTCATCTTGGACAACAAGTACACGGAGCACAGCACCGTGGGGCTGGCGCAGCAGTGGGACCAGCTTGACCAGCTGGGGATGAGAATGCAGCACAACCTGGAGCAGCAGATCCAAGCTCGGTACTCCCTACCCCGCGTGTACTGTGAAGTGTGCCTAGCCTGGGTGGGGGATAAACGAGGAGACGCAGCTGTGTGTCTGGAAATGAGCCTTGCATGCCACTGCTGAGCCTCAGCTGTGTTCTGACTCGTGTGTGGCAGCCTGGAGAGCTGCTTGTCAATCTGCACCACCTCCGGCTCTTTCAGCGGGATGAAGTTAGCAGTCTTTGAAGTGGTTCCTGTTGGCCGTTAGCAATGATGTCTTGCAGGAGCTGATTTATTCTGTTGGGCTGTGGTGATGGAACATTTTGTCTGCTCACATGTCCTCACCTTTTGATGCAGCTGGCTGGTTTGGGATCCCAGCAGAGGTCTGCAGTTCAGGAACCGTTCACTAGCTTTGCTTCTTCCTTTACAGAAACACGACTGGAGTCACTGAGGAGGCCTTGAAGGAGTTCAGCATGATGTTCAAGTGAGTGGCAGGAAACGCATGCCAGAGGAATGCTTGTGAGATATTTCTGGCATGTGGATGGCCCCTGTTCACAGGATTCTCTGACTGCTCTGTTTGCAGCTCCCTTATTGTCTGCCCAGTTTTGTGTTGAGCTGCTCTCGTCTCTGCCAGATGGCAGAGATTCGGATACACCCGCTGCTGGCCGGGCACAGCCGCAGCTACACGAGGCTTTCCTGGGCACGCTCACTTGTGGGCATGGCAGTGTAGGAACCAGGAGTGCCAGTGAATTCCAGATGGGAATATAGTCGGGTTTTGATGCTTTTTAAGCAAAGAACTTAGGCTTTCATTTTTATGTGTGTTAGATAGGAAATGTCTATTGATTCAAGCTCATTTGTCCAGAATGGTGGGCTGGTTATCATGTGCTAGTTTTCAGCCGTGCGTGTAGCTGTCAATCACTCAATTTGACGCTTAAGAATGTGAGCTTTGGTTTTGTGTTTTTAGGCACTTTGACAAGGACAAATCTGGACGACTTAATCACCAGGAGTTTAAGTCTTGCTTGCGCTCCCTTGGCTACGACCTGCCTATGGTTGAGGAAGGAGAGCCAGACCCCGAATTTGAGTCTATTCTTGACACTGTCGATCCCAACAGGTACGTGGATTGGACCTTCTGTGTTTCTATTGCAGGCTTTGGTATCAGTATCTTCTGTGGGGTTTAGCTGCAAAGTCTCTTACAGGCCAAGAGCTTTGCTTTTGTTTATTGTGGAGAGCCCCTCTCTCAGGAGGGAACTGCATTCTTCTGGATTGTAACGGACGGCAGCGTTCACGCGCTGTTTTGTTTCACCGGCAGGGATGGACACGTCTCGCTGCAGGAGTATATGGCGTTTATGATCAGCAGGGAGACAGAAAACGTGAAATCCAGCGAGGAGATTGAGAGTGCTTTCCGTGCCCTCAGCTCAGAAGGGAAGCCCTACGTGACCAAGGAGGAGCTCTACCAGGTACGTACCAGTTGTGGCCCCTAGGAACAGATAGAGGCTTTTTGTTCATAGATCGTTAACAAAGAGCAGCTAATTGGAAGTTCATGTTACTGTAGCAGAATCAGTTCTGAACCTGCAATGGTACCCTCTGCAAAATGCAGAACAACCCTATCCCTCTGCTTCCTTGGCTCTCCAGAGGGAGAAGCTTTAACTGCCCAAGAACTACTTGGGTTGAGTAAAACAAGAGCTCCCCAAAGGCCTGAGAAGGGAGTGCATTCACAGGGTGCTTTCCTCTAACAATTTGGGAGATTAGAGGGAGATGTTTCTCCAGACAATCATTCCAAGGAGAAATTTAAGCATCTTTACTTAGTGTGAACATCTCCTCCTCTCACTGCCCTGCCAAGATGGGAAGTTTTTCCTACCTGAACCCCAGCAGCTGGCAGAGAAATGAAGAGGTTGTTCTTCCTATCAGTTACCTGTTCTGTAGTCTCTTTGGTGGGAAGACTTGTGTCAGACCTTCCAACCTTTAACACGCACAGAAATGGAACATTTCCATGCTGGGCATAGTTCTAGAGCTCTGGCTTCTGCTCCAAGCTGCGTGCCCTCAGGAAGGGGGAGGGCTGCGTGTCTGCGCCCAGCAGCAGCCTCAGAGCCCGTCTCCACCTCAGCGCTGTCTTTGTCTTTCAGAACCTGACCCGGGAACAAGCCGATTACTGCATTTCTCACATGAAGCCCTACATGGATGGCAAGGGCAGAGAACTTCCTTCTGCCTACGACTACATAGAATTTACACGTTCACTCTTTGTGAATTGATACAGAACACTAGTACCGAACGATACAAGGAACATGCTCACGTTTGCTGACTGTAGCTCTGCATGTGTCTCTCTCTTTGTGCTCTACAATAATCAGTGTCTCTTTATGATGTAACCTTAAACTGCTTAGCTTAAGACTCTTAGGGAAAACAAACATTGCAGTGTGCTTCAATAAAAGTTACTGGTCGAACCACATCATCTCGTGTTTAATGGTTAAATGCAAATTTAACTGATGTGGATGAAACTCCAGCTGTGACCATGGCTACATGTTTTGCAGGTTAATGCTGTGGAACAGGTGAATGGGAACTTTTCGTGGAGGCAGAGTAGTTACAAGCTCCCCGCAGCTGGTTCCGTTGCTGTTCCAGTGTTTCAGTCTGTGGTCTCGCTTGCCAGCTGCTCCAGATGAGTCATCTCCCTGGGTCCCTGCTCCATAAAGTCAGAACTCAGCTGCCAGACTCTGACTGTACCGGTAGCATCCCCTGCTGCCAAGAGCTGAGTTTGCTTGATGTTGAATTCCAAGCAGTACACAGGGCATTCAGCCGCAGCCTGCTTTATGGAAACAGCAGGCTTCTGGGAGCTCTTCGCAAAATCAAACAGGTGCACGTCTCCTGTAAAACAGAAACACTTCTGACTGCTGCGTGGTAACAGACTTTGCACTTAACAGCAGAATATTATCTGCTTAGTCTGGTACACTTACAGATGTTCTTTTTAGCATGTTCCCCCTTCCCTCGGATGATGTCTACACTGTAACAAATAGCTGCCATCACTGCAAGGCAGTGCGTATTTACTCTGCTGTCAGAGACCTGAAAGCAGCTGCCTAAACTCTTGTGAAATCTCCATTCCTTGACTCAAAAATATTGGGGTAATTTTCTAAAGAAAAAAAATCCCATTTACTTCTTTTACACTCTTAGCTCTAGAAATAAACATCAAAACAAGGAGACCAGAGATCAGTTTCAGCCACGTTACATCCCTGTAAGCTGCTGTAGCAACCTGGTATGATTGAAAGTAAAGAAGGGCTGTTCCTGAGGTCATCTTGCTAGAGTTAGAAATGACTCCATTGCACTAATTGCACAGTGCAAACAATGGTCGTTGCTCTCTGCTTGTGGGATATGCTAATCAGTACAATTGACTCGTATCAATTAATACCCAGCACAAAATTAAATTTTCTGTCTGAGAACAGACACCTAGCGTTACTTACCTTCTCCGGAAGCAGCTGCGAAGACCAGTGGCCGAACTGGAGACCAGCGTATGCAGAAGAGGTACTTCTTGGATAACTGAAGCGAAAGGAGGGGTTGTGTCTGCAGCATGGAGTTCAGGTGAACTTGTCCATCAGTCCCACAACTCAGAAAGAGATTCCTGGGGGGCCAGAAACAGCTTGGTAGGCTTTATTGCTAAAGACATGGAACAAAACTCACTCACGGGGCGTGACCTTGGCCACTATTCCTATTTTGCCAGTATCTGGCTGTTTCCTACGGCAGCACTTTCCAAGCTGTGCTCTGGGACGTGGGCTGTAGAAGCACAGCTTTGTTAGCACTCGCAATTAAGTTTAATGAGGGCTCATGTTGTCCACTCAGTGTGGTGGGTTGTGGGCCAGAGATGCCTGAGAACTGCTGATATAGAGCCCGGCGTTGTTAGCAGCGTTTGTCTCATGCAAAGTAACTGCAGACCTGGGCCCTCAGCACGTTTCGTGGAAAGACAGCTCGGGGCCTCTCCCAGGGTGGGTAAGCAGCAGGCAGAGATGTGAGCAGCTCAGCTAAATTCAGGCAGCTATGAGTAAGACACATAACGGGCAGAGCAGCTCAGCCCTGATGAAGTAAATTACTTTATTGAGATGCACCCCTTGACTTCAAATTGCTCTTTAGTATTATGGGATGATCTAAGGAGGGTGCTAATGCTCTACGCTGGCCTGAACGCAAATGCTGTTTTGTGTTGCTCCTGTTCTGACCTCGTTCAGTGTACCTGAGTGTGCAGCTTCACCAGAGCCAATGCACACTGGTCGTCCTGGAAGAAGTTATTTCTCAAGTTCCTGGTGCCAGGTGCCCCTTGTTTGGGACTTGTACACATGCGAAACCCCAGTTAGTTGCAAATGGATGTTTAGAGCCAGGCAGTGACCTGTACCAAGGTGCAGCAGTGTTTGATTACAGCACTTGCCTGTGGAAGGGGGAGCAGCTCACGGAGTACACCGGCCCACCATGGGGGGAGAAGGCGAGCTCTGCTGGTGCCCTGAGCAGGACCGAGGAACCCGTCCGGTGGAGAGCCGGAGTCTCTGCTGCCATGGAGCACTTCAGTGAGTAGCCGCCTTCCACACCAACAATGAACACGCGGGGATCGAAGTGTGAAAAGGAGAGCGAGGTCACACCCACAGCCACCTCTCCCCACGTGAGCTAGGAGAAAAAAACAAACCTGTTGTGAGTGCTGGGGGCCCTGACAGTGCAGGTGCAGGCAGAGCAGCGTGAACCAGCCTGTCAGGGACCGAGATGTTCTCTGCTCAGCCTTCAACCTTTGCAGCCCCCACCCTCAATGGGATTTGGGTGAAGTTTTATTACAAGCAAGGTCTCTTCTCCATCCCAGCAACTTTAGACCGTGGCAAAACCTCAGCTGTTGCCAGTCTTTCCAGGAAGGGAGATGGGACCAAGGGTTGTGTTCAAAGTGGGGGCTTTTCCTATCCCTTCTCATGTGAAAGGGCGAAGTCTGCCACCCGGGCTCTAGAGCTGAAGCATTTTTGTTAGATGAGGCTTTGCTGAGCCACTGAACTCACCTTCTTCAGCTGAGCAATACGAGGGATCTGCTGAGCCACCAGCGCAAACCCTTCAGCCAAGGCCAGCCGCCCATTGCGCTCCTCCCTCCACACCAGCACCTTTCCGTCTGTCGATGCACTCAGCAGCTGGACGTGGTTTCTGTGCTTGGCATCAGGTAACCAGCTCACCTGTTCCAAACGTGAGGAGTTCATGAAGTGGGGACTGCCAGAATCAACCGCCCCCTCAGCAGCCTGCAGTACCCAGTCCTGCAAGACAACCTGGCAGCAGAGCCAGGTGGCACTCGGTCACCTCGGTACCAAACCCACTTCCCCGGGAGCTGGCACACAGACAGCTGCTAGACAGGTGCAGACGTTGGCTTTGTCTGCACCAATGAACAGGTAAAGCACAGGCACAGGCCTGCTCTTCACTTAGCCTGAACAATGAGAAGTTATTTTTACAAAGAAAGTGTCTGATTCAACAACTGCCACTTCAGGTGTTAGAGCAAGGGAAAAATATTTAACCAAAACAGAACACAGCGGCCTGAGAGCTTCAGGTGAAGTGCCAACAAGGTGAACACGAAATGAAGGCGTAAAATAGAGCACTGCCAACCCTCTCCTCCCCCAGCCACGTCTACTGTGGGTGTTCTCTCACCTGATAGACGGGATCGGTGTGAGTGTCATCAGTCAGCCCCGTCCTCCAGATCAAAGGGTCTTCTCTTCTGCTGGTATCCCACACCACCACTTCCCCACTGAACAGGCCACCTGAGAGGAACAAGATACCAACAAGCATGTGAGATCCAATAGTGCACAGCACAGGCAATGCCACGGGCAGTTTGCTCTGTTGCTAGAGCAGAACTGGGGGAACTTCTCTCGCTGCCAGCATGGCCGGTGTCCTGGGAACTGCAGCCCTCAGCCCAAAGTGTGCCAGATGCAGCCATGAAGCGCTGGTGGAAACAAGCCCCACAACTTCAAAGGCAGCCATAGAGGGCACAGTCAGCTCTGGTGGAAGAGAATGCGTCTCTACCAAGGTAAGTACACTCCTCCTACTCGCAGCTAGGGCTGAATTTGCCTCTCTCTCTCTCTCTAAGCTATCTCTCTGATATAAAGGCAGATGTCACTGAAAAATGCAGTGGAGTTCCAGCTCCCAGTTCAGAAGCCAAAGTGCATTTGTTAGCCCTGGTTCCTCTGGGTGTGGAGCTGCAATGCCGTTACTGTTACAAGGAATCTTAGGCTGAGGTGAGAGAGAGAAAAAACTGATCCAAGCTGAAGAAACAAGGGTAAATCGCACGTAAGATCGAACCTACCAGCTATCAGTGAAGGCTGGGAGGGATGGAAAGCCAGGCACAGGACAGAACTGGGAACATCCACCACTAGGTCAGGGTGTTTTGGATCCAACCCTCTTCTGTCCAGATTCCAAGTACAAACGTAGGATTTTTCTGTGCTCCAGTCCCCATCAGCCAACCTAAAGAAGAGAAAGCTACACCTTATCTGTCTGATATGAGGCGAATTCTAGTCCGAGCAGAGCTCTGATATGTCCCACCCATTTATACACTTGTTGCTTTGTGGCTAGAAGGAAAACTGAGCTCAAGGAATCATGAGGTGATGCAACATCTCTGAAGGCTCATATACACACCGTGCATCTCAGTGCACTGACTGAACAATGTGCCTGCCAGGAAATCTCACATGGATTCACTGTGCCAAGATCTACCAGCCATTCAAATTGTGGGAACAACTAAAGAGCACACAAAAAGTTCCTATGAATACTTGGGAATGAAAATGCAGAGAGCTCAAATTGCTGCTGATATGCAGGCAGCCTGATTTGCAAGCCATTCTTCCTCTAAACAAGCACTCAAAGACTCAGGGTCTGAGAACGCACCGTGAGGAACTGTCTTACCTGGCGGACTGACTGGGGCTGAGCTAGGCAGCATGATTTGAAGTCCAGGTGCCTCCATGGGAACAGAGAGCCTTCTTCACAACCCCCAAATGGAGTTGAGTACCCCGCACAAATCACATCACACACCCCAGTTCTACAGATTTCATTTCAGTCTCATGCCCAAAATGATTCTTGGCCACTGGTGGCTCTCAGGAATTACTTCTCTGGGCTACTAAAACACACCTGCCACCCTGCTTGCTTTGTTAGCTCTAGCTGGTTCATTCACTGCATGCTTACCAAAATGTAAAGGGGCAGAACAAACCACTCTATATCCCAGCAAACAGCTGTAATGCAGTGCATTTTCTGAAAGTAGAGGGGTCTACCAGGAAGGTACTTTGAGGTGGCACATCTGAGAAGCTGTTCTGACACGTGCAGGTAATGGTAAAGAGCTCCCTGGGGGGCTGACAGAGGCCTTCGTGCAGGATCTGGGTGTCCTGTTGTTAGCACGCTGAGCAACGTGACATCTTGCTACACGGCACTGATACAGAGGACAGAGATCTGCAGCACAGTGAGCAGCCAGGACAGGAAGCAATTGTTCTGAACCTGGCTTCTGCTTTTACTTGATGATTGTATTTCTTTTACTGGAAGAGATACTGAGTAAATAAAAGGAGCAATTTTTTCATACGGTGTGCAGTTGAGCTTGAAACTCCTTACTAAAGACTGTTGTAGATGCTAGAAGTTCAAAGATTCAGAGAGACTGCATAAATTCACAGCAGGGAATTCTACTGAGGGTAACCACAGACCTAGAAACCATATTCTAATCTGGCAATAGCTGTAGACTGGGAGAGCAGAAGAGGCAAGCAGCACACAGGTTTGTCCTGTTTTACTTTTCCCTATCCCCTCATTACTGGAATCACTTTTTGCCAGGGCTTTTAGTCTAAGGAAACAATAGTAGAAAAAGAACTGAGTAAGGACAACGGTAAGGTACAGAAAAGAGACGCTGTTACAGACGTTCACTAGATTAGATGAACGTTTTGTCCAACCTTCATTTCAGAGATTCTTAAATGTTTGTTAGCACATGCTCACGGCACCAGGGTCACACGTGAACAGGTGGCAGGTTCAGCTGGGGTGCTAAGAGAGCACATTAAAACAACACGATCTTCAACGAACACAAGTATGTGCTTCAAAGCTCACCCACCTACACTTGCAATGTGTTTGCATTCTTCTTCCAAACAGAATCTATCTAGACACAGATCAGTAAAAGCATACATATCCATTTCACATGGAAAAAAGTAGAAGACATAAATGCCATAATTTAAGACTGCCCTGAGATGTGTTTTCTTTGAATGAAGGGTGTTGTTTTTTTTAACATGAACAAGATGTGTTTATATCTAGTTGATTACTGCAGAGAAAGGGAACATATGGAAATCTCAGGTCAGCCTGAAATGTCACAGCGACCTCAGTTAAGTTCTCAAAGCCAGTCGGATACTCACCGGCCATACGAGCATGCAAGAACGGATCCAGTTGCATTCCACGAGACGCTGGTAACCTGCAGGTGTTGATCCTGAGCCTCGGGGTATGACAACGTATGCAAACACAGCACCTGGAAGAGATCAAATTCAAGCACTGAAGCAATCATCTCTGAACACAGCGAAACGAGATCTGTGCCTGTCCCTGGATACGGTTGTATGGTTACAGTTTAGGCTTCCTGTCTATCAAAGTAGCAATTACATGTGAAAAAGAAAAAAAACAAGCACGTGACCCTACCAAATTAACCATCCCTTGATAATCACCTCCGGTAGAGTGCACACATCAGGGTCTGCATGACAAGTCAGGAGGGATGCACCATGAGAACTTACGACAGGCCAGCCCCCTTTATGATTTCTGCCCTCACTAAGCTTCACCAGAAATGATTTGGAAATGACTGTACCAGCGTGTACTGACGGATACAAATTGCTCCCACTCTTCAACACAGTACACTAAACAAATATAATCTAAACAGGAAGAGCTGCCAAATCACTGACTTCCAACTGCTCTTAGATAACTCGTTGTCTGGCACGCTCTGAAGGGGCTACTGGGAGCTGAAGATAAGCCCACACCAGCTGCACGCTTCCTCCTCATAAAGCTGCTGCAACAGTCACTGACAGGAACAGCCTTACCAAGCAAGGGCAAGTGAAAAGCAAGGGAGAAAGCGGCAGGAAAAAAATCTATTTTTTAGTTATTAGAATCTGGCACAAATAATCACAGCAGTTAAGAAACAGAACTAACGAGTCAGAGCCACTGCAACCAGCTCTCCTTGGGTAATGACAAGACTCTGCATGCCGTCAACTTACTGCTTCATTCTGATCTGTCCAGTTCACTTCAAAGCCATCAAAGGCACGACTTGTCCAGTTTTTATTCAGCTCTTTGATAACAACATCCTCCACTCTCTGAAGGAATAGTAGAAGGCTAGTGTAATCTACTTGGACATCTTGCTGGAAGGCTTGGGCAGCATCTATACTTTGATCCGTTTGTACACTGGCATCCTGACTAGTCTGCGACTGTACCGCAGCTTCTGCTGTAGAAATTTTCCCAGTCTGGCAGCTTTTCTAGGAAGAGAAGACAGACACTATAAGCCAAACAGAAAGAGAGCGCCACACAAAGCATTCAGAGCACCTTCCCTTTTCCAGCTCTCCACAGAGACTTTCAGAAACGCTCGCACATCTCAGGTTCATGGTTAAAAGCAGGGTGCCCTTGTAATTCTCCGGGTGCTGGTGACATGTTCGTCACCTTCACACGACCTGACACAAGGCCTGGGTACTGCTCCAATCCAGGCAGCGAGCTCTGCAGCACGGAGCGCAGAGGATGAGCAAAACCAAACCGGGCGCGAGCCTCCACGGGTAGAAACTGAGCACGATGCCAAGCGTAGTGTTTATTGCTGCCTCTCGGACTGGCTTTGTGGCAGCCGCACGCGTGTTTCTGGGCCAATCTGCACAAAGGGCCTGACGAGAAAAAGCTGCCAAGGGGCAGAGGCAGCGAACTGGAGCGAGCTCGGGCCCAGCAGCCTCGGGAAGCTCCCCGGTATCGGTGCCGGGCCCTGACGGGCGGGCGAGGAGAGGGGAGAGCAGGGAGGGGAGGGAGGGGAGGCGCCGGGACCCCGGGCGGGCAGAGCGGGCCGCCGCTGCCCCGTCAGCACCGGGGCCGCCCGCCTGTGGCCATGCCGGCGGCTCCCGGCCTCTGGAGGTGCGGAGCGGGGCCGCAACGGCCCCGGGGCCCGGCGGGTGCCTCTCACCGCCTCGCAGCGCAGGCTCCGGTCGCTTCTCCACAGCGACGGCACCGCGGCACCGGGAGCCGAGCCGTCCGCCAACATGGCGGCCCCCACAGCCGTTGCCATGGAGACGGGCGAGGCGCTGCGCGATGACGTCACCGCGGGCGGGAAGTGAGGCCGGCGGCGCCATGTTGGGGAAGGGCAACGAGGGCTCGTGGCGGAGAAGGGAGCGAGGTGGCTGCCGGCGGGCGTCCCGGCTGGCTTCTTGGGGAAAGCCGCGGCTGTGCTGGGGACGGGTCCGCCGTGGTGTTTGGGCAGGGATTTCTCTTTCCGTGCGGCCGTTTCCACGCTGGGCAACGGCGGGCGCCGCTGGAGACACGAGGGGCGGCGCGGGCAGGGGGTGCCAGGACTTAAGATGGCGCCGGGGGGGCGTCGTGAGGGAGCCGCTGCCTGAGGAGAGCCGCGATGGCGGAGGGGAGCTCTGGTGGCTGGGGAGAGCCCCGCTGCATGAGGAGAGCTCCGCTGTTCGCAGAAGCCCCGCAGCGCTCAGGACCACTCGGGTCGCACCCCCGGGGCCGCTGCAGAGCCGCGGGCGCCCCTCGTGAGGTGCCGCCGTGAGCGCCCCGCAGCCCTCCGGGGCCGGCTCGTGCCTTATTAAACTTAATTTGAAATTGGCCGCCTCGCTTGGCGGCCGTGGTGTGCGCTTCCCGAGGGGACGGGGCAGGGGGATCAGCAGAGCCCGCTGCTCGGCTCCCTGGCGCTGCGAAGCCGCTGGGGTTTGGCGAGGGAGCTGCGGAGCTTTGTGCTGTGGGGGGATTCCTGCTCCGCCTCGCTGCAGGGCAGAAAGGAGAAAAAGGCAGAAAGGAGGAAAAAAAAAAAAAAAAGGTAGAAGAGAGCCCGGCCTCGCCTGCCTCAGGGTCAGGCCGTGTTGTGGCTGCAGCCACGCTCCCCGGTGTGCCAGGCTGCTAAAGCAGCGCTTTCTCACAGGTATGTCTGCTTACAGGGGTTTTTCCAATTGCACCTCCACTGGAACAGCTTCTCGGTGAACGCTGAGGGTAAATTTAGCCCTGGCATAAGCAGGCGTGGATGCGTGAACTTGAGCAGAGCTATTCCTGCTATTGCAGGGAGGGAGCTGGGTCTGTAAGTCAAAATAAAGCTGACAGGATACAGAGAAAGTGCTCCCGAGAATGGATGTGGCTCTGGTAGTGTCACTGGTGAAATCCTGGTATGGCAGGAGAAAAGTTTATTTTTTAAGAGATCAGCAGACTTGTTGAAGGTATCGTAAGTATTTGAAGATACGGCAACAAGTTAGTTCATCCCTTAATGAGTGAAATAAATCTGTTTTCAAATTCAACACCACTATTAAAATGTAAAGTGAGCATTGTTTGAATAACTTCACTGCTGCGAATAGTTACACTGCAGGAAGTAGGGGGGTTTATTTTTCAGGTTTGCTTTATGTTGAATAACTGGCATGAAATACTTGAACCCAGTAGCATAGTGTGTTGCTTTTTTAAGAAGTTCCTAAAGCGTAAAAGAAAGATTTATCATCTATAAATAGATCATCTTCAGTCATCACTAAATTATCTTTAATTGGTGTATTAGAACTGCCAAGGCACGTTACTGTTTGGTAGTAGACTAAATATTCCAAGTGTAAATTTATATACAGTTTGCATCCTACAGACTGCAGTTTAAAAACTTTAGCTTGTCAGAGTGAATCTGAAGAGAAAAGCTTTTTTTTGTAATTTTTGTTTTGTTTTTGAGATGGCAAAGTGAGATAAGAAAACTGGAATTTGAATATGTGAAACAGAGCAAAAATAAATCAACGTTTTTTTCTCAGTAAGTAATATGCAAAGTTACTGCGAATGTAGTACGTGTTCCCCAAAAATATTGTGCATGTCTGGACTTCTCTTCCCCCAAGGATGACAAACAAGCAAATAGCCCCAGAAGATGACTGTTCTAAGTAATTGTAGTTTAATTTTTTTTGTTATTATTCTAATATCTCTGATTTGCTGGAGCTTTAATTTATCAACGGTATTTAAATAAATCGTAGTTCGCATTTTCTTTCTGGCGTGGCAACATCAGATGCACGAATGTTCTGATGTGGTAACGCTACACTGGAAATAGGGCAAAATCAAGGATAATTGGGGGAGGGGGTTTACTAGCCTGAGGCTACTAAGTGTCTGTAAAGTGGCTGTTACTACTACAGTGCTGATCTGTTTTCTCTTTGTGTTTCATGAGACAAAGTATTAATAAGTTTTCACTTTTACATATTGGAGCAAATCAGCATCAGAAAACAAGAACAAGAGAAGACTAAGGTAAAGAGAAAGCACTGTGGGAAGAAGCACTGGGGGAGAAAGTATTTTAAAAAAAAAAAAAAAAAGGACTGAGATACAACAAAGCATGCATGCTGGGGGTATAACTTATATGACCTGGTGCAAACCAAATATTCTAGGCTGAATTTTGCTAAAAATTTGCCCATAAGTGGGTACAGTAGCTGTCCTCTATTTGTGGTAAATGAAATAACTGAACTGTGTTGAGGCCCTAGGTAGCTGAAACAGTGGTCTCTACCCAAAATAGAGAGAAATTGCTGAGCTTTTCCCATTTACACCTTTCTCCCTGTTTCCTTCTCCCCAAACATGCAAGTGAGAATGAAGAAACCGACGTGCATAGCTCAAACGAGAAAGGAATTTCTGGCCATGAGAAAGAACTCTTGGGGCTTAGATTGGCAGCGAGAGGCTTGAAATGGGATCAAAGGCATTGCCTTTCTCTGATTGATGGGTTCTGTTCAGGGGAACAGTACTTTTTACATCTTTTCATTTTATTTCTTTTTTAAAGCCAAGCAACAAAACTCTTCAAATAATAAAAAGGGTTTATATGAAAGAAACATGTCACTCCAGAATGCACTTGTTTTCCCAACTGGTATAACCAGCAGGCCTTAATTCCATTTCCCTGGTTGCTCCTTTCAAACAAGGTTGCAGAGCATGACAAACCTGGTTTGGCTGAGACCTGGGTACTTAACTGCATTGCCTTTGAATTAGCCTGAGTATGCAACACAGAGGTTAAACTGGCTTTCTGCTGATGTTCTGTGCTTGACAGTACCCGATCAGTTACTTCGGAACTGTTTTGAACGAGGTCTTGAGTGTCATTTGCTTTAGAGTAAGGTTGGTTGCTCTACTGACCTAGAGGCCGTGAGGTTTGCATGAAATGGAGGCATCCCTTGAGAAGAAGAATCAAGATAGTACAAGTGTGAAAGGTAAGAGGACAAATAAGCAGATACTACCCAAAAGGACATGCAGTGGAAAGCCCCTTACATCTGCAGTGGTATTCTAAAGGATACTCCTTTAGAATTCACCAATAGCTTGCTGTATGCCATCCTGGAAAATTTTTAGTGATAGTAGCACCCTATCGTGCTAGTGGAGGTGGTGACTGAGGAGTTCAAATGCAGGACCAGTAGTAATGAGTTTTCTGAAGTCTGCTTATCTGTGCTCTTACTTGTGATGCTTCTTATCTTGCATTCCGATCACGCCACAAGCATTTATTTTACCCTTGCCAGCTCTGCGAGGTACTGAACTGCTGGTGCCGTTTTTTGATGGGATATTTTAGGGGTAAGGGTTGAATGACGTACGAAACCATGCTGGGAATTTATGGCAGAATTAAAAACAGAACCTAAGTTCCTAAATGGCAGAGCACTGTTCCAGATTTATTTGACGGGTATTTTGTGCATGCATTGCTAATGTACAGATCTTTTTTTCTTTTAGTTAGAGATCCCTGATTTAAAAATCAGGTGTTCACACATTCACTAAACTTGAAGGAAAGAAAGGTCACCACAACTGTGCTGTGTTCAGAACACGGTGTCTGTGCAGCCAGCCAGATGCTCAGAAGCTTAATGAGAGTGCAGGTCCTTGCGTGGATTCAAAGTGTTACCTCAAGCTGTGTGAATCCTCCAGCTCTTGCTTCTCCAGTGTCATTCATAAAGGGCTCATACATCTTTCTGTAACTTCTGACCTCCTGTTCCCTGTCCCTTCTGTCTCTGCAAATGCTCTGCCCTTTTTGCTTTGAAAACCGTATTCTGAATTTTGGCAAGTAACACATTGGCTCGTTTCTGAAGTAGTTACACAGAGATTTGTGTGATATCTTATAAAAATAATCCATTTCCATTACTCAGAGAACCGTTATGCTTTGTAGAATTAGCACTGGGAGGGGGTCCCTTTCAAACCTTACAAATATTATGGGTATGACTTCATGCACAGTACAGGTGTCGCCTGTCACACAGTCATTCCCACATTGACAATAAGAGATTCAAGTCAAAATGTGACCAAAATGAGAAGGAGCGTAGGGAAAGCGTGCTTTGTTGCAGGTGTCAGCAAGCTACCACCACAGGGGCGCAAAGGCTCCATGCAGGCAGATTTTGAATGGCAAGTAGGAGCTGGCACGGGGCCAAGAGCCGTGGCATATCGAAAGAGGCATCTGTGAAAGCCTCAGGATCCCAGTTCCTGGCTGTCGTGGTGCCCCAAATGCAGTGGCAGCTGGGAGCCTCTGTCTTGGATAGAGGCAAGACACTGTCAACAAGGTGATTGGCAGTGTCTCTCTGCTTTTAGACACAGCATCCCCTAGTTCCTGCTGAGTTTATACCAGCATGCTCACCGTCTAATCTCAGAAACAAAACTACAATCTGGCATGCCACCCTTAAACGGTAGCTGACCCTTTGCAGCGCTGACAACAGGGAAGAAAACACTGTGATTCCTTAAATTAATTCCATATTCAGCGATCACGCATGACTAAAAACTATTTATCTGTTCTCTACATCACTTTATCAACACCGACTATGTCTTAAGTATCTCAAACTGTCATTGGAACATGAATTGGTATGTATAAAGCACCTGACTGTCTCAAAAAGCACTGCAGACAGGTTTTATTTTTGTGAACAGAACTGGCTATCCTTTGCAGAAGTGTTGCTTCTAAAAGGATGTTCAGAGATCTGTAGTTACATTCTACTCAATCCCATCAAATTTATATTTTTGAAAGCAAATGGAATTTGCATGATAGTTCTTGATTGCTCTTCAGAAACCTTTATGTTTAATTTAGAGCATGCTGCTTTAATTTCTTACACGTGATTTATGGGAACACAATGATCAATACATCAATGCTTTACTGGGCTATAAATACGTAATCTAAGAGTGGAGAATAAAATCATGTTCCTAATGATGTTAATAAATACAGTAGGAAAGACAGGCCTATTTGCAAGGACTGCTTTTATTGATATAAACTTCAACTCCATTTAAAGAGTGTGAACGCTATCAGTTTAGCTAGACCAGCAAAATCATCTTGCGCTTACTGCAAAAGCGACTTCTGAAATGGCAAATAAAATATCCTATTTTGATTAGTCTGTTATGCCATGTATAGCAAGACTCCCGAAGGGTTCTGGAGCACGTTATACAAACACATGCAGGTAACTGCAAAATTATGCCCTGCAAGAGGATTATCATCTTCTCAAAAGCACACAGAAGATTGAGGGAAGCAGACTGTTCTGTACAGGCAGATTGGCATGTCAGCATTCGGTGCTTCTTTGCTGCAAAAAATGCTGAGTGATTTGTAATGATCAGTTTCTTTTTATCTCCTGTAAAAGATCGCGCGTTTATATCCTGTAGGAGTATGAATGGTACTGAGAAATAACAGAATGAACTATGAACACAGCCAGTTTGTGTGACTTTTTCTTTAGTGTTTGTGTAGGTTTCCAAAACATGAGTACTGATCCCAGTCTAACTTAAAGAAAAAGGGAGTGAGGCCATGACAAAGCAGGGCTGAAGAAGGCATGAATGTGGCTCTCTGTGGAGAAGCGTAAAAGACAATTGTACCAATTACATGCTGGTTTTGGAACCCCGTGTAGCCTAAGCCTATTGAAATATATATTTGTACGCGGGAGTGGCTGGGAGGGAGCATGCATTGGAATGAGGCCTGGAGCTGAAATGCTGTTGTGAAGGCAGTAAGTGGAGAGAGCACCAGAAACTGGCTGCGATCCTCAAATTTAAGAAAGGTCCGGAAACTTTTAATGAAAAGTCAGGAAATTTTAATGCCAAATTATGTGACACCTCTCATTCCTGTTTTTCTTTTGTCCTTAGTTTTCCGTTCAAGTGATTCAAACTTTTCCTATTTATGCTACCAGTTATGGAAGTGGGGCTGTCTAAAGGTATTTATGTTTTGCACTATCCCATCCTGACAAAATCCTGCTTGTTCAACAGCGTACACCTTAAGAACCAGTACAACTGCATCAGTACTTGAAAAAGAAATAAAAACACATTAAACAGATTTCTTAGCATCGACAAGGCCTGGGAGAACTTGCTGCAGTGCTGGGATGTGACAGGAGGCAATTTATAAGGAATTAACTCTGCCAGTCACTTTATACAGCTGATTTTCAAAGATCCAGGCACTAAAGAAGTGTTAATGAGGGTACTGAGGCTTCATAATTAATTATATTAGCATCTCTTTGTTACTCTCTAGAACAGTAGTGCCTGGTTGACATTTCAATAGGAGTCTGGTAGTATTCTTTGTTATTATTATCCAGGAGTACAGTTATACCTTAGCTCCCAGAAGGCGACGTTGCATGTAAATGCCTCTGTGAATTGCCCGAGTCTTTGGATCTCAGTAAAAGCCCTTGAAGGAGTCCCTGCTGGATACTGAATGGATGTCAGTAAAATTTCTCTAGTCTGGAGTCTCTCTTCAGATATGGACTCTCCTCCCCTTTCATTTCTCCCTTCCCCCTTCTGCTGCGCTGGTGCTTCTCACAAGGCTTAAGAACAGCACTTTCTGAAGCTTTAGTTCCAAACCTCTAAAGGAAGGGATGCTGACCTGAACGAAACAGAGAACAGAAGAGTCATCTGAAAATAGGGAATATTTTTCACACTCTTGAATTTTCAATGCAATAAAACCAGTGCTGCCAGAAGGAATCCCAGAAGTGGTGAGTCAGATAATAGATGCACAACTGTGGTGGGAGGGAAATGGTCTCTACTTTGTTTTACATCCCCCCCCAGCTTTCTTTTTAAAGGCAGATGAAATTATTTTCCAGTCAGGCCACTGCAAAAACAAACATGGAGTTTAAAGGTTATTTCCTTTGTGTGTTTCGGAGAGTTGGTATTTTTGAATCTGAAAGGGGAAGGATGACTTTTTGGCAATGCTAGCAAATTCTACTCTGAAAACTTTACAGTATCACCTGAGGTAGCAGTTCTGTTATTTTGTGTACTGACAGTCTGCTTGCTTGTGTTAATTTAAACAAAGCTAACAACAAAATGTTGTTTCACACCAGGTAAAGTTGCAGCCCTGTCCTGGTAAAGCTAAGTTAAGGGCATGGTTTGACATGGTTTTGCCTTTATGGGACCTCATTTCTTGTAACATTCCTCATGCATCTGCAGCAGGGCACAGATCAGAGCGCTAGCCTGAGTTAAATAGTTTTCTGAGGACTAGTTTTAATTGAAATCCATTTCCTGGTTTAGTTTAACATGGGGCTACACAAATAATTGCATTGGTACAATTCAGGGACAGCATGAAGGGGAAAACAAGAGGAATGGAGGAGTGCGTGGTGGGGAATGAGGAAGTAGAGACTTCTACCAAAAAAATTTGTCAAAACTATTTCCTGAAAGACTTTGTTCTTGAAGCCAGAAGCACCTCTTTGCTTTGTGTTCAGCCAGCACCTTGTGCAAAGGGATCACAGTTGCAGAGCTCTCAGGACTCTTGGAGCTATTGTAATACCAAAAAATAATAAGCGTTCCTACAGACTGACACAATTAACCAAATTCCACTTGCAGATCTTCATTGTTGGCAACTTGTACAGCATTTTATGTAGCCAAAGCTGGAGACTAGTTCTATTCCTGAGTTCAGTCTGGTTCTAATGAGGAATAACTGAATGACTCTGGCATTCAGTTAACCTACCAATAAAGGAATTATTTTCCTCATGGAGCTTTCTTATATTTAACTACATTTTTTAATGAGCTTTGACATTCTCAGATGACAAGAATAATGCGTACAATGTAGTATTAGAACAAAAATTGTATATGACAGATCTCTCCCTATTTTCCTCCTTTTTGTTTCACCTTTTCTGTCACTGAACTCCTACACAAGACTCAAGGCACACATCAAATGTTTGAATAATGCCAACTTGAAACTAAAGGATTGTAAATAACGTACTCGCTCTTCACAGAGCAACGTTCAGTGTGTTTATTTTAATCTGATATTTCCTGGATAGAAACAGAGGTTACTCCCCCTGAGAGTTCAGATATCGA